>NC_052630.1:14972500-17472500 GCF_016161935.1 Mauremys reevesii | reverse complement strand
AGCTGTATTATATCCATGATAATTCCTTAAAAAAAGCTTGCTAATATGTTTAATTGGTAACAACTTTTCTAAAAAAACAAACAAACCCCATTTGTTATGCATTTAATACTGCATACACAATAGCTACACCTAGAGTAGTGGTCTTTTGGAAATCTACATGAATCTTTTGAGGTAGCTATCAAGGTCCTTACATCATTCCCCATTTCTTAAATCTGTCCATTGTAGAGTCACTCCTCACTGCCAAGGAGGCTGAATGAGAGTTCGGAATGCTACTCCCACATTGATCAAAGGGTGTCTGCAAAAGGACACAAAATGCTCCCTTACCCAATGGACAGAGCACACCACCTTTACAGCATTCCTGCAAGCTCAGAGATGGTAGCACAGACCATTAGCCACAAGAGAGCCTGTTCAGAGCATATTTTGTTTTTATAACAACTTCCTACAAAAGCGGATGGTGGAGGGACTGGTTTGAGATACTCACAGCAGCAGGTGGATGGGAAGTTAATATTATCTCTTCTTTAATTTCTTCTTTTTCCTGACCTGCGGGCTTCGGTTCTAGTTTTGCTGGTTCAAGGGAAGGAAGGTAGTTCTTTGTGTACAGACTTTCAAATAGTTTATCTACAAAACCAGAAGTTTCTGAGGAGAAAGATACACACAAAACTTGATTATACATCTTGACTTAAGTCTATGGTCAGGAAGGACTATGTTGATAAGACAATTCCCCAAAATCCAACCGCAAAATATTATTACTTTAAAAAAAAAATCCTTAGCTTAAATTTGTGTGAATTTTAGTGGTGTTAGGTACTAGAATGAGAGCCATAAAAAATGATGTTCTCTATACAACTATAGACATAGGTACACAATAGGAAGCAGCATGGACAATGTCTGCTAATACATCTCAATTTGTGGTGAAGGGACCACTTTTAGGACTGAATACCCCACTATCTCAATTGCTCATTCAATTTTTGTCTCTGTAATAAGATTGCCGACGGCAACAATTTTTGTGACAGACACTCATCCACAGGAAACAAGACAAAATTTCACAGTGGATCCCAAAAGGCCATTGAGAAGTTACAGTCTCTATTAAATTGGTCTGCACTTGAACCAGTGGCCTAGAAATGAGAAGCTCCATATCTCCATTTCCACTCCCTGGACAATGGATTCAATATAGGCTTAAAAAAATATGCAAAAATACAACCCACCAATCTACATTTATTAGCAAGTGAAAATTTAATATTTCAAAATCCCTAAAGTTTTAATTCCATCAACTTAACTGTAACAATTGAGTCCTGACTGCTTGTTATTTTATTATATATTTATTCCTCTTACCAGTGCTTCTATACTGTAACTACTGCACTCATGCAGGCTGTGTGTGATACATTAACTTTTCACATTCTGTGCACAAGTGACAATGGGATCATTCAACTTCAACCACTGAATTGTTTTTGAGATATCTAGCAGGCCTAGTCAGTTTTCTTTAACCTAGTTAATTAAAACACTTATAGTAAACAGAGTTCATGCCTACATGGTCTAGATACAGTACAGCTTTCAGGGTGGAAGCAATAGTGTAGACACACTGACATTTTTATCATCACATCATTGAAAGATGCTCAAAGCAAGTCTAGATGATGACAAAAATAATGGCGTGCTGTCTACACTGCAGCTTTTACCATTGTTAACACAGGAGGAGCTGTGCTTGTGCTCAACTTGCCATTAAAACCCTTATCTCTTGTCTATGCTTTAAATTTTAAGCATTTCAATTCTGGCTGCATGAATAGGAAGGGCTCCTCAGAAAAATCAGAAATGGAGGAGGGAGATCCAACAGCTCTTCAGTTTTCAATAAAAAGAGGGTTCTTACAAAATGACTTTTCTATAAGAAGAGACACTTTTTAGTCAAAATTCAAAAGGCACAGGAGTGAAGTGGCACCTTTGAGTCCTGAAGTTTCCATCTATTATAATAAAATGGTTCCATCCTGTTGAGGAGATGGTGAGAAACGGGCACCCGGGAAATACCTCAGATCCTCAGTGTGAACGTTCGTCATCTTCATTACTCATGTTTAAAAGCAATCCCATCCCACCATACCCACTAATTTGGCCACTAAGGGTCAGATTTCCAAGTTCTCAGCACCCATATTTGGGGCCAGATTTTCAATTGGAACTGAGCTTCCATTTGGCACTTAAATAAGGACCAGATTTTCAGAAGTACTCTCCACCTGATAGCTCCCGTAGTGAAATTTATGGCCCAATTTTGTTTTGCAAACCTGGCCACTAGTGTTTAAGGAAATTAAGTGTTAATTTTTGCTTAACAGGCTTTAACTCAATTGAAATTGTTTAAAAATCAGATTTTGGAACCTTTGATCCTTTATTTCCCAGCAAAAAAATGCTAAATCTCATTATGAATGCAATATACTTGTTGGGGCCTACTCTTTTTCTTCCCATATACATGACAAAAACTTTATACAATCCTTTCTAAATTTTAACTATAATGTTGTAGAACAACAATCTTCCAACTGTATACCACTCAACACAATTTAATATTCAACATAATTTATAAAATTTAAATGCAATTATTAAAATACGTAGTTACAAAGAAAGCAGAAAAAGTACCTTTCTGCAGAAAGACGTCTAGCTGATCAGCACAGAAAGCCTTCAGCTCTTTCTCTGGTTTGTCTTTCTTGACTAATGCCACAACATAGTTAGCTAAGGCTGAAGGGTCTGCATCACATCTGACGAAGAGAGGAAAAAAGTTATTCTTAGCAACGTACAAATTGATTTTGTTAAACAATGTTGAAAATCACTAGAAATTACATTCTGGACAATCACAGTAGTTTTAGAGGCATCATCAAAACATTCTTCTGGCAATGTGTTGTTGGACCTTTAGGATAATATCATGCAATCCAGTAACATCACAGCTGCACCTGGCTCCAGTGCCACAGCGCAGTTTCTGCCATTGTTGCACACCAGTGAGCTGTTTTGATTTTATTTAGTGCTCCACTAACAATGTCAGAAAAAGTTTCCATGCCTAGTGCTTATTCTTTGGCTTTGCTTGTGAAAAAACACCATAATACAATTCTTAGGTCAATCAAGCAGATGCTATCCTTTCTGGCCAACTCCCCCTTATGAAAGCACACCCAAAACAACTGTGCCCCACCATTAATGAGCAAAACTTACAGAAAAATGACCTGGAAGATTGTTCCACAGTGGAAATGTTGTATGATGTCTTAACAACCAGAATAGACTAACCAAACATTTCACCAGGAAGAGACCTGAAAAATGTGTTTTACGTACACTGTTTCTTCACACAGGAGCACAAGTGAAAAGAATGAAGCCAACATGCAAACATTCTTTCTTTTCTTCCACAGTACTCTCAAGGTACAGATTTCACTATCTAAAAGTGCCTTTATTATCACAAACTAATTATATTACACTCACAGCCCAACAGCCCTTGTTTGGCTATGTGAAGATCACTAAAACACATCCTCCTTTTGTACTACAATGCTCTGGTACCACTGGTTAAACTGAAGGTTGCTTTATATGTTACACTGTTCAGCAATCAGAAAACGTTCAAAAATGAGAACCTACTTGCCAATAGTGAAGCATCATACAACGCAACAAATGTAGCAGCTAGGTGAATAGATGCAGAGGACCCCAAAATGCCAGGGGTATGTATTTGTATATATTCTAAGTTCATTATTTAAAAAAAAAATTCTAAATGACCTTTGACTGTCAACATTTGCTTGCTTTTGGAATTGTCAATATAAAGCACACTAGAAATAGCAAACAGTTTAGAAGCCTCAAAACTTCTTTTGCTTGTAACAAATTATTTGATGAAAAATGCAAAACTTCACAATGAAATATTCAATCACCTCTACACTCTTAATTTGCTCACTTATTTCCAGTGTTTGATGGTTGCAGGAAAAAAACATTTTATGTTTCAAAAGGACGTACAGAAATACAGTAATGAAAAAGGTTAATCCAAAAACAAACAAACAAAAAGTGGAAGGTTTGTAAAACTGTGGTTGATATGTTCCATGCTAGTCCCCATGTACAATTTAATGAAGAGAAAAGGCTTCAGGGGCTGTAAAAAAAAGGGAGAGCTTCCATCCCTTCTAAACATTTTTTTGTTTTAAACTTTATCCCTCCCTCTTTAGCATCCCAATTTCTCTCAGGATGACCCACTGGGATATTCTAGTACTTGCTTATTACATAACAGAAACTTGCATAAAGTGGTTATTATACCCAGAAAGGATCTGTGCTGCACATTCACTCCTCATTGATCTCAAATGCAGAACCACCACCGCAAAGAAATTCTAACACTGTTTCCCAAGAACCCTTGTCTCCAGCCGAAATTCATTCAGAGTATAGCTTGGGTACCAGAAGTCTGAAAGTGCTCAGGTTAGAAGGACGATCAGAATAAATAATGAAGACAGATGATCTAATAGAGATTGTAGACAGTAATATGCTAGATCAGGGTAGGCAATCTATGGCACGCGTGCCAAAAAGGCAGCATGCGAGCTGATTTTCAGTGGCACTCACACTGCCCAGGTCCTGGCCACCAGTCTGGGGAGCTCTGCATTTTAATTTAATTTTAAAATGAAGCTTCTTAAACATTTTAAAAACCTTATTTACTTTACATACAACAATAGTTTAGTTATATATTATAGACTTATAGAAAGAGACCTTCTAAAATATTAAAATGTATTACTTGCATGCAAAACCTTAAATTAGAGTGAATAAATGAAAACGCAGCACACCACTTCTGAAAGGTTGCCAACCTCTGTGCTAGATGAACATCTGGAGGCTATTTTTTTTTAAATGAAGACATAATACTGTAATTCTCAATTTAAGCTTTTTTATCAAAATGAATGCAAGTGAAAAGTGAAAGTATTCAGAGGAAAAGAACCACATTGTAAATACAAACATAATATTTTAAATTTTCAAACATCCATTGGTAATAGGAAATGGGGAAAAGTTTCAGACAGTCTCTATTTCTTTGCTGTTATAGGTTTAGGACAGACCCCTAATATCATTATGGCAAAGTGGAGAGTAATATCACTGTTTATTTCTTTACTAACTCACATGTAATTATTAAAAGTCTGTAACAACTCCTCATGTAAATATGTAATGAAACTAGTCTGCAATAACTTTCATAGTGTATCTGTACACAGACAATTATTTTACAAAACTGTGCTATTTAACAGACTGTAGCCAGTCTCATCGTAGGACCTCCCCAAATTTTCAAATGGACAAACAGAGACACAGAATATATTCAGTGATAAAAAGTACATTCCTAATACCTTATAAATTCCACAACTGTGAATTCACATAGGCCTTTATTTTCCTCTGTATAAAAACTAAAAATTCAGATAGTTCCATCCCCCCCAACAACCCCGTCCCACAGCTTTCATTACAGGAAAGCCCTGTTACTGGCAAATATATTATGAAGTGAGTGCATTTATATATATTTTACAAATATTTACCCAGTACATCAGAGACTCTTTTAGAACAACATTTCTTTGTAATTACAGAAAAATGGCACATTATCAAAATCCTTCAGAAGTTTGACTGGGAAGTTTCCTGCAGATCCTCAGGAGTAGATTTTGAGTGTTAACTTTTGCCATCTTTTCAAATGTGACTAAAGATTTATTTTATGAACTATTTTACATTGGGGGAGGGGAATTTTGAATTCATGTTGCACAGTTGGAGATTAAATGCACACTGAAGCCAAAAACTCCCAAACCCTCAAAATATGGTGCAAGTGCCACGTATTCTGTCTGCAAAGCCCTGGGCAAGTGTTAACTAATTAATCCTTCACACTCCTGTGAAGTAGGAAGACAAGTATTATCCCCATTTTACAAGAGGACCAGAGAGATTTAAATAACTTCCCCAAGGCCAGAGAAGGCATCAGTAGCAGAGCTATGATTAGAACACAGAAGGTCCCTGGATCCCAGTCCTGCGCTCAGACCATTTAAAAAGGCCAGTCTCTAGGAGACCCCCTGTGCTTACCGAAAAGGATGAGCCAGCACAGGAGTGTGACAATACAGAAGCTGCCGCATGAACTTGTTAGCTACTAGGCCCTGCCACTAACCCAGTACATGGACATTCACGCCTCTGTCCCCTTGGCCTACCCCCACCCACATACCAGGGGCAGAGCCCAGGGCTCCTTTCGGACAGCGGGCACAAGGACATTGCCTCGCAGAAGCCCGGGGTGCCAGGGAACTCGCTGGCCGAGCCCAGAAGTTTATTATTTGCGAGCCCGACGGGGGGGGGGGGGCAGTGGTGGAGTATCAGTTTGAGAGGCCGCCAAGCCGTTTTCAGCGGGCAGCCCATTTCGCCCCCCGTTTCCCGCCCCCCATGAACACCCTCGCCCCCCACAGCAACCCTCATTGTTGCCGTGCCAGCAACACGGCAGCCCCCCCTCCCACCGCCACACAGGCCCCTCGCACCCTGGGGCCTCCGGCCCCCACACTCCCCCAGCCTACCCAGTGCCCCCGCCAGCGCCCACCCCGCCGCCCTCCCGCGCCGCCGCCCTCCCCTCACTCACATCGGCTCCAGTAACTTGGCCAGCCAGGTCTTGAGGGCGTCCACGTTCTCAATGATCATGGTGCCCCCCGCGGCTCCGCCCGGCGCCTCCACTACACCCCGGACACCATGGCCCCAGGCCCCCAGCGCCGGCTCGGACCCCGCCTCCCCCAGGACAGTTACTCGCCAGCAGCCCCCTCCCCCCCGCCAGGGCCTAGTACAGGAACTAACCACCCGCACACAACGTAACCTGCTGGTTCCCAGAGGGGGCGGGACCCCGCTCACGGCCACCAATCACATGGCCGGGTATGCGCGAAGCTAGCCAATCGTAGCCGCGCGAAGCTGCTCGGCCCGGGGGTCACTAGGCAGGCAGCAGGTTAGGTCGAGCTAGCACGTGAACTCTTGGTGCAACATGGTAGAGAAGGCATTCTTAAAGGGCCAGGCACTTCTATTTTCCACTCACCCCCCCCGTCCCAAATGGGTGAGCAACAGCCGTAGTGCCCTCACCTAGCCCTGCCTCCTAGAGCGAGCCCCCCCTTCCCAGCCGAGCACCCCGGCCCATTGAGGGACGAACCTACCTATTCCTCATCCCCTTGTCTATGGGGTGGGCATCCCACCTTCCAGCCAACCCCGCACTGGGGAGCACCCCATGGGAAAAGCATTCCACATTCCTCCCAGCTTTCCCACCCCACGGAGTGAGAGCTCCCCATCGTCACTGCCAGACCCCTAGGGACTGAGCACCTTACAATGATCTTCACCCTTGCACTGCAATCCTGTGCACACTGTTCTACTGTGAATCCTCTGCACAAAATGGCTTACACGATTTTATTTTTAACAGGCTGCTATTGTCACCAGTCACACATATAGCGTTCAGGGTAGGACCTGCAGGGGGCAGGGGACTGATTCCTCAGCTATTGGCCTATGGGGGGAATTAAACTTATAAACAGCAGGTACACTTGCAGCTAGGTCACAAAGCCACTTATAGTTTAAAATACTTCCAGCTTCACTTGCTTCTGTTTTCTCTGGAAGGAATCCCCACAAGTCCATCCTTTTATGAATGACTGTGTTATCTTCAATTAATTAAGGCATAAAACAAAGACTCATACTCTGATGCTATATTTAAGAGGATTTTGTATGACCTGGCTGATGTTTATGAGTCACATTTGTCTTACCGGATTGCATAGGCCAAATAAATACATTTGTCTTACAAAGAGACTATACGTCGTGCAGCATGCTCCAGCCTTGCTTCTGACATCCCCCTTCACCAGTGCTTGGATCAACACCAGTTTAGAGCCTTTACTCCAGCTGTCCACTGACCAGGAAGGACCTCTTCACAGGCAGTATTATCAGGGAGCTGTTTCACTTTAAAGCCCCCTTCCACTGCCAGAATGGCATTGGGGGTTTTAGTGTAAATAAGGGATTGTCCACACTCAAAATGCTACAACGGCATAGTTGTGCTGCTGTATTGCTTTGGTGTAGACACTGCCTATGCTGACAGGAGGGGTTCTTCTGTTGGCGTAGGTAATCCACCTTCCTGAGAGTCTTACAAGTGTGAATACATACAGACCTCCTCAAATATTTGTGATTATATTGCCCTGTAGTGGGTATCCCAAAAGAGGATTACAAACCATAATAAAATACATATACTGCAGATTTTCTTGCAGCTCTAGTGCTGATCTTCTTTCAGCAGTATTAGATATCTAAGTCTAGACTGGCGATCCAGTTGATTGCTTCAGGTGATGTGGTGTGGACGGAAAAAATATTACTGGGCTATGACTCTTTGGGATATTGATTGATGAGGGGTGTTGTAATCTGAATTGTGTACTATTGTGTCTCAGTCACCGATTACGGTGGAGGTAGGTGAAACTGCCATGTGATTTGCAGATGTGGTTCAGAGTAGACCATATTTTTTATGGGAGTGAAAAGCTACTGAGTTCTTTGGTTGATCCTCGATTAGATGTTTCTTTGGGACATTTGTATCCTTCCACATTGTTTGCCATTGATCTTTGGGGGAGAATCCTGAGTCTTTGACTTGGATTTAAATCCATAATCTGTTTATTATTTAGGTCTTCATGTATTGGAAGATATTTGTTCCCTCGAATACAGTGGAACTCCCATAGGATTCTCATTTTGTGAAGAACTTAAGGTGGATAGATTTGCACCTGTACAGGAAGTCACAATTTTGGAATTGATTTTAATGGTCCCGTAATGATCTGCATGATAGTGTTAAGTTGAGAATTGAAAAGTGATGTTTGGGACTGTTCACCCGTCCAGATGGGTGAACAGTATTATGTGGTAGAGTAGACAAGGGTGTATCAAAAGGTCCACAGTTTTCACATTAGCTCTCCAGGTGATTCCTGCCAGTTTCTGGATGAGATTTAGCCACATCTTTATTTTGCCATGTATATTTTTCAGGGCTGTTGATACATGAGGTTTAGGTCTAATGTCACACTAACATATTTCAGGATGGGATAGTTTCTTATCTGCTGGCCACAAAACTCCATGAGCAGCTTCATCCTACCCTTTTGATTGATTAGATGAAATGTTGGAGCAGGTGATGATCACCTTAGGTAATAAGGTAATAATTGGAGATATACCAGTCTCCTAGAACTGGAAGAGACCTTGAAAGGTCATCGAGTCCAGCCCCCTGCCTTCACTAGCAGGACCAATTTTTGCCCCAGATCCCTAAGTGGCCTCCTCAAGGATTGAACTCACAACCTTGGGTTTAGCAGGCCAATGCGCAAACGGGTTAGAGCACAACCAATGGTACCAAATAGGCATTTGAACATCACTCAGTGAAGTCCTGGAACAAACAGCAATAGAAATAGTTACTTTAGTGGTAATGACCTTGATTGTAGGAAGAAAGGTCCTGAGTTTTAATCCTGGCTGACAGCTATGAAGTCTGCAATACAAATGGTGACTGTGAAATCCAGGGTGGCAATGGAATAGTTACATCTTCCATCATTTTCATTAGTTTACAGCAGGCCTGCACAACATACGGCCCGCTGTGCGGCCTGTGGGGGGATTCTGAATCCCCCCCACACAGCGCTCTGCGGGCAGCCCAGAGCCCTTTGAATGCCAGCCGTGGCAGGGAATCAAAGGGCTCTGCGCTGCCCGCAGCACCGGCGGGCAATCAAAGGGCTCTGGGTTGCCCGCAGCCGCGGGGAGCCCAGAGCCCTTTAAATTCCAACCGTGGCCGGAGCCCAGAGCCCTTTAAATCCCAGCCACAGCGGGGAATCAAAGGGCTCTGCACTGCCCGCAGCAACGGCAGGCAATCAAAGGGCTCTGGGTTGCCCACAGAGGCGGGGAGCCCAGAGCCCTTTAAATCCCAGCCACGGCCGGGAGTCAGAGGGCTCTGGGTTGGCCGCAGCCGCGGGGAGCCCAGAGCCCTTTAAATTTCAGCCGCGGCAGGGAATCAAAGGGCTCTGGGCTGCCCTCAGCGGATATGAATATGCATGTTGCATCTGTGTCAAAAAGATCATTAGGCTTGTTTTCACTGAGTATTCATGCTCAGCAAGATAGAAATATTCTTCAAATGTCTCAGCTAAGCTCTACCAGGTTTTCAGTGTATACTCTTGAAACAGTAGATAAGTGAATATAGAGCGGCTCTTGCCATATTTTTCTATAAATGTACCTTTTAAAATGAACAATCTAATGTCAGGGAAGATTTAAAATTCTCTCTCTGTTTGGTGCAGGAGAGACTAAAATGTCAGTTGTTTGATGCAGCTTCAAAACTATGTTTTAAAAGGTATTAAAACATTTTAAGATGCAACTAAGCTGTTGGAGACATATATCCAGGATGTGATGCATTTCAGTTTATCAAATTATCAATTCTTAATGTCATCCCATGTTCTATTTGTCTTGAGTACTTAAACCCTATAAAATGACATTTAGAGGAAGAAAATATTGGGTCTGTGCTCCCCTCACTTATGATTAATAAAGAAGGTCTGATTGTTCTTTTACATTAGAGATTCAGATCCTCTTTAGTCTGGAAGACTCTGTGATGACTGGACACCTGGTAAAATGATGATTTCACTAGCACTAAACAAGAAAAAGTTGAGGAGTTAGGCAAGGAATTAGTCGGACAAAACACTTTTTCAACTTCAGTGACTATTTAACAGTTTGAATAAAAGAAACATTTGTTAGAGCTGCAACACCCTCATACCATCAAGTAAGACATGAGGAGGTTTCAGTGTACACGCCTTATACCTCCTACTAGTCCTCCAACGAAACCAGGGAAGATTAGATGTTATATTCCTGATATTTCTAAGATTAAAAAAATACCAGCAGGAAAAATGAAAGAGTTTAGGCCTTTATACATCATAAAGAAACATAAAAAGAACAAGTGCAGTTGTTTTAAAGTCCTTTTGAGATCACTTTTAAAATAAGAATAGCAGTTAGAAGAATTGAAAATTGTAAAGCTAATATACTAAAGCTACTGGCACTATAGCTTTAAAAACAGCAAAGTCCAGAGTCTCCTCTGCCTTGCACCTTGTGTATCCCGTTACACCTATGTAAATGGGAGGTAAACTGTTACTAAATCAAAATATCATTTTTGCACAGATTAAAATGTTGACACCGTACCAGACAGTGGAGAATCAGACCCCAACTCTCGTTAATGGATACAAGTAATAACAATTAATAACAATACCAACCCTTTGTTTCCTATCTTTTAACCAGTTAACAATCAATGAGGGGACCTTCCCTCTTATCCCATGACAGCTCACTTTGCTTAAGAGCCTTTGGTGAGGGACCTTGTCAAACGTTTTCTGAAAATCTAAGTACACTATATCCATGGGATCCCCCTTGTCCACATGCTTGTTGACCCCCCTCAAAGAATTCTAGTAGGTTGGTGAGGCGTAATTTCCCTTTACAAAAACCATGTTGACTCTTCCCCAACAAATAATGTTCTTTTCTCAAGACTAAACAGGTCCAGTTTCTTTAACCTTTCCTCATAGGTCAGGTTTGCTAAACCTTTTTATCGTTTTTGTTGCTCTCCTTCTCCTCTGGACTGTCTCCAATTTGTCGACATGTGCTGTCACCTGCCCCAAGAGCAAGAGACCCTTGGTGCAGACACTGACCCCTCTGCTGGGCTGGACACTAAATCCACTAAGCAAGACTCCAGGCTCAGGCAATCACTCAAAATGGCCAAAATAAAAGGCAAGGGGCAACAGTAACCCCAATCCTACCCCTTCTCCCAGCCCCAACCACTAAGGAGGGGAAACTTGATACTCCCCTATATTTGAGGGTTGGTATAGCCCAATGATGAGCATGATGGGACTTGTAGTACCGCTGCGAGGCCTCTGGGAGCTACACGTCGTCCAGCCATGCGCCCGGCGGCGCGGAGATTTCTGGGACCTGTAGTGTTTCAGCCCCTCCTTCAGCATTAGACTGGCAGCGTGGAAAACTACATTTCCCGCGAGGCCTTGCGGTAGCGTTCTGGCCTTGCGCTTGCCGGAGTGTGGCTGGCAGCCGGTACAGCGTGGAGAAGGCTGCGGAGGCCAGCTGGGGAGTCGGGACCCCGGTCGCAAAGAATAGGATGATGGTGAGTATGGGGCTGTGTCCCGGGGGCACCACGGGCAACTGGTAAGAGGGCGAGAGGTTGGGGGTGTGTGCATTGTCCCACGGGGAGAGAGGCTGGGGCTGTGGTGGTGGGGGCTGTGCATTGTCCCATAGGGTGAGGGGCTGGGGTTACGGGGACTGGGGGGCTGTGCATTGTCCCATAGGGCGAGAGGCTGGGGCTGTGGTGGTGGGCGCTGTGCATTGTCCCGTAGGGTGAGGGCCTGGGGTTATGGGGACTGGGGGCTGTGAATTGTCCCACAGGGTGAGAGACTGTGGCCGGTGTGTTGTGTGCCACAGGGCAAGAGGTGTGTGTGGTGGTGGGGGTGTGTGTGTGTGCATTGTCCCACAGGGAGAAGGGTTGGGGCTGTGAACTCCCTATAGCGTAGTGGTTCTCAAACGTTTGTACTGGTGACCCCTTTCACATAGCAAGCCTCTGTGTGCGACCCCCCCCTTTTAAATTAAAAACACTTCTTTACATATTTAACACCATTATAAATGCTGGAGGCAAAGTGGGGTGTGGGATACAGGCTGACAGCTCGTGACCTCCCATGTAATAACCTTGTGACCCCCAGTTTGAGAACCCCTGCCATAGCGGGTAACTATGACAGCAGACTGCACTCTACATGGGGTCCATACAGTCTCTGTATTTATCAGGGGCATGCTCCATTTCCTGTCATGCCTTCCGTCAAAGGATCTCAAAACAATTTTCTACCATGAATTCACTGAACTTCACAATGCCTTGTGAAGCTGCTGTTCTCTCTCTTTTAGAAAAGGGGAAGATGAGGCACTGACAGGTAAAGTGACTAGCCCAAGGTTACAGAGTGGGATAGTAGCAGAGCTTGGGAAAGAACCTATGTTGACGCCCAGTGCTGTGCTTTAACTAGCAAATGGCAAATGGCATGTATGCTGTTGCTTGACTTTGGCCTGTCAATATGGCATGTGTACTTAAGGAGTTCTTCCTTTTTAGGCTGTCCTGCCAGAGGATTTTTGTTTTACAAATTCATAATACAAATACATAATAGTGACAATTATGCCATGGTGTTGAAACAGTACAAAAGGTATCTAGGATTGGTATAGTACTATAGTCAGTGTCTTGTAAAATGCAGGACACCTCCAGTGAAAATTGGCACTTTCCCTTGAAAGAATAGGCAAGATTACTTAAACTTAAATTTTGGCAACTATAAAAATGTTTATAACAAAATTTAAAAATAAGAACTTGGTTCATCTATTCTCATTGTGTAAGGCAGGTGTTCTCAGCCTTTTTGTTTCTGAGGCCTCCCCTAACATGCTGTAAAAACTCCATGGCCCACGTGTGCCACAATAACTGGTTTTCTGTGTATAAAAGCCAACGCTGGCATAAGGGGGTAGCAACCAGGGCAGATTGCCTGGGGCCCCATCCCATGGGGCCCCCGCGAAGCTACATTGCTCGGGCTTCGGCTTCACCCGGAAGGCGGGGATCAGGGCCCTGGGCTTCAGCCCCATGTGGTGGGGCTTCAGCTTTCTGCCCTGGGCCCCAGTGAGTGGCCCTGCTTGGTGGACCCCCTGAAACCAGCTCATGGCCCCGGACCTTTGGTTAAGAACCACTGGCGTAAGGTCCATACACTAATAAGATGTTTGGAATATCACTGTCCATTGCATAGACAGTGGAAAAAATATTGTTAAGAGATGATGAGTATCCATTTTAATCTCAAATATAGGGATAATTCTGTATCGAGCATAGGAGAACAAGAAGATGTCAGTAGATGGGGTAGATTTGAAACATTTAATCAGGTTATGTAATGCCTTTTGTATGGTTTATAGTCATTCCGTGCCTTTCAATGGCACCCTTTTATTTCAGAGGTCCCCAAACTGTGGGGTGCCCCCACTGGGGAGGTGCAGAGGAATGTTCTGGGGCGAGGTGGGGGATGGGTCAGTCCCCATGAGGGCGCAGGGAGGGAGTGCTATCCAGCCCTGTTCCACTCCCGCTCTGCTCCAGCCTCAGCTGTGGCCCCGGCTCTCAGGCCCGCGCCTGGCCCTGCCCCAGCCTCAGCACCTGGCTGTGGCCCCGCCCCCCAGCTTTGGCCCTTGGCCACGGTTCAGGCCCTGGCCCCAGACCTGCCCCCAGCTGCAGCCCCCTTACCCCTGTCTGCATTTCCCTCCCTCCCTCCTGGAAGCCACGGCTGAGCTCCTTGGTGGTGGGGGGGAACGACACTGACAAGGGTAAGAGGGGGCATGACCCTGAAAAGTTTGGGGCCCACTGCTTTATTTAAATCTGTGCTCACAAGTGTATTGGGTAATTTACAGACAAGTAAATGTAGACACAATCCCAACCACAAATTGCTTACCATCAAGTCCCTGTCCTGAAACCAGTTCCCCTTGAATCTTCTTCTTCAATGCTTTGCTAGTCGACCATAGAGATTGTTCGCCATTTGGTCTATTCCTGTGTGGGACCGCAAGCACTTGATGGGCTGAAAGTCCAATGTCAGAAGACACTTGAAGCACCCTTATAATAGGGGGTCTGCCTCTGGGCCGCCTCCACCTCTCGGTGGGTGGAATTTTACTTCAGCTGTTCCCCTTGAATGGTCCCTTAGGATATGTGCTAACTACTTATGCTAAACTATCTGTTCAACCTTGTATTTAACTGTGACACTCTGAGTACCTTTCTCAGACCTGAGGAAGAGCTCTGTGTAGCTTGAAAGCTTGTCTCTCTCACTAACAAAAGTTGAGCTAATAAAAGATGTTACCTCACCCATCTTGTCTCTCTCTATATACATTAAACTTTATGCATGTTAGTAGTCTGACTTAAATAGTCATAATGTTGGACAATACACAATGAGTGCTAGTAACAAACAATGAGTATACAGAATAGAGAGAAGGAATAGCATCATGTGGTTTCTTAAGGTTGCGTAGGTCTTGATGGTTCCAGTAGTTGTGTTTTGTGGGGAAGTATATGTATATGAATACATTTTAAAAATGTATCAATGTTCGTTGCTTATAAACTAATGCAACTTAGTTTATTAAAACCTTTTAGACAAAGATCTTATACTTCATATGCAATAATGCAAGCAGATTCTGCTCTCTTGCACTTGTAGGAAGTATTATTTCCATTTCTTGTATGGGTAAAATTGAAGCACAGTTAAGTCTAGAGATTTGTCCAGCATTACACAGTGAGTTAGTGAGAGAAATTGGAATAGAGAGGCATGACTTGTCATTCCTTGTTCTAACCGCTATCATTACTTGATAACGCAGTAACTGCCCAGGCATAGGCTGCAGCCATGATGTGCTTGTAAGGCTTTCTTGAGGCACATTTGCAAGGCCCTTTGTATGCTACTGATGGCTACATCAAGGCTTCTGTCTTGGAAGAAGAGTATTAATTACTTCCTTTGAGATTTTTGGTCTTATCACATGATTAAATCTTAGGGCTACAGCCATACGTGGGTCAATCACTCATCACAATATCAACGTCCTGAAGCTCATTCAGGCACTATAGTGGCAGGGAACAGAGTGTTCAAGTATTGGCACTCCTTAAGGTAAGGTCAGAGCAATAGTGAGGAGCAGTACACCTCTACCTCGATATAACGCTGTTCTCGGGAGCCAAAAAATCTTACTGCGTTATAGGTGAAACCGTATTATATTGAACTTGCTTTGATCCACCGGAGAGTGCAGCCTTGTCCCCCTGGAGCGCTGTTTTACCAAGTTATATCTGAATTAATGTTATATCGGGCCGCGTTGTATCGGGGTAGAGGTGTAATATTTTAAATTCAATTGAAAAGCAAAGTTAAGTTAGAAGTATGGTGGTACAAGGCTGGTGAGATCAGACAGCAAGGGCTAATGCCTGTCTGTGGTATAAAGTGGAGATCAACTTCAATCAGTTTCGAAAGAATGTTAATGGTTTTGGATTAACTGTTACAATTTATTGTCCAAATGGTCCCTTTGTGCCAGTGCTTTCATGTTTTAGAACTCATGCTGGTGATAACAAAGCATTCAGTATAGCCTCTTGGTACTTTATCACTCCTGCAACAACACTCTCTGCCAAAGGCTATGTACTGAAAGCCTTGCCATCCTTTTAAAACTATGCAAAATAAACCAACCTGTATTTTTATTTTTAAACTTCCTAACTCCTTGGTCTTTGGGGGCACAAATTGAACCAAACCACTTATGGTTTGCTTTGTTTTTTTCCCTAATGTCGGGGGTGGGAACTCTGTAATGCACAAGTCCATGGTAATTTAGTTGTGATGTACAGACAGATCATTTAGCCAATAGGGCTCCAGGACAGGAGGCTTAATTGCAAGTGGCTTCCTAAGACTGACTTGGAGCTAATATGGAGGCAGCATGGTTTAGTTATCTGAGCAAATGGGAGTGCGGTCGGAATTTAGGAGTTCTAACCTAATGCAAGTAGCTCATCCCTATTTGCTATCATGAAAACAGATATAGAAAAGTTAATGGTACTTCATTTAGGTAGCGAGTTTATGAGGATTCATTAATATTTATAATAGTGCTTTGTAAATATGCAACATTATCTGAGTCCTAAACATTTTACAATATTCACTGAATTTTAACCAGGTGACACTAGTTTTAACCTTTTAAAAAAAATCTTAGGAGAATAGGAGACATATTAACTTTTTGATAGATGGCAGAGTGCTCTAGTTTTGTGTACTCCAGAATGATGATTGGAAATCTGAGATGCAGTTCTAATGTCCAATTACAAGATGAATGCAGAACTATTCTGTGGTATGATGAGTGCAGAAATATGGTAAATGGTTGGCCAACTGGCTAGATTTTTTTCTCTTGTGTTGAATAGGAACGGAAAGGGACAGCAAAAGTGGACTTCCTGAAGAAAATTGAAAAAGAAATCCAGCGGAAGTGGGATGATGCACGAGTGTTTGAGGTTAACGCATCTGATATTGGGAGCCGGACAAGGTAACCTCTTTGTGTGGGGAGGGAAAGCTTCGAACCTAAATAGAGTTGGTTGGAATATCTTTGATGGAAATTTTTTTCGGTCGAAAACTTTCCCCCCTCCATTTTCCAACCATTCTGTTTTTACATAATCTGAAATATTTTTCTGTTTCTACATTATGTGGGAATCCCCGTTGCTGACAGTTTGTAAAGCAGTGACACATGTATGTTGGCTAAAATACCAATGAGCTGAAAGAGATTTCTTCCGTTTCCTTTGTAGCAGCAGGTGCTGCTGACATCAGTGAGTGAGGGTGTTTCTGAGATCCCCTCTGTGACCAGATGATTTCCCATACTTTGTGGTCCTGGTAAAGATTTGTTGGTCTTAATATTTCAATATGGGGCGGTCTGCAGTTCCTGCAAAACTGCTCCCTGAATCAGATAATTGGTGACCCGAAAGGGGCAAACAGTCTCTGAATGCTAAGAGAACTAGTGCAGCAAACCACATGTGGTTATTTTCCTTGTTCAGATTTCAGGAGGATACATGGGACAGCTTTTATATGGGGCAGCTGCAATCCCCTATCTTTAATATTCATGATGTTATCCTCCCAAAAGGTCATGGATTTAAATCCAGAACTATTAATGTTTTAAAGTTTCAGACTGCAAAGGAAAGCTACAGATCAGCACTCCATAGACAATTTTACAGTAATAAATCCTTTGATCTGGAATTCCACGGGGCACTATGGTAACATACAATCATTCTATTCGTAAATGGAATGAAAGCGGCTTTGCTAAATTAAGCTGTTTATACTTCTGGTTAGCATGCAGTTCTATTTATTTTGGGGTTTAAGGTCCTATGGCTTTAAACTCTTGGCACTATTTGTAAAAGTTAAAATAGGTGAAACTAGCTAGAACTACCACAAAACAGAGAGTTTCCATGTCATTGGTGCAGCTGGGAAGCCCTCTGCAAACAGCTTGCCCTTGAATAGTCTAATTAGGAGTCAACCAAGTCACCAAATAGGGTATGTCTTACACTGTACTGAGCCTGAGCTCTTCTAGATCAGCAGGGGGAGCAAGTTATGAAAGTGAGGGCCTCCTGCTGAGAGCTCTGCTGCCATTCCTGGATTCGGTCCTAGAAACTGACAGCAGGAACATCCCTATCAGTCTTAAACGCTACAATGAGATATAAGGTTTCATAGATTCACATTAATAGATTGTAAGGCCAGAATGGACCATTGTGATCATACAGTCTGAATTGCTGCATAACACAGGCCATAGGACTTCCCTGAATTAATTCCTGTTTAAAAAATTCAAGTCTTGATTTGAAAATGATTGAAAATAAACATTAACAGTCTAGAGAGCCCATCAGCCAGCCCTCTTAAAACTCGAATGCAAGTTATCCACACATGGTGATTTAAAAATCTCTAACTTTAACAGCTGCTGTTTAACATGCTCCTGAGTTATTGTTGAAATGGAAAGTGATATGGCTACATCATCAGGCTTTTTTCCAAATACAGAACAGAAATATTTATTGAATACTTCTGCTTTTTCTTCTTTATTGTTGACAATTCTGTCATTTCCATATGGAAATAGACCAATACCATTGTTCTTAATATAATTAGAAAAACTCCTTATTGTCCTTAATTCTGCTGACCATACATTTTTCATTGTGCCCTTCTGGCTCCCTTATTAAATTTATACGATGCCTAATTTCTAATCTATCTTAGTTGTTATCAGTGCTCCATTTCTTCCTTTTGTTATATGTTGTATTTTTATTTTTTTTATAGTTGTTTTCATTTCCCCTCTAAGCCAGGTTGTTTTTTTAACCAGGGTAGCCTTATTTCTTGACACTGGCTTCATGGACATTCATTAAAATTTCTTAAACAGCTCCCAATTATCATTTATATATTGTGTTTAAATTCTTTCCCACAGCCAATTTGGCTCATAATTGTTTTCAGCTTTGTGAAACCCAGTGTATAAAATACTAGTTTTGCCTTTTATTCTGTTTACACAGAAAAAATCAAGTCTTGATTGCTTGTACCTACGCAACCACTAATTTTTAGTTCTGTAATCAATTCCTCTTTATCTGCCAAGATGAAGTCTAATTATAGAATTCCCTTGCTGAATGCAATACTTTTTGAGTTAGGTGAGAGACCACCTCCATGTTACCTTAGTCCCAGAATATTCAGAACTCTAAAGACTGTAACTAGGATCCTACCAAATTCATGGTCCATTTTGGTCAATTTCATGGTCATAGGATTTTAAAAATTGTAAATTTCATGATTTCAGCTATTTAAATCTGAAATTTCATGGTGTTGTAAATGTAGGGGGTCCTGAACCAAAAAGGAGTTTTGTGTGTGGGGGTGTGTGTGTGTCACAAGTTTATTGTGGGGGGACGGGTTGGGGTACTGCTACCCTTACTTCTGCACTGCTGCTGGTGGTGGCGCTGCCTTCAGAGCTGGGCAGCTGGAGAGCGGCGACTGCTGGCTGGGAGCTCAACTCTGAAGGCAGAAGCCACCGACAGCAGCACTGTAGAAGTAAAGATGGCATAGTATGGTATTGGCACCCTTGTGAGCTGCTGCCTGCAGAGCTGGGCCCTCAGTCAGCAGCTGCCACTCTCTGGCTGCCCATCTCTGAAGGCAGCATTGCAGAAGTAAGGGTGGCATGGTATGGTATTGCCACCCTTACTTCTGTGCTGCTTCTGGGGGGATGCTGCCTTCAGAGCTGGGTGCCTGGCTAACAGCTGCCGCTCTCTGGCCACCGGTCTCTAAAGGCAGTGCAGAAATAAGGGTGGCAATACTGTGACCCCTTAAAATAACCTTGTGACCCCCACACAACTTTTGGGTCAGGACCCCCAATTTGAGAAACATTGGTCTCCCCCATGAAATCTGTTTAGTATAGGTAGAAGCACACAAAAGACCAGATTTTACAGGGGGGAGACGCCTTTTTCATGACTGTGAATTTGGTAGGGCTCTAACTATAACCAACAATTTGAATTGTCCCTATAAGCACTGGATGCATATCAGCAGAACATGTTTGTGCTTCTGGGAGGAACACCATTCTGTTGGCGAAAACAGGGTGGTCCGGAGACATTGAGTTGTATTTCCAGCTCTGCTTCTGACTCAGGGTAGGATTTTCAAAAGTGCTTAAGTGACTTAGGAGCACAATTCCACTGAAAAGCAGTGGGACTTATGCTCCTAAATTACTTAGGCAGTTGAGTGAAATCCTTACTTTAATCTCTCTGTGTCTGTGTCACCATCTTTAAAAATGGAGATAAATACCCACATCACAGGGCTGCTGAGGCTTCAGTGTCTGAGGTGTTTTAAGATCCTCAGATGAAAAGCACCATAAACATGTAAGGTGTTTTATACAATTTGATAGCTGATTTCAGCTAGGACTCTCTTACTAAGAGTCACCAGTTTTGAAGCTGGGTGGGATGAAAGCAGAATGTGTTTTTGGGGGAGATATGGGGTGCGTCCCTCAGGTCTAGAATCTGCTTCCCTGTCCATTGGTGCAAAAAAGCCTGTTAGACTGAAACATACCTTATCAGTTTATAATAGGCACTGCTACTTTTACCTCTCCTAGTTCTTTAAATTTACTGTGATAATCACGATGGCTCCTATCTGAATTATAGAGAATATTGTGATTGGATTAACATCCTTACTTTTGCTTGAATAAGGCAGCCTGAGTAGGTTGTTTTCTTGTGGTTCTGAGGAGGGAGTCAGTTTTGTTGTCTTCCTGTTACTTGTTTAAATGTTTTCAAGTTATCATACACGTGCCCAGACAATGAGAAGGGTACAAATAAATACACTTTTAAAAACTGATAATATGACTCACAATGTCGGTGGCTGCATTCTGCATGAGCTGAAGCTTCTGGTGCTGGGGGTGCTGCCGCGCTCGCTGGGTTGAAGTGGTTTCCATTATATACAGGGTTTACAGTTTGGTTCACTGGCTCTCAATATCCCCACTATTAAAAATGGTTCCAGCCCCCGTGCTTCTGAGTGATCTTCAAGATTAGCCCTAAGCAATGACAGTTGTGGTAGTAGCTTGTTCTAGATGTATGATAGGAAATAGCTGCTCTTCCAGGGCTTTTAGACTGTCCAACCTTCAGAAAACTGCCTTAATGATGCTTTGTGTATTTACTCATTTAATGCATACAGCCATCAATGTAAGAATAACTACACTGGACAATCTGAGAACAGAAATCCATAGCTAATGAAGTTGAGGGTAAGAATCTAAATAGCATTGTAATCATTACATATTTATAATAATATATATTCATACGCTGGGAGAGTGGAATGATAGGTGGAAGAGGATTGAAAGCAAGGCAGAGAGAGGATGTCGGGAGGTGAGCTTAGAACTTTCTAATGTTCTCAGGGCTTAGACATTATCCTGGTAGCTTTGACATTCCAATCTATAATTGTAGCAGTACATAGCACTTTAATGTTTGCACAGCATTTTGAATATACAAACAACCCAATGCTCCTGTGAAGTAGGTCAGTATTATCTTCATTATGCAGATGGGGAAACTGCCCTACAATGTCTTATGACCAAGTTCTCTGATTCATACAAAATCTTTGGGCTAGCATAAGCTTGAAGAAGACAGTTACCATGCACCAGTTCCAGATATCACCTTAGATGGTATTTGTCTTGATGATGTTAACCAATTTTGCTACCTTGGCTCTACTGTTATCAGCAATGTAGATCTTGATGCTGAGCTCACTAGTAGAATCAGCAAAGCAGCCAGGAACTTTGGTCTTTTGCAAGACAGAGCCTGGAACAAAAATAAATTGTCAACTAAAGTGAAAATCCGTATTTATGAGACATATGTTTTATCCACTCTTCTATATGGCTCAGAAACACGGACGACTTACGCCACACACACCAAAAGACTAAACAGTTTTCGTGTCCGGTGCTTGCATAAAATTTTTCAAATAAGATGGCAAGACAGGGTGACAAATGTGGAAGTGTTAAATTGTGCTGATATGTCATTCCCTGGAATGTTGATTAGTAAGAAAAGACTCAGGTGGCTTGGACATGTCAAGCAAATGCTGGATTACATGAACCTGAAGAGCATGCTGTACTCTGAAGCTCGCAAAGGGTCTGGAAAGCGAGGCAGAGTGCTGCACAGATTTTGGAATGCTTTGGAATTCCTTTGGAATCTCTGTGAATGATTAGGAAAGGAGTGCAGAATGCCACTCTTTGGTGGAGTCAGTTTGTAGATGGAGCGGGGCATTGCGAGATGGACTGGATCAAGCTTTGTGATGACCGGCATCCGAGGAGGAAAGGATCTGCTGCTCTGATTCAGAGCATTGCTAGTGTGTGGGTGTGACAGGACTGTCACTTGCGCGTTGGACTCAGCAGCCATCAAAGAACTCATCGGCTTATACACCATGCTCTGTAAAGAACATTACTGCCATTGTTGCAGGTGGGGAATCTGAGGCATAGATAGGTTAAGTAAATGACATATCCAAGGCTACACATCAAGTCACTGGCAGAACCAGGATTAGAACTCAAGTGTTTCTTGGTTCTTAGTCCACTGGAAAATGTTGCATCTAGTTACCACCTATCTTGTTAGAACAGTATTCAGTTTGTTTATGAAGACATTTTGCTTATAACCAAATAGATGTTGTTACTGGGGACACTTATGTTATCATAGTTGTGGATCTACAGTAGCTAAACCCTTTATTTAAGCCTGTTTGTTTAATAGATTCATTCATTTAGAATAATAGGCGGTGCCAGTCTCTTATTCTGAAATTCACTTTAAAAGCTAGTTATGGTGGCCTTTTTAAACATCTTTTTAATCCTTCCTCAGTAAAGGGAAGTACTTCGTCACCTTTCCATACCCATATATGAATGGTCGCCTTCACCTGGGACACACGTTTTCTTTATCTAAATGTGAGGTAAGAATTTCTCTTTGCTAATAGCTTTTTATTTTAATGCCTCCTCAGAGCAAATGTTGTTGAGCTGCCAGAGTGCCTCACTTATTATTCTCTTGTCTTAGTAATAACAAAGACTTAAGATGCCAAGTTTTCTGTTTTCTCTACATTTTAATGTCTCTGTCCTTACATAAGTAATCCAGTAAGTAAAATGTAAAATGTTTCTAATCCCAGCAGATTGTGAGATGTTGGACCTTAAAGCCAGGTCATTCTGATTATCCCGTCTTGTATTCTTTGTACTCCCATTTCAAATTCGTCATGATTTTAACAGCTGCTTTCTCACACGAGTTAGAAGATTAAGGTCTGAGATTTCCAAAGAAACCTCAACACATCTTTCTTTTGTGCAAGCTCTAACACCCACATCCAAGTGTTTTTAAATCCTAACAGCTGTGCATGCACAAAATCCACCATCTGTGTGCATATGTGTTTGTGCACACACTTGTTTGTATCCAAAAGTAGGCTATTTTCTAAAATTCTACCACTAGAGAGACGGTATAAAGCAATGATTTCTAGTTATACTGGTTTTCATAGTATTGTCTGCTTAAATCATACTGGATTTGAAGCGTGGATGGCATAAGAGAGTCGCCATAATCACAACTGAAATATTTTTTCAAGGTGCAATGTTTGTGACTTGCTGCGCTAGAGAAGAATGATACATAATATGGGAAAGATGAGAATTCCAACTTTTCTAATGGTACACAACATGAATTCTATCCCTGAAGTTCAGAGATATCCCATCTTAACTACCATTTGATCCTTCAGTTGAGCAGTGTCTTTTTGGCACTCATACAGGCTGAACAGACCATGTCATTCATTAATGTATTATTCATTGTTATCTACTTGACACAGTTTTTTCCTCTTTGTTGACCTGTGCCAATTGAACAGGAACATTATAAGATGAACTACTATTCCCTTTCCTTTCTTAATATAAATATTTGTGAAGAAGAGTATGTCTAGATCATTAGAATAATTGTATAGAATTTCACTGCTTATCTAGTGAAAGTACAATGTGTGCTATACTTAAATTCATGCTCACCTTCCTAATGTACCGTGTCTTGGAGTCAACAGTTTATATAAAATTATGATGATACTGCTGTGCACTCTTTTAATCCATGGAAACTCAGTGCTTTACAAACATTAGTCAGTCAAGTCTTGTGGGATCTGTTATATAGATAAATATTGATTTTGCTTTTCAGGTGGGTAACCTGAGATAGAGACTGAATGAATTGCTCAAGGTTTCACAGCAAGTCAATGGCAGAACTGGGAATATAGTCCTGATTTCCATTCCTTCACTCAGATCATTAGACAGTATTCACCGCTTTCTGTATTTTTAGTAATTTTGACTGCAAAATGAATGAGTCAGAGGTTAAGGACTTAGTGTGTCAACTCACCTGCTTTTTGCAGTTATTGCTTCATATTTCTGATGGATGCTTTTTTGTAAACCTTTCTGTAGTTTGCAGTTGGGTATCAAAGGCTAAAAGGAAAGAATTGCCTGTTCCCATTCGGCCTGCATTGTACTGGCATGCCCATTAAGGTAAGACTGCTCTGAGTTAATAAGGGCTCTTCAGCATAGTTCTGTATTTAAGTGAAGTTTTCAATTAGCCCTACACTGCATATTCAAAGTATTGATTGAACTGATTGACGAATGCATAGATGCAGTTTGAACTGAAACCTGTCAATTTTTAGGATTTTTACAGCATGAAAGCATGGCTGAATTTGAATTAAAAAGTATCTCCTGTGGGCACTTCTGGAAATTAACACCTTTGTCTCAAACCAAAGTGTTTAGATCATATTTACATCCTTTCCACACCCACACTGATGTGTGGCATCCCCTGTCATCATAGGTACAGACAGAATCCACAGTACTTGGATTTGGACACTTCCTAGGAAGAAGATGGTATTTTAGATTATAGTGAATAGGATTAGATTCTTGCCATGGTAATTCTAGCTGACATGCATAGGATGGAATTGATTGCTATGTAATTCTCCAGTGTATGCAGCCAGGGAGCTGGTGGGGTACATCTCTGCTCTGATGCCTTATATATTTATTAATTAATAAATATATATTGCAATAGGACCTAAAGGCCACAACCAGGTTTATTATGTACAAACACCTAATGAATGACTTACTACAAAGATCTTACAATCTGAGTCATTTGGGTGTATCCAATGTTATCAGTGCACAAGGGCCTTTTAATAATATATTTTTATGTTCTAAAGTTACTTCATAGCTGCAAAACGTACAAGCAGATTATGTCTTTGTTCCTGCGTAGCCAACATTGCTTATGCACCTAGGACTATGATTAAAAATGAGCAGTGACTAATAATTTTTGTATTGATTAATGGCTAATAAGCTGTCCTGATTATAAATGAGGCTTGATAATTGCTTTCCTATTCCATCATTAATTAAAATATGAAGTGGAGGAGAATTTTTTCAATTCCTAGCCAGTGGTCAAAGATGGACAGGTTAGTAGTGAATTAGGGGGGATTAGTGAACTACAAGCCAGGACACTTGCAACTTATCATGAGTCTCCAGAAGTGGTTTAAATTGCTTTAGTGGAAAGGGAGATGAAAAGCTGAGTCCTGCGATAGAAAATATTATAAATACAGTCTTTCAAGTACATAAATAATTGATATAAAAATCAGTTATTGATAATTGTTCCAGCCTTAGCCACTGAGCAGTTCTGATAGGTTACCAATGACTTTTTATTTAGGCATGTGCAGATAAGCTGAAAAGAGAAATGGAATTATATGGCTGCCCACCTGAGTTCCCTGATGAGGACGAGGAAGAGGAAGAAATGGCTGCTAGAAGAGAGGAGGAAGTGGTCATCAGAGACAAGGCAAAAGGCAAAAAGGTAAAGTTTTGTATCAAACCTTTCTGAAAGTATTTGTATAAATACATATGGGCACATGGCATATATACCTATGCACGTGAAATGTAAATATGCAGATTTTTAATGTACATTTGTTAAAGCTATTTTTTCACTTAAATGTAGTGCTTTTAATGTTTGCTTTGAAGAGATGCTTTAATTACTTGGTCTTCAGAATCTCATGTTAATGCATAAAAGCTTTCTAATGATGAGCTTTCTTAGACTCTTCAATAGTCTGAGGGAAATGGAGTCTGGCCCCTCGCTTAGGATGTTGAAAAGGACACTGGACAAAGCACTTGAAAACATACTGAAGCGGTTCTTATGGGTAGGGCGCCCCGCCCTAGGGTTAGGATTCCTATGGGTAGGGCACTTGGAGCTAGGGTTAGGGTTCCTAAGCGTAGGGCACTTGGAGCTAGGGTTAGGGTTTCTATGGGTAGGGCTTCCCGCCCTAGGGTTAGGGTTCCCAAGGGTAGGGCACTTGGAGCTAGGATTAGGGTTCCTATGGGTAGGGCGCCCCGCCCTAGGGTTAGGGTTCCTAAGGGTAGGGCACTTGGAGCTAGGGTTAGGGCTCCTGTTGTTAGGGCGCCCCGCCCTAGGCTTAGGGTTCCAAAAGGTAGGGCACTTGGAGCTAGGGTCAGGGTTTCTAAGGATAGGGCACTTTGAGCTAGGGTTAGGGTTCTTATGGGTAAGGCACTTGGAGCTAGGGTTAGGATTCCTATGGGTAGGGTACTCTACCCTAGGGTTAGGGTTCCTATGGGTAGGGCACTTGGAGCTAGGGTTCGGGTTCCTATGGGTAGGGCGCCCCGCCCTAGGGTTAGGGTTCCTATAGGTAGGGCACTTGGAGCTTGGGTTAGGCTTCATATGAGTAGGGTGCTCCGCCCTAGGGTTCGGGTTCCTGTGGGTAGGGCACTTGGAGCTAGGGTTAGGTTTCCTATAGGTAGGACACTTGGAGCTAGGGTAGGGTTCCTATGGGTAGGGCACTTGGAGCTTGGGTTAGGCTTCATATGAGTAGGGCGCCCCGCCCTAGGGTTCGGGTTCCTATGGGTAGGGCGCCCCGCCCTAGGGTTCGGGTTCCTATGGGTAGGGCGCCCCGCCCTAGGGTTCGGGTTCCTATGGGTAGGGCGCCCCGCCCTAGGGTTCGGGTTCCTATGGGTAGGGCGCCCCGCCCTAGGGTTCGGGTTCCTATGGGTAGGGCGCCCCGCCCTAGGGTTCGGGTTCCTATGGGTAGGGCGCCCCGCCCTAGGGTTAGGGTTCCTAAGGGTAGGGCGCCCCGCCCTAGGGTTCGGGTTCCTAAGGGTAGGGCGCACCGCCCCAGGGTACGGGTTCCTCTGGGTAGGGCGCCCGCCTAGGGTTCGGGTTCCTATGGGTAGGCGCCCGCCCTAGGGTTAAGCTTCCTAAGCGTAGGGCACTTGGAGCTAGGGTTAGGGTTCCTGTGGGTAGGGCAGTTGGAGCTAGGGTTAGGGTTCCTATGGGTAGGGCGCCCCGCCCTAGGGTTAGGGTTCCTATGGGTAGGGCGCCCCGCCCTAGGGTTAGGGTTCCTAAGGGTAGGACACTTGGAGCTAGGGTTAAGGTTCCTAAGCGTAGGGCACTTGGAGCTAGGGTTAGGGTTCCTGTGGGTAGGGCAGTTGGAGCTAGGGTTAGGGTTCCTATGGGTAGGGCTCCTATGGGTAGGGCTTCCCGCCCTAGGGTTAGGGTTCCCAAGGTTTGGGCACTTGGAGCTAGGATTAGGGTTCCTATGGGTAGGGCAGTTGGAGCTAGGGTTAGGGTTGCTATGGGTAGGGCACTTGGAGCTAAGAAGTAATAATGCTGCTCTGAGTGTGATGGATTAGATGACCTAATTGGTAGTTTCATCTCCCCATTTTTTGATGACTCTCTGGGCTAAATTGAGAATCAAACCCTGACTATATGTATCCCGTACAACCATATTCGTAAGAGTGGCTTATCAAACAAACTATTAAGGATATTTATGAATTTGGGAAGATACAGGAAATATTAGGCCAGGGAAAACTTTAGTTCTGGGGGGTTAAGTCTTGTTCCTTACGGATTAATTTGTGGTTTGTTAGATAATTTGTGAGCAAAGGATTTGGGACGCAGTCTGTTCTCTCCATGCACACGTATGTGTGAAAAACAGATCTTGCATAGGCTTTGTCTACACTGGCAACTGAATGATCCAACTTTTGTTGTTCAGAGGTGTTAAAAAGCCACACCCGTGAAAGACAAAAGTTTTCTTTATGAAAAGTAGTGGTGTGAACAACGCTTTGTCGGCAGGAGCGCTGTCCTGCCAATAAATCTACCACCACTCATTGGGGATGGAAGTGTTTTGTCGTCGGAAGAACCTTCTCCTGCTGACAAACAGCGGCTACACTGCATGCCTTTTAGTGGCACGACTGTAGTGGCACAACCATCTCGCTAAGAGGTGCGTAGTGTAGACAAAGCCTAATTTGGCCTGTGGCAAGTGAATATTTTGTTTTGTTTCTCTACAATCTTCAATCTTAATTTCCAGCTATTTGTCCCTAGCATATGCAAGCAAAATAGGAGCAGAAGAGATTATCAATCAATCAGAAGGATCTAGAGGAGAGCTACTTAACCTTTTCCTGCAAACGTATCTTTATTAGACCAAGACCTCGCCTGTACCAGTCAGTGCTTGCTAACTGCCCCACAGCATGCCCTGATCTCTGAAAGTATTTGGACTGATTTGAACTTCATTCTCTTGGCTGCAGCATGTTAGAGTAGACACATGTGAATGTGAGGCAGACCGTGAGTATATACCAGCACCCATCGCGGTGTATCCTCATTAAATCAGAGAAAGGCAGCCAAAATAGCAGTACTCGTATGCATCTCAGTGATTGGAAAGTGTTATGTTAGGATTGAATGATTCCCTGCAGGAGAAGAAACAGTGAGACGTGCTTGGATGTTCTTTTGCTCATTATACTTGTCTTTTTAGAGTAAAGCTGCAGCCAAGACTGGCTCTTCCAAGTACCAGTGGGGGATCATGAAGTCTTTGGGTCTCTCTGATGAAGAAATAGTGAAGTTTTCAGAGGCTGAGCATTGGCTTGATTACTTCCCACCCCTTGCTCTTCAGGACCTAAAGAGTATGGGGCTGAAGGTACATGTTTAAAATCTAAAATGCTGTTACAAGCATGAATTCTCTTATTGGTTTTATTAAATTAATTTTGAGATCTCTTCTCCCCTTGATGTGTTTGCCTAACATTAGTGGCAGTGCAGTAAGTATTGGAACATCCAAAGTGTTATAAAGCATTAATTAAGCATCACAATATCCTTGTATGATCAGTAAGTATTATCTCAATTTTACAGCTAATGCACAAAGATTACCTGAAACACTGAAGGTCATATAGCAAGACAGGAATAGAACCCATTGTGTATTGCCCCAGAAGATATGTCAAATGCCAAATCATCCCTGCAGTTACTTCCACATCACACAGGAAACGCTCAATGCCAAATTGCTCTCTAGTGATGGAATTCCTTCACGTTTAGGACCCTGGCTTACTAGTGACTTGCTGGTGGTACAAGTAATTGATAGGTTTTGTTCTGCTATCCACGACTTCCCAGTGCATCAGATCCTGCCCTGGTGGTTGATAGCCAAAAGTTGTTGCTGTCTCATGTGTGTGCATTGATTTGTTATTAGTACTAATGTGGCTCCTTTGGGCAGTCTCTGTAGAAAATCCAAGGACAGAATGTCTATTGAAGACAGAGCTGCCTCAACAACCCTCGAGGGAGTCTCTTCCACATCACAGTTGACTCACTGTTTTTCTAACTGGTTGGGAAACTTTCACTTTGTTTCTCATGGCTGCACCTGTTCTGTGGATAGAGAGGATGTCAGATTTTTAGTTCTTTTAATCTGGCCCCTTTCACCATCAAAAAACTTATTTAAATACAGAGAAATAACTGAGGGGAGTCTGTTCATTTATTTATTTTAGGAAATGCCATCTCCCTGAGCTTCAGTGATGGAAGTTTGCTTGTCCATAAAGGGGTGTGTGTGTGTGTGTGTGTGTACGTACATACGTACGTACATGATGCGACTTTTATATAATTATACCTTACTTTTCTTTGAAGATTTTAAGGTGAAAGGTGCTACAGATCATTTATATGTGATGCCATTTACAGGCAGCCCCCTCTAGGGTGTAGCATAGCCTCCAGATAGACAATGTGCATAACACATGCAGAGGAGAAAGGGAATCCATAAAGGCCACCAGAGAAATATGTCCCCACCACCCTGGTCTTACAAAAAGTGGTATGGAGCAAACAAAGGACAGAACCTAGGCTTTTGAACGTCTTTTCTGAAAGACCCACATGAAATCAACTGCATAGAATTTGTATATACATACAAGTGTCAAACAATCAAGGGTGTTTATTTTTTTTATTTTTTTTGTTTCATGGAGCAGGTACCTTGTAGGGTTTGAATAAGCATAGCAAATGAGTGAGATGAAGCAAGTGCTCTGTGTGTGAATGTTCACAGAAATCTTTGGCTGGATTTGCTTACCTGTTACTTGCATATCTTTTCAGGTGGATTGGAGGCGTTCTTTCATTACCACTGATGTTAACCCTTATTACGACTCATTTGTACGGTGGCAATTTTTAACACTGAAGGAAAGAAATAAAATAAAATTTGGGAAACGGTAAATATGCTCTCTTTAATTTACTAAGTCTGTACTATTAAAAACCTAGCAAAAAATGTAAATTTCCCCCCCATGCACTGCTTTTAAAAAGTTGGGTATAATATTATGTGTCTCTGTGACTTAGTTATCATTTTGTAATTTATACAGACTCACCCCAGCAAGCCCTCTGAATGCAGATGTCCCACTGAAGTTAGTGGGTTACTATGCTCAGCCAGTTGTCCATTTGGGTCCTTAGGCTTCAGGGGTGAGGTTTTTAAAAGCTTTCAGTATTTACCTAACTTTGCTTCCATTGATATCAATGGTAGGACTTTCATTGACATTAATGGTAACAGAGTTAAGCAAATTGAGTGCTATTGAAAAATCCCACCCAAAGTTCTTTGTGCCAGGGATCATGTCCTCCTCCTTGTCTGTAGATGGCTATGCATACCCCTAAATAATAATTTACTGTGTTTCCTAGGTATACAATTTATTCTCCAAAAGATGGACAACCTTGCATGGATCATGACAGGCAAACTGGAGAGGTGATGTATTTTATTTGACACAAGTTCTTTGTATGTTGTACGTAACTTTTAAATAACGAAGAAGTATGCTATATGCTGAAAATGATTATTAAATATATCTTTATGTTGACTTATCTGATCTCAAGCTATTAATACATGGGAAGCTTGGATGTCCCTAGAAAAAATAATAATTGTTGTGACACATGCAACAGATAGTGTTAACTGTAGCCAGTTTTCTCAGAGTGATAATCTGGCAGTTGATGTCCTGACTTGCACAAGAGCATGATTCAATGCCCCCTGAAGTCCAATTCATTTACTTTAGTGGTGTAATATAATAGCCTAGATGAGTAAGATGTTTGATCATAGGTATAAATAGGACTCCGAACTGCAGTCTGTATGCTGCTAAGCTCCCATTGACATCATTGGAAGTCTAGTTTATTGACGGACCCCAATATAAGATCCTGAAATAGCATTTGAATTGTGCTACTACAAAATGTAGAATTGATTTTTGGGAAATGGTACTTTTGCTGCATAAGTAGACTTTTATATTGACTACTGGTCTCTGTGTGTGACTCTTAGGGTGTTGGACCTCAAGAATATACGTTAATAAAAATGAAGGTGATAGAGCCTTACCCTGCAAAGCTGAGGTAGGTCTCATAGATTCATGGATTTTCCGGCCAGGAGGAACCATTAGATCATCTAGTGTTACCTCCTGTGTAACATAAACCACAGAATTTCAACCGTTACCTCTGCATTGAGCCTAATACCTTGTATTTGACTAAAACGTATCTTCCTGAAAGGCATCAAGTCTCCTTTATAAATGTATTCAATAGGGATCAAGTCTCCTTAATTTAAAAAAAAAAAGAAGGAAAAAAAAAGGTTGGTCAGGAAAAACCGAGTTTTCTTATTTTAATGTGCCCTATCTTATTTTAGTGGCCTTAAAGGAAAAAATATCTTCTTGGTGGCAGCTACTCTCAGACCAGAGACCATTTTTGGACAGACTAACTGTTGGGTTCGCCCAGATATGAAGTACATTGGCTTTGAGACTGTGAATGGGGATATTTTTATCTGCACCCAAAGAGCTGCCAGGAACATGTCCTACCAGGGCTTTACAAAAGATAACGGAGTGGTACCTGTCGTCAAGGAGCTGATGGGAGAGGTGAGCATCTTGCAGCTTATAGGCCAAGTTATGGACTCCTGCAGGAATTGTGCTTTGCCTGTTTGTGGCATACAAACTTGATGACACTTTAATCTATATTGGTAGCTTTTTGGTGAGTGTTAAGTGACCAAATAAAGAATGGGGAGGAGATTAAATAGCTGCACTAGTCTGGTAATCTATGGACAAATGTGTTAATGTTGCCACAATCTTATTTGAGAACTAATGGCACAAGTAATGTGTGTTGCAGTATGTAAAGCAGTGACTTGTTATTTTTACTACAAAGAATGGAAGGGAAATAATAGTTAGTTAGAATGAGTTAAATGAGTCTAGGATCATTCTCTACTGAAATACCCAGTTCACCCTGGGTGAGAATAGCTACTTCCTTTGACTGCTCCCTGTCTTTAATGCTTGGGCCAGGTGTTCAGCATATGTAGCTTCACGAACGTTGAATAAAAATGCTGACTCAATGGCATTTTGGGGTGTGCCATTCTACATCACTGTCTAACTAGAATGCCACCTGCTAAAACTTGATGCACTGGATTTCCTGACAATGTCCTTTGTGTTACTAAGTCACATGAAGGACAGAAGGTGGAATATTCTATTCCATCTTATTAAAGATAGAATCCATATAAATTGGAGGTGGGGAAGACTGCTAGGACACCTACTCCAACCCTTTGTCAATGCATGAATGGTCCTCACAATACGAGTGCTTTTCCAGTCGTTCATTCAATTTATAGCTAAATTTCTCAATTCCTTCCTCCATTTTCTTTGGGAGTCTGTTTTTCAGTCTAATACTCCTCTGGAAGTTTTTTCTGATATTCAGCCTTTAACTCTCTTTCACCTAAATGTACCACAATAAACCATTCCATTCTCTCCTTGCTGTTTACACTTTTCAGTTATTTGGAGACGGTCTCTCCCCACTCAACCATCCCTTTATCAAAATTCTTCTGTGTCTGGAGAATGGGTATAATCCACTGTACTGTTCTCCAATTCTAATAATTTTTGTTGCTCTTCTCTAAATTCCTTCCAGGATCTGGTACTTCATTTCCTAGTAATGAATAAAACAATCCATTATACTGTCCCAAAGAGTTATATGCATGGTATCTAATTACTTTGCAGAAGAAGGGCTTCTGCAGTTTGAATTGTGTCATGGCCTTTTAATTTATTTATCTATTTACACTATGTGGGGAAGACCAGCTGATGTAAAGGAACATCAGCTCAGTAGGTTCCTTCTGAGCCAGGCCAACACAGTGCTCCTTGTTCTAATATTCCTCTCTTGCACAGGAGATTCTTGGAGCTGCACTCTCTGCCCCTTTAACGTCCTACAAAGTCATCTATGCTCTTCCTATGCTCACAATTAAGGAAGATAAAGGTAAGATAAAAGTAATTTTCTTGCATGAGCCTGTTCATTACATCCCATGTTTCATAGTATATATTAATTGATTTTTGTTACCTGATTGATTTTTTTTTTTGCAAGGCACTGGAGTGGTCACAAGTGTCCCATCTGATGCTCCTGATGACATTGCAGCCCTGAGAGATTTGAAGAAAAAACAGGTCAGCCTGTCATTCAGATCTGTATTGCTCACAGTTCGAGTGTTCTGAGTGACAAAAACAAGTACATTGATAACTAAAATGGGGACCATTTTTTTTAGTTGAGGAAACTTCCGTGAGTGGCCTCTAAACTTATGTGCAAACTAAGTGTACAGTGTTGCAGACTCTAGTTTGGAATCCACTTGTAAATAATATTTTAAAAAAATCTGATCTTCACTATCATTTTCGTGCAGACTTGGGAAATGATTCTGTACCAGAACCTCATCATTTTTATATTATGGGGTTGTCAAGACTATTAAGGTGGAAATTAGTACCAAGTGTGAGAGGGATTTCTCTGGTGTGGTCACTTGGCCATTGGTTACTAGGCTGAGACCACTGTACTCATTTCACATAAGCCAAGTAGCAGCCATTTGATTATATAGTACCAAAAGCATGCTAGGTGTTTCAAAAATAAGTGAGACTGCTCCCTGCCCCGAAGAGCTTAAAGTCTAGACATAAATTTTCTAGGTAGTGTGGTACCTGAGCACCTAACAAATGCTAATGTATTTATTCTCAGAACACCCTGGATGGTACAGAAGTAGCATTTTTCCCCATTTTATAACTGGGAAACTTGAGCCACATAGGGATTAATGAGTTGTCTGAGACCAACTGGAAATCGATGGCCAAATTGGGGGGCTGAACCCAGATTTCTTAATTCCCAAGGAGTGGTGGGCAAATAGGGTTGACAGCATGTCTGAGAGCATGATATATTATTCATTCAGAAGGACATTCTTTTTGTTAAGGAATTACACATAATGAAAAATAAGTTTTTAAAAAAAATCCCTCTGTTTTATGTTTTTGTTTTTGTTTGTTTTTTAACATCTTCTGTAGGCCCTAAGAGGGAAATATGGAATTAAAGATGAAATGGTCCTGCCTTTTGAACCGGTGAGTGCAGCTAAGTGTGTCTCTCAAATATACATGGCTTTTTTAATTTGAATTAGGAGCTTGCATACCTTTCAGAAATTTTGTTTTTAAAATCCTTTATTAGCCAAAAGAGCTTGAAGCATCAGAAGAACTTGCCCTCATAGTTGTGAAACTGCAGTTGTTAGGCTGTGGCCTTGAAGGAGCAAAGCTCTACTACTTTGAATTTTTTTTTTTTTTAACACAAAATCCTATTTTTTGTAGCAAGTGCTACTTTGAGGCTTCAGTTTAGAGTTTGAGTCTCTGTTTGTGGATTAAAACCACCTGTGATAATCTTGATTTAATGGAGAGTATATTATCTGCTCCATGCAAAGTGCTATATCTATGTCACTTCTGTTACTGCTAATGGAGTTTATGGGGATTCAGCCATGTATGTCATTTTGAGAGTATAGATTACAGCCAAATACATCTCAGATTTTCTGCATTGCTCCTGCTCTCCTCTCAGTTAGCTACTCAGTACTCCTTGTCTGTCTCGTGCACAGGGGAAAAAATTGGGTTATTGCTTGCAGATGTGCAGTCAGCAGTCACTCTGGGGAGTGCCAGAAATTCCTGATGAGCCTAGTGGCATTGTGTTGAATTTTTGTAAAATTCCACCAAATTTGATTAACAGTAAATTCTGGAAAGCAGCACACTATGTATAAAACAGCATGAATTCAAAGACTGCTGTAACTTTGACAGCTGCTTTTAATAGGTGTTTTCTCTATAATATCACTTGTTCTGTGCAAATCATCCAAGTATAATCATGAATTTTCACAATTGGTAGATATATGCCTTTCTTCCTCACCTCCAAATCTCTGATTTCAATTGCCATGTTGGTTGTTGGATTGTGAACATGGAAGAAAAATGCACTTGACTCTGCATTTTCTTCGGAGTACAATTTCCACTGAAGGCTGCGAAATTCAAGAGACAAGTCCCTGCAGGACTTGTGTTGCGTTCACACAATTTGAAACAAATCCTGACAATACCATGCTATTCCCAGGTGCCCATCATCGAAATCCCAGGCTACGGCAGCCTTTCTGCTCCATTGGTCTGTGACGAGTTGAAAATCCAGAGCCAGAATGATAAAGAGAAACTTACAGAGGCTAAGGAGAGAGTGTACCTGAAAGGATTTTATGAGGGAGTAAGTAACTAGGCTTCCCTAGGTGTGTTGTGAAAACTTTTTTTTTTATACTGAAGTTGATAAACATTTGAAAGGAGGCAGATTGGGGTGGCCAACGTGTGGTTCCAAAGCCACATGCCGCTCCTTGTATAGGCACTAGCTCCGGGGCTGGAGCTACAGGCGCCAACTTTCCAATGTGCCGGGGGTTGCTCACTGCTCAATCCCTGACTCTGCCACAGGCCCTGCCCCCACTCCACCCCTTCCCGCCCCCTCCCTTGAGCCTGCTGTGCCCTCATTCCTCTCCCTTCCCCTCCAGAGCCTCCTGCATGCCATGAAACAACTGATTGGGAGGTGCAGGGAGGGAGGGGGAGGTGCTGATTGGCAGACCTGCTGGTGGGCGGGAGGTGCTGGGAGTCGGGGGGGTGGGCAAGAGCTGATGGGGGGCTGCTAACATATTACTGTGGCACTTTGGCATCTTACATTGGTAAATTCTGGCTCCTTCTCAGGCTCAGGTTGGCTACCCCTGTAATAGATTAATAAATCGGGAAGACGAAGGTGTATGGATTTTTTTGGGGATGGGTGTCGGGTCCTTTTGGGATTTTTTAATGGCCCACATTCTAAGGAACTTCCCCTTAAGTGAGCCTCTGTATGTGCTATGGGGATAGTGTAGAATCACAATTGGGAGGCTGGAGGTGTGTCTGTCTCAAGATGAGGCCCATGGTATGGCCACTGGATGCACCTTTCTCAGGAAACAGTCAACATCATTCCAAACCTTGACTTGAAGAGACTGGTAGAAAATGACAGAAGGGTGGTTCTTCCCCATTTCAGCTCATTCAGGGGGCTTCTGTCACAGTGCCCTAAGCCTCGGCCCATCTAAACTATTTGGAATTCAAAGACCAATTTCCTGTGTGGCAGGGCTGTGCATGTCCAGCTAGCCCTCCTGGTTTGAATGTGCATAAGTAAAACATATAATGTATAAATATATATGTGGGAGTTCAGGGGGATTTAAAAAAAAAAAAGGCAGATTTTCAGCATCTAATTTTTAAGATGCGTCATAGGTCACAATACCAGTATTTCTTGTAGCTCAAGAGAACTGGTTGTTTTTACATAATACTTGAAACTTAATCCTTTTAAGAAAACCTAACTTCTGCAATGGTCTCTCCCTTACAGATAATGTTGGTGGATGAGTACAAGGGGCAAAAAGTCCAGGATGTCAAGAAGCTTATACAGAAGAAGATGGTGGGCAATGTATGTGGTAGTTTGGATACTGCTTTCCAAGATGATCCTTTGTCTTTCCCATAGCAGGATAGTCACTAAATAAAATATATTGGCTTGTTTCCACAGAAGCGTTGCCTTAGATGTTCTTTGGAAAAAGCAGTAGCAATAGAGTACAAAGTGATGCTAAAACAAAGTATGGTATTCTTAGATAAAGAGAAATGTATTGTACCTGATGGATCAAGTAGAAAGAGACGTCTGGGTTTTTTAGCTTTGTGAGTACTGCCTTATATAGATGCATGTCTTATGGCCTAGTCATAGTCCGTAGAATCATAGTGATTATATGGAAAAGGCTTTGGTTATTTAGTTTGGATCTCTGTCAGTGCAGGATCATTCCCTTCAGTCTGTACTGTGGTGCTCTATCTCATTTCTCTGATACAGAATATAGATGCAGAGTTAAAGCTAATCACTTCCCTCCCATTCCCCATTTTGTCTAGTTCTTGAGGATTTTGTGCTTCATATTTTAAAGCCTTGTTATACACATTTTTACCATCTATACATAGCTTTAAACAGTAAAGACTTTGTGCTTCTGTAGCACCTTTTAACTGAGAATCTACACACACAGTTGGGATTATAATAGGGGGTTTATTATTGGTAAACTCCTTTCATTTAATGCCCTATGTGTTATAACTATAAAGGTATAAATATACCTCTTCCCTTTTATCTCAGGGTGAAGCAATGATTTATATGGAACCTGAGAAACAAGTTATATCGAGGTCCATGGATGAGTGCGTGGTGGCTCTTTGTGACCAGTGGTGAGTGAAGTGAAATCACTTAACCCATCCCTCTGGTGCACCCTTATGTGAACTTCTTTATTCTAATTATTTTCCTTGATCTTAAGGTACCTAGATTATGGCGAAGTAAACTGGAAGAAGCAGGCATCTGACTGCTTGACGGATCTAGAGACGTAAGTTCTGGGAAAGAGATGGATAAAGTGTAGGTTGGGATGTGGCATGTGCTGACAACATAACCCTGAGGGAGACCAAGGATTAATAATAGTCTGTTCCACATAGGTTTTGTGAAGAGACCAGAAGGAATTTTGAAGCTACACTGGGCTGGCTGCAGGAGCATGCCTGCTCAAGAACGTATGGCTTAGGTAGGAAAAACACACAGCTTTTCCTCACTTGCTGCTTGAGGAGAGTAACGCTCACTGTTTCATCCATTCATGCTTTTCCTGGTGAGGGTTGCAGCAGCAGCATGGAGGAAAGGGAGATCTGGTCCTCTCTATTCTCCCTTCCCTCCGCAACAGGTTCCAGCTCCTCCTGGGGGATTCTCCAGTGTTTCCAGGCCAGCTGGGAGATATAATCCCTCCAGCGAGTCCTGGGTTGGCCTAATGGCCTCCTTCCAGAGGGATGTGCCCGGTAAAGTTCCAAAGGGAGCCTCCCAGGGGGCATCCTTATCAGGTGCCCTAACCACCTCAGCTGGCTCCTCTCGATCCAGAGGAGTAGCGGCTCTACTCCGAGGCTCTCCTGAGTAGCCAAGCCCCTCACTCTGTGTTGGAGAGTAAGCCCAGCCACCCTGCGAAGGAACCTCATTTCTGCCGCTTGTACCCACAATCTTGCCCTTTCAGTCGTTACCCAAAGTTCATGACCATAGATGAGGATGGGGGCGTAGATTAATCTGTAGACCGAGAGCTTCATCCAAGAACTCAGCTCCCGCCTCACCACCACGGATCAGTACGGCGCCCACATTGCTGTTGACGCCACACGAATCCGCCGGTCAATCTCATGCTCCTGCTTACCATCACTTGTGAACGACTCCTAGATACTTGAACTCTTCTACTAAAGTCAGCTGCTCCATCCTCACCTGGAGAGGACCTAATTCCTCCCACTAACCTCTCTATTAGATATTGTATTAGATGTAAAATCACTAGACATACTGATCATTTTAAATCTAATACAATATCTAACTGAGAGGTCAATGGGAGGAATTAGGTAGGCAGAACAGAATTACCCCAATTAGAATTTGACCCAGGACATCAAAAAGATGACACCTTCCACATGACCTGAGTTAATCAGGAGCTGTTTTATTTTTTGTATGGAAACACCACCAGCAATAAAGCTCCCCCACCATCACCATGCATGGCCCATTTGTTCAGAGATGACATGGAAGGAACCAGTACCTTTTCCTGCAGTGCCTGGAGGTTTCCCTTGAAGGTCTCTCATCCAGACCCAATCCTTCTTAGTTCACAGAATAGGATCCTGATACAATATCACCTGACTCAGTATGGCAGCAGGCCAGGATAATCTCTTTCTATGAAACATGCAGAGCAAACGATAAGGTGAACAGATGCTTCAGTTTGTTGAATTTAGAAGTGAGCTGACCGTTGCATTAGGAAAGCTAAGGACAGTCCCCTGCAAGGATTCCCTCTGTCTGCCAAGATGTTCAAGATCAAAAAACCAGCTGCAACTGGCCCATTCTCCCGAGTGAGATTTTCAGAAGCACTGAAGTGATTTAAGAGTGCAGGTCCAACTGAAAGTCAGTGGGACTTGTGCTCCTGAGTCACTCAGGAACTTTTGAAAATCCCATCATCTGTTGTGAGTTCTGCAAATGGGAATTCTGTCCTGTGCCTGGTAATGACGATCTTTTTTGGGTCTTTGTTTAGGTACTCGTTTACCTTGGGATGAGCAGTGGCTGATAGAATCTCTCTCCGATTCCACTATCTACATGGCCTTCTACACAGTTGCTCATCTGCTGCAAGGAGATAATCTGTGTGGACAAGGAGATTCTCCACTTGGCATCAGGTAAGGGGTACAGGTTGGTGAGGAATGGTATGTTTCAATGTATTTCCGCTCTGGCTCTTTCCAAAGGCATAACTTGTAGGCTGACTCTTCAGATCTGTGCTTAGAGCATTATATATAAATAGTAGCATAGATAAAGACAGAGCCCCGATTTAGCAAAGCTTTTAGACTGGTAGTATTGGAGGAATTGGGAAGGACAGAAGGGAGTCCCTCCAAGGGCAGCTGAAGGAGATCTGTTTGCAAGTAACCACCTTTGCTCAGCACTTGCTGCCTTCAAATGGAAACTGCATGATATTTTGGTAACTGATTGACTGGTTTCACTGTGGCTCTTGCAAGTACTTCTGTGGCAGCTGCTAAAAATCTGCTTTGTAACTTCTTATAACCTCAGCAAATTGCAGCTGATCCCCTTCTACATGCCTGCTTCTGGGAACAGAGTGGACAAGGATAGGTCTTGCTCTTGATCACAAATGAACCCACACTAGAGACTGGCAGTTTTCTAAGAAACTGGGATTTTTACTATGCTGCAGCCAGTATTTATTTGGAAGGCTTCTAGCTTTTTCTCCTCTCTCGAATCTGAAGGATGTTTGGCATACCAAGGAGAGGTTTCACTTTTGGGGTCTGGCTCATTTGGTAAGTGCCCTGTGAAAAGCAGTTGTGCTCGGATATTTGCCAGGTCTGCTCCATGACCTCTCAGATGGGGTGACTGTGACCTGTGACTGATAGTTTGTGTTTAGTCTTCTCTTCAGGACAAGAACAGCCAAGTGTCCTGCCACTGCCACTCTCCCCTTTTGACGCTGGGGCATTAGTTTAGCGTTCCATGTGTTCAGGAGAGTAGTTCACTTATGCATCTGAGAGAATAGAGGAATGGATGGAAGCTTCCTGCAGATGTTGGACAGAGGGATTGGAGGGGAGTGAGGAGAGGTATTCAGAGGGGGGGAGGGGAGCTGAGCCCGTTCGTGGCTGAAAAGGAGGGTCCTTGGGGTTTCTACCTATTCCTGGGCCTCGCCGTGGCCTTTTTGGGTCCTGCTCCCCAAGCCCGATCCTGGGCCCTGTGGCAGCTGCTTCAGTCCCTCTGGGTCTCATTCTCACATCCGCGTGTGCCCCCGCGCCTCCCACGTGCAAGTTTAACGGGGGGCAGAGCCCTCACAATATTTCCACTGCAGGGGCTCTAGCCTTTCTGGCCGCCCAGTTCTGTCACTCCTGTACACGTCAGCTTTGGAGCCTCGTTTGATGCGTTAGTTAATCTGGAAAGGAATTCCAACATAAGGTACCTGCAACAAAAACTAATCTTAAGGAGCCTGGCAGAAATTTCATCTGACTCAAAGAACACCTCTAATTACATACAGAAGGTATTTTTTGCACTAGGTATGTCTGGAAACAAGGTCTGAAGTGAGCAATCTGAATTGCATTGAATTTTAGATGCACCTGTAAATTGTGTGCTTTGCCTAATATAGAACATCTAAACATCCAAGGTTTGCAAAGCACTTTTTGCAGAGATTAACACTATTGTGTGGTAAATAAGGGATGTTTAGGGATCACTTCACCCTTTGCTATTGTGCAGCGATCTTTGGCATGAAACATAGCTGTTGAGTAACGGCACACATCTCTAACCTGTAGGGTAGGACAATACCTGAAAGCCTTTCAGCAATAATCCACCAGAACTAGACATTTTAAAAACTTTGGGGAAATAAGAGCAGGTAGAGTCTAATAAACTTCAATGAAATCCCCACAAGAAATGGGAGATGAAATCTCCCATACCATAAGTGCCAAGGGATCTTGAATGACTGCAGGTGACCGGAGCCTTGGCTTCGTATGTGATCTCTAAGACCGCACTTCAGGGTAGCACATTTGTTCTAAAACTACCGTCGTCCTGCCGCTCATGTTTTATAGTATATGCCTTTCATCATCAGAAAATGTTAATTGTGTGAGGATTCTGTCTCTTGGCCTGTGTTGGAAGAGTCTGGGAGTGCTTGCTATGGGGACGAAATCCTCTCTCTCTGAAGTGGGAGGTTGCCTTGTGGTGTTGAACAAGTAATTCCCTCCCTCTTCTCTTCCTGTCCTCTCCGTGACAGCTAAGGGGAAGGGCTGACACATGTGAAGGAGATTTAATCTTGTCCTCTGCCAGAAGGATGGTAGTATCTGTGAATGACCCCTGGCATAGAGGCTTGGGGAGGACTTAAATTCTGGTTCTGAGTTTTCAGGATAGTATTTAAGACACAAAGGATGTCCACACAGGAATGGGGAAGAGATATAAAATCAAGTTTCCAGGGCATTAAGGTGTTTGTATCCCCCTCGCTTTTCAGGAGTCAGAGGACACTGTCAAGTAGAGAGGGGTATGGCTGAGACGGGACATCCTGAGTTCTGAGCCTTGCTCTGACATCAACTCAGTCCTCTGTGTCCAAGGGCAAGTCCTCTCTGGGTACATCTGCACTGTAAAAAAAAAAAAAAACTCCCCACAGCAGTGAGTCTCAGAGCCTGAGTCAGATGACCCTCCCCTCATCAGGTGTCAGAGATTAAACTCCAGTCTGAGCAGGAATGTCTATGCTGCTATTTTTAGTCCCATAGTATGAGCCTGAGTCAGCTGACCTGGACTCTGATGCTTGCTGCTCCAGTATTATTATTATTTTTTTTTAAGTGTAGATGTACCCTCTGTGTCTCACTTTCATCACCTGTAAAATAGGAATAAGAGTAACTAGCTCATAGGGTCTGTTGTGAGAATTCATTAGTTATTGTTTGTAGATCACTTTGAATTAGTAAAGTGCTAATTTTTGAATTATGTAGTGATAGGCCTCAGATTCAGGTTTTGTTAAAAACAAACATCCTGATTTTTAAAGAAAAACTAACTCTGTGTGTGTGTGTGTGTGTTCTTTATTAAGACATTAATATTTCTATGCAGGGCGCATCAGATGTCCAAAGAAGTCTGGGATTACATATTCTTCAGGGCTGCTCCATTTCCCAAGACACAGATTCCAAAGCAAAAGTTAGACAAACTCAAGGAGGAGTTTGAATTTTGGTATCCTGTGGATCTAAGAGTCTCTGGCAAGGATCTTGTCCCAAACCATCTATCATATTACCTCTACAACCACGTAGCCATGTGGCCAGATCAAAGGTAAGTTTGGAAGCAATGTCAAGCAAGTGTGGAGATAAAACTACAAACGCTCCAGCCTTGGTATCTCCATCAATGGCTCTTGACAGGATGTTCTGTATTTGGGACTTGGGTGATAGCATGTGTGTTTATTAGTGGGCTGCTTTGCAAGTATGTGTATATACCATCAAGACCACTGGTTTACATATTGTGGTATGTGAGCTTAATGTTCCATCCATTCACTTCTCAACAATTCTTTAAGAAAGTGATATGTGAACCAATAAAGTTGGGAGCTGCTGATCAAGATCATAGCAGGAATGGGGAAAATTTCCTCTCTCAAGCATCCTTAGAGCTCCTAAACTACTGCTATCAGCAAAGGTGTGTGAAACAACTGGCTTTATCCATTGCTATCGGTCCCTAATTTCATTGGCACTAAATTTAAATTAAAAATGTAATTGAAGAGAGGAGAAGGTGGGGGTAAGTGGAGTATAGCTTTCTTTTAAAGCTCTGTAGTGCATGTTTTTTGAATTGTAGCAATAAGGCTTAGCACATGTACTGTAGCTCTGTTGTCTTCAAAGTGACATTAATCCTCAAGATCCCCAGTAGGTGCCTTTTTTGAAGGTTCCACTTAAAAACATGCCCATTCCTAACTGAAATCACTAGACTTTTGTTCTTTATTGAAGAAAAAATGTAATGGCTTTTTAAAATAAAAATACACTCCGTATTTTGTGTCTTCAAATGCAGAGACAAATGGCCTGTAGCTGTGAGAGCAAATGGACATCTCCTCCTGAATTCTGAGAAGGTACAGCAGTTTTTCATCTGTTATACTCTTGTGATGGTCAAGACAACTAGAAACTCCTGGGCCCGCTTCAAAAATACCTTCCAGCAGATCAATCAGGGCAGCATTTAGCATGCTGATTACCTCCTCCCGTTAAATGCCTCAGTTACCCATCATCCAAAGCAGGAGCCTGCCTTTCTTCCATTCCATCTGTCTAGGTTTTCTACAATAGTGTCTGCCCACTTAATGGTTCTGCATAGATCAGGGGTAGGCAACGTGTGGCATGTGTGCTGAAGGCGGCAGGCAACCTGATTTTCAGTGGCACTCATGCTGCCCGGGTCCTGGCCACCGGTCGGGGGGGCTCTGCTTTTTAATTTAATTTTAAATGAAGCGTCTTAAACATTTTAAAAACCTTATTTACTTTACATACAAAAATAGTTTAGTTATATATTATAGACTTATAGAAAGAGACCGTCTAAAAACATTAAAATGTATTACTGGTACATGAAACCTTAAATTAGAGTGAATAAATGAAGACTTGGCACACCACTTCGGAAAGGTTTCTGACTCCTGGTATAGATCATCAGCATACCTGATCCAATAATGCTTTGTAAGTTTTCCTGAGGTATCTGCTTAATTCTCCCAAAGTTTCAGGGTTACCTGCCTTTATGGGAGTGTTTCTTATGTCACAGTCTTAATTACAGTACTTTAAAGGTGCATTTCATTTTGAAGTGAAAGTGGGGGAAGAGAGGAACATTCATACAGACAAAATTTGCTTTACTGAGTATGTTTTGTCAAAGTTAATTAAATGTGCTTTAGCCTCAGGGTATAATTGTCAAAAATGCCTACATGACATAGGGTATGGCTACACTTCTGTCAGAATTGTGACTGCAACACATGTAGAAATACTGGAGCTAACTTGGTTCTAGCAAACTTGAATAACAATAGCAATACAGGCAGTATTAAGGACTGTCCATTTCTACAGGTCCCTAGGTATGTACTCAGGTGGCTAGCCTGTGCTGCTGCCCTGGCTTCACTGCTGCTGTTCGAGCTAGCTAGATTGAAGATAGCTCAGCACGTCTACATGTGCTTCAGGCACATCTCTGTTTGCAGTGTAGACTGAGGCTGTGCCTACACCACAGAGCCTATGCCGGCATAGCCCCCTAGTGTAGATGCAGCATATGCTGTGCAAACAATGGTAGTTATCTTGACAGAAGCCCATTATGGAAAACAGGAGACTGAATCAGGAGCTGAGTTTGGGTGTCTTGCATGATAATGCAGAAAGCTAAGTCCTGAGCAAGCCATGGGAATCTCTCTCATCTATCTTGGTTATTAATGACACACAGCCCTACCCTCTTAGGTGGGGACAGCTTGTTTTATTTGCATCTTTCCTCCTTTGTTTATCAGACTGAGCAGCATGAACATGTCAGAATTTCTCTTGTCTGTCTTCTCTTTCAGATGTCTAAGTCTACGGGCAACTTCCTCACCCTGAGCCAAGCTGTTGACAAGTTTTCTGCAGATGGTAAGTTAACTTGCATTTATTTTAGTGATGCTAAATTTTTGGGTCTGTCTTGCCATCTTCCAAGGAGTAATGGTTTATTTGCAGCTTTGATATTTGAATTGCAAGAAGTACAATGGTTATCGGCTGCTCTTGTCTGTGAATAATCACCGAGCTCTTGTATCTGTAAGAATGCAGAGTACATGTTAATCCTGGCATTAGTTATCAGGGACTCTGGGTCGATAGGAAGGATCTTTTTTTTTCATCAACTGCAAGGTTCTTTGGCACCTCCTTTCGGCATCCTTTCTTGTCGCACGTCCCCTTCTGAGGCCCAGGGCCCAGATAGTGAACAAGAAAAGTGCAGAATTTTGCTGCTGTGCTAGACTCTCATTATTTTGTTCACTCATACCCCTCTCTTTTTGGACATATCCCCACCCAAGATCATTCCTGCCTTTTGGGACACAATGGTTTTTGTCCCTCACGCTCCTGTAACAAGGCGATATGCTGCCCTCCTCACTCCAATCAACCAGATCCCTTTTGAGGCACTGCTTTCACTCACATTGTCCAATGCAACACACGCTTGTCCTTCATAGGCGAGTGTTCTGTCTGCATTTTGCTGGCCCTCTGCGTGAAAGACCAGTTAGGATTCAGGCAGTTGCATTTACTAGTTGGCCAGACATGTTAGTTAATCCTGTCTCTCATTCCTCTAGGCATGCGTCTGGCACTGGCTGATGCTGGCGACACAGTTGAGGATGCCAACTTTGTGGAAGCCATGGCAGATGCTGGTATTCTCCGTCTCTACACCTGGGTGGAGTGGGTGAAGGAAATGATTGCAAATAGGGACAGTTTAAGAAGTGGGCCTCCCAGCACCTTCAATGACAGAGTCTTTGCCAGGTACCTCTCAGAATAAATATCTTTGTAGTTTTTAGTTTCTTATCGTGAGTCTAATTTTCACGTTTCATTATTCTGTAGAAATAGCTTCATAAAATAAACAATGCTTTAAAACAAACAAATGTCAGACTAGTGTGTGTTTCTGCCAGATCAGGGTCATTTATAATGTCTCATTACCATTATCTTTAATTATTATTGACAGTACGTTGGACTGTGTGATGCTAATATTTTCTCTTCTCTTTTTTTCTTCCTAGCGAAATGAATGCAGGCATAACAAAGACAGATCAAAATTATGAGAAGATGATGTTCAAGGAAGCTCTGAAAACTGGCTTCTTTGAATTTCAGGTAGGAGGCCTACTCTTCGGGGGCAGGAAACCAAATACTGACATTTGTTACATCATGTGCCTTTTTCTTTTGATACTGATGTCTCTGATTCCTATTTAATTATACAGTTGAATCAGGGTCCGTATTGTGCTGAGAAACAGGAATAACTAAATTAAGTAAGGATCTGAGGTCGTGGTGGTCTATTTGTGGCATAATACTTATACAGGAAGCAGCTGTGATATTGCAAATAGAGCCCTATGATCTTAGGTGAGCAATATCCAGCAGAAAAGCACAAATGGTTAAAAAGAGTGTTTCCTGGCCTCAGCTTTTTTTAAACAAGAATAATAAACATGAGAAATACAGAAAATACATCAGCAGAACTATTTGGAAATGGAATGTTTTTCAAAATGTTTCATAAGGTGTCAGCATTTCTCTAAAGTGTCTGCAGAACCATCTGATTTCACTTAATAATATCTTGTAGAGACTGCTTTACGTGATTGACTTGTCTTTCAGGAATATGATTAGGCAGGCTGAACAGTGTACAGAATGATAGATCATATTTATTGCCGTTTTTCTTAGTACTTAATGGCATCTTTTATACGGGCCATCCAGAATGATAGCACCTAATATACAATTACAGTTATCTTTGACTTTTATGTCTGTGTCGATAGATGTCTTTTTTTTTTTAAGAGCCATAATAATGTAAAACTACTATGTCCAATTGGCAGAAGTTCGTACTCTTCCATTTCCAGCTGTTTAAGAAAATATAGTCCTTTTAATAATCCATTATCGGATTCTAAGTAGTTTACATTTTAAAGACATATTAAAGCAAAGAAATTGGCTTTTTAAGAAATATTTCTCCATGACAGCTAGAATGTTCAATGGTGGCTGTGCTGGTTGTGTTTCAGGCGGCAAAAGATAAGTACCGAGAACTAGCGATAGAAGGAATGCACAGGGACTTGGTCTTCCAGTTTATTGAAGCTCAGACTCTGCTGCTGGCTCCAGTCTGCCCTCATCTATGCGAACATGTGTGGACACTGTTGGGAAAGGTACTAGTATATAACTCAAGAATGCTTCTTTGAGACTCTGCTTTTGGCTCAGGTTAGTCACAGTAAGCATGCATGCTTAGTCAGCCCAAAGTCTGGGGCAAGAGAAAAATTAATATGCATCATGAATCACTGAACTTTGACTGCGTCATCAATCTATTTGAGTTGAAGGTACTGCCCCAGTTTTGGTTGTTAGTGTTTAAAATTTTAGACCTCTATCAGTATATGATATACATATGAAGTGTATATTTGTGATACTTTTATTATGTGAACTTAATATGTGAGAAATTTGATGCCGGAATGTTCAAGATGTAGCCTGATCTATAGATTATGTATAAGATTTCCCAGTTACCACTTTGAGGGTTGACAGGTTATTGTCCCAAGATCAGGCCCATTATTATTACAATTACTATATAGTTGTGAAGCCCGATGTACACAGTTGCAACTCAGACTATAGGAACTCTTCTATATTTACAAATAGTTTATTAATACATTTAGCACAGTCACAAACACTATAACTCAGTAAGGTAGATAGAGATAATACAAAAAGTACATCTGAACATCCATACTTACACCATTCCTTGCAGAACAACCAGCAATGTTAGCCATTATCTTCTTCATAATCATCACCTTCCTCATCTTCACCAGTGGCCATCATTCTGTCACCTCCCAAGGACTACATCTCTCTCTTTCTTCTCCTGCCCACAACTGGGATGCCACTTCTATAATATAGTACGCTGATGCTACCATATCTAATGCATATTCAGTAGGGGTTTCTCCCCTCTTCCTTATTTGTATTTCCTGCCCTTACTAATGTTGAGGTAGCCTTCTTCTATAGGTTAGTATATTAATGATTTCAACTCATTATCATATATGTCAATTTTGTTGCCATGGTGCTCTTGTAGTTGGATGTTCTTTCCAAAACTTGGTGCTAGCTCACGTTTCTGTGGCTGGCTGATGTCATTATGGACAAAATCCCCCCTTATACTCTACTTCCAGTTCCCCAAAACATTGGGGTTACTGTTGGGCCGTTTATCTATGCCAAAGTTCATGGGCCTTGAGCCTCATGCTAACTGCTGAAGACCATGTCTTACAGAATGCAAGCCTGTAGGTTCCTTGCATTACTACTGAATATAATAAAGGAAAGGCAGTGAATATAGTAAATGCATGCTAGCCCTATGAGCCATAGAGGGTGTGTGTGTAAAATGCTGTATTTGTTATAAAACTAATATTGGTGTGAGAAATGTAATTGTAGTTGATAATCTGTAGATGAAGGCTTTATCCAAAGCCTGTTGAACTCAATAGAAAGACTTGTATTGATTTCAGTGGGTCTTAGATCAGGTTTGTGCTTAATACCTGGATGTCTTCCATATGTAGATAGAGGAATTGTGTGAATGCATGTCATATAGCAAGAGAGTGTGACAATGTGAACCTTGTATATGCGGCTATGTTTGCAAGGATGTTGTGTTAACATACATAATTTCAATGTAGTCATATGCCTCATTGTTACGAGGTGACCTAAAGTTAACCCAAATAACAATGTGGAGTTCATTCACTTAGTCATACAGCCAATATCCACACTTGTGTAGGTAATTTAACAACCACAGAAGTAAATTTCAAGTTTGCAAATGAAAAATTATGTAATGGTATAAACATGAGCATGTGTGTGTGGGCATTAATACACTTTCACCGATGCATGCTAATTAGGAGTATATTTCTGTACTTCACAGCTGAATTGTAGGGTTAGTGAGTTGGTGTACTGCGAAATTTAAACTCTTCACGTATCTCCTGACTGTTCAGTTTCCAATTACAGTACAAGAGATAGAGAAGTCACCAGAATTTCTTGTCCTTTAATCCCAATGCCTGTCATTTTCTTTGTTGACAGCCTGACTCCATTATGAAAGCTTTGTGGCCAGTAGCAGGCCCTGTGGATGAAGTATTGATCCGATCTTCCCAATACCTCATGGAAGCAGCCCATGATCTCCGACTGCGTCTCAAGAACTACATGGCACCCCCGAAAGGAAAGGTGAAATACGCTAAGTCCCTTCTCCAAAAATGTATGCACAAAGTTAGCAGATTCAGGGACTCTTCTGAGATGATGCATATTTTCCCTCTTCTTTCTTTAGAAGGGTAGTAAGGAGCTGCCCCAGAAGCCATCCCATTGCACCATCTACGTGGCAAAGAACTATCCACTTTGGCAATATACCACCCTATCAGTTTTGCGCAAGCACTACCAGGTGATCTTCTTTTGTTGACACTTCATGCAGTTCTCATATGCTCTCTATTTTTCTGTCCATGAAACAAAAGTTAGCTTGGCATTGAGGTATTTGAAAGCAAGGAGAAATAGTTTTAACTTGCTTTATTATGCTCTTGTACTCGACAGGGTATTACAGTGTTCAGTAAAAATGGGTTTTGGCACATGATTGAGTCCACAATATGACCTTTTATTTTTGACATTTTTTAAATAAAGACTGGCCAGCATTGCATTACTTGTAATCTTCTTTTTCACATGCATAGATTATAAAATATTTCTCCCCCCCAATGTTTTTGAGGAAATATTGGCTATTGTCAGACTAATTCTGCCTTATTATGCAAGGAGGTTTAGAAGCATCAGTTCTGGTACTTGGTGGGTATGGTATTCAGCAACTTTGCAGGAAATTTTTTGAAATGCAATCAATTCTTCTCTCTTGTAAGTAATACAGTGTAAGGAAATCTGGCTTAAAAGCAGCAGACCCTGCATTGCTGAGCTGCTGGAACTGATCCTGTAATTGTTATGGTGCATGAACAATTGTTCTACTCAGCCCTGACAAGTCAATATCATAATTGGTAGATTGCAGAGTTGTGTTTTTCCACACCCATCTGTAATACCAGGGTTACATTTCACATATGGTTGGAAATGAACAAATGTTGGTATTCTGAGGGTAAACTAAATTGGAGTGAAGTCTGCATTTTCTTTACATCAGGGTCGAAGTCTGCCATTGGATGCAGAGGTGCAATGGTCACTGCTGCCAGTGAAAGTTGCAGAGCAAATATTGGATTGTGGAATTTGAACCTTAAAAAAATTAATGACCTAAGATACTGCTGCTCCATGTCTGCTTAAAAGAGGGTCTTATTTCACAAGATTAAAACATGTGGCGAAAATCCAGGCATACTTAATGTTATAGGTTTATGCATGTTGCTTTACATAGTGAACAAAGACATTGGGTAAAGTTTTCAAAAGTGCCTAAATCTCATTTTCGAAGTGATTTGACAATGGGACTCAGATTCTGAAGTCACTTAGGTGTTCTGAAAATATCCCTAGTCTCAGTCTCAAATAGCTTAAAATCTATGACTGGGATAGACAGGATGCTTGGAGAAACACTGAGTTGGGAGAGTGAGGGGTATACATCATAAGCAAATTGGTGGCCTGGCTGGCATATGGTCATGTTTTTTTTTCCCAGGCTTTTTTTAGGTTTACTTTTAAAAAGTTATTTAAAGGGACTTGGAAGATCGTTCCCCATGGGATTGTGGGAGCAGGTGGATTTTGAGGTGTGTGCACTGTAGGTGGAGGGAGGACATTACAGGCATACGGGGAGTGTGAAAGAAGGTGCGGAGGAAACTGGTAAATCCTTGTGGAGTGTGTTGATATTTGCTGTGCAGTCTTTAGTGGATTGTTGTTTCATGTTGTAGATCAATGGAGGACAATTGCCAGATAACAAAGTAATCGCTGGTGAATTGAACACCTTGCCGGAGCTGAAGAAATTTATGAAGAGGGTTATGCCTTTTGTTGCCTTGATTAAGGTAGGTGTCAGAGAACGGGACCAAGATAAGGACAAGTTTTCAGTTGGGAATAAGAAAATTATCTGAAATGTAGGCAATGATATCAAATGGTTAGAGCACAGGCCCGGGTGTTGGGACTATCTAGTCTATTCCTGGCTCTGCTTTACTCTGCCATCTTGAGCAGGTCATTTAACCCCTCTCTGTTCAATTTCTTATCTGTAAAACAGATGATATATCTCCAAAAACAAGAAATGGAATGGGGCTTTTTGTGGTTGTGTATAAAGCACTTTGAGACTCTTGGACAAAAGGTGATGTGTAAGTGCCTTCAATATGTATTGGCCTAAGTGAACTATGGGCTAGTTGCCACTCCGTAGCTTGCAACTAATACAAATTTGTATGATTTGTGCCACACTGCTTCAAGTGTATCCCTCCTGCATACATCAAATGCTTCATTTCTTGTTTGTGTTCTCGGAATGAAAACTGGAACAAGGTGGTGCAATGGGGATATTAAAAAAATAAATGGAGATATACCAATCTCCTAGAGCTGGAAGGGACCTTGAAAGGTCATTGAGTCCAGCCCCCTGCCTTCACTAGCAGGACCAAGTACTGATTTTTGCCCCAGATCCCTAAGTGGCCCCCTCAAGGATTGAACTCACAACCCTGGGTTTAGCAGGCCAATGCTCAAACCACTGAGCTATCCCTCTCTCTTAGCAAAATTCTTAATATAGTTTAGAAGTTTGGCACAAATCTAGAGTTAGTTACTGGGCACTCAGTTTTTAAGAGTGCATCAGTGGATCGCTGAGCTGGATTATTAGCAATGGAGTGTTACCAACTCTCACAATTTTATCATGAGTCTCAAGATACTTAGGGATTTTCTTAAAGCCCTTGTCATGTAATGTTCATGACAGTCAGAAAAGCAAGTTTCTACCTCTCCTGGGGTGGCAAAGAAAAGCTCGAACACAAGAAGCTGGAATGCTCAAAAACCAAAAGGTCAATAGAATCCAACATTTATTATTTTTTAAAATCTCATGATTTTTAAGCCAGTCTCCTGATTTTGGGGGCCTGACTCATGATTTTTGAAAGCTTGAATTGGGAATGTTGATGGTGAATAGAAAGGGGTAAGTAATGAGCTTGTGACAATGTTACTTTTTTTTCTAAAATAACTAGAAGATGTTAACTTGTTTTCTTTTTAAAACACATGTAAGCAAAGTTGTTCACTTAGTAGAGCAGCGAGTTTTATTGCACCACACAAGTGCAGGCTCATTCTTTCCCTGTGCATCCAGCACTAACCTAATTACCCCCTTCTGCTGAAGCACACGATATTCAAAGAAATAGAATGGATAAGACCAGCTATAACACTCTCCGCTGACTATTCTCCTGGGTCAGTATCTGCTGCATTAAAACGTGCCAGGGGATATGGCATCCTTTTAAGATTAAACTAGTTTAATTATTTCATCTCATATATAAAACACACCATATGGCTTTTAGGGATTAAGGGTAGAAGATTTTATTAGGGAATGTTCTGCTTTCTTGATGCTGCAGAACTCCATTGATGTAGATGCTGGAGCTGTTGTCTGTCTTGCTTTGGCTCCAAAAAGTCACAAGGTCTGCTGTTTAGTGTTTTAACTGTTCAATGTGTCTCCTATACTGAAACAAACCTATATTTAAAGATCCTATCTGAAGCGAGGAGGCTGGCACTAACTAGATGGCTTGCCTTCATCATGAGCTTTGGTCATGCTTACCACTTTACCTCCCTACGCATAAGGCTTATCAGACAGTCTCAGCATGTATGTTTTGAAGCCACAATAGATAGCAGTTACATAACGAGACCTAGAAACATCCAGCCCAGATTTTTAATTTCCTAGGCCAGTGGTTCTCAACCAGTGGTACACGTACACAGGTGTCTTCCAGGGGGTACATCAACTCATCTAGATATTTGCCTAGTTTTACAACAGGCTACATAAATAGCACTAGTGAAGTCAGTACAAACTAAAATTTCATACTCACAATGACTTGTTTATACTGCTCTATATGCTAACTATACACTGAAATGTAAGTACAATATTTGTATTCCGATTGATTTATTTTATAATTATATGGCAAAAATTAGAAAGTAAGCAATTTTTTCAGTAGTACTGTGGAGTGACACTTTTGTATTTTTATGTTTGATTTTGTAAGCAAATAGTTTTTAAATGAGGTGAAATTTGGGGGTACGCAAGACAAATCAGACTCCTGAATGGGATACAGTAGTCTGGAAAGGTTGAGAGCCACTGGGCCAACATGCTATGCTCAGAAGTAGATTATTCAGCAACTTCAGTGTACAAAACATATTTCTTTGTTCTTTCCATTAAAGAAAGATTTTCAATTTACAAACTGAAGCAAATTACTGATATGTTTTTAAGATTCTTGGATATTAAAAAAAATGTATAAAAACAAATTCTCAGTGAAGCAGAAAGCCACAACCACCTGAAATCTGACCTTGTTAGACGTTCAGGGAACACAGCTTAGTTTGTGAAAGCAAGAGAGGGGCTGGAGTCTTAGCTTTGAAAAGGAAGTTCTGTTTTGTTCTCATTAGAGATTTCATACATAGGAGGTGACATCCTGGCCCCTTTTGAAGTCAATGGAAAAAATCCCATTGATTTCACTGTGGCCCCGATTTCACCCATTGTGGTGTATTAAATTAAATGTTGGAATTTTGCGTAACTGTGCTTTAATATACAAAGTACATTTTTTTTCTATGAAGAACTTAATGTACAATTACTTTGGATGTGTCCAATTTCTGCCTGCCTGTCTCAAACTAGGTCATCAGACTGGACTTCCTGCTGTGAAGCAGCAGAAAAATGGCAGCTTAATAAGAGCGTCCTACAGTTTGCACATTTAAAGAGAGAGTGAAATGTTCACAGCTGTTTCTATATACTTTTCAAATTCTGTGTTTAAAATGCATTCTCGCTTTTAAAAGAACATTCAGCCGTACAAATACTGGAGCTGAGGTTCGCTTCCCCTTCCATCAGTGTCAGTATCTCGCTGTAGAAACAGCCATTTCACTGTCAATTATAACTACTGTACTATAGTGCGTGGTGAAATTGTTGCCAGCAAAGAGCTCTAACAGCGAATATCCTGGTCTGCTCAGGACTGATGCAGCTGGAGTGTGTTGCTTCCCAGTGTCCTCTTCATTTACAACCTGGGAGAGTTTTAATCTAAATTTTCCTTCTTTTGACATGACAGGAAAATCTGGAAAAGACGGGTCCACGTGTTCTTGACCTGGAGCTGGAATTTGATGAACGGGCCGTGCTCATGGAGAATATAGTCTATTTGACAAATTCCCTGGAGGTTCGTGTTCATTTGGCGGCATATTTTATTTGACCTTTATTGGAGTAGCTGGAGGCCCAACACTTGCTGAGATTTTAAGCCTACCTAAATTCATTTCTGATTTGGGATGACCATGAGTGTTTAATGTTTTTATCAACACTGACACGCACGCTAATACAAAAAGCAGAGTTTGCTCTTATTGAGAGAGTCTCTTCGTGTGTACAGTGATGACCCAGCTCTGAAGAGCCAGTTCTCTCTGGAATTGTGTCTGACAGAGAGTCAGTGGGAAAAGGCTCTTCGCCGGTGAACAGTGGAAAACGTCAGAAAATATTCTGGCTTCCTCAAAAATTACAGATAATCGGCCTCTTCAATGGCCAGAGCCATAGAGGGCTGTTCCAAGGAATGCCAGTGAGCATAGTCAGAATTCTTATGCTGTTATAGCTTCTGATCTTGCCAGGGGCGGCTCTAGGCATTTTGCTGCCCCAAGCCGCGGGACCAGCGGACCCTCCACAAGCATGCCGCCGAAGGCAGCCTGCCTGCCGCCCTCGCGGCGACCGGCAGAGCACCCCCAGTGGCTTGCCGCCCCAAGCACGCACTTGGCATGCTGGTGCCTGGAGCTGCCCCTGGATCTTGCCATGGCAACTATATGTCATCTCCTAAAAGGAGATATCTCCATGCCAAGGCATTTAGAGCTAGAATATGGTGCATGCTGCTTTTACTGTGCATGCAGATGCCAGTGTGGGAAATTGAAGGGGAAAGCCTAGGCACAGTTACAGGAAATAACTTATTTCAGGATTTCTGATCCCATGATATTTAGATTTAAAGCAATTGAATACCTCACTTTATATTCTGTAATATATGAAGTCAGTGATCTTAGCTACATTTTGAATTCAGTCCTCTGAGCAAGATCACCAGGCTGGCAGTAGTATTCTGTCCCTGTTGTTCTTTGTTTTGCCTTTTATCAATGGGGATTGCCTTCCTCTGTACCGTAGAAACAATTCTACTTCAGTGGCCTGGTATCTCTCATTAATTCAGAGGGAATGATAGTACTTTTATTTCTTCTTTCCCAATGCACCAAAGCTGGATCATATCGAAGTGAAATTTGCGTCTGAAGCAGACGATAAAATAAAAGAAGATTGCTGTCCTGGAAAACCTTTTTCTGTGTTCAGAATGGAAGTAAGTTCAGAAATCCAGAGGCATTGGAAATACAGGGGACATCATTAACTGATTTAAAAAAATAAAATGACTTTCTATTTGAGGATGTGTTCCCATCAAAAAATATCTGCACTGGAGGGCTAGATGGCTCAGGGCACTTTGTGACAGGACATGCTTGTTCATGTTAAGCTAAAATTGGTAATGACTAAATTGTTATCTTGCTATCCAGGAGCCTGTGATATACGAGTTTGTTCTCAGTCCAGTTCCCAGTGGATATGATTGCACAGCATAAACATCCACCCCCTTGCACCTTGATTGGTGTTTCTGCTGAAAAAAGCCACAGACTGGATGTGTGGAGACTAAACTACCTTTTCATGTCTATAGTGGGCCCTCTGGTTAAGGGCTGAAGCACATTGGCAGGGTAATGATGGGGTTTCAAGTTGTGTGATCAGTATAAAAACTCTCCTGTTGTCAATCCAACATCTTTTACAAGCACTGAAGTGATGCTTGTTTTGTTCTTTAGATGTAGAATTTAACATGACTGTGATTGTGTCTTAAGTTTACTTTCAGTAGAACCTCTCTAATTTACACTAACTGGAAGACTTATCACAGGTGACTGAATTTGGAGGAAACCTCCCCTTCCCTGCCCCCGCCCCCCACTCACACACAAGAGCACAAGAATAATGCTTGCTAGAGAGGGATGGGTAATCTTGTGGCTAAAGCACAGGGCCAAGACTTGGGAGTACAGAGCCGTGGGTTCTATTCCTGGCTCTGTCATGAAAATCCTGTGTGGGTTTGGCAAGTCTCGCTTCACCTCTCTCCCTCCGAAAAATGGAGTTATTACTAACCCTATCTATTTAGGGTATTGCAAAGCTCAGAGTCTAAAAAGGAATTTGAGCTCCCACATGGAAAGTGCTATTTTTGATTTGATGCATCCCAAAATGTGCTGTGATTTTGATTATGATAACTGCAATAATGTACTACTATACTGCATTGCATTTTGTGAAAACAACAAAGGCCTGTAAACTGAGACCTCATTACACCTCTCTGTAGTGAAATCTTTGAGAGGTAGAGTGAGTAATATGGCATGGAGCTCAGTGAAGTTCACCGTAATGCTACCTTGTACCAATCCTTCAGCTAGTTATAATAATTTAATATGGCTATTTGGATATCTTAAAAGCAAGACACTTGAGTGTATTTAAAGAAACAGTAAGCATTGTTATACATATGCTGTAGCTTATTTTTTTAGGTCTGTGATGGTCCTTGCATCCATCCACTGGTATTCAGTATTTCTGAATAAAAGGTGGTGTTGTCCCTCTAGAATGCACTTGGATGCCAGACATTTCTCTTTGTTCCCTTGCTGGTTGCATGCTTCCTATGCGATTCTATCCACAAAAAGCATGATTTTTAAAAAAATTGTTTATTCTTAATTTCTTACAGCCCAGCATATCTCTATTTTTGGTAAACCCCCAACCATCTAATGGCCACTTCTCTACAAAAATCGAGGTCAGACAAGGAGATGGTAGAGATGCAATAATCAGGCGTTTAATGAAAGTGGACAGAGGAATCAAAGGTAAATGTTGGTTTGGAAGTACAGATATCATATTTCAACCAGGCAGTCTCTGAACAATTGTGCAGTTTCTCGAATTCCCAGGAGGCAGCTTGGCAGGTCTTCATTATCAACAGGAATCTCTTTCTGAAATTTTGCCTGTTTTAATAATTGCTTAGTAAGAAGCAAAGAGCTCTGTGCTCAGTGAATGTGAATACAGGATAAAACAGGGTGCACTCTCCTGTTGAGGCGTAAAATTACAGAAGCTGAGGCATTATTGACAAGCAAATGAGTGTGCCTCTGATATGGACCCTTAATAAACACTGTCTTCCCTCCTTGGTTAGTCCTTTATTCTCCACCAAAAGAGCCACTTCCTCTCTATCAGTGATTTGCACAGTGGATGTGTTCTTGTGCCAGGGATTTCCAAGAGGGGGTTTAATGGTCCAATAAGATGCTATATGGCGCTTCTTCCAGGAGGGTGAGGACCTCCTGGGTTAGAGCCCTCTGAAGAGAATTGCTGGATTGCGATTTATCTTCTGTTCAGACATTTAAAATGAATTCATTGTGGAGAAGGTGCCAGATTGACATTTCAAAGCTTTTATTTATCCTGCGAAGCATCTCTACACCCCATCTCCTTACCAATACCCAATCTACAGATATAATCTTTAGGGAGGGAGATCTTTGTCATAGTACATCTCATCCTTAAGCCACTCTGTTAAGACAGTTGACATAAAGGCCAAACAGTGCCAACCACAATAGCATGATTTATAATGTGAACACTTGTCCTCTAAGAACCTAGACAGAAGCAGATAGTTCATTTCAAACAGGGACCACTGAAAAATTGTCCAGTGGTCTATCAGTCGCTATTCACCTCTGCTAAATTGGAACCAGTGACCTAAATGTGAAAGGCTCAATATTCCATTACAAGTCCCCTGAGCCATCCATTCCCTCCCATTTCTTAATACACTAAATGCCTTATTTTAAAGTTTTAAAATTTAGACTCTATAATGGAATAGGGGATAAGTACCAGCAGAATCTTTCTGAAAGCACTTAGAGTTCATTGGCAGTAATGAGTTGCCATGTGAAGGCATTAAGACAAATGTGTTTTGTCACCTAGGAGCCAGAGTCTGCAGGTAAACTGCTATAAATTCTGTTCCACCCCCCATAGAACAGCTTAAGAGGTAGCTGTGTCACATAAACATCAAGAGGTTATATGCAGGTGCTGCAACCTTCTCTAGCAGCTTAGGGTGGTTTTCAACAATGAAAAATTGGGTCATGGTAAAGTTAACATGTGTTAAACAAAACCAAAAAACCCATGGACTCCATGCAAATATGAATGTGCCCATCTCGAATTCCCATTGTGCTGTGCTTGTGTGGTTTCCTATTTAGAGAAATTATCTCCAAAGTAACCTCCACAAACTTTCTCTTGGAGATGTCCAAGGTTGCTGCTGGTATTCATGTAATTCAGTCTCTCTTCTTGCTTCTTTGCTTTCCAGACATATAGCCTTGTGTCCTGTTGTTTGACTCCTGCCTTATGTTGCAATATAGCATCCCCCCATTGTAAGTGCCAGAGGGGCCGCGTGCATAAATGGAATGGAGGAAAGGAAACCCTGTGTTCTCCTGCCGACTCTGCCATTGACTTACTGTATGGCCTTGAGCAAATTCCTTAGCACGTTTGAGGTACAGAGAAGCTAGCTGTACAATGGGGATAATAACGGTTTCCCACTGGTGCTGTAAGGGTTGTTTTAATTAATATTTTTATAGTGCCTTGACAATAGAAAGTGCTTTGTAAGTAGCATAATTTCAGTGGTCATTTGGGCAGCATTTTTTTTTTTTTAGAGGTTACATTTTCCTTTTCCTTTTCAGTTAAAACAAGTATTTTTCTCCAGCTTACATTGATAAATTGATTTGTTTAGCAATTCCTAGTTTCTCCTTACTCACTTGCTACAGAATGCCTTACTGGAGAATACTGTGGCCATCAAACACATTGTTGGAAAAATGTTACATTTCAGGCTAGTATGTTGAAGGGCAACAGTTTTCTTAAAGGGACAGCAGCTTTTCTTTGTCTGGAGACTTTGCTAATTCCAGAGCCAGACAAGAAAACCTCAAGCAGTGCAGACTGGCAACCAGATATGAAGGGAAAACTGGACTTGGTCTACAGGCCTGTAACACCAAGGCTGATTTTTTTTGCATGTGGTTTAACAGCTTGCATTTGTAGTAATGCTTATCTCAAGAACAAAGAGACAATTTTATAGTGATGCACAAGGAAACAGTACTTTAAAAAAATGCTCCAAGGAAGGAGTACATGGTAATGTGCATGGCAAAGGACAAACAGAAAGGAAAATACATTTTGGACTCATACACACCATTAACTAGAGTTCTGCAGACTAGCAGTTTGAAATGAATGAAAACAATCAATGATTCTTCCAGATCTTTGTTGCTTCTAGGGGATATCACTGTTAAGCAAGTACCTGAGGAGTTTCTATCTGATGAAGGCTAGTGGTGAGAGAGAGCTTTATTTGTCAATTAGTTTCTGGGCTCATTAGTAAAGCTCTTGAGATGTGAATTGTTGTTTGTGGTCTGTTATAGCTGCTGAAAAAGCAGCTAGTGTCATTCAGTGCTGAGCTTTAGGAATCGGGACTCCTGGGTTCTGTTCCCAATTCTGCTAGCAACTTGCTTTGTGATCAAGTTGTATAACCTCTGTGCCCATTGGTAAAACGGTCATAATACATATTGCATATGGCTTGAGGCTTAATTGGTGTTTTTAAACTGTTGTGTGTTTCTTTGAAGAAAGGTGCCTTAGAAGTGTCCATTATTAATTAAAGACCTCCATTCTGTGACCTGAGAATTGTTAATTCTTTTGTAGAGCTCTCTAAAGTAAAACTCATGCGATTTGATGATCCTGTGCTGGGCCCCCGTCGTGTTCCTGTGCTTGGAAAAGAAGATGCAGAGAAAACGCCCATTTTAGAGCAAGCTGTCTTCCACCTTGACCTGGCTGAGAAACGGGTTCGCATGACCGAGAACGGGCTGACAGTGGATATCGGCGACACAATTGTCTATCTAATTCATTAATTGGTGGACTATACCAGCTTGAATCCAGGGTTAATATGATATTTTAAAACTCCAGAGTGGCTTTGAAAACATCTGTAATGGACCAAGATAACTGTCATTTCTTAAAAGAAATGTGTTGCACATCCCCAAAATCTTTTAAACATGGGTATAATAAACATTTTCCTCCTTCCCTTTGGCTCTTCTTGAAATAAATAATTTTCCCAAATGCTGAGACAGCAAATTCACCTTTTTCAAGAGCTTCTTAGCTTTTTGGCATTAGACAAAGCTTTACATGGTATTATTCTTGTCAGCTAGGTACTGATTTCTGTACGTAGAAGGTGATCAGATCTCTCATGGATAGATTGATAAAATAATAGAAAGTGGAAAAATTGCATTTACTTACATTGTCTGATGACTCTTTCAAAGATTGTGGTGGGGCTTTAAGCATAATGCAATGGATTTTTATATGGACCTGTAGCTCAGAAGGAATTGCTTAAGATTTGAGATGTACCTCAAGCAAGGTGCTGTTAGTTGAGGCCTTGCACTTTACTCTGTTCTTAAAATTGTTGGTAGAACTGTTCTTAAGTGGAGAGATGAAGTGTCCTTTTCCTAAACAGTTTCAGTTTGAACTTTCCTGGCTTTTGGTATTCCAGGACTACCAAATCGTTTTTTAAAAATGAGCTTTTCTAACATAAGGCACCAACAGTACTATAAAGTATGTTCAGCTCATCTAGAGAGCAGCGTCTATGTTAGACTTGAGGATCAACACAAACTGTGTCAGAAATCTTACACACACACAATTTGCCTGTGCAGATTTATATTTAAATAAGTCACTGGTGGCAGGCGGAACTGGGATAGTTCTGTACAATCAGTCTTTGACTGAGTTTCACAACTTCTGATACTGCACTTGGCTTAGCATGTTACTAAGGGAAGATGAAATTTAGAATGGGGGTGAAAATAAAGGGAATAGTGTATTAGTCTAAGACGACAATCATAATGAGTTAAATATTGCCATGTCGTTTTTTCCTTGTCTCCCGTTTCATTGTCTCAACTTATGATGTGTATTTTTAATGTACATGTGCCGTCTCACCAGGGCAGTGTGCATATACAAATGAAATTAGACATACATTATTTGCCTCTATAGAGAGAACTAACGCTATATACCAATAAACCTCCACCAATATAAACAAACGTTCCTTTGCCACTAATCCTTCCACAGCCCCACCAAGATATGTTTGAGAAATAGGCCTTGTCGTGATCTTCCTAAAGATCCACCCTCGCACCAGTGGGGGAAATAAGTTCCATAGCTGAGGGCCACCCACTGAGCATGGCTGGCCCACAGGGATTGTTAGCTTGAAGTCAGCTACCACTGCAGAATTTGAGAGGCTCTACTTCAGCTACACTAGGCTTAATGGGACAAAGCCTTGAATTGAACCCAGGAGCCAATACTGTTGTTTTAGAACGAGTGCCATATGTTCCCTCCATCTGTCACCAGCTGATATAGCAGCAGGGAGTAACTAATGATCTCAGCTATCATAGATGAACTTGATAGCGCCCCTCTTTACAAGTCAGCAGAGGGGAGTGAGTCCAACGTGTAAGGTCACAGGCCAAGATTCTCTAGAACCTTAGTCAGTGAGATTGGTCAAAGCATGTTTGTCTCCATGTCCCAGTCTCTGTTATCAATCTTATCCTGGAAAATCCCTCATGGTCTGAAGATCAGATGGTTTCCAAGTGGGAGGTAGCCAGGGTCAACTGGTCAATACTAGAGCTGTGCAAATAACTGAGCGTTTTTGGTGGTTCTCTGGCAATTCTGAAAAAAATTAATTTTGGGTTGATCCAAAATGAAAAATTTTCAGTGAATTGAAAAGTTGAAGAAAACCTTTGTTTTGGGTCAAAAGAAATGTTTTGTTTGATCCGCAACAAAATGTTTTATTTCAGCTTCGAGCATTTTTTTACTTTAAAAAACCCCAACCGATTTTAAATTGAAAAATCAAATTGTTTTTGTTTCAAAGAGGTCGAAACAAGATGTTCTGATCTCCCCTCCCCCCAAAATTGTTTAAAGGCTCTTTCAATCAATTTGGTACAATCTACAGGAATTCATGAAAAGTTGACCCACCTTTTTCATTTTTTTTTTTTTGGCAACAGAAAATGGCTGAGAAACTTCACTTGGCTGTACTTGGCACCGTTCTTCTGGACATGATAGAGCATGTGAAGAAATATGGGCTTCACTGCTGCTGTGCCACAGGTCTTCAAGAACTCGCATAGAAAAAAACTGAAGTATTTAAAAATAAATAATAATCCATTTCTATTTCCTGCCCAATATCCTGGGCAGAGTGGCAGCCACCATCTTTTTCAATAACTTATTAACCAGTGTGGAAAAGGGGGTTGAGGGTGAAAGACACTGGTCCTTCTCTCGCCTTTTAGTTTGTGCTCTGATTTTTCTTTTCAGGCAACCAGGCTGCCTCCGAATGCCTCTTTAACTAGGGCTTGTCAGTAAGAAAATGAGCTATTTTAACTGTGCAATTACAGTGCCTGCTGAATGCTTGTCATCACAGCGGTAGGAACCTGCTCTGAAGTGTATATCTGCTGGAGAGGGAATTACAGCAACCAGGGCAGAAGTTATAAATATGCAGTGAGACTCGCATACCAAACCCCATCTGTTTGTGTAAGTATACAAAACACTGACAATAAGACTTGGATTTTTTGGCCAGCCGAGGAAATAAATGCTCATAAGACTCCATGCTTCTGATGGAGTTATACTCAGGAGAAATAAATAGCTGTGTTCTTAAAAGTGGGTAGGATCAAAGAAGTAATAAGTATGTACTGTATAGTGTAGGCAGAGGTATGTAAATACATATGTATACTGTCTGAATAAGGTCTCCAGTGACCTCTTCATGAGCAAATCTGAGGTCGTCTAAACCATCCCCATCCTCCTCAATCTCCTCCTCTTGACATTGTGACCTCACTGAGTTTGAGATCCTCTCCTCTCTACCTGTTTTTTCAACATGTTTGGTGACTTAGGGCAGTATCTATAGCAGTGTGTGGTGGTAGAGAGAGTAGTACAAATCAGAGAGTGAGGGAAACGAGATAGGAGCCTAAAAAGGTTGGGAATAACAAATGGTGAGGAAGCCAGGGAAAATGAAAACAGATCTAGATGGTAAGTGAGATTATGTTGGGCCTTATGAGGCTGAGACATGAAACCCACTTCTGGCACCCTCAATAGCTCAGGCTATCACTTCTGCTTTTCTTCTGCCTGCCTTCTCAGTTGCCTTCTCTCAGAAGTGTCTCGCTGTGCTAATCTCCAACATCACCTATAACCTATAGTTAGACAAACAATTCAGTAAACTTAACTAACTAGGTCTGGCTATTTAGTTACAATCGAGCAGGAAAAACTTTCATGCCCTCGACTCAGACTGACAGTTTATGATTTCATCCTCTTTTTTTTGTCATGCCCGAGCATCATGTCAGTCCCTCTGTGAGCTTCACTTAATTGCCCCTATCTCCATGTGTTAGCAATGATCATTTTTGCCCCTCGCCCCTATTTATAATCTCTTGGTCAGCTCAAGGTATTAAGTCTTGATTAGCATTGTGCACTTTGCTGCTTCTGTTAGCTCAAGACTCAGCACCTTGCATTGTCAAGTTACAGTCTGTGCTTTACATTCATTATCCTCATTAAATGAAATATTTAATTCATGGCCTCCTAATTTCACACAGGTGTATATTGAACTGTGCAATGGGCTTTTTATACACTTCAAAGAATTCTTCTGAGTCTATGTAAAGGGCTCTTGAATAAACAGACCTTGCACATCACAACCAATTCGGTGTTTTGTAGGAGTTACCTCTGACACTCAGAGCCGGCTCCAGGCACCAGTGAAGGAAGCAGGTTCCTGGGGCTGCCAATAGAAAAAAGCAGCACTCTGTCCATTATTGGGGCAGCACGTCCGGGTCTTCGGTGGCAACTCGGCGGCGGGTCCTTCACTCCGTCTCTGCCTCTTCGGCAGCAGCACAATCAGGTTTTTCTTTTTTCCTTTTTTTTTTTTCTTTGCCGCGTGGGGTGCCAAAAAAGCTGGAGCCAGCCCTGCTGACACTGGATCTTTTCAAAGGATCTCCTATACACCCGTTCTCCTCTCCAGTGTCTCTGGGTAAACATCCCGCTTTAGGAGAATCTTTGTAGGATGTTAATGGCTCCTCCTACTCCTCAGGTTTTTCAGGCTCAATTGTCAGATAAAGTATCAGAGGGCTAGCCGTGTTAGTCTGGATCTGTAAAAAGCGACAGAGTCCTGCAGCACCTTATAGACTAACAGAAGTATTGGAGCATAAGCTTTCGTCAGATAAAATCACTTCTTTAGACTCAGTATTATTTTTTTCTTACCTATTTATAGCAAATAGTTTATAGCAGTTTGTCAGGGCTCTGAATGTCACAACTTGTTTGACTTTCCTTAAGCAACCCTCACTAACTTTGGGTCTGATACTGAAAATTGAGATTTTAACGAACAGAGAAGGAGTGCAGGACGGGTAAGTATTTCCAGATGTACTGCCGTGGTCCCAGTTCATAACACTGACACCAGCTTCAAGCCGGAATGCTAAAGGTTTAGATGCTACCCCAGGAATGGGACAATATACTAAAGCTGACCCTTCTATGCTGTTCCAGTAGGTTGTTGTTACATTACAAGTCTCCTCTTTTGGAATAAGGCTTAAAACCTTTCCACCAGCTTTGGTGGATATCCAAGTGGAAGTAACGAATAGGTGCTGCTGCAAATAAGTACAGAAGTTATTGGCAACAACCCCCCAAAAGCCCAGCTGAGTTTCAGGCCAGAGTGTAGAATGGAGATGATCAAAAAAAAATTCTTAAACAGCTGCTTTCCTTGTCTCGAATCACCTTGGCTGGCTCTGGAAATTGGAAACCGAGCAAGCAAATAAATTAATCCTGAAGTAGTGTGGACTGACAACCAGATAAGCAGGGCAGACTGGACTTGATCCAAAAGCTTCTAACAGCAAAGGTTGCTTCTTGACCCTCCTCATTTAACAGATTGTGTTGAAGCGTATTTCAAGAACAAAGAAGATTTTAGACTAATGTTGCACAGTGAAATAATGTTGTGGCATCTAGGAGGAAAATCTTGTACTTTTCATTGTGAAGCAAAAACCGAAGACCAATATGCTTCACGTTTGCTCAAGGTTCCTGCAGTCCAGACAAGCTAGTTGTTTTAAATGCATGAGAAGCAATTGATAAACTAAACTGATTATTCTTCCTAGTCTTGTTTTGTTTATTTGTTTCCAGAAGATGTCACTGTTATGCAGCTACACATGCACTTTCTGTCTGTTAAAAGCTAATGACGATATAAAGAGATTTATTAGTGTTAGATTCTCCATATTAGTAGCAAGACTCTGGCCCTTCTTCACAGCCTTACTGGAAGAAGTTTGGTGAGGTAAGCTTTAACAGGGAATTGCTTTTAAAAAACATTGATGAGCAATTTTTTGCTCATGCTAAAGTATAGTGTTGTCCAGTGGTATGAAGCAGAATGACTATCAAGGCTCTTTTACTAACCTTTTATGTGGCCTTGGGCAAATTCTGTTAATTCCTCTGTGCCTCAGTTTCCCTATCTTTAGCAGTAGTATTAATATACCTTCCTTTCTTTCAGGCTTCATTAGTGTTTCTAAAACTTTGAGATCCCCTGAAAAGTGCTATAAACATGCAAATTATTATGGCTGCATTACCTAAAGCCATCACAGATTGGATGAAATCCCAAATTGTGCATAGATTTCAGCAATCTAAAAATAAGCTCAACACTGAAAATAGATTTCCTCTTTCTCTGTAGTCCTCTCCAAAGTGACACAAATGTGACTTGATTTCCCCTCACCAGGTGCCCATCTTAGAAGATTCAAGGAAAACTCCAAAAGCAACAATCTTTTACATGGGTCCTGCCAAAAACTAAATTAACATCACCGGGGGCAGCGTGGGAGGCCTGCTCTAATGGAGGCAAGAAACTAACCCCTCCTATGTGAACTGTGGGTCTGTAATGTGGGTACTTGACCAATTTATGTCTGATAAAAGTTAGTGACAAGATAAAGGGATTTGTTAATGTGTTAGATTCCCCGTATTATCAGCAAAACTTTGGGATGACTTTGCCTTACTGGGAGAATGGGGGTTAGGCAAGCTTTAACAGGGAATAGCATAAACCAAATCATGAGCACCACCTTCTTGCTGCCTTACAACGGCATTAAATGTTTGCACTTAATTCCTCCTGTGCCTGGTTTATCTCTGTCCTTCAAACTTGATTTGGTAGGATGCTCTGTTTTCAGAGTTGTTAGCCAGCATTAAACCGTAGCTTTTTCTTTGCCCTCTTCCCGCCCCCCCCTTTTCCTTCCGCCTCCAGCCTTAGGCCTGGTCTACACTTTGAAATTAGGGCTGTATAACTATATTGCTTAGGGGTGTGAAAAATCCACACCCCTGACACGCAGTTAAACCAACCTAACCCCTGGTGTAGACAGCGCTAGGCCTGTGGGAAAATTCTCCCATTGGCCTAGCTGCCACCTCTTGGGGAAACCCTCCTGTCGGCATAGGTAGCGTCTTTACTGAAGCGCTACAGCGTTTTAAGTGTAGACATGTCCTTAGCAACTGTCTTCTCACATTGCTTTTGGTAAATTGTTGAAAGATTTCTTCAAACACTGTGAAATAATATATCATTAGTGGTATACTATAACTGTTAGTAGTTCTAGTTTGAGAGGCTATGGGAAAGATGGTAGTACTACTGGATCTGATATTTATACCATTATACACTTCTTAGCTGGAGCAATAGGCCCACTCGCCATTGAATCAAGTCTGTGGCAAAAAAATACATGGGCACTGATTAGCAGTTCTTAATCAAGGGGGACTGGATTATCTTCTGTCACTTTAAACTTCAGGCCTGTAACTCCAGTCATTCATCATTTTAAAGGACTCTCCCATCCACAACAGACATGCTTTAGAGGCAGAAGGTCTATCTTCAGATTCCATGTAAAGATTGTGTGTGTGTGTGTGTGTGTGTGTGTGTGTAATTTCTGGGGAGGAGGGGGTTTCACTTTCTAATCTGGAGGTTGTTTCAGCTGTTGGGACCCCATTGTGACATCAGGCCTAAGCATGCAATGATATCATCAGCATTCAGCTGTGAGCAATCTTGAGGCACTTCTGAATCCAACAGAGAAGGAGAATTTTTCTCTCTCATTCCCCCTCAACACCAAATGAACCAGTTGGGAAGTCGCTGCTTCAGTGTGACTGAGGAGGCCCCATTGCCTGAGATCCAAGCGCCGCTTATCCTTTCCCTGATAACGCCTGAAGATGGGACCTTTTTTCTTTCTGCTCTACGGTAAGAAATAAAATGAGGTGCTTGCCTTTCACTTCATAGTTGGCATTACAAATAAATGGTGTGTAAATATATATATATTACAGATGATGAGAAATGTATGCTTGCTGCAGTATGGTGCTGTGTACAGGATTCAGTCTGGCACAAGTCTTAGAGATGATTCCCTGTTGTTCAGTCCTGTGTGGATTTCAGCTGAGAAGCTGATTGTTCCTTTTAAGGCCTTCATGGCCAATGAAAAGAGAACCAGTGACTGCATGGGGCACCAACAAAGCTGAGAAGCTGATTGTTCCTTTTAAGGCCTTCATGGCCAATGAAAAGAGAACCAGTGACTGCATGGGGCACCAACAAAGCACCCAGAATCCAAATTTTGTTTAAACCACACCTGGATATATTTCAGTAGTGTCTTACTGGGCTAGCAAGATCGTTTGACCTTTGCTGGATTTATTCTCCACTGAGATTAGGAACAACATGAAATCATCAACTAAATGTTAATGAGACACACACAGCCGCTGCTGAGTAGGAAAGGAATCCCCTTTAGGAAACAGCCATGAGTGAGCACATTTGCAAATACTCAATTTTTATGTAGTGCTGTGCACTTACATGTGGCTGTATGTTAATACTGACCAACTCTCAAATTTCCTGTGTGGGATAGATAAGCATTATCCCCATTTTACAGCAGAGGAAATGATGGCATGATACGCTGCGGTTGAGTCTTGCCTGAGAAGCATCTGTGCAAAACCGGGATTACAGCTCCAGGCATGGATTGGTCCTCCTTGATCCACATGGAGAGGAACTTCCCCCTTGTATGCATGTGTGGTAATTGCTTCCACAGCACCTTCCTTGTGCTTCCATGGGGCTGGGAATGAGACTGAGAGTGGGCTTCCCTCTCGCAACCCCCAGGCCTCCCTCTCGCAACTCTGCAGAGAATTCACTACTCAAGCACTGATATAGCCAACATCTATATTACTTCATGAACCAGAGCTGCTCTGTACTGACGGAAGGTACAAGAGTTTTTAGCAACATGGAAGGAGTGGATCCCAAATCCAGTGTGGAGGCACAGGGCCTCCATGCAGATAAATCTCATTCTCCAGCAGATCCCTGATTTCTACAGAGTTTGGCTTGCCACAGGACACTTTCCTGTGGGACTTTCTATGGAAGAGGGTGGCTGGGCCCCAGGAGTTCTTGGCTCTTAGGTCCATGTCAACTAGATCTTGCTGCCATTTCTAATTTAAGTGCGTGTTGTCCCATATGGTCAAAATATTGACCAAATCATCATCGGATTGTGTGTTCTCAAAGAATAACATTAAGAAATGCTGAGGATTGATACAGGCTCCCTCATGAGTTATAAAGTTTAATAGCAGAATCTATTGATATTGGCATGAAGGACAGCTTCCCTGATTTAGCAGCAGCGAGACTGCTGTGTTCTTCCACTACAGGAGAAACGGGGTGGAAAAAATAGTTCCCATAGGATACTATAGTGGAAATTTAACTGTTGTGATTTACTGAGGTTTGCAGTTTCAGTTTCAAAGCAAGTGGAACGACGTTATTGAATGTAGGGAAAATTAATTACTGGGTGGAGCATTTTAATAAAGAATTTTAAAAAATCCATGCGGGTCTGTTGCTGCCAACTCTTGGTTTTTAAATGGGGATTGAACCACTCTGGTTTGATTCTCCATTTGTATGAAATAAACCTGAGACCTGGAAGCCAGATTCTGGTCCCCACTCTGGCCTCTGTTTGTGCTGCTACCATGCCATGTAGGCTGGGGCTGTAAAGGTGCCACCTAAGCCCTACAACGATTTCCCCCAATGCTGGAGCTGCTTAATGCCAGTTTACGTGGTCCTATTTTCATTGAGTTCATAGAGTTTAAGTCCAAAAAGGACCATTATAGATCATCTAGTCTGACCTCCTGGTTAACACAGTCCATGAATTTTCACCCAGATACCCTTATATAAAGGCTAATATTTTGCGGCGTATTAACGGGGAGTGTTTTATGGAAGACATGGGAGGTAATTGTCCCGCTCCACTGGGCACTGGTGAGGCCAGACACATTAGGAAAGAGGCAAAACAAAAATGATAAAAGGTTTAGAAAATCCTACCTATGAGGAAAGGTTAAAAAACCTGGGCCTGTTTAGTCTTGAGAAATGACGATTGAGGCGAGACCTGCTAACAGTCTTCAAATACGTCAATGGCTGTTATAAGGAGGATAGTGGTCAGTTCTCCAGGTCCACTGAAAATTAGATAAGAAAATATGCATAATCTTTAGCAAGGGAGATTTAGGGTAGATATTAGAAAAAACATTCCAACTATAAGGGTAGGTAAGCTCTGGACTAGGTTTCCAAGGGAGGCTGTGGAATCCCTGTCATTGGAGGTTTTTAAGAACAGGTTGGATAAACACCTATCAGGGATGGTCTAGGTTTACTTGGCCCTGCCTCAGCGCTGGAGCTGGGCTTTGATGACCTCTCCGGGTCCATGCTATCCCTACATTTCTATGATCTGATGCATTGAGATTGAGCCTAATGATTTTAGTTAGACAAAAGCATTTCAGTCCTCAGGAAACAAAACCATTGAGTGCCATAGGCAGAGAACAGGAGAGACCGAGGTACCACTGCCCGAGGCCCCTGCAATGGCAGGAAATAAAATAGGTAAGACATGCCCAGATGATCTATGAGCCTTGCTGAAGAGAGAGGCAAAACTTCCCTAAAGTCCCAGCCAGTCTGACATGGGGGAAAACTCTTTCCTGATTCTAAATCTGAGGATCTGTACGACTCTGAGCATGTCAGCAAGAAACATGAGCCAGACATCTAAAAAAGGATTCTCCATGCCACCTGAGAGCACTGCTCCTTCCCATTTGTCATCGTCACTCCAGCTGTGGCCAGTCTCTGGTGCTTCAGAAGAAAGCAAAAAATAAATAAAATTTCAACAACCCTAGAATACATCTGGCCAATTGTGTATCAGAGAAAAAATTCCTTCCTGACCCTGCAGGCAATTGAATGAATCTCTGACTCATGAGATCTGATTTGTTGCTCCTCTCCCTGTATTTCAGTCTCCCTGCTGTAAGAAACAGGGCCGGGAACATGGCAAGGGTGTTGGCAAAAGGAAGGGGAGTGGCTATAGCATTGAGCACTTCTACCATTCTAGGCTGCAAAGATCCCTGCAGATAACTGTGAAAATGCTGCCATAATTTGGGGTTTGCATCATTGGCTGCAGACACAGCCTGGGTGGTACAAAAGGGGATTAAAGGTACTTTGGCACGTCCTACACCCCTTGGGGGCATCTTCTGGGCTGCACCTCTTGGAAGATGCAGCACTGAATTCAGCCTTAGATATTCCACCAGAAGAATTGCTCACAATGCTACTTTAGAAAGAGGCTGGGTCTGGCTCAGAAACCAAGTTTCTTCTTCGAGTGCTTGCTCATATCGATTCCAATTAGGTGTGCGCGCGCCGCATGCACGCTTGTCGGAAGATTTTTACCCTAGCAACACTCGGCGGGTCGACTGGGTCGCCCCCTGGAGTGGCGCCGTTACGGCGCCGAATATATACCCCTGCCGACCCAACGGCCCCTCAGTTCCTTCTTACTGCCCGTGACGGTCGTTGGAACTGTGGAGCGTGGCTTTGCTGATCTCCACTTCCCTAGCTTACTTGTTGGTTCTTTACTGTTAATTGTGTTTATAGTTTGAGTTTTACAGTTGTAGTTAGTGTTAGTTGTGTATATATATATAGTTAGTGTATATAGTTGAAGAGGGGATCGGGGATTAGCCCCTTTCCTCCACTCCGGTGCCGGGCTCATGCCCAGGTCACCAGGATTCAAACTGTGCTCGGCGTGCCAAAAGCCAATGCCAATAGGGGATCCCCACGACACATGCCTCAAGTGCCTAGGGGAATCCCACCTTCCTGAAAAGTGCTGCATCTGTAAGTCATTTAAACCGAGGACGAAGAAAGAGCGGGACTTTTGACTGAAACAGCTCCTCATGGAGGCGGCACTTAGTCCTACAACATTGGTACCGAGTGCTCAACAGCCTGCATCTGTGAGGAGCGCTCCTTCGGCTCCGGACCGCTCCGGTACCGCGAAGGGGCCACGGCACTGACCCTCACCAGCACCGACATCTGCTCGGCAGTGCTCCCTGTCCCCGCGGCCCAGGAAGCAACAAAGCGCTCCGGCGGCTTCGGCACCACCCGCACCACAGAAGGAGCGACCGTTGACAACGGATCGCCCGGCACCATCATCTGCTGTGGCACCGCCGAGTGTGGCACCATCGATTCCGGTCCCGCAAAGGCCGTTGAGTCCATGCCTGAAAGCTCCCCGGCTCACGCCGTGGTCGAGCTCGCTCTCCCATCAACTCTGGAGACCTTCTCCACAGCACAGGAGTTGATCGCGATGACGGAGACCGCGCTGCCTCAACCCCCAGCACCGCCAGTGCGGATTATTCAATCTATTGGCAAGCCTGCCTTGCTGAGGCCGCCCTCCGTGGGAGCCGCCGAGAGGCGTCGTTCAAGATCTCGCTCCCGCCGACGATCTCGGTCATGCCGCTGATCCCGGTCCCGGCACTGCTCTCCATCGCGGTACTGGTCGCACTCGCGGCACCGCTCGGCCTCCCGTTTGCCTACCAGATACGGTACCGATCCGACTCCCGGCACTGCGCATCTCGCAGCCATTCCAGGAGAAGGGACTCGAGATCCCGGTCGACCTCCCGGCACCGCTACGGTCGCAGGTCCCGGTCTTGCTCGCGGTACCATTATAGCCCCCGGTACCACTCGCCTTGGGAAAGAACAACCAGAACCGGGGCTCCCTCTCAGGGTCTGTCAGCACCGCTGTGGCTGTCGAGACACACATCGGTGTCATCACAGGCTGGTAGCGCTTCCTATCCACAGGAGCGCGACTCGGATGTCTCCAGCCATATATTTCCAGAAAACCAGAGCCACGAGCAAGGACCCCATCATTGGTCCTTCTGGACACTGTGGGCATACCACCAAGCACAAGGTGCTCCTTCAGTGGTTCCACGATCAGCCCCGTCAGAACACTGGGTGCCAGAGGCGACAGTAAGCCGCCCCCCGCCCCGTGGGCATGGATGAGGCTCCGATACCACCTGCAGATGCCCAGGTCCCACCTGACGCAAATTATGCTCCTCCAGAACAGGAGCCCCCACAGGACCCTCTGGTCCCTGGCCTCTCCTCTTCCTCCTCGCCAGACGAGGCGGTGGCGGGAACATCCTCCTCAGGCCCTCTGCCAATTGATCTAAGGGCCCATCAGGACCTCTTGAGATGAGTGGCTCAAAATATGAACTTACAGGTGGAGGAGGTCCCTGAGATAGAGGACCCTGTAGTGGACATCCTTTCGGCCGACGCACCTACTAGAGTGGCTTTCCCGTTTATCCGCACCATACAAGCAAATGGGGACACCATTTGGCAATCCTCAGTCTCGATTTCCCCCACAGCCAGGGAAGTAGAGAGAAAATACATGGTCCTCTCAAAGGGGTATGAATATCTCTACACTCACCCACCTCCTTGCTCTCTAGTAGTGCAGTCGGTGAATGAAAGGGAGTGCCATGGCCAGCAAGCCCCTGCTCCTAAGTCGAAGGAGGCTAGGCACATGGACCTCCTAGGCCGTAAAATATACTCGGCCGGGGGCCTTCAACTTAAGGTGGCAAACTAACAAGTCCTCCTAAGCAGGTATAACTTTAACACGTGGACGTCCTTGGGAAAGTTTACAGAGCTTCTCCCCCAGGAGTCCCATCAAGAATTTACGGCCCTACTTGAGGAGAGTAAAAAGGTGGCAAGAACCTCCCTCTAAGCCTCTCTGGATGCAGCGGACTCTGCAGCCAGAACTCTGGTGTCAGGAGTGACGATGAGGCGTATCTCCTGGCTCCAGGTCTCAGACCTTCCTCCTGAATTACAACAAACTATTCAGGACTTGCCCTTCAAAGGCCAGGGCCTTTTCTCAGACAAGACTGACCCTAGATTGCAAAGTCTGAAGGACAATCCCGTCATAATGCGCTCACTGGGAATGCACATGCCAGTGACCCAACGCAGGACATTCCGGCCCCAGACACACCGCCCTTACGCCCCGCCTAGGCCGCATCAGGACTTTAGCAGAAGGCGTGGTAGAGGGAATCGTCGGAGGCAGTCTGGCCCCCAAGGGGATCAAAATCAGCCCCCCCCCCAAACCACCAGCGGGGCCCAAGCAGAACTTTTGATGGGACGCCCGAGGATGGCCCATCAGTTACTTTCCCTTTTCCTCCATTTGTCAACCGCCTCTCCCATTTCCTCCCTGCCTGGTCCCAGCTAACTTCCGATCGCTGGGTCCTGCGCACGGTGGAATTGGGATACCACCTCCAGTTTATTTCAACCCCACCTTCCCACCCTCCCTCCTCATCCCTCTTCAGGGACCCCTCTCACGAGCAATTCCTCTTACAAGAGGTCCAGTCGCTCCTAGCCATGGGAGCCATAGAGGAGGTGCCAAAAGACATGAGGGGCCAGGGGTTTTATTCCCGCTACTTCCTAATCCCCAAGGCAAAGGGAGGTCTACGACCGATCCTAGACCTGCGAGAACTCAACAAATTCATGATAAAGTTGAAGTTCCGCATGGTAACCCTGGGGACTATTATCCCGTCCCTGGATCCGGGAGACTGGTATGCCGCCCTCGATATGAAGGACGCATATTTCCACATTGCAATTTACCCACCACACAGATGGTACCTCCATTTTGTGGTTAACCATCAACACTTTCAGTTCACCGTACTTCCGTTTGGCCTTTCTATGGCCCCACGAGTGTTCATGAAATGCATGGCCGTAGTCGCCGCCTCCCTCCGGTGTCGTCGGGTACACGTCTACCCGTATCTCAACGATTGGCTCATTCAAGGGACCACCCAGTTACAAGTGTCATGTCACCTGTGCATCGTTCAAGACCTCTTCAGGAGCCTAGGCCTGCTGATCAACACAGAGAAGTCTACTCTGATACCCTCGCAGAGAATAGACTTCATCGGAGTGGTTCTGGACTCCAATCTGGCCAGAGCCTGCCTCCCACAGTCGCATTTTCAAGCAATGGCTACAATTATTCGAGGTCTTCAAACCTTCCCCACAACGTCGGTGTGCAACTGCGTCAGTCTAGTAGGTCACATGGCCTCCTGCACCTTCGTGACCAAACACGCCAGGCTACGTCTCAGTCCCTTTCAAACTTGGCTTGCATCAGTATACCGGCCACGCAGGGACAGCCTGGACTCGGTGCTCACTATTCCGCAGAAGGTTCTGGGCTCCTTAACCCGGTGGCTAGACCCCGCTCTAGTCTGTGCAGGGATGCCATTCCACCCGCCTCAACCCTCGATGGCCCTAACCACGGACGCATCATCTCTGGGTTGGGGTGCTCACCTCGAAGGCCTACGCACTCAAGGCCTCTGGTCAACTCAAGAGTTAGCCTTACACATCAATGTGCGGGAACTGAGGGCGGTGCATCTAGCATGCCAGGTGTTTCGAGAACATCTTCAAGGCCGTTGTGCATCAGTATTCACGGACAACACAACGGTCATGTTTTACATAAACAAGCAGGGAGGAGCACTCTCATCCCTCCTTTGTCAAGAAGCCTTCCACCTCTGGGACTTTTGCATAGCCCACTCGATCGATTTGGTAGCATCCTTTCTCCCAGGAGTCCAGAACACTCTGGCAGATCACCTCAGCAGATCCTTCCTGTCTCACGAGTGGTCGATTCATCCGGATGTCATCCATTCTGTTTTCCGGAAGTGGGGGTTTCCCCACATAGACCTCTTTGCCTCCCGAGAGAACAAGAAATGCCAGGTGTTCTGCTCCTTCCAGGGATGCTCTCTGGGCTCCCTATCAGACGCTTTCCTCATCCCGTGGAAGAAGCACCTACTCTATGCCTTTCCACCGTTCCCGCTGGTCCACAGAGTCCTACTCAACTTCGCAGGGACAGCACCCACCGGATCCTGATTGCTCCAGCATGGCCGAGGCAGCACTGGTACACCATGTTGTTCGACCTCTCAGTGGCAGACCCGATCCCCCTGCTGCTCTGGCAGGATTCATAACACAGGACTTTGGCAGACTTCACCATCCGGACTTGCAGTCTCTTCACCTCACAGCATGGTTGCTGCGTGGTTGAGCCAGTCTGAGTTGCGTTGCTCTGCCTCGGTCCAACAAGTGCTCTTGGGCAGTAGGAAGCTTTCCACTATGATGACATATCTGGCCAAGTGGAAGCTTTTCTCCTACTGGTGTGCTCAACGTAACTCAGTCCCCACGCAAGTGTCAGTTCCTACTGTCCTGGACTACCTCTGGTCCCTAAAAAGAACAAGGCCTAGCGGTCTCTTCCATAAAGGTGCATCTGGCAGCCATCTCCGCCTTCCACCCAGGGGAAAATGGCCAATCAGTCTTTTCTCACCCCATAGTTTCAAGGTTCCTCAAGGGATTGGAACGTTTGTACCCACAAGTTAGACGCCCGACCCCTACCTGGGACCTCAACCTGGTGCTAGCCAAGCTTACGGGTGCTCCTTTCGAACCACTAGCCACCTGCTCACTGCTGTACCTTTCCTGGAAGACAGCCTTCCTCGTCGCTATTACTTCGGCAAGACGAGTATCTGAGCTTCGGGCCCTGACAGCGGAGCCCCGTATACGGTATTCCATAAGGACAAGGTACAGCTGCAACCACACCCCTCCTTCCTCCCTAAGGTGGTGTCCTCCTTTCATGTCAATCAAGACATCTTCCTTCCAGTCTTTTTCCCGAAGCCGCACTTATCGCGTCTGGAACAACAGCTGCAGACGCTAGACGTTTGCAGGGCTCTCGCCTTTTATATTGAGAGAACAAAACCCTTCCAAAGGTCGCCTCAGCTCTTTGTAGCTGTGGCAGACTGGATGAAAGGCCCTACCAGTCTCATCCCAACGAATTTCATCTTGGGTAACGTCCTGCATCCGTACATGCTATGATTTGGCTCACGTTCCGGCTAGTCACCTCACCGCCCATTCTACTCGGGCTCAAGCTTCATCTGCCGCCTTCCTGGCCCATGTTCCCATCCAGGAAATATGTCGGGCAGCTATCTGGTCATCGATTCACACCTTTGCCTCACATTACGCATTGGTTCAACAGTCCAGAGATGATGCAGCCTTTGGCTCAGCAGTTCTGCATTCTGCAACATCTCACTCCAACCCCACCGCCTAGGTAAGGCTTGGGAATCACCTAATTGGAATTGATATGAGCAAGCACTCGAAGAAGAAAAGACGGTTACTCACCTTTGTAACTGTTGTTCTTCGAGATGTGTTGCTCATATCCATTCCAAGCCCGCCCTCCTTCCCCTCTGTCGGAGTAGCCGGCAAGAAGGAACTGAGGGGCCCTTGGGTCGGCAGGGGTATATATCCGGCGCCATAACGGCATCACTCCAGGGGGCGACCCAGCCGACCCGCCGAGTGTTGCTAGGGTAAAAATCTTCCGACGAGCATGTATGCGGCGCGCGCACACCTAATTGGAATGGCTATGAGCAACACATCTCGAAGAACAACAGTTACAAAGGTGAGTAACCGTCTTTTCATGCTATATCCAAAAAGGAAAGAATGCAATTTCAGCATGCAAATGAAATCATTCCACTCAGAAAAAAATCACTATCAGTAGCTCAGCCCTTGAAAACCCCCTCTGGTGAAATGATTAATGATTTGATACATTCATCATAAGGATGAAAGGTCTATGCTAGGAACAGATTTCTAGCGTTAACATTCAAGAGGTAAATTGCAGTGATTTGGCTGGTGGATGCTGAAACTTGTATGGATATTGTATATTTGCACTTGAAGTACTTGGTTTCTGATAATTTCTTTGTTTGCTAGAGACTGAAGGGCACTGGTGATCAGCTATGTTTTCTGCTGCACTCTGAGAGGATAGAGAGCAGCAGCAACAGAAGCAGAGAGAAACGAAACTGCAAAAGAGGCTAGCCATAAAGCAAATTGGTAGCACTAAAATAACGAATTCCACTTTTTTTTTTCTGTCAAACTCAGGATTGCTTCGTTTATGAGCAACCTTGGTGGTAAAAGCCCAGCCTCCCTTTTTTATTTTATTGCTTTTTTTCAATCAGGAACAAAAAGCCAACAGAGCCTGTGACAACTCAGCCGACTCGTGGGGTTGGCCTGTCCACTGTCGCAACAGTCATACAGACCGGAGGAGATTGGACCACTGGCCTCTTTGGTATCTGCAGTGACAAGAGTGTTTGTAAGAGTTTGCAGTGTTTTATCATTGCTTTAATTCCTCCTTTGGGGATGAATCCAAGTAATACGGGGAGGAAAACAAAATGAGACTTTTATAGACCAGTTACCAGACACTGGAGCTTGAAGATCAGACCATCCATCATGGCTGGTTTAGGGGTAATGAAATTAATATAACCGAGACTCCCAATAAATCAATAGTAAAATCATAAAAACAGATAACACTTGTGGAAGCCTCTTTCACGGATTCTAAAGGTTGGGTGTATTTTATTGTCCCATTTTGTCAGTGGGGAAACTGAGGCATCGGACGATTAAGTGTCTTACTGAGGCTAACACAGTGAATCAGTGGTAAAGTCAGGAATAGACCAATTCTTCTGACTCCAATTCAGGCGCTGAAAGCTGCAGAATGTCTGTCACAGGGGCTTAGTTGTTCCATGTTTTTGTTTCTTTCTGGTGCTCCATGTAAATTGGGGGGCTAACAGAACAAAGTATTAGCCTGCATAATGCAGGAACTCATTAAGGATTTTACAAATAGTTACAAAGAATCTTTCACACACGCTTTCCCCTTTGGTTTATCTGGTGTGTCCTGCAAGCTTCCTCTACACAGCCCTGCTAATGAACTTCATTGCTGACTTACGTATTGTTTGTTGAAGTAGTTTGTAGTTTCTGGTGCCAACTCACTCAGTACCAAAGGACCCCCGAACCAAGACCCCCCCCCCATCTACTTTTCTTCCATAGTTGCAAAATAGCTTTAAATATTGGATCAGTTCTTGAAGATAGTTTCTGGAATATTGAGAACAATCCTTGTCAAAAGAGAATTGATTCTGAAAGTTATCACTTTAAGAGGAGTTACTCTCACCAATAGGAAGGCATGATATTCCATCAGATGACTAGAATGCCCCATTTTGTAAGATAGGGTATGTACCATGAGAGATGCATGTTACTGGATTACCTGTGTGTTAAACACATTTTAAACAGACGTTCAGAGAGGAAGGATGGTCTAGTGGTTAAGGCACTAGCCAGAGACTTGAGTTCAAGTCCCAGCTTCTCTTCCCCCCCTCCCCCCCCGCTGCATTCCTGTGTGATCTTGCACTAGTCAGTGTATGTCTGTGCTGCAAAAAGAACAACCACCCAAGGCACTGAATTCTGGCGCCTTGGGTCAGTAGGCCCTGGCTCAGGTTGTGGGGCTAAAAATAAAAGTGTAGATGTTTGAGCTGGAGCCAGGGCACTGAGACCTTCCTCCCGCACCAGGCTCCAGCCTGAGCCCGAACATCTACACCGCTATTTTGAGCACCTTAACTTGAGTCTTGCAAGCCTAAGTCAATTGGCCTGGGCGCCAAGACTTCGTGCTGTGGGTCGCAGTGTAGACGTGTCCTTAGTCTCCCTGGGTATGTCTGCATTGCAGTTGAGAGCAGGTCTCCCAACCAGGTAGACAGTTGAGCTAGTGCGCTGAAAATAGGAGAGTGGCTGTTGCACCATGGGGAGTAGTTTGGGCCAACTGCCAGAGTCCAAGCTCACCCGAATCCCTGGGTCCAAGCTTGGGTGTCTAGCCTGAGCTGCTGCCTGTGCCACAATGTCCACACTGCTCTTTTTAGCACACTAACTTGAGTGGAGCTTGTCTGTCTACCTGGCTGGGGTACATGCTCCCAGTTGCTGTGTAGAGGTATCTTTTGTGCCTCAGTTCCCCATCTGTAAAATGGGGATAATAGCACTGCCATTCTTTGGGAGGGTAAATACGTTACAAACTGTGAGGTGCCCAGATACTCCGGTGATCGGGGCCAGACAAGTACTTTTAATTAGATAGAACTTGATTTAAAAAACCCGATGAATTGGAAAAGGTCCGTTCTCCTGAAAAGCTAGTTTAATTGTGTGATTTTTCCCTGAAGGAAGGAGGCAGGGACTGTTGAGTGGTTCAGGTGCAGCACTCGTGGATCATGAGTTCTCCTGGCTCTTCTAAAGACATGCGGTAGCATGATCCTAAGCTCGGGCAAGTCGCTTACCTTCTCTGTCCCTCAGGTTCCCCATTTGCAAAGTGGGGATGATATCTTTGCCTCATGTTAGACTAAATTCCTGTATGTCTATCAAGGGCTTTGGGGGCCTCATTTAGGAGGAGTGGAAAGTATTCATTTCTATTTGACAACCGATCCTTGAACTGGCCCAATATTAAATTAGCTTAATGCTGCCATTCTTTTCAATGAGTGAGAATAAATTTACGTACATGGCGGTGCATCCACATATAGCGCTTGGAGTACCTGGTGCTACCGAGGGGTTGAAATGATAGGCGCTAAAGCCAGAAATACAGCCCCTTTCCTCCTCCTCCCTTATTTCAGTTTAATTAAATAACAGAAAAGTAAAAACTCATTATTTTCAACTTTCCATTTTCTTTAGACTTGAGTCCCCCTTCCAACCAACCGGATAATGGTAGGATAACCCAGAGCTGTAATTTGTGTGTGCCTATGGGCTTGCACGTGGTGGGCGGAAGACATATACTCTCTTTACTCCCTTATTTAATTTGGTCATAAATTATGTTAAGCGCGCAGTAGAGTAGATAAGCCCCTCTCTACTGCAGTTGTGTTAAATCTTGGCTGCCCAATGAACTCCTTTTGCTACAGTCGCTCATAATGTCACAGTTATTAGCCGGCATGCGGGAACATTTAAATCTAGTTGGGCTAGATCCCTGTACAGCGTTCAGCATTGACGTCATCCATGGAAGTCAGCTGGAGTCAGGGATGTCAGCATCAAAAAGGATTTGGCCAGCTAGTAGTTCTCCTGTCATCCTCATCTCCTGTGTTACAGTGAGAGTTTGCATTATCCCCACGGCTTATAGCACTAACTAGGTGCCATTAATCAATGGCTTCCTGGCATCCCTGACTAAGAGAGAGACGGTTTGTTCGTAAACACAGATTTTTAAAAAAAAAACCAAACTCTTTTGTATATAAGCAGTTGCTAAAAATTAAAAAAGGCAATGAACCTGCCTTCTGTATCTTAGTCTGACACACCATGGAATCCTAAACATGCATTATTTTCCCTCTGATCTTTAAAAAGAAATTGTTTCTTTGCTTTAACTAAAAAAAAAAAAAAGAAGAAGAAAAGAAAAGAAATTGTTGTGGACATTTCTAATCCTTTAAACAGAAGGTAAACAACTAATAGCAATGTTTTTTCTTTGTTTCTTTTGATGTTTTGTTTCCTTGATAGCACTTCAGGTTTTCTTGTCTTTATTTTCTCTCGCTTATTATTTTCTTCTGGTTTCTTTTGTCTTTTTATCTCTTTCATAATATGTCAACAGTAGCAAATCATCACTCTTAATTTGCAGTAAGAATACAATCTGGAGCAAAGCCAGATTCAAAGGCACAAGGTGCTTCATATTGCTGTTGTGAACTAGTTCTCTGAATTTTTTTCTGAACACAACTCTAAAGGCCAGGGCTGCTTATTTTATGGAAAAAGTTTTTATAACGCCAGTTGGAGGAATAAACTGGCATATGTATGTGTTTGCAATTGTTCAATAGATCAATGAACTTAAATTCACAGTGGAGCAGCTGAAACAATTCAGCTCATATGCATGTTCTCAGAAAACTGCTACTGCTTTGACTTATTTGTCTGAAGGTAGCTCAGCTGAGCTTTGGATGCAGGTATGAGGTCAAACTGTGCCCTCGTTTACACCTGTCAACTCTACTAAAATCAGTGGAGTTCTACGCTGAGGGGGCAGAGCTTTTTAATTCCAATTTCTGGCTGGGTTGATTGGGCCATAAAAATGGGTTGCAAGATCTGGTTGGCATCACTACTCAGCTGAAGATAGAACTGGGGATTCAGTTTTGGCTTTCAAGCTTTGCTCTCAGCCACATGGAGAAAATACTGGAGAAAATATCCTTCTGGATGAAGAACTCTGTATAGTTTCTCCTGCTGTGTCACCTGGGATCATTTGCATTGACTTTGTTGTCTTAGCCAGTACCCTGCTCCCAGATTAGGTGAGTTAAGGGCTGTGGCTATACTATTTCTTTCAGCTTTTGTCATCTTCAGAACATAATATTTAAAGTAATTACAGATTTAGGCTTCCACTGAGATTAATGTGACGATTTCCCGAAAAGGGGACTATGGACCACTATTAACAGAACAGGAACTAATATATTTTATTGAAAAATACTGTATCTACTGTCACTAGGGTGACCAGACAGCAAATGTGAAAAATCGAGATGGGGGTGGGGGTAATAGGAGCCTATATAAGAAAAGACCCCAAAATCAGGACTGTCCCTGTAAAATCAGGACATCTGGTCACCCTAATTGTCACCAAAGAAATTAAATGAAAGATTCCCTGCAATAGGCACTTGTGCTATAATTCTGCTGTAGACAAATGCTATCCTAGGTGCTTTTACTCCTGATTTGAGAACAAAAGACATTTAAATGAATTGCATGAAACTGATGATAATGCTGTTGAATTTACCTTTTTCAAGAATTTTAAAAAGAAAAACAAATGAAGCCAAATGGGATTCAGTGCTGTCTGGAAAGATATTTTGAACACAATGCATTTTAAGCGTTGCTGTCAGTTCATCCCCCTTGTTGTTCATAGAGTGACAATTCTGGAGAGTTAGGGCCCATTTGCACTACAGGGGAGCTGTATCTTCTGACTTGGTTGGAACAGTAGTATAAAAAAGGCCGTTAGTGTTAGAAAAGTGTTATATAGACTACTTTTGTGAGGGTGGGTGATCCATTGTATACCTGTATTGGTTATTTTAGCTCAAAGATTAAAATCCCTATCCATGCTGATCAGCAAAACCATAGCAGCATCCTGCTAGCAATAGTTGGTTGAAGATAGCATAGTTCATAGATCCATAGACATTAGAACCAAAAATGAGCTGTTGGGCCAAGTAGAGTAGTGGTTATCAAACTGTGACTTATGAAACCCTACCCGGTGTTCTGCAGAAAGCTACATGTTGAGAACTAAGCACTAGGGGATTGGGAAGAGGAGACAGGATGCATTGGAAAGCCGCCACCTCCCTGCTAGTGTAGGGTTTGCTAGAATTCTGTGAAGTCCAGGTTAAAACGTTCTTATCCCTGAGGGGGACAAGGTTATTAGAATAAAATGAATGTTCCAGGTTATTTTCGAAGTGCCGTTTGCCTCTTGTTAAGTGTGAACCTACAGCACTCCTGTGGTTATGGTTACTGGCAGGTGTCTGTGGGGCCTTGTGTAGTTCGTGTCTAGAATGCAGCCTTGCAAGGCACTATGGGGAGTGCCTCTGTTTCCCACTGCTGCCAGGTTCCACCTTAGCGATGAGAGTCGGCGCCAGAGAGAAATACAAGATACGAGTAAGTCTTTTTGTGTGTGTGTGTGTGTGTGTGTGTGTGTGTGTGTGTGTGTTTGGGAGGGTGGAGGTAGGAGACTGTTTTGTGCAGCTTACGTAATGTTAAGAGGCATGTTCCTCCTGTTCCCAAAAGAGAGACTGCAGAACAAGCTTAATATCTGTAGACGTGGTCAAATGGGATTAGTGTGCTAGAGTGTGCTACTGAATATTGATGATGTAGAAATTATGCAAATGTAAAAAGTTCATTTGGGGCCTGATCCTGAGAACAGGGAGCTCAGCACCTCACTGGCTTTCCTCCTCCCTTATTTTCAGCTAAGGTTTGAACAGGGTCCTCTAGCCAAACTCCTTTGTGATCTGCGAATCTGTTGTTCAGATGCCTTAATGCATTTTTAAAGCAGAAATAATGCATTAAACCTCAAGAATGCCCTTTGTCTTTGCACGGAGGCAAAGGCAGCATTTGATTTATAATAGAATGCCAACTCCAAGCAACTACTCGTGCTTTTTAAAGTACTTTGGAAGAACAGAACTGTGGGGCTAGGTGAGTGGGGATTGTTGTTTTTGTTGCTGTATATTTACATAGCCCAGAGCTGATGCTGTAAAATATTCATTGCTATGTAATCAGGATGGCAGGGAACAAAGAACATTGTTCAAACCATGTGTAGAGACACTTTAAAGGCTTATGAGGTACTGAGTATCCTCAAATCTCATTGGCTTTAATGGGAGTCATGGGCACCTTGCAAGATCAGAGCCTAAGGTTATGTCCGCACTGCCATGCGGGGGTGTAACTGCCGCTCGTGTCGACATACCCAAGTTAGCTTCAGTCTAGTTAGCTCGGGTACTGACAGCAGCTTGGGCTTCAATATGGTCTGTACAAGCTTGCCCAGGACCCTCAGCAATTACCTGGGCAGCTAGCCTGTGCTGAAGTCTATGCTGCTGTGGCTTCACTGCTATCCAGTACCTGAGCTAGCTGGAGTAATGGTACGCTGCTTGCAGTGTAGACAGATCCTAAATCTTCTGTAGGCCAGTAGATTAGAAAAGATCCTGTTAGACACTGGGCCCAAATCAGAGCTCATTTATCCCAATGTAAATCCAAGGTAACTTGTTGATTTAGGTCCGAATCAGGCCCAACAACTTCTTCTTACTGTAGGGTGATTAGAATAGGAAACACATAGCGAGGCGGAAAAGCTGCTTCGTGATCATTCCATTTGCATGAAATGATTTTCCTGCTTTCCCCAGGGAACCCTGTGTGAAGACTGGATGGCAGTTCATTGTTGCTGGCCTTTTGCTGTTTGCCAAGTGGCCCGAGAGCTGAAGAGGAGGGCTACGACCCAGATCTATGAAATAAACACTGCTCCTACAGCTAAAGATACCCGAGTTTAAAAATTCCCAGCCAGAAAGCTTGACTCATGATACTTCCCCTCCTGCCACTGTAAAATACCTTATTTTTAGAAATAAAATGCATTTGTGTCTTACAGCAAAGGCTTTCTAATACTCCTGCAAGGCTGTATATGTTAAACTGTGATATAACACCTAATCGCCTCAGCTGCAAATTTCCACAGTGCAACCATATTATGTGGTTCAACGATCTCTAGGGCCTGCTCTGAAGTATGGCACTGTTGACCCTCTCTCTCTCTCTCTCTCTGGGTACAGGGATCTGGAATCTTGATGCAAAGTATTTTGCATGCAATTCCTTAGCAAACAGGGGCGGCTCTAGGTATTTTGCCGCCCCAAGCACGGCAGGCCGGCTGCCTTTGGCGGCTTGCCTGCGGGAGGTCCCCGGTCCCGCCGATTCAGCGGCACACCTGCGGGAGGTCCGCCGAAGCCGCAGGACCAGCGCACCCTCCGCAGGCATGCCGCCGAAGGCAGCCTGCCTGCTGCCCTCGCGGCGACTGGCAGAGCGCCCCCCGTGGCTTGCCGCTCCAGGTACGCGCTTGGCGTGCTGGTGCCTGGCGCCACCCCTGTTAGCAAAGCAGCAGTGGCAAAATAACTGCAACTGAAAAGGCTATAGGGAAATAGGAGCACATTTAAGGGAGGAAGCACAGTGCCATGAATCGCGCATGAATCTGGAAGTGGAAGGAAATGGATTCTTTCTCCAGCAACTCACAATGTGACCTAAGCAGCTCACTTAGTCTCTCTGATTCCATTTCCTAAACATGAGACTAATGATACTCAGCCTCCGTTGAAAAGCACTTTGAGATCCTTGGAGGAAAACTCTCTTAGTACTAAGTATTATTAATACAGTCCTTGGTAGATTACTGCAGTTTTGCTGGAGGCAAAGACTGGAGATAGATCTCCCTTTAATCGGGTGTCAAAATGGTGGTGGGTAGAGGGGGACAGCCATGGTAGTCCTAGCCAGAGTTCCAAACTCAAACCACAGTCCCAGAGTAGCTGGGAAAGGAATGGCTGAATTCGGAGTAGATCTGCTAAGTCCCCTGAAACCAGCACTAAAATAATTCTCCTGTACAAAGTAATTCCTTTCATGCAGGCAACTGGAAAGACTAGAAGTAGAATTCAGTTCAAATAAATGAAAATAAACATTGTTTTATTGTTTCATGCAAAAACAAATTTCATGGCAACACAATCTTTTACAGAATGGAATCATATACATATTTGGCATTGAAAACTTGACCAACATCTGTACTTTCCATCTGCTGACCTCCACCATCTAATGAGCTAATTTTTGCAGTGCACTCATTCTGAAACCCAGTCTGTCAATTACATTTCCAGTGTATAAGGTGCAGTAGTCCACTCAAGTCAAGGTAACCTTTTTTTTTTTTATTGGTCTATAGACAACAAACCTAAACATTAGAGATATAAACTTAAACAAGTACCTTTGTAGTAACGTAGAGCATTCTAAAACCAGAGCCTTTCAACTGATGAAATACAAAATAAATACCTCAGTGGTTAATACAAAACAGAAGATGAAGATACATTTTGTTCATCTACTTTTCACTTCCTCCGCTGGAGGAAAGTGAGTTAAATCGAAAAACCTTTTAAAAATGAACTTCACATAACTGAATTTATATAACAGTTATTTTTAAACAATAGACGAAAATTATATGTTCTGTCCACCTCCCCAAAGCTCTCCCCCCATCACAAAATTAGGGAAGAAAATATATTCTACTATCTCTATTAAAAAAAACAAACAAAAAATGTTTCCATTCTATTCATTTATAACACAATGCAATGTTATGCCATATTAACGGCTATTGGGTTCAATACAGGAACAACTGGATGAAATTCTCTGGCCTCTGCTATGCAGGAGGTCAGACTAGATTATCTAATGGTTCCTTTTGACCTTAAAATATATGAATTTTGGGCTGAAACTTGGCCTAGATATACTATTTTTCCCATGTTTATATTTTTACCAAGTTTGATCATTTTTATGGTTATTAGGAGCCACTCCAAATAGTGGTTTCTGCCATCAGTAAAATTTAAAAACCAACCAAGCAAAAAACCAGTCTCATTTACAAAGTGGAATTCAGAGTAAATGACTTGTGTATGGTCTCACTGAAGTTTCTGGCTAAACTCTCATTGGCTTTAGCTGGGCAGGGTCAAGCCCTGAACATGCACTACTTTGGGTGTTCTAAACTGTTACTTTTTAAACAGCTGAGATATTGATAGAAAACAAACATTTTAAAAAGCCACTGTGCATGAAGGAAAAATCACTTTCTATGGATTTTATTACATTTAAATATTTATTTACACAATAAACTGTAATGAGACTATTTAATAAATGATTCATATTATGAAATCACTTGTGTGTATAATCTGTGGGCCAAGCCCTGCATTACTGCTTTTCTGTACTAGGCATGGAATAGGGGGAGAGAGAGAAGGGGGAGCATAAAACCCACCATCATGCTCCCAAAATTCTGGGCCCTGTTGGGCCTTGAGCAATTTAGAGCAGCCCAATGGCTTCTGTAATTTACAATTGCTTTCCATGTGGTAACTCCTGTGGGTGGTTTCATCACGGAGAAGAGCTGGAGGGTACCATGCTGTGGACACATCCCCTGCACCTCCACAGTGGGAGCTGTGAGGAGAGGTAGTGTGTCCTGTGCTACCAGAAAATCCTCCTTATAGTGGGGGTATTTCCAGGGCAGGAGCGGTTGTCTCAGTAGTTTGCAGTCCCTTTGTGCCACCCTAGAAGACTAAAGGGGCCACAGAGGATTCAGGAAGCTGGTCCGGTATCTATAACACTACAGTGACACATTTACCTATAGCAACATCAAGAGATTTTATACAATTGGCATGTGGTGTTGATTTGGCCTCACTCCTCATACTCACTCCTATTTCTTCTTACTCTTCAACTATATATTTGATGCCTCTGATGAGTTTTCATTTAAAAAAAATACTTGCTATAAAGCTAACAAACAAAAAAGAGCTACAGAGCCCCAGGTTGAAGTAACCCCTCAAAGCAATGACAGGTCAGAGGCCAGAATGAAAAACATAGGCTGACACCAGTCTTATTTTGCAGTATGCCTCTTTCTATTTGCCACATAGTAAATAACTGCTATGTAAGGTAAGGGCTGTCTATCCTCCCAGATTTTTAGCCTTTGACCTGGATTTTGTGGATTTAGGTCAGACCCGTTAGTGTTTCAGCTTCTTTTTTGTAGTTTATGAAAAATTAACAGGATCAGGGCAGAACATGAAACACTGGGAAACAAGTGACCTATTTAAAATATCTCATGACTAAAACTACAGAATGGATTTGATGTCTAAATGCGCTAAAGCTAATTGCTCTTCCTAATGCTAGTTTTAGAAAATGACCTTGCCTATTCAGGGCAAAAGATTTGGAGCAGGAGAAGAAGGGTGCATTGCTTGTCATTTGATCATGACATGTAAATAGACTGTATGCACATGTTAGATAAGATCACTGCTGTGGATATATCATGCTAAGTGATGAGGGATGATTGTAAACTTTGTTGCTTGTTCTGATGCAAACAGAAAATTCTTCCCGGTTTTTCTCTGAGCACTCTTGAGATGGATCCAACAAACGTTTCCTGACGTCATCCTATATTTACAACACTGCTCTACCTACCATGGAAATTGGTCACTGGTCACAACCTAATTCTCCTTAGCATCTGACGCTATTTCTTCTGTATGCTGTTTTCCTGGATGCTAGCCTGTCTTTCCAGTATCAAGACACCTGGATTGTGTCTGAAAGGAGGAACCAAGCATGAGAGGGAAAGAAACCAGGGTTTGGTATTGTACACCTTATTCTCAACTTTGACTAGTTTATCACAAGATTTATGATATCTGGTGTCTTTTCACAAAGCCCCAGCTTCTGGAGTCAAGTGATTAAGTGACACTAAGCTTTCATTTACAGAGCATTTCCAGTGCTACTGGTTGTGGAGCAAATGTGAACACTGAAGGCTCAAAAAGAAGAAGGCAAATAAAAGGAATCCCAACTTATGTAGCCCGTGATCTGCATATATACCTCATTTGCATGTCTCAGCTCTTCTCAGCTCCCAGTAAGCCTATAATTCTGAATCTACTTTCCATGTGATTGGCCATCCTCCTTGAGTGTAACCCATTTATAATCCCAGCCCATCCATCTCATCGAGTGATAAAACTCTCTATTAGGCACCCCATTCATGGGGCAGATGCTGTCCCTTTGCAACTTCTCTCCCTTGTCCCAACTTCAGTTGAGAACCTCATACTAGAGGGGACCGTGACAGCAACAGAGTAAAGGTGGGGTTGCCTCTAAAGTAGCCTTGCAAAATGTGGCAGATAATGTTTTGATCAGGAGATTTTAATTTCACTGCTTTTGAAGGGGCACGTTTTGTACCTCTGCCACAACCCCGGGGCTGGAGGAGCTGTCAGCTCCCACTGCAGCCCCTGGGCTGGAGGAGTTCTGGGCCTCCACTGATTAGCAGGGGGCGCCTTTGTCCCTGCCTGTCCTCCTTTGTGCCTGCCTTTGGTTTTGATGGGTCAGACTCTCCTTTTTTTCATTATTCTCCTCCTTGTGGTAACAGGTGGAAGAGCAGATTTTGGGCCTGGACTGGTAAATTCTCCCATCAGTATTACAAGGCTGTTTGGTTGCCTCTCTGCAGTCACTTCTAGCTAGGGCCATAGTTGTATTCTGCAAGAGAAACTGGTGGAAACAATTGGTTAAAATGTTCTGGTTCTCGCCTTTGCTCTCTCTTCTCTTTTCTTTTCTCATCAGGAAACATGACTGCAGTTCAAACTCAAGGGGTTAGGTTACTTATTGAAGGACTTCCAGGTCCTTGAGCAGCTAGGCAGGCAATTAAAACAGGGCTGATGAATGATCTGATCCGAACTCCAATTCATTAACTAATCATACAAAATGAGCTGATACTGTGAGCTGAGGAGAAGCCCTGTTCACAAACTTGAGAGAGGTTCATTAATGGTCCCTTTGTCCCCAATGTACTACTTTATTCACTATCCCAGGGCTCCTTTCTATGCACTTCAGACAATCAAGGCACTCTATTGATGGGGGAGGCTCTGTGCGACCAGCCTGCTCTTTTACATTCAGCTTGTTAGATAAAGAGCAATATATTTTCATTATCCAAACCCATTATGCTGCACTGCATTGGGAATGATATTCTGACGTTGCTAACTTTTTTTCTTTGTACTTTTTACATTGTCTGATAATCTGTGACCAAAATGAAAGGCAACGGAGTTATCAATACAGCAAGTTTTGGTCTTGCTATTTCAATTTGCAAGACCTGAGTGCTACAGAGACATCATGAGGGACTGCCAGCTGGGATCTGTTGTGGTGCACCTACATCCAGTATACTGCCTATGACCGCACCAGATGCTTCAGAAAATGGAGCAAGAAACTCCACGGTGAGATAATCTGCCTCTCCTACCCCACCCTCAGAAGCTCTCATCCTAAACCCTATTAGTTGAGATGAGGCTAAGGACTGAAACGTAAGAGTTTCTCTTTTCCTATGCTCTTAAGCACTAATTATCATGTCTCTATCATTGTATATAGCAGGGCTACATGGGAATGTTGTGTATCTGTTTGAACAAGTCAGGTTTAGTCATAGGTGCTGGAACGAGGGGTGCTGGGGGTGCTGCCACACCCGCTGGCTTGAAGTGATTTCTATTATTTACAGGGTTTATGGTTTGGTTCAATGGTTCTCAGCACCACCACTATACAAATTGTTCCAGCTCCCTTGGGTTTAGTAGCTCATCATCACATTGCACAAGTGCTAGCAGCTGGTATCTGCTTTCACAAATTAAAAAAACCGCATTCAGTGGCCAGAGGCCACCAATGGCATAGACAAAAGGCCTGATCTCCACTGCCTTGTACTGTGTGCTGTCATTTAGGGTATGTCTACTCTTGGAGCTGGGGGCACGAGTCTCAGCTCGTGGAGACATACATGCTCTCTCTCTGATCAAGCTACCACACAAACAATAGAGTCTAGCCACATTGGCGACCCGGGCTAGCCACCTGAAGTATGTACCTGTCTGAGACAATAGGCACGTACATGGGGGCGAGTAGCCCCTCTTGCCACCCACGCTGTTGTGGCTATGCTCTGTTTTTAACATGCTAGCTGCATCAGAGCTAGCGTGGGAGGGTTCCTTGAGCTGGGAATTGCACTCCCCGTAAAAAGTGGAGACATTGCCTAAGACTTGTGCAAAGGGGATGTACAATGCTACCAAATGGGAAGTAGCAATGTACCCTCAATTTGCACAGACAAAAATGACAACACAAGGTGCAAACGAGTGGAAAAATCAAGTTTTTGGTTTTGCTAAAAAATGTCACTCCAATGACTAATGAACATTTTAGAGACAATATACCTTAGCTAAAGATTCATAACCCCTTTAAAAAAAAACGGCACCAAAAAGCACTAGGTTTCCCCAAATGCACTCAAGGAGACAGAAGAGCCTAACAGACATGGCCTGGATCAGATCTTTTAATAGTTTATACCTACAGCTGGGCAGGTTTGCCTGCTTATGCCCTACCTCCGAATGATGATTTACAGCATACTGATGAAAGGCTAGGTGGCTTTCTATGACCCAGTCTGAAATCTGCTGATATAGTAACCAACAGCTGGCTCATCTAAAGCAGCTATGTCAGAGCACCGGGGGAGGGTGGGGGGAAGCCACCCAGGAGAATTAATTATACAGATAGCATCACTGGCAAATGCTGCAGGTGTGGAAAACAGTAGAAAGTGGAACCTTGGGTTCAAAATAGAGAGGCTATGGGGGAAAAAGCCATTTTACCCATTCATATGAGCACACTAGAACCAAGCCTAGTGTGACTGTCTTGATTAGGCCATTTGTAGAGCCAGAGGTGTAGTTGCTCTGAACTGTATGTGACCCATGGGCCTGACGTCCGTGATGAAGTGGGTTTTAGCCCACGAAAGCTTATGCCCAAATACATTTGTTAGTCTCTAAGGTGACACAAGTACTTCTGTTCTTTGCTGATACATACTAACACAACTACCACTCTGAAACGATATACAATGGCAGCTATTCTTTGTAAGGTGGGGAGTTAAACTTCCGCTTCCTTGCCAGTACGGCAGGACTTGGAGCAGGCATTTCAGTTCTCTTCCAATGCACGCATTTGACTCAACGCTTCCTCAAGTCCATAGGAGGAAGTTAAAGAGAGAGAGAGAGCGCTATGTCCACTGAAGATAGAGAGATTAGGTTCCTAAGGTGCTGAATGCAAGTGCTGGAACAAAATGGAATATTGTAAAGGAGACGCTCTATTTAGACTTAAAAGCTTGTTGCATCATGAACTAGTGGGATCAAGGTGTTTTGTTCATGCACACACATTATGTCTCTGCACTAGATGGACAGAATGATTCTATATAGGATGTTACTGATGGCTGATGCCTTTCCCAGCATTTCAGCTAAAAAACCCCAGTCAGGTTTGAGGCTGTCAATTCCAATTTTGCCTGGAGCGTGATTCATGACACCCCACGTTTATCAACAGCCAAGCCTGATGTGATAGACTGGGAAGCCTCAGGCAGCTCCAATAAAGATCCTCTCGGATTACTGGCAATTAACCCCTGGCTTAGAAGGCTATGGTACTGTAATGCAAAAGAGCAGGGTGAAAGAGCAAAGGAGAGCCCAGCAGTAGTTATGTAAACTCAACAGGTACTTTAGAACTGTCTGCGTGCAAAGAGAGATTTAAAGAAGGAGAACAAAAAGGAAGCAACACACTAATTCACCAGTGTCTTCAGACCGAAACATATGTTGAGGTAAAGTCACCTTGTAAGGTTAATCTGTAGCTGGGGCAGATTTTCCCACAAGAGACTCCATTCAGGCAGAAAGAGGTTATGGGAATGATTAATTATTAATAACAGAACGCTGTTCATTCTGGGGATACAACGTTAGGTACCCAGCTAGAAATCTGTGCAATTGTGATGAAGCTATATTCTCTTCTTCCTTTCCTGAGACCTGCCATCCATGCAAAGGCATGAACGTTGGTAACATGAATTTTTTTGTGGCCTGATTTTTCAGATATGTGGAGCATCTGCAGTGCCCATGGATATATCAGTGAGAGCTGCAGGTGCTCGGCAGCGCTTCTGAAAATCAGACCATTACAATTGAATAAACCACTAAAGTCCTTCCTCAAAACCATACCTACACTAGCCAGATCCAGCTTGTATTAGCATACTGCTAATCAGCTTCCCTTTCATGAAGAAACCACCTCTCTCCATGTGGATGATAAGATACAGTGAGATGAGTGAGGTTTCATATCACCTGTGGAAAACATGAGTTTGCAAAGCCACACAACTATCCATTATATGATACTGAATATGGAATGATGCATACACCCAAACAAGTGCCACATATTCAACGTGATCGAAACACTTGTGAACTTGGACCTTGTTCCCATTGCATCGTGACAGCGCTAGCAGAATCAGGCTGATCGAAAAGGAGGGGGCTTTTTGCTTACACACACACACATGCTTTGAGTCCTGAGCAGTGACAGGGAAAGGAAATACTGACAGTGAAATTGGCACTTTGGTAAAATAGCATGTAGTTATTTTGGGCCAGGAGATATCTCAATCAGAGTTTTTGCGCACAGTGTTTCAGTGCTTTGATGCCATGGTGATAGGTATCCTAAATATACCCAAGATATATAGAGAGATACTGATGTGAGGAGATCAAAGTGGGGGTGGATGTACTTTAAAGTGACAGCTCTAAAGACTGGTTCTGTTGTCTTTGTCCAACCCCTTCCAGCTACAAAATACACCCACCTTCCTGTTTAATACCAAACCCTGTTATGGTGAAAGGGTTGCAATATATATTATATGTATCCTTAGTCACCTAGCCCTTCACATTTGGGTCTTTGCTGCATACCTAGACATCACGAACCTCAACATGGACCCAGATTTAAAAAAAAATCCATTTAGGATTTAAATAGGGGGAAATAGCATTGCAGCTGAATCACAGGCATCTAGTAGGTGCTGCCTATACTGTCCAAAAATCAGAAAAAAAACCAACCAATCAGCAGAAGCAAGATCCAAATCACATGACTGCAAGGACTCAATGACTGTCGTAAACAGCCGCAGCTTAGTGCTGATTGCAGGGCAGGGTTATCTCCCCAGAAAATTACCTCTACTCTCAGGCTCAAAAACTGAAGCAAAAACCCATCAAAGGGGAACTTGAAAATTCATCCAGGAACTGCCTGAATTTGATTTATAGTTTCTTTATCCTGTAGAGCTGAGAAAGGTAATGAACCAGAGTTTTGATCTCTATGGGCTTTCATAGCAGAGAGGAGGCCAAAAAGGTTTAACTATTTCTGATATATTCACACTTCTTCCCTCTTCCACTTTTCTGTAAGGCTGGCTGCAAGCTATCGGAGGATACCAGAGAACACTGGTTTTGCGGGGACCACAGACCCATTCCATGTTGATCTGTGGTGCTTGCATCTACTCACTGGGGCAGTGTGGGCTGATGACATTGGATGCATTGCCATGACATACAGATGGATGTGGGTCATATGCATTTAAAATGAGACTCTACCATAAGATTATAGAGAGTTGCTGACCCCATCCCAGTTCCATAGAGACCCCCCCACAAGTTACTGGCTGGCCACCTGCAGCTACAGATATCGTGAGTGCCTGAAGGAGGCCTTGCTCCCCATGGAACTGGGGTCTGGTAAGTTCCTGACTGGATCTGTAGCTCCTGTAAAGAGAACCGGGAGTGGTGGCAGGTTGGTGTGAGGTCTGTGGGGGGCTTGTTTTATCACAGAGGGGAAAACCCCATTTGAAAAGGAAAGCAATTAAATGGCAAAAACCTGTCAGTTCTCAGAAATGCTGCTGTAGTTCTTTTTGGTAGGGAAGGTCAGTTGCCCCGCCTGGGCAGAAAGATCCAGCGATGATGTCTTTGGGTGCAGCGTCCTCCTCGGATGCACTGGGCTGGAGCTGACTCGGTGTGAATAGAGAGCTGTCATGTCAGGGCCCAGGGTGTTTGCTTCTGGCTGGGCTGCCTCTGTGGCTGCGCCCTGCTCAGTTTTGCCACCTGGATGGTTTGGTGATGGCTGTGAGCTGTGTCGCTTGGACGGAGGCGGGCTGTAGTTCTGAAATCTCACTGTTTTCACTTGCTGAAATGTGAACAGAACCAAGAGTTACTACTGCAGAAACACGAGTCTCTGCCTTTGCTTTGATCTGCTGTGGCATTGTGCTGCTAGGATGGAGCACAGATACTTTCCCTGCAGGGAACTAGGTACACAACAGAGGGTGTGTTAGGGTGCCCCACGCCTGGGATGGTGTGCAGCAATGGAGTGGTTAGAGGCTTTACGATGTGTACTGTACCAGGCGGGAAACATCAGAAGAGCATAGAGGGTACCAGAATAACTGGATACCACACAATGGGGGAGATATGAGAACAGGATTGGATACAGTATGAGTTAAAATGGAGGAGAACATAGGCTATGGAATGGTGGGGAGACCTCTGAGAGAGGCTGACCTCTATCCCGCTGTGCCATTCACCCAGAATACATGGGTGTGTTCAGAACCTGATTTCCATCCTCTGGCTCTCTTTTACCTGGGACTCTGGAAAGATGAATCTCTAGCTAATATGCTACCCAGAAACCTCTGGGCTGGCCTCATTTTGTGGGACTTGGGTGGCTTTTACAAAGTTATTCTGCAGGTGCCACCTCTGGGGAAAGTTGTCACCAGGGTAGTTTCACTCCTTGAATGGAACCATTTGAGGTTTTTTTACTACAGATGTCAACCAGAAAACACCCAACCTATTCCGCAGAGAAGCAATTAACACGCAAGCAAAGGAAGCCAGCCAGGAGTCTCAGAAGCCCTGGCAGGACAAGCCTGAGTTCTAATACCCAGATTCGGAGGTTCTTACTCATTTCTCACTCAAACCCTCATGGACTCTTGCCTGGATTAAGGTCTGGGTAAATATGTGAGGATTTGGCCATAAGTGAGCAGGGGCTTTTGCAGACAGAAGAGTCCACAATATCTGTGCCCTGTGAATGGTTTCATTCCAACAACAATAAACTTGGGGTGGGGTTGGGTGTAGGAGGGGGGCAAAATCCTGAGAACTTGGGCACAAATCTCAATGAATCACATTAGGAGTCTTGCCTGAGTATGGACTCACTGAAGTAAGAACCTCCTGGGATCTGAACCATGGTGAATAGTCAGCTGAAACCTAAGGTCGGTCCCAGCAGGATTTTCTGGACTTTCCAGAGGTGGAGGGTCAGTGTACCGCTCCTTGCAATGACTCAGCCTTACTCTACCTTTTCGTTGCTGTTCCGGGAGGTATCTGGTTTCACCAGGATGGAGGGCGGAGCTGATGGAGGTGGCTTTGGAGCTGGTTCGCTTTTTGCTGGGGATTCTTTGGCATCCAGGATCACTGAGCTACATACAGAAGGAGATCTGCTTTCACCCGCTCTGGGCACAAGCAGCAATGAAGCATCGTGGGAGGCACTTGGCCTGGCTCCTGGGTCCACCATGCCAGGGGTGCCATGGGGCTGAGAGGAGACATGCTGGTAAAGCTGAAGTTGCTGGGGCCGCACCGTGGTAGCTGGAGCGCGACTGAGGGAACCGACAGCCTGAGTGAGAGCTCCGGGCTGCACAGGTCTCTGCAATGATCCATCTGTGGAGAAAGATCGTTTTGAAGTCAATAGGTGACGAAGGTTAAAATAAACAGGTGCCAATGGGCAAATATGAAAATTTAAAAAGAATCAGAAAAGAGAAAAACTCGCATGTTTCATCCCCTTCCACCAGCTCTTGTTGGTTGCTGAGACTGTCTGCTGTCTGAGGCAGGCTCGGACTGAATTCCTACAGGTCTGCAGGGGCCTTTGCAAGGTTGGGGGCCCAATATAAATGACAGGTGAGCAAAAATGACTTCTTCCACTCCCCGCAATTCCACAGGGGTTCCCTAAGCAGGCTTTGCAGGTAACGGATCGTGCCTTTTATCTGAGAATTTCAAAGCTTAATGAATTCATTTTCCCAGCACTTCTTTGTATTTGTACAGCACCTAGCACAATGGGGCCTCAGTCTGATTGAGGCCTCAGCATGCTGGGGCAATACAAACAATAATGTGTGGTATTAGATAAGTACTGTTGTCATCATTTTCCAAATGTAAGGAAATGAGGCACAGAGACAATGTGATTTGCACTAGTCAGTGCAATGAGTCTGTGATGGAGTCAGGAATAGAACTGAGGAGCCTGAGTCTGGAGTCCCCTGCTCTAACCACTGGACTTTACTCCCCTCCTCTTTGTCAGTTAATGTAGGCTGAACTCAATCCATGGACTTTAAAAATAAAAAAGTTCTTAATTCTTCTGCCTTCTATATGGCAATGGGCAGGACAGGCTTGACGTTCTTCAATCCGCCTGTATGCTGCAGGACCATTAAGGTGACCAGATAGCAAATGTGAAAAATTGGGATGGGGATGGGGGGTAATAGGAGCCTATATAAGAAAAAGACCCCAAAATCGGGACTGTCCTTATAAAATCAGGACATCTGGTCACCCTAAAGACTACAACTATCTCAGGCTTTGAGCCATGTTAACAGCATAAAAATACTGAATTTCCATGTTGACTCTTGCATCAACAGGCGAGGCAATGACACGTCGCACACTGATTCGCCACAAAATTCTTCTATTCTCCCCATCCCCCCACCCCGGACAAATTGAAGTAGGTGGGTAGAACCCCAACCTAGAAGGATCTGATCCTGCCAGGTGCTAAGGTCCTTGGGCGAGGACCTTGCTTGCTGTGTGCCCTCAACTACCACTGACTTCACAGAGGTGGGTCGGTTTTTGCCAGTCAGCTACTAATCCCAAGCATGAGCCTTATACTTAGGGTGACCAGATGTCCCGATTTTATAGGGACAGTCCTGATTTTTGGGTCTTTTTCTCACACAGGCACCTATTACCCCCACCTCCTGTCCCGATTTTTTTGACACTTGCTATCTAGTCAGCCTACCTATACTGAGCCCTCACTAGCAGGTCTCTCAGCTGTGTGACATTTGTTGTTTGCACATCACAGCCTATTCCATTTGAATATTTACTTTACAGGTGATGCATGCTTTATTCCTTTTGCAATTTCCCACTGCTTGAAAGATTGATTTTAAACAGAACCACAGTGGGGGAACGAGTTCTTTAAGGTAAAACAACTTTTAAGATAAATCCAATTTTGAGCCTAAAAACATTGCCCATGTTCTTTGCAAATGAACCTCACCCCCTGCCAGTGACTCTGCATAGCTCAAGTAGCAGTTCAGGCTGAAACAACTGAAAAATGCATTGCTTAGTTGCTTAAATATAGCTGGAGATTTATTCCATGACAGTCTGTGCTGTCTGAAATAAACCTTGCCAACCTCATGGAAAGAATGCAGCACGCTGAGCTCTGCATAAGCCCCTGGAAAGGATCCTTTTGTGCGTCAAGTCAGGAATTTGGAATAGCAGGAGAAGGGAGAAAGGATGGTCTTGTGGTTAAGGCAGGACTAAGAACAGGAGCTTTGGGTTTGATTGCCAGCTCTGCTATAGACTTCCACTATGACCTTATTCATTCTGTGCTTGTTTCCCCATCTTTAAAATGGGTGCAATAATACTTTCTTATCTCCTGCAGGCTTCTCTGAGGCCTGATTTGGTGATATTTGAGGCGCTCAGCTATTACAGTTATGCCAATAAATAGATCATACACTTCATTCTGATGAAGTGTGAGTATGCCCTCTGGACTGAAATGCAGCCACTTCTGGAGTAGAAGGCAGCAATCAACCAACATATAGAGCAGTAAGGGAAGATTAGGGTCAAGGACATGGGTCAAACACCTACTCGGACTCAGAAAGTGACATCTAAGCCCTTGTTTGCACCCAAAAATCCAGTAGTGAGATGTCTAAGTGCTGTCAAATGCACCCACAATTATGTCTGTTCACAAAATTTCACCTGCAGTTCTTTGCAGGTACAAAATCAGAGGCCGAGTTGAAGTTCTTTGAAAGGTCAAAGCTTTACATTCTGGAAGAGCCAAATTGATCCCTCTGTAACTCCCAGGACTCCAGCCTTAGGGTCTCAGTATTTAAGGACTCCTGCAAACCCCACCTTCTCTTACTTTAAGCAGCCTGGAGATCAGTTAATTTAACAAGGAGGAACAAGGAGTAGGAAATCACAGTGCAGATCTAGTCAGTCTATATGTTTTAATCAGGACATATTTGACCATCAAACCATCTCTCCTGACAGACCCCCCCAGTTCATCCATCTGCAGGTTTTACACAAGACTAAGGCCTGGCCTACACGTAAAGGTTAAGCTGACAGAGCTATGGCGTTCAGGCATGTGAAATATCCATCCACCAGACCATCGGGGGAGGTGCAGCTGGTCACCAGACGAATGCTTCTGTTGACTTAGCTACTGTCACTCGGGGAGGTGGAGTTCCTACAGCAATGGGAAAAACTCCTTCCATAGCTGTAGGTTGTGTCTATGCTACGGGGTTACAGCAGTATAGCTCTAGCACCATGGCTATGCCACTGTAGTGCCAATCATGTAGACATTGCCCCCGTAGGCTTCCATCCCAGCTGGATGCATTCTGTAAACTCGTCGCACACTCTAGGAACTGTAGCATGTTATTTATCACCTCATTCCTGAGTGTGTGTGTTAATTAAAGGCTCCCAGTACCACTTGCCTAGCTGGGAACACACACACAAGCCTGTCTTCACCCTCCCACCAGAACTTACTCTTCCTAGTACTGCCACGTCCTCGCCTCAGTGACGTTTGTCCTGAGGTGGCCGGCACAGCTACGTTTCTCTGTGGCGAGTTCAGCACAGTGGGCGTGAAGGCCGATTTCAAAGGCCTGCTTTGCCTTGGGCCATTCTCTGAGATGCTCCCCTGGGAGGAGAGTGAGGCAGTGGATAACGTCCAAGTGGCATACAGGGAAGGCATCCTGGATTCAGAGAAATTGGGTGACTTCCTGCTTGTATACATTGGAAAAAAGGTGGGGGGAAGGAGGAGAAAGAGAGAGAGAGAGTTAATTAAATATAGCTACGGAGAGGCACACCTCAAATCCAAATCTTCAGTTCCACACACACGGTGTCTTTTTGTTTTGGTTCAGCCCATTATAAAGAAAAGGACTGTTTGCAAAACTGTGGAGCCAGAGCGGAATTTTTAACAGCCCACCCCTCCCTAGAGTTCATCAGTTTTTTAATAAAACCCTTCTGGAATCCCTGCAGGGTTCCATTAGAACAAGCGTTCTCAGCCCTATTGCTCCCACCACTCACACATGCCCACTTTGTACCTGGGCCTTCTCAGACACGACCTAGACTCCTTTGCAACCGTTCCCATGGGGTGCCAAAAGGAAGGGGGGCTTTTAGGTGCCAGTGTTCTACCATAATGCCAGCAGGGGACATGCCAGGTAATTGCTGTGTGGAGCTGCAGCATTTGTCCTACTTATTAATGTGTTAGGCAGCACAGAAGCCATCAAAATCTTGCAGACGCTGTTAGGAGTCACATGTAAATAAATACTCCTCATTAGGTTTGCACTCCGCCCATGGAGTTAGGGAAGGAAAGCTATTGTGCTGTAGTTAGCTTAACATGCTCTGAAGCGAGCTTGGTGAATTAACCTCACTCGGTGTTCTGGTCTGATCTGTGCCTCTCCAAAGGCACATTTTTCATTTCAGTGTTACTGTAAAAATTCCATGCCGCTAAAAGATGCTGGTTTTGTTCATTCGGCCTGTGTCCGATCCCTTGTCCTGCACTGAATGAGCTGGGCAAGAGAGCCCGTTGGCTCGCTGACATCCCACCTTGGCTCTCGGTATAGCTCTCACCAGAAAGCACGAAGGGAGCGCAATGATCCTTAAGGAAAAGGCTGTGGCAGCTTTCGCACTCCTGGCCCTTCTGACTCCAGTTGCCTAGCTGCTGTTCGGGCCCCATTGTGAGCAGCCGTCACTTCCCATTATTCCTCTCCTCATCTGTTTTCCTTGGAGAGGGCATGTTGGCCTTTTCACCTAAATCCGTTAAATTGCCATAAAGGCCTTCGATCTCCCACATCAGCCTGATGCTTAAATAACCCTCTCAAATGCTCCTAATTCAATGGAAAAGTCAGCCAGGGTAAAGGCTGTCTGCTAACTCCTCTGAAAGGGGGAAGACGGTTCCTTCTACTTTTCTCTTTCCCTTCCCGTGGCTTTCTCAGACAGTAGAAGAATGATTTATGGTTTAATAACAGGTGATTCATCAAAATAACTGGCGCGTCAATTTAGTATGATGAACTGTCCAAAGGAGGATACAGAAGAGCAGCTCCAAAATTGGTGCTTCTGGCTGAGGCAACTTTAGGGTAGCTGGGGTTTGTGTTGGACTGTTTGTTTGCTCTGTTTAGCGGGAAGGTGGGACCATGGTATTATCAGAGGCTGTATCGCAGAGAAATGAGCCAGAGAGACAAAGAATAATCACTGGCTCCCTTTAAATCAGGGAGGATGTTTGGAGGGCTAATGCTGGGATCAAAGCGGCAGCATCGCCTTCAGTCTGAAGTGAGAATTTAACACAGTGAAATATAAGCAGGAAAAGAAAAAGGAGCTAAAGTCTATCTGTCAATGTCAGAGATAATGTGGCGGGAGTTAGGCCACCATTAGGCTATTTCAGTGGGTCAAAGCCTGAGTTTCTTGATAAGTTTTCACATAGTCCAAACTCAGGCACACTTCCATAGCTGAGCGGCTGCTCGCTCCTTCATCAAAAAGGCATCACTCCTTTGCACCATCCTGGGGCACTGGCTCAGCAGTGACTCGCTGGGTAGGGAGCCACTTGCAAATCCCAGTACCTGCTTCTGACACCACCCTGGAGTTTGTAATGTGTCTGTGGCTTTCCAGGACTTTGCAGTCTCTAGGGCATGCTAGCTGCACAGGACTTCATGGCCATAGATTAGCATAGAACTAAGCTTCTGCTGTTGTTAAAGCACAGGCATCTTGGGCAGGAGCCGGAGGAGAAGCTCACGTTATCAGTGTATCAGAATTCTGGCTTGTCTCTGCTCTGCCACTAGAGGGCAACACACATCTTGAGCTGGTCTGACCTTCCCTCAGTGGTGAGGTACTCCGTTCCTGGCAAGGTTTCTGAGGTAGGGCATGCTATCTTTTTGGAACTGGGAAGTCCCGGGCAGTTGGGTGGGTGGCTCTAGCTAGGATTAAGTCCCCAAACCTCATTTTCCCTGTCATGTGTGCAGAGTTTTTGAACTAGGCATGAAGGATTTAAGCAGTTGGGAAGCAGATCCAGATAGGGCTTGGGAACCTTCCAGGCCTGGCTGCTGCATCTCAAAAGTGGGTGCAACAGTGAGGGAAAGTCTAGAGGACAGAGGGTCATTCCCCATTGCTCTGCACCACATAGGACAGTTTACACCAGTGTGAAATGCTCCTAGATCAGGATGGGAGTGTTTTACTTCACTTTGCAGTTTGTAAGGGACTGTGCACAGTGCAGGGCAATGGAGAATCAGGCCTTATCTTACGCTGCTCATGCTCCAGAAAGGATGAGCTTTCTCGTTGGACCCATTTATACAAAATCAAGATGGAGAGAACATTTGTTTGGGGAGCTACTCCTAGTGCTGGTGTGGGGCACCCCGTCCTGTGACAGTCTCCTTTCTAAGTGCCGACCAACCTCATCTTGAGGTGCTATCTATTGATATCTATAAATCAGTCAATCGGATGTGTATGGCACCTATCACCGTAGTACCAAGCACCTTGCAATCTTTCATGTATTTATCCTCACAACACTTCCCTGGAGTAGGGAAGCAGTATTTACCTGCGTTTTTATGGCTGCAGGTACATGCTACAGTGCTTTCTCCAGTCCAGTTTTGAGTAACCAAAGGGTGGCACTATTCCCTTTAGCAGACTCCCTCCCTAGCAATCCCTCCCATCTCTGACACTCAAGCTTCATTTTCACATGCATTACTTCATCTCCCTGTTCCTTGAATCAGCCCAAACAATTCCGCTCCCACCTTGGCATTCACTCCCTTGAGTGACAGGCTGTTGCATCTGCAGAAAGGGCTATGCTGCTTTGATGTGATCACATTTGAAAGGAAAGTGGGTAGGTTTGGAAATTATCCCCACAAGTCCTTTGCTGTTCATCTCTGCATATCGCTCTCCCACTTTTCTCTGATGTCCACCCCTGCCTTGCTTGTACGAGAGAAAAGAAGCTGTAGCAATCCACAATGAATTTTTCAGCAGTGGAATCTCTGCTTTAAAAAAAAAAAAAGCCTCGATGTTCCTAAAAGATGTTGCCTAGGTACTGACTTGTCCCTGTTCAGGGAGCAAGCTATCGATTTGTGGAAACAATTTAATCATCTTTCTACTTTGTCCCTTTTGATTGTCTACTTATCCTGAAGCACCTCAGAGGGGACTAAGTGTGCATCCATGCTGCCTCCCCCAGATTGTAACCTTCCAATTACTACTTTACAGGGTTGCTAGTGCACATTTATATAGCTAGGTCAACACCTTCCAACGTTTGGCGAAAACAGCTGCTCTGAAGACAGTGCTTTGATTCCAGTAGGGATTCTTTACTGAGGCCACTGGGCACGGAGAGACCCTCTGGTTCCTGATGGCTTTTTAGCTCCCAAAATAACTAAGCATGTTGCCTCATGTTACTAAACAGGGTTTCCTTAAATCTTGGAGTAGACTAAGCAATATTGAAAAGGGCTTCTGACTGCGTTACACTGTTGAAATTTCAGATTCAAAAGAGATGAATGAAGGATGTCGCCATACTGCTCATCTGTCCATCTTATCTGGACCATACGGCAATTCCTACAAGAACACTGATCCATCCAATTGGGTATCTTACAGCTGGTGGTGGCCAGTGCCTGATCTTCAGAGGGAGGTGAAAGCACATATAGTGCATATGGCCAATGGCATAGTGTGAAATGAGATCCGGTTATTCTGGAGGGGTGGCAGCAGGACAGCATTCCATATACCCATGGTGTTGACAGCCATGATCAATATTCTAGGAAATTTCACTGCCCTGGAGCCAGGCAGTGGGCTTCTTGCATTATATCCCCCCATGATGAGCAGATATCAGATTACCCGCTCACCACTCCCTCTACAAATAAGTTATTTCACATAAGGAAATCAGACCTGAAAAGGGGGACGACATAGTTACTGGGGAAGATCCCAACTCTTCCAGTGACCAACGACATCCCCCTGAGCCAGCCTTCATGGTACTTCCCGAAAACACGAACACCTTCTCCCTTCTGCAAATCCAGCTCCTCCGGTCCATGAGCAGAGTAGGAGTGTAGAGCGACGCACCTGGTGATACACAGGAAATTAGAGAAGTGCAGACATGCACTATGGAAAAGTAGCCTCCCCTGCGTGCTGTAAGGATAGGAGATGACACAACAATCCTGTTTCTAATCTTTCTGGGAGCTGATGCTGTTGGTTCTATGTGAGCAGAGCCTATTGCCTGAAGCATCTTCAGATGGCACTTACATCATATATCTGGGTGCTGTCATGAATGTGGAAAGGCTTTGTAGGAAGGAAACGGCTTACATCTTAAGGCCAGGGGGGATATGAATAAAAGAGAAGCTGCCAGGAATGAAGAATTAAGCAGTCTTTGTCAACTTTTTTTGACCTAGTACTGTCAGTCTCAGCCAAAGGGGCCCAGCAAGTATTGGGGGGGGAGGGAGGAAGGGAGGGGGCTGTTTTTGTTCTCAAACCATGAATACTCCACTGAAATACCCGATTAGAGACTGAATTATGCCTCTTCCAAAGCAGAGCAGCACTAGAGCGCAGGTGAGGTGCACCACCCAAAAGACTGTGTCAAGGAGGCATTATATCTTTGAAAGGCACAATGGGATCAATATGTGGTCAATAGCAGGACTTGCTAACCTGGGTCATCCTGCCAGCATCTGTTGGCTATAATCTCACCCAGACACATCCAAAGGGACTGTGAGCTCCATAGAAAGCATTAGCCAGATACGCCCCCTTCTACTTTGCTTTCCCCAGCATGTACTGCCACGTTATGGCTGTCTCCTGTACAAGTGTTTGGGGGCTCCCTGCACCCTGTCTCTCCTGCTTAGCAAACCTGGGCAGAGAGCTGTGTTTAAAAAACAAAACAAAACAAAAAAACCCCACTGATTCCAATTGTGTAATGAGATTGCTTGTTCTCAGCAGGGGGGCCTCGTGAGACAGAATGGCAAAAAAAAAAAAAGGAAGACAAAACATCAAAAAATCTCATTCACCCTGTTTTTCAATTATACCACTTTCCCAGGGCCCTGTGGCTTTTTTTTTTAAAGAACTTTTATTTGTCTCAAGGGAGACACATTTTATCTAATTGCATTGTTTTTTTTCCTCCAGGTGGGATGTCTGTTCTCAAATATTAATCTGAGTAGCAGATGCTACAGCAACGATCATCCCCTCAAAACCAAATGTTATTAAAAAAAAAGGAGACTGTCAAGGACTTTTTGCTAGTTCTTAAAAGCGATTGTTCTCTCTCTGTTGGTCATAACAACTATTTGGAAGTTTGAAATTGAAATGTCTTTCCTTAAAGAGGATTTTTCCTTCTATTATTTGTGCAGACCTGCTCTCACTCCCCAGTGGTTTATTTTTTTTTAATTGAAGTACCACTCTTAGGCGGTAGCTTGCACTCATGCTAGTTTGTTCCTGTAGGTTCTGAGCAATGAACTGAGCAAATTAGGGACCCAATCCTACTAACACTTCAGTATGGCCCTAGTTCTGCAAATTCTTCCACATGTGCTTAACTGCAACCCCTTGTATACTCCCATTTCAGGTCATTAGGATTACTCATGGATCTAAAGTAAGCCATGTGTATAAATCTTTGAAGGATCAGGGCCTGTGTATGTAAGTTTATGCGTGAGAATAACTCAAGTTATACACCTTACTAATATGTATTTATCTTTGCAGGATCAGGATCTAGATTTTCATTGCAGAAGTGCTCATGAGAAGTAGACTGCATTCATGCTGGTTTGTTCTTGTAGGGTTGCTTATCATGAGAGCTAGGCTGCTGATTCTTGTCCAGGAGACAGACAAAACACTGCAATATATTTATTTGCAAATTTTAACTCTACATGTATTTTTGTCTGAATGATTTGTTTTAAAAATCAATTAACTTTTAAATAATTTCTTCAGTCAAATAATTAGTTAAATTTAAAGCGCATTTCAATTCACTTAAATAATTTGGTTTGAAAATGTAGAAACACATGAGTAATTCAATGGGCATTGGAAAGAGATAAACAATCAGAAAGGTATTAAAAACCACAGTGTTAGGATTGTAGTAACTGAAATATGATGATCATACTAATTTAATTTGAGCCAGAGCACTCAGAATCTATGAAAAGCCCTTGTGTGCTGCCAATATTCTATCTATGTTTTCTACTGCTCTATGTCCTTTCACTTCCCTCAGAGTCAGACTGTGAGTTCAAGAATTTTACTAGGGCTCTGGTGGCTAGAATGCACAAGAAAGAACTATGAGTCCAAAGAATTGCAGCTTCTAATCGGGTTTTTGCTCCTCATCGGTATGTGACTTCAGGAAAACACTTTAGTGTCCATTCTGCCTTGGCTGGGTAACCCCCAGAAGCCCCAATGAAAATGAGACGCCATATATCAAGATGGGATTTCACGAGTCAAGCTCCCTGCCACCCTCTGAAACAAAAGCAACAAAGTTTCAATACTCCTACGTACATGTTAGCTGATATGTGTTGCTGAAGATGGGGAAGGGTGACGATGGCAGTTGAGTGCCCCAGGGATCCTGGTGCAGTATAATAAGAAGCGCTGACCTACAATGAAAAATGGAAACAAAGTAAGTAGAATGAAATGACCTTGAGTTTAAGCTCCTTCAGCCATCAGAACCCCTCTGTGAAGAGTGTGAAATGACCCCACAATCATTTGCCACCAAAACAAGGAAACATGCCATGTTCCACAGAAGTGTTCTGTTGCTTTATTACCCCGATGGCCTTGAATATCACAGAACGGTTTGTGTAGGGGCGGGGACAGACTGAATTCCAGCCCAGTTCAGTAGTGATTGCTGTCATCTTTTCAGTGGACTGTTGTCTCAATTCATTTCCCAGTGGACAGGTTATCTACATTCCAAACCTCTTGTCTACACCACAGTAGATGCCCATTGGCAACCTTGCTGCCAGTCACAGAAGAGATGTCCAGAGGCTGCATGGGTCATGGAAACTTAAGCTACTACGCATTCATCTCTCAAGGTGGCCTCTCTACATCAACGCTGATGCACCTAGGTGGATCAGTGAGGAGGAAGCTTGCACTGTCACTGCTCAGGCTGTACCATTCTGTGAGTAAAGAGTGGTGTCTAATTTCGAGGGTTGTCAGCCCGGCACCTTTCACTAACGCCTATTGGACTTGCATTCACACATAGGGCTTGATTTTTCCCCTGACTTACACTGGTTTTACAGCTGTGTTACTCCACTGACTTCAGGGGAGCTCTTCCTCATTTAAACTGGTCTAAGTAAGAAGATAATGAGCCCCACACATTTTAAAATGAGGCATAGTAGGGTTTTGCCTAGTTTCGGAATTCAATACATCATCATTTTTTATTTAGTTCTCCGGCTTATGCTACCCTTAGTGCTACTGCTGCATGGCACAGAAAAATGGCCAGGTAGATACTTTCCCATTGCTGGCAAGGTGCCAAGCTACAGGTTTATTAGGAGGGCTAATCTTGTGTTTGTGGAGATTTTCAGCACACTGATTAAACAGGATAAACATCATCTAACTGCCATGACTTTCAAATGTTATGTCTGAGCCTCAAATCCCCTAAATCTGTAATCACGGCTGATCGTATAAATATGAAATCCGCTTGAGGGCAGTGGAGTTCATTCCTCTTTTTGGTTTTTTTCCCCCTCTTTCCTTTTGGATTAGTCCTACAACAGGGTGAGTCCTCGATTCATTTGTTGGGACTGATATGTACTCCAGGCATGAAACCTAGAAGGGAAGAGGAGCTGGCAGGGGTTGACAAAATGTTATTTATAATCATACGTGTGATAACCAGGGGGAAGAATGTCACCTCAGTCAGGTGAGTGGGACTGTATAATTATAATTTCATTTACTAAACTCCAACCAAGTATTTGGCTCTGTATGATACACAAATAAGACAGTCCTCGTGTCAGGGAGCTTGCAGCAATAACAGTATTTATTATTATTATCTGGTATTTATAGGGTGCATATCATCCTAAGAGCTCAAAAAGCATTTCATGAATATACAAAGCTCCACTGACATGCAGCCACTTCTGGGGTGGCAGGTGATAACTATGTGGCACACAGCAAGCTGCAGAATAGTTTGGGAAGTGGGGTCTTTCAGAGGTCATAATTCCACAAATGATGTGACTTTTGTTGAGGGAACACCTCCTTTCTGCCACGTTCCCAATGTACCAGTCATCCTAACACCCAGTTTGCACTTTCCTCATGTGATTCTCATGTTGAGGCGAGGGCCCTGAATCTGTGACTGTTGTCAAAGCAGTTGTTGGTGGTCCCTGCCAGAGCTGCTGTTGAGGCAAAAGTTCCTGCCTAGAGATTTCCAAATGCTGCTGCTGCTTTCACCACTGATGTCGGGCTGCCTGTTTCATCTCCCATAAGACTAGCATTCCTGGAGGCTGTGCTGCCAGCGTGACTGCTAGGAGATGGGCCGCTATTCACAGTGTAAGTGAAAAGAAAGTCCAGGAGAAGGGAAAGAAGAAACCTTTATGAATCCCAACTTTCACCAGTTATCTATCAATCATACTGATCTAGCCCCATTACCATAGGATGTGAGTGCCTCTCAATCTTTAATGTATTTATCCTTACAACTTCCTGGTGATATTAGGGCTATGCTGTTATCCTTTCCTGGGGAATTGAAGCCCAGAGAAACTAACAGTACCTTTGCACTGCAGTCAGAGGTGTGATTGCAGTATGTATAGACATAACGAAGCTAGCTTTAATTTAACTAGCTCATACAGCAATAGCAGTAAAGCCATAGCAGCACAGGCTAGCTGTCTGAGTACATACCCAGGTGGGCTTGTATAGCCCAGGCTGCTGCCTCTTCACTGCTATTGGTACCTGACCTAGCTACATTAAAATTAGCACAGGTATGTCTACAGGGGCTGCAATTACATCCCCAATTACAGGGCTGACATACCCTTTAGTGACTTGTCTGTGGACATTCAGGAAGCTTTTATCAATAAATATCACTGTCTCTTCCCTGAAATGCCCCTTGAAGAAAAAAGTCATGGGTTAAAGGGATACAAGCCTGTTAGCCAGAAAGATTATCTTATAAAGTAACATGATCTGTTTTCCTCTTTTCTCAGCTTCTCTGATTCGCCTCTTTGGTGAGTAGAGCTGCATCTTTCTTAGCATCAGTCCTGAATAGTGTTAGGCTCACTCCTAATATTTACGGCATTGAAAAGTATCTTTGGTTCTTCCCTGTTTCCATGCCCCTATCCTGCCAACGTGAGAAACCCCGAGATTGTCATATACTAAGGAGTGCAGTGGGATTCACCAGCGCAGTAGAGGTTAGGTCCTTAAACTATCACAGTATTTAGCAGCCCACATTTTCTCTTGGTGTGAAGCATTTTGTATTCGATATGAGTTAAGGCAGGCATATTCCCACACATCCATTATCTGTAATTCTTGAACTTCCCACCCTCACGCCACCGCCACACAGCAGCTACAGAAATGACACATTCTTCCCAGCCACGAATCCCTCAATATCCTGCCCTTAAAGATGATTCAGTAAAAACAGATTTCAGAGGGGTAGCCGTGTTAGTCTGTATCAGCAAAAAGAATGAGGAGTACTTGTGGCATCTATGCCCAAATAAATTTGTTAGTCTCTAAGGTGTCACAAGTACTCCTGTTCTTTTTAGTAAAAACAGAGTAATCTTGTCGTGTCATCTGTTGCATGGGAGGGATTTGGATGATGTAGAAAGAGAGGCAGATATTGGCTCCTCTTGAGAAGAATGTCAAGATTTATTGACTGAAGAGTTAATCTAGAGCCGAATTTGCTCAAGGGACAATACATTTTGCTGGTCCTCAAATGTTTTGTTCCAGATGTTCTGAATATTTTCACCAGAGAGCTCTGAAAATCTCTCCTATTATGGTCATGAATTTCTTAAAGTGTAAACGTTTCTGTTTTTTTTCTTTGAGGTGACTTGCTAAGAGAGGATGAAATTACAGGGCCAGGGCAAAACCCCAACCCTACTGTTGGCTTCTAATAAGCCAGTCTAGAGCAATGTCAGGTGTCAGCCTGCAGCATATCCAGCCTCCTGGCAACCCAAAGGAGCACTGCTGACCCTGATGGAAGCTGTCTGATAGACTGGGCTACCTGATTGGCTGCCGACTCCTGCAACCTGATATTTAAACTCTGCGGTGGCAGCAGCAGTCCATGCTCCGTGTCCTCTTCGGATTCCCTTAGTTTGACCCTTTGACCTTCACACCTGCTTGTTACATTTTTGGTTGTCCTCCATAATTATCCGAGTTCCTGGACATTGTGGATCCTCCCCTAGGCTAGGGGAAGGTCCTTTAGCAATGGGCAGTTTCTGAAACCCAATAGGAGCAGCAGCAGTCCAGTGGTTTCTCAACACATTCCTAGCCAGCAGCTGCACTTGGTCCACTGCCTCTAGGCTTGCTCCTGCTTCTGCTCCAGCCTGTGCCTGCTCCAGCCCACAGCAACTTCCTGACTTCTGATACCCAGCCAAGACCCTCAGCTCCATTTTCTGACTGCGACTCTGGTTAACCCTTTGGCTTAGGCTTTAGTCTCTGACTCCCAGCTATGACCCTTGGCTTCACCCCTGGATCTGCCACATCTGGCTTCAGCAATAAATGGCAGACTGGACTCTTGCTTCAACTGCTAGGCCAGATCGCCTATGACTTGGTTGCTGACAGTCTGAGAAGCTCAAAAGATTGAACAAGGGTGGGTAAGTGGCTGGACTTCCCTTCAGATGGATTCTGAAGAGGCAACTATGCTCCTGCCGAACATTGTGGGAATCTTGCAGACCCTACAGGCCCAGGTTATGGCCTTGCAGCCCTATGGGCTCAAGCCATCCTGGCAGTAGCTGCCATCCTGGCTTCTAGGGAGTCAGAGATTCCAACCCTGGATAAGTTTGCTGGGTACCATAACAAGTTCTGTGGAATGCTGGCTCCTGTTCATGCTTTGGGCTCAGTTGTTCTCCACTGACCAGACCTAATTCCACCTGTGCAGCCACCCGACATAGAACGCGCTATGCAAACTATGGCTCATTTAAGATCCTGGAACAAATTAACCCTATAGCATTTAGGCTCCAGTTGCCGGAATCCTTGAAAGTACACCCAGTTTTCCATGTGTCCTTTTTGAAACCTTATGCAGAAAATCCCTTTCCTGCCTGTTTCATCTCCCATAAGACTAGCATTCCTGGAGGCTGTGCTGCCAGCGTGACTGCTAGGAGATGGGCCGCTATTCACAGTGTAAGTGAAAAGAAAGTCCAGGAGACGGGAAAGAAGAAACCTTTATAAATCCCAACTTTCACCAGTTATCTATGGAGGGCTATGGGCCAGAAGGGGAGTCATAGGAGCTGTAGGAAAAAGTCCATGCTCCAGAACTCATATGTGCCTTCCATCAGAAATACCCCCTGAAACCAGGTCCTGTGGTCCTTAGGAGACACCCTTGAAGTGGGGGAGGGTATTGTCAGGGGCCAGCCTGCAGCAGAGCTAGTCTCCTGGGAACCCAGTGAGCACAGCTGGTCCTGACAGAAACTGTCTGACTGCACCACCTGATTTGCTGCAGACACCTGTAGCGTGATACTAAGCCTTGCTAGCAGCAGTCCAGTGGCTGCTCAATGCTTTCCTAGCCTGCAGCTATACTCAGTTCTGCCCCTGCTTCCACTGGTTCTAGTCCTGCTCCAGCTCCTTCCTGACCTCTGACACCCGCCTCAGACCCTTGGCTCTGCCTTCTGACTGCGATTCCAGCTAACCCTGCAGCTAAGACTTTGGTTTCTGACTCCTGGCTATGACCCTTGGTTTTGTTAATGGAGCTACTCCATCTAGATTCAGCTCTAACTGGTAGGCTAGACTCTTGCTCCAACCATTAGATAAGACCACCCATGACTTGATAGCTGGCAAGTAAGATATTTGCGTATGTTGGAGGACCTTAATAGTTCTCATTGCTCTAAGCCACAGCTAGTCAAGATGCGATCTGACTAATAGTAAGCTCAACCTCAGAACTGTTCACCTTTGAGTTAGTAATAAAAACTTACTGATTCACCATCTGGCTATTTTTCAGCATCCATAAGCCAAACTTTCTTGTATGTAGCAATTTTTATTTCCTTCTTACCTATTTGCATATCTCCACCTTTTCCAAGTACTGTATGCATTTTGTATTTAATTTTTAGCTCTGCCTCACTTAAATGGTACCGGTGTGAACCAAACTTCCTTTCTCACATAGGGGTAAGAGGCAAACACTTACCTGTGTGAGGGAAGGCTTTTGGGGAAAATTCCATTCTCTGTTATACCCCATTGGCTTAAGAAATGCCGGTACACTCTGGCGTTGCCTGCCTGTAGTTGAGAGCAACATTTTGCCTGCTGTTTGTAACAACCTGGGGCTTAAACATATTAACCCTTTATGAGCCCTGTGCTTAAGAGGAGGAAACAGGAAATGGTGTTGAAATAGTGGAATCTGGAGAAAGCAGGTTATTACTGCCCTGTTCACCTTCAAACTTGGGGTCCGCTTGAACCCCAAGGTGTTTCGACCTGGTTACCTTGTGCTTGCATGGGCTGCAGGAGTATGCTAGCATGTTATTGGCAGGTAACTCATATATCCAGCTGTTTGTTAGTGTGCCTATGTTGGGATATCCTCCACGGGCTTTGTCACATGCTGCTTGATAAACAGGTCTGAGGAGACAAAACTTTAGAACGGAGCTGATTAATTCTAATTTGGGAAGGGATAAGCTGTGGAGGGGGTCATCAACCCAAGAAGCTATGTCACTATTTTTTCTTATCAGTGTTTGTCTCAGAGCCAGTGCAGTCCGCTAAACCAGCCTGTACTTTATTACCTACAAGCAGATAACTGATGTCACTTGGTTGCCTTCAGAGAAAAATTTTCACTGAGCAACACAGCTGTTTTATCTGGACTAGTGAAGGGGGATGGGAGCAGTCAGGGTAGGGTCTCTCTCAAATATACTTCTTATAGGAAGTGAAATAAGGAAGATGGGTTGTACAGATCTCTCAAGGATACTTCCACTATTGCCCATAACAAATACCTAAAGGACGCTGTGATTATTCAGCTAATTAACTGCAGACATTTCTTTCGTAAGTTTATGCTTAGGCAAATAGGATCGGCTCTACGAATCAAATAAAACCTACACCTACAAACTCAAGCCTGTTGCACCTGTATACTGAAGGATAGGGTGGGGACTCAGGGTACAGCTAATGCGATCAGAGACTTTTACCTCTAGGTAGTTTGATGTCAGTTAAGGTTGATAGTGATTTAAAGGGCCATCTAATAGCTGTTTGATTAAATGAGTTGGTGGTGTTAGTCCATCCCTTAGCGGAATTGACATCAGAGCTGGCACTAGAGCTGGTTGGGAATTTTCTTTTCCCCCCTGAGGAAATTTGTGACTTTTTGGCAAAAAATAAAAAACCAAAATAATTCAATTTAAATGTTGCCGCAATGTCTCATGGGAATTTGTAGTTCAGGTGCCTCATGCTCCCATTCTCTCGAGTGGACTCTTTTGCCAAACAGCATCACTCACCATACACCATAGTCTCCTTTCTTGGTGAGGGGAGCTGATGGATCATGGGAGTCCCTGGCTACGGTGCATCATGGGAGATGTAGTGTGGCTATGGAGCCCAGCCCACAGGGGAGAGTGGAGACATAAGGCAACCAAACTACAACTCTCATCAGTGGCATGTCTTAATTGAAATATTTTGTTTTCTTTGCACAAATGGAAAACTGTAGATTTTGGGGCATTTGATTGTTTTGATGAAAAAAATTGAAATTTTCCTCAGAAAGCAGCCACTTTTTGTGAAACATTCTCTTTAGTTGAAAATCCAATTTTTGGGGAGGAGAAAAACTGTTTCAGCAGAATTTTTTTGACCGGCTGCAGTTGCTAGGCTTGTTTGCAGCTTCAGCAGAGAGACAAAGGATTAAATGAGACAAGGAGAATGAAATCTCTCTCCTTCAAAGGTGGTCCCTTTGCACCTCTCTAACACCTTGCTTTAGAGGCTCTCCAAGTGCTTTATAGACACAATGAGATTAATGAAGTCTCACATCACCCCGAGAGGCAGGGGGATTTTGTTATCTCTCTTGTACAGATGAGGAGGCTGAGGTCCATTGCATAGAGTGGTGGGGGAGAAGCTAGCATTACTCCACCTAGCGTTGTACCTGCTCTATGCATTGGGGGGCTGCAGTCTTCTGGGCTCTCAATCCACTCACTGTCTTTCACAGGGACAAAAATTCACTTCAGAAAGAATAACAAACAGGTTGTGCTGTTGAGCCCTGGTGCGTGAAGGTCTCATTTATTTAAGACATTCATCTGTGCATCTTGGGATTCTTATAAGGTGGCGCTCAGGCAGTTTTTTGTGATCCAGTCCTTGTTTGTAACAGCAGTACAGCAGCAAACCAAAGGCTTTTGTAAAGGTGATTTCATGTCCTTTTCCACTTTCCTAATTTCTACTTATGAAGTTCAAGTTTGTTTTTCCTCTTGCCCTCTATATTTGCAACACAGCATGCCTCAGAGAAGGAGCTCTTGTACTCAAGCTGACATAGAGCAGGCAGCGTATTGGCACTTCTTCAAAGTCAGGACACAAGTAGTTGAGGGAGGTGATAGGCAACCTTCATTAAAGAGTTTTAATTATAGCCTCCTTTTGCAGCTTTATAACTTGATCATAAACATTTGCTCTGGGATGAAACTAATACAAGAATCAGTTCATCCACTACTAAAACGCAGCCACTTGCAAGCTGAAATACAGAAGCCGTATTGCACCATTCACTTGGCATAGCTTTTCTCAGGAGGGGGAGTGAAGAATAGCTTCTGCAATTCTGCTAACATGGGGAAGTTTAGGTCAGCAGAAAGCATTTAAGCTGGAATTTGCCAGGACTCATCCTCCTACTCTGGAGAAAAGGGCCACAGGATCTTTAATGATGAAAATGGTCAGAGCTTTAATTTCCTATCCCATCTTAAAACTAACAATTCCAGTAGTAGTGCTCCTCCCCCCCGCACTTAGTACCATGCCCGGGGCATTTGTTGACTTAAAAGAAAACACTGCTTATTGAGTTACCAACTCCAATCCCTGTAACATATTAGCCCTGATTTTCAGTTCCTCTGTTCTGAGCTTTGAGCATGAGTGGGGGTGGGGGGGAGGTGGGAAGGAAACAGCTAGCTTTAAGGTTTGGACATTTGTTTTAGTTCCACACTGGAATGAAAGGAAAATTGTGTCAAAACATCCATTTTTGGACTGAAAAGGTTAGGTTTTTGATCTCTTTCTCGCTCTCTCAAGTCCACCCCGGACCTGAGAAACTGTCCCATAGAAACCTCTATCTAAATAAAATATAGTTTCACAAAGTATTTCAGTTTTGACAAAACGGCATCTTTTGATTAAACAAAAAGTGTAATAAAGTTTCCAACCAGCTGTTGGTCGAGAGCAACCTCAGGGCTGTTCTAAGCGTTTGTGCTCTGCTACCCATGGATCCCCCCTGTGCACCCTCGGAAACAGGGAATAACTGTGTCCTCTGCTGGCCCTTGGCCCACCCTCTCTCTTCAACTCCTGCCATCTATCTGCAATATGCTGTGTACACTGGGTGCTGATGTAAAGCCCTTATACCAGCCCCACATTGGCCCAGGAAGCCGCCTTAGCAAGGGGATACTTGCAGGGGGCCATTTCTGCCAATTTACAGTGTAAAGTGGCCTTAGTGTAACTGAAACCCAAGTCTTACACGTTTTGTATAACGTCTGATATAAAATGCGATGCTGGCCATCACGTTTCTTGAGCACCTCCGCTTTCATTGACCCACTTGACTAGTGGTGAAGAGTAGCAGTGGCTTCTAACTAAGTGCTCCCTGACCTTGCTACCTCCCAACTTGCCAGAATGGGCTTGGTTTGGATCTGGAAATGAGTGTAGTAGTTTAACAAGAGATCCCTGTAGCTTCTTTTACCTTCTTGTGGATTTGGAGGGGAAGGACTGAGATCAGTGACTGAACAATGGCTTTTTTTCCAGTTTGGGCGATTTCACAACATGCAGTGCTGCTCACTCCATGCCCGGGCAAAGTGGGCCAGAGTCTTTTAGAACTGGCTCTGGCTCCTAGAGGGTGAGTGGCTTGGCAAGAGTAAAAGGAAGGGAGAGCATTGCAGTGTGCCAGCAATTATGGGCAATGGGAGGAGAGCTGATAAGAGAAGTCTCTCCCAGTTCATTTCCTTTTATGGACTGAAATGAGTGTGACATGATCCTCCACAGTAAAGGTGGAGTAAGGTAGAGCAGATTTTGGGAGACACTAGAGATATCCAGTGGGGATTTTCTAACATGAGTTATTTTGCTGGTATGTGCTGCGTTGTGCCACCCTTTCCACCCCCACCAGACCCCGCCTCTGCTTTAAAGATGCACATATTTACTTAACAGTGGTTGGGATTAGGGATTGATCCTCTTCCCACACTTCCAGCATCATCAGCTCCCTTGGAGGCACTGAGGCCATAATGGAGACAGACTGGATGCTAGAGGGTTTCCCTCTCATGCCTTTATTTTGGACTGGAGTTCTCTTTCACCTCCATAATCCATCTGTTTATCAAGATGGGGAGGGAAGAGGTGTCGTTTCATGGATGAGATTGCTGACAGCTTCCTTCAGGACAATACTGAAGTTCTAACTGGCCTGTGAGGAGGCACTAGCAATAAATCTAGTGGCCTTTTGACTGAGGCCAAATGTAGCATCATGACAGTTGGCCAAAAAAAAAAAAGGGGGAGGGGGGAATCCCCAAATTTGATGGGGAAAAAAGGAGACAAATGTTTTGTGACGTTTTTCATGAACAATTTTCCTATTTTAGGACCAGTTCAAAGTATAATCTTAACAGTTATTTTAGGAGATGGTGTCCTTGAGGGAGAAAAAAGACATAACAGGGTTTTGTTTTTTCAGTTTCTAATAACTGATTCTTTTTTTCACCTCTACTTTGCCCCACTCCACAATTGCTACAGAGATTGAGACCTTTCCCTCTGTGATCCCAATTTCTGCTAACCCCAACGCCTGTGAGCCTGCCCACAATCTAGTCTTTTTGTTTGAGTCTCACAAACCCACTACTTGGACTCCTGCCTGAGACAGTGTATTGCCTCAAAGGCCAAAATTCACCAGAGATCATACTCAGGACAATTTATTCCAGCCGAGGATTAAGCAGCTGCCCAGACAGAGAAGAACTGTGAGCAACAGGGCTTAGGGATGCTGAGTGGGGAGTTTCTTTCATTGAAGGGAGAGAAGCTTCCTGTTTTGAGGTGTGGTGCCCCATGGCACTGAGTGCTCCCGATCTCTTTGTATTTCAAATGGACGCCTCAGATACCTGAGCGTGGACTTTCCCTCGCTCCCAGCAAGGGAGTATGTCTGTCATGATTCATATCTCCCATGCAGGCGACTCCGCCTATTTGCCAGTGTGCCTGGCGATCCTAATGCTTTCACTCATTGTCTTCCATTCTGTGATGAATTTTTGCTCCATGTAAATAAACCCATCCTTCCTCCCTTATAGCAGAAAAGCATGTTTCCTGCACTCATCTTAGGACAGCTAGAAACTTCCACTAGGGGATGAAAGAGGGAGAGGTGAATATTATTCCATCTTCTATCCCTTCTCCATCTAGTTTATCTGCTACATGTGCAGTCAGTTCCCCATTTAGGAGCTACAGCTTCCATCCAGGCTCTAACTCATGAGCTCATGTTAGCCTATTTGTGCACTATACTCCAGGCAGACCTCACCGTCTGTTAAAGCCTTTCCTGCCAGAAAGCCAGACAACAAACTGACCTTAATGGCAGAACTCTGGAAAATCCCTCTGAGAGCCTTCACTGTTTGCAATAGGAGGTCAAGTGACTCTTTCACAGCACATCTAGCCCCATCTATGGCTCAGCGTAATTGGGTGCAGAGACTTGGCAGCTGATGGAAGTGTACAGAGATTTATACGCAGGAAGCACATGGCTGTTTCAAGATGACACTTGAGATTCCTAGGCCAAACTGAGAGGTAAGGAGAGCTAAGCTGTGTAATTTACACCTTTTTCTGGCCTCCTTATGTTCATAAATTACACTAACTTACTGTACAGTATACAGAGCTGATCAAATAATCTGATAGCTGAAAAATCTGTAAACAAAAAAACATGTATTTTGACCCAAATCTGATTTTTTTTCATTTTTTTTTCTCACCAAAATGAAAAACTGAAAACATGATGTTTGGAGGACCAGCATTTGGGTAGAAGGAAATGACATTTTGAAATGAAACAGTGTTTCTAAACGAAATGTTGACACGGTTGGTTTAGAAAATGTCAAAATGAACCATTTTGACTTTTTTGAAATGGCTTTCCTCATATTTTATTCAGCCACAATGATTCGCCGAATTTGAACAGATTTGTGAATGGTTTCAGTCACCCCCAAACTGCATTTTGGGGCAAATTTACTATTTGCCCCCAAAATTTCATGTATCTGTAACATTGGCCTCCTTGAGGCACTTGGCAATTAGCGATGTGTAACTTGGTCTCCCTTACAGTCAGTGATCCCAGTCCAGAGGTGATGAGAAAGGAAGTATAATTTGCAAGCTTGGTGGGGGGAGGGGTGCTGTAGAGAGGTGTAGGTTTGGTCAGCTTAAAGTCACCTTTGACTTTGGATCTTAGACTGAAAGAAAGCTTGTTATAACACCTCCCCACCCACCACACGCTGATTGGATTTCTAAAGCACCTTTCTTCTAAAGGACCTCAAAGTGCCTTACAAATCTGAACCAACCCTCACAGCACCCATGCAAGCCAAGGTGACATTATTATCCTCATTTTACAGGTGAGGAAAGCCAGGCACCTGGCAGGGTGTGGTGTGGGAGAAGCTCTGTTGGACCTGCTCTGTGCATTTGAGAAGCCTTTCACTTGGGCCAGCATGGGGAAAAAATTCACATCAATCAGCAATATTGTAATAAAAGAAAATTGGTGCTGCTTCCTCATCTACTTCCTGGTGATAGTGGGAAATGTTGATCATTGTGAGGCTGTCTCAGCTCCATTGGACCTAACCCAACACACTTCTAACAAAACTGAGTCATGGTTTTAAAAAAAAATATCAGAGTATTTTTCACACATGCTGCATACAATAATTACATGGTTCCCCTAATATTTTCTCATCTATTTTATATAGTATATACAATAAGACCATGGCCCCAACAATCCTTTTGTTCCAAACAAAGCAAAAGGTTATACTATATCTTCACTGCAAAACTAGGTTTATTTTTTTTCCCAGTGAAATAGCTGTCTCAAGTTACCTATCTTGATGTAAAAACAGACCTATTTTTGCATTGGAGACAAAGCTTCAGTTTAGATTTGCATAAAAGAAAGAGTAGGTGAAAGGGAAAACTAACCTGATTGCAAAGAAACATTCTGAAGCTGCAAATGAAAGTCTTGACAGTAGATCCCAGGCTTGCAGTCAAGCAGAACAAGCCAATGTAACCCTCCAGTTTCCTGCAGGCAACCATCCAAGGCAGAGGTATCACCAGTCTCTAAGAATGGATTGGGGAAACTGACAGACTCCCTACTGAGTTAGGAAAGCAAATAAAACCCACACCTAAGCCCAGGAATGCTTCAAGCCCAGGAATGCTTCAAGGAATGCACCTCCTTAATGCTTCCATTTCAGAGAGTGATCCAAGCTTCCCTAAAGTTTTAGGGGAGGAAGGGGATTCTGAACAAGAGATTGGGCCCATCTCTAGTGAATACATTTCAGGACTTAGCACCTCCACTGTCACCTGTCAGTTACAGCATAAAGATGGATCTGAACAGCCTCAAATTTGTGCAAAGTTTTGCATCCAGTCTCAGATTTTGACTTTGGTGTTGGGGCCTATTTTGCATCATGTCTCGGCATGTGGAAATTTCAGTTGGTTCTAATTGGCCAAGCAGGCAATAGAACAAAGCAAAGTCTCCTGGGCCACTAGGGCCTGGGGCTGCTAATAGAGAACAGGTGAAGGATTCTAAAGAAATCTACTGGAATTTCCAGTAGGGTACAACAGAGGAGCATTACAAGGAGGTAGGACCTGTTTTAATTTAGTTGGACTTACCCTTAGGGGAAGTACCTAGGCTCCTTGCACTGCTGGAGCCCAGCACTTATCTTAGCTCCAGTGTTGCTGTATAGTGTGTGTGCATTTGCTTGAGGTACTCATGGTTTTATTTCACAGCAACATGCACAGAGATGACATTGCAACATACAAACTATTGTTGGTATTTTTTTGTTTTAATACTGTTAGAATGCAGCAAATTATACTTAAAGTGGATCACACAGTTGGGTAAAATGCCAGATCTAATTGTAGTAAACCTGTGCCTCTTGTTACAGAGGCAGGTGGTCATCATCGTACTTGTCACTCCAAAGTGGCAGCCAAGACATAATTATGTCACTTATCTCAAATAGTGCCCTGGGAATACACGGTATTGAGAGGGACCATTGTATTAGGCAGTGTTCAAGTGCTTGCCTACACTCTCCACATTCACATTTGGGGTTGTTGCTTAGATTTCACTTGGTAATATTGTCACCAGTCTTTGCTACCCCAGCTCGAGTTTGATTCAGAGTACCTAATATTTTCTTTTGAGGCCACTGCCTAGCAGAAGTTGTTCTATAGGAATCGGTTGTCCAGGATCACTGGCATTTCTAGCCATTTGGTTACTCTGTAGCCTTCCATAGTGATATTTTTGGGGTAAGGGATTTTCAGAGGCAAAGCTCCTTCTGGACTTCAGCCTCTTGGTTCAATGTTGAATACTTACTGAGTCAGGTGAAGTATAGAGGAAAGTTTAAAGTACCATTCTGCTCTGAATAGTGATGACATAAACCCTGGCTCCTTCTAAATCAACCAGTCTGCTCCCTCTGTGTATTCAGAGCATTATCTGCTGACCTTAGTGATACAACTATGCTTTTACGCTTCTTAGGCCTGCAGGCCCAACACACCCAAGAGGGACTGAACTGTGGGTTCGGTTTCTTTTGGTGCATCATCAACAGAATGGCTTATTGAGTCCCAGTCAATTCCACCTCTGCAAACCTATTGCAGGCCACAGAGCTACATAAATTAATTGGTTTGCAGAACTTTTATTACCGATGATGATGTGCAAGAAGGAAAGAACCTTGCATGACTCTCAGATCCCAGGTTGAGTTTGCAGAAGAACTCCCCACCCCCCTATGCCTTTACTTGCAAACAGAGCACGTTTGATCTGGAGTAATTAAATCTGAACACAGAACACCCTCTCTCCACCACGCAATGCCGTTTGTATACAGACAATTGTTAGGATACAATCACACTTTAGGGAATGCACTGATGACCAGATTTTCAAAAGTTCTCAGCACCTAAGTCAAGGCCAGATTTTCAAAAGAGTTTACCCAACATGATGACCTAGCATCAAATTTTATCTACAACTTTGGCTCTTATCATTCATGACCTTGGCACAAAAAGTGGGAATATGCTAATAAAATTTGCAGATGACACAAAGTTGGGAGGTATTGCCAATATGGAGGACTGGACTATCATACAAGAAGATCTGGAGGACCTTGAAAACAGGAGTAATAGAAATGGGATGAAATTTAATAGTGCACAGTGCAAGGTCATGCACTTTGGGACTAACAAATATCCAAAACCCAGTTGTTATCTCAAACTGAGATGAGTCAGAACCAGAAGTGAAAGTAAGTTTCACTGAAGCATCTGTTGCTGCTCACTTTGCATTGTCACTTTGAAGTGTGGTTTCTAATATTGCTAACAATAACGCAGGGGACATGGGGAGCCAACAATATTTGGGACTAACAACAAGCAAAGCTGGGAACATATATCAGTTGGAAACAGCAGAGGAGAAGAAAGACCTGGGTGTATTGGTGGATCACGGGCTGACTATGAGCCGTCAATGTGATGCAGCAGTGAAAAAAGCTAATGGAATCCTAGGTTGCATTAGACAAGTTATTTCCAGTAGAGATAGGGAGGTGTTATTGCCATTATACAAGACACTGGTGAGACTTCATCTGGAATACTGTGTGCAGTTCTGGTCTCCTGTGTTTTAAGAAAGATGAATTCAAACTGGAACAGGTGCAAAGAAGGATGATCAGAGGAATAGAGAACCTACCTTATGAGAGGAGACTTAAGGAGCTTGGCTTGTTTAGCCTAACCAAATGAAGACTGAGGGGAGATATGATTGATCTCTATAAATACATCAGAGAGATAAATACCAGGGAGGGAGAGGGAAGTTTGGATCTGTACCCACGCTCAGATCTGAACTTTGCACCTCAGGATTGTTCTAATTAGCAAATATCACAGCCCCAAACCCAGACAGAAGATAAAGAAACAAAAAAAACCATAACCTCTCTCTCAACGTCCCCTCTCCAAAACAAACACCAGTCAAGCAAACCAACCAGCCATGGCTGGCTTAGAAAAAAAAGCCAATTGAGAGCCATTAAAAGGCAACAAGGTAACATACTTGCTCTATGGCTTATGCTGTTGACAGCAGTTCCCAAGAGACCTTTTTCAGTGAAATGACATTGGGTTCATAAGCCATGATACAATTTCAGTTGAATTATGATCCCACTGTAGAGCTTTACTTTCACTCACAGTGAAACAGGATCTAGCCTCCAACGCGCTGTGCAACGGATTGCTGAGTACAAAATACCTGCTGGGTTTTCTTGCATAGCCGCTGCACTACCAAGAACTCGCTTATTGCTTATAAAACCTTTGGAACTACCTTCAGTGTGAAAAGTGCCAAATAAATCTTAACAACCCCTTTTCTTTTCAGATGATTAGTAAACAAGCAGGGTGGAGACCTCTGCTCAGAGAATGGGAATCTTGGGACCTTTTGCTTCCCTGAAAAGGAGAGATCTTATTTTGAAACGTCTATTTTAATAACACTGTTACACCATTACAGTCCCAAATTCAGTCTGTCTTGGGACAATCCTGGGGTAAGGTTTGTAAGGAGGCAAGGACTCTTAGGCTGCCATGAGAATTTACTGCCATGGTAAATTCCTCTTTTGGAAGTAAAGGGATGCAGGCAGCAGAGTGACGTAGCGGAAGGGCAAAGACCAGGGCTCCTTTCCAAAGGAGAAAGGGTTCTGGTCTAGATTATTGGATTTCTTTGCTAGCTGGCTTCATAACAGTCATGGAATGTAGGAGTGTGAGGTACGTGTGTGGGGGGGGGGGGAGGGGAAAGCAGGTGGCATCCAGGGTCGCCCAGAGGATTCAGGAGGCCTGGGGTCTTCGGTGGTGAGGGGCCCCCGCCGCTGAATTGCCACCGAAGACCCGGCACTTTGGCGGCGGCGGGTCCCTGGGTGGAAAGACCCCCCCCGCCACCAAATTGCCGCTGAAGATCCACCCCGGGACCAGCCGCCGAAGTGCCGGAAGGACCCCCCGCCGCGGGTCTTCGGGGCACTTCGGCTGTGAGTCCCGAAGCGGAAGGACCCCCCGCCACCGAATTGCCTACAACGACCCGGAGCAGAAGAAACTCCAGGGGCCCGGGCCCCACGAGAGTTTTCCGGGGCCCCTGGAGCGAGTGAAGGAAAACTCCAGGGGCCTGGGTCAAATTGCCCCTCTTGCCCCCGCCTCTGGACGGCCCTGGTGGCATCATGTGTAATCAAGAGTCAACCCAAGCCTTACTAAGTTATGTTTAGGTTGATAGGCTAAGATAATCTTTCAGAGGGCATCATGTTTATTGCTAGCAAAGTCTGAGTTCATTACTCTAGTACCACCTCTCTTAACTTCCTGGAAGGTGCTTTTTACTATATCATTAGAGCAGGTTAACCTGTGGCCTGACCCCCTGCCTACTGAAGTCAGTGCCCTCAATGATGACAGGTTTCCTTTTTAGCTGGTAAGTTACAGCATTTCTTGCTTTCTCCAGCTTATATACTGAAAGAGGGTATCTTAGGGCTTCTCTACACAGCAAGTCAGTGTGTGGCAAGCCAGGGTGTGAATCTACAAGGCACACTAGCCTGTGGTGCACTAACTGGCTATCTAGACACTGCTACTGCACATAAAAGTTCCACTGTGCGTTTTAATGTGCTCCTGTTTCAAACTCCTGATTCAAACAGGAGTATAGCAAAGGGGAGTTCGTCAAAGCACACTACAGAACCTTTAGTGTGCAGTTGCAGTGTCCTCATGGTGAGTTAGTGAGTGTGCTGTAGAGTCACACCCTGGTTTGCTGTGCACTAACATACCAGGCAGACAAGCCCTTAGACTGCATATTTAAGTAGGGTATTTATAAAAACAAACAACCTCCACACCCCCATTGATTTGGAAAACCATATTTTTCTTAGTTAAATTCACCTGCACGCTCAACTGGGTATAGTTTTCCTAAATCAGAGCCAATCCTCTCAGGTGTTGAGCACCCTCAGCTTCCATTGATTACAGTGGGAGATGAGTTGCTTCATTTCCATGGTGGGTAAAGAGATACCCTCTATGCAGATTGTGGATTTTTATGGCTGAAAATTGCTACATGAGGTCATTTTCACAGTCTGTGACTTCCATAGTGGAAGAAGCCATTACAACTTCTGCAATCTACCAGATAAAATTGATCTGGTAACTTTTCAAGGCAGGCAGGCATGCTGCAACACCTATCTTTCCTTGTCAGCATTTCGGGGTTGAGTCAGTAGGGGGAGGGCAGGGTGTTGTAACATGACTGAGTAGAGTGTCTTTTAGTTTTTGTGGACAAGTCTCGTAAGTGGAGAATTTGCCTTTAGGAGAAGCTATTGCGTTAAAATATTGTATTGCACATTTTAGAGTATGTGTACACAGGGACAAGATATCTGTGGCCTGGGTCAGCTGACTTGGGCTTGTGGGGCTCGGGCTGCAGGGCTAAAAATCATTGTGTAGGTGTTCTCAGGCTCGGGCTGGAACCTGAGCTCTGGGACTCTCCCCCGTCACAGGGTCTCAAAGCTTGGGCTGCAGCCTGCGTGTCTACATAGCGCTTTTTCAGCTCCGGAGCCTGAGCCTTATGACCTTGAGTCAGCTGACCCAGGCCAGCCATGAGTTTTTTATCCCTGTGTAGACATAACCCTGGATGCCAGGAGTTTCCTAGAACTCTGGAAAGATGACAGAGATATTTAAATAAATAAATACATTAAAAAAACCCCAAGGTTTTTAACATACATTTGACATTCAAGCAAAGAGACAAGAGAGAAGCCCGTTAAAACATCTGCCATCTAAAGGATCCCTAAGGAACTGCAGCTTTTTCATTAACCTAGCAGGACTTTAAGCTCCTCATTAAACATGATAACTTGAGATCTGACTTTGCAGGTCCTTCCTCACAGGGGCTAACCTCACACTGAAGCCATGAGGGGAGAAATCCTGGCCTCATTGAAGTCAATGGCAAAACTTCCAATGACGTCAATGGAGCCAGAATATCACCCTGGGAGTTCAGGCAGCACAGGGAGTGCAGAAAACAGGCTCTTAAATGGGTCATCAGCAACACTTATGCAAACATGTACCAATATTTACAACCTGAGGCTGTGTGGGTGGTTAGTAACATCAGTGAGGTGGCACCTCTGAACTTGGCCCATCAGTGTTTTTAATTTTACCTTCTATTTTGTTGATACTGTTTGTTTCTGTCTGTTTGGACTATACCTTCACATAAAGCAAACCCATAGTTTTGTGTGTGTGTGTGTGTGTGCGCACGCCCCCACATGCATGTTTATGTGGTACACATTTCTCTGGAAATAAACTGAGGCTGAGTGAATTGCCCAAGGAATGCACATTCCATGTCAGACTTTCCAAACTGGAAAGTCTTTTATTTTTTTAAGAAAACCCTCTTTCTTCTCAGTCTCCGCCTCTGCAGTTTACCAAAACAATGTAGTCATTCTGATAATTTAATCTCCCCTTTTATGAGTCACATTGGCATGTGTGACTCAAGAGCTTTCCATTTCCAAAGGAGGGAAGAAGTCCCTGACTTCATGGATGACATATTGTCTTGTAGGCGTCTCTAGCACTGGTATTCCATCTCCCCTCCCTCCCGTTTTTTTAATATGCAATCCTTAAAGGGAGTCTTTTACCTTTATCATCTTCCTGTAGTATTTACAGAAAGCTGCACTAAGCTGTGGAAAAGAGTTTAAACCATTGTAGATATAAAAATGTTTAAAAGCCTCGAAGAGCTGTTTAATTCTAATGTGAGTTTTGGCTTTTCAAGTTGCTATCTTCATACTGAAAAATGTTTCCACCTAGAATTTACTTTTCAGCCTATTGTTTGCAGAGCAAACAATGTGTGTGCTCAACAATCAGCAACATGAATGGTTTTCATTTACCTGGACAGGGGTGCCATATGGGAATTCTACTTTCTCACTGCTCTGGGTTGCCACAGTCGGATTACTGGAGCTGATGAGCACTGGTGAGCTGATTTCCAGTGTCTGCCGCTCTGTGGGTGAGTGGACCATCCTGTTGAGTGAATTCAAGGCGCTCGTGATAGAGAATGGTCTCAGGCTCTTCCTCCTAGATTCTGACACCTTGCGGAAGGTTGGTGACTCTGTGCCTTTCGCTCTGGGAGAGGCTGTCCTTAAGGGTGATGAATATTTAAACGGGGAGGATCGATGGCTTTTCTTTGTCTGTAGGAGTTGTCTTGCAGTCATGTTTGGCTGGGACAGAAAGAAGAGAAGTTTTATGGCACCATCTCAGAAGCTAAGCTTTGCATAGACCCCAAACCCAGTGAGCATAGACCCACATTTTATACCTCATCCTAACAAGGAGCATAGCCGAGTTTGGGCTTCAGATGACATTATGGTTTATCTTTGCAATTGAGTGGCTCAGCTTTGTTATATTTTCAGTGACAAATCCCAGAGGAATAATTACTAACACAAAGCTGACCACCAAATTAAAATGGGTCGGAAGAAGTCTGTCACCAAGACACCATCTGATTAAGCTTGGACGTCTGGTTCTCTCTCTCCAGTTGGAGTCTCACGGAAAAGTCTGGCTTCCTTTCCTGTCAAAACTTGAGACTCACGGAGCTGAATAAGAATGCATCTCAGCTGGTTTCTTCCACTCAGCTCCGGTGCACAGTATGATAAATTGAACGCCAAATTACAATGGACTAATGGGCACATCTTCCTTAATTGCTTTGTGTTGGCAAGATTGGGTGCATTTCACAGCAGGGGGTCAAGTCTCTCCAGCTGATATGAAGGCCTTCATACGGAGAAGTCCTCACTGAAGTTAGCTTTATGAGCTGTGTTGTCTCCATTCAATTAGATCAGTTTAGACCAGTGGTTCCCAAACTTGTTCCGCCACTTATGCAGGGAAAGCCCCTGGCAGGCCAGGACGGGTTGTTTACCTGCTGCGTCCGCAGGTTTGGCCAATCGTGGCTCCCAGTGGCCGCTGTTCGCTGCTCCAGGCCAATGGGAGCTGCTAGAAGTGGCGGCCAGTATGTCCCTTGGCCCATGCCACTTCCAGCAGCTCCCATTGGTCTGGAGCAGTGAACTGCGGCCACTGGGAGCCACGATTGGCCAAACCTGCGGACGCAGCAGGTAAACAACCCGGCCTGGCCTGCCAGGGGCTTTCCCCGCACAAGCAGCGGAACAAGTTTGGGAACCCCTGGTTTAGACCAAAACATTCACAGCTTGATCCTGCTCCCATTGAAAGAAGTGGGATTTTTACCACTGATTTTGAGGGGAGCAGAGTCAGACCCTGGGTTTGCCTAGAGATTAAGGGCATATCTACATGTACAGTGCTGCAGCGGCGCCGCTGCACTGGTGAAGACGCTCCATGCCGATGGGAGAGAGCTCTCTCGTTGGCATAATAAAATCACCTCCGTGAACAACAGAAGCTATGTCATCAGGAGAAGCTCTCCCACCGACATAGCCCTGTCCACACCGGCACTTATATCGGTGTAACTTATGTCACTCAGGGGGTGGTTTATTCACACCCCTGAGCAATGTAAGTTCTGCCACCATAAACTAGTGTAGAAATAGCCTGTTTTTCAACAGGGTTTCTTAGAAACTGCTGATTAGCTCAATATTAATAGCAAAGGGCATGTGGTGGCAATGTTTCTTACCACAATGGCTGCCAAAGAAATTAATCATGATTTACTGCTGACATTAAAGAATTGCAAAACTTTGAGATTCTCGCCCACTCATTTGAAGCAGTATGCCTAATGCCTAGGATGAAAAATAATCAATCTAGCATGGAACAGGTAATTGCCCCTACAGTATCATCATTTAAGAGCATAGGTTGTTTTTATATTCCCTCCTCCTCAATCCCAAAGACGCGTTCTTAAAACAAGGTTTAAAACAGGTACTGTGTGTGTGCTACACATATATTAGACTCCTCTCCAAGTACTTACAGAAATAAGTGTGATGTATAATATTGTAATTTCTGTAAGTAATTAGAGATGAGTCTAAAACCTAAACCATTTATCTGAATTCCCCTAACACTAGGTGTTTGGTTAAAGTGGAACACAGATCTGATCATTGTCTGTAAAGCCAAAGCCAAAAGAAGTCCGGTATCTCCCAAACTAGCCCCAGGTTTGCCCTTCCCATAATTAATTTATTCCAGCTAATGCCAGATTAAGTAAGTAATTACCCGAGTCAAAATTATTTCATGAAATGAAGAGACATTTTACAAAAATCTATTAGAACTTCAAGTAATATTTTTACTAGTGTCTGTCTATAAAGTAATTGTGGAATAAGTAACAAATGTTTTCTGTTATTAATTTAATAATATCTCCATTTGTGTCTATTTTGATTTGTTTGTGTGCCATTTACAGTTTATAGCCCAAGCTAAGCTTAGGGAGATCATTAATGACCAACTCAGTATTAAACAAAAAATGTTGTGGCTGGGGAAAGACTAGATGGCCAAGCAGATTGATAATGCAATAAATCTCTCTAAGTCTCTGCTTCGAATTTGGGGCAGGTTGGTAGTGACATAAGGCTGTTACTATCTGATAGATGTTTTGTGCTTTATGGAAAATCAGTTGGTTGATCTTATTACAGTTCCTAATGGAACTGTATTAATAGAGCTGATCAAAAAAGGCAAGTCTAGTTTGTCAAAAAATTCGCAAGGAATGAAAATTTTCCACGACATTTTTTGGATTTATTTTTTTGCCAAATATATGTTTGAAATAAAATTTAGAAAAACATTTGAAAAAAGTCATTTTGATGGGGAAAAACATCCCTATTTCATTTCCCCCCACTGGAAATGATGAGTAGGGGGGCAGTGAATGTGAAAGAAAATGTTGTTCCTCCCCCCAATAAACAACACAAAACAAAATGGAACTTGGATGAATAATTTTGAGAATTTTCACTTTTTAAAAATTTTTTGATCAAAAATGATTTTTTTTCCATGAAAGTGTTCAGTTTGGTTGAAAGGGTCCCCCCCCCATTAAAACAGAATTTCAGTGTACATTTTGCAACTGTTTCTAATTATTAACATCACAAAACCCATCATGGCACCCTCACCCTTATTCATAGTGTCAGCAAAATGCCCAGGACTGAATAGGCCATGAAGACTGAATTACCCCTTCATTGGTAGTTTTGGTCCCTCCAGTTAGGAGGTGAGATACATTGACAGGGCAATGTTTGAGAGTATCTCCTTAGCTTCCAGCTACCATTCTTCACTTAAATGAGATGTAACAGAAACTAGAGAATACCCTCCAGGATCATGGACCACATGGGGAGCATCATTCAGTATGGTGGGAGTGAATACGGTCGACTGCTTACTGTGGTAATGGATTGAATAAGTGTTTTTGAATGTGCTTCACTTACCTCCACAAACAAGATGGGGAAGATCCCTATTTTATCACCTAACTTGCCCTCTGCCCAGTTCTCATCAACTCGGCTAATCACTGTGATGATATCACCCTGAAATACAGAAGTATATTGTTACCAATCTTCCTGTCTGGGATAGGCAGATAGTAGGTGTAAAGATGGGTTTGACCCGTAATTGCTGCAAAGCAAAATCATTAAGCAGCCTCAGAGGTATGTCCACTGTAGAGAACACAGGTCTTCAGCAAAGCTCTTTGGCACATGCTTAGCCTTAAGTACATGTTTAAGTCCATCTCTATTCAGCTCTATGCTTAGCATGCAGTTAACTTAACTTTAAATGCTTTGCTAAGTCAGGGCCATGAAACAAAAAATAATGGAAAATGCATGAAAAGCAAGTGAGCTTATGGCTTTTTAAAAGACTTCCTTCATGTGGAAATTCTTCTTTAATTACTACGCATGAATAAAATAAGGAAAATGGCATTCAGATATGTACCAAATATAAACCATTATAAGTTTCCAAGCAACTGGCACTGTACTGCCAAGAAACTCATATAAACCAATATTTCAAGAGTTGAAATACCCTAATATTATTGGACCTGCAGTACTTCAATTACTCTGGAGCAAAACTCGTTTTGTATCGACTGGTGGCTAAAAATCCTTTGGAAAGATCCATTTTCTGTGCAACCCAGCAGAAATGAAATGTTACTCATTTTTAATATATTTGTATTTGATCTTTTAAAAATACCTGCAGGAAGAAAAAGTCCAAAAATGCATGGGACCAAATTCACGTTTTTCTTTCCTTTGAATGAATTTGAAGTTTTAGAGTAAAATTTGATTGATTCTCAAATTCCAATTGAGAGCAGAATGGTCTTGGCCTAATTCCCCTCTGGCCTGCATCACTTGCATCTATGCAAAGTGGGTAGATGAGGATTCCATTAAAGTTTGGTAGAACTTTGCTTTCCTTTTGCGCAGGTGTAAATGACTCCACAAGATGAAGGAGAGGGGATAATCAGGCCCCCTTTCCTGGTGTTTCTTTTAATAATATTCCATTGCACTTTGATAGCACTTGTCATTTGGACTGTGACTTAAATCACTGCATGAACATCCAGGGCCAGATTGTGATTCACTCTGCATGGGTGCACAGAACTTCTCCTTTCTTGCATCACCCATAAGGGTGCTTGTTACAACTGCAGTGCCTGGGTTCTGCTGACTACTAGCACCCACTGGGGTGCAAATAACCTCAAAAGGGGAATAGAGCAGCAGAGAGGAGGGTATGCAGGGTATGCTGAACTTTGAATCCTCCTGCTGCGGTTGGGTGCACAGAGGGAGCTTCATAGACCTCGTGCAGCCTGATGGGTGATATTAAAGGGAATCACTGCAGCAGCTGGTACCCTTCTTTGAGAACATACAGTGTGAGCTGTGTGACTAACATTGCAAGGGACGGGGATGTGAGTGAGTGTGTTGTCCCCTCCTTGAAGAAGCATCTGCCTGTTTTATATGTACGGTAATGCTCCGTGTGCTAACTGAGCTGTAGGCGTGGAAATGGAGTGCTGTCTCCAAAAGCAAATAAATAGAATGAGTAAGCAGTGAAACAAAGACAAATAAAGCAAAAAAGAAAACAAAACCAGACGGCATGAAAGAGAGGAAAGCATCTGCAGTTAAAAAATATTGTTGGCTCCCCATGTCCCTGTGTTATTGTTAGCAATATTAGAAACCACACTTTAAAGTGACAATGCAAAGTGAGCAGCAGCAGATGCTTCAGTGAAACTTACTTTCTCTTCTGGTTCCACCTCATCCCAGTTTGAGATAAGAGCTGGTTTTTGGATATTTGAACTTTCTTTCCCCCAGCCTTCCCCTCACCCAGCCCTACCCATCAAGCCTCTTAACTTTGTCCCTGAGCCACTCTAGAGAACTGCTTGTTTTTGTCACTGATTAGCAACAGCACTGGGGGCTGAGTTGCCAAGTGAAAGGAAAAACAGGTGACTTTTCTATTAGGACATCACAGCCTGTAGGCGTTGGTTTCTTAGCTAGATTCAATATGCTTCACCTAATTTTGACATACTAGGAAGTGTTGACATTGCTGTGAAGCACAGTTACCTTGAAAAATATCTCCTTTAAAAAGAATAAATGCAAGTCCTGTAATGTCAGTAGAATACCGTGACAGATGGCAAATGTCTGTAGAACCATGCAGGTGTTGCTTCACTAATGTATATTCCTAAAGGAATGGTTGAATATGTTGATGGTGCATAGATGACCTCTGGCCCCTGACTATTAAGTCATTCTCCTTTTATTATATAACTAAGCATCTTTCAAGGCAAACCCTCCCATAATTTAGGGAATAATGCAGCTAATCAGTTATTAGCTAATTGACTAAAGGAGCATTGTTGGGTAGTTAAAGCAAAGGACTGAACATCAGGCTTCTGGGTTCTGTTTCCACCTCTGTCAAATTTCCATTCATTTTCTAAATATCAGTGTGTGTCCTTGGGGAAGTCACTTAGGTGGGACTTTCAACCATTGACTTCAATGCTTGGTTAGAGTTGGGTTAACACTGAGGACTTCTGAAAACCCCACCCTCAACCTGTCCATCTTGGTTTATCTATGTGTAAAATGGGGATGATACTTACCCCGATGAGGTGCTGGGAAGTGTAATTCTTGTTTGTATAGAGCTTTGAGATCTTTAGATGAAAGGTGCTATAGACCTGCAAGGTTCTATGGTGCTGACAACAGGACCCAGGGTTGAGAAACTACCCAGCTGTTAAAATACCTGCCCCTGACTTGCGGAAAGGCAACCTTACCTTATGAAATGTCAGGCAGTCCTTATTCTCATTTTTATCTCTCTCTCTCAGATCAAAGTTGTAAAGTGCTCTGCACAAGGGTGGTGGCAGTGGAAGTTGTTTGATAACCTGCACTGAGCTGGTTGGGAAAACGCCACTGACCCCATTGATCTCTCCCAGGTACCATTTTTCATCCAGCTGTTGGTGCAATATGATGATGTCCCCTTTATTGAACCTCAGTTCACCAGGGTTTTGTCCTCTGTAGCTGTACAGGGCTCTGGCCCGGGGAACCTGCAGGATAAGAAACGAACATTAGCTTTTACTCATGACCTGCTGATACAAAGTTCTGGGCTAAGCTAACATGACTTCTCACATTTGCATCCTTAATTGATGTCATTTTCTAGTGAAGACAAGCCCCAAAGGAGAACTCCTGACTGACACCAGTGCAGCTAACACATCAGGTTCAATATTTAGGAATTTGATGACATGAGCAATTGCTTTCTTTGTACTGTCCTCCTTGTGGGGCTTAATTGTCTCCCGTGAGTTTGTGATCCTCTCACAATGTTTTCATATTAATAAACCCACATCATTTGGCTTTTTATTAGCTAGATTTTTATTCAGTATCCTATGCGCTATGATTTAACTGTTGGCTTTAGATTATATTTTACCTGCTCAGCATTTCAGGAGGGGGCACTTTATTAATAATAATTATTAATATTATTATTGTTTCTTAACTGTTCAATCTGGGTAGGAGGGAGAAATATACTGAAATCAGAAGAGATGAGGGAACCTTCCTGCATTGTTCCCTACAACAGTCTCCTAAGTAAAACTAGAGTTCACTTAATATATCCACTTTACTGACCTGAATCATATTTTATCCACTCCAAAAATCCAATTTAATACACAGTGCAATGGATTGTTTGGATGGTTGAATCAAACCCAGAGCCATCCCTGGCCTCGCTGCCCTGAGCCTGGGAGCTACAGTTTGAAAGCAACCTTGCAGATTTTTTCCTGGAAGAAGACGAGTACAGATAAGCCAAAGGCTGCTTCTTGCTATGCAGCAGTTCCAGGTGTGCAGCGCTTGGTGTGACAAGCACAGGGAACAAGCATCTGCATCAGCTCAGAAAATGAGGTTGGGGGGCTTGTGTTCCAGGCTGGTGGAAACACTTTGGGTGAGCAGCTTTATTAGATAGTGTACTGTCCTACTACACGCCACATAACACAGGGGGACTTTGGGTTTCACTTATATTTACTATAATTTGTACCGTATGCTTCTGGTTGAAGTGCAAAACGAACTAAAAAATTGGAAGTGCAGTAAGGGTTAAGGCTTGTAATCTACCCACAAAGTAACCCTGTGTGAGGGCCAGCTGACTTAAGTACTGTATAGGCTCTCTGCATAAGGGTGAATTTCATTCCAGGTGCCTGAGTGTTGTAAAAAGCTGTATTACGTACAGTAAAGAGCACTGCCAATAGACCTCTGCAATCTCTAAGCACAGAGGGAAGAGTGACATTAGAAGCAGCTGCCTTATTGAATGTCCTTGTTTTGGCTTGCTAAACATTATTTATTTAATAATGCTATTTTAATACAACGTCTTGGTGCTATTTCATACAGCAGTTGCCATGCTGTATCAGACTAATAGTCGGTCTAGTCTTGTGTCCAATTTGCAATGGTGGCTGAAACCAAATGCTTTAGAGGTACGTGAAAAAACCCTTATGGTGCACAATTTTGCAATAGCATGCCTGTGGGAGAGGTTTCTTTCTAACCTGAGCCAGTTAGTTGTTGGTTTTATGCTGTGAAGAAGGAGGGTGGATATAGCTGATAAAGTGTATCCTAGCTAGTGTAACTGCAGATGTTATTCTTCTTATGCTTATAAATTATTAATCCTTTCAGGAATCATACAGTATTGTTTGGCTCAATAATATCTTGCAGCAGTGGGTTCCACAGGCTATGCATCTTATAAAATAGGTTTCCTTTAATACATTTTCATTTGCAACTGTGCAGTTCCTAGTGGAATATGCTCAAGTACCTTCACTGCAATTGTTATGCCTCTTGAAATAACGGCAGCTCCATTCTCTGTGGAAGTATATAGATCACTCACTCTGAACTTGAGAGAGAGTTCTAGGGGTATCCTGATTTCCCCCAATGCAAAGATTGAAAAAGTACACCTCTACCCCGATATAATGCAGCCCGATATAACATGAGTTCGGTTATAATGCGGTAAAGCAGTACCCGGGGCGGGGCAGGGCTGCGCACTCTGGCAGATCAAAGCAAGTTTGATATAATGCGGTTTCACCTATAACACGGTAAGATTTTTTGACACCCGAGGACAGCGTTATATTGGGGTAGAGGTGTATAAGTAAAAAATATCCCACAGATCCCTTGTGGGTTATAGATACAACATACCACGGTGGCCCAGAGTGCTGAAGCTAAGGTCTAAAGACCAGGAAAAAAAAATTAGAGATGAGATTTTTTGAAGTTTTTCATGGGGGCCGGGGAGAGGGACTCTCAGAATAGCCAATAGCCCAATAGTTAGGGCGTTCACCTGGGATAGGTGAGAGCCTGGTTCAAGTCCCTTCTCTGCCTGGTTCAGCAGAGGGATTGGAACTTCAGTGTCCCACATTTCAGAAGAGTGCCCTGGCTGTTGGCTGTTCTGAGGTGGGTCTCTCTTCTGTTAGATCTGTTCCACTTTGTATAAATAGTTAAATAGTCACTGGGCCAGAGAGAGAAAGAGACTATAGCCTAGTGTTTTGGGCCCTCCCTTGGGATGGGGGAGATGCAGGGACTGGAAAAGAGATTTCCCCCCTCCCACTTGCAAAGGACCCTATTCTATCATCCATTCCACAGTCATTCACGCTGAAAGAAAGCTAAACTGTTTAGTGTCTGATCAGTTAGGAACGTTAGAACATTGGATCAGATTAGTCATCCACGGAGTTTGGTATCCTGTCTCCATTAGCGGTCAGTACCAAGGTACTTCAGAAGAAGGTGCAAAGAACACCACCAGCCCCCAGGGGAAGTTCAACCCTGGGCTACATATTACAAAGGCTGGGTTGTTTCCTGACAAGCAGATGTGCCAGTATTGGGAAGATCTGTGCAAGAAGGTGTGGCATTACGTCCTATATTCTTCAGGGAGATATGGTTATGATATGATTATGGCATAACTAAGATGTGTTTTATGCAAGATGGGTCATGTGAGATATCGTTGGAAAGATTATGATTTACTGAATATGATTATCCTATTTGTATGCATGTATCATTTTTGTATCTGAAGTTAGGAATATTGACTATACATCTATTACAAATATGTTTGCACCTGGGGAATGCTCACCAGACAGAATGCAATCAATCTGGGAAGTACCATTAGGGAAAACAGTGGGTCTTTGAAGATGCTAATCTCCCATTGGGAAGCATTCCTGAGGACCCTGCAAACAGCCTCTGAGTTATGGCTGCAGGGTCATGTGACCAAGTCACCTGGTACTGGACTTCATGAAAATACAAGTATTTTTCCACTAACCAGGGGTGAGAAACACACTGGGAGACAAAGGATTCCTGCCATATGCAAAAACTATTTAAGGCAGGGGAGTGACATTATCGTGATTCGTTCTTCACTAACTCCCTGCCCAGTAAAGAAGGCTGCTGGAAACACCTGAGAAACAAAGAGACTGAGCTGGGGTGACGAGGGGAAGGGCTGAGCCCAGGCTAGAGCTGTCTGGCTTGTGAAAGGAATATCTGGAGTTTTAAGCTGCAAGCAAGTCTCTGCAATCTACCTAAAACATCATTTAGGGTGAGAATTTGCTACTTGTAACCAATTTCTTTAGTATATTAATCTTAGATTGCGTTTTGTTTAATTTTTGGGGTAACCTGCTTTGATCTGTTTGCGATCCCTTATAATCACTTAATATCTATCCTTTGTAGTTAATAAACTTGTTTTGTTTTGTCTAAAAGCCAGTGTGTGGCATCCATAACTGGGGGGCAGAAAGCTGTTGCATCTCTCTCTCCACATTGAGGGAGGGGGTGAATCTGATGCGTTTACACTGTACAGTTCTCTGTGCAGCGCACAATGGTACAAATTTGGGTCTACCCTTTAGAGTGGGGGGCATGCACTTGAGTACTGGGAAATTCCTTAGCTGAGCCTTCCCATGCAGAGCTGATCTTAGCATCTGTGTGTAAAGCTGCAGCTGGGGTGTGTCCCTACCTGTATGTGTGCTGGTAAAGTACAGTCTGAAGCCTGAGGGGGAGCACTTGGCTGGCTTGCATCAGCAATACAGTGTCAAGGGAGCCCAGGCTAGTCGGTCAGGTGGGCTCAGTGGTACCCCACTTCCAGTGGCACCCTGAAGTAGGGGGGAACCTGTCACAGAAGGATCCACCACTTGGACTCTTCTGCCTCTCCCCTCACAGTGGCTGGGCACAGCTGCCATCCTTACGCTCCCCAGACACAGGAAATGTCATCTTCTAGGGCTTCCATGGGGAGCCTTGAAGTGGGCATGGTGGAGTCATGGGTAAGGTCTGTTCCTCCTCCTCTGTGTTGATAGCAGAACTAAGAGCAAAAGAAAAGTGCATTGCTGTTCCCTCCCCTCAAGGGAGATTGTCACAGGCACCTCCCTCCGCACATGGTCTGGGGTTCCACTGTTCTGTTGAGTCTCCACAACCTCTAATCCCCACGATTACTCAGAGCTGTGCCTGTCAGGCACAATAAAGCCCCAGATGTTCTGTAGTCACCCCCCACATGCTGTAGAACAAACGTTCTGAGGGAGGACCACATTCTGGAATTGCTGTCCCATCGCCTTGGCTCCGGTGTCCAGATCAGAGATACATGAAACTGCTAATGCTAAAGATAGCACCAGCAAATGCCTCTTAATCTCTTTTATCTTGTCTCTGGAACCCTAGATTAACTCTCCCCATTCTTTCGGTTTTGCAACTTAATGTGCAGTTTCTCCCCCTACATAAAGTGTAAAGCAGCTGGCAAATGTGCTTAATTCATTATAGGTGCTTTTTGCAGCATCACCGTGACCTGGTTTATTAAAGTGGCATTCACTACTGTTAAATGTATTGACATGAGCTGTTCAAAAGCGATCTGCTGCCATAGGCTGAGAGGCCAAGGATTGTCTGGTCCAAAGAGACTGAATAATTCATATCACTATCTAGAAGTGGACTAGAAGTGGTGAGGAGCAAGGCATATTAATTGGGCAGTGGGGAGGATTTAAGTGGGGAGCTTCCACTGCTACGGCTCAGGCTGTGCCCATTCTATGGATAAATTGTGGATTTCAGTCCCTAGGGCAGTCAACGGCTGGGTGACAGTGTGTCCTAGTGGCTAGGGTACTGCACCAATGACTCATAAGACGGGTTTAATTCCCGGCTCTGCCACTGGTTTGCTGGGTGACCTTGAGCAAGTCACTTCCCTCCTCATGCCTCAGTTTCCCCATCTGTAAAATGAGCATAATGATCCTGACCTCACTTTGAGATCTATGGATGAAAAGTGCCATGTAAGAGCTAAGTCCTATTATTAAATCAACTTACCTTCATGTGCTTTAAATTAAATCTAAACTGAACTCTGCTAGTATGAATGAAAAAAAATTAAGTCCCTGGTTCCTGCTCCCAGATCCTGTCTTGCTTCTCACATAATAACCAATATGCATTAAATCATCATCATTATCATCTTATTGGAGAGGCAGCACAGGCTAGTGGGCCAAGCACAGGCCTGGAAGTCAGGAATTTTGGAGTCCTAGTACTGGCTGTGCTGGCCTGCAGTGCCTCACTTAACATCTCTGTTGTTTAGTTTCCCCATCTGTAATGTGGGAATCACCACTCGCTGGGTGGTGGTGGTGGGGAGTTAAGGCTGATTACTGCTTGCTGTGGAAAGTGCTTAGTGGTGGTGTTCTCCACTGAAAGTGGCTATCGCCCCCAAATCAGAGCTAAACTGTTATTTTAAACAATGTTTTAATCTTGACAATTGTGTTCCTTTTTAGATTCTGCTGAGCTGCTCCCTCAGTGATTAATGAAATTGCTCTCCCACCATCCTTCACCAGCACAGTCTGTCAAAACTGAAGCTCCGCGCGGCTGTAAAAAACGCTCTCCCTCTCGAGAGCGTAGCTCAACTGCTAATGCTTCCAACAGGCCAGCTTGGTTCTTTCATTTCCAAAAGCTTCCGTGGCGCCAGAGCAAATATTCCGAGCTCACCTCCTATCTTGAGGCCCAAGAGCTCCCGTGGAGGGGAATGGGATCTGTGGTCCTAATTCAGCAAAGTACATAAGCATAGCCTTAAGTCCCATTGATTTCAATGTGACTAAAACTCATGCTGTAGAGCAGTGGTTCCCAAACTTGTTCTGCTGCTTGTGCAGGATAAGCCCCCTGGCAGGCTGGACCAGTTTGTTTACCTGACTTATCTGCAGATTTAGCCGATCGCAGCTCCCAGTGGCCGCAGTTTGCTGCTCCAGGCCAATGGGAGCTGCTGGAAGTGGCGGCCAGTACGTCCCTTGGCCTGCGCCGCTTACAGCAGCTCCCATTGGCCTGGGGCAGCGAACCGCGGCCACTGGGAGCTGCGATCGGCCGAACCTGCGGACGCGGCAGGTAAACAAACCAGCCCGGCCTGCCAGGAGCTTTCCCTGCACAAGTGGTGGAAAAAGTTTGGGAACCACTGCTGTAGAGCTTGGCTGAATCAGGACCAATATGTGAGGAGAATTTGGCCCCTGATATGTGTGATGGTTTGGGGAACCTGTATGAAATTCTGGTTGATTATTAAGTTGTTACTATGAAAACTGCTGTATCATTGAATTCCCCTATGTAAATGTGCTAGTGGGGGGCTGGGTCTCTGGCCCTGCCAGACCAGGGCAATAACTAATTGGCTAATTGGCCTATCAGCACCTCAATAGGCCTTGCCTGGGGAGAACAGAAGAGTTACTGCTTCCTAGGGCAACACAGTTCTCTCAAAATTCCCTCAACAGGGAGAGGAGGAATTGGAGAGGGTGGAAAGGGAAAGACTCAGGGACACACACAGGAAGTTTGAGCTGGAGAGGGGAACGGGACAGACCAATGTCAGAGAAGAAAAGCCAAATACAACCATGCACTGCGACAGAAGGATGGTGGACAGCCCCAAAGGACCCCCGTGCAAAGAATGCTTCAGAGAGGTGAGGAAACTGGGGAAGGGAAGTGTGTATAGCCTTTATTGTTCTTGTAGAGACTTGTGCTATTAAAGAAATAGCAATAACATTGTAGAACCCAGTGGCTGGGTCCCCTCACAGCAGTCTGGTGAGTGGCCAAGAGGAGGGGCCCGACTGGACTTGTGATAGAGGATAACTAGTCTGTGGAGATGGTGTATGTGGAGATGGAAAAGACCTTTTAAGTCAACTTGCTCCTGTCACTGCAGGATTGTTCCCTACTCTTTACATTTGTTAGTACTTTTTCTGGTCTGGTTTTAAATATACCAGGGGTGTTGGGAGGCAGCACTGAGCTAGCTTATAACAGGCAACACACCCACACCCACGTTATTGCAATTTCATGTTTGTTCTTGTTTTTGTCATTCAGACTGAAAGTGTTTTGATTGCTTTTTGTGTGTGGAGAAATACAAGTTTCCACAACCACAAATCTAGCAAAGATATGTCAAAGCTTAGGATTTGGCTAGCAGTTCATATACACAAACCTGTCAGTCCCAGTCAATAGCTTTTAGGAGGAAGGTAAGATACCAGAGGAAAATTAGACTCCAAGTTAATTAGAGCTTGGGGAAGATCAGAAAGTGACCTAGAACTTGGGAAGAGAATGTTCTACAAGAATAGTTATGCAATCATTGCTACTTACTGCAGAGAAGGGAACCAGGAAAAGAAGAAATGCCTGTAATACCATCATAGCTCTTTACACCTTCAAAGTATTTTGAAACATGAAGAAATTAATATTAATGTTTAATGCTAATTAAGTAATTCATGTTGTACTGTAATAGGTGCTAATGGTAAACATGCATGCACCTGGCTTAGTAATACTTGAAGTGCATCTGTGCAAAAGGAAAGGCAATGAAAGAACTCTGTGTGGCCTTAAAGTTCTTTGACAAAGTCCAAACTCTGCAAACTCTGTTTCTTTTCAGTCACTAGAATCTGTTGTTTAATATTAATCTTCTGAGCACAGTCAGTCAGAGTCTCTCTCTCTCTCTCTGAGGAGGTAAGGGCCAAACAATCTTATACCTGCAACTTAAAAAAATGACCCAACAGATACAAGGCTTCATTTGTCAGAGGTGCTGAGTACCCACAGGTGTCACTGGCTTCAGTGGCAGGTGCTGAGCCCCTATAAAATTCTGACATAGTTTTAGAAGGTTCTGGAGGCCTCAGTGCCCTTTACTTTGTGTCTCCCTTTGTCCTCCTGCCCAGGAGCTCTCTATGACTTGGCTAATCCATGTTCAGTTATGCCCTTGCAAACCTAAGAGAGTCCACAAGATTGCATTAAAAACTCATTTTGGCACCATCCAATGCACAATCCAGCCCTGGTTCTGCCTGGAATCCCAGAACCTCATCTGCCTAACCCTGGATCCAATGAAGAACTGAGCAGTAAGTTGCCCTGTTAATCTAAGTTGATCAATGAAAACATGATGTGAAAAGCCTGGCTGCCTTGCAACAGTTTCACTGCATTACAGCAGATGAGCCCAATACAATCACCTGTGGTGCTCAAAATGAGATGGCTGCAGCCACAGGTGTCCCCAGTAATTCTTGCCTTTGCTAGAGCTGGCCTGAAATAGAGAGAAACCAGAAATATCTGTTGATGGGTCCCAGGCACATGCAGCCTTGCCACCATTTTTCACTAGCCGGTCTCAGTAGGAAATGCATGTGGCATCTATTAAAGAGAGCTCAGTGGGGGCCTGGGTCATTAGTGGGGTTTAAACCCCAGGAATTTGATCAAGGCTGCTACCACTTGAGCTAAACCAGTGGTCCCCAAACTGTGGGGCATGCAGGAGGGTGTACAGCGGGGCTGGGGCCAGCCCCCATGAGGGATGTGGGGAGGAAGCACCACCCAGCTCAGCTCCGGCCCCATCTGCAGCTCTAGTCTGTCCCCTGCTCCACCCCCAGCCCAGCTCCAGCCCTGGCCACAGCTCCACTCTGCCCCCTGCTCCACCCCTAGTCCAGCTCTGCCCTCATTCCCTCTCCAGCCCCAGGTTACCTTCACCTCTAGCCCAAACTCTTCTGCTGAGCCAACTGTGCAGTAATGGAGGTGGGGGGCATGGACAGATTCCATTGCTGGTAAGGGAGGGGCACGGCAGGAAAAGTTTGGACACCACTGAGCTAAAGGGATAACTCCATTAGCAGGTAGCAAATGGACCAGGCCTTAGCTGTTCCCAAACTTTGTACCTGCATGACCCCATTTAGGACTTGTTGCTGCCTGTGGTCACAGGAATCAATATGGGCCTACAACGTGATCTTGCGTGTCTGATGCCCTCAAGGTTAGACTGTTGAGCAAAATGGCAACCTCTGTGCAATGTGACTTTGCACGTATGGTGCGTGCAAGGTCACGCCACTGGAGGATGCCATTTTGTAGAGCAGTTCAGACGTGTTCATGACCCGATCTGTTGATGACTGGGGTCACAATCCATAGTCGTGGAATCACTTAGAGAAAGACACGACCCACATTTTCCCCCATGTGTTACACACATGTCCTATGTGCTGGGAACCTCTGGCAGGTATTGTGACTGCCCGAGAAACCATGCCTCCCAATGTACCTGCTTGGCACCCTGCCCCCCACAAAGTAGGCCTTTGTTTAATGGACCTAACTAAGCCTTTAAGTTCATAAGCTCTTAAGAGTTGGGACCTTGTCTTACTGTCCATAGAGCACTTTGCACATCACTGGTGCTGTTGGGAAGAAAATGCTCACAACAAAGCTCTGCAGAATGGTTCTAGAGATAACCAGAGACTTCATGTTGAAATGTCAAGCTCAACCTCTCCAGCCTGGAGTCATTTTTAAAAAGCAAACATGGAAGTGCTGCTGTTAGGTTCTTCACTGAAATGAAGTTTTGTGCACGTGTGGCAATGACACGCAGGGCTTGGTTTCACGTGCATAATTTAAGCATAGTGCTTGCTCTGATTTCGATCTATTTTAAGAACTAAATACACCTAAGCAGGAGGGACATCTGTTAATTGACGATTTAACTTTCAAGGTATATCAAATTGTCCAGAGCCAAAAGTGACTGTCAGTCTCCCTTAGATAATACATGGCTGCAAAGGCCTTGGTAGATGTAGCTCGAAGAACCTAGCAGTTCACTTTAAATTCAAATCTGGACACAACAGATATCTGAAATATCTGAAAGAAACAGAGAGATTTGTTTGTGCAGAGCCCACATGAGGTTGGCTTATTTTATACATGCCTTGGTACTTAACAAAAAGAGTAAATTTTAATCTGATTGCAGAAGTAGTCAGATCAGGCCAGGATGTATCTGCCAATGTAGCTTTAAATGTCAACAGTCTGAAAGAAAGGATCAAAACTGTCATCTAGTTTATTCACTGAGGAATGTCATCAGACTTCTCACTGGCACCTCTGTTTAGTTACCTTCGTAGTGAAGTGTGTATTGATACCAGCCTATTCCCTTCACACTCTGGAAACCAACTCTCTGGGTTGCTGTCAGCAGGTGAAATTTCCACTCTCTTCTGCACAGCATTAGTGGTGCTGTACTAAAGAAAGCTCTAGTAACATTGTATGATTGTGGTCCTCTTAGCAGGGGTTATCACCGTTTTTCTGGCTGAGCCCCCCCCCCCCCAACATGCTATAAAAACACCAGGGTCCAGCAGGGATCAGAGTGGGGGACCCTTGGGCATAAGCATAGTTTTACTTCTATTTTGGGGGGGGGCCACGGGCGGGTGGGACTCATGCCAGCTCTGCATAGCGGGGTCCAGGGAGGGAGCATCACCTCCACCCCCTGACTCACTCAGGAAGCCACCCAACCTGTCTGGGCTGTGGGGGGATGCAACCAAAAATATAACTCAAAGTGGGGACTTGGTTCAAAAAGTTTGAAAACCAGGCAGGGTGCAGGCAGGGGAATAGCTCAGGGTGCAGGCAAAGGGTAGCTAGGGGCTGTGTATGGATGTGGGGGGGCTCCCAGTGCAGCTCCCAGCTTCAGCGGGGATGGGGGGGCATTGAGGCTCCCATCTTCAGCCCCACCGCTGCTCCTGGCTTGGGTGGAGGAGGTTTGCCCGCTTCAGCCCCGAGCTGCTCCCAGCTTTGGGGCTGGGGCTCGGGGCCCTAGGTTTCAGCTGTGGGGCTCCACGCCCCCCCTGAAAGGGCTTGCGGACCCCCAGAGGGCCATAGACCCCCAGTTGAGAACCGCTGCTCTTAGCACCTCATGAACACAAGATGTGGGTCAAACCCATTAACCACTTCTGTTAAATCCAACAAGGCATCTAGAAATACTCAATATAGGGTAACAGGCTGGCAATGTTTGAGTGAGACCCCTGGCTTTGTTAGTAGCTGTTGATCCTGCTAGAAAAGGATTAAGCAGGGTCTGCTGACTTGCTGAGTCAGGCGACTCATCACCCCACCTAGATATGTGGGAGACAAGAGTGACTCTCTTAGTAGAGAAGATGTAGGGAGTGGGTTGAGCAATCTGGAGGGAGGCACTCCGGGAGCAGCTAAACCTGGGGAGGATCTTGATATTACCTCATTCTTATTTTCTTTGTGAACAAATTCAACCCCCAGGAAGTGGAGGAGTTTGGAATTTTCATAGTGTAGGGATTGTGACTGTAGAGTGGATTGGCAATGGCACCTGCTCAGTTAGATATAGAGGCTTTCCAGTGGGGTGTGGGTGTAGCTCTCTACTTGTTTTGCTCACAGTCAGTCTAGTTTCTAAAGTTAATGCATATAAAAACCTGCTGAGGCCTGCCATGTGGGAAAGAACTCTTTGGCTAATCACTACCATGGCTCTTAATCCATCTCCAGGCATCGCCTCCTATACTAGCCACTCCTTTTACTTGTGATCAACATGCCCTCCCTAACCTTGTCAATATCATCACATGGTCTCTCTAAGGCTTTGTCTTTGAGGGGTACAGTAGATCCTGACCGTATACTTCAGTTTCTCAAGAGCTCCCAGTGTAAAAGAATTATGCTGGATTGTCCTCCCTGCATCCCCAGCTTCATTTCCTCAACACCTCTTTGTCCTTCCTCACCCTCATATCCAGGCTCGTGTCAAATCTTGCTGCTTCTTTCTTTGCATTGCCTCTAAAATACAATCACCCCTCTCTGTCCAAATTGTTAAACTTTGGCATGTACATTGATTAGTTCCTTTACCTCTATCTCTATGGCCTTCCCAGTTCCCCAGTCTACTCAAAACATTACAAATGAAATATCGTCTTGTCCTGATGTTCTGACCATATCTCTCCCCATTGAATCCCTTCTCCAGCTTTTTCTCTCTCTTTCCAGATTAAGTTTAAGGTGTTCATTTTCACCTTCTTTTTCAGTGTCTTCAGCTTTGCCTCCACCTACATTGTTGATCTCCTTTCCTTCTACACCCCCTCTCACACTCAACCGCTCCCCTCAGTCTTTAATGTTCCCCTTTTTCTCCTGACACTCAAAATTCAGTGCCTTTCTGCCACACCACGTTTTTCGCTATGGCTGGAACAGATTCCCTCTTAGTGGCCTCCTTTGTTCAAATCCCTCTTTAGACCTCTTCTTTTGCTTATCCTTCCACTAATCTCTTCTCCGGCTCTGTTGCTCCTTAATTGGTGTAGAGAATCTAATTTTGACTGTAAACCTCTTGGGGCAGAGACTTTCTCTCTCATGGTTTTATATAGCTGAGCACACCTATGGCCCTACTGGCCAGATTAAATGCCTATTGATGTTAGTTGCAAAACTCTTATTGACTTCTATGGTAATAATAATTAATGATGCTGCCTACGTGCTTCTTAGTTCAGTATCCACAGTACATTCATCCTGTCTCTCCACAGCTGGATTTTTCACCTATTCATTGGTTTATGGTTAAGAGTACATCCAGAGACTCGCCGGTGAAGTGCATTTGCCTTCCATTCAATGAGATAGTGACGAATATCTGCATTTTACAGGACCCATACTCATCCTAAACATCACGGGAGCAACAGTAGTGGGAAGTAGCTTCCTTCACCTCCATCTGGCCAGGAAATGATGATGATAATAATGACCCCGAGGGCTAACGTGTCGATTTCACAGTGATCAATGGCTGCCACCTCCAGACTTTATAACTCACTGTACATAGGGCTAAATGTGAAGCTGCAATGGAAACTCAAACCCATGCAGAACACAGCAGCTCCTCTCCTTGGCCGGAAAAATCATTGAGAGCATGTACTAGAGTTCTGCATCTGCCACTGGTTCCACTTCAGGGCATAGATCAACACCCTTATGTCAACCTTTAAGGATCTCTGTGAGCTGTGGTATAGCAACATCAGAGACTGCCTGTCCAGTCATGGCCCACAGAGACAGCTCTGTGTCTCTGGGAGAATGCAGCTGATAGTGCTCAGAGTGACTTTATAGAACCAGTGATAAGATGTTCTTTGCTGAGAGTACTGGGACCCTCCCACTTTTGAGGGTCCTAGAGCCCAGGCTCCAGTTTGAGCCCGAATATCTACACTGCAATTAAGCAGCCCTGTGAGCCCAAGCCCCGTGAGGCCAAATCAGCTGGCATGGGCCAGCCATGGGTTTTTTAAATTGTAATGTAGACACCCCCCTCAGCCGTCACTTGGTTTCTGCCTGCTTTTAGGGTTGTATCAGCAGCATCTAAGAATAAACCTGTTTAGCCTGTTTTTAAATGGGTTAAGTATAACTGCAGAAATCAAGTCATTGGTAGCGCAAAGTAATGAAGAACATGCATCTAGAAGTAGCATCCCCTGTGTATCCTAGTGGGTATCTCCAAGTTTCTAGCCAGAGGCCCCGCTCCCTAGTTTGAGGTACTCTGAGAACTGCTGTTAATTTTCACAGAGTATCAGTAGTGGCAGAAAGTTTAACCCAGATAACTTTGGAAGTGGCGATACAGTTGAAAAATTCCCTACATTCAATGTTCCTTTCTGTGTGTCTCTCTCTTATGTATACATACACATACAGACTCTAAGGATGCTGAACTTTGCTATAAAACAGAAACACAGGCTGCAGGAGCACCTTTTATTCTTATGCTGCCTGTACCCTTTAAATTTATCTAGACGTATATCTTTGATTCAAAACTTTAAAATAAATAAAGGACAAAATGTAAACGTGCCATGGAACCTGGGGCCAGATTACATTGTCCTACTTGAATGCTCCCAATCATTACTGGGGGGAGGAGAGAGAGGGTTGTGTGGACGAAGAGGGTAATTAAGTATGACTGTTAAACTCTTTGCTTACATTTTTAGGGCGCCAAGTAGAAATGGATGAATGTCATGTCTTGCAAACCTTGCATGTTCTTTTTGGGGTGTGCAATCATGGTTTGTGTTTGTAAACTCATTTTCCCAAGATTTCAATGTGTGTGTGTGTGTGTGTCTTTCCCAAGTAGTTTCTAAAATTGAATCATACTTTTTTTTAAGCTACAGGGAACCTGTGCTAGACATTGAGGGGAAAATTCCCCTCTCTCCCCTAAAAGAAGCTAGCTAGAGGCTCCCCCTTTCCCAGTCTCTCTGTTTTTCAGTCTGTCATAACATTGCCTTATTCCCACCCCCTTTTTTCTATTTTTGTTTAACATTTTCTCTCTCTAAGCTCCCTTTTTCTGTCTTGCCTATGTGGAATGTGACCCTTACACTGCACTCACGTTTGAGTGGGTATTTTAAAATCACAGTGTTTGAAGGGTAGAAATTATGGCAAATGAGCTTGCCCACCACTTGTAGTGAGCTAGTCCAGTTATATCGGGCTGGTAGGTGTCTTTAATGCAGTCAGTGTCTGGTCTCAATGTAAAGCATTATTTTGAGACTTCAGGAGATGGGGAAGAGAGAATGCAACAGGCCAAAACTAAAGGCTATGAGATTCAAGAGCTCCGTGATTTATCACTACAATAAGCTCTCTGGGCAAGATGCTGCCCTCACTTGTACTGTGTGCAACCTCACTGGCTCCAGGGGAGTTATACAGGGTGTAAGTGACAGCAGAATGTGGCCCTTTGTGCTTTCCGGAATACTGGTGCATTTGAGACGGAAGTGGGAGAAGTAATCTTTTGGGCTGAATTTTGGTTTTTGTTTGTTTGTTTTTTGCATCTGGCTTTAGCGGAGCTGTGGCAGTCATCCCAAACATCTGAATCTCCCACCATACAAAACCGAGAGGCAAATTAATATCTTATTTTATCTATCTAGCTATCTATGTGGAAGCAGTTCAAAGCATCTCCTCATAGCTGGGATAAATGTGCACTATAATTATGTTAAATGAGCTAGTTATAATTTCCCCATTATTGATGCTGGATTATTATAAGATTGCATAACTCATATTATTGGAATTAAAAGAAAGGAGGGAGGAAGGCACATTAAAAATGCCAAGAAATAAAGACAAATAAGGAAGAACAATGAGGCAGATGAAGACCGATTTCTGGATAAACCAAGTCTCAGGCAATTCCGTCGAATGCCATTCATGACAAACAACGTGATCTGACTTGTGGTGTCCTGCCAGCTGGATGAACGGAGCAAACAAACTGGCTGGGATACATCAGGATGAACACGTGGTTGCTTTAGGCATCAGAACAATGCATTTCCACAGAATTTCCCTTTAATCCCATTTCCAAGGGTGCACGTTGCCAATGATTTAGGCGGAACCAAGCTAAGGACCCTAGTGTGGATTTCCCCTCTTTCGCAACAACTGTATTCATGGAAAAGGCAACGGCTATGTAGGTAAACATAAAGAAATGAACAGCACCTTCTCTTTCCAGCTTGTTGTCCTTAATTACTGTACTGCATAGTGTCTGCTTACTGCAGGGCCTCCAACCAGTTGGTGATCTTACATGCTTGGACAGGAGACATTCAAGAATGACACAGAGTGTTGCAAGAAGCAGTGACCTTGTTTAAATAGGTGGCATCCTTCCCTCTGCGTCAATACTGAATCCATCTCACATTGTGGTGTGACGGGTCACTGTGGTCCTGGACTTAATGCCTTTTGGGCTGATATAACTTACATTCTGCTTTCCTGTCTCCTCTGTGGGCCATGCCAGAAAGGGAATAGCCAGAGAGGATTGTGCTTCAGCCAAGTCCCTCCCCCTCCCCCCCCCGGATGCTCCTTCTCTCCCTTAACATGGGATCAGTGTTGGCACAGAACTATGCCACAGAAACCTGCTGTAGGCCAACTGGGGAGACCCTCTGCATGGGAGATATTCCCAGGGGCCTTTGCTGTCCCCTCTGCCAGAGCATCAAAGTGGATGTAATGTTAAAAGGATTTAGTGTGCTAGAGCTTCAGGCCCCATATATGTGTTTGGAGGAGAGCTGGGGCAAAGAGGTCTGTTAGTACCTTCTCTTGGGAAATTTTTTGAAAACACCTCCTATTTGGTGTGTTTTGGCCCATTCAAAGGGAAAAAATGCTGTTCAATAATTATGATCCTCAGAGAATGCCTTTTGGTAGGATCCAGTGTGCAAGTGAACTTAATTGAAGTAGGAAGTTCACTACAATACTCCTTTCAGCTTAGTGGCAGGATGTTAATTAGAGGCCTCTCGGAGTCCCCCTCCAGCACATTACTGCTCCGCTTGCTAGAGCCAGATTCACAGTGCTTAGGATGATTTGGGCAGACTCAAACATGGCTTGGTTCAGGTACATTTGGATTTTCACTCAAGTGACTTTCCCAGCTGCAGTATTGATAATTCTACATGGGAAATGCCTTGGAATCTCTTCTGCCTGCACCTGTCCGCTCAAATACAGAAAACCATCCAAACCACGTAGTCTCCTCCCAGACTGGCATAGTTTCCCTGGGCTAAATAACAGGAGCCTGATTCTGATCTCGGTTTCATGGGTGTAACTTCACTGTCAGGAATGGAGTTAATCCTGAGTCTTGCTGGCACAACGGAGAGCAGATTCAGGCCCGAAGTATCTTTAAAATGCTGGCCTCTGACAGGGGGACTCTCAAGAGCACGTTCGAAACTGTTCTGACCAGTGGGTGTTGCAGTCATTGTCAGCTAGCTAGACACAGAGGACCAGAAATAGAACTGGAACATTGTAAATGAGCTGTGAAAAACAAATCTAGACCCAGATGTGCCACCCAAAAGGTTTGGCAGGACATCGAGAAGCAGAGATGCTGCAGAGAAGAGGCATGACGACTCTTTAGTGAATGGGCCAGAGAGTCAACGTAAATGGCTGCACAGATCCAAGCTGTGCTTGTAGTTCTATTCTGCTTCAAGTACTGGATTATTTGTACAATAGCATGGAGGGGGGAAGGGGGGTTAAAGGCAATGGCACACTGAGGCAGTGGCTGGCCTGTTGGTTGATGTTTATGTACCTCACTACGCTCTGCTCTGGAGCAGTGATTTATTTCTAGGAACAAGGTATTCATCACTAGGAAAAAGAAACCCAAATCTGGAGATCTGCCAAATTGACTTCTTGCCCACTGGAGGCTTTTGATTCAGTTTGTAAATGTCTGTTTAATTCTCTTTGGCGCCATTGCTCCTTGGTCCCATTCTGTGCTGCCCTGACATCAGTTAGAGATGGGCCAAAATCTATAATCCGGATCTGTATTTTGAACACATCAGTGTTCGGAAGTGTTTGGATCCAGAGTTTCTGTTCAGACCCATTCCTAATGGAAGCATGTGAAATTGAAGCCCACTTGTCCCTAACTCCTCCAGACTGGCTCTGTGCCTTGTGCTCCATCAAAAGTCTGAACAAAGTTTAGTCAAGTGTTCAAACCATACTGAGGTTTTTGAAAGAACATCCTCCTCCCACTCCCTGCAAAGCCAGAGGAGTAAAGATTGAGGATCAGTGTCAACATGTGAGAAAGGGGGAGCTGCAACTCTGACGCACCAGTTACTTCTCCTTATCATAAGAGGTGCAAAAGTGACATCTCTGGAGAAAAGAAAGGACTTGTCTTCATTGCCTAAGACAATGGTGCCCAACGTACAACCCACGGGCCATACACGGCCCACTGAAGCATTTCATAAGGCCCACGGCCTGCCAATCGCCTAGAGACACCAGAGGGGTCTTGAACCCTCAACTACTCTTTCAGTGAATAAAACTCCATTTTTAGTTAAACATGTGGGTGAGTTTTTTGCCTGACTTCACCTTTTAATTAAGATTGCTTTGCATGGTTTTGCTCAGTAGTTTTCACCTCCTTGAGGACTGGTCTGAGTGAAGTTTAGTAGTGACCACAGGCCACTGACAGCTGTCAGGTTTTGGGTGGTCTATGTGAAATGAATGGGTTGACCATAATAGATAGGAGGCCCCATCACTAACCCACCACCACAATTTACAATCTTAGGTCAGGTCGATACTCAAAGGTATGTCAACCCAGTTACGTTGCTCATCGGTGTGAAAAATCCACACCCCTGAGTGACATAGTTAAGCTGACCCAACTCCTGGTGTAGACAGCACTAGGTCAACAGAAGAATTCTTCTGCCAAGCTAGCTACCACATCTCAGGGAGGCAGAGTACCTGTGGCAATGGGAGAACCCCTCCTCTTGCTGTGGTAAGTGGCTACACTGAAGCTCTTGCAGCACTGTAGCTTTGCCACTGTGGCACTTTAAGTGTAGACACAGTCTTGGTTTCAATCCTGCCAACCTGTACTCACCTCAGCAGTCCTGAGTCATATGAGTAGGCCTATTGACTGCAAAGGTCTGTTTATCTGAGTTAAAGGTTTTCAGAATTGTTTTGCAGTCTCATTAGAGAGACAAAGGGTGACTCAACACAGTGAGCTATCTACTCATCTCTAGAAGTGGTTTCTGTAGATTATATCTGAGGCACACAATCTGTGCTCATGCTGCACATGTTGTACCCATTTCGGTTGGCTAAACTGTTTCTAGTTTGGTCAATCCATCGTATCTCACCTGCACTAAGTCCCCCTTTAAAACAAAAGAAGTAGCCAGTATAGATATGAATAGGATGATCTGTTGACCTTTTCTCTTATAAATGCATCTCATTTTAGCCATATTCCCTTTCCTTTCAACCTCTGTGACACACAAGCATGAAGACTTCTCAATTCCGAATCATTGTGCATGCTATGCAATAACTTACAAACTCCCATTGTTTGAGACCAGGGAAGCGTATTATGTCTTGCCGGACCTACTTAACTTTTTAACAGATAAGTGAAGCTGTCATTGAAGTTTCAGGACTGCAACTTGGCACGATTATAGGCTTATTACAGATAGCTTGCTGGCTTGGGCTGTGTCTACCCTAGCCTTTGTCTTAAATTCTCCCACTATTGCACTTCTTTGATAGCAAACGTTTACTTACGCCAACTCTACACTCCAGACTTTTGCCAGCATAGTTATGTCGGTCAGGCATGAAGTGTTGTTATCCCTGACTGACATAGGTGTGGTCCCTAGTGTAGAAATAGCTATCCAGGTACCAGCAAAACTTCACTTTTACAGGAATAGCTTGTTCCATTTGTGAAGGGTTGCTTTGCTCTTCTGGAACAAAGTGCAGCTTTGCTGTTTATAGCTGCATCCACACTAGGAACGTTGCTGGTATCAGGATTTCTATTCTCGTAAAGTGCTCCTAGTGTAGACATGGTTTCATACTGCTTCAATCACCTCACTATTGTTATAGATTTTTTGCTGTTCAAGTGGTAGTGCACATCATTTTGTTTCTCTTACATGTAAGAAGTGAAGACATGGCATGGTTTGGAACAGGGGTCGGCAACCTTTCAGAAGCGGTGTGCCGAGTCTTCATTTATTCACTCTAAGGCCACGTCTATACTTACCGTCCGGGTCGACGCGGCGAGTTCGACTTCTCGGAGTTCGAACTAACGCGTCTGCTGATGATCGAATAGTAGGAACCCGAACGCGCGTTGTTTCCGGTACTCCACGCGGCAGGAGGAGAGTTGGAGAGTTGCCGAGAGCCGAGTTCACTTTTCGGCGTCTGGCGTCTTATTGTTATTGATTAGTTTAGAAGTTCAGTTCGTTTCTTCACGCACGTATTTTAATTATTCGAATTAGTTCCTTTAGGTGCTTAGGGGCTGTGTGTAGACCAGGGCTAATTTAAGGTTTCGCGTGCCAGTAATATATTTTAATGTTTTTAGACGGTCTCTTTCTCTAAGTCTATAATATATAACTAAACTATTGTTGTATGTAAAGTAAATAAGGCTTTTAAAATGTTTAAGAGGCTTCATTTAAAATTAAATTAAAATGCAGAGCCCCCTGGACTGGTGGCCAGGACCCGGGCAGTGTGAGTGCCACCAAAAATCAGCTTGCGTGCCACCTTCGGCACACGTGCCATAGGTTGCCTACCCCTGGTTTGGAACGTATATGGTACTTGTACTAGAATTCTGGCAGTGTGCAGACAGACTATTCTGTTATGCAAATGAAAATATCAGATACAAATACACATGTGGAATGAGTGCCAAAACTGGAAGCGTGAGCTCTGAAACAAATACCCAATCGAACAATTCTCCTTTACAATGACTTTGCTGCTGTCAGTCATTATTATGATTTATATTACGGTAGCACCTAGAGGCCTCAACCAAGATCACAGTCTCATTGGCTAGGTGCTGTACAAACACATGGTAGCAGAAAGTTGCTGCCCAGAAGAAATTAGAATCTGAAAAGGCAAGTGAGACAAAGCGGGTAGGGGAAGAAGTGTTGTTATAGATGGGGAACAGACGTTAACTGACTTGCCTAAAGTCACACAGGGAGCCTGTTGCAGATCTGGGAACTGAATCCAGGTCTCTAGCATCCTCGTATAGTGCTAGAACCATATAGAAATAGAAGGCAGGTTTTTATTGCTGTATTGACTTCCATCCTTCTGAGAAGAAAGACAAAGAATAGAAACTCCATTTCAATAACTAACCTAAATCTCCATTGCTACCCCTATTTAATAGTATGTCCCAGAGGGGACAGAATTTCAAAGGCGGGAGAAGTGATTCCTACATCTATAGAGTTTGTACAATCACTTCACAAAGTTTCCAAAGCTCCTTGGATCCAACTCGTTGAAAGGAACCATTTGAAGGTAAGTTCATTACCATTACAATTCTGTTTTTCTTCTTTTTAACAGCATTAACGTCAGCCTTGTCACATAGAACAAAACCATCAAACTTGTCATTTCAATCTCTTCATATAATTATGTTCTGTGAATTCAGACGGTTGGGTAGTTTTTTTGCATTACTTCTCCTCTCAGAAGGAATGCTAGCATCTCCCCAGCAGCCTGTTTTTACACCAGGGAGAATAAAACCATGCCCTGTGAAAGTACTTTCATAGCATTCACCCAATCTGCCTTATTTTCTCCTCATTCATTTTAGACGTTAGGTGAAAGCTGCTTTGTGGCTCAAGTTAATGAATGAGCCATGTTCAGACCTAGTGAGAGCGGATACAACTCATGTGGAAGTTGGTGATGTAGATTTAGCAAAGTATGGAAAACACCGGCCTAATTTACGCATTGGGTGTTAATTGGTCAGAAACCAGGTATAAGGGGGTGTAACAGACCAAAGAAAGATATCAAGAAAAGCAACCAAAAGTAGTATATAAAAGCATGTCATATAAAGTAAAGAGCATGTAAATTATGCTCACTGGGTTAATTTCTACTTTGCAGCAGCTGTGCATCTCTACGTCAGCCAATGGTGCTTCACCAATGTAGATCAGAGCACTTCCCTAATTTGCATTCGATACACAACCACACCCACACTTACATCATTTTGTGAATTTGGTGTATTGTGGCTATTTACTGGGGAGGGGTCGTGACTGAAACAGCGCAGAAAAAAATGATTAAAGATAATACTTTGCCCCTCTTATCACAAAGGCTCTCAAAGCATTTTACACTCCGAAATTACATGACTCACTACTGAAATGCACCCATCCTGCGGGTGGAACACATCAGCTATTTAACAGTGCACAGTAATACCGCACAACAGGTCGGGATGATGACATTACCATATTAAGTATTACTGCATCTGAAATTTTTAGATAGGCAGAATTAATGTCAAAACCAAGTATAATCCAGGGATTATATCGGAATCTGGCTTCATTTGATGGTTACAAATTCTTTTGTGCATACTATGTTATGTAGGTGGTAGGAAAAGGTGAAGCTGGATTAGGGACAGGTCTGAAGAAATCATCCTATCTTCTTTCTTGGGGAGGTGGAGGGAGGAAGTCGGGGGAAGAATTATGCATCATCTTGGTCCTGTAGTTTATGGGAGGCAGAGTATATTTGCTGCTGGTGGTAGCTACGACAGGCATGTGTGAGCTGTAGCCTCTGCATCAAACTTTTTACAGCTGTTCCATTCATGGTTATTGCTATTGGATTTTTTCCCCACCAATGTGTCAGCAATCTGGGACATTGTTTAAATAGTGTGTCATGTTTTTTAAATGGCATCAGAAACAAAATGTGCCAGCCCTCAACATGTTCAATCCTGATACTTTGTACTTTAGAACCACAGTTTAATCCTCACCCAGGATTATTGTCAACAGCAGTGGGAAGTTTGTATTTTGCTTCTGTTCCTCTGATTTAAGAATCTGATTGCTTGTCTCTGTAGCCATCAGTATCCTTAAATTGCTAGAGTAGGGCAAATTGATCATCGAGCCTATCTCCGAGGGAAGGAAAATGTTAGGGGCAGCAGTGTTTAGTAACTGTTTGAGTGGGTGACTGGGCTTTTAGGGGATGGACATTTGATAGTTTGCTTATTGCAGCAGCGATCACTAGAGGTGGTCATATGCTAATGCTCCACTAGCAGGAAAGCTGGTTACCTGTATAATCATAGGAATTACATATGGAAAAGATTTATTGGGTACTCTTGTCCAAGTCTTTGCCCATGGAAGGTATGAAATCCCATGGCATGAGCTACTCAGAACCTCTGCAGAGTAGAAAGTTGGCCAATGTGCAAAACGCCAGAAATTTTGTTCAGAGAGGTCCAGTGGAAAAGGGAATTATCTGAAAGGTCTCTGGTCACCATTGTAAGAATCATTGCACAGGGCCCCAAACTCTCTCTTCATAGGCACTGCAGCATGTGATTTATTTCTGCAAGTTAATTCAGAGAGGAATATTGTTAATGATGGCACATGCTTCTAACCATCAGCTTGGAACTCCAGGAGGGCAGCCATTGTGATGTGAATGACTGGGTCTACCAGACCCAGACCCAACAACAACAAGAAGACCTTGATGCTCATACTCTATATCGGGGTGGTCAATTGATAGACCACGGACCAAATCCAAACCACCAGATGCTTTTGAATAGACCCCAAAATCTTTTTATTTACTTATCGTTGTTGTTGTTTTTTGTATTATTTTCTGTGGAGTCTGGACCTCCCCTATACCTTGACCAAGAAATGTGGACATTGGCAAAAAATAATTGACTATCCCTGCTCTACATGGTCTCTTGGCTGCATGCACTCTTGACCAGGCCCTTAGTAAGTACTGCGACAAGCTGGGTGGGAATTTTCATTACAGAGTAGGTGCCTAGAGACTTTGAATCTAGCGGGGTGGCCTACATAATCCAGATGACATGTTTGTGCCTTATGTGGTACTTGAACAAGGGAAGGAAGATGATACTGCTCATAGACAGGTAAGGCTGCCAAAAAGATGGCAGTATGTGTCTAGGTAACCAATGAATGTAGTAGGTCAAGCAGCGATGGAACCATTTGGAAGAGCACAAAGACATTCCCAACTCTCTTAAAGGAGAAGAGACCATCCCCATCATTCTGGGCCCTAATGATGGTGAGTGTGCAGCCTGACACTGCTGCCAAGATCACTCTCCAAAGTTCTTCTCTTCTCTCACTAGATTATTTATGTGCCAGTCTGATGCTGGGGAAGGATAGTATGTTGCTATCTCATTCCGCTACCTATATATATATGGAAGACTGTATCAACACTACTCAAAGTGCCTGCTAAGGGAGCATCTTTTGGTGTGAATGCCTCATAAATAATAACTACAAAACAAAAGCCAACAATTAACTGCAAATGCTATAGTTTTCTTAGTGAGGAGGAGAACTGAAGGAGACCAAGAGAAGAGTTTAAAACTGAAGCAATGAATCAGTGTTCTTCCTGTCAAGAACTAGCCTCAGACTGCTCGGGTCATCTTTTAGAATAACCCCAGACTAAAAGCAAAACTAACCCATGAATCTGCCTTTTCTTTCCCCTTTCCTCTAGCAATGAAAATTACAAAATCAATCCATTTGACTTGAACTCTGTGATCACAATCCTAACCAACCACCAGTGTGGAATATTTGATAGGAGAATAAAAGAATCTAAGATTTTTCCCCATCCAAGCCTCCAACTGCAGTATTTAATAGATTAACATAACACACTGCCGAAAACCTGGGTTAGTCTATTCCTGACTTATTGCCTTGGTAACAAATTTAAACACTTTTTTTGGTGTTTTGCTATTCAGGACCTAATTTTGTAAAACCAGGGAAACCAACTTCTGAGATTTAGGACAGGTCATTTTGCTATTTGTCAGTGCATGGCACTACCCTAATCCAACCTCTTTCCTTTCTTATACCTGATTAATTTATTGCAAACCCGTGCACGCTATGTGTCACTCTCTCCACGCATGCCCAAGTCAGAACTCCACTTATGCTGCGGGATGGGAAACAGCTGAGAGCTTGCGTGGAACATAAATTGGCTCATGTATAGTCATTTTTGTTCCCCTACCAATTGCTTGAACGAGCATGTAGGGTGGCCTGTAATGGATCAGGGATAAATATCTTTGCAGTCTTTCCAAGTTACTGATAGTTACCAGCACAGCTGGATTAGATATTTCTAACCAGGTAAGCGATTAGTAGAGTCATAGATTTAAAAAAAAAAGTCATTCAGTCTGACCTTCTGTATAACACAGGCCAGATAATTTCATTCAGTTCCCCCACACTGAGCCCGTTAATCCTTACTCACATTTTTAGGTGAATTTGTGCGCTTCATCTGTTCTCCTGCTCCAAGATTAAATTTGCCTCTCAAGTTCTTACATGAATGGCCTTTTTAGTGCGTTCCTAATGCTGCACAATTCAGAGCTAAAATCCTCTCCACTGAGGGTGTTTTTAGCTATGGTTTTGGTTTGTTCTCCCCTCTAATAAAAATGATGGAAAGTTTTGATGTCCCCTTGTAGACACTGGTAACTATATTTTTCATAGGCTAGCAGGAGACATAGCAGGCCTCTTGAAAGCCTGCTGTGTCTCTAGGGCTAGCCTCTTTTACTGTTCATATTGTCAGGCTCTCTGCATTTCAGCGAATTGCTTTCTAATGCCAATAGGCAGCAATTACCACACTAAGACCATCTGAGGGAGGGTCGGGCAGGGGTGGCTCCAGGCATGAGCACGCCAAGTGCGTGCTTGGGGCGGCAAGCCACTGGGGGCGCTCTGCCGGTCGCCGCGAGGGCGGCAGGCAGGCTGCCTTCGGTGGCTTGCCTGCGGAGGGTCCGCTGGTGCTTCGGCGGACCTCCCACAGGCATGCCTGCGGAGGGTCCACTGGTCCTGCGGATTCGGAGGCCTGTGGAAGGTCCGCCGAAGCCGCGGGACCAGTGGACCCTCCGCAGGCAAGCCGCCGAAGGCAGCCTGCCTGCCGTGCTTGGGGCGGCAAAATCCCTAGAGCCGCCCCTGGGGTGGGGGCAAACAATGTTGTGATGCGCAGAGGGTGCACAGTGCAAAGTGCATTATTTGTTCTGGCACTAGGGAAATCATTAGTTAAGTCACATGTAGGATACCAGTGGTGCCAATTCAGATTTTTTTTTTTTTGGTGGGGGCGGGTAAATTCTCCACCTCCTGTAGGGACCGCAGCTCTCCCTCTGTAGGGGAACCTCCTGTCTCTTACCCACATTGTGCATAAGCCAGTGCTACCAGGGGTCACGTTCTTAATGGACTCTTCTGTGCTCTGCCATTCAGGATCAGATCCCATGGGAGAGGTGGCAACACCACTCAATGAAATTTGGCCCTGCTGCCCCTCCATCCAGATCAAATGTCAGTGGTGCTGAAATCCACACTGCTCTAGTAGCAGCTGTGCTAATTTGGTACAGGACCACTGCTTAAAGGTGTCAGGCCATGCCCCACCCCTCTGCTCAGCAGCCTCTGGAACTCTGAAGAAGTGCAAAAGCCTTGTGGGGGAGTAGGGTGACCAGACAGCAAGTGTGACAAATCGGGACAGGGGGTGGGGGTGGGGGGTAATAGGCGCCTATAGAAGAAAAAGCCACAAATATCAGGCCTGTCCCTATAAAATTGGGACATCTGGTCACCCTATGAGGGGGGAACGTTGGCTCCCTGGCCCTCCTAACTGATGACACCGTAGGATACCCTGTGCTGTTCTGGTCACCATAAGCCAAATCCTGACTTGGGGCATAGGTTGCACCCTTTTCCAGCAGCATAGCCCAGCCCCAGGAATGGAAGGAGAACTGACTTCATCTCTAGCTGGTGGACAATGGGACAGGGTATGGCAGCCAGCGTGGCATGAACAGGTTCCCCAAGTGAGCAGCACATATACCACTGCCTGCAGTAGCTGCTAGCCATGGAGAAAATGGTCCTTCATTTAAAAGCAGCGTGTGCCTCACCCTGAGTCAGTGTGCATTGATAGGAAAGTTCTTGTTCCTAATGCATGCTCAGCATCTATCCACTCCTTTCCCCTCCAAGCACAACCTGACTCTAATCAGTAAGGACAGGATTTTGCCTCGTATTGTTAGGTCATTCCTGAGACTGGAAAGGTGCAGAATGCAGGGGGAGGAAAGTTAAGTAGTGCAATGGGTCAATAACTTGTTTCCTGCTGCACTTGTCTCCTCTTTCTGGAATCCTGGGTGCCAATGCAAAGAATGTTGGACATATAGTTTTAAAAGAGCTGGCAAAGTAAATCCTGTCTGTCAATTCAAAAAGGAGGTGGAGATGATTTCAGAAGAGAAGAGAATAGCAAGGCATAGTCACTATATATAGGACTCAGTGTGAAGGTGGCGACGTTGGAGTATATTGTATTTTTATCTCAATAGAGGAGGTATCTGTCTATCTCCCATAAAAAGCTCTGTGTGTGTGTGTGTGTGTGTGTGTGTGCGCTCCTGTTCATGCACTGAGACAAGAACATAGGCTTTAGGCGGACTGGTATCTATTCAAGTGACACCATCGTAGGACCTAATCACATCAGCCACGCCATCAGGGGTCGTTCACCTGCACATCTACCAACGTGATATATGCCATCGTGTGCCAGCAGTGCCTCTCTGGCATGTACCTTGGCCAAACTGGACAGACTCTACACAAAAGAATAAATGGACACAAATCTGACATCAGGAATCATAATGTTAAAAAACCAGTGGGAGAACACTTCAATTTCTCTAACCACTCAGTGACAGACTTGAAGGTGGCAATTTTACAACAAAAAAACCTCAAAAACAGACTCCAAAGAGAGACTGTTGAACTTGAATTAATATGCAAATTAGATAGAATTAACTTAGGCTTGAACAGAGACTGGGAATGGTTGGGCCATTACACTAATTGAATCTATTTCCCCATGTTAAATATCCTCACACCTTCTGTGGGTCATCTCGGTTATCACTTCAAAAGTTTTTTTTTTCTTCTCCTGCTGATGATAGCTCATCTCAATTGATTGGTTTCTTACAGTTGGTATGGCTATTTCCACCTTTTCATGTTCTTGCTGCATGTTCCAGTCTATGTAGCCGATGAAGTGAGCTATAGCCCACGAAAGCTTATTCTAAAATAAATTTGTTAGCCTCTAATGTGCCACAAGTACTCCTGTTCTTTTTGCAGATACAGACTAACATGGCTGCTATTCTGAAACCTAGTATTTTCTGTGTTTCTAAGGGCAGACTTTCATATTCTCTGGATATTTTTGCCTGGCTCTGGCTTTTTTTCCCCGTATTTTCCTTGCACTATAATATTCATCACCCAAATAGCAGTTTAGTGGCATGATTCATGAACAGGATATCTGTGTCTGGGGTATAGTTTGGCCCTGCTACACTTTGGAGGACTACGGAAGCTTCATGCATAGTGCTCCACGCAGAAACTTTTCACGCTTCTCACAGCTGTCAAAAATGTATTTTATTTAGTGTGTATCCACGCTGTAGCTTTTCCCCTGAGCTGTAAAGTATGCCCTCACCTAGAAAGTAACCATATATTGCACATGGAGAGGATGGCTTTTAACAGTCTAAAGTATCCAGGTTAAATTATTTACACTCCCTTGCATTCAGTTCCCAGCAAATCCTTTAGTCCTCTGTTAGATTGAGTTCCATGCAGTTTATTGTGTGGGGATCTTTCAGATAACACTTTTAAAAGCAAAAGTCTTATGCCTTCTGCATAGGCATTAAAGATCTCATGGCACTCTTTGTAACAGTTGAGGTTTGCCCTGGTTTCCTTTGCAAAAATTCCTCCTGCTCCTGGCTCTTGAGCAGTAGGCTCTGCACTATTAAGTTGCCTGTATCCTCCACTTCAGAAGTGGCTCCATTTCTGTGGTGTTTGTATAATGATTCACATATGTATTATATATATATATATATTGTGGCAAAGTCCCGTCTCAGTCTCCCCAGCCTCTGCTGTTTTTAGCTCTGGTGAGACTGGCTAGGTGTCAGTCCCCTTAGGGGACAGGGGAAGTCTCTCCTGTCCTTCTCTCCAGTCTAAATTTAATTATTTTTTTTTTGTCTGTCTTGTAGTCCTGCCTGCCTGCCGGAAGGCTTGGCTGCTGGCTTGCCTGGCTGGCTCCTCCTCCTCTCTCTCTCTCTCCTCTCCTCTCTCCTCCTCCAGGGGGTAAAAAAAAGGTCTCAGGCAGCTCAGCAGCTCCAGCCAGCTGATCCTAATTACCTCAGGTCCTCAGCTGCTTTCTAATTTGCCTCTTTCTAACCCCTTTCTCTCTGAAGCTTGCTCTGCTGAACCTGTAGTTTGAGTTGTTGGAGGAGGAGGGCCTTAACCCTCTCTGGGACTCTCTCTCCCCCCTCTCTGTGTCTGTCTTGTGTTGTTTTATAGTTATATATAAATAAATACACACAACATACTACATTGTATTCACATGTGCAGAGCATGGATAAAAATGATTTAGGTACCACCAGGTAAAAAATATGTAGAGATGCGCTGGAACAATAAAATACCATTTCCCTTTGTAGGAGTTTGGCTCTGGCTGTAAAATTCTTGGCTACGGTCTGTCTCTAGATAACAATATTTCAGGAGCTCTGCTGAGGCTCGTATGCACTTTGCGCTTGGAATGGTTTGAATTCTTTGCTTGCTCTGTGGTGATGGGATTTGTTTTAGTTTTTTGGCTCCATGGATGCTCCTCCTGAGCTCAAGAGGCAGAAGAGCAACAGCTTGCTGAGTATGAGTGGCAACAAGAGGCTTCTTTGCCAGGAGTTGAGAATCCCGGCAACTGGTTGTGTTGTGCCCAGCTCTAAGCTCTTTCCATCTGTCTCAGCGCCATAGTGTTAAAGGGGGTGTGTTTGTAGGATGGCTTCCTAAGTGGAAGAAAAATGTGTTCCATATTCTGCCTTTCATGACACATCTCAGATGCAGTGAGGCATGGAACAGAGTAGATTATTTTATTAGCCTTATAAGAGGAAGTAGCTTGAGGCTGATGCACAGCTTCCCATGGCTGGGGAGGGAGATGACTTCCATTGAGCATCACTGACCTTCACTACTACAGTCATGCATGGACACTGCATCCATGCACACACAAGCAAGTGACTGATGTTAGCCTTGTAATGAACTATTGTAGCTGTCCCCACTAAAATCCTCACAAAAATGAGATGCTAATCTCACTGAGCTATCTCAGGGCCTGATCCAAAGCTCATTCATTCCAATGGGAGACTTTCCATTGACTTCAGTGGGCTCTGGATCATGCCCCAAATGAGCAACATTTTAAAATAAAAATGTTCTCCACTCTCCCTCAAGAGCTACCTTCTCAGGAATTCTAACGGTACCTACTGAATGTGCCCCAAAGATGTCTGGCTCACCCCCCGACCTCCACTGTAAAAACAACGCTGAGGTGAATTCCTCTAATTTCACCATGTGCAAAACTGTTCTCACAGATCCAGCCCATAAGTGGGTTGCTTGCTGAGATCTGGAAGACAGTTGTTTATTATACTGCAGGAATGTGTCGAGTCTGCCTGGTGCTGATGAAGGAAAGGATTAAATATGATTGGGGAGGTGTTGGGAAGGATATGGAATGACAGAAGAGGTATATAGGCAGGTGGTTTCTCTCCTTGTGTATATGTGGCAGGGGCAGGAGAGAGGAGGGGCGGGGAAGGTTAAAGTGATGATAAAGATTCTTTAGGAGTTCTTAAAAAAAAAAAAAAAATCTTGGAGAACGGCCAGGGCAGCCTCACGTGTTACTCTGCATCAGATGGGAAATTTCAGTGGTGAGAAGGTATTTGGTGAGTTTTCTCCTAGGAATTACTCTTTATCACCGGCTCTAATGGCTTGTTTTTCAGAAATCTTAACCTGAGAAGAGTCACCAATTTGAATCATTGTTACAGTTCATCTGAATGCAAACAGTGAGCTAGAAATCAATAGGCTTCAAGAGATTTCTCCGCATCTTCCCAGAGGTTTTCACTACTCATCGTTAAACTTTTTTTTTTTTTTTTTTTTTTTTTGTAATCAAGTCATTTCAAGAACATTATGAAAGCCACTGGAGAGGGTCAGGAGAGAGGTAAATCATCTCAGAAGTTCACACTTGTTCTTCTACAGCTATGAGATCTAAAAATACCCAAGAGACCAGGCAGCTGTCTTTCAAAATTCCTTCATCCTAGCTATATAATAATAATGCTAGCCACATCTAAGGCTTGATCCAAAGCCCATGGAATGACTCCCCGTGACTTCAGTGGGCATTGGAAAAGGCTCCTTCAGCACCTTCTAGCCCAAGGTCTAAAAGTCCTTTATAAACATCAAATAATTTTAGCTTCACAATGTACAGGACCTCTGAGCTAGGTAAGGATCACCATTCTACAGCTGGGAGAACAGAAATGACCTCCCGATTGCTACTCCTGTACTGTGACCAGAAGACTATCCTTCCTCCTAATCTGCTTAACCAGAAAACCATTTCCCTCTATATAGCTATGTTCACAACATGGGCAAGATCCACATACATTTTTATGGAGGCCTCAGATTACTGTGATTTATCTTGGTGTTTAGAGGACATAAAATCAAACACTCCCATGATGGAGACAAAGATCAGCCATCATTTCTTAGTCTTGAATTTTTATACTATAAGCACACCTGAGGTTTATTGTTACTGTTTTAGAGTTAACAGCTTCTTGTCACTAAGGGCTGGTTCAATTAGGGGTGTGTGTGTGTGTGTGTGTGTGTGTGTGTGTGAATGACCCGGTACAGCAGCTAAGGAAATATCAGTGCTGTATATATACTGAGCTACCAAAACATGTTGCATTCTGCAGCACGTTACTGCTGAGGATCTCAAAGTGCTTTATAATATGAATAAATTAAGCTTTACAGCACTCTTGTATAATATGTTGTTCTACCCTTTTCCCAGATGGGTAGACTAAGGCATGGAGAAGTTAAGTGACTTCCTCAGTCTTACTCAGTGAGGCAGTGCCAGAGCAACATACAGAACATCACAGTCCTGTTGTCTAGGACTCTTCCCTAGCCAGCAGGAAAATAGTCTTACCAGCTATTCTGATTCCCAAGGATAATTTCATTTTAACTGTTTTGGCAGCAGCAAATAGCTGAATGACACCACTGCACAATATCAGTAACAAGTTTTTACTTGTCCTGAGAGCTAAGTAAAATCTAAAGCATACAGAGAAAAAAAGAGTAAGATGATCATAAAAAGGAATTAAGCTTTTGAATGGAGGCTGGATTACACAAGGGTTCTGAACAGGATAAATTATGAAACTTTTCACCGCAAGGTGCAAATTCAGCCCATAGTGATAGTGGCTGAAAACGACTGCTATTTGATAAGTGACTAGTAGCCTCTCTGAAATAAATCAGTGATTAATTCCAGCTCCTAGTGGGGAGCTATTTTACATTGGAAAACCCATCATTGGCCATGCCACTGATTGTCATTCTCATTGGTAGCTTTTATACAGCAGCCAAGGGTTACATGGTGATGGAGGCTGAATGCCCGGGCGGTGTTCTCTGGGGTGAGGAACACAGATTTGGGTATTGTCAAAGGAAGTTTGCACGTACATTATCTAATGTATTTGTTCCATGGCTAGAGAACTTCAGTCCCTAGGACTAACTAACTCTTCACTTGCCCTACGTTCACTCATACAATAATGTAAAGAATGAAATGATAAAGTAAATAGCAGGAGATTGATGTCTTATGGTATTGTGCCTTCCACTCAACAAATCACACTATGAATATTGCAGTTTAGGCCATTTGGGCTGTGATTAGTCTACGATGGTTGGGACTGGGTTTGAGTTGCAGCCAGAATTTGCCTGATCTGGGTTAAATATATTTTGTGGCAAAACTGGTATGTGTGCAAGAGAACTAGGTGATTGATTTCCTCCATGCTGACTGGCTCTGGTTTCTTATCTGGCCAGTGACCTAACGGAATGAAAATGAAAGACGACTACTGGCAGCGATAAGGCCAGTGTGCTTGCTTAATAACCCCATTGGGATTACAATAATAGCCACAGATAGGCTACCAAGTCTGCTAATGCTCTCCAGTGGGATTTGCAGCTTATAAAATGTCTTTTTTTTTTTGCAACGAATCTGGTGTTTGAGCAGCCCTCACCTTTCACTTTTTACTGTCACAAGGAGATTGCAAGTGACCAAACAATGGATGATATTTGATGAATGTAACAATATAATAATGGAGGCCAGTCTTCTAATTTCCCTCCTCTGTATGTGTGTATGTATGTATTTATTTATTTACGTATTTATCATATGAATTTAGGGCTGATGAAAGGTTGTGGATTGACAGCCTTGGAACCACTAGCCCTTCATTTACTACAGACCAGGTCAAGAACACACAGCGGTAATGCACACTTACCCATACTAATAAATAAATAAATACTGTCCCTGTGATGTATGTCAACCCTGACCTTAAAGAAACAGACTGCTATAACTGAGGGAAATTCAGACTCTTGGTTAAGGCTGTAACGGGATGCCACTAATGTCACTGTGCCACATTAGTCCATTGGAAATTGGAATGAAGATACACCCAACAGCTCACACACCCCCAACAGCTGCAAGGGAGTAGGGATTCTGGATCACTACTACCAAACTGTGCTGGATTTGAACCATTGACTGATAACAGCCATCCATTCCCCTGAGCAGCACAGGTCTTTGGTGGCCACATCAGAAGGAGGTCTAGTGCATAAACTTCTCGGACAATGTCACATTTTCTCACACTAAGGGAAAAATCTGAGATTCATTCTCTAAAGATCATTTTTTAAAGTGCCACACATGCAAGATGAGTTTCTAACTCAACAGAAATTGTGAGATTCATCTACCAAATTGTACTTATATAGGGTACAGTATAACAAACTATACCCGGTTCTAAATGTATACAGAAATATGCTTGAACATAAATATTACATAAACACTATGCACATGCAAGTGTGTGTTTCTTCACTGTATATACATTTGTAAATTCATGTCTGACAATCATTCTACCCTGTGCCTTTACAACCTTTTGTTCTTGAGTATTATGAAAAGGATTTAGATGAGCATTATATGAAGAGTGCTTAAGAATCCAAGCGATGACAAATTAGGGACAGGAATCCAGTGCAGGTAAAATAAAATCTAATGTCAACCTGTACACCAAATTCAGACAGAAACAAACCTATTCAAAGGATCAAATAACATGAGTTGAATATATAAGAAAAAACTGCTCTTATGGGATGTGGCAAAAGCCACTTGGGACTTCTAAAATTAGACTGGTAAAATCACTGAAGGGGGGGGGAAAAAGACCAGCCTCAGTCAATGGATAAAATGAAAAGACTTCAATCTCTAACTTCCATGATTCTGCATTTCCCGGGTTAATCTCGGACGGGAGATATATGTACCAAAATATCATCTGCAAGTCAGAGCACACACTATTTCTGGCCCAACTGAAACTAGCAAGCACCAGAAAACTATGATGATTTTTTTCTTGAAAATTTTGCAACCTGATTTTCAGAAAGACAAGTTATTTTTTGATAAGCTTGAGATTTGACGTTGTTACTGCAGAGATCAACTCAAAATAGCCAAATATCACAGGGAGACAGCAGGCAGATTTGTAATCAAGTGACTTAATCTCTCCTATTTTTAAGTATTTCTGCAGTGTTACTAACATGAAGGTTTTCATAGTTCTTGACACATAATGATGCAACTTTTTCTGCCTATGAAGATATTAAGAAACATGGACTCTCCTTACCCCTTCCATCTGGATCCTGGGATTTGGTGCCAGCCTGTACTGATTAAGTTGTAAACCTCTTGGATCTCCCCTGTCTCTCCTGATTGAGGCAGGAGAGGTCAGGACCCGAGATCTTTGGACTGAGCCAAACCTCATAACATTTTGTCCATATCTGACACCGTCCAGTAAGCGAATTAGAAGCAAGTTGGATGGTAACTCTTCAATACTGCAGAAGACTAGAGTTCTGCACTCCGGGCACCTCAGCTCATTTTGGGATTTCAGTATCCCCTGTAGACAAGGCTTGCAGAAGGTATGCTGGCATGGTAGCACTTTGGCCGTGACATCTAGCTTTTCAAAGCACACAGGACATTCCAACAGGTCAAGTAAAGCGAAATCGTCCATCTTTAGTGAAGAACTCCAGTCTCATGTGAGGCCAGGAAAGTCCACATGATACATTCACCAGAGCATTGGGTAGCAGATGCTTCAGTACCTTCAAAAACGACACTGAAATCCTGAACTCAGAAAACCATCCTGCATGAAGGAAAAGAGAGGAGGAGGGGGGAAAAAAAGAACCGAACTTGACTGCTACAGTATGAAACCTATCCCACCTACATTGCAAAGCAATGCCTCACGAGCCAATTTGCAAATGTATACTTTGCTCTCACATCCAAGTTTGAAGTGAGTCATTTGTGATTCAGTACTAGTGAGAAGAATTGTATTCAAGCTCAAGTCTGCTGCAGGAGAGACCAAGCTTCTGTTCATCAGGGTAGATAAATAACTGTAGCTCAGATTGAGGCAACCATACTAATTCATGCCTGTGACCCAAAGCAGGGCAACTCAATCAAGACAGGAACATTCCTTCTCACAGGTACTGTAGGAAAACTTTGTTGTAATGCTTTGCAGCCTATTCTAATGTTAATTATGAATAATATAACAATACCTCAACCAGATCAGGAGTGGAGACCCTCTGGTAAATATCCCATAGAGTTGAGAGTAAATATGTTCAATCTTAACACAGCAGTTTAGTTACACACAATCCCACACACCCCCACACTGTTTCATTTTTAACATCTTTCCTAATTAGCTTTCTTTCTACTAGTTTTGGCAGCAATTCTATATAAAAAAAAGTCACCCAAATACAAACATAATTCTTGTACCTTGAGGAGAGACTTTAGTTAAGGAGTTTAGTATTACTTTAGTTAAGGAGCTCTGCAATTTCATCCTCACCTAGACTGGTTGCTTCGGTTATCCAAAACAGCCTGAGAAGTCGTCATTCCCTCCCACAATGTAAAGTCACTGAACCGGTTTAGCTCCTTTTACAATTGTATGTTGGTTTACACGGAGATATGGATACATTTTGGATTCAAGTTATGGCTTGTGAAAACAAGTACAGTTCTGTAACACACAGTAGGTAGGTGTGTGTGTGTGTGTGTGTGTGTAAAAAAAACAAAACAAAACAAAAACAAAACAAAAAAACCTAATAAGATCCCATTTACCAGGAATCATTTCCCCTCCGATGCTGAAACAAATATTGCTAACCCTGAAACCTCCTCTCTGAAAATCCAGTGTGGTACCCGTGCCACGTTAAATACAAAGATTTTGTAGGCTACTTTTCCTAGTAATCCTGATCAATCTATACTGGAATATTTCCCCATGGATAAGGAACATTATAAACAGCATAACTTCATTTGTTAAGCTTGTGTTTGAAGATGTCTGCCCCAAAAGGAAACTAGAGCAGGTTGCTAATTCTTGAAGTACCACTAACCTTGTGTTTTGTCCCCCTTCTAAGGCAAAATCAGCTCTGCACAGCTCAAGAGATAAGCGTACTCTCTCTCTCCGCAAATTGCAACCCTGTTGAAAACTTTAACATAACTATGTACGTTACTCACTGACAGATCAACTTACGTGTCCAGCCCTGTTAACTCTCTCACTGCCTGACTGCTACTCATAAACAAGTTTCAGAAATAAATTCCTGTACCATGGTTCTGGTTAGGAGCCAGATCCTGATTTGATGTTCTGATCTCAGTGGAGTTTATTCTGGACTTGCACTGCATAAATGAAATCAGATTTTGGATCTTCCTCTTGTCTATGCAACTGTGCTTGTTTCTGGGAAAAGGCAGGAACCACTTTTAAAGCCTCAGAGGGGTAGCTGTGTTAGTCTGGATTTGTAAAAAGCAACGAAGAGTCCTGTGGCACCTTATAGACTAACGGATGTATCGGTTGCATCCGACGAAGTGGATATTCACCCACAAAAGCTTATGCTCCAATACGTCTGTTAGTCTATAAGGTGCCACAGTACTCTTCGTTGCTTTTTAAAGCCTCCTTGCTAAACTCTTTAATCAAAATGAAGCAAAGAACATTTTTTATATGTGGAGATATACCTATCTCCTAGAACTAGAAGGGACCCTGAAAGGTCATTGAGTCCACCCCCATGCCTTCACTAGCAGGACCAAGTACTGATTTTGACCCAGATCCCTAAGTGGCCCCCTCAAGGATTAAATCTCAACCCTGGGTTTAGCAGACCAATGCTCAAACCACTGAGCTAGCCCTCCCCCCCCGCAATGGATGCAGTCTCAGAAATAGGCAGCAGTCAAACTTAGCATTGAGAGTTTAGATTTGCCATATTGGAAAAGACCAATGATCCATAGACTAACACCCTGTTTCTAGCACAGGTTATGGAGGCAGCAGACCCTCCAATGGCACCTCTTTGTTATATTTTATCAGAAGTGGGAATCCACTTTCTGATCTGCTCTGGTGATCAGCTTTGTCTTCAAGCATGGGCACTGTGATATCTTATCACTTACATACAGGGGGCTAAAGTCACAGAGGAAATTAGACTCCTAAGTCCAACATTTAGGTGCCACTGGCATTTACAAAACCCCTGCTCAGCTGCCGCCTAACCCAGTAGGCACCTAAAAACCTACTTGGCACCTAAATTTTCAGGCTAAAAGTTCCCTAGATGCCTATGTTTCTGCCTCTGGGCATTTGCACTGATGCCTCACTCTAGCCACAAAGATGTCTAAGCCCCGGAGTGATTCACAAAGCAGGGGAAGATAGGAAGGGCATCTGTGGGGCTTGATTCTGCATGCATGCTCAGAGGCTACCTACCAGATTGCATGCCATTCAAAATCCCTTTGGAAGAGGAGGTGGCGGTGGTGCCCACCATCTGACTTTTAGCCCAGTGGTTAGGACATTCACTTAGGATGTGGGAGAACCATGTTCAAAACCTTTCTCCCCTTCAAGCAGAGGGGAGAAAGCACCTAACTCCCTGAGAGGAGCAGGGCTTAGGATATATCTCTCACCACAGCATCTCCCATTGGCTAGCTTAGGCAGCTCTTAACTCACTATGCTGGCTTTTGTGAATCCCATTGTTAGGCACCTCTCTCTCCCCATTCATTGTACAGGGAGCCTAGTGCCTGCTCCAGGCTCTGTGAATCCCAGTGATTTTCTAAGCATCTAAAAGGTAGGTGGCGTGATGCTCTGGTTTGCAATGCCGAAGTCCCTTTGTAACTCTGCCACAGTCAGTGTAACCGCAGGTGGTCGTCTCGTTCAGATCAATTCTTTTAAGGAAACTTGGTAAGCTATTTACCTCCATCCTATCATAAGTCAGTGAGTTCCACAAATGATATATTGCTTTAAAAAAAAAAAGCTTATTTATACCATTCTAAATATTTAAAATTCATGGAGTAAGAGAAAAAGGTAACATTGTGACATGTTTATTTCAAAGGGAATAAAGCATTAAGGATACAGTTTCCACATCTTTAAGGTATTATAGGATAGTTTAAAAACAAAACAAGACATGGATCTATGAACATACTGGTAACACTTTTTAAGGTTCCCAAATGCATATTTAATTTAGATTGGGTATTACAGTTATGGTATGTTAAACACTAATCAATTATTAAAATAAGTTTTGAGAATTTATCACAGTGTGGTAGATATTACATTTTATATGACTAAGTTATTTAGTTCAATAGATACATTTTACGCTTCAATTAGTGCTAATTTATTGCAAAATAATGGGCCATATCCTGTTGATGTGAAAATCCTATTGTAGTCACCAGGAATCAAAAAAATCATTATTAGGGTATGTTTTAGTCACATCCGATTGAATCTAGGTTTCGTAACTAACTTTGCACGTATTCTCATTTGGAGGGATATATGACTCACTCAAATTTACCTGAGCTGTCTTACATTATCCTTATTTGTATTATCGTAGTCCCAACTGAGATTGGACTAGGAAGATTGGACAGAATGAAGAATCAAGCCCAGAGAATTTTGGAACTGGGGTAGCAAGCTCTGTGCTGGGTATCTCCACCAGGACCGGCTCCAGGCACCAGCAAACCAGCCTGTGCTCGGGGCGGAGCAATTCCAGGCGTGGCATTCTGGGAGGTGGGGTTTTTTTGTTTTTTTTTGCTTCGGGTTTTTTTTTTTTTTTTTTTTTTTTTTTGCTTGGGGCAGCAAAAAACCTAGAGCTGGCCCTGATCTCTGCAAGTGGGTTGGATGGGAATGAGTCTTTGCTTTACCCTCATCCTAGACTGTATAGTGAGGAGTTTTGGAATATACAACATCCCAAATATACTGCTGTGTTCCTTGAGCTGCATGAAATGTTCTTCAACTGACTGTATTGCACAATCTAGCACCTGGTTAAAGAATTCAACTTTGAATTGTTGTTTGGGGTCTTTCATGGGATTATCCCATGCCTCGTAATCAAAATGTCTTCTTCTTCGGTGACTCTTGTTTCTTGAATGGGTGGGAAAATAGCTTCAGTGTGAGGTTCCTCTGTCAACTTCTGTGCACTCTTCATAATGTTTTGAAATCCCTTATCTGACCAGAAAGCAAAGTCATACCTACAGTCTTTCTCCAGTTGTTCCATTGCTCCAGATATATCAAGGTCAACACCTTGGAGTCTCTTGCTTAGAACATTTATTTCAAACGGTATGTCATGCCACAACACTAAGCCACACAGAAATTTGAAGTTATGTATGTTTCTGGTGATTCCTTTTCCCTCTGCCACTGTTCTCCCACGAACAGTTCCTGTCATAGCATTATCCTCCATAATGGCAACTATGGCATCATCTGACTTCCCAATTTGGTGTTCGATAGGCTTTATCACCTCCACTTGAGTTTCCCATCATGTGGCACTCAGTGGTTTCAGTGTCAGAGAGGATGTTCCCAGATGTTGCTTCAAAATTTGCCATTGATGAGTCGATGCAGAGAAAAATACATAGATGCTTTGAATTACATTAAAAAATTCAGCAGTCTCAATAGAAGCTGATGCTGCATCACTGACCACCAAGTTCAATGAATGAGAACTGCATGGGACAAAAAAAGCTCGAGGGTTTAACTCTTGGATCCGTGTCTGCACTCCTCTGTTCTTTCTTCTCAAGTTGGCACCATTATCATAGCCCTGACCTCTTATGTCAGCTATCACAATTCCCGTATCTTCCAGCTTTTTAAGAAGCACATTTGTCATACCAGCTCCTGTAGTATCATCAATGTCAATACATTCTAGAAAATGTTCTGACAGTCACCATTACAGGACATAGTCACTAGGTTCTGTTGTTACAAAATGCACCATTAAAGTCATTTGTTCCATATGGCTGATGTCAGGTGTGCAGTCCAGAATAAGAGTAATATCTTGCTGACTTCAGATCTGCCATAATCTTCTGTTTGACTTCTGTTGCCAGTAACTGTATGATCTCATTTTGAATTGTTTTTCCAAGGTAGTGGTATGTGTACATTTTTGGGTGGTGACTCTTCTTAGATGCTCTTGGAGTACTGCATCAAACTCAGCTATCAGCTCCACAATTTTAAGGAAGTTTCTATTGTTTGGCACATACAGGTGATCTGAAGTGCCACACAATGCTAGGTTTTGGGTAGCAAGCATTCTCACAATGGCAATGAGCCTTTCAGAACATTTTGCCAGTAAAAAGACCCTGATGCAATCTTCTCTTGATGCTAATCATCTATGGTGGCCTTTAACCTTAATCTCATCTCAAGCTCTTTCCACCTATGGAATGCTCTCTGGTGATTTGCTGCCTTCTCATGGCATGCCACATTTCTAGCCAGATTTTTCCAGTCCTTTGTTCCTGTAGAACCCAGTGTGGCTGGAACATTAGACTGGAAGAGTTTGCAACAAAACCAGTGTGCAGCATTCTGAATTTGAGGACATAAACCATGGCCTCTCCACTTTGTCATCACTGGGGATTTCATGCCAGTAATGTGTTGGATGGAAACTTCTATTTTCATTGTCTTTGAGGAACATGAAATTTTTCACTTGCTGTGGCCCATGCAGTACAAGGAAGTCCCCCAGGCTACTGCTCAAGTGGATCCACAGTCCTGGATCATCTAGACTTAAGGAACTAAACTCAGCAGCAGCTGTTTCTTGTACCTCCACCACACTCTCTTCTCTGATCTACACTTTTCTTCAGGAATGTGCATGGTTACATCCATTTGAGATGGAGATATGGATGCTGCAGTAGCTGTCATGTCACCTGCACTCTGACTTACTGGAAGATCCGGCATCTCCTCACCACTCACATCCTCACTGGGGACGGAAGGCTCACCGTGAACATTTGTGTCTGTGTATCTCAGGAGAGTGCCTTCCTGCTTAGCTAGAAAAACTTCCTTTTCTTTCTTTCTTTTTCTGAATGCTGCCCCAGAGGGGTGTTCTCTTCTTTCACTCATGACTGCTGTTCTGTGCCAGCTGTAGTGGCTCTCAACACTCAGTTGAAGGGGACAAATAAGCAGGCTGGTAGCAGGGCCTGAGTGAGGGAAGATATCAGCGTTTTAAGGCCTAACTGGCTCCTACTACTTCAGTTGACTGCCTGTTCTCCTCAAGTGGGTTCAGGGAAGCAGGAGGAAACAGGAAGCTCCCTGAGAAGCTGGTGTTAATCAGTCCAGGCTCCTGGGAGTGCTAGAGAGGTACATAAGAGGCTCCTCCTCCTCTCTCTCCCTGCAGCTCCGGCTGCTTTCTGTTATTCCCTCTCACCTTTTCTCCTGCCTGCATGCTATGTCTCTTGTGCCCTCCTTCCTCCAGCACAGTACTCCACCATATGTGTGCATCTAGAGCAGAGAGAATACATATACACCAGCAGCAGACCATTTTCTACACTCTGGGTTCTAATGGCATCCCCCCCTGCCCAGTTTGGCACCTGAGGTGGCCACCTCAGTTTGCCTCATGGTAAGGCCTGGAACTACTTCAGCCCACACTTCCTTTTTCTAGCAATACTTGGGTTCAGAATTGTTAGTGGTCTTCTCCCATGAGCCAATGGGCCTGCTCCTACTCCCGCTGAAATCAATGGGCATATTACCATTAACTCTAGTAAGAGCAGGAATGGGTCCAATATGCCTAGGGATCATTTCGCAGATTTGCTGTTCTGCAAGGTTCTATCCTGCAAGGTGCTGATCGTTCCTGTGGAGGTGAGCACTCTTGTCTTCCCTTTACATCAATGGGATTTGTGGGGGCTCAGTACATGGGAAGACAGCCCTACAATAATAGCATATAACATTTAAGTAAACACTTCCTCATTTTTCAGTTCAATAAGGCATCATATAATCATGAGTGCTCCCCTAATTATCTGCTAGTTCTAAGTCATAACAAAATGTCCTATCTGGAAGTGGAACAGGAAGGCAAGGGAAGGAAGCTAATGGTACCTTTTAATTTGTGCTGTTGGCATCAGTGTCCCTTGTTTTATCAGCTGACCTTCTCTTTAGATGCCTGCTTTTGATCTAACATCCTGATGTGCCACCTTTGTCTGTTAGTCTATAAGGTGCCACAGGATTCTTTGCTGCTTTGTAGCAAGGGGAATAATGGCCTGCCCTGTATAGAAGAAACCAGATACAAGGAAAAGCAAAATAGATTCTCCCCCCACCACCCCAATTCCTGCCATACCTCAGTTGCATGTTTCTAAGGGAACACTAGAGATTTCTTTTCACTCCAGTTCTATCCAGTGCTTCTGGTGAGTCTTTATGCCCATAATACTCCCTCCCTCACCCCGGAGGAGGGAGGTCACTGAAGGGCTGGCGGTAGCCCACCGCCAAGCTTATCACAGCTTAACAAGGGCCGCTGGCGAACAACAGTCTCAAGGGGCTGGCTATAGCCTGGGCGGGGCTCAGGCAACCAGAAAACACTACAGTCTCCTGGTAGGCTGGGGCCTGGACTTGCAGGGCTCAGGCAGCCAGCAAACAACAGTCTTAAGGGGCTGGGGCCACTCATCTTCAGAGCGAGAGCCCCTTGCAGAGGCACGAGGGTCACCCGGGGGGGGGCAGGGGGACATGGGCCCTCCCTACTCCACCATGTCCCAGCCCAGGGCCCTGGCAGAGGTGGAATCAGATGCCTCAGGATCAGCAGGGATCCAACTGCAACACGCCGACACGGGGGCTGCTCCTGGGCCACTTCCTGCCTCCCCTGGGGTGGGTACCTCTGACGTCCAGTCGTTGTCTGGTTCCTCCGGGTAAGCGGTGGCGGGCACTCCGGGCCAGTTGTTGTTCATGTCAGGGCCTTGGGCCGAACCAGGCGGGGGATCCGCTCCATGCTGCTCCGGAACCGACAGCACATCCTTCCCCTCTACAAGCTTGCCCCCGAATGGACTGCGGGTCTGGTCTTTTATACTGCTAGCCACGCCCCTGTCCTTCTGGCAAGGGGGGCGGGGCGGCCTAGGCTCCGCCCTCCAAGGAGCATGTAATACTCCCTCACTCACCCCGGAGGAGGGAGGTCTGTCCACCTCACTACAGCCCCAGTCATATATCTCCCTCCTCCCCCCTCAATTTAAACAGGTATATAATATGGGTTTGACTTTCAGTAGTGTTGAGGACCCACATGTCCAGCAGGGGCGGCTCCAGGCCCCAGCACGCCAAGTGCGTGCTTGGGGCGGCATGCCGCGGGGGGCACTCTGCAGGTTGCCGGGAGGGCGGCAGGCGGCTCCGGTGGACCAGCGGAACGCGGGACCAGCAGACCCTCCACAGCCACGCCTGCGGGAGGTCCACCGGAGCCGCCTGCCGCCCTCCCGGCGACCGGCAGAGCACCCCCAGCGGCATGCTGCCCTGCTTGGGGCAGCGAAATGTCTAGAGCTGCCCCTGATGTCCAGTATGGTTAATGAGAGCTTCAGGTGTTCAGCATCTCTGAAAACAAGGGTGTGTGTGTGTATGTGGGGGGGAGCGCATGCATGCACATACGCTAGATAGTGCTAATTTCCCCCCCCCCATAGATTTTGATTTTGTTAATAAATCCATTTTAATTGTTCTTAAGCCACATGTAACCTCTCATCTGCTTTGGCTATACTGGTAAAATTGCACTGAGGACTGAACATAAAAGCACCTGAAATAAGGATCTAGATTGTAAAGACTCTATCCCTCCAACCCAACCCACTTACTACTTTTCCTCTTTGCAAATCTTTCTAATTTGGTTCAAACAATTGGAATGACGGTTTCTGAAGTTTTAAAAGCTAACCTGAAAGTGGGGTCTGATCCTGTAAGGTGCTGAATACCCACAATTCCCACTGCTTTATGCAGGAAGCAAAGTAGCACAACAGCTCGCAGGATTGGACCCTTTAATATGGCAAGTGTTCTTTGTGGTTCTGTGGCAATATGCAGACTACTCAACCATCTCCTCTTTTAAACTTTCTGCTGTTGGAAGCACCTGTAAAGATTGCAGTCACATGGGAATGACAGTATATACTTAGGCTTTAGGCATGTCGCATAATATCCCTGTTCCCCACCTATAAAATCATTTTTTCCCACCCTTTGTCCGTTCTGAGAATTTACAGTCTAAATACGCAAAAGCAGGGACTTTCTCTTACCAAGAGTTTGTCAATTGCCTAATGGGACCCTGATCTCAACTGGAGTCTCTAGGTGCTACCATAATAATAATAATACTTTGCATTTTATATAATGCTTTTAATCTTTAAAGCTCTTTCCCAACAGTATTTAATGCTGGTAGCATTCCTGTGAGGTAAGTAAGTATTATCCCCATTTTATATCTGGGGAAACTAGGAAGATGTGGATACACTTGCATGAGGTCACACAGCAAATCAGTGTCAATCTGGGATTAGAACACAAGATTTGACTAGCTCCCAGCAGTGCACCATGCTCAGCCTACTAGCCTAGACCATCTTGCCTGCCCATTGGTTTAGCAATGTTCCTCTTATAATTATGTGTCTGGAGCTATAAATCTGTCAGGCCTTCCCTTTCATTTTAAATCTTCCATTTGATACTTATAATTAACAATGGTCCTGGTCCTGCAACATGCTTAGTGCTTGTGAGGTGCTGCATGCCTGCAGCTCCCATTGAAGTTAACAGGAGCTGAAGGCATGGCAGCATCCTGGCAAGAAGCTGGGAGAAATTACCTGTAGTTATCACAAAGTCTGGTTTTGTTTCACCCAGTACCCACCTGTTCTGTCTATTTTTCAATTCCTGTGTTACAAAGGGTGCCTTCCACTGAATGACAATATATATTCCTAAAGTCAAAGCAAACTTTTTTCTTCTTTAAATTGAACTTTCTCTGTTGTAAAACTTTCATTTTGGGAAACCACAGTTAGGGCAGGAATCGCCATTCTGCTTCAATATACCTAGAGCTCAAGCAGGTGGTTGTCACAATTTACTGTAGCCACAAGTCTTTGCACACAAACTTGTCTGCCAGAAAGCCATAAACTTTTGGCCTTTCCCCTCTGTCTCTAGTGCACTCAGCTGGCTTTTTCAGAAATTAGATAAAATAAGTCCCAACATATACATGTTTTGTCCCTTCTGTGTCTCCAGATGCATCATCGCTAGTGAAAGTTTCTGCCCTCCCAGAGAGGAGAGTTAAAAGTCAATTACTGAGGACAGAATGAACATGCCCAGCTTCATAGGAATTTGTCTTCCCACTCCCACAAGGAGAAAGGATTGTTGTTGTTAGGAAGCAGGACAATGCCCTGCTGACTGTCAAGGCTTAATGAGCTCAGTTGTTGCAGCAGGCGTCACCTTTGTTTTCTGTAGGCTGTCAATGCCATTGCGGTGTTGTAAAGATAAACTACAACAGCCCAAAATGTCCTTAACCAGCCCTATGTGAAGTCTTTCCTTGAAGAACTTTGCAAGATTTCTGCACATCCTTGTATGTTCCATAACATAGGAACAGGTACACTGATTCAGAGTCGAGGTCCGTCTTTCCAGTATCCCATTGCAAACATTGGCCAGCACCAGATGCATCACAGAAAGGTGCAAAAAACCCATCTTGCACTAAATCAGTGTGGGATAATCTGCCATCTGGTTAAGGATTAGGATGAGACTAAGCATTGGAGTTTGTGTTTAAACCCTGAAGCATGAGGTTTAATATCTCTCTTCCAAAATTAATCAGCATTAATTATTGTAACTCTGGATATTCTTGTTATCCATATAAATATCCAGTCCTTTTTTGCACCTTGCTGAGTTTTAGGCTTCAATGACATCTTGTGGCAGTGAGTTCCACAGTTTATTCACATGTTGTGTGAAAAATACCTATCCTTCTATGGATTTTGAATTTGCCACCTTTTCATTGACCATCCCCATGTTCTGATGTTATGAGACAATGTCTTACATAATAATACTTGTGTGAAGTGCTGTTGTAGCCAGATTGGTGGGTGAAGTAATAGCTTTAATTGGACCAACTTGTCTCTCTCACCAACAGAAGTTGGTCCAATAAAAGATCATGTTACTTGGCACTTCAAATATATTGATGGATGATATCATCCCATTCTACAGAATGTGAAAACAGACTGTGTGCCTTTTCAAAGTCATACAGACAATCAGAAGCAGAGTCAGGAATAGAACCTAGATCAATTGACCTCCCTTTTGTGTTCAGCCTTGCCTCACTAGCAGCTTCACATATCATAATGTATATTCATTCCTATATATTAAAAACAAAAATTCCACTTAACTTTCAGATGCTTGTGTAAGCAGAGTTAAAAGACTATGGAGAGATCATATAAAATGTGAAATTCCATTCAGTGTATATACACCTGCATGCTCAGTGTCAATGGAACACTGGGAGATGATTAGTGTAAATCCTGCTATTGTAAAACAACAATCAATGCACATGGGCAAAGCAGTCTTTTTTTAAAAGCCCTTCTACATTGCCAAATCAGAATAGATTTTCTCAGGACCACATCCCACTGAGTTCTACAGATACAGAGACTATGTCCCTGTGTCTACAGATAGGTATTTCAAACCGATTTGACCTCATATTTCAACGTTCTACTGAAACAGAGACACTAGAATTTCATCTTTTCTTTTTTTATTTTTAAGTTGCAAACATTTAAAAATAAAACCAAACTGTACTGCCATTCCTTCCCTGCCCACTCGTTATCCTCAATAATGCCTGTGCCATTTTTTACTCAAACTTGCCCCAAAAAATTCGCTCTCCAGCTGAGCATAAATGTGGATGATTTCAGCCCCAAATGGAAATGTCTGAGAAAGATATGGAAAGGAAATGCTTGAGCATTAACTTAGAGGAGTCTCTCTGCACTCTGCCTGTAATGACAACAATGCTTGCCAAGTGATTTGAATAAGTAAAGTGAGCCTCCACCAATGCTACCCTGTCCCTCTTGTGCAGTGACTGGCCACAGTAACAATCCCCAGACCCTCCCGAGCACAGGGATTACTTCTTTGCTTGTGCCCGCTGGGCTGTCGCCAACCCAAAGAGCTGGCGATACAGAGCTTGCTCCCTAATTAGGGGAACATAGGTTGCACTCCCTGCATAAACATGAGCTCCAGAATACCTCTGCATAGCCTTCAACACAGGGCTGTAACCAAGGGAGCTATGTATGGGTGGTGTCACATACTAAAAGTGTGTGTGTCAGAAAGAGGTGGGTGGTGGTGGGGGAGAGAGCTGGCAGAGGGCATGTGCATGACAGCGTTTCACTTGGGAATATAGAAAAAAGCCTGCTGTTATGTTGTGTATTGTAAATGGATGTCACACTCCTCCTCCTCTGGGGAAAGCATAGAACTCTGACTCTTTTTTTAGCTTGTGGACGGCAGGGAGTGGGGGTGCCACTTCCAAGCTGCTACAAATTATAGATCTAACAACTTGTCCTCCTACCCACTCAGAAACACATCACACAGACCTGCTATTGTTGTTGTCTCTGAAGGCTGGCAACCGAAGATCCTACTTGTGTTTCCAAAGTTCAAAACTAATACCTAGGCTGAGAAGGCTGGGGGTGAGTTGTCTGTGTTAGTAGCCGTCTCACACACTTGGAAGCTGTAATTTGGGTGAACTCACTCTGTGCTTCTGGTAGGACAATGTGTCATGTTGGTCTGAAATGTGGCCAGTGCAACCAAGTGTACACAGCTGCTGTATTCTGGCGATGGATACTGGACATACAGCATAGACAATAAAACATGTGTGTACATGCATTACATTTGCTATAACAACATAATAGGACAACACGAAACCACAGTAATGGACACAATAGTGGAACTTGGACAGAAGAGAACAGAAACTCCCAAATCCCACAAATCTTCCAGTTCAGAAACCAATATTTCATAGTTTATTATATATCATAATTCTCGCAGGCCAAACACAAAACTGTCTGCCTGTTTAATTGTGGTGGCTTCAGTCCAGAATTGGGGAAACAGTAAAAAAAATATTGTTACCAAAATTTTTGGCTTCACCTCCCCCCCAGCCCCATGATATAGTGTGAACCTTTCTGCTAGCAAAGCTCTGGTCCTGTGAATGTTCCTGGAAAGAAAATTTTGTTTCTGCAGCTGCGATTAGTCAGATTAATTGAAACCTGATCATGCAAAGCACAAGCATATGCATAACTTCGCTCATGTGATAGTTCCACTGAAGTCAAAATAGGACTCCAGGGGGACTTAAGTGGCACAGGGATCTTAGGTAAGCTCCTCACAGTGGTGCATTTTCACCTAATAGTGCATTGTCTTTCTGTTGTAAAGCTAAACACAAAGAAAAGAAGGTTCAGAAATATTTCAACTTTGCAATGTCAAGTCTTGAGACCACTCTTTGGTGACAGAGGTTCAGGGACTTGGGTCTCTCTATTGGTGACTTCTTCAGAATAAAGCATAGTTGGAGAAATCCGCACTTGGCCATGTTCTTTAGTACAAGGATTTGCCTGCATGTATTCATTTTAGATTTAATAAAAACGGTTATACTGCATGTTAAGTAGACCTGGCCAGGAATCGGATTTTTCATCTTGTGGGACATTCCAAATTTGTTGTGGTCCAAACCAAAACCAAAACATTACAAAATTTCCTGTGAAACAAAATTCCCAAACCCCATTTTTGATCATTTTGATTGCAATGTTTCATTCTGATTTAAAATCCAATTAGTTCCAATTTTGATCTTTTAAAAACTTTAATATTTTTAATTTAAAAAATTAGTTTTGGAACAAAAAAAATCAAAATGTTTCCATTCAAAAAATTATCAAAGTGCTTGACTTCATTTTATTTCAAAATTGACAAATTGTTATCAAAATAGAATCTTTTCAAAAAATGTCAATTTCAGTGAAAATGACATTTTTCATTGAAAAGCTGTTTTGACAAAAAAATTGACCAGCCTTAATATTAAACATATATCAATTGATTCTTATATATTATATATATATATGTATATAAAAGTCTTAGCAGCTGGATTATGTGTGTGTGTATGTGTATTAGAGATTTATTGAACCTCAATAAATATTTAATAATCAACTATTGTATTTTACACATAATAACAATCTTTTCAATCTATCTTCAGTGGACATTTGGGAATGTAATGTAAACCATATGGAGGTCAGTTCAGAATAGAATTGGCATAGGTTAGCATCTGTCCAGAAGGGAGTGCATTATTTTAAAATGAAATGTAAATAATACTCCCTTGAGAAAGCATGTTGGAGATTGTTAAAGTGAAATGAAAATAGGATATTGTGCAGTCAAGATGGGCAGAGGTGATCTTGATTTTCTTCTGGATATTTAAAGTAACATGTATATACTGCAACAGATCCATAGCCAGTGGCTCCCTGTTGCTTCAGAATTGCCACATGCTGCATAGCTTGGCTTCTTGGGACTTTATGACAGCAGCAGAGCAGAACTCAAAAGCAAATAAAAAACCACCAAATGTATTATTTTTTAAAATATCATAATTTTTAAGCCAATCTCTTGATGGGGGGGGGGAACTCTCGATTTTTGAACACTAGGGGTTGGCAGTGCTGAGTCTCCATTAGTTGTTAACAATAGAGGGCCTACGCCACTCATTTGAGAAGGTCTCATTCCATTCAGTAGGGGGCAGCGTGCACACCCCCATCCACATTCAAGTACTTAATTTGGCAAGAGAAAGGCCAGTGGTGCAGGTCACGTGGCTGAGAGCATCGCTGGTGTAGCACCTGGGTTCTGCTCTGCGTGTGGGGTCCTCAATGTGCTGAAACTGCAGCAGAGACTGGGAAGTGAGACAGACTTGAAGCTTGCCAGCAGGGAGGGGTAAGGAGTGGGGATGGGGATGACGGAGGCGGATGGTAGGGAAGCTCTCTTGAGGAAGGGAGTCGGTGTAGAGGCTAATGGGCCAGAATGATGGGGTGGACATTGAGAGGGGAAGAACCCTAGGAGCTGATAAGCCTAGGTCAGGCTCCTGCTTCAATGCCAGATGTTTTCTTTCTCTTTCTACTTTTTGGCTTCTTTCTTTCCCCTGCGTACGGAAAAGAGCCCTGCTTTCAATAGCGTTATCTTCCATCCCCTTTTAAGATAAATAAAACAATAATATAAGTTGTTGGCCATTCTTCCTTCATTCCCAGAGAAAGCAAGTTCTGACCAGGCCTTGGAGAGGACTAGCATGACAAGCTAACTTTGTTTCTTTGATTGTATCATTTCTTAATTATTTTTGAGGGGTTTGTTTGGGCAAACCTTAAAAATCCCCCTCATTAGCAGGGAAATTTACCCACAGGAAAAAAAATAAAATAAAAGCAACTGATTTTGTTCAAAACATTTCTGGAGAATTTAATGCTGGCAGCCTATCACAAACTCATCATCAGCACCCCCACTACAAAAATTGTTCCAGTACCTCACTAGGGTTGCCAGGTGTCTTGTTTTTGATCTGAACACCTGGTTGAAAAGGGACCCTGGCAGCTCTGGTCAGCACCGCTGACTGGGCCATTAAAAGCCCACTTGGCATGGGGTTGGCAGGCTCCCTATCTGGATCTGTGTGAATTCCAGAAGCATTGACATGTCTCTTGGCTCCTAGGCAGAGGGATGACCATGGGGGCTCTGTGTGCTGCCCCCACCTCAAATGCCGGTCCCACAACTCCCATTGGCTGGGAACTGCAGCCAATGGGAGCTGCAGGGGCCGTGCCTGTGGTTGGAGGCAGCGTGCAGAGTCTCCTGGCCGTACCTCTGCCTAGGAGTTGAGGGTCATGTCACCACTTGCGGGGAGCACCTGAGGTGAGCGCCACCTGGAGCCCACACCCCAAAACTCTTCTGCATCCCAACCCCCAGCCCTGAGTCCCCTCCCACACCCAAACTCCCTCCTGTAGCCTGCACCCCATTCCATGATCCAACTCCCTGCCCCAAGCCCTGTTCTGCATCCAAACTCCCTCCCAGAGCTTGCACCCTGCACCCCCCCCGCCCCAACCCCCTGCCCCATCCCTGAGCACCTTCCTGCACCCAAACCCTCAATTCTGGCCCCACCCTGGAGCCCGCACCCCCAGCTCAGAGCCTGGAGCCCCCTCCCACACTCCAACCCCTTGCCTCAGCCTGGAGCCTCCTCCTGCACCCCAGACCCCTTGGCCCCAGCCCAACCCCAGAGTCCACACCCTGGCCCAAAGCCAATACCTCCTCCCACACCCCAATCCCCTGCTTCAGCCAAGAGTGCCCTCCCACACTCCAAACCCCTCACCTCCCCCAGCCCAGAGCCCCCTCCTACACCTCAAACCCCTCATCCCTGGCCCCACCCCAGAGCCTGCACCCCCAGCCGATGCTCTCACCCTCACCCCCTCCTGCACAACCCTCTGCCCCTGCCTGATGAAAATGAGCGAGCGAGCGCGTGAGTGAGGGTGGGGAAGAGTGAGCAACAGAAGGAGGGGGGGATGGAATGAGCAGGGGCGGAGCCTCAGAGAAGGGGCAGGGCAGGGGGCAGGGTCTCGGGGAAGAGGCGGAGAAGGAGGTGGGGCAAGTGTGTTTGGTTTTGTGCAATTAGAAAGTTGGCAACCCTACTGCTCATGTACTTCTGGGGATCTGGGCCACAATGCATTCTCCCCTCCCTAAAAATCTTGTTGCAGTCAAGGAGGGGATTGGATGTGATTTAAATTAAAATATAGAGAGACCAGCTCATGAGGTTTTGTCACTGTTGAACCCAAACCCTGAAATCTCTCTGTCATTTGGCCTCACACCTAGGCTGTAAACCCAGTCTAAACTCAATCCACTGCAAAGATCTCTGGCTTAGTCCATACCTGTCTACCTCACATTTCTTACACTACACTGAAGCCATTGCTGCTCTGTGCATAGGGTGACCAGATGTCCCAGTTTTGTACGGACAGTCCCGATATTCGGGGTTTTTTCTTATATAAGTGCCTGTTGTCCCCCACCCCCGTCCAGTTTTCAGCTGTGTTGTGAGCTTTTCTCGGACGTCATCTTCAGAACTGCAGCCCTTTCATCAGGCCTGGGGATGGGTTGTACTAATTGCACTAATACCCAAAGCTTGGGATAGGAAGTAGAGATGAGGGAGCTTGTTAGTTTTTCTTCTTGCCAGCCTCTTCCTTTTCATGCCTGTTAAGGCCCCATCTCTTTCTCTATTTTCTGCCTCCTGCCATTTTTTTTCCTTTGTGCACTGAAGAATTACAAAATATCCCCCTGGAATTACCTAACAAAGCCTTAACCTATACTGATAACCTTTATTAAGAAAAGAACAGGTTTCCAAGAAGCAGCAGACACGAGCAGCTGTCTAACCAGCTTCTGCAAGCTGGTCTCAGCTCTCCTCAGCAATTCTTTGCACAGGTCTGACCACAGACTTCAGTTACCTAATTAAACCCAGATGCAAATGAGAGCATTATTTGCAACAATATATCAACGTTTATGGTTCCCAAGTGTTTCTAGCCAACAGGAGCACAACAATTCTTATATTAATGGCCCAGGCTTCTGTCTAAAACGGAAGATTGGCCACTGAAGGAAGCATATTTTTCAAAGTTGACTGAAAAACTACAGTTCCTGACCACGTGGTGGAAAAGCTCTGAGTGGGAGGGTTGTAATGGGGTAAAGCCCCCTAACTCAGCATTGAGGTACAGTTTATAGGAGAGTTGGAGTTAAAGTAACTCAAATGTATCCTTATTCCATTGCATTACGAGACCAGAGGTTCAGATATCTGTTCCTAAGTGTTTCTTTTAACCTATTACTGTTATGTAAGTTAATCCTTACAATTTAGGGAGATTTGGAGAATTAGATACAAATGATCTCATATCAGTCTAATAAATAAAGACAGAATAGAGACAGAGAGAGAGAGAGAGAGAGAGAGAGAGAGAGAGATGTTCACATGGTTGAAAAATACACTGTATTTGGCAAGATTGTAACATAGTTTCCCTGACTGGCATAGACAGGTTACATTGTCTGGACATCATGTGATAATCATGCCCTAAACCCATGCCGTGTAAGGGCTAGGCTATATCATGCCTTGGTCCTTAGGGAAAAAAAAAATCAATGTCCATGCTGGTAAGGGAAACTGCTCTAGAACCTTGCTAACAACAGGTTGTTCTGCTAGCACAATTTACTGATAGTGGAGCATGCCACCGAGAAAATGAAAGATTGAGTATCTGATTTTGAAAGCAGGCCTCAGCCTGATGCCTGTTTTTGTGGCTGCAGTAACATGCCAACACAACTGATGTCACTCAGGTTCTGTCTACAGTGCAATCGGAGGTGTGATTGTAGGCCTATCTGTGCTAGCTTTCATCTAGCTGGCGTGGCTAAAAATAGCAGTGTAGATGTGGTGGTGTCGGCTTCAGCCACCTACCCAGAGTTCCCTTGTACAGCCCACACCGAAGCCTGTGCCACCGCAGCTTCATTGCTATTGGCTAGAATAGCTAAATATATCAAGCTAGCTTAAAGCTAGTGTGGGTATGCCTACCTGAGCTGCAATGACACCTCTGATAGCAAGGTAGACATACCCTTTAATGTCCACCTCCCTGACTGAGGATTGCATAAAAACTACATTGTGAGAACAAAATTAAAATTAAGCTTGAAAGGTACACAAAGGGAAGGCAGGTTTTTATAGCATGGCTGAGAGAGCAGCAGAAACACTATTTGTTTGGCTACTGTAATCAGCTGCCCCAAGCTATTGGAATCAGGAGTTCAGGGGGAAGAGAAATAGAAAAAGCAGAGAGTTACTCAAGGGGGCGGAGATGGTCCATCATGCTGGAGGGTCAATCAAAGCCCAGGAGTGTGCATTCAGTTCACACACAAATGGAGCAGTTTGCAAAGGATGGAACTGATTTTGGTTTTCACAGATGCCCACTCTCACACTGAGGGAAAGGTAGGTCTTTTTATAGGCATTTATTTTAAAGATAAAGAATATCAGAATTTCCTCTTGCTAGCCAGCTGGCAGCATTCTCCCTATGCTTGTATGCAGGTCATTGCTGAACTCTGAAGCAGTTTACATTTTCCTTCCATTGCTCCTCCTTGTGTACACTAAAGGAATTGACATGTTCTCAGAAACACCCGAATGGGACCCAACGCTTCCTCATCTCTCTGACTATTGTTTAAATAGCTCTGATGTGTTTTCTGAGTTAGGGTTCTTGCCACTTTGAAGTAATTTTCACTGTTTTCTGTTTCTTAGTGGCTTTAAGCCTGTGTGCTGTAGTTGCAAATGTGGTTTTTTCCCCCTTCTCTGCTGTCATGAGCAGGGGCGGCTCTAGAAAATAGGCTGCCCCCCAGGCGCGGTGTGTGTGCGCCCGCTCCTTCCCGTCGGTCCCGGCGGTCCTCGTCCCGCCCACCGAGCCCGAGACCCAGATGGACTGGAGGACCCGCCGCAGGCATGACCGCGGAGCACCACCGGGAACAGCGGACAGGCGACCTCCCGGGGGCGCTGGGGGGGGCGGGGGTCGGTCCGGCTCGGCGCGCTGGCGCAGTCACATGCGCGCAGCAGCAGTCCGCGTCGCGTCGCGCGTGACCCTGCCGCAGGTATGACCAGCGGCACCACCCACCAGCCCCCCCTCTCTCATTTGGCCCGCCCTAGGCAGCTTGGCTGCTGTTGCTGGTGCCTAGAGCCGCCCCTGGTCATGAGCATAACCTCTCAGACCATGATGGGTTTCACTTTCACCAGAGATACCTTCAGTTTTTGAGGATGGAACTGGAGTCTCTCACCAGGGGGTTGATTCTGCCAGCTGCTGAGTGCTCTCAACTCTCTTTGATTTCAGATAGCATCTTGCAGTTCTCTCGTTGTACATGCACAACCAGGGCAATGAGCAAGTGAAGATAAGGAGTTATTTTCTGGTTGTCTCACTGGATCAGATTCTGTGTTTGATTACACATGTGCCCTTTAATAAGGCTGCATGGGGATAATGGGGACAGAATGTGGCCCTTTTTCTAACAGACATGAACAAAAAGTTTGAATACTAAGGATCTGGGGTGTTTAAGCAAATCAAAGAAAAAGGATTAGCAGCTACTAATAATTATTTAGTGATTTTTTTTTCACTGACATCAGGACTTGTTGGGCATTTCTTGGGAAACTGAATATATCTAATCAGTAGCTACCACTATATAGTAAGACGTTTCCATAAAAACGTGGCAGGAAAATAGGAGACTAATAGCCACACTTTCAAAAATCTTAGCAGGAGGTGCACTTTAGGAAGCTTTGGTTTGGGCATGGGGTGAGCATATATATTTTTGTTTGGATGGACTGTCCGTTTCAGCAGTACATACTATTGCTATTAGGCTTTAATGCGGGAGAAAAGCTACCTACTTGCAACTACTGGGATTTTGCTTTTGTAACACTTTCATCATGAGAGAGAAAAGTGTAATGAGTCCTTTCTGAAGTGCCGCTCTCTGCCCCGTTTCCCTTGGTTCTTGTGCTCTGCTTTGGACCTTTTGCAGTTACTCTTGTGCAATTTCACATAAAGTTTTGCTTCCAAGGGGCCCCCTTTTTATGGGGAAAATGCGCGGAAGTGCACCGTGAAGAGCAATCCATTTTCTGTCTGCAAAAGGGGCAGAGCGCCTGCAGCTCCCATGGACTTTGGACAGAGCTGTCCCTAGGGTACAGCGAATCAGAGTGGCCACCCCGGACCCCACGCTTTGGGGGGGCCTGCGGGAGGGAGGCGGGGATGTGAGGCTGGCAGGCGAGTGGGTTGAGGAAGCGAACTCGGGGGAGTGAGGGGCAGGTGGGCAGGGGGGCAAGGAGGAGCTTCCCCTACCAGATCCTCCCCCTAATGCCTCCTGCCCATCAGTGGGCCCCACCGATTGTGCCACCCCCTCCCTCTCAGCACCTACCGTGGATCAGACATTTTGCCTGGAGTGTCAGGAGATGCTGGGGGTGGGAGGAGAGGATCAAGGGCTCGGGGGAGGGGGGCAGAACTGGATAGGGAAGAGGTGGGGTGGGGGCAGGAAGAGGCGAGGCAGGGTGGGGGTGGGGCCTTGGGGGAAGGGGTGGAGTGGGGGCAGGGCCTGGGTGCTCCCCCTGGCAGATTAGAAACTCAGCGCTTATGTCCCAGGCCCCGCACCCCTCTAGGGACGGCACATCCAAAAATCACACTGCCTACCTTTAGGTGCCTAACTTTAAGCACCCAGGTTTGAAAAGTTAGGCTCAAGTTCCTTTCCGGAGCAGCGCAAATACTGCAACACATTTTCCAGGAAAATTATTGTCATGCTGTCTGACTCACACCTGTGAGTGCCTACCTTAGGCAGACTGTCAAAAACAGGGCAGACCACCCCAAACTGGCGATATGTTCTATAATTAGATTTCACCAAGCCAGTAACAAATGTGAACTCCTGGATCACATAAGTCTTACTATGGAGTCCCAGACTCTCCAGTCTATCTTGCCATCCCAGCAAGCTGGACTTAGTGATAAATGGTCACTTACACCAAAAATCACAACTATTCAGGTTGCTTCCAGTCCCAAGAGACCAGTCACTTACCTCGCATCAGTTTGTATCTTAGATCACACAACAAAGACAATGCCTGCAGCCAATTCTGTAATAAACTAACTAAAGATTTAGTAACTAGTAAACAGAAATAAGAGAATCATTTACAGGTTAAAGCAAGCAAATATACGCACACAAATGAGTTACTATCTATTATTCCTTAAAATGACAGAGATGGTAATCTGTTAATTCAAAATGTCTTTCCAGGGAGACCCAGGGAGACCCTCGGGGGATCTCTGCCTTCGTTCAACGTCTCTGGCCCTGTGAGAGTTCAAACAGCAAAGAGACAACACATTGTCTTGTGACTCTGCTTTATGTTTGCATTTGGCCTTCCAGTCCACAAGATGAGCTTCCTTGCACGTAGCATTTCCAAGGTGTGATAGGGCCATTCACCAAGCCTTGTACTGTGCTGTTTCTTAATGGCCCGTTTAATCTGGGTAGGTCTCCATAATGGGTGAGTGCGGGGACGGTTCCTGTGCCTGGGTTCACAAGATCAGAGCAAACATGTTCAAAGTTGTTATAAAGCAAAACTTCCCTATTTCCTTATCCTTATTTGCTCATCTATAGTCCTGATGTGTGAACATTTAAAGGTCCCATGACACTCTGTGTAAGGGTAAAGCTTGCAGTGATGTTCTTAGCCTAAATGTCCTCTACTTGCACTGTACTTTGCACTGTTTCATGCCTCCTTCCTAGGGCAGAAGTGGCTGCATTTCACTGATACTATATTATTTGGGGGGCATATTTGGATGAAATGTATTATCTACATTTAAAAGGTGATTTTCATGTGGCTACAGCTAAGTGTGCCTTGGTGGGGTTAGTGATTATATTCAGTGTTCTATAAGCTGATCCATAGAAGCAAAGCTGATTTATCATCTCGTCTCTCTAATCTAGCACTGGGCAAATGTTTTAAGAGAAAGACCTAGTCCACTCAAACCAGTTGTATTCATGTAGGAAACCCCCCAACTTAACATTACGATTGAGGTTCAGCACTTGTTCTGTAAACATCACAATCTCATCGCACTAGGAGGATCTCTGAGTTGTGATACATTATGTACAAATTATGTACAGTGTTTCACCTACCTAGTCTGATGGGGCCTCATTCCTGGAGCATGTGGTGGAGTTCTGGCTCAGTTTGAGGTCTGCTGAAATTAGTAAAGAATATCCACATTTCTTCTAGTTCATTTTACTTTAGCTAAAAAGGGTCTGATCCGTCTCTCTTTGGGCCAGCTGTTACCCACCCTTACTTAGAGGAGTACTGTACTCTCTCAATTGGATCATTTTCTTCAATATAAATATATGCAGAGTAATACTACTCAGCATGAGTAAAATATGGCCCACTAAAACAATGGCAATTCTCTCATTGACTAATGGAAGCAGAACTGGAGCCAGAGTGAACATTTTGCTTCTTCAACTCCTACTAAAAAACACAGAACGACGTCTGTTGGGTTAACCTGAAATGGGACACTGTTTTACAGGGTTTTCCCTGATGCCAAACGGAGGTGTAATATGCTGAATCACTGTGTTTAGGAAGAACAACGAGGAGTCTTGGTGCCACAAGGACTACTCGTTGTTTTTGCTGATACAGACTAACATGGCTACCACTCTGAAACCTGGGTTTAGGAAATGACTCTCTTTGGTATAGCATTTTGACACATGTACTGGATTTCTGGTTCAAGTCTGAGCCCATCTATAATAATGGGAGACCCCCTTCCTTGGCAGAGAAGCTGGCTCCCGGACATCTGCTGCACTTATGCCTTCCTCGAGCAGGTGGGTATAGGGACGTCTGAGATGAGTCATTCCCTAAGTATATGCTCTGGTATTATGAGATAATACAAAATTCTTGTAATCAGCATAATATCTTCAGCAAAATTAGCTTCAATGGGTAAAGTGAAATTGTCTCATCCTGTTTGAAAGACAAGTCACCTTTTCCTGTTTCTGATTCGCTGAGTGTCAGAACAATGACATGGTCAAATCTGATAGTCCACAGGCTCAACGGCAGCTGAATAGTGGGGTCAGTTTAAGGATGTCAGATTTTGCCAGTAGCTGTCTTTAAAAAGGAAGTAAGCTTCTTCTTTAATTCTTGTCATCATCCCTGTGGGATCAAATATGCTGGGAATTTTCTTTTTACTGGGTAAGGATTCAGAAAGAGGTAAAGATTAGATGCTTTAAAATTTAGTGACTGCAGAGAAAAGCCTCTTAAAAAGTTGGTTAGTATCCACCAGGCATAGTAGCAAAGGTGGTGATGGTGAGACAGTCCTGGGGTTTGGGGAGAATGCTAAGTATAAGGTATCTAGGGCTAGAGTTGGGCAAAAACCAGTGTCATTTATTCAACCCTCCATCCTTCAAACTTGGAGATTGTAGGTAAAATTGGACCCAGATCCAGACACATCACCATCATTTTGACTGTGCAAAACTAAAAGCATCCCAAATTTGCTCATCTTCATTCTGACACCACTTGCTGGAAGCACATTATCCTAGGAATAAAATGGAATAATGCACCATTCTTCCAGTGCAAGAATAGCTGAGTGATTTGAAAAGGCCAATTCTGAGAATTCAAACCCTAACTGTTAGAAGGTTCTTAAATACACAGAGCAAATACAATAAAAAGATGATAAAGGGAAACTGCACCCAATTCCCTCGGTAAAGTATCCAAAGTCCACACAGGGCAATAAAAATAAATTTCTTATAACGGATGAACAATGAATTGCATTTGAAATCGAAGTGTAGGGTATTAAAATATGCACAGTGGGTAGAGTTTTCAAAGAAATGCTCACGGAAAAATTTTAAAAGCACCTAAGTGAGTTAGGAGCTAAAATTTCATTTAAAGTCACTTAGGTGCATTTGGAAATGTTATCCACCGGTTCTTCTTGCGTTTGCTACTGTATGTCCCACTTATACCCTTCAGGGGTGAATTTCACCTCTCCGAGTAAACACCTTTCCCTAACTTAGGATGGATTGTCCCCTGTGGCAGAGGAACCCGGAGGGGAAGCTAAGAGTAGAGGAATCACTCTCTTTCTCTTACATCTCCTCCTCCACTGACAATTTAAATTTCCTATGGCTAAAATCGAGTGCCCTCTATTTCTTCCCAAATGCATTTGCATTTCCCCCATTCTCTGCCACTGTTAATACCCCATCCACCCTACCCTTCAGCCTCATAACCAATCATTGACTCCTTCCTTTCCTTCTCCCCACACATTCAGGTTATACCCAAACATTGACATTTTTTCTCCACATTTCAAAGATTCAACCTTTCCTCTTGAGCCTGACAGCTAAAACTCTCGTGTATGCCTTGATATGGTGTCTTCTATCTCAGTTACTCTAAACTTTTCCTTTCTGGCCTCCTCAATGTCCCCACTAGCCTCCTGCCCTTCCATCCATCAGACATGTGACTGCTAAAATTCGCTTCCAGAGCACTTCCTGATCTGAACACTTTTAGGGCTTGGCTACACTTAAGTTACAACGCTGGTGGTGGCTTTACAGCGCTGTAACTCACTCCCCGTCCACACTGGCAAGGCACATACAGCGCTGTATCTCCCTGGCTACAGCGCTGGCTGTACTCCACCTCGACGAGAGGAATAAAGAGAACAGCGCTGCTCTTGCAGTGCTGGGGTGCCAGTGTAAACAGTGATTAATCTTACTACGCTGTAACTGACCTCTGGAACCTTCCCATAATGCTTTTAAAGTAAAGATAACACTCTTTGTTGTGATGCCTCTCTTTATTTTGTTGTGAACTCAGGGCTCCCGGAGCTGCTTATCTAAAAAACAAACACAGCTCCTGTTTGCTCGAGCAGAGGCAGGCAGAGGGATGAATGTCCATAGCTAGTGTTTGCTTGAGGAGAGAAGCAGCCTGGGGTGGGGGGGTCCATTTTGGAGCAGCTGCTTATCTGGTCTGAAGGCTATTTGCATTTAGTGAATGAGAGAGGGGTGAGGGAAGGGGTCGAAACTTTTAAAATGGTTGAAGGTTGGTGCTGTGTATCTTCCAGTCCTTAGAACTCGCAAGGCAGGGAGCTGACACAATGTCAGCTCCAAAAATCCACTCTCTCTCTGTCTCCCCAATGCTCCCTGTCACACTCCACCCCACCCGCCTCTTTTGAAAAGCACGTTGCAGCCACTTGAACGCTGGGATAGCTGCCCATAATGCACCACTCCCAACACCACTGCTAATGCTGCAAATGTGGCCACACTGCAGCGCTGGCTGCTGTCAGTGTGGCCACACTGCAGCGCTTTCCCTACACAGCTGTACGAAGACAGCTTTAACTCCCAGCGCTGTGCAGCTGCAAGTGTAGCCAAACCCTTAGTCCCTCCTTCCCCACTGCAGCAAGTTCTTGCTTTCAAGCTAGCTTTGCTGCTTCCTACAGATCTGAGCTTGTCTCTTATCACATTACCCTTTATCCCCTCTGCTGGGCCAGTGATGCCAGCCTCGATACCCCATTTATCTCATCTCCCATAACCTTTCTTCATAGCACCCACTATGCATAGGATAAAATGCCAAGTGCAACAGGGCCCTGATCCTCATTGGGGTTTTTTAGAACAATTGTAGTAATGGAGAGGATGAGGTTATAATTCCATTCCTAAAACAATAGGGCCAAAATGAATGTGTGGTGTATTTAGCTAGACAATAATGATGACTCTCTCATGAATCAGACATCACCTATAAATGACTATGGAGTTTATCAGCAACCATTTTATGTTCAAGTACAGATTGTTACAGAAGGGATGGTCACAGTACACTGTGTCATGGATTCTTTACTTTTGTTTCCTGTTCTCTTAATCTAAAATTAAAATCATCAGACTAAAGTGCCTTTGTAAAGTAAGATTCATATCAAATTAATGTAAGTTGGTCTTTGTGTATAAAGAAATGGAACAATACTGAGGCTCAGTTTATATGGTATGTATTTTAAACACAGGTGGTGACATCTAATTTGAAATAGAAATGCACTAGGATCTGAGCTGCATGATCACAAAGCACATTCATTCTGGGCAGAGAGGTTAGATTTTTAATTTTTATGTGAAGTAGGAGGTTGGGATGAAGATGAATAATACAATCTTTTTGGTGTGTTTTTGAAATGAATGGGGTGTATGCATACAGTATGTGGGCAGAATATTTGCCATTTAAACCTGTGGTGAAGGTGATATTTGCTTATTGCAAGGCTCCAGAAGTGCAAAGGAACTCACTAAAGCAGCACTTGTCAAAATGGAAGACGCTTTCGATACATCAGGGTTATACTTGTAGGAGGTCTCTACTGCACAATTTTTTCTCCAGGCACCATTTGAATGCTTAGTGATTCGTTAATATGTAACCTCCTGGGTTGTCTTTCTAATGTTTCATAAAGTAATCATGATAATATAATATAATGAATCTATTGAGAACATGTTGCTTTAAAAAGCTCTATTTTTCAGCCATGGGGAAGATAGTCTGGGAAGGATGCAGACAGAAAGCTTAGTTTAAGCACCACTCAGTGAAATCACATTTAATTATGAAGACAGTTTACTGTAATATCAGGGATTCTAAGCAAAAAGGCAGAGATTGCAGCTATTGCTCCAGGTACTTCATGTAAGTAGATTGTTATAGGATCTTTAAATGCCAGGTGACAGTTATTCTGCTGATGCATTTTGCTACTTAGCATACATCTCCCTGGACATGAAAGAAAAGCCTGAAATGCACAGTTGGGAATGGGAACAGTAAGGCCTAATACCTACTTTACCAGAGCAGTGAAGTGCATGCCACTAAGACATAGGCAGAGATCCTTGACAGTGCCCTCGTACTGAAAAGCAAGAGACCTGAGGAACTGCTAGCTGCAATATGGACGAGGGGCATTGTGAATGCCAGGACGTTAAAGGTGCTTCAGTTGGAGGCTAAACTAGGACTCCTATCAGATACTGTAGATATTTGCTGCAGTTACCAGTGCCTTACAGTTGGAGCTACCATGGGGAAAAAAATAGCTGCATAATAGCTGTAGCAATTGCTGTTTTTCTGCACTGAAGAAAAGAGTTCAGGCAGTGAAGATCTTGGGCCTGATCCTCCAATGCCTTGCACCTTGTGTAGTGTAAAGTGAGTGCACCAAATCAGACCTACTGTACAGGCATAAATGACTACACAAAGTGCAGGGCAGTGGAGAATCAGGCCTCCTGGGTTTCTTGTGGTGGTGGTGGGAGGTTGCCTTTAAAAACAGATGAGCAAAACCAGACCGGTTAAAAGGCCCAGCAAGCCAGTGAGAATTACAAATAGGGATTTAAAGCTAAAGAAAGAGACAATCTTAATTAGATCTCCACCAAACTGTAGAGAAACACATTTGGATTAAAATGAAATAGAGCTTTTTACTCCTAGGTTTTCAGAGCAGGAATGGGGAGGAGAACTATTTACATATGCTATTGGAGTAGATGGATTGCTTTTCCTGAGAACTTGTCCTCACAACTTTCAGCCTTTTCAGAAAACTACTAAAAGCTGCCCGTGTGGTATATTTGGGATGATTCTGATCACAATATACAGAGAGAGGGTTCCCATGGCTAGAGACCGAGTGCGGTGTGTCCCAGTTTAATTTCATGCTTCCCAAGTTAATGCCTGTTCGTGTTTGTGAACCAGCTCATCCATCATTCAGGGGAGTTCAGTGAAACTTCCTTATATTTCACCACCACAATTACATTCCATTTCATGAGCATCCATCAATATTTAATACAGTGGTGTCAGCTTGACTGTAACACAGGAGGACCTAATAGGAACCCTGAATTATACATTGCATGGTAGGGAGAAAATAAAGAGGCTTTTCTTGTAAACCCAAAGATCTCTTTGCTGAGTCGATTTCTGGGAGACACTGCATGAAATCCATATCAATGGATGAGGTTCAGAAGAAACTAAGCCAGAGGTATGAGACAAGACCCCGCAAAGTGAGGTTCAAAATCTCTTCGGGATACAGTGGCCGGGTGTTAAAGCAGGTCTATGAAGATGGCCAGGAACTGGAGCCTCCAGAGGAAGAATCACCTCACCGTTTTCTCCACCACAGCTTTGGGTCAGGGGACCATTTCAACAGGGCTGGTGAGGCACCAGAATCCAGGTTTTATTCATCAACCAAACTGACTGCCCAAAGGATCAGTGTATTCAAAGAAGGTAGCAAGTACAATCTAGCAAGTAACCCTCCACTCTTCAGTGACTACCAAGCAAGTGATAGTCATCACAGGGTAAGTAATGCTCATGCTAGGTTTTCACACTGGCTGCAAAGTGGTTTTAAAATGGGTCCACTTTTAGACCATGGAGTCTGGGTCTTTGCCTGAAGTGTCTCAAATCAAAATGTAATAAATAAAGTCACACTGTCCATAGCTTTCACAAATTTGCGTTGAACTTAGCAGGTTTGGTTTAGTGCACAGAAGTTATATGTATCAGTTATTCTAGTCTATTTCATTCCATATAGGCAAGATTCTACACCACAGCGTCTGCACATTTTGCAGTAGTGACTAACATCTGTTGTGTGTGTTATGTGCGATTCCTTTTCTCTCTCCTCCTCTCTCTCTGGTGGGGAAATTGTGTGTGTAATGTAGTGTTTTGGTAGGGTACTATATAAATATTTACATGGTAGTGTGTGTTTATCTACCCGAATTGCAGGCCCAAGTGACTAGGTGCAAATGGCAGGTGACACTGGGCTAAACTGAAACCCTTTTAAAAACAGTGTACGAACTAATTAGCAAATGATTGATAGATTTGGGGAAGTTTAACAGCTGTGTAGACTGGGCTTTTCCAAAGAACCTAAGGGAGTTGAATTTCAATAGGCTTTGGATACCTAAAACTTTCTTAGGCTACTTTGAAAATCCCAGGCTTAGTTTGCACCTGCTATTTAATTAACATTTTGTAGAGTTTAAGGTCAGAAGGAACCATTATATCATCTAGTCTGACCTCCTGTAAATCACAAGCCCTTAACAACCCAAATACTCCTACATTAGGTCCAAAGGCTTTAGTTAGATAAAAACATTTCAGTCCTAAGGAAACTAAACTGTTGTGTACATCAGAGAGAGAATGGGAGAGACCAAGGTGCCACCAATGCCCGAGGGCTCTGCAATGACAGGGAATTGATTAGAGGAGGTATGCCCAGATGATCCAAGCAGGCAAACAATGCTCCATGCTGCAGCAGAAGGCAAAAAAAACAAACAAACCCTAGGTCCCAGGCAATCTGACCTGGGAAAAAATTCCTTCTCTGCTCCAAATCTAGGGATCAGCTAGACCCTGAGCAGGTGAGCAAGACACCCCCCCCACCAAGCATCTAGAACGAGGATTGTCCGTACCACCACAAAGCACTGGTTCACTGTGTCTGGTGTCTCATCTCCAGCTGTGGCCAATCTCTGATACTTCATAAGAAGCCCAAAACAAAACAACTAAACTCCAAACTACATCTGGCCAATTGTGTCTGAGGAGGGAGAAGGAGATACTCTATCCTGGCCCCTGCATGTGACTGGATGAAGCAATTACTAGAGATGTGTCCCTTTAAATATTATAATGAACACACACACACTAATAATATACAGGGATTATGTTAAACTTCTCCTCTTGATGAATTATTTATGTGCCAAACTTTTCATTACCAGTTTGTTTGCCTTAATTTTTATTAGCAACTAAATATTGTCAAATTCTGAGAAGCCTACTAATGAATAATACCTGAGGAATCATGCTGTAGTTACACTTGTAATATCATAGCTATGTTAAGCTAATAAACACACTAAGACTGAGTACAGTATTTGATATAACAAGTAGATATCTAAAAAGTAAGATGTATATTCCCTGGGGAGAAAGAAGAATAACCAGAAAAGGTGAATGGGATTAGCTAATTTGGTGGCTTGCTATTATGATACAGAGCCTTTCACTGGTAGGTTACTGATTCAAATCCAGCTCAGGTTGATAGTAACCAGCTGTTACTGACATCAGACAAGTGTTGGGTATCTGGTGGGATTTGGCAGTGTGCGCTCCTTGCTAAAAACTGGACTGACATCATCACAAACCCAACGTAACTAGCATCTGAGCCTTAGATACAAGCAGAGAAACCAAGGATTTGGTGGGTCCCAAGACAGAGATACCTTGTCACCCCTTTGGGGTCGCTGAGGTACTCTGACAGACAGTTGCAGTAGGGGGAAACTTGTGTTGCTGCCTGTGCTGTTCTGTGTATAAATGGGGAGTGTCTGACTCCAGAGCTGACAATCTATTGAACAAGGAATGGAGAACCAGTGGGAGAAATGTTCTAAGGATGTTGAAAATTGCAAAATGGTTCCCTATGCACCATCAGGAATACTTCAGAGAAGAACCTATTAATACTCATTGCTAACTAAACTCATGAGATGAGAAAAGTGTAACCCGAGAGGGCTAGCAGTGTAAAACCACTAACCTATGTACTAGGTGTTTAGCTAATGCATGATTGCCAAACCACCATGAATATTTGACCAATGGATAGGGCACTGGAACGAGTATTGGGAGACTTGGGTACTACCCATCGCAAACACTACCTTAGTCTGTGTCTTTAGGCAAGTCATCTAACTGCTCCATGCCTCAGTTTCCCCATCTGCAAGAATCAGTAGTAGTAGTAATCTTCCTATCCAAAATGCAACTGGTATTCTATCAACATCCATTCAATATATAGTTACCATGCTTGCATCATAAATATGCAGCTTTTAAAATCCCTCACCAAAAGGAAAGGGCTTAAACTAATCTGAAAATGTTGCGCTTCTATTGGAAGGGGAGAGGATGGGCTGGGCCATCAGCTGGTGTAAATCAGTGTAGCTCCATTGGCCAATTTGCATCAGCTGAAGGCCTGGGATGGTATCTCTTAAAAATGTAACATTTCCTATTGCTTGATGTTAAGACACACATACCTACGTAGAGCGGAATGTCAACACAATGTGTAAAATAACAGGGTATGGAAGCTACTCTGTAATACTTGTAGAAAGAGAAGAGGAACTGGGCCAAGTGAGAAAACTTACTGCTTTACTAGAAGTGCTTGACAGCCCCCAGGTGAACTTTAAAATCGGTAGAAAAGGATATAAATTCAAGGAACACAAGAACATTTATTTAGTTCCTCTCTTCATTGTTAGGGATAGAATACAACAGACTCTGGATGTAGTTGGTTTTGTTTCTTTTCCATCCAAGAATCTCAAAACACTTTACGAACGTTAATAAATGAAACCCCTTCTTCCCCCAAGAGGGAGGTAAGTATTTTTATGCCCATTTAGCTCATGCACAGCCTTGGATATTGGAATTTACATTGAAGAGAGGGAGTATTGTCTAGGACTCGAGTTATTCCTGGGTGAATTTATATTCCTTTGTTTGGGTGACTGCCCCCAAACTCTTGTCTACTCATCTGTACCTTTTAAAATCTGCGAAATTGAGTTAGGAAATGCTAAAAGTTACGGACTCTCCTGACATCATTTGGCACTTCCATTTCTGGGCAGGATCAGAAAGTGAAGACACACGTGGAAATATGAACAATCATGGGGCAATACATTTCTGCAAACTTCTCAACCGCCAAAAGGTGCAGGTCATTTCCTAATGCAGAGATGGTTTTCCTCCCTAATCCTCCCCTGCTGATTTCAAACCATGGTATTTTTACTTCCGTTGGGGCTGAAACAAACAGATGGACTCCAGGAGGCTGTCCTGCCCAAAGATGCAATTTATGTATGAGGCTTATAAGGCCTTGTCCAATGCTCACTGAAGTCAATGAAAAATTCTCATTGACTTCAATGGGTTTTGAATCAGGCCCATAGGATCAGATTTTCAAAGGAGTTCAGGGCTAGGTTTTCAAGTGCTCAGCAGCCGGAATTGGGGCCCAAGTTTTTAACAGCGCTCAGCACCCAGGGTGCACTCAGTGTTTTGAGCTCTTCTTCAAATCTGCAGAGCAAGCCTGTTGGGTGAACTGCAGTGAGTGTTATGGGCCTTATTCCTCTGGAAATCACCAGGGCAGCAGAGTCTGCTGCTGCCTCAACCTTGTACTATGTGATGGTTTTGTACAGCTGAGGTACTCATGTGTCCCTTTTACAGCCCTCCCCCATTTTAGATTTTGGCAAGATTGTCATCTACACTAGCAACCTGAAAATCATCCGCACTCCAATGGACAAGAAAGAACTGATGAGAAAAATCATCCAGAACGAGGGCACTGATGACTGGCCCTTCATGTGCCGAGATGGGAAGGAAGGGGATAGTCATCAAGTCAATGGGCGTGTGAAAGATGCAGAAAACCAACTTGCTGGCAACCAGTATGTGGAGGTAAGGCAAGATGGGCTGCAGTGCTTCCTCCCCACTCCTGCTGTGTCCTCCTAGGGCCCTGAGAATTCCCACATCAGCCCCACTTCAAAGCTCACCCATCTGCAAGGTCACCACTTACTTCAGCTGAAAGCTGGAATCATTGGCATCAATGTTGTTCTCATATCGACTGTGGGAGATCACTATTTATGCAGCAAGGCATCCCTGACACCCAGGGGATAGGGGCTATACTTCAGTAATGATAGTTGATCCTGAATCTTCTCCCTAGTGAAGTCAATCGGTCTTCCATTGACTTTTATGGATTTTAGACCAGGCCCTTTGTCCCTGTCTCCCAATGGAACAAGAGCACAGGCCTTAGAGTTGACCTTGAATCTCCCCATGCAGATCACTATTACCACATGGCTGAGCCAGCCCTGAGGTTGTAACAGAAGTCTTTTAATATCAGTAGAAATATTTCAGATTCAGGTCCTCCATTTTTTGCACAGGTCATTCTTTCCTGATCAGGATGCCAATTAGTCTGACCTTAATGGGCTGCCGGAATGTAGTGCCACTGTGCAGTAACACTCCTGAGAATTACAACTTTTGCAAATCAATAACTGACTCTTTATGCTTGGTGTAGTTTTACTTACAGAAATTCTCCAAACACAAAATCTGCTTGTGGCTCAGATGTATGAGTGTACAGGGAAACCGAATGCTGTACCTTCTCTGGAAAGTTTTAAGGTGGAGGTTTTCCAAAGTGACTCGTGGATTCAGATGCCTCAGTTTTTGGGTGCTGAATTTGAGGCACCTAAAAGTGGCTTGATTTTCAGAAGGTGCGTGCTCAAAACCAGGGCATCCTTAAGGTGTTTCAAAATCATCACCCAAAATTGCAGACACCCCCAAATCAGTAACACGTACAGTAACATGGAACTTGTTTTGGTTAGAAACAGGTAAGGGGAGACCAGTTTTTGAATGTGGTCACCTAATTTAGGTATCTAAATTCAATATTTAACCTCCAAAGCTCTGAATGGGTTTGGGATCTCGTTCCTTGGGAGGCTACCCCTTCCCTACATGATACTCTCATAGTTGCAATCCGTGGAGGTGCTCAAGGAGGAGCTCCCTCAACGCAGACAGAGGGAGCTGCCATAAGGTGTGGTCCTTGAATAGTCTAACCTTGAAGAAGCTCAGCAAAGCCCGTGAATTTTCCTGGTTACCTGGGATGAAGAGAATATGGTAAAAGGTGAGGTTTCCATGATTAGGACTGGTTCTTTTTGGAGGGTAACTGTGGGTCAATCTATTTGAATAGATAGATTGTATTTGATATTGTGCAAGCTCAGAGCCCTGGAAGGTGTCTATTAGTATAATCATTACAAGTTGAAATACACCAGTTTGGACTTTCAGCAGGTAGGCACCTAAAGCATGTATCTGGCACCAAACTACACCTTAACTTAGGCCCTCATATTTCACCATTTGCTCTGTAATGCTATGCAAAGTAGAAGTCCATGAATGATGCAAATACCTGAACTTGACATCCTTTTTGCAGTAAGGTATTTTCCCCATGAAGATATTTAATAATTTCTGGGATCTGCAGATGCAGGGAATTTTGAGAGGGATTTGAAAGAAAGCGTTTGGCACACACAGGCTACGTCTACACTACAGGATTATTCCGAATTTGCATAAACCGGTTTTGTAAAACAGAATTTATAAAATAGGGTGGAGCGCGGCCATACTAAGCACATTAAATCGGTGGTGTCCATCGTCCACCGTGGCGTCGCGCGATTTTCTGGTTGCACTGCGTGTGGTAGCTATTCCCTATATCCCATAGTTCCCCGCCCGCCCCCCTCCCCTTGGAACTTCTTGAGATGAGAGTGCCCTGATGGAAAAAAAATCAAAAATGTGGTTCTGTGGTGGGTAAAGTCAGTCACTCCTTAGTCTCTCTGGGAAAGCAGCGCAGAAGGGCATTTTTTTTTCCTTTTCCCCTGGATTGCCTGGCAGCCATGCAATGGCAGCACTGTTTGCTTTTTTTTTTTTTTGTTTGTTGTGACTCTCATACACTATGGCGCGCTCACAGCGCAGCAGCAGCAGCGCTTAGCTAGAAGCATGCTTTGCTTTTGCATGACAGCAGAGATGGTTACTAGCCATATTGCACCATCCCAACCAAACCCAGGAATTCCACAGATGGGGAGGCAGTTGCAAGTGCCTGGGGCAACATGGAAGATGGCATGATGGTGTGTGTGGAGGAGGGAAGAAAAAGAAGGAGATGAAAGAACAGATGAGGCAAGATTCATTGGTGGAGAGACAGAGGGGAGAGGAGTGGTGAGAGATGCCAGCAGAAACAGATGGAGAGCTATGCAGAGCCATGAGGGAGAAGGAAAGAAGGTTGAACTTCATTTTCCACACAGCCCATAATTATTATTTGTGGTAGCATCACAGTCATGTCTCTCAAACATGGGAAGACACAGTCCCTGCCTTGGAGAGCTCCCTGTAGGCAGAACAAGGATAGGAGACCCGAGCAGGTAGCAGTAGAGAGAGCAGTGTATCAAAGCCATGAGCTGTTGTACTGATTTGAGGAGAATTTCACCCGAAGTTGGGCTCTTCTGGTGACAGTTCTCCGCTACTTTGTGTGTTAGTAATTAGATTTCTGGTGTTAAATAAAGGATATTTGTTTGATTCTTTTCTTTCAGGAAGAAGACACTGAGCACAATTGCTCCCAGTGTAAAGGATCAGGCTCAGCCCCCTGCTCTCTGTGCCATGGAAGCAAGTTTTCAATGTTGGCTAACAGATTTAGAGAGTCCTACCGGGCTCTCCGATGTCCTGCTTGCAATGAAAATGGCTTGCAACCGTGCCAGGTCTGTGCCCAATAATTGTATCTACCATCCTTTCAACTACCTATGTGTCTCCAGGTCAATGTTTCACTGAAACCTTAGTACACATTGTCTATTCTTTATATAAGAAAGCAACCAGTGTATAATAGCAGGTTATTAAAAAGTGGCAAGAGAGCATTGTGCACACCCCTAACTCTACATGTAAACCTACTCCTATTACTGTTACTCCACCCCCCATCAGTTTGTTTGTACATGCACTTGTTGCATCTTCTAATTAAATTAGGCCCCAGTCCTGCAAACACTTATACATTGTGCTTAATTTGACATGTGAGTAATGCAGTGAAGTCAAAGGGACTACACGTATTTATAAATTAAGCACACGCTTAACTCTATAGGGTGGGGACTGCATGTTTACATAGTGCCTAGTACTGTGGGGCTGCAATGCTTGTCTGGGCCCTGTACGTGTTCCTGTAATAAAATACTACTAATAATAAATGGCAGAAATAGCTGTACTTTAAGGATGTGAATAATTTGTCAAATTACAAAATGTTTGTATAAAAACAATGCTGCACGTTGCCACAACCTCCTCTTAGATTTAACGTGTGGACATTTTAAAATGATATTTTATTGTGCAATTCACTCTACCCTGCAATGGATTTCCTGCAGATTTCAAATATAGTCTTATGATACACAACAATTCTTCCAGTGTATGATTTAAGTAGCAGACTAGAGACTTTCTCCCAGTCTGAAACATTATTATTGAGAAATTACCATAGGGAAATTAAAAATAGAAAAACTGGAGCATTTTATAGCCTGATCCTGAGAAGTGCTGACCCACAGCTCCCATTGATGTTAATGGGAATTGCGGATGTTCAGCACTGCTCCGGATCAGGCTGGTGGTGAACAGGGCTCCTGTTGCTTCGTATTAATCCCATGTTGTCATTTGCAAAATATAAACTCTAATTAGTTTAGCTGAAGCAGCGATGTTAAATAGTTAGCAGGCTACCAGTAGCAGCACAGGACACAAGGGCTTCATAAAAAGTGGAGGCAAACAGGGGAAATGCTTTTTGTTTTCTAAAAGCTTATTACACTTGATATTCTTGGATAATGTTAATGAAGGTTTAACTTGCACGTTACCTCTGAGACTCTGAATTAAGAGGCTTCTTACATGCTCTACATGCTGAGGTTGCAAGCCTAGACACAGTAATGTATAGCTGAGTTTGTACTTTGGCATGTTTATGTTATAAGATCTCTCTGAGACAGCTGGATTATTAGAAATAACGCCATCCTAGTTTTCAGATCTTCTGATGTTTGTAACTGATATCAAAACTATGCTGTTTAAAAAATGCATAATAATATCACAGATCATTTAGTTTCCTTAACTTGGTGCATTACCATTCTATGCTGGGAATTTGAATGGATGGGGTCCTGATCTGTGCATGGACTAATGGTAAAATCAACTCCAAAAGTCAAGCATATATCTGTCCTCAAATTTTGTTTGGTTTTCATTTCAAAATGCTTTTCTTGAGTTTTGTTGGCTTTATTTACAGTTTCACCAGTGTAAAATAAATGAACCTGTAAGTGATTTTGCCTAGTATACATAAGCTGAATACTTACAATAAAAATTAGCTGAAAATGTAAATTTATAAAGCAACTATTTATTGTTCTTTCTCATTGGACAGATTCCTTCCCCAGCACTATTATCAGATCTTCATGCCTCTCCTTGTCAACTATCTCCATTCACCTTGACCCCTCAGTTTAACATTTCCATTGTTCGAAACACTGGATCTAGTACTGAGATCTATTCTTTTCTATTTACTTCAATAGGAACATTGCCTAAATAAAGACTATGGACTTCAAGATCTGCGTCTGTGTGCATTGTGAGATAGGTATATGAATGACACATAATATTAAGTACTGTGTTGTCCAATTATTTGGGTTTATATAAATTTTTTACCTTTCAAATTGATTCAGCTGATTTTGGTTACATATTTCCCTGAGTAACTTAATAAATGTTCTCTTACTTTGCTGAGTAAACAACGCCGAATAATGTGTTTGCTCTTTTTTACAATGCCACATTCAGATAGACACAGTGGGATTAATTTACTATTTATATTTCCATCGGGCACAGGCACCCCGGCTGGATAGTTGTCCAATTGTATTAGGCACCATATACAGTACCTGTCCTGTCTGGACGAGCTGCTGGGAGATATGGGTTCTGATACTACATTTCTCTGTGATTGTAGCAGAGTCTTTTCACCTCTCTGTGCTCCCACTTCCTTTCCCTCCTTGTGTGTGTCTTGTCTATTTACACCAGGGGTCGGCAACTGTCATAAACAGATAGTTAAGGGTTAATGCCTCTTTTACCTGTAAAGGGTTAAGAAGTTCACCTAGCCTAGCTGACACCTGACCAGAGGAACCAATGGGGGAACAAGATGTTTCAAAAGGAAGGAGGGAAGTTTTCCTTTGTTTAGTCAGTTTTCAGTTTCAGCCGGAGTGAAAAAGATCAAGGAACCAGCCTCTTATCAGAGTAGTAAGTTTTAGAAAGGGATAAATAGGTTTATGTTTATTTTCTTTGTAACTCGTCTTGGTACCATTAAGGGAATTATCAAATTTGGGTATTCTTGTGTGTATTAAAGTTTTTGCCCAGGGGAACATCCTCTGTGTTTTGAATCTGTTGTCTGTGAGAGTAGCTGGTATGCTAATCTCTCCCAGAGGGTTTTCTTTTACCTTTCTTTTCTTTAATTAAAAGCCTTTTTTCTTAATACCTGTTTGATTTTTCCTTGTTTTTTAGATCCAAAGGGGTTGGATCTGGATCCACCAGGAGTTGGTGGGAGAAAGGAGGGAGGATGGTTAATTTCTCCTTGTTTTAAGATCCAAGGGGTTTGGATCTGTGTTCACCAGGGAATTGGTTAAGTTCCTCAAGGCTACCCAAGGAAGGCAGTGCTTGTGAATGGTGGCAGCGATACCAGATCTAAGCTGGTTATTAAGCTTAGAAGTGTCCATGTAGGTCCCTACATCTGTACCCTAAAGTTCAGAGTGGGGAAGGAACCTTGACAGCAACCTATGGCACATGTGCCAAAGGTGGCATGCAAGCCGATTTTTGATGGCACGCATGGCGGGCTGAGCCGCTCAGCCTGCTGCTGCTCTGGGGTTCCCGCTGCTGCCCCTTGCCAGCCAGGGTCCCGCTGCTGGTCCCACTGAGTACCCGCTGCTGGCCAGGGGGAAGGAACCCCAGGCTGGCAGCAGGCTGAGACCCTGGCTGGCAGGAGCCAGCGGCTGAAACTCCAGAGCGGGGTTTCCGCTCAGCCCACCCAGCTCTGGGGCCCCTTGCCAGCCGGGGTCCCCGCCGCAGCCCCACTCACCTTGCTTCCGGTTGGAGTTCCAGTGCAGGTCCCCTGCCAGACTGGGTCCAGGCCTCCGGCCCTGCTCAGCCCTGCCAGCCGCCAGCTCCACTCACCTCAGCTGCCGATCTGGGGTTCCAGCTAGTTAATAACTGATCACTGAGAAGTCTGTGTGCAGCTTAAAGAATCCAAATACGTGCCACCAGACATTGGAAAACTCAGCAAGGAAAAGCAAGGACAAGGATCACACTAAACTAATAAAAAGAACAGGAGTACTTGTGGCACCTTAAAGACTAACAAATTTATTGTAGCATGAGCTTTTGTGAGCTACAGCTCACTTCTTCGGATGCATAGAATGGAACACACAGACTGCATTTTAATTTAATTTTAAATAAAGCTTCTGAAACATTTTGAAAACCTTGTTTATTTTACATATAACAGTAATTTGGTTATATATTATAGACTTATAGAGAGACCTTCTAAAAAAATGTTCAAATGTATTACCGGCATGCAAAGCCTTAAAGTAGAGTGTATACATGAAGACTCGGCATACCACTGCTGAAAGGTTGATGACCCCTGATTTACACGGTAACATCTTCTCTCTCATTAGGTGATAGTACAGTGCCTAGCACATGCTCTGTGAGGTGGGATGGGACTGTCTATTTGTTTACCCTGATCCATGACTACAGCTCCTATGTGATACAGCAATGCAAAAAATAATGATTCATAATAATAGGGCCCTGATCTTGGCTGCAAGCTGTAGACTCCATTGTTCTATGAATCAGAATAATAATGAAGAGGACAAGCCACATAGGAGGGTGGGGTCAGCCAGTGAGGTCATCAAATGTAAAATCTTTATGTATTTACATTGGTACTATCTTTGTGTAATTATTATAAAAAGTTACAATAAGTGCCAGCTGTCTCCCCCTCCCCCAGTGCTCAATCTAGCCGATGTTAGGTTGTGGATTTCTTACGGGTGTTGTTCCAGAGGTGGGTCCTGAGCAGAAATTTGAAGAAAAAGAAGGAAGCGACCTTAAGGATCACTTCCATGTTCCATGCATAAGGAGAGGTATTAAAGAAGAGCAGAGATATTTGCATAAATTGAAAAGTAGGTAAAGGAGGCTGACATTACAGGCACATTGGAAGAGGCAGGGTCTTGTAATAAGAGATGAGGGAGGAGCAGAACTATGATGGCCCTGGGAGGTAAAGAAAAGAATCTTGAACTTGAAGCAGCGAACCAAGGAGACAGTGATGTGATTATAGTGACAGCCAAGGCAGGTGATGGCAGCTGTTGTGTTCTGTATGGACCTTGGGACGGGCATGGGGGAATGTCGGTGTTATAGAGGCTGAAAAGGAAGAGGACATAACAAAGAGATGATAAAGATCTGGACAAGAATTGGGGTGTTTGGCTAGAAAGTTGAGGAGAGAGATACAATATGATATGGCAGAAGCAGCAGGGACATTTGGACACAGCCTGAGTGTGCAGGGCAGCAGAACAGAAAAGGCCCAGGAGGAAAGAGCAGGGTTACCAGTGCTGAGGCCTATTATCCCCCACCCCACCCCGATTTTTCACACGTGCTGCCTGGATACTAATAGGGCCAGGCGAGACATTCAGAATGGCAGCCCACTAGTGACGCTCCAGGTATGGTGAAGTCACGTGGCCAGGGAACCTTTGCCTAGCGCGAAACAAGACTCCTGCTGCCTGGGGAAAATGGCCCAGCAGGTCCCCGCCCCCACCCAGCTCTAGGGGAAAGGGGCGTGGTCTGAAGGCCGGTGGGCGGAGCCGGGCCCAAGCATACCGTGCTATAACTGGCTGTTAAACCCCAGCCTGTGCCAGGGTTGTAGCCCCGCCCTTGCAAGTTGGGGGAAGTTCGTCGCGGGACCCGCTGAGCTCCCCGGCCCGGGGCATGGGGGTCACGGTGGACGTGCACCAGGTTTTCAGATACCCCTTCGAGCAGGTGGTGGCCAGCTACCTCCGCAAGGTAACGGGAGGGGGCGTCTCCCGCCGGGCGGGAACCCCCGACTCCGCTTCCACCGCCCCGTCCCCACCGGGTCAGTCCGGGCTCTGTCCCGGCTCCCCCGCTGCGCCTGGCTCCGCTTTCCTGCCCGCAGGCAGCGCTCTCGGCCGGCTACTGTGTCTCCGCGCTGCGCTGCAGGCAGCTGCCGCTGGGCTGCGCGGGCTGCCGGGACTTCCTTGCCGTGCTGGCGAGCGCACCCCCCCGCCCCACGGCCTCCATTTTGGGGCCAGCTGACTGAGGGGAGGGGGCAGCCAGCGAGGGTAACGGAGGTCGGTATGATGCCGTGGTCACAAAGAGATTATTTATGTCCCCGTGATCTAGTTCATTTCTGCTGCGCCTCTTGCTGGGGAGACTCTCCCTGATCTGAGGGGCTTTCATGGCAAGACCCCCCAAATGACAGTGGGGCTTAGTGATTTCTCATTGCCGCCTTCCGCTCCAAACAGGGGCAGGGGGCTGGTTTTCCTCCCGAAGAGCTACTAGCGGCTGTGTTTGACTCCGGTTTCACTCCGTGAAGTTTCACTTTTTTTTTTTTCTACTTTGAAAATTCCTCATCCCTCGGAGCTATTTCCCAACCTCCTTTCCAGCGCCAATATTTATATTCGCCCTTTTCTTGGAGGTCTCTAGTGCAAATCACTTCTCTGTCTTCAGTTAAAGTTAAATCCATATGTAGGACTTGAATTTCACTATTCAACGTTTTTTTTTTCTTTTAAAAAAGTGAGTTTACAATAAATAGTAGGCAGTGATTACCAGGGTACAGTTAGGGGACCCTTTAAAATGGGGTCATGACCCACAGATTAAGAGCGATTGCCATATACTAAAAGTTATATAACCAAATGATCTGCCAGTGACGCGTACCCTTAGGACACTATCTTCCCCTAATTGTCAGAGGGGGGTAGCCGTGTTAGTCTGGATCTGTAAATGCAGCAAAGAGCCCTGTGGCACCTTATAGACTAACAGACGTATTGGAGCATGAGCTTTCTTGGGTGAATACCCACTTCGTCTTGCATCCAACGAAGTGGGTATTCACCCATGAAAGCTCATGCTCCAAAATGTCTGTTAGTCTATAAGGTGCCACAGGACTCTTTGCTGCCTTTCCCCTAATTGGTTAGTTTTATAAGGCAATTTGCAGTGCAAGCCTCTTCCCTCTCCTGCTTTTAAGGAGGAGGGGCAATTTTTAAAGGAACACTCATTGTTAAATGTACTGTACTTAAAAAAAGTTTTAAATAGTTTCAGGTACTACTACATCATCTCTGGAGTTCCTCTGCCAATTATTGTGGTTTTATTCGCTTAGACGTATAAGATAGAGAAAATTATTTTCTCTCCTGTGTTGCTGTGTGACAGACCCCTACTGTAGATAGGAAACATCTTGACTGTATAGGGGAACAAGTGAAATTGACTGGACCCAAAGATTCATCAAATGCTCAAAGTAAACAATCTGGCAGGGGCAGAGATGAGAAATATTTGTTCTCTGATCTCTTTCAGTCATAGTAATGTTAGGTGTTATCATATCCAGGGGGTCTCAAACTTTATTGCATTGCACCCCATTCTGACAACAGTTATTACATGACTGGGGGGAGGGAAGCGGAGCCGGGAGACAGAGCCCCACATCGGGGTGGAACTCGGGCTTCAGCTTCAGCCCTGGGTCCCTGCAAGTCTAATGCAGGCCCTGGTGACCACATTAAAATGGGTTCATGACCCACACTTTGAGAAGGGTTGCCATATGCTAATAATAGATCAGGGGTCTGGCACACCGCTCGCCAGGGTAAGCACCCTGGTGGGCCGGCCCAGTTTGTTTACCTGCCGCGTCAGCAGGTTTGGCCGATTGCGGCTCCCACTGGCTCCAGGCCAGTGGGGTGGTGGGAAGCTGCAGCCAGCACAGCTCTTGACCCACGCTGCTTCCAGCAGCCCCTAAGGTGCTTACCCTGGCGAGCCGCGTGCCAGAGGTTGCTGATCCCTGTAATACATCAAAATATTCAGACAAACATGTGACTTGTGAATTGCTATTGTTCCTTCAACTATTTCTTTTGAGGCCATGTGGTCTCATACACTTGTTTGACTCAATGTTCTGGTGGGTTTTTTGGGGTCATGCAGCCTTGTAAATGGAAGGAAGTAGAGAGCAACTATTGGCTGAAGAAAGTGTTAGTTGTGAGCTCAGTATTCAGTAATTTTCTCTCAGTATAATTGTGCTTCTCACTTGGATGAAAGCATACTTTTATGTAGACCTGTGATCAGGGCTGGCTCCAGGCACCAGCTGAGCAAGCTTGTGCTTGGGACTGCAGATTCTCAGGGGTGGCATTCCGCCCAATCCTAGGGTAGCATGGCCGCCTTTTTTCCTTTTGTTTTGCCGATGACTTTCAGTGCCCCACTGTAGGGGGTGGCGGCGCAGAGTTGCTGGGAGCGGGCTGCGCGTTCCGTCTGACCCAGCCAGTGCCAGGTCTGCAGCACGCCCGGCATCCCCTTCCCTTCCTGCCGACCGACAACTTTCAATTCACCTGCAGGTGGGAGCGGCATGGAGCCCTCCCGGCGGGAGGGGCCGAGTGGCGAGCGCCCTGGCTGAAGGAAGCCCTGGCCTCCCCCTTCTCTCTCTTCCCCTCCCCTCCCTCGCTAGCCGGGGTGCACACTCCGCTGCCCAAGGCATGTCTGCAGTGCAGGGAGTCCCGCTAGCCAGAGTGCAGCCACTGCCCACTCAGAGGCTCGCCAGCGCAGCCGGGAGAGGCAGCCGCGAGCTTGGGGTGGCAAAAAAGCCAGAGCTGGCCCTGCCTGTGATATTGATTTGTCTGTCATTTTGGGAGTAGTGTTTTCTCCAGCACTGCCTTAGGTCTCTTTAACTTTCAGTAGTTGTCTTCTTGTGACCTTACCCACGTATCTAATCTACACTGGTGCTTTAGGCAGTGCAGGTTGGTACCTGATAAGTAACCAAGTAGCCGCATACGGGAGGAATTGGAAAACATTTCTATTCAACTAGGAAAAATGCTTTCAGGGCTATAACTATGCTAAATTGTGATGTTTTAAATCATACTTTTCTGTGCATCTGTGGAAGATTCAAGTCTCCATGTAAACATCTGTGGAGTGTAACCAGCTCCATTTACTTTATAACATAGGCTGCACTCCTGCAAGTGCATATCCATGGGCATCCTGCTGCTCTGAGCCAGAATGAAGTCTGAGGAACTGTGAGCATAGGGTTCTGTTGACAGAATGAATTTGCAGGATCGGACCCTTAAATATCTGTGTTCTTCAAGGGACACCGTTGAAGTGAGTGGGTCCAGACTGGATTTTCTTTAAAAACAAAGGTCAGTAGAAATGTTTCCATGCTATGATATGAATAATTAATAGTGAAATAATTTTCTTTAGCTGTAGACATCCTCCCAGAGAACCCGTAAACCAGTTAGTCTTTTACATCAGAGATGTGAAACTGGTTACTCTCTCTGTTGTCCAAAATGATGACCGTGCAAAAACTACATATTACTATGGGAAGTAGATTTATAAAAGTGAAATAATTGAAGGTGGTGTTCAAATGCAGGTAAATGTCTCATTGTCGGAGCTAGGCTTGGCCATGTTGCATCCTAGCAAATTTCCCGTCTGTGCATTACATTCTTGTACACATAAGAACGGCCATGCTGGGTCAGACTAAAGGTCCATTAACCCAATATCCTGCCTTCTGACAGTGGCCAGTGCCAGGTGCTTTAGAGGGAACGAACAGAACAGGTAATCCTCAAGTGATCCATTCCTAGTTTCTGGCAACCCGAGACTAGGGACAAATTCCTGAGTGTGCATCCAAACTCTTCTTTTGCTTGTTGTTTTCCATTGAATAAAAGAACTTGGGGGCTGAATTGTAATCTTTGTCTAATATGCTGACCCTGGTTTCATTGCCCTCCAGCAGTGATTTTTTTTCTTATAAGAATAAAGGGGAAATCCAGAGCAGTACCCACAATATATATATATTTTTGCGACATATGCTTTAAACATTGACTTCACATTGACAGTAGAGAAACAGCTGTGTAGCACAGGGCAGCTCCATGACTCCAGTCGCAAATAATACTGTTTGTTTCTTCAGAACATCTTACAGTGATAAGAAGTAGAGTGGAGAACGTTCTGCAAATTGCTTTCCAAAATGCAAACTCTCACTAACGCCAAGCATGGGATCATACATTTTGGTCTGAATTGGCTGAAACAGTAACTTGCACATCCCTTGGGGCTCATCAGAAGAGAGCAGCTGCAGTCTCCTCAAGAAAAAGATGGTCCCTGAGGAGAAACAAAAAACCCATGCGTGCGCTTAAGAAAGCAAAATCTTACTATGGTCGGGGGTGCTGTGAAAGCTAACAAACTGCATGGTTCCAAAGTCCAGTCTTATAACTGACAGAGCATGTGCAACTTGCTGTGGCCCTGTGAAGTCCTGTCAGACTTAATAGGGTTCTGTGCCGGCACAACCGTCAGTCCATGCACAGTCAACTGCAGAAAAGGGAGGGACCTAAATCACTTTCTGCTATCTGAATCAAGAGTGGGTTGCGCTACTCGTTAAATAAAGATGTGCTTGCTAAAGCTGCAGGTGTCCTGTGCCCCTGGGAACAGAGCATGTCTACTTCTAGGTTGGGTTTTTTATTTTTATTAAGGATTCTGCCACCTCTTTAAAAACCTTAGAGATGTTATTGCTCTCCTTTCAAAAATAATGTGGTTCCTTTTTTTGTTTTGAAAACTCATTGGGGGGGGGGGGTCTCCTGGGCCTATTCAAGTCAATGGGAATTTGGCCATTGACTTAAATGGGGTCAGGATTTCATCCTGTGTAGTTCACCAAGGAATCACTGTTCGGATACGTGAATAAGGGCCTATAAAAGACATGGTCATGCTTTGTATTTTTATTGACCATATATTCCTTCCTCCAAAACATTATGGCTCAATACTAAATTGCACGGACTCACTGCAGTAGTAACATGCTGTACTCTGAAACCCCATACAAGCCATTTTTGGTTATGTTAAACTTTTCAATTATTATTCCACGATCTGTTTCTCAAAAACCTCCATGTCAGAATGTTGAACAGAAAGTGCAGACAAAAGTGCACAGTGTGCAGTCTGTCTTTCCTTTTCTGTTCTATTAATCTTCCCCAGCTGTTCCTTTCTTAACACAAAAAAAACCAACCAGTACACACACACACACACACGACTCTCTGCAAAGTTAGAAAAAAATAATATAATGTCCCAGTTCCTGTAGTCTTTGATCTGTAAGGCTGGCAAGCTCAAATAGACATATTTAATAACTTTGCATTTTAGGATGATGCACAACAGTTAACTAATCAGAATGGGATGTGCTTTGAAATCATAGAACTGGAAGGGACCTCGAGAGATCATCTAATCCAGTCCCCTGTACTCAAGGCAGGACTAAGTATTATATAGACCATCCCTGACAGGTGTTTGTCCAACCCGCTCTTAAAAATCGCCAGTGATGGACATTCTACACTCTCTTTCCCCCCACCCCCCCACCGAGGCAATTTATTCCAGTGCTTAACCACTCTTACAGGAAGTTTTTCCTAATGTCCAACCTAAACTGCCCTTGCTGCAATTTAAGCCAATTGCTTCTTGTTCTATCCTTGGAGGTTAAGAAGAACCATTCTTCTCCCTCCTCCTTTTATGTACTTGAAAACTGTTATCATGTCCCCTCTATCTTCTCCTCTCCAGACTAAACAAACCCAATTTTCAATCTTCCCTCCTAGGTCATGTTTTCTAGACCTTTAATGATTTTTGTTGCTCTTCTCTGGACTTTCTCCAATTTGTCCATATCTTTCCTGAATTGGACACAATACTCCAGTTGAGGCCTAATCAGCGTGGAGTAGAACAGAAGAATTACTTCTCGTGTCTTGCTTACAACACTCCTGCTAATATATCCCAGCATGATGTTTGCTTTTTTTGCAACAGTGTTGCACTGTTGCCTCATATTTAGCTTGTGATCCACTATGACTCCCAGATCGCCTTCTGCAGTACTCCTTCCTTGGCAGTCATTTCCCATTTTGCATATATGCAACTGATTTGTTCCTTCCTAAGTGGAGTACTTTGCATTTGTCTTTATTGAATTTCATCCGATTTTACTTCAGACTATTTGTTCAGATCATCTGGAGTTTTAATCCTATCCTCCAAAGCATTTGCAACCCCTCCCAGCTTGGTATCATCCGCAAACTTTATAAGTGTACTCTCTATGCCATTATCTAAATGACTGATGAAGATATTGAACAGAACCAGACCCAGAACCGATCCCTGCGGGACCCCACTCGTTATACCCTTCCAGCATGATTGTGAACCACTGAAAACTACTCTCTGGGAACGATTTTCCAACCAGTTATGCACCCCCCCTTAAAGTAGCTCCATGTAGGTCGTATTTCCTTAGTTTGTTTATGAGAAGGTCATGTAAGGCTTTTGATACTGTCTCTCTAAAGTCAAGATATACCACATCTACTGCTTCCCCCCATCCACGAGGCTTGTTACCTTGTCAAAGAAAGCTATCAGGTTGGTTTGACGCAATGCTGACTGTTGTTTATCACCTTATCTTCTAGGAGTTTGTAAATTGATTGCTTAATTATTTGCTCCATTATCTACAATATATACAAACGTTCACTACAAACCAGTGGTGCAAGTAGAATTCATTTCTTACGGGTACGCTGCACTCATGGGAGGGACACAAAGGCGGGGACAGAGGAGTCACCAGCTAAAGGGGGAGTATGTGACTTCCCCATGTAACTGTCCACATGACCCCTCCCCCAGCCTGGGGTCCCCGTGCTCTCCCTGTCCCCACCCCGTGATCCATCCCACATTACCAGGGAGGGAGCTCTGTCCTCTTCCCGCTGTGCTGGAGACTTCCAAACTGCAGGACTTTCTGGAACTACAGTGGTGAAAGGAGCAGAATGTGGGGCCGCTGGGCGGCCCCGTGCCAGCAGCTCCTCTGGCGCAGCAGTACTGCCCCCCAGCCCCGCCTCAACCTTGTCCTCCGGTGGGGCTGCTGTACAGACTTCAGACAGGAGACACAGCTGTGTGGAAGGGCTGGGGACAGTACAGGCACGCCAGAGGAGCTGCTCCTCCTGTGTCTTTCCAGTACGGAGTACTGGCTATAACTATCTTACCGGTACGGCGTACCATACCGCCATACTTGCACCACTGCTAGAAATGTCGAAACGAGGGACACGGACCAGAGTTGATTTTTAGTTGTTCAGTTGCTTTTCTTAGGTGTGGGGCAATTCAAGGTCAGAAAAGAGGCATTGTTTGAATTATTTCTTGTTAAGGATTTGAGCCACAGACGCATTGAAAATAGAAATAATATTCTGTAGTATACGTCTACACGACCTCAGAGGAAAGCCCGTTGGAGGTAAAGAGTGAGCTAACTATGGTAGCCAAAGGCATAGAGCAGAAAGGTTAAAATAATTCTCTTTTAAATGTGACCGCATAGTAGTGCATTCCTTAGTTCAGTTAGAAACTTGATCCAGGTAAAGAAATAACTTGAGTTATAGTTAGCTTCATAAATCCCATAGTTCAAGTAGATTGTTTCCTCTTTTCTTTTTTTCCCTCCTCCTTTTATACTTTGCAAATAAAACATTTCACTACTCTGGTGTTTTTGTGTTGCCTTAAACATAGGATGAGGAAGTGAAACCAAACTTACTTACAAAGCTGTTACAGTTGGGATTTGTCAAGGGGGCCCCTATGCCTAAGGCACTGAACTCCCATTGGCTTTTAATGAATGTAGGGAGCCTCATTCCCATTAGCCCTTCTGAAAATGTGTTGCTGGGTTCTAAGAGTTCATGGACTGTAGTGCATGTATAAACACTTGAATATGGTATCTTGGGTTGGTCATACAAATGACCTTTAACCTACCCAAAGTGTCAAATTGTTTTTTCTCTCAATAATGCAAGACAGTAGTTCTACAATACCAAAAAAATGGTTCACAAAAGCAAAATTTAAATTCAAGTCGCTTCTTCTAAAAACCTACTCAATTTACAGGATCGGATCATGATCATCAGGTGGAATCAACATAAGATCCATTGACCACAGAGAAATGTATGACAACCTTTTTCCTTCTGCAGACATTAATACACCTCTATCACGATATAACGTGACCCGATATAACACAAATTTGGATATAATGCAGTAAAGCAGCGCTCCGGGGGAGCAGGACTGCGCACACTGGTGGATCAAAGCAAGTTAGTTATAATGCGGCTTCACCTATAAGTAAGACTTTTTTTTTGGCTCCTGAGGACAGTGTTATATCGGGCCAGAGGTGTGTATATTGTTCTTGCATGTGAATTAAATAGCATGGCACATAGTATTTTACTTCTGAAAGATGATCTCAAAGCCCTGGGTCCAAGCTTTGGAATTGGAGCAAAGCCTAGAAGCACATGGAATGAAATGGCAGCTCCATCTTATGCTTTAGGGGCTGTCTGCTGTGGTGTAGGGCAGCAGCAGCATGCACAATACACTGCTTCCTTCCAGTGGAGAATTGAAACTGTACAAATCTACTGCCCATGCTTACTCCTCTCTGGTTGGTGCTCTGTGGACAGCTGCTGGGAAGGCATCAGTAATGTGCATGGACTCTGCTACATGGCTATCCAATGTAGTGCAAATGCTGTGTTACTTGGATTGTAAGGTTTAGGAATATGGTGATACATTTAATAGCAATAATAATAATTTTCCACTGCTTTGGAGGCTTGGGTGGGCACAGATGCCAACTCAGCAGCTGCCCCATAAAGCAAACATTTAGTTCAAGTGTGACAAATGGTGTGATTAAAATAAACATATCCATATGTGAAAAGGCTTATGTAGCTACTGATTATCGCCGATTACTTGATGTGCCGGGGCTTTGCTAGACCTTTTAAAAAAAAAAAATTATATAATGTTTTCGCGAAAACACTTGTGAAGCCTGAAAAGGTTGAGCTGATTTGGCAATGTCAGTGTTTCATTTCTCTGGGATAAAAAAGGAGAATCAGTCAGAATATATATATTTATTTTTATTTTTGCCAGCCTTTGATGTTGCCATGTTGATTTATTTGAGCTCCATTTGATCATGCATGTAAAATCAACTCTTCCTTGCTTTGAAATACTTAATTTTTGTATATACCATTACATGTAAGCTTCATAGATTTCTCTCTGCAGCTAAACACTCCTAGAAGTCTATTCTCCCGACAAATAACTCCCAGTAAGTAGCATTGTGGTTAGAATATATCTCTTTAATTCCGTAACTTATTTTTATGCACTCTATTCAGTTTACTTTGTTATTTAGGATCATTATTTCAAATTGCTTTGGCTTTAAAGGAACAACAAAGTGTGGGGTTTTTTTTTCTTTTAGTTTCTAAACAGAAGTCCTATTTGAAAAGAATATACATGATTGATTTTTCTGATTTTGTTTTTTAGAAGTCACTGGATTTGCAGAAAGACAGAACGTTAGGAGTTAACGTTATGCAATCACTATGCATTGTTGGTATTCTATAAAATGAGAAATGAATTAATTGTTTTCAATAAATAACAAAGCAGGATAATCACCGGTACAACTCATTGGTGATTTTTAAGAGCAGGTTAGACAAACACCTGTCAGGGATGGTCTAGATAATACTTAATCCTGCCAGGACTGCAGGGGACTGAACTAGATGACCTGTGATGTCCTTTCCAGTCCTATGATTCTGTGTCCAGTTTATTTATTAGAAATGGCAAATGAATTTGTAGTTCATGTGTGAAAGCCAGCACAGCATGGATAACATTATATGCTATCATATCTTTGGCTCCAGTTCTACAAACTGGACCCATAACTCTTCCTGGAGCCTCAATGACACTTAAGGAATAATTGGAGATAAAAATTTCTTCTCCCCACCCCCAGTGTGCATTTGACAGCTTGTGAAAGTCAGTTTCACTGTTTCTCCTACCTAATCAGTTAATTTCTCTCATTATTTCTTTGGGCCTTTTGCACCGCAATAGAGGGCTAAACAGTGGTTTTTAAAATAGGAAAACCTGTCTGTAAAACCATACAAATTGACAGAGGAATGCCAGGGCAATTGTAGAATATGAAACTACTTTAAACTCACTTTTAAAAACTGAGTAGACTTCAAGTCAATCAGCCACCATTACAATGAATCATTTATTTACTTTTCATGCAGGGATAGTATTTATCAATTACTGCCCCCAGTACCCAAACACTCCTCCCCATCAAATGTACTTTGAAGTGTCTATGGCATATTTCAGCGTGGTACAATGATGGGTAAATATTATGCCTAAACTGAGACGCAAAAGTTCATTGGCCAAGCACAAAGCAAGTGAGGATATAGAACCCAGATCTCTTCTCTCCAGGTCCCTGCTCCAGCCTCTTGATACTGCTGCATCCATTTGCTGTCTTTTACCCTTTTAAAACTATCATTTAAATGAAATCTTAGCAGCCCTCAGCTTTATATACTGAGACCTACTTTAAAGGGTGGGGTGAAAGATAGCAGCAGTCTCACTACATTTCTCCCCACCTCATTTTGTCATGAAACCAAGTAGCAATATGTGCAAATCATCCTGCCTCTGCCAATTTTTTTTATCTCCCGAAATTCACTTCTGTCTCTTCTGCACCCTCCCATTCCGGCCTCAATAAAAGTACTATGGAGTGGACCGATTCAGTGCCTTTCTAGAATTAACCACAAGATGGCATCAAATCATTTCATGGGGATGGTAGAGATAAAGGAAACAGTCATGCTTTATAAATATGATTTCAACCCACATTTTTTTTAACTTGGAATTAAAGTTGCTGCACTGCATAGCCTACCACCAGAAAACCAAGGCACTAGCAGTCAAGTCAAAGATAAGAAGAGGCACTGCATGTGGGCCATTGAATGACTATCTCCCTTTCATCACCCATAGCAAACATATCTCACCTGTATAACCATGGACATTTTCTAACGCCAACCATGATGATTGTTCATCACCCTTGAAGATTCTGTCTGTACTGAGCATTCTCCATCGGGGTGGGGGATGCAGAGATTGAGCCAGACTTTCTCCATAATTGCTCTTCTTGGCTGCTGCAGGCCACTGGGGCACCATGAATGGGAAATGGAAGTAAAGAGACTCTCTCTGCAGTTTGCTCAATGCCTTGCCTGCTGGGTCCAGGCAGTGGAATTTAGAGGGCTGAGAAATATGAGGATGGCAGGGAAGGAGAGGAGTGGGGATTGGAGGAAGGGGAAAGGGAGAGGAGCTGGTGATGGATGGGAATAGAGGAGGTGGGAAGTATATAGGCACAAAAGCGGAGGGGACAGGAGCTAGAGGTCTGGAAGAAGGAAAAAATTAATGTGACTGAAGACTGAATCATAGTGGATATGCACAAGAGGGCTGAATTAAGGTTGCACAGACAACGTTAATTCTGGCACTTCCTCACTTTTAACTTTGCAGCTTTGACTTTTTTTGAATTTTCAGTCTTAATGTTCTTTTAATGTGGGTGGGTGGGTTGATTGGTTTTTGGAAGTAAAATATGACTAGAGAGAGCAAGCTGGGTCCTCTCCATTATTTTATGGTATTTAGGAATAGCTTGCAACACAGAGATAATGTTTGCTTAAATGGTTGTAGTGACCAGGTGCGCAGGCCCCGCCTGATCGCTGGTGTGCAGGAAAGTTGACTCCAGCACAGTTTCCTCTTTCCCTTGAACTCGTCCTCAAAGGCAAGAGCCCTCGGGTTAACCGGAGACCCCAAGAGGAGGGCTGGAACCACCATACCTGCAGTGGTGGGGACCAGTGCCCTGGGGCTAGGCACCTGCCCCACAGAGTCACTCCAGGGTTGAGGAAATAGCCAGAGTGAAATTTTTGCTCTCTGCCATTGTTGTTGTATTTGAAGATCCTCAGGAAATAAAAGCTTTGGGGGAAGAACATGGTTGGCTTAGAAGTCTATTTTGTTGTGACTGCTACGCTCGCTGAACCATTCCATCTGCTTATAGGCTCTTAACACCATTTCTTATACTCTGCTGTGTAGGAAATTGAGTCTGTTTCTGTTTTAAATACTTGGGTAATAGAGTCTGCTATTTAGTGAAAGATTTATGTAAATGGCTTTTTGTTTCACACAATTGGGCCTTACAGAGTGTAAGTTACATTGATAATGTAATTATACAACTACTTGTGCCATTTCAAAGCAGCATGTTGCATAGAAGCCTCTGATTTAACTACATAATAGTCTACAGATTTATACTTCCTTTTTTAAATCCAACTTTTATTCCCAGGAACAAAAATAATTGTAGTGGTACTGCAGGGTGAGTCGATTAGCCTCTGCCGGGATTTTTATCCTTTTTCCTCCAGAATTCCTGGTTACTTTAAATCAGGGTGTTGCAACACCTGTTACTGGTAATCACTGCATTATCTTAACTCGTTTAGTCTTAAAATATAATTTTCCCACCTCCTTTCACTCTTTATATTTTTTGTCTAATGCTACTCTTTATCTGGCATTCAGTATTTTCTCAATACTAATCTGGGATTTATGTTAGCTCAGTTCCTTTTGAGTCGTGTTGGATTGCAATGATTTATCTTTGCTTTGTTTTTGATTTTCCGCATCAATTCATGTGAATGTTGGTGCTTTTAGCAATGGGTAATATAGTTCTTTTCGTCTTCTCAAGCCAACAGGGAGTCCAAAATGGCTTACTCATGCCTTGCCTTTATTTCTCCACATAAAACATTCCTTATTAGGTAGCGTGTCCTGCAGAGTCCATATATTTCAGACATTTGATACAATGTCTACATAATTCTTGCACACACTCTCTTGGGGAGTCAGAGCTAGAGTCTCATTTCTTCAGCTCTGAAATGACTCTGCTACTTGAGGTAAAGGAGATTTTCCTTAGCAGCCGCAGGCAGTAGTGGTGGTTCTGTTAGCCTCTCTTCAAGCCAACCGCTGGAGCAGAGGGATGTGCACACTCACAGGTACATTACTGTATAAAGTGACATCTTCCTTTCTAGAATAAATCTAAAAGATGTTGCAGGACAGAAAAAGCTCACATACAGTATTTTGCATTCCAGATGCCACTGTAAACCAGCTTTCCTGCTTGCTACTTAACTTTGGGCTATGAAATGTATTGTAAGCATGCTCAGCAGCATTTACAGGTGCTGTACTGCAGGAACCGTAAGGTCCAAATGATCACTGGTGTAGTTCCTTAGGGATGGATTTGACTTGTGGAGTTATGGCACTTCTGCAAGCTATGGTCAGCTAGAACCATGTGATACAGGTCAATCTTACTCTGTTTCTGCTTTGAGGGTATTCTGTATACTGGCTCAGGCTTTAAAATCTCTGTTTAATATGAGTGTTCTGTAGTGAGACTGAAGGTTGAGGTGGTGTGTTTTGCAGGCTAAGCAAACCTCACCACAATAAATGAAATGTAAATTTTAAAAATATTTTTAATTTCTCCTCTTAGCAACACTGCACACTTTTGACACAAACCTGCTCTTTTTATCCATTGAGAGACCATGAAAATGCTTATTGATTTCACAAGTGAGTGTTAGCAATTTTCTCTTACCCAAGTGACAAATATAGTGGTTTACACTGTACATTTTTTTTACCTAGTATCCCAGTCCCATGGAGAAACATGTCACAGCTATAAAAACCATGGAAGAGAAAACAGGTGAGCTACCTATTCATGTTGTTGTCATAATTATCACTGTGTTTCAGTAATGCCGTGGCTACCCCATTGTGCAAGGGGCTATATAAACACAGAACAAAAAGACAGCCTCTGCCCCAAAGAGCTTAACGTTTATTTACACTCTCTTTTTAGATTGGGAGCTAATTCAGAGAGTGTTAGAAGCATGACTTGCCTGTTCTCCTTGTACTACTTGCTTTCAGTGTAGAGGTCTGTAATGACTCCAATCTGTAGCTCTCTCAGTGAATTTCTAAAGCACACTGAAGTCAATATAGATCAACCCTAAGTGATCCAAATCAACAGGCATTTGATTACTTTGGTTTCGCACTGTGTGCGTGTGAAAGGGAGGTATGATTGTTCCATTTTAAAGATGGGGAAACAGTCGCAGAGATTCAGTGACCTGCCCAATATCCTATAATAAGACACTGGCAGAGTCAGAAATTGAAGCCAGATTCCCTGATTCCCACCCCAGTTGCTTTAACCACTGGAACTTCTAAAATAGTGTAAAGCATTTAGATTTCTCCAATTGCCAAACATTCGTGACACTGTCTGGAAAAGGGACACTTGCTCAGGTGGCAGAATTTTGGGGAGACGGATGCCTTTGCTGCTGTTAATGGGTAGATAGTGTTTGTGTTTGTAATTTAAAAGAGATTTACTGGTAGGCACACTGGAAAATTGCTACTTAAGCACACTGGCTGATATACAGTGTATGTAGACTTGGGCCATTTTATTTTAAAATATGGGGGAATAACATCCATACAAAAGAGTTGTTTCAGCACAAAACACAATCTATGTTTCTGCTCTTGGAAATGCGCTCAAGCTCTCATTTAGAGAGAAGGACTTCTGTATTTCACCTTACAGCCTAAGCTGCTCATGAGTGCTCTAATAGAGAGACCCTCTGTCTCCTAGATTAGTGTGATGACTTTCTGGGGAAGAGATACAACTGAAGCTTATTGATTTTGATACCATTTTCAGTCAAATGGAAATATGTAGGGCTAAACTCTGGCCTCGCATTGAGAGGCGGGATGGTCCAGTGGTGAGCCTGGGAGATGTGAGATCAGTTTCCCTGCTCTGCCACAGGCTTCCTGTGTGACCTTGGGCAAATCACTTGGTCTCTCTGTGCCTCGATTCCCAATCTGTAAAATGGCCATGTAAGTACCTAAAATAAATCTACATGGTGGGTCTTAATTCCAGTATTCTGCTTTGTACAATCATGGTATCACTGAGCAGCCCCGGCACAGAGAAAATGGAACACTTGCAAAAGTGTATTTTTGAGGGTAAAATTGTACCTGTAGGCACTAAGCAGCCCTTTTCGTGGGCGATACTGGTTTATATGCCATGTAAGCATCTCGTATTGAATATTTACCCAGTGTACCTTCAGAGCCCACAGATCCCACCAGATAAACTTTTTGAGAAGACATTCTTTTATCACGGAGAGCTTTCTTTAAACTGGGCCATCTGCCAGTTGGCTACTCCTTTCGCAGCATACTAAGGTTTCTGTACTTAGTCTGGTTCATTAAATATTAAAATGCAAAGAGATCCTGAAAGCCAGTCACGTTTTTGGTGATGCTAAATAACTATCATTTGATTTTTTTTTTTTAATAGATAGCTTTGTCCTTGTCATTGGGCCCAATTCAATATAAAAATAAATGAATAGTCAGAAGAGCTTGCTGTAGACCACCAATGCAGTAAGAGGAAGGAGTGTATTCTGTGTGCCCGTAGGATGTATTTGAGAATATTAAGTGGCGGAATGGAGTAAGTGGAAAGCAACGTTTCGGTCCGGGCATGGACTGACTGTTAAACAGTCCATACAGACTAAAATACTTGCACTCTACTTTTTCCTCTGTTCCCAGATCATCCACAAAATAGTGCCACTGAAAAGGAACTCCTTTGCTGCTATGTTCCAAATCCAGCTCTGACTTCAGTGCTTTCATGCCCACTTATGTGAGGGCTGAGTTTGGCTGTGTGTGCAATGCTGTGCCCCTTACAAGTACTAGTGTAAATGCCAATAAAATGTTTGTAAAATACCATTTGTTCTCTGGCTGGTAGGGTGTGGTAGAGTGTAGTGATGGGCACAGATACCCGTCTAATGAGACTGAGCCCAGATCGTCAGCATCTGTCTTGTTTACCACTTTGTCTGGCAAAGGAGAAAGAATACTGTGGCTACTCTAAATAATAATAATGAATAAAAAACACAGTCTAATGCATCGTTAGTTTGCCAGCCTTCCTGTCTGTAGTTTCATTATCTTGCTAACATCTCCAGATATTTTATTTGTATTGATAAAAGGCAACATTTGCCAGGCTAGCTATTCAATATGTCTTATTTATTCTTTTATGATCAGATTTGTCCACAGGGATTATTTACAGAAGGAGAATTGCAACATGTCAGAATGTAATTCCGGAAATCTTAAGAAAGGTAATTACTTTAAATCCAGGTTAAGCTTGGTTTTGGATTATATTGATTTTTTTTTAAAGTGATACTTAAAAAAACAAAACAAAAACCAAACAGCAATCCTGATACAGGCTTGTGATGCAATTAACGTGAAAAGACCAGATTTTTAGCCAGAAGAAAGTTAAAACTTTTTTCTTTGAAAAATAACGAAAAGGTTATGTATAAATAAGTCTTACATTTGGTAGGAAGAACGAAACTGCAGTCTTGCACAGATTAGGATATGGGTGGTGGCATCTCTTGTGTACCTGTAAAATAGTCAAGATGAATCCTTCAACAATTTAAGAGATTTCAATAAGAGAGAAAACAATTTGAAAGCAAGCTGCTGTCCTTTCATGGAAGCAGGTTACTGGAAGACCTTGGAATATATCTGTGTGGCTATTACTAAAGTGTGATTTTTGAATAATTATATATGGTTTATAAAATGTATGTAATTGCCATTTTTAGTGTGAACTGAGGGTTTTAAAGAGACATTACCCCCAAATAATAGGTTTTGTAGAAACATCTTAAAGGTTGCCAGCTCCCTTGTAGTATTTTCTTTTTTTGATAAAGCTCAGCTTCTAGAGTCCTGTGATTACTTGAAACTGTTAGCTTTTGTTTCTAGCCCTCTTGATAGAAGAGGGGTCACATTTTCAAGATTCTAAGTATATTCTGAAGTCTCAGAAACCAAAATTCAAGTAAAAATAACCCTAAATTATTATCTTAAAGTGAATCTCATGATTTTTTTTTTTTTTTGGGTGGTGGGGAGGGAGACCTTGTGCAAGACTTTTCAGTACTTGAGTTTGGCACTTCTGCAGTCTCTTACAAAACCTACCACTCCAGAAATGCTGCCATGGATTTTTGTTTAAATACAAAAAAAACATATGGGGGGAAAAATGAACATGGCAAGGAAGTGTTTTGAATTCCAAACGCTGTGAGTGTATTTTCATAGGCTGTATTCGTGGTCAAAGCTGAAAGAAATGTTAACAAAGAATACAAAGAGCATAAGTAGCAAAAAATACGCTACCTTTTAAAAGAAAATCATTTTGATTGATCCAAGACACTTTTGTCACAATCAAAACCAACATTTATAACCCGACAATGTCACTTCAACTCCACTCCATTCCTACACTCCTTCGCCATCCCTAGAAATATTCAGTCTAGAAAATACGAGGTATCCCCACCTGGTGAGTGGAAGTGTAGCAAATTCAATATAGGTGATCTAAGGAATCTCAATTGCGCTGCAGTGATGAGAGAGCCCTCACTTAAATTTGTATGCAGCGATGTTGTGGTGTCAGTCTCAGGATATTCGAGAGATGAGGTGGATGAGGTAATATCTCTTTATTGGACCAACTACTTCTGTTGTGAGAGAGACATGCTTTCGAGCTGCACACAGCCCTTCCTGTGTAGCTCAAAGCTTGTCTCACTCGCCAACAGGAGTTGGTCCAATAAAAGATATATTTCCTCACCCACCTTGTTTCAATTAAATGTCAGTTGATGAAAATTAGCTTTAATTTTATCAACAGCTTGTAACTTTTCTTATAGTTAGTACAAGAGCATTTATACCCATTATATCTGTGTCTTTATTCTACATCCTTCTTCCACGCAGGAAAAAGTAAATTTCCACCTACCGGACACGGAATGCAAAATGATCCAAGGGTGTGATTCTCACTTTTGTTCTGCCCTTTGTGCACTGAGTAGAAGGGAGAGCAGAGTAAATGAGGTCTAAAAGCATCAGGTCTGGCTGAGGAGGAGTTCTCCCAGTGTAGGAGCGGAGAAAGACAGTCATAAGCTGGCTTCTGATGATCCCCTGAAACCCCATGGTAGAGAGCATGATTTGGCAGGAGGGGTGTGTTGAAGGTGGAGACACAATATACAACTCTGTGGGGATTCTCGGCAGTGCTGCTGCCCATAGGCAGCTGGGAACACCCTGCTGTAACTTAAGTAGCGCCTCAGGGGGTAAGCAATTTTGGGGCCAGAGCAGCCCAGAAACAGGAGGGTGCAGACATAGGTTTGTGCTGCACGTCTTAGGATTGTATCTTGCATGCAATAGTAGTGAATGGGCTCTATTAGAATCCATCATTTTAAATAGCCCATAACCAGTTAGAAATGAAACATGATGTAGCTAGATCATTTATTTAGCAGTCCAGGAAATCTGGCTGGGGACTGAGCAGTTTGCATAAATCTTTGAACATTTGCATGACCTCACCGGCATCTATTAAGGTCAATGTGTATCATTAAGGACTGGCTGCCGCTGATGTGCCTTCATTCTCAGTGTTAATCCTCAGTTTTAGCATACAAGGATAAAAATAAATATGTGAAAGTGTTTGTTTGGTCTCAAAATACTGAGTTTTGAAAGTTATCCTTACACTTGACAGGTCAGTGTTTTAAAAGTGTCTGACATCTACTTAGAGGAAGAATCTTGGCTTAATATGCAGGAAAGAAATATGGTTATGAAGTCTCATTGCCTTACCTGGACACAGTATGCATCTCTAAGTGAAGAATCTGTCTTCAGGGAAAGCTTGGAAAATCCAAATTGGTAAGGTTAAACGTGTGTGTGTGTGTGTGTGTGTGTAAGTAAAATAAATTAAATAAATAAATTAAATAAGTATAATGTCTATTATACTCAATCTAGTTGGCCAACGAAGACATGTAGCCCTAAAAATGTTTTCCACTCTGCCTTCTGAGCTGGTAACTAGAGATGGGCCTAAATTAAATCTCTGCACCCAAATACCTTCAGATGTTGGGAATGTTCAAGTCCTTTTTTTCTAAGTCTTCTTGGCTTGGTCTCATCTCTACTAATGACCAGTTGAAATTTGTCCCTTACGTTAACACTGTTCCATCTTAATTCACTCTTAGTGTGCAATGTAAGTATTGCTGCTTTATTTATTTTGCCTTGTGGTGGTCTCTGTGAAACATACCATGGTATTCTGGTACAGCCCATGTTACTACTGAAAATTGTAAAGACATTTAAGAAAGGCCCCATCTTTAGCCTAAATAAATGCAGTTCCTTGCAAATGTGAGCAGACTGAATATGGGGGAGGAGAACCTTGCTATCAGAAGACAAACTTCTTGTCCTTACCAATCACAAGAATGGTGTAGAAAGTGTCCTGAGGCCTGTGATCCTGCTTTGGGGTTTCTCAAGTTTCCTAGAAAAGTAGTTTGTAGCTGTACCCCATATTGCATCCCACATTTGGGGAACAAGAAGATAGCCATGAAGACTACATTGTACATAAAAGGTATCTATAATTTGGTCCTATCAGTCTTCAGTATAGAAGCCATTCCCTCTTGAATCAGGCATTAAACTGAGAGGCCTTGAAATTAGAGGCTGAAGTTGAGGAATTACCCCAGCCTCAACATGATCCAGCTGTTTCTCATAGGTCACAAATAGAATAGGCGAGCCCGAATGATGACTGCTGCACTCTGCTGCCATAGGATATTGTGCAGAAATTAGGAAAGTAGATCTTACATTAAGTTTAACAATTCCCAGCCTGTGAAATAGAAAAATCTAAAGGCAAGATCTTGTCTGAATGAGTTTCAGCTTTGTGTAGGACGGGCATGGTGGAATTTGTATTTGAATAAGTAGAGAACTTATACAAAGGAAATAAAAGAACTTATGTGTTAATGTACAATCTCTACAAAAAGCACTGGAATGTGTTAGTAAGATAAACACTTAACCTTTGAGGGTTTTGGACCTGCATTAGTTTATTTCTGTGCTTAACATGTCATGTTGTGTTTATGACGAGCCTGCTTATGCTGCTGTTCTCTTAATGTGATATTTAAGGTTATGACTATACAAGCTGTATCTAGCATTGAACATAAAGTGGTTGCACTTAAACATGAGCAGAGGGTATATGTGGACCCAGGTAAGGGTAAACCATATTTATTCTTCTATACTGAGTAGTAGTAACCCTCAAGTCCATTGCATGTAGTCCCACCTATGGTAAATTGCCAGTGGATAATGCCTAGGTATGTCGCCAGCTGGAATTACTGATTTCATTGTTTTTTTGTTTTTGGGTGGGGGAGGGGATAGGTAGTCTTTTGGGTGATTTTTAAGTTTAGAAATACTAAGAACCTGTGAATTCATTTAGCCATGTGTTCCTATCACTGTTAGCTTCTCAGCAGTGTTGTGGTTAATGCAGAATTGGGGGTTAACTTGTACTTCTTGTCCTGTCTTCACTTTCTGTACCTTCCACTTAAATGTGCAACTTGCTGTGTGGCGGTTCCAGCCCAACATGTAACCCAAGCTTACCAGCCACATTTGTAAGGACCTGTTCGATTTCAACCAGGAAATACGAAATGTACAAATATAAGAAATTTGACTCCTCTTCCTTTCCTTCTTTATATCTATCTAATAGCTCTTTTTTTTCTGGTGGAGCCATTTCTTGGTGGGAGATCCAAAGGTTGCATTGCTTGGAAATATTAAAGGAACACAACTTTGAACAGCTCTACAGCGTTTTGCTATAGGGCTATACTAAAATTTGAAAGTGTCAGCTTTGTATTTATTGTGTATTCTTGGCTTATTTATCAAGAACTTTGCAAGTAGACTGCCCAGCTTCTTTTCTTAATTTGTTTTGCTTACACTGAAATGGGCATTCTAATAATTTATTCTGATGAATAGACTTGTCTGTCTAGTGTCACTATGCCTTCTGGAAGTACTTCAGTAGCCTCTGTAGAAATGCTATGTTGTAATGTCTAACAGTAACTTTTGTGAAACAAGTCATCCTCTCTACTGTCCCTGTTTAGTGTCATCCTAGGAGACATTGCTCCCCTTTTCTAGAGTAGTGAAATCATACCGGAAGACAGGTCTAGTCCTGGGTATTCTGAAGTCTCAGATGGCTGTTCGCGTTGCCTCTTGTGCATTTTATTTTATATTCAACCCCCTTTTCCCCCACTTCCCACCTTTACCAGTAAACACTGAGCTCTAAAGATTAATCTTTGACTCCCAGCTTGCAGTTGCTCCTGTAAATCTGTAACTCTTCTTGGGAGTGGGTTTGCTTTACCAATGGGTAACTTCAGTGCATCAAACTTTCTCTTTATTTTACAAAGCAAAAGTTTGTAATTATATTCAAAACCACTTTAACTGTCAAAATGGATGCAAAACAGATGCTTTATGCTTAAAGTTCATATAAATCTTTCTAACTCTTTTCCCCTAAAATGAGAACCCATGTGTAACCCTATAACAAACCAGTTCACCCAGGGTTGAAGCTGAAGGAATAGATTTTGGTTTCAGGTATCCAAGGAATTGGTAGAAATAATGGTGGTTTTAAAAAATATGCCATTCCACTTTCCTTTCGTCTTGTCCTCTTTAGTTCCTTCTTGTATAGCCTTGCCCAGTCTTCTAGAACTGAAATGGTAACTCAGCATCAGTAATGCTGAAATGCAAGGGAGGAAAACTGCAGTGGAATATGAAATAGATAGGAATTGCTTGATCCATTGCAAATGTGATCAAGTCATCAGTAATTATTTAATTACAATGATATATTTATTTTACATGTGAAAGAATAAAATAGGAATTGACTGCTTTGTCAGGCTACCAGAGGAGAACGTTGGAGTTGCAGTCAGACACAGAACTGCAGTGAACTCTTACAGCTCATTTAAAGCAAGTTCAGTTTCTTTCTGGAAGTTTTTTTGTTAGAGCTACATCTGTGCTGTGCAATTAACATGCTGTTCTTTTGCCTTTTGGCTACAGCTCATCTTGTTTTACTTGCCTATAAGCCATGTTCCCTGTCCGTTATCATTAAAATGGCTGTCCTTAGTGAGTGCATAAATGGCCAGTTTATCAATAGGGATTCTGAAACATATCAAGTGGTTTTAAGTATTGCATTATAACTTCCTTCTATAAGTGAAGTTTTCTGTAGTCCTCTAGGAGACAAAAATCACTGCAATTTCCCTTTAAATCGCTTGTCTGCATAAGTCCAGTCATGTGGATTTTTCCATCATACAAAGAATGAGCTCTTCAGAGTTCAGTGCACCTTAATAAGATGAGGCTGTGGAAGGTTCTGATGAAAAGTTGAAAATTTTTTGGAGGTGACATATTTAAATCTGTGGATGAGACCTGCCACTGGAGATAAGTAGGAAAGCAACGCATGGTGAAGAGAACGGTAAGTGGTGCTGATTAGTAACAAAATTGTGCATTATGGCCTAAAGTGGGAGATGTTCTGAGAATGAGAATCCATCTCAATCTAGATACAGTCAGAAACCTGTTGTACCAGATATTTTTGCGCCCACAGAAAATAATACAAAGAGACTGTTTTCATGGGCAAATTCTTGAAACTCCTTAAGGCATTAAAAGTCTAAAGAGAAGAATGGAATTGCAAACCTTATTCGGTCATATTGTGACTAGATTGTATTTATATAATCTGCTTTAATGTGATTTAGTTAATGATAGGGTCATAGCAATAAATGAAAGCAAAGTCCTCCTTGCTAGTATGAATTGTGATCTGCTTTTCCAGCAGGCTTCAATGACAGTGTGCCTTGCTGGCAACTCTAGGGTAAGTGACCAGCCCAGGAATTTAAAATGTAAAGACACTGGGCTGTTCTGATTTAAAAAAATAAAAATTGCATCACCTAAAGGTTCCGTAGGTCAGAAGCTGACCCACCGTGGGACTTGTTTAAAGGCCCTCCTTATATAGAAATTCTCCTGAATTGGTGACTTCCCCAAAGTCACCTACCTGCATCCTTTGGCAGGGTGGGTATTGCTTTGCTGTGACAAGAGTACCCTTCCTTTCAGATGGATGTTTTCTGCAGTGGCCTATTCTAGAGGCAACTTTGGTGTCACTACTGTATTGAGAGTGGATGGCTACTCTTCAGGGGCTAAGTAGGGGCAAAATATCTCCTAAGTGTTAAATACTTGGTGTCAGATTCTGATCTCCATTGTGCTGGTGTAAAGGTAGTGTAGCACCACTCAAGTCACCTAAATTAACAGTGTTGGTCTCTTGACTTGAGTAGAGCTGCTGTGGATTTATACCAAGGTGACTGAGATGTGACTGAGATCAAGATGATTTATTATTTGTATTATAGTGCCTAAGAGCCACAGTCATGGATTGAGTTCTTTGTGCTATATTCTATAGGAACACAGACCCAAAAGACAGTCCCTCCCGAAGGACCTTACAACCTAGATAGAATCTGCCCTGTAGCATTTTAGGGTTCCTTTTTATACACATTATCCAAATGCTCTTCCTGCTAGCCAAGTCCTTAAAAATCTACGTAGGTTCTTATATGGCCCATATCACTGTAGTCTTCCTAGTCTTTCCTCCTCTGGAGCTCCGTGGTCTCTCATTTTTAAAAGAGAGTAATTCATACTGGAACAGGTTCAGAGAAGGGCTACTAGGATGATCAGAGAAATGGAGAACTTGCATAAGAGACTTAAGAGACATAAGAGGAGACTAAGGAGCTAGGCTAAACAAGCCAAGCTCCTTAACAAAAAGGAAGGCAGAAGGGGAGATATGATGGCTCTCTACAAATACACCAGAGGGATAACCAGCAGGGAAGGAGAGGGGTATTTAAGTTAAGGGCCAGTGTTGGCACAAAAACAAATGGATATGAACTGGCGATCAGTGAGTTTAGGCTTGAAATTAGATGAAGGTTTCTAACCATCAGAAGAGTGAAATTCTGGAGCAGCCTTCCAAGGGGAGCAGTGGGGGGGGGGAACCCTAAATTGTGTTAAAACAGGGCTTGATAAGTTTAGAGACAATGGTATGGTGAGATTGCTTACAAGAGCATATAGGATCTTATGGCTCTTTTGCAACTGCTATTACCAAACATCTCTGGCCACTGGAGACGGGGCTCTAGATGGGAGGCCTCTGACTCAATGCAGAAAATTTTTCCCAGGTGTCTAGTGAGTCTTGCCCAAATGTTCAGGGTCTAACTGCTTGCTGTATTTGGGGTCAGGAAAGAATTCCCCCCACCCCCAAGTCAGATTGTCAGAGACTCGAGTGGTTTTTCGCCTTCCTGTGCAGCATGGGGAATGGGTCACTCACTGGTTTAAACTAGCGTAAATGACGGATTCTCTGTAACTTGAAAGCTTTAAATGAAGATTTGAGGACTCCAGTAACTCAGCCAGAGGTTAGGGGTCTATTACAGGAGTAGGTGGATGAGGTTCTGTGGCATGTGATATCCAGGAGGTCGGACTAGATGATCATGATGGTCCCTTCTGGCCTTAAAGTCTATGATTCTCAGAATGCCTCACAAACATTAATTATCTTACCCCATGGGAGGTAAGGAAGATATATCCTCATTTTACAGATTGGGAAGTGAAGCATAAAGAGATTAAGTGACTTGTCCAAGGTCAAATAGTAAAGTCTGTAGTGGAGCTTGGCATTGAGCCCAGATCTTCCTGTGTCTTAGCCCAGTGCCTTACCTACAATACCATGCTTCCTCTCAAAAGCAAAGGTGATGTTTCTGTTCAGGTACATATGGATACAGTTATTCTAAGTGCTGCAGTTTTTTCTTTTCTTGCAAAGTAAATTCATGCTCAGAGGAACTCTCAAGGACCCTGAGTTTGGACAGCTTTTTAGCACCTACTGGGCATCACTGTAAGTAAATAATAAAGCATTTAAAATGGCATGATCAGGCAAATGGGTGAGACACATTGTGAAATGAATTACTGTACCTGCTTTGAATTACAACAGGTATCTGCTTCAACACATGGTGTCTATGCGTTGCTTTGCTTTCCTGGGCACTGGAAAAAGACATTCCTGGGCCTCTTTTGTTCTGAAGTCTACACTCTGGTATTTCTGTACAGAAATACCATACTATTGGCTAGCTTTGATTTTTTTTTTCTTGGTGTGTCTTTTGAGGACTTTTTGTCAATCCACCTAAGCCATCAGAACAGTGACAGATGGTTAGGTGAATATGCTGTCATTAATGTGAATTTGTGGAAAAGAAATAAGTTATTCAATGAACTAGCCAATTGAGATGTAATACAGTGTTGGAAACCTAACCTCTGCAATTCATGAAAATGGACTAAAGCCCAGAATGTTGTCCTGCTATTGTTTTCAGTGAATGCTATGTTACTGTATAAGTGGGAGGAAAAAAATTAATCAGAAGAATGTGAACACTTAGGAATTGTTTAAGAAAACTTTACTAGATGCCAAAAAATCCACAGCCAAGGAAGGCCATATAGTTTAAAAAAATTGACCTGACTTAGAGGGGAAGAGATGGTAGCTATAAAAACTAGAATGTATATAACATGGAAGAAAGAAGTAGTTGATAGTAATGAATATTAATTGGAAGCTAGGAATTGTAGAAAATTGATAAGGGAAGCAAAGGGACACAGGAAGAAATCTATAGCCAGCAGAGTTCAGGACAATAAGGAGTTTAGGTATATTTGGAAGAAAAAGACTCCTGACCTTGGTATTGGCCCATTACTAGATGGAAGTGGTAGAATTATCAGTAATAATGCAGAAAAGTCAAAAGTGGTCAATAAATATTTCTGTTCTGTATTTTGGGGAAAAAACAGATTATGTAGTCTCCTGATGATGATGATGCACTTTCCATTCCACTAACATCCAAAGGAGGATGTTAAACAGTGGCTACTGAAGTTAGACATTTTTAAATCAACAGGTCTAGATAACTTGCAGCCAAGAGTTTTAAATGAGCTGGCCAAGGAGCTCACTGGACCATTAATGTTGATTTTCAATAAGTCTTAGAACACCTGGGGAAGTTTCAGAAGACTGGAAGAAAGTGAACATTATGTCAGTATTTTCAAAGGGTAAACAGGATGATCCAGGTAATTAAAAGCTTGTCAATCTGACATTGATCCTAGGCAAGATAATGTAGTGGCTGATATGGGACTCCATTACTAAAGGAGCATAATATAATTAATACCATTCAATTAATACCATGGGTTTATGGAAAACAGATCCTATCAAACTAACTTGATTTCCTTTTTTTGACGAGATTACAAGTTTGGTTGCTAAAGGCAATAATGCTGATGCAATATACTTAAACTTCTGTTAATTGTAAACAGGGAATCATTGAGCGGGGGTATTTCTAGCACGGATCCACAGAGATCCATTCTTGGTCCTATGCTATTAACGTTTTTTTTTTTTTGTCAGTAACCTGGATGAAACATAAAATCATCACTGTTTAAAGTCTGCAGAAGACACAAACTGGGGGAGTGATAAATTGATGAAGAGGGCAGGTGGCAATCTGGATTGCTTCGTAAACAGGGTGCAAACAAATGATACACACATTTAGCTGCATTAAAAACACGTATCTAGGAACAAAAAATGTAGTCCATGCTTACAAGATTGGGTAATCTATCCCGAGAAGCAGTGACTCTGAAAAAGATTTGGGGGTTGTGGTAGATAATCGTCCAAATATGAGCTTCTAGTGTGACGCTGCAGCCAAAGGGGCTAATGCAATCTTGGGTTGCATAAACAGGGGACTCTTGAGTGGGAGTAGAGATGTATCTTTATCTCTGTATTTGGCACTTGTGCAACCTCTGCTGGAATGCTGTGTCTGTTTCTGGTGTCCACAATTCAAGAAGGATGCTGGGAAATTGGCGAGCCGCAAACCTGCCTTGTGGTGACAGACTTGAGCTCGGTCTGTTTAGCTTAACAAAGAGAAGGATAAGGGGTGACTTGTCTACAATCTATAAGTACCAAGATGGAGAACAAATATTTGATAATGGGCTCTTCAGTCTAGCAGAGAAAGGTATAAAACAATTGAACAGCTGGAAATTGAAGCTTGACAAATTCAGCCTGGAAATAAGGCGTAAATGTATATCCTTGAGAGTAATTAACTATTGGAATAATCTACCAAGGGTCATGGTGGATTCTCCATCACTGGCAATTTTTAGATCAAGATTGGATGGTTTTTCTAAGAATTGCTCTAGGAATTATTTTGGGGAAGGTCTGTGGCCTATGCTATGCCAGACTAGGTCAGACTAGATGATCAGAATGGTCCTTTCTGCCTTGGAATCTATGAAATATGCAGCACAGCCAGGACAAAAATGATAAGGGCTATTAATCCTTGTGCTTCAGGTGACAAGTTGGTAAGCAGCTGGACTCAGGAAGAAATTTCTTCAGTGTTACTGTATTACAGAATTGGCTGGGTGCAAGCGCCCCCCCCCCCCCCCGGCCCAATACTTGGAAGCACCTAATATATGCTACTGTCAGAGAGAGGATAGGGGATGGTCTACTGGCTTGTTACACTACGGTTGTTCATATGTTCCTAAAACAAAGTGTTATAAGGCTTTGAAATGTTTTGTATTCCATCTAATCAATCAAGGACACCACTTGTCTGGTAGATTTTGCAAGGTTCAGACTTCACAATTTTCATTCCTCTTCCACCTCTTGGCCCCCGCCCACCCTGAATTTTAAAATACTTTGGCATCAGTTTATGACAGACTATCTGAAAAGTGTCCTTGTTCTTACAGAAATGGGGCTGCTTGTGTTTGAAATTACAGCTTGTAGAAGTGCTGGATTGAACTGCTAGATTTTACAGAGCCATTCCCCTAGTCTATATTCTGTGGAAGGAATTTATCCAGGTCCATAAATACTGGAAATGCAAGATAGCACAAACACTTTGACCTTCTCTCTCTGCTTTTAAGAGCTCTGCTAGTTTCCAGAATGTGGAAGGATTTTTGAAAGAGGAGAGGGGGATGGAACCCCACGACACAACCTTTGTTTGCTGTTTGGCTGTCAAGAAGAGTATCCAGATCCCCTCAGATGAACCTTACTGGGATTGTTTGACCCAGAAATGACTGGAGAACCACACTTGTTCCATTAAGATGTACATACTTGCAAGCCCCTTCGTTTTCAGTGTAAACCAATTTTTACCTAAAAAATTCCTGGGTTTTACAAAAAGTGGTGTTTGGTTTTTTCCTGATTTTTTTTTCACCCTACTTTTGTATCATTTTATTTATCTATACAAACTTGTTTTGTTAGGAAAAATACATCATGCAATGTATTGTGTTACGATAATACACTAGTCTCTGTGTATATGCAAAGCTGCATGTTGGAGTAAGACTAAGTATTAGTCTAGATTAAAAGATACACACAATAAGCAAACAGGCACATACGCAAGCTCTGAAGGGTGTGCGCATCTGAACGTACTGATGAATCTCATGCCCACCACGTACACACTTCAAGCTGTTAGCAGATAACGGTTTAAAGATTTGACACAGTAAAATGGGAAGAAAATGAAAATCTGTATCAGAATGTTTCAGAACACAAGGAAGTAGTCAAAAATTTAAAAAAAAAAACTGGAGAAAAGGATGAAGCGAGTGTATGTGCTGCAAATGGTGTGGCCCAATTATTAAATGTAAATATAATAGTTCTAAGTCTAAAACAGTAAACTGTTTGTTCAAATGAAAAGTTTTATTTGGGGATTAGAGAGAGTGTTTTCTTCAGAGGTGGTGTTCTGTTTTAGTTCTCCAGGAAACCACATTGATTAACAGAATTCAAAGCATTAATCTACTGAATACTCCCCCCCTGTTTTTCCGTCCACCACAATAAATGCTGATATTTCCCCAGAAAAATTAAGTTTTTAGCACTGATTTTCATCTGTTGTTGTTGTGGTAATAAACACTGGGAAAAGTTAAATTTAAATAAAAACTGAAAATGAAGGGCTCTAAACAAATTTCAAATGCACTCATTGCTCCATGTGTAGACACTTTTCATACATTCTCACATAACAAAAGCTTCCTCGCTAGAGGACCTCACACGATCTAAATTTTAATTTTACTTGAAAGCCCAAGCAAGCTGTGAGAGCATTCCTTGACACTGTCTGAATAAGAATATTGCTAGGCTTTTTGTACTAAAGACACTTTAATTAAACTTCCATCACAAAAACAATTAGGCCAAATTTGCAGTACTTAACTAGTCAATAATTTAGTAGCTAGATCTCATTAATAGACTTCTCCCTGTGACTGTGTTGTTGTAATGATGTGGTATTGCCAGCTGTGTGCTACAAGAATCAATCAGTGATCAATATTTTCCATGAGCTTTTTTTGTTGTTGTCTCCCAGAGCCATGAAAAAGAAATAAAAATAAATAAATCTTGACTGTATGGGGTTGGGTCTTCATGGTGGCTTTATTGTCTCGTGTCCACATTCCTGTTTCTGAGAACAGTTTTCCTACACGCTCAAGCTGGAACAATTTGCATAGTGTGGATGCGGAGAGCCGTTGAACCAAACTGTCAACCCTGAATACGATGGAAACCACTGGAAGCCAGGGGGTGTGGCAGCACCTAGGCACTCCAAAATTATCTTTCTTTGACTCCATTGCATTGTTATATTGCATCAATCTGAAGGACAAAAGCAAACAAGCTTGGTTCAGCTCAGTTTACAGATGTGGAACTAAGGCCCGGAGAAACTGAGCGAGGTCACATCACCACAATTGGCTACCTGGTGGGCAGCCTCAGCAAGGTCGTCGAGGCTGAACTACACTCAGACATTTAGAAGAGAAATATCCAGGTTAGGATTGAGGCTTGCTGGCTTGCCAGTGTGGAAGTTAAGCTTGTTTTGCTGCTGCTTGTTTGTGGATGCAAAGGACCTTTTAGTGTTCAAAGCTGTCAGTATGGCCCAACCTCACCAAGAAAAAGGGTGTGTCTTTCACTGGTGTGGCTTCACCCACCATTCCTGCTACACCTTTCACCACCATTAATTTTACAACAATAACAAAACCATTTTGAGGAATAACAATGTGAATGTCTCCCCCGATGATGGACAAAAACATTGTTCTTCCCTGCCCACAATAGTACCCTCTCTGATCCACTTGTCTGAATCTAAGCAGTGAATTTTGATTTTTGTGCCTGTTTCTAAAATTATAGTTCATCATAGAATTACTGTCCATGCATTTAAAGAGAGGAATACAATCGTTACATTCCTGTTTTATAGGACAGAGTTCATCCAGAAAGGGAGGATATCCATTACTGGAGCAGGGTTGCTCAATTGTGTATTGGAAGCTTTTGCTCAAACGTTTCTAAATCAAGGAGTCAAGAAGGTAGGTTTAACTTTTTATTTATATTTGTTCTTAAAATTACATTTGAAATCTGTCAAATTCTGCCAATCCCTAATAATCCAGTTTGGGTTTTAAAATCTTAAGGAGTTGAAACTTGGCTTCTTTACCCATCATATAAAAATAACTTTGGTCTTTTCCTTTAATTGTAAATAATAGAACAAGAAATGGGATACAGTTTGGAAAATTACTATTACATATTCAAACGTATTTTTAAATCATTTTGTTAAATTCATTATTCTCATTTCCTCTAGATGTTGAAACGTTTTTCCTGCTAACATTTCAGTGTACTAGTAATATACTGTAATAATAGCTTATCGTTTTATAGCACTCTTGCATCCAATCATCTTACAGTACTTAACGAACATGCATGTATGGCTGCACTTTCCCCCCAGTAATGTTGAATGCTTCAGGCATCTTGATATATTTACAATAGCAACAGTCAATCTTCTTGTAACAATTTTATATGGATCAATAATCCTGTCTTTTTGGTAAGAATTATGAAAGGAAATAAAAGCCACTTTGGTATCCAGAAGTGTATCCAAAGGAAATAATATTCCAACATCATTAGTTTGAGGAAGGCATGTCATATTGAAGATCTGGGTTTACAAACAAAAATCTCATGCAAATTATTCACCATGAAATTGAATGATGTAGAATTCTTACATTCGTTAGATGTGGGGGTTTTGAGGAGGAGGAAATGTTGGTGTCCAACTGGCTCCATATGCAATTTTTAATCAGCTAGAAATGAAAGGGATGCTTAATTAAGCCTTTTCACTGAAAAAATACACATCTTGAGTGTTTTGACAGGTATGTTGCTTTGATATACATAAATGTGGGTGGGTGACCAGTGGTGCTGCATTTTCATATTGGGATATAAATCTTGCATAACGCAAAAAATGTAACTGACCTAAATTTCCATTATTTACAGCATTTTTTTTTCTTTACCAGGAGTAATTTCACTTGTTAAATGTACTTGAAGGACCTGCATTGTCAAAGGTGTATTCAGTTGACTTCTAATTAGGAACAGATAAAAATGATAGACTTTTGGGGTGTAAGATTTTCAGAAGTACTTTTTTTTTTTTTTTGCGTGCTATCAGGTCCCTCTATTCTCGGAGTGAGAGCTGTGTTTGTATTCTTGGCATTACGTCGAATTCGTTCAGGGTGGGCGTTGGACTCCGCCAAGGGTTGGACTCGTCCCCACTCCTGTTCGTGATTTTCCTGGATAGGATATCAAGGCGCGGCTGAGCTGTGGAGTGTATCTAGTATGGGGATGCAGAGGTGGCATCTGTTTGCAGGTGTCCTTCTTGCATGTTCAGATTGTGATCTCTGATGTTTTTGCTGCTGAGTATGAAGCGGCTGGGATGATAATCAGCAACTCCAAATCGGAGGTCATGGTCCTCTCCCAGAAGAGAGTGGACTGTTCCTTCCAGGTGAGAGGGGGAGCAACTGCCCTTAGTGGAAGAGTTCAACTATTTAGGGGTCTTGTTCACGAGTGATGGTGAGCGGGAGCGTGAAATTGACTGGCAGATTGGTGTGGTGGCAGCAGTGATGTGGGTGCCATACTGATCTGTGGTGGAGCAGTGGAAGCTTAGTTCTCGGACAAAGTTCTCTCTTTACAGGTCACTCTACATCCCCATCCTCACGTATGGCCATGAACTTTGGGTAGTGACTGAAAGGACAAGATTGTGGGTACAAGCAGCGGAAGTGAGGTTTCTTCGCAGGGTGGCTGAGATTACTCTCTGAGACACGCTGAGGGGCTTGGCTATTTGGGAGAGCCTTGGGGCACAGCTGCTGCTACTCCGGATTGAGAGGAGCCAGCTGAGGTGGTCCAGGAACCTGATTAAAAAATGAGGCTGATTTGGAAAATATGGCTCCAGGTGTTACTCTCAGAGAAATATTTCAAACTGTGGTTTTCATTTTTTTTCCCCCCTTAGGTTACTCTTGCTACCCTAAAAAGCCTTATTCTTTTGAAATAACTGTCTCCTTTTTACACCTCCTATAAATCTGTATTTTGTAATGGGTTAAACTTTAAGCACATTACTAGTATATCTCAGCTTGGTGTCAGTGCACAAAATAAAATCCAAATCACAAGAACTGTACAATGCTCCACTGGAATCTCTTTGAGAATTTTGGCTATGACTGCAGATCTGTGGATAAGAAAAACCTAAATTAAACAAAATTGACTTACACGCTTGTGTACCTTTTTGCTTCTGTGCTCTTCTTGATAAAGCAGTCTCTCCTAGTACATTGGCTTTCTTTAAAACCCTTCGATGGGGATTTTTACTAGAAAGAGCTGAGAATGAGGTAGTTCCAATTATACTCAGCTAAAATATGCTCACTTTCAGCAATAGAAAGATAATCTTCTAAAGTGGTAAAGCAACGTATACTTAATAAATGAGCACTCTTGCGTTCGAAAGATTCCTATAGCTTTGGGTTTGCTGTATTCCCAAAGGCAGCACTAGGTGAAGATTAATTCCATATAGAAATATCTGCTGTTCAGAATTGTGCCAGTAGTAATTCAATTAATCCTAAAGACAAAATCTTGAGACCATTAATAAGGAGAGTCACTTTACCCCTAATGAATTGCCTTTTTCTGCATTGGAGAAGAAATGTATGAAATAATTCATTAAGACCTAATCAATCTTCTTGAGATGCAGATTTGTATCTGTACCAAATTTATATCATGTAGCCAAAAAGAGAGACTTCCTCATTATACCTGGTATTTGTAGTGCTTATAATAAATAGAAGTATAATATGGTCAGGATTTTGAAGTGTTTTTACAGAGAACATACCCATCCCTACCCCCGATCCCCTGCCACTAGTCCACATTTAAATCCTACATTTTTAGAGATTAAAATGAGAGAGGTTATTGTGGTGGGGTGGTGGGAAGTGGAATTGAGGGACTGGAGGGGAAAGCATTGAGAGAGAGTATAGGCTTCAGATGGAGCAAGAGAAAATGCTGTCTTAATATTTATAGTTATGAATAGACGACAATCAGGTGTCTGTTTCCCACACAATCAGTATTCAATATCTCTGAATTTCCTATCGTAATAGAGTAGAAGGCACTTCTCTATTCATGGAGCACTAGAGAAGGTGATTTAGATTTTTTTTTCAGTAGATTTCATTATTGAGATATGATCTCAATAACTGTTAAACTGTGTTTTTAAAAAAATTGAATGACTGTGAAATATTTGACTCCTACCTCTAGAATTTCTTCTTCGATTTAACTGAAATGTTGACCAAAAATTGTACCCTGTGATGGGAAATAAGCTGTGATGTGTCAGAATTATTCCTTTTTGTTTTGTAGAAGTTAGGAGTTGGAGCTTGAAAACTAGCCTTTAACAGGAAAGTGAACTTTAAGTAGAGAGAGATGTTGCAGGGGGCCTGGGTTTTTATTGCTGCCCTCAGACTCCTTTATGATACTCTGACAGTGTAAAGGAGCCCCAACCCATGAATGTATAGGGGGTTCCCTTGCTAGCATAGAACTGACCAGGTGACACAGGGTGCATGCTGGGGAAGGGAGATGGAAAGTAATTGGAGTTACTCTCCTGCTATTCTCTGCTTTCCATGGGCAACCAGAGTGTCAGTTATGGCAGTTTTGAGACTCAGGGAGTGCAAACGTGGCTTAAAGCACCAAGTGCAGGATTGGAGCAATGGAGAGTTGAGGCCGAGATCTTTCTTTATAATCTAGCGAACGGTGATGTATCTGCTTGAGGAGTTGGTACGTTATGGGGGAGGGATAGCTCAGTGGTTTGAGCATTGGCCTGCTAAACCCAGGGTTGAGAGTTCAATCCTTAAGGGGGCCACTTAGGGATCTGGGGCAAAAATCAGTACTTGGTCCTGCTAGTGAAGGCAGGAGGCTGGACTCAATGACCTTGCAGGGTCCCTTCCAGTTCTAGGAGATTGGTATATCTCCTATTATTATTACAGTCAATGTAGAAAGTAAAGAATGTAAATAATTTTTTCCCCTGAAAATTTCTCGGCAGGGGAAAAAAAAAATTCTGTGGCTAGTGTGCATCTGCCTAGTAGCCAATAAGACTATGTATAGGAATAATTCAAAAATCTGGACAGATGCTCTGGGCATCCCAGATATCATATGTCATTCTGGCACTAGTCAGACAGAAGGCGTCTCCAGTATTAGAACTCTTGTCTCCAGTTTATTAAATATTGTGTAGACATAGCAGCTGGAAGATGCTTACTAGCTTGAAGGGGAATTGGTGAGCAACAAGTCATCTTATTTTTATCCTGCTTTTAAAAAAAAAAAAAGGTGATCTAATTGGTTTGTAGGTACCTCTGCAGATGATCAGCAATGAATTTGTATACAATCTGCCTTTTGCATATTAAGTAAAACTGTTTTTAAGACCATTTTATAAAATGACCATGCATACCAGTGTGTTTGGTTCGAGTCTTATCCAATGTCTCTTAAGCCCTGCAATATTTGTAGTATTGCCCATTCTTGGAACATATTTTTAGATTAATTTTTGATGCCAAGAACAACCAAAAAGCATAATGAGATGGAAAAATAAATGAGTTATGTTTTCATTGATATAATTAATCTAAAATGATGGAATTAGAGTACTTGGCATGCAAATAATAACCAAATATTTGTTTAATCTCAACTGTTTTTGTTGTGGTTGCAAAAAGAACACGCGATATTAGGATGCTGTTTTTATAGGTTTAGCATGATAGAGGAGATTATTGTAAGAAGCGTCTCATTCATTCATTCATGCCCGTCACCCCAACCGGGGTATGGGCCGCCAACCACAGATCTCCAGAGTCTTCTATCCTGGGCCATTCGCTCTAGCTGGTTCCAGGTATAGCCCATTTTTTTTGCTATCAACCTGAAGGTCGCGTCGCCAGGTATTTCTTCTCTTTTCCGCTGCCTTGGGGTTCCACCGCAGTGCCTGTCTGGTGATGTTGGTTGGCTGCGTGCGTAGTGTATGTCCTATCCAGCCCCACCTTCTCCTTCTAATTTCTTCCTCTGCTGGGAGTTGACGGGTCCTCTCCAAGAGGTGGATGTTACTGATGGTGTCTGGCCAGCGGATCTGGAGAATCCTTCTGAGGCAGCTATTAATGAAGGTCTGGATCTTCCTGGTGGTTGTTTTGGTTGTCCTCCAGGTTTCAGCTCCATACAGTAGGACTGATTTCACGTTGGAGTTGAACAGTCGAATCTTTATTGCCAAAGACAGCTCTCTGGAGCTCCAGATGTTCTTGAGCTGTAAGAAGGCTGCTCTTGCCTTACCAATCCTTACTTTGATGTCTGCGTCTGTGCCACCCGGCTGGTCGAGGATGCTACCTAGGTAGGTGAAGGACTGTACTTCTTGGGCGTCCATTCAGTGTGACTGGGTCGTTGCTGATGGAATTGATCCTAAGGATCTTGGTCTTGTCCTTGTGGATGTTGAGGCCAACCTGTGATGGCGTGGCTGCCACTACGTTGGTCTTCTCTTGCATCTGCTGTTTACTGTGTGAAAGGAGTGCAAGGTAAGTCCAGGTCATCAAGCTGGGTCACTGGATTCCGTGGATGTCTTCATAATCCAATCCATGGCGAGAAGAAGAGAAGTGGTGACAACAAGCATCCTTGTCTGACTCCGGTTCGCACCTGGAAGCTGTTTGTGAGCTGCCCTCCATGGATCACTCTACAGTGTATGCCGTCGTATGAGTTCTTGATCAGGTTGACCACCTTTGCTGGGATGCCATAGTGCCGAAGGAGCTTCCAGAGGGTCTCTCGATCCACGCCTCATAGTCAACAAAGTTGATGTACAACGAGGAGTTCCACTCCATAGACTGCTCGACTATGATGCGGAGCATTGCTATCTGGTCCGTGCATGATCTGTTCTGCCGGAATCCTGCCTGTTCATCTCGTAGCTGTGGCTCGACGGCATCCTTCATTCTCTCTAAGAGGACTCGGTTGAAGACCTTCCCTGGCACCGACAGGAGTGTGATTCCTCTATAGTTGGCACAGTTGCTGAGGTCTCCTTTCTTGGGGATTTTGATGAGATATCCCTCTTTCCAGTCAGCCGGAATCACTTCTTCTTCCCATATCTTCTCAAAGAGGGGGTACAGCATTTCCACTGAAGTATCCAGGTCTGCTTTCAGGGCCTCTGCTGGGATGTCGTCAGGTCCAGCCGCCTTACTGTTCTTCATCATGGTGATGGCTTTTCTGATCTCGGCTCTGCTTGGTTTATCACAATTGATTGGGAGGTCCTCGTTGGCTGGGTCGATGTCTGGTGGATTTGGTGGTGCTGGTCTGTTCAGGAGTTCCTCAAAGTGCTCCGCCCATCTGTTCATCTGTTGTTCTATTCCTGTTATAGACTTTCCCTGCTTGTCTTTTGAACTTTCCAGACAGTCGCACAGCTGTTTCATGTTACCGCTGTATGCTGCCTGCTCTGCTTCTGCAGCCAGTCCATCCACATAATCTCTCTTATCCTTCCTAATATTCCTCTTCACTGCTCTGTGGGCTTCAGCATACTCTTTTTGAGCTTTGGCCTTTGCTGCTCTAGTCCTGCTGTTGTTGACTGCTGCCTTCTTCTTCTTTCTGTCTTCTATCTTAGTCAAGGACTCTGCTGTGATCCACTCTTTCTGCTGGTGTTTCTTAATTCCAAGCACTTCCTGGCATGCTGACCTAAGCGTGTCTCTCACTTTCTGCCATCTGTTGAGTACACTGTCTTCCTCTTCCTCAGACCGATCCTGTAGTACTGAAAACTTATTCTTCAGCGTCAATCCAAAATCTTCCTTGCTCTTATGGTCCTTCAGAAGGTTGACGTTGTACTTCTGTCTGCAGTTCTTCTTCAGCTTCAGCTTCAATCTGGCCACCACTAAGTGATGGTCGGATGCCACGTCTGCTCCTCTTCTAACTCTAACGTCCTGCAAGGATCTTCTGAACTTCTTGCTAATGCAGACATGGTCGATCTGGTTTTCTGTCATGCCTGCTGGCGATACCCAGGTACTCTTGTGGATCTGCTTGTGAGGAAAGATGCTGCCTCCTATGACCAGGTTGTTAAGTGCACACAGATCCACAAATCTCTCTCCATTCTCACTCATCTCTCCCAGAGCGTGGGTCCCCATGACTTGTTCGTATCCTGTGTTATCAGGTCCAATTTTGGCATTAAAGTCTCCCATAAGGATGGTAATGTCTTTGTCTGGGAGAGTCTCTAATATTTTCTGGAGTCTGTTGTAAAAGTAGTCTTTGTCCTCTTCACTGTCATTGGTTGGAGCGTAGCACTGAACAACATTCATCTTAATCCTCTTCATTTTAGTTCTGAAGGATGTTGTGATGATCCTGGGACCATGTGCCTCCCAACCAATCAGTGCTCTCTGTGCCTGTTTGGACATCATGAAGCCTACTCCTGTGTGTGGGGTGCGTTGTCTCTTCATGTCCTGAATACAGCAACAGCTCTCCTGTCAACAGTCGTCTCTGTCCAGCTTCATCTTGTCTCGCTAATGCCTAGTAGGGTCAGGTTGTTGCTCCTCATCTCTGCTGCAACCTCATGGTCCTCACGTTCCATGTGCCGATGGTAATCCTCCTGGTTGTAAGAAGGGTGATCGGCTTAGTGGCTTCCTCGCGGCTTTCAACACCCAGCGTCATGCGTCTTCGAGTTGAAGACCCTTCTTTTTCCAGGCTAAAAGTCTCTGTTAACTCTATTGTTGGCGTTTCTGTAGCAAGCTGATTTTTACGGGGTGGAGTTGCTAGCCCCACACCCAACCCTCCTCCTTTACCCTGACTTGGGACAGGCAGATGGCCCCAAAGGACCTCTCTGGTGGAGTTAAGAAGCGTCTAGTTAATCAAAAACATCCAGGTTACATATCTTTGTACTGGAAGTGGGGATGAATTTTACATTCAGACCTGGATTTTTTTTTTCCCGATCAGAATCAAATTTATGGTTTCTACTTAAGATAAAATTCTCCAAACAGCCACTTAATCTCATATTTTATTAATATTATACAGTTCAGTAGTTGTATGTGGTACACTACAGACATGATCGCTGTCCAAGGTAGCTTGGAGACTATATTAGTTTCCACCTAGGTTATAAATTACCAGGGAGGGAGAGAGGGCTGGCTGGCTGGCTCAGTGGTTTGAGCATTGGCTTGCTAAGCCCAGGGTTGTGAGTTCAATCCTTGAGGGGGACACTTAAGGATCTGGGGCAAAATCAGTACTTGGCCCTGTTAGTGAAGGCAGGGGGCTGGACCCAATGACCTTTCAGGGTCCCTTCCGTTTCTATGAGATAGCTAATAATATAATGTATGGAGATATAACTAAGGTTCCTTAACGTGGTTGTTTCTATGGTGTTGGAGAGTCCCATAGATTGCCATTCATCAGACTTTCCTTATTTATTTTGTCAACCACCTTCTTGGTTTGTTTTTGTACCTTCTTTGATATCAGATATCCTGTGTGAGACGTCTAAAAGAACATATCACCCAAAAAGTTACACTTCTGAGTTTTGGAATCCATACAACTCTGTAAGCTCTTGGCTCCTATGCCAGCTAATACAGTAGTATCTGGATATTTGCAAGAAAAGAGAGATTCTTGCAGGGGAGGGGGGGAAATCTTTACCTTGGAAAAAATAAAACTATTCTATGGCTTGTCAATCAGAAAAGCTTTTAAGCTGTATCCATAAAGGTGGACAGCTTAATGGGTAAGCAATGTTTGTTCTGCATTTCAAGTGCATCATTGCACTGTAAGCAGTGTAAATTTAGCCCCTTTAAGCTTGATCTCCTGGGGCTGAGATTTAAGTGTTTGAACTTTAGTTGAAAGGCATATATTGATTAGTCTTTGATTTAGTCATTCTCCACTGAAAAGTTACTCAGTAATGACTTGTACCTGCCCTTTAGTATATATTTTTTTAAATTCATTTTGTAGATTCTCTCCCCACCCCTCAACAATTCTGCTTGAAAGACTGCAATGCTATGAGGAGGAGAAAAGAAAAAGCAGCTGTCACACTGAACATAATTGATTCAATGAATAACATTTTTAAATTCCCAAGGCAAACCTCGGAGTCTTCACTTATGTCAATTAGTGCTCTATTCTGTAAATGGTGGCATGCTTAATTTAGACTGATGGGCTAAGCTAGCCAGTTCTCGCTTCCTATAGAAAGAATAGTCCATGGAAGGCAAGCTATTATATACAATTCAAAAATTTCACCTGTTTTTAATGTAGAGCTGTGTAAAGAAGTGCTCTTAAACTTTTTATTAAAACTAGTAATTGCTTTTTATTCCCCCCGCAGCGACTTGACCTGAGCAAGAATTTTTCTCAGCTTGTTGAACAGAAGAATACACAGGGTGAAATCTTGGCATCATTCAAGACAATGGCAAAACTCCCATCAATTTCAGTGGGGCCAAGATTTCGCCAACAGGATCTGAACATGTAGTAGCAAACATTATATATCGTCTGGCAGGGCGTACTCCATTAGGGCCCTGCATCTTCACCACTCTCTTCCTCCTTAGCACTGTAACAGCCTGAGTTGGTTAGCATACAGGTGCGCTGTAAGGCCTGCTTTTTTGTCCTTTGCCTGGGATGACCTGGATATTGGGCTAGGGCTCGTTAGTGGCGACATGGGGAGGCTAACTTACTGTTCTTGTCACTGATGTGTTTGACTTGAGCTGGGTTTCTTTGCTTATTTAGCATCTTTCTGAAAGTTTCAGGGGCTCCCAGAACATTGGATTATTATAGTTTAGTAAAAGTTTGAATGAATCAATAAATAGAACAGGCTAATGTATGTTGCCTAAGACATTTCCTGTCCTGAGGATTAACCCCCATTTCAGCAGTCAGTGACAAGTAACTTGTGTGTTTTGCTCTGGTGTAGTTCTTTAGTGTAGATAAAGCAAGTGTCATATGTATTAGTAGCGCTTACCCCAGTTTCCAGCAGTGTTTATCTGATGCTCTTTTATTAAAAATAATTCCCAGCTCTTATGCAGCATGTTTCATCCATAGAGTTCAAAGCCCTTTACAACAAAGGTAAGTGTTATCCCCATTTTACAGATGGAGGTAGAGGGAAGTGAAATGCCTTGGCAAAGTTCACCCAGCTACTCAGGGGAAGAGCTGGGAATTGAACCCAGATGTATGGAGTCCCAAGCCAGTGCTCCAGCCACTAGGCCAAGGTGCCTTCCAGTAGAATAGAATGCTGTGGGCACAATATGATGTAAACACTCCCCCTCCTCATCTTTTCACTGCCCCATATGCACACACCAAGCTATATAATTGCACTGCTACCCCAGTATTGCTGCAGACAAAATTACAATGGAGTTATTGCCATTTTATAATTGTTTTTTTCCAGATTTGACCATCGTCCCGTTGTTTGGATGATCTGAAAAGTCATCTGCTTGCATGTTTTAGTGTCTGTTTTAATATATGTGATATATATGTAGGTTGTGATTTGTCTGTGTTCTTTACAGGGTATTAGAATAATGGAGACTCTTCTTCAGGAACAGTGTGGGTGCCCATTTTCCTGAGAAGGAACTGTAAGTGTCATCAATTTAAAGATTCAAAATACAATATGTATATATTTGTACACACAAAATGTGTTTATAAAACAGATTTTTTCAATTGGTAATTTTTGCTTATATACATTTCTTAACTAATATACTCCACATGTTAGTACATACAGACTTTATATAGAATTTATCATCCATTTTGAATAATATCTAACACTTACTCATTCTGATTACAGGAAAAAATAATGAACTGCTGCTTTGTAAAACTTGATAATACAGCAGTGTTCCTTAATATCATGTTAAGACCTCTTTTGTGGGCTGTCTTTTTCTCCCCCGTAATTTATCTATCACTAGACCATGAGCGTGATAGTCAGACTTAATAAAATAAGATGTTCGCTTTGTCTGGAGATCTTTATTGCTTGCAGAGAAGTAATCTCTTCAGAGATTGCCCATAGAGGCAAGATTTGGCTGACTTTAAAAGTAGCTTCAGAATGAGAGCAAATGGCTATTGATTAGCTCCTAATAAATATTCTTCTAAAAGCTGTTTTCTATGCTTTTTACAGGAAGAAAAGTGTCATCAGAGCAATGTATCTTTATTACTGTCACTGTTTCCAGGGAAGTTATCCAAATTTTATTGGTACCATTTTATTGAGGAAACGGAGTATTCAATATGCACAGCTTGGAGAAAAGATGACAATAGTCTATACATCTTTTGGATAAGATTAAGGAAAGATACGCTGTTTAAAGGGACTCTGATCCTGAGAGATCCTGAAGAAGCAGATGTAAATTTGGAAATGTCTTCATGTGGATTTCTGGTGAAATTTCTAAGCATTCACTGAGACTAAGCATTCACTGAGAGAACCAACATCAGCAAAAACATAAATAGCCCTTTTTGCTGTGAAGAGATCTTCTACCATTTCAACCAGTTATCTTGAGTCTTGCCAAGAGAGGTATGAATATCCTCTATTAATTTTAATAGTTTATTTTGAAGCTTAGTTGTTAGGGGCAGTGATTCTATTCACAGAATGCATAATCTAATAAGAAGCATCAATGGAAATGTGTGCCATCACAGTTCCATGCAATTGTGTGGACTCAGCATCTCTCTGCAGGTATTTGGTATTTCCAATGTGTCTGCAAAACCTGAAAACAAACAACAAATTAAAGCTTCCCTTGAAAAAAAATTGTCTAGTCCTTCCGAATGTGAACTAATGCAAAGCTTCCCTGCTGAGCCTATAGAAACACAGAAACAGTAGTTCTGGGAGATGAGACTACTGTACACCCACTTGAAATCATCACCCCACTGAGGAGAAACCTAGTAATGGTAATTTAAGTGTCAACTTTGCTAATTATTTTACTGCTTAGACTTTAGCAGAAACATCCAACTAACATGCCCATGCCAGTGTGGTTGGATTCATTTCAAAGGATGTCCCACTGCTATAAAGTTACAAGTTTTAAAGTGAAAATATTTGATTGTCCCCCAAACATTTTCTTTTTTTTCTTTTTTTGGTCCTGATAGGAGCCTGTGGAGAAGTTTAAGGGGATTAGAAGATTTCTGAGTAAAATTCTTAAGGGAAAAGAGAGCTCGCATGGATGAGGGATTTATTTTGAAAGAGCAATTTTATTTAAAACCTCTTATTAAAAATACAAGTAATTTAGGACCAGATTTGGATACCCTTGCTCATGCTGAACAATACCTCAGTCCACAAAGAGTCCTGCTGAAGTCAGTGGGTGTTAGGCGGTACTAAGTGCTTTCAGCTGAGCGTGAGTGTGATTGTTTTTACTACTGAGGCTTTGGAGGGGAGAAGTTATGGCAAATCCACACTACTGTGTACCATTCCAGAGGATCTTTAATATCCATGCAGAACAGGCTGGGCCTCTGCTTTTAAAACCTTGTTGGAACAGCTTGGGTGTGTGGGGGGCGGAAAGTAGACCTAGTACACGCTTTTTTTTTAATGGCAAGATCAACTAGCAATAGAATCATTTTGATTAGGGAGATACTGAGCTGTTGTTATTAGTGATGCTTAACAGTCAGTTAAAGTTCTTGTAGCAACAGTGTGGAACCAAATCTTGTTCAGTGTGAGGAAAATTAGGGTTGGAAAGGACTTAAATTACCTACTCCATCAGATATAGTTTTTTTTATCAAAATGGCTAAAGCAGCATGGAATATAATCACATTTACTGTCTACAATCAGTATATCAAGGCATGTTTAACTCACTGCTTCCAGAGGTTAACCAACTTGTCTGGTCATCTGGAAAATTTAATTTTAAGGCACCCCAGGATATAATCCAATATACTAGAATCCAATAACAAAATTTAGTCAACTTTTGTAATTTGTGATTGAGCTGAAAAGGAATTTGCTAACAAGGGGTTGCTCTTATGTTTAAAAGTTTGATGAATGATTCCTGATGGCATATGGCATCATACTACCTAGTCAATATAAAGCCCCAATCCAGCAGAGTGCTCAACATGAGTAGTGGCGAGTAGCCCCGGTGTCTCCAATAGGACCACTTGTGACTAGAGTTATAGACATGCTTTCCTGGATCTTAATCTTTATGAAGTGAAGACAGAAACAGAAATGAACAAATATATCCTGCACAACTCTTTAAAAAAAAAAAAAATTAAAAGCTACACTTCTGAAAAGCTGGGCCTTAACCTGTAATTCGTATGGTCAATATTTTGGCATGACAGAAATCTGATTGCTCATAACACTAAAGGCATGACATATATATAGACAAGCATTTGTAAGTGAGAAAGTGGGTTGATTAATTGGAATACAACCGTGATGTTTTCTATAGTAAGTACATCTCTGAAACTAATTGTTCTGTTTGATTTTTCATTTTGGACTGGTGTATTTTGAGGTTTTGCATTGTTTATATTCTTCAGAGAGACTATTGATCTTAACTAGGGCATATTTTGGCTTTGTCCCTATGTAATTTTGCAGTATATGAATGAATAATTTACATACAATGGGCAAACAAAATCTTAGAGGATGACTCAGACTGGACGACGTAGGAGAAAGAGACCAATATAGTAAAAGATACTTATGTGTCCTGTTAGGTTCAATGATAGTGATGCATCTGATGAACTAATCTGTGGGGATGACAGCTCTGCTTTTTTCCCTCTTGGCACTGTTTATCTTCTGAGATCATAATCCTGTAGATAACACCAGTTTGTTGAATAAACTAACATTCTTTTAGAAGTGCAGCATTAAATGTTTTTTCTGGAGATTCAAATAGGTAGAGTATATGGGATCTGGTAGAAAATCCTTCTTTAACCACCCAAAGGACTGGTTAGGGAAAACTATCCAAATAATTAAGTTTAGTCTAATGTCCCGATATGAAAGTTTTTCTATATGTATTCAAATGACTGATTAATGATTGAGAATAGTTGCTCAGATACATCACGGTGGTAGTGGTATATAAATACTTTTTTTTTTTTTTGGTAAACGTATAGGCCAGGATTGTCAAAGTCCTGCTGTGTCCTTAGTAGGTCCCTAAATAACTGGCTCAATTTTTTTTCCCCAAGGAGCCTAATTTTATGCACTGCAGGGTATGACTAAAGGCTCACTTTAGTCAGGAGAAAGTAATATATTTGCTTCAGTGGGCTTTGGGTTGGGCCCACAGTTTTAATAATCTTGGCCATAAGGACCCCCTAAAGTCATGTTCCCTCATACTTGTAAACTTTCCTCTCCTAGATAGTGCTGCATATGCTATCCAGTGAAACCTTTTAAAAGTTACATAAAAGTTTTTTTTCCCTTACTCAAGACCAATACACCTGGGGCAAAATAATTTTTGCTTATTTTTTTCTCTGTAACTTTCTGTCATTCTAGATTAAGTCTATGCTTCTAGGCAATTTAGAAATTCTCTTTAAGCGTTGCTTATTGCAGTTTTTATTACTGGTTGTTTTTAAAATCTTTTTTTTTGTTCTTTTGTAGATTGTTCTAATGCTCTAGGGGGGAAGAGTTTTATACACTGTTAAAAACAAATTTTGTTAAGGAACAAGATAAACAAACAACTCAAAACTAATTGGAACAGTCCTAGGTAAAATGATGACTCTAAGCTCTCAGCAATGAGAGAGTCTTTGGAGGTGAGGCAGGGCAAATTGTATTTCAGAATGAAGTAGATCATTTGTCTTAAGTATATTGTGGTTATGAGCTTTGTCATGATAGGATGAAAATTTGTTAATCTAACATAGCAGTAGCAGTCCTTTTTGCTAATGCACTCATTAGTACATTTCAGATAGCTAATAGCTTATGGCAGCAGTAGCAATCAATTTTTTGTGTGTGTGTATATAATATAATATAAATTTTTAGCCAAGCCAACTGCTACTATAGAATATAAAAGAAAATCATGAATGTGGAACAATGATTCAGGGACTTTATTTCAGCCAGGTGATCCATTATCAGTTTAGCCATATGGTGAGGAAAGGTGCTGTATCTTTTTTATATCTATGTGTAGTGTGTATGAATGTATGTTAACTGTTGGATACACAATGTTTTTATATGCAAACTATTGTACTGTGAATACTGAATGTATTATCATGCCATTGTACATATGCTGTGTGATTATACAAAGGCTACTTGAACACAAAGGAAATGTAAAATGTCCGCTAACTACAACAGCAAATGACATCACCCCTCTATACAACCTTGAAATAGTGCACCTCATTACATTGCAATTTTCTAATAAAATAAAATATATTAGAACTCCTGTTTCCAGACTTTGTTCTGTTCTGTTTGGAGGTTCCCACCACTAGGTTTGCTCAGATACACGGGGAAAAAGAACTCTGGAGTGTGTGTGTGTGTGTGTGGGGGGGGGGGGAGGCCCTTCCAGTTCTTCCATCCAAACAGAATCAACTTTCCATGCGTGAATAGGCTTTTTCCAGTCTGGATACTATAGCATTGATCCTATGAGTACTTACACTTACATCTAGCTTAACCTGAAGTCAAACGGGACTACCCATGTGAGCAAAGTTGTGTGTATGCATGTTTACAGGATTAAGCCATGTGCTACAGTCACAGCTGGCTTAAATTTGCATTGCTCCATTTTAAATCAGTAGACCTACATCAGTTTATCAGTTGAAAATTTGGCCCCAATAAGTCTTGTGTGGAAAGAACCCTGACCAATCCATGGATATTGGCACAATGGACTGAACTGCCTCTAGTTCTGTTTCTCACTTTACTAGTTAACTGAACGCTTATAATTTTGGTCTTTGAGCACTGAATAGTAAGCATTTGTGAAATGTGAGAAGCATGGAATGACAAACACAAAATGCAATTTTCTAATATTTATAGGTATTCTCTTGCATGTTAATTCTTTGTATTGCTTAGAAGGAAACAATACAAATATTTCTCATAACTTAAAATCCTTCACTGCTTAGAACAACTGCTTGGAAATTTGACTAACATTTTGATTCTCGATCAATAGCCATAATATTTCAATGGATTTTTTTTTTAAAGCAGAACACATCAGTGGGAGTTCAGACTATATAAAAAAAAATACCATGATCTAATCCCCAAATTTTCATTTGTTACTCAGTCTGCACAAGTGCATGGAAACATTTTTGTTCTTGGAGGTAGATGGTTTAAAACTCTTGCAGTGCATGTCAGGAAAATAGACCAGATATAAAGGTAAGTTACATTTTTGTGCCCTCCAAGGTTTGCAGTTATTGTCATTTTTAAGATAGCTGCAAAGACAAATCGCAAAATATTGACAAGCACATTATCCAGCTGAATATCAAGTGACAGAATTAGACCTTTGTGGTGCAACAGACATAGAAAATCTCTACCTCCCAGAGGGTCATGAAAGGCAATTGAGGGGTTATGAGCCATTGACAATTGCATTGCAATCAAAAGCAAAGAAAATCTTGCTTCCTTGTCCCCCTTTACACCCTTCCAGGTCAACCTCTTGAAAAACACACCAATAAATTATACAGGCTTATCATTGGTACAATTTTATAGTAAATGTAAAGGGGTGAAAAATTCTCAGTTTCAGTAGAGGGTTGCCAGCCTGAAAAGGTTGAGAATAGGGCTGTCAATTAATCATAGTTAACTCAGGCAATTAACTCAAATTAATCACGATTAAAAAATTAATGGATTAATTGCACTGTTAAACAATAGAACATCAATTGAAATTTGTTAAATATTTTGGATGTTTTTCTACATTTTCAAATATCGATTTCTATTACAACACTGAATACAAGGTGTACAGTGCTCACTTTATATTTTTATTGCAAATATTTTCACTGTAAAAATGATAAACAAAAGAAATAGTATTTTTCAATTCACCTCATACAAGTACTGTAGTGCAATCTCTTTGTTGCAAAAGTGCAACTTACAAATGTAGATTTTTTTTTGTTTTGTTACATAACTGCACTCAAAAACAAAACAACGTAAAACTTCAGAGCCTACAAGTCCATTCAGTCCTACTTCTTGCTCAGCCAATCACTAAGAGAAACAAGTTTATTTACATTTACAGGAGATAATGCCTGTTTCTTATTTATAATGTCACCTGAAACTGAGAACTGACATTTGCACGGCACTTTTGTAGCCGGTGTTGCAAGGTATTTACGTGCCAGATATGCTAAACATTCATATGCCTCTTCATGTTTCGACCACCATTCCAGAGGACATGCTTCCATGTTGATGATGCTTATTAAAAAATGTGTTAATTAAATTGGTGACTCAACTCCTTGGGGGAGAACTGTATGTCTCCACTCTGTTTTTACCTGCATTCTACCATATATTTAATGTTATAGCAGTCTTGGATGATCCAGAACATGTTTTGTTTTAAGAACACTTTCATAGCAGATTTGACAAAACACAAAGATACCAGTATGAGAGTTCTAAAAATAGCTACAGCACTCAACCCAAGGCTTAAGAATCTGAAGTGCCTTCCAAAATCTGAGAGGGACAAGATATGTGAAATGCTTTTAGAAGTCTTAAAAGAGCAACACTCAGATGTGGAAAGTACAGAACCCAAACCACCAAAAAGAAAATCAACCTTCTGCTGGTGGCATCTGACTCAGATGATGAAAATGAACATGCATCGGTCTGCTCTGCTTTGGATAGTTATCAAGCAGAACCCGTCATCAGTATGGACGCATGTCCTATGGAATGGTGGTTGAAGATGAATGGACATATGAATTTTTAGTGCATCTGGCATGTAAATATCTTGCGACACCGGCTACAACAGTGCCATGCAAATGCCTGTTCTCACTTTCAGGTGACATTGTAAACAAGAAGCGGGCAGCATTATCTCCTGCAAATTGAAGTAGAACTGAGTGGACTTGTAGGCTCTAAAGTTTTATATTTTATTTTTCAATGCAGTTATTTTTTTGTACATAATTCTACATTTGTAAGTTCAACTTTCATGATAAAGAGATTGCACTACAGTACTGTTAGGTGAGTTGAAAAATACTATGCACTGTAAAAAAAAATAAATAAAAAAAAATTGTAATAATAAATATAAAGTGAGCACTATTCACTTTGTATTCTGTGTTGTAACTGAAATCAATATATTTGAAAATGTAGAAAACATCCAAAAATTTTAAATAAATGGTATTTCTTTATTGATTAATCACATTGTTAAACATTATTAATTTTTTAAATCACTTGACAACTCTAGTTGAGAAACACTAATTTTTAATCTCTCCAGAAACACTTCTACCGCGCACATCACTAAAGTATCTAAGCCATGTACAGTACATATAGCCAATGCAGTCTAGTCCAGCTTGTGTTTTGCCTGTATGAACTCTCAACCATGAAAACAATGGGTAAGATACAGTTCAGAATTTTTACAGCTGTGCATCAATAAAAATTATCAATTTGTCTGCTGTTACAATTTCTGCACTGACGGACTTCATGAATGCTGTATCCCTCAGTGCCCAGGTTGAACCGTTTTGTTGCTGTAACTTTACCCTTTGCCTTTTCTCTGATGAGCAAAATCGTTAGTCACACGGAAATCAAAGAAACTCTTGTCAACAAGTCTGAAGAAGTCCCTTAAGACTCCACAAAGTGAGTTTAACAGAAAAGTGGATCTGACCGATTAGTTCCTCAGGGAAGCTACTTACAATAGAGATGGGAGTGTGGTGGATATAAAAGGTCACATTTAGTATAGTGTAGTGTGGGAGTGAATGGTATAAAACTTCCATATTTTCACAGGTAATAATTTAAGGAGCAGGGATGGCAATTCCTGGATTTCATCAAGCGGGGAGCAAAGAATAACATTATAGAAGATTTTTGGTGGCCATAGCAGATAGTCTCTTGTGAAGCACATTTGGAAGCTACAGTTTTAGGGAGTGTCAAAGACTAGTATTTTTTTCCTTTTAAAAATATTTTTGAGTCTCTCTGAACAATTCAGTTAATATAACCCAGCCAGGCTTATTTCAGGAACAAATTTTTTTCTGCTGTAAATTTATTTATATGGGTTGTCTGACTTATATCGCCAGTCCAAGACAAAGACAAACGTTTTGAGATAAATCAAGGGAAGTGAATGTGTAAATATCTGTTCTCTCCTCTCAACTGCTCAGTAAATCTGCTTGTCTCATTATAATGATTGCAAACATGAAGAGTACACTTTGTCTCCTCGTTAGAGAGTATTGTAACTAGAACTGAGTGAGAGGGTGGGGAGATAGGTGTGTGGTTTTTTTGTTTTTTAAAGGATCTAATTGGAACACTTAATTGCAGAATGTTTCTTCCACAGAATCAGTCCCTCTTAATTTAGGAACCAAGTGTTTCTACCCGCTATTCCTCAGCTGTTCTGCAAGCATGTGCATGTTTTTACATAGGTGCAGTATCCAGAGTAGTCTTTCTGCAGACAAGACCTATATTCCCTTCAATAAGGATTATTACATGAGACCCAAGTAAATCTGTTGTGTGTTTATATAAATCAGTGTGAGCAACTGCAATGTAACTTGTTATAGACACAGAGCCACTGTACATATAGTAAGGGGATATGACCCTGTCTGGGGATGGTCAAGGTATTTCTCACCCCCCCCCACACACACACTGAACTTTAGGGTACAGATGTGGGGACCTGCAGGAATAACCCCTAAGCTTATTGTTGCTAGCTTAGGCAAAACAGTCGCTGCCACCACCAAATGTTTTAAAAAAACATTTGAGGGAGAGCCATTTGGGAACTCTGCCATTCCCTCAATTTTCCCCAGTCCTTATCCACCCTTTCCTGGCAGGATTTGACTAATTTTCCTCCCACAAGTCTCTATACCCTTTTTCCTTGGTAGACTCAAGACCATTCCCCCCACCAATTCCTGGTATGCCCAAATAAAAAAAACAAAACACCTACCACATTTTTATCTAAATACTCACTCACTAATTTAAACAAGGGTTAGATGGTTGTTTTCTGGATCTCTGACTCCCGCAAAAAGTACACACAGAACAGACAAAAGACTTTTTCCCTCCTCCCTCTTTGACAATATCTTATCTTCTTATTGGTCCTTCTGGTTAGGTGTCAGCTAGGCTATGTGAGCTTCTTAACCCTTAAGGGTTAATTCCTCTTTTACTTCTAAACTGTTTGTTTATAACAGGGATATATGATTTAGGGCAGAGGTTCTCAAAGTGGGGGTCAGGACCCCTCAGGGGGTTGCAAGGTTATTACAAGAGGGATCGCGAGCTGTCAGCCTCCACCCGAAACCCCGTTTTGTCTCCAGCATTTATAATGGTGTTAAATATATAAAAACGTGTTTTGAATTTATAAGGGGGGTTGCACTCAGAGGTTTGCTATGTGAAAGGTGTCACCAGGACAAAAGTTTGAGAACCACTGAATTAAGCTTCATGTTCAGAAGTGACTTAGGTTCCTACATGCCTCAGTCATTTTTGAAAATGACACTTAGGCTTCCAAGTCACTTAGGCACATTTAAAAAATAAGTGTCACATTTAAAGTTAAGCATGTGCTGTGAATGTTTTGCTGATGAGAGATGGGAAGGTAGGCCTGGTATCCCAAAGTCTGTTTTTTTTTGTTTTTGTTTGTTTTTAAATGGCAGGGCGAGCGAAGAACAGCAATCTCATCTGTATTCATACTGCTTTCTTAAGCAGCTCGATACACAGCTGTTTAATTCAGGGTAGACTATAAAAATTTGTGAGAATTGCTGTATATTTGGTCTCAGAAGGGTAAAAATAACAAAATACAGAAAGTTCATATTTCATTCTTTTAATTATAGTGGTGTTGGTGTTCTATTATAGATATCAGCATTTCCATTCAAATATCCTTGTCTTTGTCCAATATCTGACACTTCTATCTTTTGTAGATGAATATTGTATACCAGCTGTCAGAGAGAATGCATTTTTATTGTTTACAAAAAGTGTTTCTAAAAATAGTCCCCAGCCTGTTTACTTCGAGATTAGTTTTAACATCTTTGCTGACCTTCATTCCTGACACTGTATGAACCTCCATATATTTATTTTAAAAAATCCCAAGCGGAACTAACTGAATGTAAATAACACGAAGCACATCTCAGGATCTTTGACTGTTGTTCAACTATTCCCCCTCTCCCTGCTGTATGGAGTCTAGTCTCATTTTGGCCTGGGGTAAAATTTTCAAATGAGATCTGGGTTCCTAAGTGCCTAAGTCAATTTTGAAAATGAGACTTAGGCTTCTCAGCTACTTCAGTGCTTCTGAAAATGTTACTCCTGGTCTACCTAAGCAATCATTCTTGTGTATGAATTGGGACCTAATTTTAACAATAGTTGACCTGCTGCTGACTATGACTGTGCTGAGTGAAGGCAAGAGCAAGCCTAGTTCAGCATTGTGTAAGTTAACTATGATTAAATCCGTGTAAGGACAATGGGGGACCTGCCACTTATTTAGCGGGAAGGTGCCTGGAATGTGTATGGCAGTGTATACGTGATTCTGAAATTGCCATCACCATCATCATAGCATCTAAGCATCATGGGGGGGGGCGGAGAGGGGCAAGTTGTTCTGAATCTGGAGGTTGCCTCTCAAATAGATGGGGAGCCCAAAGGGTTAAGTTTTTTCCCCATGTTTACAGCTGCCTTTAGTTTGCTTGTTACATTTGTCAGCTGTTCTCTTCCTTTGTCCATTGGGGCAAATGAGTCATACTTAGTAGCCTATTTACTTGTAAATCTGAACAGGTGACTTAATTTTTTAACAGGTGACTACTAATTTTTTTTTTTTTTTTGGGCTGGGTTAAGCAAATCTTCAACAGTGTTAGGACACTAGTTACCCAGAGGAATTTGCTCTCCTCCAAATCAGTCATCAAGATTAAACTAACTCTTCAATTCTGTGGAAAGCATTGGCTGGTAAGCAAACTGTCAGCCTTGTGAATGTCTTGTCTCCTTTTGAAGAGCATGGTCAGCCATTTGTAATGGAATATTTTTGACCATGCTGCCTGAATGAAAGCAGTGGGCAGTGACATCTCTCTGTAGGTCTTAAAAAATTCCTGTTTATAAAAGACATTTCACTTTCTGAAACAAAAAAAGTATGATTGATTGTATTATACTGTATCCAAACAAATCCCCAATGTGAAGTATAAGTTAAGACTATTGTATGGCGAGTCTTTAGGCAGACTGTCTGTCTGAATTTTAAAAAATAAAAAGGGAAAAAGGCTGATTTGCAAACATTCACTAGTTGCTGAATGGCTCAGTGGTCTGTTTCACACAAACTCAGTGGGGCCGATCCTGTGTTCTGTTAAGGCTCCTTTCTGTGGCTCTGGGAATGTAAACAGACCTTAAACAACCCACAGGAAATTTCTCATGTGCAGGGATGGGATGGAAGGGAGTGGGAGTGGCTGAAGAGCTCTGCAGGAAGTGGTTTCTGCCTGCTACAGAAATTTTCAGTTCAAAACATTTTTCCGTTCAGCAGTCAGTAGAGCTATGACAGTTTACACCAGCCATGGATCTGTGCCTCTGCGAGCTATGCAGGTAACTTAAAGCCACCTGTGTTCCCTTTTGTCCACATACTCTAGGTTACATCTCTGGGGAGGTGGTGCACTGAAACTGGCCTTGTAAGACTGGCTCTCAGGGCTGGATGCTACTGTTTTGTAAAATGCATATTTGAAGTTCAATTGGGACCCACCTTTGTTTTCAATACATGTGATCCTACAAACTCTTACTTGCATGAAGAACAGGAGTCCTTGTGGCACCTTAGAGACTAACAAATTTATTTGAGCATAAGCTTTCGTGGGCTACAGCCCACTTCATCCATTCTATGCATTCGATGAAGTGGGCTGTAGCCCATGAAAGCTTATGCTCAAATAAATGTGTTAGTCTCTAAGGTGCCACAAGTGCTCCTGTTCTTTTTGCAGATACAGACTAACATGGCTGCTACTCTGAAACCTGTCATTACTTGCATGAGTAGATCTTATTCACGCTTTAGTTCCACTGAATTCACTCCTGCTGCTTGTGTGGGTACTTTACAGGACTGAGTTTTGTAACCACAGAGGGACAGTCCCACCCCTAACCCCCTCCTTGCCAACTACTAGGCGTGGAAAAGCGGCTCCGTCAACTACTGAGGCTTTCTACTATAATAGAATAGAATGTGTGTGAAAAATTATCCACACATGCAAGTTACAGCAGACAAAGCAAATAATCAGCAGACAAAGCCAGTGTCACTGGGAATTTTTTTCCCTTGAGAATGTTATTTGTCTGTGTGACTGAAACGCATTATGTGAAAGGATCATCTCTTCTGTTGGTACATGTAGAGGTTCAGCAGTACCTGAATGCTTGATATTTTGTTTTTCTTCTTTGCTTCAGCTATGAAACTGATGACAATTTATTTATTTTGAAGGCCTCTTCGTAGCAAACAAAACCTCATGGTGAAACAGAGAGGATGGAGCCATTCTCCCTTCAGTCGATAGGTACAGATATGTGTATTACACATACTTTTGCTTCCAACATCCTTGGTGTTTGGGAGTGTTCATTCATTTAATTCAGGCAATACCCGTTGTCAGGAAAACTAAACTCCTGGGTTCTGATCCCTGTGTCCCACTGAGCTGGGCTTGGTACAGCGCCTGAGGGAGGTAGACTAAAGGGCCGGGGCTGCTGCAACTGGGTTTGGTCTCTGTTGTAAATTAGAGCAACCCGTTAATTTAAGACCAACTGCAATAGCCTTCAGAGGTCCAGTAAACCAGTCAGAGATTAATGAAGTGCAGTAATACTCCGGCCATGCCCTCTTCTCTTGACGCACCCTCTCGGTGAGTGCTGCAAGAGGAGGTGGTATAAGGATATCTGTTCCTGTCCTAGGTCACTTCAGGCTTCCCATCACACGATGCAAATCCAGACTTTTTTTAAGTCTGCTTTGTGATCAGATCTCTGATGCGAAGTATTAACATTAGTACATAATGCGAGAAGTCTTTGCCAGGGGTTCTTGCAACAAATTTCTCAGAGTGTAGCCACTAACTCTTGCTGGTGGCTGCTATTATAATTTTAACTAAAATTCTTAATTAAGATTAGGAAAGGCAAATAAATATGCACATATACATGTCCAAATCATTGCAATTTATTTATGTTGGAATTTTTTGCAGGCTCGATAATAAAAATAATGTACACTTGTCTCTATTCTTTACTAGACCTAAACAAAATAGAAACACAAACAAGGGGCTTTGCATGTTCTTGTCTTTTGTTGTTGTTGTTTGTTTTGCTTTTTTGGTTGGTTGCTTTTTAAAGACTTGCTAGCTAGTTAGTCTGCTGCTGTGAAATGTGATAACAACAAACATACAAATATCACTTTTCATAGCAGCAGACTTACTCAGCTCTAGCAATCCCAGAGACAAATTAAGCCCTGGATGAGGAGGTGGGCATGGGGTCAGTGGGGGCCAGAGGTGAGAGGGAGAATGGATGAGGAGCCGGGGGAGGCAGTGAGAGCCGAGGGGAATGGATGGGGGTAAGCACAGGGCCGGAGACTGCTGCCTGCCACCCCAGGGAAGGTGGGGAACTCACTAGCAGCCTGCTCCTCCAGCATTTGTGTCTCCAGAGGGGGGCAGGACCCAACCCCTGCTGGTGGCCTCGGGGGAGAAGCCACTGCTTTGCCCCCTTCCCCATCACTGCCCAGGAGGCGGTGGCCTCAAGAAAAGGCCCTGGTGGCCACATGTGCCCACAATTGAGAAATAACTGGTCTAGGCCATATTATCTGTATTCTATAATGCTATGCCAGGGAATTCAGATTTCTAGGAAAATCACAGCACAGTGCCCTTAATGCTTTCATGTTCTGTTACACTGGTGTAAATCCAGAGCAACCCCACTCTGGTTTGTGGAGTTACTCCTTAATTACCTTGAGGTAACAGCACAGAATTTGTATTAGTAATATTGTCACTTTCCAGACAGTCTTGTAGCTCCTTCCATCTTTTGTGTAACCACCACTCCTCTCTCCTGATGGTGGCATCTGAAAGCTAGAAAGCCTGTGATTAGCTATGTCCAGGCTGATTGCTCACTAAGATATGGTGGATGGTACTTGCACTCCTTCTCACCTCTGAGAGTCCATAATTACCCTAAGTTGGAGACCATACAAGCCACATTTTGACCCCCACCTGCAATGCTGGGAGGGACTGGAGATGTCCACTTCTCCCTCCACTGCAGTACGTGGTACTGACTAGGATAAGAAGTGCTCTGATTCCACATGCTGCAGTGCTGCTTCCACTGTAGAAAACTGCCTGTGGAGAGCAGGCCAGAGGAGAAAAGAACTGGGGCAGGGGAAGGAGGGTGAGAGAGGTGGGAGAACAGTGTAGCAATAAAGGAGAAAAAGGGGATGGGGAGAAATTGGGAAAGGAGAACCAGGAAAAGCACTAGCACTTACAAAAAGAGACTGGAGAACAGGAAGTGGCTTGAAGAAAGAGAAATGAGTTTCTAGGGGGAAAATGTTGAAAAGCATAAAAATTACAGAAAATTAATCTGAGGTAAACATAGGAAAAATATGCATAAAATGTAGAAAACTAGCTGACGTGTAGGAGGAGAACAGGATAAAGGAAGAAACACCATGGAGACAGAATAAGAAATCAATTTCATACCAAGTTTGCTTGACAACAATAATAAAAAGTGCTGTCCGAGTGCTCAACCTTGTTATTGCTGTTATTATTCAGTCAATGTTTTGAATATCTGATTTAATAGTGGTGGTGGTGTTTACAGTAAAACAGATGTGGAAGTTTGTACTCCCCAGACTCAGTGCTCATTTTCATTCTGACAAGCCGACAGCTCCGAAGTATAGAAAATTAATTAAATCTACAATTGCTTTGCAGCAATCTAAGTGATGGCCAGTGTTTAAAGCTGTGTGTATTCCCAGCACTCAGGGATGTATTTTTTGTTTATTTCTTGTTTTGTACATTCTGCTACTTATTTTGTTTGGCTAATGATACAAACATCGTCAAGATTAGTGCACTTCGGTATTTTAATATTAATCAGTTACCTTATTTCGAGTTCTAACTGGGCCTTGGGGAAAATTGGATATCAGTTACCTTTATGGCTTTGAAGAACTCTTCCTCTCAATAGAATGCAGATGAGGAGAAAAAACCCATATTCTGTTTTCAACGTCACTGACCTAAGTAGCTTTAACACCAAATTAAAATAATCATGATAGCCTCTTTCCCCCCCACCCACTCGCCTTCAGTTTCCTATCCGTGATGGCAGCTGGAGGTTTGCTCTGATCCCTATGTTAGGTATAGGATCCTCAACCTTTGCCCTTATTAACTTAGCCCATGCTCTGTGTTGCAGCTACCAGACCAGATTCTCTGCTATGGCAACAATACACTGTTATTTTTCTGCCTGACTTGGCCTTAGATCCAGCATAGGATACAGAAGCCTGGCTCTTATCTACAGCAATGCCAGTTTTCCCAAAGGGTCAGCCAGCTGTCAGCTGAGAACAGATGGAATGCACCAGTACTGTTCTGGCCACGCCCCTTTACTCCCCCACCACTTGCTGTTTTATTATTTCTATTACAGTAACACCTAGAGGCCCCCACTGAGCTTGGGGGCCCCACTGTGCTAGGTGCTGTACAAGTACAAAGGGTATGTGGGGGGCTAGAGCTATACCAACAAGTTTATAGTCTCAGTGGGCAAGACAGGAAAAGGATGGGAGAGAAAGAGGCACCCAGAGGTGAAATGACTCATCCAAGAGCACACAGCTGGTTCGTAGCAGAGCTGGGACTAGAACCATGACACCTGGCTCCCAGTCCTATCCACTACACTGCTCTGCACTTCCTCTATAATATTTTACTCCAGCTCAGAACTGGGAATTCTCTACTGTCCAGATTCTGGCCTGTTTGCACTGTTCTGGTACAAAGAGATGAGGGCAGCAGCAAGGCGGATTGCACAGGGCTGTCTTAAGAGCCTACATTCTATCCATTCTCATATGCAGAGTTGCTGTAGCCATGCTGGTCCCAAGACTGGTCATCTTGCATTTGAAGATGAGCTCTGTGTAGCTTGAAAGCTCTCTCTTTCCAAAAGAAGTTGGTCCAATGAAAGATATTATCTCACCCACCTTGTCTGTCTAATGTCCATTCTCAGGCAGATGACTTGCTCTCAAACAACCAACCTGTAGTATTCACATCACCAAGAATGTCCAGCTTGGAAGCACATAACCTGTTCTTCTATGCCTGCATTCTTTACTATTCACTTCCAGAGAGAAAAAAAAATCATGCTCCCTTTAATATAATGAACATCTTGGCCTTGTCTCAGCATTTATTATATTGTAGGAAAATTAATCATTTTGTAATGTTCATTCTGCCGTCCATTAGCTATTAATTAGATGTTGACTAGCTGAGTTTCTTAGTAATGGTTGAATGAATTTTTCTCTTCTTTATAACGAGGTACCTTTCTGAAGACAAAAGACATGCCAAATGTCTGCCAAGTTTAATGATTAAAGCTCTTACTTTTCTCAATGTTTTAAACAACCTGGTGACCCAGTTGTGATTAAAACCCTCTAATGCCACATAGAGCCAAACCTTGAAATCCTTACTTAGCCAGCCCCCTGCTAGAGTCGTGAATTGAATACTCTCATACGTTAGATGAGCCTGGCATGTGAGACCATGGAAGTGCTTTAAATACAACAAGGAATTAAGACTCTATTACAATGACCCTGATGTAGTAGAATAGGCAAAGTGTGCCAAAACTCAGCAACTAGAATGTTTGACAAGAAAAGGGTGCACTGAATGGAAAATCTCAGCCATTCTCTGCTCTCCTTTCAGTCTCGGGAGTTGTACTGGCACATGCTTTTGAATCAGCAGAACAGAAGCAGAAAAGTAGACTGGTTGATCGATTAAGAATGCAGCAATCCTTTGACTGAAGTATATATGTGGAAATATGTAGTAATTATAAGGAAAATGTGAGCCTGGAAGACTGCTACCTTGAGCTGCATATTCAGAGCCTGCAAAGATTAGGTACCTGGGCCTTGAGCATATTCTATGTTTTAGTAAACAAGTGTAAAGATCCATTGTAAAGGGGCTACTGTACTACAAACTTTACTGTACCAGAGCATCATGCTATAAGATGGTAATGCTCTGACCATTCTATAACATTGTCAGATCTTGTCAATGGGAATAGGATAAAACGGTGTTATAAGCATGTTAGGAAATTATACGATTGTATAGTGGGTCAGATTCTGGTCTCAGTTACGCTGGTGTAAATTTGGAGTATATCAATAGTCAGTAAAGCCCTCTAGTAAAGATTTTAAAAAATGAGCACCTAAAATTAGGCTCCCAAATCTTCATTTAAGCTCCTAAATAAGTGTCTTATTTTTTCAAAAGTGCTGATCTTCCAGCGGCTCCTGGTGAAATCAGGCCACTACTTTAGGTGCTTTAAAGTGAGGTTCCTAAATCCAGCTTAGGCACCCATTTAAAAATATCTTGGCATCTGCGATAGATATGGCAATTTCCTGCAATATCCTCGACAATCCTTATTGAATTAAGTTTAATTAAGTTTAATATCTTAGGCATTCATTTGATTAAAAATGCAAATGTGTGTGTATTATTGTGTGTAACCTCTCTAGGAGGGAGATGTGACTAATGTAAACCCTGGGAAGTGTTATGAGCTTCAAAGGACTATTTGGACCAATGTGAACTTTTAAAGCTAAATGGGTTTCCCAGGAAATCTCTAGAGGGAGATGTATGCAAATGTAACCCTCTGGTTATGCAATAACTCAGCCTTTTGAAGCTTTGCCCTTAAGGGGGGAGCCTCTGTGAGCTGACCAGCTGCTATATGAGGGTAGATCAAAGACCCAGATTGTATAAAGGAGTGACTCTCAGATTCAGGGGTGTGCTTCTTCTGAGCTGAGGTGGTTATGACTTGTAACTGCAGGAAACCCCCTTGGAAGGGTTTAAAGAATTGGTTACCTGCCAGAGCCCTTGTCAGAGTTGGGGGTGATCTCTGGTAAGTTTATTAGGATGTGTGTAGGTTCTTTTATTGTTTTTAATGTGTTCTTTGACATTCTTTTACCTTAAGAATAAAAGTGCTTACTTAGAGCTGTGTGTTAACTCGAATATGGGCAATTATGCTGTTTCTAGCCACCGAGGAAGGAAGGCAAAGCAGGCCTGCTGAGGCAGTCTGTTTGCTAAGGAATTCGCAAGGAATGTAGGCAAGGAATTGTGCAGCCTGGAAACACCCTGGTCAGGAGGGCGGGAGACACAGTTCTTCGTCCAAGAAAGGTGATGGCTGAGGAGCTGGGAGTCTAAGGGTATGTCTACACTACCTGCCAGATTGGCGGGCAGCGATCGATCCATCGGGGATTGATTTATCGCATCTAGTCTAGATGCGATAAATCGACCCCCTGAGCGCTGTCCTGTCGATTCCTGTACTCCAGTGCCACGAGAGGCGCAAGCAGAGTCGACGGAGGAGCGGCAGCAGTCAACTCACCGTGGTGAAGACACCACAGTAAGTCAATCTAAGTACGTCGACTTCAGCTACGTTAATCACGTAGCTGAAGTTGCGTAACTTAGTTCGATTCCCCCCTTCCCTGCCCCCCAGTGTAGACCAGGGCCAAGAATAGGTGTCGTTGCTGAACCATAAAGGGGGAATACAGGTGCAGTTGCCCTGAACTGTGACAGCATCCACCTTGACACTAAGGCACCTGAGCTCAGTGTCTAGCCCCGGAGCTATAACATAGTTTTGTCTCATAATATAGCCTCAGAGCTATAACTGATGTGACTAGGACACTACCACAAGGTGGCTTGATGTGATAATATCTGTGGAGCAGAAGGGGAATGAAACCTGTGGGACATAGGTGTTCAGAGCATGAAGGGGCATTGCATTACATTTTGTGTTAACATGAGAAACAGGGAGTCCAGATAGCGGATTGCCACTGTTCTTTGTATCATTTAGAAAACCTGTTTAAAAGAGGTGGTGATGGTGGCACTTAGTAAGTGATGCATCTTCTTTCACAAAAAGTTCTCTTGGATTTTAGAAGATGTAAAGGATAATCACAGTAAATCCTGGGGAAAATAAGTAAATTCTCCTCACTTTAGAAGGAGCCAATTAGAAGGGATTGATCGAAAGGACACCCTCGTATGAAGATGAACTCAGAAAGACATTCTGCCAGGTTTTATAGAAGAAAAAAAAATCACATTCTTTGTTACCTTGTCAACAGAAAATGCTTTAAAATGTTACTGGCATTTGAGGTGACATCACTAATCTCAGGTCACTAAAATATTGTCTTTGTAGTGAAGAGGCTGTACATTTCCACTGATTTTATTGCCAGATGTCAGGCATTTGAAATATAAAGTGTTTTAAATGTCAGAAAATGTCTTTTCGCTGTGTGCCGCAAGTATCAAATATTTCATTCTTTAAAGGTTCACACTTTCTGTTTTCAGGTCCCTACCCAGTGTAGATTATTAATACTTGTGATTTCTTTTTCTGGCAACTTTTACAAAAGGTGGCATCCATTTACACATTACCTGTGTAAATGGATGATGTGTAGGAAGTGTAGTGGCTCTGGCCAAAAATTTAAAACTTGGTGTTTAAAGGTAGGCACCTATATTCGTATTTAGGTGCCTAAATAAACATGGAGTAAAATTTTCAGAAGTATTTAAGAGACAGAATTTCAAAGTATTTAGACACCTAAAATGCTGATAGGTGCCTAGTAGTATTTCCCATTGAAATCACCTTAAAAAATCCCATGAGGTACCTCATGGGATCTTTAGGCACATAAATACTTTTAAAATCTATCCCTAAATCCCATTTTCAAAAGTGATTTAGGCACTTGGAAGACAAAGTATATTGACTTTCAATGACACATAGGTTTCCAAGTGCTTAAATAACTTGAAAATGGGACTTAGCTGTGTTTTGAAAATTTTACCCATGTTCTGATTTGCTGAAGTGCTGAGCACTTGTATCTTGTAATGTTGTTAATAGGCTCAGCATCTCTTCCGCACCCCCACTCCTCCAGAATCCTGGAGCATATTACTTCTGTACTTAGTACATGTCACAATCAGTCCTGCAATACTCCACCAATTACTGAACATATCCTACCTCCTTCTTTCTATAAAACTTTCCTGGTTAGTCTTTATACGGAATCAAAAAGACATGAGGATCTACAAAGATCCAAGCATTTAATTTTGCAATTACGTTAATGGAATATGTGAAGAGCTAAACTCTGATGTGTCTATATTTCAACTTATTTTTGTCAGATCATATTAAACCTAAGAGGCTGCATCTGCCTCCTGAACTCAAGTTTTCCTTGCATGTTTTATGTCAGAATTTATAAGAGAAAACACATGAACCCAGACTTATGACTTTTTGCTAATAGAAAACTTGAAAAGAAGAATCCGTTTTCAGAATTAACAGGAGGAAAATGAATTCTTCAGCTTCCTTTGTAGCTGGGGAGTCTGAGTAGGGGCTCTTGCAGATCCATTTGAGTTTGGCAAAGGAAAGCATAGCACAGGCGTGGTTGTTTTCTCATAGCTGGTTTTGTAGTTCCAAAAAGGATTTCATTTGCTTTTGCAGCTTGACTAAGGCCTGGCACACTCCTTAATGTCCTGCCTGGACTATCATTGCAGCTGGAGCTTTTCCTCAGTCATTTCACAAACAAGTCACTGTGTCTTATTAGGATCGACACAGAGCAGCTGTGCTCTCTGGTTCGCAAATGGTGCAGTGCAAAGGACAGGTAACCATGCCCATCTTATTACCATCTTTTACCAATTTATGGTACGGCAGTTGATGGTACAATATGGCTAACCACTGCTGAATTCACAGAGACAGCCTAGACTCAGTTAATTGTTCCCCAAATGTATCTTTGCAAGGAATTCCCTCCTGTTTCCCATCTCACAGCTTCCCACTGTCTCCACCTGGACGTGAATACTGTCACTGCACCACAGCACAGTGCTGACAGTCACCTTTCCCGGATGACTATAGGCATCTGCACATCCACAACAGTTAAATAGTCTTAGTGATCTTGATGCAGAAGTAAATCATGGTGCCATTAAATGCACAGCTGGTAAGGTTGGATTTAATTTCCATAGAGTTCTGTATGTGGAATTTGTGCAGTACCAGGTTCACTGCACTAGAGCACCCTTAGTTCTTTAGGAATTCTTTTTAGATCTCGTACTTTTGACAAGGCCATTTTTTACAATCTAGCGTTAAGAATTTCTGGCACCTAAGATCTGAAAAACTCCACTACATTAACACCTTCAATTCTCTTAGGTAAGATTTCAATTTCTACCTTTCCAGGAGCATTGTGGTTGGCTCTAGTGATCAGTTTGCTGCTCCAGGTCAGAGAGAAACACATTTGCACTGGCCTCTCACACATTTTAGCTTTCTCAATGTGAAGATTCTTTCCTTATACTTTTAAAAGTAACAGTCTCCATCCTTGCGTAACTTTCTCAAATTTTCCATCAGGCAATTTTGACAGCTGCCATCCAAGCCTCTCTCTCATGGATTTGGCAAAGGCAACTGACTTATTTTGGTAACTATTTAAAACCACTCAGACCTCAGTGGTTCAGGAGCCAAATTAGCACTCAACATTACCCAAAAGAGCCACAGTAGTGTGACTTCATTGTTTCATTTACTGTTTTTATATATATAATTCTCACAGTAAAATGACTTGCCAAGTATTATTATTTTGTCAACTACAATTGGTTAATAACATAGTAAAAGCATCCTGATTGGTTAATAATAAATCACACAGTATTTTAATAACATGCTTCAAAGAGCCACAAGAGACACATTAAAGAGCCTCAGTCTGAGTATCCCTGGATTATATGATGCATGGAACTGCCTTTTCAAACACCCCTTTTTCTTTCAGTGGATATTTTTTCTGATTGCTTTCTTTCACCCTGTCTTGTGGGGTTCCTTCAAGCTGTTGTTTGATGTCCTCTCCCCTCGATTCCCTTGCTTTTTAAACCTCCCACCGTCTTCTTCCTAAGAGAATTGGACAGACTCTTTTTGAACCTTGGTCTTCAGTGTGGCCATACAGACGAAACAGTTAGTGCTAGGATTTTATATGCTTTGTTGATCCCACTTGAAAGGGCCTTGCCATACAATAACTCTGCCTTGATTGATTCACTCTCATTAGCATCCTTGTATTATTTGTTGAAGTAAATGACAAGGCTTTATTTTCTCATGCCACTTTATCTTTTTACAAAAAGCATTCAGCAAAAGTTGGTAATGGAAAAGCTTTTAACCTTCCAAGGCAACGGGTGATCTTTGTTCATTTGTGTTAGCATAGTGACATATTGAGGAACCTACTAATGCCACAAGCTGTGGAAAAATCCTGTGGCTTGGTCTGCATTCCACCCCCCTCCCTGCCAAAGGTTTTAGAAAATTTAATAGGCAGCCCAAAGAAACTAGCATAGCAGTGAGGATACAATTTTGTTTTTGCCTTTTTTGCTTAAAAATTAAAGAGACTGAAAAGGATAAATCTGTTTCCACATTCTGAAATGCAGTGATGCTTAACTTGCTTAAATTTTGTTTCCTGACTTCATTGATGGATTTCAAGGGAGCCCAAGCATGCTGACAAGCTGGTACTTGAGTTACATATTTATAAGAGGGAAAACAAAGATCAATTCCCAGGAACACAGGTGTAAAGTAAATGTCACTTTAGGGCAGTGGGAAAGTGACTTGATCTTTAATAGAGTACCTTTTTTGTACAGACCTCTTATTCTATTGATCATAACAAAATTATAACTGTGTGATTCAGTCTTCTGTTAAGCAGAGCACAGGCCATAGGAATTCTCTGAATTCATTCCTTCTTCAAGTCCAGCACCTGTGGTTGAACTAGTGCATACGTTTAGAAAAACATCTGATCTTGATTAAAAAAAAAAATCAGTGATGCAGACTCACCACAACCCTTGATAATTTGCTCGAATAATTACCCTTCACAGTTAAGATTTTGTTGCATAATTTCCTGTGTGAATTTATCTAGCTTCAACTTCCAGTCATTTGGATCTTGTTATACCTTTGTCTAGTCTAGAGACAATCCCAAGGATTTAAAGAGGACTGGGGGAGGAGGGGGAGACTATTAATTGGGGAAATACCCACCTGCCTGGATGGGAGACAGGCAGCAGCAGCTGCTGGAGGTGAAATTCTATCAGAGAGACACTGAGAGAATGCAGCCGCATGGTTTGTTTCTCCTAGCCTAGAAGGGGGCCTGGACTGAGTGGCACTTACCCAAACATTGCAAGGAAAGGATAAAGTTTTGGTAAGAACCAGGCATGTAGGCCTTTTGTACTTTTGGGAGAATAAACACTACATTTGCTTTGACAAAACTGTTTTGAATCACTTTACTCAGTAGAACTGGTCAGGAGTTTTCCAAAGAAACTGGTTTTAATTGGAAAATGCCGATTTTGTTGGAAATGAAATGTTTGAAAACACATTTGTTTTGATAAACTTCTAGTGAAGCATTAGTGGGGTCCCAATGGACTCAGGGGCCCTGGGTCTGGGGCATCTCCTGCATGTGGACTGTTCCAGGAGCAAGGCTCTCAGGGCTTCCAACCTCCCTGCCACAGGGAGCCTGCTTGCACTGGGGCTTTCAAGGCCTCCAGGTTCACTGCCATGGAGCTGGAGCATGCTTCTGCTGGAGCTGGAGCTTAAAAGGGAGACAGACAGCTCAGATGGAGGCTGACAGAGCAGGGAGAAAGACCTGTCCTGGGAGCTTCAGAAGAAGGGCTGTGCAGAAAATCCTAACTGCTGAGCCCAGAGGGGCTGAAGATTCAGTTATTCTCCTTTTCTTTACTAGTTTGTGTCAAGCTGTAAGAGTTTTTGGCTGGGAGGTAGATGGTAAAAAATGGCCTATGAAGGCAGCCATAAGGTACTCTAGGATGCAGAAGCCTGGTTGAGTGGGAGGGCCCAGGCTCTGCTACCAGTCACCCTTGTTACGAAGAGCATAAAAACCCTCACTTCCATATAGACTTTGAAAATGCCATGGCTGGGACTTGTCTGAATTTCCCCCCAATCGTGAAGCATGGGACCCAATATTTTCCTTGGGACTCTGTTACTCCAAAGAGGAACAAGGCTAATTGGTGAACTGATCAAAGGGACAAGTCAATACCCACCAAAAGGCAGACCACCACAGTGTGGGATAGTGGCTACTGAGAGATGTAGGAGGAGGGACAAGTAGAGAACTTGTGTCTTAACCATTAGGCAATGCTTGCAGTGAGCACTGTCCATCACTGTCCATCAAGGATTTAAAGAGGACTGGGGGAGGAGGGGGAGACTATTAATTGGGAAATACCCACCTGCCTGGATGGGAGACAGGCAACAGCAGCAGCTGCTGGAGGTGAAATTCTATCAGAGAGACACTGAGAGAATGCAGCTGCATGGTTTGTTTCTCCTAGCCTGGACTGAGTGGCACTTACCCAAACATTGCAAGGAAAGGATAAAGTTTTGGTAAGAACCAGGCATGTAGGCCTTTTGTACCTTTGGGAGAATAAACACTACATTTGGAAACAGGAGTCTGCAATCCAGAGAAACAGTCCAAGAGTGGTTGAACCACAGGGTTCCACCTTTTCTGAGGGAGATGAGGGAAGCCAAATCTATCACCATATGTCAAACACATCTTCACCTGTAACCAGGACAACCCCCAAAGTCTTCTTTATAGTCACTGCCTCCCCAGATATAGTCCCCCATCCTGTAAGTATGACCTGTGTTCTTTGTTCCTAGATGGGGCACCTGGCATTAGCCACTGTCAGAAGACAGGATACTGGGCTAGATGGACCTTTGGTCTGACCCAGTATGGCCGTTCTTATGTATGATCTTACATTTGGCTGTGTTAAAGTGCATATTATTTGCATGTGTCCATCTTATCAAGCAGTTCAGATTGCTCTGAACAGTGACCTGTCATCTTCATTGTTTACCACTCCCCCATTCCTTGTATCATCTGCAAATTTTATCTGTAATCTTTCTTGCAGGTCATTGATAAAAATATGAAATAGATAAGGGTCAAGAACTGATCCCTGCTGGACTCCACTAAAAACACACCCACTCCGTTATGATTCCTTGTTTACAATTAGTCAGTTTTTAATCCATTTATATGTGCCATGTTGATTTTTGTATTCTATTTTCTTAATCAAATGTCCTGTGGTATCTAGTAAGATACACTACAGAAGTCTAAGTATATTACATCAGCATTATTATCTTTATCAAATAATTTGCAATCTCATGGAAATAATATTTAGTTTGATGAGATCTTTCAGGCTGACAGGTCACTTGCTGGAGGATTGTCTGCAGCTTGAGGTCTTCAAACCACAATTTGAGGACTTCAATAACTCAGACATAGGTTAGGGGTTTGTTATAGAAGTGGATGGGTGAGATTCTGTGGCCTGCATTGTGCAGGAGGTCAGACTAGATGATCATAATGGTCCCTTCTGACCTTAAAGTCTATGAGTCTATAATTACCTGGGTTATCCCATTTATCTTTTTAAAATATTGGTGAACCATTAGCTTTCTTTCAGTCCTCTGGAACTGCCTGTGTGTTCCAAGGCTTATTAAAAATGAACATTAACAGTCTAGAGAGCTCTTTGGCCAGTCTTTTAAAACTTGGATGCAAGTTAGAGCTGGACAGACTATATAAAACCATTTATTTGCTGAAATTAGCCACAAAAGTGTAAAAGGAGTAGATCTGAGCAAATTTGGCAATAAAAAAGTGTGCACAAACTTTAATTTTAAATTAAAAACACATTTGCTTCAATGGCCCTTTTTATTTGCTTTTCAGGAATATTTATGCAAGAAAAATGGTTTCAGAACCAATTTTGCATTTTGTTTTTTAATTTAAATTGTTGGTGCACACTTTTTTTTCCCTTGCCTTATCTTCCCAGGTTTATTCCTATTCCATCTCTCTGCAGCAAACCAAGACTAGAGAGAAACCTGGAAATAATGTTAGTGGGTGAGTATCTCTGAGAGAAAAGTGCCAGAAAAGAAAGGATTAAGTTAATAGCCTTTGGACAAATCCTAATGCTTAATTTTTTCCAGGGATAGCACGGTACTAGACTATCTACAGAGAATCATGTTGTCCTGCAGAAATGCTCCCATAGCCGCTGGTGTGGAAAAAAGAGCAAGTATTCCTCACCAGTGACACAACGCAACAGCAGTTCATAGATGGGCAGGGGGGAAATATAATACTTTTTATCTAGGAGAATCAGGCATAATGGAATACCCAGTTGAGAAACTCGCCAGGGCACTGGGGCTAACAGACACCTCTTAGTGCTTACTGTACTATTGAATTAGAGACACAATACAATTGTTTTTCTTACAAGAAAATAATATACTCTGAGTGGCTGGTAAAGGGAAAACTTTTTCAGAAGCAGATTTTAGTGCAGAGGTAAACAACTCTAGGAAGCTACTTAAAGTGTCAAGGCCAGGAAAGCTCTTGATTGACACCTCAAAAGGCAAAAAAGAAAAAAGAAAAGAAAAGAAAAAAATACGTAAGTACCTCACCATAGACATCCATTTACCTTAATGTTAATCACTTGCACAGCAACATTCCCCCCCAACCAGTTATAGTAAATAATGGAGGTTTGATAGCCACCTTCCCATTAAGTCGAGATTATTAAGATAAGTTCACTTTGGAGGCAGCAGAACATGACTATAATAGTTAGGCTAGACTATTCTTACAGTACATTGTCAATTTCTCAAAACCAGCTTTCTCTAATAAATGTAGTCTTCAACAGACGTAGCTCCTCTTCTGTGGGATATCTGATTCTTTTTTCGTGTGCTTTTAGCAGGGCCGGCTCCAGGGCTTTTGCCGCCCGAAGCAGCGGAAAAAACAAACAAACAAAAAAAGTCGCAATCAGCGGCAGCTCCACTGCACCGCTTTCTTCTTCGGCAGCAGGTCCTTCCCTCTGAGAGGGACCGAGGGACCCGCCGCTGAATTGCCGCCAAAGAGCCCTACGTGCTACCCCTTCCCCTTGGCCGCCCCAAGCACCTGCTTGCTGAGCTGGTGCCTGGAGCCGGCCCTGGCTTTTAGCTTCATTCCATTTGTCTCCGCCCATATAACTCCTAATGTGATCAATGCTTGCACAGCACGTCCTCCAGCATCTGGGGCGATTGCCTAACTGTTTACATAAACACGTCACTGAGTTGTACTACCATGATTATCGTACAAATTAGTGAGGGAAAAGTCCTTTTCATCATCCATGCTACCCTCTGCAATTTAGCCTATATTATGTTATTAACTATTCATAGTACATTGATGCTGGTAAGAAGTAGTACGGTTTCCCCTATAAACTCAGTTGTAAGATTACTCTGTTTTTCTGGCTATTTCATAGTATTGCTCATCACTGAATTTAAATGGCAAGATGAATTTTGAGTTAAAAATAATCTGTAGTTATTTCATTTCCTTTTGTCCTTAGCTCTCAGGGAGGCAATTTGTCCTGGACTGATGGAACAAATGGGAAAAATATTAGGAAAATTAGACCAAATCACGGTCTAGTGCCATAAAAATGACTCAGTTCTATGATGATGTACTTTTACAAAAATGATAGGACACCGAACAAAATGTGATTTAACTAAAAATAATCCTTTTTTTTTTTTTGGTTAAAATTTATTTTTAGAGCTGAACAAACACTCCTCCTGATCTATAATTTTACCAGATTTGGGGTATTTTTTATACTGACACACTAATGGTGTGTCTAAACTGCCCCACACTTTGGATTACGGGATGTGTGAAGATTAGTGCTCACCAAAGTTCTGCTCTATAGCTCCTATGTGTAGATGCTATGGATGCCAGCTAAAACGTGTTCCTACTTCACATTAATGTAGTCATCTTCAGACAAGACTGTGTTAATGTGCACTTGTACCATCCACGGGTGGGGTTGAGGGGAGTTACAGTAAAGCATTTTGTTGCACACGCTTATTCACATCTATAGTCCAAAGTGCAGGGCAGTGTAGACATGCCCTAAGAGATGGCTTCTTACATTATCCTAGAAGAAAAAAACAACACAGACAAAAGTTAGGGAGCTGGACTTGAACAGGCAATACCTCTGGATTAGCCACCTGAGTAGCCTTTGTAAATCGGCATGGATAGGACAATGTGAAAACTCTTCTTCGCGTTTTCTTCCTTAGGCATTTTGTATTCCTCCACTCCTTGTGGGTCTTGTGCATAAGGACTGCATACTGTTTGTTGAATGTTAAGCTCCTATGATGCAATGTGCCTATAGTGAATTTGCATAAGGGTGAAAGATGGATTTCAAATATTTATATGTATTTATATTTAAAACTATAAAATAACAGCTATCCAAGACTCTAGACACCTTGACATCTTCATTACTAATACAGTATGTGAAAATCGCAGCAGCATTGAAATAATCATAAAATATGTCAATGGTGATTCCCCCACTGCCATCCAAAGACCATAAACTCTATTATGGCTCAATTTCTGTCCTTAAACTTGTCTGCAAGACACCTGTCAACCTCAGTGGGAATTGTACATATGCATTTGGCTGCCAAATGTGAGTCTTTATGTGTGCATTGGGACCAGTTTCAATGGCATTTTGGTTGTTGTCACAAGCAGGCATCCTCCAAGAATGAATAATGATCAGGAAGAATTTGAATTCATAAGGCGTTAGTAGAAAGGTTACACTGACATTGCTCCAGCCATGCTCCTGATTCTTTTGATGCTTATTTATGATTATTCTCTTCAGGGGGAAGAACCTGGCATTCACAGGGAAAGACCTTTTTAGTCATCTGATCACACTCTCTAACTTTTAAGTTTTTTGAACATCTTGTTGTATGTGAACTGTGCATCAGAGATTTGGAACAAGAGGCCCACTCTGTACTTTCACTTGCTGTCTGAGGACAATTCCATTCCAATCCCCATAAAAATGGGAATGAATGTATATGAAAAAGCTGTGCACTGGTGAACTTGTATCATATCAGCTATGCTTCAGTCTGACAAGTGTGTAGTCAGGCAGGCTGAAAAAAACATATAGATCCCTCTAATTTTGTCTTTAAAATGACAATTTTTCAGCAACTACAGCTGTTTTCCCCCATAATGCACTCTGCCAATGAAAATATTGAGTTTGGAACGGGCAGCTATGTATTGCAACTTTGAAATCTTATGTTTACTTCATTCCCAACTCTTGATGCAAGCAAATCATCTTATGATGCAACTATTTCTCTGGGGGCCAAATGGAAGGGTAATCTGGTCTCTAATAAGAAGCTATTTATTTTTAGCATGATGGAGCACAATGGGTATGTAATGACCCATAATCAGGTACATGTTCATTTTCGCTTGAAGCGCATGCTGTGCTAATAACCTCTTCCACATTTTTATAGTTCATTTTATTTTATTTTTCTTAGCCTACAGCATTTCCTTCATGTTTAGTGTAAATAAAAAGCTGGGTTTCTGGGCACTAAAGGAGAAAGATGTAAAAACAGAAAAAAGGTCTCTGCAAATGCTTATATGAAGAAAAACCATCAATAAGTAATGAGACTCATTTTAAAAAGAAACAATTGTATATTTTCGTATGGATGTAATATTTGTGTTTGGTTGAAAACTGTGCGCCGCACAGGCCGCAGCAGTTACAAGCTTACCCCATGGTGCCTCATCAATGCCTTTTGCCTGTGTCTTGGAAGAAGCCACCTCTGTGTACGATAGGACAATTTAGTCATACTGGCTTATTCTGTCCTTGGCTCCTGGGCAGAGGTTGTCAGCTAGGTTTACAATTAGGACCAATTCTGATTGTGGAAAATTGTCCCCTGGGAACTGGACTGAAATATCGGAGCCATCAGATGATAAACATTGGTCCCTTTTGACAAAGTCACCCTTTTGACAAGAGGTGGGTGCAAACCTGTTCTCAAAAAAGTTCGTGTCTCTGCTACAGCTGATCGGGGGAGATTTGTGTTTCCACCAAAAATTCCAATCAGAATAAAAATGTTTATCTTGCAGATTTTAATATTTTTCATCAGGTTTTCAACAAAATTAAAACTCAGTTTTAACACCTTTGTTGGTTTTGAGCAAACTCCAAAACTTTAGGAAAAAATCTGAGCCATAAGCTTTCCCATTTAAAAAAAAAAAGTTGTAATAGAAAAATTTCAATTAGTTATTTCATATCCCACTGCTGAGTCACCCACTCCCTCAAAAGACTCCAATTAAGTTCTCATCAACCAAATTTTACAAAGCACACACCCATAAACATTACATGAATCCACTTGAGCTGTCTGTTAACAGGCTGAACATTGTATTGCACAGTGCTGTTTCAAAGCCCACAGACATTTTATATACGTAAATATCACAAACAAGATGTGTTTCACCATTATAAGTGAAATCTAAAACTGAAGTTTCTTGTCTGTCTTTGGTGGCTGCCCAGGTAGAAATTCAAACTCTCTTGTTACTTCTCCTCTTGATAGCATTGGTCAGGAGGACACTAAGGTTCAATGAAACTGCTACTAAAGTCTGAGCTCTTCCTAGCAACATGATGGATGCTTTGTTTGCCTACATAGTCATGGTACTGCCATGTTGCTTCATAAAGTGTTCTGAGATGAACTGGGTACGAAAGACTTTATGGAAAACCCAATTCTGTTTTATTCTAAACTCTCTTGTAGGCTGAATTCAGAATTGTTGGATAATTTGGATTAGTTTGATAAGCACCATCACTCCCATGGTCAATGGACCTATTTAAGATATTACAGACCAGGTTGGATGAAATCATATTTCATCAGATTATGAGAAGTAGCTTATTTAAATAGTGTGTGTGTGAGAGAGAATAAGATTTATAATGAAACTCAGATTGCCACCTAAAACAATTAGAATATCACCTCTTTTCATTCATTTTCAGCTACGCAAAGAGTAAACATAAACTACTCCCAGCAGAAAGGGTTATTTAAACCAGTGTCTACCTGCCTACCTAGAGCTTAGTCTACGTTTTTTTTCTTCCCTTTCTTTGTTCACCTCCATTTATTGAACTTTGGCCGAAACAACCTCTCCCCTTTTGTCTTCCCCACCCTTTCTGCTTATTTTGGCCAATGGTGGGTTTTGTGCTCTTATAGGACAAAGATTATAGAGGAGAAGACTGATGGCTCGTGTTAACTGCTGCCTAGTTTCTAATAGGAAAGAGGTTATTCAAACAGCTACTCTGCTTTTACAAATTTCTGTCTACATTGGCATCAAACGAAATGTGTGTGTGTGTGTGGGGGGGCGTCTTCAAGAGTGTGGCTCTCACATGGAGTGTGTACCTTAGCTTCTAATTTTATCTCTTCCTCCATATCCCAACCAATCTTAATGGCTACTACCATTTATCTTGTTAATGTAGGTTTTCGTTGTAAGCTGCCTCCTAGGTCAAGGTTTATTCTCTTTCTATAGGATTGTCGAGAAGGGGATATGGCTGAGCCTCCATCCATAGGCAACCCTCATTTCTTTTGTAGATTCCACTTTACCAGCCTCTTCAGACATTATGGAAATAGAGCACACCTATGTGTGTAGAATCCCTAAAGACTCCTTAGACTCTTACCAATATTCTCCCCATCCTGTTATCCTCACTACTCTATGCAGAATATAACAACATATAAACATTCTTATGCTAAGAGTTCTGGGATAGTAATAATTCTTATTCCTTTTGCCCATCCCCAAGGAGATTCCAGTGGGAAGGCTGCTGAAATAGAAGATAGGAATGGAAAAGTCAGTGTTGGACCTCTGAGTTCAACAGTTCTGTGTATAGGTTATTGTCCCTTGAGAGGAGGGATCTTCCACAAAATCTATCAGCACCTCTGTCTGCTGAGCTGGATGCTTAATTGAATCAAATCCCTCGAGGGGCCTCCATTTATGCTTTGAACTTGGCCGGCTCCAGGGGTTTTGCTGCCCCAAGCAGCCAAAAAAAAAAAAAAAGCCGCGATCACGATCTGCGGCAATTCAGCAGGAGGTCCTTCGCTCCGAGCGGGAGTGAGGCACCCTCCTCCGAATTGCTGCCAAATATCTGAAAGTGCCGCCCGCTCAGGAGTTGCCGCCCCAAGCACCTGCTTGATAAGCTGGTGCCTGGAGCTGGCCCTGGCTTTGAATTAGAAGTTGTCATGCATCCCTTGTGTATGTTACAAAAATGGTTGATTTGAATTGTCAGGAATGCCAAATGTGTGTTTAATGGAAGTTCAGCATACAGCACTCTGGAGTGTGAAGTTTTAATTCAGAAAAAGAATCGGAGAAAAAGGCTGCTAGAAGCTGTTGGACGCACCAAGCCAGCAGCAATTTGTTCTTTCTTCAGCCTCTGAGAAGAAAGGAGAAGTGGGAGAGAACCATGAACCAGTGAACGACTGGCTTTTGATATGAAGATCAATTCGTCAGCCAGGTTATCAAAGGCAGGTGGGCTATGAGGGAGAGGCCAGAAGGTAGGAACAAGTATAAGTTTTTATTATGAGGAGGGTGTCATTGGAATTGTCAGAGGTCTCCAAGGATGATGCATAGGAAGGGAGGTGAAATCTGAAGGGTTTAATTTTTTTCCACTCACAGTAGGGTAAATCAGCATTAGTCCCGTTGAAGTGACTGGAGTTATACATCATATATGCTCAGGCCCCAAGGCTTCTGTGGAGAAGCATCAGAACTTGTTTAAGCCTCTGATTCTCTTGCCATTTTCCAGTCAAATTTCTGAGAATATATTTTGAATATTCATGCCTAAATCCAAATGAGTTTACACAGCCACACACACTCAAGGAGACAGTTACTTATTTGTAACTCTCTATAGTTTGTCCATAGCTGAACTTTTCTTTCCCCGCGTGTATTTAGCTTTCTCCTTCTTAACAGCTCTGAGAAGGGGTTTTAAATATTTAAAACTGACCAGATAAAAGCAATCATTTAATGGCCATGGAGGCTCTGAATCAGTGCCCTATAAATAAAACAAAATACCAGAATACATCTCATTAGCAAGTAAACATAATACATTTTATTCAGGACGCCCCATACATTCCCCTCTGCCTGTCAGACAAGGAGTCCAGATTTGCTTGCCTCTGCAGGCAATACAGCGATTCGTAAATTGCCCTGTACAATGAAGAAATGTACAATAAACGAGTGTGGTAATTAATAACAATCTGGAATGACTAAAACTGTTCTGAAATATTGAAAAGTGAGTTTTTAAATACAGATCTGCTCCGTCTACTATAGCAATAGAGCTTGAACTGCAGGAGATGGTGAAGTGCAAGGCAACTTCATGAATAACAATCACGTTCAAAAGCACAGCAATAAATTACTAACATTTGCTGTGCCTAAAAATGTGGATTTTATTCAGTTGCTTATGTTTTCCTTGACCTAATCTAACCCATCTGACTCCACTGTTATATAAAGTGCCCTACCACTAGACAAAAAAAAAATAACTAAAGTGTGTGTGTGTGTGTTTGTGAGTCGGACATTCGTGTCTTAAAAGTTCTTTGGGAAGAGATTTAGGGAGCCATCTTCTGAGCGTGTGTCCAGCTCTGTCGCAGGAACTGGACACAGACTACCAACTCATTTCACCAGATGTTCATGAGATGGTAACAGATTGTAGTCACTTCTGACTTGTGTGAGGATTTTAAAAACTCCTCTTCACAGCTTTGACTTGATGCAAGCTTTTCCCTAAGATCCCCCACTGCAGGTGCAGCTTCATATGATAGAATGGGAGAGGTGGTGTAGACTGGCCGCTGGTGCTTTTTTTTGCCACTGTATTGAAGATGTAAACAACACAGTGGTAAAAATGCCAGCTGCATGTCTAAACCATTGCTCCTACCAGTGGAGCAGCACTGGTGGCAATGCAGCTGGAAGAGGTACAAGGGAGTTAGACCTTCAATATGTAAAGGGAAAAAGAAGGAACAAATGTAAACCCCATTGTTTTCCAAAAGGAAACTGCTTCTGGTTGCTGGCCAATGAGAAACAGATTGCAAAAGAACATGAAGTTGAGATGCTAAGCCTGGAAAGAAAGAACTGTCTTCAGGCTGTCATTGAAAGACAAGAAATGTATATCTTTTAGTCAAAGGCCTGGAGTTGCACCTATTCCACTCCTTACCCCAAAACAAAGGATGTTTTTAAAATGCTAGTTTGAAAAGTTTTGGTTGATGTCTGTATCTAAGGGGAGTGTAGTTTAGTTTAAGTTTTTTTTCACAACTCCTAGATATTTCTCAGTTTCTCGGTGGAATGTAGGAACAAAGTAGACTCTTGGGCTGCTGACTTGTGGGGCTGAGTGGAAATTTGTTAAATGAATTATTTTGCTCAAAACCTCTCTCACTTAAATAAAAACTGCAAAACTTTTCCAGCTGTTGTAGTGAATGGGATTTGAAGAAGTCAGTGTGGTGGGAGGGCTAGGAAGCAATGGAGACCTTCATTTTTTAAGTATGTCCCAACAGGCTCAGATCTGGCCTACGTAAGAAATTACTAAAGGTAATTACCATTATGATGTCTGTTTGGCCTTGCTGAAGTGTGTGTGTTTGTGTGTAACAGAATGTACATAGCCTCTGCGGCTCCCTATGGGGGACATGCAGTCCTGCTGCACCCCAGGAAAGGAACAGTGCAGATGGGTCCTACAGACCTCATGGAAGCAGCCAATTAGAGCCCAGAAGGCTCAGATAAAAGGTGCTGCAGGGTTTTGGCAGTTCAGTTCCTGGCTGAAGGGCAAGAAATGGTGCTCCTCTCTTGATAAAGGAGCTCAAGGGGTAACTAGAGTTTTATTCAGTCTGCATTTGCTTAATTTGGAAGAGAGAGGACCCGAGCACTTTACCTTCACCCATTACTTCAGGATTAAAGGGGCCAGATGAGAAGAGGCCCAGGAAAATAGCAGAAATGTTTATAGGGTCCCTGGATTGGAACTTGGAATAGTGAGTGGGAAGGCCCAGGTTCCCCCAGCAACCACTGGCTAAACAGTTTAAACCCCAAGAAGGGGATATGGCTCATTTGGAAGCTTGAGTAAAGGGCTGAATTTAAAGGGCCCAGAGCTGGGGCTGAAGAAGGTGGTGAAAGCAGGTAGGCAGTTCAGTTTGACTTTAGCTACCCCAAAGGTGTTTATTTGGGCTTTATGACTTGGCTGAAGGACCAAGCTGTTGAAGATCCACCAAGGTCAGCTGGCAGCTTGTAGTGGGTGCCAGGAGTGAGAAAATGACTGCAGTGCTGCACGCACCAGCCACTAGAGTGCTCCCCTTCCCCATTACAGTGGGTCTTATGCCGTTCTAGTGAGAAGTGCCTCCAATTCAAAAGCCACCACCAGAGTGTTGGTTGATGCCAAGTGGTGATCTCACCTGAAGGGACACTGGGTGAATGGGTTTGGAGACTGAACTGTCCTTTGGCCCATATAAATGATCCGGCAGTTACACAGCTGAGGAATATCCATAGGGCGATCTTACTTCGGTGCTGTATTAGGCAGAGGATGAGGCCTTCTGGGGGTCTCCATCATCTGGGGACACTTTCCCTTAAGGGGCACCAGACCACAAAACCCTTTCTTCCCCTAGCTACATGAGCTAGTACCGGTGGAGCAGAAGTTCCCATTGAAAGAGAAAACCTCAGTTCCTGGAGATTTTCCAGGCCAAGCAACAGCTACTACAGGGAGTGAGATCCAGCTGCAGCACCTTGCATCCATATTTTTAGATGACATGGAAGCCAGAGACATCAGCATTCTGCATTAGAACAATCTGAACACTGGTTTAGTTTTTATTTTGTCTGCTGATTGACTTTTCCCCAACTCTCTGCTTCCACTGCTAACTTCCCTTCCCCAGTCTCTGTATTCCTTGGCTTCCTCTCCTCACCTGTCTCTGAATGATCCTCTTACTTTTTTTTCTTTTGTTTTTTATATTTATTCCCAGCCATTGCCCTTCTAACTAGACATCTGTTCTTCATAATTAAAAACATACCAACCCCCCAAAATGTAACATTTTGCTTGTATGTGGTATTCCTTTCCGTAACACTTTAGATATTGTGACAGACCCAGACCAGTGGGGTACAGGAGCCTGGTAGAGGGCAAATATACTGGTCACTGGATGAGTAGTTTTCTGTTACCTGAGTGACCAGAGCAGGGGCTGCACTAGAGTAATCAGGAACCTGCTAGAACCAATTAAGGCAGACAGGCTGATTAGAACACCTGCAGCCAATCAAGGCAGGCTAATTAGGGCACCTGGTTTTAAAAAGGAGCTCACTTCAGTTTGTGATGCATGTATGAGGAGCTGGAAGCAAGAGGTACAAGGAGCTGAGAGTGAGCTGCTGAAAGACTGAGGAGTACAAGCATTATCAGACACCAGGAGGAAGGTCCTGTGGTGAGGATAAAGGAGGTGTTTGGAGGAGGCAATGGGGAGGTAGCCCCGGGAGTTGTAGCTATCAAGCAGCTGTTACAGGAGGCACTATAGACAGCTGCAGTCCCCCGGGCTGGAACCTGGAGTAGAGGGCGGGCCTGGGTTCTCCCCAAACCTCCCAACTCCTGATCAGACACAGGAGGAGTTGACCCGGACTGTGGATTCCACCAGAGGGGAAGATCTCTTTGAGGTGAGCAAATCTGCCAATAAGCGCAGGACCCACCAAGGTAGAGGAGGAACTTTGTCACAATATGTTTCTGTTTTATTGAGGGTAAGGTCTTTATGGTAGTGATCAATTGTCTTATGTTTGTGAGATCCTTACAACATTTTGGGCACTGCCTGCTGTAAATAATGGATAATAAGAGTGTTAGTACCCATGTTACATGGATATGTAAAAAAAACCTTTAACTTCCTGTGTTTTCAGTAGTACTTTTCCATGAGAACTATATTAATATTTTACACAGGGAAGTAGAGGAATCTAAGTAGAGAGAGGCCTAGACATTTTTTTTGTTGGTTTATGTAGAGGAAGACTCTGCAGCTGTGGTTCTATTCTGATTCTAGATAACAAACAAGTCTTGGAGAAGGAAATAATCTGAGATACCATATAATGGCATTTATTTGTCTAACAGTCTTTCCCCTAAAGACACAGATTTACTGAAAGTGCTGTCACCCCTGTCATCAGAGATTTATCTTTAATTCTAGATCCCCAGGAGTCAATATGTTAGTTCTGATGCTTGACATTTTCAAGGGCCCTATAATTTTGTTTCCCATCTGGAAGGGGTTTACCTGCAAAAACTTGCAGCCTGGTGAGGAAAGGATAGCGATCTCCTAAATATGCTGGGAGGCGTAGTAGTTAATGAAAGTGTGTGTTGTGCAGAGATATTGGTGGTAGGAGAGTGGAGTGGCATAGCGTTAAAAGCAAATGTATAATTGAACATGATCTCTCAAGGCTTCTTCCCCTGAATGGTAAAAGAGGTCATTTTACAGCTCCCTGGTATTTTGGGTTCACGTCTTAAGGGTTTACCAGTCCCCAAAAATGTGGGTATCCACATCACTACTTCCTGAAGAATGTTTTTGTTACATGTGCAAAACTGCTGCCAGAATTTCTGATAAATTAAACCTAATACAGTGTCACTTGCTGTCTACATAATGTTTTATTGTTATAGCATTGGTGGTCATAACATAACCAGCTTGTACTTGCTCACTAAAATTACAAAATGCCTTTTATGATTTCATTCTGCATTTAAAATATCATGAGCAGTGTTTGTGGAGGTTCAGTGACATGAGCAGTTTGGCTTGTTCCATGAGTGTTAAAGCCTCCTTTTTTTGGTAACCTGAATAAAAATGAGAGTGCAACTCCTTGTTTGCGGGAGTTAATGAGAGAGAGAGAGATGCAAAGTAGTTAGATTTGCACGTAAACTCTTGCTTTTGCAACTAGCACTTGTTTGTAAACTAATGCCAGCTGAAATCAACCTGGGTAGATTTTTTTTTTTTTTTTAGGGCGGCAAGCTGTGTGTAATAAATTATTGCTGAACAACACCATCAACTAAGGACAAAATCGGTGAGGTACTGAAGCCCAGACAGACTTGAAAGGATTAAGCCTAAATGCATCAGGTTTTTCTCTTTACCTTCACCTTGTTCAAACTGGTTGTTTACATCTGTAGAAACTCTACACACAGATCCAGGGCAGGAAATGTGGTCCTTTCTGTGACTTAGGGTACGGGCTCTCCTTGGTCCCATTTAGGGAATACTTATGACTGTCACTCTGGGAAGCAAGATATCAGGATAGGGTGACTATTTCACCTCCTCTTACCTTTCTGTTTATGGATGAGTAAATCTTTTGCTTCTTGAGTGACTACTTTAAGCAAGAATCTATTATTTTTATTCAGGATATTGGGGAGGGGGGAGGATGACAAAGAAGTACAGAAGGGAGTAGCAAAGAATTTAAGATTTTCAATAATGTGATGCAGTATTTAGATTTCCAGAGGGGTCTCTTCACTTCAAAAACCAATGGAAAAATATATAAATCATGTCTTAAGTATGATATATGGGTTAGTATTAAAAATCGTAGAATGTAAGAAAAGACCTATTACTAGGCCATCTAGTCAATTCATCTGCCAGCCCTGGATTCCCTCCCTACAATATATATTTTTAGTGCTTAGTCTGTTTGGTGAATTGAAACAATGGGAGATGGCTTGCTTATGTCTTGGGAGATGGCTTGCTTTGGGTAAGGACTAGAAGAATAATCTTGCACATTGAGGTCACACACCATAGCACCTGCCCTCCACATGTAATTTACAGTTATCAGCATTCCTAAACTACATTTTTATCTGAATTACTTTATAAATTTAGCACATAATCTCCAATCCCAGAAAATCATTTGTTAGAGAGCTGTATCTTCCATATTTCTCTATATAGTCCTTTAAAAATAAGATAACATTTGAATATGGAAAGATAAAAATAGCTATACAAATTCACTCTTCATAATATTTGTTGGGGGATTACAGAACTGATTTACTGACTGTCGTCCTCCAGTCACTGTAGATGTTGTTTCAAAGGAGTGTGTACATTTTAAATTGACTACTTTTTGCTGGACGAAGCATCTAGTGTAATGCGATACCTTTTTGTATCATTATTTATCTTGTCTGCGATCTCTCAAAGTACAATGTGGATACAGACTCTCTGCATATATTATGATTGAACTGAAATGGACATGAGGGCTGGATAGATAAATGCTTTTCTTGTTCTACCCAGAAAGGTACACAAAACACTGTGTGCATACCACTCAGCACAGCTATGTCATTTGGCACACTTTGTTGAGAGTCAAGGCTTTTACTCCCCAAATATTCTTGTTTCATCTTTTTTATTCTCGAAATATATTAATGATTTGCTATTATAAACCATTTATTTTCTTTTAATCTGATTGCGCTATAAATCAACCTGACTTTCTATAGTCATAATAAAAATCTCCATTTAAAAAAATATACTGTACTTAAGAATCTACAGTATCTTGGCACTTGGTTCTATAACTGCATTATTTAAAACCCCATTGAGCAGCAATACAAATACATGGCTCCCCGGGATAGCTCTGTAAAGAGACTGAAATTTAATTTCACAGGATTTGTGATCTTTGTTGCTACTGTCTCTCAAAAGAAGAGGAGGGGGAAAAAGTGTGTGTAGGGGGTGGGGAGAGTTAGTATGGTGGTGAACACAGCTGAGTACCTCAAAGAGCTTTCTGTTAATGTTTGGTTTGTGGTGGAGTGAGGGGGATTCACTTCACCTGTGGGTTTCCATGCTGTATTCAGTCTCTGAGTTTATAGCAGGAAAGTTCATATAGAAACAGCTCATTTTAATAAATATTCACAAAGTGAATTTTGACCCCAAACACAAATATTTGCAGTAGAAAGCTGACTCTACATGTTACTCCTATCTGATTACAATAAAGAAATAATACCAGGTGACCCAGCTGTTCGATCCACACTAAACAACATAGCTCAAATGCTGGATATTGAATATTTGTCACAAACTGCTCAAAGCAGTTATTGATCAAGGATTATTCACAAACAATGCTGAAATAATGAATAAAAGTCATTCTGTGTGGACAACACACAAACAAAGAGGCTAAATTAATTAGTGTATTCTGTATCAATATGTGCTCAGCTGTATTAATGTCTCCATGATTTTGGCTGATCAGATTTCAGATCTAGCTGAGAATACTTGGGGACAGATCTCTTTCATTGTATCTGATCAGATTTAAGGTCTCTGAATATCTTCTTATATAACATAAAGCAGTTAAGTTTCGGGGGACCCCAAAGGGTTTTCACAAACCCTTGCCAAAATCCTCAGACTTGCCATGTGCACAGTGAGGGATTAAGGTGAAGAGGAGCCAGTTAGGGTGGGAACGGTGGCGCTATATGGAAAAAACTGTTTCTCTGGTCCACCTAAAAACACCGAGCTCAGATGAGGGAGCAGTGAGGGTCTGTGTACTCATGGTAAAGGTGAACAAGTTCTTTTTACTTGTAGCATAAACTCTTTCCCTCTGACAGTGTGTATATATAACATGCTGCCAGTATGTGGTGAGGTCCAAATATCTGGAAAACTCTTTATTGTATAAAAACTTAGAGAATTTTTTTAAAATACAGGAAGAGCTGGGGTGCCAAAAATTTAAATGCTTATTATTTTGGGTCCATTAGCTTCATTTTTATTTTATAAAAATGAAACAGGTGGTGAGGTTGTATTATCATGGGCCACAGGAGCCTTGACCATGGACCTGCACCCATTGTGATAAGTGCTGTACAAATGCAGAACAAAAAGACAGTACCTGCCACAAAAAGCTTTCAATCTCAGTATAGGGTAAGAGAGATACAGAGGAGTACAAGGAAACAATGAGTCAGCATGTTAGGCTGTGGTCTCCGTACCCAAGCAGCCTCACCATTGTCATTTTTTGTAGGCGTTATGGCAAGGGAGAGCTTTAAGGAGGATAATGAAATGGTGATGTGGATGTTTGCAAGGGGTGGTACCTCACAAGCATGAGAGGCTTCAGGGGAGACAGCATGACAGTGCATATTTGAGGATTTAGCAAGTGGGTGATGGAGGCTGGCATCATAGGCCAATCAGAGGTGGGCATTGACGTTTTGATAGTGAATGAGAGAGAGGGTGGGGATAGGTCATGAAGGATCTTGTAAGTGGCCTGAAAATAGGGTTACCAGATGTCCTGATTTTATAGGGACAATACCGATATTTGGGGCTTTTTCTCATATAAGTGCCTATTACCCCCAACTCCCATCCTGATTTTTCACACTTGCTGTCTGGTCACCCTACCTGAAGGACAAGTAGCTGATGTTTGAGATATTCTGCTTCTAAGCCGCATAATATTGGGGAGATGCAGAGGGATCTGCAGAAAGGGCACTTTCAGTGAAGGGACTTCATCAAATCAGGAGAGAATTTTGGAATTGAAGCCCAAGTTTGTTGTGCTGCAAGGCAGGTATAGTTGGACTACTTGAGACAAGTGGTTTATATGAGGATGTTCAATGATAGGGATGCACTTTAGTGTATTTGGATCTTGAATTCTGAGCTCATCTGAAAAAATGGAAAATATAGCAGTCACTTCATTCCACTTAACAGGGGTCCTATCAGTCACCGAAAGAAGGAATGGTCTCATATATTATTCTCTTCACAGATCATTTGGTATTTTCTCATCCAAAATCTGCTGCTGCTGTTTTTAATTAATCCAGAGTTAAATTGTTATTATTCACCACAAGACAAATCTACAGGGAATAATAAAGATAAATACCATGGCCAAAAGTCAATTACTTGGCACTTTGAGAACTTTCTACTTATAAAAACTTTAAACTTTCTGATGGGGAAACTGTCCCAGGATCAAAATGAGCAAGTTGTCTACAACTTCTGCATACCGCCTACTGGGTATTAAGACACTCTCTTATGTTTATGAGCGGTATGATTTCCTCCCCCTCCTTCCTTGTTGACTCTAGAAAGTGGCTTTCCCAGGCCATAAGTGTGTGCCAGCAATTGCTGTGTAGAATTTCTATGTAGAAACCTCTTTGTAGAATTTCATCATTGCGATTGCAGTGTGAAGGCCATCCATAGAGAACTGTTCACCTTCCCTGGGTATTTCATAGGCTTAACTGAATGTACGGGGAAAAGATTTATGGATGGCAAAAGTCATCTGTGATAGACTCCTAAGAAATAAATGTGTAACAATGGAGAGTTGTCTACATGACTGGCTTCCTAATAACACAGCTGTCTATGAGCATCATTTATTAGCTCAGTAGATGGGTCATATTAAGATCAGTGGGGTTGAGATGAAATGCTTCAGATGTCATTATCAATTACCCGAGCCATCCACTGTTCTTTTTCATAAAGTGGAATATTCTTAACCAATTTATTCTCAGAATAATAATAAAAAAATTAGGGATAATTAAGAAAATTACTCAAGTCATCAGTTCCCATCAGGGAAGAAACTAAAAAACTCAAGAACTATGTGATCACTCCAGTCTAAAGACTAATCCTGAATATTATTTATGAAAGAAGGAGAAAATGTTGGTCATAAGGCTGAGATATATTTAGTAGTGCTGACAGCATTCACTAAGCTAGAATAATGATAAATTATACCGGATAACAGTGGCTTGGAGCATTCACATATTGGATGTGACATTTATTAAGGTTTCATTGAGAGAGGCCTTAAGTTTATTTTGATTGTCAGTCAAATTTACATAGTTCCATTATTCTACCAAATAACATAAGAAAATTAATAAAGCATCGAAGTGGTATTGCTTTGAAAAAAATGGTTTTAAAAATCAGTGTCATCTTTATATAATAGTGGTAATAAAATTACATTTATTTAGTGCCTCTCCTACTGCAGGATCCTAAAGCATTTTACAGAGCAGATTATGAAGAACTGGCAGATGCTAGAGGCTGAGCTTTGTTTAATTGTTTCAGTTTGTGTACCGTTGCCCTCTGTTGAAGGGAATCAGAACTGCTGAACTGTGTGTCATATGCTGTATCTCACTAACAGCGATTTCCCTTTTACCTGAAATAGTTGTCCCACCTGTGTTGTGGGTGTTTTATTTTTGTTTCTTTTTTTGGAGTAGGATCTGAGTTCTATCTTTGCGGTTGCTATGAAGTTCCTAGTGGCCATGTACATTATAGAGCCAGTTGTGGGATTCCTTGATTTGTAGGTTCTCTTGGCTACAGTCTTCTCATTTTGATTCTTGATCACTTTTTTTAAATCCTGCTTTAATTATAATATTTCAGAACAAGACACCTTAACCATAGTAATTCATTGATAAAAGAAAATGCTTTCCCATGGCCATACTTTTTGCCCCACTTCTCTCATTACCATGTCACTGTGTCTTCCTCAGACTGGAAGCTAGAGCTGTTTGGAAAATGATTTCATTTTCATGGAAAAGTTTTAGACTTCTGACGACAAATATATATTCAGAAATGGTGCTGTGCTCATTCCCACATTCTTTCTATGGACTGGCTTCCTTCTTGCATGGCTGCTGCAATACATCATAGATGTCTTCAGCCATGGTGTGTCATGGTGTTGTCTGGATGGCAAACCCAGCCCATAGAGATTGGGGGCATCAAGCACTGCAGTGTCATTTGAAGATTGGCGCTGTAAACAAAAATATTTTTGCACAGGAAACTGATTTTTCAAGTAAAAATTTCACTTGGCCAAAACCCTGTTTTCCCCATCAAGACACTAGTTTTGATGGAAAAATTTCAACCAGCCCTACCGGAAGCTCGCTGGGGAAAGGACTTTGGCTGACGTGTCTTCTTTGTATTGATGTGGAAACATCATATTAACTGAACGTAACTTTGACCAATATGTAAAATGGCAATAGTGCTCATTTTTGCTTTTGGCAATTGAGCAAAGCCTTTAATTTCTTAGAATTTCCTTCTGGTCAATGGAAAATGAAAGCAGGACTAGGCCCAATGTCTGTAATCTGGGATAAAGTGCTGCACAAAAAGTGTTTACTTACAATTATAGTAAAGTAGTATTAGCTTATCATTAGGCCTGACCTTATAATTCAGAAGTAGCTCCCGTGCCATTTCTACATTGTCTCTGTTTCTCTGAGGAAGGTGGTGATTAAGGGCCTGTTCAGCAGCTACTGAAATCAGTGGGGGAGTCTCCATTAATTTCAGTGGGTAATGAGCCGATCAAACCATTGACTGTGCCAACAGCAACAGAATATTCTGGGCTGAATTTATCCAAAGTGAAGTTAGTACCAAAAAAGGCAAATTCCTGTCCACTCAGAGCAGAAACTGGGGTCAGATTCAGATCTTGGTTACAGTTGGGTAAGATTACAGTATACCTCTACTCAAGTTAATGGAGTTATACCAGGTTTGCACTGGTCAGATGAGAATCTAGCTCTGGCAATAGGAAATTAAATGGGTAATTCCTAAATAAGGACCCACTAGAACAATACTGCTGACACTTTGTGCTGCATGCTGTAGTAGTGAGAATGGAAACGGTGCTCCAGGCACCCCTCTAGCACATTATGGGGCTTTTGCTATGCATTGTGTGACAACATCTGCCCCAGAGGGCTGTCATAGGGAGCTTGCTTTCTGCTCTGAGCTAGTGGTTTTTTTTTTTCCAGATTGCTCAGTGAAATTGAGAAAATAATTTTAAAGGAGAAATGTGTCCGGTCTGCCAATGAAGTTAATATTTCATATGTCAGGTATGTTGTTGAAATGCAGCCCTAGCATTTAGTTAGTTTTTCTTTTGAGAAATAAAATAGCGCTATAATTGCTGTGTTTTTTTTACAAATCATCAGAGGTGTTTTCTGTAGCCATCTTTGAATGCCATTGGAAGCACAAATGAGCGGTGGGCAAGAGTTAACTAGTTCCAATTAAACAGTTGCCTCCAGTTTAAATGCATACACTGCAGGTAATTTATATAAAATACGTGCAGTACTTGTGATGTTTTAGCTTGATGGGGAGGAAAAGGAGGTCAGTGTTCACCTGAAATATGCCTGTTATTAGCAGCACTTCTTAGCATCTCTGCAAGGCATAATTTAAAAACAATTTTTCTGAATTGCACCATCTGGAGGAAGAAAAATCAATAATGTATTTACATGAGGTTCAGTAGCTCCAGCTACTTTGATAGCTTCACTGTATGTAGCTTATATTGCTTAGCCATTTACAGACTATGGATCCAGATAGCATGCTGTCTGGCATGGACACAAAAATCACAATCTTTATTTCAAGACAGATGCACAGGCAAGTGGGTAGTGTCATCAGCATGGGTTGAAAGGTGAACTTTCTTCCTGTGACTTCTTTATTATGATTAAAATACCTTGTGCTAGGGGCCGGTCTTTCAACCAAGGGAGACAAAGTGCTTTAATTAATGAATTATGCCTCACAGTACCCTTATGAAGTAGATATTTCTTAGAGATTTTTATAATGAGCCAAAATGCTAGAGCCAAACACCATTGCAATTGAGAGAAATACATATCAGCTTCTGAATGTAATGGCTATAAAAGCATGGATCTGAGCACCCCAAAATAATCCAGATTTGGATCCAAACCTCACACCACAGTATCTCTAGTTTTAACAGTTCCATCCTTTGCAGAGAGATTGTAGAAGTCTTGAAAAGTCACTGCTCCCTCTTTGTAATCAATGAGCTAGAGTCTATAATCCCATCCCAGTACTAAGAATCCTGAAACCTTTCCTACTTAAACTAGCAGGGGGAAAAATCAGTGGACATATAAATCTTCATTCATAGGCAACACTGAGTTGCCATAGTGAGTATATTAATTTTGCCAATTTAAAAGAGCAATAATGTTGCAGTCATGCATCAGTGCTAATGCTAAGAGAAACATGTAAATCTAAATCATGGCTGTAGCAAAGAATAACACGCAAGCTCAGCTTCTGCAAATCAGCTTTTGCTTTTGTATTGATTTTTGGAAGGTCTCCCTGCTTCCCCCCCCCCCCCCCAACTGCCCATTATTCCAATGTCAAACAGCTAAAGCCTCCAGAAAAGAGCAAGAGTTACAATAAAGTGTCTTTACCTTTATCCCTTGTGATTCGGGGGAGAGGAGGGAATGGAGGAGAATTTGACAGGTCTATAATAGAGAAAATTTTGGCTATAACAAGCAATCAGAGCTTTGTGTTAAAAGGTTATCTGTGTCTCACATTGTGCTGCTTCATGAGTTGAGGGAGGAGGGAAAGCAATGGTTTTAGAAGTTAAGTTTGTGTTTAACTGGTTCTGACAGTCCTGGAGAAGATTAAATCACTTGGTGACACTTTTATGAAAGGCCTCCAGATGGCAGAAGTAATGCATTGTACCCTTTACCTACGTGTGTCCGTTGTAGCCATTTTCTCCCTCATTAGCAAGATGCATTTCCCTTTCCCTGCAACAAGACCTGGAATAAGTTTAGAAACAAAACCAAACCACAACAGTCCTTAGACACTTGGGACTCTCGAAACACATTGTATACAGTTCAAATCTGTTAGTGGGACCACTGACTCCCTCCACAATAAGTTGGCAATAACAAATGTCTATGCCAAAAAATAAGGCAGATGCTCAAATCATCTGTAAGGATTCACATTACAGGAGCTTTTTTAGCTATGAATTTACTTGGAACCTATTCACTAGGTGAGCATTTCACTTTTCAGGCTTTAACAATCAATTTCCCCCCCTCCTCCTTCTACTAACATGGATTCCATTTTCTTGTCATAACAGGAATCGCTATTGTACAGCCTCTCAGAGAAGGGACATAGATCTCATCAGATGTTGATTACACAGAACACATTGGCATCTGCTTAGCTCGTTCTTACACTGAGCTAAAACTGCAGCTGTTCAGCACTGACTGCAGCTGCTTGTCACTTCGGAAAATACTGTGAAATCTAGGGTTGCATTCCCCTCATAGCTCAGAAGGCAAACGAAAGGTAAAATGGAAAGTCCCACCTGCTAGTTTGGTTGTCAAATGACATTTCATAGGCAAAGACACTAATCTATTGTTGTTCAATATATATTACTGAAGGAGGAATCTGGCTGAGAGAGGTTTTACCTAAGCATGTATCTGCTATAAGAGATACTATATATATATAACTCAGTATAGGTGCACTCATCAAGGTTTCGCCCATGTCTATCTGGCATCATCCAGGGCTCATTAACTACCTGTCACAAAAGGTGTAACCAAAAAACCACTATACCTCAGGTCTTTCTCCAGTGCTTGAAGACACCTGACATGCAGTATCATGTTTCATATCTGTTCATCCCCTTTATGTTATGTTAATGCTTCCTTGTAGTACAAATATCTGACACTGTGCTGATATCACCCTGAAGAATCAGTGTTTTATTGTATTAAAGTATATTCATGTTGGGCCTAGGAGCCCCAGTCACAGAGCAGGTCCCCATTGTGTGAAGTGGTGTACCAAGACAGAATGAAAAGACAAGAGTTTCTGCCCCAAAAAGCTTGCAATCACTTCACTTCAATCAGCAGAATGCACTCTGCCAGAGCACTGGAGAAACACACAATCTTGAAAAAGTGTCATGAGTTCTTTAAAGACCAAAAATAGTTAAGATTTGTTTGTGTCTCTTCCAGAAGATGACTAATCCAGCAACATAATGCCACAACACTATACGTTGGCGTGAGCTCAGAATCACCCACACCATGTCCTACAGCACATGTCCTACAGTCCCTCCCCCCAAATTAGTCCCCTAACTAGTCATTATAGGCACAACATTTTTGTTTATTTGCATATCACTAGTACCTAGAGGTTCCATTCAGGATCAGGGCCCCATTGTGCTAGGTAATGTACAAATATATAATAAAACACTGCTCCCCACAGTTGGGTTGCTACCCTTGGCATGACTTAAAATCGGTCCCACTTCCTTTTCTTTGTAGTCTTGAGTCTATCACTTTTGCCTTGGCATGAAGTAAAGCTAGGGTGTGAGTCATGCTATAAGCAAAACACAGTATCTTTGGATGGGCCCAAATCAGAGAGAGGGTCCAGCCAAGTTTAAGAGCTTTTTAAGGAGATGTACTTGATTTGGATCTAATTAAATATGAATGATTCTCAGTATATTCCCTCCCCGTAGTCATTCTTTCACCTTCAATTCTTAATCTAAACTAAATCCATAATAGTCTCTTCTTTCATTAATACCCTTTCATGGTAGCTTTTCAAGAACTTAACATTTGGGGTGACAGATGGGATGGCCCAGAATTTGCCTCTGGGAAAGGGGCCATATTGCACAAACCCTACCCTTATCTGCTGCTGAAATGATTAACTTTTAAAGATGAAGCCATTTGGTATGTTTTATTAGTTGTTTATCCTGTGAATTAATATCCTAACAATCTTACCTTCCATGTAGCAACTCTGATCCTGAAGGATCCTAAAGCACCTAACAAATTATAAATAATGTACAGGCATGGCATCACCTACCCCTAAAATGCACCTACTTCTGGGGCAGAGCACAACCACTCGAACAGCACACAGCAACACTACAAAACAATTTAGGACACACAGTGAAGAACTTTTGTATCCAATTGAAACTTCATAGAATAGCCTGCTCCCATTAAGGAAATGGGAGCTTTGCTATTGATTTCAGTGGGGGAAGGATTGGGCCCTTATATAGCAAATGTTTATAGCTACTAGGAACACTTGATAACCTGTGTAACATGGGGTGCTTCCCTTGTTATGTGTTACGGCACTCAAGGTGCCTGAACACTGGGCCGGCATAGTGAAGCCACAGATTGGGTTGTGTTCTGGGAACTGTGAAAAGGTGACTTAGTGCCACACACTTCCCTCCTATCTTGTGCTGCATGTTTCTCAGCCATGGCTCAAGAGGTGAGTTGTATGCTGGTGCTGAGATCACAATACTGGCAGGAAACGTGGTCTATAGGAGGGAGCAGAGACTGGAGAGTAAATAAGTCCTAAGCTCTAAGCCCAGCTCTACCAATCACTTGCTATGTGGCCTTGGGAAAATCACTTAATCTGTCTGTTCCTCCAGCTATGAAAACAGGGATCATTATTTATCTGCTTCCAAGGGATGGTTGGAGGATTAATTAGATCATATGTGTACAGTGTCCTGAACATGTAAAGTGCTATTTTGCAGTGCCACAGGCAAATGTTGTCAGAGAACTCTTTGCCTATCATATTGATAGGAAGAAGAAGAAACAGTAGTCACTTAGTCAAATGAGTCAGAAAGCCAATGGCATCTGTTTTTGGGAGATATGAGTAGTGCTGCTGATTTGACAGCAATGGAGTGCACTTGTGCATTATTTTTACTTGAGAAATCAGGAGAGCGAACAGCGTGGTTTTCTGATTTTATTGATAGATAGCTTCCTGACAGCATGTTGTCTAGCGCCTTTGTCAGCCAGAGCAGGCTGGAGGATTTGTAGGAGATGATTTGAAATGCCTTTCTAGATGTCACCGAAATATCACTTTGCTCTGTGGTGTGGGCTTTTGGTTTTAGTGGAACTGCAGATAAACTAAAGGTGAACAAAAGAAGGATTTGAAAAGGCCTAAATCCAGCTTTACCTTTTGCTGCCTCCCAACATATTTTTGTAAACCGATAACCAGCAAAAACCAACGATGAATATGAACTATACAATTATAATCGTGTTTTTAAAGATTGAGTTCTTAAGGTGTTAACTTGATGGCAAATATCCATCCGAAAAGAAAACCAGACTGAACAAAAGTTGAATGTAGCTAACACACTTTTATGGATGTTAGGGAACTTATCCATGTTTGAATGAATTTTGTACAGCTGCTTTTAAGCCTATTAATTTAATTTGATTTGCTAGCCCACAAAGTAGCTGGGAGGAAAACTGTTTTCTCTCCCAAGAAGAGGTTAATTTGCTTTTATTTTTTTTTGCTATGTTTTTTGTTTAAATTATTAGCAAACTATTTGCTCTTGTACTTTCTGACCTATGTTCACTGCAGGAGTGCAACTTGATTGACTACAATGGAGTTGTGCCTGCATATGTCGTGGTGAAACTGGCCTTCCATATTGCATGCTGTTCTTTTCTGCTCTCCACCAAACTCATCCCAAAACAGTCTCTGATGGTTCTCTTTCCCCCCCCGCCCCAGCAGTTGACACCGCTAACTACCTCATAATTTATCAAGCACTGGACTCTAATCTGTTACTCCTGACTTACACTGTTGTACATATCAATTTCAGTGCAGTTACTTCATTGTTACCTCAGCATGACTGAGACCAGAATCATGCCTCCAGAGAGGACCTAACAAGTTGGTAGTTATACATATAAACTAAGCACTAGGACAGTGACAGGCTTGTAGCACTTACATAAGCCAGGCATAATGCAGCTTTCCTTTTTGCACAGCTCTGTCAGTACCATGGGAGATGAGTGTCTGGAGACTGCATTCTTGTTAGTACCATCTAAGAGTCTACTATAATGAATAGATTCTAGAACTCTACTTTGGATAAGAAATGCATTATTTACAATCCCAAATGTTCAAAAACCAGAAATCAGCCCAAAATAATGAGACTGGCTTAAAATCCATGATAAATTTAATATGAGTTCTTCTGTGCCTTTTGGTTTCTGGGCCTGGTTTCTGTAGGGTATGCTGTGGTGGTTCTTTGAGTGCTTGCTTGTGTCAATTCCATTCTAGGGTGTGTGCGCACCCACGTGTACGACCGTTGGAGATTTTGGCCTTAGCAGTATCTGTAGGCTCAGCTGTAGTGCCCTATTGAGGCCCTATGCCCTCTCGGTTCCTTCTTACTGCCTGTGGTGGTTAGTCGGAGTGTCTTTCCCTTGCCTCACAAGGGCTAGTGGTTCTTCTACTTCAGTCTTGGAGCCTTAAGGCTTTTTGTAAATAGTTTGTTTAGAGTAGTTAGTTAATAAGTAGTTTGTAGTTAGAGTCTGAGTGGGGCATGCCTGGGTCTCTGGTTTTTAAGCTCTGCTCTGATGTAACAGGCTTATGCCTGTTAGTGACTCCTGTAGCAACTGTCTCAAATGCTTGGGGGAATCATACGTGAAGGAGAAGCGTCGCATCTGTAAGAACTTTCATCCCAGAACTGAGAGAACAAGACATCCGTTTGAGGGGCTCTCCTCGTGGAGGCTGCTCTCTGCCCAGTGTCCGAGCCTTCCCAGCCACTTTGCCCTTAGCACCTTGGCCTCAGCACACTCCCAGCACCGGGCTCCACCCGGAACTGCTCCCGGTCACCAGTGCCTAAGTAGAAGTGGAAGAAAAGTGACTCTCCAGCACCGAGCAAGAAGGGCAAAAGACCCAGTTTGGGCTGACAGCCCCACCGGAGCTACATGGGGATGCCTCCCCGACTCCGGGGAGCAGTAGGGGACCCAGACTGGTGGCAGTGCCAATGCCTTCCCAGGCTCTCCCGGTGCCCAGAGAGCAGAGGCCTTTTCCAGTGCCGCTGGCACCACATGTATTGCAGGTTCATGGCAAAGGCTCCTGGTGAGGGCAAGCCAGCCATAGAGACCCCCCAGAAGGCAGGCAAATGACGTCTCCAGAGATGAGACAGCGCTCTCCATCTCCACACCCCAGGTCTCTGTCTTCTGTGGGACATCCTACATCACCAGCACCATGCTCATGATCTCCACCCTCTGAACGTGGATTGCCTAGAGGAAGACGCCCGTCACCATATCGCTGGCAATGATCATCCTCCCGCCAGCTGTCTCCTTGGCGCAGATCCCCGCTGTGGGAGCGTTTCTGTCGCAGTACTGATTTTCCCGCCCGCCCCTGGCCCAGCATTGATCCTCCTACTTGAGGCACTGGTCTTCCATGGCAATGGTTAGCCGTGAGACGCAAGCTAAGACAGCCCCTCTACGGTCACCAGAAGGTGCTTCCTCCGGTTTAGAAAGGGAATTCAGTCCTTTACTGCAACACCACCGATATAAGTGGGCACCTGAGACTGCGTTGACCTCCGCAATCCTGTCGTGGCAGTAATGCCATTGGCTGGTGCAATGGCCCTACTGGAGCGCTTGGGGCATGCCTGTGATGCTGATGCCTCAGTCAGGCCATTCCTCGGCTGCCGCCTCAGAGCAGCAACAAATGGCTCCGGCAGCACTGAGCTCCATGCGTGTGATGCACTCAGAGGAGCAAGTGCCCACCCCGAAACCCTCTTCCCCCTGGGGGCCTCCCCCAGTGACCTAGTCGTCATCCTCATCCCCAGATGAGGCGGTGATGGGTCCCTCCTGCGCCAGCCCACCAGACGATTTCAAAGAACATCAGGCCCTGCTTTATAATGTGGCTACGAACTTGGGCCTGGAAGTGGAGGAGATGGCCAAACAGGTGGACGCCCTGGTCAATGTGCTTTCGGTGTTTACCCTGCCCATGTTGCTCTACCAGTACACTATGGGGTCCTAAAAATAGTAAAATCCATTTGGCAAACTTCTTCTTCCTTCCCTCTCACCGTCCCGGCCAAGGGGTTTGAATATTTGTATACACACCCTCCTCCAGGCTCGCTGGTCATCTCACTGGCCAATGAGAAGTTTGCCCCTGTCTGTCCCAGTTTGACACCCAAGAATAGAGAGGCCAAGAGGCTGGAACTGTTTGCGAGAAAGATTTATTCAATGGCCAGCCTTCCGTTCCGGGTGGCCAATCAGCAGGCTGTCTTGGGCAGGTACAACTTCAACTCCGTATATAAGTCCAAGGACTCATTGTCCCAGGACTTGGCCCAGGAATTCAGGGCCCTGGTGGAGGATGGTACAACGGCTGCAAGGTGCTCCCTCCAACTGGTGTGGGACATGGCCGATTCGGCAACTAGGGTGGTCGCGTCTGCGGTGGTCATGAGTTGCAGCTCCTGGCTTCAGACCGCTGGCCTGTCCCAGGAGATGCAGACCTTGATCCAGGATTTTCCCTTTGATGGGAATGGTCTCTTCACAGAGCAGACTGATGCAAGGCTGCACAGACTGAGGGACACTTGGGCCACCCTTTGCTCACTGAGTCTGCATACATCGCAGTTGGCAAGGAAGCAGTTTCAGTCACCTCCACCACGAAGGCCTTGGCAGCCTTGACAGGGGCCTGCTCACACCTGCCTGCGGTTGTTGGACCCCATGTACGTAAATGGTCCAGCATGCCCAGCTCCATCTCCAGCCACTGCAAGAATGGTTGGCATCGGTCTACATCCCCAACAGACATGATATAAACCAAGTGGTCAGCGTGCTGGTTCACATCCGATCATCCCTGGATTGGTGGTTGAGCCCCAAATCAGTGTTGGAGGGAGTTCCCTTTGCGGCCCAGTCCCTGTCGCTGACCCTGGTTTCCAGTGCCTCAGACCTGGGCTGGGGAGTCCACCTGGGCAACTCAGCACACAGAGCCACTGGTAGTGGGATGATCTGTCCCTCTACATAACTGTCACGGAGCTCAAAGTGGTTCACCTGGCCTCCCAGGCTTTCCTGACCCATGTGAAGGGCAAGGTAGCGCAGGTCCTGACAGACGATACTGCCACAGTGTATTATATCAACAGGCAGGGCAGAGCCAGGTCGTCAACCCTTTGCCAAGAAGCCCTCCGCTTTTGGGGCTTCTGTGTGCAGCATGCTATCCATCTGATGGCCACACATCTGCCCAGGGTCAAGAATGTGGTAGCAGATCACCTCAGCAGGACCTTCTCATCTCCCCATGAGTGGTCACTCCACCTGCAAGCAGTCAGTGTGATCTTCCTGAGGTGGGGGACTCCTTAGGTGGATCTGTTTGTGTCCCGTTAGAACAGGAAATGACACATGTTCTGGTCATTCTGGGGATTGGACAGGGACTCCCTGTCAGACATCTTTCTGCTCCCATGGTTGGGGTCTCTGATGTATGCCTTCCCGCCGGTGCCGTTAATCCACAAGGTCCTTATGAAGATCAAACAGGATACGGTGAAGGTGATCCTGATAGCTCCTGCGTGGCCTCGGCAGCATTGGTTCAACATGCTGATGGACCTTTCAGTAGTTGCCTTACTGCAGCTGCCTCTCTGGCCGGACCTGCTGTCTCAGAGCCACAGCCGTCTTCTGCATCTGAACCTGGCAGCGCTGCACTTGACAGCATGGCTAAATGTGGAAGAATGAGAATGCTTGGCCTGGGTCCAACAGGTCTTGTTGGGTAGCAGAAAGCCCTCCATCAGAGCAACCTACCTGGCCAAGTGGAAGAGGTTCACGTACTGGGCCTCGGACTGGGGTATCCTGTCTAAGCAGGCCTTGCTGCAGGTGATCCTGAGCTATCTTCTGCACCTCAAGCTCCAGGGTCATCAATCAAAGTTCACTTGGCCACTGTTTCGGCTTTCCACCCTCTGCTCCAGGGCAGGTTGGTCTTCGCTCATGACATGATGGTCTGGTTTTTGAAAGATCTGGAGTGTTTCTACCCACATGTCAGGGATCCTGTCCCTCCCTGGGACCAGAATCTCGTGTTGCAGCTCATGGGTTCTCCCTTTGAGCCTCTAGCTTCCTGCTCCCTTCTTGTCCTATCCTGGAAAGTTCCTTTCTTGGCTGCAGTAACGTTCACCCATAGGGTCTCTGAGATCTGGGCACTTACTTTAGAGCCACCCTATACAGTGTTCTACAAGGACAAGGTCCAACTGGGGCCACATCCAGCATTCCTGCCCAAGGTAGTTTCACAGTTTCATACTGGCCAAGACATACTTACCCATCTTCTGTCCAAAGCATCATAAATCGGAAGAGGAGCGCAAATTGCGTGCTCTGGATGTCAGGAGGGCACTTGCCTTCTACATAGATAGGACCAAGCCATTTTGTAAGTCAGCGCAATTGTTCGTTGCGGTGGCAGACTGGATGAAAGGTCGCCCAGTGTTGGCACAGAGGATTTTGTCCTGAATCACGGCCTGCATTGGTTACTGCTATGACCTGGCAAAGGTGCCTCCACTGGTGACCGTGACTGTCCACTCAATACTGTGCAGGCTTTGTTGGCAGCTTTCCTGGTCCAGGTGCTGATTCAGGATATCTGCAGGGCTGCTACCTGATCATCTATCCACACGTTTGTCTCATGCGCTCATCCAGCAAGCTCAAGACAATGCTGGCTTTGGCAGAGCAGTGTTGCAAGTTTCACAACCATGAACTCCAAGCCCGCCACCAGGGATACTGCTTGTGAGTCACTTAGAACGGAATTGATGTGAACAAGCACTTGAAGAAGAAAAAACGGTTACCTACCGTTTGTAACTGTTGTTCTTCGAGATGTGTTCTCATGTCCATTCCGTTACCCACCCCTCTGTCGGAGTTGCCGGCAAGAAAGAACTGAGAGAGCGTAAGGCCGGCAGTGTCTAATATACTGACACATGGACAGAGCACTCAGGAGTGCGCTACAGCCGACCCTACAGATAGCGCTAAGGCAAAAATCTGACGTCTGCACACATGCACACCCTAGAATGGAACATGAGTAACACATCTCGAAGAACAACAGTTACAAAAGGTAGGTAACTGCTTTGTACATTTTCAAGCTTTTCTCAGCAACCTTAAGGTCTAGAAACTTCCTTTAAAAAAAAAAAATCAAACAAAAGCTAAGATTATCACATAATTATAGGACTCCAGTAACTGGGGCTTTAAGAAAAATTCAAACATCACAAGACTCTCAATAAATATGCTGAGAACAGGTAATACTGGAGATGAGGGAGGTTTTTAATAGTTGGTTTCCATTAATTGCTCACAGGGTGGGGAAATCTAACTTTTTGAAGTCTAGTCTCAGTTCTTCTAATCTTATTGCTGTATGGCCTTCTGGGGGTGGGTGGGTGGTGTGTGTGGGTTTTTTTTTTTTCCCCTCCAGACTCTAGCCTCCACTTTAGCCTGCACAGTCCTAATGCATGAACATCTTCTTTGGATACTGGAAAATTCTAACATCTGAACACTCAAGTGACAGGTTTTTGTCTCTGCTAATCCAATTTGTCCAGATGAGCGTTGCATATACAAACCCTATTACCTGCATTAACTGGTTTTAACCTCTTCCTGTTGCCTGTGCACCTGTTAGGACAGTAGAAGTGCTCAGGTATTCATGCAGGCAAAGCTATGTACACACAACAAAAGATGAGTTGAGGGTCCACTGCACATGGAGCCCTCTCTTCTTGGTTTGCCTATGTATAAAATGGGGATTGCTGTTCTCTATCTGTACAATGGGCATTGTTCACTCACTGAGAAGTTTTTTAGGTATTATTTTTGAAGCTTGTAAAAAGCTAAGTAAGGGATAAATAATATTACTAAAACTTTCAGACAAACCATCCCCTCAGGAACACATCCTGTCACCTTCTCTCTTGGTCACACTGGGGGACAGAGACATCACTGGGTAAGCAAAGGATGATGAGACCCAACAACTAGGCTGAGGTATCGCACAGGTCTAAATCTAGAGTACTTCCCTTAAAGCCAATGGAGCTGCATCTCTGTAAATGAGAACATAAGCAGGGCCTGAGATTGTGCTGCTTTCTTTTGGTTAAAGTCATAGTCACTGAGAACATCTGTTTATAGCAGCTAGTATAAAGGGGTAACAGCAGCTTGAACTGGGAGGTGTATAATCCTAGAATGTATCTGCCTATATATATATCTGCATATATATCTTCTTGGAGGCATCTGGCACTGACTACAGTTGGAGACAGGATACTGGACTAGATGGCCATAATGCCTAATCCATTCTGGTGATTCCTATGTCCCTGTGCCCTGTGACTGTCCTTTTCACCTTGGTTTCCTGCAGGCCCCCTTATTTTGAGTGTCACCTTTAGCTCCATTGTGCTATTCCTGTCATTTGCTGTCTTAAATGGCATTAGTTCCAAATGATTCCATTCTGTATTTGGAAGCATGGTGCTCTGATCATTTCCCTGTATGTCATAGGTTAAACTTTGCTGCTTTTGCAGATTAGAGTTTTAAACCACCAATTTTTTATTCTGCCCAGGACAAGGAGAAAATTCCATGTAGAACCAGCAAAATAAATGTAAAAGTCTTTCTCCCGCTATCTCATCTTCAAATGCTCTTGCACTTGTTGCAGCTTTACAACATAATGAACTCTTTATCTTGTTCTTTTTAGAAAGAATTGCAATCACTTTGAAATGATTACATTTTTTTTTCTTTATTGGAAGATTATACTGCTTTTTAATATCACTTTAATTGAGGGGCCAGATCGTGATTTAAATAATGATCCTGCCATCTTCAATTTTCCTCACATAAAATCCTCCATTAATGACTGGAGATCAGAGCTCATCCTATAAGAAAAGGGCTTTGTCAAAGAGAGCCTGTGATCTGGGGGTTATTTTCAGCTGCAGCAGGTGATCATTCAAAATTCTATTAAGTGTGCAATTTCAGAGTGTGCTTCACGTTCACAAGCAAAGAATATGCACCAGATAAGAGATTCTTTCGTTTCACTCACAGAAAAATGTCCCCTAGAGAAAATTACGCTACGTGCTTAGTGTTATCTATGCTGATCAGCTGAATGAATTTCATTGGCCATGTTAACATTGAGCCATCGTATAATTCCTAGCAAGGTACAGAAAGCGATTTCCTTTTGACCTGTTCTTTGCAAGGTATGGAACATGGGCTATATTTCAAATGAACATTTAATTTATTCAAGTAATCTTTAAAAAAAAAAAACCCATCCTAAACCTAAAGGGTTAAGAGCAATTCCAGAGATCCTTCCTAAAATAATACCCTTCCCTTTTTATGCAAAGCCATAACAAAATATCTTTTTGTCAGGAATATTATATAATTAATGTTCTCATTGACTATGAAGTCCATGGGACTCCATGTGGGTGTGGGAATCCATCTGCATGTATGATGGGACAGGATTGGTGCCCATATGTCTATGGCTCCCTTCTATGTAACTGGGTTGTCTTAAACATGGGAGTTTGCCTTTTTTATGTTACAATTACTAACTGTTGATAGTAACACGTCATTATTTTGCAGCAGCCAAAAGTCTGAAGGGCATTTTACAGAACAAGTTAAAAGGCAAGGTTGCTGTCCTGAAGCACTTACCGTCTAAGGCCCCAGTTGTGGAAAACGATGGCCATGGAGATTTTAGTGAATTTTAGTGGGAGCTCAGCATGGTGCAGGACTCTGTTCCATGGGTCATTTTGCAGGAAAAAGGATTGCTTTGATATGTGATGCAATGAGTGATACCACCTACCAAATTATGAGGAGACTAGAGGAAGGAAGATACTAAGTTGCAGTACTAAGATAATGTGGTGACCTCATAATAGTAATGGATCAGTAAACTGAAAAGGTTAAGACTGACTGGCTCATTTGTAATATGCCCTCCAGGGGAGTAAAGGGCTTTGAACACCTCCTCACTCCCCTTAATGTCCTACCTTCATCCTTGCTCGGTGGGTGGGTGGCAGAGGAGAGTAGTTTCTGCTAGGTTTCTACTTTCCATCCAAGTACAGGTAAGCAGGAGGCTGGTGGATCTTTGACTGCAACCCCACCCCTATATGCCTGCCAAAATAGCTGAGCCAGCATGGAGGGTGAAGTAAGTGGCACCATTAAAAGGACTAGTGTAGATTACTTCTCTCCCCTTCCTTCCTGCCCCTCTTCCCCCCTCCCGAAAGGAGGAAGCTGGGCCTGAATTGTGATGGAGTGCTCTAACTCCTGGAGCAATGCAGCTGCATACTGCCTCTTACCCTGCCTGCTTTGCAATCCAACCCCAAATAAACAGCAGGCTAAGAATCAGTAACATTTGTTCTTGGCTATTTCTTTAGTTAGACACATTGGGGAGGGGCGAACTTCTATTTGAAAAGTATTTTGTGCTCCCTGTGGTCTCAGCTGCTATGACACAACTATTTCCAGAGCTATGCAGACATTAATCTGTGATGCTGGTGCACAGACAAAGATGTTCTGGCATGCAAAGACATTCAGAAGATGATGATGATGATGATGTTAAATCAAAATAGCCATGCCGATTTCAACTCTGAACATAGAGGGAAAACATCTGTTCCCAATGGAAAAAAGCCAAAATCAGTTGGGGGTGAGGGAATTATGACATTTTTAAGCCTCTTAACTGGACGTAAAACAATAATTAGAAAAAATTCTACACAGATATACCCTGTGGTGTTTCTTTTTATGTCCCCATCTGCTTCCAAGTTCTGATCTTTCCTTTTACCCTCTTTATGTGCTCCCGCTCCATAAGTTTGTCTCTTCTGCCATCTTTACTGCCACTTCACCAACTCTGGGTCCAATCTAGCCACCACAATGATATCCCAACTCTTTTTTTTTTTTTTTTTTTTTTTTTTAAGGCTTAGAACCCCCTCTTCCACCCGGCCTGTGACCACAACAGCAAATATTATCATCAGTCACTTCTGACTGTCCTTGACTTCTGTCCCACCTACTCTCAGGCATTCTGAGTCTACCATATTACAACATATGTTCCGACTACAGCTGTAATATTGTATGAATAATGTGTTTGTAAAATGGAGTTGTACTGAGTAGAAACTATATATATCAATTACCTACTGTGCTTTCTGCATCTTAGTATCAACTGTGGAGACTTTCACCTTCGTGCTCATTGTCTCTAACCTTTCAAGGATAATGTAAATGGTGCAACTGGAGCAGTGGTATGCTACAGTATGCCTATGGTTATTTGTGTAGTAACATGGTTTGGACTCTGTAATATAGCAATTAGGGAATGCACAGGTTCTAGTAATTGTGTTTACATTTCTTCTGACCACGCTGTGATAAATAGCTCTGCTTTGGATCCCTTTGATTGGAGGAGGCAGGAAGGAGTGGAACAAATGCACACAGACAGAAGTTTTACTGATGAATTGGACAGCTTAATAAAAACTTCATCACACTGACAGCATTTCTCAATCTCTTACCACATGCACATTCAAGATAGACAGGATGTTGAAGAGCATATATAATAAGCGGCCACTCCCATACAACGTGGAAGTTTTTATTCTAATTTAAATTACATGTAATGCAGAAGTGTAGGGCTATCATTGGGGAGGGGGAAGGAGTGGGAGTGGTATGAAATGCTATATATTTGCAAATTGTCATAATCACAGGAGATCGACAGATGGTCTAGATGCTACTCTTGGCCTCGTGCAGCATGAGATTGCATTGGTGGTGATTCTCTACAGTGCAGCAAGTAAGAAATAAAATAGTTTGCAGGATGGGGGCTACTTTTATTATGCTTAATGGAGCCTGTTGTAGGTAAGATGATGAAAAGCTTGAGTAATGGAAGGCTGAGCAATCCTTGCAGGATAGTGTATCCACTACAAAAGCAAATGGTATTTGTTAATGCTTGGTTGAAGGCAGTTTTTGTGAATAGACTAGCTCGTTGGTGAAAGTCAGCGAGCTAATGAACCTAGTGTTTAGAGCATGAGGCTGGAAGTCAGGAGACCTGAGTTCTATTCCTGGCTTTCACATCAAGTTGATCTCTTCATATGCCCCAGTTTTCCCATTTGGAAACTGTGGATGATAATTGCCTAAATAGAAAGTCTTGATGCCACAGTTCACTGTACATGGGTCTACCAATGTACCTGTGTAGCGCCCTGCTCAAGCTAATGAGGCTCGGAACAGGGGCAGCAGCGTGCCTGCGTGCAGCGAAACGCAGGATCCAGGGTTAAGTCAGCACCCTCTGGTTTGTTTCCTCCGCAACAACCTCAGCTGGCCACGTTATGCTCCCTCTCAGGATGATAAAATGGTAGGAATAAACTTTGGAATTTGAATTTATGGTGCCATAATATAAGAAATAGGAGGGGAAATAGACCTTTTAATAATGTCAATAAATACTTAGTACTAGAGCTTGGATTTATGGGCTCCAAGTTGATTCTTTGCTAGTGAATTAGGTTTAGCTTTTCAACTTCTTAGCAGTAACTGGGACCCCCATATTTGCTTCTTGATTTGGGGGGGGTGTATGTGGCAGATGATAGATACTTTTTGAACAATAGGAGCGTTGGATCTCTGTGTGGCACTGGTATGATCCCTGAATAACGCTCTTAATTTCAAGTGGAGATAGTCAGAATTTACACCAAGACAACATATGGCCCATGGAGGTTACCTCTGAACTGTACTTATAAATTCCTGATAACAAGGCAAATTAAAATTGTAACAGTTTGAAGCTTTCTGCAAAACAACTGACCTTTAATGACATTTTAGTGTGCAGTGTGGCAATATATCTCATTTTATCTGAAGTACAGTAAAGCCATTTCTTTCAAGCCAAATCTCATTTTTCCTTTAAAAAATAGCGCACATTTCCCCCCTTGCTTGAGCTTAAACCTCTCTGGAGTCCCAAATTATTAAGTAGCGCATTGGTCCTCTGCTACTCTGTTGATAATGGACCTGAGCTGAAGTTACAGTCCAACCTTTTCAAAAGCGGCTTCTAACTTTGGCCCCTTTTTTTCCTGCCCAGCCTGAGTTATTTTCAGAACTTGCTGAACACCCACGGTCCCAGCAGAAGTCAGTGGCAGCTTTGGGTGCTGAGGCATTAAGGGTAACATTTTCAAAAGTGCATAGATGACCTCAGGGTCAAAGTCCCATTTTCAAAAGTGACTCAGGTCTAGCTCCACAAAGGAACTGAGGTGCGTAACTGACATTTTAGACCCTCCCTTACCTGTGTTTCCACTGGTGCCTAAATATCTGCCTCTGGGCATGTACACAGATACTTAACTAACTCCTGACACCCAGGCACCTAAGCCCCAGTGGAATCCTAAAGCTATGCATTATCACACCTATCTTGCTGATGCGGCCTGCTCTGGTAGGTGTGCTCTGAGCATGCCTACTAGTTCAAATCTGCACAAAATGGTGATGGTGCCCTTTTACCCAACAGCCTAGTAGCTAGAGCACTCTCCAAGGCTGTGGGAGACCCTGGCTCAAATCCCCACTCTGCCTGACGTGGAGCAGGGATTTGTACCGACATCTCAGGTGAGTGCTCTGATCACTGGGCTATGGGATATTCTTGGGCGGGCCTCTCTGTTAAAGCAGTTCCATTTTGTATGACAAAATTAATAGTCACTGGGACAGAAACAGTGTGAGAATGATTCTACATACCAGTGGTTAGATCACTCATCACATCCTAGGGCAATCCAAGTGCAAGTCCCTGCTCTAATGGATATTTGAGTATTTTATGCACAGTGGAACAGCTTCAACAGAGTTTGAGAAAGCTCTATCTTAGCATACACTGTAGACCAGTGACTGGGGCACTTCCCTGAAGGGTGGGAGATCTGGGTTCAAAATCCTTTCTCTGCATCAGGTAGAGGAAGGATTTGAGACTGGGTCTCCCATGTATGGAGTGAGAGCTCTAGCCACTGTGCTAAAACTATACGGTAGATATTGCCACCTCCTCACTCTTTTGCAAGAAAAGGCTTAATGCCTAAAACTCTAGGACAGGGTTCACAGCTATGAATCCTGAGCAGAGGAAGGTACCACCCTCCAGCCTGGACTTAGGTGCTTTAAGTCCCTTCGAGTGGGGGGGGGTTGATGCTGAACCACCTCCATGAATAGCAGAAGCTATGTTGGCAGGAAAAGCTCTCAGCTGACATAATGCTGTACACACGAGTGCTTATGTCGGTATAACTTACGTCGCTCGGGGTGGAGGAGGCTGTTGTTCACATCGCCGAGCAACACAAGTTACGCTGACATACATACTCTGTAGTGTAGAGCTAGCCTCAGTCTCCTTTGTGGATCTAGCCCTTAGAAGCCTACGTCTCATTGAAAGTCAATTCCTAAGTGGGATGGAGTCATCCATCTGCTGCCCAGACCGGGAGACTTGAAAAGTGTGCTGCTTGCCTGGAGCTAGAATCCAGGATGTGATGGAGTGTCTGCCAAGACTGATCAAGACCTTGGACTGCTACCCCTTCCTTCTCCACGTGGGCACCAATGATACTGCCAAGAATGACCTTGAACGGATCGCTGAAGACTACATGGCTCTGGGAAGAAGGATAAAGGAGATTGAGGCGCAAGTCATGTTCTCATCCATCCTCCCTGTTGAAGTAAAAGGCCCATGTAGGGACCGTCGAATTGTGGAGATGAATGCGTGGTTACGCAGGTGGTGTCAGAGAGAAGGCTTTGGATTCTTCGGCCAGGGGATGATGATCTGGGAAGGAGGATTGCCAGGAAGAGATGGGATCCACCTAATGAAGAGAGGGAAGAGCATCTTCCCAGGCAGGCTTGCTAACCTAGTGAGGAGGGCTTTAAACTAGGTTCACTGGCCCGGGGGATGGTGACCTAAGCTCAGAGATAAATGGTGGAGTGGGATACCGGGAGGAAACACAAGGAGGAGGGTACAAGATGGGAAGCTGCCTGATTCATACTGAGAAAGAAGGGCAATCAGCTAGTTATCTTAGGTGCATGTACACAAATGCAAGAAGCCTGGGAAACAAGCAGGAAGAATTTGAAGTCCTGGCACAATCAAGGAACTGACTTGATTGGAATAACAGAAACTTGGTGGGGCAGTTCATATGACTGGAGCACTGTCATGGATGGGTATAAACTGTTCAGGAAGGATGTATGCGGGAGGAAAGGTGGAGGAGTTGCATTGTATGTAAGAGAGCAGTATGATTGCTCAGAGCTCCAGTTTGAAACTGGAGAAAAGCCTGTTGAGAGTCTTTGAGTTATGTTTAGAGGCGAGAGCAACAAGGGTGATGTCATGGTGGGCATGTGCTATAGACCACCAGATCAGAAGGATGAGGCAGGCGAGGCTTTCTTCAGACAACTCACTGAAGTTTCCAGATCATAGGCCCTGGTACTAATGGGGGACTTCAATCACCCTGACATCTGCTGGGAGAGCAATACAGTAGTGCACAGACAATCCAGGAAGTTTTTGGAGAGTGTTAGGGACAACTTCCTGGTACAAGTGCTGGAGGAACTGACTGGGGCCATGCTCCTCTTTTGACCTGCTTCTTACAAACAGGGAAGAATTAGTAGGGGAAGCAGAAGTGGGTGGCAACCTAGGCAGCAGTGACCATGAGATGGTTGAGTTCAGGATCCTCACAAAAGGAAGAAAGAGTAGCAAAATACAGACCCTGAACTTCAGAAAAGCAGGCTTTGACTCCCTTAGGGAACTGATGGGCAGGGTCCCCTCGGAGGCTAATATGAGGGGCAAGGAGTCTAGGAGAGCTGGCTGTATTTTAAAGAAGCCTTATTGAGGCCACAGGAACAAACCATCCCGAAGTGCTGAATGAATACCAAATATGGCAGGCAACCAGCTTGGCTTAACAGTGAAATCTTCAGTGAGCTTAAACTCAAAAAGGAAGCTTACAAGAAGTGGAAATTTGGACAGATGACTAGGGAGGAGTATAAAAATATTGCTAGAGCATGCAAGGGTGTAATCAGGAAGGCCAAGGCACAATTGGAGTTGCAGCTAGTAGGGGATGTGAAGGGTAACAAGAAGGGTTTCTACAGGGATGTTAGCAACAAGAAGAAGGTCAGGGAAAGTGTGGGACCCTTACTGAATGGGGGAGGTTACATAGTGACAGATGTGGAAAAAGCTGAAGTACTCAATGTGTGGGTGTCTGGTTTTTTTTTGGGGGGGGGGTTGCCTTGGTCTTCACAGACAAGGTCAGCTCCCAGACTGCTGCACTGAGCAACACAGTATGGGGAGGAGGTGAGCAGCCCTCAGTGGTGAAAGAACAGGTTAAAGGCTATTTAGAAAAGGTGGACATGCACAAGTCATAGGATCCAGATCTAATGCATCCAAGGGTGCTGAGGGAGTTGACTGATGTGATTGTAGAGCTATTGGCCATTATCTTTGAAAATTTGTGGTGATCGGGGGAGGTCCTGGACAATTGGAAGAAGGCAAATATAGTGCCCATATTTAAAAAAGAGAAGAAAGAGAACCTGGGGAACTACAGACTGGTCAGCCTCACTTCAGTACCCAACAAAATCATGGAGCAGGTCCCCAAGGAATCCATTTTGAAGCACTTGGATGAGAGGAAGGTGATCAGGAACAGTCAACGTGGATTCAGCTGATTGCCTTCTATGATGAGAACTGTCTCTGTGGATATGGGGATAGTAGTGGATGTGATATATCTTGACTTTTTAGCAAAGCTTTTGATATGGTCTCCCACAGTATTCTTGCCAGCAAGTTTTTTAAAAAAGTATGGGTTGGATGAATGGACTAAAGGTGGATAGAAAGCTGGCTAGATTGTTGGACTTAACAGGTAGTGATCAATGGCTTTGTCTAGTTGGCAGCTGGTATCAAGCAGAGTGCCCCAGGGGTCGGTCCTGGGCTGGTTTTGTTCAACATCTTTATTAATTTGAATGATGGGATTAATTGCACCCTCAGCAAGTTCGCAGATGACACTAAGCTGTGGGGAGAGGTAGATACGCTGGAGGGTAGGGCTAGCATCCAGAGTGACCTAGAAAATTGGAGGATTGGGCCAAAAGAAATCTGAGGGTCAACAAAGACAAGTGCAGAGTCCTGCACTTAGGATAGAAGAATCCCAGGCACTGCTACAGGCTGGGGACTGACTGGCTAAGCAGCAGTTCTGCAGAAAAGGACCTGGGGATTACAGTGGATGAGAAGCTGTATATGAGTCAGCAGTGTGCCCTCATTGCCAAGAAGGCCAACAGCATATTGGGCTGTGTTAGTAGGAGCAATGCCAGCAGATGGAGGGAAGTGATTATTCCCCTCTATTCGGCACTGGTGAGGCCACACCTGGAGTATTGTGTCCAGTTTTGCTACCCCCACTACAGAAGGGGTGTGGATGAATTGGAGTGAGTCCAGCAGAGGGCAACGAAAATGATCAGGGGGCTGGAGCACATGATTTACGAGGAGAGGCTGAGGGAACTGGGGTTATTTAGTCTGGAGAAGAGAATAATGAGGGGGGATTAGATAGCAGCCTTCAACTACCTGAAGGAGGGTTCCAAAGAGGATGGAGCTAGGCTGTTCTCAGTGGCGGCAGATGACCGAATGAGAAGCAATGGTTTCAAGTTGCAGTGGGGGAGGTCTAGGTTGGATATTAGGAAACACTATTTCACTAAGAGGGTGGTGAAGCACTGGAATGGTTTACCTAGGGACATGGTGGAATCTCCATCCATAGAGGTTTTTAAGGCCCAGCTTGACAAAGCCTTGGCTGGAATGATTTAGTTGGTGTTTGGTCCTGCTTTGAGCAGGGGGTTGGACTAGATGACCTCCTGAGGTCTCTTCCAACCCTAATATTCTATGACTAAATTTCATCACTTTTGAAAATTTTACCCTTATGTCTAAAAATGAGCACCCAAAATGGCCCTGATCCAAAGACCATTGAAATCAATGGAAAGTCTTCTATGGAGTTCAGTAGACCTTGGATCAGGCCCAGTATGAGACAGCTAAAATTACTAGATATCACTTCTGAAAAGTGCCTAATCATCAAAGTGTTCACTCACTTTCAATACTTCAGTTTTCATCTCATTCCTCAGGTCACCTAAGGTATGTTGACCCTGGAATTTGACACTTCACAGGTCCCAGAACCTGGCTCCAGTCCGAGCCCAAATGTCGACCCAGCAATTTTTAGCCTGCAGCCTGAGCCCGAATCAATTGACCTGGGACAGCTGCAGCTGTGCGGCGGGTCTTTATGGCTGTGTAGATGTATCTCTAGGTCCTGATTTCCATACAGCGCATCTTCCACTGGCTTAGGATATGGAAACTTCCAGGACTAATCCTGATTATTCTACCCCACTCTCCCAATCTCTTAAAAATGAATGGTTTGTTGGATTGATCAAAGTGGTAAGGTAGTAACTGAAGGACTGTACAAGGGCTACTGCTTTTCTCAGTGCATATTCATAGGCAGGGAAGTGGTTAATTCAATACTGGATAGTCAATAGTGGAACATCACGCCCCCAACATTTTGGATGGAAAAGCCTAATGAAAGGACATATTAATTATTATGCCAGAGCAATATGAAGCATTTACCAGCCTAAGTAGCTGTTAGGTCATTTTAGATCAATCCTCCTGCGATTTTCCATTAACCTAAAACTAAAAGCAAACCTGCCTAAATCACCTGTGTTCTATGAGAGATAAATAGAAATGTAGTCATGCAGGATATAATGCTGAAAGTCATTGTTCCACTAATGACTATTCCAAACAGCAAGTGGCATGTAGCCCATTAAAGCTCTCACTGGGATCCCAGCTAGTGAGCCAAATTAAAATTGCAGGTAGTTAGTAAAAAGAAACCTGCCTCATAGGTTAAGGAAAACTTGAAGAACTTGTTGATAAAAGCCTGGAAATTCAAGACACAAGCTGCAAACTCTGTGTCCTCAGTGCCTAGACAGTGTAGCCTTGGATAGTGTATAAATACAGAACAGGGTTTAAAGAAGGAATTTTGGGGTGCAGCCTGTACAGGGGCTGTAGATGAAACAATGATTCAAGGCAATGGGCAGCAGTGCAACTCCCTTGTGACAGATGCCTGCTAATATGGTTTGGGCTGCTTTATGGGGCAGCTGATGAAGACCTCAGGCGTGGGAGAGAGGTAACTGCTCATAAGAGTGAATGGGGATCTGGGAGGAAGAGTTTGGGCAAGTCTACATTACAGTACTACGCTGGCACCGCTGTAGCCCATCTGGTGAAGGTGCGCTATGCCAACGGGAGAGCGCTGTCCAATCAGCATAATTACAGAAACTCCTCCCTTAAAGTTGTCCCGGTTAACGTTGTTTCGTTGTTACATTGCTGATCAATTAGGGAACATGCTCGTTTAAAGTTGTGCAATGCTCCCTTCTAACGTTGTTTGGCAGCCACCTGCTTTGTCCACTGCTTGCAGGAAGAGCAGTCCATTGGAGTGAGCTGGCGGGGGCTTGGAACCAGGGTGGACCATCAGCTCCCCTAAGTTCCTTGTGCTGCAGCCGCCAGGCAGGCTATCAATTGCTGGGCAGTTCAGCTGTCCCTCCCCCAACTGCCATGTGCTGCTCTTGCCCTCTGCCTTGGAGCTGCTCCCAGAGACTCCTGCTTGCTGTGCAAGGGGGAAAGTTGGGGGCTAATGTCAGGGTGTCCTCCCTCCCCACTGCTCCTGCACCGCGCTTACCCCTTCTCCATATAGAGCAGGGGGGGGGGGACATGGACGGAGAGAGACAGAGAGCCTGGGGCAGCAGCTGCTGTCTCAACTTCCTGATCCACTTAAAAAGACAATGCACTTAAGAGTGGGTCAGCTTAATTAAAAGGGGCAGTGTGCATCTCCCCCCCCCCCACACACACACAAGGTGTGTGTCCCCTCCCTCGTGTTCGTACTGCCTTGTGTGAGAGGCTACATTAACAACAATGTGTTAACCCTTGAGGGCTCAGCCGAGTGCTAGTTCATCATTTAGCAGCAAGGCATTTCCTGGGAAATATCCCTCCCTCTTCCACCCCCTAACTTCACCACCTCAACCAAGCTTCACAATCATCATCAGCTGTGAACAGTATTAAATTGTTTATTTAAAACGTATACTGTGTGTATATCTATATAATATAATATATAGTGTTTTGTCTGGTGGGAGAAAAAAGTCCCTGGAACCTAACCCCCCATTTACATTAATTCTTATGGGGAAATTGGATTAGCTTAACATCGTTTCACTTAAAGTCGCATTTTTCAAGAACATAACTACAACGTTAAGCGAGGAGTGTAAGCTATGTTGGTAGGAGAGTGTCTCCCGCTGACACAGCGCAAAACTTGTGTCGCTGGCGGGGGGGGGGGAGGCTTTTTCATACCCCTGAGTGACATAAATTAGATCGACTTAACCAGTAGCGTAGACCCGCCCTTTGTCTGAACTGGAAGAGTCTGCCCAATGCTATCCAAGGCTTTGGTGGATTCATACCCCATTTAACCATAACCTACTTTTGACACTAGCTAGAGATTTGGAAAACGAGATGATGTATAGAGCCTGGTTTTCATATTTTTGCCTCTTAATATTGGTAAAGACATTTTCATGTGGCTCTGAATTTTCTCATTGGAGTTCAGGGTTTTCAGTGCTGCTGGTGCCGCTTTCCTGTGACACTGTGTGTGTGTGTATTTCTGTGTGCATTATGCACACTTATTTTCTCCACCCTTTCTTCCTTTTTTAATTTTTTTATTGCATTAATCTGAGTATTGCTGGCTTGGCTGGGCTACAGGCTGAAATCCTCTTTTAATTTACAAAAAGAGACTGCATGGGCAGCAGAAGAACAAGCTTCCCATGCAACAAATTGTCCTGCTAGTGTTCCCTACCTATGACCTACATGAGCAGCTTTTAGCTGTAAGAGGATAATTCAGACATCATGGCCCACTCAGTCCCTAACCTTTGTGCTGAGAGTGCTATCAACAGAGCCCATTATCATCCATTGTTTTGATGGCATAGGCATCTGCATTATACATTCTGAAACATGTGGCACAGGTCAGTGGACTTCACCTCCTACAAGCTTTGCAAAGTGCCACATCTTCCCTTTCCTCTCAGAAGTGTGGTAACATAACAGTAGTTTGCAGCACTTATGGTGTCACTGGGAATGAAGCTGTCACCGGATAGAACAAGCAACTGAGGCTGAGTAATTGACAAAAGGTGACAATAATTGACACTGGGTTTAAGACTTTGTTCTGTGAAGGCTTTGGCATATCACTTACAGCAAAAACCTGTTCTCCCAAATATCGCCCACACAGCACAAACTGATAATGCCTCTAAGAATATGGCAGCAGCTGCTTGACAGTTTTTTTTGGTGTGGGCTGCCAGTTGTTTCGATGGAGACAATCAGGGCCATCTTAATTGCAATTAAACAGGTTGCACACCACCATCTTCCCAATAGAAAACAGGCCCTTTTCCTGTGTGGAAATCTCCCATGGACATATTTTCATGTGTGTTAGAACCTTGTACAAAATTAGTGCTTCCCTAAACCCTGCTAACAGGCTAGTTTATATTTGGCTAATTAATAGAATGAGTTGTAAACATGCTTTCTGACTTACACTCCTCGTCATGTTCTACAGTGGAGAAGCAAACAAAAGTTTCCCTGCTTTCAGCAATACTTGTCACTCTCCACATTTTGTCCCCTGATCCCCTCTAAGTACAATGACACGGCTTCATATATGATCTTCTGAAAGAAAGGAAACGATGTGGCTATTAGAACTGAAACTTTTTCCTTGGGACTGTCCATACTTCATCAGACCGGCACCCAAGGATGGAAAACATATTAGTGTCAAATATTCCGATCTTTCTTTCTTTTTCATAAATGTTCAGTTTAAAAAATAGGGTGATTTGGGTCTATAACTGTATTTCCTCTAATGTTAGATAGTGATTACCAAGTGTATATTTTTTCTTTTTGGTGTAATTGCTTCCCTATTACTGGCCACTTACTCTCTTTCTGCATGGCCTCCCCCGTAAGATCCGAAATGATGAATTTAACCAAGTTAAACAAGAATCCTAATGCACTCTGTCATATATAATCACACGAGGGAGAAACAGTAAAAGCCCTGTCAATATCAATGTCAGCTGCTAGCTCGGGGGAGGAGGGGGTGTGTGTGTGGGGGGAAAAAACACACCCGGGCCCTTTAACAAAGAAGCAGGCCACTTTGGGTGAAACATGCATGGTATTTTTTGGCATCAAATTTATTAAATGTATAGCGGTGTGTGTGTGTGTGTGCTGCTTCTCTCTCCCCTACAAAAGGGCTGGTTTGGAGGGGTTAACTTTGGAGATTAACAAGTTTTAAAGGATAAATGATTAAAGTTTGAGTGCATGTCTCTCTCATTGAGACATTGTCTCAAAACATTTTCTGTATGATGGCAACTGTTCAAAGAATTCTCTGGTATGAATAAAACAATGATTATTCCTGATGCTATTTTCTTTTAATCCGTAATTATTACAAGTGCTCTTCAATATGGTTGAAATTCTTCCAGGAGCAGAGATCCGGAATGGGACCTATGCATCACTTGAGGCCCTATTTTCAGGACTTAATAAGTTTGTCTTAGCCTAGTGTGTTAGAGATCTCGACCAAAATTCTGGCTATGAAAACTCACAAACTTTGGAAAAGTTTGGATAAAGCTTACTTTGCATTCAGTCCTGTGTTCATACATTTGTTGTTTACAGTGTTGTAACTGGCTTGGTCCCAGGATATTGCAGAGGCAAAGCAGGCAAGGTAATATCTTTTATCTGACCAATTACTTTTGGTGAAAGACAAGTTTTTAAGCTTTCGGGTCTAGGGTGACCAGACAGCAAGTGTGAAAAATCGGGACAGGGGTTGGGGGTAAGAGGAGCCTATATAAGAAAAAGCCCCAATATTTGGGGCTATCCCTGTCAAATCAGGACATCTGGTCACCCTACTTGGGTCTGACCTGAGGAAGAAGCTCTGTGTAGCTTGAGAGCTTGCTGCTTTCACCAACAGTAGCTGGTCCAATAAAAGATATTACTTCACCCACCTGGTCTGTTCATATACAGTGAAACCTGCACAAGGGATCTTTATTAGGCAGCCTCCCATTTTACAACACTGCCCCAAAGCATTTCTAAACTCTCCATTTATCAACCTCTTTTTGTCAGTGCTTTGAGTAGTCACTTAGCACAGGCATCTCTGTTTACATGTACATCAGAATTTAACTTTGCAGAGCGGCTTCTGCACCTGAGCAGCAGCTGCTTTTTCCCTGCATTGGTTTTTTTCTGTTTTTAATCTTCATCCATGCTGTGATTCTCCACATGGGATGCGACTGGCAGGGATGTTGCTTAATGTCCTATCCGGTGGTGTAATTCACCTCCTTTTGGAAGAGCAACCATCCTCCCTCAAATGCTCGATGTGGGAGGCAAATGCAAATACTAAAAGGTTTCATCTGGAAATGAGAGAGAAATGCAAAATGCCATGTTGCTTTCTCGTGATGATGGTAAAATATGTGCCACCAGGGTTCATAAATCTGAGCTCCCTGGTGGTACAACATCTTGTCCCTTTGCTTTTTCCAGTGACTCTAGTGCCTCCCCATGAGCAATAAGCTTGCATTAACGTGTGCACAATGATTGGCTGCTTGAATTGCTCATAAATAAAACCAGCTGGCTGCAACAAAAGTCAGTGTTCCCAAGGCTTCATAATTATTTATGAGTCAGGCCAGCCAGGCAAATGCTCTAAAAATACAATGATAAACAGGTTGCTTTTTTCCTTGGAAAAAAATGCTGACTTACAAAATACATCTTCCCCCTCCCCAAAACCCCCTCCCTAATTGTTATCTTTTTATGCTTATAGATGATAAATCACATTGTTCAGGCCCTGAAAGATAGATTTGAACAAATGATCTTGACACATAATAGCGATTTTAATTAGTCTATTGGTCTAAGAGTGAAGCTTGGTATTTTAATATCAACTGGCATGTGTCTGAATAATGCTTGAGTAGCACAATATTGAGTTATATTGCCAGTTAAGTTTTTAAAAGATAATTTCTGTTTAATATCAATTAGATGTGTATATATATCAGTGATATCAAACAAATTATATTTTTATATATAAAATTGCTTATGTTTGCCTATTGCAGAATCAACATTCAATCTTACCAGGGGGAAGAGAGACTGCTGTGTCTTGCCATACTGCCATGCTGGGCTGTGAAAGGACGTGCTTGCTTTACCAGTTTGAGAAGCCAATTTGGTTGAAGGCCTTTTTTCCTGTGCTGCATGTCTTATTCCTGCCTCTTTAACATTTGTTTAATTTTAGCTGTCACTGGTTACGTGACTTTACTTTTTGCCTGCAGTCTTCAAGGTCAGATTAAGTTTTTGCTTGAATAAATAGTGAAGCATCCTTATGGGAAATAGTAAAGCTTCTAGTATACTTGTAGCAGACAGAAAGATCAACAATATAGCAAGTTTACTAAAAGCCTAGATGGTGTAATAGGTTAATGCACCTATGCTGTCTCTGGAGACTTGGGTTTAGAACTGCACTTTGGCTACATGTGTAAATGAATCTGAAGTCTCATCTGGGTTCCAAGACCATATTTATGCATCTCTTCTACAGGAGAAGACCAATAATGGGCATTAGGATTGCTGGGAACTGATCTGTTGGAGACCCAGAAGTGGAACAGCAGGAAAAGTTGTAAATAAAGGCCCTGAACCTGCAAACATTTACATACATACTTAACCTTTAAGCACGTGAGTAGCCCTTCTGACTTTAATGGGGCTACTGGTACTTAAAGTTGAACACATAGGTAAGTGATTTTGGGATCCAGACTGCTGACTGCACTGCATCTGAGGAAGCTTGCACAGCATTTGCCCACATTACTAGGGCTATTATTCACCATAATACACACTATAAACTCTTCATAGCAGGCAGTTTGGCGTGTATGAAAATTCCCATGAACCACCTATGCCACTAATCAGTGTTTCCCAAACTTGGGACGCTGCTTGTGTAGGGAAAGCCCCTGGAGGGTCGGGCCAGTTTGTTTACTGGCTGCGTCCATGGGTCCAGCCAATCGTGGCTCCCATTGGCCACGGTTTGCTGCTCCAGGCCAATGATCAAGGGAAGCAGGAGGGTTCTGGGGGTCTATGAGCAGAGATAGTGGCTGTGCCCCCTCCGCTCACTGGGGTCAGCGGCACCGGCTTGGGACTGCCTTCAATGGAGTATAGGGACACCAGTTATTAATACTGCCTATGCAGTATTAATAAATTCTAAGGACGGCCCTGAGCCCAACTAATTTAAGGCCTGTTCTTTAGAGATGCTGAGTACCTGTATCTCCATCCGAACTCAGGGGGACTTGCAGAAGGTCGGCGCCTTTTGGAATCAGTCTCCTAAAGGTGTGGTAGCTGCTGCACCTAGTAGGAAAGACTAGAAAGAGCAAGCAGCCTCGAGGACCAGATGAAACAAGCAGAGGTCAGTGGGAAGATTCAAATGGACTCTGTGGAATTTCCACCATAGTAAGGTTCCAAGGAATCACAGGAGTAGAGACAATAGGATGGAATGATGTTTTAATAACTTAAAATGCTAATCACCCCCCTCTTTTGTTAATTGTTTTGTGTCTTTTAGCCCTCAACTTGGGGCGGGTCTACACTAGAAGCAGTACATCAGAGCAGTTGCACCGATGCAACTGTGCTGCTGTAGAGAGTCTGGTGAAGATGCTCTATGTCAACAGGAGAGTGCTCTCCCATTGGCATAATTACTCAAGCGATGTGAGAGGTGGAAGCTGTGTTGGCAGGCATCTCTTGCCGAATACTGCTGGTGTGGATAGTGCTTAGGTCGCTGTAACTTGTGTTGCTCGCAGGGGTGGCTTTTTCACACCGTTGAGCTAAGTAAGTTAGATTGACTTAAGCGGTAGTGTAGACCTGCCCTTGGTATGAATCCTCTTTTTGCAAACCTATCTCTCAGTATGTTTCAGCCCATCATTTTAATGGACACAAAATTCAGAGCTTCCTTTAAGCATGCGAAGATTAGCAACCTTCACATAAGTGCATAAAACTTAGTATGGATGACTTATAAGACACTGCTCTTTCCTTTTTTGACATGTTGCAAATCTTCCCAAAATACAGCAATAATGTGACTTGGGATTTTTGTCTGTCACCCTGTGCTGAATTATCTAACAAAATAACATTAATTGTGATACTAAGAGTGAGCTCAACACACACAGTTCTGATAGGGTGCAGAGCTGAGCTTTCTAAAGCTAGGGCTAGAGGATTTCACATGGGGTCATTATATATAGTGGGTGGAGGGCAGCTGAGACGTTCAGATGCCTGACAACATCGCTTTATTCTTCCCACTGTGCAGCTGTTTGGTCTGCTCGCTGCAAGTTGATTGACTGACTAGCTTGAGGGAAGAAGACTATCACTCAAACTTTCTCCTACTCATTAGCCCTAAAGGAACAGCATGATAGATGGAATTTGAACCATTTCCAACTGGGAAATCTTAAACTTGGTGGTGTGTGGGTTGCTTGCAAAGGATCTACCCTAGCTCAGTGGAGCCAGTGCTACTAGTTCCTCATCTTCAAGAACACTAAGGATCCAATCCTGAAATGAGTTCTGCATGGGGTTGGAGCTCATTGGAGGACAGAACCTAAATGTTCACCATTTTTAAAGAACACAAATGCCCTACTAAATCTTTAGTGGCCTAGATAGCATGGGGTCTGTATACCCTATGACAGACACAAACTGACAAAATCATAGAAGAAATACTGCCCCCATTGAGGTCCATATAACTTTGCCATTGGCTTTAATGGGGCCAGGATTTCACCCAGAAATTGTAAATGTCATCACAGCACTTTAAACGTAGCTCCCTGTATATTGATGCTGAGCTACACCAAGTTGTCTCTCAGGACAATGGATGATCTTATGGGCTACCATAGGTAATTAACGTCCTCGGCACAACAGAGCTAAGTCTATACTGCCACAGCAAACAGAATTTCTTTGCTTTTGTTGGTCTATGTCTCACCCTTAACACATTTAAGTGTGTGCGTGCGCGCACCTTTGTGTGCACAAATGTAAGCATACAAGTTTTAACCATATATATCTTGTGATTTATTGGAGACTGTTAAAATTACAAGCTATCACTTTAAACTGCAAGGGGTTTACTGCTTGCAGGCTGTATGTATGTTGGGGTGTCCCTCTGGGGGAAGTCATGTGATCTGGGTCTGTTACCGTGGCAGTCTGCAAAGAGCCAACTTACAGCGAGGTGGGTTATGTCATGTCTCTCGCTGGCTTAGGTAGCAGCTTGCTATGTCTGTCTCTTTTTTATGGTGGTTGTGTGGTAGGGTTCTGAATTCTAAAACTAACATAGCATTGCAGCCTTCCAGAAAGAGTCTCTCTTCCTGCAAAAAGCTTCTCTGTGTGCATGCTGTGAACATAACATATCTTGTATATAAATATTATGGGTTAAAAACACACAACTAACAGCAATGAAAATACTGAAGTGTAGTATACTCTGCCAGCATGCTATACTTTATCCAGAACTCTGCAGCTGACGGCTCTCTGTTTCTAATAACCACCGGCACTCTAGAATTTCAAATCACTTTGTGTCTCACCAAGAGTCCAAAGTCTGCAAGAATAAGTTAGGGTTGATTCATTTCCTCCATCTTTCATATTTCCCTAATGAGCAGTGCAATGTCATGGAAATTAGGATGGAATGGGAAATAAACAGCTGCACCATTTCCCTCCTTCTAAGACTATGAAGGTCAAAGACACCTTCATTCTTTTTTGACAGTTTTCCTCCCAAACGGGTTGTAAATAAGATGGCAGCCCAATGCAATTAATTGAGAAGAAAACCAATTCTGATTGCCTCTCAAAGGGGTTGATCACCAGTCTACTTGATTACATTAGACTCTGCTTTATGTTGCTATATTCCCACTCTATAATGGACTTCGAACTCATCGAGATAAGAAGGGACTAAGTTAGAACAGCTTCTGGCACACTTGACCCTCATTGTGTAAAATCTCCACTTGCTTTCTGCACTGCATAGTCTTTAATGTGGATAAAAACTTCCGAAATCTCATTGTCAGCCAGACAACAGAAAATCTTTGCTGCCATATCATACAATCTGTCAATTTATTCCCCTGCTTGCTCTTTCTATATACCCTGCAGTGAAATCTGAGATCACCCTACATAGCTGCTAGCCTGCTACTCTTTTCTGGAGGTAACTATTCTTTTCCCTCTTGTACATGGCTCATTCCTGAAGTCCTTATTCAGGCAAAATTCCCATTCAATGGGAGTTTGTATGAGCAAGGACGTCAGTACTGAGTCCAGCACACAGTGAAAATTGCTCTCTGGGAGGTATCAGTGGAAACCTTAATCTCTCTGCTGCTGCTTCCTCATCTGAAGTCATAATTTTGTTTGTAGCGTTACTTTATTTTCTGCAGCCACCAAAAGTGGAGACTTGCGCACGTGTGTGCACTCATTTACAAAGGACTATGATTTTGGTTATGGACTAACCAGCAGGAGTGGATGAATTGTTCAAAAACCAGACACTGGCCTAACTTTATGCCTGATGTAAACCCTCCATTCTGGGGTTAAGAATGGCCAGCAACCACTTTTTAAAACACCTTTGTCTACACTAGGTACTAAATAGTATTTAAAAATATGTTCATTTAAAAGACATTAGGCTAAATAGCTCTTATCTTCTTAGTACAGATCAGTCCCGGGGTGGGTCTAGTCTCTGAGGGAAGCCAAGCACAGAAGGTATGTTCTATAATGCAGACTATTTCTAAATACAATGTATTTTGTAACTTTTATGAGAGGTATCATGCAGCTCTTTAAAAATATGGCCTTATTTTTCCCATTGCTGTTCAAGATCTAGGAAGAGTCTTCAAGCCTCGCTACCTCATGTTTTCCTCATTTGTTTGAAATAAGCAGGAGTTCTGGAAGCTGCCTCCCTAATGTATTTGAAACATATGTTTATTGACCAGCTTTTGCTTATTGGTACATTTGTGACTTAGTGAACCAAGTTAACTCAGACTTCAAGGCTACTCACCATTAAGAATACAAATATAAAGCGTTAAAAAAATACAGAATTTATCCCTTGATCTACTGCAACCTTATGATGAAATCAACCATACTGAGCAAGAAAGGGTTAAGGCTCCGGAGCTCTCCAAAATATCTTCTAAGCCTGCTTTTGTAAAGAAAAGGTGGATTTCTAAGCAATATGTTACTTGAGCTCATTTTAGCCCTCAGCATATCTTAAAGCAAAACCCATCAACTACGTTCTGAAGTATACATACCAGTCATTATTGAAGGATTTTAGACTTCTCCAAGGAGGCATTTAACTAATAAGAGGGTTACAAGGACACATACACTTGTCAATCAAATGAAAGTTAGCCTACAAATCCTCCCATGGAAGAGAAAAGGAAGAATAAAACATGCAATTTCCCATGTACATAAGGCAAAATTCTTTGTCATTGGAATACTCTGGCCCACATCAACTAATCTAAACCTCCTATCATATGGCTCTGTGAATGAAAGTGCTGTCATTAGTATGATTGTATCTGTGTAATGTAGCATGTTATACTTTGTGACACTTTCATCTCTTCCCTATTATGTAGTAATTATGTCTGAGCTTAATCTTTGGCAAACTGTATATTTCATTTAAGATATTCATGCACAATTGGGCCTCACGTTTACATATTCTATGGCCTGCACTCCTGCCCATTAGCATTTAATATAGTTTTTCTTCACTGGTATATAACAGGAAGATGTTTCACAGATATAAAATTAAGCCAAGCCTGTTGCAATAAATTCAGATGGAGAAGACTCTGAACTTCCATATCCTAGTTTGAAAGAGATCAGAATCAGGGCTTAGAAGTGCAATACTTGGTTAACAGAAGAAGATTGAAATTTGTTTTACATGACATTGAATCTTTATTAATTTTCTATGCATGGGTATTTAATCAGTTTCCAAAATCCATAATGTGGACCAACAATTTACAGAACACAACTGACCACATAACTTGTTTTAGAATTGTTAATGTGCTGACACCCAACAAGTCTCACTTATTGGAGCATTTGAATGGGCTGGGGGGGGTAGAGAACTTCTCCATATTTTTGAGAAGTCCCTACTTTGGAGGAAAAACAGAGATCCCTAGGAACCAAATTACAAGGACCACATTTTGCCTTGGATTGAACCTGAAGGACTCATTAGCTTACTTAGATGGGGTCAAGCTGATTCAGATCCATATTTTGAACCTGAACTTCTGGGGTATTTGGATCCAAGATTTTAGTTTGACACATTAGAACTCTTGAAAAATGAAGATCTGGAGTCAGATTTAGATATATAAACACCCCCAAAATCAGTGGTCATGCCATGGAGTTCCCCCAGTGGGTTGTGAAAAGGTTTCTGCAGTGAAAAGTCGTACTTAAACATTTGGCTTTGAAGATTCTTTCTACTCTAAAATGCCCCCTTTAAATGTCACAAGCTAATACCACATTCAGGCAGTAGTCATCTGAGTTATTCATATTTTATGTTTCACGAGGAACTTAGTTCTCAGGATCCAGGAATTTTTCTTGTTTATAGCTAGATAGATGGAAAGTCCCTCAGCTTCACTGCAATGAGAACTCGAATAGAGCTAACAACTGTTTAATGGGAAAGGTTCGGGGTGTGTGTGTAATTAACTAATAACATTCAGCCCTAATAAATAGTGTCTTCTGTATTAAGATTTTATGACAGTAAAAGCCAATTTTGTTCTGTGGCTGCTTGTAGAAGTGTAGGGTTAGACAGGGCCAATGCCTGCCCTTACCCTCCACCAGCTGAGGAGACTGGATTTGTGAGATAAACTCGTATGATTTCCCACTTAGGAGGAAGGAATACAACCTGCCAGCTCTACCAAGATGCTGTGGTGGAAATTCCTTTGCTGAAATGCATGTTTGAGCAATTCAAACCTGTGAATGCAAGCAAGAGTAGTTTTCATGTGCATGGAAAAAGTATGCAAGTCTCTATAGTGCAAATCTTACTTTCTTTAGATCAGAGATCAGTGAACACCAAGTATACAAGATGGTTTTTCCTAGGAAACCCAATAAGCTTTCAGACCTTACTAGCAGATTACTTCCAAATCAACATGTATGATATGATCAGGCCTCTTGGTTGCATTGGAACAATAAAACCCACCAGGGTCAGTCAAATACACTCCAATCAGTGTAGCATTCACAATCCTGACGTATCTTGATGTAACTTTGTCTGCTGGCATTGGTAGAAATGATAGTAGTCCTAGGAAACAATACATATGGGGCAGTGAACATGAAATGAAACTGTAGTGTATGATAAAGCAATACGTCTCCCAGAATGAAGTTTAAAAAAGCGCTCTCATTTTTGTAAATTCCTGTATTCTACCATTTTTCAGATGTAAACACTAATACAATTTAAAACCCTCTTCTGCCAAGCCAGACTACTTTAGCTTTGGCCTTCAGAGGTGGAGAGGTATTTTGCCCTAAAGGAGTGTAAATGCATGATTTGTTAATAATATTATAGTGCTTATATAGGGCTCTCACACAAAGACCTCAAAGCGATTTACAAACAGAATTAATTATTGCATCACCGCTGTGAAGTAAGTATTATTGTACCTATTTAACAGTTAGGGGAAAGTGAGGTACTGTTTATATAACACACCACTGTTGAAAACTGCTCAGCTTATTTGCTCCTGGAATCATTATTATGCCTAGATTCTGCAACTAGATCTATATGGGAGTCACCTGTGCCTGCCTGGAGCTCTGTTGACTTCAGTGGGGCTCTATTCTGGCACAGGGTATGCAAGCCCAGCAGATCCAATTGCAGGATCTATCCCTTAGAGTACATGATCACCTTCACTGCACTTACTACTTCAATATAATTACACATGTTGAATAGTTGGTTCTAGTCAGCTGGAATTTGAGAAACGATTTGCTATATTATATCTCCACAGGAGTATGTATGTTATAGATGTAGAAGGACGTTATATAGACAATATTTTATATATAATGTCCCGCTGCATATGTAGTATAGTAACCATGTGTAGTGGACTTGCTTGGGTTCTATTATGTATGATAGATTAATATCTATTATATATAATACTGTAATATAATTTAATTGGAAAAAGTGGATTGAATTTATTTATGTAACACTACAGAGAACAAAAAGCCTGCTTTTGTTAAGAACTTGTAAACCTTAAGATAACTCCGTCATACCTGTTCCTTGGATCCGGATGCATTTGGCTGCATTTCTTTCTTTCTAGCCTATCAGTACCCTCCACTTTTCCATTTGGTCTTTTCCCATCAGTGTTTGTGTGTGTTTTAACCATAAAAAAATCTGCTTCCTTCGCATACTCTGGCTAACTGGAAGTGAAGAGCTATGTAGGTTGACAGAGACCAAACAATGATAATGTAGCCTATTGCAGCTCCCCTGCATAAGTCGATGGGAAGCTGCAATTCGGTCATTATATGGCGAGTGTGTGGCTATTAATCAGCAGCACTGGCATGTTTCCAGAATGGCATCCTTCATACAAAAATTGTTGGCTTTTCTTGGGTTCAGAGGATTAACCAAGTACTTCCCTATGATAGGAATGCCCAGGTCTCTCTACGTGCAGGAGAATGAAGGACAACAGCTCTGTAGAATGCACCTGTTTTTTGTTCCTCCATTTTCCTATTGGGACCCCTTTCAGAGAAGCCTTTTAGTGTACTTAGAATGCCCATTTGGGCTAGCCTTTCCAGTGGTTCTTCCCCTTGGACTTTCAACCTCAGTCATGGATTCTTCATCATAACATACAAAATCACATTGAGTTCTATTGATTTTAAGAATGGTCTGAGTGCTGTATTCCATTTTAGCCTGCTTCTCAAACCTTGTCCTGTTGCTCTTTTATTTCATCAACAGTTTACTTGATTTGTCTACAGATAGATTGTATTGGGCCATGTGTGGCTTGATCTTTCTATACCTAGTCTTGGATCCATGCAGTATGTGTAGTTACACAGGGTGTTCCTTCACCCCTACATTCCCCACTCAGTGTGGGAGGGTCTGGTATCTTACTAGATTCCTATGGTGGCTGCCTATCCTTGTAGCAGGCAGTGGTTGCTCTCCTGTTGCAGCTAAGTGGACACAGCTAACTGTTTTCTATGCACTGCTCCTGGCTCTTCTCATTGCATACCCGACCTGCACGTGTCTGACTATCTAGAACATGGAAAGTAGAACAGGTAAGTGAGAGAGCTCAAAAAAAAATTGTCAGTGTCTCATCCCATGTTTATAACTCCAAAAAAGGAGAAATACCAACCTGCAAACCAAATCTTTCTGGCTATTCTTTCTGTTCATGTTAAGAAATTCCTGATCCACAGAGGTTTCCAGTAGTGCTCCTTTCTACTGGGTGGAAAAATATATACTTTTAGCTTTGCTTGAAACAGATACCACTGTGAAAGTATTCACCCTAAAGTAGAATGTCTGATGTAGAGTGAGTGAGTCCATCCATGTTTTGAATACTCAAGTGTGTGTTCTAAGTGGCCTTGAGAAAGTAGAGCTTTATTCTTTTTTACTATTTAAACTATGACAGCACCCACAATGTACTAAACATTGTGCAAATGTAGGAGACATGGACCCGGACCTTGTACGAAGGCAAAAACAAACCCACAAAAACTCCACAAAGGGTTGGGGAAAGATGCAATGGACTCATTCAAGCTAAGTGGGCAGAGTGATAGGTACGTGAGAGAGAGAGAGAATTATAGCTGTGCTGGCTGCTTTTATAAAATACTTTTAAAAAAGATGGATCACAGTGTTAAATTTGATGCTAATTGTAAGCATGGATTCATAAATCTGGCCTTATGTTTGTGAAGTCAAAGGGCACACCCTGCTCTGCAACATTTCTTATCCCTGCCACTTTGATGTATTAGCAGTGTGAAATCATCAGTTACACAATGCATTTTTCAACCCCTGTAGTGTTATGCAGCCAAACTACATAATAATGGCATTCGCAAACTAGAAATGAATTCTCCATAGAAGGCTTGAGTCAAGGTTACTGTGGCCAATTGACGGCATTTTTGATTCAGTGTTACATGCCACTTCCTTCAGCCTGATAAATCAAACCTCCTCGTGCACATTCAGAACATTCCTAATTTGCAAAGAGGGAGCAATTCACTTCCTCCTGGGATGGCAGCACTTCTCAGCAGCCATGATTTTGTAGTCTTTGCAGAGATTCACCTTCACATCATTAGCATCGACCCCTTCTCTCTCTTTCTCTCTTTTTATTTTTGTCACCTTGTAAGAAACTCCAGTGCCACGTGAAATGTAAAAGGGAATTATTACACTGATGGCATTTTTAGAGACTCTTGAATGTAACTCCTTAATGGCTCTGATCCTCATCCCCTAGATATTTTCTTTATTTTAGAGTAGCTCAGATTTCTTTCCTCTGACCTAGATGCCCCTGTGCTGTCCTTTCTATTCTTTTCAGGGACATATTTGGTATTTGTTAGCTTCCTCAGTGCATTGATTTGAATTCAATTAATAGAGTCATGAGAGGTGCTACAATTAATAATGAATGTTTCTGTCACTGGTTCCTTACCTTCTTTTTGCTTCTGAGGACACTACAAAGAAGTTGTTTTTGCCATATAGACCGTATAGTCCAAACATAGTCTCCTCCCTAGGTATATACCTTGGTTGAAGAGTGGATCTTTATGCAGTTGGCAGAGAGGAAGGGTGTGGTGTTCAAGGCTTGGGAAATTGTTGCTCAAAAGGCATCATAAAACAGTGTCTTTTGAGGAGGGATTTAAACATGGAATGGGAGAATTGTGCAATAAGGAACAGTCAGAGGGGAGATGAGGATAACACTGACTTCAGTGGGCTTTGGAACAGGACCTTAATTCACATGTTCAGTATCACTTCACATGGTAAGAAATACAAACACGATTACCAAATATTACTGGAGTGTTTTGTCTGTCTTCTGATTTGTGTGTGTGGGGTGCGAGCTTAATTCACCTTGACAAACAGAACTTGGGGCAAGTTTTCACACAGACTTAAGAGGTTGGTTAGGGTGGTGTAATGTGTAACAATACAACAGAGCAATGTTGGATGAGCAACTGGAATACACAAATATGTGTTTCACGTTGGTTCTGATATAACTTGACCGGCTTTTGAAGTTGTGGGCTCCAAACCCAAAGAGATGTTGAAATTCTCTTTAAAAGGTTTGGTTATTTTTCTTGGGTGAGATTTTTTATTGCTTATAATTACTAAGAAGTATCCTGTGAAGCTCAGGCAGCAGAAAAATATTATATGCATTGCTATTTAAACAAAAAAAAGAAACTGCTCCTGTCTGGTAAATATGTCATCCTTTCAGAGCGTGAAATTACATGATTTACCATTCGACATCTTAGAACTTGGTGTGATTCTCTTCTTTTTTTCCTATGCTGCTGTGCTGAAGTTTTCTCTATTGTATAATTCTCAGTTCAGCTATTTACATTTTCTCTTAGCTTGAGCACCTCTGTTACATATTACTTTACAGATGCTATGAGGTGTATACACACAGGCAGTTTTCACAAAGAGAGCCTATTGTGTTGGTGTTTCCCTGATTGTGGTATCCTCTTGTTAAAAGTGCAAAAGCCCTTGGCGTGTCAAACGCAGCTGAATCAGCCTCCTCTCTTTCATATGAAAAGTGCAAATAATGTTTGGAAAGAGACACTGTCAGCAGAGAGGTGTGCTGTAGTGAAGTGTTAGGCTTTTGTTTTCATATTGTTCACAGTCTACCTGAAGAAAGGCCAAAGGACACAATGACCAAGGCAGAAATAAGTTCTATAAAGAGGAGGTAATATTGGCCAATTAAATTCTCCCAGTCTCTTGTACATTTTGTGTTTTGCTTGCCATCTATGTGTGAGCTGGACAGATGGATTACAGTTAAAGTTAGTCAAGAGGATTAGTTATGTTTAGGGAAGATTACATAATTGGTAATATAAGAGTTAAGATACCTTTATCTAAGGGACTTTTTATAAAGAGGTGGGTACAATTATGTCAATGAGTTAACTTTTTCAAGGGTACAGGTCTCTGTGAATGTCTGAAAGTAAATTAGCCATTGTGTGTGTTAATAGAAGACTTGATGACATCATGGTATGCATGGACTAAAAAAACCCAACAACTGAGAATTCTAAAATCCTGACTAGATGCATTAGAATGGAATTGCTAAACCAAATTTACTAAACGTGTTCTGTGGAGGATGAAGGATTGACTAGTTCAGAACACAAGCATGGGAGTTGCATATGGGGTTATAGAAGGAACAAAAGGTGAATGATGAAAAATGCACCATGTAAGTGGAGAGTGTCTGCAGGAATCAGAGTGAAGGAAGAAACATCAGTCAACAGAGGGGTTTCTGGAAACGGCTTGAAGTCCTGAAGGAGCAGGCTCAAATGCAAGAGAGACAAATTGATGTGGGTTGCAACATTCTAAGTTCTGTGTGGGAGGGAGTTAGGAGGCTGTTTGCTATATTGGTGTTGAACAGTGTGGTTTGTAAGGAAAGCCGGGAGGACCATAATTCTAGAAGACAGATGAAAGGTGTCATGTAAAAGAGGTTGGGTTCCTGAGACATGATAGCCCCAGGACCACCTATTGACATTATCAAACAAAAACAGATGTTCCAGTATTCCCACACTGAAACTTCAGTTTCAGCTTGTTGCCCCAAAATGAAGAGAAATTAAATGTTGCATTTCAGGTGAACATTAATCTCTGCATCTGCCTGAGCTACCATGGTGCCCTTTAGGAGTTGTAGTTCCTGGTCTCTCATGCCTCTGTTTTCTACTAAGCCCCTGGCAGGACTAAATCTTCCATCATGCACCTCAGCATCTTCCTATAGTTGAGCTGTCATGGTGCATCATGGGAAATGTCAACCCAAAACAAAATGACAAGCCAAAGTGAAATATTTAGCTTCAGCTGGTCAAGAAATGAAACATTTCATTTAAATTTTCCTGATGGAAAACTCCACCAAAATCAATCTTTGCCCATGATAACTTTCTATTTAGATGAAACCCCATTTTTCCAATGGGGAAATATTTCATTCAAACATTTTTGACGAGCCCTAAGCGAGCCTGCACACTGTTGCCAAGTAGTGCTAGTTGTAGTGGTGGGTTTTTTGATGCTCAAATACAATAATAGCCAGCAGCTTAGAAATGCACAATAGGGAAAACAGATATTTAATAAACTAAACAATATATCAACTCACTCCACTGACTACCAAACAGCCATCAGTCAGACTGTGATAACTTCCAATCACAACCAAAGTGGGCTAATGTCAAACCATTGACTTAAGCTGTAAAGTTCTTTATAAACCATTCATCCTATTGTGTCTATTTCCACCCGTTAATTAATTAATTAAACAACCCTCCTAAAACAAACACTAGGCAAAGAAATATGAAGTTTTTAAAAAATACCTTTCCAATCCTGTCATCTTGCCCAGCACATATTATAGCTTCATCTTCAAACCCCTTTATTTTTGATACGCTTAAAGCCATAATGAACATATGTAATGAACTGACATTTTTTTCACTTTCCTTTCTGTTCCTGTCCCTTGATACAAAACCTACAGGAATTATCACTTGAATAATGGTGAGCTTATTCCCTAAGCCACATGTCAGAACCATCTATCATTAATTTCCTCACATTCAATCCTTTATGGAATAAACTTTACTGTACAATAATTCAGAGTCTACAAGCTTCAATACCATGTTTAGATTTAGAATATTGAAGCTGAGCCTGTTGCACTCATGAACTTTCAAGATGAGTAGGTTAGGATAATATTCAATGGTGCTCTGATAAAGCCTGAATTGTGTGTCAAGTCCTATAGGTGATATACAATGATGTTGTTTTGAACAGTAAATGGCCTTTATGCATGTTTTCTTTAACAAGATCTCAAAAGGTCTGCTTTTTAATTGAAGTTGCAAGCTGGATCTTCATATTGATAAGCCCGAGAGACTAAAAAATAGGTGACTTGTCATACTTGTGTCTTCTGGTGGCCATTACACAGTGCTCTTCATTCATCCAGAAGGGAGATCTTTTTTCACCTTTCTGAAGTTGATGCCAAAGACATTCCAAGAGCTATAAGGAAATTAAAATAGCAGTAAGATTAAGAATAGTGTGGCATGGAACTCCTACTTTATTAAGAATCCACACAAATGGCTTTATGTTTACAAGTACAAAATACTCTACTGGTCCCCATTACCTATAGTTCTCTTATAATTTGCTCTGTTGTTAGAAATGGGTGGCTAATTCATAGTGTGTAACTTATTAGATGAAAGTTGCCTCATTTTTGTTATCTGTGAATTGATTACAAATTTTCTCACATGTATTTGTCTAAAATTATGCACTGAAAATATTTTTCTGATTCTGAGTATAACTCCAAATCTGTGGCTCATTGACAAACAGGGCATTCTTTTAAAAATTTGAGCTGTTTTGGTTTAACCTGTTGGTCACATGGTATGTTTCCAGTCCTTGATTGAATTAATTTAAATCTCAGAGCTGGATTTTTGATGTGAATGCTCATTAAATTCACTTTCCAAAAGTAATCTGCAATATATGCGCTTTCTGAAAACTTTCCTGCCACTAATTCATTTGCTAGAATATTCTTGGAAAGAAACACAAAAGGAGGCACAAACAGAATAGAAACAAGTTGAATTACAATTTGAAAAAATATTTGCAGAAACTTTGTTGTACTGTATATATTGTAGACTGGGTTAGGCTTTCAAAGTTCTAATTGCTACATGAGAGGTTTAACACTTACCTTCATTTCTCTGCCCTCCTATTTCCTCAGAGACCACATAAAGCCATCTCCTTGATGCACTTGATCTCCACTGGTCCTGAAGGTAGGGGACTCTTCAGACTCTTCAATTTTCTGCCACATCACATAAATCTCAGTTCATTTATTGCCGATCTCAAGTAAAATACTCGTACAGAGAATGATTGACTGGATAGGTCAGAGAATTTCACTTAACGGTGATGAAATGGATATCAACATTTCCATACTGATGCCAGGCCTAGTAGAGACAATGCATGCATCACATGGGTTGCCAGCATGGGTGCATCTTAGCATGTTGTGCAAGGCCCATGAAATTGTCAGCTGTCCTGTCATGTACAAATCAGGGAAAATCAAACCCTTGATTTTAGAATCTTTGTCTGCAGCATTTTTAGTCCAGGTTCACTCTTCCTCATTTAAAATGGATAAGGCTTATCTGCATTAATTTCCTAGATCATTGCTTTAGCATTTCCAAGATTTTATCCAAGCATGTCTTTTATAACCTTGTCAAAATTGCAGTGATAAAGGATGCATCAGCAGTTTTCAGTCCTATTTCTTTTTTCAGATCTGCTCATCAGCTTTCTTTAACAGAGTAATGGATAGGTTCACAGATTTTTTTTATTATCTTTCATTTGTAAGGAGCTTTATTTTGGTCAATGAGACATCCAGTATAGAAACAAGGTGAGCATGAAGTTCACATTGTCTCTGTATGTCTAGGTGAATCTGATCAAACATTAAAATCATGCAGTTAATTCTACAATATTTACCACAAAAAAAGTAGCTTTCTGGGAAGTGGTTGTTATGGAAACAGTAGCCCTGAGTCCTTCCAAATGGAAAAGATTTATTTTAAGGGAACTAAAACTGTTAAATATTCAATAAGGATAAAGAGGTGAGCACCGCAATATTCATCATAGCTGGCCCTATATAATGCTTCATAAGATGAAAACATGGAGGTGCTACAGTGGAGCAAGTATAGATGCTTTACATAGTTAATCTGTAATGTTACTGAAAACTGGGGGGGGGCCTCCTAGATTATGGAAGCAGGAAATTCACAAACCCAAAAGAAAAGATCACTCAAAATAGAGAAAAAAGAATAAACAGCCCCCTCCAATGCAGAATTCAGCCAACATGTGGGCATATGCAGCAGCTTGATGAAGCTCATCCCAGTACAAGCTCACCCCAGTACATTGCAAAATGTACCTTACAAGCTCATGTTAAGATTTTACATGTGGGCTGAAGCAGTTCAGAACACCTTTCATGGGCTTTCTGCATTGGGTGAATTTCATTTATAACAGTTATATCACTTGTATGGTCCATAGTTTACATATGTATATGGTGTCCTGAGGTCTCTTTAGCTAATTTATAGAGTATCTCAAGAACACTCTGTGGTATAGGACTGTGGAAAGGAGCAAAGACACAGTTCAGCTGAAAACAGATGCACCTTCAAATGGCAACTTAAAATACTGTAATTTGTTGAACAGTATAATAGGAAAAAAAATCCCCCCAAAACGAATAAAATAATTAAAGGTAAAGGGGTAGTAGAGAAACAGTTTCCCCAAAATTTATTCATATGCAAAAATCAAACTTTAGTTTGATTATATTTCTGTCCCTTTTGCGTTTGCTTTCTATGAGCATTTAGAACACGAGTTTTTACTAGCTCAAATGCTAGTGAAAAATGAAATTTAAGCTTGGATATTCACTGGAGATAAATTTCAAATTCTGTGTTCAAATTTTGTAAAACTCGAATTCCTACTGTGCTGGTTAGTTACATAACCCACACACTTACATGTTTTGTTTCTGATTTGTTATATTAGTCATTTATAATTTAACAGAAAAAATACTATGTAGCTTATGTAATAAACCAACATAGTATGAATTTGAGTATTAAAACTGAATACACACTTTTAAATTTTGTTTTCTATCTGGGGACAGAACAACTAACATGTAACTAACCAACAGAGCAGGAACTACAAATACCTGTGGATGATTCATAAATTGTGGACCCAGAATTATTTGCTGAAGAAATATGAGAACAACCTTAAATAATGAATAATTTCAGTATTAGTAACAGAAAACAGGCAAAATTCACCACCAATGATTTTCGTAGCTCTAAATATGATATTTATTTTATTAACATTAAGATTGCTTTCTCCCTTTTAGCATATCCTGAACTTGGAACAGTCCTATAGCTATTGTGGAACAATCTAGGTGCAGTTAATTACACAGCATGGGATATCTGCTAGCTATGTGCAAAATTATCCTAAGGCATGTTCAGCCTCTTTAGCAACCTGGGTGGCTGACTATCCTGTAGTGCTTTAGAAATTACTTTTTTTTTTTTTTTTGGTGACTTCAAGGGAGGAAGATGCTGTTGGGAGTCAATTACGTTGAGAGCAGCGCAGATGATGTATATAGTCTGTTCCATTCTATGCATCCGAAGAAGTGAGCTGTAGCTCACGAAAGCTCATGCTGAAATAAATTTGTTCATCTCTAAGGTGCCACAAGTACTCCTGTTCTTTTTGCGGATACAGACGGCTGCTACTCTGAAACCTGTATAGTCTGTCACTTTGTATCTTAGTCCTTTGACAAAGAGAATAAAGCAGACAGAGGGAGGAATAAAGACCTCAGACAGGCACTTGAAATGAAGGAGTATGAGACTTACGATTGTTAGCAATCAGTGAACACTCTGTGTGTTCCACCTCCCCCAATATATTACTATTATTATTGGGGTGATGATTATGTGGCGTTGAAAGGCAGGGTGAGGAACTTGATGCCTTCAGTTGAAAGGTGAAGTGTAAGAACACAGTACTAGTAATAGTGGGCCCACAGAGGGAACAGGCATGCTGTAAAAACCAGAAAGCAAAGTTTCCCCAGGGGTAAAGAGTTTCTTCCCCCTTTTGGACTCCATGTAACGATAGCACTCTCACTTCACTGGAGAACAAAGCTGGAGACATAGGTGTGTTGACAAACATAATCAAAATAGCCTATTCCCAGTACCACCGAATCTTAATTAATGCTGCAATTATATGCTGACTCTACTTTTTTTTTCTGTGTAAGCATTTTGATTGTAATTAAGTAAGACACTGCTTACAATATCACATCTGAATCTAGCTCACAATATTTCATTGTATATTAAAATAATTTATGCTTTCAAGTCAAATGGAAACTAACACTGGGAGTGGAAACTTGAGCACGGCTCTAATTAATCTTTCAGGGAGTAATGGTGTGCTTTTTATGATGTGCTTTTGGGTAGGAGAAAAACGTCAAACCTTTTGACAAAAGTCCAAAACTGCAGGTGTGCGCTGGAAAATAACTCACAGCATTCGCATAACCATTCTGGCAGTGCAGTTTCCTTTCTGTTAAAAACATTTGTTCCCTTCAAAACTAAAACAGCCGGGGCTTACATTAGCAGCTGATCAAAAATGCATGCCACTGCCATATAATGATGTGGGAAAAATTAAATGTAGTTCACTATTTCCTCTGTGTGGAGCACCAGCATAAGACTGAAACACCAACCCCTAACTACCACTTAAGCTCTATTTTGCTGGCCTTATTCATAGGGATAAATTTCACCGTCTGTGAATAAACTTCTCAAGTATGCACGGTGGCAAGTGAGTTTCAATTCTATATAGCTCTCATCTTGAGATAATTTCGTTACAGAAGGTCACTGCTTTATGATAATTCCCGCAAATAATCTCATAAATGTATGCCATTTTAGGAGGTACCATGGTGGATGGTGGCATTTCAGAATCCTTTTGTATGGTGTTTTTTTTTCTTGTCACGTGCTTCAATACCTATCCATTAGATCAAGGCTTTTGCATGAGTCCACAGAAGTCATGCAATACGCTTGTATTATATTGGCAGTCTTCTCGGGAATCTGGTTTGATGTCCCACAGTGATCCACAGCTGGGGACTACAGTCAGCATGATTAGCTCATCATTACTTTCTTGGAAGCTTTTGTATAACCCCAGTAAAAGGTTGACAACATCAGTGAATACCAGGTCTGGATTGAAGGCAATATGTTTCCCTAAGCAAAGAACTTGCATGCTCTTATATTTACCCTCAATACTTTTTATAAATATAGTCTATCTCATCCTGAGGCTTTCATTCTCTGTTCACTTCAGGAGACTTTATAATGCTGAACTGTCTTCAGTCTGGTTGGGTTAGAGTAAAGCTCTTTTAAAAACTTTTATCTCTGCTAATTATCCATATCCTATCAGAGCCTCTCTGTGGTTTATAGCTGTTAAATATATGTAAACACATTGCCCTGTACTTTTTCAAACTGTACAGTTTGACATTCTAAGATATTGGAAGTAACTAATAATATGACCTTTATGTACTAGCTAACTTCATAATTATGATCGTGTATAGTGTACATGGCTTTCAGGAGACATCCTTCCTTAAGGCAGATGTTAATGGGTAAAGACAGCACTTCTAGAATTTTTCTGTGTGTGTTTCACCTTGATAAATTTCATGTGCTACAGATTTGTGGCCTGGGTTAGAGCGGTCCAAAATAAAGAATATACAATTACTTTGCACAAGAAATATTAACTTACAATCAGGGAAAATATGCCTTCCTCTTCCCCACAATATAACAATGGCTCCATTTTCAATTTAGATGCATTCTTTTTAGTGTTTGTGAGAAAAAATACCATCCATGGCTTTCTTTAAGGAAGACAGTCAATTATCTTATTTTATACATCTCTGTATGGTACATGTCAGATCGGATATAACATCCTGAATAGAAAGTATCAATGTTATTTCTTTTGTCAAAAAAGTTCAGGCAGGTCAAAAGAAAAAAATCCACCACTATACTATACAAAGAGAGGATATCACATCTCATTATCTCTGCTGCAATTTGATCTGAATATTCTAGAGTGACTTCTGTTATTTGTCTGCCACAAAATAAATCTACTGGAGTCAGGTGGACAAAATAAGGACTGAACATGTTAAAGGAGTATCAGGAAGCTGCAGGCTGTGGTTTGATAGGAGAAGGAAGTCAGTGCCAGAGCTCCACCCAGAAAGCACTGGGACTGATGGCATCAGGTGGAGCAGATTGGGACAGAGGAAGGGCTCTGTGTGTGGCAGAAGAACCAGAGCTGAGTATGAACTTACGTTATGGTTGTGGGCTTTATTCTGGGGATTGTCTGAACTGTTTTTGTTGTTGTTAAACCAGCCCTGGTTGGGGATGCTGTTAGCCTCTTCTTGATGGTCCGTTAAGTGCTCCTCACAGACTCTCTTTTGGCTAACAGAGGTTGGTGTCTGCAAAGTGATCCCAGCCCAGGCCATGAGGTGGTGCTCAGTAAATGGCAGCTCTGTTACTTATCCATAATATTCCTCTTCTCTAATTCCCAAATCTTAGACCTTCTCCTCACTCCAACTCTTCTCAGGTCATCCTTTTAGAGCAGCAGTTCTCAAGCTGTGGGTCGGGACCCCAGAGTGGATCACGGCCCTGTTTTAATGGGGTTAGATGTGCTGGGCCTTGGGGCTGAAGCCAAAATCCGAGCCCCACCACCCAGGGCTGAAGCCCTCAAGCTTCGCCGCCTCCAAGGATGGCAGGGCTTAGACTTTGGCCCCCAAGCCTGGGCAAAATATTTTAGAGCCAAAAAAAAAAGAACTTTAGAATCATAAAAATGTAGGACTAGAAGGGACCAAGATAGTCATCTAGTCCAGGCCTCTGCACTGAGGCAAGACTAAAGCCATATCTACACTATCACTTCAGTTAGCAAAACTTATGTCTCTCAGGGGTGTGAAAAAACATGCCGCTGAGTGACGTACGTTTTGCCGGCATAAGTGGTACTGTGCACAGTGCTATGTCAGCGGGAGAGCTGCTCCCATTGACATAACTACCACTGCTCATTAGGGGTGGCTTAATTATGTCGATGAGAGAGCTCTTTTCCCATCAGCATAGAGTGGCTACACGAGAGATCTTACAGTGGCGCAGCTGCATTGGTACAGCTGTGCGGCTGTAAGCTCTCTACTGTAGACATGGCCTTAGTATTATCTTGACTATCCCTGACAGGTGTTTGTCTAACCTGTTCTTAAAAACCTCTAATGACAGATTCCACAACCTCCATAGGTAATTTTGTTCCAGTGCTTAACTACCCTTAGGAAGTTTTCCCTAATGTCTCCAATCTAAATCTACCTTGCTCCAATTTAAGCCCATTACTACTTGTCCTGTCCTCAGTGGTTAAGGAGAATGTATCACCCTCTTCTTTATGTAACTCTTCTGCCAGGTGGAGTCAACAGCAACAAGGCCAGGTTCTGTATCTAGGAGTTCCTCTTAACTAAACAAAACAAAACAGAACCAGCTTGAGCCCCTACTCAATAATCTGGGAAAATTTAACACCACCTCAGGTGTCTGAGGGGCAGTACTTTCCCACTTGCAAGCACTGAGTCTGTATACAACAAAAGAGAACTTTTTATTAAAAGGGAAAAGGAACCAAGCATTCATTTTGGAAAACACCACAACCACATTCTAAAGCATGTGATCATAAGCGAAACTGACCCCACAGTGCATTGGGCAGTGTCCTTTCCCCCAGTTTCCCTTCTTGCAAAAGTCTTAATGAAGGAATGTCCCTTTAACTCATCACTTCCCTTCCCCCCCCACACCGCACCCCACTCAGTTGGCTATCCTTGGTTAGTGAAGACCCAGAGTTCAGAGGTGAGTTCACCTCCCATCCCGGGACTTGGGGGTGTGGAACAATGACTCTACTGCTGCCTCTGCAACTGGTTCACACCTACTGCATCTCTTTGCCACGTGTTTCTCTGCCACCACTGGCCACTCTCTCCTGCTGCTGCCTTTTTTGCTGCTGCTTCCGCAATATTATGTTCTGACACTTAACCCAGCTCTCAGTGATATCAGTGGCTAGCAGGAAGTGTCACAACCGGTGTAGTCCCTCCATTGTTTTTCTCTGTCCCCACACAAGGTCTAAGGCTTTTCCCCTAGACCTGCTCAGCCAGGAGGACAGCTCTAGGAATTACTAACCAGAAATAAGGACTCAATTGAGTCTAATCAGCTCTGGCATTAAATCTTGGAGAGGAGCAGGTCAAATGGAGTCTAAGACTTTTTACGCAGAGTCCACACCAGCAGGTAGAAACACCTGTCCCCACCCACTCTGAACTTCACTGGGATTTGGCATCCCTACCCTCTGCTTATCAAGTGATGTGCTGTTTAGGGTGACCCCCTCAATCAGGGCAGGCTAAGCACAGTTCTGCTGCGCTTTACTCGTACAATAAGGCTAACATTTCATTACCCCTGCATTCAAATACCAGAGTGATTTGTTAACCCCAAACAAGCCAAAATTGAGCATTTTGGCTAAGCAGCTCCATCTCCTGTGCACCAAGGCAGAGTAGGCATGTCTGTGTGACCATGGTCTGCTCCTGATGTCTTTTTCCCCCAGCTCATCATTTGATGTTAGGGGACAGCTCATTCAGACTGTGCTTATATTTATAACCACCCTGTATGTACTTGAAGACTATGGTCTCCAGACTAAGCAAACCCAGTTTTTTCAATCTCACTGAGCTTTAATGGTTTTTGTTGCTCTCCTTGGGATTGTGTTCATATTTTTTTCCTGGAGTGTGCTGGATACAATACTCCTGTTAATATATCCCAGAATGATGATCACCTTTTTTTGTGTGCAATAGCATTACCTTGTGTTGACCCATATTTAGTTTGTGATCCACCACACTCCCCAGATCCTTTTCTGCACCATTCCTTCCTAGGCAGTCATTTCCCATTTTGTATTTGTGCAACTTTACTCTGATAATAAGATGTAGCATTTTACCTTTTCCAAGTTTTGTGTTAGCAGTAGGCCTTTTGCAGAAGGAAGCTTTTGTTTCAACAAAATTTTTTTTAAGTAGTTTTTGCTTATGGCACTGGACTAAGGAAAAATGTGCGTTTGGTTCCTGGCTCAGTGAGCAGACATCACAGAACGTGTAACGGTGCAACATTCACTAGTTGTGGAGTTCTTACCATTTATGGTTTGTTTGTACTGGGGTAGTGCCCAGCAGGTGGTCTTGTGTAACTGAGTATGATTGATTGATTTTGATTTATCCTCCTTAATATGGGATCTTCACAGCAGCATTGAGTCTAAACTAGTTAATGCTTGTATAACCTGTTGATAGTCTCAGATGGAAGGTGCCTTGAAAGGTCTAACACCTTGAATCACTGGTGCTCCAGCAGAATATATTTTTTGCCTTCCTTGGCCTGGCTCAGCCTTGAAGGAGGCATAATTGAGTTCTGTGGCATATCTGGAAAATGCATTATTAGACTCCAGCAGCCTAAGTACTGAAAGTTAGCCCTGATGAAAGTCTGAGTCCCCACACTAGCAGTGATCTCTGCCCATTCTTGTTCATATCTACATTTAGTTCACTTCTCGTAGACCCTTTTGCTTTATCTGGAACTTTATCAAGATTCTGTTTAGTGTATTTTGAGTCTGAATGGATTTTGGAAATGGTCTGCAGCTGGAGAAATTTGAATTATAGTAAAATTGGGAGACTTATTTATATGCAAGAAGTGTGTGTGTTTGAGTGAAATATGAGGGCATATGTGCATGATTAAGTTGATTGGAAAATGGTATTTTCTGGGGGTGGGGGAGCATGAAGGAAAATTTTTCATTTTTTCCAAAGAAATTTCATGGATTTTTTTTTTTTCTATTGTATGGGGGTGTAATTTTCTAAATAAAGAAAAAACCTAATAAAACAGGCAAATTCAAGCAAAATGAAAATTGCTCACAAACTTTCATTTAGAAATAAAAGCATTTTTGTCAGAACAACATTCTGAGAATACATTTTTGACCAGCTCTAGTTCATAGACAGATAAAAGTATGTGTGCGCATATATGTCTAGATATCGATATCTGTCATCTATCTAGCTATAATCAAGTGAATCTAAACACTTCTGCAGTTTGAAGATCAGATACCAAGGTGATGGATGCAATATAAAACATAAAAAGATGATTTTTATGAAGACTGCAGACTCCCTAGTTGGCAGAAACCATTAATGCTTAACAGCTATTACCCAAATCCTCTTTCAGAGCTGTTCTATGTTAAAACTGCAAGGTGCAAGAGGATGATTTAGCCCATAGTATCCTAGTGACTGATGCGATAATTTTATTTTAAATGTTTCCATAGTAAGTTTGGCCTAATTCATAAGCAGAGGGTATCCTGGTCCCCTTGTCTTATTATTCTTATATATACATAAGTATGAAATGAATCCATCATGAAATGGTTCAGCACTTCCAATTAATTTTAATGGTCTGCTAGTTTTAACTTCATTGGATCAGAGCCTGGGAATTGAAAAGTAGTTCAGCTTTTTAATAAACTCTTACTAATCTTGTTCTAAGTATTGCTCATGATTTATCAGATTCATGCTAAGGAAGAGCTTACTATATCAATTTACCCTGACAGTATGTGTGTCTGATGTTTAATATAATTAATAAAGAAACATTTGCACAGAGAATGGAGCTGCCAGAATGGTACAGGGCTGCCACCATGGCAGAAAGTTAATAGTCTTGAAAGAAATTATTGCTCCAGGGCAATTGAGGAAAGGTGACATCAGAAGAATGGCTTTTGGATTTTTAGGAACCTCTTTCCGCTTAGTTACTTCATACATCTCGCTTGACGGGATTGCCTGACATGATCTAACCCTTTTATATGAAAATGAGAAGATACAATTGAGTTGCAATGTGTACCTAATAAAATGTCTTAGGGGAAAAAAATCTACCCATATTTTCAAGATCAGTTTTCATTCTCTCTCACTCGCACATGCACTAGAAAGATAGTTCCTTGGATTTCACTTGAGCTAACAGCTATTTCCCACCCCCCGCCCTCCTTGACTAAAGCCAGAGGCCTATATCTTTGTTCCAGCCCTGGTAAACTTGCTACTCCATACAGACTAATTAAGTTGTCTCCTTTTTTCCCCCCAGACCATCTTTCAAAGTTTATTCCTCTCTTAGTTCAAGTCCTCTCCCTCCTTTTCTTGTGCCTCTTCTTTTGCTCTGCCTCTCTGCTTTGAATTCTGTGTGTCACAGAGTGGCTGGCTCCTTTAAGGGAAAAATGGAGCCTCCACCCCACCTGGGACAAGATGGGCTCACCTCCCCAGGTGCATAATAATGAATAAGGTAATGTGATTAACTGAGGCCAGGCCTGGCAATATAAAGGAGGATTAGAGCTTGAAGCATTCCCTGGGAAATGGAAATTGAGTGGGAACCTAATGCACCAAATAGGCAGAGCTGGAGTACCTGGCAGGTGAGGCATGTCACATGGCTAGAGAAAGCAGCTGCAGGGAACAAAGGGACAGTCTGAACTGAACCCAGCTCTAGGGAGGAGGACTGGATATTCCTGACTCAGGACGAGTGAGGAGCTTGAGAGACAGCCAGAGTTTGAAACAAGGTAACAGTGAGATAATTGATTGCCATAATAAACAGTGGCTACATGGTTCCACGAGTGAACCCACTGAGTGTGAAACATGTTCGGTTGTATAGTCAGCAAATAGTAGTAGGTAAAGCTAAAAGGTGGAGAGGGATATGGATGGTGCAGCAGAAGGAGACATAGCTCAAATTTGGAGATTGGGAGGAGAAACAGTCTTTGGGTTTTATCAAGTCAGGATTGAAGGGGAGGGTGGCTTATCTAAACAGATAGTTTTTTTATTTAATGTCGTCCCTACATCATTAATCCATCCTGATTACTTACTACAATTGATATGTGGAACTTCTTGTCACAAGAGATCAAGTCTCCTATTTCAGATCATTAAATCAACCTCCAATTAATGGGTAGTCGGAGGAAACTTTCCCTGTGGGTAGGTGTTCCTACTCCAGGGTTTCTTACTTCAGAGGAAGATGTATCTTGTTGGTGACAAGATAACAAACTAGCTGGGCACTGGTCTGATTTAATAAAGCATGTCTTATGTTCTTGCTTTCCCTTTGAAATTGGCTGCTATCAACCGCTGGCAGCTGTTCTTCACCAAATTCTAACACCTACTGTCACTACCAAGCTTAGCTGTTTAGCTCATTGGTCAGTGCTGTGTATTGCCACCTTGAGGGAAGGGTAACTTCATTCCCTAGACCTGCTCTCACTTCCAGGGCTAGTACAGCGTTTGGGAGCTCTGCATGCAGAATTAATATGGTTGGGAAGAAGATAACTTGTATCACTCAACAGGCTTCCTTGTAGCCTATTAAAAGATCAGCGTTGGTGAGGTCTCTTCTTTAGAAAGCTCGTGGTGCGGAAGGAAGGGACACTGCTTGGCTCTCTGCTGTGGATGCACAGGCCCTCCTGGGAAGGAAGGGTGGATCTTCTATTGGTATCCTTATATGATAATGGTATGCATTTATACATTACATTTTACCTGAGGATCTCAGAATCCTTTATAACATTAAATAAATTCTCACAACATTTCTCTGAGGCAGTCAAAGGGTACAGGAGAACATTTCACCCACTGCTGAAATGTAGCCACCCCTGAATGTGGCAGCTGCTTAATAGGCCACAGTAGCACAACACAATAATTCAGGGCAGAAAGTGAAGAGCAGGTCTGGTTCACTGGGGTCAGGTTAAAGGGCTGTTTAAGACCTGGTCTACACTGAGGGGGGATGAGCTAAGTCGGTCTAAGTTACGCAACTTCAGCTATGAAAATAGCGTAGCTGAAGTTGATGTACTTAGAGCTACTTACCGCAGTGTCTTCACTGTGGTAGATTGACTGCTGACACTCCCCCATCGACTCCACCTACACTTCTCACTCCGGTGTAGTACCCGAGTTGACAGAGTGCTCGGCGGTCGATTGATCACGTCTTCACTAGATGTGATAAATCAACACCCCCTCCCCCCCCACTGGATCGATCACTCTGGAGGTAAGTGTAGACATGCCCTTATAATTGTAGTGTAAATGTTCAGGCTCAGGTTGGAGCCCAGACTCTAGGACCCTGTGAGGGTTCCAGACCTTAGGTTGGAGGCCAAACATCTACACTGCAATTAAACAGCCTCTTAGCCCAAGTTAGTGGCACAGGCCAGCCATAGGTGTCTACTTGCAGTGTAGACACACTGTGTTGCATCTCGGGTGAAGTCAGCAGCTATGCTCTCCTCCCACAGCATGAGGGTCTAACACTGATTCCAAAGGAAGGGTGGCCACCAACTGTGCTTCCTCCAGTACTTAGGTGTAACCCCTAGCGAGATCTTCCATCCAAGTACTTACCCAGACCAACCCTGTTCACTTAGACAAGGTGGGTGAGGTGTACAATCTTTGTATTGGACCAACTTCTCTTTTCAGGCCCCAAGAAGAGCTCTGTGTAAGCTCCTCTCTCTCACCAACAGCAGTTGGCCCAATACAAAGATGTTACACCTCACCCACCTTGTCTCTGTCATTTCCTGGGAGACACAGCTACAGCAGCATTGCGTATGCCTGTTGAGTTTCAGAGATCGGAGAGAGATCCCAGTGTATGGTGTTATGCTGCAGGCAGGTGACTAGTGTAATAGCACATCATGTAACTAGTGAAGATGCAAAGTAGTGGAAGTGAGAGTTTGACTTGTGCCTGGTAAACCGAGGCAGCAAATTCCAATTTTCATATGCCTTGCTTGCTGTGCAGATGGACCTCAAATCCTCACTCTGTTGGTTTGGGTTTGAGTCTGGTTGTTGCTGTGATCAAACAGCATTAGAATTTCCAGCATCTGTTTCCTGGCGATAGTATTATTACTCTCCTGCTCGCCATCCCGCAAAGCTCATTCACTGCTCCCCCAACTCCCTTCTGCTGCTGCTTTAAACTTGCTTCACACCTGCTCTAGCAATCTGTGGGACAGACACGTCTCAGCGAAGCAAACAAAAGCACTGTGATAACAAGCCTCCGGGCTAAGCAGCAGCATGCGTTTTCTAATCCATATTGCAGCTGGCTAAATTGTAAGGCGACCATCATTCTGTGGCTCTTCCATTATGGGTTTAAAATTGCAACAATGGCCAAAGTTATCTTTTTTTAATTTTAATTTGTTGGATTTAAAAAGGTGGGGGAGGGGGAGGAAATGCACGTGGGATGGCTTAATGCATACTATACCTTTATCACCCATTTCACCTCTTAGCACCCAACCTGTGCCACTAGCAGGCATGAATTATTAGGCAGGTTTTATATACACGTCCAACTAAAATAAATATGCTGGAAGCACATTGTCTATGCATCCTGGATACAGTGTCTATGTAAGCAATAGCACCACACAAAAAAAATCTGCTAAAGGAATCCATTTCAAAGAGAAAAGAGCACCAGTAAATTCTCCAACAACAAAAAAAAAGCAGTTTTTTGTAGTTCCCCAGCAATGAAAATATTTTATTCTCAAATCTCTGTCTACCTACCCCAAGCAGACCCTCCAAAGGAAAATGTGCCAGAGACTCTGAAATCCAATAAGGTCTTAGCTATGGCCAGAGGTGAAAGTAAGCCAGTAAGGCCTGGTATGGAGTACTGGTAAAAAAAAAAAGGGTGCAGTAGTGTACCGGCAAATGTGTGGAGCATTCAGTACTGGCTCACTTTCACCTCTTTTGGCTGCATAACAAAAAGTTCAGAGTCAAAGCTAATAAAAGCTTGGAAAGGGAAAACTTACTGTCACATTTGTTTGTTGTTTCTCTCCCTCTCCTCCTCCAGCCAGGCTGCCCGGCCCGGCTAGGGTCCACGTTCCCCCGACCCTCCCACTCAGCAGGGGCTGCAGGGGCTCCCCTCTAGCTTGTAGCAGGGAGCAGAGGGACTGGCTGAGGAAGAAGCCTCCCCAGGTAGCCTGCTGCCTGTAGAGGAAGAGTTTAAACTTAGCTGTTCACTCCTTGGTCTGAACTGGAATTAGGGGCTATTTCCAGCATCCTTGTTAATTTCACTCACGGTTGTTGGGGTGTGTGTGTGTGTGTGTGTGTGTGTGTGACCAAAGCTGGGGCAGTTCTTTTCTGTCCCCTGCATGAGGCAATCTTCAATAATGCACAAAAAATACAATCAAAATCAGGAACCATTTCCAAGTTCAAATCTATCACCCTGCACTAGGGGGTGGGGTGAGGGTGGCCTTGGGCAGCCCGAGGGGTGTCCCATTTTCCCTTTGGGAAAATACAGGCACCTTACTTTACACCTTTTGGCTCCCAGGGTCAGATTGCAGGGGGAAAAGGTGGTGGAAGCTCTCAGGCACTAGCCATTTGTGGGGCCAAATCTATCATAAAGTATGTAGGAGAGGTGGGTTGCTTGTGTTTGAACTGTAGGGGTAAGAAATGTAACTTACTTCCACCCTGGCCCTGCCCCTTCTGTCTGAGGCCCCGCCCCTTTGGGGGGAGGGGGAAGAGTGGGACCAGTACCAGTAAGAGCTGTATTTTACTTTGACCCCTGGCTACCAATTTTATGAGGAAAGCGCTGAGAAGATACTATAGTGATGGTGCAGTATAAGCTATAAACACTAAGCTAGATGGAAAGAAAGCGTGTGTATAACATTTTAAATTAGAATTTTCTTTTTAAAGGCTAAGGCTTATGAAGTGAGAGAGGTGTCCAAATTCCACCCTGGATACTCAAATCAATGTTTAGCTAAGTGCCAACCAGAGCCATTGAAATAGGAATATATCTGACTTAGGCACAAAATTTGATCCCTGGGGCCTCTGACAGCAACATCCAGCTAGGTTAGATATTGTAGTAGAGCTGGCCAGAAAATGGAATTTCTGTTGCATGAAAAATGTCAAATTTTCAGAATTTTTTAACCGTCTGAATCGAGACAAAAAGCCCCAAACTGAACCTTTTCCTCCAAACTGAAATTCTGCAATATTTATTTTTAGAAACACCAAAATGTTCCTGCAGTGGGAATGTTTCAGTATTTCCAAAATGAAACATGCTCTCTGGGATCCCATGTTCCCGAGGCTCCTGGCTCTCTAGTTACTGAGCAGCTGGGGAGATCATCTACCTGCCAGATGGGCAGCCTAGAGATCTGGCAGCTGGGGCTTTTTCAGCAGCTGGAAGGTGCTGATGTGGCTCCTGTCCCAGATGGCCAATGGAGATGGGGAAAGGCTGCCTGGTACCCCAGTGGCATGGTCCAAGAGGGAATGGTCTGCAGGGGAACTTGGCATAGTTGGTAGCCTCAGTGGCCCAAATGGCCTTCACAGCCCTCCAGGCAGGCTGTGAGGAAAGTAGGGAGTCTGGGGAGCTGGGCAGGTGGGCAGGCTATTCAGTTGGTTGGCCTCCCTGCCTGGTTTCCTTTGAAAGTTTCAGAGGAATCCTGTCCTATGGGATGTGTTGAATCTGTAGAATCTCAGCCTTTTCTGATGATGGAAAAATTTCCACCAGCTCCAGCTTGTAGAATTGCTAATCTTATTTTTCAGTGCTTTACAACAGAATACATACAGAGGGATCGGATTACTTCTAAAATGTAGCCAAGGAGCGGAGGGGAGATTAAAAATTATATTAAAATCTGTATTTACTGTTCTTTACCCCCATCAAATTGAATTAACCCTTGACTAAGAAGTTCTTAGGATCACAATGTGAAAAGTCATTTCTCCTTCCCCAAATGTCCTGTCTCCTCCTCTCCTGTAGTTGTCATCTCTTGTTCTTGCTGTATCATTTCTCTGTCAAAACTCGCCGTTTCTGAAGCTAATGTGTCTGATGGTGAGGGCAGGCTCCTGAGGCTGTGCAGTGGTGCCCTGGTTCTACTGTTGCTGCTCCCGCCTGAGCTTTTTCCTCCAGAGGAGCTGAGGCTTTTTCAGGTTGTCCCTAGTAGGTGCTAATGTGGCTCCTAAGCAGATGGTCCATGGAGATGGGAAGGGCTGCCTGATACCCCGTTGACCCCTAAGAGACAGGTAGCTTTCGCTGTCCATCTTTCTTCTTCCCACAAATTCTCTCTCTGTTTATCACTGCTCTGAGTCCTTCTCCCCTGCTGGAGCTGGGGCTTTTTACTGTCCATCCTCAGAATAAAAGGTCTTAGGAAGGAGCAGTTATTTAGCCAGCACATACAGAAGATGCTGCCTGACAGTGGAAGGAAGGGAAATTTTGGACCAGGGCCATGCGGCAAATACCCTAATTTTACAAAAAGAGCCATGGGGCCTTTAAACACTGAGCTGCTGTCTATTGTCTGAGAATGCTAAAGTCTAATTTCAAAAACGTAGGAGCAGTGTTCCCTTACAGGGCTTGGATGACGTTGGTATGTCATAACAGACGGATCTTAAAGATGACATTGCTAGTATTTACTGTACCTCCTTTACATGTACTCCCCTCCCGTCCCTCATTCAAATACAGCTTCTTAAATCTCTCGGGATAACAAGTATCTTTTATCCCTTTGCGCTACACTTTCTTGATCTCACATTCTTGTAGAGAAGGTGACACCTTACTTCTAATTTAATTGATTTGGGCTAGTATCACAAATGAGTGTGGGAATGGAGCATAGAATTGAGATCATTACTAAATGTACAACGAACCTAGAAATGTCTGGGGCAAGCCTACATATTTTGAGTGACACCTCAAAGCTGGCGTTCTACGTTACAGACCATCTTTGGACGCAGTTATTTAAACAGGATCCAGAAACATGCTTGCCCTGCAAAATCATTAGGGACCCCCGCACAGACCCTTCATCCCACACTACTGCTTCATCTTCCTTTATCTGTCCCTCAAACAGACCCTTTATTCCTCACCTTTCCCAGCCTCCCTGCTTTCTCACTATATGTGCTATATTTTGTCCCCTTATGCGGATCCGTTCATCCTTGTTTATGTACAGTGTGTGTCCAGAAAAACAAATGTAGGAAGCAGAGCACAATACACTTAGTCTCCATTTTCATATCCTGGCATTTCCTGAAAGGTCTGTGGATGGACCACTGTGTAGTTGAGTGAATAAACTTATGTGCTCTGTCCATATACCTTGAGGAGACGTTTGGGAGACTCTGAAGTCATTGCACAGAAAAGTGACTGAAAATCATTCAACTCAGATAGAAGTAAAGCGCTCACTGGGGAAATGCAGTCAGGCAAGTCCATCCTGAACTACTTACGCTATTACAATGGAGGCCTGAATTCCCACTAATTTGATTGTCTTCAGGGCACCCCTGGTAAGCCAATCTCGGAAATACTTGAACAGTACAACTGAGCGGATGACTGCTGTGGGAAGCATGGCATGAGGAGACTGCTAATTGCACTGCAAGAGGAAGCAAGAGGCATTTGCAAATTTCACTTGCCCAGCATGTGATTCTTCACATGTTTCTCAAGAGAGGGAGCACTCCATTATTAAAAAACAGAAGGCGATGGTTGGTTGTGACATTATCTCAAGAAGTGGTTGGCTAAGTGAAATGCTGAATGTGGGTGGGTGCATGTGTGTATATATAGTGTATGTATGTTTGTCCTTTTATTTGCCTGGGTGTTTTGCTAATGTGTTAGCACCGTTTAGCCATTGGTCTGTTACCACATCCCCACCATTGTATTTTATATATTATACAGACACACACACTTTCCTTTGAGCTTTGAAGCCAGAAGTGGGAAGAATTCTTGATCCTCTGAATGTAGTTCTGAGACACCTGAATCTTTTATTTTTTGGAGGTTACATTGCCAACTTGTTCTGAAGGGTGTGAACTGGTTTTGAGAAAAGATCCAATTTGACCCTCAAACAGAAACTAATCTAAGCCTTTTTAATGGTTCTGAAAAGTTAACGATCCCTTCAGTCTATTCCAAGGTATAAGGGCAGGAGTGTCGTATGACAGCCAAGTGCTAGAAATGTAATGGATAGCTCAGCATGTGGGGAGTTGAGTTCTGGATTCTGTTCTCTGATATGCCCCTGACTATGATCACTAACGTGTTGCTAAACCTCTCTGTGCCTCAGATCCACCACCTGTAAAATGGGGTTAGTACTTTAATTACCTTTGAAGGGTGTTGAGCCTTTATTGGTATCTATTAAACCACTTGGAGATCCTCTGTGCAAAGTGCTGCTCTTATAACCAATTGCTAGGCATGTAGGGCCACATTTTCAAAATTGCTTCAGCTCAGCCTGAGTGCACCCAAGCCTTTCATTTGTGCAGTTTTAGGGAGTTGAAATATTGATTCCTCCAAATACCCCAGCATGGCACAAGCAAGTGACATTTCTCTGTTTGAAGATGAAACGATCAGAAATCTCTCCAGCTGGCACATAGACTGCCACATGCATATGCAGGTGTGAGTTGAGAATGCAGAAGTTTAGATATCAAGGTTTGTGCTCCAAAATTTTGTTCTCTTGCGATTTTGGGTGGGCAGAGTTCGAGAACGAGGCTCCAATTCTGCACCTCTAAGAATGGTGCACTCTTCTGGGCTGGAGACAGTTGTCTCTGGGATTAAAGGAACATAGTATAGGAATTGGGGGAGAGAAAAGACGAGTGGGATGCAAGGGGCACAGGTCAGAGTTCAAGATAAGCTTCTTAACTTTTGGGAACTTATCAGAATTGAACAGAATCTCCAAACTGCCCCAATATACATAGTTCATATGTTTATTAAAAACACCCGCAGGTAAAGCTATTCTGGCTCTCGACTCAGCACAAGTTCATTATCTAACTGAACTATGCACCTGTACTGCACCAATCACCATGGTATCTAAACACCTCTATACTCTTCCTACTATGTATCTTCTCATTTATAACCAACGCGTTGCTCTGACCTGTAAAAGACACGGCTCCTTAGAGCATCTTTACATCAAGTGAGCTCTGTAGTTCTGCATGCTTATCTGCTAAGAAGCAGAGACAGTGCAGCTCTTCCTGGCATTGTCCTCCCCATCTTTGTGCTCAGAACTATGCTTTACATTATGTTTTACCTCCCCTGGCTATTCTTTTAGACCTCACTGAAGTTTCTGCCAAGAGCAAGGAAATAATTTCCCTCTTTCCTCTGAATATATGGTAAGTTGAAAGATAAAGTAGGTACCCAGCATCTGATCAAAGACAGATGGAGCTTCTCAGAAGGGTAAAATTAATTTGAAGTTCAGTTAAGTAATATGTCCACAAGACATTTTTTTAAACTTGTGGTGATTAAAAGCTAAACAGTAACGAGTTTGGGTGTGCACCAAAAAGTTTTGTTGTTAGATTCTAGAGAATTTTAACACAGCATTAGTTACTGCATAGTGGGGACTTACCATTTAATACTCAGTGGTTAAACACCATGCAGTTGTTGTTTAGCATTGATTCCAGTTTTATGTTTAGGATCTAGATACAGTCTGAATAGTGTGTGCCACTCTGCTACTGTCTTCTAAATGTTTGTTCTACCTGAAACCATGTAAAATAAACAGTGCAAAACACCATGGTAAGGGGAGCTTGGTGTAATTGTGCCTAAGAACCGTGGTACACACTCTGAAATGAAACAGAAGAAACCTCCTCAGTGATAGCTCCTATGAGAAAGACACTGCTATGCTGCAAGTTTCTAGCTGTTTGGTAAAACAAACAAGGCCTCAGTAAGGGTGTTAATTCCACTTAGCATGCTGAGCAGCTATTTTCTGCCCAGTCAACTGATTTCTCCTTACTGTCCAATGCGCACACAGGGTCTTATCCGGCTTCGATTGAATTAAATGGCAAAACTCCTGTTGACAGCTTCATGAATAGGTCCTTCATATACTTCATTTCATTGGCTTCACTAGATCTTAGAAGAGCTACAGTGCTAAAGAACTACAAGGGTGTATTATAGGAAAACAAGTGTTGGAAGCTAACACATTTATTTGAGCATAAGCTTTCGTAGGCTTTAACCCACTTCATCGGATGCATGCAGTGGAAAATACAGTAGGAAGATGTATATACACAGAGGACATGAAAAAATGGGTGTTGCCATACTAACTATAATGAGACTAATCAATTAAGGTGGGCAGTTATCAGCAGGATGAAGTGGGTTTTAGCCCACGAAAGCTTATGCTCAAATAAATTTGTTAGTCTCTAAGGTGCCAAGTATATCTCGTTCTTTTTGCTGATACAGACTAACACGGCTACCACTCTGAAAAGTGTTGGAAGGTTAAGTAAAGATGGGGCAGAGTGATGTAAGACAAATTCCTATTGTATTAAATGGGAGCTGAGAGCTCTCTCCAGATGAGGCCTATAATAATTGTTCTACAATATTGTACAACACCTAATACAATGGAGTCCTGGTCCATGACTGAGGCTCCTTGGTGCTACGATAATACAGATAATAATTAATTAGGGCTTATTTCTGCCGTGTAACATTATTCCTTAAAGCTTCAAGGAAAAAAATTAAGATCTAAAAAAATGTTGGCATGGTACAGTAAATCATTACTTTACTTCTGTATTTTTAACTGCATCCTCTTTCAGCTCTCATAAAGTCACCTGAAAATGAACCTGAAGGATTACAGACATGCTTGTAGTTCTAAATGTTGCCACAAGGTGGATACCTAATTACAATAGGCACATGCTTTCCACATACTCTCTAGGCATCTCTCTGTAAGTGGCAGCAGTGACAAATTATTTAAATAAATAAAAACAAAACAATTTTCAAGGACAAGATCCTTTCCTGCCAGCAGGCAAAAGACATTCCATACAGGAGCCCATCTTCCAGCTGTCAAATAACATTAGAAGCCAGCATGAGAATGACTGTCACTTTTTGGTGGCTCGCCCAACAGATATAACTAACAGATTTTGAAAGTGTGGCTCATGTAGAAGAGGGAAAAAGTTGAGCTAATTGAAACTTGGTGAAATTTCACTTCATTGGTGAAATTCTGGCCTTCTTGAAGTCAATAAGAGTTTTGTCATTGACTTTAGTCAAGCCAGGACTTCATCCATATGACTAGTTTATTTCATTTCAGTCTATTTGACGTCACATTCCCCCACCCCCCTCCACCTCCGCATTCCTAGTTTCAAGTACAGTTTGGATATGAATGAACTCAACATCTCAAAATGACAGTTGGGGGAAAAATCTGGAATTTTGCATGGTTGCCGCATGAAATCCTAAATCAACCCAGGCTTTCTAGAAAGACTGATTCTTAATTAATCTTTAGAAGATCCTTGTTTAATTGAGTTGCAATGACTGAGTTTTCTGTGGTTTCATGTTTTTTTTTTCACACAGCTACATTATAGTAAGAAAGAAAAGGGGAGTCCGTCACTAAAACCCATTCATACAGCAGTCCTACCCTATGCCCTATGGATGTGGACACAGTTTGCAGGAGTCTAGGAATTTGCTTTCTCATGGATGCGACAGTCTTTATTGGGAATAGAAAGAAACTATGTGTGTTATAAGGTAAGATAGGACTTGGTCAGTAAAGCTAGATTTCATGTCTATCATAACAACTAAGTTCAGGAATAGTCAGGCAAAATTCTGCTCTTGGGGTGGGAATGGGTTCCCGCTGGAGTCTATGGGAACTGAATACACAAAATCCAAGCAGGGAACTTTAGTTTCTAAAATGTCAGTGTCAAGTCCTTAGTCCTTTTTTTGCCTAGGAACGTACGGTTTATGTTGCACACACAGAGGGAACTTCTATGGCTGTCATCCTGTGCTAAAGTACTGTTGGAAAGGCTGGCGTTGCCTTGTGAACCCTTAACTGGTGCAGTGAATGAGTTACACAGGAAGCTAAACTTTCCCAGCTGCACATCAGTGCACAAAACAACGTCAAAAAGGATCAGCTTTGTTCACATTTAGAATGAATAAACACCGAGCATGACAGCAGTGGCTGTCCTTCAGGGCCACTTTGCCCTCTCTGAATGATCTGTATCCGTAGGCCACTCAAGCTGAATTTCTTTAGCTCTGCTCTTCTCGCCTTTTCCACTGACTATTTCACATTTACTGAAATTAAGTAATATAGGAGTAACAGTGTTTAGGTTGTTGGATTACTTTGACAGGCAGTGGAGATGCTCTGATTTTTCTCTCTAAATATGTGTGCCTCTGCACATGCTTCTTCCCTCTCCTTCACCCTCCCCCCCACACCCCTCGGTAATAGTTATGCCTTCAGGAGGATGAAAGGTTTAAGATGATCCCATTAGCCTAAAGTATGTAGATATACATCCCTTAGATGCTGATGTTCTGTGGAAGAGAATAGTTGGTTAGGCCACAGGATCAGTATGTAGTAGGACTGTGGGTCTTAAAAATAACCTGGACAAATATTATTGTTCACACCCATCTCCCTCAAATAATTGGAAAACTAATATCTGGACCAGTTTAGACCCCAAATGAATCAAATTTAAATATGAGCTGAACTCAAGCAGGGCAGAACGGCTGCTGTTTTGCCCACAAACTTGCTTTGCTGAAACATTTTGTGAGTCCTGAGGATAGCAAGTCACAAAGGCCTGAACAAGCAAAAAGTACTTCCCTAAAAATCTCCCCTTCCTGTCAACAAGCCAACAAAACTCCCTTTAGCAAGAGGTTTGCCAGATTCGAGAAGAATTAAGCAAAGGTCAAAAATAATCTATGCAAGATGTCTCCTCTCATCTTATCTCATCTTAAAAGTTCACATGGCAGATTCCACCTCCAAACAGGCCACTGCAAAAGGAACAACTGAGAACAAAGATGTAACTGTGTGATCAGCAACCATGGTGGTTTTGATATCGTAGTTATTGATGGATGTCCGGTGCACATGCCCCTACTGACCCCCCTGAGCCCATAAAATCCCTAGTACTAAAAGTACAAACAAGTGCCCTTATGGTGCTGATGTTGAAAGGACCTGAAAGGTGCAGTGTAGTTTTGTGTATGTGTGTTTGTGTTTTTTTTTAAGTGATTTTTCCGCTGATGGGAGATTTGTTTTACACTCTTAATACTCAGCTTGTACATAACACTTTTTCATCAGTAGATCTCAGAACTTCAACCATCTGGCACACTTAACTCTGTGATCATACTGAGAATTTACTAATTGGACTTTAATAATGGTGAGTCAGTGGGTGTTACTGGGTTGATCTGCCTGGATATTGCCTGCTAATCAGTCATCTGCCTACCTTCAGCTCTAAGTATTTGAGCACAGTATTTGAAACAGTACAAGCAACATAAAGATTCAGCAGTCAAGCTTGATCTTACAGGAGATGTTGTTACACTACACCTTTGTTATAGTGTGGCAATATTCATGCACAAAATGCCTATCAGCCATTTGCAGTTTATACCCAGGGATCAAAATACACCACATGGGGGTATAGGATAGGAAACATCTATAGATGTGGTAAGGCAGGGGATAAAGGCCAAGTTTCAGAGTGAATCACTGAGCATTTGGATCCAGGGGCCTCAGGACATAAAATCGATGATTGTTTTATGACACTTACTGTGAGAATGTGTTAGGAGCTGGGAGAGGAGAGGGGCCTTGGGATAGAATTTCAAAAGGATTAGAGAGTTGGTAGGAAAAGAGCCTCTAGGAGGCAGCATGAGATGGTGGAGGCAGCAAAGCAGAAGGCTGTGGAGTAGGGGAGACAGGGAGGTAACTAAGGGAATGGAAAGACTTTTGGTACTTGAGGGATGTAGGGAATGATCCGAATGATAGGGAGAGTTAACATCCAAGAGGAGAGCTTGGGATGAGTTCATGGGGGATCCTGAAGGCTCTAGGAGGGACACTTTGAGTTGGATTTGGGGAAAGACTGGAAGTTGGTGCAAATTATCAGGTTGGCAAAGATATTTACTCATCTCTGAGGACCCAACCAGGCAAAATTGGGACAGACTGACATTAGGAGAGATGGGGTAAAGGAAAAGAATAAAGGTGAAAGGAGAGGAAGTGTAGAGAGATTCTGATGTCACACTATGGACTTCATTGTGGCTATTCTTGACTTACACTTGTGTAAATGCAGAATCAGGCCAAATGTCTATTGCAGGGCACAGCAGGCATTTCTGAACCTAGGAGACCAGCGGCAATGTTTGAAAAATAAGCCATATTTTCTTTCACTTGGGGATTTTGAAAGGCATCATCTTTTTAATAGCATTTTGAGCTTTTTTTAAAAAAGTCTAATCTACCTTGAAATACAGAACAGGAATGCTTTGGGGGTGAAAGAGCACTGAGGTGTCTCTTTGCAGACTTCAAACAAACCCTGCAGTGAGTAAATCCATATCAAATTCACGTAAAATTGGGTTGGCCAGCAAGCTTTGATGTCATTGAAATGCTACACAAAAATTCCTCAACGGAGAGATTATCCATTAAGATTTTTAGTTCAGCCAAGCAAATTTTAAACAAAAAAAGCTTCTTTTCTAGTGAGCTCTAGCTAATAGCAGTAAGCATTGCTAAAGTGCACATTTTCTGATGTAAATTGCATCAATTTATCCATCTACCTGTCTGTCTTCTGCCCCTTCCCCCAACAACATTCAGTTGTCTTGTAACACAGTTATTGTCAGATACTATCATCAAATATCAACATGGAGGGTAGGCTTGACTCTGCTTTTCCAGTTTCAAAACCTCTTATGGAACCCAGGACTTATTAATTCAGCATAAGATGCATAGGAATCAATTATTTATTTTTTGAGTCTACAGCAGACAAACCTGAAGATGTTGCTGGTATATCTTTCTTTGTATGCAAGCCAAGAGAAGACTTAAAAAAGGTATTTAAATTCTGCCTGTCTTTTTCCTTCACTCTGGTGAATCTGCCATTTTGGTGTCACATGTGCTTTTCACAGACAGATCAGAGTTGTTTAATTTCCTGTGTATTTAGAAAGAAAGGAATGATGGGACCTAGAAATCTGATTCTGATACTCTCTCCCCACTTTGTTAGCTGTACTAATTGGTAATACTGATTAACTTGATCCACGAATAAATAGAAAAGACTGGCTCTAAATTCAGTTCAACTCTAAACTGAACCAGAACCTTTTCAAATGGTTGAGATAAGTCCCCCACTGAAACCAAGGAAAAGCACTCCATGAGGCCTATGTCCATGCAAAGTTTCAGATTGCAAGCTGCAGTGGCTTTTGACGTAGTCTTCTAGAGAAAAGTGTGATTTGAATTATTTATTTACCGTAGGGAAAAAGGTATATATCACGCTGCAGAATCCAAAACTGGCTGGTGGGATTTTGTTCAAACTTAAAAAAAAAAAAAAAAAAAAAAATTGGAGTAGAGACCAAATTTGGAAGATTTCAGCCTCTGAGGTGACTGATTTGGAAAGCAGTGAGATTGTAAAAACAGGGATAAACTGGAAATGGCTGTGCAAGCTTAATGGTAGTGCACACTACTGTTTGCTGTACTACAGTGCTTCTGATAGGGACAATAATGCAATGGATAGGCATGATATTATATATCCTTATAATACAGGGAAAAGGATAGCTTTGAGAGGATTCTTTCCTGCAAACAGATCGGTATTATTTTTACAGAACCACAGAGATGCAGGCAGTACAGCACAAGGGATAAGGATGCAATGTTGTTGTTGTTCAATTGAGGGAAACCTGGGATTTTGGAGAGGGAAAGAGAAATGCCTTTAGTGCTAATTCGGTGAAGAAAGGGGCATTATATAATAATGCTCCTCATTAGTTTTATACACAGCTCTGCTCCTTGGTGCACAGGGGAAAGACAAAGTGATAGTCACATTCATCCCAAAGCACCCTGCCTGGGGCAATAACAACTGGTGGCACACTAGCCACCCCACTTCTTGAGGTCCTCAGCAGTTGCCGTTAAATTATTTCCTTCTATGTTGATGCATCATGAGGAGGAAGATGCTCACTGTACCCTCTCCATCCTCCAATATGAGGCCTGCTGAAATTGGCCCATAGACTACAGCACTCAGCGAGTGCCCTGTGAAGGGCCATATGCAGCAATATCCCTGGTCTTTGTGAGCTCAGATGCCCATGTTAAATATTTTAAAGCTGCCATATTTAGTTTCCATGATATGTTTGTGTCTTTACTTTGCATTGACTTGTGCCAGTGTATATGTATCAAAGCTGAACCCATCCCTACACTTACCCCTGTTGTAACAAACTTCCATAGTGCCTCTCAGCCTGCCAACAGAAACAGAGCCACTGAGAGGTCAACCCACTTGCCCAGGCCCTCACTGCAAGTGACAGGCAGAGCTGGCAATTAAGTGTGAGAGTTTAACTCCTAGATCCCGGCTCTCATCCCTCTGCCATGCCCTACTACTTCCCTGTGAAGATACGGGCTGTTGACTGCATTAGTCAAAGGCGCCCACATAAAGTTAACAAGATTCAGTTACCCTAACAAGCTGAAACGGGAGGCACTTCCCTGTGCAGAGAACTCCCCTTTGGAAAAGGGGTTGGCATGTGTGGGGTTCTCCTGGTGAATTTCTATAGGATTCTCCATGGGAAGCACCTCTGTTGCCATGCTCTGTGGCAGTTTGTTTTCCGTTTGACTGTATGCTTCTTTAGCTTGATTATATGGTCTGTTGCTTGTGTGCATGAATTATTGCCTACATGCATGAATAGAGCTTCAAAAGAAACCTGAGGGGTGTAATTAATAGTCAGTGTATTTTACAGGCTTAGTGACTAAGCCGACTAGGTTCTCATTGTTTGTAACCGTGAGGGGATATCCAAGTTGATTCAGGGGAGAGGGAGGGCAGATGGGAAGAGGATTCCTGTTGTAGGAACTCAGGCTTCCTTTTTGGAACCAACAGAATTGCATCACTCAAGATCACATTAAGTAATAAATGCCAGGCCTGTGGGTGAGGCAGGATGTCTCATATTTGGCCCTCTAATCCTCTCAGGGGGGTAATTCTCTGGCTGAGATGGGGCGGGGAGGAAATATCGTTTTGGGGCAGTGCTAGAGTGCTACCAGATCACGCAGTGTGTAAGGCTTTGATTTCACAGGAGTGATTCTGTCACTTGGAAGACTTTATCCAGAGTCTTCCATTTGGATTGCAGGAAAAATGGATTTATTGTAATGTTAAAAGGCTTAATTGTCAAGGAAGAGCCAAGAATCTGACAGCATGAGCAACAGCGGATGAGAAAGCCAAAGCATCTTGATGTGCCCTCCATTTAATTCATGGTTGACAGCCCAGCAGTTAGTAACTGCAGAGTTGGCAGCTGCATGACTTTACCGTGGATACCTGGCAATGTGGCAAGGAAGGGCAGCACCTGCAGAAAGTGTGACTCACTCTGCTATTGTCCTACCATAATGGAATGGCATATTACTGGTCTTTATCACTAGGTAGACAAATCCAGGTCAGTTCTAGTTCAGAGTTTGCATTGTGCTCACAGCTAGGGCCTAATTCTAGAATCCACTGAAATGTCTTTAGCAATTACTTTGCTATGGCCTATGACTTTGTTTTCTTAGGGGGAGGTTTCAAAGGCAACGAAGGGCAGTTAGGTATCCAGCTCCTACTGAAAGTCTAGTACTTACTAGGTATTGCTGTCTAACTTATTGCGAGGTAATTGCAAACATCCCGAACAACTACCAACATTTCAGACCACATCTGAATTTCTCTGTTGGCTGGGAGAAGTGCACCCCCATCCCTCTGCCCAACCTCAAAGTCCTGGAGCATGAGACACCTTTTCCTTGGGAAATCCTACACAAACCAGTGTGTTATGGCTCCAAGGCAAAGCCCTTAGGAGTCAGGAAATGCCACAGTTCAGGTTGCATGAATTACACCTTAATACTACCCCTCTTTGTGTATCCTTTACTCCCTACAACCTTTGATATGCAGCTGTAGCACCTTACAGTACTTTGTCCTACTCTGTATATGTTAGTGAAACAGCAGGTCTTGAGAGAGTGCAGCGCTGAAGGATCTTTAGATGTACAATATAAGGATCTTTAGATGTACAAAGTTTAGCCTATGGACCGTAGGAATGAAACAGATTCTGACAGTGCTTTTTGGAACTTCTTATGAAAGCTCGTCTGAGAGTCAGAACCACTGATTAGGTTAAGGCAGAAAACACTATAAATAAAAAAATTAACTATATTAGATGTGATTTGTCACAGGTGATAATCATGAAATTGTAATATCTGATGCCTATATACCATAGTGATGAGCATATTATATGTGCACATATACATACAGATGGATAGAAAAGCAGGCTAACAAAGGAGAGTTTTACTGAGACATCTGCAGATGGGTTGCTCCAGAAATAGTTAATCAAACAATCTACCAATATATCCAATGTTTTCCAGTAAGTCATTAGGTGCTTAAACGAAGTTGCTCATGCCAGTTTTCCCTTTCATTAAATATTCATATTTACTAATGGAAATTGTCTTGACAAATTGGTCAAACTGAGCAACGTATGAATTTGTGCTATGCAAAAAAAGTTGTTTTTGGAATTCCCAGGGAGCCAAAGTAATGCTTGAAATCATTAACACTTCATTGATTTTATAATTAAAAATCTGGAGAGTAAATATAGCAGGCTTTTTAGATGTTGTAATAGTCGTTAATCTTGATGCTAAGAACTGATACCCTTCTTTCCTGTGCATATTCAGGGGCTTCTGAATGTGGCGTTTACTGTTCCATTCTCTGTTTCAGAAAGTTTAACTGGATTGAGGTTATATTCATTATTTTCAAGGGGCACTTTCTTTGTTTCTTTCTTTCAAGTTACCTATCCAGGAGCCAGAGTGAGGCAGCAATAAATAATTTAAGTGGCAAATAGAGGTACCGTCAGGGTACAGGGTACAGATGCCCATCCCAGAGAATGTATCTGGCCCTGTTAATTGATGATAGTCATTTCCTGAAGCAGTAGCACCTGACTCTAAACAGACTGAACTGAGCTCAGTGCAATGCTCTCTCCAGTCCATGTTGTTATTTTCAGGGTAGTATACCATCAGGAAGTAGGAAGACATAAAATTTACTGCAGCATTTCTATTTTTCATTCTTATGTATAAATAATGGGGACCAGAGCTGGAGGAAATATGACTTTGCCCTGTTTATTCCAGCCATAAAATCAGGGCCAAACTCAGTTTTTCATTTACATCAGGATAAATTCATAGTGATATGTACTAGTAAATCTGAAGTAATGGACTTAGCAGCATAACAAAACGGAAGCTGGATCATAGGCTGTGGAACCCTCACTATTCTTAACTTTGTCAAGTCCTGTTCTGTTACACAGGGTCACCAGTACACCAGAAAGAATTACTCCTGATTTAGACTTGTTTAACAGAGTACAATATGGCCTCAGATCTTTACTCAAGAATATACATCACTTTGTAAAATGGCTGCCCTACACGGGTCTTTGCAGAACAGTTCCTGTGGGGATAAGTCTACCTAGCAATCAGCATCATTCTGGCTACCACTGGGAGCTATTATGTTACATATTTATATAAAACACATATGGAGTGAGTGTGTGGTGTGTACACACATGAAACTACAATAAATGAACATTAAGATAAATCAAACACTCAGAAGTTAGGAATACCAGAATTCAGGTTGCCTGAGGAAACATTGACTAATATTAATTTATCTTCACAAACCCCCTGGGAAGTGAGGGAGTGATATATTCCCCATTTTATAGATGGGGAACTGAGTCACAAAAAAGACTAAGAACAAAAGACTCCAGCAAATCAAAGCAGGGACTGCTGCACTGAGGGGGAAGGGATAAAATGGAATCCATCTGGGGCCACCCCACCCTCCAGGACCCAAGACTGGGCAGGAGAGACCCCACATACACATTATGACTTGCATCCGACGAAGTGGGTATTCACCCACGAAAGCTCATGCTGCAAAACGTCTGTTAGTCTATAAGGTGCCACAGGATTCTTTGCTGCTTTTACAGATCCAGACTAACACGGCTACCCCTCTGATACTATACATATTATGGTTACTAGGAACTAGATGGTCCCTCCTCTCCCCACTGTCGTGTGGCCTTGGGGGCAAACCATCTGGCTTCTCTCTGCAGTTAGTGGCAGAAGCAGCAACCTTCAGACATCGAGAATTTTCTACAGTTATGACTGAACGTTGGCTGTTGGCACCGCCTGTGCTTTTCTCTACTGCCTCTCCACAGTGTCTTCATCTCAGGGTAACTTCACACCTTACTGTCTTCTCCCCTGCTCTGTGGTCCTCACCTCCCTTCCCTTCTCTTTCAGTGAGTTGATTCCCCTCCTAAGTAACTTGACCAAAAAAGAAATTGTGCCATTGGCTGCCATCACATTGTTCACTCTGCTTGTGTGTTCCACCCCTTCCCCCACCCTGTGTCTACCTTGACTAGTTAGGTTGTAATCTCCTTAGGACAGGGGCTATCTACTACTATTTGTACAGTGCCTATTGGCCCTTAGGCACTACCATAATAAACATGATTAACAATGTATTCACAAATTTGGGGTGCCTAATTTGAGAACCTAGGACCTGATTTTTTTTCCCCAGAGAACTAAGTTATTGTATAATGCTTCATGAGTTCAAAGCACAGCTCCCATTGACTTTGCAATTGAGTGCTCAGCACAGCTGTAAATCAGATCCCAAGGTCTCAAATCATGCAGCCAGAAAATGAGGAACACACAGCTAGTGATCACCTGTGATAAGGCTGGTTGAAGTTGACTTGCTTAGCACCATGTAGGAACTCTGTGGCAAAGGCAGGGATAGAATTTAATTTCCAGGGCAGCATTTACCTGCCTTAATCATGAGCCGACCCTTCTTCCTGCTATCCTCTACCTCATTCATTAAACACTTCCAGCTTTTGCAATAAGGGTACCACAGACAAGTCTCCTTTCCTACACAACCCTGATCCTTTCCCTTGAGCAGGTCCATCCTGTGCATTGAATGATGCAGGGGTCCTATGAAAAAAACGGTAATCATGTCATTGAAGACTATCACAATGTATACACACAGGGAGGGAGGGATAGTTAGGCTTGCACAGGCAGCCTTAATTCTGGTATGTTGTAAGTCTTCAGTGCTTCATGTTGAATCCTTAATATTCTTTTAACATAGTTTTTCTGTGTGTAACTTCCTAGCATTTTTTTAAAAAGCAAATTGAAATTGAACGAACAAATTCCCTGATGTAGTATCATTGATGACATCCACATGGGTCATCAGCAGAGTTGGAAGGAAGGTTATGAGCAGCTGAAAACTGGATCTTTTAATGGGAAGTGTTGGGTAGCCTTAAATATAGGTGGCACTACCAACTTCACCTATAGTGTGTGTGCTTGGTTGTATGTGACAGTGTACATAACACATGCAGTGATGGGAACAGCAAGAGACAATCTCCTTCCCACAAAGGACTCTTCTGACCTGAAAAGAGAAAAATGCAGGTGTTCCAGCACTCAGACATAGCACAGAAAGCAGGAATCTCCGCTTCCGCAGTTAGTGCAAGAAGCTGCCTCTCTATTACATAGCACCATGCTCAGAAAGGCATATTGTTTTTTCTTTTGCAATCATTTGGAACTAATATACAGCACTATCTCTACCCTATATTCTCTGCCTCCCGTGATCTCTATTTTTCCCACCACACCTCAGAAAACAGGGAGACAGCTGGCCCTTTTTTTCCTTTGCTTAATGATAGCTTTCTGCTCTCTGAATACCAATCTGTTTTCCCCCAGTTAGCATTCACCTGCTATTAAAATACTCTCTGTAGCTGCAAATTTTTAAAACAGTATAGTGCCCAGCCCCGCAAATGTGGCATGAATAACAGAATCTCATGAATACATTTGCACTTAGATTTTAACTAGTGAGAATCCAGGGCATGGGGACTGGCTACAAAAACAACTGCGTCTGCTATTTAGATTTAAACTATAGGATCTCTTATCTGATCAAAAAGCTATTTTTAGCAGCTGTAAATATCACAGATGGAAGCACAATTACCTTATCAACATGTTATTTAAAAATTAATGAACTTGTGGAGTGCTATCCCCACCATCATAAAGCATGGGAGATCTTAAAGTTATAATTGCCTCTTTGCAAATTAAAAAAATACATGACTCAATACTATCTTCTCCATGTTGCATACATCATATAGTAATCTCTTTGGGTAAGAAAACTGTTTTAACAGTCCAGTGTTCAGTTTTCAATGTGGGTGTGTGGATTGTATTAAGTAGGCATAGCACGAAGAACTGACACTGCAAATTGAGATAATTAGCCAAGAAAACAGAACTTGTATATTTCCTGTTCAGTTTCTGAGTGAGCTACCTCTTGCAAATAACTGTTCATCAGGTTTGTACATTATCGCTGTTGCCAGCTGGCTGTCATCGTTGCTAACAGAGGTCTAGAAACCCTCCCCTAATTATCCATATGTCCACAAGATTGATACTTCAATCCAGAAGGAGGTGTTTTTCTAGGAGAACTCTGCCTCCAGAGATTTAGGAAGATAAGATATAAACCAGAAGTCAGTCCTGAGGCTGCTGAGCCTTGTCCCCAACCATCACAAGCAACCCACTCATACAAATTGCACTCACATTTGTCCAGCTGTCTCTCAAAACTAAGTTGTTTGACTCCACAATTCCTACTGGGAGGCTATTCCATGATGGTTAGAGACCTTTTAACTTCCAGGCTGAATTTGTTCAAATGGATATAAACTGGCCAAGTCCTTGTGCCAACGTTGTCCTTTATCTTAAATAGTTCTTCACACTCCCTAGTATTTACCTCCCGCATTGTATTTATAGAGAACCCTCCCTCCCAGTCTTCTTTTTGCAAGACTAAACAAGTCAAGCCCTTCCAGGCTCCTCTCAGAAGATAGGCCCTCCATTCCTCTGATCATCCTAGTAGCTCTTCTTTGCATCTGTTCAATTTCAATTAATCTTTCTTGAACATGGGTGACCAGAATTATACACAATATTCCAAAAGAGGTCTTACCAGTGCCTTGTGCAATCACATTAATACTTCTCTATGTCCTCTGGAAATGCCTCATCTAATACATCCTAGGATCATATTTGCCTTTTCTCACAGCAACATCACATTTGGGTCTCTCCTCCTCTGTCGTTTCCAATCAGTCCCCAGCTTGTAGCAGAAATTCTTATTGCATGACTTTGTACTATTGAATTTCATCCCATTTCTGTCACTCCAGTCTTCAAGGTCATCTAGATCTTCCTGTATAATAGTCTGATCCTCCTCTGTATTGACAATTGCCTCCCAATTTTGTATCATCAGCAAGTTTCATTAGCACATGCCTACTTCTTGTGCCAAGGTCATTAATAAAAAATATTGAATAAGATTGGTCCGAAGACTGGTCCTTGAGGAACTCCACTAGTAGCTTCCCACCAATCTGATAATTTTCCTTTCAGCACAACCAGTTGTCTTATACACCTTACAATGCTTGTTCTGATCTCAACCCCCTCTGCCCTGCCAATCTTCCCAACTTTAATGATAATTTCCCTTGTGGTATTATGTCAAATGCTTTACTGATGTCCAAGTATATTATATATACTGCACTTCCTTTACCTAAAAAAACAAACAAACAAAAAAAAATTTTCTCAAAGAAGGAAATCAGGTTACGCAGGCATGATCTGTGTTACATCTTCTTTACTATTTATCTCTATGAATTTAGTTATTCTTTCCTTCACAATTTGCTCTAAAATTTTGCATGCAACTGAGGTCTGTAATTGCCCATATCATTTCCCCCCTCTCCTTAAATATGGGTATGATGTTAGCTGTTCTCCGGTCATATGAGATTACCCCACATAGATGGATTTATTAAAAATCCTTGCTACTGGACTGACAATCAGAGGTGCCATTTCTTTCAGAATCCTGGGGTGGCAGTTATATGGTCACCTTGATTGACAGACTGCATTAAGCTCTTTATGTTTTCCTTCCAGCTCGGATGAGATCATTTCCATTTCCAAACACTCATTTCCATCAGCCATATTGCCTTCATGCACACATCCCATATTATTCTGATTATTGAAAACTTATTTGCTTATTATTTTAGATTTTGGGCCATAACTACGTTCTTAAATCTCCTTCCCATCCACACTGCATAGCAAACCAACCTCATCCTGCCTTATTCTCTTATCAATAACTAAAATAACCTTTTGTTTCCTTGGCTAGCACTAATTCAGCTTGACTTTAGCAATTCTCACTTTATTCCTAGGTTTTCCAACCTCTACGATGTAGCTTTCTTTGCTGATCATCCCCTTTTCCCATTCCTTTTAGGTTATCTGCTTCTTCCTAATATTTTTTTTAGGTGGTTATTCATCCAGATGGGTCTGGAGCCTTTCCCTACAAGTTACCCCTACCCCCACTATTGGGATGCAAATTTCAGATAGCTTTTTTTGTATAGTTGGCTTTGAAGAAATCCCAAACTTCCTCCACATTTAAGTCCTTGAGTTCTTCCTCCCATTGATTTAAGTGGAAGCTGCACAAATTTATTTGAGGGTAGAATTTGGTTCTGTTAAATAAAGAGCAGAAATGAATCCAATAGGATTGTATTTCAATAAGTAACACACATTATTTTTGAACATGATTCACCATCATCACTAAAAATTAGAGATCTCTTTATATATCTATGATCAGAAGTGGGTTTCTTGCCATCAGACCTCTAAACAAGCCAAAAAATTGGGCTTCCAGAAAAGCAGTGACTTCTTTCCTGCAAACACTTAATCTGGTTGAGTTTAAAGTAAAAAGAGCATGTCTTAATAACTGAGCCACAAGGAGTTTAATATTTAAAAAAAAAGATAGCTTGCAAAGTGTGGGAGGTTTCAGCAAGATATTAGTGCTGATGTTGTAGGGATTGCTCTCTGAAATTGTTCTGAATATGCAGCTAATGGGCAGTTATCTTTGAGAGGCTTTCAGAGTTTTTTGTGCCGCTGAGAGAAATTCCCCAGACAAGGGGGAGGTGAGGTAATGTCAATGTGATTTCTCATCAGTCCTGTCTTTATGAAGCAGATAATATCTATGTCATGGTGGTGCTCTTAATTAATTTAGGATGCAGTAGAGTAGATATGCTTAATTAATAGACTAATTTGATCCTCTTAAAAAAAGATAATGGGGCAGATCTTCACCTGGTGTAAACTAGCATTAGCCCCATTAAAGTCAATAGCAATATGGGGACTTGCATCATAGGAGGCACATCTCTGCATAATGTCTCTCCTTTAAGGAGTAGGGTTAGCCCTCCCTAAAGTCTTATCCAAAAATTAAACATCCCTCAGTGACCTGGATATGCTGAGAGAAGAGTTTCAGCATATGAGATTCTGGAGCTCTTTTTCCTCATTTTCCCCCTCCCAGAAACATTCTGATCTCTTTTAGCTTTCTTGTGTTCATATTTTTTTTTCAATTAAAATCCTGTATGTGGTAAACTAGAGAGAAATCCAGTCTGCCAAGTTCAGATCCCTATCCAACCTCCTACACCCAGTTTTGGAGGTATTCCAGTCTAGGGTTTTGCTTCAGGCTCATCTGTGGCATAAACTTTTGGGAATAGCTCCCTGTAACAGGGAGCTTGGAGGGCTGGACAGTCTAGTGGTTGTAGCACTTGGCTTTCAGCCCCTCACTTGGTTGAAGAGCCTCAGTCTTCAAGTCAGGACCCAGTGGGTAGGGAGACCTGGGTCCTCCCTCTTCAGCAGTTTCCAGCCCAGGGCCATGTGTGCAGCCTGACCGGGGTTGGTGGGTGGGCACCCAGCCTCTCAGCAAAGTGTCTAAATCCACTGCCCTGATCTACTTCCTATCACTGTCTCTTCATCTGGGGTATGGCCCCTCTAGTCCAATTCACTGGGGTGGCTTGCCTTCCATAGCGCCCTGTCATGGATCTTGGGCGGAGTCCTGCCACAGTCCCAGACTCCTTTGAGCAGGGCAGTCATAAGCCAAGCCCCACAATGTCTCTAAGCTTCACTCAATCAGTTACCTCAGGTTTCATAGGCTCCTACATTTCTTCCACAGTCCCCCTTGGCTGGAGGAAAAACTACTTCCTGGTGGCTGCCTTGGCTGTTAGGCTAGTGACTCTTTCTCTCAGGTAGGAAGGCAGCTAGCTCCTGCTTCTTTACCCATCAGCTGCAAACTGAGCCAGGTTCTCTCCTTCTCCCCCGCTCTTCCCCCCGACCTGGCTGCAGGTATAACGGGGCAGGGCAAGCAGGGCCCAAAGGCTCTTTTTAACCCCTGCCATGCTGGTGGGCAGTTTCTCTGCTTCATCACACTCTCTATAACATAGAATATTTCCACATTGAATGTAGGTGGGGTAGCAAGCAGCAGAAGATGTTAAGATGTTTCACTTTCACATGTCGGTATCCAAAGAGGTTAGAACTCTAAATGTATAGAGTTGCCTGAGATCGAACGGATAAAACAAGAAACCCCTTCCAGAAAATTAGCCAAACCTGAACTAAATCTTATGAGGTTTGAAATAAGTTGGCTAGTATTTCCAATGTATTTTGTTTCTTGCATGTTGTGCCTTGAGTTTCACTCAAGGACTGGAGGCAGAAGTGTCAGAACATCTGTGTTTTTTTTCCTCTTGTTCAAACACTGATCCTTGAAAAAACACTAGTGGGTTAGGATGGCTTGTTCAAATGTCTTGATCTTGGCAAGAAAGCTTTGCTGAACAAATATTTCCACAAGTTTACAGGGTTGCCCACATCTGGACACTCACTCTTTCAAATATCAAGGTCTGTGATAACATAATCTAGATTCCTAGATTATCTAGTTTTTTGGGGGTGTGCAGGACTAAGTATTGTATTAACTTACTATTTTGACAATACCCCATGCCACTCACTAGAAATTGGGGACTAATATGGGGGGAATCTAAAGGCAAATATTTGTTCCAATTTTAAAATTAATTTGCTTCATCTAAGTCGGGGGTGGCCAACCTGTGGCTCCAGAGCCACATGCAGCTCTTCAGAAGTTAATATGTGGCTCCTTGTATAGGCACCGACTCCAGGGCTGGAGCTACAGGCACCAACTTTCCAATGTGCTGAGGGGTGCTCACTGCTCAACCCCTGGCTCTGCCACAGGCCCTGCCCCCACTCCACCCCTCCCTGCCCCCTCCCCTGAGCCTGCAGTGCCCTCGCTTCTTCCCCCACCACCCAGAGCCTCCTGCATACCTTGAAACAGATGAGTGGGAGGTGCTGGGAGGGAGGGAAAGGCCCTAATTGGCGGGGCTGCTGGTGGGTGGGAGATGCTGGGAGCGGGTTGGGGGAGCTGTTGGAGGGCTGCTGACATATTACTGTGGCTCTTTGGCAATGTACATTGGTAAATTCTGGCTCCTTCTCAGGCTCAAGTTGACCACCCCTGATCTAAGTTCACTCCATCTTTGTTTGTGCTCTCCATTAACGGTCTAATGATCAAGTTCTGCTAGCACACATGTTGGGAAAGAGCCAATTTTAAAGACAAGGGTGTGGGTGTGTTTAAAAAACTCAATTTTTAATTCTCTCATAACTAATCACACCAGAAGAACTTGTGTGATGGCTGTCGTCTTGGCTGACACAACAAGGGTTGAACGGGGGACCTCCAGAGCTAAAAGCAGATCTAAGAGTCAAGACGCTGTGTAGCTGAGGGCTGTAACAACTCATGCCCTCTGTACTGATCTACAGAGGAGAACCTGTACCAATACATAAGTGGGTTACACTTTCACACTCATCCATTCAGGGAACAGAAACTAGATCTGGTGACTTTTGATGCTCAGTTACATTAAAGCAGCATAACTTGAAATTCATGAGTAATCTACAGAGTAAAAATTGTTGAAGACACATTTGAACAATGATAAAACTTGAGGAAATAGTGATCATCCCACAGTATGAAAGAAACTAAATTGGTCACATTATTTTCAGAATTATTTGTTCATCTATACCAATAATCAAGGGTTTCTCATTCTGTATGCACCTATTTTGGCTGCTAAGAACAGACTGAGGTTCATAATTTTTTCAGATGCTACTGGTCCTGGGTTTACCAATCTTAACTACTTAGCAAGCTTTCCATAATGGAGATGTCAAAACTAAGCAAGAATTAAGCTGTCAGTTCTAATACCTTATAATAAGGTTTATCAGTAATTAGTCGCTTTGACCAAGTCACGAGGTTAAGATGCCTCAAAATAAGCTGTAGCCTTAAGATTTGAATACTTGTCATTTCAGGTTAAACTGCTTATTTCTACATATCATGCATAAGCTTTGTCTTTGCTTCTGTCTTTCTACCAGGTTTAATAGAGAATCTTGAACTAGAATGATCTCTACTGGTACAATTTGCTTTGACTAGAAATATGGTCGCACTCTAATAAACCTGTTCTTAGTAAACATTTTGATGTTATCTCATACCATTTCGTATCTCAGTTCTGATCACTATTAGATGCCTAATCCTGTAAACACATAAACCTGGAGATAGCGTTTATTAATGTAAAAAATCTCATTGGCACAAATTTTCCTCCAGAGAGATGGACATTGATCTTCTTCCCTCCATGAGGAACAGGGCACAGCTGCCTCCATGGTACTCTTTCTCCAATCCCCTCTTTCCTGTAGCTCTGTGGGATTGGAGTCAGTGTTTGAGGAGAAATCCTGTTCCCCCTGAAGTGAAATCCTGACCCTACTGACATCAATGGCAAACTCTCACCAATTTCAGTGGGCCCAGATTATGGGGAAGAAAGGGTTAGTCAGAGATGGAGCCAAAAACATGCACACTGTTCACCCTGCCCCCACCAAGCCCATGAAATCTACCTAGAGCAGTATTACCTTTTCCATGCAGCCCCCATCTGAGGGTCTCAGTGGCAGTCATGGCTGGGATGTGGCTCTGATAATGAGGGCCCAGTGGAGCAGTACTGTCAGCTGACTGGGGCATTAGGATTGCTAAGGACCTAGCAAAGGCGTAGGGCATCCTTGAAGATTGCCCTGGCCACACATAGATACCGGGGGATCCACAAGGCTAAGGTATTAATTTTGCACTCACTTGTTCCTCCAGTGGAGAGATGTCTGGTCCATGACTTCCCTGTTCCCAACTGAAACACTTGAAATGGCCCCTTGGAGATGAGCCTTAAAGGTTATGAACTAAAGCCATTAAAAATATAGTTGAGTCAAGCTGCAGGAACCAGTTTTCTATCTCTGAGTATTCTTGGAGACATGAGATTTTCCATTAGAAGTATTGACTGTATTCTGTAACCCTTACACAAACATCCAGCTTCAATCGTTGTCGAGGTTTAGTCTTAGTCTGCTCACTGTGTGTCCTTGGCTGTTGAAATAAAGCCTGTCATAGGTCTCACCCCCACTTGGAACTGTTGGGCTCCAATGTGGGGACCCGCATATATTCCCCCCACCCTAAAATCCTAGGGTAGGTCTCCTTGTCGCTGCCACCACCTCGGTCAATTTACGTGGGCCGGGACACCCCTGTATTCCCACTCCTCTTTCCAGAGACGTTCCCTGGGGAAATACAGATCCACTCATCGGAGGGAAACCTCCCCCCTCCCTCTCTCCTAGCCACTGGAAAGAGATACCTGATTCAAACTGCTTGAATCAAACCCAGGAGGAACTCTCTCTTCCCCCTCCCTTCTCTGCCCGGAGATAAGCCTGTCTCACCACCGAGAGAGTGTCTCTTAGCTCCCTCCCCCTGTATCCACAGTAGAAGGGACTTAATCAAATCTTTATAGAAGAATTTATTAAAAGAAAAACAAGAAAATACAGAATCTCTATGAGCCCAAGCCGGACACTCATAGGGTATAACCTTGCTAAGTTCTGGAGAGAATCCTCTCTCGTTCTCAGTACAACCAGTACAGGCAGAATTAAGAATAATCAATAACAAACACACAGAATTGCAAACATAGGATTATTAGATGAAGACACAACGTATCTTTCTAATACTCACTATCTTGACTAGAAGAAATTAGCTCAGAAAGGTGGAAACTTGTAGAGACTTGATTAAATCGTCTGGACTCTTGCAACTCCAAACGGCTAAGAACAAAACACACAGCAACAGAGGGAAAAAGTTCCCTCCTAGAAATTTCAAATTCTCTTCCCTGATTGGTCCTCAGGTTAGGTGCCTACCAGGTACTATTTTTAACCCTTTACTAACTATTCATGACAAAGCCAAAGAAATTACCTACCTCTCCCTCCATACCAAGCCAAAGAACAAAAACCCCTGTAAGGATGGAATGGATGGAGGAGGATGGACACAGAAATCCATGATTTCTGTCTATCTTACTAACCAACTTTTCCCAAACAGGTCAAAAAGGAGAACAAAAACAAATGTGAAATACTACACTCCAAATTCCCCATGTGTTCTGTCCATTAATAGCATCTTTCCCAGCTTCTGCGAAAATACCAAGCAATCCAGAAACCAACATGTAAAAGGTGAAGTGCTGTCATTAGGGATCCATGTGCCATTTTATAGTTGATCATAGTTTCCAGTTGTTAGGCAAGTCCTGAGGGTTATAGCTGAGCTCCTTAACATCTTCAGTTAAATAAGCATTGAACCAATAAGACTCCTTCCCCCCCAAAAGTGGGGGAGGGGAAGAGAGAGGAACCTACAAGAAGTAACCCCTCCTTGCAAACTCCAGGATCCCTGTAAGATGAGGGCTCTTTCAGATATGGACATACTGGTCAATTCATATTGCTTGGGTTGAACAGCTTTTTCATACTGGCCCCCGTCATTCCTGACTTCTGCCTGATTCCAGGTGATGAACGTGCACTGAACCAGAACAGTGTACAGTACTGTGTTCACAACTCCCTAGGCTCTTGCAGAGATTTTTCTTCAGAACAGATTCAGAACTGAAATACGATTACATGACAATTCACATTATGCTCCACTGATTATTTTCCCTGGATGATTCACGTAGTGTCTCAGTCTATTTTTGCACTAACTGGATCAACATGTCACTTTATTTTTTTTAAGGTGACTCTAGCAGGGTGCTGGTGCAAAAGCACCTAATTAGCCCCTGCCCCAGTCAGCTCCAATCAAGGGAAGCAGATTGGGGCTGATGGAAGAGACCTGATGCCGGCCTGAGGATTGGTAACACCGGCTGGCCTGACAAGCCAAGGGCTATAAAGGCTGGGAGGGAGCCAGAAGGCAGGGGGCAGCCAGAGAGAAATCAGTTAGGGAGAGAAATGGAGGCCTCCTAGCTGAAGGCTGACTCTGCCGTAAAAGAGGTTGAATAATCCTGTAAAGCTTGTAAATAGATAGACACTGGTGGTGGGATAACTGTGTCTTTATTTACTTACAGGTGTTGTGCAACCCTGAAGCCTCTCTGAGCCTTATTGGGGCAGCAAGCGGGCCCCAGGAAGAGGGGCGGGTTGTGAACCCTGTTATGGTGACAAAGAAAGAAAACAGAAAACTTCCCTCTGGGTTATTCCCTAAAATGTCAGCTGTATGAACATATTGTTTGGGATAAATCTAGTTAAGGGCTATATCACGTTTCTTCTGTGTGTAGGATTGGACTGACACAAACTCCTAATTCAAATCCCATTTAGGTTTATTGACCTACAAAATTACTTCTACAAGGCTAATAATGCGAGGCACTGAATAGTTGGGTTACTGAAAAAAAAGGATGCACTGGTCAGTTATTTAAATACAGCTATATATCAACCTGCAATACATAGGTTGGATTTGATAGTTGACACATTCCACTCAATTGTCAAATAACATAATAGTGCCACATAAATAAAGCTAGAAACATAATGCAACATGGATGAGAGCCTTAAATTGGCAATTTGACTGTTATGCCTATAACACTAAGATTCTTCCAAGACACTGTCTACTACATGATTAAATACTATATCAAAATACCCATCTGTTGTTGAACTCTGCATTCAAACTGACCAGCTAACTAAACTAAACCTCCCCTAAATGATTTTTCTGCCTGTGTCCTGCCACAGTTTAGTATACATGTAATACAAATGTTGCTTATACTTATAGTTCTATCTTGTGCATATATTTAATCTCTCTTAGAAAATGTCTAATAACAATAAATGTAAAAATTAAACCAGATTTGGATAGCACTTTGGATGTGAGTCACCAAAGTATAATAATATTTTCTTTCCTCCAACTGCAAGTTATCTATTTCAGACTATTGTATGTTCCTACTGACAAATAAGCAGTTGTCTTGAGTTATCTACAGCTCCTTTGGCTGACTTCCTGTGATTTAAGGATTTTCCTAGCTCTGCTATTAGTGTTTAAGGCTCTTAATTCAGGGGTTTACTCACACTACATGCTGGTATGTGTATGTTTAGGTGAGTAGAGCAATGTGGGTTTGCATATTTTTTGATTGATGATTTAAGAGGTGATTTGGGGGAGATAGGGTATTAGGGCTGGTCAGAGAAATTTTGACAACCATATTCAATAACAATACATAATACTAGAATAAAATACAATATTTTAAAAACTCAAAATTGAAACAGAACATTTAAATTTTGATGAAACAATGACCTAAAACATACATATATTTTCCTTCATAGAAAACTTCAAAACTTTTGTTCAGTTTTGGAATGATTTTGCAAAAATCTCAAAATCCTTTGCAAAATGGAAATTCTATCCTCTACACAGCTCTAGTATTAGATTTGCCTGCCCAGTCCTCACATTGGATCTGTAGTCTGTTTCTGGTTTACAGAAAACAGTGTGGCCTACTGGATAGAGCACTGGTCTTGACAGTGGCACTGGAACACTTTCTTGATTAGGGAGCTGCGCCCCCCCCCCTTACCTCTCCCTGTGTCCCTATAGCTGGGTCTGGGAGCAGGGCCGTGGCTCCTGGAGGGGGGACTCAGACAGGAGTAAGGGGGCCAAGGTTGGAGCAATAGCTGGGGGCAAGTGCCACTGGGACCCTGGGCATGGGGATGGCAGCCAGGACCCCGCATGTGGCTGGGGCCAGGACTGGAGCAGCTGGGCGCGGAGCTGGGCGCAGGGATGGCAGCCGGGACCCCGTGTAAAACCTGGAGGTGCTGCAGCACCCCCCCGCACCCTAAGTTCCTGTGCCTGTGGATCTTGGACTTTGGAGATAAGAGTTCTATTTCAGACTCAGCCACTGGCTCACTGGATGACCTTCAGCAAGTTTTTCCACATAGGTGCCTCAGTTTCCCCATCAGTAAAATAGGGATAATGATACTGATTGCCTTTGTAAAGCACTTTGAGATCTAGTGATGAAAAGCATCACATAAGAGCTAGGTATTTATTATTTATTATTATAAGATGTATCTTGTTCTATTTTTAATAGTATTTTGTATTTTTGTTGTTTGGGTGCAAACACAGCTGCTAAGAAAACCTTGATGGATGTCTTGTATAACCTCTCAAAGAAAGACCTTGTAATGGGCACTACTACTAAAAACAAACCAACCAACAAAAAACCTCACATCAATCACACTACAGTATTTGCGTGTACCAGGGTATTCTGGAGGGACAATTCTTGAGCAGGGAACACTGGAAAATATTGTAATACAGTTAAAAGCCACAGTAAGGAAATCATGTTTGTTTGTTTTTTAAAGCGGCCAAGAATGCACAATGAGAGAGAGAGAGCACCCCTAAAATGCAGTCTAGAAATTGCTAGAGGATAAAAGCAGTTTAGTGTTATGTTTCACATGAATCATTAAAGGACTGAAACCTTCCTTTCATTATTTGATGACTGCACAGTTTTAATTAGGGTGACCAGATGTCCTGATTTTATAGGGACAGTCCTGATTTTTGGGTCTTTTTCTTATATAGGCTCCTATTAACCCCCACCTTCGTCCCGATTTTTCACATTTGCTGTCTGGTCACCCTAGTTTTAATTGTCTTCATTGTATTTCCCCAAGGAAGCAACACGTTGCTAGCGTCCTCTGCGTTAACTTCCTGTTCTTCCCTTAGAGTTTCCTGTTCCTTCCAAACTATAGGGCTGTGCAGCAATGAGGCAGAAAGAGGACAGTGTTTTGACCCTGGTCACAAGTAACCTTTAATACACAAAGACTCAGTTAGCTGTAATTCCTGTGTAACTGCAAGTCAGTAAGTAAAAATGACAATGTGATGACTAATAATTTACATACTTGTAGCATTTGCAGAGTACTTAGTGCCAGTCATTGTAAAGCATTATCTAAGCTTGTTGCAGAGATACTTAGCCACAGGGAATTTGCTTTATACATTGAAAAGAATGGCATGTATTTCAGTACCCATAGTAATGTCTGTTTCCTTAGCTTAAATAGCAGTATCCAGTGTTCTTTCATTTCGCATATCGTTTTATGTATAAGAAGTTAAATTCCTAGGCAAGATAATTACATGTAAATGCTGCTAGGCTATTACACTCAAGGGGCCAATTTTCTAGCCATTTGTTGGCATCTGAAATGTCAAATTTATTGCATAGAGGGTATAGTAATGTATACTACATATACTTCAAAATAGGATATGAAAGGCTCTAATCAAGTCTGCAGAGGTAAATTATGAAGATAGCTGGGCATCACAGTAGGAAATAAGCTTATTTAAGTTAAACCAAACGATTGTTTTATTTAAAATAGACTGTGGATGAGTTTATATGTTGAGACATTGTCAGCCTCTCAAAGTCCTTGAGAGAGTCCTTGGAGGCAAGGTTAAGGTGCAAAGGAAAATATCATAGTGGAGCAACATGGTTTTAGGAAGGGAAGGAATGCTGTAGACCAGGGTTTCCCAAACTGGGGTCTGTGAGTCGTGTCCGGCTCCAAGGGATCCGTGAGTCTTGTCCGGGGCCGCCGGCCGTGCTGATCAACTCCTCCCCTCCTTCCCAGTGCCTCCTGCATGCCACAGAACAGCTGTTCAGTGCATCCAGGAGGCGCTGGGAGGGAGGGGGAAGAGCGGTGATGGGACACACTTGGGGCAAGAGGTGGGAAGAGGGGGGGAAGAGGTGGGGCAGGGGTGGGGTGGAGAGAGGGGGTCGAGTACCCCCAGGTAGAGAGGAAGTCGGCACCTATGCTTCCTTAGTTGTACATACCCCCTGGCACCTGGTGGAGTCTCAGCCACTGCCCTGGCAGTGATAGGATTTATGCTCCTTCCTACCCTACTAATATGGATCCCTAGAAGGGGGTGGGGGATGGTTCCACTTCACTTTATTTTTCCTTTATGATTCAGCTAGCTTTAAAGAGACCTATTGCCAGTATTTCATGCCTAATGTGTCCTGTGCTCGAGCCAGCGTTGCATGCTCATTGACAATCAGCTCTTCCCCCTCCCTCCCAGTGCCTCCTGCATGCCGCTGAACAGCAGGAGGCACATGCAGGAGGCACTGGGCAGGGCCGGCCAGAGGGGGGGGGGAAGTGGGGCAATTTTCCCCAGGTCCTGGGCCCGGCAGGGACCCCCATGAGAGTTTTTTTGGGGCCCCTGAAGCAGGGTCCTTCACTCGCTCCTGGGGCCCCGAAAAACACTTGTGGGGCCAAGGCCCCCGGAGCTTCTTCTGCTCCAGGTCTTCGGCAGCAATTCAGCAGTGGGGGGTTCTTCCGCCCTGGGACCTGCCACCAAAGTGCCGGGTCTTCGGCGGCAATTCGGTGGCAGGGGCCCCCTGCTGCCGAAGACCCGAGAGCCCCTGAATCCTTTGGGCAGCCGTGGCACTGGGAAGGAAGGGGGCAGTGGGGATGTGGTGTGTTCAGGGGAGGGGTGGAAAGAGGCGGGGAAGAGGAGGGGCGGAGGTGGGATCTTGGGGGAGAGTGGGGGTGGGGTCTGAGGCTAAGCAGGGGATTTGGGTGTGTGTGAAAATTTTTAAATCAAAATGGGGGTCCTCGGGTTGCTAAAGTTTGAGAACCGCTGCTACGCACAAAATTTGAAAGAATGATAAGCGGAGGGTGTAACTGCTATGTAGTATTTTTTGATCTTGATAAAGCATATGACTTGATTCCGCAGCAGTTGGTGTTTGGATCATTGAGATGGATGAGAGGGAGACTTCATGAAGTGAAGATGATAGAGGAGCTGTATTGAGGATCCAGAGCTGTGGTAATAATACACGGAATTTCAGAGAGTTTTGAGGGGACTCTTGGATTGAGACAAGGCAGTGTGATGATGAGTCCACTTCTCTTCATCCTGGTTATGGAGTTAATTAGTAGGAGAACCAAACCTGTGGAGACACAGAAAAAACTAATGTATGCTGATGATTGAGCCCTTTTGGCAAAGAGGGCTTGGTAAATATGGTATCGGAGTGGATACCAGGGTGAAAACCATGGTTTGAAGGTAAGCACAAACAAAACTGAGGTTATGTAAGTAGAGACGGTGGAAGAAGAACTGATGACTGAATTTTCAGCAGAGAAGCTGAAGCAGAAGAAAGAAAGAATTTGTGTGCCGTCAAAGAGAGATCTGGAGAAATTAAGACAGGAATCCAATGTGCATGGGCAGCAGTCAAAATGGTAGCAGTACTGTAGGACTGGCAGTTAAGTAACAAACTGAAAGAAAAAGTGTATGCTGTGTGTATTTGTCCTTGTTTGTTCTATTGTTTGGAAACTGTGGGACTTATGGTGATGGAATAAAAGAAGATACAGGTAGAAGAAAACAATATACTGAGGAAAATGGTAGGCAAGCAGAGGATAGACAGTGTGCCTAGAAGACATGAAGGGGAAGATGAACTGGAACTGACTGTGATATGGTGGAGAGTGCACACTTGTGGTAGGCGGGACGTGTGATAAGAACAGGAGAAGGACGACTAGCAAAGAGAGAGAGGAGGATGAGGGCAGCAAAAAAGGATGTGGAAGACTGAGGAGATGATGGAAAATCTCTGTGAAGTTTGAAGAGAAAAGGACTGGAACTCCAAGATCTATGAACCTGTGCCATGGACTGGAAGGTGTGGTGAAGAATCATGGTATCTCTGACCGCATGAAAGTGGGAAAAGGAGCTGAGAAATTAAGTGCATATGAGGTTACTTGTTCTCTCAATGTTACCAGAGGCAAGTGCTACAGTTTTTATAGGACCTCTTGCAACTAGCTAAACATAGCTATCACACAAAATTCCTTATATCTTCTCCTTCCCGTTGAGCCAGAGATAACAAAAGACCTTATTTTCTTCTGGTATTATAATGAATTGGATTGTGTGCATGTGTGTGTTTGCTCTCTAGTGTGCAATTTGTTGCCTGTGTCATATGCTCCACATTGCTGACAGAGGAGACTTTCCCTTAGCACAAGCAGCAGGAGCACATTCTTTTGGATCAGAAAATCTGGGTTCTGTCCTCACTGTTTCTGTGATGTTTCAGTATCCTGTGGTATGATGACCATGAGGTTCTTGGCTGTCCATACATTTGTTTGTAATATTTTGAATTTTCTGCTTCTAGTTTTGAGCTAAAGTTAGGAAATGCAAATAAAAATCTCACTCAGTGCTCCTAATCTTAGTTTGCCTCAATTAGAATCTGTCTCTTTCACACAGCCCAGTGTTGCTCAGCTTTCCTACCTTACCAGATGACCGTGGCCATATTAGCCAGATCATGCCACCTTCGCTTCGCTTCTACATGCTACAGTCTATGGTGAATCTTGGGCTGGTGCTTAGAATAGCCCCTTTGATTGCTGGCTCCCCCACAAGGGAATGGTGAAGCATTTGATCACAGCATAGAGGTTAAGGAATAAGGCCCCAATTCTGCAATCTTTTTTTGTGAGCAATGGACTACCCTCTTGAATAAGCAATGCTCAGTGTGAGTGAGGGTAGCAGATTTGCTACCCTCAAAGGTATGAAGTGGGAGTCCAGAGTAGCAGTCATAGAAGCCTGAAGTAAAGACTGATATATGTACTAGTGGTAGGCCACCATTGCTTTTTAGTTAGTGCCACCAATGCTTGCTTTCAGTTTTCTATGCCGGGTCAAAGTCCTGTGGCAAGCCCTGAATAAATGTTTTCCACAGGGATACTCCATGGGCGTCATGGAAACAAAATTCTCCCACCCATGTCCCAGCGGCCATTACTGCAGCCCGTAGGGCTTGAGTAGCTTCAACAGCCACTGCACTTCCCCATATGGAGGAAGTTTGGCTTGTGGATCCATCTTGTTCTAGATCAGAGGTCGGCAACCTTTCAGAAGTGCTGTGCCGAGTCTTAATTTATTCACGGTTTTGCGTGCCGGTGATACATTTTAACCTTTTTAGAAGGTCTCTTTCTATAAGTCTATAATATATAACTAAACTATTGTTGTATGTAAAGTAAATAAGGTTTTAAAAATGTTTAAGAAACTTCATTTAAAATTAAATTAAAATGCAGAGCCCCCCGGACCGGTGGCCAGGACCCAGGCAGTGTGAGTGCCACTGAAAATCAGCTCGCGTGCCGCCTTCGGTACCCGTGCCATAGGTTGCCTACCCCTGTTCTAGATCAATTTGCCACATCTCTGCCCCTTCACTGTGAAATACAGGTGATGAAGACCCCTTATGTAGGCTCTCCACATACCAACCCCCTCTGTACAACAATATCACACCAATTCCATTGTGCTCAGGGTCTTCTATGGTCCTTACTCAGGCTAGAGGATTTTGGCCGTTGCAAATTAAGCCTAATGAGCCGTCTGCAGCATTTCACTTGATGCTAACTTCTTTTAAAGTTTCTGTTTATAAAAAGAGAGGCAATCAATATAAACTCCTATCTTCTTGTAAGATAGATCACTAATGAGTTGTAATTGCTTTCCTACCCTACAGGAAACTAACTTCTTGAAGAGTTAAGGATTATCTTGCTGCATGGCCCTAGGAGGTTATTATTTTGGAAATTAAATTAATTAGTTTAGACCTATTACAAGCAGAGAGAGCTGAAAAATGGCAGAGCCGAGGAAGAACAATGCTTTTCTGAAACTGCAAAAACTGAGAGTGAAAGGGCTGTATTAGCAAAATTATGTTTTCCTTTGGGGGTTGTGCAGTTGTTGGGGGAAAAGTAAAAGGTTGTGCTGAATGTACGTGTGTGTGTGTGTGTGTGTGTGAGAAAAGCAAAGAGCTTCAGTCACTTCTTTAGGGGAGAGGAGAATATATAGTTAATACATAGCTTTGTTGCATTCAGCTGTGTACATTGTAAAGCTGGAGCTATCATCTTACTTGCCGTATCCAAAGGATAGGAAGGAAACAGAACTATTAATGACAGTCAGATGAGCAGGATTTGGCCCATGTTAGAGTATCTATATTTAGAGACCCAGTATGAGGCAACCAAAACGGATTATGATTATGAGGCTCTACATAGTGTTTCTTTAAATGTGCAGCAGAAAGTCAGGAATGGGTCAGAAGTGCTAAAATGAAGCACTGAATGAGAGGGAGAAATGGAGTAGCATTAGAGATCATTAATAATGCTTTACTTTTATTACAATTATCTAGATTTTAACACTGAGCTCATCACCGCAGTATCTGAGTGCCTTATGGCACGGTGGCAGGCACATTGACCCACATTTTTAAATTCAGGAAAAAAATTATTAGCCATGAAGATCTCCAGGAGGAAGGCCAGGAAAATTCCATAGTGGCAAACACAGGATGGATGGTGATATGCTGGCAATATGTTCAGAAAGTGCTTTCCCAGACATTTCCCCCTTTACTTCTCATGAAGGAGCAGAAAGGAGAAGTAAGGGGCTAGAAAATCTGTTCATTTTACTTCTCTGCACTTAAGGAAAAAAGGCTTTCTCATAATGAAGGAGGGAGTCTGCATTTGGCAAATGCTGGACTGTCAATGTTGATTTTCAATAAGTCTTGGAGCACTGGGGAAGTTCCAGAAAATAAGAAGAAAACCAGTGTTTGTGCCAATTTTTAAAAAGGGATGAGCTGGGTAATTATAGACCTGTGAGCCTGGCATCGATCCTGGACAAGATAATGGAGTATCTGATGCAGGACTAGATTAATAGTGAACTCAATGAGGATAATGTAACTAATACAAATCAACATGGGTTTGTGGAAAATAGATCTTGTCAAACTAACTTTAAATCTAATTTTGATTAGATTACAAGTTTGGTTAATAAAGATAATAGTGTTGACATAATGTACTTTAGATTTTTATAAAGCATTTGAAGTGATGCCTTGTGGCATTTTGATTAGAAAACTAGACCTATATAAAATGAACATGGCACACATCAAGTGGATTAAGAACATAAGAACGGCCATACTGGGTCACACCAATGGTCTATCTAGCCCAATATCCTGTCTTCCAATAGTGGTCAATGCCAGGTGCTTCAGAAGGAATGAACAGAACAGGTCATCATCAAGTGATCCATCTCCTGTTGTCCAATTCCAGTTTCTGGCAAACAGAGGCTAGGAACAGTCACAGCAAGGTGTTGCATCCCTGCCCATCCTGGCTAATGGCCATTGATGGACCTATTCTCCAGGATCTTATCTAGTTCTTTTTTGAACCCTTTTGCAGTTTTGTCCTTCACAACATCCTCTGGCAAAGAGTTCCACAAGTTGACTGTGTGTTGTGTGAAGATGTACTTCCTTTTGTTTGTTATAAACTTGCTGCTGATTAATTTCAGTGGGGTGACAACTACTTCTTGTGTTATGTGAAGGAGTAAATAATATTTCCTTATTCACCTTCTCCATACCAGTCAAGATTTTATAGACCTCTATCATATCCCCATTAGTCATCTCTTTTCCAGACTGAAAAGTCAGTCTTTTTCATCTCTCCTCATTCAGAAGCTGTTCCATACCCCTAATCATTTTAGTAGCCCTTCTCTGTACCGTTTCCAATTCCAATATGTCTTTTTTGAGATGGGGGTGAACAAATCTGCATTACGATAGTTTCTGTCTTAGTATCTATCCCTTTCCTAATAGGTCCTGACATTCTGTTAGCTTTTTTGCCTGCTGCTGCACATTGAGCAGATGTTTTCAGAGAGCTAGTCATGATGACTCCAAGATCTCGTAACAGCTAATTTAGACTCCCATCATTTTGTATGTATCATTGGGATTATGTTTTTCAATGTGCATTATTTTGCATTTATCATTATTAAATTTCATCTTTCATTTTGTTGCCAAATCACCCAGTTTAGTGAGATCCCTTTGTAAGTCTTTGGACTCAACTATTTTGAGTAATTTTGTATTATCTGCCAACTTTGACATCTCACTGGCAAAAAAATCTGGCTGACGGATAGGTCTCAAAATGTAACTGTAAACAAGGAATCACCATTGAGTGGGTCTGTTTTCAGTGGGGCCCAGCAGGGATTAGTTCTTGGCTCAATGCTATCTAACATTTTTATCAATGACTTGAAAGAAAACATAAAATCACCATTGATAAAGTTGACAGATGACTCTTAAATTGTGGGAGTGGTAAATAACGAAAAAGACAATAATTGGTTCAGAGCAATCTAGATTGCTTAGTAAATGGAGTGCAAGCAAACAACATGCATTTTATTACAGGTAAGTGTATATATCTAGGAGCAAAAAACGTAAGTCATGCTTATAGGATGGGGAACTCTGACACTGAAAAAGATTTGGGGGTTGTGGTGGATGATCAGCTGAACATGAGCTCCCAGTGTGACGCTGTGGCCAAAAGAGCTAATGTGTTCCTGGGATGCATAAACAGGAAAATCTTGAGTAGGAATAAAGAGGTTGTTTTACCTCTGTGTTTGGAACTGGTGACTGCTGCTGGAATATTGTGTCTCGTTCTGCTGCTCACAGTTCAAGAAGGATGTTGATAAACTGGAGAGCATTCAGAGAAGGTCCACGCGAATGATTAAAGGATTAGAAAACATGCCGTACAATGATAACAGACTCAAGGAACTCAATCTGTTTAGCTTAACAAAGAGAAGGTTAACGGGTGACTGGATTAGTCTATAAGTACCTACATGGGCAGTGGCAGATTATCCAATGGGCCCATGTCCAGGGGCCCCGGAAAAATGGGTGCCCCAGCAGAAATCCACCGTGGGACAGTGGAAGACTGGAGTCCTTGCAAAATCCTCAGGGCTGGCAAGGGGAGCCCCAGCACCTGATGCAAGGCCCTGGCAGAAGTACAGGACAGGCGGGACAGGGGAAACCCCAGCACCCTGGTCCCCAGCAGACATGCTGGTTGGGTGGGCGGGGCAGGCTGGGGGAATTCCCAGCAATCCAAACCTGGTCCCTGGCAGAAGCCCAAGACAGCAGAAGAAGCCCCAGCACCTTGACCCTGGCTGCAGCCCTGGGACTGGAGGAGCTCTTGCTCCCTGTCGCAGCCTTAGGGCTGGAGGAGCACTGACTCCCTGCTGAGGCCTGGTGGAGGGACAGAGCTTCTCTGGGTTTGGGACCGCAGTGGGTAGGGGATGAATCAGACAGGACCGTGGGCGAAACAAGAGCAGGGCCCAGGGGAAGGGGCGGAATGGGGCATGGTCATGGGCATAGCCGCAGATGCAAGGGACAGAACAGCCAAGGAAACACAGGCAGAAGGGGTAGAGAGGGGCCTCCTACTTACTCTGGCTCCTGACTCCCGGAGACTTTAATCCGACTCTGAGTAGGGCTCCCCGCCCTAGGGTTAGGTTTTGTATGGGTAGGGCACTGGGTGTTAGGGTTAGGATTCCTATGGGTAGGGCTCTGTGCGCTAGGCTCAGGGTGCCTGTAGGTAGAGTTCTTGGAGTTACAGTTAGGGTTCCTATGGGTAAGGTTCCCCGCCCTAGGACTAGGGTACCTATGGGTCGGCAACTTGGAGTTACAGTTCCTATGGGTAGAGCTCACAGCCCTAGGATTACGGTTCCTATGGTTAAGGCTCCCAGCTCTAGGCTCCCCATTCTAGTGTTAAGGATCCTATGGACACGGTTCCCCACCCTAGTGTTAGGGTTCCTATAGCTAGGGCTCCCCACTTTAGGATTTGGGTTTCTATGGTAGGGCACTTGGAGTTATGTTTAGGGTTCGGGTTGCTATGGGTAGGGCTCCTTGCCTTAGCGTTAGGGTTCCTATAGGTAGGGCACTTGGAGTTAGGGTTAGGATTCCTATGGGTAGGACATCTCGCCCAAGGGTTAGGGTTTTTATGGGTAGGGCTCCCTTCCCTAGGGTTAGGGATCTTATGGGTAGGGAACTTGGAGTTATGATTAGGGTTCCTATTGGTAGGGCTCTCCACCTTAGGGTTAATTTTAGTAAGGGTAAGGCACTGGACTTAGGGTTCCTATCAGTAGGACTCCGCGCCCTAGACTTAGGGTTCCTATGAGTAGGGCATTTGGAGTTTGGTTTAGGGTTACTGTGGGTAGAGGTCCCCACCTTAGGGTTCAGGTTCCTATGGGTAGGGCACTTGGAGTGAGGGTTAGGGTTCCTATGGGTAGAGTAAGTTGCAGATTATCTAATGGGTGCACGTGGCCTGTGCCCAGGGGCCACGGCAAATTGGGGGACCCTTGAAAAATGGGCTCCCCAGAAGAAATCCGCTGCTTTTCAGTGGAAGCCCAGAGCCCTCACAGAAGCCACAAGGTGGGCAGGGGAATCTCCAGATGGGCAGGAAGCCCCAGCATCCCATCCTCGGCAGAAGCGCTGGGCAGGTGGGCAGGGCGGGAAGGAATCCTCAGTGTCTTGACCCCCGTCCCCAGCAGAAGTGCCAGGTGGGCAGTAAGCCCCAGCGCACCAATGCCTGTCCCCAGCAGAAGCATGGGGTGGCCGGGGAAGCCCCTACACCTGCACCCCGCCTTCAGTGTCAGAACCCAGAAGGGCTCTTGCTCTCTGTTGTGGCCTCTGGTCTGGAGGAGATCTCACTCCCTACTGCAGCCTCGAGGCCATGGTGGGGGGACAGAGTTTCTCCATTCTTGGTGGGTGGGGAGGGAAGAAAGGAGCCAACAGGTTTGCTGGCTGCAGGGGGAGGGGGGAGAGAGTGAGACTGTGGGTGAAATGAGGGCAGTGCTGCGGGGGAAGAGGTGGAATGGGGTGCTGTTGGGAACCCTGGACCCTTCTCTTGCCGTGGGTGGTTGGTCATGGGGGTGGGGACATGGACCAGAGTCTTCTCTCAGGCACCCTGTGTCCCTCACGCCCCCGCCCCCGCCCCCAACCAGGGTAGATGGAGGGTCCAGGTCTCCTCACAGCAGCTTGGGCTCCTTTGGTGGCTCTTACCACAGCCTGGCTTGGTTTGCATCCTAGCTAGGAGATGGGGCCTTGGGGTGAAAAGCAGAAGCAGGGGGCGGGGCCTCGGGGGAAGAGGAGGATCGGGGGGGGGGCACAGTTCCAGCACTCCTGCCTTGGAATCTAGTAATTATTACTGCTCTTTGCTGGAATTGTTTGTAACTTGATCCCCCAAAATGTACTGAGTCTCTTGATGACACCCTGACAATATCATTTGACATTGGGAAGGATCAGGTGAAGCTCTTGCTGGCGGGGAGTGGTCTTCTTCAAAACTATATTTCTTTTTACAGTAACTTCCCTTTGATGCACTTGGACAATTCCAGAGAGTGACTGTGTGTGTATATATGCATGCGTGCTTTCCCCAGAAGCAGGAATCCCAGAGAAAAGTTGTCTCTGGCAGGAATGATTCAGCATGATCCAAACATGAGATATGGACTCAGTCAGAGGCAGGCAACTCAAATGAACCCTCTCATTAGTTGAGTGGCAAAACTTTTACAAAGGCTTTCTAAGGCCCCTTCAGCCATTCACTAAAAATGGAGCATTTAAAGCAATTTTTACTTAATAAAACACCCTAAAAACAGAGCCGTGTTTCATGCTTCTCCAGTGGATTCAGGTTACCATTCAGAGTGCAGCTGAATCGCATACAGATGAAAAAAATGACGAGTCCTTGTGGCACCTTAGACACTAACAAATTTATTTGGGCATAAGCTTTCGTGGCGAGAACCCGCTTCATCAGATACATGAAGTGAAAAATACAGGAGCAGGTATCCATGAAAGCTTATGCCCAAATAAATGTGTTAGTCTCTAAGGTGCCACAAGGACTCATTTTTTTGCTGATAAGGACGAACAGGGCTACCACTCTGATACAGATGAAAGCTTGCCCCAGGTTGCTGATCATCAAGGAATACCAGTGGCTAGTCATTTACCCTCTCAGTGGGACATTGGTTTCTGGTTTCAGTTTTTTTCTTTTCCTGAGGCAGCTCACATTGCAGGATGATAAATCTAACTGGTAGCAATGATCTGTAAGAGGAAATGGGCTTCACCTCTGTGCTTGAGTATTTACTGTAGGGGAGTGTGAGATCTTTCTAGGAGAGGCTAAGAATGCCACAGAGAAAGAAGCAATCTATCAGTCTGTTTACATGTAAACTACCTATGAGTGTGCAAACAAGTCAGATACAACTGATTCACTAATCTGTGCAAACACACTCTTGTGTTTTTACCACATAGATTAGCCATTTAAGCAACTGAGCACAGATTTGCGGAGTGGAGGCTTCTCATTGCATCCTCCCCTCCCCTTTTGCATCTGAGCTGGGCAGCCATCATCTGCATCTTTTATTCTAATAAAGCATTATAGGATGGTCCTGGGATCAGTGAACTAGACTGGGACTTAAGTGATCTGAGTTCTGGCCCTCTGCAGTGACCCGTGCCCCATGCTGCAGAGGAAGGCGAAAAACCTCCAGGGCCTCTGCCAATCTGCCCTGGAGGAAAATTCCTGACCCCAAATATGGCGATCAGTTAAACCCTGAGCATGTGGGCAAGACTCACCAGCCAGCACTCAGGAAAGAATTCTCTGTAGTAACTCAGATCCCATCCCATCTAACATCCCATCACAGACCATTGGGCCTATTTACCTGCTAATAATCAAAGATCAATTAATTGCCAAAATTAGGCTATCCCATCATACCGTCCCCTCCATAAACTTATCAAGCTTAGTCTTAAAGCCAGATATGTCTTTTGCCTCCACTACTCCCCTTGGAAGGCTGTTCCAGAACTTCACTCCTCTAATGGTTAGAAACCTTAGTCTAATTTCAAGTCTAAACTTCCTAGTGTCCAGTTTATATCCATTTGTTCTTGTGTCCACATTGGTACTAAGCTTAAATAATTCCTCTCCCTCCCTAATATTTATCCCTGATACATTTATAAAGAGCAATCATATCGCCTCTTAACCTTTTTTTGGTTAGCCTAAACAAGCCAAGCTCTTTGAGTCTCCTTTCATAAGATAGGTTTTCCATTCCTTGGATCATCCTAGTAGCCCTTCTCTGTACCTGTTCCAGTTTGAATTCATCCTTCTTAAACATGGAAGACCAGAACTGCACACAGTATTCCAGATGAGGTCTCACCAATGCCTTGTATAACGGTACTAACACCTCCTTATCTTTGCTGGAAATATCTCACCTGATGCATCCTAAAACCGCATTAGCTTTTTTCACGGCCATATCACATTGGCGGCTCATAGTCATCCTGTGATCAACCAATACTTCGAGGTCCTTCTCCTCTGTTACTTCCAACTGATGTGTCCCCAATTTATAACTAAAATTCTTGTTATTGATCTGGAAATGCATGACCTTGCACTTTTCACTATTAAATTTCATCCTATTACTATTACTCCAGTTTACAAGGTCATCCAGATCTTTCTGTATGATATCCCGGTCCTTCTCTGTGTTAGCAATACCTCCCAGCTTTGTGTCATCCGCAAACTTTATTAGCACATTCCCACTTATTGTGCCAAGGTCAGTAATAAAAAGATTAAATAAGATTGGTCCTAAAACTGATCCCTGAGGAACTCCACTAGTAACCTCCTTCCAGCCTGACAGTTCACCTTTCAGTAGGACCCGTTGTAGTCTCCCCTTTAACCAGTTCCTTATCCACCTTTCAATTTTCATATTGATCCCTATCTTTTCCAATTTAAATAATAATTCCCCATGTGGAACTGTATCAAATGCCTTACTGAAATCAAGGTAAATTAGATCCACTGCGTTTCCTTTGTCTAAAAAATCTGTTACCTTCTCAAAGAAGGAAATCAGGTTGGTTTGGCACGATCTACCTTCTGTAAAACTATGTTGTATTTTATCCCAATTACCACTGGCCTCAATGTCCTTAACTACTTTCTCCTTCAAAAATTTTTCCAAGACTTTACATACTACAGATGTCAAACTAACAGGTCTATAGTTACTCGGATCACTTTTTTCCCCTTTCTTAAAAATAGGAACTATGTTAGCAGTTCTCCAGTTTGTGTGACCTGCAAGTTTAGATGGTAAGATACCTTTGGGTTGGAACAATTTTTATAGTAGGGGTGCTGAGAGCCATTGAACCAAACTGTAAACCCGGTATATGATGGAAACCACTTCAAACCAGAGGGTGCTGCAGCACCCCCAGCACTCCTAGTTTCCAGCACCTATGTTCGGCATCTTTGCCTCTTCTATACTGGCGTCTCAGTGCTAGTCATGTTGGCAGAGCTGACCCAGTATTAGCAATGATGGATGTTTTTTCAAAACACTCTGAACCCCTTGCCTCCACTTCCCAGCCCAGAGCCCTCCCCCCTCCCACACCCCAACCCCCTGCCCCAGCCTGATGAAAGTGAGTGAGGTTGTGGGAGAGCGAGTGACAGAGGGAGGGGGCTGGAGTGAGCAGGGTGTGGGGCCTCGGGGAAGGGCCGGGGTAGGGGCATTGCCTTGGAGCAGGGGCATGGCAAGGGTGTTTGGGTTTGTGCAGTTAGACAGTTGGCAACCCTACCATCATACAATAATTGACATCAATTGGCACTTTTGCTGGCATTCTTAGCAAAGAGGCCAACAAGCAAATAGGTCATGAGGAATTACTCTTAGCTATCACTAATGGTGGGCCCAGCAGACCAAGGCTGAGTCCCACTAGATGATGCCATTGTGGGGAATGCTGCACTGCTCTTCTCAATGTCTTAGCTGGTCTCTGGACAAAGGGCCTGGTTCTCCAGGATTCTCCTGCCAGTTGCCTTTGAGGGTCCAACATTCATACAACAACTTAAAATGAAGAGGTGAAAGAGAAAATACCAACTTCCAATTTGAAAAGAAAAGAGAAAAAGTGCTTAACGATGGTCGGAATTAATTGCTGTGTTACAGGTGGTTAAGCTGACTGATGGAGTCTTTACATGAAATGCTCTATTTCTCTTTTACAGAAGGTGTTTTCCCATGAAGCTGATGCGAGCGTCTCCTACAAAAGTTTATTTCACAGCTGTCCCAATCTCATGATATGTGTCATAACAAAATCCTGTTTGCCTCTGCTTAAAAAGAAACAAGTAGTACATTACGGTAATTAATTAAACTGACAAAAACCTTGAAAATGGAAAGCCCTAGTCAGGAAGACAATGGATTCGGAGGCTGCAGGACAAAATCGTTAATAGCTGTGAAGTTGTTTTTTTTCATTTCATTTTCTGAACAGAGCATGTTTTAATCTAGCACATGAACAAGGTGTTAGCTACATACAGTGGGATGTATTACTGTTTCCAGTGTAGATTCAGAGGTAATATCTGTAGAACCTTTAATCTGGAACGATGTAAGCACAGGGTTTTGGCTGCTCTGGGCAGGTGTGTGGGGATAGGGAAAAGTGAAGGAATCGATCACAATGTTTGTTTTGCTCCCTGAGTGTAATGAGAGGAGTAATTCTAAGGGGCATGTCTAGATGTGGAGGGGTGGGACCAGACTAAGGAATCCAGTCCCAGATGACAAGTAACTAACACATCAAGGTAACAGGTAGGGTGAACAGACAGCAGATGTGAAAAATTGGGACAGGGGTGCGGGGTAATAGGAGCCTATATAAGAAAAAGACCCAAAAATCAGGACTGTCCCTATAAAATAGGGACATCTGATCACCCTATTCCCAGATGTTATACTTTGCAAAGCCATAATGTTTCTCTTGATAGCACTCAGGCACTGAAGGCAATCCCTTCCTCCCCTGTCTATTGTTTTGCCCAAAAGGGGTAATGTTGCACCTGTCTAACAGCCCTTCTTGGAGACTGCAAAGCTTTCTCAAAAGAGGTAGTAAACTGTTTAGGGTCCCAATTCAGTTGCTAAGTATATGGTATATGTAGATTTAAGAATTACCAACCTATAAAACTAGAAGTCGTTCTCTTCTGCATTTGCCTGCCAAGACCCAAGTTCATCCTTAAATACTGTAACTGGGAAAGGGGAATGGTTTGCTTTTATTTTAATAGCCAAATGCAGGAAGTGAATACCATTCTATTTAAAACAAGACAAAAGTGTTAGGATTACGTCATGTATTGACTTGCTCTACTCTGTTATTGGGGGCTGACAATAGATGGCTCCATGGTTTGTTTATGTTCAGTAAGAGAAGAAAAAGTCAGAGCCCAAGAAGGGAAACTGCTGAGGATAGAGATAGATACAGTCTGTCTGTGCAGAATCTGCATCCACACTGAGCAGGATGACCACACATCTGTATCTCAAAAGATGGCTTTTATTTGGTACCTAATGAGCCGCGACTTCAGTCCAGTGAAGAGCTTCTGTTCTTTTCCTTTTACTGTGCCTAACACCATAGCTGAGTGCTGACCAGTTGTGCGTTGAGTTGTATGACTAGTATCTGTTTCAAGAGATGATTATTTTTTAACTGTGTTGCCAACTCAACTGCAGACACCATTTGGTGCAGAGGAGTGTGTCAGGGTGAAGATTGGGTTCCACCAGGGATCAGCACTTAGTCCTTTACTTTTCATAATTGTGATGGCCTTCATGAGAAAGCAAATCCAAATGGTAAGTGGTATGAAGTTGATCTATGTCAGTGGTCCCCAACCTTTAGGACCACTGCGGCGGTGGAGCACCCGCCGAAATGCCGCTGACAAGCGATGTCATAGAGAGGCGTCCCCGCCGAAATGCCGCTGAAATTTGGTGGTATTTTGGCGGGTGCTCTCCCAGGGTCCAGGATGCAGGCGCATTAGCGCCCACGGGCACCGTGTTGGGGACCACTGATCTACGTAGATGCATGTCAGTTCACTCACCAGAGTGGTGCCACCTGCTTGCCGTCTCAGGGATTAGCTCTCTCAACCAGTGCACCCTCTCCTGGTGGCGTCTCTCTCGTCCTCGTCTCCATTTGCAGATCCACAGCGTCCTTTTTCAGTACTCGGCCCTACAGCTGTGCCACCATCTGTGTTTTCCTCTTCTGAAGAGGGAGGCATGGGGGGAAGTATCTCCTAGTTCTATAGTCCAGCCACTTCCTCAGTGACAAGTGTGGGGGACCCAGGTTTGTCCACTGCTCTGGGTCCTGACCCAGGGACCCTATAGATAGCAGCCTCCTGTGGCACCTCTTTAACTTCTGTCTCCGCTGCTTCAGTTCTTTGGGCCACTTCCATAAGGCCCCAGCACCTTCTTCACCCTCTTCTCAGGGTCTTGAGCCAGATAGTCCAGCAGCCAGCTAGGAGCTCCCTCTTGCTCCCCTGATACCTGCTGACAGCTGCTCTGTCCAAGGTACTTCCTATTCTCTTGGCCTCTCAGGGACACTATCCTCACTCCCTGAGTACCTAACAGCCACTGAACCTGTTCTGCCCTGCAGCTCCCTTTTATGTGAGCCCACTGGGCCCGGATTGTCTGTTCCGTTTAGCCTTTCTCCTATTGGATGTTTCCTGTGCAGCCCTTACATGCCAGTGTGTGACAGATGCCCTATCACAAGATGATATTGCACTGGTGAGGAAGTTTTGGTCCAGGTGATTGATGCCTGGAACAGGGAACTAACAAAGTATGCTCTTAAAATGAGTAACCAAAAGACAGAAGTCATGTGGGTGACTTGCATGGAACCAAGACAGATAAATATCAACATCAAGGGCCAGTACCTAAACCAATGTCTGTATTTAAATACCTTGGGGGCTGGTTAGTGGCAAATGGAGAAATAAATGGAAAACTGTAAGTAAGGCTGCTGAGCATGGGGGAAGTCTGGCAGAAGACGTGGAATGATTTATGATAAATGGATGCCTAGGTTGCTTAAGGGACAGCTATACAAAACCATGGTATGATCAGTGCTTCTGTAGAGATCAGAGACATGGAGACCAAAGAGAGGCACTTGAAGCGAGATGTTTGAGGGCAGTGGGATGGACAACGTTGCTGGACCAAATGTGGAATGATGTCATCAAGAGTGAGACCAAGGTCTGCAGTATCAGAGAGAAGCTGCAGGAAAGGAGGCTGAGATGGTATGGGCAGGTGCGGAGGATGGAAGAAGGGATTTCTGCTAAGGAGGCATTTGAGACTAGCAGTCATGGGTGGAGAACAAAAGGCTGTCCAATAGAATGGAGAATAGACTGTTTACAGGAGGATGGAGTGGATATGGACCGAGCATTGGACTGGTAAGCCTGGGAAAGTCTGTCCTGGCAACCTGACCCCAGCTAGCTGGAAAAAGGGGAATAAGTTTCCAATCCCTAATCTTACAGAGCATCAAGCATTTTGATATAAAAATATGACTATGTACTATGAATAAATCATTGCAAAGAAAATAAAATGCTCTCCCTTTTTCATACAGTTGGAAAGGCAAGTGGTCACCTTAACTCCCAGTAAATCCTGGACACAGACAATTCATCTCAGACATCATTAGCTTCCAGTTTGCTGCAAACTCAAGACAGTTTCCCAAGACAGTAATGAATGGTGAACATGTGTTTTCAGGGTTGTGGAGTATGTGATCAGGAAACTTTTCCTTTGCACAAAAGGAAAGCATGCTTCATCTAACAAAGTATATGCTCTACTCATCCATGCTAGGCAAATAAGAAGTAATACTTGTGAATATTGTGATAGACCCAAGCCAGATGGGAAGAGCAGAGTAGTAGAAGGGAGATATACTGGCCACCGAATAAGCAGTTTTTTGTTCCCTGAGTGACCAGAGCAGGGGCTGCTCCAGGCTAATGGAACATCTGACTCCAATTAACCTGCTAAGAGTCAGGTGAGGCTGTTAAGCACCTGACGCTAATTAAAGCCCCTCTGATGCTATAAAAGGGCTCACTCCAGTCAGGCCAAAGAGAGCCAGGGAGCCAGAGGAGAGGAAGTGTGTGCGAGGAACTGGGAGCAAGAGGCGTGCAAGAAGCTGAGAGTGAGTAGGCATAGTGCTGGAGGACTGAGAAGTACAAGTGTTATCAGACATCAGGAGGAAGGTCCGGTGGTGAGGACAAAGAAGGTGTTGGGAGGAGGCCCTGGGGAAGTAGCCCAGGGAGTTGTAGCTGTCGTGCAACTGTACCAGGAGGCACTCTAGACAGCTGCAGTCCACCGGGCCCTGGGCTGGAACCCAGAATAGAGGGTGGGCCCGGGTTCCCCCCAAATCTCCCAACTCCTGAGGAATTGACCTGGACTGTGGGTTGTACCAGAAGGGAAGGTCTCTGGGCTATTTCCCGACCCACAGGGTGAATCTGTGAGGCGAACAAATCCGCCAATAAACGCAGGATGCACCAAGGTAGAGGAGGAACTTTGTCACAATTTTTTTAAAAAAATCACAAACCTTTTATGTATCAGAATTATTTGCTCATCAGTATATGACCAGGGAACCATCAAGATACATCCATCAAATTATTAAAACGAATTACTGTGACATATGACTGGTTGAAAATTTCCTGTCAAAATTGTTTTTGCTAGATAATTGGGTTTTGAATTAAACAAAATTTTCAGAAAGATTGTCTGCTTTCTTTGGATAAATCCAATTTTTTCCCATTAAAAAATGAATGCCCCAGACCCAAAATATTTGTAGTTGCAGCTGAAATTTCTGCTGAAAAGCAAAATGTTCTGTAGTGGAGGGGACCCACTTTTTGACCAGCTGTACTATGAAATTTATCAAATCCATAATTTAAAAAGTATTCAACCAGCTCAATTCATGAGACTTCTTCTACAAGCACACACAAGAAAAATACATACTGCTGCTACTTTTAAAAAAAATCCTGAATTCTACTTCAACAATTTACTTCATGTTTTAGTGCTGAGTGCTGAAATAGCCACAAGACTGGAGAGGAGAAATTTGCCTATAGTTTCTAAAGCACTTGGGATATCTTTTGTGTAAAAAGTACATATATTTCAGTTAAATACAAGTTATTGGGCTCAATACAGGAGAAACTAGGTGAAATGTAATGGTCTGGGATGAATGTCTGATTAGGCAATCTACTGGTCCCTTCTGGCCTTAAACAATATGAATCTATAAATGCAAAATATTAACCAGTGGATTGTAGGAAAATAGGGCCTGTCTTTTGCATAAATCCTAATAAATAATCATAAACTAGAGATGGTCCTACCCCAAAACACTGTGATCCAAACATCCCTGAACTTTGGGCAAGTTTAGATCTGGATCCAAACTTTAACTGGTCCTTATTTGTGTAACAGGTCAAATGAAAACTCAGAATCCAAATATCCCCAACCTTTGGGAAATTTGGATATAGTTTCTGATCTACACTTTGAACTTCAAAGCCGTCTCTTTAATAATCCAGAGCCAAAACATGTGCATACCATTTTCTAGATGGAGCCTGATCCAGAATCCATTGAAGTCAGTGGCAAAACTCTCATTGACTTCACTGGGATTTGGATCAGGCCCAAAGAGGATAAGAGTTGACAGGTTCCTGCTCCTGGAAAAGCTGACACATTGGTGTATGTGGTATAAATGCTCAGTGCTGCTGTTCCTATCTGCAGAATATGCTTGATAAATTGAAGTCCTGTGGTTAACTGTTTAAAACGCCTAATGTTTTGTCATCTAAAAACTGGAATATTTGCTGGTTTCTAATCAAATAAGCGGCTCCTGATATAAGGCATATAGGTGCCAGTGGGAATTTTGTCATTGATTTCTCTGGTGGCAGAATCAAGTCTGTTTTCCTTACAGCCTCTGTAGCTGTTTCCAGCTGCTAAAGTTAATTAAGAACTTTGCAAAAACTAAACTTTGTTTAATGTTACTTTTCCATGTAAGCAATTGCTCTTTGGCTTTTCTGCTGAGACTGCCAGCAAAGGCACCATGTGCCAGACACATGCCTTTTAGGAGCTGTCCAGAAAGAATGCTAACTCATTTCATGCAGGCCACCAAACAGCCGCAGGAGAACAACTTTCACTCACTAACAACCTGAGCAAGCAGCCTAGAGGTGAAAGGTTCCACTGCCGCTCACTTGATCAATGGAGTTTAAAGAACTCTTTCAATCACAAAAAATGCTTATGTTAGGCCCCTGTCCAATGTCTGGTCATCATTGCAGATGTTTATTTTTTAGAGCTATCCCAGATTATCTATGGAATGGGGATGGCATGAACATGAAACAGAAAACAGCTGGAGAAACGCTGGGGGGCAAGACAGAATTCCAGATGAGGTGTTCATTTGTCTTATCTCCCTGGTGCTTCTGTTGCTGCCTTGTACAGGGCTCAACACTCATAGGAGCTGCTTTAGTTCTAGTTGCTAGCTGTGCTGTCATTCCAACTCTGTTTCCATCCCTCTTGCTGTTACCACAGGTTAATACAGGAATGCGATGGCTGCAGATCAAACTGGAAATAATGGAGCTTTTTTTTGCAGTAAAAGGGAATGTACCATAAGCGCTACAAAGACCAAGAATTATGTATCCGGGGCCACCAGATATGTTAGAAGGAGAGGGCGGGAGTTTTGGGATAGGCTCAGCCCAGCATTTCAATGTCTAATGACTGCTTGAGCAGCTCAGGTGTCAAAAAGTCTGATCATGAATAGATGAGGTTCGTAGGGGTCACTTGATAAAATTAACGATAGTTAGGATAGAAGATGGTAAAAGCAAATCCTTCTTTGTGAAGCCTGTGCAGTTCACCGCTGCAGGGGATTGTGGAGTCAAACTCAGCAGCTGGATTTTTACACGGGGCTGATTAATTTTTATGCCTGTTTCTCATGTGTATTGCATACTACGCGAGGAGTGATGACACCTACCTGTTTTAGGATGTAAACTGTGTACCCACCAACTAGGTCAGGGAGCATTCTCCCACCCATGGCCTGATCCTGTGAGGTGAGATGTGCTCTCAGGAGAAGCCAGTGGGAGATGAGGATGCTCAGGACTTTGCAGGAGGTAATTAGCACCTTAATGAGCCTGGTTTAGCAGCTGGATCCTTCATTTATTTTGAAACAAATAAACCTTCATCTAAAATATCAAGTGTTGATGACTACTGGAGTCCAGATATCTTGATGGACTAAAGATTGGTAGAGGTGATTGATGTGATTTTAGGTTAATCCTGTTGGTTTTTTTTAATCCTTTTTATGTTTAAACGAGTGGGCCACGTTTTTTTTCCCCCTCACTCACTTACTCCTAGGTAGTCTCAGTGAAGTCAAAGAGTTGCATGTGTGCTAATAAGAGTGGAATTTAGCCTGATATATCTATTAAAATATTGCACCTAATAGACCCTGATACAACTGAAGTGACCTGGTTGTAATTGTAGAAAGCTTTACGAAAACCTTTGCCTGATGTGCAGCCATGCTTTTTTTAAAAAAGGAAAGAATATTTAGGAAGCATAGGGAATTGGATGGTGAATAATGAGAATATTCTAACATCTTTATATTAATAAACGGGTGGCCTCATCTAGAATATCATGTGCAGTGTTGGTAACCCCATTTCAAAAAAGAACATTGCAGACCTAGAGGGGATTCAGAGACAGGCAATGAGAATGATCAAGGGCCTGGAAAAAACCCTCTCCTATGAAGAGAGATTGTGATTGCTTACCGTGGAAAGAAGACAATAAGAGAGGACTTGATAAAAGTATATAAAATAATGAATGGTCCAGAGAAGGTAAATCAGGAACTTCTGTTCTCTCTATGTCATAACACATGAACAAGGGGATACTCAATGAAATTAAAAGGTAGGAAATACAAAACCAGTAAAAGGAAATACTTTTTCACACATCATGCAATTAAACTGTGGAACTCACTGCCACAGGAAGTTGAAAGAATTGAACAAAATTCGAAAAGATATTGGGTAATTATGTGAATATCAAGAATATCCACAAGTATTATAAATAATAATTTTTTGGAAGAGATATTAAATTTAATGTTTCAGGTCTTAAGGAGACCTAATGTGTGGTGGTGGGCAGCTTATCCCACATCTACTACTACAGGGTTCTTACACCCTCCTCTGAAGCATCTATCCTGACCACTGTCTGGACAGTATACCGGACAAGATGGATCTTGGGTCTGATCCATTCTGGAAGTTCCTGTTTCTAAGTCTAGATAGAACATAGCTTTTTTTCACCTCTAGAAATGTAAGGAAATGAACCTTCTTGTCTCTTTACAACAGTGTGGACAGAAATTTGTGTCAATGCAAATTGCAGGTGGCTAATGTATGTGGGCTTTACAAATCCCACACTTGAACTTTAATTGTTGCCAAACAAATAACAAGTTTTGGGGTTGCTTACATTTCTGTTGTCAAAGTTATGCACCACACTTAGAATGTATTTATCTTGGTGAGTAGGAAGATAGGCCCTCAAATGGATTTTCTGGCTTAAAGCTTCAAAACATAAGCACTGTGCAGCTTTGCATTTGTTTTGCAAATCCTTATCGTATCACAGTTATTGCTTGTGTAGTGGAGCAAAAAATAAAACCCACTGAGGACTTAGACAAACCCTCCCTTCACTGTTTGCTTAGCTATTCTGTTCCTCTGGAAGGACAAACACAAACATATAATTGAAAGCCTCCAAAATGCACATCTAAGTATGATAAATAGTCAGCATGCGACTGTGGATTTCTAGGAATTAAGTACATTGAATTTCTTCTCAGATGTGTGCCTGCAAGCAACTATTTATTATCTGGGTTCTCCTTAGCTTATTTCATGCCTGTTTTTGTTTCATTTTTAGAATAACTCTTGTGTGTTTTAACTTACTCTGTCTTAGCCAGAACATATTGAGAAAGACCTGTCTTCAACATTTTAGATTGTTACAAAGATCTAACCACTGATGCTGAAACAGGAAAAATAGAGTAGTTAAATGAGTGAATTGAATGTTTAATGGTTGTTATAGGCTGCCAGTTGCCATAGGCTAATTTTTTCAAATTTAAGCTCAGAGTTAAGTCCTTTAATCCATATTTAGGGACCTAAATAAAAGCAGTGTGAATTTCAGAGATGCTGAGCACTCACAACCCTCACAGAAGTTAATGGGAATTGCAGATGTCCAGCACTTAAAAAAAAAAAAAAAGCCATTTTTCTGTAGATGCCTGAATATGGAGCTAGGGCCCTGTTTTTAAAAATTTTGGCCTACAGTTCAACTGAAAATATGGCTATTGAATTGTCCCAGAAACTAAAAATCCCTCTGGGTTCAGAGTTGTGCTATAGTCTATTTGAACATAGTAATTGCTAGGAGAGGTCTCCTGTGGAAAGGCATTTTTATTATAAGAACTGCATTAGAATGGTATAAAACTATGCTATGGGTCACCTATTTGTGTTGTGTATATAGCAAGATCCTTAAATGACAAATCAAATCCCTACTCACATTGATCAGTGAAATTATGCTAGAATCCTGCTTGTGATCACTGTGTTAAAACAGTTAGCATGGTTCTGATCCCAGCATGGAGAGGGCTAAACATTTCAAATTAAGTGAGTATAAGTGGACCATCAGGAAATAGAATAGAAGATATTTAGCAAACCTTAACATTACTAAGGCTGTGTTGAAGATTGGAGGGGGAATGTAAGTATTAAAAAATTATTACAATAAGTTTAATTGTAGCAATGAAATGCATAAATCATAAGCCGTGGAAAAGTGCCTGGTTCCACAGATTAAATCTGATGAATGAAGGCCTTGAAATGAATTTGATTCTAGGTATGTGCTTTCTGTCTACTTCCTCTATAGCTACTTTTTAATAACTCCAGTTGCATTTTCTCTTCAGACAGCATGAGGCATCGAAGAAATAGATTTACAGCATCTGGATGGGGTTCATTGGTAGGGTTCCCTGATCTTGAAATTGAGTGTGAAATGCAAACTTCTCTCTTTCCCTCTCTCAAGACATTTCCCTTGACTGAGGGTGAGGTGATAAAAAGGGGATTGACACTGCAAAGTAATCTTCCCCTGGAGCAACTTGGAGGCTCTAACGAAGAGGAGAAATGGAAAGTGGTTACAACTGGCTGCTTGAAAATAGCTTTAAAGAATGGCAAGATTTGCTGAAACTTCTTTAGGTGACAGCTGGATGTTCTGACAAGTCCAAGGTACACTGAGCGGGCATTGGAGACTGAGGAGCACTTAATGGAGATGGTGTAGAGAGACTATGGATTATAATAATATTAAAAGATGAACCAGCTACCAATACCCTGCAGTTCTGCACTGTCCTGCAGCGGCTGTCATGAATGATCATAATGTGCTTAAATTCATACTCTGTGTAACTTAGATGAAAAGCTCCCTTTGTTTCTGTTGGCCCTAGTTACGTCTGTCTGTTTTTCACAGTAATTAAATCTAGAAACTTTATAACCTTTCTCTGAGGCACTGGATCCCAGAGCACTCATGAATAGGGTATCCCACTGTGCTCACTGGCCATGCTGCCACTGGCCCTCCCAACTAATGGGGGTGAGCAACCATGCAAGAGTGGTTACTGATGCTCTTACCGGGGATTGATGCTGCAGCGATCGATGCACCAGGAGTTGATTTAACGGGTCTAGTGAAGACCTGCTAAATTGACCACAGATCGCTCTCCTGTCGACTCCGGTATTCCACCGGAACGAGAAGTGTAAGGTAAGAGTTTCTCCTGTCGACCCAGTGCAGTGTAAACACTGCAGTAAGTCAACCTAAGCTACATCGACTCCAGCTATGTTATTTACGTAGCTGGAGTTGCATAACTTAGGCCGACTTGTGCCCGTAGTGTAGGCCAGACCTTAGTCACAAGTTTTCAACCCACACAAAGCAACTGTCTTCCTGGATCCTCCCCCTGACTTTTCCAACTGCATCAGACTCAGCATTGCCAACCTAAAGCATTCAAATATCACAAATCAAGCTTAAAGATCATGAAATGTTTAAAAAAAAATTTGGGGGGGTCTTTGTATTCCTTATCAAGTATCTGAGCTTGCTTCCCCCTTTCAAGCTTTGCTCCACAACTGTGAGGGCTAGGAGCTTACTTTTGTTTAAATGAAAGCTGAGACACTCATGCAGTCCAATGATTTTAGCGTTGAGGCTTTAAGAAACACCAAATATCACCAGATTTGAGAATAAATTGTAAGAATTGGCAATGCTGCAGGTTGACCATGCAGGCAGCCACACAGAGTGGAAGGAACGTGCTGTGGAAACGGCCTTTTCCCTCTTTATGTTCAACCGCTGGTTTTGCACAGGACTTGAGCTAATTCCCTTTGCACTGTGCAGCAGAACAGAGCAAAAGCCCTAGCCGTTTATCACACTCTCAGCAAGGAGCTGATGCTGCCAGCACAAAAAAGTAAACAGTGAGGCTTGCGCTGTACTTGTGGAGCATAAAGCAAATCTCTCTGGACAGGCCTTTGTTGCTACTGAAATAACAAAACAGATGCTGTGAGCATAGTAAGAGCACATAATTAAGATAGGAATTTCATGTAGGAAAATCCTGTACAAAATTTCACAATCCAAAGTGGTTCTTGTCCAAGAAGAGAGGGACTTCTGACCATGCCAAAAACAAGTAGATTTATTTAACATAGATGAAGAAAGAAATTGTTTATAAAGTGGTTTAGAACTGTCCATGGGGTCCGTATAAATTTGTTTTAAAGTAGGTCTTTGGCTTGCCAAATATCACAATTACGATGCGTATGTATGTGAATTCAATTACAGAACTATGAATGCTTATAGGAAAAGCTACCTGGTAAGCAAGTTCTTTAGCTCGCTGTCTTTTACTTTAATCTTTCCAAGGTTGTGAGTCTGGGGAGAGCTTAATTAAAGTCAGTGGAAGTAATTTGAAGACATAAAACCCACTGAGTACTCCGATCTCCTGTTCTTATTCTGGCCTGTTAGTCAGTCTCAGTCTCTCTGTCCATCTTCCTCTGCTTGCCTTGACTCAGTCTCAGAGAAGACAATAGAATGCAAAAAAAAATTAACTTTCAGATACCCTTTTAATGCACAGACTAAGGGCTTGGTTCTGTAACTTGTAACAGGGGGGCAGACTGTGCATATGCTTTATGTTGCAGGATCAGGGCTTAAAGGGCTTTACATTCACAGAAGAGCTCTTTAGTTTTACATGTGTACCTTTTGCACAAACAATGTTATACTTGCATGTGCAAATGGGCTATTGCACACCGGTTACCTGTTCCGCCTGGGACATGCTGGACTTTGCTCATGCCAACAGATGTAGCCTCACATTTCCCAGTAATGCCTGACAAACAACAGGTTGCAGTCCTATTAGTTATACAAATGTTTTTGGTGCCATGCTATTTATAATTATTAATAATTTATTAACTCCTTACTGTTGGTGTCCACAGCATCTGCACTGTGCAAACAGGAGCATGTGGCCTCTGCCCCAAGGAATTTATGATCTATGGGCTTGTAATAGGCTGGTAGTGTTTGCCTGAAACACCCAACCCTATCTGCAGGTTTTGAGCCTGCTGGGAAAGAATGGAGTAGTTTTTGCTGACTTACTCTTTGCCCTGCTTGGATATAAAGGAAAAAATGATCTATGATATGGGCTGAGCAATCTTGAGGGAGGAATCCTAGAAAAAGGCTTGAGCTGATCTTTGTTACCTCATTGTTTTCTTTATTAATAAAGTCAACCCCCAGCAATTGGAAGAGAGTTTGGATTGTCCTACTAGTTAGGAAAGGCACCTGTTTAGATGTGCAATCCTGCGAACACTTACTTATGCATGTGAGCAACTTAATTCACAAAGAAGTCCCACTGATTTCAGCCAGAACAGGTGACGTCAGAATTTCATTCCAAGTCCAAACTTCCAGCAGTGCAGGTTTCTTACATATAATGTTCTGCACTTGGTGGATTATTACTGAAAGGTCTTGAGGAAGATGTGTGTTTTAAAGAGGCTGAAAATGAAATGATGGGTGTGGTAGACAATGGAAGTCTTCATTCTGAGTGTTGGCTTTTTGGTTAGAAAGGGAAAAGGTTAGAGGTATGTAGGATGGCGAATGACTTTGAGAAAGATGATGCCTCTCAAGCAACCACAGTGGTTGTCTGAAGTCTTTTAAACATGAAAGGAGCATCATTGTTTCTCTGATTGCCACCGCTGGTCAGTAAACTGTCCTGTTCTTTTCTATTACTATTTATCTTCTTTCATTGATATTAAGGGATCAGGCTACAGGCACGTTTAGAAGATAGAAAAGATAAATGGGAAGGTGGAGCCTGAGAGAGCCTTATTTATGGCTTTTATAAAGGTTTTGATATGTCCTTTAAAAATACATGGATAAGCAGCCCTGCAATGGGAGAGCAAAGTTCTTCTCTGAGAAACTTGGTGCTGAATTAAGGCAGGGAAATAGTCTGTATTCAGAAAATATGTGAAGTTAAGATTGAAAAAGAGACTGTAAATGTTTTATTTTTATAGTTAGGCTGCCAGCTAGTAAAGGCAGCATGTTACACAGCCCTGATTTGGGTTCATACTTGAAGCTGTGCATTTTGTGTGTGTAAATCAAACTCCATCAGATATCTGTCTATTGGTCCAAGATTTACACCCATGTCAGATTTTAATGGTGGTTTCTTGGTATGAACAAATTTGCAATAGCGCCTTTGAAACCAGCAGATTCATTTTTATCTGTGCCCTCGATATCTCTCGATTGATGCAGCAGTTAGGTGGCTGACCATTGAGGGCAGCAAGGTGTTGCAGTCCATCCTCCAATCTTCTAACTGTGCTTTCCTCCACCACATGTTTGACCATTTGCATTGCTGCCCTGCAGTCACACTTTGCAGATAGGGCTAAGACACATTTCTGCATTGTGGCAGTGACTCTGCCTGTTCAGTCAGCAGCCTGTAAAGCCTAGTCCACGATCTGTGTCCCAGGTTGCAAACAGGTAGGTGTAAATTAGGGCTTCTGACGTTTGTCAGCATGTCTGTCTCTCTATCCCAGAGTTGCCGCCACTCTGCTAGGATGTACCTGTCAGCCCTGATATGCCCATGTTCAGCTGCGATTGGCACTCGAGTGGCAGCACTGGACATGAATTCATGAATGACTGCCACAAAGGGATGTTGCTAAATCGGTCATAGCAAATCAGCAGGAACTGACAGTATAGTGGCTTTATAGATATTGACTTGTGGCGCATATGAAAGAACAAAACTTGTGACCTAAGATTTCATTTAAATTGAGGGACTATGGGGTCAATAAATGGCAATGCACTAATAAATAGACTCATTATTATTTGTTTGTGTTAGGTTACTACATGCTACCCTAAATCAAGGATTCAGCCCCCTGCTCCTCATGTGCTAGGCACTGTACAAAAATTAGTGAAGAAGTGCTCCCTGCTAGTGACTGAGTCTTGTTTGTTGGGCTAATCCTGTTCCCATTTGAAGTTAATGGCAAAACTCTCACTGACTTCAGTGACACAAGATCAGGCTCTTTGACAGTGCTGACAATGACTTTACGACAGACAGATGATGAAATTGCTGTAGTCCAAGAAGTCAAGCGAGGTCAAGCCCTGCAAATCAGAATAATACATGCATGTTTTAGCTTAATACTGGGAGGATACATAAGCTGTTCATCTCCATCTGCATATTAAAACCTTATGAATGAATGAGGCTGATTTCTTTTTGGAGATGCAGTGTTAGAATGTCAGTGTTATTTACATTTCTATATGATGTGACACTTCTTTGAGTCAAGGATGACTCCTTTCATTAAAACCTACAATTTCCTCGAGAGAACCTTCTTCTTTTTCTCCCTCTCATTTTATTCATGGCTTTGACATTTCTGGTTGATGTGCTTCAAGCTTCAATTGGGCTTTGAGGAAGCAAATCTTTTGTGGCTGTATATAATACTTGCATCATATTAGTATTCAATATACATGCCCGGAATTACAGCTATAGAGTAAAGGTAACATCATACCGGGGTTGCTCATTGCATTGCCAGCCTGGTAGGCAATTTGCTCCTTCAGTGTGCATCCCTAGTCTTTAAAAGCTTCATTTCAGGAAAACTTTGCCTTGGAATCTGTGATATTTATTTGTATCTTAACTGTCAGGTGTACTGTGAAGGTCCTTGAACCCAGGGGGCACTAGGAGTCAAGTGGTCCCTTGAGCTATTTCACCCTCTCATTGTGGCTTTCTCTATCCCCTTACTGACACAGGACTGGATCCTGCAAAGCTCTGAGCATCCCTAAAGATCCTGAGTGCCCTCGGTACCCAGTGAAGTCTCTCTCTATTCACTACATCTGAATCAGGGTCACCCAGAGGATTCAGGAGGCCTAGGACAAAGTGGGGGAGCTGCGGTGCTTGTACTCACCCGGCGGCGGTCCGGGTCTTCAGCAGCATTTCAGCCGTGGGAGCCTTTCAGTCGCTCCGTGTGTTTGGCACCACTGAAGGGCCCCCCAGCCACCAAATGCCGCCGAAGACACAGAGCAACTGAAGAGCCCCCCACTGCCGAAATGCTGCTGAAGACCCGAACCGCTGCTGGGCCAGGGCTCACAGGGCCCCTGTGGGACCCGGGGCAAATTGCCCCACTTGCCTTCCCCCTGGGTGGCCCTGATCTGAATAGGAAGATGTTTCACACCCTGTGATTTCCATATAGAGGAAACATCTAAATGAAATCTGTCCACAGTTTTACTTTACTTATAGTAAAGGTTAGATTGTTCAGAATATTCATTGTGCAAATGAGCACATTTACACACCTAATTTGAGAACGCACGTGCAGAGATTGTGCATGCAGTCATTCATACAAATAACCAATTATTCATCCAACTGGCGATTTGTATGCACAAATGATTGTGCATGGTTATGCGCATGTGCAGATTGATGAAAGCTGAGATATTAGTGTCTCAGTAACAGGGAAACAGGAAGTGTGAGAAACCAGCTGAGGAAATACACAAGCAACAATTTAGAGTGGCGCGATCAGGTTAAAAATTATATATGTCTTACAAACAAATGAATTTACCTGTGCTAATACCGTCCTAGATTGGCAAAACTGAAATAAAATTAGATGGCTAATGCTCACCCTTAATGATGCTGTGTCAAGTGTCATAAAGCAAAATTTAAAAATTATGCAGTTCAAATATTGATTGAAGTATACCTGTTAGTTTGCAATCCGGCTTGGAATTTTATACACACATTATCTGTTGCCTTTCTATGAAAATGCCAAAATCATTTTCACTTGTCACTTAAGGCAAGACTCAGGTAGAAATGGAGCTATGCCAGGAAAGTGAACACATGCAAACACATGTATTGGCCACCTACTCAGATCTAGGACAACCGGCATGGGTTTTACTCTTGGTAGTCCTTTCAACTCTTACACTAACAACTAAGTTATTTTGTAGAATGTAAATTTTCCATTGAGCTAGTGAGAATGTAATTTGGCTACTGCTGTGCAAAGGTAGTGTAAAGTGAGGAGAATATGCCACAGTATATTATTCAATCAGATTTTGCTGTAATTTTAATGAACACATTCTGGAGAATGCTATTAATTAAGTTACAATGTGATATAATAGGAGAGCAATGGGAAGATGCTAACGTGATATGAAGGATCCATCTGTATGACTTTCTCTTTCAGAACCACAACCCAATCGACACTGTACACTGGAGGGTATTTTTGGCAGCATTTCAATGCAGTTCTGTGCCAGAAAGGTGCCTTTGGTGGATAGAAATAAATTGGAAGCATGGGGATTTACTGTGATATCCCTGCCACAGGTAGATGGCATGGGGACAAGAAGCAGTCCAGTGTATTACACAGGTTTGTGGATGAGGTAGATGAAAAAATCCCAAGCATCTGTTAAACTATTCACCATTTGAATAACAGTTTCTAATTTGCTTGACACATCTCTAATAATCCTGGCAGCATCTCCTTCTATAATTTACATCTTCATTTTGTGGCACTCTAACGGTGTAATGTGTATTCTTGCTCAGAGGAATTCAGTCTCTTAATCCCAGCTGGGGGAAGTGGAGACTGCATGGGGAAGATACTGTAAGAACATGAATAGAACAGTCCAACCATTTGGGTAAATGAAGCAACAGTACAGAGTTAGTTCCTTTCGCTCAGTTCTTAGTTGCTGAGGCTTCTTTGTATAGATCAGTTTGTTATGAAACATGCAATATGCACTGTTGGGTGGGGGCAGGCTGGTAGGGATGGGTGTATCAGATAATGTTAATTAATAGAAGAAAATAATGGTCTGTGTAGTGGGGTAGACACCACTCCTGCCCTGAGGGGCTTAAAGCCACCCCTGGGATAGGGCTGAGAGAAAAGCTGGGCTGGGCTGATTGGGAGGCAGCCTCAGCTGGAGGACACGCCCCAAACAGACCCAGCTGGCCCTGCAAAGGTCAGGGCAGCCAGGAGTTCAGAAGGCTCTCTCTGGTCTGAGAGGGAGCAGCGCCTGGCTGCCTAGCAGAAAGGGCACTAGGAGTGAAGAAGGGCTGGGGAAAGCCAGAGGAGCCGAGGAGCTCCTGGCTGGCAACTTCCCAGGCTGCAAGGCCTGGTTTAAGGCCTAAAAGGGTACTGGGTGGTAGAGGAAGGCAGCAGGTCTGACCCCCTTGCTTGTGATGAGTGGCTTATACTGCAGTCTGCCCCAGGGAGTGAGACTAGCTGATGACTGGCCGAAGCCCAGACTGAGGCGAGGTGGGGTTAGTGGGTAGGGGTTCCCCTGGGTGGGGAGACCCAGAACCTGAGAGTGTGGGGGTACTGCTAGGGGGGCAGAACCTCGAGATAAAGGGGCACTGGGGTCCGAGAGAGACACGGGGCTAAGGGGCAGCAGAATACCAGCCTGCAGAGAGTGCTCCAGAGCGCTGGTGAGCTAATTCCTATGGACGACCAGCAGGAGGCGCCGGCGGGTGAGTCTGCGCCTGCTTACAGTCTGCTTAAAAAATCTGGTATTACATGTAGGGTGGGCATTGGCTGTGATTTAGGTGTACCACTGCTCAGCTATATGTTACTTTTACTGGATGACATTGCTTAGAAAAGCTAACATACTTCAACACTGTAGTAACACTATTACTCATTGTAGTATTTGGGCTGTTACTGTAAAATGTGAACAGCAGAACCTGTCTAATCCATATTTCCCATTTTCTCACACACTATGGTGGTTGCTAAATAGGCATTTAATTCAGAATTATTAAAACTAAGGAGAATCCTAAACTAAGACATGAGATCCAAACACCCCGATCTCTACGAAACTCTGAATCTGAACTTTGCTTCTTCTTGAATGGGCATAACCAAACCACAAGGACAAGCACCCATCAAACTTAGAGTATTCAGATCTGGATTTGAATCCAGATAGTATTTGACTGTAAAGGTCCACCTCTTATTAACATCGTAATTATTTTGTATGAAGATAGGAACTAAAATCATTGTAAAAAAGAGGACCATATACTGCGCACTCATTCTTCAACACAATTGTAATTCATATTAATTTGAGTCCTGTGTACAGATCAAGAATGTTGTAGTATATTGTCCATAGAGAGTAGTAATCAAACAAACACACAACAGAGCTCTCTCATGTAGATTTGTTTGTGCATGGTAATATGCATGGAGATATATATATGTATACACACTTAAGTACATAAATTGCTCTTATTGACCCTGTCACACAGCCAGGGGTGAAAGTAATTTAAAGGACTTACTGGTATGCTGGAGTCCTGAGAAGGGGCGTGGCCTCAACCGGAAGAGGCGGGGCCTCTCAAGATTTAAAGGCCCCGGGGCTCCGGTTGTGGCTGGGAGCCCCAGGGCCTTTAAATCACCCTGGAGCTACCAGCTGCAGAGGCAGCTGAGAGCCCTGGCGTTCAGGGGAGAATTAAAGGGCCCGGGGCTCCGGCTGCTGCAGAGCTCCAGGCCCTTTAAATCACTGCGGGAGCCCTGCCACTGCTACCCTGAGGTGGCAGGACTCGAGTGGGGATTTAAAGGGCCCAGGGCTCCAGCCGCTGTGAGGAGCCCCGGACCCTTTAAAGCACCACCAGTGCTCCAGCAGCGGGGCTCGGGCGGCACTTTAAAGGGCCCGGGGCTCCCCCAGGGGCCGGAGCTCAGGCCCTTTAAATCCCCACCCGAGCCCGGCTGCTGGAGCTCCGGCAGAAGGTCCCTTGGGAATCATTATCTCTAGCACATGTTATAGTGACTCCTAGACAGCTGTCAACTTCCCTGCTGCTGAGGCCATATGGAGAATCAGGGAGCCATAAATCTAACTGCCACCCCCCTTTTGTTTTTGTATCACTGTGCTGCAGAGAAACCTGCCCCACGTATTATTCCCAGGAAGATTGGACAAAAGTTATTTTCACTCCCATGCTTGCTTCTGTCGATATAGCCTAGTTACTAATTCATTGGACCACAGGAGTCAAAAACCAACCTTTTAGTTAAATAACACAAGCTGATTACTATTTTAAGCCCCTTATCATGCAGAAGAATCTCAAGCACAGACGCACGCTATCTGTATAGCAGTGAGGTAACTATAAAGGCTCGTTTCCTGCCCTACTGTTTGACAGTGCCTGAGTTTCAGGCAATTAAAATCACTTCAGATGTCTCTAGTGTGCCTGCTCTAGTCTCCCTGCACTCAGACCAACACAATTCAGACATGAAGCAGCAAATGAACTCGTGTTTGCGGGAGGGCTGGTGTATGTGTGTGCGCACGCGTCCAGGTTCTTTTGCACAATAGGTGCAGAGTGAACATTTCAGACAGATTAATTTAATTAAATGGCTTGGAGTTAATGTGCTGCTTTGAGAAAGTAAAAAAAATGGCGCCCCACACTGGTAATGATGCAGATAAAGTATTGTTCTTTCTTCTATCCTTTGTAAGAAAGCTGCAGCCTTTCCCTCAAGCTTTTCCTGAACAGATTTAGAAAATGCTGAGGATGCTAATCCTTAATTTCAGATTTGGGACGTGCATCTTTTACATTTTAAAAACATATTGTACGAGGCTCTAAATGGGTGCACAGCAGCTGGGTTGGTCCCAAAGGCCAAAGAAACCTGCCTACATTTCAGTTGAGGAAGGTAATGTTGATCTGGGCTAATTTAAACTTACATTGCCATCAGTGAGAGGCCAAGCAGTAGTATCAGGCTGTTCTAAGGAGTGAGGTGAATTAGTTCAAATAAGAATTAGTTTTAATTACAAAAGGACTAAATTTTTATACGTCTTAATTCAGCAGAGTGCTTAAACACATGCTGAACTCCATCCCCGTTCAACAAAACATTTGAGTATATGCTCATGTCCCACTGCTTTCAGTGAGATTTAATCCCGTGCTTAACATTAATCATATACTTTAAGTGTTTGCTGAATAGAGATGGAATTCTAGGAGCACTCTCCTGTTTGGGTGACACACAAACCCAGGAACTTTGACAAAATTCAGATTGGATTTGAACCTGAACTTTGTGACTGGCCCTTGTCTGTACAATGGATAAAAATGTCCTGGACTTTGGAAAACTGTGGAGCCGAATCTGACTTTGAACTATGCAACTCAGGCCCATCTCTACTCCCGCTAGGCTAGCTAACTGCAGTGTTCGACTGGCATATCTGGTCTGAGTGTGAAGTGTGCAGTTTAAGAGGCAGGAAAGAAGTTGATACTGTGAGTCCCTCATAACACTATATACTAAACAGCTCAGCCGCTTTCCGAGGTGTAGCTCTGTTGTCACAGGGACTATATAGATACCCACTGATAATTTAACTCAAAGAGAATCTATCGCTGTCAAGCACAGATGCAAATATACATAGGTGAAACATTTTAGTTTGCATTCAGATGCCATTCTCACTGAGCTGTGGCTTTTACTGCAACACCTTGCAAAGGGGAGTTGCAGGAAAGCAGGCTATAAAGCAACAGAAGCATGAATAATCTGTTTGGCATATTCCTCTTGAGAAAAAGATGCAATATTACTGCTTCCCAGTGCTGCTCCAAAGATGGATCCAGTGGCAGCCTGGTTGCTAAACTGCTGCTATAAAAAAGACAGAGTGCAGTCTATGATTGAGATGACAGGAAACCCCAATGACAGACATGATACAACTTGAAAAGGAGAAACTGTGTGTTCTCTCTCTCTCTCTCTCTCTCTCCACTTCGTTAGTCATTTTCCATATTCCCCATAGAAGCAAAATGCTACTTTGGTTGCCCGTACATCCCTGCAGTACCACTGAAGATATTTACAACTGAATTATTGTTCTCTGCCTTGCAGCCTATATTTTTCTTCTGCTCCTTCCTGCAATTATGCCTTGTTTTTTTAATATTGCACTTACTAGACTGCCATGCAAAAAATGCCACAGTATGACTTCTGTAGGATCACCTGGAAGGAATGACGGGAGGGATAAAGTCTGTATTTAAAAAGAGAGGGTGAAATTCATTCCTGGTATAACACCGCTAACACCAGCAATACAGTGGAGCAAGGCCAGCTCCAGGCACCAGCGAAGGAAGCAGGTTCTTGGGGCGGCCAATGGAAAGGGGCAGAATGTCCTGGTCTTCGGCGGCGGGTTCCTCAGTGCCTCTTGCAGCGAAGGACCCGCCGCCGAATTGCCACCGAAGAATGAAGCGGCGGCAGTAGTGCTGCTGCCAAAGTGCTTTATCCTCCCCCCTCCTCCCCCCCGCTTTGCTGCTTGAGGTGGCAAAAAAGCTGGAGCCGGCCCTTAGCTGGGATGGAGTTTATGTTAGGAATGAATTTGGTCCAGAGGTATGATGACATGTGAATAGACATTCAGCTAGTTATATGACTTCTTTGGGCTGCAGTCAGCTCATCTGGAAAACTGGCTCTAAAAAAACCAAGAGAGAATCAAATGGTGTATTTGAGTGGTGCTTCCTGGTGTGAATAAATGAGACCTGCACTCAGAATGACATTCACGCAACTACTCATGGTTTGCTCTTACAGTGTGAACATACTCTTCTGGGGGGGAGGAGGGGTACCTCATTTTGTTTTAAAAGCTCTTTATTGTCCTAGCAGATCCAGAGGAAAAACGTACCCTTTGTTTCAAACATTCTGTCTCATGCCTTTGTGCTTCATTCTGTTTCTCAGGCAACCTCACCTGTTTGGAACACAGCTCAAAATGCTGCCATTTGATATTTGTTCTAGCTTTGGGATAAATGCACCACTCCTCTTTGGTCTATTTCAACAGGGAAAAAGAGTTCATGATGCTCTGATATGTGCAGATGCAAAGATTTAAAAATAGGCATGCACCCACCTGCTCTTACTTATGACCCTTGAGAAAACCAGGATGATTGGGTTAATCTGAGAACTCCTGACATTGATTTTGCTAACTGACAGCAGGCAGGTTCATAATGCATTTAGCAGTTCTTAATTTGGTTTTGAAATTCAGTCAAGAAGATTCAAAACAAGAGAAAGCAAGAGACCCAGCCGTACAATAGCTAATTTTGTGTTGCAATGTAATTTAGATAAATTGCTCCTGTGGGTTCCTAATAAAAGCAAATGTTGGCTTATGTCAAAATTAGTGTATGATTCTGATAAGAGGAGCAGCTATTTTTAGTTTTACATTAACCTAATTCAGTCTTACATCGTTATATTAAAATTAGAAGATACAAATAGGATTCATGCTGGTTATTCATTTGCTTCAAAACATGCCAGAAACATCTCGTCTACTTTGCCTAGTAGGTGAGATAAATCAGTAGCTGGAAGGCAAGTTATTTGTCATGTTTCAAGTATCACTTATCATGTGGCATATTAGTTAACTGGTGTGGTAGCATTAATTAAAGGAGATGGCCCAAAACAAATAGCTAGTATGGCAGAAGGGTTACAAGTGCATGGAGCAAGGACTTGGCACAGACACAAGATTAGCGAATATGTTCCACAACTGAAATTGGCAAGTTTAGTTTGCTGTTCGTTGTAGAATCCTATTATCAGCAGTTCACAGGTATTCAGGCAGCCCCATGGCCTTTATGAAAATGTTTGTCAAAGTTCCATTTCTAGTCTGATGTGTTCTCACCAGAAGTGAGTGGTGGGCTATTAGCTATTCTTTAGCATGTTTTAAAAGTTTCAGTTCACCTATACAGTGAGAAGAAACAACCCCTCATACCTGAAGTGACCAGCCACTTGCCATGAGCAGCGAATAATCAAAGTAAAGTATTTTCAGACACCCCACATTAGTCCTAGTTAGTCTGAACTTGGCCAACCAAGCATTCTGCAAAAGCCTGTATTGGAAGCATTTTAGGGCCAGGTTGAAGGCATGTTCCCAGGGGTTGGCCCATGAACTTGGGTTTTTTGTTTTTCTTGACTTGCTGAGTAGCTGAGTGTATAGTATTATTTAACAGCACTGGCTGGCAGAGTTAATGTTACCTCATTCACAGAATTCAAAGCCAGAAATGACCATTAATAACTGAACAATACAGACCATAGACTTTCACCCAGTTACCACTGGTCTGAGTGTTTTATACTTATCTGCTTATTTAAACCAGCTATATGACCCCTTGGGACTACTAGGGGTGCTGTTGTGTGTTCTGGCCCAGGATCTGGCCATGCATGTGCGTGTGTATGTGTGCATATATGCACACTCATTGTTATAGAGGAGGGAGAAACAAACACTATATTAAAATGAATTTCACTGTCACCATTTGACTGGTTCCTCCACTCTTGCCTGCCGAGGGGAAATGTTTCCCATTTTATTGGTATCTCTCATCTGTTCAGTCCTTTTTCCTCCTCCTTGTTTTGAAATGTAAATTATGTTCTCTTGCTGTAGGAATGAACATTCTGCTTTTGTCCCTTTTGATAAACTTATGCACTGTCATTACCTCCAGCTATGCTGGGAAAGGAGGAAAATAAAACTCACCATTCTAACTTTTGAAGGAAACAGTCCACTGGCAAAAACTAGCATTAATCTCAGTGGTTAATTGCGAGACTTATCTATAAAAATAGACATCACTCCACATTCCCCTTAAGGTAGCACCTGAAAAATATATTGACAGCAAGAGCTTTGCAGACACATAGATCGTGGGTCCCCTCTTACACTGGCACAAACTCACTGGCTTCAAAAGAGCTGCACTGATCTGACACAGGAGAATGTGACCCATCCAGTTAAATCCTGTCTCATTCTGTTCCAAAATGTTGAAACTAGAAGGGTGGACTTGAGAAGAGCTTAGGCTGTTCTAGTGCATCCATCAGTGATCCCTAGCCCCAAGAAATAGGATGGTCATTCTGCTGAGGGTTTGTGTGTTGCCTGCCCTTCTCTAGAATACATGCTGATATCTGGCAGCAGATTCCGCAGGGAGTTCCTGCAGCTCCATTCAGGAGCAAAACAACAATTAGAGTTGTTGCTGTGTGCTCCCCCTCAGGCTGTGCTATGCCCGTTCAGCCTGCATCTGCCCTGAGCCTGTAGGTTGCTATGGGACCTGCATTCAGCTGATATTGCTCTATCTCTCCTACCTCTAGTGTGGTTTGTATGTCTAATCTGACATACAGAAACCTGAGGTGGAAGAGGCCTTTGGAGCCAGATAGTTCATTCTCCTGCCAGTGTAGGATTGCCCCTTCATTGTGTTTTCTAATGCCTCTTCCAATCCAGTTTGAAATGGGGCTTCAGCCCTTCCTCTGGGAGACACCTCATGGTCTAATAGATTTCATTGCTATTCAAGGATCTTTTTCTGAGATAGTATTTAGATTTAATTGTTACTTTCAGCCCAATACTCTTACTTAGCTCCCCCTAGTACCACGCTAAGCAGGAGTGCTACTATTTTGGTGTTTAAACCCTTAATAAAAAGGTATGTGTTACTGAGTATACATCACATATTGTGGAACTGGCCATTTTTATCATAAAAGTATTTTTATGACTTTGCATGATGCAAAATGTCACAGTGCTTCTACTCTTACACAATGGCATCTGGACACAATGCTGACAATTATTCAGATAGTTGGCAACTGTTACTCAAGTAGCACTGTATCATCACCATTTTCTGGAGCCAAACGTTCTGGTTCTATAGTAAGTATGTGTATATGCAACAAATATATCCTCTCGAGCTCGTTCAAGTAATATATTCAACAGGAGATGAAAGAGAGACGAGTATACTGACATACCTCAAGTTTCCCAATGTCCAACCCCCCCTCGCCCCTCCAAAAAAAGTTCAAATGCAAACTGGCATCTCAACATAAATGGTATCCACACACTGTGTCTAGGATTATTGGTAGCCAGAGAAATTACCTGCTCCATTTAAGATAAACAGAGACACTCATCTTATGGTTATAAGAGACCTATTCCTTTCCTACTCGCAGCAAAATACTAGGATGTGCTTAACACCAATGAACATTCTAAGAGTTCGTTCATTTATGAATGAATAGAAAATTATTTTGTCACAGCTTTATAGAGAAAATAAAATGATCTAAGGCAGTGGTGGGGAACCTGCAGGCTGTGCGGGCTGCACACAGCCCGTTAGGGTAATCTGCTGGTGGGCCACAAGACAGTTTGCTTACATTGACCGTCTGCAGGCATGGCCTCCCACAGCTCCCAGTGGCTGCGGTTCATAGAATCATGGAAGTTTAGGGTTGGAAGAGACCTCCAGAGGTCATCTAGTCCAACCCCCTGCTCAAAGCAGGACCAGCACCAACTAAATCGTACCAGCCAGGGCTTTGTCAAGCCTGACCTTAAAAACCTCTAAGGATGGAGATTCCACCACCTCCCTAGGTAACCCATCCCAGTGCTTCACCACCCTCCTAGTGAAATAATGTTTCCTAATATCCAACCTAGACCTCCCCCACTGCAATTTGAGACCATTCCTCCTTGTTCTGTCATCTGCCACCACTGAGAACAGCTGAGCTCCATCCTCTTTGGAACTCCTCCTTCAGGTAGTTGAAGGCTGCTATCAAATCCCCCCTCACTCTTCTGCAGACTAAACAAGACCAGTTTCCTCAGCCTCTCCTCATAAGTCATGTGCCCCAGCCCCCTGGTCATTTTCATTGCCGTCCGCTGGACTCCCTCCAATTTGTCCACATCCTTTATGTAGTGGTGGGGCCCAAAACTGGATGCAGTACTCCAGATGTGACCTCACCAGTGCCAAATAGAGGGGAATAATCATAGAATCATAGAATATCAGGGTTGGAAGGGACCTCAGGAGGCCATCTAGTCCAACCCCCTCTCAAAGCAGGACCAATCCCTAACTAAATCATCACTTCTACTAAAGCAGCCCAATATGCCCTTAGGCTTCTTGGCAACAAAGGCACACTGCTGACTCATATCCAGCTTCTCATCCATTGTAATCCCCAGGTCCTTTTCTGCAGAACTGCTGCTTAGCCAGCTGGTCCCCAGCCTGTAGCGGTGCATGGGATTCTTCCTTCCTAAGTGCAGGACTCTGCACTTGTCCTTGTTGAACCTCATCAGATTTCTTTTGGCCCAATTCTCCATTTTGTCTACGTCACTCTGGACCCTATCCTTACCCTCCAGCATATCTACTTCTCCCCCCAGCTTAGTGTCATCTGCGAACTTGCTGAGGGTGCAATCCATCCCATCATCCAGAACATTAATAAAGATGTTTAACAAAACTGGCCCTGGGACCGACTCCTGGGGCACTCTGCTTGATACCGGCTGCCAACTAGACATAGAGCCATTGATCACTACCCGTTGAGCCCTATAATCTAGCCTTATAGTCCAGTCATCCAATACACAGGGATGTGCTGGCTGCCGCTTCCCACAGCTCCCATTGGCCGGGGACAATGAATCGTAACCACTGGGAGCTGCGGGCAGCTGTGCTAATGTAAACAAACTGTCCCACGTCATGCCAGTGGATTACCTCTGGGAGGATTTGAGGACTGGCACTGCTCCTAAGGTAAATTGAGTTTGAGACCATCTGCTCTTAAGGAAACAAAATGAGCAGAGAAGATCCATCACACAGTGCTAACTTTGCATAAAGGCTGTAAGGAAAGAGTGCTTGGTTCACCCCTTTAAAAACTGATTCCACTCATCTAAGTGTACCTGACATGCAGAAACTGCAGCAAAATGAGCAGCCCACCTCTTAATTAAGAATCTATTTTAGCAACATTGATGGTACAAACGTTATAATGTATTTAATCTTACTAAGTAATTTATTACTTGACAGACGAGGGTGCGGTAATATCTGTTATCGGACTAATTCCTGTTGGTGAGAGAGACACACTTTTGAGCTTACACAGAGCTCTTTTTCATCTGACTTGTTGTAATCCCATTAGTGCAAATACATTAGGGAGCTCAGCAACCTGAGCAAGGAACTTGTATTGATGGGACTGCACAGAGGTGTTTATTGACCACTCTCCAGAATGTGATGGTCTGTCCCATTACATGGTAGGCATATGGCATCCCAGTCAGCTCACTGAAGAGCTGCTGATCAGACAGGCTGTTTCTTTTGTGGTGATATGGTTACACAGCAGAAAGTGAATATACAGGACTGAGGTCTGTTCCCATTGAAGTGGTAGGAATTTTGCCATTGACTTGAATGGACATGGGTTGTTCCCAGAGTATTCACCACATCTATAACTTATGGATGTCCCGTCAATGGAAAGAAGTTTGCGAACAAGAGCAGAATTTGTTTAAAAGATCTAAAGGGAGATTTTCAAAGGCAACCAGGCCAGTTAGGCACCCAACTGCCTTTGAAAATCAATTAAAGTTGAGCTCCTAACTCTCATTTATACCTTTGAAAAATTTCCCTGTGAGTTTATTTTTAATAAATGTTAATTGTATCATATTTGTTGTTAATTAGGTAGGGATGAGCAAAACAGTTCTGATTAAAAAATAAATTAAAAAATCTTCAGCCAAAATTCTGACCAACCAAAAGCAAAACTTTCTTTTTTGTCCAGGTACAGTTTTGATCAGAAAAGTGTCTATGAACGTACTTAATAGATCCCTTCATAGTGAGTCTTCCAGGTTACATCACCTCACTCCAGTAGTGTTACTGCTTAGCTTTTGCCTTCTCTCCTTATCTTTTCAAATGCATAATGTTTCCATCCCAACATTCCCTTCAGTGATCAGGCATGGAGACGGAAAAGCTTTGGAGAGAAGAAAAATATTGCAGTTTTAAATCAGGTCTGTATAACTACTTCTCTTCCAGAGTAATATATTCTCTTGAAATGTAGTGCTTTAGCCTTCAAAATGTTCATGAGAGTTTGCTGAATTGTTAGGAAGTGTGAGTCTAACATTTTTTTATAAGGCAGCATTTCTTGCAATGGGCATTAGGTATGTTTCATAACACTTGCAATTCATCTATTTAAGTTCTGGATTGTCCCAGAAGAGCAGTGACTTATCAGATTCTGATGTGCATGAAAACAGTATATCTAGGTTTTTGTTTTATCATCTCAACTGTTAAAAAAAGAAATGTTCTCATATGAAGTTTCATTTTCTCCCAAAGCAACTTAAATAAAGGGAACTCAGTATATAGAAAAAATCCAACCAATTGGCCCTTTCCATAGGGGAATAAGCTTTGTAGTGCTGCTTAGATTTTATATATCAGTTTAATTTTGTTTCAGTGATTCCTTTTCCTGGTTTTGAAGTATAGAGTTGATATCTTATAAAAAGGTAGCTTTTACATGTTTAAATAAGGTTATCATAATAGTTAATTTGCACGTTTTTTTCTTCATGGGAAAAGTATGACTCTTCCGCATAACTTTAGTGCAATAGTCCAACTATGTAAAAAGTATCATTAGAAAAATTTGGCCTATGACATTTAGGCTGGATTTACTGCATTGGTGAGCAAATCAAAAATTAGTGTAAATTCTCATTTTCAATTACTAGGTATCAAAAATGATATTAATGATGTTAAAAAATAGGCCAACCTTTTTTAAAAAGTGAGTTCCTTTTATGTGATGGAACTGAATAAAAATGGGAAAAACTCAGATTACTTCACTTTACTTTTTCTCCCATGAACTGATAAAAATGTTAACAATTAAATTATCTCATAAAACCAAATGGCAATGCCACCTGAGACCATGCAGTATGCGTGTGCTGAGCCTTTCCTTATTACAAATACGTGGCTAGATTCTGATCTGTTATACCAGTGTAAAGTGGCCTTGCTGAAATAAAATGAGTTACACCTGATTTACACGAATGTAACTGAGATAATATTCTGCTCCATGAAATACTGTACTACCGATTAATATACCTTTTTCAAAATCTTAAAGTACAAGTGAATACGGTTCACAAAGCACAAGAATTGAGATGGTTTGGTGTTGCAGTTTGCCTTTGCTTCTGTACTTTCAAGTATTATTTATTCTTTCTATTACTCTAGTAGTGATCATGGTGGGGGCCCAATTGGGCTAGGTACTATATAAAGCTCAGGTGAGGTGGCTGAGTGGTTAAGGGGATGGACTGCCAATCCATTTGTGGGGGGGGCAAGGAGCAATAGCTCAGTGGTTTGTGCATTGGCCTGCTAAACCCAGGGTTATGAGTTCAATCCTTGAGGGGGCCACTTAGGGGATCTGGGACAAAAATCAGTACTTGGTCCTGCTAGTGAAGGCAGGGGGCTGGACTCAATGACCTTTCAAGGTCCCTTCCAGTTCTAGGAGAAACATATATTATTAAAATATATAGGAAGATACAGTACCCACTCCAAAGAGCTTACAATGTAAGATGACAATAAGCATATGAGGTATGGGGAACACTTACACATGTGCTTAAATTTACTACCACGAGTAATCCCATCAATGGGAGTACTCACAGTAGTTAAATCAAACATTCTTAAATGCTTGCAGGACCGGGGCCAAATTTAGCTTTATTAATTCCTGGAAGACGCCAATAGAGCACCTTGAGGATATAGAGTAATGCTGCTTGTAGAAATGATACCACTCAGAAACATGGATTAGTATGCTATTGACTAGCAGTGGAATATTTAGTAGATAATACAAGGGAGGATATGGGTGGAGGGACCCAGAATATAGGGACATTCCTGGAATTCTTTAGGCCTGGAGAATTTTTCTAAGGCTTTTGTGGCTAACTTGAACAGCTCCTGTATTTGTTAAATATTTTCCCACTGAAAGCCAATATAGCATTGACAATGGAAATGCTCATGTTACATTTGTTCACAAGGCCTTCTTCAGTTCAGCTCCGTTAGAAGAGGATAAAGCAAAAGTAACTGAAATGAATGTAGCAGAATTGGGCTTTTTGCTTCTGCTTCTACTTTCACTCACATATCTCTGCACTAACTTCAGTGAAGTCAGGGACATTACACCAGATTTACACAAGTTTAACTGGGAGCGGAATCTGGCCCAATTTGCATTTGCCTGTAAAGGGCATGAATGACTTTGAAACTGTGGGCAAAACCCTGGAAGGTGCTGAGCAGCTGCTGAACATTTACAATTCCCAGTAATGTCAATGGGATTTGCACATGCTTAAAGTTGTTATGCATACCTCAGTGTATGGCTTCTCCTTGCCTGTATTATTATAAGGACCTAGCTCATACCTGTTAGCTTGTCCTCTGAGAATGAGATTCCACACTGGAGACGAGAGCGGAGATAACCCTTTCCAAGTCCTGCAAATGGAGTTGCAACAATATCTCCTATCAAAGACAGCCAAATAGTGTCACATCACCATATTTAATTTTTTAAGGCATGTGTATTCTTCCATTTACAGGATATTCCATATTTCACCCTTTTGCATGATATGTTCAAATGGGGATTTCTCCATCTCCTTCTACTGAGAAAACAAAGATATGCCTTCATTCCAGAAGGAGAGAGAGTTTTAACTGGAATAGAACAGTATGTGTCAACAGTTTAACAGCTGTGAAGAAAAAAACCCAGAAGAGATGAGAAAATAGCTGATATTAAGTGATGGAATAATCTCTTATCCCATAATAGAACCCTGCCTAGCTTAAAGCAGTTCTCTTCACCCAATATCTGTCAAATACTAGCAGGAGTGTATGGTGACATTATGAACTCTCCAGAGATATTTTCATGTCATTTAGCTGATTTGTGTCATTTGATAAATTGCATGTTTCTAAAATCAATATTCATGATGGTATGTTTTCTTCTGAGTGTCAAAGTTCTGTGCTAGAAACAATAATAACTCATATAAACTATCACTTCCCACTAGCATATCATTGTCTTATTAAAAACCCTCTTTATTTTTCAGCATACTTAATGTTGCCGTAAAAGATATTGATGTGTTGCTTGAAGCTACATAAGCTGTAAATTCAGGTTGCTGTTTTCTTAAATGGGAGGAAAAATGGAAAATTAAGTGCTAGACAAAGCGAAGGCACGGGGTTTGATTCTCTCACGCCAGTTTAACACTAGTATAAGTCTGCTAATGTTAATGGAAGTGATTACTCCTGCTTTACACTGGAGTGAAAGGAGATTCAGGCCCAGGGACTCTGAGACAGGCATAGCATAGATGGAGATTGTATAAGCTTCCACACATGGCTGAGCCACAATACCACACTCCAGAACATACTCTGGTTCTTCCAGTCCTGTTTCCCTTGGAAAACTCTACCAGTGCACTTCAATCAGAGCCTGCATTATTCCCCTGTTAGTCATTTCTTGGGGCTTCCCTTGAGGTGAGAGACAATCAGTTGTATAAAATTGTGTGTTTGGTTTATGACGCTAATAAATAGTCACTAGTGACTGAGATGATTCCATAAAACTCATCGCCCATTGGGACCTAAAAGGTAAGATTTGAACCTAGGTCGCCAGAAGTGACTATATATTTGTATAATGTGGCTATCAATGGGACTAATAGATGGGAGAGACAGGGTTAGGAGTTCAGCACCATGTACTAATTAATCTTAGAAAGAATTAGAGATCCAGAAGTGTTGCCTCTCAGCCCTTACCGCTCAAAATGCACTTGAGTCAGTGACTTTTATAATGCCTTTAATAACATGATGATTTTGACTGCTTTGAAAAATTCAGATGGAGCCTTGTAGTCCTGTGTATCACAAGCATAGAGTAAAATCGTATAATCTTTGCAGTAAGGAACATTTTTTATTAAATTTTCAAGATGGGAATGTCTGTATGTGCATATTTCAGGACAAATGTTGTAAGTTTTTGTTTACATTTCAGATGTTTCAAGCTCTGATTTTCCACTGGTAAACCATTACTTTAAACGTATTTCTTGTGAAGCAACAGTAACTTTCCCTTTAATGAGAATCTATTTCAAAGTCATTTAATCTTTCCAGTAGAATATGTATTGTGAAGTTTTATGTAGCCCAGAATAATAATTTATTTGTAAATGTACAGAAGACATGCTGTATAATCTACCAAATAAGAATGCTTTTTGATAAATAACATTCCATTTTAAAGATTAAATATTTCTAGTCTGTGTTGCTAGGGTATCTACATGACTGTTTGATTGCCGTGATGGTTATTTAAAGTTATTCCCCATCCTACTGATAACATAGACACTTTCCCTGATGGTTCATAAAGATGAAACAGGGCCTGAATCCCAAAAGTTTTGAGAACCTCTGGACAAACACTTCTTCTCAGACTCCCCAGATCTGCTTCAAGGACTCAGAAGTGGAATGATGTTCTTCAAACTGAGCATCCTTCACTGAGGCTTGCTGGTCTGATGCTCCTTATAGATTTGGTGCCCCATATAGAATCTCTCTGATCATGGGAAGTAGACTGAAAATGGTCTGAGGACTCAAGCCTGCAAGCTTTATCTCACATGAACAACCTTTACTCATGTGAGTAAGAGTGTGCAGTCCTTAATCTACTTAGTTATTCTGTGATAGCAAGTTATAGTTATTATTGGTATTACTATAGTAACTTGGAGCCCTAGTCATGGACTAGGAACCCCATTGTGATAAGCAGTATACGAACACAGAACAAAATGATGGTCTTTGCCCCAAAGACCTTACAAGCTATGTATAAGACTGTCATAACTATAAAGGGAAGAGTAACAACCCTCCTGTATACAATACTATAAAATCCCTCCTGGCCAGAGGCACCAAAATCCTTTTACCTGTAAAGGGTTAAGAAGCTCAGGTAACCTGGCTGACACCTGACCCAAAGGACCAATAAGGGGACAAGATACTTTCAAATCTTGGTGTGAGGGGGGAGGCTTTTGTTTGTGCTCTTTGTTTTGGTGGTGGTTGCTCTTGGGACTAAGAGGGACCGGACATCAATCCATGTTCTCCAAATCTTTCTGAACAAGTCTCTCATATTTCAAACTTGTAAGTAACAGCCAGGCAAGGCGTATTAATTTATCTTTGTTTTCTCAACTTGTGAATTTTACCTTTGCTAGAGGGAGGTTTATCCCTGTTTTGTTGTAACTTTGAAACTAAGGCTGGGGGGGTGGGTTCCTCTGGGCTCTTTGAATCTGATTACCCTGTAAAGTTATTTTCCATCCTGATTTTACAGAGATGATTTTTACATTTTCTTAATCCTTATTTTAAGAACCTGACTGATTTTTCTATTGTCCAAAGACCCAGGGGTTTGGGTCTTTGATCACTTTGTAACCAATTGGTTAGGATATTATTATCAAGCCTTGCCAGGAAAGGGGGTGTAAGGGCTTGGGGGGATATTTTGGGGGAAGAGGAACTCCAAGTGGTCCTTTCCCTGTTTCTTGTTAAATCACTTGGTGGTGGCAGCATACCAGATTTAACCCAAGCTGGTAGAAATAAGCTTAGGGGGCTTTCTTGCAGGTCCCCACATCTGTACCCTAGAGTTCAGAGTGGGGAAGGAACCCTGACAAGGACAAGAGACCACAGATGGATACAGACTGACAGATAGGGGAGTGCAAGGAACCAATGAGATAGCATTGGTAAGCATGATAGACGGTGGTCTCAGCACACCAAGTGCCTAGCTGTTGTTAACTTCTGTTGTAGGCATCACAGCAAAAGAGAATTTGGAGGAGAGGGTTTTGAAGGCGGATCGTGATTTGATTTTGCAGCCATTTATTAGGAGCTCCTTCCCAGTGTGAGGCGCAACCTGGGAGAAACCATGAAGGTGCTTGTTAAAAATTTTTACACGTGGATACAGAGGCCAGCATCCTGGGCTGATTGGAAGTGGGCATCAACATCTCAATAGTGACTGAGAGATGGTAGATGGGGTGGTTATAGACCATGGAGGGGCCTGAAAGTAAAGACAAAGTAGCTTATGTTCAATGAGATAAAGAAGGGTGTGCCAGTGGAGGGATGCAAAGAGAGTGGTGATATGTAGAGATGGGTGGATAATGGATTTTTTTGGTTATCCCATGATTCAGGAAAATTGGGGAAAAAATTGTTTTCAGTCAAGCTTAACATTTTGTTCAACCCAAAATAAAAAGTTTTGTTTAGAGTTTGAACATTTTCTTTTCATTTTCTTTTTTAAAAATCAGATTAATGGAAATTTGAAATGAAAAGTCATTTTGAGTGGAAAAATCAAAATGTTTCATTTCGAAAACATCAAAACATTTTGATTTTTTTTTTTTTGGAATTTTTTTTTTCAGCTGAAAGAATTTGGTGAAAGTAACATGAATTTGTTAAACGTTTTGGTGTAATTGAATCTGCATGCATTGCTGAAAAAATATTTTGACTGAAAAATTTCGCTCAGCTGTAGTGAAATTGTCAAAGCCATGGGCTAGGAATATGACCTTTGCAGTAGCTGCCTACAACCAGGGGAAGGTTACATTTGTCAAGGCCAGAGAGCAGGATGTTGCAGGAATCAAGAGGAGAGATGATGAGAGCCAGGATGAGAGTTTTAGCTGTAGGGAAGGACAGGAAAGGCCATATTTTAGAGATAATACATAAACAATCTGGAAGATTTAAATATACTGCTCACCGTAATGAGAATATTTCTAAGGAGATCAGAGAAAGCTGAAATGTTCGCTAGCTGGTTGTGACCAGTCAGGACACATTTGCTTTCTCATCAGTAGCATATTTAACCTAAATGATAACTTGCATTCTGTTGCTTTTACATGGAAGAGTGACACTTTTGGACATGTGGCTGCCCTGTATCTTTATTGCAGCCTCTGCCATAAAGTTAGATTAGATTATTTGCAGCGAAGCTACAGTAGTAGTTTCCACTTCTAGAAAATATCACGTGCTTATTTATTAATTATTGCCTTTATCAGTAATTTTGATAGCTAGTTTCATTCTGTGTTAATATTTGTGTGTGACTATCTATGCAAAAACATATGTAACATGTATAAATACACATACAGGTTTGAAGAGGTGTGGTTTTGTCTATACAGTACATTGCTGCTTGTCCATCTGCCTGTCACCTTAAGAGTCCAGTGTGATTAATGGACCATTGGACTATTCTGTTTCTGTTATGATAATTCCTATGTTCTTATAATAGCATATGCAGTTGTCACTAGTTGGGATAAAAATTAACATTGCCATAAATCATCATGCTTCAGGGCTTGAGCTGATCACCAGGTAGGTCCAGGGAAATATTTCCTCCTCTTGGTATACTTGTGCACAAGTTGCCAAATGCATTATGGGATTTTTCCATTGCTTTCTTCTAAAGCATCTGTTGTAGCCCACCATCAAAAATATAGGAGATAGATGGACCATTGAGGCTTAGCTATATTCCTAAGAACACTATCTTTCTCAATGAATCAGGCTGATTCTCCAACAGACTTTAGGAAAAACTGTCTTGGCTCTGTATCTGGTAATGACTGGTACATAGAACCTCAGAGTTATGAGCACCTCAGGAGTGGAGGTTCTTCATAATTCTGAAATGTTTGTAATTCTGAACAAAACATTATGGTTCTTTCTAAAGTTTACAGCTGAACGTTGACGTAATACAGCTTTGAGACTTTACTGTGCAGAAGAAAAACGCTGCTTTGCCTTTATTTTTTAGTAGTTTATGTTTAACACAGTACTGTACTATACTGCATTTGCTGCTTTTTTGTTGTTGTCTCTGCTGCCTGATTGTGTGCTTCCAGTTCCAAATGAGTTGTGTGGTTGACTGGTCAGTTCATAACTCTGGTGTTCATAACTCTGAGGTTCTACCGTAGCTGGGAATTAAAGCAGACTTCATTAACTAAGGGAGTCTTTTATTTGGAGGCTGGATACCTGAGGACAGAGCCTGGCACAGTGAACTGCATTTTGTACAGTAATACAGCCAGCACTCCAACAGGCATCTCGGTGGTCCATCCGCAGCATGTATGCCCACTGAAACACAAGGGAGCCCCTCTTTAACTGAGCGCAGCTCCTACTGTTTAGGTCTGTAAGTTTCTCATCTAGAAGTTTGCAGCATTAGGATATGTTCCCTTTTTACTACACCATGGCTGCAGTCTACTTCATACCAGAAACCACTTCCGTTATTTTTACTACATTTGCCCAGACAAGTGGTGAGTCTAAAAATGTCAAAATCTTTACAGAATGTCTCAGAATGCTGTCACAAGGTGTTAGCTCAAGTGTGAGTGATTGCTGTTTATAAAAACATTGGAGTGGCTTACATTTAAAGGGCCAAATTCTCTTGATTTGCATCTATGCATACTAAATTGGCTTCACAGGGGTTCCAGAGGCTGTAACCCATGGAAGAATGTGGGCCACTGTCTTGTCTTGTCTTGTCTTGTGTGTTTTGAGACTGAAGTGTAATTCACTACATAGAAGTCAACAGGAAGACCAATATGCCATACATGTATTTCAAGAAGTGACCAGTAACTCTTGTCTTAGTGGAAAATCATATAGAAAGTTTACCCTTGAAAGGTAGTATTGTAATCTGGGGGTTCAGAGCACTTGCTAAAAATTTATGTAGGCTATATTTCCCTTGGTTTGTCAGTTGACTGAAATATTGTGAGCCCAGTACTGGTCTCTAGACAGGTGTCACAACTCTTATCCATCATAGATCCCAAATAAACTAATCGCGTATTCCGTTCTGCTCTGTCAGCTAAGGTTCTTGCTGGAGTTTGATTTTTCCTGACATCACTTGTATATTGCTGAGTGTTCAAACTCTTGATGACATGAATGCTGTCTTTGTCCACAGGATACTCATGATATTTGTTCTACTGTCCCCTTCTGCATACATGTATAGTCCTGAGTACATGTATCTCCTTGCCCACAGAGCTATAATTCTTCTCCTTAGATAAACTCTGAAGTTCTCCAGCTTAATTTTGTAATAGCCCTCACCATTCAAAGGAGAGGGAGTGCACACACAAGTGATTTTTCAGATCCCAAGATAAACTGTTTTCATTTGCATTCTCCTTGCAAGTATTGGTTACCATTAGACATTCTGAAACTGATAGAGGCTCAAAGCATGTATCAGCCATCATCATCGAGTTACTAGTGGCCTAATACTTTAAGAAGCCCAACTAAGGTAGTTCATTACATCCATCCATATGATGATTTGCTAATTCTAAACCTCTTCAACATAGCCACCAACTTTACCTCACTCTTATTCTTCATTAAATCTATATAACCTGCAAACTGTGGCAGCTTAAATCTATCTATTTTAGGGTTATGTATTGGTGCCCATTGAGGCATGTTTAACGCAAGTGAGATTAATGAAACAGTTGCTATGCATTTCTAGCAGAACTCCTTTAATGTTACACCAGCTCTTTAGAAATAGCTTATTCTGACACACTAGTCCCTGAGCACCAACCTCTTGCTGTGAGTTTATAGCAGCAGCTAAGACTTGTTTGGTAAACACAGACTAAAGCAATACATCTTAATGAACATTAACATGTCATTAGTTGGGGGGATGAATGGTTCAGCGGGTTAATGATGGGTTACAAATCCGCTTATCTTTAGGCCACTAGAGAATCTGGTCTGGGTCAGTACTGACCAAAATCATTACCATCTGACAGCTGTTCCGCAGCCTTTGTGAAATGAGTTTGTGGCCTAAATGCAGTTCCTAGTAGACAGGTATCTATATAACACAAACTAGCATCATAATTGATTCTGCTCAGTACCCTTATTGAGAATCTTATCAATGTCTCAGCTTTCACTGACGCAAGGAAACCAAAAGTAACTCCACTGATGTCAGTGGGATTACACTAGTATAAAATCAGGCCAGAAGTCTTCCAGTCCTGCTGGTAAAATGAATGGAGACATAGTAAATGAACAAAGCCTGTATTCAGTGCTTAATTTGTAATGAAACAGGTGCAGGGGCTCAAGCAAGTTTTTTACATTCATAACTGATGCGATACGCCCAGACATGCCACTGGCCAAGTCCTGGCACAAATTGGGCGCTGCCTGTATCCCCGGGTCATATTTTTTGAGACAGAAAATATCTCAGCATTAATTTTCTACTTAGCTTTTCTTGCTGCCTATAAACTTTTTCTTTTATGGGCTTTTTTGCCTTAGGACACAGCAGATCAGTGTTCAGCTCAAATCTTGCCTATCTGTTTTTTTCTAGTTTCTTATGCAATAGTGTAAAGACTTCTCTGCTTATGCAGCACAATGTTCTGGTTTGTTTTCAAAAACAAAAACAAAAAAATAAAAATGATATTTTATTGCAAAGTCACACGGTACAACATTTCGGTTAGGTAGCATGTCTGATCATAAATAACTTAGCTATATAAATGTATATTAAATAATACCTTTAATAAAAAAGGCTCCTTTCTAGGCAGCTAGTGGCTAATTTTCAACAAACCATCAGTTTTGTTTGGGATCTTTATGGCATCAGTTGAGCAATGCTCCACAGTTGAGATAACATAAACCAGTATTTCTCAAACTGGGGTTGCTGCTTGTGTAGGGAAAGCCCCTGGCAGGCCAGGCCAGTTTGTTTACCTGCCCTGTCCGCAGGTCCAGCTGATCGCAGCTCCCACTGGCTGCGGTTCGCTGTTCCAGGCCAATGGGAGCTGCTGGAAGCGGTGGCCAGTACGTCCCTCGGCCTGCGCCGCTTCCAGAAGCTCCCATTGGCCTGGAGCAGCAAACCGCAGCCAGTGGGAGCCGTGATCGGCTGGACCTGCAGACGGGGCAGGTAAACAAACTGGCCTGGCACACTAGGGGCTTTCCCTACACAAGCGGCAACCCCAATGTGAGAAACACTGACATAAGCTAAAGAATAAGTCAATCATTTCAACATTCAAAATGAATAGACTAGGCTAGGTATTGTAATTTAATTGGAGTATTTGAATTTGTCTTTGCCAATCCCAAAAAGGAAGAGGACAGAATGAAAAGTCCAGGAATGATCCATTGGATAATTAACATATTTTATGGATTCATCAACTATTTATTCATCTGTCCAAACCTACAGCTTTTCCTCTCTCCAGCAAACCATAAGGCTTGTCAGCACTTCTAGTGCTAACTTTTTTAAAAGGTTGGCTATGTCCTTTCCACAGTTGGCCTGTAGGAGTGTGGAAGTGGAGAATAAAGTAGTCTGTCTTGCTAGTGACCACTACGTCTTATCACTGAATCAGAGGAGGCTTGTCAGTCTGTTTTCACAGGAAGGATAACCTGAAGATATTAAATGAAAACGAACAAAACTCATCTAATTGACTTGGCTCCAGAGGTCGGCAATGTGTCCGTACATGGACAGAAGTGTCTGTGGTAAAAATGTTGAGGTCCGTGGTAATTTTTCAAAAAATTGAATGACTGAATGACATACCCCTCCTCCCACCCCCTCCATGTCCGTCACTAAGTATAGTAATTTTGTCAAGTGTCCATTGCACAACATGGTGGTGCCGACCCCTGCTTGGCTCTTCCTTAGTGAGGCCTTTACATGTGTGTACATACACACACAGCTATTTTTCTTGTAGGTTGGGATGAGAGAGAGAGAGGGAGATTGTTGCTGTTACTTCTCAATTATAGAGAGATATTCAGATAGGGATGAGGTCATAAAGGACTTAAGGACATAGAAAGAGAAACAAAGAAAACAGAAATCCCCAAAGACATTTTGGTTAGATAGCCAAGAGAAAATTATATTCTAGCTTTCAATGTGATATGGTAGCAGAATAGGACAACATGACGATGGGCTGCATAAACAGAGGTATAATGTCAGGGAACAGAGAGGTGGTAGTCTCTCACTCTGTGGGCCTTGTGGCAAACGCATCTAGAAGATGTATTCAGCACTTCAGTCCCAGAAAGATGGAGATAATTAAAAGAGCAACAAAAATGATTAAAGGTCTGGTTGGATTTATGAGGAAGGTCTAAAAGAATTCAGTATGTGCAGCTTGGCTAAATGATCACATAAGGGTGAAGTAAAACTTTTTACAAGTATTTGAAGGTTGGAAATATCAAGGCTGGGAAGAGTTATTTGGCAGATGTAAAAGGTATAACTACAAGTAATGGGGTGATATTAAGAAAAGGTAAATTTGCATACACCTGTGAGGCTGTTTGATCACATGATATTGGAAAATAAAATTTAACTCCTTAAAGATGAGAGAAACATCTTAGTTTATATAGTGCTTTTCATTTTCAAGGACCCCAAAAACTTTTAATATACATTATGGAATAGCTTTACCTTCTATGCAAAGGCTGGCAACTCTAGGGTGGAAGACAGTGAATATTTAACAGCATACAGCAACATTACAAAGAGTTCAGACCAGGAAGTGAAGACTAATATGATATCCAGTTGCAACAGAATTCTAGCAAATGTAGGTGAGTTTTGGTGCAACTGCTTCAATTTATTTACAAGGTCATAGCTCTGTGATACCAGCACTTTATAGTTTTATGAATTGAAATTGTAACCAATGATTTTATAGGGAGGGTTAATTTTGAAGTTCTCATTAACTTCATTGTTCTACCTCTGATGGGGTGTTCACCCCATACCAGCCCTGAAGGGTTAAGGTGGCACAGATAGGGCCAATTGACTTTATAGACTGCACTTAGGGGAGAGTGGCTTGACTGAAAATTATTAATGGCTGTTAAAGCCCAGCTGGGGGAGAAGCTGGCTAAAGGCATAAATTCAGGAAAGGTTGCAGCAGGAAGGAGCTGCAGTAGGGAAGCTATCAGGTACTCTCTGAGCTTAAGAGGAAACCCAGGGAAGGGAGTAAGAGCTAGCCAGCCCTGGAATCCTGGCCCTAAGGGAAGGATTTACCCAGAAGGGTGAAGAAGAAAGCCTGTGGGAGATGGAGTAGGAAGCAGCCCAGGGAAAGAACAGTGAGGCCAGAAGACAGAGATTTGTAGACCTTAGTTGCTGATTGTAGGGTCCCTGGCCGGGAACCTGGAGTAGTGGAGTGGGCCTGGATACCCTTAGCAGCCCCTGGGAAGTGGCACAGGATTGTTGGATATGACAGCTAGTCCAGAAGGAGTTTAGTACCGCAGAAGGGGGAATTATATAGGGTACGTCTACATAGCAATTGAACACCCATGGCTGCATTGGATCAGCTGACTCTGGCTTTCAGGGCTTGGGCTGTAGGGCTGAAAATTGCCATGCAGACATTTGGGCTCAGGCTGGAGTCAGAGGTCTGGGACTTTGCAACGGAGGAGGTTCCCAGAGCCTAGGCTCCACCTGGACTCGAATGTCCACACAGCAGTTTTTAGTTGCACAGCCTGAGCCCAGGCCAGTGGAACCAGGCAAGCCACAGCTGTGCCATGTATCTTTTATTTTAGTGTATTAACCTAGCTGGCGGGCTGAGTCATGAAGAGAGAGCACCCCAAGTCACAGAGAGAGGCCACGGGGCAAGTGAACAACAGAAGGGTCACCAGATTCGATGAGACCTGATTCCCCAGACAGCCACAAAGAGGCACCCCAGTGGTGAGTGATCCCCGTGACATGGCCATGGAAATGTGGGGCCTAAACTCTTATTCTTCAGTCTGTAATGTCAGGTCCAAACTCTCTCCTTTCTTGGTTCTGGTTTTGGGAGCACTTTAAAGCACCTTGCTATGAGGTGATTTTTGTGATTGTTCTGGATGGATGGTTTTCCTTCACAGCTCAATCCCACTGTTAAGTACTGTTCTCTTCCCCCCAACCCATTACAATTTTTCTAATGTTAATAGCTCCTCATTATTCTAAACTTTCTGCCATTATCATTTTACTTGTCAGTAGCTGGCTGAGTTGGATGGGCTGATGAGATGTTCTCTCATTCTTTCCATTCCAAATAGCTTCACTCTAATTTCTCAGACATTATTAATATCACTGTTTTGCATTTGTTTAGTATTGATATTAAGGTAGGGCTCTGATGCTGGCCAAGAGCAGGTCCCCGTTGCACTAGATGCTGTACAAATAGAAGTGGACGTAGTGCCTACTCCAAAGAGCTTATGTTCTAATCACCCTATTTTGTAGGCTGGTGAAACATTTAAAATAAGTATGAGAGAGGTAATCAGCCAGATGTGTTAAGATGGAAAGTGCCCTATCATTTGGCTACACAAGACTCTGATGTAAGTTGGCTATGAAATCAATAAAGTATTAAGGTGGTGGCAAGCATGGGCTTGAGAATCTGCTGTTCACTTACAGTAGCATATCGCAACGAAGTTACTTTCCGATTACTGTAATTCACTTTCGCAAAGCACTTTTTATGCTTGACTTGTTTATGGACTTCAGTCAGCGCACTGAAAGTAGAAGAAAATTCTATTTGTTTTTAGCTCTGAGTGATGACTCTGAGTTCAGCCCCATCAGCTAGAGGTCTTTCAGCTCCATAAAATGGATTGAATCTGAGTCATTTCTGAATTATGCCTTAACACAAAATTAAGTGACTGGGAAAGGGGACAGTGGCGTTTTCTAGTGATTTGGAGCACAGGAATGGAAATCATGAAATCTGAGATCTAGCCTTGGCTCTCCAACACTTGCTGAATTCTTGGACCAATCAGTTAATCTCCTTGGGTCTCATACTCCATTGCTTTACACCCAGTGTAATAATTTATACCTGTGCAAAGTGCTACAAAATCAGTATTCACCACTCATTTGCACCAGTAATAGCATTTTGCACCTATGTTGCATAGATGTGAAGATTTGCACAAAGTGCAAGGTAGAAGAGAACCAGGAATTCTGCCTCCTTTCCCCAATCTGCTCAACTGAGATGATACCCACGTTTGTAAACTGCACAACTTTGATCTTCAAATGAAGTGTATTTAGCAAATTATTTGATTACTATCTGTTGAAATTACGGTAGGTCCACATAGATAAGAAAATATGAAATAACCTTTAAGACATTCCCTATAGCATCCATAGGAAGAACCATGCAAGATATTATGAAAAGTAAGGTTACTTGGTAAGATACTAGATTAAAACATAGCTAGGTTCAGAGACCATATGGCTCACAGGACTGATAATAGGATGCAAAACCTTTGTAACTAAAAAGGCCAAATTAATTCTTGGTGTACTACCGATGGACATATACTCTAAGTCCACTATTAATTAATTTGGGTCTATGCTACTAGTTAAAATGCTGTTGATTTTGTTGTGACTGGCAGCTGATTTACCTGTTTAGTCCTCTCATAACCAATGGCCAGTGATCTAAATGGATGGTCTCTGTTCATTTCTAAGTGAGCAGCTGCCCATTTCAATACTTATACTAACAAGTATCCTTGCTGGCAGTATCATCAGAGAGCCCAAGGACTGAATGAATACAGTGGATTTAATCTACTCTCCACTGAAGTCAATGGAAGTCTTTCACATTCAAGTCAGTATGAACAACCCCCTTACTCTTAGAGGTTGTTGCTCCCTGACAGGCTCAAGGCATGTTGGCAGGGCAGTACGGGGAAGCAGGCACTATTGTATTCATCTTACTGATAAAGAGAAGAATTAGTCACTAGAGGAGCTAAGCCAACACCTTTAATAAACTAAGTTTAGGTTAAAAAATAGGGGGGGGGATTAAACTGGTGGTTCCATAACAATGATAACTTTTCCTTTCTCCCTTCAAAAAGTGAACCCTTTGTTTCATTGTTCTTTTATTTAAATAGGTTTGTCAGCAGCTAACTTTTTGCTCTTATGTTTTTAATGCCATTTTCCTGAACTCCCTTTATAATAGACGCTGGACAGAGACAATGAATCCTTACCGGAAACAGTGTCTCTGACAGCTTCGTTATTGGCAAAGAGGCTATTTAAATGAGAAACTTGTGTAAGGGATGAACTAGCTGCCCCCATGTAATGGCAATTGGAAACTGATGAATTTTGCATAGGCAAACAGGTGACCTTTCTGCTGTTTACTTAGAGTGACAGGGTCCCAAGTCCCCAAAGATCTCTGTTTTGTCTTAAAAGATTAAAGGGTGGCAACTACTTTCAGTATGATTATCATCATTATTTCAGGGAGATTTTATACTTCAGAAGTCAAAGTCATAATAGCCCAGAATACAGCAATTATTTGCAAATTGCCTTAATGTGTTTTCCAAAAGCACTTTTTGCACTTGGTAATTTGTTTATTTGCTGAAACCATTAGCGCACTAAAATAACATTTCCATGAACCAATATGAAGCCATTTGCAATACAGTAACTTACCATAGATCTTGCCACTCCCCCCACGCCCTATACCCATACACATTTCATATTAAAATACATTTTCCCCTTGATTATGTATTTACTGACCTGAAAACAAAGTATCTGTGATATTACAGCTTGAATTAGCTCTATTTTCTGTGACTGTGCACTTGGCATTTAAAAAATATTAACTTGGCCTCTGTTAAAGCCCTTTTTGTGTTTGCTTTCTGTCAGTGTTGTAGGAAATGACTCTACTGATGGAACTGTGCGTGGAAATACTCGGTTTTAAACAAATATTAGTGAATATTCTCACAAAGAAAGCATTGAAAATATAAACATGAGTATTTTCACTGGAGACATGAGTCTGAGAGCCTAATTAATCTAATCAAGGAACAAAAACAATATTGTCAGGTATTGGAATAGAGTAATATTCCTTTAAATAGTATGGTAGCTTGTCTTCTTTTCTTGTAGAAACCACCAGCTCCTTACAGAGCAGCAGTGTGTATATATATATGTACCTAGGCTTTGTATGCTTGTATATAGCTAGAAAATACAACTATTTAGAACTCAGTTGTGTCTTTATGGCTCTTTTCTAGTCTTACTTCTTATATAGAAAGTGGAGACACCATATGGCCTGTGTGTTCAGTCAAAATTAACAAACCCAGCTTCTGAAATGCTCCATCCTTGGTCAATTAGTTGAATGTATAGACAGTGAATTATTTGCAAATTTTGAATAACAGATAAACTCAAGAAAACTGTAAATGGCTCACAGTTCTAGAACAGAAAAAGGAGGCTCAATTCGCTGAATAATTTAATTAGCTATAGATTGTTCACTCACCTCTAATGTACAGTACGCTGATAAAAACCTGTGCAAATATAAAAGCTGTTCCACAGCTTTCATTAAAATGTTGCTGCCTATCGTTGGATAGGAGAGAAATGAGGACTCGAAGGGTATTTGCATGATTATAGCACTACGTAAGACTTATCACAGATCTCACTTTTAAAGCATTTCACAAATAACTCCCAACCACCTTGTGAAATAAGGAAGTCTTATTATTCCCATTTTACAACTGGGGAAACAAACGTAGCTAGATTTTGGCCCATCTTGTAGGCCTGCAAGGAATTACTTCCCTTGCCTGATACCCACATCACGGGAAGCAACAGTGGAGTCCGTAGGGGGAAGCAGTTGCCTCGGAGTGGATACTCTTTCTTCTACAATGGGGCATAGGGACTTGAATGAGAGGCTCAGCCTCCAATAGCAGTGTGCCAGGGGATGTACAGTGCACCACAGATAGAACTGGAGCAAAGTATCTCATTCCACTCCTGCTCCCCGTAGTTGGGGCAAATCTAAACTTTTTGAGTATGTTCGTGCTTCTGTAACCCACACACCTCCTGGGTGTGGTGTTCTGTCCCATCTAGTGGCACCGAGACCCCTTCGAGAGAGAGAGATTGAGTTTGCTCTACAGCCTTAGCTCAGGGCCAGGTGGCTTTTAGCTCATGGGGTAGAGGCTCATGCACTAAGCTCCAGAGGCCCCAGATTCAATTCCGACGACCGGGGGCTGTTGGTTTTACAGTTCCTGTCTGCTCGTAGGGCAGTTCAACTAGGCTTTGCCCCATATGACATGTCTTGTGACAGGCCTTAATTTAGCCCACAGAGAGGTGAAGAGATTTTGCCTAAGGCCACAGATTGACTCTGGCAGAGGGCAATCTAGACCTTAAGGTTTCGAGATTCCAGACCCGTGCTTAGAACATGACAGTGCACGTCTCTCCTTTTGTAGGATCTCCCGTACCTCCAGGAATTTTTCATGCTGAGACAAAAAAGCAAAGCAAAACAAAACAACCCAAAGCGAATTTTATGTCTTGCTAAACAAAACGCAGAACAGCAGATGAAACCAGAAAATCAACCCACAAGCCCATTTGACAAAGTCATGCCTAGTAAAAAGGAGCTATTTTTCAAGACCCAGATTAATTGCCTCATCTTCACTGTCTATCGGTGCCACAGAAGACTGCTGTGGTGGCAAAACATTGTTATGCAAGGACTGACCTTGCCTCATGGGGTCCTATCATTACCAGAAGAAATGGACACTGTTGTCCAACTGAGCCACTATTTTATAAATAGCTCTAGCTTCTTAATAATAAAAAATGGCCTGACCTGTTAATGGCAGGGCAAGTAAACATAAAGTACATTTCTGTATTTGATAGAAATCTGCAGAGGTTAAAATAATTTGTAGCTCTTTACAGATAAAAAAAGCTCATAAAACGTCAATTTAGTATGATTTGTCTACGAATCTCAAACCATAAAATCCTGTCTCTTACTGAACAAGACCAATTTACTGTAAGTCTTTAACTATCAGCAGATTGTTTGATTTGGCCTGGCCAGGTGCCTCAGCAGTGTGTCCTTGAGTGTAGCAGAGACTTGTAATAGTGGGACAGCTTAGAACAAACTACATGCTGTTAATGAAGCTTTAACTAGTATCACTTGGCAATGGTTTATGTACTGTCTTTAGAAATTTTTTAGGCTGTGTGCTACATCCCCTCACTGTTATTTAGAGCCTGAAACATTTACATGGTGTCTATGTGCACAGCTATTGTAAACAAATCTATAAGTCACTTCCCAGCTAAAGGAAGAGATGGATATAGTAGTGTAAGCAGAGTCAGAGGTGGATGTCACTGCTGGTAGGTTCCATCGAACAAGTGACATCCTCTGCTCAGTTGGTTTACAAAAAAAAAAAAAAGAGGGAAGCGTTTTCCTGTGGTGTGATAACGCTTAACAAAGCAAAACAAAAATGCAAATGTGAATGTTAACCACAGTGTTTAAGGACTTGGGGTCAAATACAAAGGGAGAAGCAGCTGTCAGTCACAGGCACAAACAAGATACAAATTGTGGGGAGTCAGTTTTTACTGGTACTCTAACCAAACAGGCTACTTCTCTCTCCAGAACAACTCCTGTTCCATTCTATGCATCCGAAGAAGTGAGCTGCAGCTCACGAAAGCTCATGCTGAAATAAATTTGTTAGTCTTTAAGGTGCCACAAGTACTCCTGTTTTTTTGCGGATACAGACTAACACGGCTGCTACTCTGAAACCTGTCATAGTGCATGAAGTAAACTTACAGTTGTAATGACCGAAGTCGGGCACTCAGGGGCACTCTAACTGAAGCAGTAAAGCTCATGTATATTTCCATACTTACATTGGTAAAATGACAATTTGTCTAACACAGATTGCCTACACTCTGCTGTGAATTTCAGCAAGACAGGGAGGCCCAGTAGGATGGAAAGGGTGTTACCTAGCCAAAGTATTTTTCAGAGGTTTGGGTTTGGTTTGATTTGATTCACTATCTTCAGTGCTGCTTAATTATTTTGGGGCTGTTTCAAACCCTACCTTGGATTCAAACTTGCCACATTTCCATCAAATTACACCAGCATAAAGAAATTAGAATAAATGTCTTTTCCAGACATGCCTGAAGCCATACAATGAGTGATTTTATTGATATACAAATCTAAATAGATCAGAGTCTTTGTCTCTATGTTCAGGGAGGTTAAATCACAAGCAGCGCTGGCAGCAGCACATTGTACAGAGTTCTTCAGACATAGTGTCATTTCTTTATATTATTATACAATGCAATTGACTCTAAATTACATTTTCTTATTTTAATTTATTTGCATGAAAAAGATGGCATAGCATAAATCATCCTGTGTAGGTTGTCAAGTTATTTGCATGGCAAACATTGTTGGAAAGAAACTTGCAAACTCGGGGCTTTGGAAGACATTTATTTTTAGTGATCGGTGAATCTCAAAAGGTGATGAATGAGGTTCAGTTCAGCTGGGAAAAACATCCCAAAGTTTAGATGATTAGCAAAAGCTTATCCGAGACGTCATAGGAAACTTTTGGTAGCTCCATCTGTTAGAAGTCTTACACCGACTCTTTCCTCCTCCACCAAATAGCATTGATATGTGACCCTCCCTTATTTATTTTGTTGAAACATCTTTTGGGGGTAGACATATGGCACCCTTGCTTCCCACTCCTTGTTTTCATGGGCTGGCCTAGCAGCTTCTCCGCTAACCGTGGTTGATTGCCTTTAGGTGAAGGCCAGGAGGAATGGCTAGTGTTTCCATGATCCAGCCATCCATCTCAAAGATTGCCTGATCCCTTCCCTGCTATCATGCAGCAGGGACTCAACAATGACACTTCCATTCTGGCTCCTGATCCTAATGGCTTCAGTTTTCACCCTGAGCTAATAAATACCAGAATGAGATGAGAACTCCTCTTCCCCATCCCATGAGAACGGCATGGGGAAGAGATCAAAGGAAGAAGGTTCTCAGATCCTTCAAGCTTTTCCTGCCCAGGCTGCATTTGGGGGTATAGGTTGTGGCTTGGTGTGGGGGAAACACCCAAGTGGCATAAATCCTAGGGGCCATTGAAGCCTGGCATAATTGCGACTTGCCAACCCCAGTCAGTGAGAGGTATCACTAGAGTGCAAACCTGACTTAAAGCCCCACCTCCCTCCCCAAGCAGAGCTCCAATGCAGCTGAGATTGTAGGCGTTTGGCAAGGGGATGGTGGAAGCCTTGCACTGTATCTGTTCTGGGGGTAAAGAGAGGACTTTTAGGGTATGTCTACACAGCAATTAAACACCTGCAGGTGGCTCAGGTCAGCTGACGTGGGCATGGTCTGTAAGGCTGTAAAATTGCTGTCTAGACATTCAGGCCTGGGCTCTAGGACCCTGTGACAGGGAGGATCTCAGAGCCTGGGCTCCAGCCCAAACCTGAACATCTGCATGGCAATTCTACAGCCCTGTAACCTGAGCCCTGTGAGCAGTACACAGTGCTGGCACACAGTACACAGTACCGGCAAGAGATTTTTAGCAGGTACAGGGTACCGGAAAGACTTGGGGCTAGCCCCCCCTCGGGGGTGGGGGTGGGGTTGAACTCTGCTCCTTAAAGGAGCAGAACACAGCTAAGGAGGACATTCATTATTTATATGGCTTTAACAGCACAATACATATGCTAACAAACTTAAACAAAGCCTTTGTTTAAGTTTGTTAGCATAGGTATTGTGCTGTTACATTGGTCAGGAGTCCTCAAGAGGGGAGGGGTAGGGGGAATGGAAGGTGTTTAAACTTTTTTTTATTCTGTTTCTCCCCATTCATCTGAATTATCCGTGACATCCATACTGCATCACATCAAGTCCAAATCATTAGAGGAATGCCTCTGCTTGCTCTGACCAGAGGATGTTTGGATTCTGATGTCAGCCCAGTCCTGCAGCCTGATGGGAATCAGGTGTTGTTCCCAGTGTACCTAGAATTCTTGTTTGCAGCCAAACTAGTCTAAAATGCATTTTGGTAACTGGAACTGGAGCAGCAAAACAAAGAAAACAAATGCCTTATTTTCCAGCTTTGTGGGTGAGAGAACTATAAACCCGCTGCCTCAGGAATCTGCCAAGAACCTTGCTGAAAATATGTTCCTCATCTTAGCAACAGAGCTAAGACTTATCACACATCTGCCCACCTTTATTCAAATGAAGCGCCTTCTGATCTGACAGCTAAAGCATTGTCAGTTTCATCCAGAACAATTTACAAACTTGGAACCTAATCCCATAAATCCTTAATCATTTGATCAATCCCACTGAAAACAATGGGACTATTTGCATGACTATCGACCACTTCTGTGGACTAGTAAGAGTTTCAGGAGTCTGTTCCTATAAAAAGATTAATCCCCTGTTACAATACCATAAAGCAGTTTAGGATACAGTTCTACTTAAAATTTGGCTTTTAATAAGTCATACATATGTTGAAGTGGCTCCTCACCCAACTCCCATATTCCATATAAACAGATTGGAATACTACATATTTGAGGGGAAAGTGAGTAGTTAAGCATGTTGATGTTTTTGTATACAAAGGGGGTGACAGAGGGGATGGCAAGAGGAGGAGTCATCTGAGGAGGTCACATGCCTCCTTTGTATCCCTTTCATGAGTGCAGTACTGGCAAGAAATGATTTCTACTTGTACCACTGCCTGCGAGCCCAAGTCAGCTGATCTGGGCCCGTTGTGGGTGTGTTTGTTTGCTGTGTAGACATACCCCTTAATCTCTTAATCCTGACCCTCTTCAGAAGCACTAATTTTGCTTAAAAATAGAATAATTTGAGACAAGGTTTCAGTGCCAAGACTAGAGTCTTAGGGTACGTTTACACTTACCGGGACGGTCGATGCGGCGAATTCGACTGCTCGGAGTTCGAACTATCGCGTCTGATCTAGACGCAATAGTTCGAACCCCGGAAGCGCTAGTTCGAACTCCGGTACTCCACCGCGGCAGGAGGAGTTGCCGGAGTCGACCTTGGAGCCGCGGAGTTCGCTTCCGCGGCGTCTGGACGGTAAGTAAGTCGAACTAGGGTAGTTCGAATTCAGCTACGTTATTCACGTAGCTGAATTCGCGTACCCTAGTTCGACCCCCGAGCTTAGTGTAGACCAGGGCTTAGAGGTGTTTGCGGTAAAATCAGCTATCGTACTAAGCTTTTATCGCTTCTGCTGAGTAAGAACAACTGAAATTGAGGCTTTAGGAAGCTGCTAATGATTTTTTTTTGAGTGTTTTTATTATACGTACGGAGTGAGACAACAATGGGAACTTACTGTTAGACTTGGGCCAAAGCGAAGAGGTGAAATTCTGCTCTCGGTTATGCTGGTGTAACTCCAGTGAAGTCACCTTGTATTTACAGCAGCAGATTCTAGCTCTAGACTTTAAGGGCAGCTGCTGAGCAGTTCAAAGAATGGAGTGGGCTGGATTGCAGTTAAATGGAGGGAAAAAGCTGCTCTTGTGGAGAGAGCGAGAGAGAGTTGAAAAACTGACACGCCCTTTCTGAAAAGAGAATAATCAGACACAAGGCAGGATATTTTCACCAGCATTCCCTGCCTGCATTTGCTGTTTGGTTCTCATTAGAATGTTTGTTTAGTAGCATCGGAGGCAGTAAGAAGACTGGGAAACTTTAATGAGCTCTGGAGGTGACTGCTTCCCAATTGAAAATTTGATGAGATGTTGTGTCTTAAATCCAACACAGCATGTGCACACAGTGAACACAACAGCAGAATAAAATGTATTTTATTAATGATGAACCAAGGCTGGGCATGAAAGTACCTTTTAAATAACTGAAATGTTAAAATGCATCCTTTCCCTTCAGGAAAGGAAGTATTCAAAGGGACAGGGCTGATGAACTGAGTTTATTAAATTGACTTGGCAGTGAAGAAAATAGTATTGATGAGAGGACGGTGGTATACTTCAAACACACTTACTGCAGTAATAAACGTAAAGCCCTGTTCTGGCAAAAAGTTAGAATTGCTTTATGTACTGATGCAGGGTCTCCAGCAGATGCTCATCATCTAGAGTGGAGCACAGTTCAGGAGTCAAAAGCACTAGGGAAAAAAACAATAACAAGCCTCCTAAAGTGGAGTGGAAACTGAAGAACATCAGAGCCAAAGCTACAGCTGGTGTAAGCAGGAGCAACTCAGCTGCACCTAGAGATGAAAGCAACTCATTGGCAGGGCTAGTCCAGTTGCCTGCCAATACGGGAGATAGTGGTTTTGAAAGCACAGTGATGTTGCTCATTCTGCTGTTATGCTACTAGTGGTTTTATATCTGCTGATTGATTTGAACAACTCACTTATCACTGCACCTTAGTTTGTTTACCTGTAAACTGGATCTACTATCTAATACCTCCCAGGGATATGGTGAGGCTTGTAAAGTACTTTCGGATCCAGGGCTGAAAGGGACTATATGTGTGAAATATTACATGTGTTTGCAGTGTTGTTGTAGTCATGCTGGTTGCAGGAGATTAGAGAGGTGAGGTGAGGGAAGTAATATATTTATTGGACCAACTTCTGTTGGTGAGAGAGACCAGCTTTCAAGCTTACGCAGAGCTCCTGAAGAAGAGCGCTGAGTAAGCTCAAAAGTTTCTCTTTCCTTAACAGACGTTGGTCCATTAAAAATGTGCGTGTGTTAGAAATTTCTATGGTGCTCCAGTTGTCTGCCACAGGTGTCGCATGCTAAAACTTGCCAAATTGTTTTTCCTTTGAACTGAACATTGCCACACTTGGTTTCTACCTGAAAAAGTTATCTGGGATTTGGAGTTCCAGCAAGTTGCATTAGTACCAGGGAATGGAATGCATTGCTACTGGCTGTTGCTGCCCACCCAGAGACGACTGGAGGAAGTGGGCAGCTTGACTTTTCTACCAGGGAAGCAAGCCCATACGTCTCACCACGCTTTCATGCAGGCTTTCTATGACCCTGCCCTTCGCTGCGGTAGCACTATACCGTTTCCATTGCATTTCAGAGTATTGGCAAGCAGGGGGCAGAGAGGGAGGATTTAGGAATTGAAATGTGTGATTTTTAGGAATTAGATTGGACAACTACTTCATGTCTAATTTTTGGAGAATTAAAACCTCTTGGAGTGAGACCTGGTATATTTCAGACTTCCCTAGGCATGGGAAAGAATCATTTACAGCACAGGAAACTGGCTTCCTAGGTTTACAGTGGTTCCTATATCCACTCTTGTTATGCTTATAAAAAGCACACGGGATCTTTTCAGGGGAAAAGGCAATACGCCGCGTTTATTGAAAATACAACAGTTAGCATATGCATTCAGTCACACACGCACACACAGTCCTGCAGATGGTCTTATAGTTACCAGTCTGTCATAGCTCGAGTCAATCTAATGACCAGTTAGATTGAGCACGACTGAGGAGCTGGGCTATGTCAGTCATGATCCAATGCTCCAAGGCTTTGCAGGACTGAACCCAGGGATTTCTATGGCAACCCCCCCAGATTTACACTTGTACTGGGGGGGAGAGACAGCTCAGTCGTTTGAGCATTGGCCTGCTAAACCCACGGTTATGCGTTCAATCCTTGAGGGGGCCATTTGGGGATTGGTCCCGCTTTGAGCAGCAGGTTGGACTAGATGACCTCCTGAGGTCCCTTCTAACCTTGATATTCTATGGAATTCCCAATTTAGTCTACAGATTTTGCAATGTCATTTTGTAATCATTAGTCCTTAAGTGGTATTAATCTTGGGGTTTTCTGCTGTTATCTTTTATTTGTCTCACCTTCGGAGGGGGGGTGGTATTTGCCTCCCCACTGAGGTTGTCAATGCTGCTAACTCATTTAGCATCAGATATAATGGATGTTTTCTGATTGTTTCCTGCTGTCTCTCCAAGTCTCTCGCTTCTTCTTGGCCATCTGGACATTTGTGATGGCTTTCACACTCATCCTTAACCATGCACACATCCATGGGCGCTGACTTATATGGGCTCCTGGGGCTTTAGCCCCAGGAATATTTACAGTCAGGGGCTCTGCTCCACCAATAGTTGGAGCTAGGTTTCGCCCCTTTTAAATCCCAGCCGCGGCAGGGAGTCAGAGGGCTCTGCGCTGCCCGCAGCCGCGGGGAGCCCAGAGCCTTTTAAATCCCAGCTGCGGCGGGGAGTCAGAGGGCTCTGGGCTGCCTACAAGCGCGGGGAGCCGAGAGCCCTTTAAATCCCAGCCGTGGCCAGGAATCAGAGGGCTCTGGGCTGCCTGCAAGCGCGGGGAGCCTAGAGCCCTTTAAATCCCAGCCACGGCGGGGAGTCAGAGGGCTCTGGGCTGCCTACAAGCGCGGGGAGCCGAGAGCCCTTTAAATCCCAGCCGCGGCCAGGAATCAGAGGGCTCTGGGCTGCCTGCAGCCGTGGGGAGCCCAGAGCCTTTTAAATCCCAGCCGCGGCCGGGAGTCAGAGGGCTCTGGGCTGCCTGCAAGAGCGGGGAGCCCAGAGCCCTTTAAATCCCAGCCGCAGCGGGGAGTCAGAGGGCTCTGGGCTGCCTGCAAGAGCGGGGAGCCCAGAGCCTTTTAAATCCCAGCCGCGGCCGGGAATCAGAGGGCTCTGGGCTGCCTGCAAGAGCGGGGAGCCCAGAGCCCTTTAAATCCCAGCCGCGGCCGGGAATCAGAGGGCTCTGGGCTGCCCGGAACCGCGGGGAGCCCAGAGCCCTTTAAATCCCAGCCGCGGCCGGGAATCAGAGGGCTCTGGGCTGCCTGCAGCCACGGGAAGCCCAGAGCCTTTTAAATCCCAGCCGCAGCCGGGAATCAAAGGGCTCTGGGCTGCCTGCAAGAGCGGGGAGCCCAGAGCCTTTTAAATCCCAGCGGCGGCCGGGAATCAGAGGGCTCTGGGCTGCCTGCAAGCGCGGGGAGCCCAGAGCCTTTTAAATCCCAGCCGCGGCCGGGAATCAGAGGGCTCTGGGCTGCCTGCAAGCGCGGGGAGCCGAGAGCCCTTTAAATCCCAGCCGCAGATGGGAATCAGAGGGCTCTGGGCTGCCCGGAACCGCGGGGAGCCCAGAGCCTTTTAAATCCCAGCCGCGGCTGGGAGTCAGAGGGCTCTGCACTGCCCCAGGGGCAGGGAGCCCAGAGCCCTTTGAATCCCAGCAGGGGAGGCGGCTGGGATTTAAAGGGCTCAGGGCTCCCCGCAGCTGCCAGCAGCCCAGAGCCCTTTGAATCCCAGCCCCTGGCCGCTGATTGCCCCCTCCCCAGACCCTTGCCCCAACTGCCCCCCCAGGACCCCCACCCCCTATCTAAGCACCACTGGTTCTTGTCCCCCAGTTACCCCCTCCCGAGACCCCTGCCCCTAACTGCCCCTTGGGACCCCAGCCCCTATCTAAGCCTCCCTTCTCCTTGTCCCCAACTGCCCCCTCCTGAGACCCCACCCAATTTTCCCCCAGAACCCTCCTACCTGTCCCCTGATAAACCTCCTGGACTCCCATGCCTATCCAATTGCTGCCTGTCCCCTGACTGCCCCTCCGAACCTCTGCCCCATCCAACCCCACCTGCTCCTTGTCCCTTGACTGCCCCCCGGAACTCCCTACCCCTTCTCCAACCCCCAAACCGCTTACTGTGCCACTCAGACCAGCGTACCTGGCTCCGTGCAGCTCCAGACAGTTGCTGCCATGCTCCCCCATGGAGCCCACAGCCCTCTCCCACCCCCAGCACCTGCCTTCCAGATTTGAACACCTCAAAATTCAGGAGTGCTCAAGCTCGGTAGGGGCAGCTTTTACTTCATTTCTCCCAAATCAGTTTCCCCTGCAAGGTGCCAACTGAAGGTGTTGGAGAACAGAGAGATCGGGTGGCCTCCTAATGCCTGGAAAAGAGACAAAGGCCGGAGGAGGGAGTGTCAGTGCCTGTGCGGACTTCTGGGAAGTGCACGGTGTGGAAGGGGATGCTGTGATGCTTTGGAACAACTCCATACAAAGCCAGTCAGGACTCTGGGGGAGCCTCCTCTCTCGGAGCATACTGTCTCCAGGGCAAGAAGCTTACACCTTCCTTGGTCTGACCTCGGAGCATTCAGCATGCCCTTCCACATCATGCACTTTCCACAGCGAGTCTGCCCAGGCTGGTCCTGGGGCAACCAGAGGTCCCTGCACCCCAACTCCGCAGTCAGATGTGACTCTCAGCCAGACTGTAAAACAGAAGGTTTATTAGATGATGGGAACACAGTTTAAACAGAGCTTGTAGGTACAGAAAACAGAACCCCTCTGTCAGGTCCATCTTGGGGGGTGGGGAGCCCAGAACCAAATTCTGGGTCTCTCCCCATTTCCCCAACCAGCTCCAAACTGACACTCCCTCCTCTGGCCTCTGTGTCTCTTCCGGACAAGGAGGCCATCTGATCTTTGTCCCCAACACCTTCAGTTGGCATCTTGCAGGGGAAACTGAGGCACCCATACAGTATTCAGAGAAAATATTAAGGACATTCCCACTTCATCACAACAGGTGCAACAAAATATAATACTGTATATTGAAGTAGGCAAGTGCTGCTTCTGACTTTCCACTTTTAATTGACCTTTGTAATCTTGTGGCACTGATGCATTGTAGCTTGATTTTATATCGGCTTACAGGGCGGGAGCCAGGGCCAGCTCCAGACCCCAGCGCGCCAAGCAGGCGCGTGGGGCGGCATTGTCCTGGCAGGGCGGCATTTGGCTCCGGCGGACCTTCCGCAGTCATGCCTGCGGGAGGTCCACAGGAGCCCCAGGAGGAGCGGACCACTGGTCCCGCGGCTCGGACGGAGCTCCCGCAGGCATGCCTGCGGATGCTCCACCGGAGCCGCGGGACCACGGGACCGTCCGCAGGCACTTCTGCCCCAGCCGTGGGACCGGGGAAGGGCGGCGCAAGCGGCGCAGCGCGCCGCCCTGCTTGGGGCGGTGGAATTTCTAGAGCCGCCCCTGGCGGGAGCGGGGGGACACCACCATTTTGGGCCCCACCAAAAATTATACAAACCTGCCGCCTATGCACACATCCTTTACTCACACCAAACAATTTTACAGAGCATTGCAGACAGGATTACGTTTTAGAAAGAGTTATATGGTTACTAAAGGGATTACAAAGGAACCTTACACGACTTCATTTGCAATGCAGATAAGAAACGAGGCCTTATAGCAAATACTGTAATGAAAACTTATCCTAAAACAAAAGGTGACCATAATCGGCCATAAGGACTGTTCTGGTCTGTTCCTGCCTTAACATCAGTTCAGACACAGGCAGCCTGTCTGATGCGTTTTTACCAATGGCCCCTTAGGCCATTCCTTTTTGCTGGTCAAAAAGGGGTGGCTGGCAGGATATGGTCAAATCATACATCAGTACATGCTACTTTATTATATCCTTCATTTTAAATTATCCAAAATATAAACATAAAATCCTACTATTACACTCTGCCTCCTCTGGTAGTGACACAGTTGGCTAGGTCAGTGTAATATCTTTTCCTCAGTTCTATGCACTAACTACTTTGAAGTTCTAATCACGACTGCACCCCTGAGCATAGAGCTTCTCTCTGTATATGAACCAGGCCTTAACACCAGTAGGGCTCATCTTTGACAAGGAAGCTATTTTATTACTCTTCTTTAGTACTGGTCCTCCAAAGACTGAGAACTGCAGAGAAATTGAGATATCGAATTTGCTCTCGGTTTTGTAAAATGAATTCTTAAATTTGTGAAGATTTGTCCACTCCCTGTCTGTTACTAAATTCCTTAAAGTTAAAAGAGATTTTTGGTAAATGAGCGGGAAAGAACTAAATGAAACATTTACACTTGAAAGAATTCAGAGCTAGGAGAGCATACTAAATAGGTTAGCTGCCTTGTCATTAATTCAGTTCTATTATGAAATGGCTTTAAAAACCCATACACAAACAGAGATCTTCTAAACTGGCTGTTTAAATGTTTTACCAATGTCAATATTGCAAGTAAAAATACAGATATGCAATTTTCTACAGACACAAGATGGGTGAGGTAATATCTTTTATTGGATCCACTTCTGTTGGTGACACAGACAAGCTTTGAGATCAAAAGCATGTCTCTCTCTCCAGCAGAAGTGGATACATTTCAGATTTCATGCTGGGAAATGGGACAATCTGACCCCATTGAAGTCAAAGGCAAAACTCCATCTGAAGGTCCAGTGCACAGAGAACAGAATCGTAGCTACAAACCATCAGATACTCAGACAAGCCCCTTAGAAATACATTCAATACTTCAATACTTGTTTATTTAATGGTAAGCACAAAGTGTATGTTAAGCATTACTGAAAAGACAATAGGAAACCTACAGAGATTACTTACCAGATAGACCCTTACAAGCCTGAGAGCCCAATGAAAGGTTAGTTATTTGGGGTCACCCACAGGACCTGTCCATCTCTCTGTTTTTTGGAGTTTTTTTTTTTTTTAAGATGGCTGTTACATAAGATTAGTAAAGCCTCAAATAGGGAGGAGACTTCTGGGCCTTTATTGCATGACTAGTGTGATTATACCTGCTGTCCTCTAGAAATGTATTTTAGTGTGGTTAATTAATTAGCAATACAGCTGCTACAAACTTTGGTTGTTCATGAACAATAGTGCTGCAACTAGCTTTGTCTGAAGGCTGGTTCAGGTGAGCTGCAGAGGTTTAATATTTTTCTCTTCACTCATTAGTCTCCTGTGCGGATCATATAACTTTTGCATTGCTTTAAAAAAACAATCATTTTTTTTCTGCATCAGAATCCAACAATTTCTTTCCGGCTCCTATTTTTTCCTCAGGATGCTTCTACGAAGGGACCTGGAGAGAATTTATTGGCAGAAGTTGCATTAGGCTCATTTCTCAAGATGATCTCTCTTTAGAAAAGAGAGGCAAAAATATAAAATGTACAAAAAGGTGTATGATGCCTTCACCAGCATCTGAGCAAGAGGGACTGGCAATGCCTGGGGAAAGCAAGAGCAGGCATATTACTTTGGGAGCCTTCAGGAACTTACTCAGCAGCAGGTGAATCCAATCCATTTTTTTTAAACAGAGTTCAGTGTTTTTAAATATAAATCACTATTGGGAGGACTGAACCACCTATTGAGTTTTGCTGTGGCATCCAGTCCCCCCACCCCCAATGAAAGCTTCCAAAACTATTCTTAAAATGCCAAGTTTCAAGCGCTCTAGAGTGGCGCCTTGGTTTCACTGAACATCTCCATGTGGAGAAGGAGGGCCTATGCTAATATAGCAGCAAGTACTGTAGTATTAAGTATATCTGTCTGTACTCATGAATGTAGAGAATACTTCTCAATTTCCTATCAATTGCCCATGCTGCTTCTTGCATAGACATGTTATCTTGTGGTGCTGTATTAGTGTAGCTGTGAGGATGAGAATGTTACTTTTCTTATTTTCTCACTTGTTTGTATTATTATTAATTATTATTATTATTTTATTTAAGCATGTTTACAATAGTGTCTAAGAGCCAACCAAGAACAGGGCCCTGTTGTGTTGGCCATTGTACAAACATAGACCATTAGATGGTCCTGCTCAGAGCTTACAATCTAAATAGACAAGACAGACACAGCATGGGAGAAGGGGTAGAACACCTCAGCAGAAAGAATAACTTGATGGCAGAAAACGTTGTTAGTTCTATGGTGGGTTTTTTTTTTCATTTTGGCAGAATTAATATTCCGTGAATTGCTGTGTATACATTTTTGTACTCTTTGGTGCCTGGAGTTATTCCACTTTAATCTTGGATTTTGTTAGATCTTGCAAGCTAAGCTGGTTGGAACCTGGCCAGTACTTGGATGAGAGACCTTCATAGGAAACTCATGGTACTGAGAGAAATTGTTTGTGATGGGAGATGACACTCTTTCTTTTGAGTCAACACAAGCAGATACCCCAGCATGGGGCTAGGTTTACTATGAGACTGCATGTGCCCTCTTTCAGAGGAGAGGTCAAATTAAAGTTCCATGAGATTTTTCTCGAGTGTTCGTCTGCATGTCCTGGTCAACATCTAATTTGTATAATTGTCATTTTGAAATTTCCCAGGAAATATTTCTCTTCACTTCCTATCCTAACCCATTGTGAAGTTTTTCTATGCTCAGCTGCAGGAGTCTCTAGAAGGACTGAGTGAAATATTCCTGCAGACAGCCCCAGAGTTTCAGCTACTCACATACATTGGCATATACCTAATTTATTTGTTTTCATATGTGCCTACATGAATCAGATATTTGCATGCAACATTGGCCAGTGAGATTCCGCAATGGTGGTGTTGGCATGCAAATTACTAATTGCGCTGGATACTTCTGTGCATGTCAGGTACAAACAAATATGCAAACGCAACTGCCAGAACCTATGGCCCCAGCCCTGCACTAAGCTCCATATATAGGTGTGTCCATGTGAGCATTTGACTTTGTTACTCTGCACCTGTGCAGGTGTGTGGCAGAGCTCCTATTAAAAGGGCTGACCATCATACTGGAATGTACTACAGGACTCAGAGGATGCTGTGCAGAACAGAATGCTGCCTGCTCAGCTAGAACTGACTTTGAACAATAGATTTCTTGTGTTCAGGTGAAGAACATGTGTGGAGCTCACTTTAGAAATCTAGCTGTAATTTTTAAAGCATTTGTGGCTCTTTAGCTACACTCAGCAAATGCACTCGGATGCCAACAAATACGCTAACCCTCTTACTCACATTGAGAAGTAATTACTCATGTGAGTAATCCTATTGACTTCAGTTGGTCATTTGCTGCATTTATAATTCAGCCACTCAACAAAGAACTGTTTTGTTGTTTGGAATACAAATGCTGCTGGGGCTAACTTTCTAGTTCATTAAACACAGCATTCTGAGAATTATCAATTGCTTAAACATGTCCAGGATAAGTCAGCTTTCAAACACAAAGAACCCCACTCGAGTGAAAAAAATGTTATTTATATTTATTTGCTGTTTATTTGAAGAAACACACATTTGACCAGGACATACTAAGTTTTCTGTGACTTTGCAGTAAAAAGAATATTTCATATGGAAAGGGGTAATGTATTTTTAATTCAGGCTTGCAAATCTCTCATGAGAGATTGCTAGCACCGGCAAAAACTCTGTTCATTACTGCGATGAGGCTGATATTGGAAAAAACAGATTTTACTTGCCCATCAAAATAATGTCACAAGCTCAGGGTGAGGAGAATTTTGCAGTTATTTTAGTGGATAATTGCCTGTATAAGCCTTCTATTGTACCAATAGCTCAGATGAAGGAACTTTTTTATTTTAACTATCAAATAAATCTTGAACCTCTCCCTTATTCCAGCCAACTTTACAAAATGTAATATTTCACCATACCTGTCAGGCATGTTTCCTGTGTTGGTTCTTATTTCCAAATATTCCAGAGCTAAACAACAGAAGTTCTTGACTTTTTCACTTACAGTCCATTGCTTGTGATTCCATTAACTGTGTGGCTTCTGGTGGAATCAGGTGGTGCCTCTCTTCTAATTAAGAGTCAGGAAAATCATCTTGATGGGAAAGAAAGCAGGACAGGAGCTTTTAAAATTTTAGTCCTAAAAAGCCCAATCTAAACCCCATTGAAATCAATAGAATTCCTTCCATTGATTTCAATGAATTTTTGCATTGGGCCCTGAGTGATTTGTAAATTGATATTGTGGGCTTCCTACTTAACTCACTGATTTTTTTAGAAATCCCCACCCACCTACCCAACTTCCAGCCCTGCAAACTCATCTTGGAGTCACAATTCAAGTTGGGATCCTTTCTGAACTGAGCATCATCAGACCTCCTTCCCTCCTTTTCCAATTAATGTATGTCTTTTGCTATTTTATTACTGTAACTCCCCACCCTAAAGTGCCATGTGTATGAAGTATTGTCTGGTTTTGCAGCTTTGAGTAGTCAAATAGCATAATTCTACTGGACATCCTGTGAAGCATGCAGACAACACAGACAAGCTGTAATTCCTTCACCTTTTTGTATCTTTCATCACTTGTTTCTTTGTGATTGATTAATTTATTGATTTTTATAAACTCCTCAAACAATAATATTCCGCAGTTGGAACTTGGTTAACGATTCTATTGAAGATGGAGGATGCACAATAGAATCTAGCTTGCTCTTCAGATCTGTATTCAGGGTTACTGGCATTAAAAAGAGAAACTCATTTGAGTCAAAAAGTAGCAGATAAAACTCCAGCCAGTCACTTAAGACTGTCCATTCAGCAAGAAGGGACTATTTTTACACAGACGCTTTTCAAAGTAGAACAGAAAGTTTACATTCAATAGCAAGGCTTTAATCAAAAATGTTATATATTTTTCAGTGCTTCTTTGGAAGTAGTTAGAGAACAGAGTCCTGGCCTAATTCCAGTTTGGGTAATTATATTCCACCTCCCTACATTTCCCCTGCAGTTTCAGCTGGATCAGACATCCTCTTTCATTTCTTCTCCTTGGTAGTTATGTAATATTGCTGAGTGCTGTCAAACTGCTGCTGAGCTGCATTCCAGGGGAAGGTGAAATGAGTCTTGGGTATATAAAGTTTGTAGAGCGCTTTGGAATCCTGCAGGATGCTGAAACACCCAACATTGTTGTCATGGACTAGAGTGGCAATCCAGGAAGGGCCAAACTAGTTTTGCCTGGTTTTGAACTCAACTGAATGTCATGGATTTAAAAGTTTGGATCAGACCTGAAAGTAGTGGAGATGGGGCGGGGGGAAGGAACATAGGGTGGTATTCTCAGGTCTATTGGAACTATTTTGTGCTGGTCTTCCAAGGTATGTCTACACCGCAATAAAACATCCTCAGCTTAGGGTGACTATTTTCCCAAAGGGAAAATGGGACATGGCATGGAGCCAGCCTAAGTATGTCCCTCACATGGATGCGAGCCCACCCTTCTCCATGCCTCATGTCTGAGGCCCTTCTTTCTCCCCTGTGTGAGTTCAGCACGAGCTCCCCCGCTCCTGCTGCCAGCATGGGGCCAGCCTGAGGCCTCTCACCCCCGCCCCCCATGGAGCAGACCCAAGGCCCTCCTGCCACCCGCCCTTGGGGCTGGTCTGAGATGAGCATGAGCCCCACTATCAGTGCGGAGCCAGCCTGAGGCTACCTTCTTGCCCCCTGCTCACAGGGCCCGCCCAAGACCCCCTGCTGCCCACCTGCACGGAGCTGGCCTGGCCCAAGCCATTCTCCCGATCCCTCCCTCCTGCACAGGGCTGGCATTGCCACTCCCCCTGCACGTTCCTCCATGCCTCGCTAGGGGTCGCACCTCAGTGTTTTGGTAAAACTGGGCATTTGTCCCAGTTGCTCTTGCCAACTGATCATCAGTTGGGAAGAGCAAACGGGACAAATGCCCAGTTTTGCCAAAAAGGTCAGGATAGCCAGGACAAGGCTTAAAAAAAGGGACCGTTCTGGCCAAAACAGGATGTATGGTCACCCTACCTCAGCTGGCCTATGTCAGCTGACTCGGGCTGCTGGGGTATAAAATTGCAGTGTAGACATCTGGCTTTTGGAGTTAAAAAAATAATTCTAGAAGATTGAATTGGGTTAAATAATGGGGAAATCCCCAACCCCAATTATACAGCATCCCTTTGTCCTGAAGAAACCCAGTCCAACTCTGATCCATGGCACAGAATCCCCATGTGCTAGGTGTAGATGATGAAAAAAGAAAATCTCTGTAGCAAAGCAGGAAGGAAAAGAAACTGAGGCCTTGACAGATTGATGGCTGCTTCCTCTGCCTAAATCTTTGTAGATTAGCACATCTATTTTCTTTCCACAGATATATTTGTTAGCGCTACATCATCAAACCCAATCTGTAAGGGAAGGATATATAGCCTAGAACTACTGGGCATTCATATTGTTCACTTGTCATCAAGAATAATGGGAAGGATGGGTAAGATAATTTCAACCCTATTAAGGGCTAACAAATGACCATGAACATGCCAGTAATAGGACACAGGGATATGTTGTTAGTCTTAGCTAACACACCTTACAGCATAATTAGACTGAATCCCCACACATGATGTGAATAAGTGAAATGCATATGTTGTTTATTTTGTAGAAACACCTCCTTTTTACATTTTCTCTCTGCAGTCCAGTTGCAAGAGGATGGGTGCCTGGGACCACTCAGGACAGGGAGTAAGTTACAGTCCTAGCTCAGTCACTACAACTTCTGTTTCCCCATCTTAATACTCTTCTATATCACAGGGATGTTGTGTGGTTTCTTTAATTCATGTTTGTTGAGCGCTTTGAGATCCTCTGATGAAAGGTTCTTTGCAGATGTAAAGTTATTGTTTTGATTTAATGACACTACATCTCTCTCTCTGACACACCATACATTTCTCTCCTTTAACTGTCAAAACACCCAGTTTTACATTTGTATTGAACTACTCCAGGGAGATAGGTGCTACAGATACACTGAGCTGAGGTTTTTATTGAACAGGTCTCTTGTGGGTTTATTCAGGGAGCATTAACTTAAGATCCTAGTTTTATGGGAACTGTGCTTCTACTAGAATATTTTGGCTTTGATTATTTATGGGCTAGGGAGAATTTCTTAGACCTGGAGTCTCATAAGACCGACAACATAGGAGAGAAGAGACAACTTCTAGAACAAATTCAAAATATCTTTTAAAGGTTTGCTACTGCATTTTAAGAAAATCCTAATTTGATGCATATTTGAGTTATTTTTTAATTTGCTGGCCATCATGGTTCACTTTAAAGTCAACCTGAGTAGTCTCAGGTGCTGATGTAACCGTAGAATGAGGTTCACAATGAAAATGGAAGAGACTGGAATGTTGTAGGTCTCAGAGCTATACCTACATCTCAGGGCTCCTTCAGATAGTGTAACAATGGGCTAAGATTGGGCCTAAGACAATGTGGTAGAGATTTTCAAAGGCAAGGACAGTTAAGCAACGAACTCTCATTGACTTTCAATGGGAGTTTGGGTACCTAACTGCCCTTCACACCTTTGCCAAACTCGCAGCATTACCTTGAGCCCTAGATCTCTAATTCTCTTTAGTCCCTCCTACAGTAAAGAGACTACGACGCCCACAATAGAGATGATGAAGCTTTGGAATGAGACCATTTACCAGCAATTACCAGTGCACTTTTAACCTTTGTAGACTCCAAGATCTTTTATGTTGTAGACTTTACACACCAGTAACTAGTCAGGACAGATTCCAGAACCAAAGATGAGACTGAGCTTCAAAGAATCATTCCTGGGTTTTATGCTTAGACCAGTACATGTGTGGACAAGATCTTATTAGTCAGTTTTGTGTGATACTTGATCTGAGTCATACATGATCAATCAATAGCTCACCACAAAGGCTCAGAACCTTATTTTAAGCAGCTCCCAGCAACTGTGGCAAAATGGGATCACTTCATTGTTCTTTATGAAGCTGAGGAGTTAAAGAACTATCCCTTTTCCAGCCTTCCTTTAGGGTGCTGACAACTGACTTCAGTGGGAATAGGAAGAAAGTTCCGCCGACTTCCATGTGCCGAATCAGAGCCTAGCCTCCACTGAGATGCCCAAATTAAATTAGTAGGGGTATTGCGGGTGGGAAAGCTGACTGAAGAAAGGCTGTGGAGTACCTGTTTGCCCTTGTAACCCGCTGGTGAGTGTGTGTTGCATCCCCCTCTGTGCTGATCCATGGAGGACGTGAGTTGTCACCGCTCCTGATTACAGAGCATGGACTCTTTAGTTCAAGCGGTAGCAGATCCTGCAGAGGTTCCCCCATTCAGTCCCCAGTGTGTTGGCCAACAAGCTGACTGGCGCATGCAGTTTATGGCGTTAGCCACAGTTATTCAATCTTCTTTCTCTGAGCACTAAAATAATTAAATATCTTTTAAATTACAGAAAATGCCCCCTTCCCTGCCTGCTCAACCCCTTCCCCCACCTGTCCTCATAATGAGGTTCTACTTAATCTCCTATTCGGTAATCCCTCCTCTGTTTCATAGGCATAATAGTCTAAAACAAACAGTATCAACTTTGTGCTGATTGTGAGTAAACAAATTACTTAAGGCAAATGTATTTCTAATTACTCAATTACCCTTAAATGTAATGTTTGCAAATACGAACTGAAGATGTAAGCAAATGCCTTGTGAAGAATTAATTTGGTAACTAATTCTGATGCATGTAATTGTTTTAAAATGAGAGGGTGCTGGAAAAACTCAAGAGCTTGTAATAAAACACTTTAAAGTAATTGTGTAACTGACCAATAAGAAATAGCAGGTAGTGGAGTTTATTTAGGTGATTCTATAAGGCCACCTGATTTTAGTCATGCAAGAAATAAACTACCTAGAAGGCTTGTCTTACTGTCCTACTGAAAGGGACTGTGTGCAGGATCCCAAAGAAACTTGTGGTGCTACTGGAAATGGTGCTGCTGAAGTCAGTGGCACTTCTGACTTGAATAGGGCAAGGAGCATTTGTCCCTCAGTAGGACAGTAGAACTCTTTATAATAAGAAGTAAACTTTATTTATTATTTGGTAATTCATGCTCAGAGGTCCCAGCTGAGATCCACGTCCCATTATTTTAGGTGCTGCACAAACCTAGTCCTCGCCCTGAAGAACTTGCAAACTACACAGACAGGATAGAAAATGAATAGGGTTGGAAACAGAGGCTCAGCGAGATTGTTACTTGCCCAAGGTCCCACAGAAGTCAGTGTCAGAGCTGTGACTAGAACTCCTGTCTCCTGACTTCCAGTGCCCTAGGCATTGTAATCAAGGCAGCGTCTCTTTAAAAAATAAAAAAATAGGACTATTAATCTTGGGCAAACTTCAAACTGAGTAAAGGCTTGTAATGTAACTTTATAACTTCAAAGTGTATCTCTATTGAGTTAAATTCCATGTGGAGCTTTTGAAACTGGACTTTTAAAGTTATTTTGTTTTTGTACGTCTGATGTGGAAGTTGTCAATACTTTTGCCTCACAACATTTTTAAAAAGTCCTTACGGAAGCTGAATTTCATCTTCCATATCTGTATGTGCAAACAAAAAACGATTATGAATCACTTCCAGTTGATGTAAGGAATGTATGTGTCCATTTATTTTATTAGAGTGTCGGCTGAAATTGAAGTTCTTGATTAATGATCTATGGGAGGGAACACTTGGGAAATCTGCTGTTGCAACCATAAAAAAAAATTACCAAGGGACTTAATAGATTATATAATATATGGGTCCTAACTGAGTGCAAGAAGATACATTGTATTTATGTGAATGGACAAAACATCATGTAATGGTAATGCTCACCCACAACTCGAAAGTACCCCTCTTTCCATCTATTTACATGGAAATATGCCCAATAAAGTTGTTCAGTAATTGAGTCATCAGAAATAACCTTTAAAGTAATGCTGCTAGATGTAAAAGCAACTCTAGATTACATGAATAACTTTCAGTCTACCTTAGTAGAGGAGTTTGCTTTTAATCACTAGCAGCTTCCCTCCCTAAATAAAATTGAGGAGCTGGGTCCAGTGCTGAGTTTTATTTTCAATGAGGAGAATAATAGGAAGAAAGAGGAAAAGCAGCTGGAAATTAATCTTTTTGAACATGATACATGACAAACCTGTAGCTCATTCTGCTAAAGTGGAAGTTATAGGTATGCAAGTCATGTTAGGAAAAATAAAAAATAAAAACTCAAGCAATTTTATAGCTACTGGATGATCCAGGAAAGGACAACTGCCAAGATCATGCCAGGCACTAAAACTTGATTCTCTCAGGCTGAAATCCTTGCTAATTTTTTACTTTGGCTCAGATCCTCAAAGGTATTTAGGCACCTAACTCCAATTGTTATTAATGGGAGTTTAGTGCCTAAATAACTTTGAGGATTTTGGTCTTCATTCTTAGGCAAAACTCCGATGGAAGTGAAGACTGCCCAATAAACTCTTGGTCACATTTATAAAAAAGAATTGTCTTATTTATGGAGAAATTTTTACGAAAATGCAGAAAATGAATAATGATGAATACTTCATCTCTCTCTTTATTATTGATACAAACCACACTAACTTGAGTCTTATTTGCATAGAAGTTTGCACGCAGATATAATAGATCTTATGTGAACTAAGGAATCCTCATTGCCTCATAGCTCAGTGACTTCCCACATCTTTTGTTCTGTGGATCAGTATGTCAGAGAGATTCTTTTAATGCCCCAGCCCTCCAATATTTAGCTCTCAAAATATTCTGTGGTCCATGGGGAAGGACTCCACCAACTGGTAATTGTACATAGACCATACATTGAGAACCAGCTCTATAGCCCTTTTATTGAAGTCCCTAATTTATTTTTAATTGTACTCAATAACCCCTTTTTTCATTGGTTTAAAAAAAGGCTTACACATTTTGAGCTTGCCTCTTGCAGTTGCAAAGTATCTGACTACCTGCATAAGCACTTGCATATGCAGTAGGTAAGTGCATATGAAAACTGGTTGTTAGGCATACAATTACATGCCCATGCATTTACCTGTTTGCACAGACAAGTAATTGTCTGCATGCGTAAGTGCAAGAAGAATAAGGAAGACTCAGGCTCTCATGGTTGAGCCACCATACATGGCTTTCCACAAGGACAGTCACCTTCAAGTCTCACCCCAAGTTTTTCCCTAAGGCATTCTCCAACTTTCATATCAACCAATCTATTCATCTCCTTGTCATCTTCCTAAATCACACTCCTCTGTGAACAAAATGAGACTTCACTCATTGGATGTTGTAAGACGCTTGTTGTCTTATTTGGACAGGACTAAGCCATTAAGGCACATTAGTTGCTCCTGCAATTGAAAATTTGGCCCAGAACATTTCTGTTGCATAGCAAATTTAACATCTGAAAATTCCCATGCATGGTATCATACTGTGTAAAGATGGCACATTTCACTAATGTTGTTTAATCTTGTTAAGGAGGGTAGTTTCATTGATATTTATCTTTGATCACGGGGAACTGAGATGGAGTAACCTTAAAACTCTGATCCTACATAAGGCAACTATAAAGCAATTTGGCACTTTCCAATTTCGTGACTATGAGCCATATCCAGTAACTGAAGTCTGACTTTAATGAGAGCAAGGATAGGTCCATTTGATGTACCTGGAAAATGAACAATTATTACCTGGGGTAATAATTATGTAATCTATCTAAATGGAGTCCAGGTATATAGATTAGAGCTGATTGAAAAATGGGGTTGTCTTCTGCAGAAAACTTTCATTTTAAAGTGGCAATTTGAATATGAAATATTTTTATTTGAAAATGCTACCCTGGTGCCTCATGGGTGCTGTAGTTTGAGTGCCTCAAGCACTCATTCCCCTATGTAGGCCAACTAGGGAGTCCAGCCTATAACTCCCATGATGCACCTTTACCTTTATCAACTCTCATCAATAAAAATAAATTCTTAGTTTGACAGGATCTGTTTTCCACAAATCCATGCTGATTGGCATTAACTATACTACCCTCCTTTAATTCTTTATTGAGTTACATATCAGCTGTTCCATTATCTTGCCTAGGATCGATGTCAGACTGACAGGCCATAATTACCCAGTTTGTCCCATTTAACCTTTTTAAAATATTGGCACAACATTAGCTTTCTCCTGGAACTTCCCCAATGTTCCAAGAATAATTGAAAGTAAACAATAATGGTCCAGCAAGTGCCTCAGTCAGCTATCTTAAAACTCTTGGATGCTGGTTATCTGGACCTGCTGATTTTTAAAATATCTGACTTAAATAGCAGCTGTTTACCATCTCCTTGAATTTACTGTTGAAATGGAAAGTTTCATTATCATATGATATGACTACATTCTCCCAATTAATTTTTTTATCCAAACACAGAACAAATATTTATTGAACACTTCTTCCTTTTCTATATTATTGACTATTCTACTATTTCCATCTAGTAATGTCCCAATTCCATTGTTAGGATTCTTTTTTTATTCCTAGTATACTTTAAAAACCACCTTCTTATTGCTGTTAACTCTGCTAGCCATAGATGTCTTCTTGTGTGCAATTTTCTACAATTCCTAGCTTCTGATTTATACTCATTACTATCATTTCCCTATCTTCCACTTGTGTTTTTTGTCGCTTAATTTTTATTGTTGACCATTCCCTTCCCTTCCCTTCCCTTCTGAGCCAGTTTAGGTTTTTAGCCAGTGTGGCTTGCTTTCTTAGTTATAGCTTTTGTAGTATCTAGTGACATATTCTTAAACCATTCCCAATTATCATTCACATTTTTCTATTTCCCAGATGATCTGGCTCATAATTGTTTTCAGATTTGTGAATCTGGCCTTTTAAAACCTATATATATATATATATATATAAATACTAGTTTGGACTTTACTCTGTGCATAACAAATGTGACCAAGTCATGATCTCTTGTACCTAAGCTACCACTAACTTTTAGTTCTGTGATCAAATCCTTCTTATCTGTCAAAACAAGGTCCAATATAGAATTCCTCATGTTGGATGTAACACTTTTTGAGTTAGGAAAGTGTCATCTATAATATTTAGAAATGACAAGGATGTTTTAGTACTGGCGCCATAAGACTTCCAGCATATCTCAGTTTTTTGTCTACTCAAATTGCTTTCAACTAGATAGTGTTTTCAGTCTCAACCTGCTGTGCAGTATTGCTGTGGGGTGTTAAGCAGCTGCTATGTTCCACACCAGTGCTGCCTACCTGGTAAAATGACTCCTCCATATTCTGTAATGCATATAATAGCCTATTTGTCTATTTCCTGAGGTTGCAACCATTCTGGTTGAGCAGGTCCTGTGATGTCAAGGCAATGCTATGTGAGGAACTTTTATAGAGTTAGAGATAACTTACTCTATTGAAAATTCTGTCAAAGATATCCTGGACCAAGACAACAACAAAATTAACGTATGCATGAAAGAATGAGAAACACGGGTGTCTGCTGGCTTGCAGCTAGAATATGGTCCCTTTGCACAACAGTGATTAAACTCACTTCCTAAGAACATAAGAACATAAGAAAGGCCGTACCAGGTCAGACCAAGGTCCATCTAGCTCAGTATCTGTCTACCGACAGTGATCAATGCCAGGTGCCCCTGAGGGAGTGAATCTAACAGGCAATGATCAAGTGATCTCTCTCCTGCCATCTCCATCCTCTCCCTCCTCTGAGCTAGGGGGGGGATTCCCATCTTACCCATCCTGCTAATATTTTTATTATGGACTTAGCCACCATGATCCAGTCCCCTTTTTTTAAATATTTATAGTTATAGTCTTCTCTCCTCCTCCCTCTCCTAAGGAGTTCAGTTGTTGACTGAAGCGCGAAAAAAACTTTTTTTTTTTTTTTTTTTAAACCTGCTGCCATTTTTTTTTTTAGTTCTTGTATTAGTTCTTTGTATATAATAAATAAAAATAACTTTTTCCTTTTCCACTTTCTCACTCATCATTATATATTATATATACATATCCCTTCCCCTTTTTCTTCTCTTTTTCTTTCTGAGTCCTTTTTCTTTTTTTCTTCCTCATTCTCTCTTCTCTCCCTCTAAATCATTTTTTTTTTCTTTTCTTCTTTTTTCTTTCTGCTTTTAGAATTTTTTTTTGAGAGGAGAGACAGTCTTTACACAGTATTCGAGGTGTGTGGTACCATGGATTATATAATATATATAATATATTATAATATATATTCTTCTCTATCTTTTTTTAATTTTTTCTAACATTTTTTTTTTTTTTTTTTTTGCACTTGCTGCTGCACATCTGTGAGAGAGAACTATCCGATAACTCCAAGATCTTTTCCTTTCTTTTCCTGACTTCCTAGCTCCCATTTATGTTGTATGTAGTTATAGTTATTTTTTTTTTTTTTTACATTTTATTATTATTTTTACATTTAATTTTTTTATTTTTTTGTTGCCATGCCATTTTTGTTTGTTTTTTTTTTTTTTTTTCTCTCTTTTCTCTGCTTCTTTCTTAATCTTCTTTTGACTTAATCTTCTCTAGTCTTCTATCATCTGCACTCTTTGCCACCTCCTTTCTTTAGATCTTATTTCCTGTTGGTGTCATGGTATTTCAGGTGCATGGCTGGGGAAAGGAGCTATGGTTGTAGCATTGCTACACTCAGACTATTCCCATTGACAGAACTGCTGCTGGTGGGCTGTGGCAGCTGGACTTAAACTTAAAGTAGCTCTAAACTGCTTTAAGTTTTGCTGGGGACCAGTCTCCTCCTCGGCCAGCCCAAACTGAGGCCTGGGCTTAGATTATTCAGGTTCTATAGTCTGGAACTATTTCAATAGACACCATGGAAATAGTGCCATTGTTGGGTGGGGCCATCAGAACACCATGATCTTTTGATCCATAGGCACCGTAATCTATCCACCTGGGAAAGAATAGAGGATTCCTTATTCCAGGTCTGAACTTCCTGAAACATTAAGTGTGAATAGGATGGTTTGTAACACTTGAAGATGACTAAGAACTATTGTCTGTCAAAATAGCAGTGCTCAAACCTCAGCCACTTCAACTTTAAACCTATGGGGCTAGAAAGGAGGATAAGTGGCAAGAATGTTTCTAAAATAGTAAAGATTGTAAACAAACCAACCCCACTTTTCCTATCACAAGTGGCTGGATGGCTAGAGAATTTTTAAAAAGTCATTTTTGGGTAGACAACAGGTGTTTGAAAATTGGGATTTTATAATGTAAACTATTTTGAAACTTCAAGTACAGCAGTCACTGCTCGTCAGTATATAAAAACAAACTCTTGTTCTATTTAAACACGTGTGTATGCGCGCATATATTTTAGATTAAAGTTGAGAGTTAAGGAGCAGACATATGGTGGTGGGCATATTTACATATCTCTACTGCACAGCTATCACTTACCTACATATCTGAAACAATTTTGCTGAAGTTATAACCATGCAAGCTGTATAACTAGGAAAACTAGAATATATCTGATGTGTATGAGCTATACCCGCTTCCAAATGAACAACTGCAAGGAGAATATACATAATAAGAGGTTGTGGAATGCTGTGATAGTTTTTGGCTGAACATGTATAATTTAATCTTCAATCAATTTAAAATATAAATAATGCAGCACCTGCTAATGGGGCTTTTGGTTGGTCAAGTGTCAAGCCAGATTGCACAACACACTCATCATAAAGAATCATGAGGAACAACTTGCTTAGTTATGTAAGTCTGTTGTATTATAAATAAAAGATTCTCTTACTGGCAACTGTTTTTTTTCCTATTCTAAGCTTTCTGAAGTTGAACTTCCTTGTAATTTAACATATGCCAGCAGTTTAAAAGCAGCCTCAGTCTCTTAAACAAAAAGTAGCTAACTTATGCTTTCCATTCAACTTTTTTTAATGTTAAAAAACCCTATGAATTCTGAGGAAGAAGCATAACTTAAGAATGAAATCTTTACTTTCAACCAATGATACAGATTCTCAATAAACATCTACTTAGAGTAACAATTCATTAACTTGCATTTCCAAAATGCTGAGAGCCACACAATGCTTCTTTGAATGTTTTATTTCACCAAATGAATTGTTTTCCTCTATGCAAGCTTTTGACAACTTCTTCCCCCCAAAGTATTTTACATTTTTCATCCCAATAGCATGTATTGCCACAAAATTATTTTCATACATTTATGCTCTGGAATGATACCATAAATAATGCAGCTGCATGGTCTTGGAGATGTCCCAGTGCACTGAATGGTATATTTCCTAAATTTCTGAAACTCTGCAGAGTTTTAGCCCCTTTGCACCCATTAAAGTTAACAGCAACACTAAAATCATGCAAAATACTTTGAACTTGTAATTTGCTCACGTAAGCATCTATGCTAAATATTTATAGCCAAGAATTCTGATCTCTTTATGTGAGAGACAAGGTGTGTAAGATAATATCTTGTATTGGACCACCCACAGGTGCTACCTTCCTCCAGGACTTGGGGGTGCTCAACACCCCACTCTGTCCTAGGCCCTGCCCCCATCCTTGCCCCGCCTCTTCCTACCCCCACTCTGCCCCAGGCCCTGCCCCCACCTCACCCCTTCCCCTAAGCCCCCATATCTGCCACGCCTCTTCCCGCTCCCCCACCCCACCTCTTCCCACCTAGTTCTGCCCCCTCCCCTGAGAGTGCCTCATCCCCGCTCCTCCCTTTGCCACCCCAACGCCTCCTGTATGCCTCAGAACAGCTGATTGCAGCGGGCAGGAGGCACTGGGGGGGCGGGGAGCAGTTGATTGGGGCCACAGGCAGGCAAGAGGTGCTGGAGGGAAGAGAGGGAGGTGGCTGCTGGTGGGTACTAAGCACCCACTAATTTTTTTTCTGTGGATGCTGCAGCCCTGGACCATCTACGGAGTCGATGCCTATAGGACCACCTTCTGTTGGTGAGAGAGAGAAGCTTACACAGAGCTCTTCTTCTGGTCTCTCTAATATCCTGGGACCAGAACAGCTACAGCATGCATATCTCTTCATTTAGCAAGCTAATCTATTCTCCTCTAGCTTTCTCCTCCTACTACTTGGATTTCTATATCAAACTCAACCCCATCAATAGCTGAGAGAGACTCCCCAGAAAGGGGCAAACCTGACAAAATTAGGGATTGAGATTGGCAGCCAGTCAAAGGTTTGGTGAACCCAAACCTGACTGCAAGCTGCATTGTCATGTGATAATGGTGGGTGCCTTGAAATGTTATCAGTTATGATGCCTTATGCAGAACTGTCTGGCTGGAAATTCAGTCTCCTGCTCTTGATGTCTAGAACAATTTTGCAGATTTTGGAAGTTTGTCTCCTCCTATGTGCAGCGGGTGCCCAGTGGATGGTCTCCACCAGCTCCTGTCCTCAGGTGAGCTGAGAAAGCCACAGTTCTGCTGGAAATGGAGACCTACACAACCCCCTGCCTCATCCTACAGAATACTCTCCTGTAGCCAGATTTTTAAAGGTATATTAGGCAACTACCTACAGATGGTAGACAGATATCTAGGTACTTCTGCAAATCTCACTAGACCCCTATCTGCAGCTTTAGATGCCTAAATGCCTTTAAAAATCTGGCCCCGATTCTGCTGCTGCTTCTGATAGAATGGGGCTATATTTTTATATATAACTCCATACTTCCTTGCATGATATTTACAAGCTTCCCAGTACATGCAAACCCTCAAGCACAAATGAACCTCCATCAATTCATGTGAACAGACCCATTGGTTTAGGTTTATCAAACTTGCTTAAATCAAAACCAGTTGTCATAGTGCTCCCTCTAAACATTAGAGCCACATATCACAAGGACCCATTACCCATCCTTCTCTAAAAGAATTGTACCAATAGGTGCTAAGACATTTTGCTCTCTTAATACCAGAGGAATGGATTAAATACTTTATATTCCTTTAGGGTTCATTAACCATTCATGTAAATGGAATCTGTTCATTACTATTAATAACATCTGTAATTAATAGTTCATCAGAATCTATATTTTTATTAAATAACAAGGATACCAGGACTTCTGAGCAAGAATCTAGTAGCCATTATTTCATTTACATCTGGATCTCCTGGGATGGAGTTTGCAATATCTGTGATCCCTTTTGGTGGTTCTACGCATGCTCGACCCTTAGGAGTTTGTATTGCTCTATTTTGTTTTCAAACCAGGTTTATGGTAGCTTAGTTTGTGCTGGCGATATAATATATCCTGGCTGAGATTTTTCAAAACTGCCAAAGAGGTTTGGATACCCCATTCCTCTTTGAAAAAGCCATCTTCTAAGTACTTTGAGTAACGTTTTGGCCCCATGAAAGTCTATGGGCGTTTTGCCATTGAATTCAATGGGACCAGGGTTTCTCTCTTACTAGCAAGTAAATAAAATCATGGAAATTAATGGAATTTTTTTGTACTTATTAGAAGAGTGGCTTCTTGATTTGTTCCCCTCCATGCCCCCATGGAGAGCAGCTGCCTTTATTAAGTTTCTTATGCACAAAAAGAATTACTTTGATGCTAGGCAGAGAGTGTTCTGAATAATTAAAAATTCAGTGTATTTTTTTTTTTAAACAAACAGGTTTTGCCCACAGGTTTCAACCTACAACAGAACTGATTAAGAGTGAGGAGAAGGTAAGCCTATCTCTGGGTGTCCACAAACAACCCAATTAAATAGAAGTCAATAGTAATGAAATACTACATGCATTTTTTTTAAATGCAGGGAGCCTTTTTATAATGATTTTTTTTCATGCCCGAACATCCTTTAGTTGAAATATCAGGAAAACATATGTAATTTCCATAGTCCAACCTTTGTCTCATTAAGATAATGATTACAGTTAGGGTAGCATTTTGATCCTAAGATGGACTAAGCTAGTAGATGATTTTCTCCTCATCTCTCCCCCCACCCCCCCGCCACCTTCCAATTTCTATTCTTATATGGCTGAGAAGCAATTTCAAGCAATAGGCTAGTCCTGACCTCAGCAGTGTTCATCACTTTATCTTCCACTAGATAAATTAGTCATGAAGTAAATAAATGATGGCGAGAGTGTAAAAGGTAGAGGGATGCAACATTTTTCTTTATCTGTTGATTGCTGCATTGGCGGAACAGTCAGCGTGTATGGCGTAGTAGCTCTCATTGGCAAAAGGAAATGCAGCAAGGTTAAAGATGGAATAAAATTAGAGCTCCTTTCCTACCAATCACCCTCTCCACCATTACCTGTGTTTGTAACCAAACCTTTTATCACCTTCTGAAAGGCTTTTGTAGAGATAAATACACTTATTACACTTTTGGTCCAGCTGGTGGGACTGGGATAGGAAGTGTCAAAATCACTATGTATGCAGTGTTGTGATAGCCATATCAGTGCCAGGATATTACAGAGAGAAGGTGGGTGAGGTAACGTCTTTCTCAACAACAGAAAAGATAAGCTTTCGAGCTACCCAGAGCTCTTTAGACCTGAAGTACAAGAGCTTTGGGTAGCTCAAAAGCTTGTCTCACCAACAGAAGTTGGTCCAATAAAAGATATTACCTCACCCACCTTGTCTTTAATATCACTATCTGGCAAGTGGTGTTTGCAAGTGTTTCCAATAGTGAAATTATGAGGAATTTCATTAGGAAGCTTACTTTCATGAGACTTCCAATCTAATTTTGCAGACTACAGTGTTTTGGACAACCAACATCACAAAAGCGATTATTTTTCAGGATGCATATTTGAACCAAACTCCAGTTTTTGAGGCTCAGAATTCAGGACTAAGCATGTAAAACTGTTTACTCAAAAATCTATGTTTGTGGTTTCTTTTGACTATATGTGTAGTGCTGATGATCTAGACTAAACTTTTAGAGGATCATTCTCCATACAATATAGGCTACCTTTGACTGATGCAAAGTGTATCTTGAACTTACCAGAGTTTGCTGGCAAGGTAGATTGAAAAGATACGTGTGGTAGATTTCTGGTTGGGATCCGTGAGCTTTGTAATTTTTCTTGCACCAGACTGAAAATCCTGGTATGAAGCAAGAAAAGTGTGAAATATTCTCCTTTGTCTCTACACAGGACCACATTTGAGATTATTTTTTCTGAGATTCTACCTAAGATCACTGACACATGTTGGGTGTGTCACACCTTTTTTTATTATTATTATTTCAGGGTAGTGGGTAAAATGACAATAGATGCTCATTTAAAATAAATATTAATCTGATCATTGTGCAAAGAGGATGCCATGTGACATGCAACTCAGACAAATCAAAAGATGCCAAACTTTTAAAATGTATTTTTTTCTGAACCAGAGGTTAGAAATCACTTCCTGCCACTATTTAATAAATTGGCATGATCATGTAGAAGAGAAATATATCTACTGCCCTAATCAAGTGTAATTTACCAGAATGACAGAGACACTCTATAATTAAGTTTTATTATCTAAATATGGTTGAATAGGAGAGAGGAGATGGCTTTGGGAATTGTTAATGGGAGATATAGCATTCTGATTCTGTACCATCAGTTTAAATCTGGTCTGGGTTGCTGGGGATCTGTTTAATCAGTTAACGTATTGGTGTCAGTCTCTTTTCTAGCATTCACATCACAACATAAATGGAATTAAATTGCCATTCTGGATGGTAGTCACAGAATGGCAGAGAACTGAAGAGCCCAGAGAGGTTAAACTGCGTTTTCACCTCTAGGTGTGGTCTTTCATTTTCAGAGTAGTTTAGCTTAATTATATTTGTTTTGCACTTATAATGTGATCAGTTTTGTACAAGATGCAAATGAGACTCTTTGCCTTAAAGAGTGTATAATCTTAAAGAGTACCCCAAGAATACAAGCCACAATGAGAAACTCAGGAAGGGAAAACGTGGAGAGTGGGTTTTTTCTATTGTGGGCATTTTGGAAGAAATGAGTCAAAATATCGAAGGAGCAGAACGTGGTGGCTTGATGAGATCTGGGCAGCTCTCGGGGTTGGCATACAGGAAGTTTACAGCTGTGGCCTCAGTTTGGCAAAATTTGTAAGCAGGCTGAAATTCATCCCTATTCAGCAAAATGCTTAAAGTTTAGAGTTGGGATTTGTGTGAAATAATGGGGAAAATTCTGCATTGAATATCTTGTGAAATACACATGAGAATTTTTTAACAAGCTCTGCAAACTTGGTGGATAAAGTGGGGGGAAAATTAACTTAATTGAAAAAAAAATATTGCAGAATTCATCAAATAATTTATTGGACAGATATTTAACCAGCTCTATCCATGTTGTACCTTTTTTTCCCCATAATCTTTCTGATTCAGCATCGTTATTCATAGATTCCAAGGTCAGAAGACTCCTTTGTGATCATCTAGTCTGACCTCTTGGATAATACAGGCCATAGAACTTCAAAGCAATTCTTGGAGTGCATCTTTTAGGAAAAAAACATCCAATCTTGATTTTAAAAAATTGTCAGTGAAGCAGAATCCACCATGATCCTTCATAAATTGTTCCAATTATTAATTACTCTCACTTTTAAAAAAAAGTCTTATTTCTAATCTCAATTTGCCCAGCTTCAACCTCCAGCCATTGGATCATGTTATACCTTTCTCTGCTAAATTGGAGACCATTATTAAATACTTGTTCTTCCATGTAGATTCTTATAGCTTGGCCATCATCATAAGGCAGGTTCTCTAATTCTTTTAACTATTCTTGTGGCTCGTCTCTGAATCCTCACCAATTTTTCAACATCCTTCTTGAACTGTGGACACCAGAACTGGACACAATATTCTAGCAGCGGTTGCACCAGTGCCAAATACGGAGGTAAAATAACCTCTGCTTGAGATTCCCACTATTTATGCATTGAAGGATCATGTTAGGCCTCGTGGCCAAAAGGCTAAATGCGCGCACACGCCTTTAAAATAAATAAAAGCCCTACCTTAATTTCATGGTAATTCAATAATCTTTATTTTTGTGGTACAGAATTTTACAGAATTTTCCTCTACAATCCAAAGGGGGCAGGTAATCCTTTGGAAATAGAATATATTTAAACTTAAAATGTGATCTGTTTCATTCTTGTAAAATACTGTTTTTGTTTCACTGCCTTACATTTCACTAATGGCAAGCTTCAGTGGCTCCAGCAGTTATAAGTGAGAGAGCACTATCAGGGTGCTCTTCTTATGTACTTTTTCCTGGTGTTTTCGGTTCCCAACAAGAGACTACGGGAGACAAATACAATGTAAGGGGCATTGAACCTTTTCTCTGTTCTGATTAAGATCTTCTTTTCAAAGGGTTTTGCTTGAAGCCCCTGCCCCCCTTAGAATTTTTTTTAAATGTTCTTCACTTTGGGCCTCATCCTCCTGAGTATCCTCAACCCATAACTTCTCTAGGTGTGGTGCTTAGCATCTCTTATGAGGTGCCGAGAACCTCCCAGGATTGAGTGCTCAGGTCTTGGGCTGTACACAGTCGCATGTCCCCAGAGGTACTACACCAGGGGTCAAGGTCTAGTTCAGCTTTGCTTTCCTTTTTTTTACCAGTGCAGTTTCTTAATTTTAGTAGACCACATTCAGAGACATGCAGATCCAAATCTGCCATCTTCTTAGCAGGCCTTTAATAATTCATTTGTCATAGCAACTGTCACGCTGTTTAATAAGAACCCTACATGAAGAAGAAATATAATCCCTGTGGGATACAGACAAAAGCCTAGGAACACTAATGAAAACTGTAAGGGTGGTAAGCTGTTTTAGAAGCACCACTAGACTTTAAAAATGTAATTTCCCACCCTTCCTTTCCTGCCTCTTGCAAACTTAGAACTGGCATAAAGAATGGAGATATTGTGCATCTATGGAGAGCAGTGTTCCCTCGAATTTTTCCCACATATGTGTGGAATGAATTGTTATGTGCACCGATATGGACTCTCCCCAGCTCTCTCTCCCGACAGCAGCACCTGGGCGGGTGGGGGTTGAGGCGCTTCTCCCCGCCGCGGCAGCTCCAGGGCTGGGGCAGCAGGATAGACACCTCTCCCCTCACTGTGGCAGGTCCGGACCGGGGCTGGGTTGGGGCTGGGGGAGGGGTGCCTCTCCTCCTGGCCATGGCAAGTCTGGGACTGGGATGGGTTGGGGCAGACAGGGAGAGCCATCTCTTCTCCCGGCTGCAGCAGGTCCTCCAGGGCTGGGCCTCTTACTGCCACAGCCTGACCACCTGTGCAGCGCTGTAACAGGTTGGGACTCACCACCTGGCACCCCCTGCTGGTGACTCCAGGAATTAGCTCTGTCCAGTGGAGCGCCCCCTCCTGGTGGTGTCCCATCCATCGTTCTGCCCTCAGTTGGCATCTCTGGACCTGCGTTGCTCCCTGCTTGGTGGCGTCCTCTTCGAGGCCACTGCCCTCCGGCAGTGCCCCTCAGTCCATCCGCACCCCCTTCCGGGGGTCGGTGATCAGCAGTGCTACACCCCAACCACCATGTCCAATCACACCCTCTGAGTCTAGTTCCTCTTCTCAGGGATCTGGCGTAGTCTATAATGGGCCGCTCCCTATGGCCATTGGCTGGGTGTACTGCAAGGGGGGAAAGGGGGAACCCAGGCCCGCCCTCTACTCTGGGTCCCTGCCCAGGGACCCTCTGGCGGCAGCCTGGCTGTCCTCCTTCTCTCCCCTCATCTGTCTGCTTCCGTGGGCCGCTCCCGAGCCTGGCCAGCCTGCGCTGTCCACGGTGCTAGTCTCCCACCCTTGGAGACTGACCTTCCCTCCTCAAAGGCCTGGGACAGACTTCCTGCTCCCTTCCTGGGCAGCCTTCTTATAGGGCTGAGCCTGGCCCTGATTGGTTGTCTCCAAACTGGGCCCTGATTGGCTCACAATAAGCCCTTCCCTAATTGGGTCCCTGTCTGCGCAGGCGCCCTTGCCTGCCACAGTCCACTGTCTCCGGGAGTGGGGTAGCCGCCCCACTACAAGTGCTTAATAGGCTGTTGTGTGGCCGTGCAGCTTAGAAGGCGCTTAGATGGAGAGTACCCTGTATTTTTGGAGAATCAAGGATAATATTTTTAGAAAGATCTGGGATCCACATTATATACACATGGGACATGGCTATGGCTTGTTTCCCATTGGCCTTTATTCTAAAATGAAATGCTGCCACTAAGTATTATTAGGTATTATGGTAGTGACTGACAATATTTTATGTACTTAGTGACAAAAAAGGGTTAACAATTTAGAATAAAAGTATATAATAATAGTGAGTCTAATTCTTACTTACTTACACTGGTGTAAAGCAGGAGTAACTCCACTAAGACTATGGAATTATGCTCGTATAATCAGTGTGACATCAGAATCAGGCCTAGTAATTAATGAAAGTACAGTAAATTACTCATGCTACTAACTTACCATTATAAATCCTTATTATATATGGCACTTTATAAACAATTAAGGCAATAGTTCTGCCTGCCACAAATCATTATCTTACACTATGACAGCCCAAGAGCATGTGAGGCAACTCAGTGATCTGCTCTCAAAAAAGGAGCTACGTTTGTGAAATAATGTACAATGAATAGTTCAGTCAGATTTAGTGCAAAGAGTGTCACAGGCAGAAACCAGGGGTAGAAAAACATAGAAGCAATGAGCTGAACTGCTGTGTTAGACTAACACCACCACCATTATAAATGATTTTTCCAGCTACTATTCCAAATTGTAACACTATCAGCAGCTTGGTGTGTGTGTTTTCTTTACCAGTTTCTGAGATATTTAGAGGAAGGATGTATCCATTCAGCCTCTTACGGAAACACAGAAGCTTCTTTAAATAGTCTCTGTGGTGATTGATCAATGTTTTACACTGGAGGTCTGCAACAGTTTAAACTGTTGCTTTTCAGACCTGACACTAAATCTATGGAAATAAATCACTTCAGAAAGTCCATTATTTCTTAATTAGAGGACGTATTATTGTCTAGCTTTAGAAAATCCCCAGTGGGTTAAAGGAACGTTTGGTTAGAGGGGAGTTTTCACTTAACCTTCCTGCTGTGTCAAACATCAGTGGAACATCATTATCAGTTAGAAAAAAAGAGAGAGGGAAACATAAGGACTAAAGAGAGTGACAGGGATGTTTCAGAGCATTCCTCGGGATTACTGACTGGGGGAAGGGCCATGGGAGTTGGAATGGGAAATTTAGAGATGTCTTCCAAGGAGAAAAGGTAAAAGGAAGGGCACGAATTAAGTAAGGGGAAAAGTAAGGTGGCTAATGATTCGCTTGAGGCTCTGACCATCTTAACTCCAGTTTCTACTCCCAACCATCTGCACATTCCCATTCTGTGGGTCTAATCCTGCTTCTTAATGACAATGGGAATTCTGTTGCGCAGGGGCTGCAAGATCAGGACTATTTATACTTTTACATTATCCAAGATAAAATGCTTTCCTCCCTGCCACTTGGGAATTCTGTGCTCCTTCCTCTGCACTTATTCCTTTCCTAGTTTATCCTCTGCTTTCTGAGGACAACATCCCTTATGTGACAATAGGTAACATACTTGTGGCCGGACACCATACCACAGTGGTGAGGTCCTTCTTTGTAAATACAGAGAAGGAAAGAGGAGTATAGTGGGGAAAGTTAAAAGCAGCCCTGGAGAGGGCAGTGGCTGGGATAGAGGAGTAGAAGCAGCAAAAGTAGGCTGATCAGAGAAGCAGCCACAGCTGCGACTGTGCCCAATCAGGGCCCAGCTGGCCCTGATAAGAGGGCTGGAGGGCCAGGAGACAGACAAGTCTCTCTCCAGCCTCACTTAAAATCACTACCAGTATCTCAAAGCAATCAGCTGTGCACAGATCCTGCTGACTATGCCACTGTGACGGGTTGGCCAAGTAATAACAGATGGAACAAAGTGAATTACCAAGCAAAATAAAATAAAACATGCAAGTCTAAGCCTAGTACATTAAGAAAAGTGAATACAGATAAAACCTCACCCTCAGATGTTTCAATAAGCTTTTATCACAGACTGGATGCCTTCCCAGTCTGGGCACAATCCTTTCCCCTGGTACAGCCCTTGTTCCAGCTCAGGTGGTAGCTAGGGGATTTCTCATGATTGCATCCCCCTTTGTTCTTTTCCACCCACTTATATATCTTTTGCACTAGGCGGGAATCCTTTGTCCCTCTCTGGGTTCCCACCCCTCTCCTTCTCAATGGAAAGACACCAGGTTAAAGATGGATTCCAGTTCAGATGACATGATCACATGTCACTGTAAGACTTCATTACCCACTTGCCAGCACACACGAATACAGGAAGACTTACAAGTCATATTTCTAGTTTCATATACAAGAATGACATATTCATACAAATAGGATGAACACATTCAGTAGATTATAAGCTTTGTAATGATACTTTACAAGAGACCTTTTGCATGAAGTATATTTCAGTTACATTATATTTACACTCATTAGCATATTTTCATAAAATCATATAGGGTGCAGCAGTAGCACAGTAATCACAAGAATGTGTGTATTCCCACTGACATCAGCGGCACTACTCACATGCTTAAATGCTCTGCTGAAACAAGGCCTTATTTATGCCATTAATGAGTGATAATCAGGACTTCTGACAATTTGTTTTTTTGTTTCTCCTTGGCCCCTTTCTCTCTCTCCATCTATTGCATTTCTGAGCTGCTTTCTGCTTGTATTTCTTTATTTTACAGAGTGGGAGTTTCCTTTAGGGAAAGGTCAAATTGAACTTTGGGTTTGACATCACCTCTAGAGGAGACCATAGGTATGTCTAACTCAGGATAAAAGACCCGCGGGACTGCCATGTTTGGCCCAGGACGGCTTACGCAGGCTCACAGGGCTTGGGCTGTAGTGCTAAAAATAGGTGTGTAGACGTTCACGCCTGAACGTCTACGCAGCAAATTTTCAGACCCAAGCAGCGCGGCCCTGGGTCAGCTGACCCAGGCCAATCACAGGATTTTTCTCCCTGTGTAGACATATGTATAAATGCTTTCTTATAAATTATGCTTAGGGCTAGGAAGCACCCTCAGCCCATGGCAGAATCCCACTGGTATCTCATGGAGTTACACCCAGGGATTTGGCCTTCAACATCAAACCTGTCTTGTGCTGTTTGAGTTGCATTTATTATAATAGTTTTAATTTCATTTCCACACTCAGTGTGTGTTGCATTCTCTTCTCTATACTGCGAATAGTGAAGTGCAAGAGCAGGATTCCTAAAAATGGCATCAAACCAGGTATAAGTGGGAACCGCTCCATTGACTTATATGGGCTTGCTCCTACCATCAGCCAGTCTGAATTTGGCCTCTACTTTATACATCACATATAACTTAACTTGACCAAAGCTCTTCAAGGAATTTATCTGCCATACAAATGCTTATATTAGAAGCTTGTGAGAATTCCATTTGATGGCTGATTTAAAGTACCCTCTTACACTTTAAGCCTGATGAATGCTTTCTATAATTTCTTTACAATTGGAATAACAGGCTGGCTTACTTGGCACAAGATAAATGAACCAAAAGCACAGTATCCCCATAACCCATGGTCCGTATGTATATTAAATTTTAACTCTGCCTCTTTTGTTCAACTGAAATTATAATCTGTGTTCTCCCTTCCTTTGCTATCAAGCACTTCCATTAATTCAACAACATCCCAGAATGTATATTTGTCATATGAATAGTCACTTGAGAGTCCAGCTCATGAAATGCATTTTGTTTGTGTTCTATGACTTTCAAAGTGTTTGCAGTTTTTGTTGTACTCTATAAAAAGAGTATTTGTTTAGAATATTTGTCTTTGCTCTGAAGAATTTTCCATCAGACTGCTTCATGTTGTGCTTAGTTGTTTGTGGCCTAAGCATATTACTAAGAGAAAGAGAACACAGGCAATGAATCTTCACTGAGAAAACAGATGGTATATGGGGTGTTTAAAAAAAATACAATAAATCTTAATACTGGAAACTTGAAGCGTTGACAGGAAAAAAAAGCTATTAACATACGTTTTTGGGTTAGGTACATCAGAGTTCCAAATCAATGAAGGATTAAAAGGCATAGATGGGCTCACTTATGTGCATGTGTAATGTATTGCACTGGATGGAATATGTCCCATGTTGTCCCACGGGGAGAGGCAGTGTGGTCTAATATATTAAGCTTGGGACTAGGGGGCAGTAACTTTAGTTTTAATTTTATCTCTGCTCCTGACTTGAGACCAAACTGAGAGGAGTCTATGTGGAGATTGGGGACTGGTCCTGCTTTGGGCAGGGGGATGGACTAGATGACCTCCTGAGGTCCCTTCCAAACCTGATATTCTATGTTTCTATGAAACTAAGGGACTCTAAGAGAGCATAATGGACACCATCTTCTGACCCTCTGGATTTATAATTTAGACTCTCATGTTCATTTAGTTTCACACCCATTTGTGTGATTTGCACCTCATATGCGGGATTTGTGTCTTAGGGACTCTTGAGTTATTACAATTTAGATGCTGAAGAACTGGAAGGAAGTGTGACTGGTTTAACCGTGCACCTCCTTTACATCCTCCTGTTAGTAACATTTTCTGCTATGCCTCTCTCATCCAGCACTATGGCCTAGGGCACCCTATTTTACATTCCCTTAAATTACTAATCCTAAACTCTTGGGCCCAATTTAAGGAGTGTAAACTGCACATTGGCAGGAGGTTTGACTCAAAGGGAGCCTGATTTACAAATTGAAGGAACCAGAAGAAGCAGCTAAGTTCTTACATTCACTTAAATGCACCCTTGTATTGGCTTCATCTCTGAGGCCTTCAGCAAACCACTTAGTCCCAGAACCACAAAGGGAGTTAGGCCCAGATTTAGATTCCTAAATTCCAATTTTAGGCACCACTGCAATCCACACAACCCCCACTTGGCTGCCACCTAACTTTGTAGACACTCAAACTCAGTAGGCCCCTCAATTTTCACTCTGAACGTCCCCTAAGTGCCTAAGCTGCTGCCTTGGGTTATGTTCGCTGCCTCAGGCCAGCGGCCGGATGTGTGTCTCTCCCCAGTACGATGCTCAAACCAGGGGAAGATTGGCATTCATCTGCAGGGCCTGATATTAGAGGTGTGATCTGAGCATGCTTGACTCCACACAAAATGGACATGGGTGAGGAGGATTCCTGTAACTTTTAGCTCAGGGATGTGGGAGACCCTGGTTCAATTCCCACTCTGCCTGATGAAACACCTGTGTTTAAACAGGGTTTTCCCACTTCTCAGATGAGTGCCTTCTAACCACTGGACAACAGAGTGATTCTCACACTGTCTGGCCCATTGAATATTTAATTGCTTACACAAAGGGAACAGCTTCAACAGGAGAGATTCGAAGTGACTCGCATCAGAATATCCCACAGTCCAGTCGTTAGGGCAGTGCAGAAGTCCCTTTCTGGATTTAGGCCTTAACCTCGCTGTGTGTTTCACCATTTGTAAACTAGGTATCATTAAAGGGGTGGTGTAACAGTTTAATATTTTTACAGTGCTTTGACACTATAGGGTCAAAATAATCTCTGGTTTAACTTCATTAAAATCAATGACATTATACTAGGGATGAATTTGGCTCAGTAAAGAGCTAAGCATTATTCTTCCATTTCCCCCTGCTGATTGAGGTAATAGAGCACTTTGTTGAGTTGACCAGACAGAGCCCCCAGGCCTGTGTTTGATATTCAGCTCCAAAAATTCTATTTTTGAGTGCTTTTATAGATTTGAACATTCATTTGTGTTCAAAATGATCTAGTTCAAGTTCTCCAGGTTCTCCTTCCCTTTAGAACAAGCACATTAGAAGAATTCTCTGTGCTTATTCTAAAGGGAACACCTTCTAATTTCACTGTAGGTGCCTCAAGATACAGCCAGGCAAAATGTCTTTTCTGCAATGTTCTATTAACAGGCAAGAATGTTGTCAAACCGTAACCACCAAGAAAAATTCAGCATTAATTGCTGAAAGCCACCTCATGCCATCTCTGAAAATCAGGGAGAATTTTGGTGTGCTAATCTACAGCAGGATTCAGCCTTTCAGGTGTGTTGTAGATGCCAGTTCAATTTAGATGCCTTTCTGGAAGGGGAGCCATTTCATATTTTGGTGGGGAGTGGGCAACATGATTCCAAGGGCTACTTAGACACCTGAAAACTGTAGGGGTTTTTTGTTTTTGTTTTTTTGCAGATAACTTAGAAATTTTGCTGATAGGAGCACTGTATCTAATTCCTATATTCAAAAAGAGGATTTAATAAATATTAGACCCACGCACTCTAATACATGTTCTCACATCTTGTGTCAAGTTACTTAAGGGACACTCAAATTTGAAACCTAACCAGTATATATTCTTTGTTACTAACTCTTGAATACAACAATTGTAGAAAAATCTAGATTACTTTCTATCACTTTTTTGCAGTTCATCAAACTTGGAATAGATCATTTAACTTTAGAAACATCCTACCAGGGCAAGGCCCCATGATTTTGTACTGCACCTACCTGCGGCTCTAGAGGTGTTACCTTACTACAAATAATAGACGAGAAACTAACCTTAACCAGGAGTGAAACTGACACTTTTAAGTCACTTTCACAGTATTGCCAATCCCAGATGTTCAAAAATCATGAATCAGGCTCACCAAAAATCATTAAATTAGCTTTAAAATAATGAGATTATGTAAAAATAACAGATTTGGGGTTCTTTTTATTTTCTTTCTGCTTTTTGAGCCTTTAGGGTGCATTGGGGTGACATTTTGAAGCTTTCTGCACAGCCACAAGGACTAGAAACTTAATTTTTCTTTAAGAATGAAGGCTGAAATCATCACATATCTACTTGACTCCAGGAGCTGGGGCTTCAAGGAAAACAATTATCATGAGACTCATGACAAAATCATGAGAGTTGGCAACACCGCTTTTACTTCTGTTTAAAGGCTAGTTGCTTTCCAGAAGACTCTTAAACGCAACACAACACTACAATGATTGAGTTGCAGCTCTCACAGGAGAATATTTAAAAGCAAACACCAAGAAAAATCTGTGTTTTAAAGTTGAGGAAAAAAATGGAGTCTTCAAGTAAAACTTCTATTGCCATCGGTGCCTCCATTCATAGATATAAACTTCACAGAGAACATGTGATAATCTGTGGTCCATAACCATGAGCTTCATAATTAAATATCTAAGCCATCTTATCCAGAGTTACACATCTTATATGCATTGGCTCAGGGACTGGATTTTCTGGCATATTCTGAACAGTGCTGAGCACATAGATGGTGCCCAGTGAACAATAATCATAGATGCCGAGTTTCTAATCTGCCGGGGGAGCTTCCCTGCCCCCCAGGCTTTGCCCAGGCCCTGCCCCCACTCCACCTCTTCCCCCAATGCCCCACCCCTATCCTACTTAATCCCACCCCCACTTCTTCATGTCCCCACCCCAACTCTTCATGTCCAGTTCCACCCCCTCCCCCAGGCACTGTGCCCTCACTCCTCCTCCCTTCCCCCAGTGCCTCCTGATACCATGAAACAGCTGATCTGCGGTAGCTGCTGGGAGGGAGGGGCACTGATTGGCAGGGCCCGCTGATGGGAGGGAGAGGTGTTGATAGGGGGGCTGCTGGTGGGTGCTCCAGCCCCAGAGCACCCACGGAATCGGTGCCTATGACAATAATCATCAGCTCTGTGGATGCAGTTTCTGTTCTTTGTTCTGGAATTGATCTGAATACAGCTTAAGCTCTAAGAATTTGAGGCAGAAACACATCTGATACTCGTACAACACTCCCATTCCTTCCTTTTCTCAAACTCGGAACAAAAAATGACTGAACAAAATGGTTTTCAATTAAAATGTAAAATTGCACAAAATGTAAACTATTGCTGTACAACCCAGCCTGGGGCTGAACCTGCCACCCCTCGAGAGTTAAGTGATCTCCTCTCATCTGACTCTCATTCTCCAGCCTTCCTAATTTCTGTGCTTCTTTTCATGCTGTCAACTATGACCTCCATCCTGGGACCATTTGCTGGAGTCTCAGAGAACTGGCTGCCAGAGGCTGGATTGCTGGATAGAGAGCTAACCCTGAAAGACCTGGATTCTACTCCCCCCATGGACTTCCTGTCTGATATCAGGCAGTGCTTTAAGGACAGAATTTCAAAGGTTTTTAGGCACCCAAAGATGCAGCTAGTCATCTAGTGGGGTTTACAAAGAACCTAACCTAAGTGCATTTGAAAATCTCACTAGGTGCCTAAATACCTTTGAAAATCTGGCCTTTAGTCTGTGTGTGCCTCAGTGCCCCATCTGTACAATGGGGATAACAGCACTGCTCTACCTCACCGAGGGGCTGGGAGGAGAAATAGGTTAGACATTGTGAGGTTCAACCTCAGATACTATGGTGATGGGGCCACATAAGTACCACAGGTAGAGTGGGAACTTCTCTATACACTGCTAGCCTTTCCCTGGGTTTGACCCCTTCTTTTCACCTATGCCCCCAAATCTCCCCCTTTTCTGAATGTAACCTTGACTCAGTGCTTAGCTGTATTTGTTCTGAGTCCCCTGTGTTCTGTCTAAGGGTATGTCTACTGCAGCACTGTGACATGGGCAGTGTAGTCACGCTTTATCAGCAGGGGAGAGCTCTCCCAGCGATAAAAAATAACCACCCTGAATGAGAGGTGGTAGCTTTATCGCCAGCAGCATGGCTCCCAGCGATAAAGCGCTGTCTATACTGGCGCTTTTCAGAGCTAAAACTTTTGTCGCTCAGGGGTGTGTGTGTGTTTTTTTCACACCCCTGAACGACTAAAGTTTTAGCACTGAAAGTGGCAGTGGAGACACAGCCTCAAACAACTCCTCCCTCTGCCCACTCCACAGAGGGATTGCTCTTTTATAGGCTAAACTTCCATATCCTTAATTTAATCACCAGCCCTTTCTTATCTTAATCGTCCTGCCTCTGTCTGTAAACAAAATACTGATCCACTGCCCCAGGGGCACCTCTCCTCTGCAGAACTTACATTTCACTAATGCTGTGCTGTAGTTAAGAGCTCCACCTGGGAGCTTGCACACCTCCTGTATGAAACTAAGGCCTTGGCTACACTTGAGAGTTACAGCGCTGTTGGTGGCTTTAGAGCGCTGTAACTCACTCCCTGTCCACACTGGCAAGGCACATACAGCGCTGTATCTCCCTGGCTACAGCGCTGCTTGTACTCCACCTCCATGAGAGGAATAAAGAGTATAGCGCTGCTGCTGCTGCAGCGCTGGGGTGCCAGTGTAAACAGGGAATAATCTTAATATGCTGTAACTGACCTCCGGAAGCTTCCCATAATCCTTTTATGTAAGGATTACTCTTTTTGTTTTGTTGTGATGCCTCTCTTTGTTTTGTTGTGAACTCTGGGCTCCTGGAGCTGCTTATCAAAAAAACAAACACAGCTACTGTTTGCTGTGAATGAGCAGAGGCAGGCAGGGGGCTCCCTTTGGAACGCCCACAGCTAATGTTTGCTTGAAGAGAGGGGCTTGAGGAGAGAAGCAGCACGGCATGTGGGAGGGAGGGAGTGGGGGGGTCCGTTTCGGGGAGGCTGCTTATCAGCTGCGTTTGCTTTCAGTGAGTGAGAGAGGGGTGAGGGAGGAGGTCGGAACTTGCAAGGCAGCTGCTGACACAGTGTCGGCTCCAAAAATCCACACTCTCTCTCTCCCCCACGCTCCCTGTCACACTCCACCCCATCTCCCCCTTTTGAAAAGCACGTTGCAGCCACTTGAATGCTGGGATAGCTGCTCATAATGCACCGCTCCCAATGCCACTGCAGAGGCTGCAAATGTGGCCACGACAGTGCGCTGGCAGCTGGCAGTGTGGACAGACTGCAGTGCTTTCCCTGCTCAGCTGTACAAAGACAGGTTTAACTCCCAGCGCTGTACAGCTGCAAGTGTAGCCATGACCCTAAGGGTGGCTCCTGCCCTTGGCTCCTCCTAATTGGTGCCCCTGCTTTCTGGTTTCCACTAATCTTTCCTTAAACTTTATTCTTTACGTTTCACATTCCAAAGAAGAAAGGAGGTGTAACTATGAGAAGAGCTCTTTGTAGTCCTGTGAAATTTTGGCTTTACTCACCAGATGTATAACAATCGACTTATTTTTTTAATTCCCCAAAAGACCTGATAGATGTAGGCCACAGAGATATTTGTCCCAAATCTCAACTGCTAGAGAAAGACAAAGCCATACTGAACAGATCATCTCCCCTCTTTTTCTCAGCTGGAATGAGGTTGGTAATATCCTAAGCCCTTGAGAACAGCTTTGTCTCATGAATTGTCTCTTTCCCTAGATGACATATATACAGAGACTCATCCACTACTTTAAAGTGCCTGTCACTGGATCGACTTGATAAAGGTTGATTATTTATTATATCTAATACTTAGCATGGCTTGTATGAAAATGCTGTTTGGTCTTCGTTTTTAGACCTCCCTTACTTTGTCAGTGATTAAGCAATGGTGGAATGTTAAATACCCTCAATTCAAGCAGAGAAGGTCAATGTGTCCCACTTGAGAAGACAAACATTATGGTCTGTATGTTCTTCCCACAGAGTAATTAGCATTAGGGTAACCTTAATGAAATTGGGAGACCTGACTTTCAATAACAAGGTTGTTGACATGCTCAAGAGGAGTTGAATGTAACAGAAATCAATGGGAACTACTACCCATTTCACTTCTTTGTTAATCAAGCTTTAAAGGCTGATTCCAATTTATATCAATATTGTGGATTTGTTCTTTCTCATTCTATTCAGAGGAGGTTGTGTACAGTAACTGATTCACTCTCCATCTCTTGAAAGCGTGGCACATTCTATTTTATTTTTCTCTGCAAATTGATATATGCAAAAGTTCAGACAATATTAGTTATTTAGAGGATATTTGACCTTGGACTTCATTTGCTTTACCTCTCGGTCTCTGTCTGAATAATGAACTGATTTCCACTTAAGTTGAAGGGGATGTGTGGGCCCAGTTACTGACCTGAATGCTGTTCATGTTAAAGAGTAAAGAGGTCAGTTACAATGCTTAGCAGACACTTTGAAATTATTAATGAATATTATTGTGCCACATCCTCAGCTGGGCAGAATTTAATCTCAGCACAGGCAAGGAGAGCAGAGGGATAGTGACATTTAAAACTACTTTTCTGTTCATTCAACCTTGGGCCAGAATGGCCTCTGGCTTAATTTACAGAAGCCTAAGGGCTGTTGTAAATTACAGTGGTGGCAACAGTCCCATAGGGACATCTGCAGTGACTGAGGGATGGCTACACTTGCAGATGTAGAGCGCTTTGAGTTAAACCAGCCTTTGTAGAGCGCAGTAGGGAAAGCGCTGCAGACTGTCCACACTGACAGCTGCAAGCGCACTGGCGTGGCCACATTTGCAGCACTTGCAGCGGCCACAGAGAGCAGTGCATTGTGGTAGCCATCCCAGAATGCAAGTGGCTGCAATGTGCTTTTCAAATGGGGTTGTGGGGTGGAGTGTGACAGGGAGTATGACAGAGTTGGGGGAGAGAGTGGGTTTTGGGGGGGCTGAGAGCATGTCAGCATGCTGTCTTGTAAGTTCAGACAGCAGCAGATCCCCCTTCTCTCCCCCTCCCCCCGGTGCCTCTCTCACACACACACAGAATTCCACAGTAATGGTTTGCTTTGATATCCGTATTCCTGCAGTGATTCCAAAACAATGACAAGAGTGGCCACTTGACTTAAGGGGATTATGACATTTCTGGGGGTCGATCAGAGGGCAATAATGCAACACCTTGTTCACACTGACGCCCTGGTGTTTCACCCGAGGCGCACCAAGCGTTATGCTTCTTGCCGAGGTGGATTACCAGGATCGCTCTAGCCACGGAGTCAGAGCGCTCTAAGTGCCTTGCCAGTGTGGACGTGTTGTGAGTTAGGGCGCCCGGGGCTGCTTTAATGCGCTCTAACTCGCAAGTGTAGCCAAGCCCTCAGGAACTGGTGAAATACTGTGAACTCCATCCCCTGCCTCCTGCTTGTGGTATGCACCCTCTTTGTCCCTAACTACCCTTATAATACCCCTACGTGGATGGTATGGACAGGTGCTATAGCGCTCTATGCCACCCATGGATTGTTCTGTGTTGGGAGTAGAGCTATTTGTGAGATACATTTTTTTCTCTCCACTCCATGGTGAGAAATTATGACAAAAAGTTTCTTTTGTTCTTTGTCTGTTTTCCTGTGAAATTTTTCTGGTTGTCCTCAAGACTGAAAATGCAGAAACAGGGGTTGGGGGAGGTTGACTTTCAGTATTCAGCAATGAGTTGGGTAGCTGAAACATTTTCAGGATTCTTATGTAACGTTAGTGGGAGGGGTGGAAATTCCACAGAAATTTCCATTTAATTGAAAAGCCATTTTCTGTTGAGGGGAAAGAATGTTGCCTGGAAAATTTCAGCCAGCTCTAGTCAGGAGGAATCTTTGACTGCCCCCTTTAGGTACACATCTTTCTTTTCATCTGTCATCTTATTTTTGTTGCAGTTGTAATGAATGAATACTGTAACTTAATCAAGGTAATTGAGAGTATTTCATTGGGAAATGTTAGAATAGATTTAATCAAGTGTGGAGTGTTGTCTACTTTGGTATTAAACTGGGTATTTGTTTATTGGGCAGACTGGAAGATTTAGTGTGAATTAATACGGAGCACATTTCTCCCTTTTTCCACAGGAAGTGTTTGATAAACATTATTTGTCTTGGATTCAGAACTTAATTATATGGCATGCAAATAATTCTTCAAACAATAAAGCTCAGATATTTGATGCAGATGAATGTACAAAAGATTAGAGGGATGGTAATTTTCCTGATGTGGCAGGTGCAATAAGCAAAAGGACTTCAACACTTGAGTACCTGTGTTATCCAAGGGCACGCAATTTTATTTGGTAAAAATGTTCCTTTATTTAAAAAATAAAACTGCATAGCCTTTTGGTGTGCTAAGAAAGTGCTTTGTTTTATCTCCTTTCCTAGTGTGAGACACTTCAGGAGGTCTGGCCTTATTTCAGGATGTGCTAGAGTACAGCTGATGTGCTGACAGTCCCTAGGTTTGACTATATGGGCAGGGTGTTTGGGCAGTGGTAGATCCTTGATAATGGAATTCTTCCATTTTTCCAACAGTACTTGATTCTATTCGGATTCATTTCATGGTTCAGTGCCTATCTGTTTATGTTCTTTGCCTTCATACAGATGGGTAGGAAAGGTGGGCTTTTTTATGTAACTGGCTGGGGATGGGGTTTTTTGTCTATTCTCTTGTGATATGTTGACAGTTAAAGATGTGAGGATTGTCTTTTGATGCAATCGGTTGTCGTCGGTAGGAGCTGAACAACTTTATTAACGGTGCTTTTATTGATGTAAGTGCATCCAGAGACTTGTTCTTTATAAACCTAAAACTGAAAGCACCACAAGTTCAGGACAGGGAGTAACAGTGTAATTGCCCCAACAATGTGCTTCAGTACTGACAGGGAGAGACCACATCATTTATTATATTGCAGAAGCTCCTAGAGGCTCCAAATGAGAGTGAATCTCCACTGAGGCCTGTCACAGGTTGGCTGTCACTCTGGGGCAACTTGGGGCCGGTATTCCCCCGGCCTCATCTATCAATTTAGTGGTAATCTGTGATCCCATCTGGGTGCTTAATTAGAACGCTGACCCCAGTGGAGGACTACGTAAACAGAGATGCACTCTGTGAGAGGAAGAAGACCCAGGAACAAGGAGACCTCCCACTCTCTGGGAAGACAGGCTGAAAAAAAGCCACAAAAACAGAATTAATCTCTATGGTGAACCTTAGAAAGGGGGAAAGACATAGAGAGATAGTTCTTTCTCTGCTAGAATGCTGACTGGCCAGGAGGACGACCTAGGGAGAAGCCGGTTGCTTGAGAACCAGAAGAAAGGCTGCATTATGCACAGACTGCAGGAAAGCAGCACAAAGAGCTTGGATGTAAGTGGCAGCTAGGGAAATAACAGTCCATGTGAAGAAGCAGACTTAGCAACTTAATACAGGGTCCCCGGGCTGGAACCCAGAGCAAAAGTTGGGCCTGTGTTTTCCCCCTACCAGCCCTCAGGAAGGGGCATACAAGCCCAACATAAGGATTATTGAGCCCTAGGTGTGGCTGAAGATTGACCCAAAAGGACAGGCTGGGAAATGGCTTTAGAGGGACAGGGCTGGCTCTAGGCACCAGCAAACCAAGCACGTGCTTGGGGTGGCACAATTCCAGGGGTGGCATTCCGGGAGGTGTTTTTTTTTTTTTTTTGCTTTGGCAGTTGCGCTCTCGGAGATTGTTGTTTGTTTTTTTTTCTTGGGGCAGCAAAAAACCTAGAGCCGGCCCTGAAGAGGGAGCAGAAGGATCTTTTGTTCTGGGATGGTTTTGGACTGCATTTAGCTGTAGTTTTGTAACTATGGAAGGGGACCGAATTTTTCTGGAGGGCAAGGTCACAGAAGATCCTGACAGTGACAGGCCAGCGAGGGGCCAAGAAAGCTGTTATTAGAGGGTGCCAAAATTAGGGCCCCTTGCAGTGCAGCACCCTGATAAGAAGGGGCACTATGGCAGTAGGAGCAGCCACCTAAATGGCCCCATTGTGCTAGGCACTTACACGCCTGCATAGAGAGTCCCTGCCATGAAGAGCTTTATGGTTATGGCTTAGAAGGCAGTTCAGTCTCCATGCCCAATCACCATTTGGCTCCATGTAAAAAGAATGCCAACAAGAATTCGTTGATAGGAATTTGTCTTCTGGGAACTGAACTGAGAATTGTTTTTCTACATAGACTATAAAACATATCCGATAGTAATGATATTTGGTTGCTGGGCAGGTAGGAATAGCAATATATAGCACTATGCTGCTAATCCCATTGAGTTCCAGTCTCAACTCACTGATTTTTACAATATGTCTTCCTCAGTTCCTTTCAGAAACTAGATGTTTGTGGCTTGAATTTTTGCAGCATTCAGATGCATAAATGCCCATTTCTAAACTGGTGATTGCATATTGTTTTTCAACTCATGCTCAGTTTTGTTCACATCAAATATGGCTTATGTCGTTATGATTATACTTCCATAAACATTCCCAGGAAAATTAGCTGACTATTTATCAAATGGACTCTTCTTTCTGTGTGTGTGACTTTAAAAATGGAGCCATAGATTATTATCAAAAATGTTGTAGTTTAGTGACTGGGTTTCAACTCCTTTTGGAACACTAAAATATTACAACACATCGGATGTGGGAACATATGGTAATAAATGGGTTTTCTCCAGTACATTTTCTTGCTATTTGTTCGTGAATGGACTTGCTGAAATGCAGTGGGAAGGGGAAAAGCGGAGGGTGCCACAAAGCCCATTGTTCGAAGCCACCCTTACAAAGGTATTGGGGCTGAAATATTCGGTAGCCACTGGAATGAGGCTAGCTCTTGCTCTTTGACCTAGCCCTTGTTACTAATCAAGGATGATATAGCCCAACTTCTAGTTGGAATCAGAACTGTTGAGAGCATCCATTTCTTTCAGTGAGGAGCGGTCATGGGTTTCCACCCCAGAATGAGCCCCCCAGCTGCACAGAAGTGACTTGCTGGGTGTGGGGTTGCTGAGCCTTCCTCTTGTTTGCCACCTCCATCTGGGTCTTCTGTGGCGTAGCCCTCCAGCCAGGTCACTTAAACTTCAGTCCCTTTCTGGGGTATCCAAGTCCAGCTATAACTGGTCAGGGACCAAGCTGGCTTCCCGCAGCTAGCCTCTTCTTCATCCCTTCACCCGGTTCTCCTTGGGTGAGCATCAAAGGCCTTCCAGCTTTCCACAGGACTCAACAAAAATCACACGCTTCTTTCTGGAGGAGCAGACCCCAGTGCTCCTTCCTGGGCCCTTCAGTAGAGCTCAGAACTATGAAAAACAATAAAACTCAATGAAAGAATCTTCTGCCCATTCCTGGGCCTGAGCCTCTCATCCCACTTCAGGAGATGCTTTCCCAGCCCTCTTCCTGGACTGGGCTTGTGCCTCAGACAGTTTCTCCTTACATAGGTCTCCACAGCTCTCCTCCTTGGAGCTGGGTTTTGAGTTAGTTAGCTGTAGATCCTTAGCCAGCTCCTCCTTCAGCTGACCCCTTTTCCCAGTTAGATCTCAGGTGGAGATAGGGTGACCAGATGTCCGGATTTTATAGGGACAGTCCCAATATTTGTCTTATATAGGTGCCTATTACCCCCCATCCCCTCTCCTGATCTTTCACACTTGCTGTCTGGTCACCCTAGGTGGAGAGCACTCAGAGTGGCATGTCTACCCTGCTAAGAAGTAGGCAGCAGCATTTATGCTGGTCCTCTTCTCCCAGCTTATCCCCAATGGATTATGTGAGAGGAGAGTCTTGCCTTCCTGGCGCCAGGCCTTTAAAGATACAGTGATGGGATTTCTCTCAAATCTCACAAAGCACCACTTATTCCTGGGACTGCTTCCTATCACTAATCCCTTTGTCCTTGTATATTGGACCTTTCAAAATCTTATAACTACATGCCATAGGAGGGTGGGCTGACCACTAGTCACCGCTACCTTTAAGGGCAGACAACTCTGTCAAAGGACTAAAATCGGAGCCTTTAAAGCGTGTTCACTGAATGAAGATGAATAAGAGGACTACAGTCCTGCTATGGTCTGATTATCGGTATGGGCAATAAAATGACTTTAGAAATCACAGTTATCAGCTTTTACTGGTTTATAAACTCCACTGAAAGTTGAAGTTAGGGGAAGAGGATGATCCTTCAGTGTGTCATTTTGAGGAATTATAAGGGCAGTAGGAGGAGAACCAGGAGTAGACAGAGTCATGGAAGCCAAGGGAGGACAATATTTCAAGAAGAGGAGTATGGCTGATGGTGTCAAAGGCAGCTCACAAGTCAAGGAGGATAAGGATGGAGTGTTAGTTCTGTCGAAGCTTTGTGTAGGAAGAGGGCATTGGAGATGTTGGTGAGAATGACTTCAGTGGAGTACAAGAGTCAGAAGCTGGACTGGAGAGGGTCCAGACAGTCACTGGAAAGAGTGTTCCATGAATTTAGAGATGAAAAAGAGAAAGGAATTGGGGCGGTAGCTGGAGAGGGAAGTAAGGGGTCAAGAATAAAGTTTTTGAGAAGAGGGATACTGAAGCATGCTTGTATTGTGAGCTGACGGAGTCATAGGAAAGTGAGCAGTTGAGGAGAAGAGCAAGGGAGGGGATGAGAGTGCAGCTGCCTCTCTTTCTAGTCTATTTAGAGATGGTTGAGTGATCTTGCTTCAGGAATATGAATGAGGTATCTGTTCCCCATGCCGTCCATAAGTGTAGCTCCCACTGACATTAATGGAAACACACCTTAAAAAGTAGATTCCTATGTGGCTTCTAGTGGAGGGGATACTGCTATTCATTACAGGTGGTAAAAACACGTGAATAAACTTTTTCATTTCCCCCACCCGCACCTTTTCTTGGTGTGTAAAAGTATGAACTTAATAAAAAAAAAAAAAGGATTCTGACCAAAGTGTTTGGGTTCAGTGTGGAGTGTGGGTGACGGCTAGAGCCAAGTTAAGCCCCTTTGTCAAATTTATAATTAGTGCCATTCCCTACCTAAAGAACTTACAATCTAGCCCCATATTATGGCTGATTTATCAAGGTCTCCTAAAACACCAAGTACATACACAGCATTTTGTTCAAATTTACTTCATGCTAGACATTGTCTTTATTATTAACTTAAATGGCAGCAAAACACAGACCACTGCCTAAACTTTCTCCTTAACATAGCTGTTCTTTCCTGAAAAAACTCCTTTTTTCCTGCCCTCTAGCTCCTTTTGGTGGAACATAATAGGACTGCATTTGGTCTGGAAGCCAAGGCAGAGTCTGTGAAATAACTGCTTTTCCATATAGATGACTAGCATCTGACATCAAGCTGAGTCAGCAAAAGAGCTCTGCAAATCTAGGAAGGGTTCTAGAGCTTGACATACTGTTACACTATTCTTATTTAGTCTCCACAGTTCAGAGTTCTAGAAGATTTCACTAGCAACATGTTGTAAGTGCAACTGTTGCATAGTGACAGTGATTTTTTTTTTAAATCCTGTTCCTCCCAGCTGTTGAGCACATAAACAGTCAAATCTAGAACAGGTTTTAGCAGCACATTTTCTTCAGTTGTCACATGAAATAAGTCTGATTATGGTAAAATCTTTCAAACCTCTAAACAGAATTGAAATGTGTTTATCAATGCTCATTTTCAGCTCTCAAAGTACTAATCCACTAATGGCCAAAAACATCTCTTATTGGGGACGAGAGCAGTTTATCAGTTTACATCACCAGTGCTGCAGAGGATTCAAACACTGGAATTTATTTTTTTTCATTAGGATACTTGAATCATTATCACCTGCGTGAAAGGCGACAAAATAGGCAATCTTTTGCAAATCAGTGTAGTTCAACGCAAATCAGAATTTCAATGTGCTGCAGAAAATGAATAGAGATGACAAATTAAGGCAAGCAGCGCGCAGGGGTAAAGCAATTCACAAGTATCTGCTGTTGCTTTGATCCTGGTAGACTAGATGACTTCAAGGGTTTATCATTCTGCATGTAATCTTAACTCATGCCACTCCCAGGCTGTGGCTGTGGTGTAGCAGCTGGATTGGATTAGAGCAGTGGCTGCTCATGCTGTGACCATCAAGACAACCTCTTCATTTCTTTGTAAATAAGAAGCTTCATTTTGGTGTTGCTGAATTGTGTTCTGGGATTAAGTTATTTAAATGGCTATGATCCATATTCAGCCTAGCAGTAAAGCTATAAAGACTATGCTTCTTTTCTTTTACTATGAATAGTATTTGATTACAATACTATGTACAGGTAGGCAACATTTCTTCTACATGAGGAGGAGACTCAAAAAACAGAGCTTGGAGGAATCCATTTGAGTGTATCCGTTTAAAATGCATAAGCGTGGGCATACTGGTTCAGATATAAATAACTGATCTGAGCCTTCCCTCAACTCGTCCTGAAACTCAACAGAATATTTGTGGGTTTGACAATATTCAGAAAATCTAAACATTTTCCCCCTCGATGTTTTCACATTTCGACTGTGTCTGGAGAGCAACAGGAGAAGAAATGAAACAAAATATGGACTCATGGTATTTTGAGCCTAGCAAGGAGTAGGTTATGCTGCAAATTGTAAACCACATCCTCTGAGATGGGCAAACAGATTTCTCAAGTTGCTGGCAATTCTGAAAAAAATCAAATATTTGGGGGTTGAACTCATGGCAATTCCTATGTAAAGTAGGATCTAGTCCTACAAAGCAATTCACTTTAGGTATGATAGCTGTTCAAGGCATTAACATTTTAGGACAGGAAGTGAACAAATCTATCTTCCAGCTGAAACTAGAGGAGGAGAAATAGAACTAAATCCTGCACTGGGGAATAAACTTACCAGCTAGAGGTGCTCACTTCAACATTGCTGAATTTGATCTGTTTGCCTAATAGAAGGCAGTGATCATAAGTTCAGTATGAACAAATGGACACGTTGGGTACTCAGTAAGAAAAGCAAGAAACCTGGCTTTTGTTAGTCTTTCAGATACAGCCTGTGCAAATCCTCCCTTCTCATTCTGTTTTTTTATGATGCTTTCCTAGATCATCAATAATGTCATTCTGTGATTATAGATCTAAAAAGAAAATCCCTCCTTTTATATTTCTTTGTATTACCTAACCTGGTATATTCCCTATACTTGGGGTTTTCTGGCATATCTTCAAATATAGAAATGAATATTTAATAAGTATGAGTAGAAAATACATATAAAAACTTTACTCATGTTGGAAATTCTGAGCAGCTAAAGAGATTTATTTCTCCTGAGAGGGCATCCACTACCCTTTCCCTGAATTCCTCTGGGATTTTTGTATATGATCTTCTGAGAAAGAAGTAAAAAGTAAACCACCTTAAGAAGGGGGGCTAGCTATTGACTTAACACTATGAAGGATAGCTTACAGAATGAGAACAATATCTCAGTAAAATCATTAAAAAAGGCATTACGTGCTTTGGACAGAAAAAAATATCTGTCATGGCCAACACTTTGAAACTTGTTGGCCTGATTTTCAGAGATGCTGAGTACCCACCACTCTCACTTATGTTGATGGGGAGCTTCTGGACTCAGCACTTCTGAAAGTATCACCACTTACTTAGAGGCATACGGTACATAGGATTTCAGGAGCAGAAATTTTGAAATGCTCTTAAGTCTGTTTTTAGACATTTAGGCTCATGGGGCGGGGTTTCCAAACTTTAGATATCTCGGAGGAGATTTGTGAAAGCAGGAAGGGCAGTTGTGGGGAGTACACTACGTTACTGCACCCTTGTACAGCTACCTGGTGTGATGCTGCAAGGAGTCCTGTCTCCTGGAAGCCATCTCGTTGCTTGTCTCAGCCCTCTGGCCAAGTCACATAAAGTTCAGTCCCCTTCCAGGGTAAGAAGGTGGTTCAACGGCAAGCTCACAAAACATCTCAATGCAAGAGAGCCTTTGGCTCCCACTCTTGGGCTATTCCTTGGCCCATCTTGTGAGAGTCAGTAGTCAGCACACTCACACCCTGCCCCCCCCCCCCCGTTCAATATTCCTTCAGTTGGGCTTGCATGCCCATTCCTCAGGGGTTGGTAGGGGAACCCAAGCCCATCCTATATCTTGGGTTCTGGCCCAAGGACCCTCTATTAAATAATTAAGTCTGCTTCATCAGATGTGCTGCGGTTTCTTTGGGCTGCTTTCAACCTCTAAGCCCCCTCATTCGGTTCCCTCACAGCTCATGCTTAACTTGGCCTCCCTTTGGTTCCCAGGTCTCTGACTTCTCCCTAGATCCTCCCAGCTTCTCCTTTCTCTCTTGAACTAATGCTTCTTCTGCCCCTCTTGAGTTCCACTGAAGGAATTTTAATTGACCCTATCTCAAGGCCTCCCCTGCAGGACCCTAATCTGCTCCCTGTGGATCCTCCTACCTAGCCCTTACACGAGTAAGAAGCTATCTCTGGGCTCCCCCCAGAGCCTGACTTGGTCTCTGTTGATTTCTCTTTCCAGGAGAATCCTATCTGCTCTTGAGTCTGTCCCCTTCAGGGTCCTTATAATGCCTAGTTGCCTAATGATCCTTACCTAACTCTGCCCCTTCTGGCCAGGAAGAAATCAGTGCATCCATCACAGGTGCACTAATTGGCCTTTCTGGCCGTGGCTAACAGGTGATGGGAGTAAGCCCCATCACAGGTGCCCAACCCCATTGGTGTTTTTGAAAATCTCCCCCTAGTTTGGAAATCTTTGCCTAAGGTGCCTAACATAATCCTACAAGTTTGATAATTTTGGTCCCGGTGTGGAATTTTCAAAAGCACTATATTTGTCCACATTGCCACCCATGCTAAAACTTCTGTTGACTTCAAAAGTAGCAGAGTTAAGGCAAAACTGATTGCTTTTGAAACTCTGCCTTATGTGTTTAATAGACTATTCTTGATTGCTAATGGAGCATCAGAAAGTTTAAAACTGTTTTCCATTGGCAGATTGAGGTCTTCCTAGGAACCCTGCAGGGCTGTTGAAAAGATATTTGCTATGTGTATTTCTCTTTGCCTCGAAATCATCTTGACATAAAGTTAATTCTCGGTCTCATAAACAGTCCTGACTGAAAAGTCACAAAAGAAAACATTTAGTGCATACAAATTGTTGAGAGAGATAATTGGACAGTGACCAATGCACTTAGCTAGCCTAATGGGAAGACTGAATAATGTCCAAGTTTTGGAGTACTGAACTACAAAGTGCCTTTTTAAAAAGTCTTCTCATTTAAAGAAGCTATTATGTTCTGCTCGAAGCACTTCTGACAAAGTCAGGATAACTAAGGTTGCCTTGGAAGTGTACATCAGCTCACCAGATGCTATATGTATTTAAAGACACTAGAATACAGCGTTCTCTAGCTATTCCAGTCAACAAGTGTCCAGGTGGTATGGTGCCTGGCCTGAAGAAGGATAGGATATCTTCAGGGAGCCCTCAAATGAGATTTCTAAATGAGAGAAGTAAATACGCAAGGCGCACTCTCAACCTTGTCAGAGGTGTATGTCATCGTATTACTAGAGGAGAAGTTGCATTTAATTGAGGAAATTAGGAGAAATGAGACAAACTTTTCTTTTCCTTTAATGTGGGGCAAGACACCACTTTTGCCTCGCTGGGTTCAGCATTGCCCTTTCTGGCAGTGGGGAAGAAGCTTGGAGTAGATCAGTTTCATTCCAGAAAGGTTTTATTGTTTGATCTTTACAAGGTGGACCTCAGGATCGGCCCAAGGAGTATTCTTCAGCCAAACTGAAGAAAGAAATTCATGCGCACACACACTTTCCCCATCCTCTTTCTGGGGTATTGCCTTGTTATGTATGCCCTGGGGTGCCAGTCGTTCCCCCAAAAAGCAGTTAACTTGATTGTGTCCCGTATCCCAAGAAGTGCAGCCTTTCCACCCTTTTCTCCCTTTTTCCGCTAGCCCTGCTGCAGTGTCTCTCCTCATTTTCTCTCACCAGAAGGGGGTTTTCAAAGGTCACAGACAGCCCTTAATTGAACTCGGCTGTCCCTAGTTGACCAGAGGTAACCTCATTTCAGCTCATGGGAGAGCGGGGGGCAAAGGGCCCTTACCATTCTAGGGCTGACATATCTGCCTCCTATCCAGAGGAGATGCGTAGAAGGGCCAGGGTCTTCTAAGCCAGCCTTTTCTCCTTAGATCTGACTGACACCGCTGACTGTGGAGTGCTCTGGGACGGACTCTGGACGGTGAGCGTGGGCGACCGAGACCAGCTGGAGCCACCTCTTGCTCTAGCCGAGTTCTCAGAAGCCCTCCGTCTCATGCCCACCAATAAATCACTCTCTTAAAGCTGTCCAGCGTGCCTTTGTCACAAATGGGTCCTTTTGCTTTGACATGATCTCAGCTAGCAGAGAGAAGCAATGGTATGATGCTGACCTTGAAGAACAAAGGAGATCTGATCCCTGATGGAAGCAATTATTGTGTTGAAAAGTGATACTTACTTGACACTTGCACAATGGGAGGAGAATAATAATACTGGGTACTTCTCATGAGGGCTAGACTGTATCTGCAAATCTCAACGTGCTGTACAGAGAAGTACCATCATACCCATTTTTAAAGGTGGGAAAACTGAAGCAGGAGGGGTAAGTTGTAACTTGTCAAACTCACTGGCAGAACCAGGAAGAGAACGTAGGTCTTTTGAGACTCATTCCCATATCTGCTCTGCTTGTGATGAATCCGTTGCATGGTGATCTAGCAGCAGAAGATGGTAAATCTGCTGCTGGTAATACTGGGGCTGCTTTTCCCATCCTTCCTGCTACTGAGGAGGATGATGGGTTCCAGGAAAGAATATTCTGCAGAAATTGGTGCAAGTGGAGCACAGAGGCAGAATGTTTAGGGCCATGGGAGGAGTGTGTCACTGAAAGCAGTTGTGAATTGGCAAACAGGCTCATGAGGTGCTAGATCCAGTCTCAGTCCTGCGTTAACATTGATGAGGCAGGCAGCATGACACTTTTTTGCAACAAAAATGAAAACAGTCATTGTCTGTTGTATGAAAGTTGTAATGAAAGCAGTGATATGTTATGACCCAAACACATCTCCCCACGTTCCTTGCCACGCGAAAACTTTGTTATAGGGCTCAGCTTGGGGAAAATGTGAGGACCAAGTCCGTTGGCTCATTCATTTGGAGGCCTCTGTGTCACAGACCTGTGTGGTATCCTGCAATGTGGTTCAGGCCAGAGGGACAGAGTTCCATTGTTCGGACAATTCCCAGCAACCCATTTGTGCTACTCGTAATCCTCATCAAAAGCTTTATTTCTCTCTCTCTTTCATTCATTCATTGCAGCTAATAGGCCAGATTCTCAAATAACTGCTCAGAATCTGGCCACAAATGGTCAGCTGGGAATTCTCTTGGTCTGGAAGAAATCTGCTTCCATAAAGCTGACACAGCTTGGTCCTCAGCTTGGCTAGTCACTCCGTCACCAACCACCTGGGGAATGTGGGAAGATGTTAGAGAGTTAAAGTGAAATTCCATCTACTGTTCCTTTTCCTCTCTCAAATCTTAAAGTCATAGGCATGGTAAAACAGAACTCAGAGAAACGATTCCATTTATAAACCCCTCTAAATATTTCAGAATAGCTGAAGGTTCTTGAAACCATTTTTTCCCAACCTCTCTAGTCCTCCGTTGAACCATAGTGTAACATCCTTTGCTATACAATATCCCATGATGGTTCCACAATTGGAAGGTGAAGTCCAGTTTCACCTTCCTTTTCAAGTTATACTTGACTCTGGCCTCTTACAGATGGGCTCTTCATTAGACTGAGCTAAAACAGATGTCAAATAAAAATAAGGATTTTCTTTAGCTCAGTATTTTTCAGACACTGGCATTCTCTTGGTCTATGATACAAAACTTCTGTGATTATCAACAGGCATGCTATCTTGAAGTGTGGGACTGGAAGGGACCAATGTTCCCTCTATTTTTTTTCAATCATGTGCAGAATAAATTTTGTTATGGGCATCAATATCAAGGTGATGTGCGTCACCAGTAGAAACAAAAAATGTATTTAAAAAGTTACTATAGGGATAATTACTCCAGCTAGGACAGTTTAGGCATTTTAGAACTCACTACTCAAAGAATTACATTTAAACATGAGAGGAACAAAAATTATGAAATGCATAGACCAATCAAAAAACTAAAATAACAGCACTTTGAAAGAATATATGTGCATTGCAGGAAGTACCAAGATGTAACAACAACAACACAAGTATGTTTTGAGAGGTTAGTGTGAAAGAGACTGTCTGTCTGTGTGTGTGTGTGAGAGAGAGAGAGACACACACACACACACGGTGTGTGTGTGTGTGCGTGCGTGTGTGTGCGCTAGTTGCTGGGGAAGTCTGAGAGACCATGCACTGTCTCTTTAAGGCATTCACCAGAAGGCTCATTTAGACCACAGCAGCTCCGTCCTGCTCCTGAGCCCTGTCCCTCCTCCCCGCTGTGTGGAGATGGGGTACATAGGTGTGGGGGAGAGGTACACCCTAACATCAATGCACCACCTACTCCCCCATTCTGCACAACAAATCGGAGGGTCCCAGAAGCAGCTGGCCAGGGGCTCCAAGGCAGAGGGCAGGAGCAACACAGCTGCATTGCAGCGGGAGTGAGGGGCACCTGAATGCACATCGCTGGATGTACGCAGCTCTGCTAATCAAGTGCACGGCACTTGATTGAATCTTGGGTGGCCACGCAACTGCACAGCTTAGAGGGAACACAGGAAGGGACCTCAATAAGTCATCTAGTTCAGTCCCCCGTATTCAAGGCAGGACTAATTAATAACTAGACCATTCCTGGCAGGTGTTTGTCTAACCTGTTCTTAAAAACCTCCAGTGACCGAGACTCCACAACCTCCCTAGGCAATTTGTTCTAGTGCTTAACTCCCCCGACTGTTAGGAAGTTTTTCCTAATTTCCAACCTAAACCACCCTTGCTACAATTTAAGCCCATTGCTGCTTATCCTATCCTCAGAGGTTAAGGAGAACCATTTTTTTTCACCCTCCTGATGGTAATAACATTTTACGTACTTGAAAACTGTTATGTCCCCCTCAATCTTCTCTTCTGCAGGTTAAACAAACCCAGTGTTTTCAATCTTTCCTCATGTTTTCTCTACCTTTAATCATTTTTGTTGCTCTGGACTTTCTCCAATTTGTCCACATCTTTCCTGAACTGTGGCACCTGGAACTGGACACCCTGCTCCAGTTGAGGCCTTATCAGAGTGGAATACAGCAGAAGAATTACTGCTCATGTTTTGCTTACAACACTCCTGCTGATACATCCCAGAATGATGATCACTTTTTTTGCAACAATGTTACACTATTGACTCCTATTTAGCTTGTGATTCACTATGACCCCCAGATCCCTTTCCACAGTACTCCTTCCTAGGCGGTCATTCCCATTTTGTGTGTCTGCAATTGATTGTTGCTTCGTAAGTGGAATACTAATCTTTTTTGAATTTCATTCTATTTACTTCAGACTATTTTCCAGTTTGTCAACATCATTTTAAAATTTTAATCTTATCTTCCAACGCACTTGCAGTCCTTCCTAGCTTGGTATCATCTGCAGACTTTATAAGTGTACTCTCCCTATGCCATTATCTAAATAATTTATGAAGATACTGAATAGAACTGGACCCAGGATCTATCCCTGTGGGACCCCACTTGTTATGCCCTTCCAGCTTGACTGTGAACCACTGATAACTACTCTCTGGGAACAGTTTTCTAACCAGTTACCCACTTTTATAATAGCTCCACCTAGGCTATATTTCCCTAGTTTGTTCATGAGGCAGTCATATGGGACAGTATCAAAAGCCTTACTAAAGTCAAGATATGCCACATCTACCAATCCTCCCCCCCCAATCCATGAGGCTTATTATCCTGTCAAAGAAAGCTGTTGGGTTGGTTTGACATGATTTGTTCTTGATAAATCCATGTTGACAGTTACTTATCACCTTATTATCTTCCAGGTGTTTGCAAATTGATTATTTGGTCCTTCTTTCCCGGTACTGAAGTTAAGCTGACCGGTCTGTAATTCCCCAGGTTGTTCTTATTCCCCTTTTTATAGATGGGCACTGTATTTGTCCTCTTCAAGTCCTCTGGAATCTCTCCCATCTTCCATGAGTTTTCAAAGATAATTGCTAATGGCTCAGATATTTCCTCAATCAGCAACTTGAGTGTTCTAGGATGTATTTAATTAGGTCCTACATAATGACATCCAACTTGTCTAAGTAACTTGTTCTTTCCCTGTTTTAGCCTCCGATCCTACCTCATTTTTAGTAGCGTACACTGTTAGAAGTCAGATTGCAACTAACCTTTTTGGTGAAAACTGAACCAAAAAAGGCATTTCCACATTTTCTGTTGTCATCTTCCCCCCGTTATTAAGTTATGGGCCTATCCTGTCATTGGTCTTCTTTTTGCTTCTAATATATTTGTAAAATGTTTTCTTGTTGCCCTTTATTTCTCTAGCTAGTTTAATCTCATTTTGTGCCTTGGGGCATGAAAGCAAATGTATTTATGTCAAGATAAGAGGTTAACAATGTAGCAAGTTACCACCTATTCATATCAATACACTGAAATGGCTAAGTTAAAGTCTATGAACCTGGATACTTTTATTGCCTTTGCCATTCGCTGTTAGTTTATCAGTGCTGGGGAACAGAAACATGCTTTGGCTGTTGAGATATTGGGTATCTGAAGCCCATCTTGTTTGTCAAGGAACTCTGAACCGATTAAATTTAAGTGCAACTGAATCCAATTTACGGAGAAGAGTTAAAAATCAAAGAATTCAAATAAACTCTTGTTACACTTCAGACATTTTTTTTAAATTTCTAGTATCTTAGAGACCATTAGCAGCTATTTAGAGAGAGGTGTTGTTAACTAGCATATCGCAGTGAAAAATGATTCTGTAGTGTATACAGTTGCAATTATCCAACTGATTTAAATTCAAAAAAACTAGTATCCCTGTTGAATTGAGCTGATATCACGGTCCAAAACTTTAGAGAGGACACTAAAAGAAAATGTTTGGAATAAACTTTGCCATTCTGGCTAAGTGACCATGTGACTTCTCAGACCAGTCACTTGCACTACAGGGTAGTAATGCAAATGAAATTAACATACATGGTGGTGTTTTAGAGACAATTTCAAACTGGAGCTGGTTCTGGATCTGAACATCACTTATAGTTGGATGGTTCAAATTTGGGTCTTTGGTTTCATCTCATCTCTACTTCTTCTACTTAAATGGTGAGCTGATTACATTTTTGAAAGAAGTATGGATAATCCCAGGCTTTTATATATTATCTATAAACCTTGAGATGTACAAATAATGGACCACCCCTACTATCTAAAATGTTCTACAGTGCTGTGGCTCAGGACTAATATCCAGAAGTCAAATAGTTAAGCAGATCTTAGCATGATCATAATATTTGATATTGCATCAAATGTTAAAGCATTAATTCCAATAGAGCTTGGGCATCTAAGATTGGCACTTGAAAAATGCACTATTTTACAAAATAGTGATCACTGCCCCAGGGAAGCTTTACACCAGGAACTGTACATATTGACTCCCCTATTTGGAAGGAGGGCAAAAGGAACTGCCTCAGTAGCCAAGCTGCTGTCCTTGCTAGTGTATGACATCTATGAACATTTGATTTTATTTGATCTTACACTCAGCTGAAAATGGAAAGCTGCCATAGGAAAAAATCAACAGCACAAATTGTGACTAATATGAAATAACTAATTAGACCAGCCCCCTGGAGAAAGCACTAAGACTTAGAGATAAGAGAAGCACAAATCTTTTGGTTTGTTCTTGTTAAATAAAGGACTACTACTGTTTAAATTTCTTCTTATTAGTATGCTACATCGACTGTAATGAGATTTTTCTGCCTTCGTTTTGTTTGCAAAGGTTAAAAGGGGTGACCTTTCAAGTTATTTAATGAATATGCCAAATATCTAAATATCAATCAAATGTTTCCTTTAATAAAACATTAGTTTTAATTTATCTTGCCTTATGCAAAGAAAAATTATCAATTCACTCAGTAGTTGGTACTGGAGGTAATTAGGACATTTCTAAGACTGTACTGTTTTACCAGAACACAGAGCTGGATATGTAATTGCAACCCTACAACAATTAGGCTGACTTATACTGTGATTCTCTCCCACCCACCCATCCCCCCGCCGCCCCCATGTGAATGTGTGCACACACCTCTTATTTCAAATGAAAAAATCACAAACCTGTGAGTGGGTGAGAGGAAGTATAGCCTCAAGGCAGTGGTCTGAGACTCAGGAGACCTGGGTCAATTTCTGTCTGCCCCAAACTTCCTATGTGACTCTGAACAAGTCACTCAATCTGTCTGAGATTCAGTTCCTTGGGTGTGATGTGAGAATAACAACACTTGCTTTCTCTTCGCCCTTTGCCTCATTTTTTTTAGATTGTAAGCTCCTCAGGGCAGATACTGTCTCTTAGTATGTGTTCATGCAGTACCCAACACAATAGGGTCCAAATCTTGTTTCGGGTCTTCAGGCAGGACTGCAGTACAACTAATGAATAATAATTTAAGCACAGCAACACCACTGCTACACACACATTTTGCTAGGTTTCTTAAACAACTGAGGTTGTAAATGCCATAAAACAATGCTAGGAAAGACAAGAGAAGAAACCTGTCCATAGGAAATATGTATGGTCTTGCTAGAGGATTCATGTGTCAGCTCCAATAAAAATAAATAAAACATTGAAAATCCCAAAGGCCATGAAGTCATAACCTTTCACCCTGAAATAGGAAAAGCATACTGCTGCTTGTACTATAGATGGGGAGAGAAATCAGTTTCCAACCCACTGGAGGTTGGCAAGTTCTAGTATTTCAGAGGGGGAAAAGATTTGCATAAGTTTATGGTCCACTGCAATCCTTCTTTCAAAGTTCATGCCACTAGTAGCTAGAACAATGGGTCAGATACCCTAACGTTGTAGGTTTCAGAGTAGCAGCCGTGTTAGTCTGTATCCGCAAAAAGAACAGGAGTCCTTGTGGCACCTTAGAGACTAACATCTGATGAAGTGGGGCTGTAGCCCATGAAAGCTTATGCTCAAATACATTTGTTAGGCTCTAAGGTGCCAAATGTTATAAGGTCCAGCATGGAATCTTACATAGATTTAGCCGTGTGTGTGTGTGTGTAATATATATATAATAGGTTATTTCTGAATAATAAAACATGTTTGACTTTCCTACTGACTTGACTTTTTGCTTCCTTTAAACAAAAAGCATAGAAAGCTGTTCATCATTCAGGAACACACACACACACACACACACACACACACACCTTAATCAACTGAGTTGTATCTGAAAAGTAAATACAGCAACCAAGATAGGTTTCACATACAGTTTGCTATACCCATATATATATGGGTATAGCAAACTGTATGTGAAACCTATCTTGGTTGCTGTATTTACTTTTCAGATACAACTCAGTTGATTAAGGTGTGTGTGTGTGTGTGTTCCTGAATGATGAACAGCTTTTTATGCTTTTTGTTTAAAGGATGATTTAAGGGAAAATGTTCCTGGTATAGACATTTTGGGGGGGTAAGGCTCTGGATAAAATATCTAGAAATTCCCTAACTTTCGTCAGTGGCTCTACTTATTTTTCAAGTTACTGCTGTGAAATGGGTTACAGGATTAGAGTTACTTCAACGTTAGTGAGCAAATATGGAGGTAGATGAAGCCCCACAGTCATGTGGAGAGTATCTTTGGCTACTTATTAGTGAACCATATATTGGGAATAAAATGACATTACTCTTAGAAGCAAAAAGTCAAGTCAGTAGGAAAGTCAAACATGTTTTATTATTCAGAAATAACCTATTTGTAAATGTATCAAGCTCCATCTTCAACCACTATTCCACAGTCCCTTCCTTCCCATTTTACTACATACTATACAGAGGTGGCCTCCATAGTGGAAATCCATCTATCTACTGGATGCCTCAGGTGCTAGAACAGTCCACTGCTTCTTTGATTAAACTCAGCTAAAGCATAATGAGCTGGAATGCCTCATTATTTTCTTGGCAACGCTCACGGTAGCTTTCATCCAGGGAAGCATTTTATCAGGGCATTAGAGCCACACACAACACATGCTAGATGAAGAAAATTACCAGCCTTAGGACAGAAAAATATTGGTACCGCCTCCACCTTTCTTTGGCTATAGGAAAACAACCACACTTTGGCTTCTGCACCCAGCTCTGACAGTAGACTTCGGCTTCATTATGTTTTAGTTGTTTTCCCCGTCACGTATAGTCAAATCAATGCATTCTGCCACAGATTCTGCACAACTATGGGTGGGGTTTGGGAGATAACTCCTTCTATAAAATCTTCTGCCTTACTGGGAGGAGGCAGACTCCTCGCAGCACTCAGAGTGAGTCTATCCTATTTTAATCCGGTACATTTATGATCATTACTACTCATTGGCCACAAGTGCACCTTTGTGTATCAATTTTGCATAACTGCTTTCAGATGTCACCAACTGTTCGTGCCCCTGGGGAGTCGGGGGGCGGAGGAGGAGAGAATAGGGGAGGAGGTATCCATTTGCAGAGTCTGTTCCTTTCAGTGCTAGCTTTGCTGTTTTTTACTCAGATTTCTGCAATATGGTTATAGTAGCAAAACAACTTTCGATGTGACATTATCCCCTGGCAATCCATAGCTGAGGCTTTCTCCAAACATGGAACAGAAGGAGAACTGTCATGTTAACATTTCAGCTGACTTCATCCTCCTCCTTTTTTTCAGTGTTGTGCTTGAAATCTGCCTTCTCTTTCTGTTCTGTCAGGATGTGAACACATGTGCCTTTCTGTCAGTTGACGCTGCTGCATATATTTCTTCTTTGTAATATGTTAAACCCTCTGCTTTTCACAGGGAGGGTTTAATTCACAGAATGTCAATATATAAAATATAGGACAATTGGTGAATCAGTCTGATTACTGTGTGCATCAAAAAAATCCCCTTTCCTCAGCTCGAAGTGCTGATTCTGATTTCAAACCGTGTAACTCAGAAATAACTCAATTTAAATCAATGGCCTTAGTCTCTTGTGAAGTAGGTCAGTACTAGTGATGTTCCAACAGCCAAATTTCAACACTTGGTTTCTAGTCAAGGATAGTAGGAAGTAACTGAGTTTGACGTGTGACTGTGTTTATTCCAAAGAACGCTTCATTTGCCCATGAATACAGAAAGGAAATTCTCCTTGTAGGCAAATTTCTACTTTTCATAATGTAGCAGGTTGAGTTATCCAGGACACCATTTCACTTGCCTTTTATTCAGAAAGTTTTAATGGGCAAATCCTCTACTGTTGCACATAGCCAAGTAAGTGGCCTTGGTCAGAGGTATTCTGGAGGAGCATTTAGGGGTAGAATACTTCTTAAGCCTCACAGTTATCCAATGATGCTATCCAATAAGCTGTAACAACATGTATGCCCACTGTGCCCCCTTATGCAGGGGCTATGGCTTATGTGTCCATGTAGTGATGGATCTAATCTCCATGTCCTTGCTTTCAGCTTCCCCTGAATGGTGATATGGATTGACCCCACAGAGGGCAATCTTTTGCTATCCATAGAGACACAGACCTCTCTTTCTGTGCTCTGTCTCCCACTCTATAGCAGAACCATACCAGTCTTGGAAACACATTTCTAAAAGTGTTTAGGTGCCTAACTCACACTGAAATCAGTGGTAGGTGCCTAAATACCTTCAAAAATCCATCCATCAGTGCATAGGGGGCTCTCTGTGCACATGGAAGAGGTTGGGGAGGAAGAAGGTAGATATCAGTAGCTATCCAGAGACTTTCAGTTCATATCATCGATATCTAAGCCAAGGAGGAAGTCACAAATAATCACAAGGCTGCTCTGTCTCTGAGCTGTAAACAAATTCTCAGGCATAGTCATATCTGCCATTTACAGACAGCAAAATAGAAGAGCTCACGAAATAGCAATGAACAGACAATTCTTGTATCAGTAATTTATACAACTTCTTACCGTGTGGATCAGAATACATCTAATGAAATGTGCAGAGAGTTTATGGCTTCCTAGGACAAATAACTGAGGTAGATGTTAGATAGGTAGAAGTTTTATGCCATCATCAGACATAATTCTGGCTCCAAAATCAAATTATTTATCAGTGAGTGCTCTAGCCCATTCATTCTTAGCAGTTATGTAATGCATCTCCACCTGGTAGCTATCATCTATCATTGCAAAATCTATCAAATGAGGTAGAACAAAAGGAGTATTGTCATGGCTTTATGCCCAGAGCAGATGCCTGGAAATCCCTGTGCCCTCACTGTTTGAGACCAGGGCTTCACACTGTGAGCAGAGCAAGGAGCAATCACACTGTAGCACATTCCTCTAAGAATCAGTCACAAGTCTGTGTCAAATGATCAGCTAGTGTAAACTGGCATCATTCCATTGCTGTCAATGGAGCTACACTAATTCAATGAAGCAATTCCAATTTACATCAGATAAGAATCTGTCCCTGTCCCTCGTGCTCTATGCCTGCACCACCTCCAAACTATGGAGATAGGCTTGGGCTAGCTAGCTACATGCTAGGGGGCAGGGGTTGGGAGAAGCCAGGCAGCACTGTGTCAAGGCAGCTCATCCAGTAGTAAAGGTAGAATAGTCCTTCTGGCATTTGGACTCGCTTGAAGGTAACATTAATCAGAAACTCTGCATGGTGAGCCAGCTGAGCTCTCCGGAACCTCTGTCCCTATGTTGGCAATTTTTACTGCAGAAAGATGCAAAAAGATATTTAACATGCAAAAAATAAAACATTTTACAGCTGCGTCCCCTTGCCACTACATGCATATGTATACTTTTTTATTTTTAGGACCCTTTCAGTTTTTGCTAAAATTAGAGAGTGGTGACTAATCTGGTCCACAGCACTACTCTTAGCTGCTGATTGCAAGGAAAGGAAGCGGTTTGGAGCCAGGCAATGGACCTAATTTGCCCACAGAGTGATACCATTAAGGCAATGGATAAATATCAGGAAGTTTGGTGATAACTTTGAATTTGTGTTTGCAGGAGGCCAATAATGTTATTAATTATTTACAGAATGTGATTGTGAAATGCTGGTTGTAATAACCAAATTAGTAGACAATCTGTGGTATACAAATAATTAAAAATGCCTATCATAGCTTATCACAGTTGAGGTTTGCTCAGTTTATTCTCTCTTTCCTTTTGATCAAAGAATATCCCTCAGGTGCACTTGCTTAATGTCCTGCAATTGTGGATACACACACCAGCAGTCATACAATAAAACTTGCCTGATATTTTGTTCCTTTATTGCTCATAGCCATGAAAGTTAGCAGAGCCAGTGAAAAGTACAAAAATAGTGCTGGCAAATATTTTGCGTTCCAAACAGGTGTCAGCTTAACTATGCTTATGCTCTTTGTTATTTACATTTTCAAACATTCCTCCCGATGGGTTTTTGTTCACAGGAGTATTGGAGTTGTATTTGAATGATTACACTCGTGTGAACAAGTCTATTCACTATTTGTTATTCATGTGTAGTTGTTAAGGTTTACCATAAATACAGGCAGCAGAAACAATGTTACATGACATAGATGACCAATCACACACCTCAAATAGTCAGAAATGGTTTGCTGAAATTTTGTTAACACGAGCTTTTCAGCGAGCACTGATGACTACATTCAGAGAAATCAAGATTAGTTCATGACGAAAAATGGTGGGTAGAGTGTTTGTGTGGGGGTGTGTATGTGTTGGTGGGGGATCGGAGAGAGAAATAAATAATAGTGGATATTGCAACACATACTCTCACCAGCTCTAAAAATCAGATTTTGCTTCAAAGTCCGTTCTTGATAGTTTTGCTGCAGTAAAGTTGCTGATTGACTGGCCCATGGTGCTCTCATAAAGTCTCCCAGAGTTGGTGGGACCCATCAGTAGCAGTAATCCAGATATCTGAAACACAGGAGCAAGATGCAGGATTCCAACCCCTCCTGTGTTTATGGACACCAACCCAAATCAAACCTGTGCTGACACACGACCATAATATTAGTATCATACATGTTAGAAGAAAATGTAGGGCCCCATTATCAGAATTACATGTGCAAAAACACCAGTGGAATGATGTGCCAAATTTGCATATGAATTTGCTACAATTGCATGAGCAAATTGTGTGATGCCATCTCTATATACATTTGTGTGCACAATTTTCCAGTTTGCATGCACAATTGTGGTAATAGTGCTTATATACTAGGCATACAGTTATGTGTGCACATACAATTCTGAAAATCTATCCCGCATTGTGTGGGGATGAGGGGAAGAAAGGGAGGATGGATCCAATCTTACCTGGATTCTGTTTGGCTTTTACTATTAACCTGGCAGATTTTCTTCAAAAATGCCTCTAGTAGTCTCTGGAACACATGTTGCTGCTCCTTGCTGCAGACATTCTCATTACCCTTTATACAAACTGGTTTTGTTCAGACTTGATTTTTATTTCACATTTAGAAAGCATGCCTTGTCAATTTCATTTTCCTGCAATGGTTTGATGAGGTTAATTCCATCAAGTTTCCCCATCCAAACTCAAATTTTCTCCAGCTTTTTGGCATGGCTTAAATCTTTGACATTTTGGCACTCTCTCTTCCCTTCCAGCAGAGGAATTGTGTTATGACAATCACTGCATGTTAGTATAGGCAGAGAGTTTAACAAGTGCACTGGCACTAATAGAGCTCCCACCAACTTTGATTTATAGAAAAAGTATCAGCCGTACACAGCATGGTCAGAATGATTAGAACTGTGATTTTTTTATCTATAGCATCGCAGGTGCCTTCAAGTTTAAAAGGTTTCTCACAGTGAATGTTATTTGAAAGTACTTAGGAAACTGTATCCTATCATTTGCATTAGGTTCTCTTATCAATACAATGTAGCAGGTGATTAGCATTATTCTTTGTAGCTATGGCATTTTTTTTTTTAAATAACTCCCTAACACCATAACCCAACCCATATGCTACAGTGTTATTCCATTTAGCAGATAGGAAGAGAAGGACTATCCTAATTTTTTTATGCTCCCAGGCCTGTTATATATTGATCTACATGTGGCTACTACTGAGTGTAGCAACTTCACTGTATTATTCCTCTCAAAATAGCATCAGTGTGTATAGTTTTTTCCAACATACTTTGAGCCAACATATTGTGGTCTCTCCCTCCATGCTTTTTGAAGCTGCCTTTGTGTTTGCTTTCTTTGCTTTGCTCTCATCCAAGCAACTGAGCAACATTTAGCAGGTCACGGCTGCCCCTGGGTTTTAAGTAGCATCCCCATAGACTCCCTTTAATTCTTTTCTTGCCCCTCTTCCCTCCCGCCCGGACCCCAAACTGGGTTTGATGCTATGAAGCAAGCAGTTGCTATTCCTCTCTTTTTGCAGCCGTGCTGTCTATCTAAACACTATAGAGGCAACAAGCCCTCAGATGCTCCCTTTATAATCCTTAAGATACTAGAGAGAGAGAGAGAGAGAGAGAGACTAGATAACAGCTTGAAAAATAAAACAATTAGGAAAGAACAGAAACTATGCAGGTGAACAAGTGGCTGTTGTGACAGCCAAGACATTAAATACATGTAATAGGCAGACAGAAACAAACCATAAGCACTTATTCAACAGCTTCTTTTAAACTGTTTAAAATCTGGGAAGATTAGAGTAATTTTTTCCCCTTTCCTTTTCTCGTTTGCAAACAGAGATTGGTTCTGGGTGCAAAATTCAAATCCAGATTTCAAACACCAAAATGTGAGGTAGGATCTGAGATGTGATATTCAGGGTTTTTTTTTATTATACAGATTAGCAGCTCTCCTGACCTTCATTTTTATATTTGTAAAAAAATAGGTTGTTGTTGTTTATATTTGCACTGTGCTAGCACCTAGGGGCCCCAATCCCACTGTGATGGGTATGTTCTCTTGAAGAACCTATACCAGGAATTGTCCACCCTTGAATGGACTGAGGATATCAAAGGAGAGGACCCTTTTTAAAGGAGATATACAGAAGTGACTTCACCCATCACTGGAATGCAACCTCTTCTGCATTGAAAGGTGGAAATTTGAAATGGAACAGAGCAATGTTATACAACTCTTCAAGATAGAAAGTGAGAACACTATTCATTTGAAACTACAGGGGAATGTTATGTAGAAAGAATGTAACTGCCCTCTTAGAATTTTTCCAGGACACTGTTTATAATACACCTACCTTTGCAAAAAGTGCCCTGGGATTTGTAATGATTGCAAGATCAGGGCCTCAGTATTATGTCTCATTGGAAGACAGCTTTTCCGACAGCACCATGCTCCCTAATAACATATTGGGCCATTAGTGTAATACCACTGGTATCTCAGTTGCTTCCAGTTTCTTAAAACAATTGTTCATCTTTTTCACAGAAAAAGTGAAAAAAATTGGTGCATAGGGATTATCACTCTCTAACCATGGAGAAGCAAGTTACCACAGAGATAACCTAACCACTTTTTTTTCATTCTTCTAGGAGAAAACTTTGTTTTCATGAGATAAGTAGCCCTCGCTGACCAGGCACACAGAGTAACTTCCTGCCCTACACTTTATGTTAAAAAAAAAGTCTACATGGATTCAAAAAAGGAAATATAGATACAGTGTGAATTCTAATTATACCCATCATACTACAATGTGGTGAATGTACCACTCCATTTCATTCATCTTGGTACCATATGTAGAGTATGGCGCAAAACAACAGCTTATGCCACTGATAGTGCAAAAAATAACAAGCATTGTTATGGCTGGGGTTGGTCAATCACATCACCTCCTTGAAACTGTTGGGCATGACAGCCACCTTCCAGTCAGTCTAAATGAGGGAATGAGTTTTGTTTAGTGAAATTGAAACAGCAGAAAACTACCACATGAAGACTAGACCACATGCAAGTTGGGCAGTAGCTGGGCCATGCACTCTAAGGGGTTTTCCAAGGGCCTGATGATAAAGGTGGGTGTGTGCAGGGGGGGCGGGGATTGATTTGATTGCACTTGTGTGTCTGGGAGAGAAGAGCAACAGCAGCACCACCAGAGAAGCTCACAAAGATGCAGCCAAAGGCCAAGGCAAGAGCTAGAATAAGCAATGGAAGCATAGCCCTTAGCAAAATCCGAGAGAGAGCATTTTGGAGAAAGTGCTGGCTGAACAAGGCTTGAAACTGTGAGCAAAGAAACGATCACCTGCTATTTGATCCCACTGTGCTCAGGCAAACAGGATTATGTACATTCTTTGTAAATAAACAGGATTGCAATGAAGAAACTTATGACTCCATCATCAATTTCTCCTCCTAATGGAAACACCATGCAAGACCCCAAATATTGACTAACCACTCAGGGGGGAAAGGAGGGTAACAATATAAACAAAATGGTTGAAAGCTCATTAGAGGCACCAGACAAACAGAGCAACCTGATGGCAAGAGGCAGAATAAATACAACAGTAAACATATGAATGCTAAAAGGTGTATTAGACACACAGAAATATCCTAACTCTAAAAGCCTTATATCAACCACATGGTTGGTCAGCCCTACACAGGTCTGCATGGAGTAGCTCTCCTGCTTGCTATGCTTACCAGATATCTTTGAGCCTAGAAAACAAAGAAAATTCTATTTAAAGGATCCCTCCCATTCCAGTCAGCCCCTATTGTGGGAGGAGGACTAGACATCACCAGTTCAACCTTCAGGACAGGAGTCTACTTGACTTTCTCTTACCTTCATAAGACAGGGAACGAATCTAACCTATTAAGTGCTACAAAAATGGCCACCCATCCAAAATAAGGGGTTCTGCTGTCCTAAAGTGGCAAGAGTTGAAAGCAGAAATCCCCAGCACCCAGCAGGCAGGGCAGTCACCATGACAGCCAGGTGAAATGTCTTGACCAAAACTTACCTTGGTGAAAAATGCAAATTCTGTCTTAGAGTGCTATGATCCCATGATCCTGTTCTAACACACACTAGGTTGCATGCATTAGTCTAAGCATTTCATGTTAAGTCTCTAGGATTTTTGGAGTGCATCCTGTTAGCAAAAGGATAGCATGTATTCCCACAGATGGGTGGTGATTCAGAGAAGCATTGACTCATAAAGGGCTCAGCTTTTCCCTCACGGATGTAGTGCTAATAGTTTTAATGTATGAACATAGCCATTTCCTGTGAGCAATAGGGTGCAGTAATCAAATTTTGTTCATGAGACAGTTAAAAGCAAAAACATCAGTATTGTAAATTATTCAATATTTTTAGATGAAGAAAAAAAAAGACAAAAATCTAAGGCCCCTAATGTTGCCTTTCATGTCAAAACTAAAGATGTTTATTTTCATGAAAGAATTTTTTGAAAAGGGGAGCACAATTAAAAAGAAATAACAGAAAGAAAATGTCTTCTGTCCAACTTTCATACTTGTTCCATGTCATTCATTGGGCACAATTAGGTTCCAGTTCCAATATAAACTGACCACTCTAAATTTTGAACCATGTGTCACTATTTTAAAGTATAATTTGTTTTTTTTTTTAAAGTTCTCCATAAAATGACTTTTGTTGCTCCATAATTCTTCTAAATAAAGCTCTTACTCTGTTTGCTCAGTGCTTTCAGTTCTGTATATCTTCACTAGCAAGAAAAATTTTAGGATTTGTGCTTAGCTGCTAGTTTTGGTGATGGTCAATGAGGCAAAGAAGAACATGGCTTGATTTCCCCCTAACAGGGCACAATGGGTCCTCTGATATTCTCTTCAACTAGTAGGCAATGATAGTGCACCCTATAATCCCTTACAATGGATGAAGCACTGTGGTAACAGGAAGCTCAGCAATGAAAATATATGAAGAAGTGTAAGGAAACATTGCCATCCTACCCAATCTTAATTGATTTCCCATCAGGGCCTGCAGTTTTCCCCATCCTTCTGTTCCCTAAGAAAAGCTGCACTCGAGTGTCTCACTGTAAAATCTTCTATGCAGGGATTTGTCTTTGTATATGTTTTTCCAGCACAAGCATTGATGACAGAAGATTTTTTTTTAAACTGTTCTCAAGGGAACCAAGAGTTTCTGTCAGAAGAACATGTGGAGGCATCAGAAAACCATTGAGTTATTTTCCGTCTCATTAACGTAATGAATGACCTGGAATTAATATTTGTCACAGTCCCTGGAAGAACTGTGCCTCTGCCTACACCATGGCTGCCTTGAGGGCACCCGACCTAGGTCTCAGGGCTTTAGCTGTCATCTTTCTTGGCACACAGTCCTACAACCTACTCCCTCTGGTCCTGAGCCTCAGAATGCAGAATCCTGCAATCCACTGTAATCACCTCAGCAGATCTGACTTCAGTTCAGCACCTGCAGTCCGGTTCTCTCAGGGACAACAACAACTTTAACCAGTGACCATAAAGCAAAGGACTATTTATTCAGAGCAAAAGCATTACAGAGAGGACATAAAAACAATATACAGCTAATTTGCAGCTCTGTCTTACCAGGTACTTACCAGTCTTCCATATGAAGATCCTGACAGGATTAAAATACTTTAGGCTCTTTCCACAGGGCCTGCCTCTCCTGGTCATAATTTCATGACAATTGTTGGACTGAGTGAGACCGACCCTTCTCCCAGATCAGGACTCTCTCTTTGTACAGTTCGGAGTTCTTTGTTTGCCAGACTTCTCGAACCAGGCCAACTCAGCATATGCTAATTCACCTCAAGGAGTTTAACTTCCACAGATGTTTTACCTGCATTATGGATTAGCATTAATTACCCCTGGGTGATTTTAATTCCTACAGAAAACATCTTTTAGATCACCCTCTGAGCCTGGAATATAATCACTAACCAGCCCATAAAGATACATATAACATTTATAAAGTTGATACAATAGTCTTTGAATATTCCATGCTTCCAGAACATTGGATCTGTGACAACAGTGTTTCCCAAACTTGGGATGCCGCTTGTGTAGGGAAAGCCCCTGGCGGGCCGGGCCGGTTTGTTTACCTGCTGTGTCCGCAGGTCTGGCTGATCGCGGTGCCCACTGGCCAATGGGAGCTGTTGGAAGTGGCACAGGCCGAGGGATCTGCTGGCCGCCACTTCCAGCAGCTCCCATTGGCCTGGAGCAGCGAACCACAGCCAGTGGGATCCACGATCGGCCGGACCTGCGGATGTGGCAGGTAAACAAACCAGCCTGGCACGCCAGGGGCTTTCCCTCTACAAGCGGCGTCCCAAGTTTGGGAAACACCGTGTTACAATATTCATGTTGAATTAGCATCTCATGAACCTTAGTACCACAATAAAACATACAAGAAAAGGCCACTTTGTTTGTTTGTTTGTTTCATGTAGAAGCTGCAAACTACAAGGACATTTGTGCATTCATTCTCTCTCATTTCATACCATCCAAAAAAGCACAATTGGCGTTATTCATTTGCATACTATTTTGCCTATATTCAGGGACATTAATTATCATCAAATATTGCAATTAGGTGATGGAGCAATGAGCTATGATGTGGAACTCTAGTACGGTTAAGACATAATAATGAAACCTGCTAAAATGAAAGCCATTTATAAAGTGATCAAAAACACTGGTTAGGCTATGCAAATGACTTACTGGGTACCAGAAGATAGTTAGCTACTCACCATATGGGGACTAATGGAGCGCAGTGAGTGTAATTTTGGAATGTGTTCATATAATCCATTTTTCTGAATGGGGAATATACACCATTCTGCCTGTTGGGGATGTTTGTGCAGTGGAATAATGCTGCGGCCTTTGTTTTCATATGTTTGATGTCTATTATTTATTTATTATATTCCCCCCACTCCCAAATTAGCAATATCACACTCAGAAGCAAAGCTTTCTTCTGCAATAAATGTTGCTGTTTTATTTAAGTAACCTTGAGTATTATTGGGAAGTTACACCAATCAACAACAAAGGTGTATGCTTATGAGATTCACGTAAGATAGGCTGATGAGGTATCCCTCTTCCTCCACACACCCTCCCCCATGCAAATAAGAAATGCACATTGATTAATCACAATCAAGTGCTGTTTGTAGGGACTGAACATAAATCTAAATAGCTTTGCATATATTGTTTAAGCACTAATGGCTAACAAAGAACACATTTTATAGCAATTAATGACTGTCTGGATATGGGTCCTGAACCCAGCTGGTCATTAATTATCTGAAAATGTCATATACAGAGGTCATTATCTCTATTATAAACCTTACAGAACTTGTATACTGAATGGTGGTGTGTAAGGGGTTGGGACCCACCCCAGCGGCGCCTCCTACTGGTTCCTCTGGGAATTAGCTCATTCCAGTGGAGCGCCTCCTCCTGGTGGTGTCCCGTCCATCGTTCTGTCCTCTGTTATCTCTGGACCCGCCTTGCTGCATGCTCGGCGGCGTCCTCTTCGAGGCCACTGCCCTCCGGCAGTGCCCCTTAGTCCATCTGCACCCCCTTCCGGGGGTCAGTGCTCAGCAGCCCCACACCTCAGTCACTATATTCCACCGCCCTCTGAGTCTAATCCCTCTTGTCAGGGATCTGGCGTAGCAATATGGCCGCTCCCTATGACCAATGGCTGGGTGCACTGCAAGGGGTGAAGGGGGGGGACCCAGGCCCGCCCTCTACTCTGGGTCCCGGCCCAGGGACCCTCTGGCGTCAGCCTCGCTGTCCTTCTCTCCCCGGGCCGCTTCCCCTATGGCCCCTTGCACCCGCTAGGCCCTTCCCTTCAGGGCCTGCAGCCTGGCAGGCTACGGGTTCAAGCTCCTTAGCCTCCCTAAGCCTGGCCAGCACTGCGCTGTCCGTGGTGCTAGTCTCCTCTCTTGGAGACTGACCTTCCCCTGTCAAAGGCCTGGGACAGACTGACTGCTCCTGCCCTGGGCAGCCTTTATATATGTCTGAGCCTGGCCCTGATTGGCTGGCTCTACACTGGGCCCTAATTGGCTCTCAGTAAGCCCTTCTTTGATTGGCTCCCTGTCTGCACAGGCACCCTGGCCTGCCGCAGCCCACTCTCACAGGGAGTGGGGCAATCCACCCCACTACATGGTGCAGATAAGCTTTTGTTCACTGTCTCCTACCCTCCTACCCTCAGTGACCATCCTGTTAACCAATCAGTATAGCAGTGGAAGGGACAAGACACTTTATTCTATTCAGGGTATTGTGCTGTGCCCCTTACCCTGGTATCTAAGCAACTTTCCTGTTGTGCAGTAAGAGATGTGACTAGCACTTGTCATTATGGTTCTTTCTCTCATTCGCTGCCTAGAGAAGAATTTACATTTAAACAATCATTTTATTTTATTTGTGTGCTGTGCTCTGTTTCTAGTGGTGAAGGCAAGGTCAAAGAAGCGCACCATGCAGTGGCAGGTGGGGAGATTTGTGGTGGTTCTTGTAGCCCACAGAAGCTAAGCCCAGTATTCTTTTCAGCTGTTTTACCCTTTTTTAATTGCGGATTAGAGCTGACCTCATGTGGATTGTTTTATGGGAGGAATACTCCCAAGTGGACAAAACTATCCAGCTTCCCGTTCTACCATTGCCAGCTCTTGGCCTTGGCTCCCAATAGGCCCTTCCTCAATCACCAAGTTCTCCAAACAGCCATTATCTTTCTCATTCCCTATGACTTCCATCCAGTCATGAGGAATTGTGGCTATATCTTTGAGTCAGGAATCTACAAGAGCTGGATGAAAGAGCAGATCTTGGAACAGAGACCTAGTGCACATGCATATTTTCGAAGACGTACCTGCTTGCGCACACACCCAAAGGAATGCTCTGCTGTTGCCCAACATAGAGAATTAGACTGTAAGTTCTCCCTGGCAAAGACCAACTTTTACTCTGCGTATGTACAGCACCTAATATAATGGGGCCCTGACCCTGATTGTGGCCTCTAGGTACTACTGTAATATAAATCATCCTCATTCAAAGTAAGTTGGGATTTCTGAATTGGGCAACAAGTCACAGATACTATATGTCTGGCTGTCTGATGAAAGTTGTAGAGAACGAATGCGGTGGGGTGTTTGTGTAGTTACACAGGATGGAGCTAAGATAACTTGCAATCAGGAGGAGCATGAGGTATCCTTACAAATGTTTTTGGTAAAGAAGAAGTCTGAGGTTAAGTTTCAAAGAGGGATTGGACATTTACATGGATAGTGAGATATTCTAGAGATGTTACAATTAACAATAACAAGCATTTTGGAAGGGATATTGAACCTCAGACTTCAGGGTTTAAACCAGTCTCTAACTAGAGGTCAGGATGGGACTGTCAGGTAGTAGCTTATCTCACATCTGCCTCCTGTGGAGTCCTACACTTTCTTGTAAAGCATCTGGTGCTGGCCACTGTTGGAGATGGGATATTGGGCATGATGAACCTCAGGGTGGATCTGGCCAGGTAATTCCTGTTCCTGGGTTGAGTCTTCTTTTTTCAGGAGCCAATTCAGCCAAAAAGACATTTCCTCTTTCATGCCTAGGTGAATCCACTTGTAAAGCTAAGTGAAGATCTGGAACTAATCATTGCTTCTGAGTTGAGTTGGTTAAAAAAATACCAATACGAAATAAGTGGCTTTCTGCAGATTGCTGTGGATATTTGAGAAGCTTCCTCAATAAATACCTGTTCTGAGACAAGCATATGGAAATTCAGACATGATATTAGCAGCTTGTCCTCTCCCTGACAGAGAGACTCACTTCGGGACAATGTTTAGGACAACATAATTTCTGCTTTACAGTAGGGAGAGGACATAAGTTTTGCAGGTGCATTAAGCTGGCATAGTCAAATGCCGTACTTGCCATTAATTCCAGCTCATAAACTCCTGGCATTACAGAAAATAATAATGGAGACAAACAGCAATGAAAGAAAACGACTCTCTGAGTGTTCAAGAAAGTAAATGTAGCACTGATCATAATCACAACCACCAGGAAATAAAGCACTAACGTCAAGAAGTACAGTAGTGTGAAAAGACATTTCCTTAATAACATCAATAATTCTGGGCATATAGAGAGGTGGGCAAATATCTGGAAAAATGCCAGTTGCATGTCATTTAAGTGAATCACTTTTAGCAGATCAATGAGTATAAGTCTGTTAATTTAGTTGTATGCAAAGTGCCTAGCATGCTTTTGGTTGCTATTTAAATAATAATTATTTGGAAGCTCCAGTTTTAGTCAGGGGCACATTCATGAGCTGCTTATCATCAGTCATTACACTAGAGTTGCAGGTAAGCAGTCCAGCAGATTAGTGGCCTGTCCTGTTCCTGCTGAAGTCAAGGGAAGGTTTGTCATTAGCTTTAATGCAAACAGGATCAGGCCATTAATATATATCCCTTCGGGAGTGTGGAGCTGTTGGCACAGGTTCAAAATGTGGTCTCGGAAAGTGTGGTGAGGTGTATGGGCTTTCTCAGCCCATTTTTTGCTGTAATGTCTTTTTGATGGCATGTAATGCTTTTGTTTGTATCCTGTAGGCAGCAGCTCTGTACCTTAGAAATGATTCAATCAGAGAGACTTTGGAGGTGAATACACTTTACTTAGGCCAGGTCTACACTAGCCTTTATGTCGGCAAAACTTTTGTCGCTCAGGGGTGATAAAACCACTCCCCAAGTGACATACGTTTTGCCGGCATAAGTGCTTGTGTGCACAGTGGTATGTCTGTGGGAGACACTCTACTGCCAACATAGGTACCGCCACTGTTGAGCTGGTTTTATTATATTGTCAGGAGAGCTCTCTCTCATTGGCATAAAGTGGCTACATGAGCACTCTTAGAGCGGCATAGCTGTATCCGTACAACTGTGCCACTGTAAGCTTGTGAGTTGGGACAAGGTTTAGCTTCCAAAAAGAACTGCACCATAACTGACAACAAGCATTTCTCCAAAATCTAATTGCTGTCCTTATTCAGTTCAACACAACTTCTTAGTCCATCTGTCATAGCACCAGCTGGTAATTCCCAGTAATATGGTGTTTGTGATACTGGCAGACCAGGTGCCAGCACTTACCAAGGGTTTCTGCCTCAGCTGAGCACTGACAAATTTATTGCTGGAAACCAGTTTGTTTCACTTGTGTGTTAGTATGGTTAAGACGGGTATTGGTATAACAGCAAAGAGTCCTGCGACACCTTATAGACTAACAGACGTATTGGAGCATGAGCTCATGCATCCGACGAAGTGGGTATTCACCCACGAAAGCTCATGCTCCAGTACGTCTGTTAGCTATCTTGATTATCACGTCAAAAGTTTTTTTTTCTCTTACTTAATTGGCCTCTCAGAGTTGGTAAGACAACTCCCACCTTTTCATGCTCTCTGTATCTGTATATATATACATCTCCTCAATATATGTTCCATTCCATGCATCCGAAGAAGTGGGCTGTAGCCCACGAAAGCTTATGTTCAAATAAATTTGTTAGTCTCTAAGGTGCCACAAGTACTCCTGTTCTTTTTGCGGATACAGACTAACACGGCTGCTACTCTGAAACCTTTAGATTTTATGAAATACTTGTAAATTGCTGCATGCATTCATCTCACTTATAATATCTTTATCACATGCTATAAGGTAATATTTAAGTTTTGCTTTGTAACTGTAAAAATGTTTGCTCAGAAACTGTGAACTCAGTCAGGAGGGACCATTGCCTGCCCATCAAGAAGGCTATCAAAACTCAATGGGCCATTGCGGGACATCACAGTACAAAGACTTTGTTAATTAAAAGAAATATTTTCCTCTCTCTTTTGCTGTTTGGACTCTGATGGGGCTGGAGCTAAGAAACAAAAGCAGAGACCCCCCGCAGGGTTAATCGGAGTGAGCCCTAAAAGACATTCAGAGCTGACAAATTAGTAGAACATTGTCACCTTTTGAAACCATAGATTGTAACTCATTTGTGTATACATGTTTGCCTGCCTTAGCCTTGCAATGTCTTTCTCATTTCTTTTCTTAGTTAATAAATCCTTAGATAGTTTACTATAGGATTGGCTACAAGTATTGTCTTTGGTATGAGATCTAAGGTACAAAATGACCTGGAGTAAGTGACTGGTCTCTTGGGCCTGAGAACGACCTGAATATTTTGTGATCTTTGGTGTATAGAAACCATCTATCACTAAATCCTGCTTGCCTGGGTGGCAAGATAGACTGGAATGCCCAAGGGGATGGTTTGTGACTCCATGATAGGAGTTCATACTTGTTACTGGGTTGGTGAAATCTAATTATAGAACATACAGCCAGTTTGGGGATCTCTGTCCTACTTCTTGACTGTCTGCCTTGAAGTTGGCACTCAGAGTCGTGAGCCACGACAGACACCATGAAAATGTTTTCCATCAATTTCCATTTTTGCTTGATAGAGGGAGATAAGGACTCAATCCTAAAAGTTGTTGAATGGTCTCAGCGTCCTCAGAGTCTATTCTTCCTTGGTACCTTCCAACAGTGCTAGTGCAAGTTATATGCAGATATCAAGAGGAAAAGAAAACAGTGAAATATGACTCAGTTTTTTTAACTTAAGAAAAAAATAAGAAAAATGACTAAATGTTCTGCTGTCCTATCTTTCACTTATAATATTGCAGCTGACAAGTGATCCTGAGGTTAATTAAATTCATTTAAAGAGAACTTTTTTGCCCTCTGTTAATTAACCTTCCTGTTAGAGGTGATTTCCCCCCTAACATTCAGCATTGCAATTGTTCCATGATTTGGACTGAAATCCCTCACACTTCTCTTTACTTCTCTGGTAAGAAAAAAGGTACAATTTGCCATTTACTCCAAATAGGGAAGCTCCCCATAGCTGAGAAAACGTCAAGGCTCGTATACAGAGGATGCAAAGATTAGTTATTTAGTGGAAGGATCATGTTCCGTAGAGAACATTCTCACACATTCAATGTCTGATTCTTGTATCATGCATGTGATTTTTTGCATATTTGCATTGAGTCATTTAGTATGACGTGAACCATTAACAACCCACTGGAAGTTGGATTTTTGTTTTACATGTCAACTCCCCCGTCCAACATCCCCCCCAAAAGAGAAAAAAACAAACCAAGCCCTACATTTACTTCATGGTGAGGATTCATATACAACTTAGAATCCCATTTCATTTTCATCCTATTGGATTTCCTTTTAAAAATTGTTTTCCAAGGTGTACAGCACAGTCTCAGCCTAATCAATATTTGGGATGGGGAAGGAAAAAAAATCCCAATTGGATTCAACTGGGAAAAAAATCTGAATGGATGATCTTGCCAATCATTTTTATTTAGTTTGCAGTTCAATAGTATTTACCTTATATCCTTAGAAATCTGACTGTTATTTTCCCTCTGGTTTCACAATGCAAATTTGCATCCACTATGCATTCTCTGAGATCTCAGCAGTGATGAAGCTGACATCGCTTCTTTGAATTAAACACCATATGCTTAGTTTTATGTTTGTTCTGCTGTCCCCAAAACACTTCTAGATAATCTCACTGGCTGGGTACCTGACAAAGTGTTGGAAAGATGTTTAATACACAAAGAAAATGCTGACATTCTTAGGGGGAAGAAAAGGTGACAAACATTTTAGGCTTTGGCTACACTTGCACTTCAAAGTGCTGCCGCGGCAGCGCTTTGAAGCGCTAAGTGTAGTCAAAGCGCCAGCACTGGGAGAGAGCTCTCCCAGCGCTGTCCGTACTCCACCTCCCTGTGGGGAATAACGTACACAGCGCTGGGGCTTTGACCACACTGGCGCTTTGCAGCGCCACAATTTGCAGCGCTGGAGAGGGTGTGTTTTCACACCCTGCTGCAGCGCTGCAAATTTGCAAGTGTAGCCAAGGCCTAAGGTACTACTTGTGGTAAGAAATAGGTAACATTTTATTTTGAAAAGCCCATTGACAAATGACAGTAATTGTTAACATACTTCTCCTCGTAGGGATAAGAAAGCAATCTAGTGAAGAGGATAGTAAATATTTGCCTGTAAGTAGTTTTTTTTTTATTTGTTTAGACATTGCTATAAATTACTAAGAGCCAGATTTTCAAAAGGTATTTAGGTGCCTAAAGATGAAGATAGATGCTTAGTGGAATTTTCGAAAGTGCCTATGTGAGTTAGGTACCTAACTCCCATTCAATTAAAGAGCGTGGGAGTTTGGCGCCTAACCTGCTTGGAACCTAAGAGAAGTGCTTTTACGTATAGACATAAATTAATAGTTATTTGTTTGATTTTTAGAATGCACAAATAACAATTAAAAAACAAAAAAGAATGTCATGTGAAAGCCAAAATATGTTTTAAAATAAACATCCTCCCCCATATTTCTATGACTGGCATTTTTCTGAACACTTTCTGCTGTTCTTAAAGATATTTGTGGTTTTGGAATCTGGGTTCTTTTTTTTTTTATGGTTAGATTACTTTTCTGAATGTCCTCTCTGAAAACGTAGGCTGGACATATGATTAGAAGCAACATCCTCCTGAGATTTTGGTCACCAATTGCTTTTGACTGTGCAGGCTTTCTTGTGGTATTTTGGTATTTCTAGATCCAGGAAATGAATAGAACTGTGAATATGACATAAACGCTCATCCCACTCCTCATAACATCTGCTTTATCAGCTCTTGCCATCTGTCCCTTTGGCAGGTTGCAGTGGTGCCAGTAGCACTTCACATTTAGAATGGCAAAGAGTTCATATTGGAGCAAATTGCTCTCAGTCGCTCCCCTTGTCTGCTGCAGAACTTTTAATGTATGTATGTTTCTGCAGTTTGCTGAATTGTATCAGTTTACTGCTTACTGATTCAAAATGCCGTCCCGATGTTAAATTTGTAATATTAACAGTGAGCCAAATCCTGCAGTCCTTACACTTGACTCCCGTTGTAGGGAAAGGTTGGTTTGTTTGAATAAGGACAGGATGATTTGGCTTCTACATATGAAACACTTACTAAAGGACACCTCTAATGGTAACCCCCTGTTTAAGTGACTGCCTTAAAGCACCCTCAGCGTTCCCAGTACAGTTCTGCCTGAACTTTAGTTGAAAGGGTTGGGTTGGGTTAATGGTTTGGGGGTTTTTTTTGCTGACCCATTTAAAGACGTTCCACTACATGCACAGATAACTACATACATACTGCTAATATCAAAATGTACTGTACCTTCCAATTTACTGCTCTCTCCTTACCTCCAGGCATGAGGAAGTTGTTTCCCTGTTACCATATATGAAGGGATCACCAGGCCTTCATACCACACATGTAGGCTTAAGAGTCTGAGGGACCATTGAACAATATGAATATTGCCCAGTGTATTGAAATTATGGAAACAAATCATGATAAATTACCTTTTGCAAATCCACTGTGAAAGTTGCACAATGAACATTAGCCCCCAGAATATCTTGAGCTTCCTATGATGGTCTAGTGATTGCCCTTTGAGCTTCCATATAAATCACGGGAGGAACAATGGGCACAAAGAGAATGTGAACAGATTTTTCTTTATTTTTGTGAAATTTCTAGTTCATTTAAACCCCAAAGTGCAAACATAATGAGTAGCCTGAGTGTTAATTACCTGAGTTCACTATTGACAGAAGACTTGTACATTTCATTGAATTACAACTTCACTTGCAGAGGGGCTGTCTTTCTCTATTTATCAAAATTCACTGGCGTACCATTGACACTTCTCACTCTTTAGCTAGGGACGGCATTTGTGGTCACAGTGTAAGCCTTTAATTTTGTTGATTGCAAATAATTAACATTCTTCCCTGGACAAATGATAGGAAATATCGTACTAATGCTACTTGGGCAAAAGGTAACAGTGCAAGATTGTGATTGATCTACTGAATGTGCATGATTGTGAATGTCATCAGGCCAAAATGTTTACATCTATTGACTGGAGGCTTCTCAGAGAGGATAATCAGCCTTAATACTAGTGATTAGTGATTCAGCTTTAGCTCAAGTGGTGCAGTCATGAGTTTTTGGAGCAGGGGTCTTGAATGCTAGTCCTAGCGCTGTATGTGTGTGACTTAGCTGGTGCCAGTATTGTCTTTGTATATATAGCCAATGATAGATTAGTTGTTTTTTCCTTCCCTGCACCAAGGTGATAAATGTGCCTTCCCTCACTTCCCCAGACTGCTCCACTTAAGAGTTGGAAGTCAAAACAACTTGCCTTCATATATAAACCGCCTTGGGTATTGGGGCCAAATTCAGCCCAAAGGCAAAACATCAAGTATGGGCAATTATGCACTGCACACAGTGTCCAAATTGTCAGAGACAATCTCGGGAAACACTCATCCAGGTCAGACTGAAAACAAAAACTAGGAAAATGTTATGAAAAATCATCTAACCGTTCTCTCTCTCTTTTGGTAGCTCCATGTAGCACCTCCCCTGTTGCCAGGGGCCCTAGCCCAATCAGCCAACAGGCAACTACATCACTCTTGGATTCTTTATAAATCTACTTGTTAGAATAGGAAAAATATTTACCCATTAGCTTCTATATTAGCAGTAGTTATTCAGCTAAGGTTTTTTGATAAGAGTTCTGTTTACCTGTGTATGGATAGGTGGTAGTGTATAGATAGCTAAAGTCTGGTATAATTATGAGTTATACCTCAAAACATTCTCTTGTTTGGAGGTTCTGTGCATTCAGATGTTCTCCAAATTTACTGAATTGGTTCAGGCCAACATTAATTTTTAACTTCTGGAGAATGTTAGCCCATATTCAACCCTGTTTGGGCAAAGTACTTTAAGTAGAAAAACAATTACTGGCTTCACACCATAGGTCTAGTGCTGACTTTTCCCATATAGTTTCCCTCCAGAAAAATAACAATCCTTGTTTTCCTATTATGCAGCTGGTTGCCATTAAATAAAATTGATAGTCCCCTTGTAACTTTGCACTGTCATTTCACTTGCTGAGTAGCTTAAACTAACTCAACTCACTGAGATCTCTTTTGGCAGTGGTTACTTTTATTTCTGTATGCCTGAGCTCTGTATTTTCACACGATATTATCTCAGCTCTGACATCTGAGGTTAAACTGTCTAATGAGGAATATAGTCACAGTGATACCAGCTTTAAGTGGAAATCAGATTTTTTGAACCTCTCTGTTTCTATGTTCCACTTTAATTCTAGGATCTCCAATTGCATACTCCATGTTCAGTATAGTCATCTACATTTTATGAAGAATGACAATGCTTCTACTTGCCTAAGTGCCTCTCTTTTATTTAATTTATATATATAATAATCTCCACACACACATATTTGTGTCCCAGTGTAATGAAGCAATATGTTGTCATGGATCTCTCTGCCTCTTCAGCTGCAGATAATTAAAGGGTCGCTATTGTTCAAGTGGAATATACTTTAAAGCACTTGGGCCAGATCAAATCTTGTTATCCATCCTCTGTTACAACGGAAAGTCAAGAGATAGGAGACTGTAGTCAAAATACTTATGGATTAGATAAATTGAAACCACTTACGGATTAGATAAATTGGGTCTCTGTAAAGATGTGAACCTACACAGGAATCTGAATATACCGAAGCATCTGCTATTGTATTACTTACTCTTTTTTACGGTGTGGGGATTATCACAACTTCACAGCAAATAAATTATCAACTCCCAGCATCCCTGCTGAAATTTATTCAGTACTTTCTCACACACCAACTGACTATGGAAATAAAAACGAGTACTAAACTGAACGACGACCTCAAGACTTGGCCAAGAGATTTTACTTCCAATTGTCCCACCTTCTTTCACAAAAACGAGCCAGCAAATCTAAGCCAAAATAAGCTGAAAATCTTTCACTGTTGAATGGCTTTTCCTTTCCCTCCTTGGGTCCCACCTAGGGATGATCAGATGGTAGTTTCACAAAACAGTTGGAGCAGGGTGATAGGTTCACAATCTGGGCCTCTGACTCATTAGTATCAATGTGTGAGTGACAGCTCACCATTAAAAATAAGGGGTTCACAATCTGGCCTTGAATTCAGTGTGACCTTGGTCACTGCTGCCCATCCCAAATGGATTGGTGCTGTGTTTGCACCACATGCCTGCTTATAGAAAGGGAGATCCATTGCCTGGCTGCACTGACTTTGCCACAGTCCTCTGGGAATATTTCTATCAATGGATAATGGGGAAAAATGCTGCTTAATATGCCATTCTAATATGAACAGACAATGTAAAAATGACATTATGGGGTTCTGTGTTTCTCTCCAATGTAAATTTCCATGGCTGTTGATATATGTTTAATTGTTGTTTCTCATTGCCAGCCCAGCAAACTCAACCTAAGTGATGAGATACAAACTGGGTTCTTTCTTTATCATATATCATCACCGGTAACATATATCTTGCAGGACAAGTTATGCCCTCAGATGCACCTGCATAACATATCTATCTTGGTGAAATCTCCACAACAGCATTATCTTCAAGTTACTCCCTGTAACAGCACCTGTGCAACCCGGTTACTTTGATTGTGTTTGCACAGGAGTAATTGACTGGAACTCAGCCAATGATTCTGATGAGAGTGGACAAGTAGGAATAGAATCCAGCTCTTAGCTGTGCTGGCTTTTCAGGGCTAACAAGTTTAAAAGCAGTAAAAAATGTATTTTTATCACTCACGTCAGCAGATCTGATTTTAAATACACTGAGGGAACAGATCTGTTGACTATAATATTGCCAGTACCATTTTTATATGGTCACTTTGGGAAGTACAATCTCTATTTAAGTGTTTTGTGAAGTTTCTTATAGTAATGTATTTCCCGTCTCAGCTAAAGCTAAATGAAGCAACGGGCATATGACATGTTCATCTGATGACTCAGCACTCAGAAGTAATGCACACACTTCTCTGCATCCCTAGCAGATAGATGTTTCAGCTTATATTTGCTGGCTAGTTGGAGTGGTGAGATATTTTTGTGGAATCACCCACAATTATTTCACAGAGAGTAATTCAATCCTCCCCGTCTGCTCCATGTGAAGATAGCCCCAGAGTGGTATGTTGCACAACAGGGCGGGAAGAGCATTCAATTGTTTTTCAGGTAGGTTTTAAAGGGAGGTTGTCAGGATAAAAAAAATTATATAATTTTATCCTGACAACCTCCCTTTAAAACATTTAGATATATATAATCTTTGTTACCAATAACACTTGAGATGATTAAAGAATTTTAAAAATTGAATGTAGATTTCAGTATTTATGCTTTTTACTCTGCAGTGCGACAACTACCCACTCTCTGCTAACTTGCTGGGGGTGCTGCAGTTCACTGGTGCAGCTCACAAGGTGGTTAAGGCACAATACAGAAGAGATGAGACCACTAAGAACCTGCGAGATGCTTAATGTGCGATTCTAGTATGAACATCTAGGAATGTCTCCCAAATGAGCTCCAGTGAGCCCTCACCAGAGTTAAAGACCTTTCATTATGGGCATAATTTCCAGCTGATACACATGCTAAGTGAATTTGCCCTGGATAGTGTTCTCCTTGCTCCTGGCTCTTAAGAGAAGGTCTAGCAATTTGTATGTTCCACCACATTCCAAAATGGTTCTAATATGCCAGACTGATCTCCCAGTGATAGTGCTTTACTGACGTGTAGGAGATTTGAGTTCTTCTGGTCTCTGGATTCCCTGGCTGGCATCAATTATGGGAAAATCCTCTAGAAACTGATAGAAAATCATGGAGCTATGACAATTTATACCAGCTGAGGATCTGTCTCCGTGTGTTGGCAAACATTTCATAAATATGCAATATCAAGGGTTAAAATGAAATTCTTGTTCATCCCTATTCTAGATTTTTCACTTCCACAATTGTCACTAGTTCTGCAGAGTCGAGGAGCTCTGAAAACCACACTGTATAATGCCCTCTTCTACATCTACCTTTATCCATCTCCTTTCTATTCACCACCAAACATAAGCTTTTCCAGGTGAGATGGGCAGCTGCATTACTTGGATGACCATGGAACTGATACCACTGAATTGCTGCACTAAGGGATCATTTCAGATAGGAAGAGGTTGTTATCAAAATTGTCTTAGACACTAATGGACTCTAAGGTAAAGGCAAATATCTCTTCTGACATTTTATTTTCTAGCAGAGTAGCATAGTAAGAAACCTCTTATTTTTCTGTTCGTGAAGTTGCTCAGTCATAGGAGCAGAGCTGTGTAAGGAATTCTGTATGGAAATATGTGCCATTTTACTTCATGTCATTTTACTCCTCATCCTCACAATTTTACTTAATTCCCAATTTTGACAAATTGTCATTTTCCCCCTCACCAGCTTGTAAAATCTGTGTATCTTTGTTCTTTATTCAAAAGCCATATTCCCTCAAAAATTAGACTCATTTTGGCTTGCAAGTAGACTTGATGTTTTTGAAAACAGCCTATTTTCACTTAAAATCTGGCAAGAAGTTCTGCAAAAACTGATCCATTTTTGCCCATCTAGTTCAAATGGCACAGGCTTGTATCTTTGGAAGTGGACTCCAGGGTTGCTGTCCTGGCTTCCCAGATGGGTGTGTGCTTGGGTATTTATTTAGAAATTGTGTCTGTTGCTTGCAGCACAAGGTTTTAACACATCTTCCAGTTCCAGAGTGTTGGAGTTCTTACTTTAGGTTATGTTTAGGCAAGCTGTTTTTTTCCTACACATATAAGGTTCTAATGTGCAGTCTAGAAAAGCCATCTGGAAACAAAACATAATTCCTGCAAAAGAATAAAATATATAACAATGGAAACCCTATCTTATTTCTTTGAAGTGCTGGGTATAGCAGATTTTACAAATCTCTCCCAGCAGGGAAGTTGTACTTTTCAGGTATCACCACTGTAGGGCTTTTCTTGAAAGAACAGGCTTTGCTCATAAGTTGTACATGTTACCTCTGATATATTGTTGGCAGCATAGTTGCTTTTATCAAGCAGATGGTGTATGCTGACCCTTTAAGGAGTGAGTAGGTGAGGCACGGCCTTAGCCCAGGTGCAGCCCACAACAAGAGAATTCTGGGAGTTGTAGTGCCTACAGGAACTCTGGGAATTGTAGGCAAGGCAGCAATGCATGCTGGGGAAGGGGGCACGGAAATAAAAGAATTTCCTATCCCTCACTGAGAGAGATTGAGAGGGAGGAGGGCTATCTGTAATTCTTCTCCTGGAAGAGTCTGGAAAGGTTGGGTTAAGCTCTGTTACAGAGCTCAGGCAGGAACAGCATTTGGGTCATTGTTTACTGAACAAAAGAGACTGAGAAGGCAAGGGCTCTATATCCCTTCATAAATAAAACCACCAAGAGGGGTAATCTATGTAACAGTGTAGGATACCTATAGAAATCAACTGGGAAGGAGTATATGAAGAAGCCTGAGCCCAGGCTGGCAAGGAAGCAACGTTGGGCTTTGAAGCAGAGCTTGCAGTACACCTATGGTGAGTTACTGCTAGACAGGGTCAGGACTTGCAAAAGGGGAGGGAGAAAGAAATCCCCTTTACCCATTCTCCAATACCGTTGGGTTTGAGCTGGTCATTACAGATGAGGGATAATATCTAGCTAGAAGAAAAAATGTGGTGTATTCTTTCACTAAGTGGGGAAGGTCTGAACAGTTGACCAGAGCCAGTGCTTCCTCTGGAGTTTTCATTAGATTCTTGTTTACCCTATAAGAGATGGAGTTTTAAAATTGCCCAAGCACCTAGGCATTACGGGGACATTGCTGACTAGAGCGGAAACTGAGACACTGCCACATCTGTAGCTTCAGAGATGAGGTTGTGCTGTGGTAGGCTAATGCTATGACTTGTTTTTTGCCTTTCGCCGGTAAGTTCTGTGTGAATTTACATCCCCAGAGCTTTGTTTGTTTTGTTTTTGGCTTTTTAAAGACTACTATGGAAGGGAGAAAAAAAAGTAGGAGGGAGATCACTGTGCACAACTAGTTTACCTGGAAAGCATTTAGTTACTTCAGGATTGGATGGTATAGACAAGCACAAGACTCTGATTCAGGAAAATACCCCTAATCAAGAATGTCACTTAAGCATGTGTTGGGACTCCAGAGATCAGGATTCTATTCCCAGCTTTGCCACTGGCCTACTGGGTGACCTTTGGCAAGTCACATCATTTCTCTGTGCCTCAGTTGCCCCATCTGTAAAATGGGAATAATGATACTTCCCTTCTTTGTAAAGGGCTTTGAGATCTATTGATAGAAAGCAAGATAGAATAATATTTATTAGCAATAGGAGTAATATTGTTCTAAAGGTTAGTGCACATGCTTAAGCATGTCCCTGAATGAAGACTCCAGATAGAACTATCTCTGGTTATTTAACTTTGCTATCTCTCGTTATTTAACTTCACCATGGTCATTGAGGCTACTGAGTGGCATCTCATAACAAGTTATGATATTTTACCATCTTGTCAGCACCTGATTCCTTCAGAAATCAAGGTGGATTTAGGTTCTAGTCTGACATGTGAACAAGCAATTCAAGTGCAGCAATGTTCATAAACTCCTTGGCCCTTTTTCTACCTCCTTCAAGAGACCTTGTAAGCTCAATGCCCTTCCCCTCCCCCCTCTATGTAGCCTTGAGCTTAGGCTATGGGAATCACTAAGAAGCCAGAGACTAATACCCACACAATACTATTCTGAGTTGAATTCAATTCTAAAAAGTCCATTGTTACACAAGGTTATCTCCTATCAATGTTTTAGGGAATGATATAAAAGTGAGACATGAGTCCAAGCCACAAGGTATTTGAAATCCAGGTCTGAATCTGAACTTTATAGCTTAGGTCCATTCACTACTAAAATCATGTTTATTGCTTCACAATGGCTGCTGTGAAGATACTCCAGAGCCCACTGATTGCTCAGTTGGCATCTCTATTTTATCTCCTTTCTATTCTTTCCTCATAAGAATATTCAGAATTTTCTTAAGTGGTTACATTTTAGAAGGCTGGCATCTGTTCTATGTGTCTGCACTGTACCACATCAGGAGTAATTGTATCATTATTAAAGTAGGATGTATAAAGTACTTCAAGTGGATCTAACCAGTGCCTTACGCTGCAAGAAAACATCCTCCTTTGATTGATATAGTATTTCTTGTAGCAATAAAACCAGACATTCTATCTGTATTTTCTTTTTTGATGCAGCAGCACATGGATTGAAGACTTTATGAATTTCTCTACAATAACTCCCCAATGGCTCTCCCCATAAGCATACATTTTTTCCATTCAACTAATGCTCATTTAGTTTATTCTCCATTTTGCAAGGCTAGTCTATCCTGTGTTTGCCATCAGCCACTCTGGATGTTTAAACATTAGCTGATATTGATTTGGACTCTTCTATAGGTATTTCTTGGGCTTCCCATGTCTTTAAAATTCTTTCTGCATCAGTCTAGATCCTGGTCTTAATTAAATGGCTGTCGTCTTCATATGTAAAGATGATAGTTAGGGAAAGGTTTTGCTTCTGCTGTGAGTTTAATTCCCCTTTCTAAGCTTGTGAAGGAAGACATGTTTTGTTGTTGTTAGTGTGTACAGAGTTGAAAGGGATCTTGCCAGCTGAGATGGTCTCTCTTATTTGATGATCATTTTCTTTTCCTTATCTATTTTTCACCTATTAGCTTTTTATAATTTACTCAGCCTTCCAACTACCAGTTATTTTGTATTACTTTCTTTTCACTACACTTTTTTTTGTCCTTAAAGAAACACACTGATTTTTGCCTTTAGCTGCTGTTTATTTGCATGCTTGGATTGCATTTTTACTCTCCTCCCCCCTTTCCTATTTTAGTGCATATTTGTAGATAGTTTACACAAGTGGGTTTTTTTTCTTTTGTGGACAATTATAATTTTCTCTTGCCTTTCATTCACCCACTCCAGCTGGTCTCAAAATTCTTTTGTTCATGTATGAAATCTAAAGTAGTTACCTGAGATCTGCATGTGAGAAGGAGAGCAGGAAGGCAGGGAAGAGGAAGTGAGAGTAAGTGATGTGCAAACACCTGCAAAATTAAATAATAAATAAGCGCCCACTCCACCCCCACACATCATTTTGCTTCCAGGCTGAAGGTTGATGCTGCAACCAGTACTAGCAGCTGTTGGATCTTAGCTTCTTGTATTTCCTTCAAAGGCAGAAATCAGGCCGATAGGATGCCACAAGGCCCCTGCTAGTTAGCAAACCAGTGAAGTGTGGAGGCAGTGAGGTTTGAGGGGATGGTATGAGGACCCCAAGACAATGTTTCTATTTTTCTGCATATAGCCTTGATTCTTTTACAAGGCTTATGGGATTCAGCCCTCACTTAAGGGTCTGATCTTATTCTTGATTAAATCAATGGGATGGGAGGCTTCTCATTGATTTGAAGGGGCCATGCTTGGGCCATTGCTAACATGAAATGGTATTTCTTGCTGCAAAAAGCTTTCAGTCATCCAGACACTCAGATGTTTTGCTTGTCATGGGTCTAGTGAAAACCCAATGGCATGAATTCATCATTGATTTCAGTGGGTTCACTTCAGGGAGGTACTTTGCTTAGTGTCTTCATAGTTTTGCAAGTAATGGGTGCCATTGATTTTTATTTTTACACTCACTCCTCCTCTGTCTCTGCCCTGCACTTCCTTGGAAGGGCCAGAGGATAAGCCACCCTTACAAATCCATATCACATTACACTATTCAGCAGTGTCATTACAAAGCACTTCACTTCACTTTGCCGACAGTGCTGCTGGAGTGATGTGGGCCATTTTGGAATAGTCTGTTCAAGGACAAGTGTGAATAACAAAATTCACTTACTTCCACTCCCTGCAGTGACCTTTAAGGTGTGGACAATAACAGTTGATCCTTAGGCTGAAACTGAGAGCCTGTTTTGGGAATATAAACTAGCATGTGACCGCTCAAGATGTTAAGTTCTTGTGTGCACATGTCAGTATCACTTTCTTAATTCTTTTCTTTTTCTATTCCCCCTATTTCACTCTCATATTGCCACTTGATCTTCTTTACATTGTCTGTACTGATAAAAGCAGGTTGCATGCGGTTTGTTTGGAAACAGCTCTCTTTATACCATTCTGTATTTCTGTGAAAATCCACATTTGAACACTTCAGAAGCTGGCTGTACGTCTTCCTCATTGCCTCTTTTATTTGATGTGAACTTTTTTTTGCCCCATACTATGAACTAGTAAGTAGAGCTGTGAGAATAATTGACTTTTTGGGTCACTAGCTGTTCCAAAAGATTGTGGGAGGGGAAAGAGGCGAAATAATTTGGGGGTCAAACAGAATGCTTCATTTCTGAGCTTTTTTTTCAATTTTTTTTATAATTACATTGAAGTAACCTTCAAAATAAAGTCAGTCTGAATTGAAAAAGCAAAAATAGCTGTTCAAAAATGTTGAAATAAAACATTAATTTTTTTAACTGAAAAAAAATTTGAATTAAATGTGAATTTGCAAAATGTTGAGTCAACCCAGATCTGCTCTTTTTGTCTGCTTTCTCCTTATTCCAAACAATTTCCACTGTAGTAGCTAGCCAAAGGCTGCATATTTCACATACCATACATAATTTAAAATAAAATATCTAAAATATTGTTTTACCAGCTGTGAAATTTAACTACCATTATAAAAATGAGGTTTCATATGCTTGTTTTCTGTACCAGTTATTTTGACATCTGGTGCTTAGTACAAATAAACAAAGGTACTTGATCTCTAAAAATTGGTCACAAATAAACAGTATGTTAGGGCCGGTTTGACAGCAGGATAGCATTCTTCTAAGCTATGTAGAACAGTAGGGTTTGATCCTGATGCTAGACTCTTACACCCTTGGATGGTAAAATCTAATATATAGATCCTATGAATGGTCATCAGTGGAGACTGAAACCAGAACCAACAGTAGGAAAACAACATGATCGAAAGGAGAACTCTCCTAGGTATGTGAAAATAGTAGGCTATTATTTAGTGCCCAGCCACTAGATTGAATCATTCTCTTGCACACTACCACTGTCTGACACTGAAGCTTGTGTGCTCAGCCCGTGAGAAAAAGGTCCTTTGATTTATTCAGTGAGGAGCTTTCTGGTCTGTTAAACAGAAGCACAGAACTGTTTCATCCAAAATCTCTTCCTGGAGAAGGTAGCATTCCAATTCAAGTCTGAGTCCAAATCACCCTTTCATGTCAAAGGCAGTTCTATTTAGGAGTGATTTCCGGGTTGGATGTGTGTGCTTGAAGATGGAGAGAACAAATTAAATGGGGAGAGGGAAGGGAAGGGAGAATGACCATAAAGAAATAAAAAACAATACAGCCATTGGAAAATCCACAACTCATGTTGTTGCAAGTCTAACTCTCCAACTGCTTTTCTCCACTGTAGTTTTTCCGGGGAAGTGACAGTGGTATGGTACTTGGAGAGGTTTTATTCCCAGACCTTTGTCAAAAGCCCAATGAACTGAGCTGCCTAGTGGGCAAAGAACAAGCTTTTCCAGAACTTTCTGCCTGAGTTCTAATCTTGTCTATGTAGCTTTAACTCTGTTACTCTTTCAATAAATTAATAGGCATTGTTTAAAGCAAAGCTTGGAATATGGGGAGAGGGACTCAAACAGCAAAATAGCTCTTACTTCTCTTTTCCCTCCCCTGCTGAATTTCTGTGGCTTATGTTGTCTACTGTGTGAAATATCCATGGGTTAGAGGAACTTGAATGCACGAGCGGTAAATAGTGTATTTCATTAATCCCATTAAATCCGCCTTTTGACTCTTCAGCAAATGCTGCCATGCGTTTCGTTCCTGGATTCTGTCTTTTGACATCAATATCTCTCATTGAGCATGATGTATTCCTCTTGTTGCTTTATTATATACAAGTAAGGCACTTTCCCAGCACAGCAACAAATGCATTGAGTGGTCATGATGAGGCACAAGCATGATCTGCCAACAGTTAAAAGAAAAAAAAAAGTACCATGGATGAAGTTTCTTTTTCTGTGATAAGACCTACTTACAGTACTGCAGAGGGATTTGAATCTCCCTCTCTCTTCTCCACTCTAAATGATCCCATTCCAAATGGAGCAAAGCTTCAAGAATGGCAGTAAAAATAAAACCCTCAAAACAGTTTGGCTATTGTCCATTCATTGTGGAGTCAAGTCATAAGTAAAGCTGATTGGTTATGAGCCTCACAACAGAAAAAACGTTCTCTATTTGAAAAAAGAGAAAGTAATTGGCAAACCATCACTGATCTTGTCAGGCCAAGCCATAGGCAGTCTAATGGGGACTGATAATTATCGTATTTTTTAAAAACGTACAGTGCATCAAGCGTTGACATAAATTAGCTCTCCGGTAATTGGCTTTTTTTGGTAAAGGCTGACATTATTAGCAATAGAACGCACTGTCTATTAACCATGCAGTTACTTGCAATCGCTGTTTCCTCCTGTCATCTAAGTTTCCCCTTTTTAATTCCTCCCCTACTGTTTGTAGTAGGTTATGTTTGACAGGCGCAATAGGAGAATGTCCACTGTGTTGCTATCTCAAGCTGGGAAATTAGCATCTATACCATTGGTCTGTAGTCATCATCTAAAATCCAATAGGGCTCCGACTGTTCGCAGTGCCATCCTATTTGATTGTGATAATAAGTGTTTAATAGGTAGGCTGTGTACAGATTTTTTTCTTTTTACTTACAAAAGCAAATGTAAAGAGGCAAGTAACATTGTAATATATTGTCCTTTTGCTTCATTAAAGAGGTAGCTAGGAAATTAAATAAGTCTACTGCATGCTATGAGCGAATGTGAAGTAACAAATAAAAAATACAGCACACGTTTCTTTAGAATGGAAACTAGAGATGCTTCTCTTAGAATGAGATGCAACCTACATTCCTGATGCCTGGACAGTATATGTGTAGGACTTCTTAAAGGCAGCTAATTGAATGTCTCATAAATAGAGTTGTTCCTATAGATTTGTGATTATTTTCATAAACAAAAGTTCAGGTTACTAGGGTTTATAGGATTATATTATCTGTCGCTTGCCAGTGTTTGGACAACCTCCAGGTATTTGTGAAAATATTTGTAATAACCTCCCATGTTGGTCACCAATATGGTTTGAACCTAGGCCCCTCAGCACTGCAGCACAGAACTCTACCACTTGAGTGAAAAGAGTAATTCCATTAAGTGATGACCATGGAAAACTGTTATGCTTTAGTGGACCTGCCTCTAGAACAGGGGTGGGCAAACTTTTTGGTGCGAGAGCCATATCTGGGTATGGAAATTGTTTGGCAGGCCATGAATGCTCATGAAATTGGATGTTGGAGGGCGTGAGGGCTCCAGCAAGGAGTGCGGGCTCTGGGACAGGCCTGGCGATGAGGGGTTGGGGTTGCATGAGGGTGCTCCATGTAGGAGCTAGAGGGGGGACATGACACTGTTTCTGGAAGCCATGCGGAATGGGGCAAGCCCCGGACTCCACTTCTCAGTGGGAGATTGAGGGACAGATTAAAACATCTGGAGGGCCAGATGTGGCCCCGGGCTGTCGTTTGCCCACCACTGCTCTAGAGGGTAACACGACATACACTTTGCCACTGAGTTGCAATCTCAAGTGTTTCACACATTAAGAGGGGTGGCTCCAGGCACCAGCACGCCAAGCGTGTGCCTGGGGTGGCAAGCCACGGGGGGCGCTCTGCCGGTCGCCGCAAGGGCGGCAGCAGGTTGCCTTCGGCAGCGGACCTGCGGAAGGTCCGCTGGTCCCGCAGCTTCGGCGGACCTCCTGCAGGCGTGCCGCTGAATCCGCGGGACTGGGGACCTCCCGCAGGCAAGCCGCCGAAGGCAGCCTGCCGTTGTGCTTGGGGCGGCAAAATACCTAGAGCCGCCCCTGCACATTAACATAATTATTCTTCTGAAAATGCACACTGGGAAGTATTTTCCTATTTTGAAAGTGTATCCTCTAGCTAAGCAGAAATGATGCCATGTAACCAATCTCATCTAGGAAATAGGAAAGTGAATAATTCACATACAAATCCATCAGCTGAAATGTATTTCTCCATGTTAGTCAGTGTAGAAGGCTTAGGATAGGTCTGCAAAGGATTTAATAACAAAAAAAAAATCTAGATTGAATTATTTGTTGTTAGTAGTGGTAACAACCAGCTCTATGTATGAATGTCAGGTAATATTCAGTAGCCTGGATGATAGGTGCAAAATAGGTTTCCTATTTTCTGATGAAAGCAACTCTTGTGGCTTTTAATATATATATGTCAGCTCTACTTATATGGAATGAAACTTTTTTGATAGCTACAAATAGGATAACTAGCACATTTCAAGTTGGAAACTCAGTCTAAAAGGCATTGTTTGTTTCTCCTAAACTTTCCCAGGACAGGCTGACAGAATGTTCAAAGAGAAATGCAGAGAACCCATTAGGAGAAATCCAAAGAGAAAACAGTCTTCATTGTTAGCTTTTTTACCAGGTTGAACTGTGACCTCCTTTTCAAAAGCTCTGCTGTCTGGAGCCAGCACTTCTAAAAGAGATCACACACACACACTCACTCACTCACTCTCTCTCTCTCTTTTCCCATCAGGTAGGTGCAAGACAGGATGGGATAAATAATTCTTAAGAAATGGAACAGGCTCTTGGTTAGCTTATTTTGGTATAAATTACTGCATGTGGCTCCATACTCCTAAGTAGTAAGGCTTTTCTAATGTAAAGAGAAAAGAAAGCATTACTCAGATGCCAATTTAGGGGCTATTCCAAAACACACAGAAGTGAATGGGAGAAATCTTCTCTAACTTCCCGTGGCCAGAACCATCCCATTGCCTCTTCTTTTGGGTAAGGTTAGGTAAACTCATTGCTTTGATATACCTTACGGACAGAAATAAATATGGTGCAAATGACACTTTGAGTTCTTTCTAACCAGCCATGGTCTGCCACCCCAGCAAATGCATCTTCATCTTTCCTCTTGTCACAGCTGAAGCCACTGCAGAGAGAAGGAGGTGAGACGAGCTGTTTTCCGAAATTGCTACAGAGAGGCTTTTAGTTTAGAAATATATGGCCTACATTTTCAAAAGGGACAAGGCAATCTGAATTCCTCCATTTTTGGCTGTGCAGACTGAGACATCTTCAAATAACCTGCTTTTTCAGTACACTTTTAATGCAAGTCTCAAAACTGGCAGAATGTTATAGGTGTCAGATGACACGCAGCCATAATGTCAACTTTGAAGCTTTCCATTTAGAAGGTGGCTGTCCTTCCTGTGGCTTTGTTTTAGCACAGCACCTACTTCTGAGAAGTGCTCATTTTATTTGTCAGAACACCCACCTAGGTAAATTGAATAACATCCAATAGGAGGTACATATGTTTCCTCCAAGACCAAGCGGTTAACGATTGCGAGCTGTGCAATTTCCACAGTGCAAATAGAAAAGTGCCACCACTCAAATACGTTTGCATGTTCCTGACTCTGGATTCTTTTCTACAGCATGTTGACTCACCACCATATGCTCTGTCTGAACTCTTGCGGCTGTTGGGGACTGGGAGAATGAAAACACATATTTTTTCACTTCCATTACTCTTACTAGGCAAACTGTCTCTTTCTTTTAACTGCCCTATCCCTCCCAGGTGCTAATCACAATGTGGAATTGTTAGTTGCTTTGTAATGTTTGGGTGGACAGGGAACAGGGGGAAAGGGTATATGCAAGGAAGTATGCCACAGACATAGTAAACGGAAGCCTAACTGATGCCCTGAGAGCCTTTAAATGCATCTAGTAAATCTCTTGTAAGCATATTATGTATAAACATTTAGGTACATGTTACTTTGTTTTACTTTACATCCCTGAATCTTAAAGCATAGGTAAGTTGATTCAAAGTAAGCCAGAAGATCTGATAGGTTCTACAAATTTAACTAGTACTGGGGAATGTGCCCTGGTTCTAAATGATCTATTTTCCACCCACTGGTGAGAGACCTCCACAATGTTTATCTTCTCCTGGATCCCAGGACATAGAATCTGGGAAGAGAAGGATCTGTATTTTCAGTCAAGACTACAGACAATAATAATAATAAAAAAACTCAAACCCTTCCACTGCCATGTGCAGTGTTCTTGCAGCTGCATTGGTCCCAGGATATTAGAGAGACAGGGTGGGAGAGGTAATATATTTTATTGGACAAACAAAGAGCTCTGTTTTAGCTCGAAAGCTCATCTCTCTCTCTCTCGCCATCAGAAGTTGGCCCAATGAAAGATATTACCTCATCCACCCTGTCTCTCCAATATTAAAAACAAGTGAATAATGTCTCTATGCCGAACAGATATTTGTATATTTCACTGTAATTTATAAATGCATATAAAAAGGTATCTTTACTTTATTTTGGCTGCATACTCTTATTCCAGTGCAAAGATTTGCAACTGGTTTTGATTCTTCCATTTTATTAGTGTGTCTTTGTTTTTGTATCTTGTTGTTACTGCATTACAAGAATGTTTGTTTTCAACTGTGGGGTTTTTATTTTGTACCATTAACCTTAGAGTTGAGTACCCGTAAAGTTTAAGAGTCTGGATCCTAATCTGTGTCTGAGCTCTGTGTATGAGCTCTCTGAGCATATCTGTATTTGGATGTGAATTTGTCTATGTACTGTAGGCTTATAGGATAAGCCATTTAACATTACTGTTGCATACAGTTGCCAACTCTTGTCATTTTGTCGCAAGTCTTGTGATATTTAGTGTTTCTTCTTAGAGCCTGGATTTGTATCACTGTGGGAATCGCACTTCATTTTTTAAAGTTAATTTTCTAGCTCTCGTGGTTTCAGAGGAAAGCTTTGAAAAAGTGGTCCATATGCATCTCCTTCTGTGCTTGAGTAGAATCCACTGCCTTTTCTGGAGGTCAGAAGGCAAATTTTTTGCAGTCATGTTCCCCATTGTAACCTTTGCTTTTAGGTGATTCCAACTAGTAATTTTAAAAATAAGGAATAAAACCAAACTGAATTCTCTAAGGTTCAAGTCTCCAGGACAGTTATAGATAGTTTAACTTAGTGGAGGATTATGAATAACATAATGAGCAATAAAATTAAAAACTTTATTTAATATAAAATAGTTAAGAAAACAGGCATCACACTATAGCCATACACTGCACTTATCTTCATATTTTTATGATGCATTCAGGGATGATCCATCCCAAAATGAGGAGAATTGGTATAATCCTATCTCTAATGGTACCTTGATGGTGGATGGGCACACCTAATCTAAAATTAGCATGCTACCCTTTTCATAATCATAATAATGCCTCTTCATTAATGAACATTAAATCCACCCTTTTTACCATAACTAAATATTTTCTGCTTTCTTATTGACTATTTAATATTGTGTCATTTTAATTAACATATGTGCAAATGCCCTACCAATAACTACCAGTATAGATAACATTTTCTAAAATATTAACATTTTATCTAAAACACCTGTAAAATAAAAAACAGCTAGGGCCAAAACATGTATACCAGAGGTCACATTGTAATGTCCTCACTTATCTTCAACTTGCCTCTGAATTGTCTATCTTCACTTCACTCAGATTTCACCAGGTCTCACTTGACTATTGTCAAGCATATTTTTAAGAAATAGATTTTTTTGAGGGGCCTACTTACATTTCTATATAAACACAAGCAAGCATTATCTCCAAAGGTACATCCTCCTTGCCAACCTTCCTTTGCTGTCCTTTAGCATAAAGTTTAATTTAAAATTTAAGCTTTCAAATCATAATGACTAGAGATGGCAGAGCCAGCAATGGCACCCTGTGTTTTGTTACCTTAGAAGTATTTATTTGTATTGTGGTAATGCCTGGAGTCTCTAGCCATTTGGTGGGTGCTGTATAAATGAACACATAGAACGAGAGAGTCGCTATCCCCAAGAGCTCACAATGTAAATAGCTGAGACAGAGAACATAGGAGAGAGTCTTATCATCATCTCCATTTTAGAGATGGGGAATTGGCTTAATCGATATGCTCCTTTTCCAGAGTCACACAGAAGTCTGGCAGAAGAGGGAGACCTCCTGAGTCTTCCCATACTTTAACCACAAGACATTCCACCACCTCACAGTGAGTAGGTTACCATATAACCTGTACACTATGTAAATAAGCATGTTAAACAGTTTGTTAGCATCACACTATAGTGGGCAAAACTTTCTCCAGGCATCCCAAAGCTTTCTACTTGATTCAAATAAATTGTTTGGATACTACTGTACAGAGAACCTTCAGATAAGAGGGCCACTTTTTCTGAAGTGTTTAAATAGATTGACACAGCTCTTAGTGGGTGCCAATTTCTGCAAAGAGTTCACAAGCAGTAGAGCACTTCAAGCTTACAGCAGTAAGGACCAGGACATGAAAGAATAGTTTCATTCAGCCCTGGCCAAGAACTTGCTGAAATGAGGTAGCTGATGGACAAGACATAATTGCACACTGGGGACTTCTTTCTTGTATTGACACCTAATAGTATAGCTGCTTTATTTTTTTTAAGAGCTACATTATTTTTGAAGGGCATTAAATGGAAATGAGCTGCAAAACCTGTGATTTCTTTTGGCTTTGATTTAGCGCTGTTTTCTGGGTTCTCTTGTAGAACAGTTTGATTAGTCAAAGCACAATGTGAAATGTCAAATTTTCATGTTATAAAACGGGTTAGTAGATTTTGTTTTTTTCTCTCCAGCAAACTTTTTTGCATTGAAACTAAATACTGTTTTGGAAGTTGTTTCTGTTGTGCTGTCTTCTAAATGCCAGTGACAAAAAAAGGCAACATGTTTATGCATTAAACTTTAAATATCAGTTGCAGCTAACATTCAGTATACGTATCTCTGATGTAGAACTGAAAGTGTAAGATGCACAAGTCAGGCTGAAGGGTGATGGTTTTTAATGCTCTAGGGCTGGATTCTGATTCATACTGTACAGCTGTGTGAGGGAATAACTTCTTTTATGCCATGTGGGTTCCTTGGACTTTGAGTCCAGGCACAAGGGAGTACATGGAGTTTCCTCACCTGTTTGCTTCCTTCCAAAGCACGGGTGGAGAATGAGCAGAGCCTTGTCTCATTCCCTTTCTCTCCCCCCCAATCTCGATTCACTGGCCATAGTAGATGAGCCAGCACCAGAAAGGAGAGGGATAGCAATTTGCTGCTAGCTTATGCCAGCAGATTATTTTTTACTATTCTACCAGAACTCAGAGAATAGGACAAGACTTGGTGAGTCCACAAAAGGATTTAAACTCTGTGAATTTGTGATGAGTTATCCATGATGCTGAGAAGTCCAACAGTGAAACAAATACTCTTCTTACCACTCTTCAATCTCCTGTGTGCCTGATATAGTCTGCATTATGGCATAACTGAATGTCTGACATCCTGATTGCTTTCATGATGTTAATTTTTGAATCACAATAAGTTGGGCCTCAGTATCATTGAACGAAGAGGAAGCGTCCAATTTTAAACATACCTCTAAGTTAGAATCTTGATTTAGACCTCCAAATTGGCAATTGATGTTGGGCCTCCTTAGAAGGTCAAAAATGTGAACTCATAGACTTTAAGGTCAGAAAGGACCATTATGGTCATCTAGTCTGACCTCCTGCACAATGCAGGCCACAGAATCTCACCCATCCACTTCTATAACAAACCCCTAACCTATGTCTGAGTTATTGAAGTCCTCAAACTGTGGTTTGAAGACCTCAAGATGCAGAGAATCCTCCAGCAAGTGACCCGTGTCCCATGCTGAAGAGGAAGGCGAAAAACCTCCAAGGCCTCTGCCAATCTGCCCTGGAGGAAAATTCCTTCCCGACCCCAAATATGGCGATCAATTAAACCCTGAGCATGTGGGCAAGACTCACCAGCCAGCACCCAGGAAAGAATTCTCTGTAGTAACTCAAATCCCTTCCCATCTAACATCCCATCACAGACCACTGGGCATACTTACCTGCTCATAATCAAAGATCAATTGCCAAATTAATTGCCAGAATTAGGCTATCCCATCATACCATCCCCTCCATAAACTTATCAAGCTTAGTCTTAAAGCCAGATATGTCCTTTGCCCCCACTACTCCCCTTAAATGAACTAAATGAAACCAATCATAGAAACTGTCTGCTTTCCACAGGAAATTCTGAGTGTCTGTCAAATGGAATGCCTGAAAGCCAAGACAGGTTTTTGGCCGCAAACTAGAATATTTATTTTTTATTTTGAAACGCTGTCATGATGTTTCATGGGAGTTGTCGCTTGTCCCCCACACTCTGAACTTGAGGGTACAGATGTGGGGACCTGCATGAATAACCCCTAAGCTTATTCCTACCAGCTTAGGCAAAACAGTCGCTGCCACCACCAAATGTTTTAAAAAAACATTTGAGGGAGAGCCATTTGGGAACTCTGCCTTCCCCCCGCCCCCAATTCCTGATGAGCCCAGATCCAAAATCCTTGGATCTTAAAACAAGGAAAAATCAATCAGGTTCTTAAAAGAAGACTTTTAATTAAAGAAAAAGGGTGAAAGGAATACCTCTGTGAGACTAGAAAGCAAGATGATCTCCCAGACAACAGATTCAAAACACAGGGGATTTCCCTCTGAGCAAAACCTTAAAATTACACAAAAACCCAATTTGATTCTCCCCCTATGTTTGCAAAAGAAATGACAAAGAGAAAAATAAAGAAATCTACCTCATTCTTATTTTCTTATTGGTCCTTCTGGTCAGGTGTCAGCTAGGTTATGTGAGCTTCTTAACCCTTTAGAGGTAAAAGCGGAATTAACCCTTAACTGTCTGTTTATGACAGAAGCGTCATACTTCCATTCTCCTTTATGGGCCAGGCTATCGAACTTCAAACAATATTTTTTTTCTTTAGGTTTTGGGAGTTCCATTTTGACAAACTTGATATTTTTGTTGGAGGGGAGAGCTTCAACCAATTCTGCTATTAACTGCCAATTTTCACATGGAGATGTGGGACTGGCTGCCCTCTTTGTATGCCTAAGTTTGGAAACTGGATCTACAAAGCAAGGCTTGGTTGTGCTGTAATATACTTGAATGTGTGCACACATGCATTACACAGTGACAGTCTTCATGTGGAAAGAGTATCAAAGCATGTTGTGTTGCTCAGTGGATGGACCAGAAAGATTATAAAATTTTGAACTAGCAGATTCACCCTTGGCTTGACTGCATGTTTTTCGTTTGTCACGCTGGGATTCCATGCCTAATGCAGCATTTTTGAAGTGTTGTTGACAACAGTCATTTGTCTGCAGTCACCAATTTATGTTGTATACAAACAGAAAGCTTCTGTTTACACACACATAGCTTGAGAAGCAGCAATAATGAGACCAAAAAAAAATGCTTGACAGTTTAATGGAGATTTTTGATAAAACATATTTTCTAAATTTTTTTGGAGAGCAGCTGAGGGTCTCTAAAGATTTCAGAAGTAGCTTTCATTGTAAAAGGAGCTGAACATTGCTGTCAGTTTCTAACTGCACTGACAGTTTCAGATATTATGGGCCTAATTCCTCTTTTTTACATCAATGTAAACTGTGCCGACTGGCTTTAAAGCCAGTGACGTTAAACCTGTGTAAAGATTGAATAGGTGTGATCAGAACCAGAATGTCTTTATTTGAATAATATTCTAGTGAGTTTATTTTTACACATTCCTTGCCCAGTCTTGCAATCATCTAGAACTGTGTTTGTAACTCAAACCTTCCCCTCAAGAATCTGCCAAATATGAATCCAAACAAGTTAGTTTGGATCTAACTTTTTTAGAAGTCTTGTAATTGCATCTGGATTTTTAATTCCCAAGTTGCAAATCTCCCATATTAGGTTTTGGTTCTGGTCACTGTAGAGTGGGGGGGGGGGCGCAAACCTTTTGGCCTGAGAGCTGCATCTGGGTATGGCAATTGTATGGCGGGCCACAAATACTTGATGGGGGAGGGGGACTCTATGAGGTGTAGCATGGGGAGGCTCTATAAGGGCTTTTACCGAGGTGGGTGAGGGGGATTCATGGGGTATGGCACAGGGGGTGGGCTCCACAGAGGCAGTACTGAGGACTCATAAGAACATAAGAACGGCTGTACCGGGTCAGACCAAAGGTCTATCTAGCCCAGTATCTGTCTACCGACAGTGGCCAATGCCAGGTGCCCCAGAGGGAGTGAACCTAACAGGCAATGATCAAGTGATCTCTCTCCTGCCATCCATCTCCATCCTCTGACAAACAGAGGCTAGGGACATCATTCTTACCCATCCTGGCTAATAGCCATTTATGGACTTAGCCACCATGAATTTATCCAGTCTCCTTTTAAACATTGTTATATTCCTAGCCTTCACAACCTCCTCAGGTAAGGAGTTCCACAAGTTGACTGTGCGCTGCGTGAAGAAGAACTTCCTTTTATTTGTTTTAAACCTGCTGCCTATTAATTTCATTTGGTGACCCCTAGTTCTTGTATTATGGGAATAAGTAAATAACTTTTCCTTATCCACTTTCTCAACATCACTCATGATTTTATATACCTCTATCATATCCCCCCTTAGTCTTCTCTTTTCCAAGCTGAAGAGTCCTAGCCTCTTTAATCTTTCCTCGTATGGGACCCTCTCCAAACCCCTAATCATTTTAGTTGCCCTTTTCTGAACCTTTTCTAGTGCTAGAATATCTTTTTTGAGGTGAGGAGACCACATCTGTACACAGTATTCGCTATGTGGGCAATAATATATTCTCAGTCTTATTCTCTATCCCCTTTTTAATGATTCCTAACATCCTGTTTGCTTTTTTGACCACCTCTGCACACTGCGTGGACATCTTCAGAGAACTATCCACGATGACTCCAAGATCTTTTTCCTGACTCGTTGTAGCTAAATTAGCCCCCATCATGCTGTATGTATAGTTGGAGTTATTTTTTCCAATGTGCATTACTTTACATTTATCCACATTAAATTTCATTTGCCATTTTGTTGCCCAATCACTTAGTTTTGTGAGATCTTTTTGAAGTTCTTCACAATCTGCTTTGGTCTTAACTATCTTGAGTAGTTTAGTATCATCTGCAAACTTTGCCACCTCACTGTTTACCCCTTTCTCCAGATCATTTATGAATAAATTGAATAGGATTGGTCCTAGGACTGACCCTTGGGGAACACCACTAGTTACCCCTCTCCATTCTGAGAATTTACCATTAATTCCTACCCTTTGTTCCCTGTCCTTTTAACCAGTTCTCAATCCATGAAAGGACCTACCCTTTTATCCCATGACAGCTTAATTTACGTAAGAGCCTTTGATGAGGGACCTTGTCAAAGGCTTTCTGGAAATCTAAGTACACTATATCCACCGGATCCCCCTTGTCCACATGTTTGTTGACCCCTTCAAAGAACTCTAATAGATTAGTAAGACTCGATTTCCCTTTACAGAAACCATGTTGACTATTGCTCAACAGTTTATGTTTTTCTATGTGTCTGACAATTTTATTCTTAACTATTGTTTTGACTACTTTGCCCGGTACCGACGTTAGACTTACCGGTCTGTAATTGCCGGGATCACCCCTAGAGCCCTTTTTAAATATTGGGGTTACATTAGCTAACTTCCAGTCATTGGGTACCGATGCCGATTTAAAAGACAGGTTACAAACCTTAGTTAATAGACTCGTATGGGGCCCTGCTGGCAGTGATACCAAGGCCGCCATACCAGGCACTGCCACGGGCGGAGGCACTCTAGCTGGGACGGGTGTGGCCCCTGGGCGTTTTCGAGGCTCTCGAGGGTGATGCCGTAGGAGATTGGAAGGGGACTGGCTGCGCTGCCGCTTAGGGGCAGGGCTGGCACATAGGGCAGGGTTCCAATCCTGGAAACAGCGCGGTGAAGTTGCGCCTGCACAGGGCATCTCTGTGAGCCGGACAATGGTGTTCATCAAGGGAATTATGAATCAGGCTAGGGAGCGCCGGGCGGGCAGAGCAGGGCAAGCTCCCAACCCCGCTCCCTGGTGGGAGCTCAAGGGCCAGATAAAAATGTCTGATGGGCCAGAAGAGGCCCGTGGGCCGTAGTTTTCCCACCCCTGTTCTAGAGAAACACATTTTGGATCCAGTCCCATCTTCATGGTCAGATTTATTGTAAAGTTATCTGTAAAATATAACCCTGTTTATAACAATCCTTCCCTCTTCCCCCTTCAAATGACTTCATTATTTGCAAACATTCCTCCAGTAGGCTGCATTTTGTTCATAACAGTTATCTTTGTAGATGCTTTAATTATTCACGTCTGACTGTGGTGGAGTGTCATTGGTTGCCTAAGTCACATGGTATATTCTGCTCTCCCATTAGATAAATGAAAATTTTAAACAGGGAACAATTAATAACAATACTAAAAGAATAATGCATATCCCACCATGAATTTTCAGACAAACATCCAGGCTAAACCTTGATACCCCAGGATATACACACTTTCATGAACGAACACATGTAATCAAGAAATAGTGATCCCACCAAAAATACTGGAGTGAAAACCCACATGATTCCTACAAATATCCATCAATTGCTTTTGGCACTTCTTGACCAGCTCAGATAATAAAACACATTAAGTTCTACTTCAGATCATGTCAACGTTGTTTTAGCTAGGCCTTTGGAGATAAACATAAATAGTCTGTTTTTTTCAGGTGTATTTATCCTTCATACTCCCGCTGTGAGCTATGAAGCAATTATAACAGCACTTTTGCAGCCTGTAAATGACATAGAAGGATGTGTAGGTGGCTCTGTAAATTAAATCTCTCTGACAGCACTCTTTGCACAGGGAGTTTGATTTAGAAGCACAATATTACAGTCTCTGAGACACAAATGAACTCATAGTGTAGCTGCACTCTGAAACAGATTTTAATATTAACTAGGTCAACCATTATCTAAGGATTGAAAGAAACATTCAGAATAACTGAAACAGCTCTGTGCTTTTAAAATTTAAAAGTGCTTGTTTTTGGGTAGAACCATTCACTTTCTAAAGAAGAGTAATCCCCCACTTTTATATCTATTAGGCTTTCAAAAATGACTAGTGGTTTTGGGTGCCTCAAACTGTGCATGACCATCTGGAGAAATCATTAAAAAGGGCTAATATTCAGGAGGTGGGTGCTTCACACTTTCATTTTAGGCCCTTTAAGTTGTCTAAATTGAGTGCCCAAAATTGCTAACCACTTCTGAAAATCTTGGCCCACATTTTTTTCTTTTGACTAGAGCCGGATAATGAGTACAAAGGGATTCTTGAATATCTTCGTGAATAGATAGGGCGTTTTTCTTCGCTATTGTAGTGCCAATCGGTGGTGGTTGCAAACTACGAACTTGTTTATTAAAATGTTTGCAAATCCCAACACCTTCATGAATTTAAGCCCAAATAATTGATCATCCAAACTACATATTTGAGTGTGCATTTATTATTTGTCATTAGTTACTATTATTTATTGGCATTGTGATAGCACCTTGAAGCCCCAATCAGGATTAAGACCCCATTGTGCTGTACAAACTGTATCACAGACAGTCTCCGCTTCAAACAACTATCTGTTCAAAATGTCATGTCATAGTATTCTGTATTTGCTAAGCTCAATGGATCTCTGACCAGGTTGATATCTAGATGTTAAATAATTTAATCTGAAAGCAGAAATGCCTGTGATTTATTTAAAGTAGAAAACAGTTTTCCTATCCCGTGAAAATGTTAGAGATTTTAAAAATGTTCCATTCCACCCTGGGACAAACTCAAAATCTTTTGAAATGTGAGACAGACACATTCACCCCTAACCTGAAATAGCCAACGGCCTGGTGGTTAAGGCCCTCACCTGCTTGATTTCAACCTGGCTTTCCTGCATTCCATGTAAATCCCAAGCAATTGGGTATTCTAGAGTGGGGTCTCTCTTTCTCTTGTTTTGACCAGAAATTTGATGCTGGGTTTGAGAAACCTTCTTACTGATATGATACACTCCTGCAAAAAATGTTGGTCTTGACAAGTCAGCACTATCCAACCAAAAAGCACTTAGTCAAAATTGTCAGCCAGTTCTGATTTTAAGTGACCATTCACATACTGTGACAGATGTATGGTGAAATAGTCTAAGTGAACAATACATGAACAACCCAGCAGTTGAGTTTGGTCCACAAAATATTTGGCAAATACTTATTCTTTAATCCTGCAATGCAGTAGTGTGCAAACTTTTCTGGTCGTGCTTCCACTTAAAATCTGTCACCTTCTGCCCCTTCCATTACTTGTGTAACTGGGCCTTAGTGGGTCACAACCGAGGATGCCAAATTCAGGACGAACTGCTGACAAATAAGGCAAACACAACCCCAAACTGGTGGTTATTCTTTTATAAGATATACCAAACCAGCCACAAAAGTAACTCCTGTTTCACCACACTGGCTAACGAGAAAACATAAAGGCAGTTTCCTCAAGCATTCCAGTTCTTATATCACCACCAAAACCACTGGATTCAGAGATGAGTGGTTCTTTACAACCAATCTCATCAAATAATATTTTTTTCTGATCCCAAAGGATCAGCCACATATCCCGGTCAATATATAACGTAGATCTAACCCCAAAATCATGGTGATGCCAATCCTTTAGTATCTAAAATCTAAAGGTTTATTCATAAAAAGAAAGAAAGGCGAGAGTTAAAATTGGTTAAAGGAATCAATTACATACAGCAATGGCAAAGTTCTTGGTTCAGGCTTGTAGCAGTGATGGAATAAACTGAGGGCTTAATTCAAGTCTCTGGAGTACTTCCACAGCTTGGATGGGTCATTCAGTCCCTTGTTCAGAGCTTCAGTTTGTAGTAAGGTTCCTCCAGACGTAAGAAGCAGGACTGGAGATAAAATGGAGAAGATGCAGCTGCCTTTTATAGTCTTTTGCCATGTGGCCTCTGCTTCCTTTGTCCCAAACACAAGCTGCCCAGCACATGGCTTGGAAACCTTAGAGTTCTGTCCATGGGCATGCCCCTGCCTGCCTGGCTGAGTCATAAGGTGTATCAGCCTTCTCTCAATGGGTCAATTGTACAGCTGATGGTCCTTAATGGGCCATCAAGCAGGCTAGGCAGTGCTGATGCCAAACTGTCTGGGGGTGGCACCCAGAAGCATAGCACAAGTTTGAAATACAGACATACATACATATCTATAACTCATAATACAAAGGTGATACAAACATATAAACAAGATTATCATATCTGGCAAATTATAACATTTTTGCAGATATCTTACATGGCATATCTGGCTGTGACCGGTGTCCCAGTGGGGGATAGATGTGGTGACTCAGTTAGGGTAAACTGCAGAGAATAGACACCTCACTCGACAACTTTTGTACGATATTTGCTGCAAATATATAACAGAGATTGCAACAATGATCTATATGGTCATATTCTAATCAGATAACATCACAACTTGTAATCTGAAATTGGCTGTTTTGCACTAGTTGAAATCTGAAACTGTTTTTCATGCTGGAAGGTGGAGGGGAAACACAGATGACGCTATTCATTCATTTGGTTGGTATTAGAATGTCTGATTCACTTGAGAGGCTCTCTACTATTATTATGCTGCTGGTTTATGTCTTTTTAATATCAATTATTAATCATTACATGAATTTTAAAATTAATGAGAATCAAAATTAATTTTAAAGGCATAGCAGGCCTACTGTAGTTATGAAACTTACCAAATTGTTGAAAATAAGCCAGCCTGTGCTTTTATTTGTGTTTGTTTTTAAAACAGCAAAAGGCCGAACCCTCTTTCCATGCCTTTCCTCCTCTCCCCCCCCCGAGAACCTCATGCATCCCCAGCCCACCCGCCCCAGTTTGTGCACCACTGCTGTAATGTATTCCTTGCTCGTAAGGGGCCATCCTGCATCATTAAAGTCAATGGGAGTTTTGCCATTGACTTTAAATTGAGGGATGGATTAAGCCTTGACTACATATTCAGTCTACCCATGAAAAGAACAGTGGGCTAAATGTGGTGAATATAACTTATTTACAACAGAAAATGCAAGTAGCTCTGCTTCTGAGTCAATTCACTGCCTGGCAAGAAAACTTTGCTCGATGGCATAGGATCTGTAGGCACTTGCTAGAGTTGTGCGAATTTGTGGGTGGTAGGGAAGAGATGATAATTGTCTGTCAAACGTTCTTCCCACCTTTCTTTACTATACTATGAATTGTCAAAGGTTCTCCATTCACAGTGAAATCACTCACTAATTGTAGCACAAAAGCAATTGGCTGTACAGTTCCCATCTTCTCTATTTGATTACATACCTGTGTATAGTCCCTAGGTAGGATTTGCTCTCAGTGATTTGTTCAACTGCATTTGCTTTAGTTTGTTGGTAGGCAGCTATCGCTGGGGTGATAGTTAAAATTATGCATGACATTTGCAGGATATTAACATTCAAATGTATGGGTTACTAAGTTAAAGTGTCCTCAGTGCATCACTACTGTAATTCAAACTCTGGTGCCCTATTTAAACAGAATATGTTTGAGCTTGGTTGACAAAAGATTAGGGAGTTTGATAGTGACTAATGTATAAAGGTTCAGTGCAGAGGGGAAATGTGTCTGCATTGGAAATGTGAACAAACTGAGCAGCTCTGAATGCTTAGAAGGCTATATAAATATAATTTAGTTTATTTCAGAACAAATTAAGGACTAACAGGCCAATACCATTTTAGATAACAGTTCCAAGGTGATAATGTGGAGATGGTTCTAAGTTATGTGGCAATGTCTTGGAGACTCCTGAAGCTGAAGTTTTTTTCCTAACCATCTTTAGTATATTAAGTCATCCCAACAGATTGGTTTCTTCAGTATTAGGACTGGATACTCGTCATTTTATTCTAATACCAAAAAGCATTTCTGCTGCTATAGTCTTTCTGTTAGTTAAGTTAGTGCTTACAGGTAGTCAGTTGGGAATTTTTCAGCTGAACACTTTTCATTAGAAAATGCTGATTTGTCAAAACTGAAACGTTTTGTGGAAATATCAGTTTCAATACGACTTTCATTGGAAAGATTTTTCAGGTCTGGGAGAAAGCCAGCCATCTCAGAATAGCCAGTGTCCCAGAGGCTAGGGCACTCATCTGAGATATGGGAGACCCAGGTTCAAATTCCTCTTTGCCCTGCCTGATTCAGAGCAGGGATTAGAACCTGGTGTTCACGACCCAGGTGAGTGCCCTAACCATTGGGCTATTGGCTATTTGGGAGTGAGGCACTCTTCCCTTTGTTGTTTTTTCCTTCACAGAAGAATTCAAAAGGTCTGTGTTTCATCCCAATGCAGAATGGGAACAGTTTTTGAAATCTTGAAAATTTTGATGGGACAGGAAAACGGTTTCTCACCCAGGTTTACGAATGGGGGTGAAGTTTAACCCATTTGTACCACTAAAGTCCCACTTTTTGATCCTTGTTTGTATAACACCTAGCATGATGGGGTCTTGGTCTATGGCCAGGCTCCTATATAGTAATACAAATAATAAATAATACATTTTCTGCTGCTCCCACTTGACTACCTAGGAAAATGTCTCAAAGATGTGTTTCTTAGATGCTAGCTACAGTTTAAAGACTGAAGACTCCCTGAAGACCCCGATAGAGGGTGGTTGTTCCTATAAGATTACTCAGTCTTGTTTGTTATAGGACCAATCTTTCTTAACTTCTAGAATTACAATTTAGACTAAAAAAATCTCCCCTCCTTTTTAGACCAGAACCATTAGAGACAAAAGCATCTTGTTCTTTAACTGTGTTTGGGTTCCCTGTTGGTTGACTGTTTTCTTGCAAATACAGTAAACCTCCTGGGGAGGTGGGAGTAGTTTTTCTTTGTAAAAGAAGGAAATGTTCTGCAATCGGAGGATGACTTTTTTTGCTTTTGTTGCTTCATTGTCTATGTTGATCTTCCTTCAGAATACTGTTGTGATAATGCTTTCTCTGATGGATTTAAGCTGCAGCTGGCCTTCAAACCATTCTTCTCTTATAAAATACACTCTTATTTTTTTCTCAAATGGCTTCTAGCTTTTAAAATAACCATGACGGTCAGATCCTCATCTGGTGTAAAATGGTGTGGCTCTGTTGCATCCAGTGGAACTGTACTGATTTATAGAAGCTGACATTCTGGCCCAGTGTTTGAAGTATATTTGGATATCATTCTTAACAGGTGCATATTGGGTGTGTAGCTTGGATAAATAATGACTAAGTAGGGAAAATAACCATCTACAAGTATGTGAAGTGTGTAAAACACCAAGGAAGGAGAGGAATTGGTAAAGGTGGTCCAAGGAGCTAAGAAGGAGTAATAGGTTGAAATTAAGGCAAGGAAACAGGTAGACTTATTGCATCCTTATAAGGCAAATGCACTGAGAACACACCAGTTTACTCTCTGGGGTTTCAGTGATTAGATCTTCACAATCAAACTATCTGAATAACAAAAATCTCATGACACTATTTTTAAAAATATTATTTTCCCTGTTCAACATTCCCCCCCTCCCCATCCCTGTCTGAGGGATGGATTTTCCATGGTTTATTGCAGGCCAGTAAAATAAAACTACAATAGAAACAGAGATTTAGTGCTTCAGAATGTGATGAGCTGGCGAGATCCTAGTGTTCTAGAACATTGACTAGAGCTGCAGTCATTGGTTTCTGTGGCCAGAGTCCTAAACACAGATATAGCAGAACCTGGCTTAACCACACAGTGTATAATGTCTACCAGTAAATTGTAGCATGTCTGCCCCTCACGTGTGCAAAGTTTTAATGGCAGTGAGGGGAGGTCTCCTACTATTTTCTTTGCAAAAACATACCGCAGTATATTTGCTAATATATTAAGTGTTATCATCAATAATTGAGTCAACTGTAGCTGCCAAAATAAGCAAACTAAGTACATGCAGTGATGCATTGCTCTGGCTTTTTTAAATTGTGACTTTTTGCAAGCAAGTGTACACTAATTCACAATGGGTCTGTAAGTCATTAGTGCAAAGGAGAACATTTCAAGAGAAGTAAAGTGAACATCCATTTAACAGACTTTAGGATCAGGCCCCTATGTTGCCTGGACTACTTTTGTATTTTCACAGCTGGTCTATCATAATAGTGACTTGCACTTTGTGCAACCCTATTAAACTGAATAACTGCTCTGATCTACTATTCTAGTCATTTTTCAGCATGCAATCATTCATCATAAATGCACATAAAACCGAAATTCAATTAATCAACTCACACAATGAGCCTGTCTCTTGCTATTTTTTCCTAATATATTTTTGCGTTGAATAAAAATGTAATTGTCACTGGAAAATATCAAACCAAAGCCACATAACAAATAGCGATGGATTTGTAATTAAACCTAATAAAACCTAAGATGAAGTATAAAAGGCAGAGAGCTAAAATCCATTTAAAACTTATTATGAGAAATACAATGCCAGGTTCCTTTTGGACAGAGCACAACATACTCTGGTTAGTAACAAAACACTGTTATTGGTTTTGATAATGAAATCCGAAGTATGATTCAGTGGACATGGAGTAAATAGCTAATGGCAAGAAAAGACAGTGAAATATTAGCAAGGCCTGGAAATAGACCCATTATCTTCTATTATAATCAGCAGCCAGGTTAGTTTTTTCCCCCTCTATATGTGATGCCACTTGGCTCTAAAGAAGCAACTTATTATTTCTTGTTACCGAGGGTGCCATGTGTTATTATCTGCAATTTTTATTTTTAGGAGAGGTGAAGGGTATTCATTATAAAAAAAGCTTATACTGTTGGTGCAAGTTGGTAAGTATGATGAGTGAACAGATGCCCCAATAGCCCAGAGAAACAATGTATTTTAAAAGGGAGAGGGTTAGACTCAATGAGCCAGGTCTCCAGAAGATTGGGATTCCTCCTGCTATACTTTTTTCAGTGTTAAGAGTCAATCTTGTAAACATCCCTGGCTAATAATTCTTTTCATGAGCCCTAATTCAGGTAGTAAGGGTGGGCTCCACTAAATCATTTAAGTGGGTCTCTTGAATAAAATCCAACTGTTTATTCAGTCATTTATTTTGTTAATACCTTTCAACACTCTCTTCCTAATTTCATTTTTTCATATTAATCCATACAGTATTTTCATCAGTTCAGTCCCCAGCAGAACTGAGAGCTAATGAATCTACCACACAACAGGAGGTATAAAATTGACCTTAGGGTCAGCTAATGTGAGAGTGATGGAAATGCATCCTCCCACATCATTATACTGACTTGTTGATATCCTCCATTATGTGTCTGTAGGATCAATGCACTTTCATTCTAAAGCTGTGCTCCTGGCAACATTTTGATATGCGTGAACCTCTGCTATTGACTCCCCTGGCAACCTTAAAGAGATTCTACCTTGGCAGCCATTCCAAAAGCTCAATATGGCTTACAGTTCAGCTCTCAGAAATGGAAGAGATGGGATTTGAGCACAAGGGAAGAGGACTTGGCTGAAGGATGAAAGGGTTTGGATGTATCATGTGGATAATAGAAAGCAATGGAGAATCCATTTGCCTTCAGTATAGACCTGGTGAAGAATCAGTCATTGAAACTATTCAGGGTGAGGAAGAATCTAGGTGATTAGCAGATCTTATGGGACTGGAGGAAGGGATCTCGAATGCCTGGTGATTTGACAGTCCAGCACTGAAGTGTAAGGTCCAGAGTAATGCTAAATTTGCAAGCGTAGCAAGACTCAGTGCAGAGGTAGCTGAGGAGCACTACATCAGATTGCAGAGGGGGTCAGATGGCTGAACCCAGGCTGAATTGTGGTGGACTAGTTTGCGAGGTTGTGATAGGATGCCGGAATAGGGAACAGACTAGCAGATCACTGCCTGAATATGAGACAGGATGCTGTAGTTGGGAGAAGCTTCAGTAATTACGATTTTCAAGCAGTTTCATTTGTGTTCTTCAGCTCATGTATTCAAATGTTGTGTGGTGACACTGAGCACTACTAAACAGCTGCCACATGGCTGAATTTCAGTAAAAGTATTGCATTTGAACTAGTTAGCACCACTCAGTATCTACTGTCACAGGCCCAAGGACTCCCTCCCTCAGGGGGGTCCTATAAAAAGGCAAATCAGCATTGTATATTGCTAAAAGTGTGAGTGTGGAATGGAAGATTCCTTTGCAGGTCGCAAAGGCCAGAGGCCAGAGGGGGAAAAAGGAAGAGAGCAGAGAACAGGTTAACTCAACACTGTAGCTAGCTAGCTCAGTCCAATGATAAGATGCTACACTAGCCCCAGTCCAAGGTCACGGAAATCTGCAGCGGTGTTTATCTCTCACTCAGCCACAGACAGCCATGAGAAAAGAAAAAGTACACTGAATCAGCGCTGCAGAGATGGAAAACACAGGCGAGATGATGGGGGGTAACAGAGCTGTGTTTCCTTGGAGCTGGTGTCTTTTGGGAAAAGCTGAGAAGGCTACAGAAAATCAGTTTGGACTGGTACAAAAAGTACCAGTAACAAAACACCCCCAAAAGAACCCAGGACTTAAAAACACTCCCGAGAGCCATAGCAAGTCGGAGATTACAGTAGACCCCGGATGACCTGGGCCCAGGACAGAACTCCCATCCACCCTTCCCCCTCTTCTTCTTACATTACACCCAGGCTTGGCCAGCCTTGGGTAAACCATGTGTAAGTATGAAAGTGGGTTATGGCTTGGGGCATTAACGCTTTCTTCCTTCCTCTGAGTGATGTGGGGAGCAGCCATCACACTCCGCATTTATTTTATTATTTTATTAATAAAGCTTTAAATTTTAGACCTTGGTGTGCTCCTCCATCTCCTCCCCGAAAGATCCTGTGGCCTCAGCCTGATCACCTGATGGCCCAGGCAGATTGGTAACAGAAATCTGTCACAGTTTTGGTGGAGAATTGCAGAGGGGGGAAGCCTGCGGAGTGCACCAACTGTTGTGTTCTGCCCTTGGCATTTCATGTTTGCTCTGCCCGGCACTGTTGGTATTTCATGTTGAGGATTTTATAATTACAGGTGTGCCCTACCCTTAGTTGTAGCATAGCTGAGAACCAGAGGGAGGTTTAGCATTCCTCTCTCCACCCCGGTCAGCGGGGGAAGGGTGCAACTGGGTCTACACCCAGTCATAGAAGTGCCAGATAATAGGAGGTGGGCTTAGAGACCCTCACTCCATGGTATCCTCGGTGCATACACCCTCCGCCATAGTATGGCTGAGTAGAAGGGGAGAGCTTAGGGTTTCTCGCTCAGCCCAGCGGGGCATTTGGTGTATGGACCCTCGGTGGCAGGGAACCACTGAGTAATACAGAGGGAGACTTAGCGTCTCTCCCTCTGACCCAGTGAGGGATAGCTCAGTGGTTTGAGCATTGGCCTGCTAAACCCAGGGTTGTGAGTTCAATCCTTGAGGGGGCCACTTAGGGATCTGGGGCAAAAATTGGTCCTGCTAGTGAAGGCAGGGGGCTGGACTCAATGACCTTTCAAGGTCCCTTCCAGTTCTAGGAGATTGGTATATCTCCAATTATTACCTTTTTTTAATTTTTATTACCTATAACCACGTAACATTAATTTGGCTCCTTTGTGCATCTGAATTATGATAATCAATTAATCATTTTTTCCCACAGAACCCCTGCCTCATTTGGGGCACAGAATGGATGGGACTTGCTTAATGAGCAAGCTATCCAATATTTTGTTTTCTCTTCATTAAGTGAGTGGTCCCAAGCCTGATTTCCTGTGCGCTGTTCAAGCCCTGCTCAAACCTAGCTTTTCTGTGGTGCTCATCACTGTAGTATCTGAGTGCTTCCCAAACATAAATGAATTTATTTTCACAACACCCCTGTAAGGTGAGGGGGCAATATCCCCATTTTACAGAAGGGAAACTGAGACACAAAGATTAAGGTCAAAAGTCTCCACCTGCACTAATTTTGGGTGTCCAATTTGAGACACCTAGGACCAGATATTTTGGAGCACATCACATTGATATGTTCAAAGTACAGCTCTCATTGACTTCAATGGCGGCTGTGAGTGCTCAGCACTTCTTCTGCAAATCAGATCTCCAGAGCTGCAAATTAGACACTCAGGAAAAAAAGTCCAGCCCTTGTCCCTGCTGGATGTGAATTGGACAGCTTCTTTGTCCACATTGCCTGGGTCCAGCTGGGGGGTCATTGAGAACACAGGAGAGAGGAAGTCTCCCTGCTCTCAGTTCAGATGCCTGGACCTGGACTTGGCATGGCCTACAGCAGCCCAGAGCTGCAACTGCAGGGGAAGTCTTGCTCAGCTCTGTCTGGAGCATGCCCAATGTGGATGGAATCTTCAGTGAATCTAAAAATCTAAGAAGTCTCTTCTGAGCATGTGAAAACTGCAATTTTTCAGCTTCTCATAACTTGACCAAATATGGGCAGACTTTTATGGGGCTGGAAAAAGGCACATCCCTGACCTATAGGCTACATCCTCCCAAATGTTATGTCCTTGCTGCAGAGCTTGGCAGCACTATAGCCTATGAAAAGGTCACCAGAATTTTTAAAATGGGCACAACAATGCATTTTCCCCCGCCCCCGTAGCCCCATTCTCAAATGGCTGAACAATTCTGGATGAAATGTTCCCAAAGAATCCAGCTTGGCATGGAAAATTTCAGCCCAGTTACAGTTTGGCAAAGTTATAAGCAACTGAAAACAGGTCTTATTTGAGACGAGTATGGCAGCCTTATCAGTAGATGGTGCTACCAGCCCTGCCTATAATAATAGGCTTGGAAGAAAAACTTATCTCTTGATGTATTCTCTCATTCTCAGCCTAGAGATCTGGCTGGAAAAAAGGGGACCATGGGAATCACAAATCTTGTTACCATAGTTTGTTTAAAAATTGTTGCAGTCACAATTTTCTGGCTATCTGTCCCTTATTATTACTAAACAGAGAGCACAGAGTGTGCTACCGGAGTAGCAGGGTTGCACATTTTAAACAAAGATGTAGATCATGGTCTGGGTTTGAACATGCTGTATCTCAGTATTGTTTTACTTTGTATCAAAACATGACACAATGCTACCCTTCATTTCCCTATCTTCATTCTAGGCGTTTTGGATAACTGACATTGCCTAGACGTTACCACTCCTGTATTATTTAGACTTCAAATCTCTGAGATGTAAGTGCTCCATAGCTTTGTGCACATTCAGCAAAGATAGGAATCTGGGTTTGTCCAGAGATTCTTTCATCTTTTCTTTGCCACTATTCTCTTGAGCATGTTGCTTAAAGAGATGGGATTCTGTGGTTCACATTTTCAGGTCCTCAGCAACCACAGTTTGGAGCATACTTTCAGAAGAACTCTGCTCTCATTGCATTGCAAAGAAGGCCAAATTCTCAAAAGTCCTTAGCACCCATTGTGCTGAACTCATCTTTGAAAAATCCCACCTTAAAATAAGTGGCCAGATTTTCAGGAGACTAAAAGAATAACTCCCTTATGTTTCTTAAAAAACCCTAACTTGGATGCCTTGAAAGGAGCTGTGCTTTCTTGAAAATCTGGTCACAGTTGTGGGTGCTGAATTCTGCTGAAAATCTGGTCCTAAATTCACAATACGTCCTGTATCCTCTGTGTGTTACACATCCGTAGTTAGCAATAGCCTCCCTAGCACTGCAATGGTAAAATAATCTCATTAGTCTAACAAGCCAGAGAGTGAAGAGGATGAGAAATGAGAAAGATGGGAGCTAAGTGAGAAAGAACATATTAGCTTACTTAGCTGAAACCTGGAAGAGCATGAACAGAACTTATTTGAATAATTTTATACTTGCTGCATCGTAATATCGTATTTAGCACACAGCTAGTCTGGTGACTGGCACTGTGTAAGTAACTAACATAAACAGTAAATAAGTATTAAACTTGTCAGTTTGTAGCAGACTGCTGTACAGATCAGCAAATCATCATGCTTATATTTACAGAGCTGAATAACTTGTACTGTGATGCATTCATATTAACTTCCCATTAACCTGTTGTGTTCCATATATAACTTAATATTTCTTATTTATTGTTTGTTATTTCACTTACTACTCAACTGGCACCACAGCCAACTGAACTCCTTTGGTAGCTGGGAGTTGCCTGGATAAGTAGTAACACTACTGCATACGTACTTACCATCTGTGTTCCATCAACTCTCCACAGATTCTTTAACTATTAACGGAGCTGTTTAATATTAACTAGTCCTCAGAATACCATATTCTCATCATTAGGATGGTGCACCAAGGGGCAGGAATTGAGAACATTTGCTCCCAACCTGCTCTTCTGCTTTTCTAAGCTTGTGAAGGAGCCATCCTCAACCCCTTTGTTCCTACTCCCTAGTACCCAGAGGAGCCAAAAATAGGGCCCTCTCCTCTGAGCTGTCAGTGCTTCCATTCCCAACCACCATACCATCAAGGAACCCATGAAAGTTACAACATGTGTCACAGTTCAGCCTCTGCATATTTTGTTTCCTCTCAGAATTAGCAAAATATGCTTGCCGTGGGGTATTGGAAATGCTCGTGGGGAAACTCTGCTATTCTGGTCAGGTAAGAAATACTATGAGAATAGTAGCTTCTCTTGCAAGGCAAATCTGAACAACCCTGGCCAGTGATCGCCGCACTGCCAAACTTTCTCCTACCGCCCTGCAATGCAGGCTGGGTCATTCGGCTGACTGAGTGGGTGGCACAAAGAATGTGCCATGAACTGCCCTGTGCAATGTGGTGGTGGGAACTGGGGGGAAGGGAAGAAATGGGCATTCGTGCATAGAGGTTTCCTATGAAACTAGGAGTTAGTGGAACCTACGAGATGACTTATCCGGGGCCTAGATGAGAGGCCTTGACTGTCCTTTCACTATTTGTTGTGCCTTAAGAGCTTTCTTTTCAATGTATATGGGATGTGGAAGTGTCTTACACAGCTATAAACCTGCTCCCCCTCACATGCAAGTTGTCTGGTGATTTTGGAAAGAGGACTTTTCCTCTCAAAAACTGAAGTGGCAGCTCCGTGAGTAGCTGAAGGTTAATTTAAGGCCACTGGACTCAAAACTAATGGTTAGATCATATTTTATTTCTCTGATACTTCCTACAAAGCTATTGATAGCAGTGGCCGCATTCCACAGAGATGTATTGGCCAGCCATGTGTTACTTGATAACAATGATGCTTTCCCTGGGCTTTAGAATTCCCAGCTGTTGAGGGGCTGCCTTCTTAACAAACAGCAGGATATAAGAGCTCTGACAGACTGAACTTCAGTGCAGGGGATCCTATTAATTCCTAACGACTTTAACTAAATTGATATTAGGCTCTTTTTTTTTAAAGCCCTCTGTTGAAGTAAGCTATAATCGCCGTTTCTTGCTGCACAGTAAAATCAGCAATATCTGCTAATAACTGAACTTGGGATGACCCTGTTGAAGTGGCAATGTAATACTCCAGGCTTACATAAAAGAAGGTGGGATTTAAGGTTTTACTTGTGCAGACTCAGACATTTTAAATTGTGAACACTGGGGGACAGGGAACTTATTTTTTACCCCCAGATCTATAATAAAGGCTTGCGTTGCTCCCTCTTGTCATGCCCACGCTGCTATAACTGCTGAAGGAGAAGCTCTAGGAGTTAAATAATCTGAAGACGAAGATTTCCAGCCTGGTTTTAGAAGGGATTGGATCTCATTGATGACTTTTGTAATCGTTGATTTCATTTGCCCTCATATGAAATGTAGGGCTTGATTCTGATAAGACTTCACTGGAGTAACTCCATTGACTTCAGAAGGTTTACCCCAATGCAAATGAGATCAGAAGTCTCCTAATGTTTAGTTTTATGGTGCTAGGTCCCTGTAAATTAGTAAACGTCATGGAGTTTTAATGAAAGATTATTGCTGATTATAGGCGTAACCACTTGATTGCCTCTTCATATTCCATCCAAATATTATCCATCTGACAGTGCAAAGGGCATAATGCGTATCTGCGGGTTCGAATGTTGAGTATGGAACTGGTTTAAAATATAGTGTTCACTGTAAGAGTACAGAACTACCTTCATCAGCACTCCCTCCAGAACTACCTTCATCAGCACTCCCTCACTTTCCCAGGCTCCCATTACCTGTAGGAAAGTTTAGGAAGCCATAGAAACCGAAGAAGAGCCAAATCTTGATCCTGTTGAAGTCACTGGGAGTTTGAACTTCAGTCGTGTAAGGTTTTAGCCCTAACTATGTAGGAAGCTAAGTTATCGCTTATAGCTAATTTCCATTTAATGCACTGTAAGGGAAACATCCATCTTTTTAAAAGGGATCCTCATGTTAAAAAAAAATCATTAGTGCCACCAAAGTGAAAGCACAACTTCTATTTGAGTGAATCTTCACAGATACTCATTTTGCAGCATTAGCAAAGCTGTAGTAATGGAAATGTAACCTCTAGGTCACTGGCTTAAATTCAGCTTGCTAGAATGATAGCAGCTGAAAGCTGGCTGGGGGCAAATGTAAAATGAAAGAGTGGTCTGAAGTCACTATCTAGTAAACAGCTGTGAAAGTCGCTGTTGCAATTACCTGAAAGTGACAGTCTCAATGGACATGGGGATTGAATAGGCATGGAGGCCTGACCACACACTGAGCTTCTACAGGTGGCAGTTTCAAACTGGGTTTTGGTCTGGGTTTAGTAAGTCCTTGTAGCAATACAAACTTCCTCGCTTGCATTGCCCATGCCTGTACCTGTTGATAAACAGGGGACTCTAGGTTTCAGTACCATTACACCAAAACCTTTCCTTTACACTGAGTTCATTTGTACAAAAGTGAATTAAAAGGGGATGCAAGATGAAGCCATTATGCTAGGCTTGGTAGTTTATTATGGCCCTGAACCTGACAAGATTTATGCATGTTCTTAACTGCATATTCTGTGAATAGCTCCATTGACCTCACTGGAACCTCTCACAGTGTGTGAAGTTTGTGGGATCAGGGCCCAAGAGACCATTTTGTATGAAAGGCTGTATTTCATTCACAAAATCACTTTGCCACAATTAAAAAAAAATCGTTCCTGGTTGCTTTAACATAAAGTGGTGTAGCATTTACAGCCACTTTTAAAAAACATATTAAATATCTGTATCAGGACTTGAAATGAACTATTGTGTGTTCTGAGTGTCCTGAGATTACTGTAAACGGTGCCGTCAAGATATGAAATCTCAAACGTGCTACCCAATAAATCACGTCCATTTGGAAATGCAGCGTCAGTTTCTCATGATTTTTAGACTATTTTAAACTCTTTCATTATTCTTTCTTGTGCCTGAGTCTATTTGGTGGGTTTGACGTGGTGATAAAGTCAGCACCTCGCTCATTTAGTCTATCTTACTTCCCAGATGATGGCATAGAGGCTAATCTACCATTAACCACTCCAACAACCTCCCCCGTTTCCCCCATTACTCCAGTGAGCAGCCAGGCCGAGAAGCTCAAACCCCCAGATACCTCCTTTGCTGCTTTTACAATATGGTGGGCAAGACCAGGTATTCAGGAAGAAATTCAGCTGACTCCATCGCTTGTTCTTCAGGAGGATGGAGAAGCAGTGTCTTCCCAAAACTTTTCTATTTCTAAACTTTTCTCTTTTCTATTCTATTCTATGTGGGGAATAGAAAAAGTTTTTATTTAAAATGTATTTCTTGACAAAGAAAGTGCTGTTCATATAGCTGTAGAGTTAAGGGTTTGGTGGATTCGTTTGTCTGCTGGCTAGAGGTAAATAAAGTGTATGGCAGGGAAGAGAAGGTTCCCAATACTGAGGACTCCAGAACAGAAAGCATGAATCTTCCCTACTTGAGCTAAAGAGGCAGGCTTTCTAGCTGGGGACCACAACAGACTCGCATCCTCTTTGGATCGGACGTAGATGGGGACCTGTAATACATACTCACCAGTGAGTTACATATATATTCCCTTTTGTAAAACTGATCAAATTATCTATTGTTCCTTCTTTAAGGACCACATCCTCTCAATACCTCAGTAAAGCTCTGTGAATGAGTGGTATCTTCCCTATTCTTTAGTTTCCCAAGTCATAGGAAAGATGAGGATATCAAAGTCTCTGTACAGAGCTTAATGAGAAGTCCCCATGGAGCTGGGCATCATGGCAGCAAGGGATAAATGGCTTCTGGCCTTCTGTCCCATCATGGAATGATGATGATCCACTGAGCCAGGGTGCACTGCACCCATAAAGAAAGGGGACGATTTGATCCTACACTGAATAGAACCTGATTATTGGTCAAGTCATAAAGCCAAGTAAATAGCCCCATGTAAATGCTACAAGAACAATAAACAACAATACCACACTGGCTTGCTAGAGTTGTGTGGAATTATCCATGCAAGTTGCTTTCCAAAATTAGTTGCACACGTTACATTAACGTGCAAATAAACTGACTTCACATAATACAAAAAATATGAAAATGTCTCTTCATTAAGTCAAGTTTTATGGTTTAATTGATTTGGGAGTGTACATAACTGGTGCCTATTCTGATTATTTTCCTGACAATGCAAGAAATCCACAACAATCATGCTGATAATAAACCATTTAAGAGACTTCAATTAAATTACTAGTAATTCTAAAGTGCCTCAATATTGCATATGGATTAGTTTAATTTTTATGTAAATTCTACCCCTGCTTTAGCAAAGTCTAATTGTTTAACAGCGAATTAGGCTAAATTATTTTCATTTATTTTTATGTGGAATTCTTATTGCTGCCTATAAGGGCTCCATTCCTAATGAGTTTTTTTTCCTTTGTATTTTTTCCATAGAGAGATTTAGATACAAAAGCCTATTCCATAAGCTATGGAACATGCTGCATTCTGGGTCAGACACATACTTCATTCAGTAGTAAAATATACAAGTTCAGATCAGAGAGATAAATACCTGAAATCATTGACAAACTGGAAGGAGCTCAGAGAAGACCAATAAAAATGACCAAGGTGTTAGAAGAACTGATTTCTGAGTAGAGATGGGCTGAGGATTTAGATTTTTTTTTTGTATATGCCCTCAGTAGGATTTTAGTTTTGGGGTGGTTTGGATCTAGGTTCTATTTGATCCAAATTGGTCCCATCTCTGCAACAAGTATTGACCAAATGATGATTAGCAAGGATACAGTAAGATCTACAAGGGATTGAAGGGTGTAAACACTGTGCATGGAAAAGATTTGTTTCCAGTTAAAGAAAGGGGCCAGAACTTGTCGTCTTTTGCTGGAATGGGAGAGTACATGGTTTCACTGGTCTTGGGTCTTTGCTGCTTGGTGTAATCACTTAATGCAAAGTGTTAATAGTCTGACTTAATAACGTTTGGGCTTCCTTTACACAAGGCCAAATGATACAAGTTGCAAGGCAGTGGAGAATCAGGCCTCCATGTATCATATCCTCTACCTCAACAATAGATGGAGCAGAAATTGAAAAACATTAAAAGCACATGACAGGGGTGGGAGATAAGCCAAACTATACAAAAAATGTATTATTCCGTTAAGTTTGGTTTAGACAGATGGCAGGCATGCTACTGAAACGATGATCTCTTTGGTTCACACAGATGGCATACAACAAATGTATAGGGAAATAGATGTCCTGTAAGTGAGTCCAATAGTGAGTCCAATAGGGAGGGTGCATCTTTATTCTTTAAAAGAACTCAGTGTTATCCATTAGAATTCATCCTACCGGGCCAGAGGAATAGGGACAGAATTCTCTTCTCCTTGCTTGGAATAAAGAAGCACAGAATATGCAAAGTGGATCTCCCAACATGGCCAATTGAAATGTCAATTAGGTGCAGAAAGTCAAAGCTAAAGAGACAGAATGGGGTGGGGAAACTCACTTAGTAACAAGATATCAAATTAAAAGTCTCCCAGTAGTGTGTGTGTGTGGGGAGGGGGAATGAGCATGTGTATAAAGAGTGAAAGTGAGAGCAGTTTAATGAGAGAGAGCATAATGGGATCACAAGCGTGCAAAGTTAAAACGTTTCTTAAGAGTCAGACATCAAAATCCATGAATACAAATGATCGGTGTGATTAATAGGACCAAAGCAAGCAGGGTTAAAGTAAACAAGATTTTCCCCAAGCCAGCAAGCATTCAGAGCACAAAGCCATGGGGAGCAGGGACGGCTCTAGGCACCAGCGGGGCCGCCGCCCGCTGGGGCGCTCTCCTGGGGGGGGCGCATTTGGCTGGCTGGCTCCGCCAGCATGCCTGCGGGAGGCCACCGGAGCCGGGAGACGAGGCGGACCTGCCTGCCGGCGGCGCCGCCGGTCTCCCCCTTCCCGCGGCTCTCTCGAGCTCCGCGCAGGCGCGCGCCGCCTCCCCCCCCCAGGATGCCGGAAGAGAGGAGGGAGAGGGGACCCGCGGGACGGGCGCGGCGCGGCGCGCGCGCTGCTTGCTGCTTGAGCAGGCCCTTTTGTAGCTGATGGGGAGGGAAGGTTGGGAGGGTCTGTCATCTATCTGAAGTACTAGTGGGCTCCCCATTACTATACTATCTGAATATCTTGCAGTGTATTTAACTGTGAAGTAGAGAAGTGCACCTCTCCTGATTTTACAGATGGGGAATGTGATAGAAAGGCTAAATGACTCACCTGAAGTCACAGTGGAATTTTGTAGCAGAGTAGGGAAGTGAACCCAAGGTCCATGAGTCCCAGGCTACTCTAATCATGGGACGATCCTTCCTCTCAACCGCCTACGATGGCAACTCCTGTCATCTCTTAAGCAGACCTGTTGCAACATGTCTGTGCCCTTCCCAGCACATTTTCCTGCAAGGTTAGATGTTGCAATTCTGCTCTTGGGCAGAGGGAATTGCAGGATCCATCAGGCTCCCTGAGGGACACAGAGAACCTTTCCCACCCTACATAGCAATAATTCTTTCCACTTCTACAGCATTCTTCATGTGAGCATCTTCAGAAACTCTGGGCCTGATGCTTTTGTCACTTATGCCAGTTTATCCCTAAGCTAACTGAACTGACTTTGGCGGAATTACCCCCCATTTACACTGGCCCAATAAGCCTTTTTTAAGTGGCAGGTAGGAAAAAAAAATCAAACTCTGATTGGTTTGCCTAAAGTGTCAGGGGAAGTCAGTGTCAGAACTCACTACAAAACATAGGACTTCAGTCTCCTAGGCCCCTGGTGCTATCCACTAGACTAAACTTCCTTCTAAAATATAACACTGGCTCAAACCCAAATGAGTGAATGTATTTGAGAGAAAGCGGGAGATGCGAAAGGGGGAATCTCTATGATTTCTGAGGACAATTCAAAGGTCCATATAAAGTTCATTTAAAGAGGATAATATTGTCTCAAGCCAGATATATTCAGACTTATTACCTTCCAGATTAATTCAAAGTAGTGTAGATAGTTGACATTACAGTAGAATTTTGCTTTTGTGATCCCATAATTCTGTCCCGTTTAGTTCCCTTTCTCCCTATTACTCCAGCATTCATAGATGCCAGTTCCCTCTCAGCTTTCCCTTAGCATCAGTCCACTAGCTGTTTTTATTTGATTTCCTAAAGCTGTTATTGAGAACTCCTTTTTCTGTTATTTTGTTGACACTTTGAATTTTATAAAGTTGCTTGCTGACAAATTGCTTAGAAACAACACATAAATGCCACAAAGCGTTGACACTGACAGTTGATCCCACGTTATAACATAGATCATCTGATAAAATCATAGACTGAAATAAGTGTGCTGGTGGCACTGGGGCCACCAGGTTGATGCTCTGGAACGTTAGTAACGTGGGTGGGAGGAATGTGCCAAAGGAAAAGGAAGTAACTTGCAATATGGAGACGTTTAGCCCTCTTATGAGAGATTAAATCTCCACCTGCCAACAAAGCCCTTGAGTCAACTCGAGAGATGACAGATGAATGACGAGTCACTTTGTATCCTAAGAAGTCTGCTGCACAGGCTAAACATCACTCCTGGCCTCAGCCTCCATAAGCCTCAGCTGGCTTGGGAGGCAGGAATCAGGACCAGAAATCAATTCTAGGTCTTCAGCTGGCACTGTAGGTCACAGCTAATAGGTCACTGGGCCAGGCTATCAGAACACACGGTGACAGTAACTGGTTCAAGGCACAGGCTCCCTGCAGTTTCTAGGAGTTTTGAAATTAGACTGGCAAAAAATCATTTAATGTTTCTAGAGTTCGTGGGCACATGCTATGTTCGGGAACTGCAAGCAGCAATGAGAATGCTACTGGTAAAGCAAGGTGTGGACTTGTTGATGAATGGCATGTTGAAGGTGCTATGCTTTCCCATGCACAAAGGGCAAACGTTAGGGGGCAAGTGTGGTACCAGTCATTTACATACCTTTATTTTCTCCATAATCAACCTTTAAATTTCTAAAGTGTCTTCCTGTCTAGAGAGGCAGAGGGAGAGCTGATGCATCCCATGCTGAGACACTATGTTCTCCCAGGGAGGCTTTACATTTGTTCTTTCCTGTGTAAGAGCCCAGGCATGCCTCCAGAATTCTTATGCTTTTCTGGACATGTGCAGCAAATTTGAATTACTGTTTTAGTTTAAATGAATGGAAATAACAAAACAAATTGCTGCTCTGTTTGACTTCAGTGGGAGGTTTTTGCATAGATTGGAGAGCAGAATTTGGTCTTTAATTTATCCTGAAACAAATCCATAGCCACCCAAGAACCTTGCATTGTATTTATGCCGCACCTTGCCCCCACTATTCATATCTTCATGCCATCAAGAGAGACTTTAGATACTATTACCAAAAGCAATTGCCCTCTAACTTGAGCTAAAGGAGAATCTTTAACAGTATAGCTCCAATGAAACACATGTACTCAGTTCTGATTCCATCCAGTGGGCTTACACACATCCCAGGTTATTACGATATTTAGTTTGAGCGCCCGAGGTGACATACTGGATTGAATGGTGAAATCATCTTACCTTCATTTAAGTCCAAGGAGCTCTGTCAGCTAAGGGAGTGGCCCATTGTATTTTATAAAACTACTTTTTATGTTTGGAAATCCAAGTTCCAGTCTTATACTGTAAGAGACAATGGGTTATGGTCTTTGCTGGTACCTGTTTGTGACCATCTCAATACCACCTCGTGCTCTGGAATGATTAGTGGCCTGTCTTTAGGAGATGCCCAGGACTAGAGGGACAAAGGCAAGAATGATTAGCCAAAATACGGCTGATAACACTTTCTTCCATTTCCGGCACTCCAAGCAATTTCTGCACTGATTCCCCACCCCTCCCCACTCACATTTCTCCTTCTCATTTTCAAGCCTACTCTGCCCATGCCCACATCTCTGCTCTCCTTTCATACGATGTCTTCATCACTCCTCCATGTTGTCTCTACTCCCCTCCTATGCTTCACTTAGAGGCTTTTTTCATGCTGTCCCCTTGGCTTGGAACACCTTCCTACTTCCCATCACATCATCCTCAAATCCCCCTTCTTTTGTGAAGTCTCCTTATACTGCTCTATGTTGACACAGCTGAGCCTCCTTGTGCATGTCCTGTTGTCGTGTTTGTCTCAGTGAGGCTACAAACCTTTTGGTACAGCAACTCTCCCTCGCATTGCAACTGTTCTGCACAGTGTACAGAGACAGTACTGTATCTTAAATGAATAGTATTTGTATGTAACTTGTTCTCTTGGCTTCGTTGTTTTGTTTTTTCCTTTTTTTTTTGCTTTAATTATTTTAGTGATAATACAACATTTTAAATGCATTAACCAAAACAATGTCAAGGGATTTTTACTTCAGTAAATGTGCCAACAACAATCATTGCTAATTCTTAAACAATGGCAACAAAATAACTGCCTGGCTGCTAATGATACCTCATTTGTATTAAAGATGCTTTAGTAGAAGCACAATTTCAACAATTATTTCAAATTGTGCTTACCTGCTATGTCAGATTTTGAAATCAAAGTACACGCATGGAAAATTACAAGCTATTTTGCTTTACTCAGCAGTGGTACAATAATTCCCAAAGCCCAAGAGCAATGCATTCTTTGGAAGATCATTTCAGAAGATTAGGTACCTGTAGTGGAAATTAATAGTATGAATTATGTTGATCCTGAATTCAAATCCTTTGAATATGGCATTGGGCTCCAGTTAAAGATATTAGCCAATCACAAGGGAGGTATTTGAATTTCATGTGTGCTATATTTTCTTGATGTGAGTTAACTTGACTGTTGGTAAGTTTTGCATTTTGTTTTTAGGGCAAGTCCTGAGGCAGTCATGGTGAAAAGGAACTCAGTTATGCATAACCATGTTTAAAGTGCTGCCAAGTGTAAAGCTGGTTGAAAAATGGAATGTCTGTTCCATGGGAAACACTGGGGAAAATATTCCATTTTGGAACAAAAAAGTAGAAATTTCAAAATTTCCCACAACAGGGAAAATCTTAACAAATTTTAAAAACAATGAGGAGTCTAACAAATTTATTTGGGGCATAGGCTTTCGTGGGCTATAAGCCACAAGGACTCCTCGTTGTTTTTACTGATACAGATTAACACGGCCATCCCTGAACAAATTTTGTTTCACATTAATTGAAACATTTTGTTTAAATTAAACTTAGAAACAAAATTGAGCCTGGGAGCCCAACCAGCCAGCTGGGTTTGGGATGAGTGTGGAGCTTAGAAGCTCTGTGAGCCAGAGAGCTGAGATTCTCAGCACTTTCAGGGTCCCTGCTGCACATCAGGGAGCCTAGATCTTGAGAGCTCTATCTAGAGCCAGGGCTGGCAGGATCCTGGCTCCAGGGTAGGGATCCTGGAAGCCCTGAAAGCTGTGGGGTCCCTGACCCTGTGTCCAGGGGCGGCTCTAGGCACCAGCGGGCCAAGCGCCCGCTTGGGGCGGCGTCCTGGGGAGGGCGGCATTTGGCTCCGGTGGGTCCCGTCTTCCCGCGGCTCCGGTTGAGCTCCCGCAGGCATGACTGCGGCAGGTCCGCTCGTCCCGGGCTCCGGTGGACCTGCCGCAGGCATGCCGGCGGGAGCTCAACCGGAGCCAAATGCCGCCCTCCCCAGGATGCCGGAGCCGCGGGAAGAGGGGACCCGCCGCGGGACTGGGGAAGGGCGGCGCAGCGCTCCGCGCTGCTTGGGGCAGCCTACTTTGTAGAGCCGCCCCTGCCTGTGTCAGTCCGTAGAATGAGGCTGCCTCAGAGCTACAGACTCTGGTGGTTCTGGCTTCCCAGCAGTAGGAAACCAGGCAGCTGTCCAGGGGTTGTCAAAAGCTCATCAAACCCAATACCTTTTCTGAAATATTTCAGTTACCGGGTTTAATGAATTCTGACAACATTTGTTCTCTGAACACAACTGTTCAGTGAGCTTTTCTGTGATCCCAAATAGCCTTTATTTTAGTGAACATTAGAGCTGCATCAACGCTGTGATGACGGGGGTATGTGTGTGGAGGTCGGTTATTTGTACCGCTCTGAGAACAATGGGGTCCTGGCATATGACTGGGGTCCCTAGGTGCTACCACAGAACCAATAATAAATTGTATTATTTGAACAGTCACAGCCACACCAGAGCTGACCCTGGTAAACCCAGCCTCACTCTCCATATCTTCAGTGAAATAGTTATGTATTTATTTGCCTTGGGCTTGGAGAAAGGGAGAAAATAAAAATAAACAAAACCAGCCCTGAAGGAATTGAAGGAAGGAGAGGTGACTGATTTGCTTTAGGATACTGTAATGCCAAGGGCATATAAAGACCTAGATAGATAAGCAGTCTTCAGCTGCTGCAGTGCTGTCCAAAACTCCTTCCCTCTAGCAAGCTGTAGTCAATGGACTTGGCAAAAAGATGTGCCATGAGGGATGGGACCCGTATGCCACTGCAGTAAAAGACCTTTGGCTGGCCCAGATCAGCTGACTCATGCTTGCAGGGCTATAAAATTGCAGCGTAGACATTTGGGCTTGGGCTGGAGCCCAGACTTTGAGACCCCAAGATGAGGGGAGGGTGGCTCCAGCCCAAACCCAAAAGGAGCCCAAGCTCTGCGAGCCTGAATCAGCTGACCCAGGCCAGCTTTTATTGCAGTATAGACATACCCTTAGGACTTAACTTGGAAGCGCTCAAGGTTTTCAAAGACTCTAGCTCAACCATGGAGTTTCAGCACTGAAGCTCAGGCCTCTCTCGACTCCTTGAGCTGAAGAAGCGATTCTGTTCTCTGGCAATCATCGTATCATCCATCTAGACTAGCCACTGGAGAGGGATGTGACATGCAGTCTCCCAGTGGGTTATATTTCCCATTGTTTCATTGAGCTCAGCACTGGGGCCTCAGCAGTAGAGAGCTCAACTGTGTTCCTCCTCCAGGCCAGCTTCTCTACTATCAGAGCTTGGACGAGGGCCAGGCAGCTCTCGATATTTTTTTTACTTTCGCTTAAGAAGCAAGGTAAATCAGAGTGCAGTTAAAACATCAGAGGCCCAGGCTTGATGAATACTGTCTTTTGCTTGGAGTAAATGTGTATGTAAGGGAAGGGGGATTCCTCTTTCTATCTTAGGCACTTCTATAGTCCCCCCATTGCCACAGACTCTGAGCATCTGTAACAGGCCCCGCTGGTCTCACAGGGGTGCTCTGTCTGTCCCTTTTTAAGGAGTAAATGAGACAAGACAGTTCAGGGGGGGGCTCAGTGCTGTCAGGCTGAGCTATAAGCAGTACTAACACTAACAGTCTGGCAAGGGCCAGGCCCCTCTGGGGCTGCTCAGGCGGCTCAGGCCTCTTGTGAGCCAGTAGCAAGCTGAGCCAGTAGCGGCTCAGGCCTCTTGTGGCCTGCTACAGCATCCCACAAACTTGATTATATTTATCATCATACATTGCTGTAGTGAAGGGAAGTACTTCAATCTCTATTTTAGAGACGCACAGATAGACTTGCCCAGGATCACACAGAATACTTGTGACAGAATAGGACCTGGGTCTCCTGAGTCCACAGCTAATACCCTGAACCCCTAGACTTTCATTTTTTTTGGAAAGGCTTGATGGTTTTTTGCCAAATTTTGGATTTGTTAGCGGGCCCCTAAATCATTTTTTCACTCTCCAAAGGGGCAAATTGTGGTAAGTGTTTGGAAAGATGCCAAATGCCTCCCCACTAAATGAGTGTAGGTACACGCGTGGGTGTGTCGTCCTGCTCCAGATGAGACCAGCCTCCTTGTAACTGGAAGTTTACAGTAGAGAGCTCAGCACAGAACCCGTTCCTGGGTAAGAAATACTGACTGCTTGTGTCCTCCTGACCCATAGGCTAGGTCATCACTTGCATTTTCTAGTGCACAGGGCCGTAAGGATCAGACTCGCCACAAAATTTTTTGGAGAAATCAGAATAGGGTTGGTCAGTTTCCTGCCCCATGCTCTCACTGGCAACTGTGGGATTTTTGGTATGAACGTCTCCTGCCAAATATTGACCCTAAATGCACCCACCCTTAGGGCTGTTAGTGGGAAGCTCTGTATGTGTGTCAAGTGAATAGATCCCTCAGGAGCGAGCCCTTTACATATAGTGCCTGACTTATTGATCAGCCTTTCTTTTTACAGCCACAATTTTTCTGGCACAAATAACTGCAGCCAAAATTGCTGTCTGGATTTCTAACTACCTACATCTCAAGGAGCTGAATATCTAAATGGCACAAATTTCTCCTGTGGATAATTGCAGGCACAAAATCACACCTGCAAATTATCTGCACCTGCAAGCTGGAAATGCAGAACGGGAGGCTGGCCTTTACAAAAATTAGCCCACAGTCTGCAAAATCCTTTAGGGAAATCTTTGGGAGGAAAGGCACTGTATCAAAGCAAGGTACTATTACTCGAATGCTAGTTCTTCCCACATGCTGATTTCATGTTTTCCCATTATAATATATTTGTGCAAGGATGCCAGAATATGATTCTCCTTAATTTTGTTTGTATTGATAACAAGAAAGGCCCCCCCATCACTGAATGTCCTCTATAAATGACTTTGTTCTGCAGGGGAGGGAACCTTTTCGATTATTTACACTGAAGCACCTAGTTATTCCACTATTTGTTCCCAATTATTCCTGACACAAAGCTGTTCCAATCTGAGCCTGCTCAAACAAAACAAATAAACATCACAATATTGCAATTTGTCCTTGAACAGTTGCTAATGATAAATGCTTCCAGAGAAGAAATGAGCCATTAGTGTTTTGATATTGTTAGCGGATTTCTGCAGAGAAGACTCCTGTATTTTGCATGGCTCATCTCTTGGGAATTTTGAATGGTCATTTTAAATATTGCCAATATTGCCCAATGTGGGCCAAGTGCAAAGCCTTGGGTGGGTTGCTCAGGGTGCAAATTTCCACTGGGTTTAGCCCAATACTTCTGCAGTGCTTTATAAAAGTTTCTGATCTGATCAATATTAATTAGATCAGCTAATCAGCTCTTAAAAAGCCCATTGCCTACAGAGGAGATGAGATGGGACTTTGCTTATGGGAAAAGTCATAGTATTTACTACCACTAGGATTTCATAAAAATGTATAGAGTTCTACAGAAATAATTCTAAAAGCCTATAGACTATAACAGGGTTCTGCTTTCTCTAGAGGTTTGTTTGTTTATTTTTATTACTTTTCTATTGAATTCTATAGCAGGGGTATAATTTTCTATACAAATCTGCAGGCTGGTTCAAGACACCCATAGAGAAGTTCTCATTTTCAGTTCATTTGTGGAGCACTTATCTCTAAGGCAGGGCTGGCTCCAGACCCCAGCGCGCCAAGCGCGTGCTTGGGGCGGCCTTTTGCCGGCAGGGCGGCAGGCGGCTCCGGCGGACCTTCCGCAGTCATGCCTGCGGGAGGTCCACCGGAGCCGTGGGACCAGCGGACCTCCCGCAGGCATGACTGCGGAAGGTCTGCCAGAGCCGCCTGCCGCCCTCCCAGCGCACCCTCCGCAGGTGTATCTGCAAGAGGTCCCCCGGAGCTGTGGGACCAGCAGCGCACCCCCTGCGGCGTGCCGCCCTGCTTGGGGTGGCCAAATTCCTAGAGCCGCCCCTGCTCTAAGGGTTCCTGCTCCCCAAATCCATTCAAGATCTTTGTAGGGAAGACAGTGTAACTCACAGTCCCCTGAAGAAGTTGCTGGTGGCATCTGGTAGTCCCTGTAGAGCTGGGAATTATTAGAGGTGAATACTTTGATTCATGAACCACAGGGGAAGATCAGCAATTCATGGTTTCTGTAGCAGGGTGAGCACCCACTCTGACCCTGGAGGGGTTAAAAAAGCCCTGCTGGGGCTGGACAAGGAAAAACCCTGGCTGATTGGGGGAAGTGGCTGCAGCTGGGGCCACGCCCCAAACTAAGTAACTGGGCCTTATAAGGAGGCCAGGGAAGCTAGAGGTACTAATCTCTTGCTGACTGGGGAGGGAGACAGGCTGGACTGCTGAGCAAAGTCATCCAGGGGAATTAGAGTGAGGCAGGGCCAGGGAAAGGCATTAGGGGTTGGGTAAGCCATAGGCCAGCAACTCCCCAGGCTGCAGGGCCTAGTTCTAGGCCCACCTAGCTAAAGGCAGCCAGTCCAGACCCTTTTGCCTATGATGAGTGGCTGATACTGCAGTCTGCCCCAGTGAATGGGGGCTAGATGGAGACTGGGTAGTAGCCAAAACTGAGGCAAAGTGGGGATAGTGGGTTGAGGGTTCCCCAGGGAGGGGAGACCCAGATTGTTGGGGTACTGCCTGGGGGCAGCACCCCAGTTAAAGGGGCACTGGGGTCCAGGGAGGGATATGGGGAGCCAGAGGACAGGCGGATCACTGGCCTGCAGAGGGTGCTCCATAGCTGGAATGAGCTAATTTCTGGAAGTTACCAGCAGGAGGTGCTGCAGCGGTGAGTCTGCACCTCTACAGTTTCCCATCACAAATACCTTAGGAAGTAATTAATGGGGGCTGGAAGTTGGGGTATGGCTGTGCAAAGAGTATAAGGGCAGCTCTGAGAAACTTTCTTGAAAATATAGAATCTAAACCTACCATATGTTTAGTTCAGTCCAGGGTTCTTTGCAAACCTGCTGCACAGCTGATTCATTAAGCCTATTGATTAATCCTCAAAACTCATGCCAGGTAGCTACAGGAAATTGGCTGGAAAAGTCATATTTTTCCCCCCAGGAGAATATTGAATGAAAAAGCTTCATTTGAAAGGTTTTGGTTTTCCTACCAGAGTTTTTGAAGAAATTTAAAATAAACAAAAAGCAGCTTTTAAACCAACAAATACAAAACATATCAACATTGTAGGTCAAAACAAAATAAAAATTTCCACTTCAGAATTTCCTGCAAGAAAACCAAATTTTTCTTCAAACTGACATTTTTTCCACACAAAATGTGAGTGTTGATGGAACCGTATTAATAGGTGGGAAAATTTTTGCATAATTTTTTGAACATCTTTAATAAATATTATCCTTATTGTACAAAGAGGGAAACTGACAAACAGATGTTACTTGACTTGCCTAAGATCACCCAGCAAAGTCACTTCCCCCAATGTATTTTTTTGGGGGGGGGTAAGAGGGGTCGATCTCCTTCCTCTGAAGCGCCAATGATGGCCATGTTTGGCACCAGCATTCTCTCTGATACTTGGTTGGCTGGTTCTTGCTCATATGCCCACAGTCTAACTGTTCACCATAGATCGGGTTGGGAAGGAATTTCCCCCCCAGGTCAGACTGTAAGTGACCTTGCTAATTTTTTTTCCACTTTCCTCTGCAGCATGTAGGTGTGGGTCCCTTGCCAGGATTAGCTGGGTATATCTCATTTAATCATTTCCCTCCCTTGCAGAGTCCTCAGGCACTGGCGCACCTTGCTGCCCCCTATTGTCTGGCTATGGCATGTAATAGTCTAGCATCCTGTAGGCTGTAACACTTTGGTCTCAGTTCAGTTATTGGGTTTAGTGTGTGAGTGGTGGTGGTGGCCTGTGAAACACAGGAGGTCAGACTAGATAATCTGCTATGACTCATGATTTCATCTCTCCATGCCCCAGTTTCCGTGCTGTAAAATGGGGATAAATGATCCTGCCCTCCTTTCAGATTTACTCACACAAAATGCTACGTAAGAGCTAGTGATGAAAAGTGCAATCTATTATTCAAGGATCCAGAGTCAGGATGAGGTCTGAGAAGGTTCTGGTGCCCCAGTCCTGTGCTCTTACATGCTGCCTTTCTAATTTTTAGGAAAAAAAACAAACAAAAACAAAACACAGCACAGGACTATTGCCATGCTGTGGCTTTAACACAAAAAACAAAAACAAAAAATCTTTGAAGACTTAACCAACAACATGCTAGAGAGAAACTGCCTTATCTGATTATAAAGTTGATTGGATTTTTGTACCTGCTGACATTTGTCACAAACTCAATCTCTGTAGCATTACATTCCTAGCAGCCCCAGCACACATTTATGCGAAAGTGTTTATTATACCAGTTAAGGAAACAACCTGTGCTATTTTCATTCCCTTGTCTTACATATTGTCTCTTGCTTTAGTTGATGTATTTGGAGCAGTCCCTCACAGCAAAACTAAATGCTTTTGTATGGTGCCTCCTCCTCTCACTGGCTAATTTGTGATGGTACAAGCTGCATTCTAAAACTCAGTTACAGGGTAGATGAATGTGCAGATTTCAAGCCCAATAGGGATGTTTATGATCACCTAGTGTAACTTTAAAAGGTGAAACAAAGGAAATATTATGGTCCCCATTTTCAGCTGAAGGGATGGAGGTACACAGATATTAAAGAGCACATTTTTAAGGTACGTCAGCACTTAAAGATACAGATAAGGCCTAGTGGGAATTTGAAAAGTGCCTAAGCAGGTTCCATACAAGTCAGTGATGACTTAGGCACCTAACTCACTAGGTGCTCTTAAAAATGCCATTCAGTGGCTACCTGAATCTTTAGGCACCTAAATACCTTTTGAAAATCTGACCCTAAGTGACTTGCCCAAGATAGCATAGGAAGTCTCTGAAACTGCTGGGTCTCTTGAATTCTAGTCCCGTCCCCTAACCATAAGACCATTCTACCTCTCAGAAAACGAGAAGCAACCCCCAAAACTGAAACCAAATGTTTTCTAAGGCTAAAATAATTTGGCTGTTTTTCCCCTTTCTTCCTTTGCACCACCAGCAAATGTGCCAAAATATCAGGACTAAGGGTGTTTCTGTAGCAATGGGGAATCGCATATGAGAACTTTTAAAAAGTTTTCTTTTTAACACAAGGAGCCAAAGCCTGAGGTCCTTAGTCCTGCCTGGATCATTCCCTCATAGAAGTACTCCTGGGTCGGGCCTGGGAAGAGAAAAAAATCACAACAAAGGGAAAAATATGGAACTTCCCTCAAATCTTGCATTTGCCCCTGGCACCCACCAAATGGTTCTGCCAAACCTCACAGATGCCCCAAGCGCAAAAGTCAGCTATTTCTGAACCACGGGTTTTATAGTCATCAGAACCCTCCCTGCTCCTTGGAAGGGAAGTGTGCTTCCATTCTTCCTTTGGACACACCAATTTATTGCATTTCCCCACTGCAGAAGAGGGGATGAGAGAGGGTCCCATAGTGATGGGCTGGCAACATTTTAACAAGGGCTGCTGTCAGATATTTTCTGTCTTAGGCAACAATTCATGTGACATTACCTGGAAAAATACTCTTCCTCACCAAAACCCACCAATCCTATACACTCGCCTTCTCAAAAGCCGCTGTCAATCCTATGCACATGTGCAGCTCCATCAATGTATGCACCCACTGCCTCTGGCCCAAGTCCTCTTGACCTGCCATGCTTCATTCATCACCACATGGAGCCTCTTCTAGGTGACTCCCCTGCCTGACAGCTGTTCCTCCCTGCAGTATTAGCGAGGGCGAGCAGTTGTCCAGCTATACTGAAAGAAGGAGACCCTTGATATGGTTTCGATCAGGCCATTACTTTATCATTAGATGGCTGGGACTACCTGTCAGATAAGTGTACAGTGCAGATAACTTCATAATCATTCCATATCTACCTGGGGGGCTTCTGCCAGTCCACCCCCCCTTTTCCATCCAGATCCCCCATCCAACCCATTGCTGGGACCTTACCATCACCCCTCTCCCCGAATGAGGGTTAAGGTGGGCTATAAAGAAGCGGGGGTGGGCTCCTTGCTGTGCGAGTCATAGGAGTCCCAAAACCTCGCTGTTCTATTCCTTTATCAAACACCTGCTTTTTAAGTTCTTTACCAACTCAATTATCTGGTCACTGTATCCCTTCCCTATGGAGTACCTGCCCTGGACATCCACCCCACCCTTACATAATGAGTTGTGACATCATAGCCTAACTCCTGTCCCCACTCACCATAACAAAGCCCTCCCTGAACCTGCCGTGGGGAAGGTGAAAAAACCCACTTCACCTAAGCCAATCTGGTTGGTTGGTTAGTTAGTACCCATTACACCTCTGGTGTTTAGGGCAGTGACAAAGCTCCGCCACGCCTGTCTGTTTCTGGCAAGTCTTTCAAGGGTTCCCTAGCTGTGCCCCAGGTTTTTCAGCTCGGCTTCCACAGCTCTTCGCCATGTTGTTTTCGGGCGGCCTCATTTTCACTTGCCTTCAGGTGGCCATCTTAGTGCTATTCTGGTGATTGGAATCACCAATCTGGTGGTGAGGGAAAAATTTCTTTCTAGTCCCCCTAGGAAGGAGCAGCTAGCACGATGGGCACAGCAGGTCCTGACCAAACCTGGTATCTTGCTGCCACTACTGGGAGGGAGAGTGGGTGCTGCTCCACCTGGTCTGGGGAAAAGGAGCTTCTCACGCCTGGCTTGCCCTTTTTCAACTACCCAGCACTTCTGGTCCCTGGGGATGAGTCAGCGTCACACCCCTTTTTCATCAGTGTCTGAGCCTCTCTCTCAACCCCCACCCATAAAGCGCTATTTCATTTCCCCCAGCAAGCCGGACAGTGCCCCTCCTCCCCCCCGCACTGCTTAAGGTGCAGTGCAGTCAGTTATGGGGAGGGCGGGGTGTTAACTGGCTTTGCATAGGTCTGAATAATTATCAAACCAATCTTTGCAAGCTAAAAGCTATTGACTTAACTTTATTGAAGAAAGCTTAGTCTCCATGATGCCCAAAGGCTGTCTCCATTGCCAAGTGTCTGGTGAGAGCCTCAATAGATCAGCAGAAAATACAATGGGATCCTCAATTTTAGAAATTCCTTTGAAAAATGAATACAAGGCTGAGGGGAGGAATGATATGTCGAGCTCCTTGGGCATGAGTCCTTACTCTCTTTGGCTTCAGCACTCATGGAGTTTGCCTGAGTGCTGAATCAGGACTTCAGCATTCAGCGTAAGACTCCTAGCTTTGATTGGCAAACCAAAGGGCTGCTGATAACTCATATGATATGGATGAATATCCAAAGTTTAGGGGCATTATGTAATTTTTGAAGGGTTGCCCAGTCCTAATTTCAACTTAATTTCACCATCGTTATTACTGTCTGTCAGCTACATAGATGTTTTAGGTAGCCGGAGTTGCAACAAATATCCAGATGAATTATATAGCCAGCTGCCTGATAACTCCTTATGATGGCCAAACTCCCATGGACTTCTCTGGAGTTTTCTCACAAGCAGTATGAGTGGTAGGGTATTGATGTAGCTTATGTTTTATTTGAATGCCTGGCATTACATTTCTCAGGTTTTGTGATCACATCTCTGACAACCTGCTCTGAATCTATTCTGCCGCACTTGACAAGTTTTGAGTGCGCAAAGGGCAATAGCTCCATGGGAATAAATGTGCCTCGATATTTTATTATAAATAAACATTCTCGTCTGCAATTGGGAAATGCTGGGATCTCAGCAGGCCTGATGATAAGAATAACGTTTTGTTTCATTTAGTAAGATCCATTAGCAGAAGACAAAGCACCACACTGAAGCGGCAGGACAGCAATCAGAGTGTACCACTGTTGGTTGTCCTGCTCTCTGAGAAATGTGTTGCTCTCTGTGGTAGTTTTGAGAGCCCCATCATTAAACCAGCCAAGCAACACGCAGGTGATTATGCTGTCTCTATGTAGGGACATTTTGTGTGGGCTGATATCTGTCTTGGCATTGCCATTAATTCCAGATACTACCCTCCTAGGTATTGCAGACAAAAGTTACAAAGTCAGCTATCAGAAAGAAGATGATAAAGTACAAAAGATGGAAATAACACTTGATGATAACCTTTGTACGCCGTGTAAGCAGATCCCACTAATGGAACAGCAAATGGGTGACAGAGGATGAGGGGGTGAGGATTGGAGTTGCTAATTGTTGTGCTATTATATCTCGTGATAATGGAAATTCCTGGTCAGAAATGGGAAATAAATGGTTAAATATTTCTTTCTGAAGGGGATGGGGAAAAAGACTTAGAAAAGCCACTTGTATTCAAGTGCTGATAAGAAAGGACATTAATTATCTCAGGGTTAGAGTTACAGCCCACAAACTAAGAGGGTGGTTTGACTCCTGGAAGAAGGGTAAAGTGCCTTTTTTTAATCTGATTAAAATGCACATGCCATGAAAGCAGCAGGTCCTAGTGTGAGATCATTGAAAAATAAACCAATATAGGAGGGATGACTGATGTAGTGGATTTGGTTGGTATTTCCCCAAAAATGGAGTGTGAAGGGGGTCTGAGAGTGTAAAGAGACTGGTCTATTGGCCAGTAACTTTAAATTTCACAGCTTCCAAATGCCTTGGTCCCTTGAGTCACAGAGGTCTATGCTATAACCCAAAGGTTATAAAGGCTGAAAGGATTATAAAAGCTGTCCTCCTAAGTATAAGAAGTGATATTTTTAATATTAAGGTTCCATTTATAAATAGCTTATAATAGGCTAATCAATGGTTACTAGATGTTTTAATAAATGGTATATTTATGGTTACAAATTATTATTATAGAGTTCAATAGGTCAGTTGGTTGCTTATCCTGCACAATACCTTCCAACCATCTATAGTACTTATTACTCCTCTGTAACATCTATTATCATTAACCCCTTGTGAACTATTTATAACTTGCTATTAAAGTATGCCCAAATAAACCAAAGCTGAAGAATATCTCGTTTAATCTAGGATAATCAGATAGTAGACTCTCCATTATAGGTCCTCCTAATAAAATGGGGTAATGAATTTGACATGTAATTCATTCACCACTGCCCTACACATTCTAACTTACAGTAGAATGCTAATAGCGCTACAAGAACTAATTACTAGTCGGACTAAAAGAGAAAAGGCATTGATTTCATGTGGGTTTCATTTGTCTTTTTTTAAATCAACTGGAGAGTATATTGGAGAAAAAATCATTTATTTACACCTCAAACGTTACCACTGGAGTATGGAGGACCCCCCGCCCCTAACACATACCCACCTACTAAATTTCAAGACATAAATTAAAATATCTGTAAACACAAATATAGCTACAGTAGAATTTTTTTATGTTGCTTTTTTTTTAAGTGAAATAAATTAGCCATTTGAAACTTGGCAAAACTCAGCCAGTTGTGAAGATTTATCAGCTGGACCATGAAAAAAATTGATTTCCTTCAACAAAGTAATTAAAAATTAAAATCAGTGCATTTGAATGCCAAATAAAATGGAGATTTGGGAACATAATTAATGTGGGAACAAATGCTTTTATTTGCTGCTGTTTGAAAAACACATCAGTACTGAAAGTTGGTGGCTGCTGGACTACAAAAGCTCATGTTTAACTGGAAAGCCCCTTAATATTTGAGATGAATGGCTGAGGCTGAATATAATCCCAGAAAGAACAGTGATTATGAGAGCATGTTGTAAGGGAGTTCAGCTTTTAATAGTTTAAGTGTGATATTAATGTATTTCTTCAGTTTGTTCGGGGTTTTTACTAGTAATTAGAAAATTATGTCTGTCCAACTCCCACACATTAATTTGTCAAGTTCTGCTTTGCCATGGTAAATTAAATAAAAAATGATTTCAAACTCTAGCTGAGATGCAAGCATTACTGGGTGTGAAAACGCCACGTTTTATCATAAGCAGAAAGGCACTATTTCATCAAAAGTGAATAGCAAGTATAAAACAGAAACCATAAGCTTAAAGATGACAAAACCATTACAAACAAATCTATAGCTGCTTCTTAACTTTGAAGGTCGCTCATGGGAGAAAACAGTGAGGTTTTTTCCTGTAAACAATGTGTTAAATATACTTGCTATTTGTTTAATATCTCTATTACAGCAGAATCTCCAACCCCAGTCACGATCAGCACCCTATTGGGCTAGGTAGGCTGACCAGACAGAAAGTGTGAAAAATCAGGACGGGGGTGGGAGGTAATAGGAGCCTATTTAAGAAAAAGCCCCTATAAAATCGGGACATCTGGTCACCCTAGGTGCTGTACCCTCAAACACAGTAGTGCTAGAAATCTAAGGTCCTGATCCAGCAAAATATCCCCTGTTCAGAAAGTTAAGCACATGTTTAAATGCTTTCCTGAATGGGGATGGGTTTATTCCTGCGCCTATCAGCTTTCCTGAATCTGGATCCAAGACCCAATCCTACAAAAACTTACCTGAAGTCAATGGGTCTATTCATGGCGTGTAACGTTAAGTGTGTGTGCTTAACTATTTGTAGGGTCAGAGCCTAAGAAAAATACCATTCCCTACCCCCTTTGGGTGCTATCTGCATACATTTTCTATTTTTTCTATTTTTATTTTAGTTTTGTAATTACATAAACATCAGCTTTCTCTAATTGTCCCTCAGTTGCCTCACAGCTGAGTCAAACATATCAGCTGATTTATTGTAGGCATCATGGTAGAGATGAGTCTTGAATGAATTTGAGGAGGAGAGGACAGTAGCTTTATGCCTCTGATCAGAGATGGTACCACATGACTAAGGGGTGGTGTGGAATATACCTCAAAGGTTGGTAGGGTGGACAAGTGGATGCTTATTATTTATATTTCTATATTTATTATGTATACAAGTTTAGGTGCTCACAGTATCACAGTGAGTAAAGACAAAGTCTCTGCCTCAAAAAGCTTACAAATCTAAATGACCAACCCTGCAATCCTCACTCACAAGTAATCCTTCCTTACAATGGGAGTAGTCTCACTGCATATAGTAGCATGTATTTACACCTTTCTTATGTCCCCAAATCCCACAGGGATACTTGAGTGAGAGTTTCTCACGAATGATATTCAGGATTGAGCCTCAATCTTGCTGAGAGTTTGTATCAGCACTAGGATAAGTAAATGCAAAAGAAGCACTCTTCTGCATTTAGAGCTGTTGCTTTGATGAATATTCACTGAGGAGGGAGCATGAATGATAAATGAAGTAACTTGGTGTCAGGACCAGGGGCGGCTCTAGGCACCAGCGGGCCAAGCGCCCGCTTGGGGCGGCATCCTGGGGGCGGCGCTTTTTGGAGCTCCGCCTCGCCCGCATGCCTGCTGCGGTCGGTCACGAGCGCAGGAGGGGGACCTGCGCGCGCCGCGCGCGCGGCGGTCCCCGGCCCCGCCTCCCTCCCTCCTCTCCGCTCCCGCAGGCGCGCGCAGCCGGTCCGCCGCGTGGGGGCCGCACTCCGGCCGCGGCGGCGCGAGCCGAGCGGGAGCCCCTCCGCAAATGCGCCCTCCCCAGGGGACGGGGCGGGGGGAAGAGGGGGACGCGGGACTGCGGGAAGGGCGGCGCGCGGCGCCGGGCAGCTGCGCCTTTGGGCAGCCCTACTTTGCTGGTCAGGACTCTTGGGTTCTAGCACCTGTTAGCCAATATCTTCTTGTACAGCCTTCAGAAAATCTCACCTCTCTGTACCTCAATTTCCATATCTGTGAAGTGGGGATAAAATTAACTACCACACAGGTGGTTTAGTCAGTGCTTGTAAAAATATGTGAACATTCTCAGATGACAGGAGCATTAGTATTACAAAGTACCACACCACTCTTCCCAGTAAAGGCAGTGTGAAATAGCCATACCCATCTTCCAGCTTTAAACCTGATAGTCCTGTTTTTAAATGGTTTGTCCCCTGTCCAGTACAGAGACAAAACTGGACATAGTTTTGTCTGGTATCACAGACAGGGGAAGCCATTTTGAAGAGCACATTGCTCTGGTCACGCTGGTGGGGCAGGATGGCAAGCTCTTCAAAATGGTGAGGTTACACCAGTGGGGGCAGGGTCATGCAGGTATTGGAATGTCTAGTATTTTGGGGATGCATAAATGGTCACCTCAGATTATGTCCAACTTTTTAACACTGCGTTCCCAGTAAGTTACAGTGAGGAGAAACCACACAAGAGGACAGGAACTAGGAGAGAGATTTCGGCCCTGGCTCCAGTTCTGCCTGAAAGCATTTTCCCTTGACAACAGTGTTGATGTGGCAGCTTGAACGGCATCACCCACACAAAGTGCCTTTCACTGCTTTGATTTTGTTTTAAAATATATCTGGTTCTGGAGCTCACCATAATTTAATTATTCTGTTTCTCTTCAGGCTTTTCTGCAAGAGCAGCAGCAAAAGCCTGATTAGCAGAAGCAGGACAAAACACGTGTCTGCACATTGTGTTCTCTTTGGCAGGTCGACTTGTAGAATTTCTTCACTCTGGCAGCTTCTGGCATTTGTTCATTTTAGCGTTATCTTGAATCACTTGAGGTAGTGATTTTTAAATCATTAGGGCCAAATTCTGCCCCACCCCCCCTTTAAACAATCTCAGTGAAGCCCCTGGGACTAGTCCAGGGGCTTAAAGTTTAAGCAAGCGCTTAAGTTATTTTCTGGATCTGGGGCTGAGTGCTCAGCAGGATCGCACCCTGTGTGAGCCAAATTAAATTTTTCACTTTTTATATTGAAGCCAATTGTGGAAGACAGGCATTTCTCATTTCCAGTGTCTATAACACAGTCACTGACAATCACAGCTGAAACAGCAAGTGGCTTTTTATCCCCCTAAGCAATAAATCATCCTAAGTTACGTGCCATGTTCAGATACTGATTGCAGTTATTTAATGGCTTAACATTCTTTAACAAACTTCATCAACTCCTGCCTGTCTACATTATGGGCCCCATGCTGGTAAAATAAAACTGGAGTATCTCCACTGGAGTAAAATAAGCTGTGAGGTCAGAATCAGGTTCCTTCATTTGGTGTGTGTGTGGGGGGGAGGGCGGAATGGTGGAGATGTGGTGAGAACTTCCTCCCGCTGAAGTCGATGGCAAAACTCCATCAGGAGCAGATGGGTAACATTCACCTCAACACAGACAAGACGGCACATGACATCCAACTAGGGCTTAAGTGAGATACAGTTTGGTTTGGTGAGGTGTTTTTTCTGTTTTAATCTTAGAAGAGAAAATACAATATTTTAAATAGCCAGCCCTCGCCCTCCAGCCTCCACAGACTTCAGAAGGAAAGCGTGTGAGAAAATACTTCTTTAAACTATTTGTCAGGTTTAATTGATTCAGTCTTGCGATTCCTTACCATACTGAGAATTCAGTGCGAAGGCGGATGCTAGGTCAGGCCCTAAGAAACCTGAAGTTTCATTAGTTTGTGTGTATAGAAGTAACAGTGATTGTAAACATTCCAGATACTTTATAGCAACTCGTTGCATTGTGGGGTCTGTGTAAAGGTGTGTGACACATGTTATTTTACCTTTTAATGTTGGTAATATCTGTCAAATTTGATTTTAGATTAAAACATTGGCTTAAATAGAATTTGTCCTTGATTCTAAGTTGATGTTTTTAAAAATCTAACTGCATCCATTGACTTTGAGCAAAAGTGATTTCAGCAGTTCTGGATGGAGAGGATTTTACTCTCACTTCTCTAATAAATTATACATATTGCTGAAAGGATGCAGTGGGGGCTACATAAGAGGAAAGTAATCAATAGCAATGCACAGCCAAATGTGTTTTGCCATTTGCCTAATCTTCATGTCTTATGTCAGAGTCTTTCATTTAATTTTGTTATTAATATCTAAAACCTGCCAGATCTAAAATGCCACAATATTAATAAGGCATTTTAAAAAATGACATTTAAATCCTTTTCTCTTCCCCCTCTTTGCAGTGTTAATTCTAAAAAAAATAAAAATAAAAAGGGGATAATCAGTGTTATTGAATCAAATGTTCTGGAAACAATTAATCTACAAACACTTGTATTCTTGCTGGAAAGATTGCCCAATATTCATAAACTTGATTTCTCCCAATTGCTATTTTCCCTGCAAAAAGCAGAAGTCTAAACTATCTATAGAAGTTATGATTTTTGGCAGAGATTTTTTTCCTCATATAGTAGAGCATTGCACTGGTACTTCCCTTCAGCACAAAGTGTTAATTCTCATCCTCTGAGCCTGAAAATCATTTGTAGGCATGAAAATCATTAATTTTAATTAAATGGAACTTTTTTTTACACTTGCTAGAAAATGAGGATTAGTTTCAATGAGTTTCATTAAATAAACAGAGAATTAAAATTTATAATACATCTCTGAACAGATCTGAAATGGTCTCATCAAAAGTTTATTAGCTGTCAAGGAGGAACTGCCTCAGTGGTTTATAGCAAAGGATACACTATGAAAGTGTTCCTAAAGATTTCACCTGTTGAGCGACATGGACATAATATGCCTCCCCTTGCTGCTTGGGCCACGGAACTGTAGGTCAAGAAAGATACTTAATCCTGGTCTACACACACTATTTTGTTTAATTATACTTGTAAACCCCCTAGTGTGGATGCAGTTTTATCATTATAAAAGTGCATCAGTGGCATAGTTAAGAAGGAAATTTGGGTGGGCTTCCACTTATGGTGGACCGGCAGTGACCAAAGATCTGACATTACAGCAAATCATTTATGTTGGGTATGAATGAATTAACTTAAATTTGGTGTTCACACAGGCTGAACAGGCCCATAATCCACCCAGGCCCACCTGAGACTATGCCACTAAAGTACTCATAGAAGCATAGTTTATTCACCTTCCCTTATGGGAATAAACAGTATAAACACATTTATACCAGTATAATTGCATTCACGTTAGGGGCATTGTACTCTTCTAACTTTACCAATACAGGTAGAGATACAGCTTTCGTGTACGGAGAAGGACTTACCCTGCAAAGGAAACAGAAGAGGCATTAAACACTGGGTGAAGGGATTGGCCATGTCTTCTTATTTGGAAACTCCTAGTTCTCTTTTTATTTTTATGCAAGTTACAAATTCAATATTTCTGTAGCCTGGGCTCAGAGTGTAGTCATCCCTCCATTCCAGGATTCCCTGAGTGAGTGGCATGCGTAAGCATGCATTGTTGCTCCCTGTTCTGTAGGGGGATGGAAGGCTTCAGTCTCTGTGGCTGTCATTCATTACTCTTTCATCAACTCCAAATTCATTTAATTTTCTTTTTTGAAAGATCAAGATCACTGAGTGTTGCAATGCCTGGCTCATTGAGGAGCCTAAATCTATTTCTAAAGGGGTTTAGGCACTCAGGAACTGCAACACCTTTAAAAATCTGGCCCCAAAACAAAAAATGTTCTTGATGCTCGGAAGAGTTTTATTAGAAACTTTGAGAAAGAATGAGAGCATGCAGTATTCACAGACTGAGATGAAAGGCATCACGCTCACGTGGGCCCTCTAGGTCTTTTTTCTGTTCATTTGTTACATGAGGTAACATTTGTATTTTACAATTTTTTTTCACTCTAAGTACCTAATTCATTTTTGAACACGTTCCCAGTTGCAGCTTCGACTGCTGCTTTTAGTTTAGTTGTTCATTCCACACGTTTAATTACCCAGTGCATAAAGATTTCTCTCCTAGTCTCTCGTATTTCCCAACACTTTCCTCATAGTGAGGAGCTGAATCTCAAAATATCTATAAGTTCAATATAGATTCATAAATAGAGTTTCATCTGATTACTCCTGTATTAAGCCCAGTAACTTGTATCTAACTAAAGCATATCTTCCAGAAAGAAGGATGTGTATCAAAAATGTTGGGTCATCAAAAGGACACCATCAGAAGAAATATGGCACTAAAAGTAAGCTCTGTGTTTAAAACAAGAACAACATCCTTCAGTCCTTAAGAACAAGAGAACTGTCCCCATGTTCTTAAATACCAATGGGAACAATTTAAAAAAAACAAAAACATTTTGCTGCAGTATTTTTGGCACAAACATTGTCCAATTGGACTCATGCATGATAAATACCTAGTCAAATGCCTTCCAATTTTAATAATCTTAGATTATATTGGTAACAGTGTGGTTATATCATGAACTGATGCAAATCAGCATAACTCCAATTACTTCTACCAATTAAAGTCAATGTATAATCTGAGTTTTGTCAGAAAAATGTTAGGTTGGATGTTTGTTTTTTGTTTTAATTTCAGGTCACTTTGCCCATTGCTAATTCTTCAGATTAGCTTCAGATTTTTGCTAATTTCCTCTGGGTTGCTTATTTTCTTGTCTTGATTTCAAGCATTAAATAGAGACTTTTTCTAAAAATATATCCTGTTCACTTGGAATGGATATGGAGTAGCCGTTCTTGACTAGTGTCCTACTCTTGATCTGACTTATGAACATATGTCTGGAGGACAATCTTCTCAAATATAGACACCTCAAAGTTCTTGGGGTGCTGTATTGTGCCCCATACCACCCAGTGCAATAGATGAAAAGAGGTTACCCCTTTAAAATTATGCAGTGACAATGGGAAGTCCATAGTGTTATGCACATAACATTCCATTCAGTATAACAAGTCACGTATCATTCTGTTCAAATCATCTTGAACTTGCTTTGAGTATTTCTTCTATCACTCACTGAGTACTTCCACTTAATTGCTCCCCTTTATGCATCTTTTGCATATCAGGGGTTTTGATGGCTGTGAAAATCAAAGCATTTGAATAACTCAGTCCTACACTTAGATAGGATTATCATTATAGAGGCTATTCTGCCAACAATACCTCTACCTCAGTTACTAACAATCCATTTATTTCAGTCTGCTAAAAGATAGCTCCTTTAAATATTTCCTTTCCTTTTTGTGTTTGGCATGTTTGAGTCATTCGATTAATAATATATAGAGCTACATAAACATTCATGATAAGAAGAAAAAGGGTGAGGTGGCTGCTGCTTCCTTTTCATAGCAAATTTTAAAATATCCTTGATGCTAAAAGCCTCTTTTGGCACCATGTTTAAAAAACAATCTATGTAGCCGTCAGCCTCAAGACACATGCAGTAAACGTTTCGCAAAAACAAAGATAAAAAGAGAGCAAAGAAAAGAGTTACAGCATTTGTTGTTTTGCTGTGAGTCACTTTGGGTCCAAGAAACGATTGTGCTATTTAATATTCTTCCCAGTTAAAGGCTGTTACCTTTAAACAGGCTCCTGCAACTTGAGAAGTTCACTTTTTCATAATTATGCAATCTATTTCTGACAGATACAAATGGATTTGTCAGCACCTTAACTGGGGGTGACATCAGAAGCTAAGATCCGTAATTCTGTACCCTCTCCTATGGGACAGTTTCTGAATCACTGATCCGGCTAGCAAAAGCAGACTCATATCAGCAGCTTAATATTTGTCTCTTTTGCAGGTCATTTGTGTTTTCTGGTATCATTTGTCTCCGAAGAACAATATCTGTAGTACATGAAAATACAGTTTTCTCTCCTACTCCCCACCCCTCGCACTGCTGTCTCCTGAATCAGCCACCTTGACACCATGTTCCCTTATGTAACAACGTCTCTTTCTCCAATGTTTTCTCTATTAAAGAAAAAAATTCAACAGGGGGTTTCAAGTTTAGCAAAAGGTCAAACAAGCTATTGTAGCCTCAGGACAAATCTGCATGGGTTTTTCTTTGTCAGACAAATCTTCTAACTCGTCTGAAGGGACCATGTTCTGGAATAAAGGCAATTAGGTCGTGAGAACGCCATTCTCATAGCTATCAGGAGAGATGAGGAGTTCATTGCTATGCATGTTTCAGTCAGAAGAGCTGGAAGGAAAATTCAGATCCCACCAGGTAGTTCTAAGATGTTATATCACTCCAATTGTGTGGGATTTTCTTTTTTTCTGTGAACTGTGACTTAGTCTTCCAGTCTGAAGTCCGAGATATTTTAACACACATGCAATAGGTTTGAAACGAGCATAATACTCCACTGTGACAACCGCTAAAATTGCACTTGCGTTCTAGCCCAATAGCAGCAGATCCCTGAAACTGGAGGGGAGGGATAGCTCAGTGGTTTGAGCATTGGCCTGCTAAACCCAGGGTTGTGAGTTCAATTCTTGAGGGGGCCATTTGGGGATTGGTCCTGCTTTGAGTAGGGGGTTGGACTAGATGATCTCTTGAGGTCCCTTCCCACCCTAATATTCTGTGATGGACTGCTAGGGAAAGGGCAACCACATCTCTGGGTTTCCCTGCCTCTGTGCCTCCACCTTATGATGAGGGGAGCTGTGTGTATTGGGATAGAGGACTCTGCATAGGAATGAGCTCTTCTGAGGATCCTGGCTGGCACTGGAAGGCAGGACCTGCTCCTTTGAGATGTTCAACCATGGCCTGACATAGCCTAATCAAAAGCACTGTCCTATTTGAAAAAGAGAGTGTTAAAGCAAATTTACCTCCTGCCAGTCCCTTGATTATTCACAACTATCCATGTAACAGAATAGCAGCTAAATCAAAGTACTTTCCCTTTAAATGAATGAGCACGTATGCACTGAGTTGAGATAGAGACCTACTTTAAGCCACTCTTAGGAAAGTTCCTTAGAATTGAACAGAGAATATCACGGATCTAAAATTCTGTTGGGTGATTGTATTAATATTTTTAAAGGAAGTCATCAAGTTTTCAGCCCCAGGGCAGAGGTGTTATGGTGGCGGCTATTTTTACACCCTTCCAATTCTGGGCTGTTCTGGGGGGCTGTCTGTTTTTACAGCAGCCTATCCCTGGCTGCCTCTGGGGAGCAATACTGCCTATAATCGCTGCAGATTTTGACCACTGAATCCAGGAAAGTGTTAGGTTTGGTTATGAGCCACCTTTGCCTCCTTCCATCTGAGCTGTGTTGTGTGTGAGCTCAGGATTGAATCCAGAGACTTTTCAGTGCCTAGCAGTGCATGAGAGTAAAAACCTAGCCGCTGTTCCTAATGTGGAACAGTCCTTTGGAGCAGCTTCACTTGGTTCTGAAGAGAGGATTCATCAGACCTACTCTTGGCTAAAGAAGGACCCTGTGATTCAGGATCTTGAGGGAATTGTGAGGGGTAAATCTTACAGATTGCTTCATTACAAATGGCTTTTCTGTCTTCTATAATGCAGGAGACACTATAGTATACACCATGAACAAATCTTGTGTGTGTGTGTGTGTATACCACATATACACCATGGTAATTAAATATATATACTATAGTGTTTCCAGCATTACAGAAGAGAGGAGCCATTTGTGATGAATGTTAAAGGGTTTCTTTATTGACATTGTTGAATGCAGATGGACTCTATGGCTCTCATTCTGTGCCACCTAGTATCATCACATAGGGTATCTCTCTCTCTCTCTCTCTCTCTCTCCTGGACTTCTGCTAGCAGTTATGGATGGATCTGCTGACTATGTGCATGCATTATTTGGTTTATAATTAGTACCTTTCTTCCTGAAAGAGCCAAAGTCTCTCTCACATTCCATATGGAATCTATTCTTTTAATGTATAAAGCAACCAGCTATGCTGGAATATGATCATTGTTTTGCGGCCCATGATCGCACTGTACAATTGTTTAGGACAGGAAGTGAAGATTATCCTATCCAATTGCAGAGGTACATTTCTAAATTACTACAAAACCCACAAAATATCAACTGCATCTTTGGCTGATTTTCATTTCAGTCAAGGTATTCTCTGACTGAACACAAATCTTAGCTTCAGCCATTTACTGAAAAGCTAATGTCTGTAAAACGATTTAGCTTCAACACTCACAATCTTGTTCAAAAGCATTGACCTCTGTCCAGACCCTCCTTCATGTCAGATAAACCATTCTCTCAGTGAAATACACTTTGACATTCACAGCAAGAAATTGCCCTGCATGCCCCACATTTTGTAGGTGAATTATGGTCTCTATTCTCTTGGAAACAAAATGATAGATTGATTTGAAACTAAATATACTGTGTGAAACTTTCAATGTTTCTCCTTAACTCAGCCTGTAATATTAGTGATTTGTAGCATAAACTTTTTTGCTTGAATACTCTCCACATTTTGCATATACAAATACCATTCCTCCCCCCTACCCCGCTTGTCCACTCCCCTGCTTAGATGATCAGGTGTGCAATTACCAGATTTGCAAAAACACCTCTTTGCACATGTCGACTGATGCCCCTACAAGTAATATCATGTCAGTTAAGGAGAATATCTTATTAAAAACATAAAATAAAGATAAATATTTCATATGATGATTAACAGCTGTACTTATTATAATTTGGGAGCACATCTGGACCTTCTTGAGGCTTTGAACTCTGGTCACGTGCTGGGTTTATTGTGACCTCACCGCTTATCATGGAGGATAGGTCCATCGATGGCTATTAGCCAACATGGTCAGGGATGCAATCCCATGGTCTGGCTGTCCCAAAACCTCAGACTGTTAGAAGCTTGGACTGGACGACAGGCAATGGATCACGTAATAATTGCCTGTTCTGTTCATTCCCTTTGAACCATGTGGCATTGGCCACTGTCAGTAGACAGGATTCTGGGCTAGATAGACCATTGGTCTCACCCAGGATGGCTGTTTTTATATTCAGAAAGGTGGTACTGAAGCAGTGGAAAAGTTCCTAATTTCATACTTTCAAAGTGGTCCCCAATGTCTCCCATCAATAATCACTAAGGAATAGTGTAACCAGACTGACCCCCTGCCCTTCCAGAAGCCATTCAAGTGCTAATCCCTGAATGATCAAGTAAGACCTGGATTTTCAATACAGAGCAATAAATATTTTGATCAGCAACTGTCTCATGTTAGTGGAAAAGGTGAAACTGAACAGCAAATTGAATTACTGCTATAAAAATATACCTCTGTCTCAACCGTCTTTCCTTAATTATGTAGGCAAAAAAGCTAGGGAGAGAACTAAAGAGTACAATTTTGAGCACCCACTAAAATGCCTTCCTGTTAGGATTCCAGTTAAGCAAGAGACAAGTCGAAGTACAAGAGCTGACCACTAAAATAAACAGTGTAAACTAGTGCCCAAAAGCTGAGAGGAGAATATGCATCTAGCTGTCTAATCTGTCTATCTAGTCTCTCATATTTTTGTTATCACCCCTGTTCTCCTAAGCCTGAAATGAATTAAATACTGAAGTGGTAAGTAGGAGTAAATTCACTATATGGTTGTCTGCACATACTGTGGATGTAATTTAACAGTGATGCCTCAATGCCTTTCAAAGTGGTATCTCACTTAGAAAAAAAATGAAATAGGTAGCAAGCCAGAGGTCTGCAGCAGTACGTCAAGGTACTTTATAGAGCCAAAGAAAACTATAAAACAAACAAACCAAAAGGAAAAAAAATCCAATCCCTGACAGCCAGAAGAAATGGACTGCCTCAAGCACCATTCTCTTGACTTATGTGATTCAGTATGCCACCTCTAAAAATACATTCTGTCTGGAATTTAAAAGACTTGCATAAAGGCACAACTGGGTTTTCATTTAAGTGTCTTTTACTGATGTCTTTGTAAGTGTGCAAATGCTACCCAGTTGTATGTCTCACCTGATAAAAGAGACAAGGTGGGTGAGGTAATATATTTTATTGGACCAACTTCTGTTACCCTCACCTAATATCCTGGGACTAACACGGCCACAACATCACTTGATTTAAAAACAGATGAGTACACCATCTAAATAGAAGCCAGACATAGTAGGCTTAGGGCCATATTCTGCCAATAATGTGGTGTAAAGTGCCACAGGTTTTGGGCAACACGCTTAAATATTGTGAAGAGAAAAAAAGTAGTACAAAGGGACCTTTAGAAAAGTTAGAAATATGGGTAGGAAATAAAAATAAGAATGTAATTGAGATGTAAGTTCATAATTATGGGGGCAAATCAACTGGAACATACTCATTTGATGGGAAGGAGAAAGCTTGGGCTGGATACTTAATGGCATGATTTTGCCAATTCTTGCTTTGCACATCAGGATTTTCATGCATGGAATAGAATCTAGTCCTTGGAAAGCAGCGATGCTGTAAGAGATGTAAGGGATGATAGTGGACAGGCAATTAGACATGAGTTTTCAGTGTAGTATGTTGTCAAAGAAAAACAATGGAAGAAAACCCATCCCCGGTGTAATTCTGCTGAAGTCATTCAGTTGTCTACAGATTTCTGGTATTTAAATACAGAGAACTGAATGCAATGTCTGGGTGCAGTCTCACCAGTGTCTTTTGAAGAGGAATTACTATTTTGTTAGTCTATAATCTGATGCTTTTGCATATGCAGCCAGCTCCATCCCTGGCATATTCCACTGATTTACAAGCATTCTTGTCAAGCATATCTAAATACCAGGAAGCTATGTATTACAGTGAAGTCAGAGAAGTGGAACAAAAATGATTAAGGAGCTTGAGGAATTTACATCGGAGGAGAGATTAGAAGAACAAAATATGTATAAACAATGACTAAGTGCGGGTGTGATAACCAGCTACTAGGTTTGAAGGATGTAAATGCCAAGAAGAGAGAAAAATGTTTAGGGTTTCAACAGGTGTCTAGTTAGGCGTAATGGGATGAAATGAAGAGAGGAAATCTTTCAGCTGATTCTCCAGAAACTTTCCTAATGCCGAGACTGATTGGACTGCTGAATGGTCCCCAGTAAAATAGTGAAAGCCCTACTGCTGGAGACTGGGATTTTTGAAGGAGCCTAAGGGTGATAGGCTTCCAGACTACATGACAGTTGGGCAGTTAGTCCCAGACTATTAAAGATATTTAGATATTTCTCCATTCAGTCCTGTAAGGCCTAAGTCCCATTTTCAAAGGTTAGGCACTTATTGATTTTCAATAAGACTTAGGCTCCTAATGCCTATGTCACCTTTGGAAATGGGAGTTAGCCATTTAAGTGACTTGGGCCTTGTTATGCGGAGTGGAGTAATATCTAAATACCTTTAAATATACCTATGGGTCTTAACTCACATAGGCCCCTTTGAAAATCCCATTCTTAGTCAATTAGAACTGATTTGTGCTGCAGAATATACTGTAGGGAACAATCCTGTGCTATCTAGGGTAAATGATCTAATAAGGTTTTGTAACTGTTATCACCATCTATGTCAGGAGTCAAGGACATTTCAGACTCTACTAGATGCATAGACACAATGGACCAAATTCATCCCTAGCATAAATCCATAAGATTCATTGGAGTAACAGAAAGGAAGAAGTTGGACCACTACCTAAGGACATGACCCAGATTGATGTGCAGATAATGAGCAATAGACAAAGCTACTCTCAGCAGTCCCCAAACCATGTTTATTTATGAATCGGGTGTAATCAGCAACAAACCGCCCATTCATTTCACAAACTGTATTGTGTAAGTGGAACGAAAATATCCTAATTGGCTTCTCCTAGGTGAATATGTTGTTCTTCTCTTTACAGTCCAGACCTTAATTAACGTGATTGTTTCCTACTAGTGTATTTCAAACTTGTGGTTACATATGGGTGAATTTGAATTTACAATAATCTATCTAATGATTAAACCTTACTAAGTGAAGAGATGCTTAAATCAAGCAGAGTCAAAGAGAGATCTGTGGAAATTTGGCAAAAAGAGTTGATTAAAAGTTTAAAAAAAGAAAGTTGAAACAAACGGCAAGGAACTGCCCTGTAGAATAGAATGAGGTTGAAACTGACAGGCTTCAGTGGGACTACTTGTATTTAAAGTTAAACTTGTGAATAAGTCTTTGCAGGATTAGGACCTGTGAAAGGATGTAAACCCCACATAGAGGAACAAAGGATTAAGAGGCATCTGAGGGCTTTAGTAGCCCACCTTGCAGCATTTGGAAGGTGTGTCAGGCTTGATTCATTATCCGCTCCAGCTGGGGAGGAGTAGAGTCTTCTTCATAAAAGAAAGAAGTAAAAGCTACTTGGAAGGTCCAGGAAAGTGGCCCAGGAAGGAGATACTGAATTCTCAGAAGAGGTAAGGCTTTAAGGTGATCTGACCAGAAGGCTGATTCATGATTCACTCTTCTACAGCGCCTCAGTAATGGTTTACAAGTTAATCATACTGTTTGAACCAAAAAGACCAGCTTCAGCTGAAGCGTTGGGTAAAGCAGGGTTCTTATTTTATTCCTCGTGAAATGGACCATGCTTCACTTTAGAGAGAGAGGAGAGGGTTCTCCCTTGTCAATTAGACTGTCATTGCTATATTAAAATTGTGAGTGAATAACCCTAATTCTCGCTTTCCTACTGTGGTGCTCTTCCTTCCAGCTTTGCATCTGAGGAAATGCACAGTAACATTCTTTTCCTCGGTGATGAATTTTTGTTTTCTGCAATCACGTGGCCACATCCCATAAACAATACAAACAACCCACTCAGGCCATGCGCACATTAAAAATAAATCAATAATGCCTTGTTCTGCAGGGAGCACAAACAAGTGGTCCGATCCTGCACGATGCTGGGTGCCTCCTGCTAGCTGTTGAGCTTCCCCAGCTACAAATGAAATCAATGGGATTCAATATGTCAGTGTTTTGTTTGAGACCTGTCAGGCCTCAACTCCGGTGTGTCCCAGGGAGAATATTCCAGGCCCTGCCTCCTGTCCTCTCAAGGTCATCACTGGGGATAGTCCCTCAGATTTCAGGTATTATGATAGATGGACGCACATATGTCCTCATCCTATATCCCTGATTACCTTTTTACTGGCCTCAGGGAGTGGGGATAGGGTGACCAGATAGCCAGGGTGAAAAATTGAGATGGCGGGGTGGGGGTGGGGGGACATGTAATAGGCACCTATATAAGACAAAGCCTCATATATCAGGACTCTCCCTATAAAATCGGAACACCTGGTCACCCTAGTGGGGAAGATCCCTTTTACCCCATTCTCTGGACACAAGATCCCTGTGCTAGGATCATGTAGGCATTTACCACTCCATCATTTTCTTTGACTTGGGTGGGGTCCCAAGTTTTTTGTTTTTGTAATGTGATGTGTTCAGGACTCCGGTGTTGCCTTTGTTGACTTATGGAATGTACATGCTGCAGCAGACGACACGTGTGGCTCCAGCAAAAGATAGTCGTTTTGATCAGTGACCTTTCATTTCAGTTGCTTCCCCACACACATGCCTAATGTGTACATTCAAACCACCACACCAGCTACTGAGATTGAAAGCTTAGGGTTCTCCAAAGGCTAGAGGGGCTCCTTTGCCGCAGGGATGAGCAGTGTGGAAAAAAAACATTGGAAATGCAGCTTGTGTGATTTATGCCTCTAGGTCCTGATCCCAAATCCACTGAAGTGAATAGGAATCTTTCACTGACTTCAGTAGGCATTGAATCAGACCCTTAATTCCCAGTGCACCTCCTGGATCCCGCTGTGCCTTGGATCCCATGCTGTTTATTCTTTAACTTGTCATTAGTTATTCTGACTTTCTCCTGGATCAGCTGCCATCCCCACAACAAACTATAAGGTCAGTAGGTCCCCATCAGCAGAGATGACAACACCTGTCCTCTACCACGTCACTTAGCAGCCTTTTCATCAAACCACACAAAACAGTAACTTCCCAGAGCATCTGCTAGTAATGCACAAACTGAAGCAATCACTTCATTAACTAGTGCAGGGACCCCTGTGCCTCAACCTTAACTTGAAAGCACCCCACAGAAAAATCATTTTGTTTATGTCCTAATGATGTTTGCCTTGTACAAGCAGCACAGATGTGGATTTGTTCCTGTTGTTCTTTAACAGCCTGGTGCTGCAGTTATTCATTGATGTCTTGGGCTTTCATATGGTGGTGAGATCTGAATTAATGAGGAACCCTTGCAGATGGCTTTGAATGCCTTTTACAAAAAATAATCTTTGCATATTTTTTGGATTTATCATAGAAAATAAAATAATATTTAAGATACTTAGGAGGATAATAAAATTACATCATCTGAAGTTAGAATTCGAACTTGTTTCAGGTGACTAGCGATCATGTCACTAAGCCAGGATATTATAGTGGCAATAATAGTTTCATTAGGGGAAGATTTCATGCAAGAACTCAGAGAATGCAACCTACTCTGTGTGGAAAGAAGTTGGATGTTTGTTGTGTGCATTCTCTGCCATTTAAAAAGAAAATCCCATGCCACAACAGAACCATGATGCTCATGAAAAGGTGGTACATCTTGTTCAGAACAAGCAAGATGGATTAAAGTGCCAGTCTGTACTGATGTGATATGCAACACTCAATATAAAACACCATTATGGACTGAAGAAGTATGTTTTATGGCCCCTGAGAAATGGCATGAATGCACTGGTGGAAATCTATTATACTCTGTGAGGGGAGAGGGGAGGATTGCCCACAGTCTTCATAAATAGTGATCATTATAATTTCATACTTTATCCAATATAATCAGTGCAAGGCATGTGGTACATAAATAAAGTGTCCAAAAATGCTTCCAGTTCATGGGATGGAAATATTCAGTGAACCAGTGAGGAATTCAGGATTATACAGAAGTTCAAGATATTTACTGCCAGCTTTTACATCTTCAGAACTTGCTCTGAAACAGTGATGTGTTGCCAATATTTTAACAAGGGCTTCCTTAAAAAGCTTCTCACTTAGCCCATGATAAACCAGTATCTCAGGGGTGCATGTGCTGCAGAGAGAAGTGGGGGATCTTATTTGTTTCTCCATGTAAACAAAGCACATTCTCATCATAACTAAAGGAAGAGGTAATGCCACGAGGCAGACGCTCATTCTGGGCAGTATTTGGTAGAAATGTTCCTGGAAAATATCCTGGATATATTACAGCACAGTGTTCAATGAGCATAATTTCAAGTAGCATGTGGGGGTGAGAACTTGGGTAGGTGGATCTGTGTGTACCTCCTTGGGAAATCTCTTGCAGATACATGTCTTTGGTGCAATCTGATCCATTCGAAAGGAAAACAATGTGCTCTTCTGAAACATATGCTGAATCTCAGGAATTCTGTCAGGTATGTGTCCAGAGAGGCAGTGAACTCCACCAGTGCCTGGGAAATCACTCCAACCTTTGGGAGCAGAATTATAGCTGTGGGCTTTTGAGAACCCTTAAGAGCCTCCTCCCGCCCATCACAATTCTGCCACAATAAGCCATTGCTAGAGTTTCAGGAGAGATTATTGCAGGCAAGCAGACTGTACTTAGCAGATACATTATATTATAACGGATGGAGTTTTATATCTTCTGTGATCTATCTAATCTATCTACCTACACACACACAAACTTGACTATCAAATGTATTGCTAATTCCTGAGATTGATTCTATAGAACTGCCTCAGACTCCCTTTAACCTATGTTCCCTCGTGGGTGCATCCATCACAGACTAGATGATCTTGCTGTCAGCCCTGCAGGGTAAATTCATGAGGGCTTGTGGCAGGATGTTCTTACAACAGGCTCCTTTTCACAACCTGCCAGAGCCCCATGTGGGTGGCTTTTCACAGGTGGTACAAGATGTGGTTTTCTTTCATTTATTTTCTTAACGTGACCCTGTTGCTGAGCTGTAATGTATGGGGATCAGGGCCAGATTAACTCTCCTATGGGCCCGGAGCTATTAGATTTTGTGGGGGCCCTGGGGATTTGGAGTGGGGGAGTGGGCTCAGGGCTGGGGCAGGGGATTGGGTGCAGGACGGGGTGTAGGCTCCGGCTGGGAGGCGCTTACCTCGGGCAGCTCTTGGTCGGTGGCACAGCAGGGCTAAGGCAGGATTCCTACCTGCCCTGGCTCCGTGCTGCTCTGCTACCTCAAGTGGCCAGCATGTTCGGCCCCAGGGCGGAGGGGACAGGCCACTCTGTGCGGTGCACGCTGCCCGTGCACACAGGTGCCGTCCCCGCAGCTCCCATTGGCCACAGTACCCAGCCAACGGGAGCTGCAGAGCCGGCGCTGGGGGCAGGGGCTGTGCCCAGAGATTGCCTGAACACACTTGCCTAGGGGCCATAGGGGCATATCGGTGAGCTGGTGCTCACAGCTCCAGGCCTGGGGGGCGGGGAAGGGTGCCAAGACTTGGGTACTGGTGTCCAGCTCACGGCGCGGAGACTTGCCACGTGCCAGATGAAAAGAAGCAGTGGGCCACATCTGTCCCGCAGGCCGGCGGGGCCCCCCTTAGCCTGAGGCCCTGGGGCTGCAGCCCCTAAAGCCCCTGCTTAATCCAGCCCTGATAGGGCTATAATATTTCCTTTGGTGCTGGGTGGAAGTGGGAATAGTTTAAGCTTGTTGGTAACATTAGTTAGGCCCAGAATGCTGTGTATAAAGGCTTGATCATACACTTCAAAATAAATAAAATAATTCTAGGGGATCACATTTTCAAAAAATTTAGGATACAACTGTATGGTCTAACTTTTATCACAGTTACTTGATGTTCTTTGTGTGCTGTTGTGGGTCACAAAGATGTAGGTGCATAAAATTTGGCACATACATTATTAGAAAATCTGGCCCTAGATATTTATTCTGTTGTGCTTTCTGAAAATTCAAACTCATTTCCCTGGGATACTGGAAATGCAAACATGCTGAGACAAATCATACTTAAGATACATTCATTCATTCTTCAGAATGAAAAGCGTTTTATGATGTTAAATCTGTTAATCTGGATTGTGTATTGTATGGGTCTTTTCCTAGCTCCCACTGGGCAGGTGTTCACATTACAGAGAAGCACCGCAGTGGATACTAACTGGAAAACTGGTCGGTAGGCTCAGTAGAGAGGCCAAGGTCTGAATGAGTTGCAGAGAGTGAATTATCCTCATACTCTTAAAGTAAAGGAAACAGCCTTCCACTCAGGAGAAGCCCTTGCTGCAGCTTCTCTCTCTCTCTCTCTCCCCCCCCCCCCACCACCAGAAGAGGGGATTTAAAAGGTCACCAGGCAGTCCTCAATTGGATCCAGGTGTCCGTAGCTGACCTGAGGTAACCTCTTTTTCAGCTCATAGAGAAAAGGCCTTTACCATTCTAGGGCTGATATACAGTACCTGCCTTCCACCACTCTCTTATAGCTGTCCGGCCTTTGTCGCAATATGTGCATATATACAGTGCCTCCATCATGTCTTTTGATCCTACCTTAATCTAAATAAAAACAATATTCCAGGCCAAAGGCTCGAGCAGCAACCGTGTAGTAACAGAGCGTTGTGCTTCTTGATCCTAGCTTGAAAGCAGATAAACTTTGCTAACTCTCCATTCCTAGTGAATTTTGACCCTGATCCAGCAAAAATCATCAGCATGTGGTTAATTTAAGCACATACATACTCCCTAGGGGCTATTTGTGTGCTTAAAGCTAAGAACGTACTTAAGAGCAGGATCAGGGCCTTTGTGCATACAAGCCTCGTTAGCTGGGCTTGTTGGTGTGAAATGAATTTCATCCAGGGTGAGTGGAGGAAGCCTGTGAGGTTAGGACCTACTCTTGCATGTCTAATTATTATGCCTGCCACAAAGTTTACTGAATTTTGGCCTTAGGGGTCGTTGAGCTCAAGTAAATAGAATCTTCAGACCCCTAGGGATAATAGTGTTCTCCAGTGTCATAATCAGTTTGGAGAATGAGTTTTTGCTACAGCTTTAAAATGGGGCTTCAAATGCTGGTGGAGTTAATAGGATTTTACATGTGCTGTGAATTTTCAGAACCTATCTGTGCTGTTGTTTGACATGCAAAGTGTGATGTTGTCTTTTTATTAGCAGCACTTCATGTCCGACATATCTCCCTCCTAGCACTGAGGATAGACATCTTAAAAGCAAATTGTAATCGAAATTCTGAGCAGGATGAGATGAGAATTAGCTGCCTGTCTAGTGCTTTTCTATTTATCTCCAAATGTCAGCACTCTGCACTGGAAGTTTGATAGGGAGGCATCTGCTGTTCCAGACTAGAGAATTAGCAAGCATGAGAAATGGGGTTGGGAGGACTGGGGACTAATTGAATCACATTGCTTGACAATACTGTGGAATATGCTCATGGAAGGCCAAAAGAAGTAAAAAGTGTGACTGCAGCAGGAAGGACAGTCATGATAATTTCCAGATAAGTCCTTTATGCAAATTCTTATAGTATCTAATACCTGTGCTACAGCAGACACCCTGTAGATAGCAAGTACCATACAATAAACCAGTTCCATTGTAGCTGAATTTGATTTTGGTTATTTGCACAATGGTGATTTCTCGAATGACAATTCCCTGGGATAGTTGTGATGGTATTTTCAGGATTGACCTGTGGTGTTTTTATCAATCTCAAAACGTAACAAAGGCATGGCCTGTGATAGCACCAAGAGTGGCTGTAGTTTTACATTTGATATATCTGGTTACAGGCTATTGTGGACAGGTATGAGATAGTATACAAAAATAAGTCTCCCCTCATGTCTCACTGGCTTATGAAGCAACATGAATAACCAGGGTAGTGAAAGACCTTGAAATAGAGCTGTCAAGTAACCGAAATAACCCACGACCAAAGGTTGCTATTGTTTTTAAAGATTGTGTAGGAGGTTTCAATTGACTGCAGTGGTGGTGAGTGATAATTCCCTACTTGTCATGATATCTCATGATGGTCCATGGGACTCCAAAGCATCTCTATTAAAATAAATTTTTCAGAAAATAATAGCATAAAATGTTACATTTTACTGCGGTGTCTTGGATTAGTATTAGAATCTGGTGTTAGATATAATGGGCTACATAAGTATTTAGTGTAAACTGGATTACCAACAGAAATAAATAATTTGTGTTCATGGTAACTTATGGACCCATTCAGGGATATAATGTTTGGAACTGAAATTAAGAAGTGTCACCCTGTCAGTAATCCTAAAACATAGTGAGGACTCTTCACGACACTAAGAGAAGAGTTAAACATTCATTTTTCCAATCTGTACATATTTTGGCTTAGTATATGTCATCAATTAAGCATCAGATTCTACAGAAATTCTCACGCCTCTGCTTTACGTCAATAAAGCAGCCCCAAGGCAATTATTTGATGCATCTGTGGATTGGAGACCTCTTTTCTTTTTACTTGGGTACTAAAATGTCAGCAGCAGCTCTTTGGCTAAAACATAGGGAAATTGATTCCTCTAAAATTAGTATTCTTTATTTTTATTTCCCATCTACTGCAACTCCATTTTAAATGGCAGAAGGGTTCAACGTTCTCCAAGTTGTGCTTCCAGTTTCTCTTTGGAACATTGTTTATCCTACTAATATAGCTACTTGTAAGAGTATATACAAAGTGGTTAAAATGTAGAAATTAATGAACTCTTACTAATGCAGATTATCCTTATTATTAGATCACATTCTGGCAAATTTATCAAATGTAAATGTTTATTTGCCCTAATAGTATCTTTATGCAGATCAGTAATAGTATGTCACAGGTCAGATCCTAGCGTTCACTGCAAAACTTAGACTTTTAGGGTAAAATTTTCAAATACACCTAAATGACACAGGAGACTAAGTCTCATTTTCAAAAGTGACTTCAGATTCTAAATCCTTTGAAAATTGTAACCTTTAATGGCATGATTCCAGCACCTGAATATCAACTCTTAGTAATCAGATTGTCAGATATTAATCTTGTAATTTTATGTACAAAATACAAGTTCAATTGTGTGCCTTTTTCACAGAATTTCTGAGATTGCACATGTAAAGCAGGGTAACTGTACAATTAGGTACTATTAGGTATATACTTACACCGTTACCTGATTTGCAGGTGTAATCACAGTAAATGTATGTTTTTAGAAAGTCACTATATGCCTTAACATTTTTGAAAAGTATTAACCTAGGAGTCAAAGACTATACAACCTAATTTTATCTATCATATAGGTTTGCTTCAAAGCTTTAGCTTTTGTGAAACATATTTATCCTATGACTTGCATGGCTAAGATGTGGTTACTAATTCAGTGTCGCTTCTAAGATACAGTCTATGAATGAGAATGTATCCTTTTCCCTTACAAAAAGTCTTATAAAAGTCAATAGGGATGAAGTTTAATAGTTCTATAGAATATAGTCTAAAACCTATATAGTTTAATAGGAAATGAGGTATTTCCTCTATTTTTAACCTTCCTCTGGAAGTCTATAGCAGTAGAATGTTGTTATTCTTTCATATGGTATTTGAAAAGCAAATGTAATTATAATTGAATTTTAAGATTTGAAAGCCATTCTAATGCTCGGGGGTAGCTAAGTGGATCCCCCTTTGCCACCACTGTAAGCATGAATGGGACAGTTGTCTGTAATGTGTCACATGATCTGTACCTCATCACAATCATAATTTGGTAATTCTTTGATTTTTCTGTTTGTGGAGGAGATATCCACACCTTCCATGCATTGTCTGAATGCGGTTGAGTGCAGTCCCCTGCCTGAGGGGAAGGGAGAATCCTGGGACTGTTACAGTCCAAAAAAATGGACAAGATAACCAGAGACAGGATATAATTTTCTATTAAATTCAATAGAACTTCCCCGTAAATAATTAGTGTTGAACCATACTGTGTTATATGAAGAGGCTTTTATTAATGTACCATAACAAGCATCATTATTGTGTGAAAAATTCCGGGTCCTGATTTAGTTATCAAGTAGTAATCCTGTAAAAAAATTCTGTCCCGTGCGTTCTCCAATGTTTAAGTTCAATACATTAATTATAAAGCTTTCTCCTCTGAAATCATATAATAATGTGTCTGTCTTGGATAGATAGCAGTCCAGTAACATTTAATTTATTGTGTTTTCTCATTTGGGAATCTGAGAAAGCTCTTCCTTATGTTAACATTCAGAGCTTTCTAACTCATAAATTCATAAAGAGAAGCTCTTTTTTCATTCAGACTCAGATATCACTGTGATGGGTTCCTCCCAGGGTGCCACCTGGAAGTGGGATACCACTGAGCACCCATGACCCATCAGTCTGGGCTCACTTAACACTGTACTGCTGTCTCCAGCCTGCCAAGCCCTCGCACAGGCTCCAGCCTGCACTTTAACCAACACACATATAGGAAGGGATTGGGGGTGAAAGTAACTGAGGCCACTTACCGGTGCTGGGGGGTTGGCTCGGCCTCCGGAAGGGGCGGGGCCTCTGGCAGAAGGGGCGGGGCTGATGGTCAGCATGCCCTAGCCAGCCCCAGACCCGTGCTGCCCGGGGCTCCTGTGTTGATTTAAAGGGCCCAGAGCTCGAAGCAGCAGCGTCCGGAGCCCTGGGCCCTTTAAATCACTGGCACCATGGCAGCTGCTCCCTCCCTCCCAGTCAGCAGTGGAGGGGGGGGTGAAAGGGACAGGGGTTAAAGCGCTGCAGGGTCCTTTGCCGCAGCAGCACTTTAACATTGCTGCCCCCCTCATCAGCGGCCCCACCAACGGGGGTGGAGGGGGCGGCGCAGCAACGTTAAAGCGCTGCCGCGGCAGCGCTTTAATGTCCCTGCCCCTTTTGCCTTCCCTGTTGGCGTCTCTGCCAGTACGGACCCTACCAGCAGGGCTGCCAATGGGGGGAAGGGGTGGCAGCACTTTAAGGACAGTCCTTTGCTGCGCCAGCGCTTTGAGGATCCTTAAAGCGCTGCTGCAGCGAAGGACCGTCCTTCAGCAGCGCTTTAACATCGCTGCCTCTCTCCCGCCCCCCTAGTCGGTGGCCCTGCCGGTACAGACCCCACCGGCAGGGCCCCTGACGGGGGGGCAAAGGGGGCAGGACATTAAAGGGTGTGGGCTGGTGCAGGTTCTTACCGGTATGGAGTACCAGCCCGTACTGGCTCACTTTCACCCCTGGCAGGGATACACCTAGCTGCAGTTCCATACAGATGCTGTGATCAGCTCTGCATGGGGAGGCTTCAGCTAAGGAACTTCCCTGCTAATCAGGCATGCAGCCCCCTCTGGAGTGAAACCCCAAAATTATAGCAGCTTGCACTGCACAGGGAACTGTGCGGGGTAAGTTCATGAAATTTGCCCCCTCCCTCAATGTGGAGAGGAAATATACAACAGCTTTCTGCCCCAGGTATGACTTCCACACACACTGGTTTTAGACAAAGCAAAACATGTTTGTTAACTACAAAAGAGATTTTTAAGTGATTATAAGGGACAGCAAACAGATCAAAGCAGATTATCTAGCAAATAAACAAAACACACAAACTAAAGTTAAAATACTAAAGAGATTGGATATGAATAGCAGATCCTCACCCTACATAATGATACACAGAGGCTGCAGATTCGTAAGGGACAAGCTGCACTCGCTTACAGGTTGAAGTCCCCAGGTGTTCCATTCACAGGCTAAAAATCCCTTTAGCCTGGGTCCAGCACTTCCCACAGTTCAGTCTCTCTGTTCCTTAGGTGTTTCTAAGAGTCTCTTTGGGTGGGGAGTCAGTGAAGAACCACGGTGATGTCACTCCCCTGCCTTAAATAGCCTTTGTCTCAAAGCTTGGTTCCCACGCCAGTCAGTGGAAAAACAGTGGTATCCCAAGATGGAGTCCAGCACCAGGGGACCTGATCACATACCCCTGTAGGGTCACAGCAGCCATAACTCAGAGGCTGTTTGTAGCATCCTTAGGAATGCTCCCCCCTCCAGTGGGAGATAAGCTTCTTCTAAGGCCTATTGTTTTCTCCTAATGCCTCATTAACCTGAATGGGCCCTTCCCAGCCAGCCATCTGGACTGGGGGCCTTTTGCCTAGTGGGCATTCCCCAGGTGTGAACACATTAGTAATACAGATACATAGTCAATATTCCTAACTTCAGATACAAAAATGATACATGCATACAAATAGGATAATCATATTCAGTAAATCATAACCTTTCCAATGATATCTCACATTACCTATATTGCATAAAATACCTCAGAATTATGCCATAATCATATCATATATAATAATATCACTATGAAGAATATGGGGTGCAGTGTCACAATGACAATCAGCAGATATTCCTCTCCCCTCTTTCCCCAATCATCCACTAGCTATTTGTAGTGCATCGGAACTGGGTAGTATCCCTTTCAATAGTTTGAGCCCTCAAGTGGACTTTATTGTCTTCTTTGTTTCAGACGGGACCAGAATGATGCCAGAGTAGTAGTATGTATATGTAGTTAGGGCTTGCATGTTGTATTTACTTACATGGGGGTTATTTGGAACCCTGGTGTTCCTATGTGGTTTCTTCATGTTACATCTGTGTGAAGAGCAAAAGACGTTAACAACATTGTTACAGCACTTTCTGTACATTTTCTCCTGTGATGGAAGATACATTTTCTGAAGATAGTGTATATCACATCACTGGTTTTGCATGATTCTGCATGCCGCTTGCCATGTGAATTGGTGAGGTACACAGGGTTGTGTGGGTCTTCTGCACCAGGGTGAATTTTTATGTCATTTCAAGCAGCATCCGTAACTCCAGAGGATCCTTTAATTAGTTCAAGAGCTTCATGTGCACTCTCTCACCAAAGAGAGAATCTCATAAACAGAGCATGTTTCTAACCTATTGTATTCACCTTCAGCTGACACTGAAGTTAATGAGAGTAGCATGTGTTTAGCACGTCTGGAATACAGGTCCTATAGGTCTATCTAGTGTAGTGAACTTCTTTCTGATTTTTTGAGCTATGCTTCAGGCTGCACACGTCATTTAATAAGTTAATTCATTAACACCTTCTAAATGCTTTGATTAAGTGGTTTTTACTCACAAGTCATCTGTTGCAGGGTTATGAAAATACTGACATGGCTTCTATCTTCTCCATTCAAAGACATCCATTTTGCTCAAGATCGAGGAACCTTGGGAAGGCAAGAATGGAGGAAGCTTGTGTTGCACTATGACTTTGGGTGGAATCAAACCTAGGACAACCTCTAGATCTAAAATTATGAGCCTCTACTGCCTGAGCTAAAAGACCCAGTGCCATTAACCAGGGAAGTAGAAGGATAATCAGCCTCAATATGTAGGTCAGCCACCACTAGAGGGTGACAGTATGTCACTCAGAGCCTGTGTAGGTCACACACAGGCTGCAGCTATTGGGTTGTACCATCAGTGTGAATAGGGAACTTGACTCTCTCCAAGGGCTGTCAGTCTGCTTCTCTTCACAAACTCTAAATTCTCTCTCACAAACCCAATGCTCCTTCCTCCCCCCCAGTTTTTCTTTCCAAGCTAGAAACCATTTTCAAACCATTTTTCTCAGTGTTTTTATGATCCTTAGTAACCATATCAGCTGTACTATTTTTACCAAGCATTGCACAGGGCCTGCATAGCATGGAAAACATGCCAACTGTGCTATTGCATATCCCCACATTTTTATTGCGTCACTGAGCTTGAGCTCTGGCTGTCCTTCGCTGCCATTCTAGGCCTTTATTTGTTGTTATTTACATCAAACATTATCTGATCCCCAAATCATCCTCCCCATAAATTCACCCAAGTTACACAACTGTGCTTTAAGCCTTAAGGCAGCAAGTCAGATGCTTTTCAGATTGGCAAAAGCTTCAACCCCCTCTCTCCTTTGCTATGTCCTGTAGCAAGGAATGTATCTTTCATATGTCTTGTCTTTCTCTGCTGAGCAATGTATCTAAAACTTCCAAAGAATCACCTCTGGCCTGTCCTTTTCCGCTTCTTCCATGTATTGTATTAAATAATGTGATTAAAACACCAATGGTCTGTGACCCATCATTATAAGTAGAAGAGGTACTTTCTCTTTGCTGACCCTCTGATTGCCCTGATTGCTGCACTAAACAGCATACAAAGAGTTATTCCCTCTCCCTGTCTCCTCTCTCCCCACCGTCTATTGTACTTGGGAAGTGTCTTTCCTTTGCTCTTTTTTGTTTGGTCTCCTCCTGTCCCAGTTTCTGCTCCCCCATGCCCTTGGCTCCTTGTCCCAATCTACTCCCTCCCATTCCACACTGCCCCCGGCACAGACAACAGCACCCCAGAGCAGCAGTTGTAGGTAAAACTGCTCAGCCCCAGACTGGAGCAACATGTCCGGCAGTCATTCTCTCATATCTGCACAGAGCACGTGTAATTTATTGTCTTTCAGAAAATAGCTAGAGTCCATTCTAAATTAGCTGTAAGATGTGCAGGGCAGACTCTCCAAAAGTAAGTAAGTAAACAAAACACTTGATAGAGGCAGATAATATCAACATGACAACAGACAGCCATTGATAGACCTATCCTCCATGGACGTATCTAGTTCTTTTTTTAACCCGGTTATAGTCTTGGCCTTCACAACATCCTCTGGCAAGGAGTTCCACAGGTTGACTGTGCGTTGTGTGAAAAAATACTTCCCTTTGTTTGTTTTAAACCTGCTGCCTATTAATTTCATTTGATGGCCCCTAGTTCTTGTGTTATGAGAAGGAGTAAATAACACTTCCTTATTTACTTTCTCCGCACCAATCATGATTTTGTAGACCTCTATCATATCCCCCCTTAGTCGTCTCTTTTCCAAGCTGAAAAGTCCCAGTTTTATTAATCTCTCCTCATAGATTTTCTCTCCTCATATACGAAACTGAAAACAGGGTCTTATAATGGAAAGTGTGGGGACCAGCTTCATAATAGGCAGTGCTCCCAGCCTCACCAATAAATAATATATCTAAAGTGTCAGGAGTTTGGTGCATATCTAGAATAAATTTCCAAACCTTTTGGGGATTTCTCCATCAGTAACAAGATCAGCTGCTGGGGACTTTTACATCCACAGTAGCTGATTTCCCAAGGCACATGCTGGTATATAGACCCTGCATGCCTGAGACTAGAATTGTCTCCATGTTACAGAGATGGGATTCTAGTAAGAAACATTATATTGCGTCTATCTTCTTCAAACGAAAAGTAGAGGCTAGTTGTATATTAACCCAAATTACTGCTTCTGATTGTCAAAGTTAGTTGATTAGGAGAGAGATTTAAATGGACTACTGGAAAGAAGTGATCAGCTCTAGTAGTGTATTGGATTTATTACCTAAATTCACCATTTTTGCAATGCTGAACACTGTTCCTAATGCTGTTTCTCTCATCTGAAGCTCCAGCATGCTTCTTTCACTACCACAGAACAAAATCTACCTTTCTAATTTCTCAGAAATTAATCAATCTATTTATCAGATAACAAATAATACTTTATATACCTGATAAACACTCAGGGCAACTAAGTCTTAAGAATGAGTTTACAAAAAGGGTACTCTAAAATGGGACTGAATCTGTGTAAATCAGGATTAATTGCAATGAATGTGTAAAACTAATGTCAGATGAAAATCAGGCCCAGTACATTTTGAAAATTAAATTAAAAGGGGAGTTGATTTTTTTTATTTTGTAGTTCTACTGAACCTCAGTATGTCAAAACGTCTATATACTCTAGTGCACACTGTGTCGGAGTGTTATAGTCCTTCATTCTAAATGAGGAAAAAACTTTGTGGGCACAGAATGGACTGGGAACATTTAAGTGCTGGTTTGTTTTATCTTTGCGGTTTCTCCTTAGTCTTTCCATTAAGCTCTTCCTAAACTTGGAAGCTTTTTTTTTGTTTGTTTAAAGAAAAGAAAAAGGAAGTTTTTCAGACATTTTCCCTGAGGTGCTATAGCCCTGAGATTACAACACATTCTGAGATTACAACACATTCTGAGATTACAACACATTCTGCATATCAATCGATGTATTTAATTTGAAATTTCAAATTAAATACATCGATTGATATGCAGAATTTCAGGATAAAATTACTGCATGATTTAGGAGGGGCCAGATCTGTCTTTCTCGATGTACTTATCTAGCCACCATGACCCTAATATGAGTATCTCACAATCATTAACGTATTTCTTCTCACAGCACTCCTGTGAAATGTGGAAATTCTAAAATCTCCATTTCACAAATGGGGAACTGAGGCACAGAGAGACTAAAGCTATGTCTACACTACCACTTTCGTCGGTATGGACAGTGCTATGTCGGTGGGAGAGTTTCTCTCGCTGACATAGCTACAGCCGCTCATTGGGAGTGGTTTAATTATGTCAACAGGAGAGCTCTCTCTCATCAACACAGAGGGGCTACACAAGAGCTCTTACAGTGACGCAGCTGCGTTGGTACAGCTGTGCCGCCGTAGGCTCTCTCGTGTAGACTTGGCTTAAGTGACTTGCCCAAAGTCATGTAAGAAGTAAAACAGGGAATTGAACTCAGGTCTCAGAAGTCCAAAGCCAGCCATTAACCCATTAGACGGTGCCCAGCTGTGCCCACAGGTGTGCAAATGGAAGACAATACAAGATGTTTCCTCCTTTGTGTGCCTCTGTGCAGCGGCTGAGCAATAACTGCCATACTCCCAACAGCCCTGGGGTACAAGACCCCCAAAGGTGTGTGAAGGAGTTGAGGCCATTGACCCGCTCACCTTCTGCACTGGGCATGCAGAGGGCATGCAGACCTGGGCATGCAGAGGGGAGTGTGCTGCATTCTCTGGAAGGGTGTAGCAGCAGGCATTTGTCCCCCCTATACCAGGGATCCCCAAGAGAGGTTCTGCCTCCCTGAGCAGCCTGAGTCCCATCCAGTGGTACAGCTCTGCAGTGCCCAAAGGCAGGCCAGTGCCTATTAGGCCTGGCTAAGCTGTAGATGCCTATGCTGTAAGTAGTTAACACTTCAGCTGTAGCAAAGCTCACCGCGTAAGTGATAAAATACATTGCTCAGAAAAGAGTGAATTTCGGGTGATGTCTTTTGGCAACTGAATTCATTGGGCAGGTACCTTTGTAAAGACAAGTGATCCACAAAGTATGTCACAGTCCTGAACCCTTAAGAACCCATCTGGCATTTCCTGCCCTGCAGGGCGGATTCTACAGAACAACACTGAATTCCTATGGAGCACCCACAGGGCAGATGGTATATGAAGTCTCCAGGATTGTGTCTAATCTAGGTGGCAGTGATATTACACTGCACACCATGCAGTGTAAACCCTCTCCTGTCAAGCACAATGAGATGGGCCTTGCACCATGCAAGGAGGCTGAGATCTTCAAAGGAGCCAATGGGAGCGAGGCACCTATATCTCATTGAAACTCAACGAGGTTGGGCGTAATTTTGTGGTCACTGATCTCACCGGCTTCCAATGGGTCTTTTGCCCGTAAATCCCTTAGACCTCTTGAGAGTCCCAGCTTAAATTCTAAACCGCCTTGGTCAGTTATTGCAATTGAACTGATTAAAATAGAACAAATGGGGAAAACTGAAACTAGGACATGAACATCATTATGCCAGTGATCATCTTCCTCCCCTTCTTCACTCCTCCTTGCTTTTTGTTATTATCTTCCCTGCAATGAAGGCCATCAAGGGCAAAAATACCTGCCCACCTCTGTACCCACATCTGGGCTTGCTTTCTGACATGAGACTTCCGTGTAATCAAAGTTCCATTTAATGCAGTAAGGGAAATGGCCTGAGCCAGTCCAGAAGTAATGCAGGAAGCTAATCTGTTAGTGTGGGGCTGGGCAGGGGATGTAGCCCTACATTCGTAGGTACCAAACAGATACCTTCAAACAATAAAACTGTCACCATTGCACTGGGAATTCAATTAATAATAAATTATGCTAGTCAAGGTATGGACCAATAAGGTTTACTTTACCTGCCCTTATTGTCCCTAAGACAATTCTAGAGCCTGAATATATGATTTCCTGGGAAATGATGGTGTTCATCATTTCCCAGGAGGCGTTCAGCTCCTCACAGCAGCATGCCCTTAGAAAAGGTTACTAAGCTGTAAACCATAGCAACACAGTCCTATAAACTAGTGAGCCACCATACCTAATCAGCTGACCATTGTGCCTTATCACCACATATTCTGAAAAGGCACTTGAGAGCAATGAGATAGAGGGTGATTCTCCAGCACACACACAATAAAAAAAAAAAAGCTGGTTGGGAAATATGTATTCCTCTGTGGAAATTGAATGGTAGAGATTATGCAGAAACCATGACAATATCAATTCGAAAAAGATAACCAAGACAGGATGACACCATATCACACTGTAAGCTGTTTAGAGCTGCCTCAATGAAAAAGGTTTTGTGCTGACAGAATTACGCTAGCAGCCATGACATATCAGCAGAGGCAGACTTAACTATTGCAGATGTACAGATGACACGGTGCTTAGTTCAGAGGATTCTGACACCTGCCAGGTCTTGGATCGAAAAGGGACGAAAGGGGAAATAAAAGGACTGGAAAGCCCATGGTGGTGGAAGGCCAGAGTTGGCCATGCCTGGCACAGAACCAGAGCTCTATTCTTCGCTGTTAACATGAAAGACCAGATTGTTACTGGCTCTGGATAGGTTAAAAAAGTAGTGGACCTTGATTCACACCCCTTGTGTAGCTTTGTAGGGCTGAGCACAACCCTAAGGCTGTGTGTTCTTGAGAAACACAAGTTGCACCAGAAATACAGACAAGGAGCAAAGGCAGGGAAGGGCCATGAAAGCATCCTCCCCTGTAATGTCCAGCAAAGCTGACCTGGGATGAGAGAAATAAGTGGACACTGCACCATGTCAAAGATAGTACAACGGCCATGTTTACTTAGGCATTGTGCTTTTCTCCAGCAGGCTGTCTACTGAAGTTCCCACTGAGGTCATGCGCCTGTGCACTGCCCTCTAGTGTTGCTTGTGGCTTACAGTCACGTTTAGCCCTAGTAGTAATTACATGTGCACATCAAGGATTCTAATTGTAATTCATGCAGATCACAAGGTGCAGGAGGAGTAAATAAGAGCTTGTACATTTTGCCAGCCTTGACATTTCCATCTCTGTGACTGAATGGACTGACCAGTTCATCTGATTTCATTTTAACTTCCTCAACAGCCTTTGTGTATTTTGGTAAAATGTTGCTTTCTAACTTAGTTTTAGCAATGTGCAGGTATGAAATATTCCCAGCAAAAATCAAAACCTCTCTAGAATTTTAAGGTGTATTTTTGTTTTGTCAGTTTTTTGTATTTCATTACAAATTAAAAACTGGGCCCATTTAGTTGGAAAATTTTGCCACCTTTCTTACATATTTGCTTAAAAAATGAGCCCTCTTTAGTGAAAATCAGGCAGTTTTCAAGTCAAACTGGGCATGCTAAGGACACGCCATGCCCCCAAAAGCTTATGGTCTAAATAGACCAGCCAGGCAAAGGGTGGGAGAAGGGATATAATATTGAACACTCGTATATAATTTATATATATAGTCAGCTTTATACATTCTGTTACCAATAGGTCTGGATAAAATTTTGACAAAAGTATTAATTGAAATTTTAAATATTGATGAATAAAGGGGAAAAATCATGAATGTTCACCATTTTATTATCAACATATACACCAATGTTTAATTCTATAGCAGCGTCTCTCTCCAATATCTCACTTTATCTGCCTTTATCTCCCATTAACTTCAGTGGGTGTAAAAGTCACTCAGCACCTTGCAAGATCTGGCTGAATAGTGGCAGAACACGAAAGGCATAATCCATGCGCCTAAGCATTATTCCACCAGAAGAATGAGTGGAAGTAAAGATGTTGTTGATGCTAAATTAAATTCTGATGAACATTTTTAACCTACAAAATGTGGTTGTTTTTAATGTCGATTTATTACAAAGCTGTCTTATGCAAATGAATTAGCAATGAAAATGATGGCAAACTTTCAGATTCTTTGCATGTTTGGAAGATTTGTGTCAATGTCTGAAAACACATAAATAGTACAAAGAAGTGAGTGAAAAAGGAAATAAATTCTAAGACTGAGAACGTAGAAAATTAAAGCTCTGTGTTAGAAAAATAAGACTGAAGGCTCTTCTTCATAAAACACAGGTGAAAGAAGGTAAAATTTTGGGACTACAGAAAACATTTTGGAGGTCAAAATAGTAAGTCCTACAAGGTGTAGAGAAAGCCCAGTGGGGTGGGGCAGCCCCTTATGTCTCATTGAAATCAGTGGGATGGCAAACACCTTTTAGGTCTGTAAAACCTATGTTACCTATGTGACAAGTAATATGCTATATGGGTGAAATCCACCCTTGCATAGAGGCACTTTGTAATGCAGGCTAACCCAGTTTAGCTCTGTGTCTTCCTCTAGTGGCTAGACCACATATAGCATTTCATAGTCCACTACTGCCTCTGAGTGAACGGACCTAGTCTGTCAACGCAAGAAGTATCCGAATAAAAAATACCTTTATACATTGTCATCCCATGTATCACTCCAGCCCCATTTTGGTCCTGATCCTACTCCCGTAGAAGTCAATGGGGGTTTTGTTACTAACTACAATGAAAGCAGGCCCTGTATCTCTTGCTTCCTTACTATGTACCTCAGAGCTTAATTGGAACATAGGGTTTTGATCAAGCTGTCTCTGGGTGAGGCAGCTTCTCCCTAAATAAATAACTGGTATACAATGGACTGGCAAGGGAATTCAAGCCAGCTCAGTAAAAGAGGCATGACTACCAAAAGCAATGCACGCCCTAGGGAAACGGGTAATAGTTGCTAATGTGTCGGTACAATATGAATTTACTAGTGCATCAAAGTTTTATTCGTGGTAGCAGTTCCTGAAAGAATACGACAAAGCAATAAATAGAATGTTAACAATTTCCTTCCGCATCACCCCTCCCCTTAGATATTTGTTTCAGAAATTATTTGTTTTTGCACAAACCTTGTTCTCATTACCTTTTTATTAAACAAGCCACTAAATAATATTTAGCTATTTTTCCTGCCTGCTTAATCCCCATGTTTTCAAATAGATAAATCTTGTATAATTAGCTGTAGCTTTGGAAAATCGTAATGCCTGACGGGAATGAAATGAAGCATTGCTCTCAGCCGAGAGAAAGTTAAACAGCAGCAAAACACCAGTTTTCATGTTTTGCACCATCATGTGTAGAGGGTTGGAAAATGAGCCCAAGTTTTGGTTATAAAAAGGCTCAGTGTCTTTCATGCTGGCTTTTTAGGACCTAATCCAAAATCCATTGAAGTCAATGAGAGTCATTAAATTGACTTCAGTGGGTTTGGGATCAGGCCCTTTATTTGAAGCTTTTCGGGTGAGGGGCCATCTCACTCTGTGCATATAGAGCACTTAGTACAATGGGGCCCTGATCCTGGTTGGGGTCTCTTGGCAATTTTGTAATACCAGCAAAAGATTACGTATATCCATTAGTCCAGTTCCCAGTGAACATGTTTCTCTGTAATAAAATATTAAAGGCCAAAACTGTATCAGTGAAATATTAAGGTTGCATAACTAAAACTTCACCAAGTAAAGATAAAATACTAACGGTGCTAATTCTATTGCCTTGTCCTTCATTAGGCTTTAATGATGGCCACGTTAGTCAGGGTGAATAGGGATGATGAGAGGCTGTGTAAGGAAGAGAAAAGTGGTTGGGCTAAGGAGTTGGTGGGACTAAGGGACTGGGCCAGCTAACACTTCCAGTAGTTCTGTTGGAACCAGGATGGATGTGTCCAGCAAAGCAGACTATGGCCCTGTCTGCCTTCTATCAGCAGGCTTTTGATGGAAGAAGCACTGTTAACAAGACCAGTTGTCCAGCATGATTCCCTCAGGACCTCCTACCACCCCTGTTTGGGCAGTGTAATATATCACCTTCCTAGCAGATAAGTAATCGCACCCTGGATGTTTTGTTGACATCAAGAGGTATATATTACACTATACATCTAACAACTGGAATAGAAAATCCTAACTAACTAGCGATAGGAAGCATCCCATTGCCTCTAGTCCCCATGGCTCATAAGTTTCTTTGTTTCATTTTCCATAATCTGCCTTCACTATGGCAATATTTGAACATGTGAATATAATTTGCTTTTAAATAGCCATTGACTAGACATCCTTCTTCTTTAAATTACAAAGGCTTAGTAAGAGAGGTGTCATTAAATTCTGGCCTCATACAGTAAGGGTCCTAGCCACTGCCCGTTGTAGACAATAGAAAGAATCCCATTGATTTCCCTGGGAGTTAGATGAAGCCCTAAGTGCACAGCATGCTTTGATCACATTGGCCAGTGTGACTAATCTAGCCATTAGACAGTGACTTGCTCTGTATAAAGTTCTCCATTTCTGGGGAGTTAAAATGTCCTGTGTGGTCAAAAGGATTTTTTATCCCTAAAGGGAATGCTTAGGCACACCATTTGCTCTCACATCATGGAGCTAAAAGGCTAATTGTTCTTACATCCTTTCAACTATGGGCCTTATGGAACAATTATAGTGGCTTGGTACAGAAACCGAAAAGCTTCTATTTAGGATCATTTATGTTTTGTGCCAGAGAAGACCTGGCCCATTTGATTTTCGCAGACACACGTTACTTTTTCTGCATTCTGGAATGATGCCTTCAGTTCCATTGGGCAAGCTTCCTCATGGCCAGCTAGCTGCATTAAGAAAATAATATTATTAATAATGGATTTGATGGGGTGAAAGTGAAGTATTTATTTAAATGATGATTGTTATGGCAGATTGTATTGCACCGGTTAGTACAGGGTTTCTCAAACAGGGGTCACTGCTTCTGTAGGGAAAGCTGTCAGGTCGGTGTGTTTACTTGCCCTGTCCGCAGGTCCGGCCAATCGTGGCTCCCACTGGGTGCGGATTGCTGCTCCAGGCCAATGGGAGTTGCTGGAAGCGGCGGCCAGTACGTCCCTCGGCCCACGCCGCTTCTAGCAGCTCCCATTGGCCCGGAACAGCGATCCGCGGCCACTGGGAGCTGCGATCGGCCAGACCTGCGGACGGGGCAGGTAAACACACTGGCCCGGCCCGGCAGGGGCTTTCCCTACAGAAGCAGCGAACCCTGTTTGAGAAACCCTGGGTTAGTAGGATACCTATTCATCTGTTGCAGTCATGGCTTTGCCTCCTGCAGTACATCAGAAACAGAGACTCTACCAGATTCTGATCTCCTTGGAACTACTTCAGAGCCACACCAGTATACACAAGAGCAGAATATCAATGACCATGCTGATTTTGTATCCTGCATATGAACACCACATATAGTAGGGGTCGGCAATCTCTGGTACGTGGCTTGCCAGGGTAAGCACCCTAGCGGGCCGGGCCAGTTTGTTTACCTGCCGCGTCGGCAGGTTCAGCCGATCGCGGCTCGCACTGGCTGCGGTTCACCATCCCAGGCCAATGCGGGTGGTGGAAAGCGGCACGGGCCAAGGGATGTGCTGGCTCTGGCTTCCTTCCATCCCCATTGGTCTGGAGAGGCGAACCGCGGCCAGTGGGAGCCACGATCGGCTGAACCTGCCGACGCGGCAGGTAAACAAACTGGCCCAGCCTGCCAGGGTGCTTACCCTGGCAAGCCGCGTGCCAGAGGTTGCCAACCCCTGACATATAGCATCCGTTCTACTAGAAGGATTAAGAAATAGAGTATCTTATGTTCACTTCAAACAAAAACTTGGTACAAATGAGTATATCTCTGTATTACTGCCCCTGAGAGAGACAGATGGATAGATGTATGTAGTTTATTATTAGATTAGGTAAATATCTAGATCAATGTTACCTTTCCCTTGCCACCTTCTTCCCTTGTGTTTCTGTTTGTCCCTTCCTCCTTATTGGTACTTCATTGCTTTGAGACATCTAGTTATGTATGAAGGGGGAACAACAAAAAAGAGAGAAATCAGTAGAACTGGTTTTAAGCTTTTAAGTCACTGTGCTCCAAACATGCATCAAAGCATGCAACCATCAAAACAGCCTGATCCAGAGTTCATGAAAACATTTCCACTTCAAACCATCAAAGTTTCACATTTTTAAAGAAAATTTGCCTTCTGCGTCTTGGAAAAAACAGCAAGATGAAATTGACTAGGAAATGTGGCCATTTTTATATTGTTATCCAGCAAAAAGGATCAGGAGTGGGAATATTATGTCAGAGGCCTCTGCCTTCTCCAGATTTCTGCATCTCACAGCTCATAAGCTTTGGTCCTCTTAGAGAGAGAGCAGTTCTTCCTCTATTCATGTGATCCTTACTACTGTAGTGTCCTTGCTCCCACAAACATTAAGGAAGGTATGATTTCAATACCCCGTGAGACAGGGAAGTACTATTTTCCTTAGTTAATAATATTAGAGGTGGGAAAATGAGGCACAGAGTGATCACAGGCTTGATTTTGACAAAGTGCTCACCACCCAAACTCCAATTAATGTCAAAGAATGCCAAATTATGTCAAAGAAGCCTCTGTCAACCAGGTCTAAATTGGCTTGCACAAGGTCATACAGTCGAAGCCAATCCTTCATCCCTGTCCTCAGTTCAATAAATCTCTCACTGAAATCATGGGACCACATTCTTAGATCCTTGCTCAGTATTTACTCCATACTTACGCAGGCAAAACCTCCTATTAAGGTCAATGAGAGGTTCTTGAGAAAAAATTGCGCAAGGACTGGGGGTATGAGGTAGGCTATTGACAAGGTTGCTTTGCTACAGGAAGACAGTACCATCACAGATCAGAAAGAAGAAGCAGCAGCCCCATCCCCTTGCAAGCAACCATGGAACACAGAAAATCTAGCAGAGAAAGATGAAATGGCTGGAAGTTGAAGCTAAACAAATTCAGACAAGAAAGAAGGTGTACCTTTTTTAAACAGTGAGAATAATTAACCGTTGGGACAACTTGCCTTGAGTCGTGGTGGATTCTCCATCATTGGCCATTTTTGAATCAAGACTGTATGTTTTTCTGAAAGATCTGCTCTAGGAATTATTGTGTGGAAGCTCTATGGCCTTTGTCATATAGGCGGTCAGACTAGATGATCGCAGTGGTCCCTTGGAGTCTGTGAAAAACACATGTACTGAAGGGTCTCCATTCCAAATGGGAAGAGTTTGGTACATGATGATAAGAGTTTGTAGGCTCTAGTCCGAGGGTTTGTGTGACCTGTTCTCCAACAGAGGGTGCTGGAAATATCTCCCTAAGCCTGCATTCTCCTCTGAATGCTTGAGTTTTTATTTTCTTGCCAGCTGACAAATGTGACGGCTGTTTCCGTGCTGGGAAGGGTTAAAAGCATTCTGTGCCTTTGTTTTGATCCCAGCAGATTGAATTGAAAATGAAAAGTTTCAGAAAGATTAATTGCTTGAACAGAAAAGAGACCATGCAATTCAACCAGCTGGACATGGCTGAACTGATGTTAGTTAATTCTGTTATGTTCAATGGAATTGAGTCTCATGACAGCTCAGACTTGGTGCTATGAGAGGCGGGTGGGGGTGGGGGGCCACACACCATTTTATTAAAAATATGGCAGGCTGGGAAAATCATGAAAAGGATGAATAATTTTTCTAAATGCCATTTAGACCCCTCCCTCCCTTTCCTAAATCATGACTGATTAATTAATGATGAGAGAGATGAAGCTCATTTGCCTTTTCAAGCCCATTTTGAATGCAAATGAGCTAAATCCTGTTCAGTTGGTTTGATGTGACTTCAGTGGGAGTTTGCCTAAAGGCTCAGTGAAAACTGCGTAACGACTTCAGGACGCAGGGCTTGTCTACACATACCGCACTTTAGTGGCACTGCTGTATGTGCTTAGTGAAGACTCTACCTACGCTGACAGGAGAGCTTCTCCCGTGGTGCAGGTACTTACCTCCCTGAGAAGTAGTAGCTATGTTGATGGAAGAATCCCTCCCATCAACATACTGCTGTCTACACTGAGCGTTAGGTCAGCATAACTGTGTCGCTCAGGATTTTGGATTTTCTACACCCCTGAGCAACGTCGTTATACTGACAGAAGTTGATAGTGTAGACCAAGCCTTAGAAGCATGAAAGTGGGGTCAGGTCAGGAAAGGGGAGGGTTGACAAAAGCATCCCATGCAGCTGAATCCACTTAATGGGGGAATCTCTTTTTTTCCTTACATTTGCACAACCTTGTCCTTATCATCTAGGCACCCTTGGCATCATTTGGAAAGTACAGCAGACTTAATTTGCAAGTTTCACTAAAGTGCAGCAACACAATTTGGCATTGCCCACGGCCAGCAAACAAGGAGTTCAAGAACTCATATTCCCCCTCCACCTCCAAGAATTCCTCAGCCCAAGAATTCCTCCCCACAATTTTTGAATGCCTGGGGGCAGGGAGATGAGCCTTGCAGTCCCAGGCCCAGAGCCAGCTTGACTCTCAGAAAATACTATTTCAGGCGGAATGCTGCATACCTTGAATGAGCCTTTATCATTGGTGCAGGAGGTGGTGCCGGGAGGGTGCCCACCGTGGTGGCATCAGGAGTACCTGTGAGACACTCTATCTGGAGGGCCAACACTTGTACTGGGTGAGGAAAGAATACATTGTCTAAGAGCAGGCAGTGCTTTTTCTACATGTGTTAGAGCTGCTGAGAGAGGAGCCAACAGCAGAACCAACATAAAATGGGGACACACCAAGATTTAAGTCCTACCAAGCACTGGAGCTGGTTAGCTATTGTCTGGCCAATAATGTATTAAAAGAATAATCCAGTACTCTAGTCACTGAATAATTTTCTTTGCGTTAATCAACCAGAGCTTCCTCCTAGCACCTGAAAACCTCTGTGAGAATGAGCTCACTCACATAAAGTGGGGCATGGTCAAGATCAACAGCTTTGTTCTTCCCCTGTTTTGTTGTGTACCTACTAAAAACCCAAGCAGTCTGTATCATTGTTCTTTACCTGTCGCTGGCTCCATTACTCAAGTAGTTCGTGTTGATCATCCCTATTGGCTTGAACCACTGTTTCATTTCCATCGCCATGACCTTCTCGAATCCTTTGCATTTTTGAGGTTTCTAGACAGGGTGATTTTTAACAGCTATTTGCTTGGGAACTAATTAGCTGGGACTCGCTTGTGAAATGGAAACTTGCAGAAACAATAGAACCAAATGTGGGATTTCCTTGTATGGAGCATTTAAGTAGGAGATGCACAGTTTTACCTTCATGTATTTAAATAGGGAGCTCTATGTATGATGCTCACAGGAGAGCCTCCAGCATTTTCCTTTAGCATCTTGACATTCAGGTTATTATTCTGCCACCATTTTTTAAAGAAGACTTCTTTCAACCTAGAAACAGCAGCAAGAAGAAAGGGCTGCTAAATCTTCAAAACGTAGCTGAGCAAAAAATGAATCAATTCCAGCAATAATTGGTTTCTGTACACAGAGATAAGCTGCCAAAATAACAAGGCTGGGATTCAAAAAGCTGGCTTGCCTCCTGGTGTAAATCTGTGTGATTCCATGAAAGTCAACAGAGCTGTGGCACTTCACACAGGTAGAGATCTGGCCCAGCCAAGTGCATGGCACCAGGAAAATTCATTGCTGCTGATATTTGGAAGATACAAGACCCTAGTTTGGAAATAACTTTCTGAAACAGTTTTTCCTGAAGACATGATAATATATGCATTTGCCAAATGGGGCCTACTGAATTTTTGAAGCAATCAAGGGAAAAGGTACCATCATGGCTCATTGCCTTTAAATTATAAGGATGCAGAAAGAAGTTGGCTGAGCAGATTGCTGGAGAAGCAAATCACAAATGTAATAAGCTGCATGTTTGCTGAAGTTCTCTTTGACGATATGCACAGGGAACCACACTGTTCCATCCTGCTAATGTTATTTTACTGGGCCATAGTTTATGGATATTTCTGGGCTATCTTCAGCCCTCACTTACATCCGTGCAAGCTCACTGATGTCAGTAGAGGCGCATGGGTGTAAGTGAGAGCAGAACTCAGGAGGCTGAATATATCACTGAGCTGATAAAGAGCAAAATTATGACTTAAGATGGATAACAAAATTACATGGAGCTCCATGCCTGCAAAATAATAACTGCCTTGTTATATTATAAATTGCACCAAGTCTTATTTGCCTGGTGTTGTGAATTTCCTGGTAAATATGGTTGAAGTATCATTGCCAGCAGTCCCTTTGGCTCACATTTTTTCTCCCCCCCCCCCCACCACTCTGGCTGAATAGAAATTTGACAGACATTCTTGTGACAGAATTCTTCTGTTTAAATTCAGAACTCAAGATGAACTGCCTGGAGGGTTTCTAGAATAACAAAGTCAGGGACAAGCTAAAAAGGATCTTGATTCCTATCAACTTCTCCAAATTAAAGGGGCAGTGCATATGCCTCACACCAAACATTGGCCTCCAACCAGGAGAGTGGGACTCGGACATTCCAAAGCTAGGGTGACCAGATGTCCTGATCTTATAGGGTCTTTTTCTTATATAGGCTCCTATTACCTCCCACCCCGTCCCGATTTTTCACATTCGCTGTCTGGTCACCCTATCCAAAGCCCACCCAGTCACGCACCCTTTAGCACATGCAATCTCTGTCTCAAGCTCACCCTGTCCCTTATGGTCAGGAAGTACAAGTACCTGTGTTCTAACAGCTCCATGAAATGGAGCAGGGGGTCCCCGGTCATTCTCCCCTCTCTGGCACAGCTGTGCTGGGGCAGACACCAACTAGCCTCTTGTTTTCTAAATAATTTTGGAATGAAAAGAACTATGTATTTATTTATATTACAGTAACACTTAGAGGCCCCAACTTATGTGCTAAGCACTGTGCATACACATAGTGAGGGACAGTCCCTGATCCAAATAACCTACAATCTAAATAGACAAAGGAAAGATTATACCTATTTAGCAGATGGGAAACTGAGGCACGGAGAGATTAAATTATTTTCCCAAATTCATTCAAGAAGGTGACGGCCAAGTTGGGAAATTAACCCTCGTCTCCTGAGTCCAGTGTCTTCAACACAAGGCCATTTTCCTCCCCATATCAGTGTGATTGTTTTCATTACAATTACACAGTTTAATTCATGGTGAGTATTTGTTTGATAGTGACTTTATTTTATTTTACACTGAGTCTTCTTCTGGCAACTTCAGGACCTGATCCAAAGCCTACTGAAATAAAGGGAAACATGGATATCTAGAAGCTTTGGACCTGGCCTTGGATGCATTTGAGAATCACTCCTAGGGTACGTCCAGACTACCTGCCTTATCGGCGGGTAGCGATCGATTTCTCGGGGATTGATATATTGCGTCTCATCTAGATGCAATATATCGATCCCCAAACGCACTCCCCGTCGACTCTGGAACTCCACCAGTGCGAGCAGCGGTAGCGGAGTCGACTGGGGAGCCGCGGACGTCGATCCCGCGCCGTGAGGACCCGAGGTAGATCGATCTAAGATACTTTGACTTCAGCTACGCTATTCACGTAGCTGAAGTTGCGTATCTTAGATCGATTCCCCTCCCCCCCCCCAGTGTAGACCAGCCCCTTGTTCCACTGAAGTCAGTGCTAAAACTCCCATTAAATTTGAATGAGGGCAGGATTGGCCACTTTGCATAAGAAGCAACATCAGTATATATGTAAGTGAACATAAATGTGCACAACTAAATCAGTGTTTCCTGTGGCCTAACAATTTGTGTGTGCCAAACTGCCTATATAATCAGCTACATTCATGTGATTTAACTGCACGTGGATTTAATTGTAACAGTTGCTTCATCTCACTGAAAGCACATACTCAATTTGTGCATGGAGATAAAGGCTCAGTTGGTTTCCACAATAAAAGGAAACTAGGCCTAATGGCAGGTTCCAAGAATATTTCAAAACCAGGAACTTTCAGGGGAAGCCATTGTTTTTCGGTACTCATTTGGTTGCTCTCAAATGGATATGTAAATTCTCGAGGATCCTAATTAGTGCAAATGATGCCATAATGCTGTGAAATTTGCTTGCTCATGACCTGGCATGATGCATAATCTGAATGTCCCATCTCATTGTGCAGCCCTTCCTGCAATACCAGATGTCTGAAGAATAGCCTGGCACCACTTCCTTGGTCATTAGAGATTGAAAAACTCCAATTTAATTATAAAAGTGAAATAACATAAAATAAAGCCTGTGCAATGTAAAGATTAGGGAGAGGGGCAGAATACAGTTCTGGCAAAAGCTAGATTTTTGCTTTACATCGTTTTTGTTAGCACCCGCTAATAGGGGTTGAAAACGATACAGTGATGTGCAGACTAGAAATAGAATGAAAGACAACTTCTGTTTGCTCACTTACTTACACACCTCTGCTAATAGTTACCAAATAGATCATCCCCAGGACACATTGAAACAATTTACCTGCTGGAATTTGTGTACTTTTGTGCATTTGTGTGGGGATGCTAAGAGACTCTTGGAAAACAATACTTTAACATTTTTGTTGCAAAGAAAATGAATCTATCTGCTGATTTATGGAATGAGGCATCACAGATACAGAATGGGCGAAATCCTGGTCCTGTTGAAGTCAAAGAGTCTATTTCTCCTCTGATACTACATTTACAATAGAGTTACTTACTTCAATGGTGCTAGCTCTGATTTACATTGGTGTGACTGAGAGGATAATCATGCCCAGTGTGTCCTATTCTGTGTGATTGAAAAAGGCATGAAGGTGGAGGAAGGCATATCAAACACAACTGATAGTGCATGGATTATTCTCTAGATTTACCCTCTTCCTATTCCCTCTTTGCTTACTGCAGAGATTGCAAAATTGTTCAGGCCTGCCCTGCAGACTCCCGTACATTTGGACATTTTCCTGGCTTAAGAACAGTGGAGGATCTCCCGAAGAAGTGCAGAATCAGTGCTTCTCCCAGCCAACTTGTACCCAAGGGCCTCACCCACTTTCTGGGTTGCTCTGGCCAACTCTCTTTTGTCACAGAAGATTCCTCTTCATAAGCTTTCTTCTCACAGAGGCCCACAACCTGAATTATGCCAGTGGAAGAGATGTGAACTGAATCAGTGTCAGTATTTATAGAGTATCAGAGGGGTAGTCGTGTTAGTCTGGATCTGTAAAAGCAGACTAACAGTATTTATAGACTCTGTCAGGACTACCCATTTGGAATATAGGCTGTTCAGGCTTCATTATGAAAAAAAAATATAATGTGACTCATCAATTTACAGCATATTTAGAACAAATACATAGAAGAAGTAGACAGCCACTGGGTCTACAATGGGTGCTTGATATACGGGACACTTATCAGTTGCCGTTGGCACTGTGAGAAAATTAAAAAAACTGATAAATAACAAAGATATATAAATAATTCCAAGAGATTATAGGAGTGTGTTGTAATCATTCCATTCATACGTCTTGTTCACCTTACAATCATACGACATTACACCAATTTACAGTCAGATACAGAGACCCATGAAATTACATGTCACAAAGGTGGTTCTGAGTTGCATTTTGTGTAGGTGATTGATTTACTGGCTGGTTTTACTTTTGCAGTGTTATCACTACAAATGCTGCCTTTAATTTGAATGTTCCACCGTGTGTTCCAAGACGGTTATGCAAAGAATGATTACTCTGATGTAGCCTATTAATATTCTGTGTGAGCACTATGTTAATCTTCATTTTTCAGAAATCCCAGAGAATATAATACAATAAAAAGGTAATTATGAAATTTTGCCGGTAGCAGAGAGTCTCCACCTTTGACTATCATTGTCGCGGTGCATGACCGCCACGTAGCCCTGATTATGATGGCATAACTTAACATAATAGAAATCAAATTCAGAATTCTCATCTAAAGTTAGTGGGGCAGAAATTTGTGCTGAGGAATCTATACAGATCTATACAGAGAACAGAGATTCTCAAACTGTGGTCCGAGCTCCATTCAGGTAGTCCGCAGATAGTTCACTCTAAGGTGCACGCCTGGGTGGCCGCACATGAATGAAGGGCCACCCACTAATTAGGTACCTGGACCCTGGAGAAGATGCACATGTAAGGTGAGGTGGTGGCCTTGGGGGAATACGGGGTAGGTGGGAGGGGGCAGTGGAGTGAGAAGAGGGGGTGGGGGAAATTTGGGATATTCAGGGCTGCAGTGGCCAGAGAAAGAGGCAACTTTCCCCAGCTCCAGGGCTACTGCTGCTGGGGAGAGATGGCCCTCCTTCCCTGCCTCAGCTCTGTGGCAGGGGAGAGACCCCCATCCTTCCCAACCTCAGCTCTGTGGCAGGGGAGAGACCCCTGTTCTTCCCAGCCTCAACTCTGTGGCAGGGGAGAGACCCCCATCCTTCCCAGTCCCCAGCTTGGGGACTGCCGGGGCAGGGGAGAGAGCACATCCATCTCATTAGAAAGGTAAGACTACTGATATTAAAATATGAGTTGTGTGCTTTTATTTGTAGAACAAAAAACGTTAATTATTATTAAGGTTTTTTTATATAGCACTTTTATCCAAAGTACTTCACAATAGTTAGCTAATGGTATAAACATTTGGAAAGATCATTAAGTGGTCCGCCAAGACCCTCAGCAATTTTCAAGTGGTCCGTGAAAAAAAAAGTTTGAGAATCACTGCTCTGCAAAATGGCGTGGTGAGGTTTTTTTTCTATTTGAATTCAACTCATTTGCATTGAGATAATATAATAGGATTTCTTTTTAGGGAATTTCAGAAAACCACTTTGGCAGCATGGACTTCAAAGTTATGAGTAGGTCCAAAAAGCTTTGGATCAGATCCTTACCCTATTGAGGATTTAGGGCTATGTTGATTTTTAAAGAAATGTACTGTATACTGTCTGTCTAGGATCTTGTATTGGTGCCCATCACCATAGTATCTAAGTACCTCCCACAAGTAACAACTACAGTGATCTTTCTTTCTTTCTTTCTTTCTTTCTTTCTAGAAAGAGAGAGATGATATTATTGCAGAAAAGTTCTGTTTCCCTTATTGGTTGAGAGTTTCAATTATTCTACTGGAACAGTTGTCATGGGGTTGGGGGGGTTGTGATTGCAGACGGATACAGAGAGAAGGTCTCTCAGGCAGCTAGCAACAGTTCCATGCAGGACTTCGACAATCATGGTAGTGATCTTGAACTGGACCTTGTGTTCAATGAGTTATTAAAAACAAAAAAAGAAGGAAATATAGAAATATTTAATACAAATAAATATAAAATTATAAAATTAGTGTAAGTATGCAAAAGGTCTCTATTGTAAAGATATCTATCATAACTCTGTTTCATTTGCTTAGAGAAAAATACAAAACAATATATTAGCTGTTTAAAAAGAATATTCACTCTTGAGAAACACAAACTGCCAAAACCCGGAATACCGAGCATGACAAATATTGTACAAAGACAAGATGCACAAAAATAGGCCAGATGGTAATAGAACAATAAGTACCACACAGTTCTCTGAAGGAGCCACCTCTGATGTAATTTTATTTTGTGTTGAACTCAGCCAAGACACGGATTATGTTGATGGATACAACAGTGCCATAGCAAGCAGTATTTCCAACCCCAAAATCATCAGACCCCACAAAAAAATAAGAAAAATTGGCCTAAAAATCATGAGATATTGTGTTGTTTTTTATATGCCTTCTAGCCTGTAGTGGTCATGGTTTTTCAGTTTGTCTCTGCAGCCATGAAGGCCAAATTTGGTGTGAGTTTTTTTGGTTTTTGGTTTTGTTTTTTTTATGAAAGTTGAGATTTTCAGGTAATTGCCTGACTTTCCTGGAGCTTGGGCTTTAAGAAAAGCACAACATATTGCAATTTCCTTGATAAAATCATGAAAGTTGTCAATAGTAGGTAGTTGGGTTCCTGATTTATATGGCCTTATGTGAACAGGACAGATCTAGAGCTGATAAGATCTGTTAAGACACTGGAGAGGATCCTTCCTGAACAGCTTCTGGGAATGGACAAGGACCTATCAAAGATGGTCAAGGTCTACTAGGTCTGCAACCTATACAGAATTTTGCCCCTTCCATCCCATCTGTCATCTGAGCAGTTGTTAACTCATGGATTGACCATTGTTGTTCCTCCTACTCTGGGCTGCTAGCAAAGTAAATTCAAAGATCTGAGCCTAGAAGCTGCAGCTAAGCACCAAACTCCAGAAATGAAAGGTGAATGCATTTACCCACTGCAATCCCCAACCCTGAATTACCTTCTCTGCACCTGATTGCCTTTCCAAACACACTGAATATTGGCAAAAAAAAAACAGGAGTACTTGTGGCACCTTAAAGACTAACAAATTTATTTAAGCATGAGCTTTCGTGAGCTACAGCTCACTTCTTCGGTTTTTCAAGACAAAAAGGGTAGGCTTGCCAGAGAATATATGATTTCTCTGTCCTAAACAGTCACTTGAATTTGTGACTTGTATTGTGGGAACGGACATAAACACTCTCCTTCATTAGTTTTACTGGCCCCAGCTCAGTTTAACAATTATAAACTTTCTTATGCTGCAGTCCAGGAAGGGGCTTCACCTTTCAAGGAGTGCACCGCTGTCGGTCTCTACTGTAATTTTTCTCTCTCTCTCTGTTTCCTGTTCTGTTTATTTGCTACCTTTACAAATACATCAGAGAAGCCAGTTCTATGCAACTTAGTATACACAGCTTCTGCGTAACAGTCTGCTCACCCAATGTTGTGTCGGGGACATGTGGACATATGGAGGTAGGGCTTACACTGAAGCATGAAAGACCAGGCAGTGCAAACATGATTAAGGGGAGCCCCTTTGATGTGTTTGTATCATAGCAGAGTTTATGGAACTGGGAAACTGGATGCAGATTGGGATAAACCTAATTTTGCTAAACTGATGTGGAATCCTGTATAATTTATATAATCATAATTTGGGAGAATGAGGCCAAACCCCGTAGCCCTTATTCTATCTCTGCCTTTCAGGCATAGGGACTAATGGGGAGGGATGTCAGGCACACTGAGTTAATGCTTCCTTTCCTTGCAGATTCCCCAAATCCTCTTAAAGGAAACATGCAAAGGAAAGGAAGAGCCTGATCCAATCCCATTTCAAGCACATGGGAATCTTTCCATGGACTTCAGTGGATGGTGGATCTGGCCTTAAGTATGTTGTTTTTAAAGGCAGTGAAATAATCTAAAATTATTTTATTCCCAAATTAGATACCTTATTAAAACAATGTTTAACCATAACATAAGCAATAATGTTAGAGGTCAGGATTTTATTTTGCAATAGCATTTAAATAGGGAGAGGGTTTTCTGACAGAAATTGTCCCAAGGATGCAGGCTCATAGGAAAAAGGTAAAATGAAGCAGAGTCCGGTTGCTGGAAAGTTTCACGCTGGTTACATTAGAAGACTCAATGGGTGATGGGAAATAGTCTTGCATTGTCTCTTGGATTATCATGCTGAACTACCTGGATCACATAAATGAAAGTTTCCCATTGTCTTCCATATGTTTCCAGTTTGCAAAGAGAAGCATACATGTAGCTTGCTTGTTGGGTGTAGATTGCCTTCTTTGTTTGACTGTCTCCCTCTAGGGAATATAGACCACTTCACCTATACATTTCTAGCACAATGGCTTCACATGCAGAAAATGGAGACTATCAACTTCATCAGGTAACACTTTTAAGGGCATTTTAGCATGGCAGTATCTGTCTTTTATTTTAATTAGACTTCTCTTCACTAGGGCAACAACTATGCTGATTTTAAATTATCTATGCAGCCTTAGAAGACAAGGCAAATTTTATTTACAGGAGAGTATAACTTCTGCTCCAGGCAGGAGGAGAGAGCAGATCAACTTTAACCATATACAAACTTTGAGACACCTTTTTCAGACCAGTCATGACTCATCTGCTTTGTGGAATCCCAGGTTATGATTTCCATTGAGGTGTTTGACAATATTGATTGCCTTGATTAGATTTTGTTAGATCTCTGCTATTTGTGTGTATTAGATTCTATTTAAAAGATAGAAAGACATAAGGAGGGGAGTTTACCTACCTGAAACCACATGAAGCACAGGACTTCTGTATAACAGCTTTTAAGCCAAGCCTATGTTAATTTTAGACTGGCTGATCCATAATGTAATGAGATCTGTCAAGTACAAGTCATCTCATTGCAACTGAAATATGAATAGACATTCCCCTATAATAGCAATATCTATCTGCTGCCTTCCAGATAATGTGAAAGGGGAGAAGTGACAGGAATGTCCCGTTCCATAGTGAGCAGTGGTCACATTTCATTTTAATATGATTAGGGTCTATTTGGCACTTTAATCAGTGAGATATCTCGCATGCCGAGAGTGTTTTATCACTGGACAGGAAACTGCAAGATGACTTTTGTTCCCCTCTCCTTATCCATTTGATCAGAATTGTCAAAGGGTTTTGGAAGCAGGGGTGTGTGTGTGTGCTGAGGTTGGTAGGGGGAAAAAGGGGTTAAGTAGTGTTTGGAATGGTTCCAGTTCTATTCACCATTTCACCAGCTAATGCTGTGAGAAGGAAATGTTGGCAGATAAGATGATTAAGAAAAGAGAATGGAGGGGAGTCATTTTGCTTCTTCTAGAACAGCTGTAGGCAACCTATGGCACGGGTGCCAAAGGCGGCACGCAAGCTGATTTTCAATGGCACTCACACTGCCTGGGTTCTGGCCACCGGTCTGGGGAGATCTGCATTTTAATTTAATTTTAAATGAAACGTCTTAAACATTTTAAAAATCGTATTTACTTTACATACAACAATAGTTTAGTTATATATTATAGACTTATAGAAAGAGACCTTCTAAAAACGTTAAAATGTATGACTGGCACACAAAACCTTAAACTAGCATGAATAAATGAAGACTCGGCACATCACTTCTGAAAGGTTGCCGACCCCTGTTCTAGGAAATCCATCCTGTCTTTAACCTGTGCCCAAAGCCTGTTGTACTGCAGCCTCTTCCTTCATCTGTATTTTCAGCACTACCCCATCCAGTCTGTCCACAATGTTGCTGCTAGCTTCATCATTCTCACCTTTTACCCACATCTCTCATTCCTTCACTGGATTCCTCTTCTGTCCACCTGACTATCTACCTGCCTATCTATCCATCTGCTTGAGCGGGGGTAACACTTTTTCCTGTGAAAAAATCCAAGTGAAACATTTCCGTTTGGAAAAAAAATGTTTGTCAAAAAAGCGGGTTTTGATTTTCAAGTTTTGTATTTGGGCTTTTCCTCTATTTTCTCTACTAGCAAAGATGGTGGTGGGGAATAGAAAAGGAGATAGTGCATGTGGTGAGGAGGAAGCAGTTTTGTATTTACATACACACACACACACATACACACTTTCCTCTTACCTTTATATTTTTCCCCACTGGAAAATGGAGTGTGGGTGGAAGTAGAATGCAGGAAGCTATTTTGCTTTTTTAAAAGCACCCTGCACACTAATGTTGCTCTATAAATAAAAGAATAATTAAAAATGATCATGAACAGAGAAAAAGAAGGTGATTTGGATGGAATAAAAGATGACCCAGATCTTCACCCCTAAACTGGAACTAACCAAGCCCAAATCTTGCACAGCTCAAAACATTTCTGAGAAGTAAGCTCTTCCTTGACCCCCTTGAACAAGCTCCCCTACTTGAGTTGATATCCTCTTCCTGGAAGTTCAGGTATTCAGCAAATTTTGACATCTCTATGTCTCCTGGGCTGGCTGATGTGTACCACCTTGTAAAGCTCCAGAGATCTGCTAGGTTCAGAAGCACCTCCCAGCAATAGCCTCCTGATAACTTCTATTGTTCCTGGTGATGTCTCTAAACAAGTTTAGAGCTGTGTTTGAAGGAATACACTCATCTGCTTGCCAGGTGCATCTCATGCTTTGAAAATGCTGCTTGCTGATAGATCAGGTCTGACAGGGTTGAAGTCTTTTCCTTGACAACTCTTCATGCTTGGTGGTGCTGGTATTCTGCATGAATGGGTGGAGGGGGGAATAGAACTAGATAGTTTCCATTTATTTTGCCCCACAACTCAAATATCTTTTGAATCTAATACCAGAAAGGCTGTGGATTATAGATTTGTTCATTTACGAGTATTTCTATGCCTCTCAAGTAGATGCTAGCCCTACTGAGAAATTAACCCTTTTTTGTATGCATAGAACATAATCAACATTTTTACAAAACTACCATAGATTTTTTACTGCTGTTGGAAATTGTGGCCCCTCAAGTGAGACTGAGTCAGCCAAGTTCCATTAGTCATTAAAATGTGATGTACTTGACATGGCGCATTCCAACCTGGAAATTATTCCCACATTGGAAATGAGACAAACATTTTTACATAAGCGTAATTAACCATTGAAACCATTTACCAAAGGTCTTGGTGGATTCTCCATCACTGACCATCTTTAAACCAAGACTGGATGTTTTTCTAGAAAGGTTGCTGTATGCACAGCTCAGGTGGAAATTTGCTCCATATTAAATGCAATAATAATAATTAAGCAGATGAATTACCTCTAGAATAGAGCAGCACAATTATTTCATTATTGGCACATAAAGACCCACTTTACAGATGGGTAAACTGAGGCACATAGCTGTGAAGTGACTTGTCACATGGTGAATCAATAAAAGAAATGGGGAATTGGACCCATCAGTCATGACTAAAGATGGGCAAGAAGTGGTTTTCCTGTCCTGCAAGCTTTTTTAGAATTTTTCCCATCCCAAATCAGGACAAAAAGTTGAAATCTCAAATTTTCACAAACAGATAATCCAAAAACCAGAACCAGATCTGGTCAACTGAAATATTTTGTTTCACTGTTTACCTTTTTTTTTTGTATAAATAACTAAAATTTCAAAACAGAAAGTTGTTTAGAAGTGGAAAAACACTTTTTTCATTTAGAAAATGTCTAAATGGGGCTTTTCAATAATTAAAAAAAAATGAATTCAGGAAATTAATTAAAAACAACCCTTTCCAGTGAACACTTTTGGTTCAACAAATCCGGTATTTTCTGATTTAAAAAAACCACACCAAACTTTTGTCAGAAAATTCTCACCAGCTCTAATCATGACTCCCAGCTCCCCCATTCTAAGCATTAGACCACACTGCCTTCCACATTTTCAGTTCCCATATTCCCATGGGATTCCTCTCTGGTTGGGATATTTGGGTGCAGAATATTCTCAGCCTCAAAAGTACTCGTGTAGCAATACAGTTAACATAGCCCCAAGTCATAACGCTGGCTTAAACTCTGAAATTACTTTTTAATATTTTTATTATGTTAACTGTGTAAATTATTAAAGAAGTGTAATATTCCAGCAACCGTGAATGGCAGCTGAAATTCAATTCAGTAATGATACAACTCATTTGTAGATGGAATCATGCTGTCTAGTGGCTTGGATAATTCAAAACTCCAAAGATTATTTCTAAATTAAAAATAATGGCCAACATTTCTAAGGTTGGGTGCCTGAAGATAGGCACCTGAATGCATATTTTGACACAGAGAGCCCAACTCTTAAAGGCGTTTAGGTGTCTAAAATGCAGCTCCTTGCCTAGTGGGATTTTCAGAAGCACCTGTGCACCTAATTCCCTTTGAAATCAATAGGAGTTAGCATTGAGGTGCTTTTGAAAATCCCAACAGGTGTATATATCTGCACCATTAGGTACCTATATGTCTTTAAAAATCACGTCCCCTAGGTCCTGATTCAAAGTCTAATGAAGTCAATGGGAGAATTTCCATTGTCGTCAGTGGGCTCTGGATCAGGCCTCTAGACATGAGACACACAGCTCGTTGAAATATAAAAAGCTGCTCAGAGCTACGCTGCTCTTCAGAATGGTGAGGGGCCAGGCCATGATCCTGTCCCTCACTCTAACAGCCAACAGAGCAGACCAGGTAGGGAAGGGAGGGAACCTTCTTTGGGAGTAGCACAGTAGCTGCAATCCCTCTGCGTTCAGAGGCGCGTACCTGCTGCATCAGACATAATGTCTCCTGGAGCTGGTTCTGGTGCTGCTGCTTTGCATGTCGGCCTCAGCATGGGTCTGTGTCTAACAGGCACAATAGAGCCCATGATGTTTCTGCTGACAGAGAACAACTTTAGACCCATCTGCTCCGGCAGCAACAGATCTTCCTTCATACTTTTATTAAGCAGAGAGTATAGTATATTCTTTTTCTCTGCCTGTTCCTGTTTTGTGGCTTTGTGTTTTGGTTAACATTCTGATGTGTTCTTTCTTCTTTAACATCTGTCTTCCTAAGTTTGAGGGGGATGGCTGTACCATTTCCTCTGCATTCTTGGATAGTTGTTCCGGCTGTTTCCTCTTATTGATATTTCCTTTCTTGTTTTGTTTTGTCTGCAATTCTCTGTACCTTCGTTCCAATGTTTTTATGATGTCTTTCTCTTGTTCTTGTTTTGTGTGCAATCCCTAGGATAGAAAGTTGCTGAGACAAACTAATAGGTATGGAGCAGAAGCATTTAGAATCCACCAAAAAGCCCCACATGGCAGTTAAGATCATAGATGTACATCCAAAAGTAGAGCACACTGCTTGCATGGCTGGATTACAGTATAGGCACAATAGTCATGTGGCAAGAACCAGTGCTCATGAATCCACATGATGACATTACAACCTAGACTTTGTGGGGTTTTTTTTAAATGGTTCTAGTCCTTTTGGTGGTGCAGAAAAGGCTTCGAAACATGACTCAGCCCCACAATCACAACGGATGTAGCAACATCTGCCTGAGTCTGCAGACAGCCTGAAACAATACCTCAGGGGTGTGTCTATTGCCCCATTCATCTTAGTGGACTGTGAACTCTGGAATTTACTTTTTTGAAGGCTTCTGCCAACATCGCCCAAGCAGAGGACTGGGAGTCAGTCTAGATGACAAAAAAAGAGGTTTTGAAGATCGATTTAGCTAATATGATTTGAAACACCCCTTAACATCTTGCATCCACAAAGATAAAATATCGTGTTCGCTGGTCATGGTGCAACCCAGCTTTCCACTAGTTTTTGGAATGCCTTAAACTGATCTTGACTATTTGACCCCTTTACCTGATGTCTCCAGATGAGAACTGAACCACATGGATGTGGGGGTAAAATAGGGGAAGTTTATGTTGCTACTGCTCAAGATGTACCTATTATTTGGATAAAGAAAGACTTTGAACTCCAGTGCTATCAGTCTGGCATCTTGCACAAACACTAATGGATTAATGTGAGTGAGAAAGGAAATTGTATTTGTGCCAACTGCAGGAGTGAAATACTTAATTTCCCCATTAGTCTATCAGGTTAGCTCATGTAAACAACATAATTAAATTTGTCTACACTCACCAAGCTATATAAATAACAAAAATAATAAATTTAAGGATCCAAAGACAATAAAATAATATAAAATTAGATAAGAGGCTAGGAGGGAAATAAATTAAACAAGCAAAGGTAGAATAATACATCAGTATTAGAGATAGGCCCACCCCTGAATCCTAATACTGCCAATCTTTGGGGCAGGTTGGGAAATAGAATGTGAATCCAGAACTGAATTTGAGTTTCCCAGCCAGCACCAAAATCCCAGTTCCAAAGACTTCGGAACTCAGCAACGGTGGGAAGGACGAAGGGTTTGAAAACCGGATCTGCATTTTGCAGTTCAAGGCCATCTCTTTTTAGAGTTAAGGAGCAATGCTGTATGCAGGTCAAGGCAGAAAGCTATTGGTTTAAGGGTAGCAGCTGTTTAGATATGCAGGGATTATTGCAGAACATGCAACTGTGAAGATGAGGAATATGAAAGTGAATAAATGTCAAAGATGTTTAATATCTTGTAATTTTTTTCTAGTTAATTACTCAAAGGCCTGATCCACTGAGGGTCTGACCATCTCCTGGGAGGTGTAAAACATGAGGGCATTCAGAATCTTTCAGGGGTGCTTTGCACTACTCTGGATTGGCCCTTCCTAATTCTTTTTTATTTATACAGATACTGTAAACCAGGGGTGCTGGAACATGTTTATAGTGGGGTGCTGAAGGCCATGGAACCAAACAGTTAACCCTGTATATAATGGAAACCACTTCAAGCCAGGGGGTGCAGTAGCACCCCTGCTTCTAGCACCTATGCTATAAACCATTGAATAGAATCATCATACAATATCTAAGATTATACTGGAACTCAGTGAGGATTGGAAGGCTACACCGTGTGTGAAATCCTGGCCCCACTGCAAATCCTGACAAAACTCCTGTTCATGTCAGTGGGGCCAAGAGTTTCAGCTCTGTGTATGACTGTCAACTCATCAGCTGGGCAGGGGCCAGCAATCAACTGAGTTGCGAGACTGGAAATATAGGCAGTAATTAATAGAGGCTTGAAGTTGAGTGAAAAGCCTGGATCTTCATCTAATCCACAGTTGTCTGTTCTCAAGAATCATCTGAATGTGTTACTCTGTGTCAGAGTCTGCCATTTTCCTATTCAGGATGGTTACTTACATGAAACATGTTGACCTATTAACACCAGGATGTGGCATAGAGCTGTCACTTATTTGTGTTCTTTCACCAATACTAGGCATATGAATATTTCTAGTAAAGGAGGGTGAATCCAGAATAAAAAGTTAATGAATGTGTTTGAATATTTAAATAAATTCACCTTGTCCATGCTCAGGCATCTTGTGTGTACTCTGTCAAGGTTTGAGTAAATCTTACTGGCAAAAATAGTAATGGAAAGTGAAAACCAAAGTTGCACACACAAGTATTTATAGATATCAGGTCTTATATTTGCATTCAGAATTCACAGCTTGAAATGTTGACACTGATTTCCAGCTAAGAAAGACAACCCTTGCCATGTGACTATTAGACAAATGAAAACTAAGCTACACAGGTTGAATTTTAAATATGCAATCAGTGCATAACGCAAAAAATGGATATCATGATCTGTTTGCTGGTATTTCATGAGCAGGCAAAGAGGCCAGCTGAGTTGAATTCATTATTTGTTCAGCTCTTATTCTGTGCACATGAGCACAGATGACTGGATCTATCTTTTTTATTATAATCCTTTTGTGTAATCTTTAAGGGCTCTGATTCAGGAAAACAATTTCAAAGGAACTTAAGGACTTCCATGGAATTTAAGCACAGGCTTAAATTTAAACAGGCTTTTAAGTGTTTTCCTGAATCTGTGATTAAAGATATTTTATAGATAGGCTGGTAACTAGATAATTCTTCTCTGGCGCAGTGCAGAGAGGAGGTCGAATTGCAAGTTTCATAGTGCACATCTTTTATCTTCTAGCAAAGCCTCCCACAGTTATTCTATGATCCAATGACTCCCATGGGAAACTCCCATGGCTTCCCATTAGTATTTCCCATAGGATGAGCTATGTGATGTGCTGTAAGAGTGAGTTCCGGAATGACTATGATAACATGTCATAATTATTCAACAGTGATTTAGATCCCCAGTGATACCCTGCAGTGGTTTGATCATTGATTTATTTTAAATTGCGATAGATGCCCATTTTGAATCTTAAGTATGAGTTCAGTCCAGCATATAGGGCATAGTGCTTACTACAATGAGTATCCTCAGTCCAGCAAATTCTTGCCCATTGGCATAATATTAATACAATGAGTAGCCCTATCAACTTCAGTGGGACTATTCAGAGTGGCAAGTACTATGCTAAGTAGTAAGTGTCTGCGGGAACACAACCAGGATTTGTATAAAAGAATGATTCTCAATATGTTTTCCAAGATCTTGAAGGAAAAAGCATGAGACTTCTTTGTACTTGTGGGAACAGCTGAATGGCAGCCTGAGACAGGACAGCACCAATGCAAGAACAGGAGTAGGAGTTCGTTCAAAGTAGTAACAGCAGGTTTCTAAGCTTAGTGACCTTGATGAGCTGTGTTAAAAGAAGAGAACTCGATTGCCAGATGGAGTTTTCCCTGGGCTCTGATGGGTCTATTGAATAGGCACATAAATTAGAAATGCACAGGATAAAAGAACTTACAAGCTAAGGATAATTTAAAGAAGATGGAAATGCTCTGGAACACAGAGGACAGCATCTGGTAGTTTCAGTCCAGCAGAATCACCTAGATTTTAGATTTTGAGGCTACAAGGCTGACTCGCTATGAAATCGCTATAGTTTTTTTCTTCTCTGCATTAGTTAATTTCTCCAGCATGGACAAATGATCATGAGCTCTGGGCTGCTGCCTCAAACAAGCAGCTTTAAGTAAGAAGAGTGGGAGGGGGAAGTGTAGCAAATTATGGAAATGTAGCATTCAAAGCATTATGCAAATTAGTGTATATTTGAAATATTATTACTTACTTGATGTCTTGTTGATCTAATAATAGTCTTTACTTCCATTATGGAAAAAGAAAAAAAATATGTATTGTCACACTACTTTATCCTTACCATGTTCCCATGAGGCTATCCAGGCTGTCAAAAAGCTTGATATGCAAATCTAAATATATGTGATTTAAGTGTGTAATGGGCCATGTGAAATCCACAAGAGTCCTATGAACTGTTAGAACACCAGCTGTGATTGCTCATTGCTGCTGCCCAAGGAATAAGGATAAGGCTATCCCAAAGCTGCCAGCTACAGAGCATTACCCAGACCCTACCAAAGGAAATTGGGAATTTAAAACGCGAATGTCTTTGTCTCATCCCATAGCTCCCAAATTCATTATTTCAGTGTCTGTAGCAAGCCTCGCAAACAGTGCTTCTGTGATGCTTTGATGTTCAACACAGACCAGTTGGGGATTGTCACCTGCAGTGTAACTCTGGGTGTCTTAAACGTTATGTTGCTGTGGCTCACAGCCCAGACAGCAATAGCCAGCAGACAAGCATTCAGCTAACACCCTGGCTTCCACTGCCTGTTACTTTTTTTAGGGTGACCCCCCACTGTGGAATTTCTACCATCTCCCTGGTAGTGTCCAGCCCTCTCCTGGAGCACTCACAAAAGTTATCAAGTTCACTGCTCCTTTAAAGAGACAGTAAACAGCAACTCATTAATTGCTGGAGTTGGACAAACACTTTCATTTCAATCACAGCACTGTTGATTTGTGTTAAAAGTAAAATAAGTTTATGAAACAAAAAGTCATAGGTGGAAGTGATACCAAGTATAAAGCATTACAGGGTTACAAGCAAACAAAAGTAAAAACATGTGCTCCTGAGACTAAAACTTACTTTCAGCAAGTTACAATCTTTGCCTAAGCAGGGTTCTCACCTAATCTTAGTTCCAAGAGATTTCAACTCCCTTGGTGGAAGGATCCAACTTTCTGTGATTTCAAGAGTTCTGGCCCCTTTAGTGATGGACACCAAAATGGTTTTCTGTCTTTGCTTATACAGTAAAAGCTGTGTTATCCAGCACTTTACCAACCTGAAAGCTCTAGAAACTGGCATTTCTGATATCTCCCAATGCATTGCGCAGGAGGTCGGACTAGATGATCATAATGGTCCCTTCTGACCTTAAAGTCTAAATCTTCAATCTAGTAACTGGGACCGATGCTGAAGCTATTCAGGACCCGAGTATTCCGAGAGCAGTCAGACTATGCTCAAGTTAGCCAAGAATTCTGTTCTTTCTGTTCGTATCCGCCATTGTGATCTGTCGGTTTACTGCTCGGTATATTGCCCTGTGTTTATCGTAAAATAACGCCAGCCTACAATTATGGCATCCAAAATACCAGTGAAAAGCAATGGAGAGAAGCGTAAGAGTTGTGTTGACATTAAAACAGAAAACATATTTGTACACATCTTGAAAAGGGCGAGTTTGGGAATGTTTATTCATTTTATTGTATTCTAATTCTTTGAAAATTGGTAATGCACTGGTAAGTATAACTCTTAGTTAACCAGAATTTTTAACTAACTGGCGCTGTCCATTCCCTCAACATGCTGGATAAGAAAGCTTTTACTGTATCTTCCAAAGATATCTGAAGTTTATATCTCGCTTCAGGAGGCCCTCCTGGGGCCTCAGCTTGCTGTATCTGCCAGGGAGTGATGCCATTTTGCAGTCTCCTCCACCCCAAACTGATAGTCAAGAGGCTTTCTCCCCCACTCACTAAGCTGATGGCTTTGTTAACCTTTTATGTAAATGTACCTTCGCAGTCTCTGACCACCAGGATGGTCAGACAAGCAACTACACATTCCATTGCCTAGGGCAGACTGGGCTTATTCACTGCTTGCTAAACACATTTTAAGAACATAATTCTAGCCTATATTTATAACTCTGTGTACACTCTCTGTACATATGCCACACAATGATTTTCAGGACCAGTTTATATGTGGGATATCTTATATGACACCTTTTAGATACTGATTACGACAACAGTGTATTAGGTGTCATGAATATGTCAGGCCAGACGAGAGTTGCTGACACAGAGTAGTGAACCACCAATGGGCCCTTGTGTCACTGCTCCCTTGGTAGCTTTCAACAGTGAGGACTGTTATTCAGGAACGGAAATTCCCATGTGAGTATTTCATTTATGGCTCCTCTCATGTAGGGATGTTTGCTTGAATGATCATTATCTATTTAAAGAGACAATGACAACATGCGGATGCTCACTGGCTTGATTTACCGTAACATCCAGATATGAGGCTTTTGACCAGAACTGCTGTAATGCCGATCAACAAAAGAGAGAAATTACAGGATGAATAATAGAGCATTGTACTTCTAGGGCGTGAGCCAAAGTCTGTTGGTGTTATTGGGAGTCTTTTTGTTGGCTTCAGAGCACTTTGCAACATCTCCTTGAAGCACCTTTCCACTAAGGTCCCTCAAAGCACTTAGCAATCTTTAATTATTAATTAAGTATACTTCACTTTACCAGCGTGGGGTAAGTAGTATTATCCCCATGATTCTTTTAACACAGTGCAATGTTGTGCCTGGCTCCTCACCAGGTGAACAGATTGAGGAGGGTATAATAATAATACCTACCCTACATCAATATAAGAAGCCTTTCATATGACAGGTGTCAGAGTCAGACAGAGTTAAGAAAATGTTTTTTCATTCCTGCTTTACAGAGGTAGGCAACTAGCAAAATTCTGACTATATGGATGGGGAAACTGAGGCAGAGAGCAGTGAAGTGACATCCCCACAGTCATACAGCAGAGGCTGAGCTGAGATAGATGCCAGGTCTTCTGACTCCCTGTCCTGGGTCTTGTCCACTGAAGCATGCTGTCCCATACCGAGCCCCAGGTCCAATAAGCATCCAAACCAAATTTATAAACCTTTTGAGGTTCATCTATCATCAGTCTGGTTTTGAGGGAACATTACCTACACTTGAAGGGGTGAATGAATACAAATAGGTTTGCTTACTGTGTCACAGTGAATAAGTTTCTCCATTTCCTGTGTTCTTTGATTTGTAGTTTAGGTGGTTGCTTAGCCAATTGTGGAAGTAGAAAGAACTGACAGGGATTTGTAGGGGATCTTAATGCATGACAGTGTCTGTTAGCAAGAGTTAGGCTAACTGTAATCCTAATAACATGAGATTTGTAGAGATGAGGATTGTGTGAGGCGAGTGGAAAAGAACTGTGTGAGAAGTTGTTTTGACCTTGTGTAGATAATTCGAAATGTAGACTGGAGCCTCTTAAGTGAGAAAAACAAGATATCAAGATGACCTCTGTATAAACAAAATGCAGCTGTTGCTTATTATTGTCTGTAACAAAAGTATAAATGCTTGCTGTAATTGTTTACCTGTTGAGAGACCTGTCTAGGAAGGGGAGACCCTATGTCCTCGTGCACTCTCTCCCTGCTGTAGCTGCTAAACAGAATAAAGTATCTGACTTTGCTGCACCCAAACAAAAAGCGAGAACTGAGTTTTTCTCCGACACAATCTCCATGACAAACTCTTGTGTACATGTGTACCATCAAATTATGAATTACTTTGTTTAGAATAAGTCTATTATGGAGATGATTACATGTTATTTTTCCTCTCATTCCATATCCTCATGCAGAAGGGATGCGAATAATTCTCCCAGCTGTGAGCAGCGAGAATCAGTCCTCTCCACAGCCCCCGGCTTCACTGCGCTCATTCTTTAAAGTATTATTCGTCAGCTTAATTAGCCCTAAAGGAAACACTTGTTTCAAATTAGGACAACAGTTTTTCTGAAAAGGACATGATGACATTAACAATGGCAACTTGTTAAAATAATAGGGCTTTTAGGCTGGGTTTTAAATGAGCTGAGTGAACTCAACCACTTTAACTCAGTTGGGTTTCTGATTTAGCCTCTGAAAAATCACCTGTATTGTGATAATTCAACTCCTGATGAACCACTGGCCTCATCAGCATCATATTAGCACAATTACATTGCTCTGTAAAGGGTCAAATATTGTCACAACTTCAAGAAGTGATACATCTAAGTCATATCTATGAACATAATGTAGGCCATGAAACAGACATGTTTTCAAGCTCCTCTCTGGCTTCTCCATCCCTACCAAAAATATCAGAAACAGGCACTGTCAGAACTCCGAGAAGTCGAACTCTCCGCGTCGACCCAGCGGGTAAGTATGGACCTACCCTAAGATACACTGGCAGAACTATGTAGGGCCTAGCACTAGAAGGCTAGGACTTGCTGCAGGCCAGGATTAAGGTGCATTGCCAGCTTTGCATATTAGAATATTTTGCATGTCAGCATTTAGGCACTCTGGGAGGGCTGTGTGAGAGCTCAGAGCTAAAATAGCGCAGGGGGTGCTCCATTTAGGACTGAGATGCACTGGCAGATTTCTCCAGTTGTTGATCAGTGAATTCATTTAAAATGCCTGAACAATCTAATTTTTGAGCCAACAAAACAACCCGTTTCCTCAGCCTCTCTGAAATGTGAATGTCTCCCTCTGGCTTAATGTCCCTTTTTGCATACGAGCCAGATCTTTTTCTTTCTGTTTCTTTCTTAAGTCAGAGATGATGAAAGCCTTGGGCCACTCAATTCAGATACAGGGACAAACAGGAAAAAAAAAAGTGAAGGCATGAATAACACAGTAGGAGAGGTGACCTTCTGTGGTTCTCTCCTACAATGGCCCTTTCTGCAAAGTATAATTTCTGTGTTTATTCCCTGCTTACAAAAGTAATTTGAAGCATATTTTTTTCAGAAACTATTCTGCCTTAAGCACTCGCTGTTATGGATTGACCACTATTGTGCGTATACCTGAACTGAAACCACAACCTCAAGCAGGCAAGGCAACAGCTTCAATGGAGACCATTTAGAGAAAATTAGATGCTCATCTAAAGAAAAAAAATGTGGGCTTTTTTCCCTTTCAGAAATTATTTTCTAACTGAATCCTCTATTTCAACCCAGAAAATACCTTTTCAGTTCCTGGAAATGTTCTATAATTATGAGTCATGGCGTATGTGTGTGTGTGTGTGTGTATAATTATTCTATGTGTAATGCTCAGCAGTTAGCTTTGATTCACTCTATATTTTTATATTGTACTTAAAAAGGCTAAGCTATCAACTCAATATTCTGGTTATATATTTTCTGTCCTAATCAATTATTTCCAGTGTATTGGAACCCTTGCAAATTACATACTACTTTGAATTTCACACACTAGTTTTTGTTTTTGTTTTTTTACTATATGTTAGGATCTCCAGAAATGCTTTTCAGAGTGGGAATGATCGGCATGCCAAGTATCAGAGTCCCAAGTTCAAGTTCATTAGAAATAATGGAGAAATGTTACTTTCTCCCACACTGGAGGTTCATGGAAGAGAAATCAGGTACAGGATAACCAGGTACCACAAGTCTATTCAGTGGTGACTTTTGTCTGATCAGACACGCCCGGCCGCGGGAGGAACGTTCTGGTTTCAGGAAAGGCCGGCCTGGAATGGGGCAGGGAGTGGTCCCCGGCCCCTGGGGGAAGCTACATGGGGGTAACACATGTCCCTTGCCCCTCCCCCCATCAGGCCCAGGCCACCCAAGGGGACACCTCTCCCTCCAGCTGTGTCCGGGCCAGGCTGACCCGTTATTCTGCAAGGCTGCCGTGGGTCGGCCCCAGCCGGCCACCCACAGGCACCACCCGAGTTACACGGGACCCTGGCACTCTCCCGACTGCGCTGCGGCCCAGCGCTGGTGCATGTGGAGTGTCCACGCTCCTATCTCCATGGGCCCTGCTCGGCCCGCTGGGGATGGCTCGGGAGGAGCCAGCTCTGAACCTGGCCCCAGATGCCACTGGGCTGGATGCTTGCAACTGGCTATGGCAGGGGTATTGTGCTAGGCTCTGCAGCCTCCACTGCTGGCCGCCAGGGCCGGCTCTACTGTTTTTGCCCCCAAGCAGCGCGCCGAATTGCTGCCGCGGACGGCGGGGGCAGTCCGTGTGCCGTTTGGGCGTCACGCGCATTTCCGCGGCGGCGGCAATTCGGCAGCAGCTTCTGTCTTCAGTCGGAAGACAGAAGCTGCGCCGCCACGAACAGCTAAACATAGAAGCTGTCGCCGAATTGCCACTGCCACGGAAACGCGCGTGCCACCCTAATGGCACACGGACTGCCCCCGCCGTCCGGCGGCAATTCGGCACGCTGCTTGGGGTCAAAAACACAGGGACTGCCGCCCCTTGCAGATTGCCGCCCCAAGCAACTGCTTGGGATGCTGGTGCCTGGAGCTGGCCCTGCCTGTTCCCAAGCAGATACATGACAGCTGAGGTAGAGGAGCTACATCCCTGTGTGTCCTTCTAATCTAGTGTGGCTCTTCAGGCATAGCCCCTCACCATGATAGTAGAAGTGCCTTCTGCAGGGATGAGTATGGTGTGAAATCCTGAACAGAAGAGAATAGGCTGAAGCAGTCTCAGACTAAAGACTGCACAGCCTACTGGGGAGGATCCATCTGCCTAGTGACCGACTCCTGAAGCTGAGCACTGAAATATGAATTTGTTCCATTGTAATTGCAATGCTCAGGTTGCAAGTGTCTTTCTTTACATTCACTAATCTGCATTTTTAAAAGCAGTCTGTATTGGTTGATCACTCCTCATTAGAGTCTCCCTTATCATAGCCCTCAGCTGTTGTCGCTTTCTCCTGCCCACGTAAGCAGCCCCAATTAGTCTCTGTTGCTCCTTTCTGATCTCTGCTCAGAGTGGATGACCTCTTGAATATCCCTCTGTGTGCTCTGAAACATGGCCATGTTTAAAAATGGAATGATCCCATTAGCAAAATGGAATTAGCTGTGCAGAGAGGGGGAAAAAATTGTTATTCTAGTCAACAGGTTGTGATAACATGCAGTCACTGACAATTTGTGAAGTCTGGGGAATCCCATGTCTTTGAGTTACTTTACACAACCATGGCCAATAAGGTTTTTGAAGCTAATACACCACCTGTGTTTTCTGTTAAACAGAGATTCCCTTTCCCAAGCTCTTTTATCTCTTCATCTACACAGAAGAGCCAGCATGATATTCAGATTAAATGTTTGGCAATTAGCTCTTAAATGACAGTTTATTATTTCATGTGATACTCATAGCAATGGTAGGTTGAAGCCTAATGAACAATTGCCTGCTGTTCATACTAATGTCATCTACACCGCAGTGGGCCTCCCATTACTATTCAGCTTTAATGTACATAGTTACTCCGACCCCAGATTCTAAACACAGCTGCAGCACTCAATCTACACAAGCCCAACTTTGCATCTATAGATTGTTAGAGGAGGGGAGTATGGGACAAGGAATAATTGCAATTTCAAGCAGCTCTAGTTGTGCTATTCATTATTTTAATGGTGTATTCTTTTAGACTGGAAATATGATACCAATAAGGTTTGATTAATAAATAAATTGTCAACGTGTTATTGCTGTACCTATATGAGCCACCAGATTAATCTCTTCTTGTTGGATAAGCAGCACTACAGATACCAATGAAAATATTTCTGTCTATAGATCTTTTCATTTCAAGTGATTGTTGGTAGGACATTCCAGGGATGGAGAATTACTTAATCACTGCCTTCTTTCTTCAGTGTACAAACTATTGGCCATTAGTCAGATCACTTTGCTACAGTCCAGATAGGAATGTAGCATACTCGAGACAATTTAGCTTTTCTTTGTATGAAAATATTAACATTAATTTACCACATCAGCATTTGTCTGGCTAGTTGAAATCTGCTAAATCCATAGCATGTGGCAAGGAAAAAGGTACTGACCTACTAATTAACAATCAGAGTATTGGGCACTAGTCCAGGTGTTTTATCAAAAAGGCAGCATGCAGCTGTAATATAGAGTTGGAACCAGATCCTAAGCTGCTGTAAATTGGCATCCATCATTGACTTCAATGGGACTCTTGCTGATTTATATCAGCTGAGGATATCACCATTGGGCTTAAAGAGCAGACAGCTGCTTTTAGATGCCATAGAAATAGTAAAAAGTATGGCAGCAGAAATAACTAAAATGTGTTTGGTTTTATTTCCGTTTGTAACATTGAAAGGCATTGATGTATTTACCTCTGGGCCACGTGGAACAAGGATTGGGCCACCGTAAGCCAAGGGAAACAATCCACTGTTTAAATAAGATAAAAGAGATTAAAATAACTTTTCTAAAAATGTATTTTATACATTAAGGAATAAATAAAAACACTTATTACCGCTGTTAGTGGCAGGGGTTATTTTCTTTCATTTAAAACTTCAGTGACTGACAGGGCGCCCGAATGTTGGCCTGCAAAAGGACTCAACTAAAATTGCCCAGGCAAAAACAAAAACCTATGTAAACATATAAGCCATTTAATATGTCCAACCAACTCAATCTCTGATCAACCAGCAGTACATCAGATTCCAAAACCCATACCTCTTAACCGCATCCTTGTGCTAGTCTGAAATCATTTTTCTAGGATATTGAAAACAGCTGCTCCTCTAATTAGTACATTGAGTGCCTCTCTTATTTTCTAGATTAAAGTGTCAAATTGTTTCTTTGCAACACAAACAGCAGACACCTTAGAAAATAAGGTCAGAATCAGTACTATGTAGCAGCTGCCCTTAATGATTGTAGAAATAAAATAATAAGATAGGTCAGGATATTTTGACTATTATATGACGTTATAATGTGATGTGTCCTATTATGCAGTACTTCTGATATGTCATGAAATAAAAGTCATATTAAAATAAATACATTTCAAAATGAAAAATTTGTTTTTTAATGAAATGAAATGAAATTTTTTTAAATGGCAAATTTCCCCCCACAAAATGGAAATTGTGTTTCAAGCAGCTGCATCACAGACCATATGGAGAACACCTGGCCACCCATCCCCTCTTTTCCTGAAATGGGTTTAAGCTCATCAGAGACTTCCTCTGACTGCAACTCTGGTAGTATGTCAGGAGATGAGGGGCAGTACCTTAGGCTATGTCTTCATGGCAAAAAAGGTGGGTTTTTCATCAAGCATGCTAACATCAATAAAATCGAGATGGTGAAATCCTAGTGGAGACAAATCACAGGTACGTTTTTATCTAGATGTAACAGCATGAGGTTAACCTAGAACTTCTAGCTGGGGTTTACCTTGAGGTACACTGAGGTGAAAACTATCTGTGCCTTGTCTCCACTAGGATTTGATATTGTGATAGCTGAGTCAAGTTAACTAAATCAATGGAAAAACATATCTATTTTTTGCAGTGAAGACATAGCCTTGGGAGATAGGTCCCAGGTCATTTTAGAATCATAGAATTTTGGGACATATGGGTCAAAACCACCATCTTAACATACTCAGTTGTGTTTTGTTATAACTAAGATTTTGTCATGGATATTTTTAGTAAAAGTCATGGACAGGTCATGGGCAATAAACAAAAAATCATGGAAGCCATGACCTATCTGTGACTTTTGCTGCTGCAGCTCCATGGTTTCTCCTGCTACCATGGTGGCTGGGAGCTGTGGGGTTCCATGTGCCCCCCTCCCACCCCTGCTGCAAGGCTGTCACCCATTGCTGGAACCTGCTGGCTGCCAGCTCCAGTCCCAGGCCGCAGGGGCTGAAGCAGAAAATGTCAGAGGTCTCTGGAAGTCACAGATTCTGTGACTTCTGTGACCTCCGTGACATAAATGTAGCCTTAGTTATGACCCACTGATGTCTTAGATTAAGATACAAGGTGTGGGGGAATGTTTTTTAATTCCTATCTTTAGGTGGATGGGGTGTGTGGAGGGCAACATTATTTGTTTCAGGGCAACAAAAAGTATTAATTCATCACTGGTGGCATGCTGTTGAACAAGTTTAATAGCTTCCATTGGGTCACAATCATAGCAATTAGAAGAAATATTTTAAATTGAAAACCAACATATTTTTTCACTTTATTCCCAAATCCCACTTCTTGGAAGTGTTTTTGAGTGCATAATTCCAGCTTCTCCTAATGCAATTCTTTCTATACAGCATCTTCTGTGCGCAATTATCATAAAATGTTCCAGAGCAGACTGCTGTCTATATCCACTACTGGTGCGTCAGCTGAATCTTTTTGCAGGGGTGTATGTGTCCGACTCTGTGATGTGAGTCAATTAAATATTCTTCTTGGATATTGGAAACTGGTCTGGATTACAGCTGCTAATTGCTCAGTGAGAAACCTTCAATGGCATACTAAATACAAGGCAGATAGGAACAAAGCTTCACAGTGATAGCCTTTAAACAATGATGCATAATTAGAAGAAACAAAACGGTTACTTGAATGGAGGACTACATGCCTCCCTCTTATACGTGCTCATCGAATCAGCCATTATCAGTTATCTGCTCATGATTATATAGATGTGCATCAAACACACGAGCAGGTGATGCTGTACTCAGATTCTCTCTAGCACCAGTGGGGTTAAACACTGAAGAGATATCATCAAGTTCTTCTCCCTGGATCAGACCCGTGTGGTTTCAAGTGCTAGAGTAGGGCTGGGGTTCAGAGCCAATGGTACCGACATGGCAATTCATCTTTCACAGGATACCATACTCCCTTTGGCCTCTCTCTGGTGGCTGCCCAAAGGAAAGTTAAGCATAGCTGAAAAATTCTGAAAAGAGCAGTGCTTGTCTTGAACAATATTAATTTTTATTCTCTTCTTTTTCTCTGATGTCCAAGAATGTGGTGAGCTGATGCTGAATGCATGATGCTTACAGCATTTGCACTACCACTACTGTGTCTAATTTTAGCAAACCATTCTGAATATAAAAGGTGCTACATTAAAGTGAATCCAAATTATGTTCTATTTTATTACCATATTGACAAGGAAATCCTTGTGTTTGAGGGTGTAGTGAACCCTCAGCTATAATGAGCGAGTAACTGTCAATGTTGTTGCCCATAGACTGAGTGAAATCATATACACTACTCAGTTCAGAGAGGATCCTTGACGTAAACCATTCATATGTGTTATTATGAGTTTCTCTGTTATTTGCTGAAACCCTTATTATAGTCTCAGAATACCAGAGCAGAAAACTCCTATGTTTCAGCTCACTTGTATACAAGTGGCAGGTAGAGTGTAAAGAAAACACACTGCAAAAAATAAGAAAGGTTGGGAGTTAGGAGACATATTTTACATGTAAAATTACCAGGCCAGATTCTTATCTCTGTTACTGTAACGTAAATCTGGAGCGACGTGTTCACCTTCAGTGGAGTTCATCTCTCATCATTGGCTGAAGGACTCTTCCCTCCATTTCCAGTTTTGTACAGGTTCAAACTTTCACAAACTTCTGCAGAAATTTCACATATGACTGCTGGGCTCCAGTTGCATTATTCTCAGCAGCACAGCCACTGTGCAGGTGACACCTTCAAATTGCCACTCAAAGCTCCGCTTTGAAGAAATGAGATCGTCCCTTAAGAAAACAGCATGGTCATGCATCTGATGTTGCCTTAGCTATTATTGTTCGAAAATGATGAATTAGGAAGGAAGAGAATAAGGGAAAATTTCAGCTTAATTCATTTTTCCTTCGCAGGTTTGAAGGAAATTAGGGGATGACTATCCCCTGCAGTAATAGAACCACTTTCTGTGCAAACTTCTCCCTTCTACCATCTCACAGGTTGTGGGTACACCTCAGTTGTATTCCAGTTTGGGGGCTCTTTAGTGCACAGAGTGATACCAGTGTTGAATTGCTGCCAAATTATGCAGTGATTATGTCATTCAGACAAATGGGGACAAGATAGAGACTCACCAAGCTCGGAGGTGAAGAGCTGTTGCCTTTTTTATTCTTGTACTACAAAGAATTAGAGATAGGTGAAGCAGTTCAGATAATATATAAAGTCACTGAAACTGGAATAAAAACTGAACTGAATCGCATTAGAGGTTAGAAAAAGACGGATTAACTATTCTATTTGATTTTGCATGTCTCTTTACTTCCAGGTTTTAACCAAGAGCAGGAGCAGATGTGTGACTATTGCCACAAGTAAGACTGTTTGTGCCTGATTTCTAGCTCCAGTGTTGTCAAATCATGACTCAAACTGTTTGGCTAAGAATCCAGGTTTTGGGTGCTTATATGAAATAAACACATAGAGGTGCCCCCTGATATTGCCTAAGCAGCAGATATGCAAACCAGTCACTGAGTTTCTAAGGTCGTAAATATAAAAACAGTGTTAACAATGATTAATTATTAATGATTATACTTAGCTGCTATGCAATTCTTTTAATTTTCACAGTGCTGAGCAAATATTAATGAATTAATCTGCACAATAACTCTCTGCAAGTAAATTTTAGTATTCCCATTTTATGGTCCTTGTGAGATTAATACCAAGTCTAATTGGACAATAATTATCCACTTAGGACTTTGAAAATTAAGAACTAGTACTTCCAGTGTTTTTACATCAACAGAACAAGGGGACAGTAGTTCGCGTCGTTATCCCATTGTTTAGCCAAGCAGTTTACATGCAAATCAAGACAAAAGTAGTAAAACAAAGCAGATGAACAAGGTAAATTGTCTCTTTTTATCCTGAACATTTGTCTTGCATCACTGAAACTTGTGAAGATGCAGGACGTTATTCAGTTTCCTCTAATATATCTTATGGGATGATTTAAGACAACAAGCTGTATTGTAAACTAGAAGTATTTTAAATCTTCATTTTAGGAAAGGAAGGTGGGATTTAATTACTGCCACCACCAGTTTTCATTTCATTTTCATTCAATTTTTTTTATGAGATTATAAATTTGGTTGATAGTGGTAATAGTGTCAACATGATATACTTCTGTAAGTCATTTGAGTTGGTACCGCAGGACATTTTAGACTGGTATGAAATTAACATGGCACACATGTAATTAAAAACTGGCTAAGTAGGGCTGTCAAACAACTAAAAAAATAAATCACAATCACAAGATTAAAAAATAGTCTCAGTTAATCACAGTTTTAATCACACTGTTAAATAACAGAATATCAGTTTAATTTTTTTATAAATGTTTTGAATGTTTTTCTACATTTTTAAGTATATATTGATTTCAGTTACAACACAGAGTACAATATATACAGTGCTCACTTTATATTATTATTTTTATTACAAATATTAACACTGTAAAAAGGTTAAAAAAGATGCAAACTACATGTGGAAGCATGAAGTGGCATATGAATGTTTAGGAGATCTGGCACATAAATACCTTGCAACGCTGGCTACAACAGCCATATGAATGCTTGTTCTCACCTGCAGGTGACATTGTAAATAAGAAGCAGGCAGCATTATCTCCCATAAATGTAAGCAAACTTGTTTCTCTTAGTGATTGGCTAATCAAGAGCGGACTTGTAGGTGCTAAAGTTTTACATTGTTTTGTTTTTGCGTGCCGTTATGTAACAAAAAAAATCTACAACTGTAAATTGAATGTTCACGATAAAGAGATTGCACTACAGTATTTGTATGGGGTGACTTGAAAAATACTCTTTCTTTTGTTTATCTTTTTACAGTGCAAAAATAAAATAAAAAGCAGACAGGATCCCCACCCCAGGGCAGCATGGAGCCTATACCTACCTCTCTCCTCTGGAGCTGGGTCCTTGGGAGTGAGTTCTCTCTCTCTCCAGCTGAGCTGCAGCTCCTCCAGGCAGCAACAGCTGCTCTTCCTGTCCTCCTAGCAGGGAGGCTGATCACGGTTACTCCTGTAACCAGACTTCTAGTGTCCAGTCAGCACTGCTGACCGAACACAGCCAGGTCTGCTTTTCAACCAGACATAATGGGCCCCTTCTGAGTGTGAGTCCAGCGCAACTGCACCATTGTAAACCTGGTACTGGTCTTAGTACATAAAACTCATGGCAAATGTCTGGTGCAATTAAAGGGGTACGGTTATAAGATAAAATGGATTGGAAAAAGCATTAAACAAAAGCCTCCCTTAAGGGACCTGAGGAAGGGGGGTTCAGGGCTCCTACAACTTGTATAGTGGAGAATCAACCTTCCTCTTTTTCTCACCCCGCTTAGCCCTCATAAAAGGGAGGGACAGAAGGGTCCCAGCTATGAGATGCCTGGGACCAGGTTGGGGATGATGTGGAAATGGTTAAGAAATGATGATGATCTGCACTGTTCATTTATTGCTGGGCTCTCTGTTATTTTAAGTGTATTAAGTTGTGGCCTAATTAGACCACATCTATTGCCCTCTGCATTTCTTTCAGCATGGCCAGACAATGGTTTATTAACAATTAAACTGCCTACCTCAGAGAAAAGGTTGTTGGCCTGAGGCTTAATGATAGTGTCCATCAGAGTATGTCTTCAGCACCTAATGGAAAGTTCTAACTATTTGTGCCTCATAGATAAGGAGATTAATAAATCTTCAAAGACCATGCTTCATGTGCAAACATTTTTCACCTAAATAAAATGGGGAAAAAAGTCCTACTGCATTAATGAAATTGATTTTTCTGTTTGTTAATGTCAGAGTTTACAGATTTCCTTTCAAGGTCATCAAATTTCCCCAAACATCACTATAAAGTAATAGACCCACAAATTATTTAAAAGAAAGAAAGGGAAAAAAATCTTCCAAGCGCTGGTCAGAGATAAAGTTTTGGGGCCTAATTCTGATCTTACAGTGCTGGTTTTAACTGGGCCTCATTCTCCGCTCATTGACACCAGCATAAGTCAGGAGCAACTCCAATGAAGTCATTGTAGTGACACCGCTGTAAAGCTGCCGTGAGAGGAAAATCAAGCCCGATGGTATTACTGGAGATATCCCTGATTTATACCAGAGTAATTGAGATCAGAATTAGGGTCTTGCTTTTTCATTCTGAATTGATGAGTTCCTCAAATGTATTCTCTCCTACATACACAAACTGAGAAATTGACTGAGATTTCTGGGGAATCATAGTACAGTTAGTTTGTGATTACCTGTGAAAGGAGTTAGCTATGTTTATCCAACCCTTTCTAATTCCATGCTAAGCATAAATGTACAAGAAGAAAATACATCCAATTTACTTGTATAATCAGCATTACAAACATTATTTAACTCTGCCTGTTCCTTTCCTTTCAAAGGTCCAATGCCAGAAGAAACTCTGTGGCAAAAGACTAAAGGGTCTAGTTTCCTCCATGCACATGGGATTGATTCAGGTAACTAATGGGACTAATGGGAGTCTGTTATGGTCTTGCCTTGATATAGTTCAGATGCCTGAAGGAGCAATACTAAAGCAAAGAATCCTGCACTGGCAAGGGGCTGGACTGTATGACCTAATAACTCTTTTCCATGTCTATATCTATGATTCTTTGAAACTTAGTGGAGACCTATCATTTGTCTTTAGCTCCTTTAATTTTAAGGGAGGGAGTGAATGTGGTTATTGCAGCTCTCCAGTAAGAGTGGTAGAGAGTGGAGATTTAAGCTAACTCAAGATATAGAATAATTGCTTTTAGATTCAAAGGTCACACAGTTTCACTCCCAGCAAGTATAATCTGCTCATAATAAACTCACAAACACTGCTGTACACTGTTGGGAACATAGACCTTTAAAGGTCTGATAACAATTGATTTTGACAGCAGAATAGTAATAGATGACTGTAAATATTAATGGAAGACCACGTTGTGCTCTGTTACACCTACGTGAAACCAGAATAAGTCCACTGGCTTCCCTGGAGCTACTTCTGATTTACACCAGTATTTATGAGTAACCTCTTTAATATTAATGATAGGCATTCTGAGTACAGCCATGCATCTGATGTCTATTATCTAGTTGTAGCAGAAAAACCTAGGTCTCAAAAGAGAGAGATGTTGTTTAGAGGTTAGAGTACAACATTGGGAGCAGAATACCTGATTGCCTAATTCCATAAGGCTACTTTGAAAATTGTAGCTCATGTACCTAAACTTGAGTTCTAGAGCTGGAAAAAAACAGGAAAAGAATTTTGTGAAAAATGTCAGAAAATGCTGAAGGTGTTTTCCTTTCACTGGCTTCAAAGTAAAGCAATTCTCCATTTTTCTGTAGCATGTTAGGGATATTTTAATACATTTTTTACCAGAGTTGTAATTGAAATCATTTATTAAACTCTGATCAACATATTTTGCTTATCAAAACCCATGTTTTCTTAATAATATTGAAAATTATTTTAATACAAAACTGGATTCATTCCCAATTGTAATATCAGTTAAAAAGTCTTTTTGAAAATGTCACAAAAATCAGTATATTCTGATAATGTCAGTGGCTTTTTGTGAAGAGTTTAGGTTTTGAAAAAAGGCCATTTAAAAATAAAAAGACCTTTTTACATGAAAATTCAACAAATTTTATTAGGCTCCAAAGCCCATGTTTAGGCACCAAAATAAGTAGAATGATTTTTAAAATTCTGAGCATCCACCCAATCTCATTTCAATAGCAGTTTGGCACTTTTGAAAATCAGGCTATTTAGATGCCTAAATACAGATATAGGCGCCAAAATGTATCTATCCAGTTTTGTAAAATCTTTTAAATCTTAGCTCTGGATTCTATGGCCAGCTCTGCTGCTAGCTGTGTGCCTTTGGACAGTCACTTCACCTCCTCGTGCCTCACTTTCCCATCTGTAAAATGAGCATTAACAATACTTCCCTTCCTGGGTTTTTATGAGCCTTAATTAAAGGCTGTTGCTCATCTGAAAGGTTCTGTATAAGTGCAAAAGTATCATTCAGCAGGGACTGTGTCTTTTTATAGTGTCTAGCGGTGGCCCCATTTTTATTGGAGCTCATGGGTATTGCTGTAATGTAAATATTAAATAATATGAAAAATAACATGGAACGGAGAAGTTTCTTGGACTGCTCTCTCCCCTCTCATACCACCCACCTTCCTACACATAACAGTCCTGGTCTTTTCTTCATCATTTATGCTGTCACCGGCTTTTTAGTTCTTATTTCCGCTTCTGCTGCCATTAAGCTGTCTGTTACTGTCCTTTTAAATGAGATTTTATGAAGTATAAAACCCACAGCACTTGATTCTCATTAACCTATTATAAAAAGTAATAAAATGATAATTTTTGCCAAAAGCTTTGGGCTGACCTCAGGTTTAGCATCTTGGGTAGGAGACAGTTCAAGTGGATTTCCACAAAGTTGCATCTTTAGCAGAGTTAATATTAGGTCAATAGGAGCAGTGTTCCATTTTCAGCAAAGTGATGCCACTCACTTTAGAAACACCACTGGGCATCAGGCACTATAAGCTATATAAACTGGATTTTATATATATGTATATATATAAACATTTTATATGTATATATATAAACATTTTTGGCCAGCTCTAATATGTATATGGATGTGTCATGCATGTCTTTACAATTTGTTTAAATAATTTATCATCAACAGATGAGGAGAGCGACATAACCATATAATAGAAATCAAAGGACCATATCTCTTTGAAGGGAGTTTCTTCCTCCCTCTTCCCATGATTTATCATACTCTGAGCTGCACATTCAGGAAGAAACTGTGTATTTTTGCTGTGTCATGTCTATATGTATATAATATGTTAGAGTTGGTTAAATATATATATACACAGTATGTGTGTTGAATATATATATTCAACCAACTGTAACACACACACACACACACACACACTGGAAAAGAGCTTTATATTTAAATGGGGGGGAATCAATATTTTTCCAGTTTTTGTGCAAAACTAAGCTCCCTGCCTCACAAAAACCCTAACCAGCTCTAATATGCATGTTTATTATTAATGATTTAAAAACAGAATTGTTTTCCACAGAGGCTTTTACTAGGTGAGTTAATTGCTAGACCTATTCTTAATTCTGCATCAGCATGTTCTCCATTTTCCTGTAAACATCAGGGGAAAGGGTTAGTAGTGCATTTGAAAATTCAGCAAAGGCAAAGGTTTGCTGCAAGGTACCTTCTGATGGAATCCTGCTGAAAGAGGGGGCTATATCCTTGCTTTGTCCTCCGATAAGTACCTTTCTCCACAAGGAACCCATTGATTTTTTTATGAGGGCTTTAGAATTTTGATTAATAATAATAATGGCAACTTACAATACACTGCTGGCTTTTCAAGATCTATTTTGTACGTTGTAATTAATGTGCATGTTATAGTTTGTGGATGAAATCCTGGCCCCACTGAAGTCAGTGGCAAAACTCCCACCGCCTTCAATGAGACCAAGATTTCATCCTGTATATCCTTGGCTCTTTTGTATGGATTTAGTAGATTATTGTTCATTTAGAGCATGGTGAAAAACTAAGCATGAGCAAAGGTGTCAGAATTAGGCCTTTATTGATATCTCTTTAGTCCAGTGATTATCCCTGCTGATGTCTCAGAATCTCCACTTTACCCACTCTGTAAAGTTAGAAGCTCACAAAAAGGTTTCCCATGAACTCATTGGGAACAAATCCTTAAATCTGCATTTTTGAGTGTGTGAAATGTGGTCAGATGCTGGGAAGAGATTGGTCTTTGCCTCCTAACCCGTAACATAGGACACAGGTCAGGGTTATAAATAACTACACCCTGTCACATAGCAGAGGTCAGTATTCCCTGACTCCAGAGTTTACAAGCATACATTTGCCAAATTCCTCTTTAATTTTAAATATAAAGCTCTCAGAAGTACCAAGGGTTAGCTGGTGATCAGGGACCTAAAACTACAGAAACAAAATTCTGTATTCAGAGGTTTTATCTTAATACCTATTTCTGTGTTTTTGACATCAAAGGCATTCACCTGAAACATTCATCACAACATTTTCTTTCCTTGTTTTTTTATTCACATCATATGTCTAGATAATCGGTTTCCATGGAGAATTAGATCTTAAACTGATAAAAAAAATCTGTAAACAAACTGGACTTAAAAAAAAGATAATTGATAAGGAATTGATCATGGGTTCTGTGCTAGATTGGTTGACAATGTCTCTATAAGTGCAAAATAATTTAGGGTTTGGTTAATACATATATTCATACACACACACTATTTTGCTGCATAAAAACATTTTAAAATACGTTAAACCAAAACCAAAATTATTAGAGAGGTTCGTTTTTATTTCAAAAAGTCAATTTCAAATGAAAAATTTATTGGTTTGAAATTTCCCATGGGAAAACTAAAAGTTTTCATTCAAATGACATTTTCCCTTTAAAATGGTGGTTTCAATAAAACAGTATTTTTTTGTGGGAAAATGGCACTAAATATGTCTAACGCTCTGCTAGTGGAAAACACACACACACAAACATTTCATCTTGCTGTATGAGAGGAATATGATAGACAAAACTTCATAATGACTGTCTCCTGCAATTCTGCTTAATCCATAATAAAATGGACACAAAGAATCTGAACTCAGATAAGTCTGCCTATTTAATGGACTGCAACTAAGTGATAATGTATTATGTATTTTAATGCAGCTAATTTTTCAAGTCACTGCTTAGCTGCAATAAACTCCAGAGCTGTGTTTCATGATAACTGCCAGCACCCAGATGATGGAAGCTTGCAGTGTTGCTCTTTACACTCTCATGATGGTGCTTTGAAAGAACAAGCTGACATTGTCTGACTCTGTGATGAGTCTCCTTCAGGTTTTTAATTAACAAAATGATGTCCAACACGCCACACATTTTGAGTGTCAAGGCACCAGTTTAATTAAAATATTGATGTTCAATGAAATAGGCATTTTGAGGGTTCATGACCTGCTGCTTGGAGAGGGGGCTTATGATGTTGGCGGTGAAAAGGATCTAAAGGAAGAAGAGGAATTAGCAAGAGTTATGGAATCTCTGAATGCTTGCTAGATAGGTTATTTGAGACTGCCAGTGTTTGGAAGACCTTGTTGGAGACACTTAAGGTGGAAGGGCTATTGAGTCTAAGGGATAGAATTTTCAAAAATGTCTGTGTTTTAAAAATCTGGCCCTAGGTGCCTAAGTCGCTTTTGAAAATGGGACGTAGGCATCTAAGTCACTTAGAGTAAAATTTTCAAAAGGGCCTAAGACTACACTATCAAAGATACTCACATCGTTACCATAGTATCTGAGCATCTCACAGTCTTTACTGTATTTATCTTTACAACAGCCCTGTAAAATAGCAAAGTATTAATACCCCCATTTCTTACAGATGGGAAACAGAGACTTGCCTAAAGTCAAACAGGAGGTCTGTGGCTGATCAGGGCATTAAATCACTAACTCCCAAACAGTGCCCTAACCAATAAACCATCCTTCCTCTAAAGATATCTTGGTTTCAAGATGAAATGCATTGGAAAAAATGTTTGTGCCCTTAGAGTCCAAACCCTCTCACTAGTTATTTGAAGACAGAGCCCTATAGCTCCTGTTTTGGCCTTCTGTGACATCACTTTTCTAGTCTTTCAAACACTTGCAACGTCCTCTAGCTGAAATAGGGAAGTTAGGATATGGTATTACTAATGTAATAAAAAAGGCAGACAAAACTTTTAAAAGGGAGCAATAAATGGTGCTAAATAAGATCTAGAGCTGCTGTCCATGGAGCTGCGAGATTTTGGAACTGTCCATGGTGCCTTGCTTCAATTGATTTTTTTAAAAAAATAAGCACAGTGCTTAAAACTCATGGAAAAGCACAGTAAGGGCCAAATTCTGGTCTCAGTTAACAGATTTATATCCACATAACTCAACTGGAGCTTAGAGTTATCCAGATTTACACCAGTGTAAATGAAAATAGATTTTGGCCTATAGCATCAATGTATTTTACTGTCTTTAAAACAACCCCCTAGTTTATTTGTAGTAACCTTTAGGAGGTTGAATCTGAAATTGATTTTGTGCTGATTTACTAAACACCTTCACCTGTTCACAGTGTGTTTTTTTTATTGTGTAATAACATGTGCAATATCAGATATTGGTACAAATTATTTTTTACTTAGGAGAAAGATCACTGAAGCATTTGTCCTGAAAAACTCTTGGATGTATTTATAGATTTTTTTTTTGGTGAGAAAGCAAAAGGGAAAATGTGAAATGACTATATGTTCCACACTCTGATCATCCAGTTAAAGCTGGAATGGATTCAAACTGAAGTAAAGAGAGAGTTGGGTGGGAGGGGTTGTTTGTTTTTTGGTTAGTTGGTGTGTGTGTATTTAACACTAGAGTTGTAAAACTGAACACTCAAAAGTTAGGAAATGTCAGAGGTAAGTTTGCCTGTGCAACCTTAATTAGGCCTCCTTGTGCATATGCCTGTTGATACTGGCTTTAATATTATGATACTGGCTTAATTACATACAGGTTTTTTTTCCACAGGACCCCTGCCCTTTTCAGTGCACAGAATGGATGGTGCGCAGTTAATGAACAGATACTGAATATTTTTTAATCCTCATTGTCCAATGTGTGATAATGTCCATTGTCCAATTACTTACAGCTCACTACTCAAACCCTGACTTGAATTCAGAATTTTTAATTTCCTCATGGGCTTTTCTATGGCATTCATCAGTATAATATCTGAGTGCTTCACAAGCATCGATGAATTTATTTTCACAACACCCCAGTGAGATGAGGGGATATTATGAGCCCCATTTTTCAGATGGGCAATGGAGACACACAGAGATTAAGGCCAAAAATTTAATCTTATTTTGGGTGCTCAATTTGACATGCCTAGGACCTGATTGTTCAGATTACTTAGAATCATACAGTACATCGTACATTCATAACAAAGCTCCCTATTGAGTTAAAAACAAAAGCAAACCAATTTGAAAAATAGAAGTACATAGCAGATTTTACCCTAGACAGCTTAATCTGAAGCATTTAGCCTGAATTTTAGCCCAGTCCAATAACTTGGATCATGGGGCAGAGGGTACAAGATTTTTTAACTATATGTTGTTGCAGGAAGTTGATGTTTGTTGTGGGGAAAAATAAAGGAATCAACAGCTAAATAAGAAATAGGTCAGATCATTAGTTTTAATATTTTACTCATTGACAAACTCTATTGATTTTCACTGAGCCTCACTGATGTCCATAATATATAGTTAAAAAGCAGATGATGCTTCATGAAAAAGTTTGGAATTCATTCTGTTTAAAAAACAATTCCATCTACGACAGAAAATCTATTTTTGTTTCCCATCATTTTTTATTAGGAAGGGAATTTGCATTAAAACATAAAACATCCATTTATAAACTCGCTGTTTGCACCCTTTTGGAAAAGTTCTATGGAACTTAATGGAAAAATGACAGATTTTCTGTAGACTTTATTGATTCACCAAATACAATTTATTATAGTGTTATATTCCTGCTATAGAATTCCATATGATGGTTCAAAGAAACCTCTGGAAAGGAGATCATTTTCTATTGCAGTCTATAAGTGTTTAGATTAAAATCTTTAGACTTCTATTACATTCCTATTGAACCTGATTGGGTTCACATCATACTAAATTGTATATGCCTAATCTGGCAAACACTTACTGCAACGGGACTAGCCACGCGGAGAGTATTATTCATAGGACTAAGTGTTTGCAGGATTGAGCCCTTTTCCACTAGAAGCCTGGTTAAGGCTGGGCTGGACATTTGTCCCTATATTTGTTTCTTATGGGTATATCTACACACATCCTGCAGCAGCAAGCCTCCCATCCCAAGTGGACAGACTTGGGCTCACACTACCATACTGAAAATTGCTGTGTAGACAGTGATATGAAGTTGGAACTTGGGTTGGAGCAGTGGCTCTGAAGCCCACCCCACTCCCTAGGCTTCAGGGCCCAAGCTCCAACCCAAGCCTCAATGTCTGCATAGCTATTTTTTAGCACGATAGCGCAAGCCTGAATCTGCTGACCTGGGCTGGGAGGCTTACTGCTGCAGGCTGTGTAGAAATGCCCTTAGAGTTCTATTTGTGGCCATTACAATTCATATCATGAAACACGGGACTTGATTCTGCTCTCATTTAGGCTGGTTTTGTACCAGCATAACACCACTGACTTCACTGAGGCTATACCTGATTTACACGGTGACAAGTTAGATCAGAATTTGACTCTTAACAAGTGTGAAGTGATTCCCATCAAATCCCTTTTACCATTAGAGCAGATGCAATGCAAGTCATCTGGCAAGACTGCTTCACATTTTAAAACATTCTTTCGCTTACTTGTAACACCAACAGAAACTTCTAATTACTTTTTATTTCTGATTATTATAACCCCCAGTCCCTGCTTTTCAAAATCAGTTTATAAATTAGTCACACACGCTGTTATCAGAATATTCTGAGATTTTATGTATTTTTAAAACAAAGAAAAACAAGCATGCTCAGTTGGTATAAGTCTATCTATTTATCTAATCTTCTTACAATGCCATCCATCACCACAGTATGACTATGTAGAAGAGAGAGATGGAGTCTACATCTCTTCACACTGTTTGATCAGGTATGTAAAGCCCCAAACCTGAAAATACTTATATATGTGCTCAATTTTAAGCACATGAGTAGCCTCCTTGAATTTATTGGCGCTACCATTGTGAATAAACTTAAGGGCAGGCATATTTATTTGCAGAATCTAGGCCTAATTTTGTAGGTGACCAGATACACGGTGATGAAAAATTGAAACTAGAGTTTATATATACAATTATTATGAAAGTCTATTGGATGTTCTTCTGAACAATCCATATGCTTTATAATTCCTGTTATTAAACCTGTGAAGCGCTGAGCCCTGTCAACTCACACAGTAGGTTCCAATACATGAAGAGCTCCTCCGGTTACATATTGTTTCAAAAGTTTGAATGTACCAAGAGTCAATGATGAATTGGTTTTGATTGGATTGGAATCCTACACTTCTGAATACATTTCCTTTCTAATTTCAGTAGCCAGGATGGGAAAGACAGTAAACACTGCAATATATTAGATATTTCAGCAATACCTTCTGAGCACTTCATTCATTCCAGGTCTGTTTGCAGTTACGCGTATAGTCTCTTAGTTTACGAGTGTTTTAATTTGATGGCTATTCCCATTCTGATGAATAAATTAACTTACTATGTTTTTAAGTTTGCTTGCGTCAGTCTGTTTAATATGGCATTAGAAAGGATAAGACATTCTACCTGTTTCATACTATTTATTTTTTTAGAGCAGAATTTTTTTTTCATTTTTATCGTGTATAGATTTTCTTTTCAATTAAGAGTAGCAAAGAAAAAAACTGAGACTGTATGGAAAACTCATCTCTGTATGAGACTGACAAGCTATCAATAATTTAAATGTTTGGCTCCTGCTGGCATAGAAGCTGAATCAGAAAAAGGTCGGAATTAGATAAAACAACCAGTGTATTTCAGGTTATATTTAGCTCTGAGTGAATACAAATAATTAGCTTGCACAGATGTGAAAGAAGAAGAAAAATGGCTGTGCCTCCTTTTCTGTTTTCTGAAGACTGAGCTATCCATTTCAGCATTAAGTGACACAACCCAATGCTCTGCTTGAAATGTTTCTGAATTATAATCAGTGCTACCCACAGTATCCCCATTCCTATGGTAATAAGCTGTTACCTGTTGCCCTCAATTATTCTTGGGTTACTGAGTATAATTTAACAGTTTCAAAATGTAGTCAATTGTAGAGGGGAGGAAAAAAAAAACCAAAGGAAGAAAAGGAACCGAAAGTAGTGAAGGGCCATTAAGAAATGTAAGTTTAAATGGCCTAAATGAGCTTAACTGCACAGTTTGAACTGTTTCTGCTGCCATCAAAGTCATTGCTGTTGTCCCTGGAATACAAAGTACTTTCTGCACTACAAAAATGGAATGACGGTGCCATTGATGGAAATGACTTTACAAAGCAGTATGTCTTTTATGTCTTTGTGATCTTTTGAATTCATTGTCTATGAACTCTGGACTTGTAGCCATCAAAACAAACCAGGTGAGTCCTTTGTTTCTTCCTAATATACAGCCCAGTAATGGGCTGAAGCTGTAAGTTCTATTCCAGCCCTGACCCTGCCCAGAGATCAGGAGTGTCTGGATCCGGGGCGGTATCTGTTTTTTTACTGATAATTTTCTTTACACTTTTCAGCTACCAAGCACTTAGAAGGAGAGAAATGAAAGAACAAGAAAATCTAGAGAACTGCAACTATGCAATTAGTTAATTTATCAGAGAATTGAGTCAAGATGTTGCACTGTCAAGTATAAAATTCAGTGCTTACAATGGGTATACCTTAATATTTTGCAGATTGTCTATTATACACATATTAGTTTGTATGCATTGAGAATGTACTGGTTACCAATACTACATTGTACCTTCAATCTGAGAATCTCAGTGTTTTACAAATGTTAATAAATTAAGCCTGACTGTTAATAACAGAGATAGGTGAGTATGATTAGCCCAACCTTATGCGCAGGGAAACTAAGGCAGAGACTGCTGGCAGGAGTGGCCCAGATTCACATGGTAAGTGGCAGAGATTGCTTTAATTCCCAAATCTTCTGACTCCCAGTCCTGTCTGTTAATCATCAGACCAAGGTGCCAAACTCAGTGTGCAAAAAGACCCAATTGTATCTTTAATTATTTTCCATGGGCTAGAGATACAAGGTTAAAGCTTCATACTCTTTTTGATCCACAGATTCATTCACTAGATTGTATTGGGGAGATTTGTGAAAAGGTCAAGGGTATGAAGAGGGCAAAGTTCATCATGCATTCAGCATCACTGGGGGGGGGAAATGATGCAGGGGCCTTTTAGGGCAGAAATATCACTGGTTCTGTTGGCTGAGGCAATATCTCCTATTGCAGGGGTTCTCAACCTTTTTCTTTCTGAATCCCCCTCCCCCCCTACATGCTATAAAAACTCCATGGCCCACCTGTGTCACAATAACTGGTTTTCTGCATATAAAAGTCAGGGCCAGCATTAGGGGTTAGCAGGCGGGGCAATTGCCTGAGGCCCCATGTCACAGGGGCCCCAGTGAAGCTACATTGCTCAGGCTTTGGCTTCAGCTGTGGGTGGTGGGGCTCCAGGCTGAGATTCAGACCCATTCAGTGGGGCTTCAGCTTTCTACCCTGGGTCCCAGCGAGTCTAATGCTGGCCCTGTGTGGCAACCCCCGTGAAACCTGCTCATGCGCCCTGCCCAGGGGGTCCCAGATTCCTGGTTGAGAACCACTGTCCTATTGGACCAACTTCTGTTGGTAAGGGAGACAAGCTTTTGAAAGATATTACTTCCCTTTAATATTCTAGGACTGACATGGCTACAACTACACTGCATACAACTACGTTTCTTTGGTCATTTGTGTGCACAATTGCATGATTTGCACTCACAAGTGCACACATTGTGCGCATAATAGGAAAAATTATGTACTTTAAAATGTCATAACTGCGTTTTGACACTAACTTTCCATTGTGTCCTACCTATCTTTAATTACTTTGCAATTTAAGACAGTGCTGCAATAACTCATGTTTTGGATAGTCCACATCAGTATAATAAGGGCCAGGGCTGAGATTTTCATGAGCATTTGATTGTGAGATGCGTGCCAAACTCTCTCCAGCATTTGTTGAAAATCCTGGTTTAGGAACTTTGCCAAGATTTTGGAAAATGAGTGCCTAAAGTCAGTCTCCTAAATCCATACTTAGGCGCCTAAATATGTTGTCTAATTTTCAAAACTGCAGAGCTCTCAGCATCTCCCATTGGACTAGATCCTCAGCTGGTAAAAGTTAGAAGTTAGTTAGTTCAACCCTAGGCCTCCATTTCCAAAATCTTGATATTAGGGTTTTCTTTTAAAGGCCAGTCTGGAGAAGCTGAATAAGTCATAGAAGGATCAGATGAATACACCAATCTTATCAGATCTGACCAGGGAGTTAGGAACCCCCTGCACTAGATCATCTGATGGAATTGCCCACTTTCTTCTTATGATTCTTTCCTCCATCAGTTGCTGTCCTTAGATCAGCCTATCCAAAGTAGCTCATTGCTGAGTGCTGAGATCATGACATTAGAGAGCAGGGAGTAATTCAAAGGACAAGAAGCATACAGAGATACAGGTAAACATAGCTGTTCTTGAAACCTTCCCCCATGTTGATCTATCGGGTTCCAGTTACAGCCTTTTTCATTTATTTCTGTCTCATAGTAATTGTATCATTAGCACAAAGAGAGATGGCAATAGTTCTTTCCTTGAGCCACATTCACTTCTGAAACCCAAACTAAATAGCAGCTCCCACACCACTGACCTGTGAGAAATACAATCTGTGCAGTGGTAAATAACAAGGGCCATAAGGAAGGGACGGGGGGGATTATCATCTCCTCAAACGGCAGCGCTACTGGGAAAGTACCATTTTTGTTTACTTCTAGAGACATCCTTTGAAGCAGTTTTACCAAAAATTCTTCAAACAAATTACAGGAGGGGTTTTGTTCTTCATAATCATTGTTCTACTCCAAGAAAGGACAGGATGCTACCCGGCACTATCTCCACTAGAACAGGGAGCATTATCTTGCTTTGCAGCCTGTACTGCATTTAGCTGCAGCAGATAAATTAAAGCGGGTTAGTGGCTCTCTCTTATTTACATATGTAATGGTTTTGTTCCCTCTGCACATTCTTTGTCACAAGCCCTGACCTCATCCGTGCAATTGCAGGCGATGACTGTCATCTGGTATTTGTGTTCAGAGTCAAAACTGACAATCATGGAGTGCAAACTATAACTAAATGGTCAATAGTTCAGTCCAGAAACATTTCGTCTCAGGCATCATGCAAATAAGTCCTTCGGTTTAAAGCATTTGGACAAAATCTGCTGAAATCAATTAAACTGGCAGCAGTGAAGTTACCAGTAAAATTGGTGGGGGTTAACCAAAGCAGATTTTCTTTTAGTTAGGATGATTTTCTTCGCTAATATCCATTTTAAACCCTAAAATAATGTTGTCTGTTTATTTTACATTATTAGGGCCAGATCTTGCAGCCCTTACTCTGGCAAAACTCCTGTGGACTGCAGGATTTGGTCCTTGTTACCCATTTCCATCTAGGATACAAACAACAAACCAGATTCTGGCTGCACATCAGAAAACCTATAGGCAGGAATTTCTACCTTCCGGTCTCCTACTCAGAACCTAGGAAGACTCGCCCTGACAGAGGCTAGTGAGAAACACTCCAGAAGAGGGTTTGAAGGATACAGGGTAAGTTCAGATACATCTGTGCTGTGTTCCTAGTGGAAATAATCTGTGAGGTGGGGCTCCGAGGTGGCCAGTGCTACTCGTATATGGGAAGAATTTCATTTTAGATGATTGAGAGGTCCCTTTTTGATCATTTTGGCCTATTGAGTTTTTTAAAGGGATGCAGAATTATTGTCCTGAGCCTTCACTTTAGGGTAGGATCTTTTGTGAATAAGTTTATGCAGCCATGAAATGTTATTACATAATGCAGTTTTAGCTAAGAGTGAGAGATCATAAATGTTAGTCTCAATTTAATATATCAGTACCCGGTGAGGACATATTCCTGGCATTTCTCCAGGTTCATTGGGAGTTTGCACCTGCCTGGTAGGTGCCCTTTTAGACGTGCACATTTGCCAATTGACAGTTTGCTGAAAAACAGGCTGATGCTATTTGTCATTGAGTCACCCAGTGCTACAAAGCTTTTTTCATTGTTTTGACATCACCAGCATCTCCTGTAAGAGATACGGGAACATATTCCTACATAGTCATCATCTCCCTCCAGGAAGAATGAAACCAGAACAACACACAACCAAAATATCCTCACTTTCCAGCCATATCCCTTGGCCATCTAGAAAACATTGGTAAGAAAAAGTACATTAAGCACATAAGCCCTGGAATGCAGCTTCCTTTTACTCTGAGGCGCCTTCTGAAGATGAGATTGCTGAAAAAGAACAAAGCACTTTTCAGGATGGGGCACTCAGATATTATGTCTGGGATTTGGGAATTGAGGCAACTCAATTAGGCAACTTTGAAAATCCCAGCCTATATATTTAGATTGGAGCCGGCGCCTCAGGAAGGAATAGCTGCTAGGGTGGAACATGCATACCTTAGAAACCAAGGCAAACAATTTAAATGCCCATAATATGGACATAATGGTGTAAAGGGGTTTAATATGAATTTCTAGTGAGAAGTGCATTCTGCAACATTGTTCGATAGCAAAAAAAAGGGGGGGGCTTGTGTGGTCATTTGTTGTTTTTAATGCTACATGAAGAAGTGCTAGGGAGAAAAGTTTGAGTAGGAGAAAATGCTCAAAGGTCCAGATCCTACTTCTATTGATGTCAACAGCAAAAATACCATTGAACATCAGGGTGCAGGGTCAGGACATAAGTTAGAAAAGGTGTTCCTTGTTCCAGTCAAGCCACAGTTCCTTTGGCTCAATGATATTTTGCCGAGAGGAATGAATTAGCTCCATGGATTGTTTACTCCTAGCGATGTTGGGCTGACTTAGGAGTCAAATAAAGACAAAGCACGTAATGGAAAAACATGCATGTAAAAATAGCTGCTGCAGCTCATATCTGAAGTATGAGCCATACAACCTGGGCCTGATTGTGCCCGTAAAGCACAGGCCTTGTTTGGGCACAAGTGGGGCTATGCTGCCCCAGGTGGAGGTCTAGGAGGCATTGTGCCTTTGAAAGAGTGCAGTGTCTGTTACTCTCTGTGGCCAGCCAGCTCCACTCATTGCTGCAGGGACGGGAGGGATAGCTCAGTTGTTTGAGCATCGGGCTTGCTAAACCTGGAGTTGTGGGCTCAGTCTTTGAGGGGGCCACTTAGGGATCTGGGGCAAAATCAGTACTTGGTCCTGCTGCAGGGGGCTGGACTCAATGACCTTTCGGGGTCGCTTCCAGTTCTATGAGATAGGTATATCTCCATATACTATTATTAGGAGGGGAAGCAGCCACAGACCCACATTTTCCCCAATCTCTCCTTTCCTGTCCTCTCAGGTTTCCCTACATGTACACACTCTGTCCTGTGCAGCCATACAGGGATTGGGGGAGGGAGAGAATGGGGGCAGGGCTTTAACCCCCCCTGCTCCTCTGCAGGACAGTATAGGACTGGCTGACGATCTAGCCATCAATAATTAAGCAGGCCACGAAAAATGAAGACATTAATCAAAACCCCTCTAACTTAAACACAAGGATATGATTCTGAGTGGGTTTTTTTTATTAGTGCTGAAATGAATACAACTTGAAATAGCATCTGACTAGGAGTGAATGAGTCAGAATATATTGTCTGATTTTTTTTAAAGGCCCGTCATAATGAAAGTATTGTCAATCCAGTACGCAAGGAAAGGGAGCCAAATGAAAGCTTCTCGTAATCACGTAGTCTATTCTCTTTACAGATTGCAAAGGAAGACAGGGTATTTCTTTTATTAACTGAATCACTCTGACTTATTTCTATGTGAAAACACTAGGGGCAACCAAGCCATTTTAAGATGAATCTTAGGATAAAGACAGCCAGCAGAGCTTCCAAGCACTTTTTAAACAGACAGCTTCAGAATATCAAAACAATCATTGATTAAAGAGCATGAGATAAAATTCTGAACAGGCCATTTTCTTTAAAATGTATATATTTGTATATATGGGAAGAAAAACGCTGCTGTATCATTACACCAAAAGCTTGTAACAAGAATATATTTGTAAGATTATATAAATGATCCAATAAAATAAAACTAGCTGTAAGTGCCAGAATATGCATTCCTAAGGCACCTGCAGATGGGCAGCTTACCCTTCACTATCTGCAGGCTACTAATAAAAAAGGCAGTTGTAAAAGCTGAAACAGCTCAAAAAAAAAAAAAAAAAGACACAGGGACCAGGAGGGAAAATGGCAGGGAATAGCACTAGATAGGGTGCAAAATGAGCAAGACAACAGAGAGGATTCCAGGATCAGAAAAGCACTGGATTGGAACACACAATTGGAAGTGAATAGAGCAGGGAAATTAAAGCCCCATCTCAGACAGAAGTTAGAAGTAGAGTGGGATGTGAGAATTATCCCTTCCATGGAAAAATCAATGAGAAGAGTCCAGAGGGAGGGAATTATTGGACTTGCAGAGTCTGATCTGGGTCACTCACACCTTGCCATAGCTATGTTGCATAGCTGTATTCTACTGTAGCTATAGATGTCTAGGGAGAGCATAGCTATTTAAGCTTCTACAGCACTGACATTTTCAGTTCCCTAATCTACAGAATTGTTTTTAAAAGTTACCTGCAAAATAATAATAATAATAATAATCAATTAATTAATAATACCCGGCTCTTATAGAGAATTTTTCAAGTCTAGATCTCAAAGCATTTACCAAGGAGGTGAGTAACTTTCTCCCCCTTTTACAGATAGGAAAACAGAGGCACAGAGGGGGCACTAAGGAGCTGGAAATAGGAAACAGATCTTCTTAGACCCAGTATAGCACTCTATTCACATAGCCTTTTGCCATTATTCACTTTATTATACTAAAAGAAAGTCCTGAAAGGTGTATTTTTTTTAAAAAGGGATTTTTTTTAATATAAATCAGGTCTTGTGCACCCTGTTTTTCCTGAAAAATTTTATAGGCAACTTGAGAATTAGCAGCTTTATGAAATCAGAAATAAAAACCTAGTGAAAGTGGTTAATCTGTAGAGGAAGTTGTTTTTATTGAAGGTATTTAAAACTCTAGGATATTTCTGCTCATCCTTATGTAATGCATCTGCCCAAGGAAAACACTTTGGTCTGTTTTGGCACCAGTTTAACTATATCAGTCAAGGCTGTTTTTTTCTAATAATAATAATAATTATTATTATTATTATTAATAACCAGAAATAGTTGTACATACCCTGGTGTGAATGCAGTAATGCTGGTATAAAAGTGCCTTATACAGTAACTCCACACTTAACGTCCTCTCACTTAACATTCTTTTGATCTTACGTCCCTGCTCAATTACAGAACATGCTCCATTTAAAGTTGTGCAATTCTTCGCTATAATGTCGTTTGGCTGCCTGCTTTGTCCACAACTGGCAGCCCCCATCAGCTCCCCGATGTCTCCCCAAAGCGTAGGGTGACCAGATGTCCCGATTTTTATAGGGACAGTCCAGATTTTTGGGTCTTTTTCTTATATAGGATCCTATTATCCCCCACCCGCATCCCGATTTTTCACACTTGCTGTCTGGTCACCCTACCAAAGTGCCTCCCACCCACCGGCAGACCCCGCAGATCAGCACCTTCCCCTTCCCCCCCCCCCCCGCCACCAGCCGACGGCAATCAGCTGGCTTGCGGTGTTCAGGAGGGAGGGGGGAAGAGCGAGGACTCGGTGTGCAGGCTCCCCCCTCCCTCCCCTGCCTCCCAAATGCCGCAAACCAGCTGATTGCTGCGGGGAGGAGGCAGGGGAGAGCCTGCGCGCCAAGTCCTCGCTCCTCCCCCCCCCCCTCCTGCCCCCTGAACGTCGCAAGCCAGCTGATTGCCGCGGGGAGAGGGGAGGAGCAAAGACGCAGCATGTGGAGTAAAGGGGGAGGAGAGGGGAAAAGATGTGGATTAAGGGTGGGGTTTGGGGGAAGGGATGGAGTGGGCAGGCAGGGTTGACCCCAGGGCCGGCGCTTCCATTAGGCGACCCTAGGCGATTGCCTAGGGCGCCAGGATTCGGGGGGCGGCATTTTGTGTGCTCCCCATGGGGTGCACGGGAGCTTCCGATTCCACTCCCGTTGCGCCGCCGAAGAAGGACCTTCTGCCGACATGCCGCGGAAAACAGCGGCAGGCAATTGAGCAGCTCAATGACTGCCGCTGTCGCCTGCGGCATTTTGGCGGAGGGTCCTTCTTCGGCTGCGCAATGGGAGTGGAACCGGAAGCTCCCTCGCTCCCCATGGGGAGCGCACAAAATGCCGCCCCCCCGAATTCTGCCTAGGGCGCCAGAAACCCTGGCGCCGCTCCTGGTTGACCCCCTCACCGCCCCTGGTGCTTGCAGAGTAGGGGAAGCTGCCACTGTTGCTGCACAAGGTGCTTCTCCTAGCCTACGGCACCTTCAGCCTCCTTGCCTGCCTCATTGTCTCCAGTGCCAGTGGGCTGTGCCTGTGTAGGGTAAGGTGGGGGCACCCCCAACTATTGTACTGTGCTGTACTATATGGCAAAAAAAAATTCCCTGGAACCTAATCTCCCCATTTACATTCATTCTTATGGGGAAATTGGATTTGCTTAACATTGTTTCACTTAAAGTCAAATTTTTCAGGAACATAACTACAAGATTAAGTGAGGAGTTATTGTATCAGTATAGCTTATACCAGTATCAATGCATTCATTCTAGAGAGATGTATTGGTTTCAAACTGATACACTTAAAAAGATACCAGAACAGTATAGAGGCAAGACCATAGGAGAAAATGCATGAGAGATTTGGGCCCTAACCCTTCAACTGGTTGGACAGCAATGCTTGCATGGAGCGCCATTGAAGTCAATGTCATTCTACGTGTCCGCATGTTCTCATGTGCCAAACCAGGGCCTGGGATTGTGAGCTGAATCCTCCAAGTCCTTCAGCAAAACCATACTTCCTAGATAAAACAAATCAAGCAGATTTAAAAAAATAAAATTAAAATTCTTCGGTCCTTTACAAATCACGGGCTAGATTTTCAAAAGGGCTCAGCACCCAGCAAGCACCCACCGTGCTGACTTCTTTTGGAAATCTGTCCATAAATATTACCATTGGTGCTGCTGAATCCTGAAGTCTGAGCTTCATATTCAAAGTGAACTGTTTATCACGAGAATACAAATGTTTTTAACTCTGAAGCAATAAGAGAGAAAATATTCAGCCTTAACGATTTCTTTGTGATCAATGGAAGTTGGAGTCAATCATGTCAGAACTGATGTTGTACATAATATTAGTTTTGATCATAGTTAATTGATCTGTGTTTTTTGTAAACGCTATATTTTTTTCTAAACTTCCTGTATTTCAAACCACAAGAAAAAAATGAAACAGTTAAATAGTGAATGGTCTGTCAATGAATATATCAAGCCACTGGTCATGGTTGGAACTGGATATTATAGCTTTTAAATATCAATGCTAAATCAAAGTTATTTATCACTTTATCACCAGATAACACACTGAGTTATCAGGTAGTTTGGTTTCCATTGTTTCTAGTGGAGTCATTGAGAAATACTGTTGCAGTAATTCAATAAATAAGTCAATGTGAACCCTTTAGCTCTTCCTGTCTCTTGCTCAAGACGCTATAGGATGCAAAGACTAGCTCAGCTATTAAGTGCTGTTTATCAATTGATGGATTTCTTTGTATTGCTCAGGATGGTCCTTTAGGCATCAGTTTTGATTTGCGTCATGTGGTAAATGCTGCTTTTTCCTCTGAACTATGGCTGGCTGGAGTTCCTTGTTTGTTAACCTTCGCTGACATCCGTTGGTGAGTGGTGACTTGACCTGCTCATGAGATCAATATATATAGCAAGAGAAATTGTTTTCTTTTCCCCTTCCAGCAAAGTAAGCTGGTTATGGAGTTATGGCCATCTTGCCCTGTCAAAGGAGCATGTTATTTAAACTGCAATGACGTGATGAACATTTTTTATCCCTTAGTTTGAAGGTTGCCATGTTTCTGTTTGGGTTCCTTAGGCCCCCTGGTCGGTTCTGTCTTTATGAATCCCTGCACACATCATTTATGGAGGCAGCTATACAAGATCAGATAAAATAAGCCCTAGTCCTGAACATCAGCCCAAACTAAAACCTTTTCAGCTATTCACACCAAAGGTATGATTAACTTCAATTGTTTTACATATCTCTGTGCCTCTGCCCTGTCTTGCTCCAGCTATGACTGAATGAAATTACTACAAAATCTAATGAGAATCTTATCTTACACTAAGATTCTTGCACTAATCTTATCTTACACTAAAAAGCGTGTGTTTACAAATCAAATAACCAGATCTCTAGTAGTTCATCCACTACTAGCCAGAGCAAAAGGTGTGGTGGTCTATTGGTCTGAGCAAAGGACCAGCAACCCAGTATTCCTGGCTCTGAGAGTGACTCCCTTTGTGTCCTTGAGCAAGTCACTTAATCTCTCCATCTCAGTTTCCCCATCTGGGAGGGGTGGAGAATCCTGAGGACATAGCAGGGCTGGTTCTTATATTAGTCACACTTTGTCCAAGAGATCTGCAGGTTTTGAAGTGTGTCTTGGATGCCCAGGGACTCAGAAGTGCCTTTTTCTCATTTCCACCCAGTCGGGTTATTTATTGCAGCCCTTTCTTTCACATTTGGAATTCATTCCTTTGTGAGTTTCACGTGCTGCCAAGTTCTCCAGTTGCACTGACTCAATTCCCTTCAGGGTTTACTCCAGGCTGTTGTTCTATAAAGCCCTACACAGCGTGTCTTGGCCACCTCTCTCTCCATGTAGTACTATGACAGCTGAGGTCAGCTGATGTGCTTGAGCTAACAGCCCCTAGAGTTATCTAGGGCCAGGCATTCTCAGTGGAGGCCTTTGACTCTGGGATTTATTTCAGGCCCTGGCCCCGGAGGAGAGTCAGCCACAGTCTGTTGATCATTAGGGCATAGTGCAAAGCCTATCTCTTTTAGCTGGTCTTTGTCAAGCAGGGGAGAATGTGGGAGGCGGGGATAAGTGTGTTATCTTATGGGGAAGGTTATTTTGTTTTTAAATGTCACCTTGTTGTTTTCCACATTGTCCATGCACATGGAGATGTTGCCCTGGGTGCATTTTATACATTTAAAGGTAACTCAAGCTGTCAGATGGGGACAACGCTTCCCTTTTTCCCTGTCAGGGGCACGGTTAACAAATTAATGTTTCTCAAGCACTTTGAGGACGCAAAGGGCTATTGGAGTGCTAAGTTACATTATTGGCCCTAAGCAGGGATCTCAGAACAGTGAATATTTAATCACAGGGACAGCATTTGGAATGGGAGTGCCAATCCCAGGTATTCTCCCAGGACACATTTATCACGTTTCATGCACACAGAGAACAGCATGGAATTTCAATCCAAATGACTTTTATTTTGGATGATGGAAACCAGCAAACAAAGAACTCTTGTGGCCAGAGAAAGAGAGGGCAGTACATAGAAGACAGAATCATAGCATTTTGCCTACATTTACCTGCTCTAGATACCAGGCCTGGCATATGTTTTTTCATACCAGCCCTTTATGCTGTTCGATTTTCAAAGCAGCATGTGCAGCGATTCAGCCACGTGTCTGTCCCTTATCCTCAGTAGGAGTCACAGTGCTCAAACCTTGGTATCATTTAGAAAATTTTAGGATCAATATCATGTTAAACATAGACAGGGGGTTATGTGTAGGAGTTAGCTTCTCGCTTTGTAGGCCTTTTTATTGCTAATGACTAGATTAGCTAAAGTTATCCTGTGAGAGAATAGCAGACAGACAATCCTCCTATGTAGTGTTAATTAGCATATTTAATATATCTTTGTGCTTACAAAAAGTTGACCTCCCTCCCCTTTCCCCCATGCTAAGTATAATGCAGCATTTACATTTTACACAAGGATATTAGGCAACAAATTAGTCTAGAAACTTCAATTAATCATAATCCAAACTAGGCCCCTGGGAAGAGACAACCAAACAAACAAACTTCTTAACATGTAGCTCATTTCCCCAGCCATGCCAACTGACAGGACGGCACTCCTTGGAAAATTACTCCAATCTAAACAGAGGCACAGAGAAAATTACTCTCTCCGAGCCAGCTTTTCTCATCACTTGTGGAGAGTCTCAGTCAGATTTTCATATGCTTCTGGCAAGTGAAGTGAGTTTGAATACTGTACTAGTAAATCATACAAATTGTGCAACCATTTGATATTGCCCGCCTAATGATGTTGTGCCTCAGAAGATATGTTGAGGATTACTAGGGATGCAAATCTGTCAGAAAATGAGTGGAAATGGAATATCATGATAAAGTACAGCACAAGTGACCAATGTACTTTGTAAAGTTTAGGTCTCACTCTGAAATTTCTTATGTAGGCCGTGGTAGGACACAGGATGCCAGATGATATGGGCCACTGGTCTGTTCCGATACATCAGTCCCCTTTGCCACAGCAAATGGATTAATGATGTGATGTTAATGATGATGGGATTTGATAAGATGTTAATGGGAGGAGATTTGCGAGAAAACCAGTGGGGGAAATTTTTGAGTGAGAGAGCCGTTGCACAGGGGCAGTCCCACTCTCTTGGCTGCGGACGCCAGATTTCAGTGGCACGAAGAATCGTTATAGCTGGGGACTTCCTTAGCTGCAGCGGGTGACCAGGACAGCTTCAGAGCCTTGTCATGCTCTCCATGCCCCACAGCACGTTGCTGAACCGTCTTCCTGGCCGTTGAATCACAAACTGATTTCCTCTGCTGAGTCTGCCAGAACAGTTTTTGCATGCTAGAGCAAGGCAGTTTCCCTACCTCACCGAGAGTAAAGGACCCATCAGCTACCTGATAGGTATATGACGGGTACTGTTGGAGGAACATGTCATGCTCCTTAGGGAGTAGTTCATCCACTTTGGTCCCTACCTACACCCAGCTCTCAGCTGTGGCTCCAAGTAGCTGCTTGCATGTGACACCGGCCACACCCCGGTAAACCACTTTGACAAGCGGGCTAAACCAGGTGACAAGTCATTTTACACCCTCAGCAATAGCTCACATAAAGCCTTGGACACCAGGTAATCTACTTTTAAGAGAGGGTATATTAACAATGCATCTGAAGAAAGCCACCTCTAGCAGTGAAGCACTTACCTAATACAAAACAGAACTGGATACTTTGGGACTGAACTTAAATTCCACTGTAGGATTTCAACTTATGGCTTTCTGACCAACAGCTGAAAACCAGCTGATATTTAAATCCAAGTTCTTCCTTCTTGATGGCAAATGTGGGTATCCCAATGTACAGAAAGGCCTGGGATGGCCTAAGGTCTTCCTTCTTTCTAGGGCATCACAGTCAGCTCAAGTCTCCTCGTGATAAATATTTTAGTTTGAACTGAGAATTTTGCTGGCTTTAGTTGAAAATATCATGGAAGAGGCACAGATAACTGGTAATGCAAAATATGAAAAGAGACCTCACTCCCGCAACCATTAATTCTGGACAAACAAGCTAAATATTTTAATAACAATGGGACATGTGTTCCCACGCATTTTAAAGTAGAACTCCCCAAATGACATCAATGTGGATATCATCATATAATATGGCATATCTGGCACCACTTTACTGTTTTGTGAAGGCAAAGACTAGGGCTTGTGCAGAATGACACAGGGATAGAGACCCTAGGTCACTACTTTTAATTTGGCTCACAGGAGTGATTGCCAAAAATTGTCACCAGCTGTTGGCTGTTCACTGGAGGGTTCCCACTGAATGATTTCTTTGTATGAAGTAGAACAAACGTGGGGCATGGAACATCCAGGGCCCAAACATTTAGTCCAGGGGTGAGCAAACCTTTTGGTCCGAGGGCCACATCTGGGAATAGAAATTGTATGGCGGGCCATGAATGCTCACAAAATTGGGGTTGTGGGTGCAGGCTCTGGGGTGGGGCCAGAAATGAGGAGTTCTGGGTGCAGGAGGGGGCTCTGAGCTGGGGCGCGGGAGTGGGGTGTGTGTGTGTGAAGACTCCAGCTGGGGGTGTGGGATCTGGGGTGGGCCTGGGGATGAGGAGTTTGGGGTGTAGGAGAGGGCTCTGGGCTGGGATCGAGGGGTCTGGAGGGCAGGAGGGAGATCAGCGCTGGGGCAGGGGGTTGGGGCATGGGGTGCAGGCTCCGGGCAGAGCTTACCTCAAGCGGCTCCCAGAAGCAGTGGCATGTCCCTTCTCCAGCTCCTATGCAAGGCGCGGCGGCTGTGCACGTTGCCCCATCTGCAGGCATCACCCCTGCAGCTCCCTATTGGCTTCGGTTCCCAGCCAATGAGAGCTGCAGGGGCAGCCCTTGGGCGGGAGCAGCGTTCACAGCAGAGGCCCCTGGCTGGCCCTATGGCATAGGAGCTGGAGGCGGGGCCATGCCACTGCTTCCGGGAGCCGTGTGGTACAGCTCCCGACTCTGTTCCCCAGCTGAAATGCTGGAGGGGGACCATGCAGCTGCTTCTGGGAGCCATGTGGAGCGGCCCCCGACCCAGCTCCCCGGCTGGAGCGCCAGAGCGGTGCAAGCCTCAAACCCAGTGGGAGTTAGAGGGCTGGATTAAAATGGCTGGTGGGCCATATCCGGACTGCGGGCCGTAGTTTGCCCACCCCTGAGTTAGTCTGTTGCATTCTGATACTCTGTCCCGCGTGGTATTTGCCCATCATAAACTCTGCTTTTCACTGCTCACCTCCACTAAATTACCAGTGTGTAGCTTTATTGCTAGCAATCACTGAAACCAAACATTCAATTTGGAAAAATGTTCTAAAATGGCAATGTTCTTCGGCTGGATTTTTTAAGCCTGAAAAAGTGGGTTGGACATCTCATGCCAGCAAGCTTAGTGAGGTTATTTTGCTTTATTGGGAAGACCGAGGAAATGGACAAGCACATGAAGATAAAAATAATATGGAAACAAAACTAGCTGAACATTGCCAAACTGCCATGAGGGATCCCTTTGGGTTTGGGCAGGGTCTTATTTTATCTCTAACTAGCTCAGCCCTGCCTACGCCTAGTCTTTTCTTTACCACCTGAAAACAAAAATTCGACCCCCTTCATGCCTGAAGGAATTTGTTGTTTGTTGTAGATGATGACTTTGGTGCAGCTAATTTTAAGCTGTCACCTCCTCGTGCTCTGAGGAAACCTGCCTGCTCTTGGGAAACACATCAAAAGGCAAAGTGTCAGTGTTTATGTGCCAGGATGTAAAAAATCAATTTCAATCCTTTGGAGGTGAAACAGTTGGTGCAGAAAGTCACCCAGTACTAGGAGCTCCTCTTTGGCATTGACAGCTTGAAATGAGGGTCTAGATGGATGCTGAACAATGTCATGTGCTGCCTGGCGTTAACATAGATTTCACTGATAGAAATGAGATCAGGAGATTGACCACAATAAACATAATTATGAGAGTAAAATTATCTTATACAACTTCTTTCATCCCCAAGGATGTATATTGTATTCACTTCTGGTACGTCTCCATTAATACAGCCATTACTGTGGTTGAACATGGCAAATGAGCTCAGGAGGGCTGCACACCAGTGAAAAAGCCTGGTGGTGCTAAATATGTTGAGAAAAAATTGTTCAGGAACAGTTTTTTGTTTTTCCACATTTGCCTGCAAGGCTGATTCCAAGTTGAGCCATTGGGTAAAGAGCCTTAAACGTGATAAATTCCTGGGTGTGGGTGGGGGTGTGTGCGTGTGGAGCTTTCACTTGCGAAACTCTGGCTCTGTCAAACTCAATGAGAGTTTTCATGTTGACTTCAAAAATGGGTCCAGGATTTCAGATCTGATCTTTCTGTTCCTTTCACGTTCACAGACGGGCAGACTTTGCTTGTTGTCTGTAATGGCTCCTGGTTTTTTAACCACATTCTCCTCACCATGTGAGCCTCTTACTCCCTACCACCAAACAGTGACGTGGCCTTCCCCAAAATGAGCATTTATAATAGTATTTGTGGTACTTACTGCACTTAGAATAGGAAATAGTACTGTAAAGAGAAGTATCTTGATGTGATAAATGTTATGATTTTACTGGCAACCATTGCACCAGCAGAGTATTCCGTTGCATTGCAAAGATATATACTGGAGTGGAAGAGGATTGATTTAGTGTACATCATGCAGTGGAGCCATGACAATACAGTGCATTATTCATCAGAGGCTGTGATGGCTTTCCATTTAATCTAGGTGAAAATTGGATTTATGGGAAAGGAGTAAGAGCCATCTGAACATAGCCCATAAAACTGGAAGAGTCATATGTTTTTCTCCAGAAAGCAATTTTTAACAGCTCTGCTGGGTGCTCATTTGCAGCAACATCACAGAAATGTTGTCTCTGCTGTTTATGACCCTTTTGCTCATTTCTGCAAGAGAAGGGGGTATGGTTTTTGGAGTACAGCTCCACTGGTGCTGTGGTTGCTGGGTGTGATTTGCTCCAGGGACTCCTTTGACAGGGAGACTTCTGCTGTACTAATGTTCCCATTAGCCTTGATTGTCTCTGTAGGGGTGGTAAAGACTCTTGTAGCAAATTGTTTTGGAAAATCCTCCTTGTTCCTTTGATATTAGTAATATTTTCCTCTTTCTTTGTGTGTGTGCGTGTGCAATTCGTATGTTGTTTTTCTTTGCAAAGATTTCTAGTGCTGCCTTTTGTGCTATTTTATGCTTCTACATGGTAGCTGGATTCTCTTTTATGGGGGTACAACGTTAGGACCTTTTAGTTTTTCACAGGTACAAAATAGTTCCCTATTTATTTCTTCCTTATAGTGTCCTTGTTTCTTTTAGGATGCTTTTACAGTTACTAAAGACATACAGCTTAAAACCAGAGGTGACTAATATGTGCTTATCGCATGGCACCATTAGAAGATGGCAGAAGTTCTTAGTTTATCCAAACTGTTTTTCCAACCCTTTAATAGATTCGTTACTGGTATAATATCTAAGGAACAGAACAGCCTTGCTGAACCATTGCAATATAGTAAAGACACCACAAAGTTTGGATCCAAAATTTCTAAAATCCTGGGGTGATAAGATCCAGGGTATTGGTTCAAGTTCATCTGTGTTCTCGCTGTAAAGAGGACTAGATCCTGAGCTGGTATAAATAGGTGTATCTGCATTGACTCAAAGACCACTCACATGACATCCCAGTAAAAGTCTACTGAAATGACTATGCCTTATAGAAATATAAAATAAAATCAAGAGCAAAACTGGAAACTGCTGCAGAGGAAATTAGGCAAACAAAGAGGCAGAGGAAAGTGTTCTTTACCAGTTGTTGAAACACAAGTTATTAAGATGTTTTCTCAAAATAAATATTGCACAAGTATTACTGTTTGATTGTTAATTGATTGATTGCCTTAATCCAAGGCACAAGAATAAAAGTGCTGCACAATCCCCTTCATACACAAGAGGGATTAAGGAAAAAACAGGTATGAACATTACCCCGATCCTAGCTAACCAACAGCTTTATCTGGGTGCGCTATTATCCATGTTGGAATTAGGCTACCTGGCATATAGGAGGTGTGAACAAATTAAGCACCCACTTTCCCTACCCAGCTTGATTCATGACATCATCTCCTGAGCCAGACTGGTGAGTTATTAGTTCCTTCCTCATTAATCATCCACCATCCCGATCACCTCTGTGCTTTATACAGGGAGGCCAAAGAGTCATTTGACAAAAGAAGCAATTTGTGTTCAGTGTTAATTGTACTTGGAGCTGGATTGTGGCAATGGGTAGTGACACATCCCCTTAAACACAGGTGTATGCGCTCAGAACGGGCAAGCCACCGGCACATTTCCAGCTTGTTATTCAGCTCTAAACCATACCCTCACTCCCACCTCCAGCTGATGCTCATGCCTAGTCTCTTGGCATCGGACACACTCACCCATCTGGTTGGCTGGCACATAGTCAGAAACTGATCAGACCCTTTCACTAAGTTCTATGCGCCAGGCAGCTATGAGTTGCAGATGAGCAGCTTGCATCCCACTTCAGTTCTTCTATCCCGTCTGCAGGAAGTCCCTCCTCTGGGACAATACTGCCACATGTCTGTTTACACGGGTCACACTTGTTGTCAGCTGCAGATCTGACCTAAATAAAAGGGATGAACAAGTATAACATGGTAGCATTACTTGGCTTTGCATTGCTTCATGGTCACTCTGTGCAGAAGATTCCAGAGGGAGAGGGGGCTTCTTTTAGCATGAATCTCCTGTGATGCTTTTCTATCTGTGAGTTCGGAGGATGAAGATAAGAAGGCCATCAAATTTGAATGTTATGCTAATAAGAACATCTGTGTACTTAAATCAGCACTGAGCAGCTGGTACATTTAAAACCACCCCCAGCATGTCTAAATACTCTGTAAATACAGAGTCAATATCTCCTGAGATCAATTTATCATTAATAAGTTATAAAAACAGGATTTGATGCATGCTGAAATAAAATTAGTGTGGGGGGAAAAAAAACAAACAAAAAACCAGCCTGTTCTGAGTGACATGCTTCTTATGTGACCAGACTAGTCAGGGAAAGCAGTTATTATAGCTGAGATGTATTAGGCTATTCTCCAAGTCCTAGCTTGAAATACATTTCCCAGTATATTTTCTCCCAAGATGGGCACATAAGGTCCTGACTGTGACTTATGTAACAACAATTTTCATGATTAAAAAATGTGTATTTAAGACAGTCACTGGCATGTTTCAATGAGGAGTGAACCAGAGACTTCAATAAGCATCTATTTCAATTTTTAGGGGCTATTATCAACCATCAGTGGATATCATTCTGCTTAGAAATTATTGTTCGTGACCACAGAGAATAAATTAAAACAGAGTCATAATGAATTGAGACTATGCAGTCTGTCCTGTCACACACAGATGTAGACATCAGAGGGAAAATAGGCACAGCTTTTAATAGGGAGCATAAAATGCTCTGATCTGCTTTTAACTCTCCCACAGTGCGGCTGTGATCATGGCAACCTGACCATCTCAATCCGAATTACAAAGTACCCTGCAAATGAAGGACCAAAGTTTTAGGTCATGATTTCCCAAAACAGACACATCAAGTTAAGCTCTGGAGCCTACTGATTTGAATTAGCACCAAGCCTCCTGCTGCTTCCATTAACTTTACTGGGAGCGGCTGAGTGCTCAGCATTTTGGAATTATTTAGGTACCTAAATATGGACTCTTATAGTCCTACTTCAAGCAACCATTTTAGAAAAGTCTTGGCCATTTTATATCCTATATGCCACATGGCAATAGGATTTGCTGTTTGGCCGTAGCAGCTTCCATACCTTAGGACTGACCTAGGGCTCACTTACAGAATGATTGTCATGGCTCTTGGTGTGTGTGCCAGAGGTCCTCATGCAGGAGCAAATAGAATCCTAATGCAATTCCACTGGTTTCAGTAGGGTTCCTTCAGGGATGATTTTGGCCTGATATATCAGAGTTTGCTGTCGTGGCTTAGGTTTGCACATAGTGCGATGCACACGAGATCAGCGCCAGAAGTGTCCAAGAAAAGACATATTTTTGTTCAAATAAATGCAGTGGTAGAATTGAACATGTAGGTTCACAAAATGCTTTTCATTACTGGTCAGTCACATCTATTGCTATGCACTCCCATAATGGGCACAAACAATTACACTACTGAAGGAGAAGACATGCATGAGGGATGACCAAGTGCTGCTCTTATTTATACTGTCCTGTGAGTCATAGCTGACCTGTTATCCAGCAGAAATGGCCCATCAGGCCAAAGGCCCCTTTACTCTCATGCTCCCTGCTAGTATTCAGCGGCAATAGGTACATACAGCAGAGCTTCCTGGACCTCTCCTGTCCTTCCCAAGCTGTCTTTGGTTGTTGGGGGCACCCAGTGAGTCTATCGATCTCCTGAGCCTTGTTGAGGTGCTCACAGTGAGTCCATTAATATTCTTAGCCTCGCATTCCCAGGGCTTCAGTAGCTGTTACAGAACTTCTGCAAGGGAGATGTAGATGCAGGCTCCCATGCTAATGCGGGAGCTTCCTGCCTGGGTTTGGGAGTCCTTAGGAACTGTTCTGCAGGCTCCAGCTATTCTGTATCCCCTATTGCAGCATTTTTCAAAGTGTGGGTCGCATGTCAGGTACTGGGTCGCTCTGGTCAGCATCACCAACCGGGACGGCTTCTAGGCGGGGGGCCACAGGGCTCCGTGTGCTACCCCGCCCCGAGCACTGGCTCCACACTCCCATTGGCTGGGAACCGGCCAATGAGAGCTGGGGGGAGGGGGGACGGTGCTTGCAGGCAAGAGTCTAGGAGTCGGACCTGCTGCTGGTCACTTCTGTGGTGCAGTGCAGTCCATGGTGCCAGGACAGGCAAGAAGCCTGCCTTAGCAGCCCCGCTGCGCCGCTGACTGGGAGCTGCCTGAGGTAAGCCTGCACCCCAATCCCCTGCCCTAGCCCTGAACCCTTCCAAACCTGGAGCCCCTTCCTACACACAATTAACCAACAGGTCAAAGTAGTTCTCTAGTAAAAACAAATATACTGAGATTTTTTTTAACCTTCCGTGAAATGCAAAGGATTTCTGACACAAAATAATTGAAGCAAGCAGTCAGGGTGCCAGGCTAAAACTGGGGTGAAATATTGAGGAGCCCTGTGTCTAACTAGTGCTAAGTCACTTGATCTCATATACAACCATCAACCTTTCTGAAAGACTGGATAAAAGAAAAACCTACATTACAAATTTGGCAGAGCTTAGCTTTACTAGTTATTCGGTAAAAAGGACATGCATTCCCAAATCTCTCAGACCAAGGAACAAACAGATGAGTCAGACAGATGATTTTGCTTTGAATACCTAGAGCTGGGTTTTTCAAAGGAAAATAGGGGAGTTAGGAGCCCACATCCCATGGGACTTGGACTCTGTGATGGGGTATAGAAACTCTGCACTGGAAAGCAAGGGGTTAAGGAACAACCCAAAGCCCAGCCAGCCCCACCCAGACATACCTGCAATGCCTGCACAGGCTGAAGGCTGGGCTTTAGAAAGAGGAGCAGAGCGGTTCCAAGGCAGGCAGTGAAAGGGAGCAGGTGGCTGCTCTGAGCAGAAAGTAGTGTGCAGGAGCTCATGGCCTGAGAGCTGACCACACAGACCTGTGCAAACCCACAGAGGAGAAGCAAGGGATGGAGTGAGTGGGTCAGAGACCTGGTTGGAGTGATTTACTCTGGGAAACTGAAGATGAGTGGGATTAGGAAGTGGTCTTGGGGGAGTGGGGAGAGGGCAGTGGCTTAGCACCCTAAGGTGTTGGGTGTAGCTACCCACCGTTAGGCCCAGGACCATATCCCAGTGTAGAGGGTGAGCCTGGGCTCCCCTACGCACTATGAGAAAACAATAAAACAACAAGAGTCTTCACCTCTGGTGAGAGGCCAGCTGGAAAAGACTGTGACTGTTCAAAGACCCAGCCCTCAAAGCCCCTGTGCTAAAAGGGAGGACTGGAAATCCTTAGCGGAGGGAGGGGCACTGAAGGACAGGACTGTACTTCAACGGGGAGATGTCCTGCCAACCTCTGCCTGACTACTAGGCAGCACTGTCTGTTGTTGTAAACCTTCTACAGCTACCTAGCTTACTTAGGATCTTTTGTAAACCCTATCCAAGACCTTTACGTCAGACTAATAGCCAAGATATTCAAAAGTGACTGGTCATTTTCATTGCTTCCATATTTGGGAGCCCAACCTGAAATACTTTAATGGGACCAGATTTTCAAAGGTGGGTGCTCAGCATTTTCTGAAAATCAGAACCCTTTAAGGTCTCTCAACTTGAGTGCCTGAAAATGGAGATATGGAAAAGCACTAGTGATTTAAAAAAATCCAGGCAAATCTCATTTTAATTTAGGGAGGAGGCGAGGGGGACATTTGTTTTGTTTTCAAGGGCAATGGAAAGGAGGGAAATGTCACAATAAAACAAAGTCATAATCAGTTTCAGGGTTGTTCTCTCTAACTATGTAAGAGAGAGACTCACAATAAAACAATCTTCATCAGAGTAGAGAGCGTTTCTGTGGGCACTTTACTCTCCTGAATGTTGGATGGAGGGCACTTACTTGCATTAATATTTGTATATGAGATTGTCCTTTAGTAAACAGGGGCCTTTAATCTTTGTATCTATTAAAAGGAAGAAATCATTTCTTCCCGGGATCTGTATGCAGCAGAAAAAGCCTCTTTGTCTGGAGAAAAGCCTCTGCAGGATACCTGTTTCCAGGAACTATGAAAGCTTATCCTCCAAGGAAGAAAACTGCAATGTAAAAACAGAAAGAAGCACCTGTTCACCTCTCTATATGAGTGCATACAAATTGGTTCATGCCATGAATTGCTTAACCTCCATGATGTATTGTAGTGTGCTGGGAGGTTGAGTGCATTTTTTCTTCATAATTTAAAATGTGTTTGTTTTGGGGGATCATTTTTTAAAGAATCCCATGTTTCTTTTCCTTCCCTCAACCATCTCTATAAGTTAACATCTACACTTTAACATGGATGCTGAAATTCTGCCTCTGTTGAAGTCAATGGGATTTTTGTCATTGACTTCAGTGGAGGCAGGATTTCACCCAGAATGCCTGATTCTGATTGTACCCAAACTAGTTTTGTACCTGCTCATGGTGTGACTCCTGATTTAAATCACTGGAAGTGAAATCACAGTCAGGTCCAGGAGCTACTTCCCAGCTGGAGCGCTTACGCAAGATGTCTGGCAATTTAGGACGGTCCATGCTATAAAGTTCAGCTCTGAATCACAGGAATGGAAGGGACCTTGAGAGGTCATCTAGTCCAGTCCCCCTTCACTCATGGCAGGACAAAGTATTATCTAGGCCAGTGCTTCTCAAAGTCGGGCTGCTGCTTGTTCAGGGAAAGCCCCTGGCGGTCCGGGCTGGTTTGTTTATCTTTCACATCCGCAGGTTCAGCTGATTGCGGCTCCCACTGGCCACGGTTCACCACTCCAGGCCAATGGGCGCTGCGGGAAGGGTGGCCAGCACATCCCTCCGCCCACGCCACTTCCCGCAGCCCCTGTTGGCCTGGGACGGCGAACTGCAGCCAGTGGGAGCCGCAATCAACCGAATTTGTGGACGCGGCAGGTAAACAAACCGTCCCGACCCACCAGGGGCTTTCCCTGAACAAGCGGCGGACTAGCTTTGAGAAGCACTGATCTAGACCATCCCTGACAGGTGTTGGTCTGACCTGCTCTTAAAAATCTCCAATGATGGAGATTCCACAACCTCCCTAGGCAATTTATTCCAGTGCTAACCACCCTGACAGTTAGGAAGTTTTTTTCTAATGTCCAATCTAAACCTCCCTTGCTGCAATTTAAGCCCGTGGCTTCTTGTCCTATCCTCAGAGGTTAAGAACAACAATTTTTCTCCCTCCTCCTTGTAACAGCCTTTTATGTACTTGAAAACTGTTATCATGTCCCCTCCCAGTCTTCTCTTTTCTAGATTAAACAACCCCATTTTTTTCAGTCTTCCCTGATTTTTAGACCTTTAATCATTTTTGTTGCTCTTCTCTGGACTTTCTCCAATTTGTCCACATCTTTCCTTAAATGTGGTACCCAGAACAGGACACAATACTCCAGCTGATGCCTAATCAGTGTGGAGTAGAGCGGAAGAATTACTTCTCATTTCTTGCTTACAACTCTCCTGCTAATACATCCCAGAATGATGTTTGCTTTTTTTGCAACAGTGTTACACTGTTGACTCATATTTGGCTTTTGGTCCACTATGACTGCCAGATCCCTTTCTGCAGTACTCCTTCCTAGGCAGTCTTAAACATGCTTTAAATCTTAAACATGCTTAGATCTGTGGAGGTTGATTCAGCACGTCCCTAGCAGTAGCAAGTTTTAAGGTAGTGCTTGTGGATTTGAATGCTTTGGAATATAATTATATGTGGAAATGAAGAACTAAAAATAAAACTGTAGAGCGTTCTGGACGCTAAATTAGAGCTGGGTGGGAAACGGATTTCCCATCCCGTAACAGTTTTCCAAAATTTGATTTTTTTTCCATTCCAAATCTGGATAAAGTTGAAACCTCCCAAGAGTTTCACCATCTGACAAACCAATCTTTTTTTTTTCTTGGATCAGGTCAATCAATATTTTGTTTTGATCATTTCTAAATATTTTGTTTTGCTTTTGACCTTTTTGCATTTTAAATCTTCTTTATTTACTATAAATTAACTAAAATTTCTAAACAAAAAGTTGATTTGAACTGGAAAACTAAACATTTTGCTTCAAAACTTCTTTTTTCAAATTATTTTTGAAATAGGGTATTTGTTTAAACTGACCCTTTCCCACAAACAGTGTTGGTTTTGACAAATCTATATTTTCTATATTAGAAAATTCCCAAGCAGCTCTCATGGGTGGATAACACACGCTTTAGTTGGCTATAAATCACTCCAGATAAAAATTCATTGGCAAAGAAATAGCACTGAGTGCTGTATTCTTAGTAAGTAGCAAATCAGCATAGACTGATGAAGATGTGTCTAGTGAATACTTCTACAATCATGCCACATCTTCCGTCTATCTTATGCTCAGTAGTGTCATGATCTTTATTCTTGTGCTACCGTAGGCAAATTACCGTGGGCTTTCAGTTAATCTGTCTGTCTATGTACTCCTCCTTCCTCTCTCTCTCTTTCTCTTACAACAGCAACATCTAATTTTTCAGTCATCTCATCTGCTAATTGTGTTGCCTTACAGTGAGATAAGTAACGCCAGTAAAAACCTGCTTATTATTTTACAGGGCTATTTCCAATCTGTGTAGAATTAATTCCTGGCAACCTTACTAAAAGGCACTGAAGACTAGATAGCATCATGCAAATTTAATGAGGCACAAAACAAGTGGAAATATAATGCAGAAAAGAGGTCAGCAAAATAAATTAATTAATTAAATAAAATACCCCGGTACTTTATTTTTCTTGAGATTGCCTTAAACATGAGATTGCCCAACAAGTGACAGGTGACCTCCCAGTCAAAATTAGGATGTGCACAGTCACCCCTGAAATACCCTCTGGCTATATATTTTATAGCTGAGACCAGGCAGATCACAGTGAAGCCCATAGCCATATGCTTCTGGATAACAGAGGAAGCAAATTCTGGTTGTTCCTAATCATTAATTACCATGAATATTTTGCACTTATACATATTACTTTTTAGCCAAGGATTTCAAAACACTTTACCAAGCGGGAAGCTGGAGAATCATTTTATAAAAGGGCTGAGACACCGAGAAGTGAAGTGACTTAGCCAAGGTCACACAGCGAGTCAGGAATCTTAACTGATACGCCTTCAATTCCCACCAGCTATCCTTTCACTTGCAGCCAGCCCTCACTTTGGGGGATGAAGGTGGAGCTCTTCATACTATGATACTTCCTTTCCTTTTTTATATGTTTTGTGAAATAGTTAACGATGTTGACATTTGAAGTATAATTGCTGCCCACTAAGCAAGCACTCATTGAAATGGTTAGGGCAGTTCAGGCTGCCGGCAAACTCAGGCAGACAGCTCACTTCATCTTTTGAAGGTTTTCATTACAGATAGTTACATACTTCTTTAAGATGGGAAAGTTGAGCCACTGAAGAGTAACTCAGAGATTTGTCTTTGCCTCCCATCTCCAGCCCAGCTCATTCTAGCTGCACTAGACCATGCTACTGCTGAAAGTGCTAGGCTGGGACTCAGGAGACCTGAGTTAACTGGATAAAACTACTTAACTCAGTTAATCAGGTAGTTGTTCAGTTTAATTCCTTATTTTTTATAAAGTGCGTTTAGAGTCATGGAGAGGGCTTGCTATATAGGTAATTACATTATGATTACAAGAGGATTGTTTCCCTTATTAATATTAATAGTTTGCATTTATAAAGAGCCTGATCTAAATCCCATTGAATCATAGAATACCAGGGTTGGAAGGGACCTCATCTAATCCAACCCCTTGCTCCAAGCAGGACTAATCCCCAGACAGATTTTTGTTCCAGATCCCTAAATGACTCCTTTAAGGATTAAACTCACAACCCTGGGTTTAGCAGGCCAATGCTCAAATCACTGAGCTATTCCCTACCCCATAAAAATATTTTTGCCCCATATTCCTAAGTGGCTCCCTCAAGAATTGAGTTCACAACCCTGGGTTTAGCAGGCCAGTGTGCAAACCACTGAGCTATTCCTATCCCCAGTTTTCAACTCAATGGCAGTTTTTCCAATGATGTTAGTGGCCTTTGGCTCAGCTAAATAACACCCGATAGGTTCTAAGCACTTTACAAAGATTAATTAATTAATCCTCATGGTGCTCCATGGTAAACATATTATTATTATACCCATTATATAGAGGAAGGCTGAGGCAGAGAGGAACAGTGATTTGCCCCAAGCCGCATAGTTAGTCAGCAAAAGTGCAGGAATGGAACTCAGGCCCTCCTGCTTCCTACCATGCTAAGTCTTCCTACAAACCTTGTTGCCTCTCAAGTAACCATGAGCTATAAGCAGGTTGCTCTGCTGATATCCATCATTGCCCTGTTTATTCCCTGGCACTCTCACACCCCTCCCCCCAGCACAGTGACTTTGCTGACTTGTTTAATTTGTTTTAAAACACCATTAGTGTCTTGAATAATTAACTGACTCCTGCCAGCTGGGCGGAGAGAGTATTTAATTTCCCAGTCTGAGTACGGCAGATGTTTAAAAAGAAAAGAAGTGACCAATTCTGAGCCATCAAATTAAATCTAACCTACTCTCAGCTCTCTGAAAATCAAGCATTGTGGGAAGCTGCATGGCTCAGCATTAAGATCTGACACGAGGCTGGTTTTATGATATGGATACACAACAGGATATTGGTCAGGGAGGCTTTTAATGGGGACTGCACAGAGCTGTTGGTTTGCGATTTAAGCAGAAGCAACTATTCCACTTCAGGCTGTAATGTGCCCGGGTTCAGCATCAGCAAGCTCCAGGCAGCTTGCTACTGAGCTTCATTATGAGGGCTATCACTCTGTTGGGACCCCAGATGTGATATCCCACCAGATGTTGCTGTAGAATTGCTCACAACAGAAAGGCTGACCCACGCCGCTGAGTTCACAGAAAACTCTTTGCTAAAGAGCATGGGTAGGGGGGTTTGTAAGGAAAGAACAATGGTTCAAGGGAGAACACTAGATTTGTTTGTGGGTAAACTGATGGCTTATGGGAGTATACTAAAGTTGGTTTGTTCAGTCTAGACAATAGGAACTGATTGTTCTTGGCTATGGGCGGTGTTCCTTCGAGGAAGGTCACAATGCAGTTAGGCAGTCTCAGTATTTTGGATACCGATAAAGGATTTATTACTAGAATTGGTCTGATAACCACTGAGCTGGGTGTGTGCAGGCGAGTTCATTAACATCTGGAGCAGAGATCCCCCATCATGCAGTGCTTCCCTGCTTTTCTGGTCCCAGCGTTCAGTGCGGTGCTTGCCTTGGAATCTCTGTTCTCCATTCTGGATGCTAATGGGGATGCCTCCCTGTCCCATCTTTGATGCAAATGAGGCTTAATCCTGTCAACCTTGTCTGTAGTGGTTTAGGTGTGTCTTCCACTGCCTTTTCATTCCTTTTTGTAAGTCTTTCTTCTGATTGGCTTTGGTTCAAGCAGAGGCTTTGGGGGAGGAGGGAGGGAGGCAAGGTCTTTCATGAATGAGACAGATTGGGTACTGTGCCCTGGTTCCCCAAGAACACAGCGCTGATAGGTAACATCAGTAAGATCTAGCTGCCAAAGTTTGGGAATGGCCGCACCTTAAAACTATGGAAACAGAACAACACTAATATTCCAAAAACTCAGTTTAGCTTTAGAACAATGAACCATCAAAATAACAATGTGACACAGTGGACAACAGATATGATCAAATATCTCTATCATTTTTATACTGCTCCCATCACTGAATTATAGCAGCACTTGATGAGATACCTTTTCAAAGAATTAGGTTTCAAAAATCTGGATTGCTTTCATGTTTAATGTAGGAGATAGAATATTAGTTTAAAGCAAATAAAATCATAGGACTGGCAGGGACCTTGAGAGGCCATTAAAAATTTCTGCCTCTCTCGCTTTAAACTTGGCAGGACTAAGTATTATCTAGAACATCTCTGACAGGTGTTTGTCTAACCTGCTCTTAAAAATCTCCAACGATGAAAATTCCACAACCTTCCTTGGCAATTTATGCCACTGCTTAACCACCCTGACAGTTAGGAAGTTTTTCCTAATATCCAACTCAACCCGCCCTTGCTGCAATTTAAATCCATGGCTTCTTGTCCTATCCTCAGAGGTTAAGAACAATTTTTCTCCCTCTTCCTTGTAACAGCCTTTTATATACTTGAAAACTGTTATCATGTCCCCGCTGTCTTTCTTCTCCAGACTACACAAACCCATTTCAATCTTCCCTCATAGGTTATGTTTTCTCAAACTTTAATCATTTTTGTTGCTCTTTTCTGGACTTTCTCCAATCTGTCCACATCTTTCCTGAAATGTAGCACCCAGAACTGGACACAATACTCCAGTTGAGGCCTAGTCAGCGTGGACTAGAGCGGAAGAATTACTTCTTGTGTCTTGCTTACAACAGTCCTGCTAATGCATCCCAGAATGATATTTGCTTTTTTTTCAGCAGTGTTACACTGTTGACTCATATTTAGCTTGTGACTATGACCCCCAGATCCCTTTCCGCAGTACTCCTTCCTTGGCAGTCATTTCCCATTTTGTATGTGTGCAACTGAGTGTTCCTTCCTAAGTGGAGTACTTTGCATTTGTCCTTTATTGAATTTCATCCTATTTAGTTCAGACCAGTTATCCAGTTTGTCCAGATTATTTTGAATTTTAATCCTATCCTCCAAAGCACTTGCAACCCCTCCCTGCTTGGTATTGCCCGAAAACTTTATCAGTGTGCTCTCTATGCCATTATCTAAATCACTGATGGAGATATTGAATAGAAACAAACTCAGAACTGATCCCTGCGGGACCCCACTCATTATGCCCTTCCAGCTTGACTGTGAACCACTGATAACTACTCTCTGGGAAGGTTTTCTAACCAGTTATGCACCCACCCTATAGTAATTTCAGCTAGGTTGTAATAGGGCTCTGGTAATGTTTTTATTTATTTGATGGGGTTGGAAAGGAACCCTCTAATTTTTTATCTTCATTAGGCTGAGGTACAATCGATCCAAGCGAGCTCCACTCTCAGCTGTAGGTTTGCAGCATTCTCACAGAAATCAAATTTCACTATTACTGATAACAGCTTATTAATAGAAAGGAGAAACCAGTGATCAAGGATTTCACCGTGGAAGAAATGTAATGTACTTTGAATTACTTTGCACAGAATACAATCTTCAAAAACATCATTTCCTCTCTACCTGAAAATTACAGCCTTGGCATTTGAATTATTAGGTGGAGAAACAAGAAACTAGTATTTCCTTGACTATTGAAAAAGAGATTTCTCCACAATGTACAAAATGAAAATTCATTACAAACATAATGTGACAACAAAGAAAGCAAACATACAGACCTGGGATAAATGGAAAATAGACCCAGAGATTAAAAAAAGCCCCCTTATATTTAGTGGGAAACATCATACTGATGTATCTTGGCCCACTCCATACAAGAATCACGTTAATGCATTTCAGAACTCATTTCTTACTGTATTTTCATAACATTGCCATATTATATTGTAACAGCAGAATTCACTTTGAAACCTTAGTATTCCCCTGTAAAATATAAGCATATGGCAGTACAGTAATGGCAACAGATGGCAAGAAATGGTAACCTGGTTTGGGAATTCTAGAAAATAGGCAGGATACTGGTTTGGGTCTAGTGGTTAAACTAGGAGATGGGGGATGTCAGGATTCCAAGGATCTGTTCCTGACTCTGCCATGGTGTGGCCTAGAGTAGGTCATCAAACCTCCCTGCCTCTTTTTAAAGTGAGGGTGATAACACTTGGCTACCTCCAGGTGCGGGGCTTGTGAGGTTGAATTCATTAAAACTTGTAAAGCAGTCTAAGATCGTTGGATGAAATTTGACCTAGAAATGCCATTTATTTATTTAGGGTTCAGTCTGGTGTACTCTGAGTGCCAGCTGTATTGATTATTAACAGGAGTGGTCTGATCGGTTTCAAATGAGACTTTGATACATTGATCCTTGTTTTATAAACCCACCTACACCTCAGTCTAAAATGGCTAATGTAAAAATAGACAAAATAAGAAGCAATGCTGAGTGTTCAGATATATTTATTTGTTATCAAACCCCAGGCTTCACTGAGATTCTATAAATAGTTTCCAGATCATTTCATATTTTTTCTCCACTTCATGTGGCTTGTAACATACCCCACCAGCTCCAGATATGCCTCAAATTCTGTAATCTACAGATTAACCGGTCATGATTGAGACGTATAAATTGCCTGGCATAGCTCAACAAGTGAGGTACACTGGTGTCTGCCAGCGTTACCCAGGGTTACTTTTCATGTCTTTGTGAAAGGGCAAATTAATTTCAAATTTTATGGGAGGAACTATATTGGCTCCTCAGCAGCATCAAATCAGTCTTCTGTTCTGTGTTGCTCTGGGAGTGGGATTTGATGCTATTTGAAATCCAGTTACACACCCTTCTTATGGCACAGAACTAGTGGGCCTATGGTAAATGTTGTCAGTATCTTCCTGCTGTGTAAGATGTGAAGACTGTCATCATTTTAAGCAGTAGAGTAAAAATAGCTTTTGAGATAGCAAAGTGTGTTTGAGGGGTTGGGGGGGCGGGGTTGGTTTTTCTGCCTTCATGGTTTCACAAATAATGAAATCATTCAATTAGATTCAATTTTGACTTCCAACAAGTAGAGTTTATGATGAGAAGACATGTTTCAATTGCTCGGATATCGATCTATAAATCAATAGCAACTTCAAAAATGTGTCAGTGAAGCTGAGGAATTAGTTAAGCCATAGATCTTGTGGATGGATGGAAGGATATCCAGAATGCTACGCAAACCAAAATCATACACTGCAGTGTTTTTCGGATTTGTTTTTTTTTTCTCTAAAACTATTGCTTCCTCCCACTACTGACTCAGAGAAGACATTTATGAAAACAAAAAAGATCTTTAAAATAATATCTGAGACCCCTAAAGCATGTACCTAACTTTAAGGCAGTGAGTAACCCTACTGAATTCAATGAGACTAGTCACATACTTAATGTTAGGCATGCACTAGAGTACTTTGCTGAATCAAGACCCAAAACTGGAACAGGAAAAAACCCTGTTACCTATTCCTGAGTAATATAATCAAGTAGTAACAGGTCACAGGGGGAGTTGGGCTTTAAGTGTTCTGAGAGCCAGAAGCCCCCACAGAAACTGAATATTGGGGGTTGGAGAGAAACAATTTCCCCTTGGTAATCACAAGCAAACGAACCATTAACAGCGAACCAGCTGTTCATTGAGAAGAACAACAAGGATCTGCAGTGCATAAGAATGCGCTTTGGGCAATAGAATGCTTTTCACTTTTTTTTTGTTCTAATTCCCATCTCTCCTAGGCAAATGAGAGAGAGTCTATGGCAAAAGAATATAAAGATACAGAAAAAGGCATGGATGGTTATCACTGGCAAGTGCTGCTGTTTAGGCATAGGAACATGTTATTTATGGCATAGGAACATGTTATTTGTTTTGTGGGGGCAAGTTAGGGGTACATTTTCTATATGGTACATACAGAATTACTCTCTCTTCTCCTGTCAGTGTTAACATGAGGAGAGCTGATGTATTTAATCAGGCATTGGGAACTGGTCCAGGTGCTGTGTTTCGCCCACAGCCTTAATTTAACACCGCATTGACACATAGGAACCTTCCTTTGATTGCTGATGTTCTTAACTGGTAGATGGAGCAGCATGTAAGATACCTTGTGCCTGATGTACTTGGCTTGTTGAGGAACCTGAAGCAATGATGAAGTCAATTATCTGTGATCCTTTAGAGTTATTTTAAAATTAGACCATATTATAAGTGCAAGAGAACGTTTTTCATGTCTGTGATTAGTTATAGATCCCAGCCTCCACCAAATCCTGCAGTTCTCTCGCCATTTGTGCTGCTGTTCCTATTCCCTTTTCCCCTTTTGTTTCTCATCTCTGTTGTCCTGTGTGGTACACTCCTAAAATCCTGCATTTCTCTTCTCAACCATCCATCTTCTCTTCACCACTGTGGTGAAGTCTTTAGTATGAATTTGCTCCGTTTTTTAGACTATCTAATTCCTAAGTCTGAGCAACCTGGGATTTTTTGGGAGCTTTTCAGGCTTTACTGTGGAAATTTGCCTTTTTTGCTCAGGCAAACCACTTCAGGCTGGAGGGCAAGTGATGCTGCAATTCAATTTCCAAGAACAGCTAACAGAAAGGGATGAGATAATCAAACAAAAATGTGAGGTGTGGGTGGCAGGGGGACATGCCTGTGTTTGCATTTCCATCTGCTCAGAATGGAAAGGCACAGGGGAAACAGTGGCAGAGGGGAAACCCCTGGCATTTGGTTCCAGAACAGTGACATATTGCAGTCCATTATCATAACGCCAAATGCATGGCATTCATTATTCATAGCCGTGGACGCTCAGCAATAGTGAAAAGCAGGGCCAGAGAAATGAGAGAGGAAAAACAGGGACTGGGTAAAACATTAGCCTACCCTCAAAAACTGGGCTGGATGTCCCTTCACGTTCCGGTTCATCAAGTTATTCTCTTTTGCTCCCTCTGTCTAGCTCCCAGCACTGCTGCTGCTCCATCCTTCTTTCTGCACAACCTTCCCACAGTTCCTTGCGTCTCTTCCCATGAGTTCTCAGTCTCCTGCATCCCCAACCAACATACCTCAGTTTCCCCTGCCCCCATGTCCTGCTGCCTTCTACTAACCCCCACTCCCTGTGATTCCCCCTACCTTTGAAGTTCCCTTTGCAGAGTTTAGCAGCTCTAACAGCCAATCTGTTCACGCCTTAGGGAGTGCAGCCCTCTCCCTTACATATGCCCTCCTCCCCCATGCTTCTGGGAGTTCTCTGGAGGTTAGTAAGCTGGTCTGCTGAAGTTTCTCAAATGTCTTTACTAAATCCCTTTAACGCTTGAAGATGGAGATGCATCTGCCTTAGTACCTTATGCATCTAAAGAGATTCTTATCTTTTAATAACCAGAGGAGGTATTATCCATGCACATCTTAATTCCTGTACTTCCATCCCAGTGCATCTGATTTCTGATGTAGGCAAACAGCCAGTGTCTTCAAATGTGATGCAAACAAACTGTTTAACATCCCTGCTATTCACACGCTTTCATCTCTAATTCTCTAACTAAAGGGAGGAGGGCCTGAAATCTTCCCTCAATATCATTAGAATATTTATTTATTTTTGTGCTTAGAGAAAAATAAAACATAATTGACATTTTAATTTCTTATTCTGGTCTCTTTCCTTTCTCATTGCTGTATATTCATCTGAAACACGTGTCCTGACCCATGTTGTCATAATTGTAAAGCTGAATCAACCTAGTACTCGCGGAGAAGAAGGTTGTCCAGTGCTGGGGGGGCTTTAGTGTAAGACTTGGGAGGCCAAGGTTCAAATCCCTCCTCTGCCACAGACTTCCAATGTAACTTTGGGCAAGTCAATTATTCTCTCTGTGTCTCAATTCCCCATCTGCAAGATTAAGCGACTAGCACTGCCCTACCTCACAGGGCTGTTGTGAGGAGATATGCATTAAGGATTGTGAGATGCTCAGATACTACAGTGGTGGGGGCCATATAAATGCCATAGATAATGAACATCAAAATATCCTGGGCCAACAAGATGCCTGTCCCTGTGGGTAGCTGTTTTGCATTGCTGAGGCTCTGCAGCCAGAAAGCTGCTCTAAAATGGCAGCTCAGTAGTCCCCCCCACCCCCAGAGCAGAGATAAAATCAGCTGTATGGTTAAACCCAAAGGGTTGGAGGGGACAAAACTCATAGCCTGATCTGAGGATGGAGTGTTGTTCCTATGGGACTGCTGCAGCCAGCATAATTTGCAACAACCGGTAAGGTTACTACTACTTTTCCCCCTACTCTGCTCAGCTCCTAAACTCAGTGCAGCTGTGGGTCCTGTGAACCTGAGGAGACATCTAAGAGTTGAAACTGTCTTCCAACCCTAATGCAGAACTGTCCAAACCACTTGATTCTGCTCAATGAGTCTGGAAATCTCACAAGAACATGAGATTTCCAATTCTTCCTACTCTCACACATGCCATTACTACCATCAGTAGGCCTTTTCTCCTGGTATTCCAACAGTACTTCTGGTCAGAGAAGGAAGCTGGCAATGCAAAAAAGCATGAAAATGAAAAATAGTGCTGAAAAAACCGTGCCGCACTTTTCAAGTCTCAAAACGGGTTTAATTCAGAATTAAGTTTTGGGGTCAAGGGTTTCTAATTTTACCAAACCTCTTTCAATGAACCTTACAAATATGAGTTGTTTATCTTTGAAATGCAGAAGAAAGAGAATCTCACTTAATTAGTGGTCTTTGGAAACGTATTATGGGGGGGAAACCACCAATTAAACTGTATGTAAACTTCCTTCTAACCTGCTTACCTCATGGCTTTGCACTTCGAGGGGCAATGGGGTCATACTTACACCATTGCAAGTCTGTGCATTTTTTATTACGACTTTGGGAAGTTTAAACTGTCTTAATTTTGTAGGATAAGCACCTCAGGAAGAAAAACTCAAAGAGGAGAATAATATGGGATATTTGCCTCATAATAAGTTTGCTAAGAACTCAATTCTACCAGATTTTTAAAGAAGAACAAATGGAATTTGCTCTTCATTTAAATGGCAGTAGAATTCTTTGTTTCTTCCCACTTGGATTTTTTTTTAAATTAGGTCTGTCAACAAATAAGGCCTGAGGTTTATTTATCATATATATTTCTACTGAGCAATAGTATCATAGAATCATAGAAGATTAGGGATTGAAGAGACCTCAGGAGGTCATCTAGTCCAACCCCCTGCAAAAAGCAGGACCAACTCCAACTAAATCGTCCCAGCCAGGGCTATTATTGCTGTACATATGGCTCAGAGTGAATCTCTAATGAGCTTTCTGTCTTCCTTGCTGGTTTTTGCAACATGGTGGGCCAGATCCTCAGGACTGTTATTTGGCACCCAGTGCTAAATCACTTCTGCAGCAATCTGAGTCACAGTCCATTGGTCCAGTCTGAGGCTACTCTGAATTGCCCCAGCTGCAATGGCTACCAAGGGGTTAGTCTGGCAGCTGGAGATTGTGTATGGCTCCTCTGGCCATGACTTGTTTTCTTTGGCTCTGCCGATACCAGGGTCTGTAAGGAAAGGAATCCTCACTTTACACAAGTTTAAAGTGTTCCTTATGTTGCCAGCATGGCACCAAGAGGACTTATATGAACCAAAGATCTGTTTATCTTTTGGATTCACCGTTTCTTCCATTTGGGGATTATACAGGCAGAGCATAGTTTAGATCAATATTGTGATTTCTGAGAGCAAAGATCATCCTGTTGACATAACTCTAGAATTTGTTGGTCAAATTCTGATCTCAGAAACATAGGTGTAAATGCAAAATAACCTTAGATTTACATCAGAGATGGAGACCAGACTATGGCCTGAATCAGCAATGTGTTTTGGAAGTGCTAATTAAAAGCATTATTTTTCTTTAACCATGTTTCTGGCTTTCAGCCAGGACACCACATTCCGTAATCACTGAGCTAAATTGCCTTGTGGCTGGTCAAAGCTTGAGTGGGAGACTTCACAGGTGGTCCTTTTGATTCAATAGGTAGCCTTTCCCTTCTGAATAGCTATTGAGCTACTGCCTGGTGTTAGGGAGCAAAGCGTTCTTGGAGGTGCTATACCCTGGGTGAAGTTTAAAACCAAGGGCCTCATCATTTGAGACTATTAAAGATCTGGGCAGAAGAGTACAAACCTGGACAAGTTCTAACATAGGCAATTGTATTCTACCTGGCTAAATTTTCCATGTATTTTCATTTCCTATACTACATTGTTTTGTAGTGTGTTGCGTGGCACTGTTCAACACGTGTTGTGTTCCACCCAAGAAGTGGCTGCATGTCAGTATTTTGCTGGTGACTGAAGTGACAGCTCTAGCTTTAATATGTGTGTTTAGTAGCATCTATATCACAGTGGCATGTCAAAAGAGAGTTAATTATTACAAAATCACTTTGAGACCCATGGATGAAAGATGCTGTGTGACTACTAAACATTTCGCTCACTCCTATTTTAAACTAAGTCGTGTTGTCATTATTATTTATTATTTTTGAACTCCAACAATGTGCTCATGACCCAAATGACAAGACAGTGCCTAGCTCAGGGAATTTAGAGTCTACAAGGCAGAAAAGTAAGACAAGACATACTGTTCTGGGAGACCCAGGGGACGGAGTAATCATAGTTAGTTTTCAATTCTGAGCTAAAATTCAATTTGGATACCACATCATGAGTAGCTTTCAGGAGCCAGTGAAAAATAGTAGCTTGCTTTCAAAAGCTGTACATTTCAGGAGTGGGCAGAACTGAGATGGTGAATGGATTGCCATTTACCCTGGAATTAAATTTCCCTATTACAGAAGAGTAACAGCTGTAAGGAGCTTTAACGTAGATATTCTTCTGCTTATAGACAGATTTGCAGACCAAGTGACAAACTAGTGTCTTATAGGGCACACAGGGAGCAGTAATCTATTGACACTGAGCTCCTGGGTTAGATTTAAGACCTGCTGAATTTTCTTACCATACAGGAGGTGCAGCTGACTGGTGAGGGAATATGTGAGCAATTCCTGAATAATTCAGGTAGCCAGAGGCATTCCTAGGCACAGGCACACATAGCCCAAACCTACATCACTTTCCACGTGACCTCTGGTGTCAACAGAACCCTTCTTTTCTGAGGACCCAGTGCACATCTGTGCGAAAGTGCTGTCGGGGAGGCTTTGCAGAAGCTGTGCTATGAAAGTATGTTTAGACTGTGCTGCTAAAATCTTATCTAATTGGAGACAATCCCAAATAATCAAACTTGGATCCAGATTCATAGACTCTAAGGCGAGAAAGGATCATTATAACCATCTGGTCTGACCTCGTGTAGAACACAGGCCACAGAACTTCCCCAGACTAATTTCTAGAACAGATCTTTGAGAAAAACTTTCGATCTTGATTGAAAAATTGTCAGCAATAGAGAATCTGAGATTCTGAGCCTCCCTTCATTTTAGGGATTATCTAGAGTCAGTATTTTGGTTCTGCCTATTATAGCTGCAAAACTCAGCTTCAGATCTAGGTTTAGATTCCAGCCCCTGTACTTTTTTGAGCCAAAGATTTGATATGGGGCTCATCTCTAGTATAACACAGCTGCCTGAGTGTCTCTATAGGACATTATCTCCTCAGATTTCCTTATTTCCCAGTGGGCTGAATGTAATGAATAGTTCATGATTTTGGCCTTCCCCCACTACGTTATCTTTAGCTGGAGAGGAATAACACTTGATTGGGGTAAAGTATATGGTATAGTGTATTGGTCTGGATTGTAACGCCTGGATATTCACTAAAGTATGTCATTCTGTACGGAGGCTGAGATTTAGATTTTCAAAGCTAACAGTAGGATTTAGACACAACTCCCATTGTAATTAATAAGATCTGTGTAGCTAAATCCCCCAGTTAGCTCTGAAAAAATTCAACTTCAATTACCACTGCAAACAAATGATTGTGGTTCATTTCATATACAGCTTCTCCACATATTTGTGCAATTGCTGAATTATATCTGGGTCTGGCAACAAAATGTACTACTGCATATGGAATTCGAGCAGACAGCTATGAGGAATTCTTTGTAAACCTTCCACTACTTGTATGTTCTTTCTTGGTATCAATGTTTGATTCCTGATTTCCTGTAATTTGTAAAAAATACAGTTTTAGAAGTTTGAAAAACCACATTACTCAGCAGAAATAACTTTTATTGAAACTTTCTGGTTAAAACAATACAAAATGGCTGTTTCTCAAACATTTGCTGTATCGTGCATGCAAGAGCCCTTTAAGGTCAAAGGCCAACATCAAAGGAAAATTCAGGGCAGTGTTAGCAGCCCTGCAACCTACATATCAGAAAACAGGGTATAGAAAGTGAAACCAGTAACCTACATTCTCTACCGGGACTGGACCCCTACTGTGTATGAAGGTATTTTAGGTAGTGTGATTAGTTTCTGAAAGTTCACCTTCTTCAGACCAGGACTGGATTACCATTGCACCTACCCTAGAGTGCCAATTAAAAAAGAAGCCCGATGCAATTCTACAAAGGCCATGAAAGTAAACATGTGAGATGTGTCATGAACTGCATCCTCTCTGTGTCACAGTACACACTGGGGCATGTCTGCTCCTACTAATTGAAAGTAATTGAAACAGGTGCTATATTAATATTTATAATTTCTCACTAAAACATTATTTGATCTAATCATGTGAAATGCCACACTTGGGAAACTTCCCTGGAGATGGTTCTCAAGTGCCCTACTTCTCCATGCATGTCTTGCATACATTATATACTTTGCCAACGTTTTATATATCACACTGAAGGGAGACAAATACGTCCTTTTTCCCCCACAGCTGATCAGAGAAGACTGCTTACTGAAAGGCGCCTGTGTTCAAATCATAGAATATCAGGGTTGGAAAGGATCTCAGGAGGCCATCTAGTCCAGCCCCCTGCTTAAAGCAGGACCAATCCCCAAACAGATTTTTACCCCAGATCCCTAAACGTCCCCCTTAAGGATTGAGCTCACAACCCTGGGTTTAGCAGGCCAATGCTCAAACCACTGAGCTATCCCTCCCCCCTTAGGCGTCTTTAAAAAAAATCAATCATGCTTTTCTAAAAATGTCAGCAGACATCCTTGGGGGCTTGCACCGTCATCAGTGTGGACTCTGTGTGATCCCTGAGGGGGGGGCCTGCAGGACTCAGCACTCCTCACTCTTAAAGTGATGGGAATGGTATGAGCCTCTACTATTTCCGCAACTCCAGAGTGCTAACTACTCTGACAGTTGCTGGATAGCTGTTCTGATAGGAAGCAGCCCTGCATGGAGTTGACTAGAGATGATTCTAGGATTATTCACTGGGAATATGTATGTCTTTGTATGGCAGGCACAACCTTCTGCAAATATAGTCACTGTTTATAAATATCTGCTCATTCATGTCCGTGTGTAATGATCAGCCTATTGATTGTTTGTCAACTGTTTAATCGAGATAGTCAGTGTTATATTTGTTACCACCTATACTGGTGTTGCTCACTCTCCCATCCCTTCTTATACAACTTGTCTTCTTAGATTGTTATAGCTCTTTGTGGCAGGCATCCTATGTATTTGTACATCACCTAGAACGATGGAGCCTCAATCCTGTGATGCGTCTGATGAAGTGGGTATTCACCCACGAAAGCTCATGCTCCACTACATCTGTTAGTCTTTAAGGTGCCACAGGACTCATTGTTGCTTTATACAAATCCTGTGAATGTGTGATTTGTCACCCGGTATTTTTTCTGCTTCCGGGGTGAATGACTGTAAAACAGGAAAACAAGAGAAGATGAGTAATGAACACGTATAATGAATTTTTAAATGAACGCTAAAATTTGTGAGGCATTGCAAATAGTTTCACAAATGGCCAACAATTGTCCAGATGCTCATAAGTAATGAATAATAGGGCTTAATGAACCTTAAGGACCTAAACTCACCACCGTTATTCACAGAAATATTAATGAACCAGTTCTTTTTATTATTTCATAGATTTCAGTGCCTGAGAGGACCACTGTCATCAGCTAGTTTAACCTCCTGCATATACCATCTGTGGGACCCCACCTTGTAAGTACTTCATCAGGCCAAATAACTTGAAATTGATCTAAAACGTTTGATCAGCTCTAAACATAAAAATCAATCCCCACCCACTAGCTCCCATTGCTCTCTTTAATTTAAGTGCATACTGCCTTCCACGAGTATTTGAGTTTAAAAAATAAAGCTAGAAAGCTAAGAAATTAGGAGATAAGGTTGCATGTCTCAGGCAAGGCTTAGACCCTCACTCAGCTAACAATCCAACATTCCTAGCTTCCAGGTCCCTGGTCTAGTTATAATTTACCAAGTATAATCACGCTTTGTGATCAGACACATATCCCGGCAAAGAAGGAAGATATAACAAAGCTAATCCTTGCATAGGAGTATATCTTGCATCTTATTTTTGGAGAGCAAGTGTTTGCCTAGTCATGAGAGCAGGAAACTGCAAGCTAGGACTCCGGGGTTCCTTTCCTGCCACTGATTTACTCTATGAACTTTCATTAAACCTATCAGTACCTGGTTTAGGATTCTTTAAAATGAATGTAGTAATACGTATCCCCATAGGGCTGTATTCACTCTCTTAATGTATAAATGTTTGTAAGTTACTTGAAGAGCTTCAGATTCAAGGTGCTGTATGCTATCAATACAATGCATCACTCCCTGCCCCAAAAATCCATGTGTAACTCCCATGAGGGATCATGGGGAGTTTGTTGCATGCACTGAGCAGAAAACAAATCCTTGAATGTTTGCCTATATACAGTGTAAGTATGAGAGTTTCTCTTCCTCAAACCTCTTATGGGAAAAACAGCCTATAGCTATAAACTGGCCATTATGAGCACTACTAGGGATGAAGAGTCTTAGGGGTCTATCCAGTAAGCTAATCCTTCTAGGAGAGTTCTTATTCTTGGTCCACCTCAAGGTCTATGCCAGGGGTTGGCAACCTCCGGCATGCGGCTCGCTAGGGTAAACACCCTGGCGGGCCAGGCCAGTTTCTTTACCTGCCATGTCAGCAGGTTCAGCCAATCGCGGCTCACACTGGCAGCAGTTCACCGTCCCAGGCCAATGGGGGCGGCAGGAAGCGGCGCGGACGAGGGATGTGCTGTCCACGGCTTCCCACCACCCCCATTGGCCTGGGACGGCGAACCACGGCCAGTGGGAGCTGCAATCAGCTGAACATGCTGACGCGGCAGGTAAACAAACTGGCCCGGCCCGCCAGGGTGCTTACCCTGGCGAGCCGCGTGCCAGAGGTTGCCGACCCCTGGTCTATACAGCACTCAGCCTCATGTGATCATTACAGTTATAGCCCATTCCTTCCAAGTGTCCATCCAGAAAGACTGATGGGATGCAGTAATCACAGTTTCATGGACAGGTTCTATATAGCAATTGCCATTTCAGACTGAAGTCTTCCTGGTCCTGTAAGGCCACTGAACTTGCCTTTAAAGGCTTTTCTCCTCCCCTCCCATGCAGACGCGTATAACTTTGCCCTGGGCCAGTGCTCAAACTGAGCAAGTATTCATAGACCTGAAATAGGAACAACAGACATAGTTGTTCCAACTGAATAACAAGAACCCACTACAGAAATTGAAAGAATGAATTAGAAGATTAAAGAGAGTGAAACTTGCAAATGAAAGAAGGAAAGAGAAGGGGTAATTGAAATGTCCAATTCAACTTTTTCTGTAAAGTTCAGGCATCCTTTATTTTTGCGCTGCTCTCCAACTTTGCATTCTGCCCCAGGTCTATAAAATGGGGGCTGCTGTTGTATTGCGGGGCTTATGCCTTTAAGGGCTGAGCGTCCCATGCCACAGCTGTTAGCACTGCCTCTTATTACGGTTGCCCAACACTTCTCATTATAAGAGCTTTTTTTTCAGTTGCTTGCAAGTAAGGTTGCAAGTCATGGACATTGTGGAAGTCACGGATTCTGTGATGTTCCGTGACCTCTGTGAAATTCCGCCGCTGCAGCAGCCAGTGTGCCAGACCCCAGGGCCGCCCAAGCAACTGCTACCAGGCAGGGCCAGTGCAACCATTTAGGCGACCTAGGCGGTCACCTAGGACGCTAGGATTTGGGGAATGGCATTCTCTTCGGCAGCGACTGCGGCAGCTGGATCTTCGGCCGCCCCGGTCGCCGCCAGCATTTAGGCGGAGGGAGCTGGGGCAGGGGAGTGCAGGGAGGGCCGCCTGCAGCAAGTAAGGGGGGGAGGGGCGGCACGCAGGGGAACTCCCCACCCCAGCTCATCCCTGCCCCGCCTCCTCCCCGAGCACGCCGTGGCTGCTTCACTTCTCCCGCCTCCCAGGCTTGTGGCACCTAAGCTGATTGGCGCCACAAGCCTGGGAGGCGGGAGAAGTGAAGCAGTGACGGCGTGCATGGAGAGGAGGCGGGGCAGGGGTGAGCTGCTTCACTTCTCCTAGGGCATGAAACATCCTTGCACCGGCCCTGCTACCGGGGCCAGCCACACCAACCACTGCTGGAGCTGACCCCCAGCCAGCTGCTCAGGTGGCCCTGCAGCCAGCCGCAATGGCCACTGTTGGAGCAGCCCCAGGGGCAGCTGCACTAGCCGCTGCTTGGTATTGCCCAGGCAGCTGGCCCTGGGGCGCCCCAGAGCAGTGGCTGGTGGTTCTGGCCCCAGGGTCCCTCCAGAGCAGCAGCCAGCGCTCCAGGGGCAGCTAAGATTTAGTCAGGGGTGTTTATGGTAAAAGTCATGGACAGGTCACGGGCTGTGAATTTTAATTTATTGCCTGTGACCTGTCCATGACTTTTACTAAAAATTCCCATGACTAAATCTTAGCTGTACTTATAAGTTTGTGTTTGAGCTGGAGGCTAAGGTGGGGGCATGCACTGAATAAGGCAAGGGTCCTGTGGAAAAATAGTATGTGATCATGTAATTAAAGCCTGTATCATAATTCAGGAGGGCGGGGGGGCGGCGAAGTAACATTGCAGATGCTACCTTAATTCTGGCATTTCCTCACTCCGGAATGCTGGTTTTCACAACCTTAATAATGTTCTTTTCATGTCGTTCATTGTGTATAATTAATAGAGTAAGAATTATTAATTCCCTATTTTGCCCTATTTCCTGTTTGCAAATTGTTTACTTTCTGCTTGACCCAAGAATGGGACAGTGCCTGCCCAATCAGCTCAGTGCTAGGCCAGTGTCTTGACAGTCTTTGTATGAACTAATTTAACTGCATCAGCTACCAATGGCCCCCAGGAAACTGGCAGGCAGTTGTCATAATGGCGAGGAGATTCAGTCCTTTTGGTTTTTATGACCCTGTTCTCATATGAACAAATCTCAGCTTTATGGCGTGTTTGAAACCGCGCGTTTCTACTTTTTGCTCTCTGTGATGTATGATAGGTCACCTACATCACATGCTATTGTTTCTGGTTGGGTGACTAAACCTTTTTACAGCTGGAGATTAACCAACAGGGAATATTGTTGTTTGGACATGAATATACCTGTTCCCCTGCAAATATGAATATTTGTATGAAGAACAAACATTCTTCATACGCTGAAGCAGGCAAAAGCCCAGTAGCGAAAACATTCATGAAAAGCCAATAGCAAAGAGAATAAAAATGACCAAATCAAACAACTGTTCAGAGAATTGGAAAGAAAGTTTGCAGATACTATTTTGGAGTACTTGACCGGAACTATTAATAATAAATGATGCTGTTTTCACTTTAGCACTGACGGCTGAAGTTGAGGGAACAGGATGAGTCACTCTTTAAGCATACAAATAAATCAGTTACTTTTTTGAAAAAATATTTTATCTGTTCATTAGACAGTTTATTGCTTCCAGTGCTTGGTGATGAGAAATCTAGGCTAGGGGGTGATGTTATCCATCGTTTAAATCTCTCCTAAAAACTCACACCTCCTATGGCATCTACAAAAAAACCAAAAAAGAACTAGATAGATTCATGGAGGATAGGTCCATCAATGGCTATTAACCAGGATGGGCAGGGATGGTGTCCCTAGTCTCTGTTTGCCAGAAGCTGGGAATGGGCGACAGGGTCTGGATCACTTGATAATTATCTATTCCGTCTATTCCCTCTGAGGCACCTGGCATTGGCCACTATCAGAAGACTGATACTGGGCTAGATGGACCTTTGGTCTGACCCAGTGTGGCCGTTCTTATGACAATGATTAGGCGATTGATGTGCTGTGATCTCTGCTTAATAAACTAATCATTGTACTGGTCCCTTGACTTCATCTGTTTGTTTGTTGTATCCACCTGTTGTCTCTCATCATATACTCAGACTGCAGGATCTTTGGGGCAAAGACCATCATTTTTTTGGACTAGCAGAATGGGGTCCCCAAACCCAACTGGAGCCTTTATAATGAATAAATAAAGTTAGTCATAGTGGTAACAGTCAGTAGAGGTGGAGTAGAATCTTCTGCATCAGATCTGACACTTCCAAACTTTGGGTGTGCTTGAAATGTGCACTCTGAACTAAATCCAAATTTCACAGAAGACCTTTCCCTTTATAATGGGCTGAAACAAAACATTGGATCCAAACACCCCAGAACTCTGGAGAGTTTGCAATGCAAACTTACTTCCCTTTTATTGAAGACAGTAACATAACACATGCTTCACCCAAAATGCGAGGCTGGAGAAGTAAACACATGGGTGATAAAACAGTGGTAACAACTCGGGAGATTTATGCCTCTCTTCATTTATACACACTTCTGCCAGCCCTGTATTCTCAGACTCTTCATTAAAATGCCCTCGTAAATAGCTTTCAACAACTCTCCGTTATTACCGGGCTGCCCTTCATTTCAGATTCCTGTTCATCTTGATTCCATGCAAACCTACTGCTACCACTTTTATTATTATAAATTATGTTGCTCAAAAAACAGACTGGTGAAGCTGAGGTTATTGTTTGTGCTAATGAAATGAACATGACATAATTTTAAGCCTTCTGTGCTGCTATTTTGTCTCGGGTGTTTATATCCCACTGCAGCTCCCATTTGAGTCTGTGTCGCTTGGAAGGCACAGTAGAAGGTGTTACATTTAAAGGTGCAAACAAATGCCACAGTTAATTCTTTTGAAGCAACAACAAAGGAAACTCAAATAAAAAAATAGATGCTGGGGAAATCCAACAATGACCTGTGAACAGCAAGATGGGTAGTTTCTTATGAAGATCCAGTGACTTCAACCTGCTGGAAAGCCAATGACCATTGTTGTCCCATCTTCCGGGAACTGGGGACATTTCCCTAAATGAGAGACTTTACAAAATAGCACCTGTCTGGGCAGGGAGCCTTCTCCAGTGCTGAGACCTTGAGCCTGCAGCTTCATGGGTTGTGCACAGCAGGGAGCATGGGGTTTGTGCACTTGTGCTGGGATGGCTCTCAGGCTACGTTGTAGGGGCTTGATGCTTCAAGGGCACTAGTATGGAGTGTTGCACTTGTAATTGCAGGGGGAAAGTGATAAGCAGAAGTGCTCCTGCCACAATGGGGGTGGAGCAAAGCTACTCCTGCTTCGTAGCAGGACTAAGACGGAGAGGGGAGCATATAGCAATGCCCCTCAGTTGAATAATGAGGACTGCATTTGAACCAATTCTCTGTCCACCCTTTTTACCCTGACAGTGACCTGATGGCCACACAACACTATAGTTAATGCTGCATCAGTTTTGCCTCTTCTCCCTATTCTGTTCCTGTGTTCTTTAACCTTGTGCTCATATGTACAGCATGCCATACCTATACTGTGATGGATCAGGCCAGGCATATGAGAAACTAGTGGTTATTTTGGATGCCAGTGGGCTTTCTGTTGTCTCCTGAGGCGTGTATGCCAGAAGCTATAATAAGAAAGATTTGACTCAACATAAGACCTGAGCAGAGATGAAGAGACTTGTACTGGCAGAGTGATGATTATGATAAACTAGAAGCAGCTAGGAGCTGTCTGCCACACCTGGCTCTCTATATCTCTGCAAGCCTCGTATCTAGAGAGCAGAGCAGCAGCATTGCTACATTACGTGGGCACAAATGAGATAGGGCGAAACATCCCAGCATGGATAGAACAATTCCACTCTTTTCTCAGGCAATTTCTCAAGTATTAGCAACCATGGTAACTGGAATAGAAATGTAACCAATGCACTGTGCATTCACAGTTTGACATAATAATAACAAAACCCCTTTTATCTACATAGAATATTCATGTTCAAAATAAATATAACTTACATCAGCTGCCTCAGGTACCTAAGTATGTGAGGCATGGGTAAACTGACTAATGTTTGGTTTAGTCTGTAAAAGTACCCAAAGATTCTGCAGTGTGTGAGAGCAATAGAAGCCAAGGGCATTCAGCACCTCTCAGAATCAGGCATCTAGATTAGAGTGGGTTGGACAATTTTCATCAAAATAGTTTTCTGTTGGAAAAATGCCATTTAGATTAAACCAAACTTCCTTGCAAACTTTGGCAACATTTCAGTTTGGAAAAAAATCATAGAATATCACGGTTGGAAGGGACCTCAGGAGGTCATCTAGTCCAACCCCCTGCTCAAAGCAGGACCAATCCCCAACTATTTTTTTTGCCCCAGATCCCTGAATGGCCCTCTCAAGAATTGAGCTCACAACTCTGGGTTTAGCAGGCCAATGCTCAAACCACTAAACTATCCCTAAATGTCAGAACAGCCAACTTTATCATTTTCAGAAGGGAACGTTTCAATTTTTCATTTTAACATGACTTTTTAATTTCAAAATGTACTTTAGTTTGTATTTTAAAATACTGTTAAAAAGGATCAAAACTGAAAAGAAATTTATCAGAATGTGATGTTTTAATCTGACCCAGACCGGTTTGTTTGTTTTTTTACAAAACATTTTGTCTTTTCTTCCTCATTCATGATGAAAAAAATTTGAAAGTCTTAAAATTTTTCATAGCCTGAAAAATCAATTTTCTGACCATCTGTAATCTAGATTTTAGCCCAAGTGGCTTGGCAATCTAACAAGAATAGGTCATTTTCATTGTATTTCAGTACCTTCAAAATATGCTTAAGCCTCCCTCTGATTGAAATCCTGAGATTAAAACATGTGGTTTTCAGCGTGCCCTGTAGAGGAACAAACCAATCATTGTTTTGAAGGCAAACCTTGCACATAGTCTCTAGTCTGTAAGAATAAAGGTTACGTGTTTAAAATATGGCAGGGACCAATTAAATAAAAACATCATAGCAAAATTCAGCTCTCATTGACACTTAGCTGATAGAGTTGAATTGGTACGAAGTGGGAGCAGCATTTCCCCAAAACGCTGGATCTGTTCAATAGAATAAGCTGCCAGAGGGGAATATTGAATTGACATAATTGGAGACATGTAAGGTGAGACTAGAATTGCCATCACCGGAGACATCCAAGGCCTTCTTCCATTAGTTTTGGCTTACGCAGAAGGAAATCATTTTTACCAAAAGGGGCATGTGTGCGAGTGTAGCTAGAATGAGGGCAGTCCCATGTTGTTATTGAACATCAGCTGTATACAGCACAGAAATGCTACACAGTCCAGACCAGCTTGTCACTGCAGCTCAGGAGCACACAGCACACCTCACTGAGTAGAAGAGGAAGGGACGTTCAGTCATCTTTGGATTCCCCTCATCATGGACCAGGCTAGAGCCTCTGACATAAGAGCTAATATAGCAGCAATGGATTGTGGGGTGCAATTCAGCTTAACCACCTGTGCCTTTCTCCCAGCCATACACACTGAGCCATCTGCAGGTAGAAGCAGGGCCATTCTGCTCGCTTTACGCCACCAGAGGTCCCCCTATTCCAAGGTGGGCCTATGCTGCCTTTAAGGCTCTTTAGCGCCAGCGATGTGGCACAAATTGGCCCCAGCACTGTTTCTTTAAATTTCTACGCTGGAGTTCAATGCCAGTGTGAAGTAACCTTCTGACAAAGTGGACAGAAACTGGCATCCCCCGAGACCTTTATTTTAATTACTATGTCTAATTTTGCTCCACTCTTCTGTGGTTAAGAGAAATCCCTAAACCTTGACTGAATTTATAAGGAGAGCCAGGCATTTTTCCATTAAGTAAGTATATATAGACAAGTTGGCTAGTTTCAAAGAAGATGATTAGTATTTCTACAGTTATTTATTGTACAGCACTTGGAAAATTTATTGCCAACCTAAAAAGTCTAGAGTCAATGTTTGCTCCCAATCGCACTGGTCTAAATCAGGAATATTTTAGATCTGATTTATACCAATGTAATGGAAATTCGAATTTGTCTTCTAGCATGTATGTCACATGAATATGTCATATAGCAAATTCTGCCACCCTTACCTTGTCTGAATAGTACCAGCAACACAATACTTTATAAATCAATGGGACTACTTGTGGTATAAGGCAGTTCTCTGGATGAGTAAGGATCATAGACGTTGGCCTTAACAGAATCCATCAAAACACAAATGTAGGAGGAAAAAAATATTCAGATTTTTTGCACGGGTTCTGTTTGTTTCACCAACAATCATTGTTTAACAGTCAGATTTTAGTTTCTGATTCAACACCTGTTTCACCTTTGTGTCTTCTTCACCTTTTTATGAAAATTTAATTTTACAAAAAAAGTCACTAACAAGCTGGCCCTGTTTAAAATCAGTTTTCCTGAATTGGTTTGTCTGTTTCAAGCATTGATTCACTCACTAATCCGGAGACACAGTCCAAACCTGGCAACATCTCTCATTTGGAAAGTTACAAAGATTTCCACTTTTGTCTCAAATGGCTGACTGGGTTTGAAAAGAAGCACATCAATTACTCTTGTAGTTAACACTCACTCTTCATTTTCCTTTGAACGCATTGGCAGAATTGATAGCATTTTGCCCTGCTTAGCTTTCTGCAGGAACAGGGCATTAACTAACCTCACTCTGGCAAACCTTAAGAGGAAAAAATAAAAAAGCTAAACAGCCACAAAGGTGTTGTGGATTTTCTTTTGTTTTCAAATATTTGGCAGATGCTTCTTGCATTTGCTACCCAGAAAGGAAAGGAGCACTGGGCAAATTTAAAAAAAAGATTAAGCCCATGTCCTTAACATGGTAGCAGTTAATAAGCAAAAGCACATGGCAGCAGAGGGGAGGCTGAGAGCATATGCAAACATAGGGATCACAATCTATTTTTCGGAGGCAGGAACATCCCTCTCTCCCCACATTGGAAGATGTGAATGTCCGGGGGAAAGGTATAAATAGCATAGATTCCAGGCTGCTAGCCACCAAATTAGCAAGAGGTTAATAGAACAGACAGCCATTTCCCAAAATGTGCTACATTACACATGTCGGGCCTGAGTCTTTAAAGCTTTAATGGCCTGGACAATGTGCAGTAACCCCAGATGACCATTGCTACACCCCATGGTTGTACAGATGAAAAGACTTTTCTCCCTTTCAATTAAGATGTTAAAGCAACTGTTCCTGCTGCACATGCCTGGGGCTCTTATCCAAGCAGAAGATAAAGATAATTGTCAGTAAAGAAAGAGTGGTGTCTTGCATAACAATTCTTGTCTCCGTGAAATAGGTTCTCCTGTCCTATCCAAGGCTTGGGGAGGGAGAGGTGGGTCATCAGAGTGCAGCAATGACCATACTCGATCATACAGTCACTGTACCACTGGCACCTAGCTTGTGGCTCTGTAAAAATCTACCTGGCCTATGAAAGGGGCTCTAAGGAAACAAGTACTTGTAAGTAGACCATGCTGGGCTCACACTACACTGCAAAAAGCACATGCATGCTGGAGAAGCTGACCCCTGTCCTCCGAGGAATACATATAGGGCACCTACATGTTCCTATGATTTCTTTGGAATCAAGGACAAGGACTAATTGCTGCTAAAGGCCCAGAGCTGATTCAGTTGAATCGAATGCATTTGTCAGTTACAGGAGCGAATATAGTTAATCAGGCTTAACAAACCAGCACTGAACCTTCCCTGTAACTAGAGCTGTGCAAACAACTGGTTTGGTTTGGTTTGGTGTTTTTGATTCAATGGCCAAATAAAAAAAAATAAATGTCAACTGAAACATTTTATTTCATTTTCAGGGTTTTGAAACTTTTTAATTATATTATAAAATTCGGTAAATTTCAAAATGTAAAAGTGTTTTGAATTAAAAAATAATCTAAATGTTTCATTTTGAAAATGTCAAAAATGAACCTTTCTAGGGATTTTTTTTCCCCAGTCAAAGCAATTTGATGAATTTAACCCAGATTCACAAATTGTTTTGGTCACCCCAAAGCTGCATTTTTCTACCTACAGCCACCCAGAGACTACGCTCCGATATACCTGCTGGTTCGTGATGGAACAACATGATGCTATTTTAATACTGTCTTTTGCCAGGGTGGAGAGGAGAGGAAACAGGGTCTCGAAGCTAGCTGCCTTTTGCCTTGATGTGTTAGGTATGCAAAAAGTTAAATAAATGGCTTGTGCATGAAAGGCTGCTCCAGGATTTTAAAAACCAGAATGACCCATTATCAGCTGGTTCAGTCTGTCTATCAGCTGTAATGCCAAAGGGGGACGATACCAAAAATGGTACAAACACTAAGGGCAAAAGGACTGGTCCAAACAGGCATTAAACAAATGGGGAGAAGGAATAGTTTTGTAGTTATGACACTGGGATGGGGGCCAGGCAACCTACAGTCTATGCCTAGCTCTGCCCCTGACTCACAGCGTGCCCTTGGACAAGTCACCTAACCTCCCTGCTTCTTAGTTTCTCTGTTTGTAAAATGTTTCAGAGCTGTTGGCCAGCTCTGCTGGCAGGGGCAAAATGCCCCTCCCCCCCCAATGCCTCAGCTGTCAGTCAGTCACGGAGACCTTACCTCCCATGTAGGTGAGCCAAGGTAGGCGCGTCCTGATATCAGTCCATATTATAATATAAGTCTGTAATATAAGTCAATGGGGCAAGGCGATTGGCGTCTCAGGCTAGGAAAAGTGTGGGGGTTAGGCAGCTATGCATGCTGACTACCTGAGTGAGCATTTGGCCTATATTCCAAATATGTGCCTCAAGGACTTATTTATACCACAGCAACGTACATGTGGGCCTATTGTATGGTACACATCAAACATATGACTAAATTGCTATATCTCATCATCCTAAAATGGGATTTTTCCACAATTTGTCATCAGGACTTACATCTTCTGCAATATTGTATTATCTGTGACAGCTGCCAGCAACAACAGATGGTTTGGTCCTGTGTCCCCAGCACTTTGAAAATGTAGAAATATAGTCATTTACATGTTCGCAGGGCTTATTCAAATCATTGCCTTGGCAAATTCGGTGAGTGCAGCAACGCATGGGTAAGTCTGCACTGAAATCTGCTGGACTTTCTTTATGGACATCTTCATTTGTATGGTACCACAGATCCAAAGGTACCAAATTCTCCCTCAGCTTCTTGAAATATATGGTCTAGCATTGCTTTCCCAGAAGAGCAACAACTTTGCCTATAAATTCTTTGTCTATTCATCTTTGACCTAGCATGGGTCACTACAATTGCTTCTGATTCAGGCCTACAAATGATATTTTGTTCACCCCTACGAACATCAGTTTCCAGGGCGGGTGCAAGGCCCAATTATTACAAAAGCACTAGCACAATTGTATGTGTTAAATAATAATATGTACCTCTACTAGTATAGTTTTACTCTTATGATTTGGGGTTTGCGTCCATACAGCATCTACTCCATGGTCTTTTCTGCCTTAGTAGATGGTAAGAATGAAGAATACATTCCATTGAGTCAAAGATGTAGCTGCACCAAGGAAGGCCAGAGTTCCAGTCGAGTATATCAAATCCCGACTCCATTTAAGTCAATGGCAAAACTCACATGGATTCAGTATGACCAGGATTTGGCCCTGAATTTCAAAAGAAACCCCTGAGAAAAGAAGAAAATAAATAAAAAGAACTCTGTTACCACAGCCCCCAGTTCAAACCCCTAGCAAACTCCCAGTTCAACATAGCTTCCACTTTCCTTTGATTGTTCCTCTACACACACATTATGGATAAGGCCCTGTTGTGCATGTGTTTTGTGTGGGGACCCCAGCTGTTCACAGAATGAACTAAAGGAGATTGTTTGTTCAAGTGAGGCAAAGGAGACCCATTATTTTCCAGCTTTATTAAATATGACTTACAGATGCCAATCCTAGGCTCTGGACCCTTAGCCAATAGGTTCTAATACACAAAGCTAAGGGCCAAACTCAACCCTGGTGTAAGCAGGTGCTGTGTCCACCGGTTTCAATACTTACACCAGGGAGGAACTTGATCCAACTTCCACAATTTCCCTCACAAACAACACTTCTGTATCCCAGCTTTATAACCCAGAATTTGCTGCAGCTGCTGCTGCTGTTGCTTCTCAGACAGATGCTGAACGAGATTGGCAACATTCTTACTGCCAGATGCAACATTTTTTGTTGACAAACTGTTAAAAAAAGATTTACTATCACGTCTGTTTTCCCCTCAGGTTCCTTTGCTACAGGGAATAATTTTAATTCTGTCAGTGTTAAGGACTTGTGGGAATATAGTGCAAGAATATACATGGGTGTGAGACTCAAGGGGATGGGGGTGATATCTTGGGTATTTGTGCATGTCATTTCAAGCAGCAGTCTGACTAAACACAAATATCTATTTATTTTGTTCAGTGTTTGTTTGTTTGTTTGTTTGTTTGTTGAATGTGCTAGTGAGCCAGAGCCTGATTCTGCCTCCCTTGCCCTACATAAGTAGCATGTTACTATGGTCTAAATTCAGGAATCAGGGCCGGCTCCAGGCACCAGCTGAGCAAGCTTGTGCTTGGGGCAGCAGATTCTATGGGGCAGCGTTCCGCCCAATCCTAGGGTGGCACAGCCTTGTTTTTTTGGTTGGTTTGCCGATCCGGCTGCCCTGTAGGGGGCAGCGGCGCGGAGGAGGGGAGGACCCTGCTAGGAGCGGGCTGCGCGCTCCATCTGCGCCAGCTGGTGCCAGGTCTGCAGCATGCCTGGCAACCCCTTCCCTCCTCGCCGATCGGAGCAGCGCAGAGCCCGCCCAGCAGGCAGCGCAGTGGTCGGGGCCGCGTGGCGAGTGCCCCGCTGAAGCCCTGGCCGCCCCACCCTTCTCTCTCTCCTCCCTCCCCTTCCACTAGCCAGGGCACATCTGCAACACAGGGAGTCCCCCTGCACTCTAGCTCCAGCCGCCCTGCAGGGTTTTTTTCCCCCCTGCTTTGCTGCTCCAGCCGTGCCACAGGTTTCTTTTTTTTTTTTCCCCCTGTTTTGCCACTCTGGCCACGCTGCTGGGTTGTTTTGTTTTTTTTCCTTCCCTGCTTTGCCACTCCATCCGCGCTGCAGGTGTTTTTTTTGGTTTTTTTTTTTCACTTGGGGCGGCAAAAAAGCCAGAGCCAGCCGTCAGGAATGCATCCCTTCTCAGAAATGGTACTTAAATCTGCAATAGGACTTAAGCACATGCTTAAAGTTAAGCATGTGCTTCAGTGCTTTCCTGAATAATTGCATGTGTGGGTGGTCCCATTAACTTCATTCACCGCCAAGATCCAGTGCCAGATTTTCCCACATGTTTTTGCCAGTGACGATTCATCCAGCTCTACAGTTCCCTGTCTTTGCTATTCTACTCTTGGGTAAAGCTATGAGAAACTTTCCATTCTTTCTTTCATACAGCTAACTTTCCCATTGGTCTGGTTCACATGCCAACCATGAGCTGTACATTTGCAAATGGCTCATGTTCTGGCCAACCTAAAGACCCGTGTTTCTCTGATTTCATGGGCATGGAGACTAAGGGTACGTTTACACTACAGATATACCAGCATAGCTATGTCACTGTAGTTATGCCAACATAACTCTGCAGTGTAGATGCAGCCTACACCAATGGAAGGGATTTTCTCATCGTTTTTCTCTTAACAATGGTAGCTAGTTTGACAGAAGCATTTGTCCATCTACATAACTGCATCTGCACTGTGGGTTAGGTTAGGCTGACACTGGTCAGAAGGGTGGATTTTTCACACCCCTGAGTGCCAGAGCTATAACAATCTGAATATATTATTGCCCTTATATAAATTGATGGTACTCCCACATCTTGAATACTGCGTACAGATGTGGTCGCCTCATCTCAAAAAAGATATACTGGCATTAGAAAAGGTTCAGAGAAGGGCAACTAAAATGATTAGGGGTTTGGAGAGGGTCCCATATGAGGAGAGATTAAAGAGGCTAGGACTTTTCAGCTTGGAAAAGAGGAGACTAAGGGGGGATATGATAGAGGTATATAAAATTATGAGTGATGTGGAGAAAGTAGATAAGGAAAAGTTCTTTACTTATTCCCATAATACAAGAACTAGGGGTCACCAAATGAAATTAATAGGCAGCAGGTTTAAAACAAATAAAAGGAAGTTCTTCTTCATGCAGCGCACAGTCAACTTGTGGAACTCCTTACCTGAGGAGGTTGTGAAGGCTAGGACTATAACAGGGTTTAAAAGAGAACTGGATAAATTCATGGAGGTTAAGTCCATTAATGGCTATTAGCCACGATGGGTAATGGTGTCCCTAGACTCTGTTTGTCAGAGGGTGGAGATGGATGGCAGGAGAGAGATCACTTGTTCATTACCTGTTAGGTTCACTCCCTCTGGGGCACCTGGCATTGGCCACTGTCAGTAGACAGGATACTGGGCAAGATGGACCTTTGGTCTGATCCAGTAAGGCCGTTCTTATGAATTTTAAGTGTAGGCCAGGCCTCAGCTCCCCTCTTACTCCTATGGTTGGTCCCTTTAGGTCAGGAATCTTGCACTGCCATAGGTTGTGCTTTGCCTGTTCTTTATTCTTCACAGTTGTCAGTCTGGTACTTTTCACCAGCATTAAATATGTTGGCTTCTTTTCTTCAAAGAGTCAGATGGTGTTTAGCTGCTCAGCTTTTTATACTTCCATTCAGCTCATTGTAAATACCCATTTATTCAGTGAGTGTCTTGTGGCTACATTGCAATACTGCCTTTTTTGTCCTGACAGGAATCAATAGCTGTATTTATGAGGCAACAATGTCCAAAACAACTATACATGTATATATCCAATGAATGGAGGAAATCATTGTCCAGCGCAAGATGGGTTCACAAATATCCACTTGTCTCTGCATTTGCTTATTTCTCAGACAAAACATTCCCTTGCATGTGTTATTCAGTTCACCTTGAATGTGTCTGAACTCTCCAATCTCTCTTGAACATACTTTCAGCATTTTGCAATGTCAGACGTTGCTTCCAGCTGTAAAAGAATGTATCCTTTATGCTCCTTTAAAGTAAAAGCAATTTAAAACATTTACATCTGTGGAAATAGTAGCGCCTTGTGGAGTCCAACACCCAAGAGGTGCTTGTTTTTATACAAAATTGGACTATATCAAAGGCGGCATTGTAGAGTAGTTAATGATTGCCTTTTCATGTCAGTTTTTTAAATTCCAGTGTAGAGCCGTTATTATTCATACCAATCTGTCTTTTAGATCATCTTCCATAGACACTCCAGATTAAATTTTCTTCATTATCATTACAGAACTAGATGAATAAGTGGCACATCTGTTCATGAAGTGGTTTATTATCTGTCCTGATGAGGTTTTCGATGAATAGTGGAATGACTTAAATACGGAGCAGACAAATGCACACAGGTTTATGCATAATCTTAAATTCACAGCCAGTTGTGCTAGCTTAAGAAATCTGACTTTTACACCTAAGAGATAATTATTAACTAATGATCTGGATCAATTTATCATGAGGGAAAACTTAATGTAGGGACATGGCAAAATAAAATAAAAAACCTGGCATGTGAAACAGCGCTGACAAAGACCCCACGTTGTTTGATTGTTTCCCATTCCATTGCTGCAAAGCAAAATGTTGAGCTATGTAAATATTTTATAAACACATCAGTATTTCATTCTAGCCATGTACAGCCAAATTGCATCAATAAATCTATTTATCCGGAAGCCATTAACTAACTCATTACTACTGCGCCATTTACAAAGGAGAACTGTGATCATTGATTTGTAGTATAGGGGCTCATGCTGAACCGTCAGAGTCTGGTAGTGTGCACAGGTGACTGATGCCATTAGATATGGTTTCTAGAAATACCTCTAGATGCCTGGAAAACATAAAAAGTCGTGGTAGCTGTGACGTTATCAGATTAAAATATGATCACATCGATCATTGTTGCGACCACTGTTATATATTTGCAACAAATCTTGTACAAATGTGGCATGTAAGATGTCTGTGAAAAGGTTATGATTTGCTGGTTATGATTATGTTATCTGTATGCATGGATCTTGTTTTGTATTTGAAGTTATGAGTATTGGCTCTATACCTGTATTTCAAATGTTTGCTCCTGGGGTAACACCAACAAGGTAGTTAGCCAGCACATGTGGCTCATCAAGAAACAGTAACTGACAATGGCCCATGGGAGATGCCCATCTACACTGAATGGACTGTCCTGCAAATGTTCCATCTGAAGTATAGGTAATGGCTTCCTGCAATGACTAGGTGAAATGCAGGGACATGTGACTTGTCCACATGACTCCAACCACCATCTCGTTACTGTACTTTTCCATGGTAAGAACAATGGGTTTCCCTCCACATGGCAGAAGATATAAAAGGCCCTGGAAACCCCTCTATTTTGCCTCTTTCCTGACCAAATCTCTGGGCTATGGAGTATACTAATGGGAACATTCTAACCAAGCGACTGAGGTCCTTCCAATGATTTGGAAGCAACCAGAGACTTGCCTTAAGCCAGCAGTTTATTCCATCACTGCTACAAGCCTGAACCAAGAACTTTGCATCTATTGTATGTATTTGATTCCTCTAACCACTTTTAACTCTCATCTTTCTTTCTTTCTTTTTATAAAGAAACTTTTAGATTTTAGATACTCAAGGATTGGCATCAGTGTGATTTTTGGGTAAGATCTAAATTATATACTGACCTGGGTGTGTGGCTGGTCCTTTGGGATCAGAAGAACCTTTTATTTGAAGAGATTGGTTTTAAAGAACCCTTCATCTCTAAGTCTAGTGTTTTCGGTGGTAATACAAGGACTGGAATGCCTGAGGAAACTGCCTTTATGACTTCTTTTAGCCAGTGTGGTGAAACAGAAGTTTACTTTTGTTGCTGGTTTGGTATATCCTAGGGGGGATTAGCCACCAGTCTTGGGGTGTATCTGCCCCAATGCTCAGCAGTTTGCCCTCAATTTGGCATTCTCAGGTGTGGCTCACTGAGGCACAGTCATAGTAGCGCTAATGTGTGGCTGGCTGAGTGGTGTACAAAGCAGGGGAGTGGGCAGGAGGTGCCAACGCCAGCTTCCCGTTATGGTTCTGTGCTGTGGTCAGCTACAGTGGCAGCCTTTTTGTTCAGTGCTGCGGTTGTTTCACCACAAAAGGAGTAGGGAGAACAAGGCTGTGAACCCACCAACCCTCTGAATCAGCCAGGGGTTCTACATTGCACATTGTCAAAGCTGTCCAGAATGACTCCAGGGATTTTGTTGCAGCATAGCCTTTTCTCTCCTCCTCACAATATGGGCCGGGGTCAAAGTGACAGGGCTAGATCTTCAGCCCCTAGTAAGTCTCCTTCATGCTGCCAGGACCCATGATACCTGGGGGAAGAAGGGGAGCAGAAAGTTGGTGTAAAGCTACCTCTGCGCTCCCTCACCAACCAGGTGTCCTGAGCCCTGATTCGGCACACCTGTGGATTGAGCCCAGCCTCTGTAGTACAGATGTGATATCACACTGTATCAGTATGAGGTTCTTAGAGGCGCTTTTTTATTGTGAGACCACTACATGGAAACAGATTATATGTAAAATATGAAACAGTGTAATACAGGAACATTCCATCTTGAGAAGCTAGTGAAAAATCACTTGAGGAACATCAGCTGACATAGTGTATGATGTTGCCTGGAACAATCAATGAAATTATAGTCTTGTACAACACGGTTGTTTATCTATTATTATGGAAATAAGGTGCCATCAAAACTGTTGAAAAAAACTTGAGGATTATAGTATGCAGCACAATTTTTAGGCATGACAGCAACGTTTAACCATGTTATTCTGACAGGGCCTGTTCTTAAAAAAGTCATAAACAGCTACTGCAGTTGACTGTAGGTATCTGAAAGGCTAGTAATTAATGTTATTTATTAGCTGTTAAGCAAGAACAAATTTGGAGCACCGTACAGTGCCTCACCAGTCTGGAATCCCAGTAGTATAATAAGTAAAATAACAAACAGAAGATTGTTCATTATTAGCATGCTTTCCACCAAGGTGACGTGAGGGTACATCAGATCCTCGGAGGTGTTAATACATGTATCATCCTTATCTATTTATATATATAAATCTGTACTTGAACTTTAAAGATAACCAACAGAAGTTAGCCAACTAGAAACAGTCCCCACTATGTTTCAATCCTATGTATATAAAGACAAGAAAAGAAAAGAAAGCCTCAAGACATATGAAAGAGCAATTCTGGCCAGTTAAACATGTGTGTTTGCTGTTCAAGTGCAGAGTAGCTATTCTGCTCTCCATTAATAACATTGCCAGCCTCACTGTCCCAGTGATATTATGTGCACAGTCAATTTCTCAACTATACAGCATCTCTTAAGAACTGTAAATCTTACATACATTAGATAGATAGATAGATAGCATCTATGCTGAAATGGGTTTCAGCAGAGGTTTTTTTTCTATCTAAGGTAACTTATATGGCAGCCAGCACCATGATAACTGAGAATCCCACAATCTTTTAATGTATTTTTCCTCACAACACCCCTGGAGCTAGAGAAGTGCCATTTTACAGATGGGACCGGAGACATAGGAGACTAAGGACCATTGGAAGTTAGGTACCTCGGCACTTTTGAAAATCCCACTAGGTGCCTCTCTGCATCTTTAAGCACCCAAACACCTTTAAAATGTAGCCCACAGTGACTTGCTCAAGATGATACAGGCAGTCTGTGGTAGAACAGGGACTTAAACCTAGGCCTTCTAAGCCCTAGGCTAGTGCCCTAACCAGAGGTCCTTCCTTTCTCTTTCACAGAGAGTCTCTTAAGTCCACACACATATATTATCTATAGACACAGGTTATTGAACTCCTTAGTACTGGCTTGTCATCCTCCTTGGACTTATGCAGCTCACTTCACCACACCTGTCAAATTCCTGCTTCCCCTTATCATTTTCTATCGCAAAGAGCCAAATTTGCCCTTCAGCAGCACCATCGATTTCAATGGGAGGAGCTGAGCACAGAGGAAGAGACTGGCTCAGAGTAACTAAGGCAATTTCAACATAGCACTGTTGAAGGCATAGCCTTTAAAAGAGTTGGGTTTTTTTAAGTATTCTGTAGTTTATAACTTGAAGCCAGTGGAGCTACACTGATTTACATCCAAGGATCTGGCCCACTGCTGCAGTAACTCCAAAAGTGTTTTGAGCCCTGGAACCTATTTAGTAAAGAAAAAGAATACTAGCCATTTGGAACAACCAGGTCATCTCTTCTGCTGTTCAGAATTGCCACGGCGCCTTTAGCTTCCATCAAGACAGACATAAAGGATCATTCAATGTCTTATTTGAAGGATGGAGTATTTACCACTCAAGTCCCTTCACTCCTAATAAGACAGAATGATGTTACAGTTGAGGATGAGCTCAGGCTTGGTATGGAACAGAAATGCCCTAAGCTTCAGGCTCAGAGTTGGGAACACAGTTACATTGATATGTTACTAACCTAGCTTTGACAATTCTCATAAACATAACAGCATAGATTAAACAGTTTTCCAAACAGTACATTTACAATACACCTAAGATATGCCACTTTATAGGTGGGATATCAACAGCACTTTCCATATTTATTTCCCAGATTTTACAGGTCAGGTTGGTCTTCATAATGATTTTGATAACGAAATGAGAGTTATACCTTGACTGCTGTTGCAGGCAAGTTAAATATTAAATCCTTTTAGTACAGATTAGCCTTAGAACATTATTTCTGTAATGTGTCACAAAGGCAGATACTATACAGAACATTATTCTTCTGCCTTCAGAACAATCGCCTCTAGTCTTGCCAACCCCTAAGGAAAGGAACATTAATCAACGTATATTAGGAGAAGCTAAATAAAATAGAAAACCCTGGCATGACTGTTTATCTAGCAAATACGAGTGGATTGCAAAATGGCAGAAGGAGAATGTTTTGACTCAAAACCACTATCTATGGCACTTATGTGGCCACAGCACTATATTAGCTGAGCACCTCACATTCTTGTTTAGTATATTTATCCTCACAACACTGCTCTAAGGCAGGCAAGTGCTATTATCCACAATTTACAGATGGGGCACTGAGGCACAGAGACGCTAAGTGACTTACCCAAGTCCAAGGCTAATGCCCTAAACATTGGCCCATCCTTCTTCTCCCTGCCCTGCTACATGTGACTGGAGCAGTCAGTACTGCTCAGTTACTGGCAGCTCAGCGTAACCAAGAGTGATGATCCCCTGGGAAATGCGTAAGACTTGTAATGTAATATGATGGGTTGTGTGGTGTAATGATCAGTACCTGCGCTCTCCAAGCAATGATGAATAAAAGGACGCCTTTTAGTTTAGGATTTGCATAAGAGGTGGGTTACCCAACGAATCCAAACAGGCAATATCATTGCTCTCTCTGGAAACCGCCATCTCCTTTCTCAGGCCTACTTAACCAACGTCCATGCAAGGAGATCCTGTACTGTGAGACCAATGTGCTTGTACAGTGACGGTGTACAATGAGCCCTGAATCTCAGCTGTGGCCATTAGGCGCAAGTATAATGCAAATAAGTAATGCTAATAACAACAGTAAGTGATCATGCCATTTTTTCCTGCCTTGTCTTTGAAATGCTGTCAGTGGGCACTGCTGCCCTGCATCTCTGAACACATTAACAATACTTTCTGGGTCAGGTTTTTCTGCCAGCAGCAGCAGCAGCAGCAGCAAAACAAACAAACAAAAACTGTCACGGTCTGGATGCAGATGATAAGCAGGTGAAATAATTTCATCCCTAGAAGAGAAAAGATAGTTCTTGTCTCATTTTAGACAAGAGGGTACAGGAGCATTCATGGGAAGCAGAAGTCATTTGTATGGTGAAAAGAGATATTGCAATTGGAAAGGCTAGTGTGGTTGATGGGCTGTATCTTCTGTAAAACACTTGGGCAAGTGGCCGCTTTTCCTCCCAAATTAGGTGGCAAGTGGAACTGGTGGCTGGTGCTTCTCGTGGTTTGGCTTTTGAAAATTCCAAGCTTTTGACTTAAAAAGGAAAACAACTGTACGCAGTGTCAATACTAAGACAGAGCCAACCCCCCGACCCCAGCACAGAATGTGCAGAAATCATGGGACCACAGCTATTTAACCTCAGTGACCATATTCCCCTCAATGTTCTTATCAGGATCTGCATAGTAAACCTGAGACTCAATGTTATGTTTGTCGGGAACTGGCAAAGCTGTAGAGCAAGAGTGTAATGCAGGCTGAATGTAGACAGGGCTTCCAAAAGCTGTCATGAGAAGCAGGCCAGATTTGTCCTTCCTTTGGCGAGCAGGTTTCTCTGCTGAGCTCTGATGCTTTCTTGCAGCACACACACAGTTTCTGCCTGAATAACAGCTATGTCAAGGCTTTTATTTATATTTCTTTTTCCTTAGAGCTAATTCTACTGTGCTGCTTCCAAATGCAATCCCAAGATGGGCCCTGTTCTGGCTCCTTGCAAAGAAGGATGAGACACAATCAAAGCTGAGTAGGCACCAAACAATTTGAAATTAGACAATTGCACTACAACAAAAACAGCATTTGATTTCTGTCATAACTGATCGACCAGAACCAGTGTCAGAAGAAATACAATTGTTTCTGTACCTTACTAATGACACAGGAGCCGGTTTGTGCTTATCTTTTAAAGGAAGCCAGTGTTTTGAAAAAATAACACAGGGTAAATACGCTGGATAGCATGATCCCGGCAGGCCTGTCAAAGAGCTGCAGTTCTAAGCACTACTGCTTATCTAAGTGCATTTCTTTCTGAGCTTCTTTATTTAATGTATGGTATAAAAAGTAACACTGAAACAAACGCTTACTCTAAAGCCTCCATCTTTTCCTGCATGGGTTATTTTAGTCATAGTTTAGAGTCTACTTGCAAAACATAAATCCCGAAGAATGGATTTGCTCAGGCTGGGAATTTCAAAGGAGCACTAGAAAAACATCATCAATGCCTTTGTGATACTTTCTCCGAGAAGTGCGAAAAGTTGATATAAAAGAGACCACAGAGTTAGTGCCGCTCCCCCGCCCCCAAGGAATACCCTCAGAGCACGAGGCTCCTACCACCAAGGGAAGAGCTGGCTCTGGCAGCACCATGCAACCCTCTGGGCAGGGATGGGCTGGGGCAGGGCCTGGGTGGACCAGAGGAGGAGATTTGGCAATGAGAGGGGTAGAACTGGGGCAGGCTTATCTCCCCGCACCTCGATTCTATGCCCCTGCTTACCTCATACTCAGGGGCGGCTCCAGGCCCCAGCACGCCAAGCGCGTGCTTGGGGCGGCATGCCATGGGGGGTGCTCTGCTGGTGCCCGGGAGGGCGGCAGGCGGCTCCGGCGGACCTCCCGCAGGCGTCCCTGCGGTGGGTCTGCTGGTCCCGCGGGTTCGGTGGAGCATCCGCAGGCACGCCTGCGGGAGGTCCACCAGAGCCGCGGGACCGGCGACCAGCAGAGCGCCCCCCGCAGCGTGCCGCCGTGCTTGGGGTGGCAAAATGGCTAGAGCTGCCCCTGCTCATACTGGCACAAATAAGTGCAACTCTGAGGGTTTCCCTAACTTGTACCAGGGCTCACACCCATCCCCACTATTCTCTGAACAGGAGAGAGACAAATGCTTCTCAGTTCCTGCACCAGTGCCTTAAACAGCACAGAGGTGAATCAGGCCTTGTATGCTGTGACCAAAGCAGCTATGATTAACTTACCTGAGCATTCGCTCAGAGTGCATCTTCAGTGCTTGCAACCAGTGACATTAAACCGAGGACCCTCTGCATGACTATGAAAGTGGAGCACCTTGCCAATACTATGTTTTGTTAACTATTCCCAGTAATACTGGAATCTTCTGCGAAAGAAAGGGAAGAGCCATAATATACAGTGAGTGAGGAGCACATGAATGAGAACTTCATAACTGTGTCTGCTTTAAGTCACATATTGTGTCAGCATTAGTGTAAAAACCTTAGCATTATACTAGACAAAGGTTGAAGCATTGATATGCATAAATGCATTTTCTGTTCCATCATATACAGTTCAACTGAAGAATTGTCCCATACTTCATAGCCCCCAAATATGACACCACATATATTAGCTGTAATAGTAAAAAAAAAAAATCAGTAGCACTATTAAAGCAGATTATACACTAATAAAACGCCTGACGCTCTAGTGTATTGCTATTATAAGGTTAGAAATATGTGGCAAGTGAAATTGAAGATCATTAACTTTAAGGAGTTGAGGGAATTTTTTCCTAGAATTTAAATACAGGATCTGGGACTCCTTTGAAGGTTTAACTTGGAAGTGATTATTAGTTAGCGCTAAAATACAGCTGCAGGATGAAAACTGGGTCTGCATAGAGGAAGTCACAAAAACCAGATCTCAAATGCTTTGTCCTTTAGCAGAATTTTTTTTAAAATAGGTATTTATGGGAACTGGAATAACATTTGCAGCCGTGAGAAGTAAATGAAAAAGTTCTATGGGCGAGGGAGCCTCATGCTTCAGGGCATAAATTAATCATGGGGGGTGGGATTAGGAAGGGATTATCCCCATTTTGCAGCAAAGCACATTAGGCTATGTATTTTATGGAGTATTTTTTTAAAAAAAAAAACCTTATTGACCATGACTGTAGGTACTGGACTAAATGGAAACAAGGATGTTAATTTGTTGGCCCACTTGTAAATAACAGTCCACAATTAATCTTACAGCAGTGCTGTGACCTGACCTCTCACTCATCTGACAGTCCAAGATTACACCCAAAAATTACACCAAGCTTACACAAGATTCCCACTGAGAGCATTTCTCTATATATTTTATTCAATCCATGTACAACTCTCAGCCATGATCCAGCAATGCACTTAAGCAGGTGCTTCGTTTTAAGCATGAGTAGAACCATTGACACCTTAGATACTGCAATGATAGGGAGTAACTAACACATCAAGGTATCAAGAAAGGAACACTCACATGACTGCCCAAAGTTATTTTAATGGGGAGAGGATTCCTAGCATATTGTACTATTCAAGCTATTTTTTTCAATATTGCCTCATTAGCCAAATTACCACCGTCTTAGTTATTATTCTTATTTATCATTAGTGCTGGAAAATATACATGGCACTTTACAGTTGGCCAGATACAATCCCTGCCTAGAGGTGCTCATTCATAAGTGTTCATAGTATAATGTAAGATAGACATACAACAATACAGGCACGTATCACCTAGGCAGTCACAGATCTGATCATTGTAACTGGATGCTTCCTGGGATAGGTGGGTTTTCAAGACTTTCGCTAACAAAATTAGGGAGGGCCTTGGCTTATATTCAGGGCAGCTTATGCTAGTCATAAGAGAGAGCGTGAAAGACGGTATAAAGCTATGACTGAAGGGAACTATCAGGAGGATTGGCCCAAAAGAAGAGAGGAGAGAAATGTTTATACTGCGTGTGTGTGTGTGTGTGTATATATATATATATATATATATATATATATATATATATACTGTCAAGTTGTGAAATGTTTAGAAGATGAAGAGGAAAAGCTTGAACCTTTACACACTTTCTTGTTGTGTCACATCATGTTAACTGAAACCCTGCTGTCAGATTAGCGCGTCATGCTTTGTGCGGTTCCACAGCATCCCTACAGTAACGACTTGCCTTCAAAAGCCTGCACCTTGTGGTTGGGTGAAATATGAAAGGGACAGACAGAATCCATGTGTTACAGCTGCAGGGACTCTGTGCTCACAAACAGCTCTGAATTAATCCCAGGCAGGACCCTCTTCAATGTGACAACCCTTCACCTCAGGGCATACTCTCAATAGGGTAAACCTTGACTTCATCCTGGGATCCATCTCAGAGCCTTCTGCACCCCTGTTACACACCATGAGCTCTCTGCAGTGAGTCTTCCTGAACAAGGTATCTGGGGAAGTCTTACACACACCCCAAAGGGGAGTCATGCACCCCCAACTTCCACAGTCCACAATGGCTCTCAGTCAGCATTATAAAACAGAAGGGTATATTAGTTGTCTGGAACACAGCATGAAAAAGTTCTTTGTTAGCACTGAAAACAGGAAATGACAGCAAAGTCCATCTTGGTCAGTCACAGAGCCCTATCTCTCCCCTCCAAACCCCCAAAACAGGAGAGTGTCCTGTTCTAGCAACCCACCCAAAGTCATGCTTGTTTGCCCCTCTTCTGTCCTTTGTTCTTCTTCCTGGGCAAACAGGATCACCTGGCCTCCACCTCAGCTCTTTGTTCTCCAACTCCTCGCAGCCAGCTGGCTTCTTGCAGAGTGTGGCCCCCCCCAATCCTCAGTTGCTAGGTTACAAAGTGTCTGGCCATTGTCTGGGCCAGGCAGTTAGACAACAGTCACATCTGGTCCTGTAGAGGTCTCAGGAAAGATCAAACACCTTTGTCTCACCACCTAGTTAATCATGCAACACCTAGAAGAAACTGAGGCACAGACACTATTCATACAGAACATTAAGAAAATCCCCCACTTTGTCACCCAACGGTGGTAAGGGTCCCTGTGTAATGGTATCTAAGCCATCAGCAGGGTTTGAACATGGGATCTTCAGGCCAGGCTTTGACTCTCAGCTTCAGGCATAACTCCATTAGGTAGAGGCATTAGTAGGCTTTTATGTAATTGGACTAGCCACTAGAGGGGGATGCAACACAGTTATCCAGTGTGTTAACCAGGGGAACTGAGCCTGAGCAATACAGACATTCATATAATTGTATGGGCCATGACTTTGCAAAAGCCCTTGCCTCTGTCAGCAGGGCTTGAACACCAGACAGCCAAATAACAAAAGTAGAAACCTCTACCACTTGAGCTAAGAGAGTAACTCAACTAGCTGGTAATAGTAGTGGGCTCTTATCCTTTATGCCTGCCACTAGAAAGGAGACATGACATACTTAGCCAATGCCCACCTCCAGGGATATGTGTTAAAAAAATTAAACAGGAGCAGCACTGAAAGCCTCCCCTGAAGCAGGTAGGGACTGACTGGGCAGGCTGATATGGAAGGTTAGAATTGGCATAAAATACAACACCACATGTAACCTTATTTGACAATTGTGTGAGTCATTTTCAGAGAAAACTGGCATATTGTTAAGCTAAATCAATCCATTCTCTTAAGACAGGACTCCCAAGGCAAAAACTCGGCTACAGCTTATATCAACAAGCATGGATGCGTGCTTGAAGAGCATGATAAAAAATGTCTGCTCGGTGGATAATCTAATCAATAAACTAAATCTGCAGACACCAAAAGAGAACTAAATTGCAATCTGTAGTGAGTTAAACCAAGTGGCAACAGATGGGCATGGAATAATTCATCTCAGAATGACAGCCACAAACAGGAGACAAAAAAGGTGGACATGTGAGTAGGTGTTACGTGCATGGCCTTTGCTTAGGCTGGCTAAAGACACCTTCCCTTCTATGTCTGAAGGCCAAATCATGCACTTCTTGAGGTCAATAGCAGTTTTAGCCTCTGATGACATTTTCTACTAGAGAACGTACTGTAAGGCTGCTGCTTCTGATGTTGATATGTTAGTGATGATTGACTGAAGGAGTTGCTTTTTGGGGCTCTGTGGCCCATCTGTGTGCAGTCTGATAACCCAAAAAAAAAACAGAAAAAAAGACCAAAGGAGTTAGTCTCCCTGCTGAGATCTTTAATTAACCACTTAGCAAGGTGAAACAGACAAGACGCTTTTGGGACAGCTGGTTGTGGAATTGCTATGTGAACAGTAGATTTTGGTTGTCTGAGGACATTGTTCTGATGAGCATAGGAGTTCTCTGATTTCTGCAGGGTGATATATGTTAAAGTGGGAGCATCCCCAGAGGTGATAAGCCAGCAATCTGTCTCTACATGCACACTTGTTTTCCCCTTCACATATTCAGTGAAAAAGTCCACTAGGCGATTAACAGAGGGCAGTCTGGGAAAGAATGGTGTACTTTGTGTGTGCGTTTTCATCAGGTGAGTCACCTGGGTGCAGATGGCAGTTGTAAGGTGTGAATCTTGAGCCAGAAAGGAAGTGGGTAAATCTACAGTATGGCGCATCACTCACGAACGTAAATTGCCTTGAATCCCCACCCTCCCTTTCCGTGATAGCAAAACAAAAATGCTGTGGCTTGAGCCAGGGAGGTAAAGACAGCTTCCCAGCCTTCAGCAGCTGGAGGGCGTGACAGACAGACTCGTCCACCCTAAAGTCTATGGGAGATGACTTGGATTAAAAGGATGAGATGAAGCCACTCAGGATGGAATTGTTCCTAGGTGAGTGATGATTGATTCAGTCCTACTTAGTTTGCAATTCTACTACTGCTGCATGTGCGGGCAGAGGCTTTTTTCTTGTTGTCTTTTTAAGCTGTTTAACTCTGTAATGTAGAAGTTCAGCAACTTGTCCGCATTAACTGTTGGAGATCACACTTATGTTATTGTTGTTCTGAAACTGCAGCTTTGCATATGTACTCGGCGTCAGTACTGGAACATACACCATTTCAGGCTGAGAGCTCTTCAGATCTCACGAGTCAGGTAGGTTTGGGCCAGGTTAGTACTTTGATGGCAGGTGCTATGGGGAGCCCAGTGGTTACAAGAAGTAATAGTATTTGTGATTTTAAATGTGAAATGGTACATTTATTTATCACATGGCTCTACCATTTATTACATGGCTATCATCACAACATATACCGTGAACAGTCTAGCTGTAGATATAGTCATAAAATTATCAAGAAGCGTACGTTGCATGGCAGCCATTGGTGAAACTCAGCCACCTCTTGGGCAGAACACAGCAAGTGTTCAACATCCCACTGCCACAACACTCCACAGCATCTTATGGTAGAATGAAAAATAACGTGTATTTTGGGATAAAATATAAATGATTATAATGAATAATTATGAGTGTGTCACTGTCAGCTCTTTGGGCTAAGTCTGAAAATAATAAAACCGCAACTACAGGTACAAACATGCACATAAGTACTGAGGTAGGATGAAAATGCACCATCCTGGATTCCATTTATTTGTGCATTGTTAATACCACTGAACCATGTAGGTTACACAATGAGTGACATTAAAATTGTACAATCCTGGCTATTTTAGCTGAATCTTACTTGTAATTAACTGGGACATTTTAATAAAAAAAAAATTCAAGACTGATAATGTGAAGGCAACATCACAAACTGGAAATGATGCCATAAAAATATTAAATTCTCTACAAATACACATAGCCTTGCAAATAGATGGAATGCAAAGGAGCTATTTTAATAACAGGCTGTATTATATTTGATTTCTGGGGTGTGAATAAATAAAAGAATGAAACTGGTTTGTCTTCAAAGGTGCAGTCAAGGTCACTTATTCCTTTGAAATCAATGTGTAGAGTCCGTTCCTTGCTTGAAGCCCTTTATCTCTTATTGTTCATCTGTTGTTCTAGCTTATCTTCGTTTTATCACAATTTATAAGCAAGGGAACAGAAAGGCGGAGTGGGGGGAGGAGGCAGAAGTTAATAATGTTAGGAGGATTTCATTTCTCTCCTTTAAAGCCAAAGGCACCTTCTTCTTGCGGGGTGAAAGTCTGGAATGAAAAGATTAGCTTTGTTTGTCTCAGTTCGCTTGATGAGGACACTTACCTTCAGTCATTTTGTTGATGTAGCTGATTGACCGCTAGACACTGAAATAACCTCAGCAGCAGCATGAAAGAAGCAGAGTTCTGTGCCGAGTGATTGCCAGTGTTCTGTTAGCCTGCATCTTTCCTTTGCATCCATTTGAGAGTGGGCTACCCGTAGCCTGCAACTCAAGAGATACTGGAGCTTGTCGTCCAGCCCAGAGCTGAGGCAATACTGGGGGGAAAAGAGATTTGTGAACATTCACTTGGGAAAATCCTTGAATTTTCCTTCATTGACTTTTCCATTGGTTTCCTTTGGCTATTCATACAAGAAATGTGTTGGGGGGTGGGGTGGGATGGGGGCGGGGCTTGCAAGAATGTTCATAGACAATGAATGTGTCCTGCTTACCCATGGGAATATGTTATTCTGAATTTGTATCATTGTAGCACCTAGAAGCCCAAGTAATGGCCCAAGACCCCCATAGTGCTAGGTGCTGTTTAAAAAAACCCATCCCTTCAAAGGTATATTCACACCAGATGAGCACAGCTACTTGTGAGAATGGGAGGGACTTTATTCAAGCCTGTTTATAAAATTTTCAGTCATCATCAAATCAGGGTGCAGCAATAATACCAAGTGATGGATCAGATAGAGTGTCATGAATTCTGAATGGCAGATATTCTTCATAGCAGCTGTGGTCTGTTATTCCTAACAAATCCATGGGTTGACATTTGTTTACATTAACATTCATTAAATGGGGTCAGAAAATTTACTTGTGTAAAACAAAGTCCGATTATGGGTGCTTCATATAAAGAAAAGCCGGTTACATTTGCAGCCTAAATTGTTTGGTTCATCAAGCTCTAACTAGGGGATTATGGGGAGACCTAGGAGTCGCCGTATCTTGGTTCTAGTCCTGGTACTGCCACTAAGTCAAAGCTGAATCTTGCTCCCAAAGAAATCAGTCGACATTTTGCTTTAGTAAAGTCATGAGTAATAGTTTCTACATTTGGAAACATGGTCCAGCAGGACTAGGAATAAGGTGAAATGGACTCTATTCCCAATTCTGCCACTGACTTTCTGTATGCCGTATGGAAGTTATTCAAATCTTTGTGCCTCAGTTTCCCCTTCTGTAAGATAAGCATAGGGAGGCACCCCTCTATAAAGCCTTACAAGGCCTACGAATAAACATGTGGCACAATTAAAATTTAATGCCAAGTATTATTTATTAATATAACAGATCTCTAATGCAAAATGTATACCACAGACAACATGTTTATAGTATTAATATTTTCAATGGTTTTAATGCGCCTGTGATGAAACCATTTTTCAAAGGCTTTCTTTTGGGATCCAGCTAATCTACTTGCAGCTAAATTACTCTCTATTTTGTTTGACCTGATATGCTTTAAAAATGCTGAGCGTTTGGGAATGATTTGTCAACGCTTAGTGAAGTTATCACAGATGAAGACTCCTGCTCTGTGAATCAATATCACACCAATAATCCTGTTACAATCCTCTCTAATGTGCAAGATGCATCTACAGCAAATAATGTCGGACCTGATCGTACTCTCACTGAAGTCGATGGGAGCTTTGCTATTGACTTAAATGAGAGTGAGACTGGGGTATTAATTTTCAGTCATTTAGCTGCTTCAATTCTGCAATTTGGTGTAGTTTACAAAGCGGGGTTTGCGCTTTATTCTTTCATTTCAGATGAGCTCAGGGAAAGTAGTGTGTGTCCAGAGAGCCCTCAGCTGGAAGAATGAATAGCTGGAGTTAAGTGATCTATTATTCATTCACTGCCTTGGTTCATGAACACCGATGTATGATGGGGCATAGTCGTTCATCTTGGCTTTTTGCTGTTTTTCAGAGAGATGCGGCGCCTTCCAGGGGAATCTTCCTTCATCCGGTACTGCTTGACCTCACTAAATACAGGGCCTGTTGCAGAGTGCTGCCCAGCATGTCTGAGGATTTGGCCTATTGACTTAAACGAGGCGTTAGGAGGGAAGACCGCAATGCAGTAGAACTCAGGAGACCTCAGTTCTATTTCTCATTCTCCTACAGTGTCCACCAATTTTGGGTGCCCAACATGATACACCTAAGGCCAAAGGTGAGCTGAGCACTTGCGGTTGCCATTAACTTGAGATGGAGCTAAGGGTGCTCTGAAAACCAGGATGAGGGTATAACAAGTTGAGGCTCTCAAAGTTAGTTGCCAATCATGAAAATGTTGGCTTTACTCTTTGTGTGTCTCCATTGCCTCATCTGGAAAATGGTGATAGCAATATTAACCTAAGTCGTAGGGTGACCATAGGATTCACTTTTTTTTAATTGGTTTCAGAGCCTTGCATGTAAGGTGCTAAAGAAATGGTATGTAGTAAACACCATAGACAGCTCAGATAGGTTTCAGTGCTCATTACTACACTGAATCAGAGAGTATAAGGAGAACTGTTTCAGTATCTGTCTCTTTCAGATTAAAAAACAATCAACAGAGAACAGTTAGTGTGAACATTTTAGCTTTAATACTTCCCATCACAAAGAAAACTAACTGTGCAAAGATCCTCCCAGTGATGCAACCTGCTAGCTTGTGTTAGTAAATGGATTGTTTCAGGTTCACTGGTAGCTTCACACATACCATTTGTCAAAACAGAGATGTGGGATTATTGTTTTTATGCTAAATGTACCTTCTCCATCTGTGAAGAAAATATGAGCATTACACAGCGTTGCAAGGGTCTCTTGCAGTTGCACTCCTGAGAGGGGTGTACAGAACCCCGTATATCAATCGACCTAAGGACACACTGCCCTTCTTACTTCCAGTTAAACTAGTTCTGTCCTTTACTCTTAAAAGCAGCAAAAGCTGCTTTGTTCCAGTGTGGCGTAAGTAACACATGGATTCCAGTGTTAAAAACTCTGTGACAAATGATGAAAAGCCCCCATCATTCACAGGCGTGGGGTCACTGGAATGATAGCTTTGGTGTCACTCAGAATCCACTCCTGAGGTATCCTGTGGCACAAATAGAATCTCTTTTTCTCCCATGTCCCTATCTCCATCTCCATCTGTGGAGCCTGTCTCTCCCCTTCTACAGCTGTGTCTTAATATTTCCTCTCTCTCCTTGAAATCATAATCCACCTCTATCTCTATGCGTCCTTTGTTGAGATACCATCCTTCCTCCACCATCTGGGCCTCCCTCCTGCTTGCACCACCCCAATTTCAGAGCTGTCGCTCTGTCTCATCTGAGAATGCTACTTCCTGGAGACAAGTCCATGAAAGGAAGAACAACTTAAAAAGCCACTGTCCTTGAGGTATTTCCTCCCACCCTGGAAATGGAACAGCCTAACTCCTTAATTTAATAGCTGATCAAAATCCAAAAATCAGATCCAGGTCCCTCCTACCCCAAATTTGGGGTCAGGATTCTACTTGAAGTCCAGTATTTACTTGTGTCCCGGCTCCATATGTTTCACCAGGCTCTGCCCTCTCATAGTTTTGTGGAAAAGCAAAGGGTTCACAGATAAAATTTCTGACATGAAAAGATTTAAATATGTCCTGGTGCGACCAGCCCCCAACACTCTGCATTTTCACATTTCCTCAAGTAATCTTCCCAATTACTATCTTACTTTTCAATAGATCTATTCATCTGGAGGATCCCAATTCAAAACTGTGGGTACACAAGTGTCAAGCTACTGATGTCAACCATCCCTGACTAGCATGCACCTGTGGGATGGAACTATGAATAGCACACCACAACACTGGCACCCAGAGCCATAAGCATGTTATGTACAATTGGCAGTGGAGAGGAGCAGCAGCGCTGGCCACCCGCTGACCACTCAGGTTTGACCTTATGTCCCTTTCACCATGATGGGGAGAAACTGGGGGGGCCAAACCTGAGTGGCACTGTGACCCCTGTGCAGCAGGTCATAATGCCACTCACTCAATTGTGGCCCTGCAACCCCTCTGTCATGACAGTGGGCCAGTGGGGCAAAACTTGGGTGGCTGTGGGGTGGCCAGTGCTGCTCCTTCTTGCCACTGCTGTAGGTCTGGTTCCTGCACCAAGGATCCCCCCAGAGGCCTGCCTGGCCTCATCCCTCTTCCAGCTGCCCAGGTCCCCTCTTAGGGTTGGAGACTGAAACTGCAGCTGGATGGGCTGGGCTGAGCATGATGCAGATTCAGTGGGCAAAGTGCTGGGGCCAGCAGCTGCACAGGGGCTTTGGTTCAGACCCTGTAATGTCCTTCAAAACAGACCAGAGAATAGAAGACGTGACCATAAGGAATAAAAAGGGGATTCTTGATTGAAGCCGCTAGATTCAGATGGACTTTGTAGTTTTTTGTCCCCCTAGCTCCTCTGTTCAGTTAGTCAAGAAACTAGGGAGCCAGAAAGAGTGACAGGGTCCATCTGAATCCAGCAGCCTCAGTAAAGAATCTCCTGTTTATTCATACAGCTGAGTCATGGGCTGCCTAGATTGTGTCTGGAAAGGTTAAACTGTTTAGTTACTTTTGTTCAAAGAATATGTATGCAACTTTTGTAAAGGACCACTCAGTGCACAAGGAAGTTCTGTTCTACTCACTGCATCTACAGTTCTGCAGACTAGGAGGGAAGTGCTGCTCTATTCAATTAAATAACAAACAGGGGGTAGAGGGAGGAAATATCCCCTAAGGAAACAGGAACAGGTGGAAAATGGGCCCAACCCATAAGACTCTGAGTAACCCAGTTAACCCCCTGATGACCACTTTGCTACACAAACACTGGATCTCTCTAAGTCCTGGTCTAGACTACGCAATCAGGGAAGACACTGATAGCAACATCACAGGCCCAGCTCAAACATTTATGTGGTATAGATACTTGTCCACTAGAAACTAGACTGAAATCAAACTTCATGTACCTAGTGCACCAGCTATCAGATGGCATAGACTTTCAGTCAACGCTAGAGTTGGATTCAAAGCAAGGACTTACTCTCAGAGGAAAGACTGTATCTCATTACAGCTCCCTGCATTCCCCCTAATGACATTTTATTTAAATTGGGCTGGCATTGTTTTTGTTCTAGCTGAGAAACTTTCCTAATATCTCACTGTAAGTGGTGAAAGTCTCCGTAAGTGGGTCATTTTCCTATCATATGTCATAGCTGCAGTCTCATCAATGGAAATATGTGGTATACTTCTCAAAATTCACATGCGGTAACACTACTATTCAGTTCCGAGTCACACAACCACATATCTGAAGTCCTTTCAATAAATTTCTCATCTTAAACCTGCAAGACCTAAAAAATAAATCTGGAATGCCTCATCTCAGGGTCACTTTTACATCTGCCGCTCTGCACCATTCACTTTCCAAAAATAAGACAAGTGCTTGTATGTTTCATTTTCAGGCCCTTATTTTTCTCCTGGCTGAACTTGGTGATCCCAGAGTAATCACAGCAGATCGCTATATTTGTTACAGAGAAACTTACACTGAAATGTACAATCTGATTTCAACAGACTCCTTTTGGATTAGAACCATATTTCATTTTTCAAATAAAGTGAGTCTGCTGTGTCATTGTGCTGCCAGCTCCGGTGAAAAGAAGGGATACAGTTCTGGGGTTTTATGAGATGTTTTTAATGATGGTTTCATTTATGGAAGCAATTTTCCTGGTCTAGGAGGATATCTGGAGTAAGAGATGTACTGGGATATCCAGAGTCTGAGATTGTTTTGGCAGTGACTCAGAGAGGGTGGAGGTGGAGAGGGGAGGCAAAGAAGGGCATGGTAGTCAGGATCAAAGCAAGCAAATCAGGGGGCAAAAATCATCCAGTTGCGTGCTCCCAGATGTTACCCAGGGTTTAGAGGGTGACTCACACTCTGATGTCCATATATTGTGGCAGCCGTATTAATGAGATGGAAGAGTGGGGAACTCGGTATTGTGTGTAGAACTGGTGTACATATATGGAGTGAATTAAGGAATTAGTGGTTGAAGGATTCCTGTTATACAAGAGGAGCAAGGAACCTCCATAACAATGACCGTGTTAAAGAAAAAGAGCTTGCGATTCCCAAAGGGAGGATTAGAGTTGTCAGCACACAGCTCCCAGACAGTACACAGAAGCGCTTACCTCACACCACATGGCATTGCATTTCACAATAGCATGTCAACCTGTTTCTTAGTATTTAGTGTCTTCTCTCTTCCCCTCTTCCCTCCTGGCTGCAGCTTTCACAACCTTGTCTTGGGCATGCAAAAAATTCCCTGTCCAATGGGAAATAGAAATTTGGGATCAAATATGGAATTCATCCTCCTTGGGTGCATTAAGGCCAGGTGTAAGGCTTGTGCTAACATCCCATCCCTAAGTCTTAATTGGAGAGCTATCAAGGGGCAACATCCTTATTAGATGGCTGCTGACAAGGGTGTGGGAAATTGAAGAACTAAGGTACGTCAGCAAACATTGATTGTCTCTAGCAGAATGATGAGAACGTTTGCCCAATGCCACTGGCATGGCCCTGACTAGATGGCATTAAGAAGGAACGGGCTGAGTGTTCGGTATTTTTCTGGTCAGTTGGTGTCTTGTTAAAGGTGCTGCATTTCTAAGGGCAGGGAGTGCAGTCCTTTAGCTGTTGACTTCAATGGACTGTAAGCATATGCTTAAAGTTAAGCACAACGTTTAAGTGCCTTGCTGTACAAGCAGGGTCTTAAATATGTGCCTGAGGGCTTTGCTGAATCAGGGCAAGAAGGAGCTGTCCCTTCAAGGATAAGGGACTGTTTATCCATCTGTTTGTCTGTTTTCTTGTACCATACCCGTCATCGTAGTATCTGTGCAACTATGAGGTCTTGTTATAATTCCTAAGTTTTCAAAAGTAACTCATGCTTCTGTTTGAGGGCTCCCACCTTCAAGCACCTTAAAGATGCCCAATTTTCAGCAGTGCTAGGGGCATCTCACCTCTGAAAAACAGGTCCCTGTAAGCTAGCTGAGGTTGGACACCCAAAAATCACAAGCGCTTTTGGAAAATTAAGGCCATGGAATCTAAAGTCACCTGGTCCATTTGCTTTACTCCAACACAGAGATGTTGCAGAGGTTATAGGTGATTCGGAGTAAGGGAAATGTTTACTGTGCCTTTAAATGGCTTCTAGAGATTGCTGTGTTTGAAGCAGCCCATCTGTAAGCATTTCCTGATGACTGTAAGAAAGAATTAATGAACTAGCAGGAGTGCTGAGACTTCAGTGTACTACCATGACAGGACATTGCTTGACTAATGATATATCAGCAACAAATGTGCAAGATCTTAAAGTGCTGACTTGAATAATTGTGGCCCCAGGATAAGATACACAGCTGATAGCCCTGATTTTGCTGTCATTTCAATTGGTGCAAATCAGGAGTTAATCCACTGAAATCAACTGATTACACAGTGTAAATGTATGAGTAAAAAAAAAAAGAGAATCAGACCATTAAATCTACTTCCCTAGACATGTTGGTCTACAAATGAGCAAGGGAATGAGGAGAGTGTCCTGCTGTTACCCCTAGGTCATTACAGCATAATTTTAGAGCTCATTTCCTAGGTGGGAAAGGGGAAAAAGTGAGTAACAGATGGGTTTGGCCTCTGGAAGAGAAAGAATGAATACCAAGTATCAGCGGGGTAGCCATGCTAGTCTGTATCCACAGAAACAACGAGGAGTCCGGTGGCACCTTAAAGACGAGCGGATTTATTTGGGCATAAGCTTTCATAGGCTAAAAACCCCACTTCTTCCATGCATCTGAAAAAATAGGTTTTTTAACCACGAAAGTGTATTCCCAAATAAATCTGTTAGTCTTTAAGATGCCACTGGACTGAAAGAATGAATAATGCATCAGCTACATATAGGAGTTTCATTGGGAGTTGTACCAAAGCAACTGGCCACCAGTGGCTGCAATCGGGACAAATCCCAATGTACACCAGGCCTTAGAGCTAGGCAGAGCCAAATGTTGTTTGTCAAGTCACTGGGAATCTTTAACTGAAATTCTAAGACTCAGTAGGAAGTAAAGAAAAGCGGCTTTACTATCTCCAGCATTGCCGGTGGGCTCGCTAGAACAAACTACAAAGTGTGGTGCAACAGCATGTACTGGGGCTGTCGCTCCTTCAGTTTCTAAATCCTGCTCTGGAACGTGAGCCTTTCCAGCACAATATGCCTCCCGGTATGATGCCTGATACCTTCAGTACCATCAAGAAAGTTGTTCCCATTCCCAAGTCACACATACAATGTCACGTTATTGGGTTGTTTGTTTGTTTGATTTGTTTTTTTTTTTGGTCTTTGGTTGATTTTTATTTATCAATAAAACAATACTACAAAACATGGGAAACAGCTGCATTAAATATAGATCTGCAGTTACTTTGCCAACTTTTAACCTGCTGTATTTACAGAGTTTTCTTGCCACCTCCATATAAATATTGATCAGAAGGGACCCAATGGATAATCACCACCAGCCGAGTCACTGAAAGGCTGCACAAAGAACCTGCCTCCCGTGGTGTGTTTCATAAGGAATGGCAATCTGACGGAGAGCGAGATGCAGACTTCAGCTGCATTCTGTGCTAGCTAGAGCCAGCATGGCTGTGTCTCTGTTCCCTGCAATCCCTGCTGTAGATAGGGTGACCAGATAGCAAGTGTGAAAAATCAGGATGGGGGTGGGCGGTAATAGGAGCCTATGTAAGGAAAAGGCCCAAATATCGGGACTGTCGCTATAAAATCGGGACATCTGGTCACCCTAGCTGTAGATCTCATCTTTGCCCTGTTCCTGCTCTCTTTAAAGAAGGCCAAGGATGCTGTTGCGGGATGGGGCATGCACTGACCTTTCAGAGCTGAAGAAATTTCATAAACCATCCCAGTCCCACCCCGAGTCCCGATATCTTTAGAAAGCATCCTTTTTCCCTGTGCATTATATCAAGCCAATTTCCATGGTTTTAAGTCACTCCAGTTTTATTGAGTTTTTAGACATGGTATTAATTTACTGCCATTTATACTGAGCCTTTGGACAGTTCTGACAGTTAACTTATTTCCTTCCCTGCCTGAAAGCTGCATCCTGTGGCATTTACTAATATCAGGGAGTGGAGAGAGTAACCGAAGTATTAACCTGTAACCTTCCAGTCGGAGACCTCCATCTCCATATTATTCATGCTCCGACAGCTTTTCATTTACTAGGTCAAAGATGCACTACATCTCCAGGAAGCTGTCCTGTCCTCTGACAAAGATCTGGACGAGTGACTCGTTCCGAGTGCTATTCCTCCCACTCACAACACCTGCCCAGCTTTTTCAAATAAAGTTTCATAATTTCATGTCCAGCACCGGATAAGATTAAAGATTTAGGTTGGCATTACTGAGCTTCTGGTTTCCTACAATCTAGAGATGGGGTGGACTTCAACGTAATAAATAGAGATAGGGTGGACTTCAACTACTTGCTGATACCACTTTATATCAAAGAAAAAACCTTCTACTCCCATGAACAATACAACACATAGTTGGATTGTGATTACAACTACAGCCAACTATTGGGCAGAGATTGTAACCTGAAAACTCACTATAAATTAGCACCAGCCTTAAATTAAAGAAAATAAAATCCACCTGCCAGCCTCCTCCCACCCCCTGTAGGATCACTAGAAAGATCAAAACTCAAGTTCCTGCTAAGAATTACACCAGCAGGGGAAATTGAAAATGGTCTTTACATAGTAGCCAATGGACCAGCTGAAACCTCCCCAGGACACCAAGTAAGAGCCAATGCTTGATCATCGGTAGAGCTGAGAAGGGGACGGATGGCAGAGGTGTATGAACAGGGAACAAGAACCAAAGGAGCAATTTTAAATGTATTTTTATTTTCCCCTTCTCTGAGAATCAGTGTTTGAGCGAGTGATGAAGAGTAGGATTAAGCTGCAAGGAGCCCAGTGTAAGGGCTTTTTACACGTGCACTGGAGGGATCGAACGAAGAAGAGAGGCAGAGAGTGGGTTGAATCACAAAAGAATATTTCAAAATGTTTCCTTTTCCTCCTGATTGGTTGTGCCTCATCCTTATATCACTGGTCAGTACAGAAGAGCTGTTTTTTTGTGAGCACTGAAGGGAATTATCACAACAACTCATTCCTTTTCTTCTCCTGGAGGTTCCTTACTCGCACAGCCAAACCTCACTAATATGCATTTGGCTAAACTGTACTATGCATAATCCACACCAAAAAAAATATGGCTGTCTCTCCACGCATCTTAACAAAGATTTGGTAGCAATGACACAGTTATATACCAGCACCATTTTTGCAAAATATACACCAAGCACCAACTAAAACATAATAAAGTATTATCTTAACTAAGTAAAGCCAATGTAAATGAATGAATTAGTAAGGCTCTACTGCATTGTGCTTTGTGTTCGCTTGAGACATTAAGGGAAAGCAAAGAACTTTTGTGAAACTAAAACATTCAGTCCCTGAGGGGGTTCTTTTGTCTTTGTGCATAAGACCTACACATCAGTAAAAATAGCATGGATCTGGTGTGGTCATCAATGAGATCTCAAGAACTCAGAAGTCTTAAAGGAACTTTGGTGGGTATGAATGAAGAGGTTCATCTTGTATTCCATAGATGAAATTCACTCCTGTCTGAAATCCAGTCCCAGGCAGAAGCCCTGCACAGGCCTTGCATCACTTTAAAATAGCTCTTAAATAGGATTTCTGGAAAACAATCATCCTTGAACTCTGAGGGATCACTGACTGCTACGACTAAATGGGCTTTAAGAAAAGGGACTAGAGTTGGTCAAAATATGCTGTTTCATCACAGCCACAACATTTTGATTTTGACAAAGTTTTCAATAGGAAGGTTTTCTGAGCTCCAGTGTTTTCTAGTCACTTCTGACCAGGGAGAGACCCAAATGAAAAACCCGACCTTTTCAACTGCAAACCAATGTTCTGACGCAATTCCGAAACGTTGCCAAAAATGTTTGTAAGGTTTTGTTTTCATTGTAATGTGGACCAAAAATATATTTTGAAACTACGCAAGTTGTTGCAAAATGAAATTGTTGTCCTCTGGCCAGGTCTAAAAGTGGCCACGCAATCCTGTTTTACTGAGCCTGCTCCAGTTTTTTAGATGATATCCTGGTGTCCAGGGAGCTTCTTTCAGGACATCTGATGTGTTGCAGTTTATCATTTAATCAATCAGAATATCTGGGTTTTTATAACTACAAAATAGTTGTTCACAACATAGTACTATGCCTAGGAGAATTTGCTTTATGTTTACTAGGAAGAAACATTTCAGTGGCTTGAGTGTTCCATTTGATGAACACTATTTGGAAAGGAAAAGTGAAGTCGACTGAGTAAATTATTATTTATACAATTATATATGCAGCTTTAATACAGGCCAGTCACATCCCTCTTTATTTTCTGTGCTATCTGCATCGTTTTACTAGCTGCTGCAGTATTTTCAAAATCACTGCCTTACGCTAATCCTACATCTCTACTAACATGGATCATTGATTGAATCAAGACTGACTGTGGAGAGCTGTTGTCTGGGAAACTGCACATGAAGCCATGAAGCAAGTGAACAGTGATGGACTTCTTAGCCTCACACTGACAGGTGGCCACTTGGTCCGAGATTTCGTTTCACAACATCACAATCTACCAACATTTCCTCACAGTTTTTCCTGCCTGTTTTCTGCATTCTACGCCATCGCCTCAGCCCCAGGCAGTAGTTGGTTAGTTTAGAAAAAAATCAGCTGAGATCTATAATGGCTATTGGAAACCACAAAGGAAACAATTTAAAGGCCACCAAACCCACATTGCTGGTTCTACAGAGCTGATACGGAGCAGATAACACAAAGCAATAATGTGACCAAATCGTATAAGTTAGGGACAGATAAGTTAGATCATCAGGCCCATATTGCTACCAAGCCATGGTCCTGTGTAGGCTGCCAGTTACAAAGGCTTGGCACGATACGGTGTAATATACAAACTAGTGCAGTGCACCACACTTGCACTACACCGTACCATCTGAGACCATTTAACTTCCCAAACCACTTTGCTTTCCATATGCTTGTGTGGATTTTGTACAGTAGCCAAATCTCTTCCATGGGGACACACCATTTGCAGAGAGCCCTGCAGATCCTGGATCCTGTCAGCATCCCTCAAGAACTAGCCATCAGCCGGAACTGTCCTTGAAGAGCAGCAAGGTATCAATGATAAATAACTATCTGAAAAACTCAGCAACACCAGTGCATAACTGTCACCTTTCTCCTGCCTCTTTCATATCCAGATTGCTTGCAGCTGTGGTACTTAACTGGAATTGCACTAGGAACTATATGAGTTGGGAGTGAGTCAGTGGGGTCACATCAGTGGAGTGTGAGATCAGAATCAGACCGGAGAATATTATGAGTATACCAGGATTGAGCTCCAATTATCCACTAGACAGCTGTGCAGAAAGGGAAAAAAATATGACAGCAATCCCAAACTGTGTGTGCTGTTCAAACGCAAAAGGCTCTTGTGGGAAAGGATTAAAAATAGTTCCCACTTGCCCCCCAACAGCTTCCCTCTTCTTCTATCTTTGCAGCACCTAGGGGAGAAACCTTCTAAAGATCTAACTGCTCTTATGCACAGCTGAATGCTAGTGTGCATTGCTGATCCAGCTATGGAATGTGACACATGCCTTGGGTGGATGACAAGGAGACCCGACACAGAGAACGTTCCACAGCTGTTCCTTTTCCTTTGTATCACATCTCTCCTTATGGGCCTTTCCCTTCCTTTGCTCCATGCCCTACATTTCCCCCATTTGTAATTCATCCATTGCCTTCAGTGAAGACTCCTTGTCAAGCCATATTAAAAAGTACAGAAGAAAAATAAATAGCCCCCTCTTCAGATGTTTTCCTTTCCTAAGCTCTCACAGTTCCAGCTGTAACATGTAGTTTCCCAGTGCAAGTATCACAGTAGCAAGTAGTCCATATCTCTGATGAGATGAGGTCACTCCCAGAAGTGCTGCTTTTGACGACAGTACTTTCAGCAGTGGCATCAGAAAAAAAAATATGCAGAAGGCTAGGCAGGTAAATAAGCTGCCATATCCACTGAGCTGTAATTTTTGGCCCATCTCTAAACTAAAATAGGAAGCAACAGAGTTCAAGGGGAATTACCTCCAATCTAAGACATAACTTTAACATCAACTGGTGCTAAATTATAGTGTAACATGTCAGCATGTATACATCTTTATATATGACAACTAAATGATACCAAATGATTTATTATGATTAGTGCCATTACAATGTATATGAAATGATTTTTTTTAAATGGCGAGACACAAAATAGTAGCAGATTTTCAGCCACACAATTTCACAATACTGATAGCTGTATGTTTTCGCTAGACTACTGTATAAAGACTAAAACAGTATATGGGAACTATTAATATCTAATTGCTCTCTTCATTGCTAGTGATTCTAAACAAAACCGCATGTTTCTCTGCAGCTAAGGCAGAATGGGAATAGCTACAGTTATATCTACCATTGAAGACCCACTGCTTCTGTAAATAGGCAGTTTGTCTCGTAGTTGGACCAGATATGTCTAGCAGATGCCATTCCAAGAATGACTACTCTCAGATCACAGGTATCTCCCGCCCCAAGCATCTCTTTCTTTCAGGATTTTATTTTTAACAGGGAAATACAGCAGGCTAAAAGCTACATGTTTTACATACCACAGTAAAAACAGTTACTGAGTTATATTTGCTAGAGTCACAGTAATTTATGTATATTTGCTATTCACAGACTGCAGAATATTGCCAAGTAACCTCACTGGTGGGGACTGACAACATGGAGATACATGCATTCATGTGAGACCATAATCAATGATGTCTATACTGTATTAAGCACATTCATTTTTTTAAACACCTTCCAGTAAAGTTGATTCCTTTAAACTTTTAGTTAAAACTGCTTTTTTTTTTTTTTACAATTACGCACAAAATAACCTGTAAACAAGTTGACATTACACTTATGTACAAGTGAACCACATTGGAAAGTAGAAGAGGTAATTCAGTGTGTGCCACTTGATCTACATCAATGTGCAACAGACTGACTCAGGCCTGGCAAAGTCATTAAGTGCTTGTATGAGGTCAGAAAACGTAACATGAGCAAGGCCCCGTATAGATCACAATATCACAGAAGTCACAAAAGAAACACAAAGTCCTATGTTTGCTGTGGAAATATTGCATTAGATGCGTTTACTCCTCTACGGTTGTGTGTCTATATGAAATCTAAAGAGTTGAGTTATATTTTTGGATAGCTCAGTACCAATTGCTGACAAAAGGGCCCAAATCCTCTTCTAACATTTCCTCCTGTACCCCAGTTTCTCTGCATGTGAGGAGCTCTCACATTGATGATGTCAATGAGAGAGCCACGTGTGAACCAGAGCAGAGATTTCTAGTGGAGCTGAGAGTAGAAATTTGCCCATTAAAGCAATTGGGCCTGATGCTACACCCATTGACATCACTAGGAGTTCTGTTTCTGTTCTAAAGACCACTTCCTTTTTATTTGTTCCTTGCCATAGATTCAAATTCACAACGTCATAATCATAAGCTGATTTTCATTAGCAATATCAATGCCAAGAAACATCAAGTATGTCTTTAATGATCTGAACAGTGCTTTCTTGTCCCTTTCCAATACTCCACATACAAAACCCCTTTGGGCATGAACAATCCATGATACCTGGCAATGTTTTATACCATGATTTACATGGGGCCTTATACATAAGGTATTTGTAAAGTAAAGTCTACATGCATACACACAACTGATGAAATGGGGTGTATGGAAGGGTAAGAAATGAGACTACCTTCTTATGGTTTTTAGGGCAAAGAAGTGGTGGGATGAGAGGGGGGATCATCTGGTTAAATTCTGGTCATTGCCAATAGCAATCAGACTTGCTTTCATTTTCTACTTCAGTACAATTCTTTGCAAAGAAAAAAACCAAATGGACCCATCAGAACTGGAATGAAAGTACAAAACCTTCCCTCCACTATCCCACTGCTATGAATCATTTACACCACATTGGGAAGTACTGCATTTACAGATAACCTAGGAAAAAATACCTGGGGCTTATGGAGATTCGTGTGCTTTTCCTTCCTCTCCCTTTTACGCTTTGAGTTCTACTTAGCTTATCTAGAGATATATCTCTGTGTTTAGATTTATGAAAATGAAACACCTTCAGAAGGGACAAGATTATCTTTTCAGATGGCCACCTTAGAACCTGCAAGCCAAATCCACTTCTGGAGGAAGAGAACACAAATCCACGGAAGCCCACAGAGTTGCACCTACACCAGTGGCAAATTTATCATTGGATGGCTCCATACCACAAGGGTACAACACACCATCATGGTTGTGAAAGGTGGCTGATGGCAGCTGCATAATGTATTCAGAATACATTCACTCCAAGGTGCACTTGTGCTATTTACAACAGAACTTTTTAAACTATGTCTGAAGCAAATCATCAACTGTACCTAAAAGATCACAAAAGGGAACAAGTTAACCAAAGGCAGGTTTTGCAATGCCTTCACAGACGTAATAACGCCTGTTCACCACGTAATACAGGTGGATTTGTGCCACATTAAAGGTTATCAGCTTTCCTCTCACTCACTCTCAGACACACACACATTGTTATTACTAATAGAAGTTTTATTTGATATTCGGGTCCCAATGAACTCAATGGAAGTTTTGAAATGGACTTCAAAGGAACTTGGATTTGACCCTTATTATGTGTGGAAAATAACTCAAATATCCAGTTTGTTCCCCAAATATTTCAGAAAGGTAATTGCATTGCAATTTGACTTTATGTCCATGATCTAACTGACCACACATATTCTAACAGTGGACATATATGTCCGGATAAAAATAAAATAAAAATGGCTGAACCCAAATTCTCAATCCAAACTCAAGCCCAATAAACATTTTTAGAGCTCAAAATATTAGCTTTAGAGTTTTGTTATTTCAATTTCATTTGCACACTCTCTGTATTACCTGGCATCAACCAGAAACAGAAATAGCAAAAAAACCATAATTTTCCAGTATTTCTCACTAAAGCAAAAAAGTAATGGAAATATTACTAGAAAGGCTAGTCTCATACCATATCTGGTTCTATTTCTAGACCAAACCTGTGTGTGTAAGAATCGTAAAGTTAGCATGCTTAATCAAATGGAATTTACCAAGCTTAACCCTTACCTAATAAATATTTTCCACTGTATTTTACTTCCAAGTTGAAACCTGCTGCCATTAAAACTCACTGGGAGTTTTTGCCAGTGATTTTAACAGGAGTTGGATTGGAACTTTTGCCTCTTGCAGCTATATGTATACATTTGTAAGCAGCTGATACGTTACCTTAAGTTGCAAATACAGAATGCTTTGTTTTTGCTATCAGTATCTGGTGTCTGATCCTTTATTCTAACCAGAAACATTTTTTTTTTAACTAAGGAAGAAAGGAATGTACTGTTGGCAAATTTTAAACAAGTCACTTTGTAAGGGAATTGCCTGGTGATTTCCACATTCACAATGGAAGAAAATTCTGTTGCAAGGGCAAATTCCCAAGTCAAATGTGCACAACTAACCCGGGGTTTTATAGAATCAGTTATTTTTAAGAGTGAAATTGAAATAGCTGATGGTCAACTCCTCCCCTCAGATATGCACATAAAGCTTCTATTGACATCAATGGGAGTTGTACATGGGTATATGAGGGCACAATTTAGCTCCTAATAATTGTTTCCAAAACAGGCTAATCTCTTAAGCCCAATTGGCTACGCTTGTAGGGACAATATTGCTGCTGTTGAAGTCAATAAGACTTTTGCCATTTGGCAGGCTTATTTCTAGTGGAAAGGATAGGTTCTTTGCACCAGTGTAAATCATTGTGCATGGTGCAGGGCAACAGAGACCAACAGGATCTTCATGACAAGCCATGCTCCTTCAATCCTCTGTCGGTTTTTTACCTCTTTTTCTCTTTCCATTTTCTCATTCACATACATAAGGGGAGATAGGACTACAGCCCTGACAATTGTTTGCTCCCTCATGTAGTAGAGCCAGGGAAAAATGCTTGAAAGGCCCGTGTGAAATGATTTTGAGTCAGGATAACATTTCACTTCCATTGGAGTTCTGACAGCTGCAACAGGTACACTTTTGCTACCCGCCTTCTGCAGAAATTACTCCTGCATCTTCTAACAGAGCGCCATGAGGGGTCCTGTGCCCTATAAATCTGTGAGAACAAACAACTCCATAAAGTGCTGTGTGCGTGCGTGCTACACACACATACACACAGAGCAAGTTTATATATCACAGTTCTCCGAGAAAAGAAAAAAAAAACAGCCCCTCGTTACATCTCTCTGTACTGTCAGCCGCTTGTATTTATTATGGGGCCGGGTAAAGGACCCACTGCTCGGTTCTAAACCATTGCTGCATGTAAATGAACGAAAAGGCCAGTGCTGAGATCAGGCTGACAAGAGAAAAAGAGCCTGCACAGTGAAGAATGAAAGAATTGTAAGAATTGTGACTACCACTGTCACACTGAGTAACAGAAAAATTACCCTGTCTGGACAATGCCCACGACAGCTCCTAATTTGGGGGTATGTAATTTTCCCCCATTTCTCCTACTTTAGCGTTAATGAAAGGTGCCAGAGTGACACTCTCTCTCCACAGAATGTGCACTTCAGAGGCAGAAGCTTCGCACAAATCAACCCCTCCACCAATACCGCTAACGATTAAGGCTTGATTGTGGCTTTTTTCTTCAGGCGGTAGTGGGTAGGACAGCCCCACTCCACACCAGGAGAAGCACCGGACAGGCAGGCAAATCCCGCTGCAGCTTTTCTGTGTGCACTGGAGGGGAAACCAGGGAGGGAGGAAGGAGGAGTGTGGGTGGGAAAAATTTCCCTGGTGCACCAGCCTGCAGCTAATGGGGGGCGGGAGGAGCCAACATCCCACCCCTTTTTGACATCCCATTTCCTGAGTAGAGAGCGTGAGCAAAGAGCCCCTTCACTCTACAAAGCACAGGGTGCACAGGGCCTGCTATCTGGGCAATTCTTGCAGAGCTATGCAAATTGGGGTGTGGCTTCTTGTGCACCACCCAGATCCTGAGCAGACAAGCAAGGGCCTCTGATAATCAAACCCCCATAGAGGCCAAATTCCTCCCTCAGATTCCCATGCACCTACAAGAAATTAACCCGGTACAAACAGCAAGAATGAGGATAACATGGAGGGATAGTTTATATGCCTAATACACCCCATATCACTGAACGCTCCCTACTATCCAAGCCTGACCCATCATCCCACTGAGCGCTGCACTTTTACATTGTACATGCTCCCCTTGCAGTTCATCTATTCATCTGCTTGTCTCACATTGCAGGCCTGTCAGGGCAGGGGCTGTGCCCTCCATCATTAGCACAGCACTCACCACATTATGGGTGCTCCTGCAAACAAGTGATGATATAAGACTTGGTTTTTTTAAAGGGCCTAAGGGAGTTAGGCACATCTAGTGAAAGTTGGCACCTAAGTTCCTTAAGTCCCAGCCATAACTAACAATAACCTGGAGGGAGCATCTTTAAGGGAAAAGTGTAGTCTGGTGTCCCTTCCTATCTGGCCATTTTGCTGTGGCTTGACTCACACAACCCAGTCAGCGCATGCTATGTCTTACTCTCCTTTCTGAAGCTGATATTCCCAGCGGAACGGTTTGTCTTTTTGAGTAAGTGCCTAATTTTAGAGGAGTGCTATGTCTAGGGTCCCTCTTGCATTGAGTAACAGGTTGTAAAAAACTGGAACATATGCGTTTGTTTCTGCACAGCGGTACAGCACTTACACTGCCACGCAGGAGCTGCGAGTTCCACATCAGCTTTCTAGCTCTGAGGCTAGGAAGGGATTGGGAAAACTCTTTGACACATACAGGCAGCAACGGGGACAAGTTTGCGTTGAGTCCTCTCTGGGCTGTATTTAGGATACTTCCCATGCAGAGCTGTCCAAGCTCCTTCCCAAGGCCGCACGTACCCCAAACAGAAGCACTTACCTAAGGCTCTTATGGACAAAAAGCATTTCACTGAGGGGCCAGGCTCTCATTTTCACTAAGGCCTCGTACACCAAGCCAGCACTGCAAACCAATCTCAAAGTGGGTGACGTTACATTGCCAAAGCCGTGCAAAGTTATGTCTACACATGGAGCTGGGGGTGCAATTCCCAGCTTACTCTGATTGAACTAGCACATTAAATATAATAGTGTCACCGCAGCAGCTGGGCTCACCACCAGAGTACAGACTCATGGGGTTTGTCCTCAGGCTGACTAGCCTCTCCCACCACCATGCTACCTGGACTACAGACAGTAACTCCTCCCTTAAAGTCGCCTCAGTTAACGCTGTTGCATTATTAGGTTGCTGATCTATTAGAGAACTTACTCGTTTAAAGTTGTGCAATGTTCCGTTAAAAGGTTGTTTGGCTCCCCTGCTCCGCCCACAGCTCCTGCCATGGAGTGGGGTCGGGGCGCGGGGGTTTGTCCCGCTCCACCCGGCGCTCCTGCCATGGAGTGGGGTCGGGGCGCGGGGGCTTGTCCCGCTCCGCCCACCCGGCGCTCCTGCCATGGAGTGGGGTCGGGGCGCAGGTGCTTGCCTCGCTACGCCCACCCGACATTCCAACTTGGGAGCAGGCAAGCCCCTGACCCCACTCCCCGGCAGGAGTGCTGGGCAGGCGGAATGGGGCAAGCCCCCGTGCCCCAACCAAGCTTCACAATCATCATTGGTGAGTACGGTGTTAAATTGTTTGTTTACAGTTATTTAAAACTTATACTGTATATGTATATAATGTCTTTTGTCTGGCAAAAAAAATTTCCCTGGAACCTAACCCCTCCTATTTACATTAATTCTTATGGCGAAATTGGATTCACTTAACATCATTTCACTTAAAGTCGCATTTTTCAGGAACAGAACTACGTTAAGCAAGGAGCATTTTTAGCATGCTAGCTCGGAGGGAGCTAGCATGACTATGTCTACACACGCTGGGATTCACCCCTCCAGCTCCAACTGTAAACACTCCTTAGAATCAGGCCCAGGAAGTCTATACTGATGTGACACAAGTGGAGCAGTCACTCTTTCAACTGAAATAATGAGGAGCATGACCTGAAATGGAGAGCTGAAATCACCAGGGAACAAAGCTATCTCTGATGGAACTTCACCATCGTCAATGGAGTTAAACCTGGGATAAATTTGGTTCTAGGAATGGATACACTATATAAGTACCCTACAGTAACAAAGCAGAATATACATATAAGCTTTGTGGCTAGTGGTTATTAAAGTTCAAGACTCTTATTTCAGTAGTGGTGCAGAGTAATAACCATTTCATCTAAAATGGGGAATATGAAGGCCACATGAATCAAACCCATTCTGGTGCATTTCATTTGGTCTAATTTTTCCTGCAGATATTAATCATTGTACAGTTCTGTGCAAATTGAGTCAAGTCCATTCAAACTCAGAGAGAAAGAAAGGAAAACAGGGTATGCTCCTCATCTCTCTGTCCCTCATATTGTGTAATACAATGTTTTGGAGATTAAAAAGAAAAAGTGAAACTCTGAAGCTAAGGATGTCAGGTTCTAGCCATTCTGAGTTATCAAAGTAGAGAAATGGTCTATGTTGTGCATGGAAATCTCAAAACAAATTCCTGCTGAAGCGAGAGCGAGATTCAACCCTCTGCTCATTTTTCTCCCTAATTTGCTAATACAATGAATTAATGTTAGACTTCTTCCTTGTGACTCGCAGAGAGCAGAACTGATAGTGGAGGAGGATTCTGCATAATGTCTGATGGTATCAAAACCTTGCAAAAGGGAAAAGGCTCACTTTCCAATTTGGCATGTCTGGCTGATGATACTGACTGGGTCAAAACAGAAAAATCACAGTTTCCAAGTCTTAAAGTGTCAGAGACAACGGAGCTGCTCTCTGGTGTGGACATAACAAGAAAGAGAAAAAGCACCATTTAAGCCAATCTGTATGTCTTGGAAGCCAGCCTAGTGTTCTTGCTTTGCATCGACTCTCACACGGGAAGTTGCAGGCAAACTTTTTAACACAGTGCTCTCAAGAGTGATTCCAGTACAGCAGCTGTAAATAGGGACGAGTGAATGTACAAGAAAGACAGTTGTTTTTTAAAAAGAGGAAAAGCAAATCTGTGGCAAGCAGAGGGATGTATGTGTGCAAGCACATGGATGTGCAAAGGTGCATGTGAATATGTGTGCACGGGCATGTGAATGTGGGTAGGTGTGCATTTGAAATGCATGTGTTTGAACAGTTTGAGTGTGAACATGTGTTTTAACAACTGAATTAGTTTAGTGCCTGATCCTGAGTAGTGCAGAGCTGTCCAATTTAGTTCAGCACTTCTCAGGTCAGGCTTTTGCTTATTATATTTACTCTACACATGACAATAATTAGGAATCACTAGAACTAGCATCCCTCTCTCATGTAAAACATCTTGGTAAACTTGCAAACCTTAACTAGAGATGACTCCAAGCTACAAAATCCAGATCTCCTATCCCAGTAATTTGAGGGTGTTTTGATCTGGGGATTTGGTTCATGCTCAGCTCTGTCCACAAGCATCTCACATTTTGCAATAGTTTGAGACATGTCACTTCCCGTTTGCACGTGCAATTAGCACCCACAAAACCTGTGCCTGCATTGCACTTGCAGTTCAATGGGAGGCACAAATCTGAATGATAGTACCTTTACCTACCTGATTATGCAGCTTTGCCCCCACAGATCATTTTGCATGTGCAAAAAAAAAAAAAAAAAGTAAGAGCATATTATGTGGGAGAAAATTGCACCTGCAGACAAGGAGACTGGGCCTCAGACCTACTCAAGTATACTATGTTCAGTCCAAATGTACCTCTATTCTATGCACACCTGAAGTCATCTCCCTTGTAGCATTGTGAATTGGGAATGCTAGATAGTGAAACTGAGGCTTTAGAAACGTTACTGATGCTAAACAAGGCAATATCACCGCTTTTAAAGCTATTGTCTTTATTAGTTTGTGTGTCTCTCACTTTATGTCTTGAGACATTGACTGACATGTGCCAAACTCCCCAGCTACCCAGCTTCCATCTGCAGCCAGTGGTAGGCCCATGTGGACCCACTGATGCAATGAATCTCTAGGTAACTGCTTTACAGACTGCTCAGACACCAATTTAATCCCACCAGATGCGGTCTGTCCCTGGGACTCCCCTTCAATACCCAACTCTTAACTTTTCGAATCCCATCCATGGGACCTTTGGCTCCCCCTGGACTGTTGAGGGCCATCAGGTTCTTACTGGTCTGCTGAAAGAATTAGCTCCGGAATGACAACTCAGATGCAGTTAGCTAGGCGAACCTGTCAAGGAAGGACTGTGCTTTTTTGTTGTTGCCTGGGCTCAGTAGGTTCTTGTACTGCTGTGCCTGCGTGCGGCACCCCTTCCTCCCTGCCGTCCCGTCAAACTGAGCTTGCTGATATTTTCCCATTTATTACACATTATGGGTAACAAATGGTACTAAATTAAGCCTTCCACCCACCGGATTATCCTGCAGACTACAGAAAGGATGCTGATAAGGCAGTTTCCATTACAGAGTGTGTTTGGTTTCTATTCAATTTTTAATTTCCTTTTGAAATGTATCTAGCTGGAATGGCGTGGTGCCTGCCATTTTAACAATCAATTTCCTGCCAGTCAGAGCACAAAATGCATCTTGTTAGGTTTATAATTTCTTATAATTGCATCTGCGTCGGATGGGAACGGGAGGCTGCTCTCCTCATTTGTTTGGGCCAATGACTCTTTGGCAGCAGGGTCTGGCAGGCTTACATAAATCAGCTGAGCTCACCGACTCAGCGACTTGACCCGCCATCTCTGGATCCCCCTTTCCAATTGGAATCATTCCATAATAAACCCTTTGTCATCCGGAAGCTGTGGGGAAGAAGTTTTGGAACGAAGGAGATTAAAATATATATTGTTATCAAAAACTCATGGAATATTTTGCCCACAGTTGCAACAGACACAAGCACTTCTACAGTGCTCTGCTTCCAACCTCCCCTCGCCCCAAAAAATAACAGATGGAGAGAGACAGTCTTCTACTATTCACACCTCATAAAGCTAGAGGGGAAATGGAGCACACAGAGTGCTAACAATTGCTTTTGTGTTGTTGTTGAGAAAGTGCAGTTATAAGGAGAGAACCAGACAAATTCGTTATGCAATATACATATACACACACGTATATGTATATTCACGTGTATATATCCGTATATATATACACATCCTTCATGTAAACTGGCACGGCATAGCTTGTTTCTTTAATCATGTACATCTGCCCCTCCCTGACTCCTCCAAATAAAGGAATTAAAAGGAGAACTCAAAAGGCATGTAGTTTGCAGAAACCCCCCAGCCACTGCCTGATCATGTGTAGGACTTTCTCCACTGGCACCAGGTACATCTGTGTGTGGGTTTCTTTAGTTGGTGATGTTGTTGTGCCTTTAGTGTATAAAGTATTCAGCTTGCGTAAGACTAGGAGCTTACAAACAAAAGCATTTTTCATTGTGCTTCCACAACTTGAAAAAGATCATTACCCTGTGACTATAAATGTTAAGGTGAAATAGGCAAATTAGGCAGTACTATCAAGATGGATTTTTGTTTTTTGTGACCTAACAAATTGTTATTATTCCTTTTATTTCCTTATCGTTAAGGATCTTGATCTGTAAATTGTAATAAGGTTATTTCCCCCCTGCCCCGCCCTGCTCTTATAGATGATACTTTCGTAGCAGTTCGGATTGCCAGGGGTGTTTCCTTTCTGGAAACCTGTCTGGGATTTTGATTTTAAGGAAATCCTGGATGCATTTTTCTAACTCTTCCTCAATCGAGAGCTTTTCTTTCACTGCTTTTTTTTTGCTAGAGTTGGATTCCCTGGAGCCAGATGTTAGAGTTCGGAGCAGGTCACTTTTTCTTCGAATTTCAGACTGCTGAAGTAGCTGTACTGGGCCCTTCTTGATTGGCCGATCTAGAGTCTGTATGTTGGGCTGGCGGGTGACCGGGCCACAGATGACAGTCTCTTGCGGGGAGCTGGCTTCTGATTGGCTGTCACAGCTGGAAGTGGATAGTTCATTGCAAGATGTGCCACTTTCCCCCTCTTTATCTCCTTTGCCATTTTTGCAGCAGCAGTCGCAATGGGATGAAGACCACCTTGAAGGCTCACCTAAAAGAAGGAACAAAGCACACAGTGTGGTTACAAAAAGCACGGCCATCTGGGCTGTTGTACACGCACAGCAGGGTATTCCTTCATATGCCACCAAATAAACTACTGTCTATTCAGTACACTTGTGCTAGCAGAAGAATATGGGGAGGAAAGGAATCAGGTGTAGTGGTTAGAGCAGGAAAAGCATCTCAGAACTCCTGGGTTCTAGTCTCAGTTTTCTCAGTATAATCTCGGGGAAGTCAGTATGGCCAACATTTTACACACATGGATCAGGACCTTAAGCTCACTGGGCCTGATTCTCATTAACAATAATGCCCCTTTATTGCACTCTGGCAGTGTAAAGGAGCATTAAGTCCACTTTAAGGCCCCTTTAGATTGCCAGAGCAGGGCAAAAGCCCTTCGTGCAAGTGAGACTCTGTTCCTCTGTGTTTCAGTTTATGTATGTGCTAAATGGTTTTGCTGTGAGACTTAATTAATGAATGTTTGAAAAGTGCTTTGAGATCCTCAGATGAAACCAATATATTAATGCAAAGAACCGTGTGGTTATTTTCTGAACAGTGAACGATGATTGTTTCAGAAAGCCAGGGGTAAGTCTCAGGAGTAGTTTATTTGCTGCTAACTCCATAGCAGTTTACTAACAGGCCAATCCTGGGATGCTCACTTAGATTCTTCATAGACAAATTCCCACTGACTATAAGACTGGAATAAAATCAGAGTAAGGTCTTCAACCTTTGGCCAATCCCTTCAACCCTTACTCACATTAGTACCTAGGTAAATAAAGGATGTAGGATCTAGCCCAAGATCACTAATCCAGAAAAAACAAGGTAAGTTATAAACTGACAACCAAATGGAGCCAATATCTAACTGGTTGTGCTTCAGTGTTTAAGCTATTTCCTGCTGCCAAAGTTATGGCCTCACAACATGTGAATGGTCCAGAAGCTCATTCTAGCGCTTGCTCTTCCAAAGGTTTTGATTTAATAAGTAAAGGGCTAGGCGGAAGGGAACAAAACATGCTTGAAGAGAAAAGAATGAAGATATAATTCTTGTTTACGGAACAGGTGTCTCAGAGTAAAAATGAAGCTACCCCTGAAACAGCTGCATAGACCTAGGAATTTTCTTACTTAGGATAGTCAAACTGTTCAGATATCGACTGATGAAATGTTATTCTATGTCCCATTCAAAGTTCCCCTTTAATAGTATGTCGTCAAGTTTGATAGGCTCAACATTCAACCTATCTTTTTTACTTATATATGTTTGTAATGCCCATTAATTCTTTCTGTCTTTAAATAATTCTGCAATTATCTTCTTGTAAAATAAAATACAAAAGCCAAAAAAATTAGCACTCCTGAGCTATCCTACAATAACAAAACAGCCTGCACAGCTTAGTCTCCTGAGCAACCCTACAACAACAAGCCAGGCTGAGCAGATTAGCACTGACAGGCTGTCCTAAAATAATAATCATAGGCATCCCTACAATAACATGCTAGGGTGAAACGTTGGCTCCACTGAAGCCAATAGGAACTTTGTCCTTAACTTCAAATAGGACCAGGATTTAATCCCCGGTGTTTACAGCCCAGCACTCACAAAAAACCTACGAGACAGAGCTGGGAGAACTCCTCTGCCTAATGCGTTAATTTGAGTAACTTGGCTGGGGGTAGAGCACAAGTGGGGACACACATGGAGTCATTTTGTACGCAGACACTGTTGCTGCCCTCTGTCATTGCCTCCTTACAGTCAAGTGTGCACTGCTTCATTATGTGGGTCCATCATAACCCCCCCCCCCCCACCCTCCCGCATGTAATGCATTGGTGGCACTCTGGAGCACGATGCCATACTCCTGATAGCTCATTTGTTGAAAGAGCAAGAACAACTGCTCTCTGAGGTCCAGGGCAGGCTGTGAATGTGTTGGAGACAGCTGACATATCCCTATTGTAAGCAAAGAGTGAGATCTACATTCCGAAGTAGCATCCTTCTCACAATGGAGCCCAGAGAATAGAATTTAATCTAGTGGCGCCGACATCTATGTACACGCACACAAAAATACACCCCAATGCATTGCCTTGGAAATAAGACTTCGTCCAAGAGAAAAACCAAAATGTTCTCTATGTCAAAATAAAATCCAGACTATAATGCTTCCACTGCCTGCAACTGCTAGTGAGAAAGATGCTGTCGTTATTATTTTAATCACCATCATAGCTATACTTTCATTAAATTAAAGGTAGCTATTCATTCTTTTTTTAAAAAGAAACAAAAAGCAGCACTGAAGTTCCGGTTATTGCTGACTATTTATGTGAAGTAAACATTTTTCACGCCACACACGCAAAAGAGTTACACAACAGTCATATACTGAAAATAAGGGAGCTGACTGCAAGAAGGGTTGTCTGTGTCAACACGTCTCTTGGACACAGAGTACAGGGATTACTTCCCCCCCCCCCCCCATGTTCTACTGGAGAACTGCCAAATAGCCATAATCCATGACAAAGAAGGAAAACTGGCATTGATAAAAACTGTTTCCTGACCAAACTGCCAAGATAATCATGGATTTAAATGTCATTTGGAAGCATCCATCTTCCCAGTAAATGTAATTATCACCTCCAACTAGCGCAGATTGGTACCATTATTAAGGTCAAGAAAAATGTAATTCAGCACACTGTAGAGCAGTCTTATATCAGCACCACGGCACTTAAAGCAGCATAAAACACCCATAAAACAGCAACTGGGCATGGCTTTTAGTGCATCACATGTAATACTTCACATTTTACTCATCCAGGGGAGCTTTTCTGCAATTTACACTGTACAAATGAAACCGAAAGAAAAACAAGTGGTTTGTACTTTATGGAAAGATTGTGGAGGACAGACAAAGCCTCAAAGGCTTTCTGATCAGGCTGTCTTTAAGTAACTGGAAGGAGATGTTGTTTTGTTTTCTGCGTTCCGTATCTTTAAATGTAGGGTTGTCTCCCTTTCTGTTGCAGAGGCTTCTGGGACTCACTTGCCATTTAGTGCTTCAGTTCAGCTGTGGAGTGATTGATATTTTCGCTCATGGAGACTTCGGGCTAGGTTCTCATTTACACTGCACTACGCTGCTGTGGTCAAGGAGCTTTAAAATGAAGGCACACACTACAGTCATAGCTTCTTTGGGGGCCTCTTTACACACCAGAACTCTCTGAACTGGCTGGGCATTGTTGAAAAAACAGGAGCACGGGTCCTGCTCCGGTTCCAATGGGGCCTCTTTTGCCATTGCTCTCAACCCTGTGTGGGTGTAAAACACTCACAAATGGTAGCATGTGACTTCTACTTGGCACGCATTTTGCGCTGATATCAATGACTAAATGAAGGGCAGGGCAGGGCAGTGGTGAATCAGGCCCACTGAATGCAATAGAACTGTTGCCATTGTTGCCAGTGCTAGCCACACAGGCCCTCCGCAGTCTGAACTGGGCCATGGCTGTTGGGCACATACTAAAACATGTAGCTGACTAGAAACTGCTGATTTTTCTTCCATGAGAAAGTCAAACCTACTGGAGTGAAACAGGATTTTGCAAGCTCACAGAATGCTCATGCATTCTTTAAAAAGCTGCACTGCTGAAACCTGCCACACCTGTCTTAAAAAATTTCCATCTTGCAAGTAGCTGTGAACAAAGTTCACATTGATTATAGAAACAGTTGGGAAAAAAAACTTCCCCACCCTGGTACTTGCTGTTCCCTGTCAATGATGAAGGAGTCTTGCAGTCTGTGTGGCGAAATTTAATTCATAGACTTGCTTCAAGACTGGTTCTTTATCTAGTCTGAAAAAGTCAATAATGGCTAAATTGAATTTTTTTTATAATTCTCCCAGCTCTGGAAAAGACATTGCACACACGAGGCTCAGTACAAACTGATTGTGTGAAATTTGGAAAAACACATCCATGAGCCTTATTGATTTGCAGCTCCTTATTGTGGTTGACATTTTAACTTGATGGCATTTTTCCTCTGCTGCAACTACCTATTGTTTCCTGGTAAGAAGAAAACTGGTATAGAACTCCTGTACTGCATATACAGAAAATGATTTATTCCAGCAAGCAACCGCAAGTGTTCAAAAGGCAGAAATCCATCAGGTGCAAACTAGCTGATAGGGATGTACGTGACTGCACACTGGACCCTTTGAAAATATCAGGAATCCAGCAAACAGCTTTCTTAAAGTGACACTGTTAACTTAAAAAACACATTTCTTTCTGAAAATATTAAGTTTGATACAAATGAGAGATTAGAAGGAAAAATAAGTTTCTCTCTTTTATCCTGTGTTTACTTTGTGCATTTGACAGCACATTGTGCATAGTTACTTTCACTGTATTCTCCTGTACAGTCAGTCATTTCTCCCTGTTGTCTGTTTGTATCTTTCATAAAGCAGCTATGGAAGGGAAACCCTTACATATTTAGGTACATGCTGTTGTAAACCCATGAAAATTAGCAGAGGAAGATCGGGAGCAGCAGCAGGAGACGTAACTACTTTTATCTTGTTTATTTAATTCACTAGATTTCAAGTTGACAATGACGCTGTAATTAAAACTTGTAAAGAGGAAACCCATTTTAGTAATGCTACTCCTACCTATCTCTTATATAGCACTTTCCCTCAATAGAGCTTAAGGTGCTTTACAAAGGAGGCAAGCATTGTTATCCCCATTTTACAGATGGGGAAACTGTGGCACAAGGGGTAAACTGACTTGCCCAAGGTCACCCAGCAGGCCAGTGGCCAAGCCAAGAATAAGACTCAGGTCTCCTAAATCCCAAAGCTATCCACAGAAGTTAGAGACCCAACCTATCTCCTTGCCTGTGCAGGATTCTTCCCTACAGCACAGTCTCTAGAGGGTTTTGTGCCATCAGGCTTAATGTGTCCCCAGTGATGGAGCTTCAATCACTTCTTTTGGGAAGCCATTCCACAAATTAATACATCGATCTCATCATCAGCAAGATTTTTTGATTCCAAGCCTGAATTTTTCCTTCCTTGATTTTATCCCATTATTCCCTATTTATACCCCCCCATTAACCCCATTAGGGGCCAGATCCTCAGCTGGTGTAAATCAGCACAGCTCCATGGACAACAATGGAACTATGCCATTTACACCAGCAGAGGATCTGGCCCAGATTGGCTGTGACCATTGCAAAAGTGCACAGAGAGGGAAGAGTGCCTGCCATGAACCTCCTATGCAAGGACTAGAGATAATCACAGACCATGCACTCAGGAGAACAGAGGGGTTGCTCCCTCCATCCTTCCTAAAAGTAAGGAAGCAGGTGGACAGGGCCACCATGGGGAGGAAGCTTCAGCGAGAGAGAGAGAGAGATATAAAATGTTAGTCCAATATCTTGAGATAGAAAGACAGGCCATGCATCATTCCTATTGTAGTTATGTTCATTCTCCACCCAGCCCCTTCAGCTAATTTCTAGCAAAGGAGTTTACTATTTGCCTAAGAAGCAAATTTTAAGCAAATACTTATGAATATTCAGAGAATTCATATTTAGAATCTGTAATCCTGAGCAATCACATAGGAACCTGCATTCTAAAGAGCTTGCTCATCCAGTCAGGGAACAAAACAATAACATTCGACCTATGTGTGTAATCAAAACAGCTTAAATTTTAAATACAGTAACTCCTCACTTAACATTGTAGTTCTGTTCCTGAAAAATGCGACTTTAAGTGAAACGATGTTAAGCGAATCCAATTTCCCCATAACAATTAATGTAAATAGGGGTGGTTAGGTTCCAGGGAATTTTTTTTTTTGCCAGACAAAAGGCATTATATACATTTTAAACAATTTTTAACAAGCAATTTAATACAGGTATAAGTTTTAAACAATTTTAAAGAAACAATTGAATACTACAGTCATCACTGCTGAGTATGACGCTTGGTTGAGGTGGTGGAGTCAGAGAGTGGAAGGAGAATGGATTGTCCGACTGCTCCTCTTGCTGTTCTTGCAAGCACAGGCACTGACTTTGCCGGGGGCTCAACCCTCGGCCCATCCACTCCACCCGTTCCCCCAAGCCCCCACTCTTGACCCGCCTCTTCTCCCCCCCAACCTCTTCCCCCTTTACTTAGCATGCTGCGTCCTCGCTCCTCCCCCCCTCCCTTCTGAACACCGCAAGCCACCTGATTGCCGCAGGCAGGAGGCAGGGGAGGGAGGGGGGAGGCATGCCGAGTCCTCACTCTTCCCCCCTCCCCCCTGCCCAGGGCAATCAGCTGGTTTGCAGATTTTAGGAGGCAGGAGGGAGGGGGGAGGAGCGATGATTCGGCACACAGGCTCCCCTTCCCCCCCCCCCACTTCCTGCCCGGGGCAATCAGCTGGTTTGCGGTGTTCAGGAGGCAGGTGAGGGAGAGCGAGCCTGCCTGCCGAGTCCTCGTTCCTCCCCACTCCCTCTTGCCTCCTAAACGCCGCAAGCCAGCTGATTGCCCCAGGCAGGAGGCGGGGAGCAGGGGGAGGGAGGAGGGGGGCCGCACTGATCCGCGCAGTCTGCAGGCAGGTGTCTGCCAGCTGTGGCCAGCTGTGGAGAAAGCAGGCAGCAAAACAATGTAATAATAGGCAGCACAATGACTTAAAATGCTAATTCCCTAATTGATGAACAACGAACAACACAACAACAACATGACTTTGACTTTGAGTTAATTAAGAAGACCCTGAACTAGCAGTGAAACTAGTAAATCAGTTATTATTTTAAGAAAAATTTTTTAAAAAAATAGAAAATGAAAAATTGATCAAAATTTCATTTGTGATTCTATTCATATCCCATTTTACTTAGGATGAAATAAGTCATTAATAATAATGTTATGTGTTATGTGTTGCTATATTTTTGGGGGATCCTTTCTTTTTATTGTATACCTCATTTCACAGATATCAAAACAAAAAAAAAAAAACATTAAACAAAAGCCCTAAAATTTAATTTGTTTCCATTAGGCAGCTTCTCAAGCAAAATGCTCATGCCAAAATCTTAGCTGGCTGGTATGTACGCTCCAGTGGAGTTATGCCAATTTACATCAGCTGAAGATGGGGCCCGCAATGGCTTCAATGGCAGCTTTACCCAGATTTTAGCCTCCAAGAGTTCCAAGGAGAATCCAACAGGAAGAGGAAAGAATCTAGTCATAGGATTCCGTTCATACTATGATTCACTGACTGACTCCTGACTCTGCTGTCTTCCTGACAATGCTCACTCTCTCAAGTCACCAACTTCACAATGCAGGATCAGTCACTGTGTACCACCTGAATTGATGGATTGGATAACCTTGCAGACCTGATTTGATTTTGTTCATGAACAGATACATCTACATAGATTCTACAAGAGACTTTCTATTACAGACACTTTTTTTTTCTTCATTTACTTATCTTCTTTACAAATTTAAACTAATACACTGCATAAACTTACAAATAATATAATTCCACATGGAAACACAACAGCCACAAGATCAAGAGCTGAACCTTAGGAGACAGTTACAGGAGCAACACTAGCAAAGACAGGAGGGGAGGAGAGAGAAGTAGCAATCAGGACAGGGAGGGACATGGATAGACTGAGCACAGTTTAGAAGTAAAGAAGATTGTTCAAGTATTCACAGTTCACAGGGCTCCCTGTGTGACCCTCCAAGTCTCTTCTCCTCTCTTATTTCTTCTCTTTCTCTCTTGAAATCCTTTTTGAAATGGTTTTAATTAATGTATGAAATGATGGGGATTACCCTCCCACCACCCAACCCACACACACCAACCCACTTACCCCCACTTCCACTTTAACATTTAAGCAGGACCACTTTGGTCCCCAGGATTCCAGTTGGCCCCTGGTCCCTGGGCCAGATTTCCCTCCTCCCCAAAGGGCAGTTTCAAAAAAAAAATTTTTAGTGTACAAAATGTTCATGTTAATGTGTTTTTTCATGCCAACTATGGTGTGTGTGCTTGTCGGGGTGTGTGATCGCTGTGTGCTAGCTTGCTCGCTGGAGCTATGCTAGCAGCTCTGAAATCTGCTCATGGGCCTAAGGTGAAGTGAAAGTGCGTGGGTGGTGTGATGGTGATGGGTGGATGTGATGGTTTGACTGTGGATGACTTCGTTTAATGGCTCAACTCAGCATGGCTAACCAACGCCTCGCCTCTCATTCCCCCTTTGCTCAGCTACACTTCTGTTTTTAAAACTCAGTCCAGTCCCAGCTAACCTCTAGTTCTCCTCGAACTGCAAATTATGTTCTCTATCAGCCATGAACCAGGGCAGGGCCAACCTTGGTGGCGAGCTGCCTGCCTGCTGTGCCTGGGTGTGTTGGGGCCGCTGATGTGCCCTGTGCTGTCTCTGCGGGACCCTGGTGGCCGGCTCCACTGGCTGGCCATCACCCGCGCGCGCCCCGGGGGGGGCGCGGGGGAACTGCAAGCGAACTGAGGAGCCCCGCCACCGAAAAACCTGGCCTGGGGGCTGTGGCGGTGCAGCCGAACGAGCCGCGCCAAGGTAAAGAAAGCCGCCCGCAGACCGCACCTGCACCGCGCCCATGCGGCGCACAGGGTACAGCCCTGACCACTGATACCAATGGCACACTGTCACAGAGTGATCTGTTTGATGATGTTTCTGATCTGATCTAGATGACTCTGAAACTTCTTAGAAAAACTTACAAACACTTAGGAGTTTTTTTACTGACTTTTTAGATGGTCAGGAGTTAATAACAAAAGATATTAACAGAATACTGTTTTTCAATGACCCATCTAATTCAGTATCATGTCTTTGACTGTGGCCAGTACCCACTGCTTCAATGGAAGGTGCAAGAAACCCTGCAAGTAGGCAGTTCTGTGATGCCCTCTAAACAAGAAAAATGTACTGTTAACTCCCAAAGTTAGAAGCTGGCTTATGCACTGAAGCTCCCTTCACAAACTCTTGTGGTTTGTGTTATTTATTATTGTGTCTATTCTTGTTATCCAACCCTGCTTTGAATCCCACTCAGTATTTGGCATCAGTGATTTTGGCAGTGAGTTCCACAGATTAATCAGACATTGTGTGAAACAGTATTTCCTTGTATTAATTTTAAATTTCCCTCTTTCAACTTCATAGTCTGCCCCCTTGTTCTTGTATTATGACACAGGATTATTAGCAGTGGCAAATCTCTCTTCGTTATGTCATTTATCTGATGAAAGTATTCTCAGATAACATTCTGCAGAATTCAGACAGCTTTGTTCTATAGAATGACCAACAAATTAAACAGCTAGATAGCCTGAAATTTCTTAGCGAGTTTTATAATAATATTTGTAAGGGTGTTCTTGGCTCACTGTGATATTTGATTTGAAACTACCCATGAAAGCCAATAAAGAGAACAGAACTAGTCACCATGCTCCTACGGTTGCTTCTCTTTTTCCATTTAAGATGATCACATCAAGAGAAGAACCATGACCAAATTGCAATCAGACCATTTGAAGTGTATGCTTAATTGAACACAGAATAAGCCTTTTGTACATTAATTAAGATCTAATAACTGCTAATTCTACTTAATGAATATTCAGCAACTGTGGGCAAATGACAACCAAGCTAAGACGAAGAAACTAAAAATCTACTCTGACAGCAGAACTGTGAAAACAGGCCATATCCCGAGCCCAGAGGCAGCTGAACTCACTGCATATCCCAAGGGAGAAACCCTTCTCTCAGGGTGATCACATAGTGACCACTAGAAGAGACCTTGGAGTCCTGACTGGTCAACACTACAGGGTTTAAGGCCCCCCAGGCTGGGTAGAGAGGAGGAGCTTCTATACCCTTCAGAGGTTTGCTGAGGAATCTGTGCTACAGACCAGGATAGCAGCACAGAAGCATGAGGGCTTCATGAAATTACTTGGGATCTGTGGGGTTCTCCTCATCTTTCCCCATAAAGCAGTGGTCCCCAACCTTTTTCGTCTGACGTGTGCCAGATGACGAGCCACGGAGGACCGTGGCGGTGGATGAGCATCCACCAAAATGCTGCGGACAAGCGGCAACGTTAATAGGCCTCACCGCCAAAATGCCACCAACAAGCAGCAACGTCAATAGTCGTCGCTGCCGACAAGCAATGTCATCCAGAGGCGTCGCTGGCAAAATGCGGCCAAAAATTGGCGGCATTTTGGCGGCAACTCCTGTGGATGACGCAGCTTGTCGGCAGCATTTTGGCAGATGCTCGTCCGCTGGCCAGTACGCGGGCGCACTTAGACCATGGCACCCACAGGCACTGCATTGGGGACCCCTGCCATAGAGCCTTAGGATCTTCATCTTTCTGTAGCCCTCTAAAGCCCTTCCTTCGGAGTGGAGAATCAGACAGAAATTCTGGGAGTGTAACCCCGAATCAGAATCCCTTGTGTTTATATTGTGTACTAAGTGGTTTAGGGTACACCTGTGTATTTAGTTTTCTGTCACATTGCCATGATGACTGCATCACTGAAATAGTCTCATCAACTGCAAATGGTCCGGGCACTGACCTCCTTTTGGCCTAGAGATAAAAGTATACAAAACACCTCCAGTCAAAGAAAACAACTTGACTGATTCAGCCCACCACAGGATTCGGCCCTTAGAGAATCAACTGGAAGTGTTAAAAGCAGGGACCTTTCGATTGCCAGTCCCATTTATCTTCTATGTTGAAAATACATTTACAACAGGAGGAAAAAAATCTATAGCTCTCTCTCTCCTTTTGATAGATATATTTTTGACAGTTTTGGGAAAGGTGTGAAACTTTGCTAAACATTCTTTTGGAGATCAAGGAGCCCAGTTTACTGGTTTCAAACTGCTGTAAATCAACTGGTTCTACTGGAGTTACTCCAAAATTACTCAGGTGTCAGTGAAATCAGAATCACACCCAGGTTTTCAGGCTACATAAAGTGCCCTAAATGTAATTTGTATTGGCTTCTGGCTACAACTGTGCAGACCTCAGGGTTTTACACTAAAACCCCGTCATTATAAAGATAACATATCACACTAGTCAGACCAGTACATAAGGAAACCTAGAAAAAGAGGAAGAAAGCAAGGGAGGAAATTGAATTGCCCTTTAACATTTAACAAACTGTGTGCCGGGGGGGCGGAGGGGAGAATAGTTTTCATTAGACCATCTTCTGATAATAGAAAAGGGGAGAAAAATAAGCTTTTAAGAATTAAGCAGTAATGCATAAAATATATATCTGTGTGAATCAGTGTCAAATTAATTACTGTGCAGCTTAACCAGTATTTCAAATGTTAGTTCAAACAGTGCTGCTCACTGCATTTCTGCCACAAATTCCAGTTTCAAGTTGAGTCCTTTCTACCTTGATTTCAGAGCTCACCATCCGTTTTTCTAAATGTCATTCCAAGGCCCAGGCTGTTTTGCCACAAGAAGGGCAAACAGGTCCAGTTTTTTTCCCATGCCAATGATGTGCAAATAAATAACTGAAATATGAAGGAAAAGATTTTCCAAGGTGAGTGCATCATCTGCAAACCAGTCTGAGCACCAGTCGTGCATGGATAGCTTTTCTTTCATGTGCACGAGCTATACCTGTGCATGTGAAGATCTGCCTGTGTGCACAGTTACCCAGTTTGTTATTTTGCAAACTCACTTTGTGTAATGTTGACCCCTCTCAGGCACTGTGGATTCCAAAAGCTTTACTTAAATTCTTGGTTCTGTTGAACCAACCGTGTGTCTGTTGAAGTCAGTGGCCAAACTCCCATTGACTTCAGTGGTGCAGGATCAGGATTAGGAAATCAGGATTAAAAGATGTGTGGATAAGCATAGGGAGAGCTTTCCCTGGTCTCCTTGCCCTCTGGCAATTTGCTTTCCCTGAACTCCCCTTTTGCCTCTGACTCACAAAGTGAGCTCTCATCAGGCAGAGGAATTTGAAATGGAAGGAGCAGAAAGAGCTGGTGTCTGGCTGTGGGATTTGGGAGGCTCTCAACCTCTTGTCAGGGGTGAAGAAGCAGCAACCTCTCCTCTACAGAAAGATTTGTCCCACCTGCTGGGTCCCCATGCACTCTAAGATGTGAAGAGAGGGAAACTCTCACACCAGCTGCAGCATTTTGCATAACAGGTGTTCTTAGAAATGTCCTAAACGTCTAACAGGCTGGACACGGCATCAGGTATCTGAACAATTTCTGGGGAAGAAGCTTTCGGACCCACACTTCATTCCCATTTTATTAGATTTTTTTTTAATCAATACAAATACTCCATCCTGATAGAGAAGGGAGTGGGGAGAACCAGGAATGTGCCTGTCACCAACTGTACACAAAGAACACACGTTTGTTTGCTGCTGATGGGCCCAGTGGTGCTGGAACAATTTTTATAGTGGGGGTGAGGCAGAAACCATGTATCTGGGTTGTTATTACTACTTCAAGCCGGGTGGCAGTAGCACCCCCAGCACCCCTAGTTCCAGCACCTATGTATGGGCTTACTTGGGGACAGCAGAGCCTTTCAGACAAATTTTTAATCCTGTCCCAATTCTCTTCCCTTTGTTGCGTCCTGTCACTAGATGATGATTCAATGTGGCATCATCATCTCATTACCAGTGGTGAGAGCCACCACAATTGTTCTCTTCCCACCTCCTTTTTTTGGATCTATTTTAACCACTGTGGAGGTGAGAAGCAAAATGGGGAGGAACAGGGAGTCCGTGAGAAGAGACCAGAGGGCCACTATCTCAACAGCCGTCAAGAGAAGCTACTTGGACAACCAGCCAGCAGAGCTCAGCTGCCAACTCGGGAAAGACAACCTAACCAGCTTGTATACTGAGCTAACTAAAACAGTCCTTGATTCTACTATGGGTGAGTTTGGCCTGAAATTAACTGTCCTGGTTTGGAAAGAAGAAAAATGTTTTTGCTCAACAGAAAGGAGACAGCACTGACTGTTCAATTATGCCATGGAGGCCAGTTTGACAGCCCTTGTCTCTCTCTATACCATACATTAAAGCCCTTATTAGGTTAGGCCGTCTGTTCCTGCACACCTGCTGGGGGTTGCTTGATTGACTCCATTGAGTGGGTGCCTGGAGTCTAATTCTACAATCAGGATTCATTACATTGTTTGTAAATAATGACAGACTATGATAAATATGCATTTCAGTTAATTACTGCCTTCCCGTGTGCCGTACCACTTTCTCATTTTCACCTGCATGCCACGTCTTAGCACCTGATCTTGCTTTCGTCTGGCTGTGACTAAGTAGATCTGCTTGGGGTAAAACAGATCAGACAGACCCACACCCAGGGCCAGAGCCTGAATGCTACTAAGCACCTGCTGTGCACCTTCAGTTACTATTGACTTCAGCGAAGGCTCCCTGAACCTCCCAGGAGCTGGTCCTCAGACTGTCCCATTTTTGTAGCTTTAGATTATGCTTTGTCCTTCTCTTGTTATAAAAAGATCTTTAAAAACATGAATGAATAAAGCCTCAGAACTCCCCGCCTCCCTTTAAGGTAGGACAATATCGCTCTCCATTTTACGAATGGAAGAACTGAGACACAGAAAGAGACTTACCCAACATCACACACACATGTGTCAGTATCAGAAGCAGGAACAGTCCCCTGAAAACCCTGATTCTCAAACTCTGATCAACTTTTTCTACCAACTGAGCTGGGAAGCAGACATTCCCTATAGGTTTCATCTGATTTCACTAAACATAAGTAGTTATTTAGGTGCAACATACAGGACAAACCTGCCTGGTTTGCTATTGCTACAAACATGCGAGACTGAACAAGCTACAGTAGAGTTCAAATATATTAAACAATATGTTAATAGAATTTACCATATATTTAACATTGGATACCTCAGCACATGTAAATTACTGTTATATTAGCTGAGGATTTGCCCATTGTTTTCTCTCAGTTATGCACACATTAGTTAGTTGGAAAATGCTTAGTATTTTTCAAGGAAAATCCTTTTTTAAAGTGACCTGTGTGCATGTTCTGGTTTTTTGACATAAAAGGAAAAACAAACACATACACCCACTCCTCACCTTTTCTAAACTGCTTTTGGTAACAAACAAACAAAACAAAAAATCTTCAGGTTTGGTTACAAAAATGGGTTTTGCAAACTATAAATTGCCTCACATGCCTTTCTACTGCCGCAGGAACCTAAAGGCTCCACTGGCTTCTGCAATGGGTATTTTAATCCAGAGGCTAAGAAACATCCTAATGTGCACCACACTATTGGGAAGGCAGATTTTATTCTGGGGGAAAATAGTGTCGTGCATACTGGCCATCTCTCTCTCTCTTTCTCTGTGGCCATCACAGTCGCAGCAATGGAACCTAATGAAATCTTTTGGACCTCATGGTTGCATAACTGAGGAGAGCACATTGCCAGCTCCCTGGAACATATCAGGCAGAAGGCCAGGAGTGGAGCCACCTTGCAAGAGATATCAAAGAAGCAGGACATTTATTTTAAACCGGAGGGGAAGGCTGATATTGTGGAAATGGCACAGGGCTAAAAGTGTGGAGACCAGGGTACTTTTCTTGGCTCTGTCACTGACTTGTTAGGTGACCTTAAGTACGTTACTTACCTCTTTGTCCCTCAATTTCCCTCTAGATACAATGGAGGCAGTGTTGGCTAGTGGATAGAGCACTGGATTGGGAATCAGGAGACCTGGATTGTATTCCTGGCTTTGTTATTCGCCCTCTGTGTGACTTTGAGCAAGTCACTTCACCCCTTTATGTGTCAGTTTCTGCATCTGTAAAATGGGGATACTGAGGGCTGGTCTACACTAAGGGGAAAAATCGATATAAGATACGCAACTTCAGCTACGTGAATAACGTAGCTGAAGTCGAAGTATCTTATATCGATAACTTACCCGTCCTCACGGCGCGGGATCGATGTCCGGGGCTCTCCATATCGACGCCGCCACCGCCGTTCGGGGCGGTGGAGTTCCGGAATCGATAGAAGCGCGTTCGGGGATCGATATATCGCGTCTAGATGAGACGCGATATATCGATCCCTGAAAAATCGATCGCTACCCGCCGATACGGCGGGTAGTGTAGACGTAGCCTGATACTTTATAAAGCACTTTGAGCTCTGTTGATGAAAAGAGCTATATAAGCACTGGGAATTGTTCTTAGTTCCTCCCGGCCTCCCAGGGGACTATTCAGACTGAATTTGTTAACTTTGCAAAGCATGTTGAGTGCCTTGGATGGAAGTGCAAATTAGTATTATTATTTCTAGACAAACCAACATTCAGATATGTGCTCAGTAGAATGGCTTTTTTATAGCCTACCTAAAAACTGAAGGATTCTGAGCAGTTTCAAAGGCAGTCCTGCCAAAAGGAATTTAAAAGCTAAAATCTGAACCAACTATAAATGTATCAGTCAAAAATGCATTCACCAGTTAAATGAATTCATTGAATGATGCATAGAGAAGAGTGACTAAATGCAAGATGGTAGCAATTCAGCACAATCTACTGAACAAAAATAAATGAGGTGTATGTACCTCAGGTTTCATTGTCATGTTTCTTTTAGCGATTGGTACAATCTTAGAGACAGATTCTGATCTCACTCTGAATCTGAAATAACTCCATTGACTTCAGTAGAATCAATCCAGATTTATACCTGCTCTGAATATTAGAAAGCAGAGATGGGCAGTAATATACCAGGTTCATTTATATTTTTTAAACCCCACCTTCATCTTCTCTTTCAAGTTTAAATTCCAATCTTACAGTCATAATGTAGGAGACTGTGCTATGTTCTTTTAATGTCTATTTTCATATAAAGTTTTGCAGAGTAGGAAGAAGGAAATACAGAAAAAATATAATTTGACAAGGAGAAGAAGAAAGTTTAAAATTTTAGACATTATAGAAGCCATAATTTTATCATCTTAAGTGGCTAATTTGCCCTCTCTGTTACATCAAGCAAAATGGTCGGCATCAAAGCCAGTGAAAATGATCAGTTAGCTTAGTGCAGTGACTCAGCCCATAACCCCAGAATTATGGGTAATTGCATACCCTTAAAGTCTACTGGAAAATAAAATCCTTAGCACTGCTATTAGGAAGGAAAAATTACTGTGGGACTTGATGGCTCAGGAGATTGCTAATGGGATACAAAAATATGTCACCTCTAGCCCAGCAGTGCAAATCAAGTCCAGAACTATGACTGCACATCAATACTACATGAAGGCTGCTTGATGGCCTGTGTGAAATGAATTGGTGGTCTCAGTCTAGCTCCTAATGAATAAGTACCAATACAGCAAGAAATGAAAAATGATTCAAATATTAGTTTGAACTGGTTGGGTTTTTAGTATTTTTTTGGAGGGGGCGGAGGGGAGTTGATTTCATTTTGTTGTTTTTTGGAACCTCAGAAAATGTCTTTGAGTGTTCAGAGTAGATTCAAGTTTAATTCCTTTTTTTCCCAAACCAGCTCACAGATCCTTAGTTTCACTATTTGGGAAGACCATCACAACTTAATATGCCTTAACCCAGTACACACCCCAATCATGGCTAACTGACTGAGTTTGCTTCTCTACCACTATTCCCAGCACTAAAAAGTTGCCTTATGTTGCAGAGGAAAGTTTTAAAGAGCTAAGCAGGAAAAGATTTCTTTGAGGAAGGAGTAGGCTACTTAGAAAAAAAGTTAGGAAATCGCAGTGGAATCATTTCTGCCCATTCCATCTTATCTGCTCCAAGACACTGAAGCATTCCTGAGAGCGCTTCTTTCACAGTGGCAATCTGTCAGAAGCCCAGGTCACTTCAAAGACATGATTGAGAGGCCTGGCTTTGATGGATTTACTAACTGTGTGTCTCGGAGAGAGTGAGATACTTTGGGGATGACTGCTGCTGCAGCCTATTCGCAGCCTCGCTCCTCTCAGAATGTCATTGGAAAAATCAAGATCTCCCCCACTGCACCACCAATGAAGATTTTTGCATTTTGAAACTTCTGAAGCATGACAACTTTACAGAGCCCTGGTGAATTCACTTGGAGGCTTAAAATCTTGTGCAGTATTTGGGCTGAGGTTGTTAGTCCCCTGAATGAGACAAAGAGTCCAGCTTGCCTTTTCTTTAGCAGTTCAGGGCAAACAGGACATTTCTGGGTCAGCTCTTGTACATTGTGGTTAGGTAAATAGCTAGACTGAGATGCAGTATCTGGGTGTCCAGCTTTCGACTAGAGGTCTGCTGTCTGTGTTATCCTCTTTTCTTTAGTCCTCCTAATTCTACCTGTGGACGCCTCGTAGAAGGGGTGCCGTTAAAGGACCAAGCATTCTTAAGAGGCCTGACAAAGTCACTACATCCAACACATTGCTTTCTTAAGTATTTATCCAAAGAGGGTGAAGTGAGGTATAAGAGAAAGCTCATGTCAGACTGATCCTCAAAATCATTGTGAGATATCTGTAGAGATGATATTAAACGAGTTGTGGGTATGTACTAAAGATATGTTTAGAGACTGTCCCAGGGGAAGCTGACAAAAAGGTTTCTTCCAGACAGGAGATAAGATGTGTATCTCTCAGTCAGATGTAAATTAAGCATTGTACGTCAATAAAATGGAAGTCCCATCTGCGTACAGAACCAATACGGGCATGTGAAATCAATAGGGAAGAGGACATAGGAGAACAAACACCAGAAGGGTATTTCAAAGTTTTCTGTACTATATAACTGGGGCACAAGTAAGACATTTTGTCATCCATTCCTAGAGGAAACCTCCTGAACAGCGTGAGGTGTTCATGAAAACTTGGATCCTGATTTTGACTGAAAACCAGCAGCTCTGTCGACAACTTAATCCTTGGAAGAAAATCTACTTTATTAAGCAGTAAAGCTAACCATTGCTAAGTATAAATCTAGGACTGTATTTTATGTTTTGTTTTATGGGTGTAACCATTTCTGTTTCCACTTATTATCTTTACTCACTATCTCTTAAAACTTAACCTTTGATAATAAACTTATGATTGTTCCACTAAATATATTTCAGTGCAGTAATGTTACAAAGGATCTGAACCTGAGTTGAGCCAGCCAAGCTGTGTCTACACAGTCTCTTCAGAGGTGGCTTATCTGGTAATTTTGTTGAGTGTCCAGTGACAGGGGCTAGATACTATAGGGGGATGCTTTCAGAGAGGCATGGGGCTTGGGGTGCACCTGCAAGACAAAGTAAGGCCTGGCAGAGGTCTCGGGAAATTGTCTGGGTGGCTAACGGACTGGGGGGTGTCAGGGAGCTAGCACGCAGCTAAGCACAAACAAGTCTCCCACTCACTGAGGCAGGGGGTAACAAGGTGGCTCTGATCCTGGGCACCCCAAGATAGTGTCCCCAGCCTGTGTTTCAATTTTAAAATTTGCTTTGAGCCTAAATGAATCAAGATAAAAGATTTAATTAGAAAAACTTGAAGTTGGGAGTGATGCAAATAAAATGGCTTATTCTATTGTACCGTAAGACTGGAGAACTGCTAACATAGGTCCTATTTTTAAGAAAGGAAAAAAAGGTGATCCAGGTAACTATGGGCCTGTTAGTTTGACATCTGTAGTATGCAAGGTCTTGGAAAAAATTTTGAAGGAGAAAGTAGTTAAGGACATTGAGGTCAATGGTAATTGGGACAAAATACAATGTTTTACAAAAGGTAGATCTCCTTCTTTGAGAAGGTAACAGAATTTTTAGACAAAGGAAATGCAGTGGATCTAATTTACCTCAATTTCAGTAAGGCATTTGATACGGTTCCACATGGGGAATTATGAAATTGGAAAAGATAGGGATCAATATGAAAATTGAAAGGTGGATAAGGAACTGGTTAAAGGGGAGACTACAAGGGGTCATACTGAAAGGTGAACTGTCAGGCTGGAGGGAGGTTCCTAGTGGAATTCCTCAGGGATCGGTTTTGGGACCAAACTTATTTAATCTTTTCATTACTGACCTTGGCACAAAAAGTGGGAGCATGCTAATACAGTTTGCAGATGACACAAAGCTGGGTGGTATTGCTAACACAGAGAAGGACCGGGATATCATACAGGAAGATCTGGATGACCTTGAAAACTGGAGTAATAGTAATAGGATGAAATTTAATAGTGAAAAGTGCAAGGTCATGCATTTAGGGATTAATAACAAGAATTTTCGTTATAAGCTGGGGACCCATCAGTTGGAAGTAATGGAGGAGGAGAAGGACCTCGGAGTATTGGTTGATCACAGGATGACTATGAGCTGCCAATGTGATATGGCCGTGAAAAAAGCTAATGCGGTCTTGGGATGCATCAGGCGAGGTATTTCCAGTAGAGATAAGGAGGTGTTAGTACCGTTATACAAGGCACTGGTGAGACCTCATCTGGAATACTGTGTGCAGTTCTGGTCTCTCATGTTTAATAAGGATGAATTCAAACTGGAACAGGTATAGAGAAGGGCTACTAGGATGATCCGAGGAATGGAAAACCTGTCTTATGAAAGGAGATTCAAAGAGCTTGGCTTGTTTAGCCTAACTAAAAGAAAGCTGAGGGGAGATATGATTGCTCTCTATAAATATATCAGAGGGATAAATACCAGGGAGGGAGAGGAATTATTTAAGCTCAGTACCAATATAGACACAAGAACAAATGGATATAAACTGGCCATCAGGAAGTTTAGACTTGAAATTAGATGAAGGTTTTTAACCATCAGAGGAGTGAAGTTCTGGAACAGCCTTCCAAGGGGAGTAGTGGGGGCAAAAGACATATCTGGCTTCAAGACTAAGCTTGATATGTTTATGGAGGGGATGGTATGATGGGATAGCCCAATTTTGGCAATTAATTGATCTTTGACTATTAGCAGGTAAATAGGCCCAATGGCCTGTGATGGGATGTTAGACGGGGTGGGATCTAAGTTACTACAGATAATTCTTTCCTGGAAGTCTTGCCCGCATGCTCAGGGTTTAGCTGATTACCATATTTGGGGTTGGGAAGTAATTTTCCTCCAGGGCAGATTGGCAGAGGCCCTGGGGGTTTTTTGCCTTCCTCTGCAGCGTGGAGCATGGGTCACTTGCTGGAGGATTCGCTGCACCTTGAAGTCTTTAAACCATTTTTTTGAGGACTTCAATAGCTCAGACATAGGTTATGGGTTTAATACAGGAGTGGTTGGGTGAGATTCTGTGGTCTGCATTGTGCAGGAGGTCAGACTAGACGATCATAATGGTCCCTTCTGACCTTAAAGTCTATGACTCTATGAGTCTAGTTCCCATAGCAGTTGTAATATTTCAGTGGCCCCTGAATGCTTTTGCTACCTTCAAAGAATCTATGATTAATGTTTGTTTTTTTATAAGTTACTGCCCATGTTTTAGCCTTTTACTGTTTTAATGATTTAGCCTTTTAATGACTTTCTGCCTCCCTCTTACACTTGCTTTCAAGTGTTTTACTTGCTATCTGTGTTAATTTACACATTCATTCACTACATGAGATGAGGCTGTTCATAGAATACCACCCTTTCCCTCCCCCTCAAAAATCTAGTCCATGTTTGCATCTTCACTAGGAAGTCTCTCTGAAGAAAGTGCTATAGTATCCATCAAGGCTGTGAAGAAAACAAGAGAGAGATGCTATGAACTTCTATCAGATGCACCAGTTGCAGGGCAAAATACAGAGATAGTGTGAGCTGCTCTCCTCGCTGGAATTGAAACACTGCAAAACAATCCTTGATGCCTCTTGCTGGGAAATGCAGATTTTCCATCTCTATTGCTATGACATGTTCCCCCCTCTAGCTAATTATACAGATTGCTTTGGACATGGCTACACTTGCAGATGTAGAACGCTTTGAGTTAAACCAGCCTTTGTAGAGCGCAGTAGGGAAAGCGCTGCAGTGATACACACTGACAGCTTCAAGCGCACTGGCGTGGCCACATTTGCGGCACTTGCGGCGGCATTGGGAGTGGTGCATTATGGGCAGCTATCCCAGCATGCAAGTGACTGCAACATGCCTTTCAAATGGAGGGTGGGGTGGGGTGGAGTGCGACAGAAAGTGTGTTTTGTGTATGTGGGGGGAGAGAGAGTGGGTTTTGGGGGGGCTGAGAGCATGTCAGCATGCTGTCTTGTAAGTTCAGACAGCAGCAAACCCCCTTTTCCCCCCTTCCCCCCACCTCTCTCTCTCACGCACAGCATTCCACAGTAATGGTTGCTTTGTCTCAGAGCAGACAAGCAGCTGGCTGTCAGAAACAGAGCTTTGAAAGGGCATATCCGCATTCCTGCAGTGATTCCAAAACAATGACAAGAGTGGCCACTTGACTTAAGGGGATTATGGGACGTTTCCAGAGGCCGATCAGAGCGCAGTAATCCAACACCTCGTTCACACTGACACCCGGGCATTGTAACCAAGGCGCATCAAATGTTATTCCACTTGCCGAGGTGGAGTACCAGGAGCGCTCTGGCCATGGAGTCAGAGTGCTCTACGTGCCTTGCCAGTGTGGGCGGGCAGTGAGCTAGGGTGCACGGGGCTGCTTTAATGTGCTCTAACTTGCAAGTGTAGCCAAGCCCTTTGCCTTGATGTCAGTTCTAACATACACCTGACCATGCTCCATTGCTGTGTTCAGCCCAGGATCATATTCCGTTCTTGCCGCATTGAAATGACATAGAAAGACCAGTTAGACCATATGGTACATCCACCTGCCACAGAATGCTCTGTTACAGTAAAGTTTTAACCACTGCTGATCTTACGTATTTTAGAAGCATGAGAGTCACCTATGCCCACACTGATTCTTCAGTCCCCCTCCAAATCTAATGCTATCAGAAGGTTCTCAACACTTACCTGACCACATTACTCTCACCAATAAGATTGCTATTGGCATGTTCACCCCCATGTAAGGCTGCTACGGGTCTCTCTCCTTTTATATGCCTCCTGTTTATTGTCACATCTCCCAGCCCCAGAGCTTCACTGCCAAGGGGTTCTACATGTGGTCAGATTGTTTGAATGAGCCCTGGTTTACAATATTTCAAGCAAAGGGGTATATGTCCTGAGCCTCAAGAAAATGCTCCTGTTTCATCTGGAACTAAAACTATGAGACATAGGAAAAATGGAAAAGAAAACACTGAGAAAGGTTCAGGTTCCTCAGTTTTGGCTTCATTGAGAAGTGAAGGTTCTTTAAAGCTGCTGTCTCTTTAAACTATGCCTCTTCCCGCTCCAATACTGCTCTGGTACAACTTCTGTGTGACAGCTCCACCCACAGCAGCATCACTGAATATGATAGGCATATTTGAAACTGGCACGTCTCCTATCCAAACTCTGTCTTGATGTTCTAAATGTAAATTATCTCTGGAAGAACTGAGTAAAGTCACTCCAGCCTCTCCATTCAGAGGAAAGATGTGTATAAGAGGGCTTGCTTGAGAGGCAGGGACCCTCTACTGGATGCAGCCCTGAAGAAAAGTCAAACCTTATAGATAGTCAGAAAACCAATTCTTTTTTCAGTGAGGAATTTTGAATGAAAACAATCTTTGTTTGAACTTTTTCAGTTGAAAATTTTCAGTTTTCTCCCCAGGCGCTTCAAATGAATTGAAACAAAAAATTGTTTCAAAGTGACATTTTGAAATGAGACAAAAATTTCTAAAAGGAAACAGAGTGGCATCAACTAAAAGCAATGTTCATCTCAAAATGTCAATTTGAAATGAAATTTTTGGTTTGGAGATTTTCTGTAACGAAAACTGAATTTTTTTTTGTTGGAATTGACATTCCACTCCCCGAGCAAATATTCCATTTAGATCAAATTGTATTTTTTCAACAGGAAAATTTCCATATACAAATGTAAACCCGCTCAAATGCATTGTGCTTTCAGTTAGATTATCCTTTGACTACACTGCTTCCAGAAACGTGAGACAAAGATAAAGACATTCCAAGAGAGAACGTCAGCTAATGTGATCCCAGCGTACATCTACATTATGGCAATGACCATGTTACAAGCTAGGGATGTAATTCCCAGCTCCCATATACATATCCACGATAGCACAGCAGCAGCGGCACAGGGTTTGTATTTGGGGCAACACAGGCAATCTTAATTCTGGCATTTCCCACCTTCTGAATGCTTGACTTCGCAACCTGGATAACGTTATTTTAAAGTAGGAGGTTTTCTGTAATTTAACATAGATAATGACATACTGCATATAGGATGCACCACTTTAAAGCAAAGTGGATCAGGATGTAGGGAAATATCTCAAACTGGCAGAATTCTTCAAAAACAGAAAAAAAACCACTCTATGATGTATAATAATAAATATATCATTAGCAAACAGCTATGAATAAAGTATGTAATGAAACTAAAACCTCCTTGGTATTTGGGCACAGCTTTCAGTGCCACGGTCAGCTCACTTGTTCACTGGGACACAGGGAGCCTTCAGTCAAAAGAATAACCAGAGTTATCAGGGTTCAGCTGAGGGAGCCCAAACAGTCCCCTGGCAAGAACAGAAATACATTCAAATGGGCAAAATCACATTCGTAGAAAGCTGTTACAGAACTCAGTCACGAGCACTTTCCCTAGCTCTTTGCTCTAAAATCTGGGCTAACTTCCTTGAAAATCAAGGCCTACTTACATTTTTAGTGCGTTTTCACAAAGAAAATTTGAAATGAAGATCACAAAAGAGCCCAAGCATTTTAGCTATAACTATAATTCCAAGATTTGTTCAGTGGGACCTCAAAGTGAGTGGGGCCAAGGGGGCTGATTCAGCACTGTGGCACTCCCTCCAGTTTTATACGGCCATACTTTACACCACTGGTTTTCAAAGTTCGGGCCGTGAGCCAGTACTGGGTCGCGGAAAGCAAGGCACTGGGTCGCCTTGCTCAGCACCCAGGGATCCTGGTGTCCGGCCAGGAAAAACCAGTAGTCCCTACCTGTTCTGACACCGTGCTGTGCCCCGGAAGCAGCCAGCAGCAGGTCCGGCTCATAGGCAAGGGGGCTCCGGGTCTCCACACGCTGCCCCCGCCCCGAGCACCGGCTCCGCACTCACATTGGCTGGGAACCAGCCAATGGGAGTTGGGGGTGGGCAGTGCTTGCACATCTCCGCCTAGGAGCTGGACCTGCTGCTGGCTGCTTCCGGGGCACAGCATGGTCTGCGGTGCCAGGACAGATGGGAAGCCTGCCTCTGCACCCTGGCTGTGCTGCTTACTGGGAGCCGCTGGAGGTAAGCCCATGCTCCAACCCCACAATCCCCTGTCCCAACCCTGAGCCCCCCAAACTAAAGCCCTTTCCCCTCATCCCTGGCCCCACCTGCACTCCCAGCCCAGAGTCCTGACCCCCTCCGCACCCCAACTCCCTGCCCCAGTCCAGACCCCCCTCCCACAGCCTGAAATCCTCATTCCTGGCCTCACCCTGCAGCCCTCACCCCGCACCCCAACCCTCTTTACAAGACTTTACAAGGCAGCAGTGTATAACATCACTGCTACAAACCTGAAATGAGAACATTGCCATTGTTGTGTCTGTATGATCTATTAACCAGTTTTAACGCTCTCCTTCTTTTCTTTATTAATAAACCTCTAGCTTTTAGTTACTAAACGATTGGCAGCAACATGGTTATTGTGTAAGATCTGAGTTATATTTTGACCTGGGTATGCGGCTGATCTCTTGCAATCAGAAGAACCCTTTGTTTGATGAAATTGATTTTCAATAACCCATCATAAAGTCTAGAGTCTGGGTGGTGAAATAAGGGCTGGAATGCCTAAGGAGACTGCATTTTGACTTCTTGTTAACCAGTATGGTGAGAGAGAAGTTTACTTGTGTTACTGGCATGGTACAATACAATGATGGAATAAACAGCAGTGTGGGGTGAGTCTGCCCTATTTCGCAGCAGTTTGTCCTGAATCTGGCATTCTCATCTGTGACCAACCAAGGTACGGTGACACACCCTAAAATGCATTGCTACCTGAAGGCAAATTGTTTCTCTTTTTACACACTTTGATATAAAACTAAACACCATAGCAATCCTATTGCTGGCGGTGTGGTGGCTTGTGGCAGTTGTACCAATGAAGCAGACTTGCTAATAACCACAATACAAATGGAATCGCATGCTTTGGGTGATTCTTTCATATTATCAGATTTGTCCTCCTGCATTCAAATTCCTGGCAGCACATCAACAGGCACAATATCCTATTAAAACCGATTGAAAAGGTGGGTATAAATAAATGAAATATACAATGGCTGTCATAGACATAATTTGTATTCTTTCCTATACCTTAAAAGGATTATTGGAACTCACTTAAATGGTGCTATTCCAGGAGTTATGAACTTCTACGTAATTTGTAAAATAAATACAATATCTTACGCATAATATGAACTACTCTCAGGATGTGAACAACAATTAATTCTGTCATTAAATACTATATCAAGTAACAAAATGCAACTATTGTATTGAGAAAGCCAGGAGGGGCATAATTCTTACAGGCTGGGAAACTTCCTTATACTTTATAACAAAAGCCTGCCTATTAAGGTACAAAATGTCTGAATGGTCAGAGTTTTACTGTTCTGTGTAATAAACATTTGTGGTAGAATCCAAAGGATAAACTAACTGCTGTAGGGGAGTAATCTCACTGAGCATGGGGTCAGATCGGTAGATAGCCTTGTTTCATTGTAGAAAGCAATTAGCTTTTGGGGTGCTGGAAAGTGGAAAACAATTTCACAGATTAACAGAGTTTAGTGCTGCTGCTTGGTGATGTCAGAAAGTGGAAAGAAACATTTTCCACTCATTCTTCAGAGCCATTATAATCCTTGGGACATTAATGCTCTGCAGAAGGAATGCTCCCTCCCTGACAAACAGAATGCTCCTTGGGTCAGAAGAGAGTGATGATACTGATTTATTAAATAAAGTCTGGGAAGGAGTGCAGAAATATGGGAGGGGTGTACGTTACCATACTCAACAAGTAACCATATCCTTTCTATTGGACTTTAGACTGAGACAGCAATGCAAGAAAGAACAAAAGCAAAGTCTTCATAAGATGGCCTGGTGTGTCAGGATCACCTGCGTCAGAATACAAAGCAGAAGATGTGCTGCAGCAGGGAGTGGGGCATCTCTTCATTTAAAGATGTTGAGGTGCATTGCCAAGAAGCAAATGATGACAGATGCCACAGGGATGGAATGGGCTCTGCTGATTAGAATAAGAGACTGGTAGCTAGCACTACTGGGTTCCTTCCCAACTCTGTCATTGACTTGGTATGTGACTTTGGGCAAGTCACTAAACCTGTCTGTTTACCCTCCAGTAAAATAATAATGCCTAACTACCACAGTATGTACCTTACAGGCATTTACCCATCAATATTCCTAGATTCTTAGGCCACAAGGGACCATTGTGATCATCTAGTCTGCCCTTCTGTATAATACAGGCCATAGAACTTCCCCAAAACAATCTTGATTTAAAAATGGTCAGTGATGGAGAATCAAACACAATCCTTCGTAAATTGTTCCAGTGGTTAAATATTGACGTCTTATTTCCAGTTTGAATTTGTCTAGCTTCCACTTCAAGCCCCTGGCTTGCATTATAACTTTCTCTGCAAGACTGAAGGGATCATTGTTAAATATTTGTTCCCCATGTAGGTACTTATAGACTATAATCAAGTCACCCTTTAACCTTCTCTTTGTTAAGGTAAATAGATTTGGCTCCTTCAGTCTGCCCTATATGGCAGTTTTCTAATCCTTTAATCATTCTTGTGGCTCTTCTCTTCTCTTTATCAACATTCCTCTGGAATTGTGGGCACCACAATCTGGACACCGTATTCCAGCAGTGGTCACACCAGTGCCAAACACAGAGATAAAATAAGCTCTCTATTCCTACCCGAGATTTCCCTGCATCCAGTGATTGCATTAGTCCTTTTGGCCACAGTGTCACACTGGGAATTTGTTTTCAGCTGATTAACCCCCACAATCTCCAAATCTTTTTCAGAATCACTTCTTCCCATGATGGAGACCCCTATTGTGTAACTCTGGCCTACATTCTTTGTTCCTAATGATAATATTTATCACATTTATCATTATCATCATCCACTTAGGAAGGAACAATCAGTTTCACAGATACAAAATGAGAAATGACTGCCTAGGTGGGAGTACTGCAGAAGGGATCTGGGAGTCATAGTGGATAACAAGCTAAATACGAGTTAACAGTGGAACACTGTTGCAAAAAAATAAAACATCATACTGGGATGTATTGGCAGGAATGTTGTAAGCAAGACACTAGAAGTAATTCTTCAGCTCTACTCTGCACTGATTAGGCCTCAACTGGAGTATTGTGTCCAGCTCTGGGCACCATATTTCATGAAAGATGTGGACAAATTGGATAAAGTCCAGAAAAGGGCAACAAAAATCATTAAAGGTCTAGAAAACATGACTTAGGAAGGAAGATTGAAAAAATTGGGTTTGTTTAGTCTGGAGAAGAGAAGACTGAGAGGGGACATGATAATAGTTTTCAAGTACAAAAATGTTACAAGGAGGAAGAAAAAATATTCTTCTTAACCTCTGAGGCTAGGACAAGAAGCAATGGGCTTAAATTGCAACAAGGATGTTTTAGGTTGGACATTAGAAAAAACTTTCTAAGGGTAGGTTTTCACTTACCTTCCGGGTCGACGCGGTGAGTTCGACTTCTCGGAGTTCGAACTATCGCGTCTGATCTAGACGCGATAGTTCGAACTCTGGAAGTGCTGCGGTCGACTCCGGTACTCCACCACTGCAAACGGCGGTGGCGGAGTCGACGGGGGAGCCGCGGAGTTCGACCCCGCCGCGTCTGGACGGGTGAGTAGGTCGAACTAGGGTACTTCGAATTCAGCTATGCTATTCACGTAGCTGAATTTGCGTACCCTAGTTCGACCCCCCTTCTTAGTGTAGACCAGGCCTAACTGTCAGAGTAGTTAAGCACTGGACTAAATTGCCTAGGGATATTGTGGAATCCCTGTCAGTTAAGATTTTTAAGAGCAGGTTGGACAAACACCTGTCAGAAATGGTCTAGATAATACTTAGTTCTGCCATGAGCGCAGGGGACTGGACTAGATGACCTCTCGAGTTCCCTTCCAGTCTTACGATTCTATGATTCCATCATTATTGGTTGTATTTACAATTATCACATATAAGCCCCTGAGATCGAGGGCCTATTATGCTAGGCACTGTACAAACACATAATTAGATATGGTTCTTCCCCAGAAGAGTTTATAATCTAAATACACAAGACAGACAGGGTGGAAGAAAGGAAATATTACTGTCTCCATTTTACAGCTGGAGAACTGAGACACAGAGAGATTAAGTGACTTGCCCTGAGTCACACAGAGAGTCTGTAGCAGAGTCAGGAAGTGAACCCAGAACTCCAGAGTCCCAGTGCCCTAAACACAGGACCATTCTTCTTTTCAGTAAAATGGACATGCTACTAATTTAATCAGGATCCATTAATTAATGTTTAAATGGTTTGAGATTCCTGGATAAAAAGAACTAATTAATTCTAGCCTGCTCTCTTGCCTCTCCTCGCTGAACCCAGCATATCTCTCTCCTACTGCCCTAATTATTATTATATTATTAGAAGCAATGGAAATATTTCTGAAGAAGCATTAAATCTCTGATGTATAACTGACACCTAAAATATCAGCCTTCCAGCATTTCTCTTCTCCTTTCCCTTCTTTCCAGTGTACACATACAGACACTCCCCCTCAGCTAGGGTAAACATCCCATCCAAGGAGTCTGCCTCTCATGTCTATATAAATCTGCTGAGATGATAGCAGTTCTGATTTTTCAAAGAAAAATTACCAGATTAGCACAAAACCTCAAAACCCCCAAATCAATAGAGTATTTGGTGAGGAATGATTGATGGACCTTGAGACTAGACACTATAAACCCATCCCAGATACAAAGGTGCTCAGATACTGTAGTGATGATAAATATGGAGAAATAACTAGCTGGAGAGACAGATCTAGATACTTCGAGGGCTGCACATCAAATTAATATCTGAACACCCAAATACAACGCAGGGACAATTTGCAATGAAATGACACTGTAGGTTTTATGGAGGCACATGAGAAAGTGCAAGCGTTTTGTACCATACAAGAGTGATATGCAGCAGTAGGGCAGGTTTGGATACTGCCATTTCTACGTAACATTGATACTGATATTTCTAGGAATTTAAATTCTCAGTACTGTTGGTCAGTTCCTGCCACAAAAGGCTGTGGGGAGACCAAATATTACTCTCATTTAAATAAAAAAATTATTATTGGTGCCTGGTACTCACACTACTCCTTTTATCCCACATAATCCCAATGCTTTTTGCCAACATGAATCAATTTAGCCACCACTCGGATGCATTCACATTCAGGATGGAACGCAGCAGATGTTTCACAGAGCACAGTATAATAAATGAGGGAATTGGAAAGGAAGCAGAATATGGTGTGCAATTGAAACTGATAAACAAAATCTAGCACATTTTACATCAATTATTGAGTAGAGCTGAATAGTTGAGCTGGAACAAGGAACACATTTTTAGTGACCATTTTAGGTCAAATTTGTCTCTTTTTTCTCAAAATATTTCAAAATTTGAAATTTTCCAACCAGCGCTTTCATTTTTCATAGAAAGATTTCAGAATTGAATTTTTTTTTTACCGGCTTTACTGAATAGTCATTGATTGCCAAGAGCAAACAGGACAAATATCCAGTTTTGCTAATAAGCGGGGCGGGACCCCACCTCACCCCAGTGGGGCGCAGAGGAACGTTTGTGGGAGTCAAGCAGTGACACCACGCTGTTCGGGCCAGAAATGAGAAATTTTGAAACGTCAACTTTTCCTTCTGATTCAAAATGAAAACAAATGTTATAACGTTGGAATTTCCTGCGGGATGGAAAGTCTGTTTCCCAATCAGCTCCGGTTCCCTGCTCTTACATTCTTGGTGTGAACGCTCATTGCTTCCAGAGTTGTATTTGTTTTATTCAACCTCTAAATTTTTCAGATACATTTTTCTGTTTTTGAGGGTGTGGGGGTGCAGACTATCATACAAAACAATGAATGGCAGTTGGATTGCTCCAGATATGGAAGTGAAAATGAATTTGTAATCAAAGGACATAAGCAAGTTTTCTTTCTCAGAAAGGAATAACAACTGTGCAGTAACATGGCTTCCAACATTAACAGAATGATCATAGAAAGGTACAGAGCTAGACTGGATACATCACAAGCAAGGATGTTATTCCGTAAGTACAGGGCACAGTGCATATGCAACACTATAATGCAAATAAGTTCTGATGTCTCATGAACCATCTATTCTAGAAATTTCTGTCCATTATTGTACACAGGGGTTCCCACTCCTCCAGTGGTATATGATAGAACAGAAGTTTCGGGAACTGATATAGCTTGAAATGATGACTAGTCCTTAGACAGGTCAAAGAAACCATCCATCACAGGCTATTTATTGGGAAGGCCAGGATGCTTTCAGCATCCCATGCACCTTGGTCCAGTCCATATCTGGAAAGGAACTAGTTTAGGTGTGTGATCATCCCAGTTTTACCCATTTACTTTTCTTGCCCCACTCTCCATTTCCCTCACTCAATTGTCGTCCCCCCCCCAGTGCCTTCTTTCTTGTTTCTACAACCCCATTCCCTCCCTTTCTTCATTCTGTCCATTTGTTTCTTTTCTTATCCTACCATTTTCCTCACTTCTCCTTTCTGCTGCTTTTACTTAGCTTCCCTTTTTTCTATCCTCTCTCCATGACTCCCTTCCTCTTAGTTTATTCTCCCTTCTCATCAACCTTTGTTTCTATGCCTTCTCCTTTCTTGGCTCCATTCTCCCTCACACACTGGAAGCATCAACATCTGCCCATCAGTGGGGACGTACTGCTTCTGAAGGTGCTGAACCAATGCAGCAGAGAAGATGAGCCACTGGGGGTGAGGAACAGCAAGAGGACAAGGATCTGGGAGAAGCTTTTAAAATCTAGATACGTTATTACTGGAAACTGATCTCAACTTTAAAAAAAAACAACTCAAAACTAAACAGATCATGTTGGGAGAAGATCAGCCCAAATCAATAAGCAGTGGAGGAAGGACCTACCCCCTTCTCACTCATGCAGATAGGAGCTATTTGGCTTCATGCTGGTCCTCTCTACACTCATCCAACTATGGTTCACTTCACCTAAAATCACCTTCTAGTTTGAGAATCCCATGGCCTGTTTCACTCACCTCCACAATCACCTTTGTTTTCAGCCCTGAAAAGCAAGTATTCGCCTTTCAACACCAAAAACCGAAATGTTGAGGCTTTTAAAAAATATCACACATTATTCCTATGGTAAATAAAAAACTGATTGCCTCTAGGTCCAGAGATAAGGTAATGCTAGTAAAGTGACAATTTGATTTAGGTCACTCATTCATGCATACACAACAGCTCAAACTGTTTTTGTATCCATGCATGTATTAAAGGTCTTGTGATTGATGAGAGAGCAAGATCTAATTGGTGTTTTAATAAATACATTCTGACTTGGTAATCTAGCTAGATTTATCATCAGAAAACGCCCTTGTCTAAATAAAACTACCAAGGTAAAGCTTAGGAACAATGAGAAATGCCATGTAAGTAATTTACTGTTGTTCTGGAATTGGTGGCGGGAGAATATGCAGTAGATTTATTTGGGTATAGGATTAAGTATCTTGAGTAAAAATCCATCAAGCAAACAAAACTAAAGGATGACTTGATAATCATTTAATTTGCTTTGAACTAGCCCATATGCACAGAGATAGTAGTCACCTGAACAATTATGGAGTCATGGAAATGTAACATCAGGTGTCAGGTACTGAAACAACCTAACATGACCTACTGTACAGTCAAGCTGCAGCCGCAGGTGGCAAGGGTATAGGGCTGGCCAAAAAACAAGAATTGTGTTTCATGAAATATGTCAAGATTTTAACATTTGGTTTCAGTCCACATCAGGATGAAACCAGGACCTTCAAAATATTTCATGAAAAGACAGATAGAGGGAGAGAACCAGCCCAGTGGTGAGGGCACTCACCTAGGATGTGGAAAACCCAGGTCTTAGTCCCTGCTCTGCCTGAGTCAGAATTCCCTACCCACAGTGCCATTCTGGGGTCTCTCTCTGTGTCTGGTTTGACCTGAAATTCCACCCTGGACTTGAGAAACCTTCCCAACAAAAATTTAATCAAAACTGATAACTTTTGATGAATCTGCATTTTCCCAGGAAAAACATTGCATCAGAAAAATTCCAATTGGCTCTACACGGGTGCAGCAGCATCTGTACCGTCAACCCCGCCTTCCTAAGTTGCCCTTCTCTCTTCCACGTTCTGCTATGGATTTGAGTACAGTGCTCTTCAATGAAGTCAACTGGGACTTTTCTATAAAAATCTGTGGCAGGATGTAGCCTCAATTTGGAAGACTGGAAGGGACCTTGAGAGGTCATCTAGTCCAGTCCCCTGCACTCATGGCAAGACTAAGTACTATCTAAAACCATCCTTGAGGTGTTTGTCTAACCTGCTTTTAAAAATCTCCAGTGATGGAGATTCCACAACCTCCCAGGGCAATTTATTCCAGTGCTTATCTACCCTGACAGTTAGGAAGTTTTTCCTAATGTCCAACCTGAAACTCCCTTGCTGCAATTTAAGCCTATTGCTTCTTGTCCTATCCTCAGAGGTTAAGGGGGACAATATTTCTCCCTCCTCCTTGTAACAATCTTTTATGTACAGTAGAACCTCAGAGTTACGAACACCAGAGATACGAACTGACCAGTCAACCACACACCTCATTTGGAACTGGAAGTACACAATCAGGCAACAGCAGAGAAACACACAAAAAAGCAAATACAGTACTGTGTTAAACATAAACTACTAAAAAAAATAAAGGCAAAGCAACATTTTTCTTCTGCATAGTAACCTTCAAAGCTGTATTAAGCCAATGTTCAGTTGTAAACTTTTGAAAGAAGAGCCATAACATTTTGTTCAGAGATAAGAACATTTCAGAGTTACGAACAACCTCCATTCCTCTGGTGTTTGTAACTCTGAGGTTCTACTGTACTTGAAAACTCTGAGGTTCTACTACACTGTCCCCTCTCAATCTTCTCTTCTGCAGACTAAACAAACCCATTTTTTTCATTCTTCCCTCACAGGTCATGTTTTCAAGACCTTTAATATTTTTTGTTGCTCTCCTCTGGACTTTGTCCAGTTTGTCCACATCTTTCCGGAAATGTGGTGCCCAAAACTGAACACAATACTCCAGATGAAGCCTAATCAGTGTGGAGGAGAGCAGAAGAACTACTTCTTGTGTCTTGCTTACAGCACTCCTGCTAATATATCCCAGAATGATGTTTGGCTTTTTTACAAGTGTTACACTGATAACTCATATTTAGCTTGTGATCCACTATGACCCCAGATCCCTTTTTGCAGTACTCCTCCCTAGGCAGTCATTTCCCATTTTGTGTGTGTTCAACTGATGGCTCCTTCCTAACTGGTGTACTTTACATTTGTCCTTATTGAATTGCATCCTATTTACTTCAGGCCATTTCTCCAGTTTGTCCAGATCATTTTGAATTTTAATCAACTATACAGAGCCCTTCTAAGTTGGATTCCATCCCATATCTATACTTATTTGTTCAAACTTTCCTTTCCATGGACACATGCTAGCTTGACATAAAAATCACCTGCACATGACTTCCTCAATCAACCGTGGTGGAGCACAACCCTATTGTAGGGCACCACGGGAGAGAATTTTAATTAGTGCTCTGTGTTGCCAACTCTAGCAGTTTTATCATGAGTCTCATGACATCTCTTAATGTCCCAGCTCCTGAAGTCAGGAGATTATGAGAATTTCAAATTTCATTTAAAAAAAAAAAGTAAGCCCTCATGATTGCGAGAAAAAGTACAAAAACATGAATACTAAAGGCTAAAATATCAAAAGGCAAATCAAAAGACACAAAATTGATTATTTTAAAATCTCCTTATTTTTAATCAAGACTCATGATTTTGAATGCTTGGGGGTTGGCACTGATAAGTTCTCAGTGAGCCAGATTCATTCAAGGAGCGAGGTGCAATATTATTTCATTTTTAAAATGCTAACGGCCAATTTTAAAAGTAAAATTTGGGCTGTGTTAATAGAGGGGTGAGAAGTCAATATGAAGGGAAATGTTATCGTTGTTATATATAGTTTTCAATGTTGCCACCTCTGAAGACAAACATGTGCACATCAAGACCAACTGAATATTTCAATTAAAATGTGGGGACTGAATTTGACAAGCTCTTCTACTTCATGTTAGCACAAAATCACAGGCACTTGGCCTCAGCCATTTAACAGTTGAGGTGTATTTCAGCGAAGAAGGAAGGGGACAGTTGTATCTGGATGTTGTTCCACAGTATCAATGCTTTTCCAAGACTGGCAGCTAATGTCACATTGACAGGGATGTGCTGCTTGCTTGTAGATACTGCCTGATTGTCGACACGCCATCCAGAGCTGGGAGAATTTTGTGTGCATGTGTGCATCCACAGAATATCCTTTAGCCTAGGAGAAGAATGTGTACTGAGCTAGAAGCCAAGAGACCATGAGTTCTTGTTTCACCTCTTCTACTGACTGGAGTTCATATTTCTGTGCAGTTCACAACCACAGCCTCTCACCTTCCTTCTTTCTCTTATCCTTCCAGGAGGCAGGTAAGTATTATTACCCACGTTTTACAAAACGAGTAAGAGACTGCACAATAGGACCCCCCTCTGATATATAACAGATCCAACTCTGAACCACATTGGATTTCAGAATGAATGTGTCAGTCTGTGTACATGGCTATGCTATCTGTAACCACTACTCTAGCCTCTAGGCCATACTGTTTCAAGAAACAGGAAGACAATCCAGGATTCCTGATATCCAACATCCCACTACTGTCTCACAAGTCTCTTGTAAAATGCATATATTGTCCCCCGCAATGGGCTGGCCCACATAGAGGATAACAGCCTACTTCTGCTACCAATTACTTCTTTTGCTCATGTAATTGAGTCTGTGCTGTCGATCTGGGCAGGGCCACCCAGAGGATTCAGGGTCCCCGTCACCGAATTTCCGCCAAAGACCCGGGGCAGAAGGGCCCCCCCACTGTGGGTCCTCGGGGCACTTTGGTGGCGGGTCCCGGAGCGGAAGGACCCCCCGCTGTCGAATTGCCACCAAAGACCCAAAGCGGAAGAAGCTCTGGGGGTCCGGGCCCCGCAAGAGTTTTCCAGGGTCCCAGGAGCAAGTGAAGGACCCCACTCCAGGGGCCCTGAAAAACTCTTGTGGGGGCCCCTGCATGGCCCGGGGCTTGGGTCCAACCCTATCTTGGAGACCCAGGCAAGAAAAAATACTGTGTGATCATGTAATTAAAAACTATCATAATGCATATGGGGCAAAATTAAGATTGAACATCTGAAGGCTTAACTTTGCAATTTTAAAGCTCTTTTAAACAGTGTGTGTGTGTGTGGGGGGGGGTGTTAATCCTCTAGGGAATATATAAATGCAAAAAACCCAAAGGCACACAAACTGACATTCAAGGGAGATAAATATTACCCCTAGTTAAATATGGGGAAGCTGCATCAACAGATACTCAACTTACCCAGGGTTACAAAGCAAACTAATGAGAGCTGGAAATAGAATTCAAGAATGCAAAAATTCTGATTTCCAGTCTCCATTCTAGCCACTACAACATATTGGGCTTCTAGGTGCTTTAGATTCATGATTGTGGAGTACTGATCGGATAGGAAATCATTTTTAATAGTAATCATAGGTATCACATATAACATACACGCAGACACAAATGTGATTTTGCAGCTGATGGTGCCCCTTTAAACTTCAAGCTTAACATTCAGCATTCATTGTGGACATTTACTTTTATTAACAAAGGCAACATGAGTGCTATCAGGAAGCCCTAGTTGTAGGAGAAAAAGATTGCAAATTAGTGACAGATGGTTACAATAATATGGGAATCTCTGTTTTGAATTTTTTTAAAATTAGGACTCATAAATTCAAAAGGACTCTAGAGATATGGAGTCATCATGTCAGCCCATGTTGTTCCAATTAATTGCAATCAATTGGTAATTGAGAGCTATTTAAAGACTTGCAGTTGAACTGAACATAATGTGAAACAGTTTCTTGGGGCTTTTTTCCACCATTAACGACACAAATGCAAAGAACTCCATTCCTTTCCTGCAAAGGAAAGAAAGAAAGGCTGACCTCCTGTATCTCTTTGGAAATATGCCGCAGACTCTTACAAGAAATGAAAAACCATTTTACTTTTACAGCCAGAGAAAAAGCAAGGATTAAAATAGTCCTCAATTAGAATTTTCCCAAGAGCATTGCTTGTGTAGCACCATGACGTGTTGAGCTGACAATTTGGAGCTCTAATATAGTGTTCAGACCTAGTAAAGAACGAATGCTTTGCAGCAGAAATATGGGCAGAAAGGATAAGGCTGAGTGTGTGTGTCACCCACTGGAAAGGCTTTGCACCTAATCCTGCAGTCCTTCATTTGGCAGAATTCCTATTGTGGTCAATGGGAAATTAGCTTGAGTAAACACTACAGGAAGGGGCCATTTGGGGAAATCGGCATGGTCAACAAAACATGTCATCAGCCATCAATAATAATCAAAATGTATAGATAGGCAAAGTAAGAAAAATGTTGCTTGAGAGCTTATTCAAGTTTGATTTAAGGATAGTTACTTTGTACATTTTGTCATCTGATGTTAATCATTTGCAGTTTAACAGTTACCAAGTTTAACTTTTGGAATCTCAACAGTTATTACATAATTATTGTCTGATCACACACCACCATTATCTGACCCCCAGCATTTCCCACACCTGGGAAAATGTAAATAGATACAAAATTTAAAAAATGCTTAAACCCCATAAGTTTGCACAACCTGTGAAAATCTAAATGGATAAAAAAGTTTAAAAAATGCTTTAAAAGGAACATAAAAATTATTGAAAAATAAAAATCAAATTTTGCCATGCCTCCTTGCACTCCACACTCATTTATGGTGCTACATAAATTATTAATAATTAATAACAATAGGCAATAAGCCATTATTACTGATACAAGTCACAGCTTGGAAAATGTGTGTGAGAGGGAGAGTTTTCTGCATTTTGTATTAAGATGTGAATGAGGGCTGCTGGAAAGACAGTCCTGGAGACACGTATACAGTGTTGTTGACAGTCCCTGAGATAGAAATTCTGTTCAAACCTAGATCAGGTAAAGGCTGGGTTTCCCCCTTGCCAATGCATCTCACCAACTGGGATAAGGAAATAGTTCAGCCTCCACGGTCCATTCACTTGCGGCTAGATCCACAAAGGGATTTAGGCATCCAACTGCCACTTTAGGTGCCTAAATCCAGAATGCATATCCTCAGAACTGCTCAGCTGCTGCCTAAACCTGTAGATACCTAAATTCCCTAGGCACCTAAGTTTCCACTGGTAAAGCCCCCTGTGTGCCTAAATTTCTTCTGGGCATGCACACAGCTGCCTAAGTACTGATACCCAGCACTTAGCCCACTTAAGACCTGGTGATATTCATAAACTAGGCATTCCCCTGCCTAATTTGCCTGGAGGGCCCAATCCAGTAGGTGTGCTCACAATGAAAAGCACAGGAGAAGGTGGCATTGCTACCATCTCCCTTTTACTCAATAGAACAGTGGCTAGAGCAGTCACCGAGGATGTGGCAGACCCCGGTTCAAATCCCTTCCCTTCTTGATGTGGCTCATTAGAGACAGTAGTTTTTGTGATATGATTATGAATACCTGTCCAGTAGGAACAGGACTGACTGAACCACCTCATTTCACATGGGCCCTTAACAGCCTTCAGATGGTAACAGTTACAGAACCCATTGTAATGGCTGCTGTAGTATCTTCTAAGATTTGTGTAGGAAAATATCAGGGAGGAGGAAGCTATGTATATTAAGCACTGTCACACAGGTAATGAAAAAGTTTTTACCATCTACCTATATGTAATAACAGACAATTAGTTCATTAACAGTAGTCCTTTCTGCCTAAGTCCAGCTCAATTTGCTATAGATTCCCTTCTGCAGTCTAGGACAGCACGGATGCTCTTGGCAGAGCTCAGGGAAACAGGTGTTTTCTTGATTATCAACAGCAATGTGATGTATGCCGTTATTATGAAATGAGATGAACCATAACGTGTGCATCTGGATCGTGCTACAATAAGAGGGTAGAAGAATCCCAGAGTTCAGCAAATCAGGAAGAAATGTCCCCGCTACTGGTAAATGAACATTTTCCGAGAAGACTATTGATAGCAATTGGGGGCAGGAGAAGTTGTTTAAAGAAAACAATTACTTTGGAAATCACTGTCTTTTTCTTGATTAAAACCATTACTAATCCCCTAATTGCTAGGATTTGGTTTTCTTTTAGCTTTATTTTAAATAATCTAATGTCCTTTGCTTACCATAAATATTGCACAAAGAGAGGAACTAACCAACGGCATCCAATGATGGGGAAACATCGATTACAAACCTAGAAGCATGGCTTGTGACTATAACATTTATTGACCAAACAGGGTGTACTCTGCTTCATTTTCCCTGATTGATCTGAGACATCATTTTTACATCCTCGGGAGTCATCCTTGAGTGGTGTCATGAATTATTTCCATAGTTATCAGGAGTTAACATCACAACAGACTCATGATTTACTGCATAGCATGGCTAGCCTTGTTTGCAATGCATTTACCGCATACTGCCTGCTTAGCATCACACAGAGTCCTTTGTGGTATTTCCCTCTGACAGCGGGCACTAATAAATAACTCGTTCTTTTCAGTAACAGTGCTTTTTCAATAGCATCAAACCAAGCCTCGTTTGTCATAAATGACTTCTTAACAATAACGTTGTGTGGCACTGGCAAATCGGCCAATTGATCGCAAGCATATGGAAGTGTCAGGTGTATGCATCCGGCACCATCAACAACATCCCATAGAAACATGGGTGGTGGTAACTCATCAATTCTTACTGAGCTGGCCCTGCTATTCAGTGTCACACTGTGCTGTACAGCAGGCGTCTTCCTTTTGTTCTCCATACATTTCAAATCAATTGTATCTAGAGAGACATTTTCGTTACAAAGAAAATCAAAAAGTGAAAGGATGTTATATAAGGAGGAGTCCTGCAGGGCGGACTCCAGAAGGAATATTACTTGTTAATTGAGTGTTTTGAGCATGACTCTTACAAACTGTAACACAAAGCCAACCTCACCAAGCAGAGAGGGGAAGAATTCTGAGGTTCCATCAGGTTCTGGTGGATGCGGCCAATGGGCCTGCATCTGGGGAGTTGTGTTGATGGGAACTCTGGGTACCCCCGGCCTTAGATGCAGGTGGTCATTTTGTACAAGCTGTTTGCAGCACAGCTTTGCCTAGAACACAGCTGGGTCTGCCCATTCTTGGGGAAGAGTCTGGCCAGGTCTTTCTGAAAGCTTTTACATCCTTTTGCTACGTCCCCCATAAAAAAGCTGCCTGCTATACAGAGATAAACTGGGTTTATGTGTGAGAAACACTCTTCACCACAGGGAGACTGAAAGAAGGCTGTGATTTAAATTCTGTATCTTTTGGTTTAATGTTGTTTACTTCTTCTTGTAAGTGGTGTACTGAACTTTAACAATAAATGATTGGTTTATCAGCCTTAACTTCTGGAGCAGCAATTCTGCATCATATAAACCCATGCGGTAAGAGACCCTCCGCATACTGCGTTATTAAAAAAAGAAATCCAGCAGTTCTTTTTAAACATTTTAGTACCGGCATCAAGACCAATTAAGTGATCAAATGTCTGAGCAATTTTAACCACTCTGTTCCAGAAAAACAAGGCTTTCGGGTACATTGAGGGTGGCATTGCTGCTGATGCAGGCAATCTGACAAGGAGAGGAAATGCAAAAGCCCTGCTCGTTTTCTTTCACACAAAGCAGGTCTCTATGTAGGTCAGTCAGAAGCTCTTTCCAACGCAGCGAGTTAACGTGAACACGTTGCTTTTGCTATAACTGGCTGCTTTTCTATTTTTGCAAAGTATAAAAAATGAATGTAGGAAATCAAGCAAAGTCTCATCTCCCTTGTAAATGCTGTTTTAAAGAGAGTGTTGTGGGCAGAAGGGAAAGCAGAATTGGGCCCTGTGAGTAGTATTTCCATTAAATGAATCAGGAATACGTGTGAGCCTGATCTGTGGGAGTAAATCCAAGTGGGATCTGGAGTAAATGACATTTAAAAAAACAAAACAAAATATCCAGGCCCAAGTGACGGAAAGGATGCTCTGGAACAACATGAATCAGAAAAAGTGCTGACTGGAAGATGATGCAGACAGATTCATTTACATGAACAGTCTCAAGTCTCTCTAACCCCTCCATGGCCAGAAAAAGCAAAACAGCCAAAGAGGCATGTGTGACTTGGCTGATTTTCAGATGAATGGCTTGGCTGGGCACAGAAGCCAGATCTCTAGACACATGCTAAGTGCAAGGTTACAAATCTTTTCAGCTGAGTAAAGATCAGAGTCACTAACAGGTCTCTCCTCCCTCTAAACAGCATTTGCAGGCTCGGGATCCCTTGGTTTTCTGCATTCAGATTTTATACCTTGCATCAAATAGAAAATAAATAAATAACTCAAAACCTCAGCGCAACCAACATTCCCATTGTTATTGCTGCTTGCTGTATGGGGCGGGAGGTTGAGGGAAATCGCCTGGCGTCCTATTTTGAGCAGCCAGACACCAGGGCGATTAGAAGAGCACAGCAAGGCACGCTGCGCATCAGAGAGGCTTTGAAAACCAGTTACATGACCGGCCAGGCTTCGGTGTGACAGTTGTGTGTGTTTCTCCTTGATGCAAACCCGCCCCCTTTGTTGATTTTAATTCCCTGTAAGCCAGCCACACTCCCCCCTTCAAAATAAAGTAACTATCATTTTGAAACCATGCATTTTTTCTTTATTAATTAAAAAGAAATGAGATAATGGACAATGTAGCCCAGGTGGGGTGGGGGAGGAGGGAAGGACAAGGCCACGTTGCTTATTGTAGCCACACTAAAAATCAAACTGGATGACAGCCTTCTGTTGCTTGGGCCATCCTCTGGAGTGGAGTGGCTGGGTGCCCAGAGTCTCCCCGACCACACACTCACATTCTTGGGCGTCTGGGTGAGGAGGCTATGGAACATGAGGAGGAGGGTAGGCGGTTATACAGTGGATGCAGCTGAGGTCTGTGATTAGGACAAACAGTGCATTACTGGCTGTTGGTAGTGACTTCACATATCACCCTCTCGGTGCACTATTATGTAGACATCAGACCAGGAGATCCATATAAACCTCTATACAACCCTTATGCCCTCTGCCAGATAGCACCAAGGGGTCCCTGGGTCTCCACCGGGGCACAGAATCCTGGGCAGACTCATTCCCTGATGCTCTCACTCAATTACCTTGAGCTCCCTATTGTAGCTGTACCTTTCTCCAGGGAGGTATCAGCCAACAGATCCACGCAGCTTCCTGACTCCAGCCAGGCTTCTCTCACTGCATGACAGCCAGAGATCTGCTCTTCTTCCTAACCAAGCCATAACTGAGCCAGGTTCAGCTCTTTTAACTCCTCCCTCTAGTGTACCAGGATGTACTGGGTGAGACTGATTGCACCTACAAGATCTCATTAGCCCCTTCAGGGCTATCATTCCCTTTCTTGGGTTTCCCAGTGTGTCCTGTTTACTCTGTGTGTATTTGGGGTCGGGCACATCTGTATTTTGAGTTTTGTATGGCATTGAGCAGCGTGTCAGCACTTAAGTAATAATAAAGAGCCAGAAATCTTGGAAAGAAGCATGTTCTTATGGGGGTGTTCAATCCATTTGTGCTGCCTTAACAGGTTCTGATCATGTGAATGAGGTATATCAAAAACTGTGGACATTAATTCAGGCCTCTGAATCTTTTAATGCAGTTCAACTAAGTCCCTGTCTTGGTGGGAAGTGTGTGTAGGGTCGGGAATACTGGTACTCGAGTTGTCTCCTAGTTGTAACTGTAATTGTCACTCAGCTCAAGCAAATGATTTACTTATTCCAGTAGTTCACATATCAGCACTTGGAGGTCCTATATTGTTCTCATGGGTCATTAGCTGTTCCTGTTCACTTTAGAGAGATCATCTGTGGTCACAAAATGATTCGTTCATACGGCAAACTGTCATCCACCTCAATCCATATGACAGGCAACTTATCCTTAGTGGATACAATGCCCCCCTTCCAGCCAGACACTCCCAATAAATTACAGTAAGGAAGGCGCCCCGCTGGATGGCAGGTAATTTACATAATGTCACCAATTCATCCAGCACGGAAAGGCTATGGAAAGGAGCTTACTGACATATTGTCTGACATTGTCATGATCCATGAGTGGCAGAAAATAGACACCCTGTAAGCAGGCAGAGTTCCATCTGGCAAGGAGTTGGCTTTAAAGAGTGGCAGTGTAAAATGACAGATAGCAATAGAAACTAGAAAGTCAGATTGGAAAATTAGTTTTCCCAGTTTCACATCTGCACAACGGGGGCAGCTGCCAATCACTGCCTCCAGAGGGAGGCTTATCTGGGTTCCCGACCACGTGCAAAGTCATGTTCCTCTCACTTAAAAAACAGCATGAAAAAAATGAATCAGTCTGTTAGAGAGCTTCAAACAAATGTGGGGATGAGAAACAAGCTGTTGCAAATTGGCACAGAGAATGCAAAAAATTAATGTGAAATGAAAGCTGCATTTTCCAATAAAATAAAGCAGTCACTTAACTCTTCTTTCTTTCGCAACGCTGCAAAGCACTTAAACACTTGAAGAGGTGCCTGAAGGGAATGTAAATGGTACATGAGGCACATACGTTTTGCAGGGGCGAGTAAAAAAAAATGGGTGGCTCAAGTAAGTAATTTATTTTCAATAATCCCGACAAGTCCTTCACATCATAAAGCATCAGCAACATAATGTGATCAGGGCACAGGTCAACCTGTCAGGCCACACTCTTTGCTTTAGTGTGAATTGGGGGGGTGGGGGGGGAGAGGGCGGGGAGGGAATCTATCTACAAATTGGATGTGTAGTGTCAGGTTTCACTGTACTGGCTTGCCCAGTGTTCTTTAACACTGAGTTAGAGGGATCACTCTAAGGGTAAGAAACCCATATCCAGGGCACTTCAGTCTTTGGGCTCTCTGTCAAAACTCACAAAGACACCAGTTACAATGAGACTGGGCTGAGACCTTCAAGTGAGTTCTCATAATACGTCACCAAAGCAATGGCTGTCAGCTGCTAATAACCCAGATTTGCTTCTGAACTTGTGATCTCTCTCACATGTCCTCTCTTATATTTTTAAGACTCCTGCTACTCATCCATCCATCCATCCACTTGTAGTAGGAAGAAAGCCAGAGACATAAGCCCTTGCATCAGAGGCCTGGTGTAAGGCCTGAGGCCTCAACTAAAGTAGTGGTCAAGCCTTGCTAATATAAAAGCAAAAGTTAGCAACAGACAGGCTGTGAGCTCACAGAACCTGGCAAAAACAGGGCTGGTATTGCAAAAACACACATATTCCTAAGAAAGGCTACGCACAGGAAACTCACGCAAACACATTCCAGAAGGATGGTACCAGAATACCCCAATATGAGGTATGGTACAAACACACCCACCCCAAAGGTAATGAGGACATACTGAGCCCTCGTAAAGATAAGGTCAGGGTGACAGTGTGATGGATAGAGATGTTCTGACTGAACGTGTACAAGGTAATGGGTGGTAACAACCCACATCAGGGGGCAGTAACTATCCACCTCAGAGGGGCAATATTTAACTTTTTCGATTGATGTATAAAATGAAGCCTCAAAGGGGAATGGAAAGTCCCACCATTCACTGAGCTAGTCCATTGTTATGGGCATACACGTATTAGTGGTCCGAGAGAGTCTGCAGGATACTAGTACCGTACTTCATTGACAATAAACCTGGCCGGGTGCCTTTGTACCTTAACAGATCTTGTGGTCACTGGGCGGTTTACTCAAGGTCTGTTCTGCCAGCTGCCTGCCCAGAGCTGGGATTGCACACAGAGGGAACACACGTAACCAAACATCTGACAACACCGCCGTAGTTATGAGTAGCCAATCACAGACACTCTTCAACTCAAGCCAGAAGGAAATCCAAGTTCGGGGCCTCTGGTACCCAGAACACTCCATAAATGGAAGATGGAGCTGTGGAGAGGGCTGACTATGGTGGAGGGAAGGCAACTCCCACCAGCAACATGTAACAAGAGTTCTGGATACTTACCTTCCCACTCTCTGGAAGGGACGGGTAGAACAAACAGACTTTGCCATAGCTATCCCCTACTTCCCACCAACAGACAGTCTCTCTTATTTCTTACTAGTGTACTGTGGTTGGTCTTTTAGTGTGTTGTGCCTCTGCTGTACTTTAGGCCTTTCAGTTAAATGGACATGTTGACTTTCTGGACTTTGACCTAATTAAAAATTATTTCTGAACAGTTGATTATTTGGATGTCGACAAGAATCTATTGCTGCATGACTGCAAGAATTTTTCTAATGTTTACAACTTGCACCAACAGAAACACAGTAATAAAGCCACCTTTGGGTGATTAAAAACCCTTGAGGAAGGGCACATTCTGGCATTGAAGGAGGTACACAAGAATGCAACTGCACATGGCTGCCATTTAATGGCGTTATTTAGTCTTATTACATTAATTCCCATAGGAACTGATTCGTCCTATATATGCAGTACTTCAAAAGCTATGTGAAATGTTTCAGTGAAACCAAATGAAACACACATCATTTTCCAGGTTGTATTTATTTTCATATAAATTCAGACCATGTTCACCAAGGGACAGATTTTGCCACTCTTATTCATGTCAGTAACTGAGATGAATAGAATTACTAGAGGGGTAATGTGCTACCTCAAATACGATCCGGGTGGCAAGATCTGGCCCTAAGTTTTGAGAATACATGAGTCCAGTTTCAAATGAAACTATGAATTAGCGTATGGCTTTGTATCAAAGACCTAATCCAAAGTCCATTGAAAATCAATGGGAGTCTCCTAATTAACTTTAATGCAGTTTAATTTTAGATCAGGCCCCAAAACCATGTGAAATTCATGACACGGCTTCAATGTGAAATCAGATTACAATTGACTGCTTCAGCTGGAGTTTTTCAGGTAATTGAAACCTGAAATTCAAAATGAAACTGGGGGGAGTGTGAACCATAGGATCTAACCCAAAGAAACTAAAATACTTTCATGAACTAATGTAAAGGGAAAATATGGCTCTAAAGATTTCCAGTATTCATTACAATGTTTTGTGCTGGGAGGGAGATTTTTCCTCTCTGTATAAATATATATCATTCACATTAACAATCGCAGGATGTGTGCTCATGCATGCAGAAGCACACACAGAGGGAAGACTAGGCCCCTGTGTCATAAGTATTAGGAATTAGGACTGAGATTCTCTGGAAATGTTATGCAGCGGGAGCTTGTACAGTCCCTGCCTGCACTGTGCATGTACCTAGCACAGCCATAAATAACAAATTTGCTTACAATGTCCAAATAAGTAAATGAAGAATCAGATATGACAATTCAAACACCTCATAAACATGACCTTTTCATTAGTCTGCATTTTGATTGGCTGCTTATTCCAGCTTTCCCTTAGGTGATAACCAGAGTACACAGGGAATGGGCCACAAGTCAAATTACAAAAATACTGAAAAGGTCAGAGTAGTACAGCTTGCTGTTATCTTTCACTGAGCTGATGCTGCATGAACGTTCTCCTATCTTACTGATCATGACAGTGAGCAGGAAATCTTAATGCAGTGACTCGTTCTAGTGGCTGTTTTTGGAATGGTACACAGAGTGGCCCTCTTTGGAGTGTTCCATTGCTGGAAGAATTGGTGTTGGGGCTTTTTGTATATTACTTTAAAATACCTTTATTTGTATATGTGGGGCCAGATCCTCTGGTCTGGCCAAACTGGGCTTAGCATAAGACCTAGGGATGCCACCTTTACACTGCCCCAGTCCTGAGGTGGACCTGGAGCCAGGCTGATCCCCACAGTGACAGTAGACTCACAGCCCCAAAGGGCTCTTCCAGCAGTTGGGTCACTGGGATACAGAGACACCCTGACCATACCCTAGAAAAACTCCTTTCACCTAGGAATTCCCCCTTCAACAGTGTCTGGGGGAAGGATGACAGAACAGCCATTACAGACCTCTTTGCTCCTGGAATTAATCTCAAGGGAAATGGAAGATGCCAGAGACAGGCTGAAACTGTAAAGGGAAATGAGGAGACTTTAGACGCTGGGAACTGGAACAACGGGGGTTATGTCATTTCCAAATTTAGCTTTGTAGATTTAAGAGCTGACCCTTTCTGGAGATTCAGAAACTGGGTCCTATATATATATGAAACAGGGGAGTTCATGAGAGCTGCAAAAGGTCAGGTGCATGCCACAGTATGATCTCATTTTAAATTATCTTCTATTTCCACCTTATCTTCCTTTGTGAACCCCTCAAAATTCTCCTCTTCTGTAATGCCCATAGAAAACTGATCTGTAGGCATCTGATAATGGCTACGCAGGTGATGAATCTGATTGCTGCTACTGATTGGCTAAGAATTAAGCACACGGTAAACCTTTGCTAAAACATCCTATTATTCCCCTCGCCACATCCTCTCCCTCTCCATCTAACTTTTAGTCTCATACACCTCTAATGTCTTGCCTTTTAAACTGTAAGTAAGAACAGTTCCGTGCTTAAAGCAATGGGGTCCCGATCCAGTGGATGCCTCTGGATGCTCCTGTAATATACATGATAATAATAATAATAATAATAATAATCTTTTCCAATTAAAATTCAAGTTTGCAATGCAGAATTCCAATGACCACCTGTTCTGTAACTAACCAGTGACAATCTAATGGCCTACATAGCTTCCCAAGAGAAGGCCCCATGCCTGGACTGTGCATCAAAAGCATCAAAGACAGAACATTTTCAAGTGGCATTACTGCAAACACATCCCTGAAAGAGTTAATTCTTTCATTGTCAGTCATCTTCATCAAAATCATGTCTGTGGACATCGTGGAGATTAAAAATATACACAATGCCCCACTTATCCCCAGACCTTTAATCTGAAAATAAGTGAGAACCCTACCAAGTGGATTTCTAACTGTTCTGCATTGGATTTTCAACTTTTACTTGACTGGCCTGTCTCACATTTAATGCATAAATACAGTATCAGACATTCCCATGAGTAAAATAGATGCACATTTAAACTACAATGCCATGTCTGGCCACTGTACTTAGAAACTAAGCCTAGGAGAAACCTTTGGTGACAAAGTGACCCTTCAGAAAAAAAGATTAAAATATCCAAATATATAAAAATGAATCACCGCTCTTTATAAGGGAGAATCTCTGCACTCCCCACTGTCTGCTGCTTCCCTCCACTCCACACCCATTAACTTAGGTTCTACCTCCTGGTTTTTCCTCCCTGGGTTATTTTCTTATGAATGTCCTCTCTTGGACCACTAGGTGCCATCAGTGCATGCTCACCCGGTGCTACCTACAAAGACTGTAAAACCAAACTAGTTTGGTGGAAAGGCTGAATACAGTTTTTTGCAGGCAGGTCTGTCTGTGTTAGATTAGAAGCAGTAGCTTTTCACTAACAAATGCTTCTTGACTGAAAAATTCTCTCGTTCACATATATTAAGGTTTTATAAATAGGGCCCTACCAAATTCACAGCCATGGAAAAACGCTTTGCGGACCATGAAATCTGTTCTCCCCCCTGTGAAATCTGGTCTTTTGTGTGCTTTTACCCTATACTATACAGATTTCACAGGGGAGACCAGCGTTTCTCAAATTGGGGGGCCTGACCCAAAAGGGGTTTGTTGAGGGGGGAGTCACAAGGTTATTTTAGGGGGGGGAGGGGTCACGGTATTGCCACCCTTACTTCTGCACTGCCTTCAGAGCTGGGTGGCCAAAGAGTGGTGACTACTAACTGAGGGCCCAGCTCTGCAGACAGCAGCGCAGAAGGAAGGGTGGCAATACCATACTATGCCATCCTTCCTTCTGCACTGCTGCTGGCAGCACCTCCACTCTCCAGCTGCCCAGCTCTAAAGGCAGCGCTGCTGCCAGCAGCACAGAAGTAAGAGTAGCAGTACCACAACCCCCCCACAACTCCTTTTTGTGTCAGGACCCCTACAATTATAACATCAGGCAAGAAATTTCAGATTTGAATCGCTGAAATCATGAAATTAACTACTTTTTAAATCCTCTGATCATGAAATGTACCAAAATGGACCATGAATTTGGTAGAGCCCTATTTATAAAATATTAAAATGTGGGTAATTATTTAGCTGCAGTGATAAATGGGCTGTACCATTACTCTTGGTAAAAATCGAATACTGTCTGACGATTGCGATTACAGACTAGATATTTCAATTTCAGTCCCGATGCACATCTCTCATTGTTATTTAAATCTTCTATATTACTCTTACAGGGCAGGTCTCCTTTAGGCCTGAAGAACCTGTGATAACAACAGGCATATTACCATTACATAAACTCTGTCCTTACATCTTCATTTCGTGTTTAGCCCAATGAAAATCATTTAATCTCTTTTTGTAATCTGAAAATGCATGAGCTGTTGTTCATTAATCACAGTTTATTTCATTTCTTTTGCCACAGGCATCATGGTAACATATTCAGTAGCAGCGTGGGAAAAATGCTGCAATTTCAGGCAAAACTTTGGGCAGTAAAACCAAAAGTGCCCACAAAACTCCATCTTGATTGGCGTTACTCTCTCAATAACATCCAGCATTGAGACCCACAAAATGAAATCTGTTTTAGCAGATACATTGATGAAAGAAACTGAAGGGATATCTATGTATCCAGCTCCTTTATACTCCATGAATGCCTTCATACTTTCCAGTCTTACTGCACAGAGCAGTAAAATCCTGGGGTGGGTGGGGAGGGGAGAGGAGATATTTTCTTGGGCTATAATTGTAGCATTAGAACAAAGATCGATTGCCCAACATTAAGAAACCATCTAATGTTACAGTACGAAATACTTTATTTTTTCTTTCAAGAAGAGAGATGGATTCCTTGGCTTCATTCACTGTAGCTGTTCAATACTGGGATGGAATATGATTCTCGAGTGAGCTTCCCTGCAGGTACACTCAATTCCTTGGTGGGAACTAAGTGCAGGTTATGTGAGGGCATAGGAAGGGAAAGGAAATCTGTAAAGCCCTGCCACTCTCCTAGCCAACTACTGCGGGAGGAGCAAAGCTCAGTTGATAGTACTGGGCACTGTGCATACCTGCCAATGTTTTGAAAAGTTTTGCAAGGGACAAAAGTCCAATTAGGTGGGAGTTCTGCGGTACAGGGTTACCAGCACCTGGTGAGTTTTGTGTACATACCAGAGAGGCTTAAGATTTACCTAGAACTTTATAACATTGACCCCATGCCTAGGCTATGACAGCGCAACTCCAGATGGGTTTTAGCAAAGGCAGCTTTATGTCACTTATTCTCCGATCAATCCTGGGGCAGGTACGGACCAGGAGAGGACCCAGGGTTTAGATGTTAAGCTCTTTATACCAGGCCCTGACTTTTCATTATGCATGAGTGTACACTGCCTATCCCAACAGGGCCCTGACCCCTGATGGGGGCCTTTATGCACTACTGCAATAAAAATCATTAATAATGTAGAGCAGCCTCAGGGCTGAGAGTCCCTTAAATTATTTCAAAACTTTTTTTTTCACTGAATGTGCGTTTTAACGGAAAACAAGCATCAGTGTCTAGGAAACAGACTAGTTCAAACAGAATCCGCGGGCATGGAGCAGAGAATTCAGCAGAGCTGTTAGTGTGTTCTTGTTAGACTCCGAATACCCCATAGAACACCATTAGCAATGGGATTCTTTCATAGACAGTTAGGATGAAAAGTAATTACAAAGGATGGCTTCACAGATGCTATCTATCGTGTCTGGAGAAGAGAAGAAAAATGATCTCTAGCAGGTCCTTCTGGTTATCCACAGAGAGGCCATTGTCTAGGAAAGTAGGTCACGTTTGACATATCAACTAGCATATTTTAACTGACACAGTTTTAAACTAGTGAGGACAGTAAAATATTTCAAGTGGTCAAGATCAACATAAGGCTACCCCTTAGGGCTAGCATTTTTAAACACAATCTATTTTCCTTATCTAGATGTGGTTACCCAAGGCCTGACTGTATTTTGTGTCTTGTGGGGGTACTGAGCTGAGCATTTTTTCTGGCACTTAACAAATCGTTAATTAATAGCAATACTAATAAATGGTCATCCTGATTAAAAGGGACTAGCAACTACAGAAGTGAGGCAAAGCAAGTTACTGCGCTGTTATCTGAGTCTAGCAGGGTCAGCAATATTAACTGCATATTCTACATTCGTTCTGTGACTGGAGATGACACTGCACATGTGGAACAACCACTATGTACCACAGAGATTCACAGTATGGAGAAATCTTTAGTTTCTAAACTGATTTCCGTGCGTAACTGAAACATCTCATATCATTGAGAGACTGGTCCATAGAAAATCAGTTCTTGTAATTGACATTTTGCATCCGTTGTATTTTCCACTGCGCTCCCCTCAACCAGATAGACAGGATATGTACCTATATTTTGCATTACTCTGATTTTAGCTATTTATCCAAACGTCCTTTATTTCCTCCCTGCTTTAAACTCAATCTGACCTCTTGGCATCAGGAAAGGCACAACAAAACCACTTGGGACTAGGAGATAACTGAACTGAGCCCAGGGCTGGTAAATATTCACGTGATTTTAAATTTCCATTTTATGTTGCTTACGCCTCTCTTTAATGAAAGACTTACAGCCTCCACTTGACTGGAAAACATCCCATAATAAAGCTATGTAGGCTATCGTATAGTACAAATCTCCTGAGAAAATAATGCAGTTTTAGTAAGGCAGGGGTTTCAGCTGCTCTAATCATTCTAATTACTTGAGAATGTTTCCTTCTTCCCCTTGCATCCTCTAGGGCCTTTTTGCCTTCAGATCAGCTATAGAAACAAAGTAATTTAGCCAAGTAAAAAGCTTATTAACACATGATGCAGTTCACTGGCACAGGAAAACTGCATTGCATCCCACCCACTCCTCAAACAGGTAGACCTCAATATTACAAAGGGGCTTTGTCTGGCACAGAATAACTCAAATACGGTCAAAGAAGGCAGAAGGCAGAAGTTCTGTGTGTGAAGGGAAGTTATAATGTACAGGGTGGAAGAAGCCAGTTCAATTCCAAGATCAACTCAGGAGTCACAGCGACAGCAGGCAATTTTGTAAATCCTGAGCTATTAATTAAGAGTCCTCAGATTATTTTTGCTTTCCTGAGGACCTTTTGTTTCGTTAAGTTGCCAGGCACCACTGAACATGGGAATAGCTGCGGATGCCTATTAGTACTCAAGGTGCAACTTTTGCACTTAAAAAAATCCTTCAGCTATCTCCGTTTATTATTATTATTTATAATTGTTATTTATTTTTCTTAATACAGCAAAATACCAGATTCATCATCATAGATATTAGTAAACAAAGAGGGTTGGGATGAAGGGAACGACATACCTATTTTCAGGGTTTACCTTAATCATAGACTTCTTAAAAAGTCAGCCTAAATTGCTTTGAATTTTTCGGGCACTCCCTTTTGGCAGAATGCCAGTTCTTCATTAGCTGCAAGATCAGCCATATCACTGAGCCAGGCATCAATATTTGGTGGGGATCGACTTTTCCATTTTTGCAGGATTAATTTTTTAGCAAACAAAGTGGCACATTGGAACCAGGCCACCTTGTTACCAGTAATCTCTATGTGTCAGGAATATGTCCAAGAGTAAAATTTAAGGGGAAGGGCTCCAATTTAGCATCCAATATCACATTGGTCCTTTGACCCACCTCATACCAGAAACTCTTGATATAGTGGCACTCCCAAAACAGATGAGCCAATATAGCACCAAGGGAGTTACACTTCCTACAGCAGTCAGCATTTATAAGCCCTCTTTACCATTAGCCTATGTGGAGACAAATATATTCACAAAAGCATCTTTCTCTGATCTAAAGTTGCTTTAACATTAGATACATTTGTATTCAATTGGGTCAGAGATAGTAGTGTATCCAAATCCCTAGTCCAAACAACTCACAAATTATCAATCTATGGCAGAGTTTTTTGGGCCAGAAAATCATAAAAAGATACCATTGGCCCATAAATCCAAGAAGTTTCTTTTAAAATAAGAAAAGTGCTGGAGGTTCTGGAGCTCCCAGTGTATCTAGTCCAAATACATTCATAAGTAAATGCATTAACTGGAGTGGTTTCCATGCTCCGGAGCAGGGAAAGCCAAATTGTTGCTGAAGATCTACAAATGCTTCAAATTTATCATTGTCAATTAGCTGCATCACAGTCATAATTCCTCCGTCTATCCAAACCCTCCACATCAAGGTTTTGTCACTGATTTTCAGGATGAAATTGCCTCAGAGGACTGCCTCTGCATGGAAAAATGGATGGAAGCAGAACTTTTTAGCCAAGTTTGACCAACCTTGCCTCAGCTGTTATTGTGAGAACTCGGGAGCCATCCACTCTATAATAATTTGATCCTACAATGCCTGAAAAGGGGTGAGTGTATACCAATTCTTATTCAATCTGAACCCAAGGTGGGGTCTGTGGGGTCATATCTAATAGCCACAAAGATGCCTGGCTTAACAAAAGGGAGATCTGTTAATTTTCCAAGTTGGGAAAATGAAATCCTCCCAGAGATAGGCGGAGCTGTAATTTGTTCAGCGACAATCTAGGTTTCTTACCTCAGCCCTGAAGGAATGTTCTGAAAATATTGTTGAATTTCTTAAAACGTTTACAGAACAGAAACAAGGAGACCCCTCAGGACATACAAAATTCTGGGAAGGACATTCATTTTCAGTATATTAATTTTGCCCCACAAATTGGAGGATGCTTTTTGATAAACAATCCAGACTTATTTTAGGTCAAACTCTGACGTCCATCCTTCGGCAAAACTCTCTTTGGGCTATGGCCTTAATTTGGGCTAAATTACTCAATTCTTATTTCATCTTTGTTAGGGTAAAACACCCAATGGTCCAATTCTGTTCTCAGATAAAAACAAGAGGAACCTCACTGAAGTCAACACAGGGATTTCAGGATTTGGCACAGAGACAATCTGAAAAATGGCATGGTTGCCTTTAGAGTCAACAAAGCCTCTGAGATAGAACAAATGTAAGTCTTCACATTAATGTGCTTTCTCTCTACTGAATCGACCTTTAAAATCAACCATTTGGGGAGTGAATTTAGCGAGAGTTTTAGAGGCTTGAAATCAAGGGCAAGTAGAGAGGGATGTTGGTTTGTGTTTGTACAATAGGAATAAAGAATGACTTCTAGGGACTGGGATGAGACACCCTGTTTCATTCTAGTTGTGACCTACGTCAGGATTTAAACCCAGAAATAAAAGGCTAGTGCAATAATCCATCAGCCGCCATGCTAGTTACTAACTATAATTAAACACATGGGGCCAGATTCTGTAAACATAGAAGCTTGACAGAAAACCAAAAAGGGAAGGCTGGCTGGATGTTGTTTATCTTGTTCTAACTATCCACAAAGCCCACAGAGAAGACATTCCACAGACCCTCTGTAACAGGAGTCACAGTGGACCAAATTTCAGGGCAGAGGCTAAGAGTCAGAGTCATAGCCATCAAATTGGTCCATGTACACCTGAAGCCAGCAATGGTATCTAGACATCCCATCCCTCTGCAGTTATCTCCTATGCTGGACAGGATGAATCTGTAGGGGCTTTGCATGAGGCCACAGCTGGCCAGAATATGCCCATATATTTGTGCAGCCAAATGCTGTGGTTCCAGAATATGACGTACTTGCTCTGATGCTTGCTTTATATACTTCACTGCAACCATCCCAAGGTGATCACTTCATGCTAGATTACCTTTTATAATATTCACTACAGAGGGGACACCAGTTAATTGTACCATTATCATGTGACAACACAATGCCATAAAAGTATATCGCAGTGAGAAAATGTGAACACAGACATTATTCTCAAGGAAATAATGACTGGCAGTCATTACAGGGGCAACAGCTGTCACAAGCTCTGGTGGGAAACTGCATGAGATCATAGGATGGATTTTCAGATTAATCTGTAGTCAATGCATAGGGTTCAAAGTCATTTTTTTAACAGCAGTAAAGCAAGTGACCTTGGAATCATGGAATTGTAGGACTGGAAGGGACCTCGAGATGTCATCCAGTACAGTACTCGCCCACCTGCTGCTCGCCTCCTCACCCCCACTCGCCAGACCCTTTCCCCGCCCACCACAGATCCCCACCATCACCTGCTGTGCAGCTGGCTCACTACTCGCCTCCTCATCCTGCAACCTTTCCCCTTTTCACCTTAAAACATTAATAACATTCCCCAGTGGAACTGAACAGGCAACAGGTATAGCTCAATTGCCAGATAGAGTCTCCTCTGCGTGGCCGGGCATTCGGTGTATGCTGTATAGAGAGAGACGGAAAGCCGGGCAGCCTGTGCCAACCTGAAGCCTAATCTCTCCTTTTGAAAAAGTGCTTGTCATTGACAGCCTGCATTAAGGCAGTAGTTTAATCACAGAATTCCCTGCCAGACTCGTTTACTTAAACTGGGTTTGAATAAAATGATTAGATCAAGAAATAAACTCACTGGCTATGTCAGCTCCTCCTTAAGCCAGTCTAGCAGTTACTTCTTCTGGGTACAGAGAATAACTGACGGGTCGTCATTTGGAAACTGTTTTGACCCCAATAACACATTTTCCTGCAATATAAAAGCCAGCTGAATGTGGCAAAAGGCTTCCTGGGCATTGGCAAATGGCTTCATTACCACTTTAATGGCTCTAACAGTTTCAGTGATCTCTGCTACTAGGTCTCTGGAAGGCTTTTTCACCGTGTAAAGTTATTCAGGGATCCCCTCTGCTCACCTCTTCACTCTCCCGTCTGCCACTGACTCCCCGCTCACATTCTCACACACCCCCTGCCCCGCTGGGAGGGGGGCGAAGAGAGACAGGGCGGCAGCTGAGGGGACCTCCAAGGGGGGAAGGGGATGGGTGGAGGAGAGGAGGAAGATTCACCCCAGGCAACAGCAGCAAGTCGTGGAAGCCTCTGGAAAGAGTCAGAGCAGGGAGGGGAAGAGGCAGTAGGGGGGCACCACAGCCCAGGTGTTGGGCAGCAGGGACAGCTGTGCTAGGGGAGGCAACTTGCCTATTATACCTGGCCGCCTGTGCTCAAGTGGGGCTAGGACATGAAATAGAAAAGGATGCTGCAAACCAGGATTCCCATGTGCTAGTACAGGTGTATGGAGATCCCAGGACTGGAATTGCAGGGTACAGAGCATGTCAAGTTTGAAGTGCAATGGCAGAACTATGCGGGAGATGCATGCAGAACACTTACCTGCATCTAACTGGTATGATTAATTCCCTACGTTAGAAAAAGAAGTTAAAAAAACTGACATTTTATCCTGGGCTCCTGAATTACAGTGCATATAATATTTGTGACCGGATGTTTGGGTTGGCAGACAATACGGATATCATCCTGGGGTTAATATTTCATTACAGATCCTCACAGTTCATCCCACTTCCTGGAAAAATAAAATAAACCGGTATGTATTATAGGAGACAAATCTCTTAATACAAAATATTTAATGTAGTGAAATTTCATTTCATGGATGCTTGCATTTCTGCTATGATAAGTCTTATCTTGAGACCAGTATATTACCAAATACTGCCTAAGACAAAGCAATCGTTTGTCTTTATTGCAGTCAAGCATAACAAATAGCTGAGTAATATTTTGGCACCGATCTGTAATGTCTGAAGCATTAGTCCCTTACATGAAAAATTTACAACTACAGGTCTGTCTCACTGCCATTAGCAAAGCAAAGGCTTCTTGCACTTGTTATGCTATCACAGTGACACCTTGCATAAGAAGTCCTAACTTTGCTTATCTATGCATTTCATTTAGACTTTACGGGATGATTCTTACGACACTAAGAACAAATTCATCTAAATAAACATATTTAACAGAGTTGGGCAGCTAGGAAATAGATGCCATTTTATTGCACAGTTGTTATCTTAGCAGGAAAGGGCTTTAGAACCAGATTCTCTGTCCCTCTCTGCTTCCTTTGCACTGCTGTGCAGGCATAAAGAGAGCAGAAACCTCATGGTGTGGGGAAAAACCCAATGGGCATACAGGAGCAGGTGTAACTAGCTCCTATTTGACCCTCCCCACAGCCGCTGGAGCTGGGTGTGAATCTGGGCGGAAAAGAGGCATAGCACTGCACTGCAACTCTCCCCAGCTGGTGGACAGTCCCTTGGGGATTCATGTTGCCTGCATACACAGGTTAGAGCAGCACTAGGACCAGGCAGAGGATCAGGGAGCTGTAACCAACTCCTGTACGGTCTTCCTCCCATCACTGCTTCACTGAGCACAAACTAAGCAAAGCAGGGAATGTGGCCCATAGATTTTCCCTGATGTGCTGTCAGTGATATCAGACCCTTGTCAGTAGACATACAAGTGTAACTACTTTCCAGGCAGTGCATTTCTAGGGGATTACTGCATCTCATGCATTGTTAAAGTCACTCATCCTTTGGCCTTCTGCCTTACAATATGTTCTTATGGAAAACACTCTAGATAACAGAGATTCAAACTGTAGGGTTCTAGAACGTAAATATATTCATGTTCAATAGAAAGTACTTTAAAAATCTATGGAAGTTAATAAAGAATGCCATCTTTCTGTAGGTTTTTTGAACCATATAATAAAATTCTACAGCAGAACTATTATCTTCTATTCAGTTCTATAGAATGGCCCTGCCCCAAAAAGCTTAATAAGGGTATTACTGCTTTAAACAGCATGTGCTAACTAACTTTTTGAATCTAGGTGACACTGATGTTGCATAGTTTCAATGCAGTAACAGCTGCTTACTAACAGCAACATATAGGGACAGATCTTCAGCTGGTGTACATTGTCATAGCTAGATGAAAGTCAATGAAGCTACGACAATTTCCACCTGCTGAGGATCTGCCCATCTGGTTAAATCCTGCAGTCCTTTCTCTGGTAAAACTTCCACTGACTTCAATGTGAGCTTGGTCTGGGTAGAACTGCAGAAGTTGGGACACAAAGAATCCTAAGGTCTGATTCTCATTTACATTCAGACCAATTTGCACCACTCTGCAGTGTCAAAGGGCTCACAGTAGGTGCAAATGTAATTTATTCCCACATTAAGGCCCCTTTACACTTTCAGAATGATGAACAAGAGTATAAAAACAAGTCTACCCTTAAAGCTGCGCAGCTGTAGCAGTTTAGTGAGGGCATGGTTACACTTGCAGATGTAGAGCACTGTGAGTTAAACCCACCTTGGTAAAGCACAGTAGGGAAAGCGCTGCAGTCTGTCCACACTGACAGCTTCAAGCACACTGGCACGGCCACATTTGCGGCACTTGCAGCAGCACTGGGAGCAGTGCATTATGGGCAGCTATCCCAGCATGCAAGTGACCTCAACGTGTTTTCCAAATTGGGGGGGGGATGGAGTGTGACAGGGAGTGTGTTGTGTGTATGTGGAGGGAGAGAGAGAGTGGGGTTTTGGGGTGCTGAGAGTGTGCCAACATGCTATCTTGTAAGTTCAGACCCCCCTCTCCCCGCCCTCCCCGCCTCTCTCTCACTCACTTTTCTCGGAGCTGATAAGCAGCTAGCTTCTCCGAAACAGAACTTTGAAAGGGAATTTCTGCATTCCTGCAGCCGATTTCACAACAATGACAAGAGTGGCCACTTGACTTAAGGGGATTATGGGACGTTTCCAGAGGCTGACCACAGCGCAGTAACGCAACACCTCGTTCACAATGGCACCGCAGCACTCCAGCGGGCACACAGCAAACATTATTCCACTCGCCAAGGTGGAGTACCAGCAGTGCTGTAGCTGCAGAGTCAGAGTGCTCTACGTGCCTTGCCAGTGAGGACAGGGAGTGAGCTAGGGTGCCTGGGGCTGCTTTATTGCACTGTAACTCGCAAGTGTAGCCAAGGCTTTAGCCACCAGGAGCAAGCTTTCCTGTCAGCATAGTTAATCCACCTCCCCGAGAGGCAGTAGCTATGTCGATGGGAGAAGCTCTCCCGCCAACATGGCGCTGTCTACACAGCGTCTTAGGTCAGTATAACTAGTCACTCAGGGACCGAGCCACATAGTTATACCGATATTGGGTCTGTAGTGTAGACCAGCCCTTAGTGTAAATGACAATCAGGCTCTTCATATTTAACAGATGTAAAATATTAGCCATATATTATATATCCACTGAATTATTTTAATCCTCTACACACATAGTAACATGAACATGTATAAATTAATAGTCAAATACTATTCACTGAATAACTTATTCAGTATAGTTTGTGATTTAAAAAAATATTCAACAAGTACATTTGTCCACCTAGCTCTAGAATAAATATATATCTATGATATGGCCGTTTAACCTCAAAATACATTTTCTATGATCCTCATTTCAGTACACACATTAAGAGAGCCAAATTCATCTTTGAAGAAGGAAAGAAAGAAAGACTATGATGAATATACTAAGCCAACATTATAAAGTTCAGATAAAAGCACTTACTTGGACCAATACTGCGTGAGTACCTTACATTCTAAAAATGAGCAATTGTTATCTCTTTAAATATTGATTGCCTGGATGAAACTATTATGAAAGCACTAGATGAAGTACTTAGAGCTAACACAAAAGATTCAATACACAAAAGAATAGGGAGGATGCAGTAATCATAACCAGATTGTATGGCATAGATTCCAGCATCACACAAACTGTATATATTGACAACTCCAGGACCAGCTCTTACACATCTAGGTTTTTTATTTGTCTCTTGTCTTCCTCCTGCATTTATCTCCTCTCCTAGCACATGTCCAAGGAAGGAGAGTGGAAACAGAATTGGGGAAAACAGATCCACATAAACCAGTAACTGGGATTTGGTCTCCAAACATTTTTCAGTTTGAGAAGGATATGCCTGTGTGTCTGTTAAAGAGGCCATCTGGCCGTTCAAATCTCCATGACATTCAGTTACATGAAGCAGGTCACTGAACAGTCAGTCTCACTGAACTTCGGAGTATTTATAGCATTTTTCACATGGATTAATTGTTCTGAAATATATTAGGCACCAACAAGCTTTTTTTTCAGCAGACAGCATGAAGCTTCCTTGATCCTCAGCAAGCACATTTACTTTGAGTTTACTATGCGACATAGCCAGATGGGTAACACAAGTGATTTGCAAATATTTTCATGGATAAATGTTGACAGAAGCCTGACCCTAGGTCTGTGCATGCTAGCGTCTCTTTGGCTACAATGCTTTGCAGCTACCAACTGAGGACCATGCAGGGGAGAAAAACCTGACACATGCAAATCCTAGAAGTGAGACTAGAACCTTTAAACTGGGCCGTTGCAGTGATCCCTGCTTCCCCTACCCAACTTTACAGTCATGTTGCATGGTCAGAAAAGAAGTCAAGGACACAGCGAGCTGGCATCCAAACACACAGGCAGATGTCACTTACATGCATCCTGTACTGTTAGTACTGCCAATGTGGATTCATCTTTTGAAAGCCTGGGTCTCAGTCCTGATATTTTTTATCTATGTAGGATCGTGTTTGGAGGCCTTCACAGCCCACGGGCAACTTTTCAACAAAAGCAGGCTGCGTGACTATTGCATTAAAAGTAGTGTAATTGGAGCTGTGTCGGCCCCAGGATATCAGTGAGAGAAGGCAAGTGAGGCTGGAGAGAGAGACAAGCTTTCCAGCCACACACAGAGATGAAGAAGAGCTTGTCTCTCTCACCAACAGAAGTTGGTCCAACAAAAGATATTACCTCCCCCAGCTTGTCTCTCTATCGAATTAAAAGCCATTCGGGCTGTTGGTTTAGCTTCTTCACAGTAAACCAGAGCCTGCAGGATTATGCACTCTTTTCTCCAGGTCTTGCTCCTTCATTCACCCCTCCTCTGTCCACTGCAGGAGGACACTGTCATTGCAATGGCTTTCATTTGACTGAGCTGAAAGATATGGAAATGATCTCAGTGCCTCTCCTTTCATCAACCAGCAGGCATGCAAAAGCAGCAAGATCACGGACTCCTTTTGCAACTGGGTGAACATGGCCCATTAGGGACACATTTAGCCTCCCTCTGTCTGAGGCCTGAAATCCTTTCTTGGTCCCTAAACGGGGCTCTCTTGGCTGGCAGTCACAGAAAGTGCTACGAAGCATGAGATGTGTAAGCCTGGAAGATGCATTGTACAGTTAGTTTGCTTTTAAACCAAATGAAAACAAGCTTGAAATGCCATCCCCTAATTCCCACAGTTCTGAAAGGCTCCTAGCAGTATTTATTTCCTTTATTTTTATGTCTTCCATATGAGCCTGTTGGGGGTATTGAGATTTACACCCCTCTGTGTCATACTTTAGTGAGTGAATTTTGTCTCCAACTGCAGCTCAATATCTCTTAAGAGGACATTTTAATACTGTATATAATTATGTGGGATTTGATTCTCTGGGGATGTGAGGAGGCAGGCAGAGAAAGCAGGGTTTGGGGGGGGTCTGAGGGATTGAAGAGAGGGTTGAGAAGAGCGAGTGAGTTGGCAGGAATAGGTAGCAGGTCAGGGAAGGCAGAGATTTGGGGTGGAGTTGGGGTTTGTAAGCTGTACGGGGTGCCTGGTGTAGGAGGGGGAACTCAGTGTCTCTTCAATGAGACTTTGGAGTGTGAAGTGCTCCTGACTCACCACGCCAAAGCAGCAGCATTGTGGGCAGCCCTGGAAGTGACATTAGCTACCCTCACAAGACTTCTACCAGCACTGGCTGCAGCCATGGGAGAACAGCTTTCCTGGTGAGATTTCAACCACATCCAAACCAGAATTGGAGATGAGGTTCCTTCTGATTTGGGATAAAGCCTGGAACAAAAATTGGAGAGAAGGATTCCAATTCAGCAATATCAGTCTGGACCCTTTTGAAATTTAAACACATTCAGATTTCAGCTGCCTGTGTTGGCCCATATCTTCTAGCAGTTACTGAGAATTGATTAACCCTTTAATGGGTATTACATGCCTTTCACATAGGGTCTTTCACGTCCACAGAGAGGACCCCTCCACACACACAGCGAAGGGCAGAGACTTCTGTATAAATTGGATTTAAAGAGTAAAGTAGAGAAATAAGTTTGTAGGCTGTGAAAGCTCCCTAGCTACCTCACATCATTTCCATTACATCTATGAAACTGACATGCTTTAAGAAAATATAAACTTAATTTTAAAACATTTGGGAAATTCCATTAAGTGATTTATCGTGCATCTGAAGAAAACGTAATTTAACATCGAAGCTCTAAACAGTATTAAAGCAAGCCCCATGTGTTCAAATTAACAGTAAAATATTTGACACAGAAAATTATTAAAACAGCAAATAGTGTTGTTCTCTAATTATCCTAATGCAATAGATCACCATTTGGGCAAGCATCCCAGCAGGCATTCGCTTGGATGCATATGTTCAGGGTATTTTATTTTGCTATTAAATGCTTGTTGCAGTGTGCTGTGTGCACAGAGTGCTCAGGTGAGTTAAATCTGCCTTGTCTTAACCCTTTACCATGTTAGCCACTGACTTCACTCAGAGCTGGCATCCTGATTCGTGTGAATACAGCAAAACATCACCTTGCAGACTGCAGCCTAATCACTTTCCATTTCTCAACTCTTTAACATTACACATACCATAAGGTATTACAGGAATTAGACTGGCTACAAAATATCCTCTTGCAGCAAAAGATCTGTGCCATTGCTTCAGCCTAGAGCACTCTGAGGTTATTTTAACTTCACACAGGAAATAGAGGGCACGAAGAGAAAGTATTGCTCAGCCAGAGTATGCTTAATTAGTTTATGACTGTCTCTCTCAATAACTTGTGAATAAGATCCCTGTTGATCTAATTAGCAGCAGTGGGAGAAAATTCTGCTTTCCAGGGGGCTGTAGGCACCTTCTAGATGCTAGATAAACAGAGCGGCTGTTTCCCACGTGACCATGAATGGGCAGCAGGGGGCAGTTGCCTTAGACACAAAGCATTTGGTGCCCTACAAACCCGAGGATTTTTGGAGATTTAAATGCTTCACTGAATGGAAACCATGTGATTTGAATGAATAATTGTCTATTGGCATTCTGTACTATTACTAAAGAGCCTGTACTGTGACAATTCTGAGCCAGGTTGATGGGCCCCGACCAGCTCCCCTTGCAATGGAAATTGGCTCGTATAAAGACATTGGCCCTTTTCTGGAGCTGCTGCTGAGCTGAACTCAGCGCAGCCCAAGGGCAAGACAGAGGTGTCTGTGCATCGCCTTTGTGCTTTCCAGACTCTAGAGGCAATGCTCAAACAGCCCCAGCAGTTGCTCTAATTTATGCTGCCTGCAACGACCCTGAGGAGCCAACCAGCAGCCCAGAACAGTCAGAGTGTCGTGTGTTTTTGCCGTGCCTCCACCCACAAACTGCTCCCAGCTAGGCCCTTAGTTCTTGACTACACTTAAAATTTAGGTCAACATAGCTCCGTCGCTCAGGGACATGACAAAATCCACATCCTGAACAACATTGCTATGGTAACGCACAGTGTGGACACATTGCTCAGGGAGGTGGTGTTCCCACACTGACAGAAAAAGCCCTTCTATCAGTGTAGGCCGTGTCTACACTATAAGGTTATGGCAGCATTGCTACATTGCCATCACTATGCCTATATAGTGCCCAGAGTGTAGACATAGCCCAGTGTGTCCCTGTGCTAGGAGTTGTGAAGCAAGCTGTTATATCCACTCACTAGCCTTACACTACCACAGAACTCCCCTTACTTCTCAGTGAGAACCACCAGCTTTGCAGCCTCTATAAGCCGGCACATCCACTGCACGGGTGCCACAGTACTGCCAGTTACCCACTGGGCCTGATTCTCTGCTGCCTTGTGTGATCCTTTACACCTGTGCAAAGGGAGTTTCCCAGGCATAGTCATTCTGAAATTTTCAGCCTTTAGAAAAAGAAAGAAGTGAGAAGGGTGGAAGAACATGCAGGTGATTATTTTTTTAAAAAAGAGGCTGAACAGCCCATTTAAGTGTTTGCTGGAATGACAGGTGTTGGGATGCTGCCAAATTATTATTAGGAATTACTGTGGTTGATATGAATGTAGCAAGGCTTGGTACATCTGGATTTGCTAAAGGATTCTGGGAACAGAGGCCTCTTAGAATCAGATAGTATGTTGAAATAATTATGGATTATGAATGGTTAACCAGAGGCTCTATGTGTGTGTGTATTTCGGCTTGGAATTTTGGTCATGGTCAGTCGATGGCCCGTTCACTAAGTAAATATGCAGGAAATATGTAAATAGTGAGCCTGGGTCAAAATGACCCCTTTAGGGTGGCACCACACTAAGAGCTTAAGTCAGTGGTAGGCAACCTGCGGCCCGTCAGGATAATCCACTGGTGGACCACGAGAAAGTGTTTACATTGACCATCCACAGGCACGGCCTCCCCCAGCTCCCAATGACCGCGGTTCGCCGTTCCTGGCCAATGGAAGCTGCGGGAAACAGCGGCCAGCACATCCCTGTGGCCCACGCCACTTCCCGCAGCTCCCATTGGCTGGGAATGGCAAACCGCAGCCACTGGGAGCTGTGGGCGGCCATGCCTGCAGATGGTCAATATAAACATTGCCTCATGGCCTGCCAGTGGATCACCCTGACGGACCGCAAGATACCCACCACTGGCTTAAATGAATGATTGATGAGAGAGTAAACATCAAATGGCCTTTGCTCTGTCCCTTTTTGCCCCCTTCCAAAATATTAATTAGAAAAACAAGTAATGATATGTCCACCAGGCATATTTTGGGGGCATGTGACTCCTTTGAGAGCAAGGGGTATAAATACTAAGAATATCATACGTGCACTGGCAGCTCCCCAATTAATATCTGAAGAGGTCCAAGACAGAGGGTTTCAGGGTAGCCAACACCCTGCTATGAGGGACTTTTGCGGGACTTTTGGACCAGAGGGTCTCAGGTTAGCCAAAACACTGCTTCAGGGGACATTTGACAGACCAAGTACTTGAGAACAGAAGAGAAGAGAAGACTCTATCTAGGACTGGTAGCTATACCTGCTTTGTTTGCCAACCAGGATACTCTGTAGGGCCAACATAGTGACTTAGGGCTTGTGCTTGGGGAATTGAGGTTTAATAAGAAGACATATTGTATAACCTTGTATAACCTGCTTGTGCGATTCTTTCGCAAATAAATTGCCGTGCTTTGAGCACATTGTATCTGAATTTTCACTGGTACCAGTAACCATCTGCCTAGCTGTGGGCCATTAATGATCCATTTCAGCAACAGCTTTTGCTACTTGCCCAACTAATGTTCTTAAGTTATCCCTTGAAGTGGAGTTAGGATGTGTTAGCTGAGAGACAGGGAGAGCAGCAGAGAAGACAGGAAAAGAGCCGCTATCCTCCATCAAAACCAACAGCATCGACAAGGCTGGGTCATCCAATTCATGTCATTGCTCCTTCTAGTTTCTTGGAGGAGATAGTTCGTCTGAAAGGAAAACATGTTCTCCAAGTTCCCCCTGGTGTTGCCTCTGGTTAATATCAACTGCTCCATTGCACAAGCCAGGAAGTCAAAAAACCCCAAACGGACTGGATGAGTCCAAGCAGTCCTGACATGTACTGCAATGGGGTTTCAGTTGAAGATACCCTATCAAATTAAAGAGTCATCTGTTTATCTCCAGTTGTTTTCATTGAAACAATTTCTCTCTCAAAATAATAATAAAGCAATTACTTGTTGGTTTTCATTTTATTGGTTACTACTTTTACTCAAAGCATGCCAGTTACGATCTAATTACAGTGCATGGTTCTGTGAGCACGCCAGACTGTTCTTACACACGATAAATCACAGTCAGTTACTCCAATCATTTAATCGGTAGAGCATAAATATGTAATGACTATGTAATTACACATTAATAAATGCCATGATAGTTATTTAAGCCTGAAAAGATAAAGTACACTTCCCTGCATTTTAATCCTGTCACCTCTAGGGTCACAATAAGTGTTTGATATATATATCCCTGAGTGAGCAAAAAGAATTGTAGTCTGGTATTGTGCGCAGTGTGCTGAACAACAATTTTCAGTCTAATCTCAGAGTCTTTTGATTAGTCCAGAGAGAAAATAGCCTGAATCAGTTAAGGTAAAATTTGCTGCAGCCAGTGCACCTGGCAAGCATTTTTTATTTTAGCAAAGCAGTAGCTATGGCTCAGATTCAAGATTTGAAGGTGTACACATAGTAGCTCAAATCTTCCTACTATTACTAAACCTCCATGCAATTATAGTATACAAATTATTCGACTGGGAAACAAGGGAAGGATAAGAAAGGATTCTTATTTTTCCATCTAGGGGGAGATTTTCAAATGCACAAAAGACAGTTAGGTGCCCAACTCTCACTGAAAGTCCCATTGAAACTTGAGCACCTATCTAATCTTTGTGTCCCTAAACATCTCTCTTTCAGTAACTAAATTATTGTTTCCTTGGCTCTTTTCTTAATTTAACAAGAAACATAATGGGAAAATATGCATCTGTTCCTAAAGTTGCATCTCCAGTTGTGACGGGTTCGGTCACAGAGATCCCCTTGGGACTGTCACCTGATGTGCTGAATTTACCTCTGAGCCTGTTGTCTCTGCCAGCTTGGAACTCCAGAAGCCTGTCTTGTTGAGCCGGACATGCTAGCCTGCTGCAACACACCCAGGGTCTGAACCACATCCCCAAAACTGCAGACTTAACTGAAAACAGCTCAGCAAGTGCTCCTGTCTCCAGCACCCAGACACCCAGCTCTCAATGAGATCCAAACCCCAAATAAATCTGTTTTACTCTGTATAAAGCTCATACAGGATGAACTGATAAATTGTCCTCCCTCTATAACACTGATAGAGAGATATGCACAGCTGTTTGCTCTCCCAGGTATTAATCTCTTACTGTGGGTTAATTAATAAACAAAAGTGATTTTATTTAGTATAAAAAATAGGATTTAAGTGGTTCCATGTAATAACATACAGAACAAAGTAAGTTACCAACATAAAATAAAACATGCAAGTCTAAGCCTAATACATTAAGAAACTGAATACAAGTAAATTTCACCCTTAGAGATGTTCCAATAAGCTTCTTTCACAGACTAGACTCCTTCCTAGTCTGGGCCCAATCCTTTCCCCGGTACAGTCCTTGGTGGTTCCAGCTCAGGTGATAACTCGGGGATTTCTCATGACTGGCAGCCCTTTTGTTCTGTTCCACCCCCTTTTATATCTTTGGCACAAAGTGGGAATCCTTTGTCTCTCTCTCTGGGTTCCCACCCCTCTTTCTATATGGAAAAACACCAGGTTAAAGATGGATTCCAGTATCATGTGACATGTTCACATGTCTTGCAAGACTTCATTACTCATTCGCTGGCACACAGGTATGCAGGAAGGCTTACAAGTAAACAGAGCCATCTACAACCAATTGTCCTAGTTAATAGGAGCCATCAAGATTCTAAACAACCATTAATGGCCCACTCTTTGCATAATTACAATAGGACCTCAGAATTATGCTACATATTCCTAGTTTCAGATACAAGAATGATACATTCATACAAATAGGACGAAAACACTCGGTAGATTATAAACTTTGTAATGTTACCTTACAAGAGACCTTTTGCATAAAGCATATTCCAGTTACATCATATTCACACTCATAAACATATTTCCATAAAACATTATGGAGTGCAACATCACACCAGTATTTCATAATTTTGTGTTATTAGTGTTTTATTTTATTGTTTTTTATTTATTTCTTTCAGGGTCATTTTGGATTATAGTCTAAATTTCTGGTAATGAAGTTGCACTCAGACAGCAGCGCAAAACCCTTCACACTAGAGCTAGTCAAAAACCAGAAACGTTTTTTTGTGGGGAGAAAAAATTGTATTGTTTCCCCTAAACAGAAACATTCTGAATTGCAAAAATTTTCAATTAGCTCCACACCTGGTGAACAAACAGGATGTATTTTTCATGAGCATGTTTGCAAAAAAATCTTAAAAAAACCCTTGTTCCTCTTTTAAATTGTAATATTTCTGCATTCTGTTTTTTTCAACCATCTCTACATTACACCATACTATACAAGGACAGCTAGTCTGTAGAAAAAGAGCATTGGCTCCCAATATGAAAGCAGCAGTCATTTTAGTTTCGGTATTTCAGGCTCCTAATTTATATTTTAAGTATTATTTTTATCTCTACTCCATGGTCCAAATCCATCCAAGATGTAACTCCACTGGCAAGCACACTGCAAATGTGACAAGCACTCGTGTGTACATAAACATGAACCTGGAGCCCTTTTCCTCCTGCATGCACTTGGGTAGCAGTTAGTCACAATCCGGCCCATAGTCAAAATTCTGTTGTTCCCTGGCTCTCATTACCCGGCACTAATCAAGAACTGCTTTGCTAGTGCTGCAGGTGACCCTGTGCTATCATGTAAAGCCAAGAAGGCAGCATCAGCTGTGCCTCTCTGCCCCACCCCTGGTGTTGGTGCAGACCTTAGGAGTAGCAATAGCCAACACAGTGCTCGTGGCCTCGTTTCTTCTGAAGGACAAACTTTAGGATGTCGTCATCACACCACTCATTGTCATCACCTCCACCCATCCCATTTGTTTATGGCCAATTTTAGAACCAGAATTATATATAGGCCCTTGCAAACTGGGCAAATAACTTGGTCCTAAGTGTATCGATTTAAAAGCAGCATTAGGACAAAGATAAACTCTTATCCACGGTTTTTATTAAGAGCTGACATTATTTTCTTGATGTTATTCAACATCTTGCTCACCCAGCCGAACAGATTCCCAGTGCCCACGGCAGTTCAGACCTGCCTTTTGCTCAGTGTTTAGTCTCTGAGTATAGAGCGAATAAATACAAATGACTCTTTTCTTCCTCTCTTTTAACTGATTGTTTTCCTCTCATCTGTTCTGCTTTCTTTCCCTCCCTCCTCCTCTTGCGATAGTTTACCTATTGGCTGGGCGCACAAGTGAAGTGAAGCCTGGGAAGCTACTGCTTTGTGGAGGCAAGACTAGTTTAAGCTTCCGTTCCAAAAGGATGGCACTGTGGGGTGGCAGGTGGGTTTATAGAATTGTATCTGGGCACCCAGGGCAAGATTCTCCATTTTGATCCACACAGTGCAGCTCTCCTCTACACTGCATCTTTCTACTGCTTATTCCTTGCTTGTTCAATACACTGATGGACACTAGGAGTTATGTGCAGGGAACAGTGCTACAAAGTGCATCAGACATGCGGTGTGGATCAGACAGAGGAATTCTGCCCATTATCTGAGACAAAGTTCTGGACTGGTGTTCCCTTGAGGGAGAGAAGAGGGTCATGCATGCAGGAACAGGGCAGAATAGGGACCAATTCTGTCCTTGAGGATTAGAGAGGCTGTACAACTAACAAGCCTGGTGGTGCTCTGTGGTCCCAAAAGACATAGTTAAAACAAAGCCCTGATCCTTGCAGGCATGCTTCCACTGGCAGCAGGGCTGGGGCACTCATGATGCTCATTTCTGGAGCTGTGTTAAGGAGCACTGCAGTGTGTTGCATCATACTCACAGAATCATCCTGGTCAGTACAGGCAGCATGACTCAAAAACCTCCTGCTTGGCCATTCCCCAGAGCTTCTCCCAGTTTTAAGGGTAGGATCTGGCAGAAACATATACCTGCAATCTACACTGGTGCATTTACACATGCATTCGTTTGAAAGAGAGGTGTAGGGTGGAATTTTCAAGTATCTAAAGGAGTTAAGTTTCCAACTCGGTTGCGGTGTAATGATCTGATAATTGACATGGGAACAAGGAATCCTGACTGTATTTCTGACTTGGACACAGTCTTCTCCTTTTTGACCATTGGAGAAGCAACACTTCATATGCAAGGTGTGCAAAATAGCCATAATAAAATAACAAAATGCAACACCATTCAAAAAGCATCTTCATTTTTTTTGTTTGTTTTGTTGTTGTTGGGATTTTCCTAAATTTTGTTACAATTAAAATTGAGTTCATTTCAAGCAAATATGGTTTTTTTGGTCAAAAAGTTGCAAAAAAAGAAGGGATGAAAATACATGCCACAATGAAAGGGAATAATATATATTAAAACTCATGAAAGAAAAGAAAGGCAATTTTTGCCTAGGTTTTAACTAATGCCTCTTCTGTTTAACTATCTAGTTCTCTCTTCATTCATCCATCTATCCGTCATCCACTAGGCATCTTTCATGTCTATTTTCTACAATTCTATGAGAAATATTTACATACATTTAGCTGGCAGTACTTACACAAAAGTTTACCAATTTTAATTACCCAGTTTCTTTAAGAAATATCTACCTTCAAATCAAAGGTTTAATTCATTCTCAGACTGCCACAAGAGGCAAGCACTAGACATGATCAAAAAAGGAGAGGGGGAGGATATTCATGATTTTTTTTTTCAAAAACATTTTCCTGGTTAGTTTAGGGTAGGGGGGAGTTAATTCAAAAGTAAATTGAAATTTCAAAATCTGAAAAGTTTTGACTGGTTCTATATTTGGTTGAAAAATACAGGAACTTTTTTTTGTAAAAACATCCTCAACATTTCCCCCCATTTCTTAAATTTTGCATTTTAAATTTTTGAAAACTGTGCCCAACCCTACTGAGCAGTAATATATACATTACTCCCCTTTCCATCTCCCCGTGTTTCACGCATTCTTTTTTTCAGCACTCTGAAGGTTTGGAGTATTCAGATCTGGGCTTCTCACTCAGCCTATTGCTAAGGTAGGTTGGAAAACGTGGATCTGGAGCTTGGTTTGTATTTCAAACACTCCCAAAGTTCAGAAGTATTGAGACACAAGGTTTTGGCTAAGGCCCTTTCACCAGAATGGCTGCAATAAGCAGAACAGCAACCTAAAATGGGAGATGTTTTCTATAAGACCACCTATTTAGCCTTCAATACTGAAGGCATTTTGTGCACTAAAATATAGAAGAGCTTCATATCACTGTTTCAGAAATCACTTATACTGCTACAGAAAGGGCCCAGCTTCAATCTACCCAGGGGTTTGTAAAACTGATTCAGTTCCCATTCCTGGGTCTTCCAGGTGGCAGTAATTTCATACAAGCACTGTTATTATGCCAACAAGCCAAGCTCACACTGAACACTTCCAAGGAGAAGGAGGAGTTCCCTGAGGTGACAGCTACTTCCCAGTGACATCATTATAAATACTGTATGCCAGTGCAAGTACACAGCCACTCAAAACCATAGTCAAAATGCCAAGAGCAATTATTTAATCTCTTTGATCTGTGTGCTTACAAGAGGCATGGAGCATAATTATATTCTTGCTTTAAAAAGGGCTATGGAAAAAAAGGCTTTATTTTGATGTTTTACTGTTTGCTTCTCATCAATATGTGCTCGAAGGGAACTACAGTAATTTATCCTTCCAGTGCCTGTTTCCACATTAAAAAAAGAGAGAGAGGAATAGCTGCTGTACATTTGCAATGCAATTTTAGCTCAAACAACATGACAAGGATTCAACAAAATGAATCACTACAGTGTGCAAAGAAACCAGCTTAAGTAAATAAAAACCCCAGGGATGCTGACAAAAAAATGCATTAAGAATCAGGATCTGTTCTGCAGTGGTGAAGTAAATCCAGCACTGAGAGCCGGATCCAAAGTTCATAGAAGTTGACTTCAGTAGGCTTCATGACAAAGTCATGAGGATCTTTATTCCCGCTACACTTCCACTGAGCTCAAGGGTCCCAGTGAGAATCTGATTCTCCTCTGCCTGGCACCTTGAGTAGCCGTTTATATTAGCACAAAGTGAGTACAAAGCGAGGGTAAACTGCTACCACAGAATGGTGTAAATGACAATATCTACAATGTCACCTAGACACAGAATCTATATTTTGGTATCCCATGATGAACTTCCCTGAAAGCAGATGGTAGGAGAGTGTCTGTAGTAATGAGGTTAATGGGAATTTTGCAACTAATGATGGAGAACCTACCTGTTATGGGAGCCATAATGTTTCATTCAAAGGAGCTGCTCCCTTCAGGAACCATAATGGCTGCACTGGCTAGGGCTTGATTCAAAGCCCACTGAAGTTAATGGGAGTCTTTCCATTAATTTCTTGATCAAGCCATAGGCGAATTCAGCATCAGAGCTATTGCAGAAAAGGTACTTCCTAGAGCAGAACCACAGTACTTTCAGTTGGAACAGCTATTGTGTGTATGGGTATAATTTTGGAGGTACCTGTAGGTGGCACAAGCAGCTAGTGGATATTTTAGTTATAGCTCAGTCATCTTTAATTTAAAGACCAGTGTCAGAGCTGAACCTATTCACAATACAAAGGCTTATGAAGCTTAAGTATATTACATTTTAAAGGTTGAAAGCAATGAGCAAAGCCTAATTCAATGTGAAGTTTAGGCTGGTATGCTATTCACAAACAGACAGATACAAGACTGTATGTCCACATTCGCTCATCACAACAGACGTTCTGCATGCACATGATAACTAAAAAATGGATGAATAAAAGATGAACAGAGCAAACCCACTACAGTTGCTTGATAATTTATTCCCATATGCAACTTCATCTTTTATGTCCTTTGTTCTAAAATTGTTTTGAACCATCTTCCAAATTCTTCTCTTCTCTCTCTCTCTCTTTTTCTGTTCTTTTTTCTTTTTTTGTTGAATGCTGCTGAATGGAGAACATTTAAAGGGACCTCACTCCTTCAAGAAGAGCAAAGCCAAATTTAAATCAGTTGCAATATGCAAGTTTGGTTTCAAACCCAGTTATACTTTTGGCCTTCACAACATTCCCTGGCAACAAGTTCCACAGTTTGTGGAAGAAGTACTTCCCTTTATTTGCTTTAATACCTATCCATTAATACCATTGGCTGATCCCTAGAATTTGTGTTCTGTAAAGGGGTAAATAACACTTCCCTATTCACTTTCTTCACACCATTCATGATTTTATAAACCTCTATCATATGCCCCCTTAGTTGTCTCTTTTCTAAGATGAACAGTCCCTGTGTTTTTTTAAAATCTCTCCTCATATAGAACCTGTTCCCTTCCTCTAATCATTTTTGTTGCCTGTCTCTGCACTTTTTTCAATTCTAATCTGTCTTTTTTGAGATGGAGTGATCAGAACTGCACGCTGTTGTGAAGTTGCACTCTATATGATTTTATGAAAATATGCTAATGAGTATGAATATAATGTAACTGGAATATGCTTCATGCAAAAGTTCTCTTGTAAGGTATCATTACAAAGCTTATAATCTACTGAGTGTGGTCATCCTATTTGTATAATTGTATCACTCTTGTATCTGAAACTAGAAACATAAAATATAACTCTGAGGACCTGTTGTAATTATGAAAAGTGTGGGCCATTAACGGTGGTTTCGAATCTTGATGGCTCCCATTAACCAGGACAATTGACTGTGGATGGCTCTGTTTGCAGGCAGGCCTTCCTGTGAGTCAGGCTGGGAGGAATGAAGGTTTGGGGTCATACAGTGATATCTGATCATGTCACCTGAACTGGAATCCATCTTTAACCTGGTGTTTTTCCATTGAGAAGGAGGGGTGGAAACCCAGAGGGACAAAGGATTCCCACCTTATGCAAAAGATATATAAGTAGGTGGAACAGAACAAAGTGGACAGCCATCATGAGAAGTCCCCTAGCTACCACCTGAGCTGGAACAAGGGCTGTACCAGGGGAAAGGACTGTGCCCAGTCTTGGAAGGTGTCCAGTCTGTGAAAGAAACGTATTGAAACATCTCTGAGCGTGAGATTTTATCTGTATTCAGTTTTATTACTGTATTAGGCTAAGATTTGCGTGCTTTATTTTATTTTACTTGGTAATTCACCTTGTTCTGTCTGTTACTACTTAGAATCATTTAAATCCTACTTTCTATATAATAAAATCACTTTTTATTTATTAATTAACCCAGAGTATGTATTAATACCTGGGGTGGGGGAGGGGAAAGAGCTGTGCATATCTCTCTATCAGTGTTATAAGCTTTATACAGGGTAAAATGGATTTATTTGGGGTTTGGCCCCCATTGGGAGTTGGGCATCTTCTTAAGCCACTTTCAGTTAAGTCTGCAGCTTTGGAGCATGTAGTTCAGACCCTGGGTCTGTGTTGGAACCGACTGGCATGTCTGGCTCAACAAGACAGGGGGCTGGAGTCCCAGGCTGGCAGGGAAAGCAGGGGCAGTAGTAGTCTTGCCACATCTGTTGGCAGTTCCCAAGGGGGTTTCTGTGATCCAGCTCATCACAGCTGTATTCAAGATATGGGCATACCATGGATTTATATAGGGGCATTATGATATTTTCTGTTTTATTATCCATCCCTTTCCTAACATTCAACGGTTCCTAACATTGTTAGCTTTTTTGACTACGCCTGCACAGTGAGCAGATGTTTTCAGAGAACTATTCACAATGACTCCAAGACCTCTTTCTTGAGTGGTAAAAGCTAATTTAGAACTCATCATTTTCTATGTATAGTTGGGATTCTTTTTCCAATGTGCATTACTGTGCATTTATCAACACAGAATTTTATCTGCAATTTTGTTGCCCAGTCACCCTGTTTTGTAAGATCCCTTTGTAACTCTTCTCAATCAGCTTTAACTATCTTGAGTAATTTTGAATTATCTTCAAATGTTGCCACCTCACTGTTCACCGTCTTTTCCAGATTATTTTTGAATATGTTGAACAGAACAGGCCCCAGTACAGATCCTTGAGGGACCCAGCTATTTACCTCTCTCCATTGTGAAAACTGACCATTCACTCCTACCCTTTGTGTCCTATTTTTAAGCAGCTGCTAATCCATGAAAGAGGACCTTCCTTCATATCCCATGACTGCTTACTTTGTTTACGAGCCTTTGGTGAGAGACCTGGTCAAAGACTTTCTGAAAGTCCAATTACGCTATACCAACTGGGTCAACCTTGTCCACTTGCTTGTTGACTCCCTCAAAGAATTCTAATAGATTGATGAGGCGTGATTTCCCTTTACAAGAGCCATGTTGACTATTTCCCAACATGTTGTGTTTATCTCCGTGTCTGATCATTCTGTTCTTCACTATAGTTTCAGCCAATTTGCCTGGTACTGAAGCTAGGCTTCCTAACTGTAACTGTTGGGGTCACCTCAGGAGTCTTTTCTTAAAATAGGTGTTACGTTAGCTACCCTCCAGTCACCTCATACAGAGGCTGATTTAAGCGATAAGTTACATACCACACTTCGGATGCACTTGCATCCGAAGAAGTGGGTATTCACCCACGAAAGCTCATGCTGCAAAACGTCTGTTAGTCTATAAGGTGCCACAGGATTCTTTGTTGCTTTTACATACCACAGTTAGTAGTTCTGAAATTTCATATTTGAGAAAGAAAAACAAAATCCTGGCCCCTTTGAAGCCAGTGGGTGTTTTGCCATTGACTTCAATGAGGCTAGAATTACAAAAGGGCTATTGCCTTTATTATGTCTTTACTCAGGGCCAGATCATCTGCAGGTATAAACTATCATAGCTCCATTGACTTCAACTGAGCTGCAACAATTTACACAAGTTGGGGACCTGGCCTTCTGTGTTAAACCTGCAATTATCTGAAGGTCATGTGGGCTCCAAGGGTGGGCTTTCAGAAGCATTTGACATTGGCCTAGCTCTATTCTTCACTTCAATGGGAGCAGAGTTAGGCTAATGCTGAGCACTTTTGAAAATCCCACCCAGGGTCCACATTATTTTAATATACTGTGTTGAACTTATACGGACTCTAACGGCAAGGGAGAGAGGAACGTAATTGTGGAAGCTGAGTATATCAGTTTATTTAGTAAGACAGAACTTAGGCAGAATTGTTTCATCTTTTGATCCAACAAAGAAAGAGGAGATGGAAGAGAGAGATGCTTTAACAAAGGTGCCCATTGCCCTAGGCTTGCTTTCACTAGTTATAGTTCCCTGTTGTTATTCAGTTCCTTTTGGTTCAGAGAACTGGGTCACTTGTAATGGTTCACTTATTTTATATGAGAGAATGGGACAGAAAAAAATTGCTGCATAATAACACGAAGCTTGGTTTGACTGGTGCCACACAGCTGATGCCTCACAATGCTACTCTATTTTTTTTATACCAAGGATGTCCAAAATGCAATCCCAGGGACAAATATAGCTCTTTAGGCCATACGTTGTGGCCTACGATGACCAGGTCCCTGTAACTAGAGGTTGAGGATAAAAAGTGATCAGATGCAGGTTTTTATTGCAAAATACAACTGCAGTGGATGCCATTAAAATATCACCATTTACTGCTCCATGTATCTGCAGCACATGTGCTATCTTTCCTTGATCAGAAGTGTAATCAATAACACTGTCTAAGCAAATATTTATGGTTCCATACATTTATATTTATTTAAAAGTTCTATATATTTATATGCAAATTCGGTGCAGTTTTGAGACTCTGGCAATACTGATTTTATATATATGGGTAAATGTGACCAAGACAACTTCCTGTGCTGTCCTTTGTAGACTTGCACGAAATCTTTGTTACAAAGCTCCTGACTTGAAGAACTTGTCTGATTTCAAGGCGAAGAAGAAACATAATATTCAGTTCAGATTTTGGCAAGACAGTCGCTAAGCTCCATAGGCTTTTGGAGCTAACCAAGGACAACTTCTGGCAGTACATTAACACCATCCAACATTTACTTTTTCATATGGTTTCATTATGAAACCAGTTTCCATGTGGTTTGAAATTTAGTTCTACCCAAAACTCATTGTTGGAAAGGAACCAAGACAAACCACTGATTTTCACAAAATGCTAGGTCTGAGTAGAAAGCTAATGTAAGCTGCAGAAGGCTAGTGTACTTCAAAAAAAGCTCTTCTGATTTGCTTGCTATGCTCTGTGTATCATTCATGGTAGTTTAAGAATCCACACAAATCCTTGTCCTTTTCTCACCCATAAAAAAAGCACTCAGCTTTGCTAGCAAAAAAAAGTTCACAAAATAAAAAATCAGCTTTTCCTTCGACCATCCTAGGCTTATCCCTCCGGAGCAGAATGAAGCCACTGGCACAGAATACTCCCAATAATGCATTTCAGAGTCCCTTGATGGTCAGTTCAACTGGAGCACCAGGAGAAAGAGGCTTTAGCCGTACACTATCCACAATGACAACATTATTCACAATTACATGTCTGAAGACTACTTTGGGGGCATAGAGGTTGGATTGGTGCTGGATACCCATGGATTCCATCTAGAGATCAATCACTTTCCATTTTACACAATGCAAATGTGGATGCTATTCTTGGCGCTTCGCCAAATTCTTGTACAGCATGTTTAGTTTTAAAGTAACAACATTTAATACAGTTGCAGTAAAAAGAAAAACAATGCTCTGCATCCCACACCACCTGTATTTGATTAATTTTATTGTTATTGCTGTTTATGATGCTATAAAGCTCCTAACCTCAAGGTGTTGGAAATCAACCCATAAAATGTCTTAGTAAATGAGCTGGAGACTAATGAACAGAGAGCCCTGATTTTACAAATATTTCAGTACTGTCCAAGTCCCTTTTAAAATCCAGGCTGCACTGTGTTTATGCCCAACATTGTTTTGTTTAAAGATGTCACCTAATAAAAATGGTGCTGCTCCTGTGGTTCCTTTTTGTAGTAACATAATGAAATAAGAAAACTGGAGGGCCAGCAAGACTAAAAGAAAAGCCCCAAGGAAAATGTTCCCCATACACATGCCCCGCTTTGTTCACCTCAAGGGAGTGTTAACTCTCTAGCTTAGCCATGCTGAGGATCAAAATGCCAATGACACTAACCGTCATAAGAGAGGTCAGATCTGAGTACGGGTTTATGAGTTCATATCCCAGCTCCCTGGGCTTAGCTAAGTCACTTGATTTCTCCCCCCACATCATCTCCATAATGAGGGTAATAATACCTCACCAGTGTGTGCTGGTATTAATTTTATGGCGAGTGCTTGGAAAATTAAAAGTGCTTTATGGCCTCATCTAAAGCTCCGTGAAGTTCAATGGAAAAATTCTCATTAACATCAATGGGTTTTGGCTCAGAGCCAATAAAACATCATTATCATTATCAATATGTTCAGCCCACTCTCTGTGATTCAGTTTTGATTTATGCTACTATTACCTTACTTGGAACTTCACTACAACCACCTTGAAGTGAATATGTCAAAGACCTTTGCTGTAGCGTGAGAGAAAGGAGCCAAGAAACATTATATTTATAGAATCCAGGGACACTTAGTGGGCAAAAGGCACTGCTCATTCTATTTATATCTGAATTTTCTAAGAATCCAGGGTATCTTTACTAGAGCTCGTCAGGACATTTTGACAAAAAATTTCAATGAAAAAAGAAAACAAAATGTGTTTGTTTGTTTTTTTCAGTTTTCTGAGCAGCTGTAATATTTACTCATGGGGGAGAACAGCCTAAGGGGCCGGAGCAGCAGTAAGGGGAGGTTCAACATCCACCCATCAGATGAAGAGGAAAGGGCAACATGATGTTTTTTCAGAACATTTTCCCGATTAGTTTCAACATAATTCACTCATGTATTTCAACATGATCCAACGGAGGCTCTAGTCACTTGGAAAATATGGCCAATGAATTCTTGCTAACAATTCCAGTTTTGCACCCTCGGCAGTCTGCAGCAGCTCAGGTGGAAAAGCTGCTTTTGTTTGTTTGTTTTCTCCTTAAGTGGATCAAGCCAGGGGGGCAACATCCCAGTTTCAGAGCATTGGATGGGGTTAATCCATTTCTGCTAAGGAAAGTGATAGGCATGCTCTATTACTTTGCAAATAATGTAAATGCATCATGCTTTACATGTAAGGGTCACCTTAATTAAGCTGCAAATAACATTTTGCCCTCGATACAGTAAGCATATTTTACTCCCATGGGCTTTAACCAATGGATCCCATCAGTGGAAACTTCCTCTGTAAAAATATTTGAAACATCAGAGATTATTGAGATACTATCACCTCAGATAAATTATATTTTATCAAAGAAGCACTGAAGTACATAATATATTTATTCTAAGAGCAATTTACTGATGTCAGAAGATAGACTATTTTACATATGCCATTGAATTTATGGTTTAAGAACAATATTTCCAAGTACGATCAATGAACAATGTTCTAATAGTGTTCCTTTCTTTTTCTCTCCCCTCGATCCACCCCGGTTCTTTTGGTCATGAAATCATGAACGAGTATATTGCTGGAATTAATGAGAGTATAGACAGAGCTTGGCAAGATACCTGATAAATGTCAGAGCAGCATCCAGCATGGCAGAGAGAACTATACTGTCTCAACTAAAATCAGTTGGTTATTCCTCAATATAAACAAGAGAATGTCCCTGACAGGGCATTCTTTGTGAGGGCCTCTCAGCTCTGGACAGCTCATTCCCCTAATACGTGTTCAAAGCATGATGCAAAATCCCACCTTTTTAAGGGACTTTTGTCTAGGGGGCAATATTCAGAGAGGGTTCTTATTCACTGATTTGATCTAAGGGTTAGTTAGTTACTGCCATATAGAGTAAAAGCTGCTGCTGAGTCTGCCTTCATGTTTTGAATTATATTTTAAAGAACTGATAAAAGTGCCTGACCCTGACACATATACTTTTGTGCGCTCTATTTTTATAAATCTAGATAATTAAAGAGTTTCAGTTACTGGAGATGATAGCAAAGCCATGAATTAGTCAGGGAGTTACACCAGGGATAATCATTACCCATTTTTTCTGTTATGCCAAAAAAAATCATGTTAATTGTTGGAGAGGGAGACTTGAGGAAAGGTCAGAGAGGAGGTATTTTTTTCTGTTTTGGGGGGGCAATTTCTGGTTTTCTTTGATGCTGGAATTGATTAAACATTTTATTGGCATACATGATATTTCCCAACTTCCTAGATGCTGGCTTGCAAAGCTTATACAGCTCTAAACATGAACCATCATTTAGTGTTCTACTTCTGATTTACTTTTTATATTCCACAGAGCCAGTACATAACTATGGTTAGCACATTAACACTAACCTGAAGAAACAAAACTCTGGAGAACTTTTTTTTTTTAATTCTCTGCTATTGGGACCATAAATCCTGCCAGACTGCATAGCAAGGGCAGCCTTTAAATTATTATACCACAACCGACCTCAGTGAGAGAGTCAGGCAAATAAGAAGTAAGAGTTCAATGTCAGAAAGCAACCTCTGTGCTCCAATACAACTGGGTTGGGCTGGTCAGCGAGGACCAGCAGTGCAGACTTTATCCAGAGGGGAAGGAATAAGCACTTTATTTACAAGAATCTATTTTTGTCCAGTGTTGGATTTGTTACATGAGAGAAGCACTCAAAAAAGGTTCCAAATGAATGAACACTGTTGGAACAATGTCTTGGAGAAATTAAGTATTCAGTACCTTGAACTTGAATGATTTAATATTGATGGGTGACATGCTTACATGTCATACACTAGTAAGGCCTAGCCTGGATAAAAATCACCCTGGTATTCAGTGAGTATCCAAGTCATATGCTGTTAACAGGGCCGGCTCCAGGTTTTCTGCCGCCCCAAGCAAGGGGGAAAAACTAAAAAAAAGCTCGATCACGCCGCACCATTCTTTGGCGGCAGTTCGGCGGTGGGTCCTTCACTCCCTCTCATCCTCTTCAGTGGCATTTCGGTGGCAGTTCAAAGAGGAAGAGAGGGACTGAGGGACCTGCCGCCGAATTCCCACCGAAGACCCAGACATGCCGCCCCAATAGCGGCCGGAGTGCCGCCCCTTTGTATTGGCCACCCCAAGCACCTGCTTCCTTAGCTGGTGCCTGGAGCTGGCTCTGGCTGTTAACACAACACAATGAATTTGAGAACCTGTCCTTTCCAAAAATATTATGAGTCAAATTCACTGGTTCTGATTTTCATTGGCACCTAGTTTGTGACCTCTTCACCCTGGCAGAATGGTGCAAAGGGGCCAATAAGAATCAGGACCACTCTCCTGAAATAACTTCCTTGGAGTTACACCTGGCCTTATAATTCAGCTTTTTGAGCCCTGGGTATGGCAAAGTCAGCACCTTTAGAGGGCATGATCCAGATCCTACTGAAGTCAAAGGAAGCCTTTCCATTATCTTCAATGAGCTTTGGATCAGGCTGAAGTAATACTCAGCAGAAGACTGAGAATTTAAGGCTTGATTCACATACACAGAAAGGGCTTTGGAAGTCTGGAGGTTAGATCTGTTTCTCTCCTTCTCAAAGTGAACTCAGTAGTGATAAAAGGTACCAGATTAGCAGCCCTGGAAAACAGTCCTGCATTCATTTACAGAACATGCTCAGCACAAGCAATGCTAGATTCCTCCCTTGTGCCCCAGTTCTCCAACCTAAAGGAACCACTGCTATGGATTAGATTAAGGTAATGCAGTCTCCAGGCTCTCTTTGTTGGTAACCTCTGTGAAGTAGACATCTGCCAACTAAACTGTACTGAGATCACCAAATAGTTTCATGCAGACCACTGAATTGCTACAACTTTCAGTGAATACACCCTGCCCAGTGACCCAGAAGTGGAAGATTTCTTATCCCATTATTGGATCTAAGAGAAAATGACTATCAACTTTTCACTATATTTGCACAATTTTGTTCTGAGCTACTTCACACAGAATTTTTATTTTTTTTTAGACATTTCAGCAAAGTGGCCATTGTACATCAGTGTTTTCAATGGATCCTTTAAAAAGTGCCAAGTTTGAAAGTTTTTTATTTTCATTTGGAATTTTTCATGCCTTTGCCCAGTAATTAACTCTGACAATCTGTCTTCTTAAGCTGTACCTATGCAGGTGTTTTTAATTCACAAAGATCTACAAAAGTCTCATATCAGAGATTGTTCAAATGTTATAACTACTATATATTCGACATCTTCTAATAATGTAGCATATTCGGAAAGTGCACAATCTTTCTGAAATTCCCCCCATCACATCTATATTTACTGTACCTCAACCTGGCAGCATTCAAAACAAGCCTCCAAATTTTTGAGTGTTAATCTTAAAGCAAACGGAACTTACCCTTTGAATCATCCAAGAACATTTATCATCCATAATGAATACCACGGGAATTGAATCCATTCCAAATGAAAACATTTACATGGTTTAATGGACTGAACAGATACTGGTAGCCCTGTGCTCCCAGATTCTAATCTAAGCACTAGCTGTGTGGTCCTGGACAACTAATTTAACCTCTTGCTATAAAGACTAATAAGTTAACACTTGCAAAGGGCTCTATAAACACTAAGTTTCATTACTAATAAAAAGATCCATCCAACAAAAAAAATCCACAAAATCCTATGGACCAGATCCTCAGCAGATGTAAATCAGTGTAGTTCCAGAGAAGACACAGGAGTTAATCTGATTTACGCCAGCTGAGGCATCTGCCCAAATTCCTAGAATCAATATTTTATCAAGTATTAGAAATACCAAATGCAGGGAAATAGTCTATTTCTTCCATTTCTCAAACAAACCCAGTTAAGAAGACAAAAGTTATTCATGGCCCAAAAGTCCAAAATTGCCATCATGGCAACTGGGCTTTGGCATGTGTATCAAGCTGTAATGAACTTTGCTTCCACAAACAAATGTGACTAGATGGTTTAATTCTCTGCCCACATATTGGGCCAATCATTTCACTAGAGTTACACCAGGAATGAATTTGGCTTTTGGCCTCTTTTATTCAGTCTTCCTTGTTTCTCAGAAGTTCCCACAACATTCTGGAAATTAACCAAATCCCGATAAATTTAAACAAACTTGATTACTTCCTAGTGCACTAGATGCAATATTTCACATCACACTAAGGAGTGGAGGAAGGAAATGAAAGCTGCATTTCCCTGAACACAATATGCCTGTTTTCCATAGATTCAGTGTGATATGTTATTGACTGGTGCCGAGGGCCTTTTTTATTTTCTCCTTAGGAAATCTTTCATAGTAAAATATGGAGACTCATTTTTTTCCTCCAACTCTCTCTTTTTCTGAATTATTTGCACACTCAAACATGGGAAATCAACAAAGCCAGCTCTCTTGGCAAAGAGAATCACTTCCCTGAGCTCCCTACTGCATTAGTGAACATGGGGAGATGAAGAATATTTACAGCTGGACTTCTCCAAGGAAATAGTTTGATGAAGACCATTTTATGCTGTTGATCAAATCTATTATATCTCCCATATTTTATGGCTCTGTTAGGTCTATGACACAAATATTTCCAGTTTATTTTACTAGTCTGAGCTACAAACACCGACAATGAAATTTAATAGGGCAGATTCTAAACACTACATTACCCATGACGAGATAGTACACACCGTGACGGAAGGCATAAATCAGAGAAAAATAGCAACGCATAGACAAAGATGTTTGCTATTGTATGTGTCTTTTGTTGCTTGACTGCTATGGTGTGCTTATTTTATATGGCCTGTGTTTCTTTGACTTAATTGTGGCAGCAGTCAAAGCTCATGAATTCATGAAAAGCACTGATTATAATGGAATTTAACACTTCCTGCTGCCAACTTCATGTAAGGTGAAACTGGCTATTGTAGCCCTGAAATGCCTTAGTGGCACTGTACATAGGGAGGCCATGTTAGGGCAGGAGCTCTGCACTCCCTAAAACCCCCCAAAGTCTGCAGCCCTTGGTCTTCCAAGGGATTGGAGGTATGAATTCTATCCCCCCATTGCTGCTTGGTACCTGCTACAGTGTGCCACTTTTACATGCTTTCAGAGGACATGTGAGATTAACCAGGAGACACTCACGTCCTCCCACCAGTAGGCTCTGGCTCCTCACTGCCCTCTTTCCAGCCGCATGAGCTGCATCCTCATGCAGCTCCCTGCTATTCTCCCTTCCTCCACCGTCTTCATTGCTGCTTCTCCCAACCACAGCTCTTCGGGTGCCAAAGGGGACATGGGCAAGAGGACACCTTGCACTGCCAGCCTAATGCCATGCTGAAAATTGAGCATTTAATCCTCCTCTTTGCCTTCTGTCTCTTAGCCAGTTTCAGATGCATGAAAGTATTTTACTTGTTCTCCTGTGAGCAAACAATTTCCTCAATAGCCTCTTTTGATGGACTTTGTTAGAGGCTTTTTGAAAAGCCAAATAAATTATATCAGCTGGGTCTTCTTTATCCATTATGTTGCTGACACATTCAAAGAATTCTTGTAGATTGGAGAGGCACAATTTTCCGTAACAGAAGCCAGACCAGTTATCTCCCTCTCATTTCATGTCAGTCTAGGTTCTCTAAGGATAAATTTGTCTAATATTTTTATTTTGGGTCTTTCCAACAGATGCTACTCCTGAAAAGAGATATCTCTTGAGGCTGATGCTAATGGGAATTAAGCAACACCCCCAATCCAGTGGTGGATACTCATGAAAATATTCCCATACAAAGACTGCCAACACCTCTGTTGTTTCAGAATTTAAAGTGTCCAAATATGAAGGGTAAGAGTTACTCTGTGGCATGCAAAGAGTAAGGAAAAGCAACATGGTGCAGTACTGCAACAAACACCAGAAACCATATTAACCTACTTCTTTGTGTCCTAAAAACATATTTGCTTCCCATTTTAATATTTTATAGAAATGCAATATATACTGAAGTGCATAACGATTTAATTATAAGCAGTTAATGAAAACCCTGCAGTTAATAAAAATCCCAAAGTAGCATGCACGGATAGAATATGGAACAATTTTGCATATAAATGAAAAAGGAAGACAGTGTATACTCTAGGCCTACTTAGCTAAATTCATGCAGGTTAATTAACTTCTACTCAAACAATTATTAACATTTCTCTGTTGTTTCTTCTTCCTGTTTGTTAGCTCAGGCACTGCAGAGCAAGTTCATTCAGTGCCATATTTTCAGTAGTGATGCATACATTTCAGTAAATGCTGCCTTATGCAAAGGTTTTGCCCTCTTTTATGCCATTTTGTTTTAGCCTTTTAAAAAGCCCTGCAGTGTACTAGAACGGTGAAATAACAGGTATCTTCAGAAATGTGTCTTTCAGAAGCTGCCTCTGATGCATTTAATTTATTTTTCAAGGGACAAAAGACAAGCAGTATAGGCCCAAAATTTAGGATCTATAAAATAATGACTTTTTCATGTAATATATATTTAGCTTGTGGAATTCACTGCCACAAGAGATCACTGAAGCCAAGAGCTTAATAGGCCTCAGCAAATAGTATTGGACATTTATATGGATAATGGGAATATCGTAATTCCAACAGCAAGTCTTAAAATAAATAATCCAAGAGTACAAACCTTCATGCTTCAGGACATAAACCTACCTCTGATTAATGGTTTAATCAGAAACCATTAGGAAGAAACTTTCTCTGTGGGTAAGTAATTTCACAAAAGCCTGTTGCGTGTTTCTTGTCTTCTCCTCTATAGCATGTGGTATTGGCCACTATCCAATACATTAGTTAGATTATATGCCCTACTGACCTTATTTAGTAGGGCAATTTCTCTATCCCACTTTAAATGATTAAAATCATTTCCTTCCTTCAAAAAACAAAAATAGAAACACCTTACAGTGAAAAATAATGCCTGTTTTTAAATGTAAACCTTTCTGTGCAGTTCTTGAAATTCAAACACAACAACATCCACAGCATTCTGCTAGTTCAGAAGAACCAGAAGTGAAACTGAATACAAACAGGGAAAGTGGTCAATCTAGTTTTGTTATCCGAATGTAGTAATATGCAGAAAGTTTTTTTAAAAAGAGTGCAAATGGTGCAAAGTACATTCGATTGCTAAAGGGGGTGTGGTCAGGAAGGTTGTTTTTTTTTTTTTAAATAATCTAAGGAGTTATTAACATAAGTAAGGAGATGTTTGATAGGATTTTTGTTGTGGCAGTGTCCCTCTGATATTTACCGGGACAAGTTCAGCTCTCCCTTACATCTGTGTCAATGTGGAGCATGTCCCTGGAAACCACTGGAGTTACTCTGGAAAGTCACAAGTGTAAACTGGTATTCACTGACACAGGTTCAAGGCTCACTGAAGTCAGTCAAAAATGCTCATTGTCTTTGTGGAATTTGGATCAGGCCCATTGTTCTTATTTTATATTTCTGTATAAAATTTTATTTTATTATTTTTTTTAAACTTTGGTAGGGACGAATTCTGGGATCCTTACTGAGTTCTGCCTGAATAGCGGTTGAATAAAAAGTAAGTAAGGACTCCAGGATTCGTCTCCACACATGACAATGAAGTCTTTGGATTCAGTGAGAATTTGCACTAACTAAAAAGTGAAGAGAAGAGAAGAACTTGGCACATCTTGCCCACCCCTTGCTCCCCTTTATAGGCTACCCAGCTGTAGGTAGCTACATGGGAAGGAAAGCAATCTTCAGAGCACAACTACGTCCTCTCCATGCATGTGGGTGGGAATGGGCAGGAAAGGAAGGATAATGGGCAAAGTCTTGGCTTCGTTCCTCCCCCACCCCCATAGTTTATAGCAGGGGTCGGCAACCTTTCAGAAGTGATGTGCCAGATCTTCATTTATTCACTCTAATTTAAGGATTGGCATGCCAGTAATACATTTTAATGTTTTTAGAAGGTCTTTTTCTATAAGTCTTTAATATATAACTAAACTATTGTTGTATGTAAAGCAAATAAGGTTTTTAAAATGTTTTAAGAAGCTTCATTTAAAATTTAATTAAAATGACCAGTGGCCAGGACCCAGGCACTGTGAGTGCCACTGAAAATCAGCTCACATGCCACCTTCGGGGGTTGCCTACCTCTGGTTTATAGATTCATAGACTCCAAGGCCAGAAGGGCCCATTGTGATCATCTAGTCTAAGCTCCTGTATAAAACACAGGACAGAGAATGTCTACAAAATAATTTGAGCTTATCTTTTAAAAAAACATTTTCTCTTGATTTTAAAATTGCCAGTGATTGAAAATCCACTACAATCCTTGATAAATTGCTCCAATGGTTAATTACTTTCATTGTTAAAAAATTACGCCTTATTTCCAGTCTGAATTTGTCTAGCTTCAACTTCCAACCACTGGATCTTTGTCTGCTAGACTGAAGAGCCCATTCTCAAATATTTGTTCCACATGTAGGTACTTACAGACTGTGACCAAGTCACCCTATTACCTTCTTTTTGTTAAGCAAAATAGATTGAGCTCTGTGAATCTTTCACTTTAATCATTCTCAAAGCTCTTCTCTGAACCCTCACCAATTTATCAGCATCCTTGTTGAACTGCAGTATTCCAGCAGCTGTAGCATCAATGCCAAATGCAGAAGTAACACAATCTCCCAACTTCTAGTCAAAAGATTCTCCTGAGCAGGAATGGGAGAAGAATGGGCAAAGTGCTAGACACCATAGCTGCACCAGTGTAAGTACACAATGCCAGGTATAGTCCTGGGACAGGCTACCTGCCCCCAGAGCAAGGGGAGAATTAAAGGCAGATTATGACTCAGAGTGTGCTCCTGCCAGAGCACAACAATGCAGGACTTGTGTCAATGCCATGATTTAGCACCAGGGAGGGACTTCAGGATCGGGCCCATTATGTTTATCTTGCATATGGTTTTAATTTGTATGAGCAGTTCATTAATGTATTTTAGAAATATTAACAGGAAATTGGATTTTTATATCACAAATTAACAAAGTTCAGAATGGGTCAGATTGTGGGGAAAATAATTAGACATTTGTTGTGAAATCTAAAGAGGGTTGGAGATGAGAATTTTATCGCTTTTATCACACCCATTATATTACCTCTACACAGCAAAGGGAGCCTTAAAATGAGTTTAAATCTCTTCTGCAGTTTACAATACAAATTAATAATGGCTCAGAAGATGAGGTCTTACATATTATTCATGATCTTGAAACTATTATCGTAATAGGGAGCAATTATCAACACACACAGCAACCAGAGTAATTAAAACATCTTAACTAATAAAATAAGGTCATCAAATCAAAATACAAGATAATTACATTACAGAACTACACAACCGAAGGAAAAAACAATATGGAAAATGAATTAAAAATAAGTGAATCCATGAGATCATTAAGCTGATTGGAACTATGTTTATGTCACTGTGGCAAAACAAGGCAAATTTTACTGTTTTTCTCCTGAGATGGCATGAAAGTTGCCATTCATAATTGGCATATGCATTATAAACACAGTAGTCGATGATCCCCATTACCTTCTCTATGGTCTGACCCTCTTGTCTCTGAACCCATCACAGAGAGGATGCGTAAAAGTAACAAATCGATGAGGAAATTAACAATTATCAGCTTTTAAGAAAATTCCCTGAACATGCAGTTCTTTCACCCTGTAACACTTATGAGCCATCAAAGACAAGGTGGAGAATGAAGCAGCCAGTGGAAATTGTGTAATCAAAGAATTGCTTATAATTTAATTGGCACTCAGAAAATCCATTCACGAAGGATTAGATAGAGAAGTGATATTTTCACTATGACAAAGACCAAATGGAATATTAGCATGGCTATGGAAAGATAAAACTATAGACAAATACTTATGCATACTACCATATATTCACTCCTTGACAAAAACTTCTAACTACATCCCATTAGTTTTCCTCATTAGAGATCAGTGAAGCAGAATGAGACAGTGCTGGATTGATATTAGCTGTTTGCACTGCAATACAAGTCAGAAGAGAGAATTGCTACTATCTCAGGGTATGCTACACTGCAGCTTTTTCAGAAAGGAAGCTCCATAAAATGAAGGTGTATGGATCTCGAGTGCATGAACCGAGAATGATAGAAATATTTGATGCTCTGCTCATCCATCACTGAGCGCTGTTATAGACATTTGCAATCTACTCTCTGTGAAGCTGGGAGTTGGTCAGTGAGAGGTCTAAAAAAACATTCTTTACATGGTAGGTATATAATGTGGCTGTACAAAAGCCAGCAGAGGATGTCATATGGTGGAATCATCTTTAGTGTTTGACATCTTCCTTAATGCCTACTTGCCATGTTATATCTAGAGATGAGACAGCTCCACTGTCCCCAACAAGCGCTCCCCAAATTTAGGAAACATTTGGATCTAGATCAGTTCTTTGTGACTGGCCCCTTTCCCTGTAATGAACCAAACCAATGCCCCAAAGCTGCACAACCATGCCCCAAATCTGAACAGCCTTGGTGAAAGATTATGTTGAGTTCCAAACTTGCAACTAGACAATTTGTATGGTGACCCAAATATCACAGACTCTGGGAAATTTTTCAGGACAAGCCATCTCTGATTATAGCATATATGGAAATCTATACAGGACCATAAACAGAGATGAAGAAAGAAAGCCAGCAAGAAAGAGATTGTCACACTTATCTGCAATCTTTCTTTCTTTCTGACCCTAGCTACTGCAGAGGACAGGGAACCAGGAAGTATCTCTGATGTAGCATTTGAAGAATGGTTTCCCTGAAAGGGCTCTTGAATCATCAATTTGACTTCAACCCATGACTACCTGGTTACTACTCCTGATAAATCAGTGGTTCTTTAGAGAAACATATGTCAGCTATTGTGATTTTGGATATGGTCTTCTCACATGTGATGCATTACTATGAGATTTCACATAGTTACTCTATTTTACTCGGCAAAATAACTCAATGAAATGTAGTTATTATAAAACACTGAGGAAATTAACCTGTTACCAGTGAAGAAACAGCTCCCCCATAACGGGCCTTCTTTGGCTCTGACACCAGCATAAATTAGGACCAACTCCATTCTCAATGGAGTTATAGTGGAGTTAAACCTGGTGTAACTGAGCTCAGCCTGCAGCCCTGCATTCTTTTTGTCCTCTCTAGAAATTACTTTTCCGGGAGGAGGAAAGAACCTGCACTCATTGATATTGAAACCCTGAAGCGCTGATGGAAATGAAGAGATAAGCAACTGAGAACATAACTGAAACATCTTCAAATGCAGAAATGTAGAGCACCAGGTATATATAGGCTGCAAGTTAGATAAATCTTTTGGCTGGAGGATGGCCTGAGGGAAATGACTTTAATGGAGAAAAGGCAACCAGAAAAGATGGTAAGATCAGACTTCTGCCTTATGTGGACTTAATGAGTCTGTGAATAGCAGGAAAGTAAAGCAATTACCATTCTGTAACAAAGGATATTGACTATAGCAGCCCTTGAATCCCATTATGTGCACATACTTATATCTTCTTAGAATAAATTACACTTGACAAAATAAACGTATATATCTCTTCAGCCTCTTTCAGCCCTCAGACACGCATCCTGTTGTTACATTAATCCACAATGTTTCCCACAGGCAACATATTCTATGTATCATTCATGCTTGTTAAGCTAAACTGATACATGCTGAAACACAGATAGGAGTTTATGTATTCATAATATGTATTCATACCATTATTTTAGAATTACCCTTTCCATAGGAGTTAATATTATTGTTATTATTATGAGCATTTATTTGGCATCCATCATCCTGGCATGTGAGTGCCCAGTAGAGGGAAGCTCTATATTAGGAAACCAAGACACAGAACATCAACTCGCATCACAAATAAAAATTCTGGTTGTTTTCTCATCCTGGTCCCACTTTGTCCCACATCATAAAACCAGTTCTCTGTCTGTCCTGATGAGCAGCAGCTGCTCAAGAGAGGATCAGAACTGGAGTAGCAACGGTATGCCAGTGTTTGCAGAGTTGTACAGAGGTAGTTTAAATAAATATCATTCACAATTTTCAAAATAATAAAGAATTACTGTTGCCATCAAGGCTAGTTCAAACTTTAAAGATAATAGTGTGCATAGTAAGGACAAGAATACAACAACTGCATTTTAAAAAATGTTAATTGAATCTATTCTCATTTTAGGCCTAGATAGTTAATATTGCATGCAGAAATACTTTCTGCATGTAATTATGGCAATTACACACATAAATATAATACCCACTCATATAAATGAATTCTTATACATCTAAGTAGTCATTTTCAACATAACTGTACAGTTACTCAGATTACACAGTCATTTTCAAGTACAGTTATTCAGATTACCCGTGCAATTGCACATAGAAAAGTGCATGCACACATCTTACTATGCACTGTTCTAAAAACCTGGGATCGGATTCTGCTCTCAGTTACCCTGGTGTAAATCTGGAGTAATTCTATCTAAAGTCAATGGATCAACTAATATCAGATTCTGGTCCCTGGCCCTTAAAATGTAACTTCTCTAGCTAACATCAGTATAATGTTGGAGATTCGATCCTGGTTCCATGTAAATCTAGGGGACATTTGACCTTTATCTTCAGTGGATGAAGCTACAAGTCCTAGATTCAGTTCTGAACCGCTGCATATATTTTTTCTCTTGTGGTGTTAATATGAAGCTATTCTCTGCACCTTTATTATCCTTTTCACTGTTTGTTCAGTTGTTTGATAGTATCCTACCTCTCTTCACTGACAGGTGCAATAAATTACTGAGAATTACAGGACATGGTGAAGTTCTTTACTGCCAAGGCACTTTACTTTACATGCCACTACAGTCCCACTTCAGAAGATTACACTTTTCTTCCTTTCTTTATTGTTTAAATTTCATTGCTGACTGCTATCAGGGAAACTGAGGACAAGAGTAGTGCAGAAGATTTTTTTTTATTTTATCTAAAGTTATTTTGAATATTTTCAGTTGCTGAAAACTTAAACTGTTTCAGTGAAAATTGGTTATTTTTTTCACAAAAGTTGTTTTGTCAAAAAGCTATGTTTCCTCAAAGAAATAGAAAAGCTATTTCCTTAAAACAAATTATGGAAAATTTTCAATCAGCTCTAGAAAATAATCAGTGTTTAAAGCAACTACTGGGGGAAACAGAGTTTCCCATCTGCTACATAGGAGATTTATGCAGGGACACGACCCTCAATGATGTAACACACATTCTACTAGAGAGGACTCCAAAATACAAGTAGCAGCAGCAGCTGAAGAAGCAGGACACCGGCCCCCGCCCAATGCTTCAGTATGAGCAGCTAAGACATTATGCCCCCTGCAAAATGTATGACTTTGAGTTGATATTGAACATACGGCATCATTGATGTTTTTAAACAAAACTCCCCTTGATTTCAGTGTCAATCCTATGAAGGGATCCGTGGAAGGCTATGGCCCTAAATGAGTATTCTTTTTTCTCTGATGTTATGCTCCCCAGTGGATAAAGAGCAGTGGGCTTGGCTTGTGAGACTGAGGGAGGTGATGACGCTTATTCAGCAAAGTTGCTATCTGTTGCAAATAACTTGCTGAGCACTGCTGATGAAAGTGCTTAATCATCTCCTATTGGTGCACAACTGGCTAACAAACACAACACCTTCAAAATACCAATGCTGTACAAAGGCTGGAGCAGTCAGCACAGAAGCATTAACACAAATAGCACATCAAGATTTTATACTGGAGAAGGTGTTAAGAGTCCATATTTAAAATACTGAATTAGAGAGGTACAGAAAATAAACCAAAAGCTTTGAAGAGCAGTTACTCACATCTGCTGAGGCCTTAAAAATCACAGGCTGTACTATAATTTTTGTGGCCCTCTTGAAAAATAAGTTTACAGGCATTGGTTTGTGTCATATCTATTCACACAAAACTTTGGACTGGTTCTATTTTTATAAATGCAAATAAATACACAAATAACAATTAAAAAATTTCCCTTGCTTGCCTTGGTTGTACTGCCTTGAACTTGCATTTCGATAATACTAGTATTTAGCTGAGTATATTATCATCTGAAAGCAGGTATAGATATCCTAATGAGGTCTATTACATAATGTGAATACTAAATAATACAGGGGAGAAGAAAGGCTGGATAAATGATTCATAGAAATAAATTAGATTTCCTATCAATTTTACTGATTTTCATACTTCACAAAATAATAAAACCCATTCTTTAGCCTTTTATTCTATGTATCTCCAACAAAGGTAAGTAAAATCAGAACTAATGTTAAATCCATTTTTTTTTTAAAAAGTATCAATGGTTTTGTTTGGGGATTTGTTGGTTGTTGTTTTTTCCTGACACTAATGGATTATAAGAAGAAAATCTTTCCTTCTTTCTACTGCAACGACAGTAGCATATATGATTTCTTTCAATGCACATCGTATACATGGCAACTTTCTCCCTTCCCTGAAATGATTAAAACCAAATCCTTAGAGTGAATCAGTAGTAAATGGAAACAGTTAATTTATATCAAGCTTTCACAACCTTTTGATCCTAAGTGGTGGAGTTATCACTCATGAACATATGGGAGTAATCTTGACACTTGAGTAGGAATCATGATCTTGCATAAATTGCAAGATATGAGCAGATAGTTTTCCTAGTGGATGAACTCTACATGTAGAGAAGTGTGGCCAATGGGTCAAGCTATAGCATGTGAATTAGGAATATAGGGGGTCTCTTCCCAGCTTTGCCATTGACTTGCTGTATGACTTTAAGCAAGACACATAACCACGTTGTACCTGGGTTTGTCAAATAGGTATAATACTGACCCATGGTTTGGAGGTTTAATGTTCATAAAGCATTATTTACCTCTTTATCTATATAGGTATTTATATAATCACAATATTTCTTGAGTGCTGTGATGTCTTCAGATGAAAGGATCATTAAAGATTTATTATTAACCAGTGATACTTATATTTTGAAAAAGTTTGTCTAGCAGCATCAATTTCTTTACTACCATGAATGCACCCCTCAAGATGCTTTAAAAAGAGTAATGGAGATTTAGAATGAGGCAGCACATACAAACAAGCATTATTAAAAACAACACACAAAAAAGCAAAATTTCACTATTACTAGTAATTGGAAGCATGAGAATCTTCAACAAACAGTCTATGAAAAATCTTCTTACAGAAAATAAAGGGCAATATTAAAATTTTCTAGAACAATTCCTTACTTTCTATGTTCTGCAGCCAAAACTAAATTAGCATCATATACTTAAGTAATCATACAGTGGCATGGTTCCTGTCAGCACTCATTTTATGTGGTAATTTCTACACCTGGGTGATATTATACATTTGGATTTCTTGAGCCACCAGTTGAGTGCAGCAATGTCAGTTACAGTGGCTGTGTCTGGATCATCAATACAGTCTGTCCCCTCAAGGAGAACACACAGATTCAAAAGGAGAGGTCGCCACTGAACCAGATAAGCAGTTATTGGTATTGACAGGGCCCTGCTTCAGAGAGATCTGCCATGCCATCACATCCTGTTTCCACATGTTACTGTTAGCCTAAGAGTTTATGTTAGCCTGAGGGTGCTCCATGAAAGAAAATGAAGGGAAGTTTAAAAAAAATCAAAAACTTAGCTGCCAATCAAAAGCAGACATTTTAAGCTATTAGCAATTAGCTATTAGCAAAGAATCTTTCATGTGCAGTTATTTTGCAGTTAGTGGAAATGATGCCTGTAACAAATTCTGCAGATTGGAAATTTCTTTGCACAGGATAAATCAGATTGGAATCACTTTCATAATAAATGTACAAAGAACCCTATGTGAAGAGGGAAAAATTAAAACCTACTGACTGCTACTGCATGTCTTATAGACTTGTAGCTGCAGCAACAGATGCATATTAGAGATATACTAATATTGTAATTGGAAAGTATTATGGCATTGTCAGCATATATTTTACTGGGAAAGAAAGAAAGAAAGAAAGAAAGAAAAAGAAAGAAAGATGTTAAAAAATTCATTATCTTTTTTGTTACTCTGTCATTATTTTTGCTTTAATGTCACAATAAACAAAACAATATAAAACTTAGTGATGTTGATCTGCAAGAGAATGAAATTTCCATTCAAATTACTCCATGGCTTACATTACTTATTACTGCCTATTTAGCTTAACTAGAGAGTCTTCAACTAATGGAAAATAGCCTGCTCAAAGTTGATTTCAGTTCATGTTTAACTATATACAGTGTCTACAAAAATTTAAATATATATTTCACTTATTAAAAGACAGTTGCGGTTACCCTATTGTAACAGGTTTGAGGAAGTCTTTCTGTTAACAGCAGATATAGGCTATGGCCCTAAATGAGCATTCTTTTAGCTCCACTATTAAAGGGTTTTTGTTTGTTTTTTTCAGTCAGGCTCCCACTCCTCCTTTTATATACTCCTCCCCCTCCACTTGAGTTCCTATTGATTCTATGTTCAGAGAGGGACTCTGGGTGTGTCCTACCAGGTTGCTTGCCCACAGTGGAAGCCACCCACGCAGCTTTGTAGCTAATGAGTACACCTAGTGTCTGCCACACGCAATTTCTCGTGATGCTGGCCCCAGACTGGCTACAGCAAGTAGGCACATAGAATGTCCCAAAACAAAAACAAGAACTATGAATCCTCCCTACTGCTTCTTCCCTCACTTGCCACAGTAAATGTTGCAATGCATGAATGTCGGATACATTAGCATTTTAACAGCTGTACAACCAACTGAGTTATGGACTCTTCTTTCCTAAGTGCAGAATCCCATGCACTGCTACAGACTAGGGACCGAATGGCTGGGCAGCAGTTCTGCAGAAAAGGACTTAGGAGTTACAGTGGACAAGAAGCTGGATATGAGTCGACAGTGTGCCCTTGTTGCCAAGAAGGCTAATGGAATTTTGGGCTGTATAAGTAGGGACATTGCCAGCAAATCGAGGGACGTGATCATTCCCCTCTATTCGGCATTGGCGAGGCCTCATCTGGAGTACTGTGTCCGGTTTTGGGCCCCACACTACAAGAAGGATGTGGAAAAATTGGAATGAGTCCAGTGGAGGGCAACAAAAATGATTAGGGGGTTGGAGCACATGACTTATGAGGAGAGGCTGAGGGAACTGGGATTGTTTAGTCTGCAGAAGAATAGAATGAGGAGGGATTTGATAGCTGCTTTCAACTACCTGAAAGGGGGTTCCAAAGAGGATGGATCTAGACCAGGGGTAGGCAACCTATGGCACACGTGCCAAAGGCGGCATGCGAGCTGATTTTCAGTGGCACTTACACTGCCCGGGTCCTGGCCACCGATCCGGGGGGCTCTGCATTTTAATTTAATTTTAAATGTTTAATTTTAAACATTTTGAAAACCTTATTTACTTTACATATAACAATAGTTTAGTTATATATTATGGACTTATAGAAAGAGACCTTCTAAAAATGTTAAAATGTATTACTGGCATGCAAAACCTTAAATTAGAGTGAATAAATGAAGACTTGGCATACTACTTCTGAAAGGTTGCCGACCCCTGATCTAGACTGTTCTCAGTGGTACCAGATGACAGAACAAGAAGTAATGGTCTCAAGTTGGAGCGGGGAGGTTTAGGTTGGATATTAGGAAAAACTTTTGCACTAGGAGGATGGTGAAGCACTGGAATAGGTTACCTAGGGAGGTGGTGGAATCTTCTTCCTTAGAGGTTTTTAAGGTCAGGCTTGACAAAGCCCTGGCTGGGATGATTTAGTTTGGGATTGGTCCTGCTTTGAGCAAGGGGTTGGACTAGATGACCTCTTGAGTTCCCTTCCAACCCTGATATTCTATGATTCTATGATTCCAGAATGAAATTGCTTTTGCAAGTCTATTGAACTGTGCATCTGTGAATCTCTACTGGCCCCATTATCACAGCAAATAGGTTCCAAATATCGAAGTAAGAGGTGTAATATTTTTCCAAGAAATAGAATTTAGTTTCTTTCATGCGTGGAATCATTTTATGATACTGTCCAGGAAGTTGATGAGAGGCTATTCTATCCAACATTATCGGGGATGGCCTGCACAAAGAATAGGTTCTTATACTGACAACTAAAAACAGCAATCTCATTTCTCGTGGATAGGAATTCTATAGCCTACACCCTTCCATAGCCTACACCCTCCCTGCCTCCAAACTTCAAGAGTTTTGCCATGGGGACCCTCAGCTGCAGCATCTGATGACTGTAGCTGTTGCAAGAAGCAATGAAGGGAGAAGCAGCCCTTGAGATACTTCACTTTGGGCTCATTCAATGCTCTAAGTTGTGTGTATTTATCTTAATTTTTTCTTAACTACAAATAAAAGCAAAATTATGCTTTAGAATCTTCAGACAATCACCCAATCAGAGATCAGCATCTAAACCAGGGGACATTCATCACACACAGCACTGAAGATTGCCAAGGAAACTGTAAGGAGATCTGGGAGACCACGCAGCAGTGGAGGGCTTAGGATGCACAGAAAAAAGCAGAAGGAGAGAAAACTGAGAACTGTGGAAGGGGGTTCACAGAAGCAGCATAAATATGAAAAAAAATGCCAGTAGGTTTCTGTTTGTTCTAAAAATTGGAAATTTCCTGTTTTAAAATGATAATAATTTTGGGCCCAATCCTGTAACCAGATCTGTGTGGGTGACCAGATCCATCTGTGCTGAGCCAACTGCAGAACTGGGGCCTTAAACTCTGCAATCCCCAACTCACGGGGGGAAACACTGCCGTGAGCAATTCAGCGAGGGTATCTATTGACTGGCACCCTTGAACCCTTTCACAAGACATGAAGATTTCAATACATTGGGTTAAAAACATAAAAGAAACTACCAATGATGTGATATGGTGAAAATGAAGTTGCTTTTCTAACCCATTTCCCACTGACTGCTTCTTTATGCATTTCCCCCAGAGCACAGAAGGCAGCTTCACAGAAATACTGTTACCAGTAGGTACTGAATACTGTTCTAGGAACATTTGAGAAAATGCATTTGGCCATTATTACCTAGGGCACGTTGAGTGGGCTCGGTGATTTCTATTGAGAGAACTGCATCCTGTGCATTAATAAGGGAAATGTGTTGGGGGCGAAGGGGTCTGTGGCTTTTTTTAAATTATTTTTATTTAAAGAAACATCAGGTGAATTCCAGTCACTGGATACTTCTGGTTGCTCAGTCAGCTCCAAAGCAGAGAGTGGATTCCATATGGGGGTAGTCTGCCTTGTGCTATAGGTGAAAGCAAGAGCAAAGGAAATGAAGGGAGGAAAGAACTGTTTGCAGATACCAATTTGGAACCTGAAACGCATATGTTCTCACAAGACAGGTGATTACCAGTCAAAGGAAGAAAGAATGATGAGAAATAGATAATAAGCAGTCCCTACAGACGGATGTCTACCCAGGCTTAGGCACTCAGGAAATTTTTATGGCACTGCATGCTCACTGCCTTGGACTTCAATTTTCCTAAAATCTTAGCAGAAAGGCATTAGAGATAGACCTGGAAAATATAATGCTGACTGAAATGACTAGATCTGTGTTCTGCTTTCATACAGCAGGATGAATGGGGCTGTTTTATAGCTAGTGATTGTAAATTACTTCATTCCCCTCCAGGTAAAATGCAGTAGCAAGCAAAGTTCTGGGCACAGCCACAGCTCCCTGTAGGAAAAGACTGAGGTACTAATAAATAAATAGCAGGTTTCTTTCTTTTATACTAAGTCAGTCTAATAGGGGGGAATGAAATCACACATGCTTAAGCAGCACTTAAAGAGAAAGTACATATAAGAAATGGAATTTTAAGCCAATAAAAATGGTCAGATGTTGGGTCTATGAAAGTTAGGAAGCTATTAGCAAGTAAAGCTACAATAATTAACCTCTTTTACTATGGACTGGTCAGACTGGTTGGCAGTAGCTCAGTTACCTCCATAAATGAGTGTGCTTCCTTACCACAAAGTAAGTTTTCACTGCCTATTGGAAATGGGTCATATAAGTCAGATGATCTGCAGCTGTGGAGTTTTCCTTAAGTAATTTAGAGCTGCTTTTGCTCCAAAAGAAAGTTGCCCTTTATGAACCAAGCTTCCTATGAATTCCCAGCACTGCCAGAAATGGTTTCAGCTGGCAATGAGACAGAAAACACTGATGCTGGAGAGGAGCACACCCAAAGAACCAAACTGATAAACAGCTCAGATCTTCATTAAAATCAACATTGTACTTTAAATATCTATAAAGTATATGAAGGTGAGTTGCGGGGGGTTGTTTTTGTTTTAATTGCTATCTTTCTTTTAAACAAGAAAGGACAACCCCAGAAATAAAGCCCAGACATAAATAGCTCATTTGTACTTGTTATCAACACTTGTAAATCTTACTGGATCAAAAACAATGTCTTTTTCTAATACAACCCGTATTATATGAATCATATAAAGTGGTGTGTTCAGGAGTCATTGAGATTTTTACATTTCTTGGCTTTTGTGTGTTTAAGTTACACTTCTTAAGACGGGCTATAACTGAGGGCTGTCTCACAAGACTCACCGTCCTGATACTACCTTTCCAGTCAAGACTACCAGTCTTGACTACCAAGAATAAATATAGGTTCTTGCTGTTTGATACAGTTTGAAGGACGAGATTCTCAACATTTTGGCTTTCAAATCATTGATTTTTACATAATATAATCTCTTTCAGCTTTAGAACCTCAGAGGGTTTGTTCTTGTTAATAAACACATTTGAAGCTCAGCTCTCTCTCTCGTGTGGGGGAGTTGGGAAAATACAACACTACTCTGCTTAAAAACCTTTGAGTGGGTTTCATGGTAAAACAGAGAAATAAATCAAATGTAGAGAAATCCCTAGCCCTGTAAAGCATACACATAAATGCAACAAGGCTCCCCTCAGCCAGAGTCCAAGCTAACAGCATAAAGAGAGAGGTTTGTTCCAGCCACACACAAAACAAAGGTCTGAAATGTGATTCCCTTCAGCTCTGCTCAAGAGAGAAAAGAGGAACTCAATCCACCCAGCTCAACTCCTCAACCTACAGATCATACCCCCTTGCCAGACATCCCACTTATACAATGCTTGAGGGAATTCATTGACTTTTCACAGCCGGTCCAGCTCTCCCTCCTTCCTCTAGCTAGAGCAGTGTTTCTCAAACTGGGGTCACTGTTTGTGTAGGGAAAGACCCTGGAGGGCCAGGCCGGTTTGTTTACCTGCCCTGTCCACAGGTCCAGCTGATCGCGGCTTCCACTGGCCTGGAGCAGTGAACCCACGCCGCTTCCAGCAGCTCCCATTGGCCTGGAGCAGTGAACCGCGGCCAGTGGGAGCTGCAATTGGCCGGACCTGCGGATGGGGCAGGTAAACAAACCGGCCCGGCCTGCCAGGGGCTTTCCCTACATAAGCGGTGACCCCAGTTTGAGAAACACTGAGCTAGAGGCACAGAGTCAACCCATTCTCTGCCAATATCTGAATGTATTCTATACACCCCCTCACTGAAGGGCTTCACTGGAGGAGAGCAGAACAATCCTGCTCCCACTGAAAGTCAGTGGCAGAATTCTAACTGACTTTAAGGAGATCAGGGCAGCATGTTCATAGCACAGCCTGGGAAACATTTCCTTAGACAACAGTGCTGGACAAACTCAGGCATGGAGTAAAATACTGTGGCTTATGCTGGGGTAAGTGAGAGCAACTCCATGGAGAACTCTGTACCTAATTCTGAGATGATGTAAATGGCTGTGTAAATTACACATAATGCCAGAGTAAAATCAATGGACTTAACTTCTGATTTACATTGGTGTGAAGTGAAAGCAGAATCTGATCATTGATTGTTCCATTGATTTTTAAAGCTGAACTCTATTCTAAGTTTGATGGGAGCTCTGTTTCAAAGTCCATAATACAAGATCATGGAATCAGAAGGGACCTCAGGAGGTCATCTAGTCCAACCCCCTGCTCAAAGCAGGACCAATCCCCAGATTTTTACCCCAGTTCCCCCAAATGGCCCCCTCAAGGATTGAACTCACAACCCTAGGTTTAGCAGGCCACTGCTCAAACCACTGAGTTATCCCTCCCGATGACCCAGATTAGAGAAACTTGCACATCTGCAGCCCTCCTTCTATGGTAGAAGACACTAAATTCATTTCATTTAGTCCATTGATACTGTTGCAACTCCATGTAAATCAATGGAATTGCAATTGCAATGGTAAAAGCAGCAAAGAGTCCTGTGGCACCTTATAGACTAACAGACGTATTGGAGCATGAGCTTTCGTGGGTGAATACCCACTTCGTCGGATGCATGTCAATGGTGTATTCAGAATGGAATTTGGCCCAAGAAGTTAAGAACACTTTAGCCATTTCTCCTCCAGGAGAGCTACTTCCTCCCCAGATTTCACAGCTACCCACCCCAAGCCATTTCAGATGTAAAAGCTGTTTTGAAAAGTATATAGAAATTGAGAAATGAATTTCCCCCTCCGTCTCTGCTCAAACTTTCTAGTAAAATTGTCCATTGTGCAGACATCAGGCCTGTAAAATTTCACCCAGGTGACACTTTCAGAAAGTGAGCAAACCGGGGATTATACTGGCAGCAATTCAATAGGGTGACCATATGTCTCATTTCGGCCAGGACTGTTCTTTTTTTAAGCCCTGTTCCGGCCGACCAAACTTTTTTGGCAAAAGTGGGCATTTGTCCCATTGGCAAGAGCAAACAGGACAAATGCCAACTTTTGTCAACAAAGTGGAGTGTGGAGGAATGTGGGGGGGCAAGCAGTGATGCCAGCCCCACGCAGGGCAGGAAGCAGGGCTCTGGTGGGGGGCATGAGGACTTGAGTGAGCAGGGACGCCAGCCCCAGCCTCACACAGGGGGCAGGCAGGTTCAGGTGAGCAGCAACCTCAGCCTTGTGTGGAAAGTAGGCAGGGGTCAGATGAGCAGCGACCCTGGCCCCACATGGGGATGGGGACAGGACTTGAGTGAGCAGCTTGGGCCAGTCCCCTGCGCAGGGTGGGCTCAGATGAGCAGCTCGGGCCAGTCCCATGTGGGTGGGAGCTCAGGCTAGCCCCATGCGGAGTCTCATTTTCCCCTTGAGAAATACGGTCAACTTACAATTCAACAACCCTAATTATTCTGTCACTGGGGCTCTATCTCTCATGAAGAGAAAATTGTTTCTGTGATGTTTTCCTCCTTTGTTTGATGGCAGTGGCTCTGATCGCTGGGGAGAGGATACTTAGTCCTGTGGCTCCTGACTCTCATTTTTCATGTGTTTCATATGATGCTGAATATCTGATTCATGAAGCTTTTCGGTTAAGTTTTTAACCTAGCTGATAGGATTATCTGATTGATTCAAGTATTTTGGTGGCACACCAGCAGTGCATGCATTTTCAAAGCACACTGCTAGCTGTCACCAATGATTCCTCGGATATGCTCTCATACTACTAATGCATCAACTATGATAGGCGGTGAATCAATCTTCTGTGAAGCAATTTAGACTCCATGCTATCTCACCTGCATGCCTCTACTACATGCTGAATTGTGGTAATGTACATGAAGTGTTTCTCTGAGATGCATTTCAAACTGCCCACTAGGAATTTAGCTGAAACACCCCTGACGTCAGTGGAATTATTCCAGCTTTTACATCGGAATGAGTGAAAACAGAATTTGACCCTCAACTCCTTTGATATCAGACTATATTAAAAAAAAATTGAGCATGTTTGTCTACCTTATGTCATCACTGACACCTGCGCACAGTGAGTGTGAAAAGGGCACAGAATGCTACTTTTCTGATTTGTCAGCATTTTACTACCATTTTGCACCATTGGAAATGTAAATACATGACAAAGTGCAAGGCAATGGGCAACTGGGTCCTTAGAGGCCTGGGGGCAGGGCCGTCCCTAGGCATACACAGAATATGCAGCTGCATAGAGCACCATGACATTTGGGGCACCAAATTGCCCCAGATGTCATGGTGCCCTAGGCAGCTGCGTGCTGCATACACAGCAGCACCAGCTCCAGTGGCCAGCCCTATCCCCCAACCGGCCCCCCTGCAGGCTGAGCCCACTGCAAGGGGCAGGGTTGTCCCTAGGGGGGTGTGGGGCCCGGGACAACTCCCTCTCCCCTGCCTCTAAGGCTTCCCCCCTGCTCTGCCCCCGACCTACCCACAGTCCACCTCTTCCCCCAGCAGTGGACACAGCCCGGAGGATTAGCAGGGGGCCTGCACTGGCAGCAGGGGTCGGACTCTGGCAGTGGCAGGAAGCGGGGTGAGTGCAGGGGGCAGTTCTATCCCCAATCCCCCACCCCCATGACATGGCGGGGGCTGGGGGGAGTGGAGCAGCCTGGGTCACACTGCTGCCAGTGCCAGGCTCCCCACTAATCCCCTGGGCCCCATGTGGGGCCCCCAATAGCAGCCCCCCATAGCTCCTGCATCTACAGCCCAGATCCTCCGAGGGAAAGGCGAGGGGGAAGCAGGTGCTCGGGCTGTGTAGGGCACCACAATTGGCGGGGACAGCCCTGCTGCAGGCCAAATTCTCCTCTCATTTAGATCTCTGTAAATCCAGAGTAACTCCACTCTGACTCCAGTGAGTGGAATTACTCTGGATTTACACAGATGAATTTGTCTCTGGACACTTTCCTAAGGCTCCCATCCACTTAGCACCTTTTTCTGTCATTTACAATATTTTGCCTGCTTTGCTTTTCATAACACAAAAGCATTTGGTATAAAAGGAGGGGAAAAGACAAATGACACTTGGCTACATATGTCCAAGAAAAGAACTGAAATTTGTCTTGTTCTTTATATTCTTTTAAAATACTGAAATATAGCAGGCAGCAATTACTGGCAGCTTACAGTACGGTTTGTCTGTACAATATCATTCAATATTATTTGGGAGTAATACTTATTTTTCATGTAAGCACAAAAACAGTACATGGGGGGAAAATGACTAGATTCATTTTGTCCCTGGGATTCAATTTTGTTTACAAGAATATCTGTACAATATCTCTTCTCTGTGGGGAGGGGGGCTTTAATTCATCTTTGAAAATGTGAAAAAAATCAATTTTTTTCTTTAAAAATCTACTGATGATATATGCTGAGCTGTAAAATAGTTCAGTTCTGCTCATCCTCATCAAGGAGCATTTGAGTGGCAAACAGTTGAGATAAAAAGGCCCTGATTAGCACATGAAATATCATAACCATTGACATGTAAAAAAAATCTCAGGTTTCTGAAGTGCAAATATCCCTGATAAAGCCCTTAGTGTTTATAAAGCTTGTTTGTGGGACATTAGACACCCATGGGAGAAGAATCTGATTTTTTTTTCTTTAGGAAGGAATCTAAGTTGTTAGATACACATCAACCATTAATAAAAATTGATGTGTCAAATCAACATCACAGTGTGAGACTACGGAGCTGCCTGTCATTTGCTCCTTGTTGACTAGAGCTGTTGGAATAATGAAACAGATTTGCTAATATTTGTAAATAAACAACTCCCATTTGAGTCACTTCAGTTCCTGGGAACATATTAATCATTGTATGGGTTCACACCATTATTTGTGAATATTTGAACAATTGATGTTCATGAAAATATTTGTGAAACTTTAATGTTTAACTAATTTATTCCAGAAGTACGTTAAACCAAATTTTTCCTGTTAAAGCACTAAGCCATCCAACAGGGGAACAGAAATATCACCATATGATAAATCACAGTCCCCCAGTCATAAATAACAAATAGTGAACAGCTGCAGCAAATAGCTTGTGAAACACATGTAGTATGGAAATTGTTAATTCAAACCGTTCAGTGAATATTAATAGTGTAGAAAGTTGAAGAAATCAACAATGGTTTGCCTATGATTAATAAACAAAGGCTAAATTCATCTCATGTGGGGTTCGTCAAATTCCACTCCACCAACTCTAACATAAATAACATATTTCTTCATACAAATCACATCATATTATTTTAATCCTTTAATTATGCTCTTAGGTATGTCGTATTGCTGAATTGCACTGAGGGCAGAAAGTGTATCATGTAATCAGCTTAGGAAAGGGCTCCTATTATCAGTCAAGGAATGTACACGTTTTGAATCCTAACTTATTCTTCCATATCCTGCATCAGGGTCCTATGGGTGAAAATTCAACAACATGCATAAGCAAGTGGCGCTCTGTTTGGCTTTTTTAGGTGATTTTAGCAGAGGAGGATTGGGGGGTAATGGCATAATGGGAAATTTCCTGCATAAAATAGGCTTGGTTCTGAGAAATGCTGAGCACTTGCAGCTCCCATTGACTTCATTGATACTCAGCAGGCGCTCCACATCTCTTAAGATCGCCCTTCACTTTATAAATGTTTAACTCTGACCCCTTTTGTTTTTGCTACCCCTTTCACTGCCAAATGGGGCTGCGGTATATGTACTGCAATTGCAACAGCATTTGGTGGCATTGTTTTAAGTGCCAGTATTTACACTCCGATTCCTAGGAACACAGGAACTGCCATATTGGATCAGATCCGGAGTCCATCTGCTCTAGTATCCTGTGTTCAATATGCTTCTGTTCTTTGCTAAGTCAAGGCCTTAGTGAGGATTCTCTCAGCTCTTGAGGTACATTTTCTCCAAAGTACCAGGTATATCTATGTAGAGGTAATGCAGCTAAAGGGATTCTGTCCACCCACGAAAGCTTATGCTCCAATACGTCTGTTAGTCTATAAGGTGCCACAGGACTCTTTGTTGCTTTTTACAGATCCAGACTAACACGGCTACCCCACCCCTCTGATACTGTCCACTTGAAAATCACATTTCCAACTAAAAACTCTAAACCAACTATTATTACACATAATCCCTAAAAACAGAAATAAGTTAGAAAACAAAATATTTTTCTCTATTTCTTCCATTTGCTTATGTAGTTCGTTGGACAGCATTTTGTGGGGATGATCCATTGTATCTGGAGCTGGTCAGGAATTATTCAACACATTTTTTTGCCCAAATATGCCTGTTTGTCACAACTGAAACTCTTGGCAGTTTCAACTGAGGGTACGTCCAGACTACCCGCTGTATTGGTGGGTAGCGATCGATTTATCGGGGATCGATATATCGCATCTCGTCTAGACGCGATATATCGATCCCCGAACGTGCTCCCCGTCGACTCCGGAACTCCATCAGAGCAAGCAGCGGTAGCAGAATCGACGGGGGAGCCGCGGCCGTCGATCCCGTGCCATGAGGATGGGAGGTAAGTCGGAATAAGATACGTCGACTTCAGCTACAGTATTCCCGCAGCTGAAGTTGCATATTTTACATCCGCCCAGTGGAGACCAGTGGAGACCAGGCATAAGCTCCCAACTTGAAACAAAAACTGGGGGGAAAAAGTTTTGAAATTGTTGAACCAGAAAGTTTTGGGATTTTAGTCAAAATGACTTTGTTTAGAAAGTTTAGGACATTTAGACTAATGAAAGGTTAAAAAATAAGAGGAAAAATGGTCAAATTCAAAGTGAAATGTTCCTGAATCAAATTTTTGAGTTTGTCGGTTTGTGAAGATTATTGAGTTTTTTACTTTTCATCCCAATTCAGGATGGGGGGAAAAAAATCAAAATCTCAAAACTTCTTGAGGGACAGGAAATCCATTTCCCACCCACCCTTCACTGCATCCTTCTCATGCACTGTTCTGGGGGAACTCATGTGCACACTCTTCCCCCAACTCTGCAAGAGGGTGTTTACTAGTAACAGCAGCAGCTAAGCTGAAACTGAGGAGGAAGTGGGTAGTTGTGAGCACAGGGAGGAAAGGAGTACTGGGGAAAGCATGTTTGTATTGTTGTTCTTGGGCCTTCCAAAAAGAACCTGATAAGCACAGGAGGGGAACAGAAAAACTGGTATATGTTTTTAGAAGGGATTTTTAAAAACTCAAACTATACATTTTAAGGGGTGCGCTATCAGAAAAAGGTGATTTAAAATTAGTTAATTTTGTTTTTTTAAAAAGACCAGGTTGACTGTGTCCCCTTTTTACTGTTGCTATCAGGACCGGACTCCAAACATAGGGTGAAATCCTGGCCACTTTGAAGTCAGTGGAAGTTCTGTCACTGACCCTAATGGGGCCAGGGTTACACCCATAGCCTCACAGGTGCTTTTGGGGAGTCTTTAAAAATCCAAAGATGGTCTGGGCTTCTTTCCCACAAAATTGTTAGTAATCACTTCTATTCTCTCACATTTAAAACTGCCACTGGCCCCACTTGTGCTTCCTGTGTGTTTTTAAGTCTTTAAGATCATGCAAGCAGAGTTGTGGGCCCCCATATTCTTATCCCTGCACATACGTTGGTGACATCTCTGTCTCCAAACTGGACAAGAAGAGGACCTAATCCTGGTAGAATATTTACTTTAAGATGAAATCTTAACATCTGCATTCCAGCAGAGAAAATCCCTATTAATTCTCCCATCTCAAAACCCCATGAGGCGTGGAAATTGAGTCCCACTCAGGACAGCAGAAGCTTTAAGGAACAGCTTTATTAGGGTTATACCACGCTCAGAAACATCAAGTTCAGCTACAGGTTCCTAGCCACAAGGTTCAGCAAACCAGAATCCAGTCAACATTACAACGTGAGGCCATGTGCATTCCAGAGAAATGTTATGATATAAAAACAATCATGTCCAGCACATTCTAATAATGAACCTCAGGACCAGGACAGCCATGTGGGGAAGTGGCCAGTGTATTCCTTCTCTCTCTGGGAAGGGCCAGCCGAAGGGATGTTCTGAACTGACACTGGGAAACAACAACACTGAAATGGAAAACGAATAACCTCCCAACATCAAGACTGCAGAACTCGAACCTGTGACATCTGTTGGCTCCAGGCCAGCCAATTTGAAAAGGCTGTTTTTTCATTAACTATTCACCCAACTTTGCTTATGACTCAGTGTCTAGAAGGCCAAACAGACCTTGTGCTGAGCCTCCTCATATATACTTTTAAAACTGCACTGATTTTACCGAGATGTATAAAGCTTTTCCATTTTAATTTCAGCATGTGGATCAAATAATTATTTGGTTTTTAATATTGAGTCGACGTTTCAGCGATTTGCATTTAAATGTGTTGTCAGAGAAATTCCAGAAATCTTTAATAAGAAGACCGATTTGCATTTTAATGTGCACTTAAAGAATTTCAAGAAATCTTTTAATGTGAATACTGTGTTATCTGAGCAATGTTCACATTCTGAGGGGAACGAGAACTGTCGATTTACTGAGAAGTACAGTTCAAACAAAACTGGCTTTCAGAGATACTATAGCTTTATAGGACTTTGTTTAAAAAAAAAGATGGGCTTACTGAAGATGTGATTCGGAAGGGAAGCCAAGGGTGACAGAAATGCACTGTATAGAGAACAGGACTCAAAAGAGCCAGGCAAGCACTGCACATGCATTTCAAGATGGCAGCCTGTTTAGTACTCTCTCCACACTGGGACCACACATACTTCCGGGGAGCTGAGAACAGCTGGGACATTGCAAGAGGCTACCTGCACCTGGCGGGATCAGGTCCCGAGTGATTAATTTCCTATGATGTATGCACATTACTCTCATTAATACATGGGGTGCTATGCGTGCATATTTACAAGAGCATGTGGGCTTGATTCTGGTCTCACCCGTGGATAAGAATCAGAAGAACTTCAACTGCACCTGGGTAAAAAACCAAAGTGAAGTCAGAACCAGGCTCCTTGTGTGTCTTCCTTATGTCCTGGAAACACCAAGCATTAATAGGCCTGCTTGTAATTTTGGAATTAAGTTTCAGTTCTCAATACAAGTCTTGACTGAGGTGTAGTTCCAGGAGATATAGTGCAAGCTTTCCACCAGACTCCAAGCTACGCACAGCACTCCTGACATGCAGGCTTGAGGCAAAATCTTGGTGTAGAGATTTCATTTTAAATATTCTTTTGCTTTGCTTTCAGCAGCATGGGCTCGGGAGCAGACTGAATTTCCTGATGGACCAAATTTGGAAAGGAATTTTCAGGGCTCTTACTTCTGCACAATTGAGATGAATGGGAGTATTTGGGTGAAGACGGAGCCTACCCGACAAAAATAAACAGATGGATTGTGAGCTTTAAAGGGTTTGTTTGCCAGAGTTTGCAGTAGCTTTATAAATAATTCAGTTAGGTAATGTCTCACCATGAGCTGCACTGTAATTTAAAGAGCCAGAAGCTCATCTTTTAAAGTCAGAAGTGGAAATAGACGAAAGGCTAATTTCTCTATTGTTAGCTTCAATCAAATGCATATTGTAACCTCCTTTTGAGTCCCTCTCGCACTTCATCTTTCTAAAACTTCTTATAATATTTGAACAGAACTGCTACACTTATGCCTTGGAGTTATAAGGTGACTCTTCTGTGTTCCAATCAATCTAGCAACATTTATATCAAACAGATACCAACATCAGGCAAGTTATTAGGAAAAGAAAGCACAGAGACGTGGCAAAGAATTCCTGAGTACAAAAAAACGGAATAAATCCTAATGAAAGCTTGTAATAAGACTAGGTAAAAACGCCTGCTTTAGCCAAAAACAATTTAGACTGAACATGCTTTCCATTTATAACATTAGTGGTCTCAGTCCCCTCTTCCTCCTCTCTCCCCACTGCCTATCTCTGTAACAGCTACATTATGAAGGAAGATAGACACAGCATTCAGAGTACGCACTGTCATCTTCAAAGGAAAGGAAAGAAGACTTCAGGTGCTGTACTAATGACATACAGCTGACCAACATGTGCGGAGGACCAACTGTCTGTTAACAACAGCAGTGCAGATGTCTGAAATGCCTTAATTTGCATTCTTTTTCCTTCAAAGCGGCAGAATATTAAGACATCTCACTGTTATTATGTTAATCACAGGCAAGCCGAATGGCTTTAAAAAGAAAAACAATAATCTGTTCTTCTGATGATCAGTTTGACTTGTCTATCTAAGTCTGTGTATAATACACTTGGTAAGGAAGTACATTATGAAGCTGCAGTGACTTAGCAACTCTTTGGAGCGGAAGAGAGGATTCACTTGCACATCAGCTTGGAATTTGGTGCAGTTCAGCATCAAGTAAGAGATCTAACAGAATAGTCACGTCTAACGCTGTCCAGATTCTTTTATCCTCACTTTTCAGAAACTGAAGTCATCTTATAGGCTCACCTAAGCAGTGAATATGCTCTGCAGTTTATGCAGAACTGCTGCCATCATTTAGCTAATTTTACAATTCAATCAGACACTGGAACCAAATAAAGGCTCATCAAGTCAGTTTTACCCTATATGTACTGAAAGCCGGGAGCTGGAACATCAGTCAATCCCCACTGAAATTCATAATTTAGATTTACAGTAGAACCTCACAGTTATAAACACCAGAGTGACGAACTGTCCGGTCAACCGGACAACTCATTTGGAACCAGAAGTATGCCATCAGGTAGCAGCAGAGACACCCCCCATCACCCCCAAAAAGCAAATACAGTACAGTACTGTGTTATACATAAACTGCTAAAAAGAAAGGGGAAAGCAGCATTTGTCTTCTGCACAGTAAAGTTTCAAAGTTGTATTAAGTCAATGTTCAGTTGTAAACTTTTGAAAAAAACATAATGTTTTGTTCAGAGTTACGAAAAGAGTTATGCATTTCAGAGTTAAAACAAGCTCCATTTCTGAGGTGTTGTACTTCTGTATCTCTAAAATTGTTCAAAACACAATTCCAAGCTTTGGGAAAGTTTGGATTCAGATCAGATAGTGGATCTTAATGTCACATCTAATCCCCTTCCCCATACGTATAACCCAGGGATCGGCAACTTTTGGCATGCAGCTCGCCAGGGTAAGCACCCTGGCGGGCCGGGCCAGTTTGTTTACCTGCTGCGTCCATAGGTTCAGCTGATCGCGGCTCCCACTGGCCGCGGTTCACTGCTCCAAGCCAATGGGGGCTGCGGGAAGCGGCGTGGGCCATGGGATGGGCTGGCCGCCGCTTCCTGCCACCCCCATTGGCCTGGAGTGGTGAACCCCGGCCAGTGAGAGCTGTGATCGGCCAAACTTGCGGATGCAGCAGGTAAACAAACTGGCCCGACCCACCAGGGTGCTTACCCTGGCGAGCCGCATGCCAAAGGTTGTTGATCCCTGGTATAACTGATTATGTTCACTGTATGCTGTTTAACTAAAGCTAACTCCACCAGGGGTGAATGTGCTGTGATTTTTGCATTAAAGGCTGTATCAAATACATAAGGATGGGTCATAGATGGTGTTGGTTGTAACAAAGGGATGGAGAAAGAGAGAGAGAGATTCACCCGTGGAGCCAGAGAGAGAGAGAGAGAAAGAAAGAAAGAGAGGATTTCAAAGGCATGGGCAACAACTATTAATGATGTGATCCATTCTTACAGACTTCAAAAGTTACTTGAGAGACGATGCCAATCAGACTAAGAACATTGTCACAGGATGGTGATCTCCTGTTACTAGATAAATGAGAGGCCAAACTGAATAATTTATCAGAATATATGATGATTGGAAACCAAGATGTTTATTTTTAGAAGATAAATCATTCTCTGACGACATTCCATTCAATTCACATAACTTCACTTACAGCAAGCGATTCATTTTGTTTTAATTACTTCTTCTGATGGATGTTAGCACACGACAGTGACAACTACTCACTCCATGTAAAATTTACTACCTGTTGCACTGTGACTAGATTGAGTACAGACCTGTTTGGGGCTGCAAGAGAAACTAGGAAAGCTCAAAGGTGTAGCCCTAAATTCAAGGTTTACCAAAATAAGCATTTACTAACCCTAAAAGCAATAGAAACGTTTCCAAGAATTTTTAACTATGTATATCTAAAAAGTTACTTTTCAACAAATACACACTACTCTGCAGCGTTTGCAACCCAAACATCGCAGCACCAGGAACCTGCAGCTATTTCACACTGTAAACAAAAGTGAAATTTTCATCACTGATTGCTATTGCCCAAGCCAAGAGATATGCAAAAAAGAAAACACAATAAACAGCAGAAAGTCAAACTGGAGCCTTTTCTGTTTAAATAATCTAAGGTGTAATTAGTAAGACCAGTAAACATATTTTACTTGGGGCCCGCTGCTCCCATTATGTTCAGTGACAAAACTCCCATTGATTTTAATTGGAATAGGCCCATGATTTTTAAGCTAACAATTTTCCAATCAGAGACCAGTCTGTTGGTTGTGTGGAGGGAAGGGGAGAAGGTTATGTTTCTTAACTGAGGTGAGTATAAAAAGAATCACATAGATTACTGCTGCGTGGTTGCCAACTTTTGTGATTCTACTACAAAGCTCATAATATCTGGTGTTTTTATTAAAGCTCCAGCTGCTGGGGCCAGGAAGTTACATGCAAATCTCAGCTTTCATTTAAAAAATAATAAAAAAAAAAAAGCCTAAGTTTTTAGACCTCATGGTTGCAGAGAAAAACATTAAAAGTGAACCCGCAATGACACATGATTTTTTAACCATTGGGGCTGGCGATACTGTTAGGGTTGTCAACTTTCTAATTGCACAAAATCGAACACTCCTGCCCCACCCCTTCTCCGAAGCCCCACCTCTGCTTGCTTCATCCCTCTTCCCTCCATTGCTAGCTCTCCCCCACCCTCACTCACTTTCACCAGGCTGGGAGCAGGGGTTGGGGTGTGGGAGGGGGTGAGGGCTCCGACTGGGGGTGTGGGCTCTGGGGTGGGGCTGGGATGAGGGTTTTGGGGTGCGGGAGAGGGCTCCGGTCTTGGGTGCGGGGGAGTGAGGATTCCGGCTGGGGGTGCAGGCTTTGGGGTGGGGCCAGGGATGCAGGCTTTGGGGGTTCAGAGTGCAGGAGGGGGTGTGGGCTTGGGCTGGGGGTGTGGACTTTGGGGTGGGGCCAGGGATGAGGGGGTTGGGGTGCAGGAGGGGGCTCAGGGCTGGGGTAGGAAGTTGGGGTGTTGTGTGGGGGGATGCGGGATGCGGGCTCCAGGAGGGAGTTTGGGTGCGGGAGGGGACAGGGGCTGGGACAGGGGGTTGGGATGTGGGAGGGGGTTTGGAGTCCTGGCAGCACTTATCATGGCTCCCAGGAAGTGACCGCCTAGTCCCTGCAGCCCCTAGGTGCATGGGCGACCAGGGAGGCTCCAAGCGCTGCCCCCGTGCCTGCAGGTGCCGCCACCACAGCTCCCATTGGTTGCAGTTTCCAGCCAATGGGAGCTGCGGAGCCAGCATTAGCGGTGGGGGCAGTGCACGGAGCCTCCCTGGCCACCCATGCACCGAGGGTCCTCAAGGACCTGGAGCTGTGCAGAGCTAGGGCAGACAGGGAGCCTGCCTTAGCCTGGGGCCTCTGCTGCACTGCCATACGGACTTTTAACGGCCTGGTTGGCAACACTGATCGCAGCCGCCAGGGTCCCTTTTCAATTGGGCGTTCCAGTCGAAAACGAAACCGTGGCAACCCTAGATACTGCTGCCACACAAGTAGTAAGATACGAGCAAGCCTTCAATCATACAAACACATGTCCAGTCTTGCAAACTGATCCACAGGTGGGCCCCATGTCTCATAGAGTGCCCATAAAAAGATATGCCAAAGCGAGTCAACTTGGAGGATAGAGCTGCCAGGCCCAATAACAGGCCATATGCTCACTGCTGAGAATAACCCATCCAGTAGTAAATGTTTGCACTCACAGAGAGCACACTGAGAAGAATCGCCTATTTATACCATCCTTTATCTCATCAAGGATTACATATTTTAAGAATATTCTTGCTTCCGTTTCTCATTCTATAAACCAGTTCTATACTGGTGGTAATCTTCTGAAGTCCATTCATGTATTATTGTGATCTTTTCAGATTTCCAATAGAGTGGGATACTTAAAGTTGCACCCAAATTGAAATCGGGAAAAATATATTTAGAAGAAGTAGAATAATCTCCAGGTGGCATACCAAGAGGTTCATGCTAACCATACGTGGATCTAATGGAGAATTTTCACTGATTTTTGATTCGTTGGTTATGCCATTTTGACTTTTGAAAGCCAGTTATCAACAGCAATTCAGGAATATGACTGGGAGTCACAAATTCCATTAGGAAGCCTGGTGTGCAATATAACAAATGAAACATGTGCATGTACCTTCTGAGAATATTTTAAAGGAATCATTGAAATGGGACTATTTAGCAAGACTAGTGTAATGAGTCCAAGCCCCAGAAGAGCCACGAAAAGATTTAAGAATTTTCACTGAGGGCCTTTTGATTAGTATATACAAGTTCTATGCTTTGATAATCAAGAGATGATCGAGACGAGTTCAACTTTTTTCCTTTCCTATAAAAGAAGGTAGCTGTATATGAGGTGGTATTTTCAGGCAGATGCATTAAATCCAGTTTGTATTCAGATGGACATGTACTTAGTGAAAACCTGGATACCATATATTCAAACAGCTTTTGGCAGACTATGTCCCTTTGAATTTCTCAAGCTTGATGTATCTTCGGGATGATGCTGTGTCACTATAGGTTAAATAGGTGCTTTGCATTGCTGAGAGTATGATGACAGGCTAACATACAAAGGATTTCTCAAAAAGTGTTTGAGTTTTTGTCTGTACTTTTAAATGTGTGTAACAGAAAGTGCTTTGGGTCCAGAGTTTTTAACTTAGTCCAAGTCTATAGGTTAAATCCCTTAATGGCACCTCACTGGAACAAAGTTTAGCACAACTGAGTTAGAGAGGCAAAGACAAAGCTACCTTTCCAAGCACTCCCTTCCCTCAATCCTGGTGCTGACCATGTGCCATTATACCAGCAAGGATCATCAGAGTGCAGTGCACTCAGGGGTGAAAGTAACATTCCACACTTACTGGTATGGGGGCCGGCTCCGGCCCTCAGAAGGGGCAGGGCTGGGGGTCAGCATCCCCCAGCCAGCTAGTCCATCCCACCTGGGGCTCCAGAGGCGGTTTAAAGGGCCCGGGACTCTGACTGAGTATGGGCTGGTAATGGCATCCATTTTTTACCAGTACGCTGTACCAGCCACTACCGACTTACTTTCACCCCTGAGTGCACTCCAGCCTCCCCTCCTCCTACCCTTGAAATATCAGCAGCTCCCTTGGGTTCATCCCCTATGATGAGGATGGTGCAAGGGAAGGAGTAGAAGGGCATGGAATAGACCTGGTTACTTTAGCTTTATACCAAAGAAAGGATTGGTACCAGGGGAATCCTCAGCTACCAATTTAGAACATGTTTTGGGGGCTTTGCACCTGTCTGGTGTTCCTATTGTTTACCAAGAGACAGCTTTACAATCTTCCGCAAGGCTGATTAAATATCACTGACTCTAGGTCACACACAGGGCCGGCTCCAGACCCCAGCGCGCCAAGCGCGCGCTTGGGGCGGCGTCCCGCAGGGAGGGCGGCAGGCGGCTCCGGTGGACCTCCAGCAGGCATGCCTGCGGAAGGTCCGCTGGTCCCGTGGCTCCGGTGGAGCATCCGCAGGCGTGCCTGCGGGAGGTCCACCGGAGCCCCAGGACCAGCGGACCCTCTGCAGGCACGTCTGCGAGAGGTCCACCAGCGCAGTGGGACCGCCCAGAGCACCCACTGCTTGGGGCAGCGGAAATCCTAGAGCCGCCCCTGGTCATACAGACTCCTGAGCCAGGATTTGTCCCTAAGGTGATGCAGAAACCAGAAAAGTACACTGCTAAGTAAGCCCTCGTGCCATATACATGAACCGTCATTTGGATAAATAGTTAGAAATATAAACAATCAAATACCTAATAAACCTTTTCAAAGCAAGTCAAAGCCCTTCATAGAGCATATACTTCTCCCTAAAAAGCACAAAGGTTTCATTAACATCTAACCTAATCTGTTCTCTTCAGTCACTTCATTTTTTTGGGAACAAGCACATTAAATGTGGATCAAATCAGGATCTCTACAAGCAAGAATAGGTATTATATTTCAATTATCAGTGCAAACTGATTTAAAACTGCTTTCAGTATTTAAGTACGAGCTATAGAATGATTGTAAATATAATCTTCAATAACTTTTTCAGACAATATTTTGACCTCGGCTATAGCCACAGCTTTGTAACAACTGCATCTACAAACAAAAATAGTATGGTATTTAATTAGAGTTCTCATTAAAGCTGAACAAATAAATTGGAACTAACAATGTATTTATCAAATTTCACTTTCTCCCCCAACTCCCTTTCTATTTGAGAAATGTTCAGAAACAGATTAGGAAATTCCCAGGTATCTTTCTCCACAATTTTTCCTGAATTTCTCCATGAAATGGTTTACTGGGTGAATAGCTCACAAACACTTCTTTGTGAGCATGGATACTGGAATTTTGCAATTTATGCTGGATTGGCTACTTACATAAGTTACACGGAACTGTTTCTGTTCTTGGGTGAATGATTTCTGTAACACTGTGGGAATTTGCAATACCGCATTTGAGTACTTCATTTACTTTAGTAAAGCTATTGACATACTCTCGCATGACATACTCACAAGCAATACAGGGAAATGTGGTCTAGATGAAATTCCTATCAAGTGGGTGCGCAAATGGTTGAAAAATCAAATTCAAAGAGTAGATATCAACAATTTGCTGTCAATCTAGTGTCTAGTGGGTTCTGCAGGGGTCTGTCCTGGGTCTGGTGCTATTCAATATTTTCAATAATTACTTGGATAATGGTGTGGAGGGTATGCTTATAAAATTTGCGGATGCCACGAAGATGGGAGGGATTGCAGGCACTTGGAGGACAGGATTAGAATTCAAAATGACCTTGACAAATTGGAGAATTCAACAAAGACGAAATTCAATAAAGAAAGTGCAAAGTACTTAGAAAGGAAAAAATCAAACGTACAAAACTGGCTAGGTGGTAGCACTTCTGAACAGAATCTGGGGGTTGCAGTGGATCACAAGGGCTCAGGGCAGGGCAGGGCAGGGAGTTGCGGGGCGGGGTGCAGGGGGGCTTTGGGCTCCAGGGTGGCAGTGGCACACACTGGGGCCAGGGCAGGGTGCCGGCTCCGGCCCCACTCCGCTCCAGGCAATAGCTGGAACCATGTCCCTGCGGCCCCTGGAAGAGGGGGACACAGGGTTCCTCACGCTGCTTGCCGCACCTCCAGGTACCTCCCCTGAAGCTCCCATTGGCTGCAGTTCCCTGTTCCCGGCCAATGGGAACTGTGGGGGGGAGCAGGGCATGGTGCCTGGAAGCCAGGGCAACACACAGACGGAGCCCTCTGCTTCTCCCCCTGCCCCCCGGCCACAGGGACGTGATTCCAGCCGTTTCAGGGAGCGGCACGGGGCTTGAGGAGGGAGCAATCCTGTGGCTGTAGTTTGCCCACCCCTGGCCTGGAAGTAGGCCGCGGGGGGCAGGAGTGGGCCGCTTGGTGGGCCGCAGGAAATAGCCCCACGGGCCACGTGTTTGAGACCCCTGGTTTAGATATTAGAAAGTTTTTCCTAACTATAAGAATAATTAAGTACTGTAATAAATTACCAAGGGAGGTTATGGAATCCTCATCGCTAGAGGTTTTTAAGAACAGATTAGACAGTCAGGGATAGTCTAGGTATACTTGGTCCTACCTCAGCACAGGGGCTAGATGACCTCTTGGGGTCCCTTTCAGCCCTACACTTGTATGATTCTATGATCATTTGAAATTTACTTTGGGGGTAAGAGTCACTCCTGTGCACAGGACCTAGATAAAGCCTAAGCATCACTTAAATTTCACATTAGCTCTATTTTGAAGACTTAAATGGGGGGGTGCAAGCAGATGTATGTCCACTGACTTCAGAGGTACGTCCATTGATGTGTGACCCATTTCATTTTTTAAATTCAGGTCATCATGCAGCAGCATACGGTGATGTAAAACGTGAGGCTGAGGCCTGAAAAGACCTGCATGGGATTACAAACTGGTGAAAGCAGGTATAACTGGAGTTAAATGAGGAGGAACAGTGGTGTGAGAGTGCTAAGGGGGGAAAGGCTGTATCACATGTGATGGAGTGCAGTGCAACCCGGTAGATTGCTTACTAAGGCCTTGTCTACACTACAGAGTTTTGTTGACAAAAGTTATGCCGCTTTAATGAAAGAAGCACTTTCATTAAATTGCTGTTGCGTGTCCACACTATGCGCCTTGTGTCGGCAGAATGTATCCATGCCAGCTCTTGCATCGACGCAGAGCAGTGCACTGGGTACCTACCCCACAGTGCAACTGGCCACAAGGTGCTTTGGGAAGGATTTACAGTGCCTCATGGGGCAGGTACAGCGTCACATGATGCAGGTTTCTGAGTTTCATCATTCCAAGGGCATCCCATTAGATTGCCAGTTGCTTTTCAACTGAAGCGAGAAAAGCAGCTGACATTTAACTCCAGTTATACCTGCCTTTTGCCAATAAAACTGTGTAGTGTAGACAAGGCCTCATAACATAAAGTATAACTGTCCTAGGCTGCTGTAACTCAAGCAGAGAGCAAAGTAAGCACCCATCATTGTAAAGTTATGACTATGTCATGCACAGGGTCATAGGCGAATGATAATGCTTAAGATCCTCAGAGAGAAAATAAACAAGTGGAGTAATAGAAGTTATATAAAACATGTAACACCCTCACTCCAGTGAGGAACAGCTGTACAGTGTAAGGTGGAGTCTAAAGCCCAGTCCACCTGTTCCTCTTCAGTATTTTCACAGCCAACTGAGAAATGGCTTTATGACTAATACAGGAGTCACAATGAGATACCTGAACTTTGACGTGACCACAGCAATAATAGCTGGACAGCTGCAATCACAAAAGAAGGGCTAAAAGCTTGTGTGTGCATTCCCATTCTGCTGTCCAAACACACAACAGTCACTGTGGCAAAACTCCCATAGGCTAAACTCCCAGACCCACACAACTCACTGCCTGGCTACACTTGGCACATGCAGAATGACAAATGACAATGTTAGATATCGAAACCTGTAGCCAGAAAGACAATTATTTTGATAAAAAGGCAGAAAACACATGATTATCAACATAGCCCCCTAAATCCGGTGTATGGTAACCTCAAACATGAATACAGCTATTCAGGAAAACATATCCTGTACACTGGCCTTACTGTACAAACAGTGAAAGGGAAGGGATGCAATTGATTAGTGTCAGAATCTAACGCTTAGTGCAAGAAGCAGCATGTGAATGGTTGATAACCATTTTATACTCGTAGATAGTTTTGTTAAATGTTTATTACATGCAGGCTCTGTCTACACTACTACGTGAAACAGTATTAGCAAAATTCACATTTAAACAACTCTGGCTAACACAGCTTCAGCACCAATATACAAAGGACCATAGACTTCACATATCTTGGGAAGTTTTCAGTTTTTCTTTCTAACATTCATGATGGATGTGTAGGCCTGAGACCTGATCAACCCGCCCACCCCCATATTAAACCAGCCTTGGGTGAAACTCGGGGAGTTCACCACTAAAACTGGGAAAAAAAGATGTTCTGATGCTGATAATGCACCACCTCAGAGAGTTATAACCACCAAGGTTGTAAAGTAGAGACACACAGGTGCTGGGAAATTAGAGAGGATACAGAAAGAGAATCAACAAATGGTAAGATAAGCTCTAACCAGCATTTTTATGCTGATCATCAGCATAAACAGAGAAGGTCACAACTAAGTTACAATTTAGGCATGAAAGATAAAATGTAAAAACTTGGGCAGGAAAGAGGACACATAGGTGCCAGTGTGTAATTGGTTAAATTTTTTGTTATTTAGAAGAGTGAGATAATGTGATAGGTTTAATACATTTGAAGGAGGTACAGAGTTTTACCTATATAATGTAAATGAAAAAACAATGTTCTTTGGGAACCATTTCCGGACTGCCGTTCAACACCAAGCTGCTGGAACTCTGACCCCTCTGCACAACTGTGACGTGCAGAGGCATCGCTGGGAATCCCCAGGTGAGTAGATCCTGACTGGTCATTGGGTGAAATTTGTCTATTCATTGGGAGTGGTGAGCATAAGAGATTTGCTTGATATATGTGTTCTCTGTGTGTTGCTAATAAATAGATGTTTAGAGCACAGCTGTTTAAGGTTCTTTCACTGAGAAAAGGTTCCACAGACCTATAGGGAAAGGGCAGGTACTTAAATTGACCAGGTTTTCTTCCTGAGCCTCGTGATTGAGGCGCCTTATGCCCTGAGCCCTCAGAAGGGAAAGAGTGGGGGTGCCTAAATTGATTGGATCATGCCTTGAGACGTCGGTTGGGTATAGGTGGGGTGCCCTAAATTGACCAGGTCACGCCTTCAGCCCTCGGTAGTGTATAGGCAGGGTGCCCTAGATTTTTGCGGGTAACAGATTCTTAGATCCTTCTAGGAGGGGCGTTTCCAAATTCCCACTAAAAAGGACGCTTTATCGATTGTATTAAATGCAGCAGCCTAAACTGCTTGCCACTTATATCTGAAATGCAGATTGTTCTCACGTTGCATCTCCTGCATGTGAAGAATACACCACTTTATGCCATAAGCCTTTTTTGTTAATGTTATACTGCTGGCCACATTTTCAGTGTAGTAGTTTGACGAGGTATTGCGCCATCGCCTAGCAACTCAACACCCACCAATGAAACAGACAAGTATACACAGGGCTATTCTACAGACAGAAGGAACTTTTCTACATAAACAAAAGGTTTCATGTTTAAAAAGAAAATAGGGGAAGTCTTCTCTGGCTTATAAAACCAATACTAAATTGAAACTGTGTTGAAATCCCTGAAAACGTTTATGGCGCCTATACTGCTGCTTTCACAAATAGTGCCGCTTTCTCAGCAACAGAGTGGAGGACAGAAGGCGGCTCAACCCCTCCCAGTGTTAAACAACGAGCTTATTTTCATAAACTGGATGTGGTCTTCACAGAAGGAGTGCTGCTCACTGCTCCTCTTCTGCTCCTTTCTCCTTCTGGTGGAGAAGTAAGTTATTCACCCCTTTTTGTGGAGTAGCTTCCTGCCCAGGGAATTTGGCCCATCTGATCTTCACTGACTTGCAGGAATCAGAGAGTTACTTTAATTGGTGGCTTTTTCTAAAGTTTGTCTTACTTCCTCCGCAGCTTAAAGGATTCTCTGGGGTTGTGAGCTCAAACATGCCTGCCTTACAAGGAATGTTGTGCTATGTAGGAGAGAGACAGAGAAATATTTTTGATGGCTGGGCCACATGGTCACGACAGAATGAGGCTTTCAGCCAGAGCAGCTGTCTCCCCGCCAAGCTGCTGCTCCTTCTCTTTCCTACTGGCATGTTACAGTACTTCATGCTGCTACCTCTTTGCTCACCTGTCCCCTGGGAGCTCGCCTGCTTTACTGCACAATCTTTTTCAGTGTGAAATGTGATTTTATTTCTGCTTCACAGTCACCTCCTTTCTCTCTTCCTATTAACTGATGGGATCAAACAGAAGTCGGAGATTAATGTACCCTTCAGCTCTTAGAGCATGATGCAGCTGCTGTGCAGCAGGCAGCACATGTGAAAAAGTCTCTTTCATTGCGGAGGACTACAGTATACCGAGCCTATGTGCCTCACTTTGGGCATCCCCTGGTGTACATCGGGGATTGCACACTGTGGTCTAGTGAGCACTTTAAATTGATTCCCAGAATACCTTCTTGCATAACCATGAAGAATTTGTCAGCCATAGAAGGCCTCTGGGAGACATCTGCAAGGGCGAACATTCCAGAGATGAGGCCAATAACTGCCCTTATCCTGAGGGGAACATCCCCTACCTAATCTCAATTATATTGACAAGATACTGGTGAAATACAGTCCACAAATATGCTAGTCCTGAATTATTAGGACCTCTCTCCCCATCATCATTTATCCCAATAATATTTAATGCTATTGAAGCCTGTATATGATTAGCCTCTATGATTGAGGGAAGCTGCTTTCATAATACAGTGCTTCAGTATTAGCTTTCAAGACCAACTTTATACAGATGGTGCACACTGCTGTGAGAGCTGGTGACAAGTTTTCTATTGTAGAGGCCATTGCATGATGAAAGGAAAATGCCCACTAGGCCATGCACTTTCTTATTTATTTAGCAGCAACATAAAAGAGAGAGAGGGGTAAAAATACTCGCTTTAAACTTCCAGCATGCATACTGAAGTGCTGGTTGTGTGATCCCTGACAGGGCTCAGACAGAGCAATGACTACATGGCTCCGTACAAGCTGGGAGATCATGCAAGTCTGAGGAAAGGGAACTCTGCTTTGGTTCATCTTTGAAGTCAGCTATTATCTGACAGAGGAACCAATGGGGGAGGGGGTTGCAGTTTGTGGGCTCAGAGAGGCCAACGTCTGCTATATCATTTTGACTGCAAAGCGTTAAATGAAGAAAAATTGGCAAGAGAAGGGAGGGGAAGACACCTTTCACGTTTCACAGAGCACAGTGTTTTTGTTTTTGAAGGTAATGTTTCAACCGTAGCATAAAGCGCAGAAGTTAATATTTCATAGCTACTCAATCCATTCATCTAGAAATAGCAATGCAAACTTTCAAATATTTATGCTTCAGAGGCAAAACATGGCAGATTGAATTAGCGTATTGTACTTTTTCCTCTGCCACTGACTCATGATTCACTCCACCTCAGGTAAGCAAAAAGACAAAAATATCATCTTCAGTAAGGAAGTGGCAGTGATGATGTGATGACATAAGTTGCTTTTATATACAGCATTTTAATTGTTAATCATGCACAAGTTCCCATCACCCACCTACACCACAAAAGCCACTACATACAAAATACAGGTTGAGCTGTGTCCTTAAATAACCTGTCAATACCTATAAATAGCATCTTGCAGGTTACACAGGTACCTGGCTCAGTCTTGTGAGGTATTCTGGAAGAAAAGCCAATGGGCCACATTACCTAAGAACAATGGGCGTGTTCACAATAAATTCCAGCCTTAACCAGGACAAATCTGTGGCATAACAATAATTACAGATAATAAATTATATCTGATGTCCTATAGCACCTCAAATTCTGTAGGAATCACTCGACCTGCCATCGACATGCAGTCACCTCTGGAATGGAGTGCAACGGGACACAACCAGAGTGGTGGCCAGGAATAACTTTAGCAAAACCTTCCTCTTACGAAAAGTGCCCTGGGATCCTTAATGCCTATGTCCAGCAGATGAGCTCTGATTTTATTAATTTTGTTATTAGAGAGACCCTAACCATACATTACATGGAATTTGGCTTATCTGGCTTGGAAAAATAATGAGCTGAATCAGCCATTTGAACCTGCAGTTCCAAGTAAACCAAGCGTTTCAAACCTGCAGTGTAAACCACTAACCATCCCCTGTGGTGCCAATATGACAGCTACTAATTACTGTGAAATAATTTGCATGCATTGGGATTTTGGAGACTGAGGTCTTGGCTTTATTTTACATGTTCTTTTTATTTAATCTCCTTTTACTTGTAACAATGATCTCATAAAAGGCCTCATTCCAGTCCCACTGGATGGCACAACACCCAGTGACTTTGTAAGACTCCCAGCCTTCTCCCCCAAAAGGGATATCAGATAATCTGGTTAATGGCAAAGGTGTTCATTCTTTTTTTCCCCCTGGTGTGACTGCTGTACCCTGCTCTGGTGCCATAATACCTCCTGCGTAAAGGGCTTGGAGAGCAGCCCTAGGCCACCCTCTTACACACTTGGCACAGGATGTGGTCCTGCGGCAAGAGGAAGCATGTTGGGAGTAGGAACAGGCATGGCCAGTGCATTGTACTCTAACTTGTCTGGCCCAGCAGTGTCCAAAGTTGGCTGCTCTAATAACAATAATACCCAGCTCTTATCCCTAGCTCTAAGCACTTACACCAACCAGGAAACTCAGCCACAAAGAGGTGAACTCACTTGCGTCAGATCATACATCAGATCAGCGGCACAGCTTGGTGTAAATCACAGGTCTTCTACACCCAGTATGTGCTTTATTCACTGGGCAACACTGCCTCCTCAGTAGCACTTAAAAGAGACCCATTGCACTGGGGGGAAAAACTCATAAACTGGAGGCACAAAAGCTCCCGTTGCTTCTTGGGCTATGCCTCCTTAAAGGCAGAGAACTGGGGCCAGAGTCTTTCCCCTTCCTAAGGCCAGGTCTACACTAAAAAAGTTGGGTTGACCCAGCTACGCCACGCAGAGGTGTGAAAAAACCCATGCTCCTGAACAACATGGTTAACCTACCTAAGCCGCGGGGTAGACAGTGGCAGGTGAATGGAAAAATTCTTCCGTCAACCTAGCTACCACCTCTCGGGGAGGTGGATTAATGATAGCAACGGGAGAACCCTTCCATCGCTGTGGTGAGTGGCTACACTGAAGCCCTCCAACAGCGCAGCTGCAGCAGCATTTCAGTGAAGACATAGCCCAAGATGCTGTCTTTATTTAGGCCATCAGGAGAGGGAGGGGAAACAGCATAAGAGACACCAAGGACATCTCTTCTTAGGTTCCCAGGGTGCATCATTCACAGTCACTAGCTACAGCAAGAAAGAAACTGTACAAAATACAGAGAACTCCACTGCTATTTGGAACTGCTCTTTCCTTTAGGCTTTGTGACTTCCCAGCCCATCTCACTGGTCACCAGGTTGTGACCTCCTGCTCAGTTAACTGTCATGGTAACAAGGGCTACTGGCCAAGAACACTTCTTTATCTGCAGCTAGTCCTGGATCTCTCCCTGCAGCAAATACAGGAGTAGCATGTTTTCTTCCAGGGAATCAGCTTGGGCTGTGATGCTTTCAGCACAGATGGTCTCTCTCCTGGAAGCCCAAAGGAGGAGAACATCCAACCACAGACTTGAGTGAGAAGAAGATGAAGCAAGGCCCTTATTTTTTTAGAAATGTGTATTCAGACCTACCCCCAACAAACACATCAGTCAAAACAGTCTGCCTCATCCTGGTCCCACGCCGTGTCTGTTTTTCCGGTTCTCTTTTATTTTGGTGGTAGAGACTGTGCCTGCCCTCATTTCAGGAAAGCATTTAACACATCGTGGGCTTTATCAGAAACAAATCATAATCATAACAATTAAGTCAATGAGAGTTTTGCCAATGATTTCCAAAACTGGCCCCTTCAAAATACAAGCTAACCCCAATCCTGCCCTAATATTAACCCTGATTTATTACTGAATCAATTAAAATCTGGGCCAAACAAATAGGTCTTTTTTTTTTTTTAAGTATGTATGTTCTTGTACTGGCCTAACTCTGAACTCAGTTCCACACTCTGCATAACTGCTCCGCTGGTTTAAGTGAACTCAGGAGCTGAAGTATTTAAAATATGCATTATTTACCTAATTGACTATCATATTAATATAAACTTGGGGTCTTTTCATAAAAAAGATAATGAAAATATAACACTAAGATTAGCATTTAAACAGATACTTAAGATCTTTGTAAAAATGCTGCTTATTTACTAAATAAATCTTAATGGCTCATTAAGAGTGTAAATTCCTATCTTGGGACTCTGTAAAAAGGCTGATCTTTAACCTGACAGACCCTAATGACACCAAACAAGCTCACATGGTCCTATCCCTAGAATTTAGGAACTTGTAAATTAGGCACCTGGAAGATCACATGGGATTGGCTGAAAATCCAACATAATATGCTCCTGGAAAATTGGGTTTCCTGAGTAAAACCTAAGATCCTGTGATTCCATTTGCTTCCTCTGTGAGGAGTGGAGCCTGCACCCATGGATAATGCCAGGTGGGAGGACACGGCAGGGGATAAGTGTCATCCATTCTGAAACCATGCTGCCCCATTACCCAACCCTTGGTAAGCTAGCTGTGGTGGCTCTAGTGCTGCGGATTTATTAGGAGTGGAGAGCTGGTGAGCTGACAACAGGAGAAGCGGGGGGAGGGAGAAGCCAAATTTCTTTGGATTCTCTGATCCAAACAGAAAAGCAAAATACGATCCCAATGCAACTCTTGGAGGAAATGGGATTCTGAATTAGGACTTCAGGGCATAAGACTCCTTCAAGACTCCTTTGGTTCTCTATCCCCCCTCAATAGAAAATTGGGAGAATAGGACATAGCCCCTTTTCTGAACTGGTAAACAGAGCCCTTCCTAATATGCATAAGAATCATGAGGGCTACCACAGCTTCTCTGTTTTAAAACATTGTAGGCAGCGATATTGGGTAGGGAGACTTTTACATTTAAAGTGAGAGATACGGCTAATGGCAACAAGCATAAGGAAAGTATAAACGAGCCTATATTGCCAATGTCCCTGCAAGTGTTTTCCATGGCCTTTAATGCCAGGATGTAATAAATGTGTGACACACAGGAAGGCTGGTAAGAGATTTAACTTTATTTTTTGCTGGGCCCAGTCATCTGTCCTAAGTCAGCGTTTCAGAGGTTAATTCCCTTGTCAAATGACAAGGGCCAATATCCACTGGCTCCAAAAGTTACTGTTACACGGGGTCAAAATGCACAGTTTTTAATGTAAGAAAATGTATGGATTTTTTTTTCTAATTATAGGAGTGGCATAAAGTGCCTGAAAATGGTAACTTTTCCTCCTGGTGCTTCTTTGATCTTAAAAACAGATGGGGATTTTAAAAATATATTTCCTTCAAACTGGATTTTAATTTTTTTTCCCTGGAATGTGACTTTCTATGCTTCATCTCAGGGCACAGAAATTTTCCAAAATTAATTAACCGCTGGAAATTATGAGTTCTTCAAGATTCAATCCTGAACAGTGCCGAGCACCCTCAATTCACTTTAAAATCAGTAGAAGCAGAGGGTGCTCAGTATCTTGCAGGACCGGACCCTTAATGAGAAACTGGCCTATGCTTTCGCAGTAGAATGATGGACACAACCAACTGCTGTCATAAACCCTGGAGATGTAGCTACTGTATTTTTTCTTACTATAAAAAGTTGCTTGTGTGAATCAGATGCGGTGGCTAAGTGCTGTGTGGTGAGCTGGCAGGGGACTAAAATCAAGTGTTCTGGGTTCTACTCTACGCTGACTGAATGAGCTTGGCAGAGAAATGATTAAGGTTTTTAAAGCACCTGAATATCTCTACATAAAAGGTTGTAATACACAGTACATTCAGAAATTGGCTCCGACTGGACTGGACCAATGTACACCAGCAGAGAACTTGGTTTTATTCTTCTCTATAAATGAATGCATAGTCTTACAAGTTGTGACACAAAATAAAGAGAATGAAGGACAGTTCTTTTTAAAGGTCTCCTTTTAACCTATTTCTCTTGTAACCCTGTTTCAAAACAATATTAAACACCAGGGCCCAGATCCTGCTCCAATGTAAATCTGCAGTAATTTTGGATTTATCACAATGTAATTGGACTCAGAATCTTGCCCAAGACTCCTTGGTTACAACAGTCTTTCATTTTTCCATTTACCAAAATCTGGTTGCCCAAGCCCCCTCCTGGGAATCAGCCCCATGGAGAGATTTCAGCGTGTCTGGTTTTCAGTGAGCCTGGCATGGGATTTTTTCTCCTTGGCGACAAAGAGGGCAATTTTCCCCAGGAGGGGAATAAGCTGAACACACAGCACTGACCCCTCCTGAGACCTATGCAACTGTAATTGTTCCAGTCAGGTTTTCTCTTGCAGTTATCCCTGCAAGGGTTTCAAGGACACCGGCAACAGGATTGAGGTGAAATCAAAAGGGCCTTGGGGAAGGAGAGAGGGAATAAAAAGAGGGGGGGGGAATGAAATTTAGGCATAGGATGGGGATGTTTTAATCACAGAGTTATAAGTAAGAGACAAGTTATTAGAGCATTTGCAAAAAAACCAACTCTACAATGACAAGTACGGTGATAATAATAATCATAAAGTAATTTGTGCTTAACCTGCTCAATATAAAAATAACTAGCACACAAGTTCACTACTTGGGCCATCTGCATCTCATAAGCATAAGTTTAAATCCTGACACCATCTGTTCAATTGGAATTTTAATACTGTACCAATATGCCAAATCACAATTATGTTAGCAAGGACAGCAGTCTCCTCATTTACAAAATAACTTGCTACCGTGCTTTAATGAGATGGGGAACTAGAGGCAGCCAGCTTGGAGCAAAATGAATTGGGTTGCTTGCTGTTAGCCCTGACGTGGAATAAACAGACACATGCTGTCAGTGGAACTCAGGTAACCGCCTTCTCACAGTAAGATATGAAAAAGTCAATTTGTACAATATACAAGACGACCAGCAAGAAAACAAATAATTCTGCAGATTGTGGCACAGTACATTTATTCCCAGCACCAACAGCCTCTTTGTCATTCTTTGGCTGCCCAAAGAATCTTTCCTTCACTGTTGAGCTAGCATGTGAAGTCACTTTATGCAATGACTAAAATCACCCACTTACTGCATTATCAAGGGGATAGATAGCATAATCCAATTGCTCCTGTCCACCTCTAAATGAAGTCAATTTAGTATCAATACACCTCCATCTTCTACATCAGGGGTAGGCAACCTATGGCACATGTGCCGAAAGTGGCACACGAGCTGATTTTCAGTGCCTTGGTCCTGGCCACCGGTCCAGGGGGCTCTGCATTTTAATTTAATTTTAAATGAAGCTTCTTAAACATTTTAAAAACCTTATTTACTTTACATACAACAATAGTTTAGTTATATATTATAGACTTATAGAAAGAGACCTTCTAAAAAAGTTCAAATATATTACTGGCACGCGAAACCTTAAATTAGAGTGAATAAATGAAGACTCGGCACAGCACTTCTGAAAGGTTGCCGATCCCTGTTCTACATCTCTTTCAGAGATGGTCCAAAGAGCTGGTGTTCAAATCTGCATCTGCACCCAGATCCCAATTCGATTTATATTAGGGTTTGGAGTACAACTTCATGGGTGACCCAGAACTTGAGATGGCACCAAAATCTTGCAAGCTGTTGCAGTGAGATATGGTCAGAATCTTATAAGATAATGGTCTCATAAGATTTCTATCATCTTGGGCTACATCCAAACCAGATCTGAAAAATTGGTTCTTATTGGTTTTGGAGCTGACCCAGAACCAAAACTACAGTGTGAATTGGGTTTGGGGATTCCAAACTAAACCCCCTGAAGTTCAAGGGGAACTGTGTTTGAAGTTCTGATTTAGGCCCATCATTAATCTGTCTGTTTAATTTAGTGTTTTGTGAACACCTCTGCATATGGCTCTGCAAAACCCACAGGCAAAGTTCAGGGCCAACAGAGTCATACATGTTCACATAAATCCCGAAGGATTCACACAGGGTTTGCTGGCCTCTGAAGCAAGAAGAGAGTGACGTACCATGGGACCCGCTGCAGGCGACTTGTTCCCTGTGAACTCATTCCTGACTCTCAGCTGAATATGGGTCCTCACATTTGAATACAAATTCACCAGCAAACAACAGATATCAAAAGTTTATTGCTATCCAGCTAGAGAGAAAAAAAATTGCAGAATGTCTCAATGGGCATAAAAAAATTATATTATGAAGATCAAACTCAAAGCAAAGCAGATTTTAAGTGCTCATAAGGTTTGAGTCAAACATGTTGCTGGGCTCTAATATATACAACTAGTGGATATGTGTCAGTAATTTTAATTTACATATTAAAATAAACTGTAAATTCTGGTGAGCAGGAATTTTATGGCACCTATCACCATGGCTCCCAGTCCTGATTATCACATTCAGGAGTTACCACCGTACAAACCATCATCATTAATATAATAAAATACGGCAGCTATTCATCTTTAAAAAATATACAGGGTAGCATGAAACAGATGACTAAGTTATATTTATAATTACATAATGCTAGTGAGACAGCTGAAAGCCTGCAAACAATTTCAACTGGTCCTAGTGGGAGAAGTTCACTGGAAAACAGAGATTAACATAAAATACTGCAGAATCTGCTAACCATGACTGCAGAATAACTTTTGGGCTCTCTTTATTGTGTATGCAAAAATCATATACGTATTTTAAAACGGAATCAGTTACTAAAAAACATCCATAGGACTTTGTTCTCTTCCCAAGGATACTACAGTGATGGGGATCATATAACGGAATAAGAGAGCAAAAGAGAGAGAGGAGAGTTAGACGAGTACATCCTTAAACACATAACACATGTATATTTTTCAGAATAATGGGAGTGGATAGGCATGTTCACAAAATATAATTTAGATTCTCTCCCTCAAAGAAGCTGATGGATATATTTCCCTGCAATTATTTATTTACTGCCTGTCATGTAGCTTTTAGCTTTCATTCAAAGAAAGATCAGTTATTGCTGCATTTCAATGTTCATTAGCAGAGACAAGGTAAGAAAGACCTTTCAGAAGGGGTTTGCCTCAAGGCTTGGTGCCATATCTTGTTTTTCAACCTATATACTGATCAGGGCCGGCTCTAGACCCCAGCGCGCCAAGCGCGCGCTTGGGGCAGCATTTTGCCGGGAGGGCGGCAGGCGGCTCCGGCGGACCTTCCGCAGTCATGCCTACGGGAGGTCTGCTGGTCCCGCGGCTCCGGTGGACCTCCCGCAGGAATGACTGTGGAGGGTCCGCTGGTCCCACGGCTCCGGTGGACCTCCCGCAGGCGTGCCTGCGGATGCTCCACCGGAGCCGCGGGACCAGTGGACCATCCGCAGGCACGTCTGCAAGAGGTCCCCCGGAGCCGCGGGACCGGCGTGCTTGGGGCGGCCAAATTCCTAGAGCCGCCCCTGATACTGATAGCCTTAATAAAAGAAAATCCATAGATTTATTTATACAGATTTCAGGTCTAACTCCAATTGCATTGATGCCACTAGCAAAACTCTCCTAAGTTCTGGATTCATGCAGGTTTATGACCCTTGGACTGTATTTATACAAGTGCTCAATCCATCTGAAAGCCTTCAAAATCTTTCTTTCACCCTGCTTCAGTATTTTCAAACTTCTGATGAACCCTCATCCTCCCATTGATTTCAATAGGAACTGAGACTGCAATAGCTCTTACCTAAAACCTCTCCAGCACATCATCAGCGATTTTCAACCTATCCTGGAAAATGATCCCTCACTCGCACAGACCTTGGGAGGCAGGCCTGTCCTTGCTTACAGACAGCCCCCCAACCTGAAGCAAATACTCACCAGCAACTACACACCACACCACGGAAACACTAACCCAGGAACCAATCCCTGTAGCAAACCTTGTTGCCTAGTGTCACCATATCTACTCTAGTGATACCATCAGAGGACCCAACCACATCAGCCACACAATCAGAGGCTCATTCACTTGCACGTCTTCTAATGTGATAGATGCCATCATGTGCAAGCAATGTCCCTCTGCCATGTACATTGGCCAGACTGGACAGTCCCTATGTAAAAGAATAAATGGGCACAAATCCAACATCAGGAATGGTAAGATACAAAAGCCAGTAGAGAACACTTCAATCTTCCTGGACATTCTATAACAGATTTAAAAGTAGCTATACTTGAACAAAAAACACGTCAGAAACAGACTTCAAAGAGAAACAGCAGAACTAAAATTCATTTGCAAATGTAACACCATTAATTTGGGCTTGAATAGGGACTGGGAGTGGCTGTCTTACTACAAAAGCAGCTTCGACTCCTGGAATTGACACCTCCTCATCAATTATTGGGAGTGGACTACATCCACTCTGATCAAATTGGCCATGTCAACACTGGTTCTCCACTTGTGAGGTAACTCCTTTCTCTTCATGTGTCATTATATAATGCCTGCATCTGTAATTTTCATTCCATGTATCTGAAGAAGTGGGTTTTTTCCCACGAAAGCTTATGCCCAAATAAATCTGTTAGTCTTTAAGGTGCCACCGGAATCCTTATTTTCATAAGAAAGTAGTTATCCTTTAGCCAGATACTGTCCTACAAGATGGGCAGAATTTGGCTCCAGAGGTAGTAAAAAGGGTGCCTTGACCTTTAATCTGAAAAGTTAGACCCAACATGTTAATATCGACATAAATTAATGTACTGGGTCATACAGTAGAACCTCAGAGTTATGAACACCTTGGGAATAGAGGTTGTCCGTAACTCTGAAATGATCATAACTCTGAAGAAAACATTATGTTGCTCTTTCAAAAGTTTACAACTGAACAATGACTTAATACAGCTTTGAAACTTTACGATGTTGAAGAAAAATGCTGCTTTCCCTTTATTGTTTTAGTAGTTTACGTTTAACATAGCACAGTACTGTATTTGCTTTTTTTTTTTTAAATGATCTCTGCTGCTGCCTGATTGCATACTTCCGGTTCCAAATGAGGTGTGTGGTTGGCTGGTCAGTTCGTAACTCTGGTGTTCGTAACTCTGAGATTCTATTGTATCTTCAGCATCAGTGCAAACATGTTAGGCTGCTGCTAAGATTCACTGAGACACTCGGGGGAATAAATACTAGTATTTAAGAGCTTCCACATTAGCACTGGTATTCAGCTGTGGAATATTTGCAGCTGTTTTTCAGCTCCTTTGTTCTGCTTAATTCCAAAGCATTTCTCTGAGAACTTTTCTCACCAGTTTGTACTCTACAGATGCAATTTTCAAAAGTGCCTGGGTAGTTTAGGAACACAATTCCCATTGACTTGTGATCCTAAATCACTTAGGCTCTTTTGAAAATTCTCCCTACATACCTGTGAGAGAACAAGTTCCTTCACACCTAAAATCTGGGCTTCCCTTCCCCTCTCAGATATGTTAGTTATTGTCGATACCCAACAAAATTTTATATCAGAATGATATTTATTTTTTAAAAGATGTTTAAACGAACAAAATTCATGGAGAATTTTAACCTGATTATTATCCCAGTGGTGCATGCAGGACCTAACACAAATTGAGGCCCCATTATGCTAGGCACTGTATAAACCCAGAGTACAAGACAGTTCCTACCCCAAAGAGGCTACAATCTAACAAACAAATCTAAGTGAAGGAAGAGAGGTGTGTGTGTACACAGTGTAAAAGAAGGTATCTTCCAAGCTGTCACATGACCTACCAGACAATAAATCCACGAGGAAAATGTAATTTATCATGTGAATATAGACCACTAACAGAGCTACAGAAGGGTCTCGCACAATATTTTTTGCCTAGATAACACACTTTGGCTATCAGAGAAGAGGACAAACCATCATTAGCATTGGAGGTGTTGATTAGATAACCCAGGAGGTTCATTTCAACTCTATCATTCTTCTTCTATAAACAACATTTTGTGGGATTTTCATTATTTATACTTTAAGGTTGAGATTTTAAAAGCTGAATAAAAGATTGGGAAGCCCATATCCTCAAGGCAGCATTGGAATCACACATATATTTCCTGCGTATTGAAATAGAGATGGGCCTGATCTGCAAACTCTGACCCAGCACCAAATTTTAAAAGATGTTTAGATCTAGGATTTTGCTTTGGCCCCCACTATAGATGTATGGGCCAGCTGCAAAGCATGTCTCTAAATCTGTAATTCCCCAAAGCCCATTTTGAAAGTGGAGAATTCATATAGGAGGTATTGGCTCCGTTTATGATTCTGCATAAACCCATAAACTCATATGATGTTGGGATACCAGGCTGTACTATTGCATTGGCTCTGATAGTTTCCTGTGAGACTAAATAGCAGACACAGGCAGTATTGAATGGGACAGAATGTTCTTTGGAAAAAAATGCAGATTATGGACCAAATTCAGCTCTGGCATAAGCAGATGCAATTCCTACTGGTGTCAATCAGAGATTTGACTGCTTACATGGAGCCTGAATTTGGCCCTTACTCTGTTATTGTTGCACACTAAAATCTTTTATACAAATAAACAGTCTCAAAGCTCTCTGCTGCTGCAGCGGAGTTAATTTTAGAAGGCAAGCTGTGCAATTGTTGCAACACCTGGGCAAAAGAGAAGAAACCCTTCTCAGATGTATGGACTGGTGCTCTTCCAAATGGGAGGTCTGAACTGTTTTTCTTGTCTTTAGAAATGAGAGATTAAAGACATGCCTGGGGCGGGGGGTGAATCCATAATTTTCCAAGCATTAACATGACTTGGCTGCAAATGCACCACCTGTTAAGTATTAGTATAACTGAGAACGTGAAAGCTGCTGTTGAGGAAAAAATACAATTATTGGAGCTTAAAATGGATCATTTTCTACAGACTTTAAAGTTTATTTCTACACTGGGTTAGTCTGTGTAAGGTTAGTCTGTTTTTTTAATCTCAGACTTTTATTAAGTAAATACTGCCATTTCCTAGGTACAAATCAAGTATTACAGAGATTAAAAAAGAGAATAAAAATTAGAGATCGATTTTGATTCCTTCATGATCAGCCACCATCTCCACCGGGTCTGCCAGTATACAGTGCACAGAGATTTATCATGAATTGATGAAAGTGGTCTGCAAAATTCCATACCTGGGCAATTCTGCTTTATCTTAGAACAGTAAAATGGGTTCTTATACTAATTATCCATCCCACAAACAAAAGATCTAAACACATGTAAAACAAGAGAAACAGACTGTAATACCCGTTTCCATTTTATATTCAAATTATTCAAATTCAGCCTTTCTGGGATGGACTTTATTTTATTTCTTTTTATCATAAAGGGCAGTCCTAGTGTGCCTAACGTAGAGAATAATACCCTTGCCACAAAACTCTCCATCTTTATGATAACATGAGAAAATGTAAGCACGTTTAGAGGTTTGATTTCTAAAATCAGAAGCAGCTTTTTCAGGCCTGTGGCAAGCAGAGTAAGGCTCCCTGATTGTTAAGATCACTCAAACAGAGAAGTAAGTGCATTGATCCTAGCAAAAACTCCATACATTGCAGATTTCACTGGGGGAACCTAATGAAGTATTGATGATGGGTCTGGCTCCTCCCACAAGATTCCATTGAAAGATGATAACCATTGACCTACAGCATGTTTTTCCACAGCTAGACCAAAAGTTAGCTTTTCAGTCCTTTTTGCAGTAAATAATATCCCTAGATTTTTGCCTTGACCTACAGGATCCTTCCTGGCAAATGATTTTCTCTCATAAAATCATTACTGAAAGAAATCTTTTATCAGAACTCGTATTTAAACATTCTCTGACTATTTAAAGTCAAGCAGAATAGGTTTCTACTGACCAAGACCTGAGTCTGAGCGAAGAATGATATTGTGGCCCAATATACGATTAGGAGTCAAGTGATATCGTTAGCGCCCTACCAAATTCACGACCATGAAAAACACATCACGGACCGAGAAATCTGGTCTTTTGTGTGCTTTTTACCTTATATTATACAGATTTCATGGGGGAGACCAGTGTCTCAGATCAGGGGTCCTGACCCAAAAGGGGATTGTGAGAGGGTCACGGTATTGCCATCCTTATGCCTGTGCTTCCTTCTGAGCTGGGCAGCCGGAGAGTGGCAGCTATTGGCCAGGCGCCCAGCTCTGAAGGCAGCGCCCCGCCAGCAGCAGCACAGAAGTAAGGGTGGCAATACCATACCAGGCCACCCTTACTTTTGTGCTGCTGCCTTCAGAGCTGGGTGGCTGGAGAGTGGCGGCTGCTGACTGAGGGCCCAGCTCTGAAGGCAGCAGCGCAGGAGTAAGAGCAATACCATACCATGCCATCCTTACTCCTGCGCTGCTGCTGGCAGCGGCTCTGCCTTCGAAGCTGCGCTCCTGGCCAAAAGCTGCTGCTCTCCAGCTGCCCAGCTCTGGAGGTGGTACTGCCACCAGAAGCATCGCAGAAGTAAGAGTAGCAGTACCACAACCCCTCCTACAATAACCTTGCAACCTCCCCCCCCCCCCCAACAACTCATTTTTGGGTCAGGACCCCTACAATTACAATACCATGAAATTTCAGATTTAAATAGCTGAAATCATGAAAATTATTATTTTTAAAATCCTATGACCAAATGGACCCTAAATTTGGTAGGGCACTAGATATTGTAGACAAGTGGATGCCAGCACTGCCCCCTGGTGGCCACAGGGCAGCCCTGCACACAGCTCCTCACCTCAATTTCCCTTCCTGGATCCCCAAATAAACTCCACCCAGGGTTTTTCCACTATCAGTCACCTCCTTAGAGTTGGATATATTAACAAAGTTCAAAATTAAACACAAAAGTTTTCCCTCCAGCTGAGAACAGCCCAAACTCCCCTGCTCAGGTCAGAGTCCTTTCTACCATAGCAAGCTACTCCCAGCCCTTTGTGACTGAAGCAATTCCCTTGGTCTCAGGAACTTCTCTGCAGGAGCTTCTCTCACGCTCTACAATCTCACTAAAACTCCTGAACTTCCTTCTTATTGCAGCCACCTCCTGCTCTTTATAGGAAATGGCCTGATTGCCCTCAGATGGAGCTCATTCTGTAATCAGGGTTGCCTTGGCCTCAGGCTTCCCAGCCCAACGGCAAGCCATTCTGTTACAGATATCCATTCCATCAGACTGTCATGGACTTCTTGTGTCACCTTGTGCAGGCCACTTAACTGCTCAATATTTCAGGTCCATCACCTGATGATAAAACTTACAGTGGGTGGAAGAAGTGAGGGAGCATGAGTCTTTACTCGTGAATATTTCTAATGCACTTTAATATTTCTGGATGGAAGTTTCCATGGTCCCTGTGCTGGTAGTAGGGGAAAGAAATGGCAGGTTTATAACACATGGATGAGCAAAATTGCAAGACCAATACTGGGCCTCAGTTCAGCACAAACCAAGAGTGAATCAGGGAGAAGCAATGGCTGTGCTTTTTGCACACACCTCAAACATAGGAGGTTATCTACTACAAAATTGCATTTTAACCAAGTCTGGTCGAAAAGGGGACCTGGCAGTGTCCGGTCAGATGTGTCAGACGCCAGGCCGGGGTGGAGGGGGGGAGGGAGAGGAGGGCATCAACCAGCGCCAGCCCCTGCTCAGTTGGGGCTGCTTCCTACCTGCATCTCGTGGGCAGGTAGCAGGCTCCTTGTCAGGCTGCAGCTCCCATCCTAGTCCCAGAGCAGAGGGAGCCCAGATGGAGAGGATTCAGCAAGGAGGAAGAGGAAGGGGGACATCAGTGAGCGATAGAGGGAGGGAAGAGGCGGAAATGGGCTTTGGGGGGGAAGGGGTAGGATAGGTGGTGGAGCAAGAAGGGAATAGGCTGGGCAAGGGAGGGTCCAATTTTCAGCAATTGGAAAGTTGACAACTCTACTTGTGGCACTGGGGATTCTAGCTGACTTCACTGTCTGTCTATGCAGATAATGATTTTTCTGATTTGACTCAAAAGTTCAAGGGTTTTGTAGCACTGTGGTGGGGCAGCTGCCCCACCCCCATGTGAGAGGGGGCTAGAGTAGGCCAGAGTGGCTGTGCAGGCCGGCAGCCAATCAGGAAAGGGGTTACTAAGGGCCAATCAGGGTTGAGATTGGAGACAGCCAATCAGGGCTCAGCTTAGACATATATAAAGGCTGCCTAGAAGAGCAGCTGGCAGTCTGTCCCAGACCTTTATGGGGGAAGGTTTGTTGCCAGGCCAGGCTTAGGGAAGTAGAAGGGAACTCCAGCCACTAGTTGCCAGGTTGCAGGCCCTGAGGGAAGGGCCTAGATGGTGCAAAGGGGCTGAAGGGGAAGTGGCCCAGGGACAGATGGATAAGGGGAGAGAAGGAGGGCAGGGAGGCTGCCACTAAAAGGTCCCTGGGTTGGGACCCAGAGTAGCGGGGGGGGCCTGGGTTCCCCCCCCCACTTCCTCCTTGTACTGCACCTGGCCATGTGTTAGGGTGGCTGAAACAAACTGCAATTGGCCCTTGTGACAAGGGGCTAGACTTTGGAGGTTGGGGTTGGCTACTGAGGCCAGTGCAAAGACTGTTGCTGACTCCCTCCCTCCCCCCCCGACTCCCTGGAAGGGGGTGAGGAGGGACTAGGGGGCACTGCTGGAGGGCAGTGGTCTGAAGAGGATGCTGCTGAGTCAGGAGCAATGTGGATCCACATGCCAACTGAGGGTGAGATGATGGATGGGACACCACTGGGAGAGGGTGCTCCACTGGATTGAGCTAATTCCTGGAGCAACCAGCAGGAGGTGCTGTGGTGGTGAGTCCCAACCCTGTCACAAGCACCCATGAGGCTGCTCCAGGTGACTTCTTGCTCCTCATATGTAGTTGGTCACACTCTGGATCCAGTGTTCAGAAGAGGGCTGGAAGTGATCAAATAACCATTCAAATATTAGACCTTTCTTATGACTACTGATACAGTGCTTCCTAAACAACCTTTCCCTTGGATTTACTTTCCCATTTCACCACGGTTTATAGAGGATACATGACAGTTTACTTGAAAGGGAACACAGTTAGACAGTGGGTGGTGAAAGTCCCAGTCAAGGGTCCTGCTGATTGCAACACAAAGAGTTTATAAAGATTTATGCCATGGATGCGAGAGAAGCAAAGAGGTTTGCAGACACTACGCGGATGCAAAGAAAGTCATACATAATAGAACTGTTCCATCTATTTGGTAGCTTGGTTTTTTTCTTGCTCTGAAGAATTTTCTGGTTACTTTGTGGATAAATTTGTTTAGATTCAGATGTGGCTTAATGCATTTGATATTTAAGCAACCTCCTGAGAGGACAAACATGGAAATCAGGGTTGCTCCTTGAAGTTCTAGAAGTGTTGGAGGACTTCATCCACCACCTGTACATTGGCTGTTTAATTGCAGTAGTGAGTCAGATCATGAATGGTTCCTTGTGTGAGAATTCAGGGTTATTCTATAAATTATCATTTTTATGGAACATCAAGCTAATTAACTTTTTTCAAACAGATGAAGTTTATCACTATTAACTCCACTGCCCATTAGTTTTACTAACTTATGCCGAATGATCAGAACATGAGGTGTGTGACAAGGAAAAGATGGATGAGCCTGGCCTATGCCAAGATACTCGAGCATCCACTGGGCCTTTTCTGTTTTGATTGAACTGCATTTCATCAAGGAACACAAGGCATGAGTTCACAAAGAAATGGCTCAGATGCAGGTTACAGGGCAGAAAGTGCCTATTGTCGATACAAAGCAGACAACCTGCTTATTCATTCCTAATACACAGAGGAAACTTAAGTCCATATTTTCAAAGAGTTGCATACCTATAATGCACATTTTTAAACACCTCTGGGCATGCAAAACTCCCAGAGCATGTACACGCATTGGGATTATACACAGTGATGAGCCAAAATCTTAACTGGTTTCCTATAAAGAGTTCTGATTTAAGGGATGCCACAGTATGTATTTTTTGTACCAATAGGGTTACCTATGTCTGTATTTTCCTGGGAGGAATTTTATAAAAAATCCCTGGATGGTGATTTAAGAACCAAAAAGCCTGACACATCTGGGAAAATACAGATGTATGTTAACCACACCTAAAGTTCTTTTTTAAAAAGATGGGCCTGAATTAGAAATGAGCTCCATTTCACAGGTGTGGGTCCCCGCCACTCCCTGGGGCTGTGCTAGGGTGACCAGATGTCCCAATTTTATAGGGACAGTCCTGATTTTTGGGTCTTTTCCTTATATAGGCTCCTATTACCCCCACCACCACCCATCCTGATTTTTCACACTTGCTGTCTGGTCACCCTAGGGGTGTGCGCATGTGTGGGTCCCAGCTGCTCCCTGCCCCCCTCATTGAAGCAGGTGTACAGGATTACTGCCCTGGGAACTGTAGGGCACCAGTGGACATGAGGCCGGCTGCAGACAGGGGCATGGGGCGGGGCTGGCTGGAAGCAAGGGGGCAGGGCTTGCTGGAGGCAGGGCAGGGGGTGTGGCAGGGACTGGTGCAGGCAGCGGGGGTGGGGCTGGCCATGGGCAGGGTGGCAGGTTCTCATGGGGAGAGTGGCTCGGAGCAGCCCGAGCAGCAGGATGCAGCCCATGCCCAGCAGAGCAGCTGGGGACTCACCAGGCAGCAGCAGGAGCGCCAGGGCCAGGAGTCGGGGGAGCAGCAGCAACAGGGCCTGTGCCCAGGGCCAGGCAGTGGCCCACATGGCTCCTGCAGCGCAGCGCCCCCGGCAGCTGGAGGAGGAATTGCATCACTTCCTGTCCGGAGCCCATCCAAGCTGCAGTGCCCCCTTGCAAGGAAACAGCTTAACAACTGGTTCTAAAACTGCTTCAAAACTTAACAATCGGTTTGTGCAAACCGGCTCCAGCTCACCACTGGTTATACATATTCAGATTGCATGCAAACTGGACTGTGATCATGCATCAAGGGTTTTTCACATCTAACTCACAGACAGGCACAAACAGGCACACATGCTTAAGCATAGGTCCAAAATATGTACTCCACATATGTGAGCATTCCTGGACTAGTGTACAGAACTGCTTATGTCCAGTACACTGATAATTTTCTAAGTAAACATTGTTTAGATCAAAGGATCTTTGGAGCAAGGACCTTGTCTTCACATCTGTCTATAAAGTGTCAAGCAACCTATGGGTATTATAAAATTAATATTAATGATAACAATAAATCCCTATATACCATTACAGTGGGTGTTATGAGAGGTATGAGCTATTATTTCCCACGTCCTTGAAATGAACCAATTCAATACGTAAATGAAGATCTAGTCTAATGGCTGCTGTAGAATAAACATATGTAATTTGCTAAGAGATACTGCATAGCCCTATAGTTAGAAGACATGGTCTTGATGCACCATTGCTGCTACAGAGGAAGTACAGGACAGTCTTGAGAAAAATATATGGAATATACAAAGGGTTAAAGACAAATCATGTCCACGAGAGTGAAAGAGTCTAGTCGAGCAATGGGCACAATAACTCTCTGACAAACCTAAAGGCCAAGTATTCCAGGAGCTGGCTGAAAAGCCAGCTGCTGTTGCCACAGGACAATAAGAGCAATAAGTACAGTAATAAAATACTTTAGAAATTCTCTTGGTCAGATCCTCAGCTGCTATATATTGGTGCAGCTCCACGGAAGTCAATGGAGCAAAGCCAATTAACACTAGTTGGGGATTAGCTCTCTACCACCAGAGGTATAGTACTGGGACAGTGAGCCATTTGGTAGAAAGCTGAAGAACAGAGTGAGTGAACTATTGGATGGGAAAGGGCAAGAAAAGATGTTAAATAAAAATACTACATGTATGGTATCTATTACAGTGAGGTTTGGGCACGTATACTGTATTGAGGGAGGAAGTATTTTTATTGTTGCTATAAATTTATTTCTGTCTTACTGTAATTATTTGACTTACTGAGTACCAAGGGTTTTTACATAAAATATGAATGATACCTATGAAGCCCCGAAAATCATACACCATTTGACACCAAATGACACCATTTGATGAATAACGCTATATAAATGCAAAGTATTATTATTATTGTGCCATTGATTCTGAAACAAAATTCCCCTTTGACTTCCTGGGAAATTACAAATTTCAAAGGGAGTTCTGCTGAAAAATCAGTGGCACAATATGCCCCAATGCTATGGTGCAACATATGAAATTGAAGGAAATCTAATTCAGCACTAGCCACACATCCCACATGTTTCCAAAAGTACTTTGTTGTTTTTTTTTTTTAAGTTTGTCTGATCCATTTGGACAGTTGCTCCCCAACTCGAACTGAAGACTGCCTCAAAAACTAGAAAGTAAACTAAAAAAAGCTAAAGTACTTGTGAATTAGCACAAACCTGTCAAATTCTTCCTTATGGGCTCAGTACAAATGTAGTAATTGTGCATGTCACAATTAACATTTTTGCAATTGTTTTTCAGCATGTCTTTATTCTTTTTCAAGAATTACAATCTTATTTTTTTTATTCACAGTCCAAGCCTCCCTTTTAATGCAGTTCCTAGACAGATTTTTTGTTTTAACTTCAATAAGGAAAATAATTTGCATGCATGTTAGATGTGGGCATTTTTGCACATAGTTCAGTTGGTTATCAATAATCACATTTTGAAAGGCATATACAAAGTATACATCTGCAGAAAGCCAACTATGCTTTCAAATGCATCTCTCATGACAAACTTTCTAAATCTGGCAGTAAATAGCTGAACCTTCCTATATTACCAGTTAAACTCTGAGCTAAGAGGAACTCAATAGGTTCCCTTAAAAGAAGCACATGCAAAAACTTCCTCAGGTTCTATCCCAGCAAATTCTCACTCATCAAATTTTGCTCTGAGATTTTGGCTTTGAACAAACTTAATACTCAGTGCAAAACTCAGTCAAACCACTGTTTCATTTATTCTATTTCAACTTGATTTGGCTTTGATATAAAAATATAAACTGAAATGTGCTGGAAACTTAATCCATGTTCACTTGAAATGGGGCTAAGGTTTCCCCAAAAGATTTGCAGAGACTGGGAATGCTCCTCTGAATAAGGGACAAAGTCCTATGGCACCTTATAGACCAGGGTTTGGCAACCTTTCAGAAGTGCTGTGCCGAGTCTTCATTTATTCACTCTAATTTAAGGTTTCGTGTGCCAATAATGCATTTTAACATTTTTTAAAGGTCTCTTTCTCTAAGTCTATAATATATAACTAAACTATTGTTGTATGTAAAGTAAATAAGGTTTTAAAAATGTTTAAGAAGCTTCTTTTAAAAAAAATAAATTAAAATGCAGAGCTCCCCTGACCGGTGGCCAGGACCTGGGTAGTGTGAGTGCCACTGAAAATCAGCTTGTGTGCCGCCTTCGGCACGTGTGCCATAGGTTGCCTACCCCTGTTAGTCTATAACAGAAATCTCCTTCTGTTAGTCTATAAGATGCCACAGGACTCTTAGTCTGGATCTGTAAAAAGCAACAAACACGGCTACCCCTCTGATACCTCTGAATACGTTTCACAGGATCTGGATAGAGGCTTAGAAACCCAGAGTTTGGAATTCTATTCCCAAACTAACTGTGTTCAGATTTAGATCACCCTCATACTGCAAGCTTACATTATCCCTGAAATACAGCATGTGATCTCTATAACAATTGCATCCCAAAATCTTCATGTCAAGCATGTAACCTCCATATCAAGCCCAGAACTTTCATGTCAGAACCATGGTTGAGCAGGTTTACAGATTACAACAGGGGTGAGAAACAGGGGCTAGATTTTTGAGTGGGGAGAATTTGGAATGTGGAAAGCAGGCTTCAAACTATTCCTGAGATTACAAAAAGTAGTTTCAATGGGAGGAGCAATATGTTAAGGGCAGTTATAATAAAAAGAGAGCTGGTAAAGCAAATTGGTTGCAGTGTTTGGGAAGCACAGTAAAGGAAATTAAAAACAATCCCTGTCTAGTCACTGAGCTGCCAAATTTACCAAAACAAACCCTATTCGGTAATTTTGCCTCCAGTTCAAAAGGGCATTTTAAACCTCTATAATACACAGAGCACCAATGATATTTCCAAGTATGTTTGCAACTTATAAATAAAACAAAAGTTTAGGATGTTATAGGAATGGTGAGGAAATAAAAAACAGCAATTGTTTCTTAAGCCTCTTAGTATACTGAAGTAATTCACAGATTGACTCTAAGGAAAACTGCATTTAATGGGGACTGAAATAGTATGCTGAATTCAGGAGGAGAGATAGTTCAGTGGTTTGAGCATTGGCCTGCTAAACCTGGGCTTGTGAGTTCAATCCTTGAGAAGGCCACTTGGGGATCTGGGGCAAAAAAAAAAAAGGGGGATTAGTCCTGCTTTGAGCAGGGGGGTTGGACTAGATGTCCTCCTGAGGTCCCTTCCAACCCCAATATTCTGAGGCTCTCCCCTGCCTTTCTGCTGAACACCACTAAAATGCCATTTGGTATTACTTCAGCCAAGCCTCTTGCTTTTAAAACTAACAGGTACATTACAGTATTTTCTTCCCAGGAGACACTACCAAGCAATGTAAAAATCATCTAGGCACTCAACACCTAGAGCAAAGTGCTTACCATGCTTACAGCACCAGTATTTCGGTAGTCTCAGGGGCCCAAAGGAAGCAAACAGAACACTCCAGTAATCAGCTGAAGCACAGTGTTCAGCTGTTCATTAAATAAGGTCATTTTTATAAGGGGGTTTTAGGATGGATTAGAAACTAAGATGGCCAGGGTTTTCTTTATTATTATTTTATAGAGTTTTTTTTTTTGACTGCCTGCAGCAGCTAATCAATGAGCCACTACAAATTGCTAATCACTTTGCCAGAAGATTCTGAAAAAGCACTAGAAAATTAATATTACCAATTTAAGAACCAGCTTCCTAAGCCTGTTTGTCTATTACAGCTGTAGAGTGTTCAACATCAACATTCGGCTTACACATGAAAAGGCACGTACGTGACTGATATTCAATAAAAAGTGGTCAGTGAGGTTATATTCTGTATAACTGAACAGTTTATATGGGCATCTCAACAATGCCCATAACCAGGTATTAAAATGTAAAAATTTATCACATCATCAGATGAACTACCTTTTAAAATACTATTAGAAGGCTAATACAACAAGCTTACCTGTGGAAACCAAGAATAATAGCATACATTGTGCTAATGCCAAGGACATAAGAGCTGCTGTATTGGGTCAGAGCATGGTTCATCTTGCCTAGTATCCTGTCTCCTACAGTGGTCCATGCCAGAGCTTCAGGGGGAATGTATAGAACAGGGCAATTATGGAGTGATCCAACTCTGTCTTCCACGTCTAGCTTTTGGCAGTCAGAGGTTTGGGGTCATCCTGAGCAGGGGGTTGGGTCCCTGTCCCTCTGGGCTAACAGCTATTGATGGATTTATCTGCCATGAACTTCTTCAGTTCTTTTTGAGATACACTTTGGGGCATCACAACATCCCAAGGCAATGAGTTTCACAAATTAGTTGTGCACTGTGTGGAAAAGTACTTCCTCTTGTTTGTATTAAGCCTGCTGCCTTTTCATTTCATTGGGTGATCCCATCTTTTTGTATTGTGTAAAAGGGTAAACAACACTACTCTATTCTCTTTTTCCACACCATTCATGATTTTATAGACCTCTATCATATCACCCCTTAGCTGTCTCCTTTCTAAGCTGAACAACCATCATCGTTTTTAGCCTTTCCTCGTATGGAAGCTGTTCCATTACCCTTGATCATCTTTGTTGCCCTTCTCTGAACATTTTCCAGTTCCACTATACCTTTTTTCAGATGGGGTGATCTGAACTGGACACATATTCAAGTTGTGGGCACACCATGATTTATATATTGGCGTGATATTTTCTGTCACTTGTGGTGGGATAGCATTTCTGCTCAGCCTAAGAGCTGAAAATCACTAATAGCTGGGTGGAACCTCAAGAGACTGACCTGCAGAGGTCACAGCAGAGAGGCATGTAGCAGTAGGTGACCAGTGAGTGGAACCATGGCTCAAAGGGCGACCAGTGGAGAGGAACCATGGCTCACAGGCAGCCAGCCAGAGCAAGTGCTCAGATGGTGGAGCAGGCAAGGTGCCTTCTTCCCTTGTGGGAGATGAAATCACAGAGATGCACATCCTACCCTGGGTCTTCACTGACCAACGACAACCACTGTGAGTGGGGTATGGTGAGGGAGCAAAGGGGCACAGAAAAGGAACTTTTGGTTGTAGAACTCAAGAACATGAGGCAGAAGACACACCACCACATACTCTGGGGTGGGTGTCCTGCTCACAGTTTTATGATTATGAATCCTGCTTGTGGCATTTTCCCTAATTAATGTCAGGTGACATCCCTCCTTTCCTGAAAAGTTTCTTTTCCACACTCAGACTGTGCCTGTGAGTGTGCCTGTGAGTATTGCCTCTCAGAGGTGCCTGGGGTGGTGTGTAATTTTCCCAGGTTAATGGGTAGGGGCTCGAGCTGGTTCTGTGTTGTATTGTTGAAAAGATACCCCTAGATATTAAACCCGGCCGTTGTTGCTGCCGGCTCCACATCGCAGAAAGGTTACATATAGTCAGGATTATTTTTCCAATTTGCCTTACCAACACTGAATTTTATGTCATTTTGTTGCCCAATTGCACAGTTTTGTGGGCTCCCGCTCTATAACTCCTTACAATCTGGTTTGGATTTATCTATCTTGAATCATTTTGTATCATCTGCAAACATTGTCACTTCACTGGTCACCCCATTTTCCAAATCATTAATGAATATGTTGAACTGCACAGGTCCCACTAAGGAGCCATAGGGCACCTCGCTGTTCATCTCTCTCCATTTTGAAAACTGATTATTTATTCCGAAACTTTCTCCCCTATATTTCAACCAGTGATGATTCATGAGAGGACCTTCCCTCTTATCCCATGGCTATTTAGTTTCCTTAAGAGCCTTTGGTGAGGGACCTTGTCAAAAGCTCTCTGATAATCCAAGTACACTATATATGGACTGGATCACCCTTATCCACAATCCTATTTACTCCCTCAAAGAATTCTAATAAATTATGAGGCATAACTTCCTTTTACAAAATCCATGCTGACTCTTTCCTAACAAATTGTGTTTATCTATGTGTCTGATAATTCTGTTCTTTACTACAGTTTCTACCAACTTGTCAGGTACTGAAATTAGACTAACCTGCAATTGCCAGGATCACCTCTTCCAGCCATCTAGTACTGAGGCTAACTTCAGTGACAGGTTACATACTACAGTTAGTAATTCTGCAATTTAATATCTGAGTTCCTTCAGAGCCCTTAGGTGAATACCATCTGGTCCTGGTCACTTATTACTGTTCAGTTTGTCAATTTGTTCAAAACCTCCTCTACTGATACATCAATCTGGGACAGTACTTCAGATCTGTCATCCAAAAAGAACAGCTCTGATGTGGGTATTTCCCCCACATCCTCTGCAGTGACGACTGATGCGAAGAATTCATTTAGCATCTCTGTAATAGCTTTGTCTTCCTTGAGTGCTCCTTTAATACCTTTGTCATCTAGTGGCCCCACTGCCTCTTTGGCAGACTTCCTGCTTCTGATGTACTTAAAAAACTGTTTAGGTTGTTTTTTTTTTTCCATCTTTAGCAAGCTGCCCCTCAAATTCTTTCTTGGCCTTCCTTATTATACTTTTACATTTTACTTGACAGAGTTTGTGTTCTGATTTCATTGGGAACTAGAAGGGGCTCAGCAACTCTAAAAATCAGGCAAACAGTGGGCCATATTGAGACATCAATTTTTAAGTAGGACTATTTTTAATGAGTCATAATAGCACAATATGGCTCACTACATGTGTAATACACTGACTTAATGCATATGATTTTAACAGGAAAATTTGCTTAAAATAGATAGCGTGATATGGCTTCGTATTTGTCTTCAATTTTGTTTATTTTTATCCCTATATTAACTTGTTCACAGCCTCTGAAAGCGATAAGGCAAAAATCACTCATGTAATGTTCTTCAGCATGGCATAGTCACTCCCCACTTCATTTTAGAGACAATTTAAATCATTCCACCAACTCTAACCCACTCAATAGCTATTTTCCTTCTTTACCAAGAAGGATACGTTTTACCGTAAGATTCATAAAAGGTTACTCTAATTCATTCTGAACATGTAATTTAAATTGTGCTTCTAGTTCCAAGTGTGCCGTACATTACCCTAGCCTTTGAAAAGCTGCAAAAATGAGAAGTAGAGGAAAATACTGCTACTAAAAATTCCAACCATTCCAGAATAACTGGAAAACAATTGCCACAGTGAAACATTTGTCTGTATATTTTTGTATGTTTGTTAAAATCTAATTAAAATAAGTAGCTTCACTGTGTTCTCTCATTCTTGCTCTTTTATTCTTTCCTAGTTAGTCTCTCTTAAAGAACCACAGCTACGCTCCAGCCAACTTTTAAAAAAAAAATCTGAAGTCATCAGACTGGAAAAAGCACCAGAGAACAGACTTAACAATTTTGAACTGGTCCTCAGGGAACATATAAAATGACAGTCAAACATTTCCATTTCTAATTTCTATAATTCTATTCTCTTCAGGGAACCTAGCAACTGGAATTTTTCCTCCCACAGTATCTTCAGAATTCACTGTTAGGGTTCCTTTTATCCATGTCTCTTCCAGGGAGATTGGTGCTAAAACTCCCCAGAGAACTATTACATATATTATATAAATTACAATGCAATTCTAATCTCAAAAGTGGATCTGTGAAACTGGCATTACTGAGGTCCCATGGTTAGCACCTCTCAATAACATCCAGATCAAATGTGATTTAGTTTACTGTTAAAATGATGGTTTTTTTCCTAACTGCCAGCCCTGTAAACTCAAGCTGGGCACCGGAAGTCAAACCAGATTATTTATGGCTTGAACATGAGCAGCAGCAATAAAGATTCTGCAAATCAGATTCTGTCCTCAATTATACCTGTTAACCCCACTGCAGAAAACAGGCTTCGCAGGCATAACTGAAGGCAAAATTTTGCTTTGCATGTAGGGCTTGATCCACAGTCCACTGAATTCAATAAGAGACTTTCCAATAACTTCACTGGTATTTGGATTAGGTCCTTAAAGTTTAGTTAACATTTCTGTTGATGATACCCAAGCCAGAAGAGAATTCAGCTCACATGCCTCAAGTTGTTGTGGCTCTGCAGTGCTAACATAAAGGAAAGAGTAGTAAAAATGTTTTGTCACTAAAGTAAGCCAATGTGAGCTGGGATACACCGCAGATCCGTCGCACTACATAAGGTGCCATTTTTACATAGTCCCTTTTCAGATGAGAAAGGACCATGTCATTTCATGGAAAAGCCCCTAAGGGATTTATTAGAGAACTATAACCTTTTAAAGTATCAGAGGGGTAGCCGTGCTAGTCTGGATCTGTAAAAGCAGCAAAGAATCCTGTGGCACCTTATAGACTAACAGACGTTTTGGAGCATGAGCTTTCATGGGTGAATACCCACTTCGTCGGATGCAAGTAGTGGAAATTTCCAGGGGCAGGTATATATATGCAAGCAAGAAGCAAGCTAGAGATAACGAGGTTAGTTCAATCAGGGAGGATGAGGCCCTGTTCTAGCAGTTGAGGTGTGAAAACCAAGGGAGGAGAAACTGGTTCTGTAGTTGGCAAGCCATTCACAGTCTTTGTTTAATCCTGAGCCGATGGTGTCAAATTTGCAGATGAACTGAAGCTCAAATACCTATAGAGAGGTGATCACCCTTTATTGAATTCTATAGGTCTCTAGAAAAATTACATTACCATAAAACCCTACTGTGTTTACCTTTGGTAAATTCTATGGGATTTTTCCATAGAGATCATGACACCTATTTTTAAGATTTCATCATTGGCCTAATCTAATTAAAAGCTGATGGCACAACACGACCCAACACAATCAGGCAAATTACCACTCAGAGTTAGAGAGCCCAAGTGACAGAAGGTTTGAGTGACCAGCAGAAAGTCAGCAAAAGGATGCAGCCTCTGCCAGTGGGACTCCACAAGAGTACTAACTACAACTATGGCCTTACCAAATTCATAGTCCATTTAGGTCAATCTTGTGATCTCAGCTATTTAAATCTAAAATTTCAGTGTTGTGTCTGTAGGGGTTCTGAACCAAAGATGGGTTTGGGGGGGGGGAGGAGGTCACAAGGTTATTGTAGGGTGGGGTTGAGGTACTGTCACCCTTACTTCTGCACTGCTGCCGCTGGCGCTACCTTCAGAACTGGGCTGCCAGATAGCGGCGGCTGCTAGCCAGGAACCCAGCTCTGAAGGCAGCGCCAGCAGCAGTGCAGAAGTAAGGATAGCAATGGTATGGTATTGCCACCCTTACTTCTGTGCTTCTGCCTTCAGAGCTGGGCCCTCAGCCAGCAGCCACCACTCTCCGGCCACCCAGCTCTGAAGGCAGCAGTGCAGAAGTAAGGGTGGTAATACTGTGACCCCCTACAATAATACTGCAACCCCCTTTTAGGTCAGGACCCCCAGTTTGAGAAACACTGATCTCCCCCGTGAAATCTGTGTAGTATAGGGTAAAAGCACACAAGACCAAATTTCACAGGGGAGACCAGACTTCACGGTCCGTGATGATTTTTTCACGGCCATGGATTTTGTAGAGCCCTAACTATAACTCAGAGCTCTTCTTCCCCAATGGAGAGTTAGGTAACAATATTGAGTGCCTTGGCTTGTGGTGAATCCACCCAGAAATCAGCCTGACACTGACGCAGGTCAGTAAAAATTACACTCCCCAATGTGGAATAATTTTGGACCAGGAATTAAATGATATTTTTAATTACAGCAACATGATAGGTCTACTTATTTATACTAAACATGAACTCTACATGGGGCATATCCAAGGTGAGATTTAAGATACACAGTACTCCCTGTGAGGAGTGGTTATCTAGAAAGGCACCAAGAGAGGGGTGAAAGTAGGCCGGTATGGGCCAGTACAGTATACTGGTAAGAACTGGCTGCCGGTACCAGCCCGTACGCAGCCAATATTAAAGCGCTGCCGCTGCCCCTTTTGCCCACCCCTGTTGGCGACCCTACCAGCAGGGCTGCCAACGGTGGGCAAAAGAGGCAGCTGCCCCAGGGCCCAGTGATTTAAAAGGGCCTGGGGCTCCCAGATGCTACTACTGTGGCAGCAGCCGGAGCCCCGGACCCTTTAAATCGCTGCCAGAGCCCCGGGCAGCACGGGACAGGCAGCGTGGATGGGCTGGCTGGGGCAGGCTGACCCCAGCCCCACCCCTCTAGGGGCCCAGAGCTGGGCCCCCATACCAGTAAGTCATTTATGTTACTTTCACCCACCACTGCACCAATAGTGCCATCTCCTGCTTTAAATCTCCTGAACAACAATAGCTATATCTAGTTTAATAAGACTAGAGTAGAATGAAGACAAAACAATGAAGTTAGACTCCTTAAAACCAGCAAAACCACTTTTTAAGGGTTTGTTTCACATAATTGCTGAGATGAGACCTTAAACAAATTGACCTAAAGATTTAGGTTATAATCAGATTAGAATAATGAGATTATTCAGGTTATGTATCAACATCTAAATAATCAAACTTCTGATCAGTGGGGTGACTCTAACCAAACTGTTCTACTATGGTAAATTCAGAAGAGCACACTATTCAGTCCAGATAACTAGTTGGACACAATTGGACCTTCACCCAAATTTGACATAGTGCCTCTGAGCAAGGCCCTTGAAACCTCCTGATTTGGTGGTAACATAAGCAGGAAAACAGACCTGGATAACAGAATCACACCCTCATCAAGGTGTGGAAATGAAGCCTACTGAGACTTCAGACGAGCCTCTTAATCAGCATGATGGACAAGGAGCACTGCAGAATAAGCTTTTTACCCAGCAGTGGAATAAGAAACAGAGGAGATGATGATGATGAACTGAAGGCAACACTGTGGGGGGATGTGGGTGTTGAATATCTCACATCAGCAGGAACTGAAGACAAACATTCTCAGGGCCTGGTTTCATTTTGTTATTTTCCTGGTCATTTTGATCCTCTTCACTCAAGACATTTAAAATTAGACTGAAGAAAATACTATAAAATATACTAAAGAGAACTTTTTGAAGAGGCAGAAAGATGGATAAGATAATTTAATAGTCTTTTCTTCTATGCCTAATCCATGTGGTTTTATATTTTGCGGATTTCAAAATACATTTGCATTGAATTTTGTTTGTCAAACTTTTGCCTTGAGGCTCAAGTTATTTATAGTGTGTGTGTACATACTAATTAAATGCTCTTTCAGCTGTATTCACATGAAAATACTGACCTGCTGCTGCAGCTGGTTACATAAATCTCGGGTAAAATATGCCACATGAATACCATACAGATTATATATGTGAAATCTGCACTTTTCGTTAAAGGCCATCAAGCTAAATTCTAAGTGGATACCAATTACTTTACTTCTTCCCTCATCCAACCTCACTTAATAGGATATGATCATTAAACTGAGGATAATTTGAGACTACTCCACAACCATCTCTTTATACCAAACTGCTACCATCAAAGTAGAAAAATACCCCAAACAAACATCATTTTGTTAAAAGGATAAGGTGAGAATGGGCCCAAAGTTAGGGTGACCAGATGTCCCGATTTTATAGGGACACTCCCAATTTTGGGGTCTTTTTCTTATATAGGCTCCTATTATCCCCTTTCCCCGTCCCAATTTTTCACATTTGCTGTCTGGTCACCCTAGCCAAAGTCTACAACTCTTGCCATAATGAGTGGCGGCAGGGCTTGTCTTTAAGGAGCAAGAATCCTGTCAATTAATTTTCTGCCTACAGTCATATTGCCATGGATGTTTCAAAGCTTCCTTTGAACATTACAGCTACTTGAGATGCTCTGTGTGCATGGCTATGAAGTAGCCTACTCAAGGCCAGGCTTAAGGAAATGTGCATAATTTCCTCAAATTTAAATGTAACTTTCATGCTTGCTTAGATTTTGGAAAATGGCTTGAAGAATAATTTATTTGCATGTATCTCTGCACTCATTATGTGGACAATAATCTAATCTAGTTCAATGGCTCCCCCAACCTTTTCTTGTTGGAAAATCATTAGAACATTGGAGGATGGGTACCCCTACCAAGTCCCCTTCCACCACGTTTTGGCACAGTTGTTACTGTCTCTCCTTCTGTCTGTTCATTTGCTCTCTCTCTCCAATTCTTTTCTGTATTTTCTCTTCTTTCCCCTATCAGTTTTTTGTGTTTTTTCGTTTTCATTAGTGGCTCGCCACTCCTCCTCCAACTCAACAGAAAGCTACCTGTTGTTTGGGGTGTGTATCGGGTTATTAGTTGGTGCTACCCACAGCTATAATGAGAGCTGGAAGAGGAGATAACAGGAGCTTAGAATGGCAGGCTACAGTCTAAACTTGCAGCCATATGCATGTGAGCTGCTCCCAAAGCCAGCTACATGAGAGGCCACTGAGAAGCAGAGAGAGAAGGTGAGTGCCAGTGGCTTTAAAGAAACCACCTGCTACTTTACTTAGAGCAGAAGACTGGTTTGCAGTGGGAGCAGAATGGATATGGGTCGTGTAGCTTACCCCGACCACCTTCACATTGTCCTCTGCCCTGTACCCCCGAACCACTCTGGCATACAAATGCACACACACAAATTGGGAGCCATTGAGCTAATGTTTAAAACTGGGGCTTTTCCAACCTCTTCTCTCCTACTTCAGGTTTAAGAACTCATAGATATCTTTCTGTGAGACCCAAGCCAACTGCTCTGGCAAGGGTGTGATTTTGGAATCAAGTGGAAAGGTTTAGTTTGTAATCTGCTCCTAAAATAAGAGGAGGGGAGTCTGTATGTACACATTGCCTTAAAATTAGAGGGACTCGAGCCACAAAATGCTGACTCAGTTCCAGATTTCAAAACACACCGAAGTTTAGGAGGTATCCAAACCCAAGCTTTTGGTTCAGTCTATGGTAAAGATCGAAAACATATCAAAAAGGAATATCCAAGTGCAGAGAGTGAACACTACAAGATCAGGGTGTTTGGATGTAAGGTGTTAATTCGGGACTATCTGTACTTAACGCAGTAGTAGAGAAAGCACATCAAAGGTTGACACTCTTCTCACTGGATCAAATTCACCCTTTTCCAATATAAACTCTGCTTAAACAGCCTTAGCACAGGAAAACTTGGGGGTGAAGTAGGAGAAAAGAAATCTTATCCTTCATCCTCAACTACTGTCCCGCCTCGGAGAAGGAACTGCGTACTCCCTACACAGATACTGCAGTCCCTGGATCTGTTTAATTGGGGACCCACTGTACAAACACAGCCTGTCTCCAAATTCCCCTTTGCACTGGCCTGTTTGAAACTGGAGTGGAGCCCAGCTGCACTGCACACAAGAGGGAGGGAGGTTGCACAGTCATTCTGTGTGCTAGCTCTGCAGCTCTTCTCAGCAACACAGCTGCAGGTTTGCAATGTTGGATACTTTCTGTGGCCCCTGAAATTCTGGTTAAATTTCACCCATCGTGAACATGAATCTCCCATTAGCCTTAATGGCACCTACATATGGATACATGTCCCTTAGTATTAACATTACATTTTGTTGACTGCACAATCTGTAGCTATTAGCTTATCTGGAAAACTTCCACTTTGCATATTTGTCTTCAGTCCATCTCATTACTTTCAGATGGATTAATTTCCACATGCTGGATATTCTTTATCTGCATGCCAACTATGGAACATACATTATCCGAGACCAACATGGTTTTTCCCTCCATTCTTCTTTCTTTTAAAAATTAACGTCTTTCACGTCCATTCCCCACCTCTGAGGAGTATCTGAGTTTTACGTTTTCACAGGAGGTAGTTAAGCTGCTCCGCTAAGAACATCTTAGCACATAACTACAGTAACTAGTTGCTTTAGAGCATCTCCCATGGTTTCGGCCCATTAACCTGAGCACAACAGCTTGATTAATTAATGCTTATATAGGCACAGTTGGCAGCTTCTAATTAAATAATTATGGCTAAGCAGCTGCACAGAAGTTGTAATGTCCCACTAGAAAGCCAGCTGTCAATTTTACTGGTCCTGAAAGCTTTCAAAAAATGACTTTTGGAGATTAGATGTGAAAGGGCTTTTTCCACTCTACACTATCTATATGTATTGCCTCTGTTCTTATATTAGCTCTGCCCATCACCAGATTATGAACATGCAGCTGTAAAATCCCTGCAATTCAACAATGGCAATTGGTACAGTAACTGGAGACAAACTAGTCACAACGATATGAATTGGATCTAGATTGAGCAGGATGAGTTTGCATCGTGGTCATTGGTTTGGCCCATTATACAGATAGGGACTATTTAAAAAAATTAGGTCTGGATCTAGGTTAGAATTTCAAACATCCACAAAATTGAAGTGTGTTCAGATAGGGTCAGACACAAATCCTGTGACTTCAATGAGAGTTTTTCAAGTGATTTCAATAGCTTTGGATCAGGCCTGTATGGATGGAAGCAAGGTTAGATCAAGCTCATTCCACATGCTCACACTCTCTTTTTGCTCTCAGATATTTCTAAAGCCCTTATCACCTTGGCCTCTAAGCATCATCACTAATAATCACAAAAAGAAAGCCAATACCTAGCACAGTCTATGAAGGATAAAGTTCTGAAGAATATGAATATAAGATATCAGTGATCTCTATTTGCTAATTAACATAACATTATCTGGGTCCTGCTTCAGTTTTTTAAATAGCTGGTAAAATTCCAGCAAGCGTATAGCTTTTTCTGATTTTTTTTTAAATTTAAATATGATTTACACTAATTCTACTGTAACTTCATGTCAGATATTGATTTCAAATATTAGAAACCTAGTAATATAAATCATCCAGCTCAGCCTGAGTTTGAGCTGATCCAAGATCTCTGAAGTATTTTACCAAGAAGTCCTGATATAAAACTGATTTTCAATAAATCTATGCATATCAAAAATACAGAAGGCTCTTTTGGAAAGCTAACTTAAGGACTATTACATAAGCAGATTCGGGCTGCCTGTTGAGCTCAGTAACAGGAGTAGGTGGTACTCAGCCTAGCGTTGCACTGTAGTTTATTACATGTCAATAAACTACTCAAGTTCTGGGCATCTTTCAACACAGTCAACTCTTCATGTTACTGGGGATATATCGACTACAATAGTTATACAGCGTAGCAGATGAGACAAGTAGCTGTTATTCACCTTTCTATCCCTCTGCCCAACACATGATCTTTGAAAGATGATAAACTCCACTTGTGCAAAGAGACTAGGAAAACATTCTCTCCTTTACCTTTTTGAAGTATTAGTAAAATAGCCTAGCCCACTCCTAGAATATTTAAGTCCCAGAGTTGTGGAATGATTTTCTGATACAGGATTACGGAATCAAAATTACCCTAATGTTACCATTGGTAACAGTGTCGCTGGCTGAATATCAATTTAGGAAGTTAATGAGCATGCTAGAGCTATCAGATCAAAATTAGTACAACAGTATGTGATCTGATGTGATTCCAGTTAGCAGGACATATCCATCTAGTTAGGAAGGATCTGCTTTTCATAACATGTTTCATAATAGCATGAAGCCACCTGCCTATCTATCCACTGAATCCTCATTTTAAAAAACATAAGTTGGTTCTGAAAAGGAGCCAGCACGACTGCATTTTTTCTACTTCCCTGCATGTGTGCATGTCAGCCTTGTTGACAGATGGCTTGGCTGACTGTGCCTATTATCAAACATCTATTACCTTTGTATATTGAATCTCATTTGAAGATTTTCTGTAATTAAATCTACAATGTGTTTGCAAGGCTTACATTACATCCAGGGAGTACTCAGGAAATGTGTAAGGCAGTCAAATGGCTGATTCACAAAGCCTTGGATAGCAACACCTTTGAGTTGTGGGGAAGAAAAGGTGCTTTTGGCAGTCTGTGCTGCCACCTAGCCAAGCCCACACCAGTGAGTTCAGTGTTAATTTACATTTTAAAAGCTTATACTAAAGCATATCCCCTTGGATTCTGTTTTATCAGAAGAGAACTTCCATCAGCTGCAGAGACAATGAAATCAAGCCTGCTAGTGCTCTGAAAATGAAATACACACCAAATGAGACAGGTTTTAACCAGATAATTATTTTTCCCCTACAAATCTCTTGTACTTACGGTAGAAGACGTATTCAGTGTAGCTGGACCAGACTTTATCATCTGTGTACTGATTGACAAAAGAAGCCGTCACTGAGGAATTGCAGGCCACCATGTGGAATCCACATTCTGACAACATGTCAAAAGCCCTCTCCAGGTGCTTGAACTTGAGATAGAACCTGGAGGTGTATCTTTCCGGTGCCCTATCTGGGTCTCTACTCTCATTCAAACTTTCTCCGAAGACCTCTTTGACTAGAGCAATCCTTCCACACACCAAAATCCTCGGGACTCTCCTGAACTTGGCATCAGCTTGGCTCTCTCTGCCCATGGTGCACGACCCCCTGTACCCAATGGTAATGAAACCCCATTTTCGATCTGAAGGTAAGAGTGATGATGGGGGGCATATTCTTGTGTCACTGCCTTGGGAGACCTCCTCATAGTCGCTGTGGCAATAGTCATCGGGGCTTTGCTTGACATCATCAGGAGTTAGGAGTTTGACCAAGTCTGGGAGCTGAAAATATTCAGCTTCCCTTTTGAGCCTTCCCTTTTCTGGGAAGTGATCAGGCAGGACCACTTGCTTGTCCCTGAGATAGTCCAGAATGTAGCGGAAGAGGAAACCATCTCTATCAATGAAGAACCTTCCCTTGGAGTCCTTAGCTAGATCACTGGCTGTGTCTCTCTTGGGGGTGAACATTTTCCACAGCAAGGAGTGGGGGATGCCCACCAAGGTGGAATGGCGAGTGAAGTATACTTGACCACCTACGTTTAGCTCCACCACCTCTGGGAAGGCGTGTAGACCAGCCCCTTGTTCTCTAGGAGGGAGGTAAGTCCTGCAGTTTCCACTCAAAGCCATTGTATATTAAAACAAAAATCAACCACACGGAATGGCAGGACTATCAATCACATCAAAGAGTAGAATGAGGCTCCTCCACCAGACCCCCGAAAGGGCTCATAATATTTAAGAAATGGGGGGGGAGACAAAAAGTTAGTTTATTAAAAAAATCAGAATTGTCCAGAAGTGACTATGTCACGGAAGCTGGCAAAACAGCTTAAAACCTAAACAATGGATGGAGAGCAATAACTTCACAAAATGCAGTCAGATCTTCCAACAAAGTCCCAAAAATCAAGATCAAGCCAAGCCTACGATTATTCACAGGTCTGTTGAAGGGGGGAAACAAAATAAGACAATTATTTCCCTAAGCATCATAAAAGTTAAAATAGAGGGAAATAGGTCAGTTCACAAAGCCCCCTCTAGTACTGATTGCAGGAGATAAAATCAAGATCTTTTGCTAAATAAAGTTTTTGGCAAGCAATAATTAACATATTTGGGGGAGGGAATACATATGGCAACGTTTTGTTAACAAGAAAATACATACCTCAACTTTAAACAAGTGTCTAATTTAGAGCCTTTACAGAGGAGAGAATGAGAGAGCATCGAGTCTTACCTTGGTTACAGCTAATGTATAGTTCTTGTGAAGGAAAGAAAATTTTCAGAGCAATCAGAATACACACAGGCACACTGAGTCCAGTTAATATCAAATCCAACCCCAGAAAGGGACAGAAAATGTAAGGAAAGTGCTCTTAAGAATAGCCATCCATGTGGATCTCAAGAGTTAAACTGAGTCACAGGAAAGTTAACCGGGATGGGTAATGATGAAAAACCAATCTATATAGCAATTTCTGAGATGGAAAAAAACCAAAATAAATCCCAGTCAGGATCCTTAAAAGAAAGAGAGTTTCAGGAAGGACCTTGGTTTAGATGACTTGCAGAAACCCCAGAATCTGAAAAAAGAACTGACATATTTCAGTGGGTTCCCAAAGTGGTATCCTGCCTGGCAGGAAGGGCAAAGAAGCTCCCATGTTTCCAGCAAGGGTAAGAGAAGACGAGCCTGCAGCCGTTTGAAAGGATGCCCACGGTAGCTGCTTGGTCTGCTCTTGCTGCCCGAGCTGCTGCTCTGGCTGCTGAGCTGGGTGGTTCCACAGTTCCCAGTGCAGTTCAGATGCTGTTGTTTCAGCAGTGCAGGGAAGAAACCATCCAGGGAAATGACTATTACATCATCTTAAAGGAATATGGCTTTGAGAAAACAGAAGAACCTAGAGGGGGACTTTCTGATTCATTTTCCTTTTTTCATTTTGTAACAAGTTACAGAAGCAGCAGCACTGCCCAGTGCTGCCACAGACAGCTATTCCCAAAGCAGCTAGAGGCTCCTCCAGGGAAGGGTGAACTATGACTTTCCATTTAATCCTCTGGGTGGACAGAGAGATTCCAACTGCTGCTTCTTTTGCAGACTTCTCTTTTTTACGTTCAAATAAAGTTCTTTCCTGTTCTAAGCATGGGGGAGGGGGGCTTCATTAATCTTTTAGCATTACATACATTACTCCTACAACACAAAAATTCATCCACCTATACAGCACAGAACCAAATGTGATTTTACTCAGGGACACACAGCTACATAGAGCAAAATGACTGAACATGTAAAGACTCAAAATGAACTTTTCTATATTTTATCACAGTAGGTTAATTCATCTTTCAATTCCCTGACACAGAACTTACTGGAACCAGTTATGAAAATAATGTGGAATAGGCAAAAGAAAAGCAAGTTTTTAAAAAAATAATCAGAACAGGAGCACAATTTTCCCATTGAACTGTAATTTCATAGTTAAACTAATTTGTAAGGGATTTCTAACACAGGAGTTTAAAATAACCATGGGGACTTTGTCAACAGGCTTCTGAGGTTGTAAAAATGAGCAATGTTTGAAAACAGTTTAGCTAATATGTGTTAATTAAGCTGTATTTTACTGGCACATCAGCTTTATTGGGCCATTATAGTTTTGAGCAAACCTTCAGGCAATGCGATAAATATAACATGCGCCATTCAGCAGAGGGCCTTATTCTGCTCTCACCTGTGATGGTGTAAATAGGCATTAACTCCACTGAAGTCAGTGGAGTCACACCATTGTGAGATTGTCATCAGCAAGGCAGGGGAGAATCACGGACATTGTTTTCCAATAGTTCAACCATGAGCCTTTCTATTTGGCCCTGTCTAGATCCTAGAATTGACAGTGACCACCTAACACATTTTTAAACACCGCTGTCTTTGTCTACTATACAGACACTCCCTGATATACGCTGTCTTTGTCTACTATATAGACACTCCCTGATATATGCAAGTCATGCCTTGTGTGACTTGAATTTTGTGTAAGTCGGAAATGTATACCTGACCATTACGTAAAAAAAAAAAATAAAAATCCTCCTATTTCTAGCTTACGGAACTTTTTCCGTAAATGCGGATTTGTATAAATCGGGTTTGCATAACCCGGGGGGCATCTGTATGTGCTAAGTGGTATACAATATGTTAATTATCACATATTTGCTGAAACATTTTCAAACATTGCTCACTTTCCCAATCTAGGCAAGCCCTTTGATAAAATTAATAAAATGTCTTGACTCATAAGTATACCTGTAACAATCACCTTGCTGAATGACAAGTGAACCTATAATTTAAGAAATATTTTTCTTCCTTTATTATGAGGCAGATTCTGATCTCATGCCAGTGTAACTCCATTGGCTTCCACTGAAGTTGTGATTTACAACAGTGTAAGTGACATCAGCATTGGCCTCAGTATATTTAAACAATTGTATGCCAACTAATATATCGAATTCATATCAATCAGGCATTCTGCAGTACTTAAACACTGATTTCAGCCAGGCATGCATAACTTTTAATTCACATTTTAAACCTTTTTAATCTTTAATTTGTTGTAAAATACAAGTATCTCCATGTGTAAAGCCTCCCTTTATCACCACCCTGCTAATAAAGTCCAGGACACTTTACACAGTCAGCACATCAATAAACTTCTCATTGCTTATTTATATTTAATTCAGCCTCTTCAACCAACACATTAACCTGTTGTAGCTTCAATAACTTTTTTCATAGTGCAAGACTAACCTACAGTATATTTAGCATGCTTACAGCGCCACCTTATGGTTCGTAGATATAATTAGTTACATTATTTAAGAACATGGCTGTATTTTTACATCTTTAGCTAGCTTTCAACTTTTATCCAGGAACCATTGTTGTGTGTGAACTATTTTTGCTTTTTGTTTTTAGCTATTCAAATTAAGTCAGAAAATCAAAGAAAATACCAATTATACATTGGGGAAACAACTATTTTATGGAATGCTGTACTTCTAATTATAAAGGTCCCCAATCAGAAAACATATATTCAAGTCCATTCTTCTTCAGCAAAGAATTAAACACATGCTTAAAGTTAAGTCGATAGGACTTAAGCACATGTTTAAATGCTTTGTTAAATCAAAGCCATAATAGTACATGTTGTAACTGTTTACAACAATCACCACCCTGAAATTACATATGCATTAGAAGGCGGATCCTATGCCTTTTGCATCATCTTTACCCAAAAACAAATGCTATTCAAAATTCTCTGAGAGTATGATAATCAAATAAGAGTCTTAGTTCCAAGACCCGAAGGCACAGTTTTAAGCACAACTCCATTTTTATCACCGTGTTTGTGCATCATTTAATTGTCTATACCTGTCTTGGGGCATTCAAAACTAATTTGTGTGCTAAATCTGAGGTTTTGTGCTTGCAAAAATAGGGTAATCAAAAATTGCTCAAAGTTGTGCCTGCAATTTCAAAGGCCAGACTGAGATTTTGAAAATGTATCCATAATTTTATCTACATAAAATACCAACACAATGATTTGAAAGATGTACGTTACTGTAATGTATCAACATTAAAAGGGGGAAATTATTTATTTGAATACCTTCTGATTTAAAAAGTGAATGATGAAATCTAAAGCTGATGTTCAAAACGAGAGCTAAACATTTATTCAAATCTGTATTTTTTCTTAAAATGGTTTCAGTTGGAGGCAATGGTTGGGCTCCCAGGTTAAGTATCTCAATTAGATTTCTGGATTTGACTTCTAATTCCAGTTCAGCAGGGCCTGGGGACACTGTGGACAGGGCCGGCTCCAGGCACCAGCCGACCAAGCACGTGCTTGGGGTGGCAACTTGTAAGGGGCAGCCAATCTTGGGGTAGCAGGGGGCGCTCAGTGGGTTTTTTGGGTTTTTTTTTTTGGTTTGTCGGGACGGCGCTCAAGGTGTTTTTTTGTTGTTTTTGTTTCGGTGGCGCGGCACTCGGGGGGATGTTTCGGCGGCACAGCGCAGTGCTTGGGGGGATGTTTTGGCGGCGCAGCGCTGGGGGGATGTTTTGGCAGCGCGGCGCTGGGGGGAATGTTTTGGCAGCGCGGCGCTGGGGGGAATGTTTCGGCGGGGCGGTGCTCGGAGGGGGTGTTTCGGCGGGGCGGCGCTCGAGGGAGTGTTTCGGCGGGGCGGCGGAGCGCTCGTGGGGGAGGTGTTACGGCAGGGCGCTCGTGGGGGGTGTTACGGTGGGGCGGCGCTCTTTTGTTTTTTTGCTTGGGGCGGCAAAAAAGTTAGAGCTGGCCCTGCAATAAAGAGCATGGTGGTGCCTGTAAACATTCCCACAAAGTACTCTGGCAATGATACCGTGTGATTAGTAACACTGATGTGTTTAAGCGCTAAGTCCTTTTGAAACATTATAATCAGAATTGCCCTTTGAAAAGAACAATTACTTTAGAATCTTAGTCATAACAGCTTTAGAAATGCATTCACACTTTTCAAATAACAAATGAAATAAATTCAGTCCAAGATCTCGTTTCTTTACACAGAATTTTTCAATGCTGAAATATAATGCAATTTCTTTTGGTACAATTGCTTCCTTAGTAAACCATTACATAAAGCTTCCAAGCCATCAACCAAATTCAGCTAAATGCAGCCTGAAAAGAGTAAAACTCCCACCTCTCCGAATGAAATACTGGTGTAAGATATACATAAGGTCAGGTATGAGATATATGTAAGGTATATACACATATAAGGTCAGGTATAAAATTATGATCTTAGTTACTCCAGTGTAAAACCACAACTCATCTGAAATCCAGTGTAGAGGAAGTGCAGCATCTATCAGAAGGGAGTAAAATGAAACATGTTCTTCCTTTTAACTAATACCAGAATCACCTTCAATACTCCTGGAGGAAAATTTAGTCCTGGCATAAAGTGTAGCTTCCAAAGTGACAGGAAAGCTGTGCTCAAATCTGGTAAATCAATAGTGAGACATCATTCCTGGAAACATCACCGTTTAGATGCAATTGTTTTTGCAAAGTGGCATAATAACATTAAGGCTTTCTAGGATTCATGGGACTAGTGTGTAAGACAAACATTGTGGGTGTCTATCTCTAATAAAGAAGCACTGATTTTTTAAAGTAAAGAGTACATATTTGCCTAAATCTATAACAATCATAACAGATATATAGAAATATATCACATTCCATCCCCTAGAACCGCTTTAAAGACAAATATACAAACTATATAGAGGAATCAGTTTATGTATCTACAATGTGAAATGTGGAAGCTGTTTAACAGCACTCAGCAGCACTATGCAATAGTTTAAGATAGTAAGTGAAGAATATAGTTCCCAGCTGAAAATTAAGAATTTTGAGAAGGAGAATATAATAATCTGAGTTGGAATTTGGCTGGGACATTTGAGTGGGGAACTTTGATGACTACAAGTGATCAGGATCTAATTTTTACGTGATACCCAAAAGACAACACATTCCAGCAGCATAGTGCTCTCTAACATCACCACTGATTCAGAAATGACTGGGAGGGAAAAGTGCCATATCCTGCAGTACTTGGTGTTCTTTGGCAGTTTCATATTTACATCCTGATCCAACCCGACCCAGCTTATATTATGAGAGAGGAGCAGATCACAGCATATGGTGCTATTCCTGGGGAACATTTACACTAAGCCTTATGTACACTTTAAGGCCCCTTTATACTGCCAGAGCACTATAAAGGAGCCTTACTATAAATTAGAATCAGACACCAACTCCAGTAGACAAACTCTGGCTATTGCAATCAAACCTCCAATCTAAACCTGTGACATTTTCTTTTCACAGAGAAGCAAAAGGGTACTTGAATGTGTGAACTCCAAGCTGCTCCAAAGTAATGTACCTTTAAATCAAATAAGTTGTTCTAGAAATGTTTATCAAATGCATTGTGCTCAGTGCTCACTTTCTAGCACTCAGCAGTCTTCACGTCACTCAAGGAGCTTTGGAAACTGAGAAAGAACTCCAAGTTCTGAATATGACAAGGAAAGGTACAGCAATCAGCTGAAATAACAAGTTGCCTATTGATACAGCAGTATGAGTTACATATGGTAAAAGTCTCACCTGCTGAAACTCAGCAATTCTTGTGAATGAGAAGTCCTAATAAAATCTTTCACTTTGAAGAAGCTACATAAAGAAACATGAAATGGCAGACTTGTCCCAGAAAAGGGCTTGCCAGCCAAAAAGCTTGAATACCATAAAGTACAATTCATTAAAATATACAGAGTCAGGCATTACGAAATTCTGCTCTAGATCTTTTATTCATAAGCTGAGTGCATCATGTACGTCCATCAGAAGAGAGAGAATAAGAATGACTTTTACAACTGCTCAGCATGTGGGCAAGGTGTAAGGGGAGAGAGCCTGCAACTGAAATATGGGATGTGGGAAAACATTGTTTCATCGCCATGTAAAATACAGGATGTATGCACAGCTTCTGCAGAGAAAACTGCATGCTACCTTTATCAACCACCATCCAAAGGACAAACATATCACACAAGGCCATGTTTTCAGAAACTGACAGCAAGGGGAGGCATGTTCAATCAAATTCAGTGACTGTCATTGCACATAAGACAATATTTCAACCAGGAACTGCTGTATCCTTTGTTGGCAAACATGTTAGGATTTTCTTCGTTTGTTTCTTCATTCTGTTCAATAGCACAGTGTAAAACCACAACTGTGGGTACAAATGGTCCTGTGTGTATGTGACACAACAGTATACCACTGCACAGACCGATGGGTAGACAGAGACGTCATCCACATTCACACAAACACCCACAGATTAATTGAAACTGTAAAGAAATTGTCCTGTTTATCATCCAATTACCCTTTCATAAGGCAGTTTTATTTTATTTCTGTTCAAAAGTATTTCCTTATCATATCCCTTATCTGACAAATCCTCACCTGATTTCAAAGCCCTCTTAAGATGTGACGTATTTATCCACAATAGAGCTAAGAGTGTTGTTCTGCCTCCGGTCAAAATTCTCCTTTAATTTACACTAGTGCATCCTCATTGAAATCAGTGTGGATTCAATTGATACACAGTATTGCAACTGAGTGAGAATTTGATCCTCAATGTATAGTAGATGTTTGTACATAATCCTCAATGTATAGTAGATATTTGTACAGTACATAATCTCATGTTAATAAAATAGGGCCCTTTTCTCCCAACATGGGAATAACTCATGTAGCAATGAAAATACCTTGAATTCTAATTCTTGCAGGGAGAAGGGCAAGCTTTTTTCTCCACTGCAGAAGTGACAGAGGGAAAGGCCATGTCTCTTGGGAGATCTTCTGGAGCCTATGGACTGCTCCTTGCCTCTGCTTGACTACCTGGTTCCTGACATCCTGTGGCTCATGGACACAGAGATTTCCCTATACTCCCTCCTCCCCTCCCAGAATTTCCCCAACACCTCCCCTCCTCAATTGACAACTAGTTACATGCAGTGTTGTCAATTTAGCCATTGGTTGGAAAATTGAATTAAAATTGAAACATTAACACACATTTTAAAAGTATATACAGTATATGATAAAATACCTGTACCTAAAAGCATAATAGGTTTGAAAAGTATGAACAAAGACTAGCTTCCTCACACAGCTGTTTTTATGACAATGTTGGCACATTTGTTTTGGTGATGTTGGTCAACCTAATAATTTCAAATTTTGATGTGTAAGTAATGTCTAAACGAGCTCTCCACTGACAGCTACTGAGAGCCAGAGGGTTGGGGGGGAAAGCTTTACATGAACACACCTATTCTGCCTAGGTATCCAGCAGACAGAGCTGTGTTGCCCAAGTGATCAATCTTGTATTGAATGTGGGGGTAATGAAATTTTGTTATCCCTATTGTATGAGTAAAGAGCAGCAGAAATGTGCTTAGCGTCTCCTGATTGAGGGAGTCACCCTCAACTGAAATACTCGCTGAGCAGGGGGTTCAGATGCCAGATTTTAGTGGAGAGCAAGAGGGTGGGGACATGTGTTTGACTTGTTTCAACTGTTTAAAGATAGAGCTGATTAGGCTCCATAGAGATTTTTGTTGTGTTAAATGACCACTAGAATAGAAATCATTGATAAGCAGGTCTAAGTGCTTAGACCTGCTGTGGGACAGTGTTTCTGTAGAAGGGACTAGCAGTGATTTTTCCTCCACTGAGAGCTGAAATCACTGAGAGCTGGGTGGAACCTCAAGAGACTAACTCACAGAGGTCACAGTGGCTGGTGGCAGCAAGTGACAGTGCAGGGCCATTGGCAACAGAGCAGTGGAATGAACAGTGGCACAACAAACAGTGGCCAGAGCGAACGGTGAGCAGCTGGAGGAAAGAGCAAGGTGCCTTCTCCCTCCCCCCCGGAGGTGAACTCACGTGAAAGCACCTCTGAATCTACACTGACCAAGGACAACAGTGAGTGGGGTGGGGTGGGCTGGAGTGGAGGGAAAAGCGAGGGGCACATTAAAGGAACATTTGTGGCATTGGCCACTGTCGGAAGACAGGATACTGGGCAAGATGGACCTTTGGTCTGACCCAGTATGGCCGTTCTTATTTGTTTATTGGACTATGTTTTAGTGACTTTGCTCCAGAATGCTAGATTTGTGACTGGGAAACTTATATAAATACATGTTTCCTAGTAGGCCAAGATTTTTAAAATGCATTATTTGCCAAGGTCGTTATCGCACATCATTGCTATCTTAAGAGGTCATTATCTTGGGGAGTTTCTGAACTAAACACTTATTATTATAATAATGTTTACATAAGAATGGTCATAATGGGTCAGACCACCTCTTGCAAAAAAGCTTCCAAATGCTATAATTGGTAAAAGTGGAGGAGCTTGGTTTGCCAGACCGATCAGCAAAGCCAATGCTGACAAACTATGTGAAAAGGCTGCAAAACACCAAGCCTCTGGACTGCATCAACATGCAGAAATGAGGCTGTTAAGAATGCTAAAGATGCAACACAGTTCATAAGAACAAACATGGCTGTGGCATTATACTTTCTATTTAAGCAAGAGATACCACACTCTGCAAACTGGAGGGCAATGTTAAGTGCATGTCACTTGTTTGAAACCAGTGTCTAACTATAGGATGAACAAGACCAGCAAATGCTCACAATCTTACTGCAAGAAACTCAAGTGACTGGCTAGAAGCATGTGGTGCAACAGCAAAAGACTCAGCCGTTGAAAAAGTGACAAACTCTCTCACCACATTCAAAAATTTTGCATATATGGCTGATGAATGCACCGATGCAAATGGGTGTCAAGTATTAAGTCATTGCATACATTATCTTGATGTCCATGGTAGGCCAGTAGATGCAGCCAATGTGTCTTCTCTAATGTGAACATCTAGAAATGCATCTGTGACAACCCACATCTAAGAAGACTTAAATGCTTGTAAATTGGACCCCAAACAGATAGCTGCTTGTGCATTTGATGGAACTGCAAACTTCTCTTGAAGACATGGTGGAGTACAAACTTTGCTCACAGAAAAGTGTACCCTAATCTCTCCTATACACACTGCAGAGGCCATCTACTCCAACTAGCACATGCTGCAGACTCTTCAAAAGACATTTTAAAAGCCATAAATTTAATGTCTTCATTATATTCTTTTTTCAGCAAGAGTCCAAAAAGACTTAACATCTTGGAAAAAACAGAAGATACACTGGGACTGAAGTTCAAATTAGTCCAACTTGGGAAAACCCACTGGCCTTCTCATGAGCAATCCTTGGCTGTTGTCTTAAAATTACTGCAACCATTATTACTGGCTTTGGAAAGTATCTACCAAGCTGGGATGAAACTAAGTAGTGAGGCTGGTGGACTACTTTTGCTATTTCATTCAGAGAAGACCATCACCATTCTCTCTCTTGTAAGTCCACAGCTGAAACTACTTGGGTCATTAAATAATACCATCTAGGCATCTGCTACAGCAGCAGTAGATCTTTGTCCAGAAATAGAAGCTACATTTGGATCAATCATAGAGATATCCATTGAAAACATACTGAAAGAAGCAAAGACTTCAGTCCAGAAGTTGACTAATGAAGGCATTTATATTGAATCCTTAAGTGAAGAGGACAAGAAGTGTTTGTTAAGACAGCTGAAAAAATATACAAACTTGATTCTTACAAATCTACAACAGCAACTTCTGGATTCTACTCAACCTCTGTGTAGCTTTTACAGAACCCAGTTATGATGTTGCAGTCTATATGGTTTTATAAAAATATGCTAATGAGTAAATATAATGTAACTGGACTATGCTTCATGCAAAAGGTCTCTTGTAAGGTATCATTACAAAGCTTATAATCTACTGAGTGTGATCATCCTATTTGTATAAATGTACCACTCTTGTATCTGAAACTAGAAATATAAAATATAACTCTGAGGGCCTATTGTAATTATGCAAAGTGTGGGCCATTAATGGTGATTTGGAATCTTGATGATTCTCATTAACCAGGATAATTGACTGCAGATGGCTGTGTTTTACCTGTAAGTCTTCCTGTATACCTGTGTGCTGGCAAGTGGGCAATGAAGTCTTGCAGTGACATGTGATCGTGTCACCTGAACTGGAATCTATCTTTAACTTGGTGTCTTTCCATTGAGAAGGAGGGGGTGGGAACCCAGAGAGGGACAAAGGATTCCCGCCTTATGCAAAAGATATATAAAGGGGTGGAACAGAAGCCATCATGAAGAATCCCCTACCTACTACCTGAGCTGGAACAAGAGCTGGACCAGGGGAAAGAATTGTGCCCAGGCCTGGAAGGTGTCCAGTCTGAGGAAAAAAAACTTACCAAAGCATCTCTGAGGGTGAGATTATTGGTATTCAGTTTGATTAGACATAGATTTGCATGTTTTATTTTATTTTGCTTGGTGACTTACTCTGTTCTGTCTGTTACTAATTGGAACCACTTAAATCCTACTTTCTGTATTTAATAAAATCACTTTTTACTTATTAACTCAGAGTATGTATTAATACCTGGGGCAGAAAACTACTGTGCATATCTCTCTATCAGTGTTATAGAGGGTGAACAATTTATGAATTTACCCTGTATAAGCTTTATACAGGGTAAAACAGATTTATTTGGGTTTAGACCCCATTGGGAGTTGGGCATCTGAGTGTTAAAGACAGGAACACTTCTGTTAGCTGCTTTCGGGTAAACTTGTAGCTTTGGGGCAAGTAATTCAGACCCTGGGTCTTTGTTGGAGCAGACGGGAGTGTCTGGCTCAGCAAGACAGGGTGCTGGGGACCCGAGCTGGCAGGGAAAGCAGGGGCAGAGGTAGTCTTGGCACATCGGGTGGCAGCTCCCAAGGGGGGTTCTGTGATTTAACCCATCACACCGGTCCTATAGAATACCAACAGTTAAGTGGAGTGAGGCACTACCAGCAATGGGACTGCCATGTGATCAAGAGAGAGTAGAGAATAGGAACACAGAGTGGAATATCATGTGATGAATGAAAGAAGATTTGACTTCAACTTCTTTTTTTATCATCACTAGTGGCTCAACCTGATCTTTGTGCTATGTTTCCTGGGATGAAAGAAGTAGAAATTCATCTCTTGCTACTCCCAGTCACAACAGCTACAGTCGAGCATTCTTTTTTGTCATTGAATCAGGGCCGGTGCAACCAGGCACTGGGATTTGGGGGGCGCCATTTTCTTCGGCAGTGACCACAGCGGCCGGATCTTCGGCCGCCCTGGTTACTGCTGGCATTTAGGCGGAGGGAGCTGGGGCAGGCGGGCACGGGGAGAGCTACCTGCAGCAAGTAAGGGGGGGGGCCGCAAGCAGGGGAACTCCCCGCCCCAGCTCACCCCTGTCCCGCCTCCTCCCTAAGCTGATTGGCACCGCAAGCCTGGGAGGTGGGAGAAGTGAAGCAGCCACGGCGTGCTCAGAGAGGAGGCGGGGCAGGGGTGAGTTGCTTCACTTCTCCCGCCTCCCAGGCTTGCGGCGTCAATCAGCTTAGGCGCCGCAAGCCTGGGAGGTGGGAGAAGTGAAGCAGCAATGGCGTGCTCGGGGCGCTCGTGCTCGGAGCAGGGGTGACCTGGGGTGGGGGGTGCTTCAGGGTGAAAAGCTGCCGCAAGGGGGGTGCCTCAGGGTGGAGGGGGCGGGAGCTGCCGCAGGGGTGGCGCCTCAGGGCAGGGGTGCGGGGCGGGGCACACGGTGGAAGTTTCGCCTAAGGCGCGAAACATCCTTGCACCAGCCCTGCATTGAATAGAATTTTGTGTTAAGAAGTCGCCTTCTGCCTGATCATGTGAATAAACTAATGCACATATCAATTGAAGGAATGGAAGTACTGGACACATGAGAAGCCACTGAAAATGAACGTAGTGCATTCTGTTGCCTGATTTATAAGGTTAATAATATTAATTTGGATAGTATGGGTTTTAGGCGCGCCGGTCTGTTTGATTAGAAGATGATAAGGTTCTTGTCCTGAATCAGGCTCCACAGAATTTACAAAGGACCCTCGGGGCAGGAAGCTCACACTGAGACAGATATAGCCTTAAAGACTTTTTATTAAGATAAATGAAGTAGTAATTAAATAGTAAAATAATCAGAGTTACAAAGTTACAATTGTATTACTGCTATTCAAAAGGTGCATATGGTATTATATGTGACAAAGCTTTGGTTAATATACTCACACCCTTCCTTGATAACCTGGTGGTGAGAGACAGGACAGCCTCGCCTCTGGCAGTTCAGGTTCCTCAATTCTTGAGTGAGAGGTGCAGAGCTTAGAAGAAGCTAGAGCTAAAAGCTATCGAAGCTAACTTAGAGTTTACTTAACTAACACCTAGTTTTGTTTATTAGGTTTTAATTTTAAGAACAAAAGCTTAGGGAAACCCAGCTTAGTCTAGTCCCCGTGGAACTTAGAAAGTTTAAGTAAGTCCCTAGCAAAATGGGTCACCTCTTTTATAGGGCTCGGGTGTCTGAAATCCTTCTCCTAAGCCCAAACTTCATTTCCCACCCACCCACACAAATGTTAGGGTACACTTACTCCATAGGCTAGTATGTTTGTACGTATTGATGACATGTACATACATAATAATGATATTAGATCATACACACGTGTGTTATTTTTGTTCTCCCGGTTATTTCGGTTCTTTCCTTGTGATGTACTTGTTAAGTTTGAGGGTACAGACTTGGAAACTCCCTATGCCATTCTATCATTATCTATCTATCTGGGTGAAAGGTCCCAGACATACATATGCAAACTTTGCCTTAGCTTAACATACAGGATATGGCCTGTAGGTTCCTTGTATTACAGCCAAACTTACTTTAATATAAATCTATAAACCTTTTACAATAAACCAAATACTTAAACTATAAGAAAAGATATATACATATGCAAGCAAGCAGGTTAATCTTATAGGCTACAATTCAAGAAGTTCAATAACAGAGTTGTGCAAAATTATAACAAGAAACCAAGAAGGATGTAGATGTAGTGCGTCATAGAAGGCTTGAGTAGCCAACTTTATTTGTGTGATGATTTTAAAACATGAGTTAAATCTAATAAAATGGTCATGAAACATTTTTCAGCTTTTACTATGGTGCCATATAGCCTTCACCCTCACAGTCTTACCCCTCATGAGCCCTCACTCCTCCCCCACCCACCCAATTTCAATTCCCAGGAAAAACACTGCGTGGACAGCATATGAGCCTTGTTATGTGTGGCTTGTTCATAGGAGGAACAAGTAGAATTAGAGGAAGGATGGCCAGTGGTTAGGGTGCTAGCCTGGGACTTGGGACACCCAGGTAAAATGCCCAGGTCCACCACTGACGTTCTCTATGACTTTAAGCAAGTTATTTAGTCTCTCTAGTCCAGATCCTCAAAGGTAATTAGGCACCTAATTCCCATTGATTAGGTGCCTAAATGCCTTTGAGGATTCGGGCCTCAGTCTCCCATCCATAAAAGGGGACAGTAGTACTGCTCTACCTCTCAGGGGTATTATGAGGATAAATGTATTAAAGAGGGGAATAGCAGATTCTTTTTTAGCAGCCTTCTTTCAAAAGACTACTGACCGCTATTGTCCACATAAAGAAACTGTAGAAAAGGGGAAAACAAACCACTGCAGATTCTGAAGGGGTGTCCATCCCTACTTCTAGAGCAGGTTCCTCAGGGAGACGTTTTGGGAAAAGGAAGGAGCATGTTGTGATCTGGCACGTCCCCATTCTGCAGCTGACTCTCCCCCAACAAGAATTCAAGGACACATGATTTCCTCGACTGACAGGAGCACACCAGTTTCTCTTTCATCCTCTGAGGTAAGAAAACTCAATAGCTGCAATATGTTTCTAAAACACCAAAGTGGTCTGGCTGTGCAAGACAGGCTTTTGAAAAATCAAATACTTTATTCTGAAATAAGGTCAGAAAATCCCCAGAAAGATCATGTAAATGACGGCAACTTGAAAGCGAAGGCCTGCATTAGCTTTATATGACGGCAAATAAAAACTACTTTCAAGGGATGACACTTTTCATGCACCTTTAATTTGAGGAAATGATAGAATTAAAAGAAGAAAGTCAGAGAGAAATGACAATCCATCAGTCAAAAATTAAGAGTATTGTCAAATCTGCCATTGAGATTTACTGATAAATTGAACATCTCAGATTTGCTTTTAGGTAAGATAGATATAAAGAAGCAGCTGCATTGTATCATCCAAATTACCTAAATTAAAATCATTATAAAACCTAAATTAGTCAATGCAGAAAAATAACTTTAACAATAGAGCCTATTCCTAATAAGCTTCTGAAATACGCACATGCAGCCAGGAAAAAAGAAACAGAGATTATTCATAACAACCTTCTTGAAATGTGTGTCCGCAGAAAGGGGTACAGAGCTGAGGTTTGCAGCACACAACTATCTGTCCTTTTATTTCAGAGACCAAAGAGGGGATTGTTTTGTTTGGAAGTATGTCTTTGCGACAGAGCATATGTGCTTGGTAATAGTAATGAGAAGATATCCCAATTAAAATTCAATTTCTAATTCTCATGCATGGAGCCAGAGTGCATGGGGCTGTCTACAGTGACAGAAAAACAAATAGATATAATGATTTGGGGAAGGTCCATCCTCAGAAATTTGTGAAATATCCAATGAAATGTCCTGTATTTTATATTTTAAAACATTTCAAAATGAAAATGCTATGCAAAATTTCTATGTATTACGTATCATAATGGTTCTGCCTGCTGGTATCTTTCCTCCATTGGAGAGAGGATGCTGGTGGTGGCAGGTTTCCCTCTTCTCTCTCCTTTGTGGTGGATAGCTATTCCTGTGGAGGTGCATAGGGACTGCAGATCATGCTGCTCCACCTACTGGCAGGCCCAGAAAATTCTTAACCTGGCATCAGCTCCCCCTGCTGCTCCCACTTCAGTAAATCCTCACCTCACTAGCCAAGGAGGAAAAGGAACACTGGAGGAGATCAGCTCCCCCATGTTAGGCAGAGAAGAAGGGAGATGTCTCCTACTGTTCCCGCCTACATTCTATTCTATTCAGGTTCATATATGCTCTCATCACTGTGATACCTTTTTAACCCGATACTGATCCATAATCCTACTTTTGGCATTTGGCAATACCTGGTGCTTCATGAGATGGTGAAAACCTCTCCAATGCACCTAGCCAACTGTGCATTGCTGCACATAAGAATGAATTTCTCCCTAATCATTGCAGTGGCCAAGGTATGCCCTGAAGTAATGTCATTCTGCCTAGTGCAAACAGAGGGAGCTAAGGGTATGTCTACACTACTGGCCGGATCAGCGGGCAGTGATCAATCCAGCGGGGATCGATTTATTGTTTCTAGTCTAGACGTGTTAAATCAATCCCCGAGTGCTCTCCCATCTTCTCCTGTACTCCAGCTAGGTGAGAGACGCAGGTGGAGTCGACGGGAGAGCCGCAGCAGTTGACTCACCACGGTAAGTCAATCTAAGTATGTCGACTTCAGCTATGTTATTCACGTAGCTGAAGTTGCGTAACTTAGATCAATCTCCCCCCAGTGTAGACCAGGCCTAAGATAATGAAAGCACTATCTTCACCTGCAATTGTAAGCAGAGCCTAATAATCTAAATTAATCCAAATAGATTTATGACCACAGAAAATTTAATCACCAAATCACAATTAAACAGTATGCAGACTGAGATTTGGGATTGGGGGCTCTTAGTTAACTGTCTAGTGAACTGTAACAAAACAAAATTGCAAAAAGCCTGCACTGTGGTTGCTGATCTGTGCCCTACCTGTGGTTATAATTCCGGCACTGTTATTCCATTCAGTTTCCACAGACACAGTGCATACTTGCTACAGGACTGCTCTTACGAGAGCCAGCATTTAGATTTCATTGCAGGGCGTGTCATATAAGGAAGATTTGATAAAATAATTCAATAGAACTAAAATCTGAATACAGTAATCTCACCAAGAGATCATTACATAGCGGAGAGCTCCATAATAAAATAACTGTGAACATATTCCAAAAATGGAAACGCAAAGGCAAAGAAAAAGGTGCACCTATTTCAAAAATAAAGGCTCACATTTTTTAAAGCTCATGTGCCCAGCTGGCAAGTGGTTAATCCCAATGTGCATATACAAGTCAGACTCACATGCAGGGTAAGTGCTCAATTAACACATTTTCTGATCCTTATTACCATGCACTTATTCAGCAACAATAACAAACCTGCAAGTATGATTCATATAATTATGAATTCTCAGCTAAACTACCTCAGCTGGGGGTTTCCCTGTGTCTGCCCACATGGAAGCTCATCTTAGTCAGCAATGAATGCTTGCTTCCTCCTGTACTAAATAGCTTTACCGGAGAGCTCATAAAAACAAACCCTAATTTACACATTCTGAGAATGCGTCCCTTCCCCGGGCCCTACAATGAGGAGGAGGAGCAAATGATGACACTGGAAGAAGTAAACAGAGCAACTTGCAAAGGAATTCAAGAGAAAGCTCTGAGGACAAATTAGCAGCAGGCCAGCTGCTATACAATTTGAGAGCACTGGAAACATACAGAACTATTCTAGTGTTGTGTTTAATATTACATACAAAAACTAGTTTAAAAGAATGTTACAGTTGCAAAGTTCAGCACTCCAAAGTTAAGGAATGCTAGAGATAAGGTTACCTGTGCAAATTCAGTCCCTTTGTGCATATGCATTATGATACAGTCTTTAACTGTATGATCACACACTATTTTTTTTTTCACTAGACCATCTCTCCAAACTTGACCTCTTCTCTCCCTAGCCCCTCCAGCCTGTCCATTTTCCAGCCTGTCTTCCCCAAGCTTCTCTCAGCTCCTTGTCACAGACTGTCATCCCCCTCCCCACTCCTCCGCTGGCTCTTTGCCCCAGTCCCCCTACTCCTATGCACACCTTGTCTTCTCAGATCCACATCTCAGTTCCAGTCCCCCTACCCCTTCAGCCACTTGTCCCAGTCCCCACTCCAGATTCTTTGAGTCTCCCTCATCTACCCCAGGCCTGGCTCCTCACGGTCACAGTTTGGAGTAACTACACCTTCAGCAGCCCTGATGGTCTGCACAAGGAATGCCCTCTCGGGCCTTCAACCATCACCTCTCTGGGCAGGGGCCTGTATCCGTCTCCCTTTCAGATTTAAGCTTGCAGCCCTCTTGCACTTCAGTGTGTTTATGCAGCAGATCTGACAACAGTCCAGGCCCTGCACTTTGCTTTCTCTCCAAGGGCTATATGGAACCAGAGTATTCCAGCAGTTACAAGTAACCAAATAGCTCCTTCAAAGCAGAGTAAAAAAAAAATTAGGATAAAAGCCTTACAGAAAAAAAAACAGAAAAAACAGAAAAAATAAAAGATCTAAATGCATATTTAGGCTTACCAGTAGTCCTCCTGACATATTCACTCTCCACCACCCCAGCAAGGGGCTTCATGGATGTGGCAGATTTGCACTGACCCTCCATATCAGAGTAATACTACCCCATGGAATTACAATCACCAACATTAAGCTTTACATTTTAATCCCAGCCCTAATCAAATAGGTCAGTAAAATAAAAAAAAAACAAAACACTTAATAATATAACACTTTACAACTCCCCTTTCAGATAAGTGGGTAGTAGTATTATTCCCATTTTACAGATGGAGAATTTGAGGCCCAGAGACGTTGATGATGGAAATCAATTAAGATTTCTAAAGGACATAAGCCCAGATTCTCAAAGATATTTAAGTGCCTAACTCCCACTGAGGTGGGCCACAGAGACTATTAATTCTTTATTAACACCTGCTGGAGCCTGGTCTTGCATTACCTGTGTATCCAAAACTTCCAATGAACTTGGATGAGATTTAGATTATTATTATTTATTTATACTGCAGTATCTCCTAAAGGCCTTAACCACATTGTGCTAGGCACTATACAAACACACAATGCATAACTAGAGTAGGGTTGGGTTCATGATGAGCAACAATTTTGGAACATATGAGAATATATAAGATACCTATTTTCATTGATGCATGGGAAATGGAGAAGACATAAAATTTCATTAATAGGAGTTATCTACAGTAGACTCATGCATCAGCAGAAAAACAGACAGCTTTGACTTCTTCATGCTATCAAGCATGAAAATGAATTATCAGGAAGTCGGGGGAAAAAAACAACCCAGCTCTGAGATCTCTGAAATGTAAAATAATTAACATTGACTATATATTACATGTGTGCATGCATGACATTCTGGAAACATGATGTAAAATTAATCTCCAAATGCTTTATTAACCACTTTGTATTGTGTTTTCTATTTCTTTACTAGGTACTGAGACTTGACACTTTACCATATCTCTCTGTATGATTGCAAAAATTAAGTCCTGTAATTCAAACTGAAAGTTTAAAAAATATATAAAAAATAGAAAGATTTTATCAGTTTCCAGCATCTGCAGTTCAAGATTATGTGATCCTTCTTACTGACACACTGAATTACGGGAAAGATGGTGTCTACACCACTATAAATCAGACATCTGCAAATCCCAAACTCATCCTCTGATGGAAAATGGAAGATTTAAACATGCAGTAAAAACAGGCGAGACATATTGATCAAAGAACACTCTGCAACATCCATCACATAGTATAAAAACAGGAGGAAATAACAATTCCACATGAACACAAACATTTTGGTGACTTAATGGATTCACAAAAAACTGTTCTAGGCAATGTCCCAAATAAAGACTTAAATCTGGATACAAGTATGTTCTTGGCACATTTTGATTAATAAACACTACCATTTCTGACAAACTCTTACTTCCATGAGTAGCAGCCTCACTGTTTTCAATAATATTATTCACATGAAGAAAGGTTTGCAAGATTGAGTCCTTTGGTATCCACAGCAACATCAAAAGAAAACTGTATTCTTCACTCATGAGGAATCTTCTTTCAAAACACTGACATAAATATCACAGCAAGTCTCTAAAATCATTATTTAAAAAATCTTTAATATATGTATTGCCTGTTCATCCCTGAGATACTGCCCTTACATGTTGTAAATCAGATATTTCAGAAACTAAAGAAAAATTGAACCAAATATTACTCAGTAGAAAATGTATTGACTAAAATTTTCTTTAAATTTCAATCACTAACTATACACACAGAAAGAAAATCACAGTGCCTCATTAGCGGACTAAGACAAGACTTGAAATGTATTACAGTGATAACATTCACAATACTGCACTTAAAAATCTCTCTGGCTTATTATAGACCAAACATTTTTTGATCATATACCCAGTCAGTTCAATGGGAGTTTCAAAGGCAACCTCAATAGCAGTGGAGTAGAGGCCAAGAATATTGAAAGCATTATAATACTGCATTAAAAATCTCCATAGGATTAAATTTCCAAGCAATTCCTTAGTGCAGGAGGTTTGTGTATAAAATGGAAAGGGGAAAATGTCTGTTGTAGTTTTCCTGATTTTTGTTTTGTTTTGTTGGTTTTACCAGGTTAGTTTTTGCATCTACAACAGCAAAATAAAAAAATTATGCTTTATGAGAACAATTTTTCTTTTAATACCAAAACTTGTGATTCAATAACCTAAAAAAGTAATGAAATCTAAAACCAGGTCATTTCAAGCCACTACATTTTAAGAAAAACTCCCCATCAACTTCAGTGGGGTTCTGCTTATCACTTGATGGCACACTATTTCGTTTTAACTTTTACTTCTTTTTAATATGAAATTGCCAATTATTGAAAAACACCACACTTACAGGCAGACAGGATCTCTTAACCTGCAGGGTGATTTTTGTTGTTGTAGTTTGAGTTCTGTATAAATAATGGTTGGTGAATTTTTTTGTTTAAAGAAGGTCATGCATGAGGTCAGTTTCAAAAGATGATCAAAACAATCAACCTTATCTATGATGCATTAGTAAGTAGAATGAGCCAGTGGTATAAGCACAGGCTTAAAAATAGACACTCCTGAGTTCTAATTCTGGTCCTGATGCTCACCTCTCTGCCTAAGTTTCCCAGTCTGTAAAATGGAGATAAAAAAAAAAATTCATATACCTAACAGGTTTCATATGAAGATTAACTAGTTACTGTTCTAACATTACAATACATATTGTTATTAAGTGAAGGGTGAATTTGTTAAAGCAAGATGTCACTGTTAATTTTTGTCTCATTAAGAACAACTGCTCCTTACCATCTATCTAATGGCTGTTTTATAGCCTATTTGGAAAGAGTTAATGGCATAATATGGGAAAGAATTAACATAAAAAATATCACCAGAGTTACTAATTGGTATGCTTATTGGCAGCCTCAGCAAAAATTCCAAAGAATGAACAGGCAAGGAAAATAAACTAATCTCTATTCCCTAGACGTGGTTCCACGATGTCAGGGTTGTGGCACACTGGTGGATTTATCATGTGGGGGAAGCTTGCTCTGCCACAACACATGCTGTACCTTTGCATAAAGATAGGATTTCTGAGCCTAGTTTACACTAGGAGAGCAGAACCAACAATGTCAGTGTGGTTACACCAGTATGAAAACAGTCTTGTGATCAGAATCAGGCTTTCAGTTTCCAGTGATGTAATTTTATCAGCACTTGATTCACTTTAAAAAGTGAAAATAGCCACTAATATTGGCACTGTTGTTCTGGGTCTCCAGCTTGCAATGTTTACACATTAATAACATCTTTGTTTACAATATGTGACAAAGACATTAGATGAAATGCCCACAATCCCATTGGTATAACCAACATTTTCATTATGTCTGTGAAAATCTCTTCCTAAAAAAAAGACTCTCCAGGGTTCCTATTATGGAGACTGTCATGGATCACCAGAAGCTGCAGTTAGTCCTGGTAATATTGTATCATGTAAGACTAATACAAGCTGGCACTCTTAAAGGCAAATACTGAATCCTGTTAAATTCTAATGATAACCATAAGAAATTTATCTATAAGATAACACGGTGGGAAGCAGTAGCAAAAAGAACACTGAGCAGTTCTAATTAAAAAGCCCTAGCAACCTGAGCAAACTGATATATATAGTGATACATGTAGTGTTACCCTCCTTCTGTGAAAGTTTACTGTAATTCACATTAACTAACATTGTATAAAACATTTTAGATCTGGAATCAATCTTTTTTCTTCAGCTATTAAATCTTGTTTTCTCCTATGCAGAAATACGCAATGATTTTTCCACCCTACTATTTCATAAGTGCTACCATCTCATAATAAGTTAATATGTTCAGTCACTCATGGAAAAATACAAGCAGGTAAATAAAAAAATTAAAGATAGATTTTATAAAAATCAGCACGTTTTGAACCCAGGGACTTAGATAATTAACTTTCTGAACCAATGACTCTTGTTATTCTTTTAAAATCATGGAAAGTACAAGTTTGCAAAAAAACTGATCATTAAAATGAAAAAAACAAAACATCAAAAAACAGAAACCTAGAGTACTCCTCCCTGAAAAAAATCAAGCAGAGGTGGGGGGGGGGGGAAAGTCCCATGCTTGCCTAGATTTCTGCCAGGGTTTATATATTTTTTTCCCAAGGGAAGTGGGTTCAGAATTGTGCCCCCCCCCCCACCCCCAACAGTTATGTGTGGCCTCTGCAATCAGGGCAGTTACCATAGGCAAATCTCATTTCAGTCATTAGTAAAATAATGAAACAATCAGAGAGAAAGGAAAGGATACCAGAACCAGAAATAGAAAACCTCTCCAAACAGTGAGATCTATTGGGCGGTGGGACACTCTCTCAAGCGACGTCCCAAAACGTCAGTAATGTAAAACAGGGCGAGCAACTCATCCCACAGGGAACCACCACCAAGAACTTTGTTTATGCAATATCGTCCCCCAAACGGTCGTGTATCTCAGTGCTCCCTTTCCCATTTGCAGACATACTTTTAGTACAGTGTGGGGCACTGGTTTAAGCTGGACGTTTCCATTCATTTTCGCACAGCTAGAAACCTGCGTGCGAGATGAGGAGTTGGGGTGCCGCAGATCCCAGCATTAGTCCAACCCTAGCACAGGCTCCCTTATGACCCTTTGACCGCACTCCTGTCCCTGTTCTTTATTAGTTGTCCCCCAAAATTAGTGGGTTTCTGAGGTCCTGTAGATCCTCCCCTTATGCTGAGGGAGGGAATCCTTTAGCATTGGGCAGTTTCCCAGAAACCCAATAGATACTATGAAGAGGAGCGAGGCCAGAGCCATGAGGCGCAGGACCCAGACGGTGCCTGGAGCCTCCCCGAGGTGTGTGCACTGACGGACTGGAGCTGGGCAGGAATCCCCCGAGCTCCTGGGCAGCCTCCGCCCGCCCCCCAGTCCCTGCTGAAATATCATTGTTTCCAACCAAAATACCCCCGGGGGCAGCCAACGCCCCCCCCTCCATCCCTCTTCCCGCCTTCCGCTGTCGCCCCCCCTTCTCCTCGCGCAGCCCCTCGCCAGAACCCCGCTCTCAGCCCCAGCACCGTAACCCTCACAGCCCCAAACACGCTCCACGGCGCATGCTCAACCGGCGCCACCCGAGAGACGTTACGGCGCAGGCTCAGTCACGCGAAGGTCTCGGGGACGGCCGGAACCGCCGCGGCGCATGCCCCGTCCCGCTTGATCCGGAAGCGGTTCTTTTGTTTCGTGACACGTCGCAGCGGAGGAGGGTGAGGGGCGGCCGCCGGGGGGATTCTCTCAGCGCTGCGAGGCGGGGTTGCCAGGTGAGTTAGCGGAGAGGTAGAGGCCGCCAGTTCCCCGCCCTTCCGCGGGGCCGCTCCCCTGCCCCCGCCCAGCCCATTCTCCCTGGCGCTGCCCCGCTTCTCGCCGGGCTTCGACCCACCCCGTCCCGCGGCTCTCCCACGGCTCCGAGCCCCTTCCCCCCCGCCGGAGATTGAGTCGGGGTCCCTGCTTTCCAGCGGGGGAAACTGAGGCACGGAGGCGTGAGCTGATTGGCCCCAGGTTCCTGGGAGACAGTAGCAGGAATTGGGGCTGGGCCCCGAGACGGGGCGTGCGGATTGGGGGGGGGTCAGGGCCGTGAACCTGCTGTGTGGGCAACACACATTTTGTTGTCACTTTAAAGCTGCGCCTCGTACTTGTAACGTTGAAAACGCAGCGAGGTTTGTGGTGTAGCTCCCTGGCTGTATAGCGCCTGTTGTTGCTCGGCCCGTTTGTTAACACATCTCCATTGTAACTATTAATCATACCGGTGACACGTTTAATTTATGGATTAGTGACTGTGGAAGGAAAACACTAGTCCTATAGCCATTATAATCTACATCTTTTGAGCTCTTGCGGTGCTGTGAAATGTTATACATTTACACACAGAGCGATGTAGACACAATTTTTAAAGTATTACATATATCAGAGGGGTAGCTGCGTTAGTCTGTATCCACAAAAACAAGGAGGCGTCTGCCGCATCAACAATTTATTAGAGTTGTATGACAGCCAGAAGCCAAAGTGACCCTTTGTGGCTCATACAAGCTTTGATGTTCTTATTTTACAGATAATTTGCAATGTCTGGGTTTGACAACTTCCATACAGATTTCTACCAAACAAGTTATAGCATTGATGACCAGACACATTCCTATGATTACAGTGGAAGCGGAGAACCATACAATAAGTAATTTGTACATTTTTTTCCATTCTCTAACTTGTATAGTATTAGTTTATCCTGTCTATGATTGCATTTCTTTACATTTCTAACACTTAAACACACACTAACAACAAAACTGTTCCAGATAAGAATGGCCATACTGGGTTAGACCAATGGTCCATCTAGTCCAGTAACCTCTCTTCTGACACTGGCCAATGCCCAATGCTTCAGCGGGAATGAACAGAATAGCAATTATTGAGTAATCCATCCCCTGCCATCCTCTCCCAGTTTCTGGAAGTCAGGGGCTAGGGACACCCAAAGCATGGGGTTATGTCCCTGAACATCTTGGCTAATACCCATTGATGGACCTATCCTCTGTGAACTTATCTAATTCTTTTTTTAACTCAGTTATAGTTTTGACCTTCACAACATCCCCTGGCAACATGTTCTACAGGTTGACTGTGCGTTGTATGAAGAACAACTTCTTTTTGTTTTAAACCTGCTGCCTATTAATTACATTGGGTGACCCCTGGTTCTTATGTTGTGTAGGAGTAAATAACACTTCCTTATTCACTTTCTTCACTTCCATTCATGATTTTATAGACCTCTATCATATCTGCCCTTAGTCATCTCTTTTTCAAGTTGAAAAGTTCCCATCTCCTTAATCTCCTCTCATACGGAAGCTCTTCCATACCCTTAATCATTTTTGTTATCCTTCTCTGCACCTTTCGCAATTCTAATACTTTTTTTGAGATAGGGTGATCAGAGCTGCACACAGTATTCAACATATGGCTGTACCATGGATTTATATAGTGGCATTGTGATATTTTCTATCTTATTGCTCCCTTTCCAAATGGTTCCTAACATTCTGTTAGCTTTTTTTTGACTGCCACTGTACATTGATCAGATGTTTTCAAAGAATGGGGGAAGCAGTAGATGTGGTATTTCTTGACTTTAGTAAAGCTTTTCATAGTGTCTGGCATGACCTCATAAACAAACTAGAGAAATATAACCTAGATGGAGCTACTATAAGGTGGGTGCAGAACTGGTTGAAAAACCATTCCCAGAGAGAATTTATTAATGGTTTACAGTCAAGCTGGAAGGGCTTATCAAGTGGGATCCCGCAGGGATCAGTTCTGGGTCCAGTTCTGTTCAATATCTTCATCAATGATTTATATAATGGCATAAAGAATACACTTATAAAGTTTGCAGATGATACCAACATGGGAAGGGTTGCAAGTGCTTTGGAGGATAGGATTACAATTCAAAATGATCTGGACAAATGGTCTGAAGTAAATAAGATGAAATTCAATAAGGACAAATGCAAAGTACTCCACCTAAGGAGGAAACAATCAGTTTCATGCAAAATGAGAAATGACTGCCTAGGAAGGAGTATTGCAGAAAGGGATCTGGGAATCATAATGGATCACAAGCTAAATAGAAGACACAGTGTAACACTGTTGCAAAAAAAAAAAAAACCAAATATCTTTCTGGGATGTATTAGCAGGAGTGTTGTAATCAAGACATGAGAAGTAATTCTTCCACTCTACTCCACGCTGATTAGGTCTCAAGTGGAGTATTGTGGCACCCAGAACTGGACACATAAGAACATAAGAAAGGCCGTACCGGGTCAGACCAAAGGTCCATCTAGCCCAGTATCTGTCTACCGACAGTGGCCAATGCCAGGTGCCCCTGAGGGAGTGAACCTAACAATGAATGATCTCTCTCTCTCTCTCCATCTCCTCCATCCCCCTCTCTCAGAGAGGATGGGGGGGGGATCTTACTCATCCTGGCTAATAGCCATTTATGGACTTAGCCACCATGAATTTGAATTCCCCCTTCCCCTTTTAACATTGTTATAGTCCTAGCCTCCCAACCTCCTCAGGTAAGGAGTTCCATGAGTGTGCGTGAGCCAAGAAGAACTTCCCTTCCTTTTGTTTTTTTTTAAACTGCTTTCATTTAATTTCATTTATTTTATCTTGATCTTGTAAAATAAGTAATTAAATTTTTTTCCTTATCCACTTTCTCATCATCATCAATCATACTCACCTCATCTTACATGTCCCCCTTCTTCTCCTCCTTCCTCTTAGCCTCTTCCTAGCCTCTTTTTAGGACCCTCTTCATATCTAACCCCTAAACCCCTAATCATTTCTTTTTTTTTTCTTGAACCTTTCCTAGTGCTTTTATATCTTTTTTGATGAGTTTTCCACATCTATAGATGTGGCGTAGATGTGTGGATCCATATGGTTTAATATATATTTTGTATAATATTCTCTAGTCTTATTTTTAATCTTCCCTAACATCCTGTTTGCTTTTTGAACCTTTTTGCTTTTCTCTGCACACTCTGCAGAACTATCACGACACATAACATCTCTTATCATCTTTGTAAGATCTCTTTCCCTATTAGTAGCCCAAGCTAAATTAGCCCCATCATGTGTTTTGTATTTTTTATTTTATTTTTGTTTTCATTTTATTTTTTTATTTTTTCATTTTTTAAATTTTGTTTGCCTGACACATTTCAGAAAAGATGTGGACAAATTGGAGAAAGTCCAGAGAAGAGCAACAAAAATGATTAAAGGTCTGGAAAACATGACCCATGAAGGAAGACTGAAAAAATTGTGTGTGTTTAGTCTGGAGAAGAAAAGACTGAAGGGGGACATAATAGTTTTCAAGTACAGAAAAGGTTGTTAAAAGGAAGAGGGAGAAAAATTGTTTTCCTTAACCTCTGAGGATAGGACAAGAAGCAGTGCGCTTAAATTGCAGCAAAGGACAGTTTAGGTTGGACATCAGGAAAAACTTCCTAAATGTCCAGGTAGTTAAGCACTGGAATAAAGTGCCTAGGGAGGTTGTAGAATCGGTCAGTGGAGATTTTTAAGAACACCTTTCAGGTATGATCTAGATAATATGCAGTCCTGCCTTGAAGTGCAGAGGACTGAACTAGAAGACCTCTCAAGATCCCTATTAGTCCTATAGTTCTATGATTCTATGAAGTAGCAACAATGATTCTAAGATCTTTTTTTTTTTTTCCCTTTGAGTGGTAACAGCTAATTTAAATCCCATTATTTTGTATATATAGTTGGGATTATGTTTTCCACTGTGCATTTGTCAACAGTGAATTTCATCTGCCATTTTGTTGTCCAGTTATCCAGTTTTGTCAGATCCCTTTGTAACTCTTCATAATCTTCTTTGGATTTAACTATCTTGAATAATTGTGTATCATCTGTAAATTACGCCACCTCACTGTTTTTATCCCTTTTTCCAAATAATTTATGAATATGTTAAACAGCACGGTCCCAGTACAGATCCCTGGGGGATAGTCCTATTTACCACTCTCCATTCTGAAAACTGATAATGTATTCCTACCCTGTGTTTCCTGTCTTTTAACCAGTTATTGATCCATGAGAGGACCTTCCCCCTTATCCCATGAATGCTTACTTTGCTCAAGAGCCTTTGGCGAGAGATCTTGTCAAAGGCTTTCTGAAAGTCCAAGTGCACTATATCCACTGGATCACCCTTGTCCACATGTTTGTTGACCCCCTCACTCAAAAAATTCTAATAGATTGGTGACACGTGATTTCTCTGTACAAAAAGCCATATTGACTCTTCACCAGCAACTCGTGTTCATCCATGTGAGAAGGCATGTAGGCTTAGAAAGGGGAATTTCTGTGTGGGTGGGGGAAAGCAGATAGGGAAGAGAAGTAAATGTGTCAGTGCACCTTCAGGAGGGTCCAGAGGATCACAGTGCTGCAGAGGTGTCTGAGTTTTCCTTCCATAGGGGTGGAAAAGGAAATTTGCTTGTGGAGGGTCCCTTCTAGGCGTGGGTTTTGAGCAGATGGAGAAAAGGGAAAATACAGACCATTGTGTCTCTACAGTCTTGGCAGTTTCTTTCATTGATGTGCAGAAAGAACTTATTAGCATTAAATGATATAATGTGCTTACACAATGAGTGGAGAAAAGAGACCTATTGAAGAACAACACTATTAGACATACAACATAACAGTATTTTTATATAACATCTATAAGAGGAGGTTTCTCAGAAGTGATTAGGTACCCCTCTGGGTGTCACAGTAGTGATTCTTTGCAGGTGAAATTTTGCAGTACTAGTTCAGGCCACCTGTGAGATAGTAAAGTGTTAAAATCTTTTTGTTTTGAAGCGTGTGGACGCAACCACACAGTTCAAACAGCTTGTATTCAAAAGTCTTCTGTGACCAGAATTTGAGAAAATTTGAGTTAGAAACTGAAATATTACTAAGGTTGTCATCTGCATCAGGTGATGATGGTAGATGTCATAATGTGTGCTTACGCTCTGAATGTCATAATCCTCATCACATGTATGGTAAGAGTGGTGTCTGATGCAATTGTTATATGGGAAGGGGGAAGATACTCAATTTGACTAGGCTTTTTAACTCTATGAAAATATCATATGGGAAGCTTAAACAATATGAAGACTTTTGATCTCCTTTCAAGATTGAGCACTGTTAAATATAGGATTTAATACTGAGTATAAATTCATGCTGTCATTTGATAAATTATAGGAATCAGATATACAACTGAAGGGGCTACATTTGAATTGACAGATACCTTTTGCTAGTCTTCTGTGGGCCCAATCTTGTCATATTTTCAAATTAAAAGGACTTGGATTGGTTTTGGCCTGAAAATGCTACTACACCTCTACCCCGATATAACGTGACCTGATATAACACGGGTTCGCATACAACGCGGTAAAGCAGCGCTCCGGTGGATCAGCGTGTCAGCTTCCAGCCGCGGCGCTCCGCTTCTCGCCACTGGTGAGTGCAGGGAGGTTGGGGAAAGGACGCCTCCCAGTACTCACCTGTGGCAGGAAGCGGAGCGTTGCAGCTGGGAGCTGGCAGAGTGGAGCGGGCTGGGGCCGGGCTGTTCTGCTTCCCGCTGCTGCCAGTGAGTGCCTGTCAGAGGGCAGGGTGGAGTCCTGGGGGTGATTAGGGACCGAGGTCTCTGGAGGGGGCGGTTAGGGGACAGGGAGCAGGGGGGGCCAAAGCAAGTTCGATATAACGCAGTCTCACCTATAGCGCGGTAAGATTTTTGTCTCCCGAGGACCGCGTTATATTGAGGTAGAGGTGTACTTGTAGGCTTCTAAATTTTCTTATCACTATGTGATATCTGATGGTAAAAAGGTGTAAAATCTTATAAACTAAGCAAGATTTGACCGGATTACTTAAATTAGAGACCTGGAGATAAGGAGTCCATAAACCCATATACCTTTTCAGGTCGCACTTTACTCCTTGTGCAGCTACACATTTAGGGTGGGAGGAGCAATTAACTTCACTTAAAAAGTTAGCTAAACAAGATTGTATATTGTATACCAAGTTGTTATCGAAAGAGTGTCTTATGTGACCGGGGAAAGGTTTAAAAAAAATCTGTGCCTGCCAATAATATTATGTTGTTCTCTGCAGACAATATAGTGGCTATGACTACTCTCAGCAAAGTGGATTTGTCCCTCCAGAGATGATGCAGCAACAGCAGCCTTACACAGGGCAGATTTACCAGCCAACACAAACATACACTCCAACTACAGCACAGTCTTTCTATGGAAGCAATTTTGAGGATGAGCCACCCTTACTAGAAGGTATAACTTGTTCTTTACTAGTCATCTCCGAAACTGCCCCTAACTTGGGGGTAATCTGAGAAGTAAGGAATGTACTCTCTAGTTAATTGCATCTGTCATGCCTGCCTCTGAGTTTCCCTGCCAATTTCTCACTTTACAGTCACATTCTCTTTATTTCTTTCCCCTGTTGGTCTGTGAAAGTCACACAAATTAAATGGGAAATTGACTGTACATGACATTGTCAAATGTGGGAATAAAAGTACAGATTTTTTTCCTCAGTCTGTTATAATAGGTGTTATTTGCAACAACAAAAGTTTTTTTAATTGATAGTGCCTCTTTAATTATAAATCACTGACTTTTTTAGAACCCAAATTCTAATTTGAGGAAGGGAGTAATAAACATGTAGGATATGTCCTACATAGAATACAAGGTGCCAGAATTGATAGATATTGAGAATACTTGGACTGATGGCTGGATTTTTCACCTTCTCTATACATTGTTATGCTCTCAGTCAGAGTTTAAGACAAATTACCTTTCCTGTTACTAATGACAAGGGAAGTACACTTTGGGTGGAAGCAGATCATGTACATCCTATTGCTAAGCAAAATTCGTTTACTAATCTACATAGATAATGTCCCACTCCTTGAGTTGGTAAATCAAAGCTGTACCATGCAGACGGTCAGTCTTAGAAGCAATCCTGTCATTGGGTCTGCCCAAGGAGATCTGAATGCAGAATCTGGGCCTTAGAGACTAGCAGTCCCGCACTCCTGAGCAGTTGAGAACTGGAGTGCCACAGAGACAGTGCACTCAACCCCTTAAAGGACAGATGGAATGTCTCCTATAATTCTTTGGCCATCTAAAGAACGGCACTTGATAACCTTCATTGTCTTGCCTTCAGTCTGGAGCAGATTTGAAAGTGACGGGGCAGGAAAAAGAAATGGTGAAGAAAATGGGGGAAAAGGAGAAATAAAAAGGGAAACAAATCTGCATAATTCTTTTCATGTAACCTGTAGAATTAGGGATCAATTTCGACCACATCTGGCAGAAGACACTAACAGTGCTACACCCATTAAAAGTAGCAGATGGCAGCATCATGAATGAGACTGATTTGGCAGGACCAATGGTCTTCTGTCTTGCGTTTGGAGCCACGTTATTGCTGGTAAGATACAGATTGCAAAATATTAATGTGTTAATCATAGTCCAAAAACACTGAGAAAAGCTAAATTTTCCTTAGGTCTCTCATAAGAATCTCCATGGCCTGGAAAGTCACAAAACAGGCCTTGACCAAGGATTTGTGGCTCATTAGTACATGATTTGGGGCCTGATTCAAAGCCCCTTGATGGAAGTCTTTCCATTGTCCTCACCATGCTTTGGGTCAGGCCCTTCAAGCTCAGTATGTAATGTGCCATGTTGCTTTATGTAGTGACTTCTTTGAATATCTTGATTTTGTGTAATATGGCTTCTATTGTCATGAAGACTGAGGACCATAGTCACAATTTTTTGGGGGAAAAAATCAGATGGCTCATTGTCCTTGGTTTTATAAAGTTAAATCTACAATTTTAACCATATTTCAGTTTCTTCTCCTTGTGCAAATCAAGATGTCTTTGATGCCAGGAACACAGTTTCAATAGAATGTAATTGTTTTATTTGCACAAAATGTTTTAATTTGGTTGCTTTATCTACGGTTTTGGCTCTTGATACATATTCCGTTTATACATTTAGTAGATTTTCTTTCATGCCAGTTTCTGATGCATTGAAATAACCTCGTGGAGATGGAATGTCTCCACTCAACGTGAACGGCACTTGATAACTCATTGTTCGCTTAATCTGGACAATTTGAAAGCTGATTGTGTTTAAGAAAAAAATTACTAATAAAGGAGGTTCACAATGCTATGGTTGAGGATTAGGGATCGTGACTCACATCCAGAAGACATCAACTAGACAGGCTACACCGCTATTACAAAGTACTGCCATGAGATCTGAATTGCTGATTGGAAGCCTATTGAGAAGGACCAATGGTCTTCTGACTGACAAGACCCTTTGGAGCCTTATGCAGTTGTTACAGATTGCAACCAGCCGAGTTTAAGCTAAGCAAGCAAATCTACTCTCTGTCCAGTGACTAAATGAAAGAGAAGATTTGGTGGAAGGGTCTCAAGTGTACATCCTATGAATCAAAAATTCCATTTGGCCTACATAGATAATACAAGAACTCAAAGGCTCTTGATTTAACCTGCAGGACGGCCTGTCTTAGAAGCATGATTCCTGGGGGCCTGGATTCAAAGCCCCTTGATGGAAGTCTTTCCGATTGTAAAAGCACTTAGAGACGGTGTACTGCAGGCAAGACTCCACACCAACTGCTAGCAGCGTATGGTAAGAAAATGCCTAGGGAAAAGGAGAAACCCCGGAAACAAGAGATGGAATGTCTTTTCATGTAACCTGTAGAGAATCCAGAGGACCATCACATCAACATCTTGGGATACACAGTGCTACACCCATTGCAAGTAGCAGGAAAAGAAATGAATGAGACTGGATTTGGCAGGAGTTTCAGTTCTCATCTTGTCAAATCTGCATAATTGCTGGTAAGATACATAGAATGTAATTGTTTAATTCATAGTCCAAAAACACTGAGAAAAGCACCAGAGATCTTTGGAGTCAGGCCCCTTCAAGCTCAGTATGTGTAAACTAGATATCGATAGTGATTCTCGCTGGTGACCACTGCTATAGGTGTTTTGCCAATTAAACTTAATTGGAATAAGATTGACCTAAAGTTATTGCTTTTATCTACAGAGCTGAAAGGAAGCATAATCTTTCATCATTGGTATCCGTGAAGTATAAAGCAATATTTAGTTTTCTGAAGCTTAAATGATTTAGTATATGACAAAGTAGGAACAAGCCAACTTCCTTGTCATTGTACATTTCAGTATTTTTAATAAATTTCACCTCTGATGCTTATTTTTAAGGAAAATGGGGCCCCTAGTATTGAGGGCCCTCCTACTGAGAGGAATATGTTCTCTCTGTAATGGACAATTCATGAGGTGTAATTTTATCTTATAAATTTCCAAATGTCTCCTTGACATGCTCAGCTACATTTTATTCAATCGGTCATCAGCAAGAATATTTTAGTTACTGAAACTTATTAAGTTGCATTACCATTTGTTTTTATTTTGTAATATTAACCAATTTAAGACTCCGACTTTAAGGTCAGAAGGGACCATTATGATAGTCTAGTCCTGCACATTGCAGGCCCCAGAACCTCACCCACCCACCCATGCCTGTAATAGACCCCTAACCTCTGGCTGAGTCACTGAAGTCCTCGAATAATGGTTTAAAGATGTCAAGTTAGAGAATTTACCATTTACACTAGTTTAAACCTGAAAGTGACTCATGCCCCATGCTGAAGGCAAAAAAAACCCCAGGGTCTCTGCCAATCTGACCCAGGGAAAATTCCTTCCCGAGTCCAAATATGGCCATCAGTTAGACCCTGACCATGTGGGCGAGACCCACCAGGGAAAGAATGCTCTGTAATAACTCAGAGCCTTCCTGCTCTAGAGTGAAGAAAATAACCACTTGTATGTGTTACCAGTTTGAGAGTGAATTGAAAACTGATCTGAAAATGGTCATGTGTACAGTAGGCATAACAGGTAGGGTTAAGACAATAGGAAATATACTGAAATGAAAACAGCTGAGAACATGGTATATGGGAGGATATTACAGTGGTGGGTATATCACTTAATAAAACTCAGGATTCTGTTTATTGAATGTCTTGAATTTTTTGCAATATCAGTCATTTGGCTGATACTGCCTCTGAACAGCACTGCTTTTGGGTCTAGAACTCAGCATGTCACAGCCTGCTTTTCCCAGCTATCTCACTATGTCTCTGTAGCACTCAGTCATTTGGTACAGTTTTTTGCTCTGTCTAAAAATTAAAGAATGACTTCCCTGTGCATTGAACACCGGAGTTCAAACACTTTCCTATCTGCCAATCTAATGCAGTCACGCAGCTCTGTCCAAATTGGATGCATTCTTAAGCCGTGTCTCCAAGTCATGCCCTGAGAGGTTACATGCCTAAATATCATGGAATCAAATTTTTAAATAGTGTATTAACACTATTTTACAAGACCAAAAATAATTCTAGATAGGAAACAAAAAACTTGAAATATTTTATGATGATGAATTTACACTGTGCTGTACCTATGCCTGGCACTTCACAAAAAACAATTTACCCCCTTGAGGCAAAAATCAAGAATCTGAATCATTGGTAGAGATGGAAAGAGTTATGTCACATGCAACATTTTTCAGTACATCACTAATTTACATGTTTTATTTAGTAGTTAATCATTTCCGTGGTAAAGGTGCTGATCAAAAACCATTCAGATAATCTTCAGAGTGGGATCAATATGCAAATATAATGGAGTAAATCAAGCAGAGTTCATAAGATTTTGTAGCCCAACTAGAACTACGTTACATAAGCACACTAAGTTTGCAGCTGGTTAGATGCACCACGTTTTGTAATTGAAAACTGATATGGTAAATATGCCTATTGGACATTTCAGTATACAAGTACTCTGGATTGTTTGTGGGATGCCTTTCTTAATCCTCTTCATCTTTATCCCCTAAATTCTACTTCAGATTCACCACTAGGTCAAAGATTACCTCAATCTTATACTCTCATTATTATTTGTAAAATGCAGTATTTAGTCAACTTTAAGACAAAACATGTTTAACTTGTGTTACTCCTCTCATCTTTAGGTTGGTAAAATTCAGTTTGGGTATGTGTATGGAATTAGTGCAATTGGATGTTTAGGAATGTTTTGCCTCCTGAACTTAATGAGCATGACGGGCGTCTCGTTTGGCTGTGTTGCTAGTGTCCTGGGATACTGTCTTCTTCCTATGATCCTGCTTTCCAGTTTTGCAGTTATATTTTCTTTGCAGTAAGTATCCATACTAACTATTTATAATAAAATCCTGCTTCCATATATTGTGGATTTTTCTCCCATTGGGGGGAAGTTCTGTTAGATGGAATTTATACTATATTAATAATGGATTTGTCAAATGAAGTAAATGCTTATACAGCATGAACACTTATTCACACTGTCCATTTTCAGTTATTACAAATTACTTTTAGATTCAAATTATAGCATACTTCAGACATATTTACTTGTCAAACAACTCAAACAAGTTGTATATCAGGATATAGAAAGCTAAAATAATGTAAGAAATATAGATTAAATTTTAATTAATGTTGAGTCTGGAAAACTAAGTTAAATGCCCAGCATAAAAGAAAATCACTAACTTCATTACTCATCACAGGAAGCTACTTGTACAGAAGTACAAAGGAACACCTTGTTTTGAGTTTACGCAGTTCTAAACCTTTTTGTACTTAGAACTTAATTTGTCTCTTTAACTAGTGTCATTCTAAAATCTTTACTGAATAGTAATACTAATTTTATATTTACTGAAATTCCATGTACTTTTTATTTAAAAACCCTCAATGATAAAATTCAGTCCAAAGTTTAAAAACAATCAACCTTTGAAACATATTTAACTTACTAGAAAATATTCTAATTCCTGCGTTCATCTAAACATACACAAACACCCCTACCTTTTTAAACTGTTCTTATCTTGTATGTTACAGGGGAATGATGGGAATTATTCTCACTGCTGGAATTATTGGATGGTGCAGTTTTTCTGCTTCCAAAATCTTCATTTCTGCCTTAGCAATGGAAGGACAACAGCTTCTAGTAGCATATCCCTGTGCTTTATTATATGGAGTCTTTGCTCTTATTTCTGTGTTTTGAACTGACTTCTGATTACTGGACTTCAGTGGGCCAAACTGAAAAAAAAAATCAACTTGGAACACTTAATTGGGCCAGCAAACATCCACGTCGCTGCTATCAAGCAAACTTAACTCTTGAATTGTCTGATGGAGCAATGGAAACAAACATGTCTCATTCACTTTTATAGGACTCTTGAATACTGTTTGAATTGACCTGCAGTGTCTATAGCTTTAAGTTTTCATGCTTATGCAGTTAAAAATGTAATGTTTCTTTACCATTTCTACAGCCTTTAGAAAAGTAACTTTGGGGAGTTTAGGGGGTGTGGGGGGGGGATGGGGTTGTAGATATATTTGGTAGGTTTTTAATCAGCAAAAGTAAATGAAACTACAGACATTGCAGTCTTTATTCAAAAACAAAAAATAATCTTTGGCCAACCCAATTCCTGTCACCTCTATTGCAAAGAGTTTCTCAAGCAAATTGAAAATTGCATATTTTCTGTATTTTAACAAATACTCTTTAAGCTGTTATTTATACAATGTGTTGGTATTTCGGAATTTGATATGCAATTTAAATTGTCTAATTTGAAAACAAATCCTTTAGTCAAAAGTATACAAATAAATTTCAAACTTGAAATGTGAATGTGTTTAGATATTAGCATCAGTTTAAGTGGCTATACCTTATCTTGGGTTTCTCAAGATTACTTGCAGGAGCTTGTTCTAATAATCCACATATTAATGGCTCAAGAGTAGACTACCTTTTTTTTTTTTTTTTTAAGTATTTACTTCCAGGGAAGCATATTGAAGTGTCATGGTTGTCAGTATTGCGGTTATTGTAAAGGTCATGTGATGCATATTGATTAAATTTTCCCCTAAATAATTTTGAGATGGTGCTGGAGTTGACTTTCTAACCCTCTTTCTGCTTTATGGTTTTGAATGACCATAACAACTAGAGAATTTCAGATATTAAAGTGAAATTGGAACTTTCACATTGGAATAAACCAAACTTAAATAAAACAGCAATACTCTTCCCTTCTTCTGGTTACTCTTTTGATACGTTTGAATTAGTTTTTTACTCTGCTTAATCTTGCAGTAAAAGCATAAACTTGTTTTTGGTGACAGTCAACTCTCAGACTCAGCATTGTCATAATTTCATGGAAAAAATAAGTAGGAAAGGGAAAATGGGTAGTGTTAGCTTATACACTTGTTGCTTATTTTTAAAACATGCATGAAAGAAACCATTCTAATTTTGTTTTACACACTTTTGGTTACGAAATTCTTCTTTCTATGGGTAGAATCTGGCTTAAAGATTCGAATTCTGTCCCTGTTTGGGAAATATTGGTGAAATGGTAAAAGCTCTTATCAAATACAAGTTCTTGGCTGAGATTTTGCTCTTATGGTGGTGTAAATCTAGAGTAACAGTTGACTGCATTGTAGTTACACTGGTATAAAACTGGAATAACTATCAGATAGTATAATCTACTTGTACAGTTTTAAAGTTGAATTGCCAATCAGATACATGTAGTTTCAAATATTTTTTGATGGGACTGAAAGAGGGGAAAATGACTTACCATTCAACTAGTTCTTAATATTATAGAGAGAGGTTATAAAAATACTTTACATAATTTGAAATTTTGCATGTCTGGAAACTACAGTTCACTGCTTTGAGTAGCTGTTGTAAAAACTTGTGTAACTAAAATATTTTCTGGTATTCTTTCGCTAGTCTTGCACAATGACTAGGAAAGGGTCTTCCCAGAAGGACTGCTCTGTGTAAACATCAAGGCCAAGTTACTTATGTATTCCCTGGTGAGAAATATTAATACTACTCCATCTAACAGAAGCAAAGCTGTAATCTATTTTAATTTAAATGATTGTTCCACTTTTCCTTCTCTGCCCTAATAGTGTTTACATTTCAACAGTTAATGCTCAGGTGCCAAGGTAATGCAGTCATCCTGGAAATGACTTCTTTACAAACTGGCTGCACTTTTGAACCTTTTTTTCTTAAATTCAGTTGTTGAATACACAAGGGACGGTAAGTTCTATACTTGCAATTGGCCTTATTTTAAAGGGAGATTTAACAAAGCAATCAGGTACTAAAAGCTACTGCCATTTTCAATGCAAGCTCTGATCATAACATTGCAAGTGTCTTCCTACTGTTGCATGGATGGTGAGTTTTAAAGGTACAGTACAAGAGACACTTGTTAACCCTTCTCCCACTGTTGTGGGAAAGTGAGTATAGGTAACCATCTCACAGTAACATCCGTGGAAGTTAGGCCTGCTCTTCAGAGGTGCTGAACATCCCCATCTGCAAATCCCACAATGGGAACTGGATGCTCCCATATCCACAAAAAGTAGAGAGAGAATTTTATCCTTAACTGATTGCTTACTATTAATTTAGCGTGGCAGACTTCTCAAAATTGATTTGAAGTGTCATATAATACAGTATAGCTATATGCTATGAGCCATAGTAGATACATATATACACCTCTACCCCAATATAACGCTGTCCTCGGGAGCCAAAAAAATCTTACTACATTTATAGGTGAAACCGCGTTATATCAAACTTGCTTTGATCCGCTGGAGCACACAGCCCCGCTCCTCCGAAGCACTGCTTTACCATGTTATATCTGAATTCATGTTATATCAGGTCATGTTATATCAGGGTAGAGGTGTATATGCCTTAACTTGGAATTTCTTTTCATGAGAGTAGTTAAGATTGTCAACATAATCTTATCCTATCAGTGCCTTATTACAAATTATCCAAACCAATATTAGGAAAAGTTAAAAACATTTTACTCAATATTTTCTAGTTGGTTTTCATCATAGATGGAAATACCACAGCTGCCCCAGTGCACAAAGTTCCTACTCTGTTTAATGAAGAACATTATCTGCTGATGGAGCACAATGTCCTGTGTTTCTGCAAGTAAATTAAAATGATTACCTTTTTAAATGAGAAGTAATTAATTACAGAACTGTTCCCCTAATAAATTTCAGAGCTCAAATACTTTGAGCACATTAGGTTCTAAAATTCATATTGCATTTTTGAGAGCTAGACTAATTAGTCCTATCTTGAATATATAAATTGTTTAATGTTTGAAAACTAGCAGTAAATCTGCAGATAGCTGGCATGGTGATTAATTATGCATTAAACTGTTTTTAAATAGCTTTTCTGACACTGTGGCACAATAAGAAAATTAAGTGCGAAGAAAAACTCATTTTTTGTTCTAGTCTACTAGTTGTCTCTTCTTTTTATAGAAAGGGAAAACTTAAAAGTAATGGGAGAAAATATTTACAATTTCTATACCACATTTTTGTAGATTCATAAAACATAGGTTTTGACATTTAGAGGGACACTGTCGGAATAAAAGTCTCCACAAAAACTGTTTTACCAATAAAGTCTAATTCACTTTTTGCATTTTACTAAGCTCAGACAGTGAAATTAGGCTAGTTACATTCAATAGGTAGTTCCTGTGAACTAGTACTAGCAAATTGTGGTATCAGGGTTCATGTTGCTACAGAAGTGAATTTTTAAAGTGTGTACAATTGAAAAAGGTTCAGTTAAAACTCGGTTTTAAAAGCCACACTTAAATTTTGGGCCTAAATTAGTTTGACGGGCATTACTTTCATTGTCATGAATTTCCAAAAAAGAGTAGGTAATATGACTCCATTGAGTTCATTTCTCCAACTCTCCAAAATGAACTGTTTCCCATAATCAGGTTCTCTGTCCCCCTGAATTCCTTCATATACCTTATCATAGGGTATCTTTCACAAATATATAGGAATGCATGTTCACACTAACATTTGAGGCCTAAATGTTTTAGCATATCACTTTAAAAAAAAAAAAAGTTTAGATCTTATGTTTTCCCTATCTTTTCAAACTCAGACCTGGTCCACATTACAAGATTAGGTCGACAAAGTGCCTTGCAGAAGTGGCTTCACTTAATTTTGTTATCCGCTGGCGTAAGTGCCTCTCTGTGTTGATTTACTAACACCACCTCCCTGAGCAGCATAGAGTCACAGTCAATGTAAGAAGGTCGGTGCACTGTCAGTGTAGACACTGCATTGCTTACATCAACTGGTTACTGGATTTCAGGAGCTGCCCTACAAAGCTCAACGCTGAATAAAATCAGTACAAGTGCTGCCAACACCAGGAGCCAAATGTTCACGCACACAAGCGATTTAATAAGTGTGGTGGCTGTATGCTGATCAGTGTTCCCTCTCATTTTTCCCACCCATGTGTGGAATGAATTTTGTTATGTGCAGCAATATGACACCACCTCCATATTGGTGTGCATAACAAAATTTGTGGGGCCAAGGGGTTCGGTGTGTGGGAAGGGGCTCAGGCCTGGGGCAGAGGGTTGGAGTGTAAGGGAGGGAGGGCTCCAGCTGGGGGTGTGGGCTTTGTGGTGGGGCCAGGGAGAGAAGATTCCCCCCCAGCTCGCTTTCTCCCTACAGCACCACCTGGGCTGCGGGGGAGGGGCGACAAGCCCTCAGTTATGTTACTTTTCTCTGGCTGGTCCATTTAAAAGTGATATTTTGACAGCAACTTTGTTTTCAGGTCACTTGCTTTGAGGTACCTAGTGCCTGCAATTTGATTTGTTTCTATATGTAACAACTCTGGCAAGGGCTGAACTTCGTGTTGTGTCAATATAAAAACTATCTGTTCTCGATTTTGTCTTTGCCTATAATTAACAAACCTCTTCAGAACAAATGTTTTAATCTATCACTAATTGATTTGGAACTTTTAAATAAATAGAGGCAGCTGTTATTCTGGAGCCTTTGCTAGGACATAATTCAACTGTTAATAGAGTCCTAGTTAAGTGTCACAGCAGCACTGTGGACTGTGCACTCTGGTCAGTTCAAATTGTTTGTTATCCATAAAGGCTTTGAATGGTTTGGGAGTCAGCTACTGTGGAGACCACCTCCTTCCCTAGTATATGTTGTGATCATTGTGACCCTTTAGGAAGCTCCTGTGGTCATTCCTACTCCCCTCCCACACCACACACACACACCCTGTTGAACTCCTGGGAGCTACCATAAGATATTTTCAGAAGAGAATCTTGCACATGGTGGAACTCATTCCCTCTCACAGGCCACTACAGACTGAGAAGTCATTTTAAGATGTGCAGTAAAATGCATATGGTTTGGCGTTAGAGGTGGAAGTGATCCTGTGGTTGAGGAAAGGACTGTGAGGAAAGGATTCTGGGGTGCAGCTCCTAACAGCCTGAAGGTCTGTGGTGCTGGACTATAGGAAAGGGAGAAATGGGAAGATGTGTGCAATCTCCCACCCCTCTATCTCCCAGCTCTCCATCATATCTGAAACTGAAATGTGGCAATTCTGCAAATGTGCTAGGAGAACAGCAAGCATCTGGTCATGACCCTGCTTCTCTGACATTTCATACTGTCCTACCTGGCCTTGAGCCAATCCTGTACTTAAATAACACTTCCTTATGTCATACTGGTCTAGCATCCTTCTCCCAGAGTCTACCAGGTGTCCCCACAACACTAACTAATGATGGGCTTAATATTGATTAAAATGATCATTTTTTTATATTATGTATATGACAAGTAACTAGTACACAGACTATATAAAACAATCCAACACACTTGTTCCCATGTACTATAAACTTTGGGATTAGCAAAATAGCAGGCATGGAGTGGGCTTGTACAGATACCAACAGCTCTAACCAAAGACTTAACATTTTCTATGACTCTCGCAAATTAAACCTCATGGAGAATTTGCTCAAAGCACATTAGTTGGCTTCCCCCCACCCCCTAAGGGTTTGCCAAATGAAAGGTTTAAGAGAGACACCATGCTTTCCCTCTGCTGCATCTGTTTAAACTAACCCCCTTCCCAGAGCTCTTCAGGCATTGCTTATGCTAGTACACAAACCAAGATGTTTTTTGCATAAGTGGAGCTGTAGAAATTGCTGAAGAAAAGCAGCCATCTATTCTGTTGCTAATATTTAGTAAGTCCCTCTGGTCGATACCCAATGATCCTCTTTGTTTATGCCTCCTAACAGCAACATAAAAACACATTTCTTGCTGTCTGCTCTGTGAACTAAATCAGGCCAAGGGAGGGCCTCCTCAGTTAGTGACTTCTTCTCTTGGACTCTCCTCATTAATCATCTTCAGAACTATGGGCAAGGCCTTTATTTGGATCAATTCACCTCCGAATATTTTTTCTCTCAGTTTTCAGTTCTTCCTGTTTGTTTTCTACCCTTCCCAACTCCCATTTGGTTTGCCCTAACAACGCCACACTCTGCTGAAGGTGAGAGATCTGGAACCAAATATTGAAGAGGTTTAGAGGCAACCTGTATTTGTGTTAGTGTTTTAAAAGCATTTACAGCATGGCCCTGCTATGGAAAGCTTAATAAATAGATAGATTTCAATTCCATTCAAAAAAAGAAGAAAATTAATGTTTCCTACAACGGGGAGGAGGAAAAGCAGTATTTTCTGGTTTCCAAAAGACATTCCTTTAAAGCCCTTTTATATTATCTCAAGATTAAATGTTTGGCATAGACTTTCTTGATCTTTTATGGCGCCACTTCACCACATGAATTTTGTTATGTGTACCAATATGGAGGTGTTGTGTGACACATCACCTCCATATTGGTGCACGTAAATTTTATTCGCACATGGGTGGAAAAAATTAGAGGGAACACTGTACAACTTATTAAATAGCACACCACAGCCTCACAAAATTGTTTGGAAGTGTTACCAGCCCTGTCAACTCACCTGCACTCATCATGATTATTGATGGTAATGGAAGAGAGTGATATTTTACCCACCCATCAAAAGACAGAGTGTTATTTACAAATGTACATAGGCACCTAAGTCCCAGTAGGTTTCCTCGAAGCTTGCCTACTGGATTGAGCCCCCTCCATCAGCTGAGGGGAAGGCCTTTCCTTATAACCTGTAGCCTAGCAGACAGGGTACCTACTCACCCAGGCTATGAGATACCCCTGCTTCAAGTCCCCTCGGCTTGAAGGGGAGAAGATATTTGATCAAGAATCAGCCAATTCAGGTGAGTGCCATGACCACTAGGATATAGAGTCATTCTAACATTCTCTGGCCCAATTCATATTTAAAGTAGAACAACTTTAACAGGAGAGATTGAGAGAGACCCATGTCAGAGTATTCCATAACCTAGTTAGGCCAGTCACTTGAGACAAATATGGCCTTCACTAACATGTCTACACAAGTTAATAACATTTAAATCCCAGCTGACTGACTTTCAGTTAGCGGATGGTTCTGATTGCTTATGCCCTTTCCCTAAGAGCACAATGTCTGAACAAAGATTAATATCTGTTTTATGAAAGATATTAAACACAGAACTCACTGTAATAAAACCTACTTACTTAGACATACTAGAGGGGAAACAATCCCCTGAAGTCAGTGATTTGATTTTTTACGATCAGCTTGCTAATGTGATCTAGTTTTTGTAACTTCCTCCTCTTTGATAACCACCCCAAGTGCCACAGCTAAAATGAAATCCTCATCTGGGGCTTGATCCAAAGTCTATGAAAGTCTTTTCTTTGACTGCAACAAGCTTTGAATCAGGCTGTTGATCTCTCCACACTACTCAGTTCTTCAAATTCTCCCATCAGGACATCTTAGCCACCGTAATATTGATTGAAAAATTTAGTTACAAAGAAGTTGTCCAAAAAAAATTGCTTTTTAATTAAATGTATATATTGGGGGTGAATTTAGTTTTCATTACAAATAGGTTTTTTATAATAACCTGACAATTTCAAAGAAAATCTTTGACTAAAGGGTTACTATTTGTCAAAAATGTTGATGGTAAAAGTGTCCAGACCAGTTCTAATAAGTTTGAGGTTTTTTTCTTAATCTGCAAAGACATGCATAACTAACCGTGTCCTGCCCAAAAAGCTTGTGGAGCTGCAAAGGAAAAGTTTGCATAGCTGTTGCCTCTGCCTGTACTTCTTTTGTAGATTTCAGTCTCCAGGGCTATAAATCTTTCATCAACATGTACTCACAGCTATGTTACAACCATATCTCCCCATAAGTTGCTGAGCCAGAACGTGTCTAGAACCATAATTTAATTTCATACTATGCAACTTTTTATAACAAGAAATTGAAAAGAAAACATAACCCAGTTGATCCTTCACTGAGGGCTATATTAAACAAAAGCTCAGGGACACAGCTGTGGAGGTGCCTCAGCTGTTTAAGAGCCTAATTCTGATCCAGCAATGAAATAGTCTCCTTTTGTCACCGTTTGGTATACCTGCTTTTAGACAGGCTACTCCTACCTGAGACTGTGAAGATGCACTTTCGCTATAATCCATATGTTAAGTTCTCCCATACAGGTGAATTCAGAACAACATAAGTGAGAACACAAGTGTGATTTCCAAATAGTATTGCACAAAAATACAATGCAAAGCATATTTGCAAAGAACTTTGAGAAGGCTCTCAAGGAGCAAAGGGAATCTCAGAATATTTTTGCTGGATAAACATCTTGGGTCAAAAACAGCTGGGCTGGAAATCTTATGAGAAAGCCCTTATGAGATTTCTAGTGCATTAATCTATTCAGAAAGAAAAAGAACAATAGACACGAACTGTTGCCTAAAACTTGAACCAACTCCTTTTGGGGGTTGGAAAGTATTAAGTTCCATTTTTCTTCCTCTACTTTTTTGTGCACTTCTATACTTCCATATTTCTGCTGAAACACTGGAAAAGAGGTTGTTTTTCTGGTATCTCAGGCCCAGAGGAAAGCAAAATTACCAGAATCTTCCCAAGAAAGCCTAATCATGTAGGTTTGCAGCCAAGTTGTGCAGACTCCAGAAGGCTGGAGGGTTAAAGTCAGCCTCAAGGGTCCAATCTTAGAGTAGATTTTCAAAGGAACAAATGGCAATTAGGCACCTAGGGCTAGATTCACAAAAGGACTTAGCTGTTCCACTGTGGATAAATAATTTTTAAAAGGTCACTGGAGCAGGGGTACTGGATCTCTGGCTTCCCAGGTGAGTGCTCCAACCACCAGGCTACCAAGTCATGCTCAAGTTTGCTTTTCCCCTTGCTTTGGCCCAATCACTCATTCATTATTAATCCAAACTGGAACAGCTTTCACAGGTGAGACTGAGGGACTCCCACATCAGAATAGCCCATAGCCCAATGGTTAGGGCACCTCTCTTGGGAAATGACAAATCCCTTTTCCTCCGCAGGAGGAAGGGGGGCTCCTGTATCTCAGATGAGTATCCCAACCACTGGGCTAAAAGATACAAAGGAGTAGGGTGACCAGATGTCCCGATTTTATAGGGACAGTCCTGATTTTGGGGCCTTTTTCTTATATAGGCTCCTATTACCCCCCATCCCCGTCCTGATTTTTCACATTTGCTGTCTGGTCACTGCACAAGGGAGATCTTCCTCCTCCTCTCCAGCTTCTTGCCACAACAGCCTAGCGCCTAACAGTGAGAGAAGGTTTGCAGCAGAGAATCCCAAAGACAGGCTTCCGGGCTGCACCGAAGTGCCTATCCCTGAGAAAGGGGTGAAGCTTAGCACACAACTTGGCACCTCCCATTGGCTGTCTTTTGTGAATCCTATTCTGAGGCACTTATCCCTTCCCCCATTCATTGTATAGAGAGCCAAGGTGTCTAACCTAGGCTTTGTGAATCCCAGTGATTTTCTAGGTGCCTAAAAGTTAGGCATGGCACTGTTCAGCATCGCCACCTCTAAATTCCCTTGTGAATCTAGCCCCGAATTCCCATTGAAGAAAATCACTGGGATTTAGTAACCTAACTGCTATTAGTGCCTTTGAAAATCTCCACCACTGGCTTTTTCACTCCATTAGTTCAGAGGGTTTTTGTTTCAATTAAAATAGCATCTCTGTGTTTTCGAAGGCCTTTTAAAGCTAACAGCACAGGTGACACACGTGTAAATGATACAGATTAAAAACTAAACCTAAATGGCATGGCTTAAAGTATTTTATACCACACATTTAAAAGAAAGAAAAGAAAAAGAAGTTACTAGGACTTGTTATGTATTAGGTTTCCACTAGGTGGGCCTGCAGCACGTCTGATGCAGTATTGCTCATTCTCAAGCTAAACTCTCATCTACCACAGTTGATCACAAGAAAAGCCTTTTGTCCTCCCTCTTCATCTGTACCCAGCTACATCAATAGGAATTCAATTACCAAGTAGTTAACTCACAACTTTACCAATTCAGATTTCTATTTCCTGCAAAGAACAAGGGATTCATTTCAATCGTGGCCTTTCAAATTAGCACAGATGTTGGCGTAAGCCTCAGTGCACTGGGTAACCCTGGTGATGACTGAGAAAGCATCGCACTTCATGTTGTACATTGAGTGCTCCAATTTTGCAGTCTGAACCAGTTTTTCCTCCCTTTCACGCAGGAAGCCTCCTCATCTTCAGCAACCACAACAAAGTCAAGAAAGATTTTGATTGGGCTCAGTGTAATTCCCCCCTCCCAGAGTAACACATCAGATCAGGGCTTCTCAAACTTTTTCATAGTATGGATCCCATTATAACAGACTGTCTTGTGGGCACCTCCCCCTCCATTCATAAAGACATATTGTCCCTCCACCCTCTATTTGCAACTGCTAACATCCCTATGGCAAGCAATGGCTTACATGGAGAAGTGACATGAAAGAGTTCTTACTTTTCAGTTTAGAAGCTGTAAATAAGGCAGAGAAGCTATCTTGGGTTCTTATCTGTTCCCATTACCATAGTATTTGAGCACCTCACAATCTTTAAATGTGTTTTTATCCTCACAACACTCCTGTGAAAAAGGGAAGTGATATTATCCCCATTTTACAGATGGGGAACCTAAAGAAAAGAAGTGGAAAGACTCGCCCAAGGTCACACAGGAAGTCTTTCAAGGAGCAGAGACCTGAACCCAGGTCTTCCAAGTCCTTACTAGTCTAACCACTGGACTGCTCTAGCACCCTGTCCCCAGCTAGCATGCCAAGTATGAATTCTCCAGCCTGCTCTCTAGGACCCCCTCATTAGAAAACTTTGCTATAGAATCTATTACCTGTTACCAACTCTTTTTTTACCCTGTGTTCTTTCCTACTTCAAGCTGTCAAGCCATTAGCAAGACATCACTTCAATACTTTTGGAAAAGGCTTAAGAACTGTGCTCTTATGTTTGTTTGTTTTTCTTACTTTTCCTCTGATTTCTTTGCTTCCAGTGTGGGAAATATTGAGGGAAGAAAGTAAGGATTTCCTGCTGTTCATTAATAAAGAAATGCTGATGAAGTGGAAACCTGTGTAACATGAGGAATTACTGTTCCTGAATTGGCCTCCCACTGCAATTTCTCCTCTTTATTAAGAGATGCTTCATTCCATCCCTTCATACACCCCCAACTCCACCACATCATTAATAGTAATAGCGCTCCTTTGCCAAGTAATGCTCTACATCACTACTAATGATATTTGAATGTTGATTTCCCTAATTCCTCCCCCTTTGTAGCAACATAGGGAAATCTAGTTTTCTTCTTGGCGACCTGCCTTATTTTCTCATCTACCAGATCCACTTGCTTTCCCAGCCATGCATAAAAGCAGATCCACATTTCAAGAGCTGATGCCAGCGTGGTTCTATTGGGAAGTCCATACCATTACCCATGCTCCCACTTCTCTTCCGCTACACACAATCTTTGTTTTGACATGAAGTTACCAGCACGCTCTGGACCAGATCAAGCTAAATAGTCTTTTAACCTGCCTGTGTCTTCTCCTGAGAGGAAGTCTATGAAACAGTGATTTATTGTTATGAGAAAGCCAGGAAAATTCCCCACCTCTAATCTTTCTGCTCTCTTGCCCAAAGCGTTAAATAGCTCCCCATGCACAGGGTGTACTTTCCCTTCTCATGTGAGTTGCAGACCACAAAAACGTTAGTTGCTAAATATATTACAACATGCTATTACACCTTGGCCAGCACCTCCAAGAACTTCACATAGATCTCCTCCCACCCAGCTTTTCTGCTCTGAGGAATCTCACAGATAAATCATTGGAGTAAAACATACTCCAGTGAATCAGCTGAGCTCTAATCCAGGTCTTTTATTTCACATGCTTTCCAGACCCACTGGCAAAGCAGCATGCATCAGCAAGGATTTTATTGCTGAAGTGCACTTTTAAGTCAGCAGATTTCAATTCATGTGCACATCTTCAAAGCGATTTTTAATCATGGGATCAAATCCTGAGGTTTTAATTTGGGGCCCAATCCAGCTCCTATAGAAGTCAAATGAAAAACTCCTATTGACTTCAGTAGGAATTGGATCAATATTCAGTTTTAAGATCAATGGGAGATTTACTTGAATCAGAAACCTCAGGATTTGGACCATTACTATAACACTGTCAAATAAGTATGATTATCACAGATAAAACCCTTTTCTCTGTAGATGAGGCATGCTTCACACTGCAGAAGGGGGAGGAAGGAGCTCGGGTGTCCTTTGATCCTGATCCTGACTCATGCTATAGTTTTGGCCCAGTTACTTAATCTGTCGGCCTAGGTTTGTCTCTGTGAAATGGAGATAGAGTAAAGCCAATCCCATACCCAACCTTTGAAGTGTTCCTATTCAATTGGAAAGGTACATAGACACCAGAAATTCAATTTAATAAATAAACTATGCCCTGCCTACAGGAAAAAGAAAGAAAGACTTCTAATAACCTGTTAAATGATCCAAAAGGGTTGGAGCTCAGATTATTATTATCACGCCACAGAGACAAACACTGAAGATTCCTGGCAGGTTATTGGGAACCTTAATGAATTTAGTGCCTTCTGCTTTGTTCAGTTAATATTCACTTTATTAAAACAAATCAGTCGTCTGATTTTTCAGTAGGTGGTTCAAATGTTAATTGTCAACAAGAGAAGATAATCCAGCATCTTGGCAAAACTCTATTGATACTGTGGCTGCTTTATAGAATTACAGATGGAAACATTCAAATTCAGGATGATTTTCTTGTTCCAATTAAAAGTTATCAGTTCAGATGAGGTTAGGAGATCTGAAGACTGCAGCACCCATGCTTTACTAAAGCCATCAACCGACACCACATTTCTTTCCATAGCTCTTTCTTGCTTTCCTACCAGATTCATTTTACCACATTCTGCCAAGCACCCATTCAGTTCCTATTTACACAAGGCCCAGACCTGACCTTGCAAGGTCCTCAATTTTCATTTATTTAAATGGGAGTTAAGAAAAAATTAGCATTGCTCAGGAGGAGCCCAAGACAGGTTTGTGTCTTTTGGAATAGACAGTGCCCAAGAAGTTGCATGGGAGTACTCTAGAGAATAGACATAGGGAAAAATCAGAAATGTTTGTCTAATTCTCCTCTGCCTCATCACTTCACCCACACCCAGACTCAGCCTGAACAAAGTAGGATCCCAATTATCAAACATTTTGGTTTTGTAAAACCAAAATCCTGACACATTTTGAAAATCCAAGACTCTCCCTCCACCCCCAATTTCATTTATCTTTTGTAGATATTGTAACTAATTCACAAAGGTGAAATGTATTTCTCTGCATAAAGCATGAGTGATTGGGAGGGTTTAGAGGATGTGAAATCCACCATCCAACCTGGACTGAAGGGTTAATACTGAAGCCCCATGCAGCCACTGTCAGAGTAGGAGTTGGAGTAACAGCCCAAAGCCCCTCTGCAGAGAAGTACTGGGATGCTGGATCAGCATAAATACAGATTATTTAGCTGTCCCCTTGTCTGCTTCAATTGCTTACATTTGATGCAGCAAGCATCCAGTGTGGAGGCTAATGTGAATGGATACTTTGCCCTCAGTCCCACCGCACAGCCCCAAGGTAGGGTTTAACAATGCAGAGGGCTTGTGCTGGCTGGCCTTCTGAACTCCCTTGCACTTTAGGGCTTGATCTCTGGGAAATCTAGGTCTACTCTGGTCAGAAGTACCTGGTGGTGATCTGAAAGCAGATGTGACCTGACTGGATGTTTGTTGAGACCTCTGAATCATCCCCCAATTCAGTGCGACGGGCACCCTCCACTCAGAAGAATCCTTTGCTTAGAACAGCAGGTAGCTCCACAAGTCAGACTGAAACGCATTAGCCAGATTTATTGGAGAAGGTTGCACAAGTCCCTAGATAATAAAGTACTAAAAAATTCCCAAATCCCCCCCCAAAAAATGCATTTTGTTACTAGTCAAATCCTTATTCCATATAGAAAATGCCCTGGGCAGAGTATTTTTATAGTTTATTTACTGAACAAAAATGTTAATAACTTGACCTACAAAATGTAAATGGGACCATAATTATGGAACAAATTGAAAACAAATGTAGGGGAAGAGGAGAAAAGGGAGAAAGACAACACATAGAACATCAGTGAGTTCGAAGAGCTTACATTCAAACTACATGAAATAATCCTCTGCATAAGAGAACTGTCTCAGAAATGCTAACTGTGAAATAACATTTTAAAGGTTAAAGAATAACTATTAAATTGGGGGCCCACTAATCTACACTTAATACAACAGACACAAATGAGGACAAAATAAGAGGAATTTTTATTAACTAAATCTGTAGAAAAAATATCTATAATTTTCACCTATAAATCTGAATTTATTAAGTTAACAGTGAAGTTAGCATCAGGCTCCAGGATAGGAGCTTTTAGCAGAGAGTTTCTATTCAGTGAATATTTACCATCGGTCTGTGGAAATACATCCTTCCCACTCAGAAGAATTCACGGCCAGATCGTTCCCACTCTACCCCAACCCTAACTGCATATAGAGGAGTTCTCCCTTTTCTGAAGCAGGCACAAGCTCCTCCTCTGGCATCCTCCAGGCTCCGGAGATGCTCAACCCCCACGCTCTGTACCAGGACCAACCCCACCCCTTCCCCCAAGCTCCTCAACCCTGCCTCATCCCACACAGTTTAACTTTTGCCCCTTCCTGCCCCTTCCCCACCTCCAAGTGCACCATCCCCACTTCTCTCCCTGGCCCCCTCAGCAACTCCTGCACACCACAGAACAGCAGATGACAGCAGGCGTTAGGCCCTGGGCCAGAGAGGGAGGAGTTGATTGGCGGGGCCGCTGACTGCTGGTGGCTGCTGAGCACCAGGGCTGGATTAACGCAGGGGCTTTAGGGGCTGCAGGCCAGCCCCACCCCAGGCTAAGGGGGACCCTGGCGCAGCAGGGCTCAGGCTGCCTGCATGCCATGGCCCCACGCTGCTCCTGGAAGCAGGCAGCTGCTGGTATGTCTCCGCGCACTGCCCCCGCCCCAGCACTGTCTCTGCTGTGGGGGCAGTGCTTGTGGGTGCAGGCAGCGCACAGAGACACGCTGTCCCCTTCCTCCCAGGGGCACGCAGAGATGTGCCAGCAGCCGGCCACTTCCAGGAGCGGCATGGGGCCCTGACAGGCAGGCAGGCAGCCTGCCTGAGCCCTGATGCACTGCCGGCTGGGACCTGCCTGTGGTAAGCACCTCCCGGCCAGAGTCTGCATCTCGCATCCCCTCCTGCACCCCAACCCTCTGCCCCAGGTCAGAATCCTCTCCTGCACCCAAACTCCCTCCCAGAGCTCACACCCCTCACCTTCTTCTGCACCCCAACACTCTGCCCCAGCCTGCAGCCCGCTCCTGCACCCAAACTCCCTCCCAGAGCTCGCACCCCCTCACCTTCTTCTGCACCCCAACCCTCTGCCCCAGCCTGGAGCCCGCTCCTGCACCCAAACTCTCTCCCAGGGGCCCCACAAAATCTAATAGCCCCAGACCCACCAAAGATTTAATCCGGCTCTGCTGAGCACCCACTAATTTTTTTCCACAGGTGCTCCAGCCCTGGAGCAGCCACGGAGTCGGTGCCTATGGTATCAGTTAGATCCAGCGAAAGAAGAAGGGAAGAGTTTGGGCTGGGGGCTAACACATTGTTTCCCCATAAGTTAACACCATGAGATTTACCCTTCTATGTAGCTTCCTGGATGTCCTAATAGCACAGCTCCATTGGAACTATATTGCCAGAGAGCTGGAGGCCAGGTTCCAGGCACAGGGTCTCTACTCACATTGTTCTGACCTCCTGTGGATCAGAGAGTTTAAGGTCAAGAGGGACTACCAGTTCATCTAGTCTGATCTCTTGTATATCACAGGCCATTGAACACCACCAAGCCCAGTAACTACAGTCAGACCAAAGTATTACAGTCCTTAGGAGACTCCGCACAGGCAGAGACTGGAGGGATAAAGATGCACCAATACCCAAGGCCCCTACCAGTGCAGGGAACTGATTAAGTGAGATATACCCAGATGGTCCCAGCATGTGACCTGCACCCCATGCTGCAGAGAAAGGCAATCTTACTTCCCACACAAGAGGACAATGCAGGAAAATCTCCATACAAGACTCCTCCCACAAAGCCTCCTTCCACAGGTTTTAACACAGGAATGGACTCTCTGGTCTATATATGTTAGTAGGGAAAAAATGCAGCAACATTTGCATCACTCTGTGAGAATTTCATTTTAAAAAAAAAAGTTGCTTTCATCTTTGGTCTGTCACCTGGAACAGATCCAGAAACGTGGCATATTTCCTGGATGAAATAATGTTTTGTTCCATTTCTCTCTTGATTTGAAACATGTTTAAACAACATCATGCAAACAAGTAGTGACATAAAATAGAACTGGTAAAGCCACCATTTGATTGTTTTTCTTCCCGCTTTGGGCGATACAGTACTGGATTTTAACGTGTCTAAGGGTGCCATACATATTTACATCTCGATTCTTCCCTAAATAAAGATTTTTCAAGGGAAAATCCAATGTTCTACTATGGCCCATGGGCTGGATCTGGCCTGTCAGGGCTTTCAATCTGGCCCATGGGATTGCCAGCCCTGTGGTGCAGTGGGGCTAAGGCAGGCTCCTTGGCCCCACACTGGTCCCAGAAGTGGCTGGCACCACAGCCCTGTGGCTCCTGAGGGGGCAGGGGTGCAGAGGGCTCCGTGCGCTGCCTTCACCTGCAGGCACCGCCCCCCACCCCCTGCAGCTCCCATTGGCTGGGAACGGGGAACAGCAGCCAATGGGAGCTTCGGGGGTGGTACCAACAGGCATGGGCAGCAGGAGCCACTGCTGGACATGCTGGCCACTTCCAGGAGCGGCGTGGTGCCAGGGCAGGCAAGGAGCCTGCCTTAGCCCCACTGCGTGCCACTGCCACCCCAGAGCTGCTTGAGGTAAGCGGCGCCAGGCTGGAACCCACATCCCTCCTGCACCCCACACCCCAACCCCCTGCCCTGAGCCCCCTCCTGTACCCTGCACCTCTCCTACACCCCAGCCCCCTGCCCTGAGCCCCCCGCTGCACTCCACACCTTTCCTGCAGCCCAACCCCCTGCCCTGAGCCCCCTCCTGCACCCTGCACCCCTCCTTCACCCCAACCCCTTGCCCTGAGCCCTTTCCTGCACACCATACCCCCTTCCACACTCCCTCCCGCACCCCAAACCCCTGCCCCAGCCCTACATTCATGGCCCTGCATACAATTTCCCCACCTAGATGTGGCCCTCAGGCCAAAAACTTTGCCCACCCTTATTCTACAGGTTTCTCCTTATATTTATGGTAACGTGATGTCTGATTCTTCTTTCTGGAAAGATATGTTGCAATGGTTTGAGGAATCTATATACAATTTACAGACAGTTCATGCAAACTGGAATTCATATTCTTCTGTCCTAAGTTATGACTGTCTTTTACTGTGTTCTACCTCAGCTGCCTTATGCTCAGGAGACAGGCAAGGTGTTAATGCTGGGTCTTAAAAGTTACAGATCCTGAGAGGCTCAGAATAAACTCAGAGACCAAGAAAATTTGGGTAGGAAAGAAGAATAGAGGGGCCCTTTTTTAATTGCGTCGTGTATATTTTAGGGCAAAGATCTGCAGTAAAATGGATTCATTTTTAACAGTGCTAGACATATGGCATAAGAAACATGCCATCCACCCAGTGGGTTTGAAACCATCACTCCACTTCATTTCAGGCAGTCACTTCTCTCTTTACCTTGCTGTCACTTCATTTTTTCCTGAATATTCAGGAAAAGAAAATCAGATGGAACAGAAGGTGATCAAATAAGATATTGATGAACATTGTCAGTGTAAAAAGAACAGGAATACTTGTCGCACCTTAGAGACTAACAAATTTATTTGAGCATAAGCTTTTGTGGGCTACAGCCCACTTCATTGGATGCATAGAATGCAATATATAGTGAGGAGATATATATGTATTCATACAGAGAACGTGTCCTACCAACTCTAAGAGAAATTGTCAGTGTACTTACAGGTATGTGTGAAAGTAATTAGAGGGCTAAGATTCAAGAGACTAAGTCCTGCAGTCTTCATTTATGAGGACAATACTAATTTGATTGCTACAGTTGAAGGCTGATGTTTTAAGAACTGTACAAACACAGTGTTATTCATAGTTAATTTAATCTTGATCTAATCTGCTGAATATGTTTCCAAGAATTCTGGTGGGCTTCCCGGTCACTATTCTGAATAATATTGCAACCTAAACGAGGTTGTAGTGTGCGCTGATAGTTGGATGCAGGATACGCTTGCATTGCTCATTATTAGAACCCATTCTATATTTGTCCTACGACAAATTGTATAGGCAGTTCTGTCTCTTCAGGGATCAGAAATGCCAATGTGGCCAAAACTGGCCAACTTGGATGCTTAAAGTTATTTGTTTATACACATTTAGGTAGCTGAATAAAAGTTGCCTGATTTTCAGAGCACAGTTCCCATTGAATTGTTATTGTTTGAAGTCGGAGCTGAACACTTCTGAAAACCAGGAAATTTATTTAAAAGCCTAGTTTTAGGCAAAGTTTGCCTTTTTTTCAGTTCAGTTCATCAATTACAAATCTAGATCATTTTAGAATGGGCACACAGCAATGTTATATACATCTGTAGTGGGCTGGGAATGGTTTCTTTCAAGGAAATTGTAGACAACACTGACAGAGGCAAAGCAAAGTCATTTCATTTTTGACTATATGAGACAAAAGCCAAGTACTCTGATACAAACAGAATCAATTTCAGCGATTTGTCTCTTCAGTACTTTTTTACTAAATTTATGCACTTTAATGAAAATATGAATACGATGTAAGCAGAGTCAGGATGAGCTCTACCCTGACATCTGGTGGTGAGTTATGGCAAGTGTGGAAAAGAATTTCAGAGGCTGATCGTGTTTGCATAGGCACACCCACCCCACCTAGCATAGCCCAAGGCAGTCTAAAATGGCTACTTTCACAGCTGTGGGATCCCCAATTTCTTTGTTATTGGGGCAGGAGGAATAAAGTGTTGTCACCCTGATTATGTAAATGAGGAACTATGAAACTGTTTTATGACAGAGAGTCTCACCATCTACTAAGTAGCACTTGCTAGACAAGGGACATGGGTTCCAAAACCCAGTGAACTGAGAGAGTTTGGGGGGCAGGTATTTGTATTTGGTGGTGTGAGCCAGAAGCACTAATTGTACTTCCTCCTCTCTCCACTGTTGACTATCAGAGCTGATTTTTGATTCCCTTAAGAATCTAGTTACAGGTAGCTGAGCTGAGCTCACTTTGGGCTAATGGTGCACCAGCACTGGGGTTCCCCTACTATGAGCTGAAATCACTAAAGAGCTAAAATTACTGAGCTGAGAGCACTGAGTGCTGTGCTAATTAATGGGGGAGCCTGAAGCTATATTGCAGAGCAGAGTGGAGCAGAGCAGTTTGTGGGGACAGTTGGAGTGCCCACGGAGCAAGTGGAGCCGAGCAGTTTGCGGGGACGGCTGGAGCAGATCACGGGATGGCTGGTGGAGCAGAGCAGCTGGCAGAGTGGAGCTGAGCAGCTTGTGGGGATGGCTGGAGGAGCAGAGTGGAGTGGCTGGTAGGACAGAGCAGTTCGTGGTGAAGGCGGAAGAAGAACCCCACGAAGAGGCAGGGCAGTCGGCCCCAGACCACGTAAGGTGCCCCTTTCTACCCAGGCTGGGGGTGGGGGGAAACCCTGCAGATAGACTCTTGAACTCTGGGGCTGCAGTGACCCGGGACAGAGACTTTTGGGTTGCGGGACTTTTGGGACTGTGGGTGATGTTTGGGTTGCTGGACTCTAGGGACATTTGGAATATTGGACTTTGGAGTCTTGGGGTGATTTGGGGGTTGCTGGACTCAAGAGCCCAGGGAAAAGGACATGGTCCAATTTCCTGGGGTGGGTCTTTGCTCATGGTTTGGTCTATGAACTCTAGTTGAGGTGTTTTCCCAATTTAATGTTATGTTGTTTATCTCATGTTATTAAACATTTTCTGCTACACCGAGACTCTGTGCTTGCGAGAGGGGAAGTATTGCCTCTTCGAGGTGCCCAGGGGTGTGTGTAAGATTTTCCCAGGTCACTGGGTGGGGGCTCGAGCTGGTTTTGCATTCCATTGTAGGGAAGGGACTCCTATGTATTGAACCCGGCCCTTGCTGCTATCAATTCAGCCTGGCAGAAGGGTTACAACAGCACACTTAGTGTTTGATTTCTATAACTCTGAATACATATAATAATTTACAGCAGTTGACCCCTTTCATAACTATACTTGCCCTTTGCTTATGGTTAAGAAATACATAGGGACCTTTGAACATATTGTCGAGTGGAAACAAGAGAGCCTAAATATGATTTTCAATAGGAATGGTCCATATCACTTGATTAGCTATGCTTAGTTTTAAAAATCAGCCTCTTTCTATTTTATAATTTCCAGGAATTCTGCTTATTTAACTGTGTTATCTAAACTAAATGCATTTATCTGCACTAGATTTGATATGGTGGTCAAGAAATAAAGAAATCCAGTATAGCATTACCAACCCCTGGAGCCATCCAGCTGTTTCTCGTTAACTTGTTCCAAGTATCTCTCAATGGTTTCATTATATTGCATCCATTTTCAATTTATTCAAATTTATGTACAATCTGGATCCCAATTTTGAAGCACTGGTCCTTCAACAGAGAAGAACAAACAAACAAACAAAAAACCCAGACAAGTTAAAAAAGCATAATCTTACCATTGAAGGCCAATTATTTTAAAGAGGAATCTTTTTTCTCATTCAACTCCTGCCTACTAGCCTGATATTCTGTTGTGATGGGATCCACAAAGGGGCTTGGGTGTTGCAACACCAAGTGTCACAATGCCTAACATTTAGGTGCCTAGGAAAAAAAAAACCACAGGAAGAACACTGCCTATACAGTGAATGGGGAGAGATAAGTGCCTTAGAACGTGATCCACAAAAGCCAGCATGCCCAATGAGTATTTAAGTATTTATCCACTCTGTACCAGAAAGAAAAAAAATGACTCTTTAGTCCAGTGGTTAGGGCACTCACCCACTCGGGAGGTGGGAGACCCCAGGTCCAGTCCCTCTTTCATTATTTATCCACATCAGAATATCCCATAGCTCAGTAGTTAGAGCACTCTCCGGAAAGGTGCGAGACTCTATTTAAATCCTTAGTCCCCCTCTGGCAGGCATGTGTTCTAATCACCATCTCCTCCTCCTTTTGAATGGGACCCAATCCAGTAGGTGTGTTCAGAGGCTGCCTACCAGATTGGGACCACTTATGACTTAGGTATCTGAAAGCCTATCTTCCCCCAGTTCATGAATCACTCTGGGAGGTAGCAGTGCACGTACCCAGGTTCTAAAACTTAGGTGGCTACCTAGGGAACTTTTGCAATGGAGAGTTAGGTGCCAAGTGAGCTTAGGCACCTTCAGAGTTGGGACAGACAAGCAGGAGTTTTGAGGATTGCAATAGTGCTGCATGTGGGGATGTAGGCTCCTAACTCTGGAGGTTAGATGCCTTAGGATATGTCTACACAGGGATAAAAACGCATGACTGGCCCCGGTCAGCTGACTCAGGCTTGTGGGGTTGAAAAATTGCAGTGTAGATGTTTGGGCTTGGGCTAGAGCCTGAACCCTGGGACCCTACAAGGGTGGAGGTGTCCCACTGCCTCCCTGTTGCGGGACCCCTGCTGCGTCCCCCCTTCCAGAGCCTTTCACTGCTGGTGTGTAGCCACATGCTGCAGTGTGGATGCAGCCTGTTTTTCAATGTGGCATGTAGCTGCACGTACCCTACACGCCGCCACAAGCATAGACAAGATCTTAGACTAACTTTGTTATCCTGGATTTGTTATCTGAATTTGAATTACTGTAGCACCTAGGAGCCCCAATCCCGAACAAAGACCCCATTGTGCTAGGAACTGTATAAACTCAGAACAAACTCGGAGAGCTTACAATTTAAGTACCGACCAAACAGAAATGATCTAAAGCCTCTAAATTCAACTCCTCTGAAATTATCTGCACACACATCCACAAGAACGATAATAATAAAGCTACTTTACTTCATTCTTACATCAGCACCATTTTTAGAACACAGTTTAACTCTCACCAAGCTTCTTTGCACCTTAGGATCTAAACACACCAAGGATGGACACACATTAAATAACTTTTTCCATTAGTAGACACAGATTTTAATGGATTTAAGATATAGACTAGGCCATTCCGTTTCCCCTTTACCTGCTAATGTACTTCACTGCAGATCATTTAAGCAGATGCCTATATGGAAAACTTTTACATTTTGCATGTGTTAGCCTTTTTCTTCTTTATAAGATTTATTGCAAATATACAATGACTTATTTGAGGAATTCCAGGCGTGGGTAAGCCACAAAAGGTCTCAAAGCTTCAGAGTGAGGTAAATAGTAAGTCATAATATGTTTAGCAAATGACAATGTAAAACACAGGAAAAGAGAGAAAGGAAAAATATGTTCCCTGGCTGCAAAGTTATTAATATAGAAAGTCAGGTACAGTTCTGAAAGTATACTTTTTTAGCTTTCCCAGTTACAAATAAATCAGAACTATACATATATAGTGTATGACACTCCTGGGGGAATTCTGCGCCAAAAAAATCCAACATTCTGCATATTTTTTTTGTCAAATAATGAAATATAATCACACCAGTTTCATTTATTTTGGTAATTTATTTAAACTACCATGCAGGGGGCGGGGGAGGGAAATCACAATAACTTCAGCATTTCCTAAACAGATGAAAGTTAAATTATAATTACTTGGTAACCAATACCCTTGGTAACCAATACCAATTATCCAGTTATAATCCTGGATTTTCATTTAAATTACATTACTTTTATTTTGGTGTTTGGTGTTCTGTAAAATAGAATGTTGCTTTAAATTGCTCAGACTTTCACACATGAAAGTCATACAGTTTTGCTAATCATTGTCCTGCATTTTTTTTTAATGGATAAGTAAAATAGATCCTGAGCTGTAACCTAACCCCATTGTACCTCTCTGGCACCAGAAAAAAAGCGAGAAAGCACATAGACCTTCCTAGCTGAGGATTCTGTTAACTGTCATTTTCACACCCCTGAGCGAGAAAGTTGCTGCACTGTAAAGTGCCAGTGTAGACAAACCCTCAGTAACAGCCAGCGAGAGGGACAGAGTGAGACTCCCTCACTCGTTCGCATGCAGGCAGGCACCCATTCCCACCCCCTTAACATCTTTCCATGGACACACACAGGCATGCCCCTTCCCCCTCCCTCTCCTCTCCCCTCCCCTTCTCCCTGCAGTAATCTGCTTTCTGCCGCCAGCTGCTCCCAGCAGATGTGCCCGGGCTGCTGGGGAAGGGGTGTGTGTGCCCCACAGATTTCTTTGCTCCCCCATTCTTCTGCAGGGGAGCCAAGAAATCTGCAGAAGGTTTGAATTGGGATGCAGAATTCCCCAGTAGTATGATCCTATATAGCAAGTTTCTTTCCTAAAGGCATTCCTCTTGGCTACCTTCCGTCCCATCCCATCAACCTACATCTTAAGACAATTTGTTTATGAACATGTAGACTCCTATATGACTATTAGGAATTACAGCCTGTTTGGGGGCTTTCAGCCTGCAAACAGTTACATCCACAAATACCCTTATTAAGCTCAGTAGGACTACTTTTGCGCATGAAGTTACTCACATGGAGGCGTGGTTTCAGGATCAGGACCTTAGCGATGAAATGGAACAAAGAAATTCCACACATGGAAAGAATCCAGCTATTACACTGAGGCCTGAGAAAACCTACCCCTTTTTTGGGGGTGGAACTAGAGACATGCACAGCCCTATTCTTAACAATAGCTGTTCCTTCCCTTCCCATTTATATATAGGAGTGAAAGGTAGACTGAGAGAGGCACTTTGCCCAGAACACACCTGTGCCTGCTTGTGCCTGTGAGTTGTTATAAAAAATCAGTTAGCAAAAAAACCATTATTGTTCTTTGTGTAATGTTTATTACAGTGCAGTTGATGTGAGGGAGTTGGAAAGGGTGCTTTGTAAAGAAAGAATGGGCTTAATTGAGAAATATTTCCTGTCATAGAGAAGTGAAAGAAACATAAAAGCCAAGCTCCATTTTTCACACGCATAAAGGAAAAAACATGCTTTTATTACAGATTTAAAAAAAAACAGGTAATAAAGAAAATATAGAAAGCTCTGTGAAAGAGACAAGTAACCTAATGCTTCAATTCTGCTAGGAGCTCCACGTAGGTGGATCCCTACTCAGGGCCGCCCAGAGGACTCAGGGGGCCTGGGGTCTTCGGCGGCGGGAGGCCCCCAGCGCCGAATTGCCGCCGAAGACCCGGAGTGGAAGACGCTCTGGGGGCCCGGGCCCCGCAAGAGTTTTCCAGGGCCCCCGGAGCGAGTGAAGGACCCCGCCCCAGGGCCCCCGAAAAACTCTTGTGGGGGCCCTGTGGGGCCTGGGGCAAATTGCTCCACTTGCCCCCCCCCTCTGGGCAGCCCTGCCCCTACTGAAGTCCAGTGAAGCTCCGTATGAGTAAATACAGGGCTCATTGCAGGATTGGGGCCTGCGCAACATTTTGCCATTGAATTGCAATACAATTGCCCCTGAACAGACAAGGAAACTCCTCTACATTTTAAAGGTGCAGTACACAATGACATAGACCACTTAAAAAATATAAAGAATTTTAAAAAGAAGTTACTTGTTTTATAAGCCTAAGCCTTTCAAAGTATGATTCTGTGTGTAACAAACCCTCACAATGCATAGCCTTGCTCTAGTACTCATTAACATAGAACTAACTATTGTCATTTTTTCATCCACTAAAACTAAAGCAATGTGCACCACTAGTGATAAGTACAGTGCTAGGAAGCAGCCCAGAGCAATTGTTTTGCCTTTATAAATCAGATCTGAGTTGTGGACAGGCTAGCTACAGTAAGCTGTAGATCACATGAGATGGACGGGAAGCTAAGAAAGATGGAGGAAAATGAGAAGCAGCATTAAGTCACTTGGAAAACTCGGAGAAAGATTATATCTGACTTTGCTTGTGAGAATCGTTTAAAAAAATAACTTATTACTTGGAAGGCTTTCAAGTTAAACTGATACTGTTCTACTTCTAGGGGAAGGTTTGAACATTGGCAACATAAGCATCCCGTATTGCCTCTCCTCCTGACCTCCTAAGAAAACAGAATGTAGCAGGATAGACTGACTGAATAAATACTGAGCACCACATTTTAAAATCTGAGAGTCATAAAAATACATATGTCCCTGTTGCACTCCAGGAGCTCTCATTTGCATGCCCAGGGCCTGATTCTCCTTTCACGCATGTAAATCAGAAATAATTCCCCTGAAGTCAATGTAGTTACCTAGGTGGAGAATCACTGGAAGCAAAAAGAGAACAAGTCCACTGATGGGAACACAAATAAGGTAATTGCATGCAAAAGGTAGTGTTTAAATCCAATTCTGCAATGGGCTCCATGTGGGCAGAGCCCTTTGCAAAATCAGGAGCCAAATGCAAGCAGTTGCAGGCCCCCATACTATGCTCGCTGTTGACTATATGAGCCTGTGCTTAGAAAGATTAACAACAGTAATGAATGTTGTCATTTTTTCAAGACGAGGAAGGGTGCTGAATATGTCTGGGTGTGACAGAAAGCTACTGAGACAATCATTATCAAAAAATAAAAACAATAAAAATGTTCATAAACCTAATTTTTGCAACTGTCAGATCATTAAACCAGATATTCATCTTTTACTCATAATCAAATAGATGTTATTACAACAATCTACTATTCACCATGAATAATATATGAATGAGATAAGTAACTATTCAAATTGTATTAAAAATTACCCAATGTTCATGCTATAATATATTTTGAATACCGTGTCGTGCTTTTTAAAGGTCATAAGATTGACTAATTTTATCATTAAAAATAAATCCCATTCATTCTGTACATTATGTGCAATACACTGTAAGAAATATCATTGACAAGTCAATATGCAGAATTATTATTTGTTCCACAGTTGCAATAACTGCAAACTGCTCTTACTGTGTGTTCTTCAAATCACAGGCACCCAGTCCTCCACAGACTTATGTACTTGAGTTACTTTACCAACATGCAGACACTCATTGATTTCAATTGGCCTATGCTCATGAGGGAAACTACGCGTGCATTTGGTGGCCTGGAACCTTGGCTGGTTTTAAAACACTGGCAATTTAAAATAATGCTTTTTTAAAATTCACATTATCCGTCTCCCTGCTAATGCAGGATTGTTCTTTACTCTGCTTTGTCCGGTTTACTTTTCAATATGCTAAACCATGAATTTCTACCACTTCCTTTGGGTCAGAAAGGAAAGGTAATATATCTCTATTGATGCATCTCCTGTAGGTATCCAGAAGTTCCCCATTACCATAGTATCTGAAAGTTTTCTATATATATAAAAAGAGAGAGATTGTTATTATTTTTCATTCTCTTTCTTCTGTATCCTGTAAGAGAAATAGAGTTATTGATTTATAAGGTTTTGTTTGTTTGGGCTGGTTGTTTTTTTTGTTTGTTTATAAGTGTGAGTGGATATATTATGTGTGTGAAGAATTCATTGATAATTCTTTTGTGCCTTAAGTAGCTCTGAAATATTCTTATTTGGCTCTCTCCACCTCCACCCCCCTTTTTTTCCCTCAGAAAATATGTTTGAGGTTTTTTGGGTTTTGGTTTTTTTAATTTGGATCTCTAAACAGTCCCTGGAATAATCACATTTGGCCATTTCTTGTTCCTTACATTCTTAATTTCAAAGGAATCATTGCAGAATCCCAGAACCTGGGGAGAAATACAGACCGGATAGAATCTTGAAGTCAGGAGGCTTTGTATAATAATAACTAGAGCATTGATATAGAATCTGTATCTTTCCTATCCTTAATACCCCCATGCTAAAGCTCTAAACCCTATCCCGTTGAGTTTTCATAGTAAACTCAACAGGAAGTTGGTTTCATGAGGATATCTTCCCTGGAAAACTTGCCATGTGATCATGCAGAGAACTTGTTTCATTCTAATATACACAGGGCTGATGTCTGGATGCCATTCAGCCATGTTAGTCTGGTTGCTATGGCCATGTTTCCTATAACCTTATATTGAAACACTAACAGTCAAGAAGGGTTGGGTTATTTTGGTATATGAAAGTGGTTAGAGAGAGGTTAAATACATGCAGATGCTATACAAGTTTCCCCCAAAGGAATATAAGCAGACTAGGCCTGAACACACATGCTATTAATTTAGTCACCTCTACAGCTCTGCCAAAGCGATTCTCTGCTGATTTTCAAACCCTGACCCCTCCCCACAATTACTCCAGTCCTGTCCCCCACCACACACGCACACACACACCCCTCAGCCAATATATCTTAAGTTAATTGGGACCTATAGCATATCCTGCTCCCTCCATTGTCAGCTTCTCACACCAGAGGTGAACAATTCTGATGAATTGTGGGATGATTTATGCAACAAGCAAATGGCCATTCCCAGTGCAAATCCAGGTCATCGGAAGTGGAAAATTAGTGTATTTAACCTACCCAGGGCCTTTCAGTATTTTCACATTAAACACCAAAATTCTTATATTTAAAGCTAATAAAAGTATCAAACTGTGTGAGAAATCATGGCAAACATTTTGACTTTCAAGCACTATAATAATCAGAAGCACAGAGATTGGATTTGCAAACGTAGAGAGTCAATGAAAAAACATGAACTTCAGTGACATTATGCTTACATGATATTTCTCCTAATGTTTAAAAAATAAACTTCCTAGATCTTATCTTTGTTAAGCCATTGGATATTCCTCAAAGTGCACATGCATTATCATCCCCATATCATGCATGGGGAAATAGACTTGAAGAGGTGAAGTTTGTCCCAAGGACACCAAAGAGGTGTACTAGAATTAGAAGCCAGTTCTCCCGGTCCAAGCTCCTATTCCCTGGTTATACTGCCTCCTCCTCACTTCAGGCTGTGATGCTTCTGCCTTTGGGTATTGTCTTACTGAGAAAATACAATGACAGTATAATAAGGATGCCTTCATCCTATTGCTTATCCAATATTGTGATTAATTAATAAACCAATGTCTGCATAGCTCTTTGAACAAATAAAGACCAAGTGCTATGGCCTGGATCCGCAAAGGGATTTAGCAGGCATTGCAATGGAACCTTACTTGTAAGTGCTTAGAAAAATCACTGGAACAACAATGTGATCCCCAGAACCTAAGTTAGGTGCCTAGGCTCCCTATACAATGAATGGGGAGAGAGAAGTGCCTTCCAATATGATTCATATAAGTCAGCACTCTAGGTAGGAAGCTTCCTAAGACCCACCCCTCTCTGCTTAGCAATCCATGAATGGGGACCTATCTCCTGGAGTCAGATGGGTTAGGCACCTAAGTAGTTTCTTGTGGGAATGAGTTAGGCACCTGTCTCGCCCTACAAAAAGCCCTGTGGTTAGACCACTCACCTGAGCTGTGGGAGATCCAGTTTCAATTCCCTTCTCTCCCAAAGAGAGAATGATGTTAACAGAGGGTCTCTCACCACTCAGGAGAGGGATCTAACCACTGAACCATTCTGTTGTGCATGGGAGGAGACCCCCAGTGTCTTCTGTTGAAGCTGTTTCTCTGTGGATAAGTGCAAGTAACTGAAGGAGAGGGACTGGACCTTGGGTCTCCCACCTCCCGGGTGAGTGATCTAAACCACCAGACTAGAGTGTCATTCTCACTCTGTCTGACCCAATGAGTGTTCCACGGTGGATAAATACTTAAAATAGTCACTGGGTCTGAGAAAGAGAGAGAGCTATGCCTCTGTAGTCCAGTGATTAGGCATTAGGGCACCCACCTAGGAGATGGGAGACCCAGGGTGGAAGCATCCCTGCTCAATTAACGGTTTCATTATTTATCTACAGTGAAACAGCTTAAAAATGAGAGACTGAGGGGAGGCCCCCACCAGACTATCCCATAGCTCAGTGGTAAGAGCACTCTCTACTAGGTTAAAAGTTATGAGGTGGGCCAAACCGTGACCACCACCTCCTCTGGCCAGATTTTGAATGGGACCTGGTCTGGCAGACATGCTCAGAAGCTGCCTACCACACTGGGCCCTGCACACATCTCAGGCAGAGGAACACCTGTCTTCCCCCACTTTGTGAATCACTCTGGGCCTTCAATGGGAGATAGGCATCTGGATGCCTACAGGGAGGCAGCCATGTGCATGCCCAGAGGCAGAAACTTAGGCACTGAAGGAATTTGGATGCTGATAACTTAGGCATGGAGTGAATGTAAGCACCTCCAGGGTTCAGTGGGAGTTTTGTGGATGGCAGTGGAGCCTAGACCTGAGACTTGAGTCCAAAGTACCTTTATGGATTCCCTTCTATATATTCATTGTTGTTGCAGTGGTTGGTCCATTTTTTTCACTACTCCCAGCCTTTATTTTAACAAACCAAGTAACTCTTCCATGCGTATGGACCATCTCTTCAGTGGACCAGACTTGTGTCATGCACCTGTGTGTATTTCCTGGTAGAAAGGAGCTTCAAAGCAGGCAATTCAGTGAAGAGCCTGCCTGACAGACACAAAGGAGAACAGACACTTTCACGCCTCAGTGAGTACATGCCCAGCTAAGGCAAATCATATAGCCCCACATAAAACGCTGACCTAGAGCCATCACTGCGTTTAAAATAGCTGAAGTAAAGAACACAATTACTTACAGGCTCACTACCATGTGCTTTGACACCACCAAGACCCATTGCCAGCTTCAGGTCTTTTGCTTTCTTCATTCAAATTGGCCTGGGATGTGAGCATTATCACAGGGAGTCAAAACTAACTGAAAATGTATTAGGGTGAAGCATGCACAATTGTTTCGATTTGAAAGCAATCTTTGTTCCATTAATTGAAAGCTAACGCAGCCCTGCAAAGCAACAGGCAAGTTTCTTACACCGTCATAGTGCCTCATCTGCACCAATCACAGTCACCTCCTAGCATTACAAGCACTGCACTCCCAAGCATAGCAGCCAATATTAGTGGCTTTCAGCTTCAAATTGCTGCCTTAAGGCCGCTGTGATCCTTATGGCCCCGCACTGTGCCCCTCTAATAGCCCTGGTCTCTTTCTGTTCAAGTTCAGCCTCCAGGTGCTGAGCTACAGAGGTCCAGCCCTGAGTGAAGCTTTCACCCTTCTCTTCACAAATATTATGGAGCGTACAGCACATGGCTATAAGCACAGGAATACTGTCATCGGCCAGGACCAGCCTCCCATATAGGCAGTGCCAGCAGGACTTTAAATGGCCAAAAGCACACTGAACAGATATTCTTCATTTGCTCAGCCTGTTGTTGAACCGCTCCTTGTGGCTGTTAAGGTATCCCATGTACGGCTTCAAAAGCCATGGCATTAAGGGGTAGACAGGGTCTCCCAGAATCACAATGGGCATTTCGACTTCCCCTACGGTGATCTTCTGGTCTGGGAAGGAAGTTCCAGCTTGCAGCTTCCTGAACAAGCCAGTGTTCCAAAAGATGCGTGCATCATGCACCTTTCCAGACCAGCTTGCGTTAATGTCAGTGAAACCCCCATGGTGATTGCTGCTGAGGGTGAGCAGGGAATCAAGGGAGGGTCTTCTCCAAGACTGTGGTTCCCACTCTGGTCCTTATGTGGCTCACCTGTGTGCAGCAATGGTCCCCCACCCCGTGACAGCAGAGTGGTGTGGGAAAGTTACCCTTAATGGGGCAAGAAACAAAGCAGCTCTGCCAAAGAACCTGCAGCAGCGGATTGCTCAGCGTCTCCATGAGAGTTTTGTGGAGATCTCGGAGGCAGATTCCCGTGAAGTGAGGGAGTCAATCAACACCCTGTTCTTCCGCTCAGACTAGATACGTGGTGGTATGTGCATCATACAGACACAAGCCTGCTTTCTGCAACCCTCCTGCCCCCAACATCTTGCTTCAGCAATTCCCAAAATCAAAGCCACTTACTAGGGGCCTTCTCTCCTGTTTGCACTTTGCCAAGCTCCGACACCTGTGACTGGCTAGCCTCCTCCAGGGTAGAGAAGAGCTCCTGGCTGCATGCATCTCTGACCTCCGAGTTGTCCTCTGCCTCTGCGTCCTCCTCCCCCTCCACATCCTCATCCAAGATTTCCTCCTCTTGGTTCGGTCTACTCTCGACTGGCAGGTGAGCCACCGAAGTATCCACAGTGGCCTTTGCAGTGGAGGTGGGGTCGCCACTGAGTATTGAATCCAGCTCTTTGTAGAACTGGCAGCTCATGGGTGCAGCACCGGAGCAGCGGTTTGCCTCCCGCGCCTTGTGGTAGCCTAATGGTAGCCTTTTGGGTAACAAAGTCTCTGTTCACAAAACCCTGCATTTATGCATTAAAGGCTCTGTCAGTCTCTAGTAGAAGAAAAAAAAAGATATGTCATTTAAAAAAAAAAGAAGAAGAAGAGGGGGATAATGATTCTCTGCCCAACATTCCTCTCATATAATAAATGTTGGACTGATTTTAATAGCTGCTACATCTGCCTACACAATAACTGAACTCATTGATACCTTGTTATCCTGAGCATGATAAATATGCTCTCAAATCAAAATCTTTTCTGCTCTATAAAAAGCAGGAATTCAGTGAGGGCACCGCCTGTGTATGATAGCTCTGTCTATTTTCAACTGAGTTCCCACACCTTCTTTCTTGAGGAATAACATTTCTCTGCTACTTCTGGCCATAATTAATATGCCATACAAGAACTGACTTGAAGGTAGCAGCTTTAAAAAAATATGCAGTGGATCCTTAAAGTTAGTTTTCAAACAAAAAACCAACAATTACAAAGAAAGCCATCAAGATGCTTTCCATAATTTTAAAGAATTTTCTCTTCACTCTTAATAACAGCCCCTCGGTTGCTTGAAACCGAAATCTATTTAAATTTCAATTGCATATTGGTTTGTTAGGAGTACTCAGGAGTCTTAAACTGTGTATACTGTTGGCTTTTATTATGAAATGGTTGTGTGTGCTCATTTCCAATTGCAGGGTTGCCCAGGAGAACTGGGCTGCTGCCACTGACTTTATTTATTTATTTTTTTAGAATAAAACATTAGAACTTCAGGAGATAGAAAAATATGCAGAAGGGATCAGATAGGCCAGAACTAAACAGGCAGCACATTGGTTTTGAATGTCTGTTTGCAACCTACAGTTGGTGAGTTTCATTTTAAACCATGCACTCTTTTTGAGCTAAATCCTGCTGGATGCTGAGCACCCTCAACTTCCACTAAATTAATAAGGGGTGAGGGTTTAACACCTTACAAAAGGCAGATAGCACTTTGCATGATCGGGCACTTAATTTTACATACAGCATTTCAAGGACTCTGAATTGAGACCCCACTGATTACTGAGGATGTCAATTTTAGTTGGATGTATTCCCGGAAGTTTCATCACATGACATAATCTTTAAATTAAATATTAATCTTTAATTCCTGGAGACCCCAGAACAATCCTGGGGGGTTGGCAACCCCACTGATTAAATGGCCTCTTTTGGCTTGCAGTTTCTCTAATCTATTCATTCTCAGCATATCCAGCATTCCATCGGGCTCTGCTACCCCTGTAATGTTGCTAGTCAGGAGACTGTGTGCTTAACCCTGACTTCTGTTTCTTGCATTTCCTTCTATCCCTGACCTCACATTACACTTCCCCTTTGATTCTGGTACCAGGTGCACTTAAAGATAAATCAGAATATGCAACACACATCTCCTTCAATGCATAGCGTTAGGCCTATGGTCTCCTACATACTCTAAACACTCAAGAACAAACTCATTAAAACAGGTTTTCTATATGATAAAATGTATTATGTCGTTATGGTAACAAGAGTTCTAAATATAGGACAAAGAATAAGAGACACCACTTAAAGATGTGCATCAAATTACGACAACTGAAATTTTAAAAGTAAATCAATTATGGATTTTTTTACCTTTCCTTTGAATAGCACTTTGTAAAATCTTATTTGAAACTCATTTTTATAATTTCCCTGTCACCCTCATATATCCACACTCCATAACAAGTCAGACATTTGACATCCAGTGACTGTCCAGGTATATCCGTCCAGTGACTGACATGCATATCTTCAGAATTTTAATCTCCTGACCAGTTCAAACTGGTACCCAGACACCATGGTGATGGTTGTCATATGAGAGAACCTAGATAAATAGAGAAACTACAATGACACAAATGCTTGATTCAGATTTTCACCTTTTGGATGCACTGTGCACCTCTAAATAAAATCAGTTAAAGAAAATTATAAATGAAGATCAATGGTCATCAGGAGGAGAGAATTTGCCAGTAAGAGCAGCTGGAGCTCCATAATGGGGATCATTTAAAATCAGGCTGGACAAAGAACTAAAATTATACTGTAGGGTACTGCCAGGGTGTGAACTATTAGAAGTAGTTGCTGTATTATGGTAGTAGCTAGTAACCCCAGTGAAGGATCAGGATCCCATTGTACTAGCTCCTGTACAGACAAATAGTAACCCCCCCCAAAAAACCAACAACAACAACCAAAAACAACAACCCAGCATCTTATAATGGTAATGGGCATGAGGACTTAACAGGTCTTTTCGATCAAATTTTTAGAATTCTGTGTGCTGTGGCTGTCCTTACCTATTGCGTGGCAAGAGAGAGAGAGAGAAACTAGCTATTTTACTTAATTGTATTTTTCTCTCTCTCCTTTGCTAGTTTTTGTCTAGAAAAAGAATGTGTCTGAAATGGTGGGTTTTTTGTTGCTTTTTTTTTTTAAAGAAGAAAGTTGTTGTGGAGGTTAAGAACACAGACTTTAGAAACAGTATGCTGCAAATCTCAGAGTTGTGCTGAATCACAAATACTGAGTTGCAACTAACCAGCTGTACTGCTTACCACTAGGTGCTGCTTTTGAACTTAAGTCAGATGCATGAAATACTGTAACTCAAAACATACTTGAAACAACTTTAAAAAAAAAAGTCTTGTCAAAATCCCAGTTGCAGCTGCTGTCCTATTATTCTTCATAATTAAACTGCCCTGGATGTGAAGACTTAGACATGAATGTGCTAGATAGGCAAGACAAATCAATTCCCTTCAGCTGTTCTGATCTGACCTAGCAGTAATGATCACTGAAGATGATAAGCTGCAGCAAGGATATCATTCAGTGGAGCAACAAATTAGCAAAACCTTGAGAAAACTGTTTGTTCCCACCCTTATCTAACTAGATTCTGATATGAAGTGGTCCTGCTAGGAAACTGGACAGCTAACACTCATCACTCCAATTGGTGAGGATTATAGCGCTGCTTTAGGGCTTGGTCCTGCAAGGTGCTCATCATTTTGTTCCTGATGCAGCAAAACACTTACATATCTGCTTAACTTTGAGCACTTGATAGTCCCATTGACTTCAATAGGACTATGCACATGCATGAAGTTAAGCACATACTTAAGTGCATTGCTGGACACAGTAATCAGCAGCTTGCAGAATCAAGCTGCTAATAATCTTGCTAGGGAATGAGAACAAGCAAGTGATGTTCTTGAATGGTCTAATGAGGACTATTTAACAATAACATCCAAGTGGAGACTAACACCATTAATATTTGTAAGAGTTTGTATTACAATAACACTGAGCCCCAAAGAGATCAGGACCCCATTGTGGTAGGTGCTGTATGTCCATATAGCAAGAGTTTATAGTCAGCTCAAAGGATGGGAGAGGGGAAGTATTATCTGTAATTTACACATGGGCAGATGAGGCCCAGAGATTAAGTAACTTGCCCAGGGTCACATGGGAAGCCTATGCCAGAAATGGAACATGAGATCTCACAAGTCCCAGTCTAGGTGATAATTCTCTTCTTGAAGAAGCCAAACATTATTACAGGTATGAGGAACATATTTGAGGGTTCATCTCTAAGGAGTGGGGGGAGCCATTAATTTCAATTTTAAGTTTGTTTTTGTTAAAATCAGCTTCCAGACAGGAGGTTGTGTCACCAAGGCTGTTGAATGGCAAAATTTTTATATAACCCAGCACAATAGAGTTTGTATAATAATCCCTATGTTTCTCTGTCTCCCCACACTGCATTAGAACTCAGGGTCACAGCCACTCTTGCTCACCCAATGGCTTTCCAAGAAAAGTTCCCTTTTGTGCTACTTCTAAAAGTGCCCTTTATTTCAGTATTCCTAGTAGCTTGAAAATGTCAGTATTAATGGATTAAAGGTGAGAGGAGGGGCAGTATTCATGAGCAGCACACATGTCTTTATAAATTGGACTCTCTCTCTGTACAGGTAGGTCATGGTAATAAATTGATAGTGAGATTCATTTTTCTATTCATTGCCTGTTTCCACATGAAGGTGGTGTTCTTGCATTTTATTTTCTTCTATGTCAAAGTGACCGAGTAGGAACACTTAAGTTTGAGAAGCTCTCCTTCCTTCTATCCTACATCTATCAGTCTCTCTCCACACCTTTCCCCCCCCCTACTCTCCCCTTTCAGTGGGAATTTACCACTCTCCTCCTTGTCTTGTCCCCAATCCTGAGTCACTAAGTTGGACTACCTGGTACCACAGAACTGGGAGAAGAGAGTGTACAACAAGGAGTAGGAGGGGAAAACAGCCTCATAGCCGTGGTGATATCCAGTACTTTAGTCAAAAGCCAGACAGTTGTACAGGACAGATATTTAGAATACACTGACAACTTAGTGCTTCTATTTCTGGTTACCCAGTTGATTATTATCACTCAAAGAATTTTGTTTCCTCAACTTTTGCACATGATTTTTTGTGTCCAAGGGAGAAAGCTATTAGAAAGTAGTCAGAATTGAAACAGTTTCCAGATTGTGCCCTTGGTTACCATAAAGAATCCAAATTCTGTTGCATTATTTTACACACACTTTGATGCTGAGAGTGGAGATTACAGATGGATTGGTTCGCAGTCTGTGTGAACTCTTCCTCCCCCTATTTTCATCCCATTTAGTTTGGTGTCCCAATGAAACTTCCAGTAGACATCATTATAATCTTTTTGCTGGGGTTTGTTGGTTTTTAGTGGTCTTGATTGGTTTAATTTGGGGAACCAGTAGATCAAATTCATTGCTCAGGTCCAAAACCTAGCTGGCCACTTGGAACCAGCAGGAATCAGTTGGAACTTTTCAATTAGAACTTCCAATAAGAACCCCCCTGAGTTTCACTCTGAATTCCTGTCCTGAGTAAAACTTGCATCTCAAAGTAAAGCTCACCTAAAACCATTGCATTTTGCCTGGTTTCAGACATATGTGAAACAGTATACTTAAGCATGGTTTCCACTCAAACTGGAAAAATGGATAGTATCATCTCATAATATGGTGATAACACTCTTTTCATTCCACTAGTATCTCTGGAGAATATTAAACAGAAGCTACTAAAGTTAGCCATTTTTAAATCAGCAGGTCCAGATAACTTGCATCCAAGTGTTTTAAAAGAGCTGGCTGAGGAGCTCACTGGACTATGAATGTTGATTTTTAATAACTCTTGGAGCATTGGGGAAGTTTCAGAAGACTGGAAGAAAGCGAATGCTGTTCTAGTTTTTAAAAAGGGTAAACAGGATGACACTGCAGAGATACAATGATCTGAAAGCAGTGTTTCCCAAACTTGGAACGCCGCTTGTGTAGGGAAAGCCCCTGGCGGGCCAGGCCGGTTTGTTTACCTGCCCTGTCCGCAGGTCCCGGCCAAACGCAGCTCCCACTGGCCGCGATTTGCTGCTGCAGGCCAATGGGGGCTGCAGGAAGCGGCGGCCAGTAAGTCCCTTGGCCCGCGCCACTTCCAGCAGCTCCTATTGGCCTGGAGCAGCGAACCACGGCCAATGGGAGCTGCGATTGGCTGGACCTGTGGACGCGGCAGGTAAACAAACCAGCCCGGCCCACCAGGGGCTTTCCCTATACAAGCAGCGTCCCAAGTTTGGGAAACACTAATCTAAAGGAATAAATTTAGCCATTGCATTGTGATGTTTGCATTTCGATTGTGAATCATCATGCTACATCACCATAATACAACCATCAGCATGATACGTTATTCCTCCCACTTGGTTGGTCTTTTCTAGAAAGACTGTAAGCTCCTTGGGGCAGGGACTATGTGTTTGGCCAGTCCCTGGCACAAAGGCACCTTGTTCCTGGTTAGGACCTCTGTGCACTGGTTTAATACAATAATAATGATAACTTTACTTCAAGCAGGGATGCTGGGACAGGGGAGGGCATGGTCCCCCACTTTTTACCAGCTCTAAGGGCAAGCGGCGGGGGAGGAGGGTGGAGAGGAGCAAGCGGGAGGAAGAGGCAGCACAGGAGCAGGGCCTCAGTGGAAGAGGTGATGCAGGGGGGTAGGGCACTGTTCGGGTGCCTGTGCCCGCCCCCCCTTTAGGGCACTTCTGCTGCTCCTGACTTCAGGCCAAATCCTGCATTCTTTACTCTGGCAAAAACAACCTTGAATAAAATGGCCATTTTGTTTCAGTAAAGGCTGTAACTTGTCCTCTGTGACTATTTTAAAAACACATCAAAGGAACCTTAAACTAAACTAAAATAAATAAGATGTTTATTTATTTATTTATTTAATTTATTTATTTATTTATGTGGTTGCAATAAGTTTATGTAAATACCTGGATTGGGATACATACTTTAGGGGGTTCTATAGGGGAAAGATATGCATCTTATTTAAAAATGCATTTTTTTTAGTCTAAAAGGTCAAAATTCCAGGTGTTTGAGGAAGCTACTGTACTTTTACCAGTATTAATCACCATAAGATGAAAATACAACTGGGACTAGAAAAGCATTACAGCAGCATTTATAATCAATCATGTCTTCTTATCTAGGCTGCCCTAAGATATGTTGTAGCATACTATGCATCTATAAAAAGTGCAGTGTAGTCACTGAAATGTATTAAGACCCCATTGCTACGTTTTGCTTCATTTCATTTGCATGATGCCCGCAACCTGAGGCCCATTGCTAGATGCTTTTGCCATGAAATGTTACAACAAATAAAATCATTACAGCATCCCCAAAGCAAAATGAACTGAGATTCAAAGTTCACCCACAAATGTCTCCAAGGAAATAAGAAAAAAAAAATCTTTGCAATCTATTCTTGGTGCCTAGGAAACTCAGATGTTTCAGAGAAATTGAAGTGTTTAATCTATCAAGCTTTATCTTCTAGCTAGAGGCCTTCCTAAAAGAGGAAATGATAAATTAAGGCCCTGGACATCCATAACAGGAAGGTACATGAACATACAATTTGATTTCACAAAGGAGAAAAGAACAGGTGAGTCAAATTATGGGAACATGACTACCTGGTCAAATGATGATGACCTACATTATTCAGCATTTCTTATCCCAAAGGATACACAGAGGAATCATTTCACCCAGCCCCAAACTGAAGCCATCTCCAGGGAGAGGCACAGGAATTGTTTAACAGTGCACAGCAATATAAAACACAGAATTTAGGATAGAAAGCTAGGACAAATACCATCCACCTAAATGAGACAATCAGAGGAACTTCAGATAGGCAAAGGAAAAAAGGTCATATCATGGTACCCCAGAAGCTCTACATCCCAGACAGAAGAGGCATCTCTAAGGAAAGGAAGTGGAGAAATGTTATGAGCCACATCACTAATCTCCTAGACAGCCAGAAACTAAGGCCTTAAGGCCCAGTTTGACTGATTTCATGGCTGGGTCATGTCTGGGTTATGTTTGATGTAGATAAATCTTGGTTGACAGCAACCATAATCAACTTTTTCAAGGCAAATGTGAATACAAGCAGAATTAGATTGGACAATAGCAGAGAAACATCCTGTGAATGTGTTCTCTGACTAAGCAGAATTATCAAGTTACACATTCAGATAGGAAAGGAATGATCATTGCCCGAGTTTTATGAAAAAAGTATTTGTGAGCATTAAGATTGACTTACAGCCAAGTTAGAGAAGGCAATACACTCATGCAATGTATGTCCAATAAAAGTTTAGAGAACTATGGACTCATAAATTTTTTCTCACCTTGAAGAACCCCAAAGTATTTAAAATAATCTGTATACAAGAACTGTTTGCCTACCACACAAATAGAGAGGAATATGAGAGTTTTTAAACACTACATAGCAGTTTGGGACAGGAAGTGAATAACACTGTATAAAATTAAAAATCTAGGGGGAATTTAAAGAGGCAGAATTCAGTTACCTAACTGTGAATTTAACACAGGAAATAACTTCTCTTATGAAAAGAGTCACGGGGATTTTAATTACCAAATATTTTTTTACCATTAATTACCTTTCTAGCTTATCTGGAAGTAAACAACTTCCACAGCACAGTGCCTCTTAGCAGCATGCTTAAAGCACGGCTTACTGCATCCAACCCATTCCCAGCAGCACCTTCAGTCTGATTTGAAGGACTCCCATGCAAATACTGACCACGCTGAGCTTGTGAGAGTTGATAAGAGCTCAAGCCAAGGTGAAGCAGGACAGCACTGCTGTAACACTTGGCAATACTTCAGAAGCCATGTTTGGTTTTTTGAGTTCTGGCACAGACAGCTGTGTAACCATTCACTAATCCAGAGGCAGAGAGCCAAATTTACCAAGTCCTCCACTAATATTCTATGTCTACAGAATTCATGAATGTGTCCTATCTCAGACCTGGTCAAGCTCCCCCTTGCAGGGCAGTCACCAGGTTGCTGTGTTTGGACCCAGATGTGGGATCTGTGTGCTTTCTAGCCCCCCTGGGTCTGGGTACGTTCTAGGCACTCGCTCTTTGTCCAGGGAGTGAGCTACAGGCTGAAGAAAGACTCTTGTCTGGTACCTCTTCTCAAAGATGACCCCAAGACCAGTGCTGAACCTCCTCCCCTCCACAGACACTAGTAGCTTAAACATGCCCATGGAGGGTGGCCAGATGCCTGGTTTTCAACCGGAAAGTCCAGTCAAAAAGGGAACCTCACGGTGTCCGGTCACATCTACTGACTGGACACACAAAGTCCAGTTACTGCAGGTGGAGAAGGTGCCTAGTCATTACCCGCACCAGCCCCTATTTATCCGGGGCCGCCTCCTACCTGTGTTGGGCAGCTGCAGCTCCCAGCCCTGGCTCCAGAGGTGGGAAAGAGCAGCGAGCAATGGGGGAAAGGGGAAAGAGGAGCAAATTGGAGTGAGGCCTTAGGGAAGGGGCAGGGCAGGAGCGGGGCCTGGGGTGGAAGAGGCAGGGCAGGTGAGGTTCCGGCACTCCTGCTGAAGTGTCTGGTTTTTAAATATTACAAAATTAGCAACCCTATGCCCACCCCTGAGGGGGAACACTGGGGAGCTCTGGTTTATTGTTTAACCTTTCAGGGACACATGATAATTGAGGGCATAAGACAGAGTTTGCTGAGGGATTTCTAAAACCAATCATTCTTAACTTTTGGCAGCACAAGATGTACAGGTCCTGGCAATATAAGAAACATCAGTAAGCAATACCCCTGCTTCAGTTTCCTCACCAGCCTTGAGCATTCTTTTGGGGTTGGTAAGGATCCTTTCAGAGTTCCAAATTCCCTCTTCTTGAGCTCACTCCTCTAGCTCAGGCTTCTCTTCCAGATCATGGAGTCCCCTCTCACTCTAGTTTGGTCTACGCTACATACTTACTTTGGTATAACTATGTCACTCAGCTGTGAAAAATCCACATCCCTGAGCTCTCCCGCCGACATAGCCACTGCCTCTCGAGGAGGTGGAGTTTAGCTGATGGCGAGCTCTCTCCAGTCAGCTTGAAGCGTCTTCACCAGACACGCTACAGCGGTGCAGCTGCGCGCTGTAGACCTGCCCTCAGACTCCTGTGCCCCAAACTCCCTTTATGTTCCTAACCATCCCAGTCTGTGTTTTTAAAAAGCTAGGACTAACACCGGCTGGTTCTCCTCTTCCCCTGCCCTCATTCTCCATTCCTCTGCAGAGAAGCTGGAGAGACTTGGTTTTATCTAAATTGCAGGCACTCCATTGTTCTGCTAGGGCAAGGCTTTCATGTTGTCGATGGTCTTTAATGACTGTAGCTGTACCCTAAATGGGACACTGTTATAAGAGACCCATGGCACAGCCAGGGCTAGCCTGGGTCAGCTGACTTGGACTCATGGGGCTCAGGCTGTGGGGCTATAAAATTGCAGTGTACACATTCGGATTCAGGTTGGAGCCCAGGTTCTGGGATCTCCCCCTCACAGGGCCTCCAGCCCAAACATGTACATCGCAATTTTAGAGCCCAACAGCCTGAGCCCCATGAGTCTGAGTCATCGGACCCAAGTCAGCCACAGTTCTCTTATTGCCGTGTAGACCTACCATCAGAGGCAGCCACCCAGGCACCATTCCCCACTCCTTGCCACAAAAAAATATGATGCAAGAATACCATAGAGACTATTGCAAGGGCACATATATACAGATAGTTCATAATATTAAACAGTCATAAGTTGTACATAAACAGGCCCCCCAAACTGTCACATCTATTTGCATACACATTCTGCATTTATGTGCACAAACAGACATGAAAATGTAGGAATACACACTTGTGCTCACAAATTATGTCAGAGGAATAAAGGAGGCCTACTGACAACCTGATTGTAATGTCAAAAAAAAATGGGGGGAGGGGTTTTATGAAATGTTTTATGAAAATCACAATGTACTGTAGTTGCTTTGGCCTGGGGAATGAATGCACTTTATTTGAACCCTCCAGTCCTTCTACACAAATGTTAATTAATGTTCCTTTCTTGACTTCACTATGCGAAACCCTATATTAGCTGTTTTCCTCAATTTTAAAACAGTCCGTTTCTTGGTGTATGAGGTTCTCTAGATGCAAATTCCATGGGGATTGTCTTTCCATTAAACAATGTCTCATGAACATCTGCTCCATTGCTTTTGTGGCACGGATACATTTTGCTTTCACTGCATATTTTTTCCCAAAAAAACAAAGAAGTGGTATCTGATTGGAAACAATTAATAATAAAAATTAAAGGTCATAGAAAGACTTCTACATAAACAGCCAAGAGAGAAAAAGCATTAGCCATTATATTCACCAAGTTAGAGTGAACTTGATTATGATGAGCCAATATTTATATTATAAATCCACCATTTGAAGCCTGGGGGAAACCATTCCTCATGGTTCCTTGTTTTACTTGGCCATTAAAATGACTAAAACTTGACTGATTTAGAGCCAGTTCCTGATATCAACCATCCATACCTGAAGCCAATGGAAACTGTAGGCAGTCAGCCCCACTCACAGTCTGTCCCTTCATTTCTTTTTGTTGTTTATTAGTGAAGCTTTTCCTGTGGCTGACCTTGACTTTTTCTAAATTGTGATATTTTGGGGCATGTCATGTATTTCTGACCAGCCATTTCTTTACTCTGGAGAACTGAAATAGCCTGTTTAGCTGGAGATTTGTAAAAAAAAAAAAAACGTGTAATTGTGTCATAACAGATCAGAATGATTTGTAAACATTGTGGAAACATTTTTATAAAAATAACTGGACTGTCTCTTGCTCTCTCCATTACAAAAACATACCAAAGCTATTTAAGTGGTTAAGTATCACTACAGTAACTTTAGTGGTGACGTAACTGTTCCCTTTAGAGCTAATGCCAAAGTTTCTCCATGAACTAGCTAACAGAAATCCTTATTTGTGGATAGAGTGTGGGACTACAAGTTCCGTGTGAAGTATAAGAATCAAGACAGATAAACAGTCTAGAACCGAGATAAACAGTGCAGGCCAAGCCAGTCCTGCCATTTTTACTAACACAAGTGAGGTGCTGGATTGGTTGCCAAAAAATTTTTTTCTTAACCTTGACTGAGCACATCAGTGACCAGCTTCAATGAAATCTATCTTCTTGTAAAATCAGTATGAATATTTAATTTCTGCTATAGGATTTCCAGAAATGGAGGCTAGCACAGGCATCAGATGGCCAGACATATGGCATTCTTTACTGTAATGTCAGACTGTCAGCATTTCAAAATCCCTCTTTTTTTAAGGCAATATGCAGATGAATGAGCCAAATAAGGTTTCAAGGAACAACAAAAAGGCAGAATGGAGAAGTGATTAAACTTGAAACTGGGATCCTGCTAAACTCGAATGATGTCTAGAACTGGTCTTGTAAATGTGTTCATGCCAAGATTGTTCAGAGACGGACACCTTAAGGGATTAAATAAAGGAAATGGCTTTAGAGCAGTAGTACAGTTAAACCACACCCAAAAGTAGCACAAGGTTCAGATGGCTTAGTCAATGATATTCAATGTATCATGACAATTCATGTGTTGAATATATTCCAGTACTTTGAGCATCTAAAGCAGAAGTGGGCAAACTACGGCCTGCGGGACCGTCCTGCCCGACCCCCGAGCTCCTGGCCTGGGAGACTAGCCCCTGGCCACACCCCTGCTGTCCCCCTTACCCCACAGCCTCAGCTTGCTCGCTCTGCCACCAGAACAATGCTCTGGGTGGTGGGGCTGTGAGCTCCTGGGGCAGTGCAGCTGCAGAGCCCGGCCTGACCCGGTCTCTGTGCTGCACAGTGATGGCGGTGGCTCCAGCCTGGTGACGCAGCCGTAGTGCCATCAGCCACCGGTGCTCCCAGCAGCACGGTAAGGGGGAGGGAGTGGGGGGAGGAGGGTTGGATAGAGGGCAGGGGAGTTCAGGGTGGTGGTCAGGGGGTGGGGGGGTGGATAGGGGTCGGGGCGGTCGGGGGGGAACAGGGGGTTGAATGGGGGCAGTCAGGAAGGAGGTGGGGGTTGGATGGGGCGGCAGGGGGCAGTCAAGGGCAGGGGTTCTGGGTGCAGTCAGGGGACTGGGAGAAGGGGTGGTTGAATGGAGCAGGGCTCCCAGGGGGCCGTCAGGGAACAGGGAGAGTTGGATGGTGCAGGAGTCCCTGGGGGTGGCAGATGGGAGGTGGGGGCCACGCCATGCCCCCCTACCCTAACTGGCCCTCCTTACAATTCATTAAACCCGATGCGGCCCTCAGGCCAAAAAGTTTGCTTGCCCCTGATCTAGAGGTAGAGGTCAAAAGAGAAGCCTGACAGACATCACTGTGACCATGAAAAGGTCAGGCAAACTGGTTAGATTAAAGATAACTTGCAGAGTGGAAAGATATGGGCTCATTGGAGAAGGGGTAAAATAAATTAGCAACTGACTGATAGTGAGCTACTAGGGTTTGAATTAATATTAGCTAGGCTATCCTAATGTCAGCAAGAGGTGGTAAAATGGGATGTAGCTTTTAAAGATCTCATGGGCTTGTCATTCCAGCAATTTGCTGTTGATTGAACTGATGCTTTTCATAGCTATCATGTACAATCGGTACTGGGAGTTGGGGATGTGTGTAGAGTGAGGAACTGAATGCACATTTCCAGCAGCTGAAATCCACCAGTATCTCATTCTCCCCCTTAACCACCTTCCAAAATGAGGGGTTAGCTTGAGTAAGGATCTCAAGATTTGATCCTAAATCTGTCATTAAACTCTGGGAATCTAGATCATGTCACCTGTGCACCATGCTCAGGATTGTATAGGTCAACATTGTGTGCAAAGACACGTCTCTATATGACTGATGTAACACTGCTGCTGCTTTTCTTCATGAATGAGATGTTGGAGTGCTGCATCATGCATGACCAGTTCCCGGGTCACGCACGGTCTCGGAAGAGAAGGCAGGGTCAGAGGAAACTAGGGCATCATGGAATGAATTGAAATGGCACCTGGTAATCCCCTTCACAGTGAATGCTTAGAAATGGCAGGAGAATGTAAATTAAACCTGACAGAAACAACTTTAAACAGAGCAATAGAAAAATAAGTCCAGCTAAAACTGTAGTTAATAAAGTAATTATCAAGGGCCTGAGCTTGTGTTTTTCAAAATGCAGTTTAATTGAATTGTCAAAGGTCAAAGAGCTGACAGTGTTATTAATTAGAAGCATATATTTCTTTCATTATTCTTCAGCAAAGCAATTTGGAGTGGTTAAAGCATCTCTTTTAGTATTCACCTTCTTCCTATCCATAGGAATCTACATTTCTGAGTTAACTAACCCCTGGCACCTATTTGATTGCTGTGCTGTTAAATATAAAAGCTAAGGCTGTCTAATAAATACACATACAATTTATTTTTCATTTGGCTGTGCAGTGTTTAGCACATCTGGTCTCTGTGTAAAGTTACATCCAGGGCTATGGTTTTTTTGGTTCAGTGCTTACCCTAGGTAACAGGTGCTTTGCTTTCCAACTAATCTTCCAGTTTCATTATCCAGTCTAGTCAATACCCCAGAGAGCTGCTCCACATATACTAGTTCTTGACAAAGATTTACTTTTAGTTTTCTTTTTATTGCCAACATTTATTCATCCTCAGCCACCTTGGTTTTAATATCAGTCCATCATAGCACCAGACCATTACAAGCTTTGACATTACTATGCATGTACAAACCTAAAGAACAAAAATGAAAGCCACATGTTCTAGTTGTTTATGTCCTAGTCCCAAGATGCTAAATTCAGTGGGAATTTTCATAGAGTTTAAGGCCAGAAGGGACGATCAGATCATCTAGGCTGGAGGTGGGCAAACTACAGCCCGCAGGCCACATCCGGCCCGTGGGACCATCCTGCTCAGCCCTTGAGCTCCCGGCTGGGGAGGTTAGCCCCCAGTCCCTCCCCTGCTGTCCTCCCTCCCCCGCAGCCTCAGCTCACCGTGCTGCCAGCGCTCTGGGCGGCGGTGCTGGGAGCTCCTGCCAGGCAGCACAGCAGTGTGGCTGGCTCCGGCCGGGTGGTGCGGCTGCCAGTGCGGCTGCCAGTCCTGCTGCTCTGGGCAGCATGGTAAGGGGACAGGGAGTGGAGGGGGGTGGATAAGAGGCAGGGGGTCCTGGGGGACAGTTGGGACAGGGAGCAGGGGGTGGTTGGATGGGGCAGAGATTCTGCGGGGGGGGGGCAGTCAGGGGATGGAGAATGGGGGGTTGGATAGGCGTGGGAGTCCCAGGGGGCTTGTCAGGTGTGGATAGGGTTTGGGGCAGTCAGGGGACAAGGAGCAGTGGGGGTTGGATGGGTCGGAAGTTCTGAGGGGTGCAGTCAGGTAGCACCTATATAAGAAAAAGCCCCAAATGTCGGGACTGTCCCTATAAAATCAGGTAGGGTGACCAGATGTCCTGATTTTATAGGGACAGTCCCGATATTTGGGGCTTTGTCTTATGTAGGTGCCTATTACACCCCACCCCCGTCCCAATTTTTCACACTTTCTAGCTGGTCACCTTAAAATCAGGATATCCGGTCACCCTACAGTCAGGGAGCAGGAAGTGGGAGGGGACGGATAGGGGGCGGGGGCCAGGCTGTTAGGGGAGGCACAGCCTTCTCTACCCGGCCCTTCACATGGTTTCAGAACCCTGATGTGGCCCTCAGGCCAAAAAGTTTGCCCACCCCTGATCTAAGATGACCTAGGGTGACCAGATGTCCCGATTTTATAGGGACAGTCCTGATATTTGGGGCTTTGTCTTATATAGGTGCCAATTACCCCCCACCCCCGTCCCGATTTTTCACCCTTGCTATCTGGTCACCCTAGTATATCACAGGCCATTAAATTTCACCCAGATATCCCTGTATTAAGCCCAAAGACTTTGGTTAGATTAAAACATTTCAAAATTGGACTTAAGCACCACTACATGGATCACACTCAAAGTGTCTGACAGGATGAGCTGTTGCTTTAGGAGGGTTGAGGCCTCAGTTTCACCTCTGCCAGTTTTGTCCTGGCTCCCCATCTGGAGGCAATGAGTAAAGTGGCCTGAGAAGGAGTCAGGTGACCAAGAGCCAGGACTGCTGGGGGATAAAAGGGCAGGCCTGGGACAGAGAGAGCTGTCTGAGGCTGTGGGTACTACTGCGGGGGCTGGCCAGAGAAGGGTATATTATGGCTGAAGAAGTGAAGTGAACAGGTAATACCTATATACTGGTGGCTTTTACTGTCATATCCTCAGACCTGTCTGAGCATGGTTAGATAGGGTGGCCATATTTCCCTGTGCTAGGACACCTGGTAATATTACTCATATTTAAGTGAGTTCAACGGCAATCAGTCAGAGCTATGCAGTATCAGCGTACAAATTAACATCAAGTTGACTGAGCCCATGTTAAAAAGAAATACTGCGTAGTTGGATTCTTTTTATTTACCTTATCTTTAAGGCTTTAGGGTTCACACAGGGAGAGGTGACTGTGTGTCTCTCTTTCTCTCTCTCTCACACACACACACACACACACACTCACTCACACACACACACACACACACACACACACACACACACACACACACTCACTCACACACACTCTCTCTCTCTCCCCCTCCCTCCCATAAACCTCTCTCACGGGGGTGGGGGAGGGGGTCGACTGACCCGACCCTTCTTGCCCGGTGCTTTCCGTCCTCCATGCCTGGCTGGGCCCCCATGACAGACCTGCCTCACCTGGTGCGTGTCTTCTTGAAGCAACATGTGAGCGGGGCATGTGGGGGTTACATGCCTCCCTCCCCAGATTTTTATCAGGGTTCACACCAGAATGTGGCCAGCAGCACCCTTTCGGCACTGGGTGAGAGGGAAGGGACAAGAGCTGCTTCCAGTTGTGGGGGAGGAAGGGATGACCTGGCCCCTGTCCTTTGCAGAGCTCTTCCCCACCACCCTGCTCCCCTGTGGCTGGAAGTAGCTTGTCCCTTCCTGCCCGCGCAGTGTCAAAAGGCAGCTAACACCTCCAGGCTGCCTCCTGTCTGCCACGTGGGCAGGAGGGATTAAGCACTAAGGATGCACTGTGCACCAGGGCCCAGGGAACCTGACTGCAGGGGCTTCAGAGAACCTGGCCACAGAGGTGGCTCAGCAAAGGATGGTGTTGAGGGGACGGAGCAGCCCCATGCTCCCTGGAGGCAGGACGAGGTGGGTGAGAGGGTGCTAAGTCCCTGGCTATGGGTCTGCTGTGGAGCCTGCAGGGTTGGGGTGTGAACAGGCTGGAAATTGCTCCCTGCCACTGCCACTCCAGAGCTTAGCAGAGGGGCAGAGAGAGGCTTCCCTGTGCCTGTGTGGGGCTTTGGCACATGCAGAGATTGGCTCCTGGCCAGTACCATGGGCCAAAGGGTCTTGGGTTTTCCCGGGGCACCAGCCCAGCCAGAGTCAGTGGGGGAAGGAAGGATCCTGCCAGTCAGGCTGTTGGTGAACTGAGCGCTCCAACCAGGGGCTGATTCTCCATGTAGCTAAATACCTCTTAAAAATCTGGCCTCGTTTATTAAGTCTCATTAGAAGTTGATGGGACTTAGGCTTCTAACACCTATGCACTTCTGAAAAACTTACCCCTTAAGCAGGACCTTAAGTACTCGGCTGTAATCAGCTCACTTGATTCAGAGAGATCGCTGCTAGAGGAACGATGCTGTTGTAATGTTACAGGCTATGGTCGTTGTTATGGCCCTATCTGAGTCCTGGTAGTGGACAGTTATCAGTCTGCCATATTGGACCCTACCTTTGGATTCCATGTGCTGCTAAGCTCCCTGGGTCTGGGTAGTGACTAATCACTATTCCTAGCTCAGGGAGGAGTCAGAAGGATGGGAGAATGGCAGGAGTTCTGGCCTTGCCCCCTCTATTCACCTGCCAAAGTAGCTGACCAGTCATGTGGTGGGAAGTAGGCTGCTTCATGAGATAACTTACTTACTCCTTCCACAAGTGTTTTGAGACCATTTCACTTCCTTGTCTGTTCATGGGGTGGTGAGATGAGCGCTGGGCATTATTCAGGGCAGACTGTAAAACCACAATGCACTCTACAATCAGTGCTAAATTTTATGATGGTGACCAGAGTTTACACTTAAATAGTGGTTTGTAATAAAACGGCTGAAAATTATTCACAGCTTTGAACATACCACAGGGTAAATATTTGGCTCTTCACATGTGAAGCAAACTATTTTCAAAAGCTGGTAAAGTGCTTAAAGGATATCTTTGTATTGATATGATGTATTATACTAATAAAGAGTAAGTCACTGGCCAAAGCAGATCCTCCTATTTTAGTGCAAAGGAATTGATTAATTGGATAGAAAAAATGATGGGTCCAGTGGAACAAACATACATAATTGATATGCAAATACTTTCTCAGGTATTTTATATATACAGACTCATGAAATCACTGGCATCTGTGATACATGAAAGTTTTCGCATGTAAAATTGAGATGCTGTGCATGTTCATGAAACACGCTTCATATGTGCACATGATTATTCAAAGCTACCATTGAATATGGGCTCCCCAGCCTGTTCATTTTTCTTTTTCTGCCTCTCGAGCTAAAATCCTACAAACATTTGAGTGTAGCAGTCCCAAAAGAGAATTACTTGCATGCTAACGTTATTTATGTATTCAAATATTTGCAAGGTCAAGGCCTTAGGACCCAATCCTGAAAACATGCTTAACCTTATGCATGTGCATAAGTCCATTCAGTGTCTCTACAAACATGTGTAAAGTTACTCAGATGTAAGGATCAAGGGCCTAGACCAGGGGTGGGCAAAATATGGCCCACGAACAGCACCACACGGTTTGGCCCCGCTCTGGCCAGGACGCTGGGTCGGGGGCCGCACCACGCGGCTCCCGGAAGCTGCGGCATGGCCCTGCTCTGGCTCCTACGCGCTCCAATGGGAGCTGCAGAGGCAATGCCTGTGGATGGGGCAGCATGCACAGCCATCTGGCTGCGCCTCCACATAGGAGCCAGAGAAGGGACATGCCACTGCTTCCGGGAGTTGCTTGAGGTAAGTGCTGCTCGGAGCCTACATCCCCTGAGCCTCTCCCCAACCCTCTGCCCCAGCCCTGATCCCCCTCCCACCCTCCAAACCCCTTGATCCCAGCCTGGAGCAACCTCCTGCACCCCAAACCTCTCATCCCCGGCCCCACCCCACAGCCCGCATCTCCAGCCAGAACCTGCACCCCTTCCCGCACCCCTGCTTTAGACCTGATCCCCCTCCCACCCTCCGAACTACTCGGTTCCAGCCCACACCCCCTCCTACACCCCAACCCCAATTTTGTGAGTATTCATGGCCCGCCATACAATTTCTATTCCCTGATGTGGCCCTCAGGCTAAAAAGTTTGTCCATCCCTGGTCTAGACTGTAAGCTTTGGGGCCTTGAATGCCTTTTACTTCGTGTCTTGTAGAACACCGAGCACATTCTGGGTGCCTAAATAATAATTCATATGAAATTTTCTTGAAGAGTCTTATTAAACCAAGGGTTTGTAGATACAAAGATTTCTAAACTTGCTCTAGTTAAAAATAAAAAATCCATTTCACCATTGACCGTTGACGCTCTAAGATCAAAACCCATTAAAAAGACAATTAAATATTTCCATTACTGAAGGGAAATGATTAATTTGTGATATGGGAAAAATAGTTATTTCAAAGCCCTTGGTACAGTAATAGGTTTGCAGCCTTTCTGCTGCACTGTAATGGGACCCTACTTAATTTTTCATTTGCTGCTAGGAAACAAGCAATAACCAAAAGCTCTAGAACTTGAAGGCTTTTTTTCCTGTTTTCTCCACTAACCTCGCACAATGAGCAAAATTAATCAATCCTATTATCTTTTACAGTGTGTGATCAGGCATCTCCCACCTAGTGGCTACAGTCTGCAGGGCAGCAATCCTACCTAGTGGCTATGGTGCAGTGGTAGAGGAACCCATGCCCTCCCACTGCACTGGGTTCCAACCCAGGGTCCTGGAGGCTGGTTTGGCAGCTCACCCCTCTCCATCTGGTGTCAGCCTTTAGACATCTTCCCTGAGTCACTTCCTACCTCTGTCTGCACCCCCAGCCAGCCACTGCCCGTCCCTGGGGAATATCACCTTCTGGGCTTCCAGTCCCATAGGTGCCGACGCCCGGGGTGCTCCGGGACTGGAGCACCCACGAGGAAAAATTGGTGGGTGCTCTGCATCCACCGACAGCTCCCCACCCCAGCTCACCTCTGCCTCCACTCCTCCTCTGCCTCCTCCCCTAAGCACGCCGCTGTGTCCTGCTTCTCCTCCCTCCCTCCCAGTGCTTGTGCCGCAAAACAGCTGTTTTGCCCGGCAAGCGCTGGGAGGAAGGCGGGACACAGTGCGCTTGGGGGGAGGAGGCCAGGGCCGGGATTGGGGGAGGGGCAGAGTTAGGATAGGGACTTTGGGGCGAGGGTGGAGTTGGGGCAGGGGTGGGGCCGGGGGCATGAGCACCCACAGGCCCTGCCTCTCATAGTCCTAGTTTCATGTCAGCTCTTGAGGAGGGCAAGTGACCCTTCACCTAAATCAGGGCTGTAACTTTTACAGTTGGGAGTTTTGTTTGCCAGACCTCTTGAAGCCAGGCCAATCAGTCTATGCTATTTCCCCCCAGTTTGGCATGAAACTTACACACAATTATCTACATTACGGATTTGCATTATTGTTCCCTCTTTCCCCCGCCTCACCATAGCTCATACAGAGGAAACATCTTTTAGCTTTCCCATTGAGCTGGGAAGAGAATCACTATCCAGTTCATAAAGATACAATTGTTTTTGACTATTCCATGTGTCCAAAGAATTACATTTGTCAGACAGATGTTTATCCTTAACAAGAATTCACTTTTCCACACAAGTATCATAAATCGCATCCATAACTGTAAAACAATTTCCATATGGTGCTTACTAATACTACCTTATTTGACCTGCAAAGAATCAGAAGGGTTTCAGGCCTCTTTTTTTTTTTCTTTTTTAAGAATTAGGAGATCTAAAATATTAATATAAAAGCTTAAATACTGGAAAAGGGTCAGCTGAATTTTGAGTAGGTCAACGTCTGTTTCTTTCAAGGGCTTTTCTGACCAAGTTACTAATCTTGACAGTTTACCTATATAAAATTGTGCCAACTTAATTTCCTACATTACCAGAAAAGGACTAGAGGTGGACACTCCTTGAAGGATCTAATAGATTCCTGCCATTATACTTGAGAGTCTATTCCAGCCTTCAGTTTAAAAGGTGGAATCCATGAAGGGACTTAAGGGATGCAACACTACCATCACAGCACCTAACTTTTACGTGTCTAGAAAAATCACAAGAACAACACTACAATCCACAAAGCTGTGTAAGGCTCCCTATGAGTAGAGACCGGCACCTTAGCATGTGATCCACAAAAGCCAGCGTTCTCAGCAGCGCCTTACCTAAACTAGTCAAGGGGAGATGCTGATGTGCTAAGCCCTGCCCCATTCTCAGTGATAGGTGCCTCACCATGCTATGATCCAGCAACAGGAACCCCTTTCCCAGCTTAAACACCTATGTAGTTTCATGAGGGACTGAGTTAGACCCCTGCCTCGCTCCACACAAAAGGAGGAGGAGTAGGCACTCACATTCACTTTTAGCCCTGTGGTTAGGGCACTCACCTAGGCTGTGAGAGACCCAGGTTCAATTCCTCCCTCCTTGGTAGCGGCAGAGAAAGGATTTGAACTGGGGTCCCTCGCCTCTCAGGAGAGTTCTCTAACATCTGAATTATGGGGTATTCTTAGGTGGGAAGGGGTACTCCCTCAGTCTCTCCTGTTGAAGCTGTGCCATTACTTTGCCTGCCTTTACAACCATGTGCTTCCTCTCTGTATATTCTTCCTCAAAACATTTCCTCTGGGGAGCCCTACTTTACCATAAGAAGCATTTTTTCTCTGTCTCTCTCTTTTTTTAAAAACAACAGTCTATATCCCTCTACAATATACCAGCCTGTATCTTTTGTCTGTGTATTAAGCCCATTGAGGGCAAAACCATTGTCTTCTGTGTTCAGTAACATGCCAGACAATATGCCTGAGAACCGTTAAGGCTATGCCATGGCAGACTGTCAGAATGCTGGCCAATACCATGGTTTGAGTTCATTAGAAATAGACGGGAGTACATTTTGTACATGTGGAGTCTGCTGATTGAGTAATCTTCCAACTAAACACACTTACCTGAATATTCATAGTCACTTAGAAGGCAGTCTGGTTTCCTGAGCGCAACGAGTCAACTCAGGCAGTGGCTTGGTATGGATTCAAAAGAGAAATGGTCAGACAGGAAGGGATTTTAGAAATTGAGAAGCAGTTGATTGCAAGATCTGAGGAAAAGGAATTGGGTATATTTTGGAAGGATAGGAGAATGAAGATGGCTCTGTATGTATAGTGGGCTCCTAGGAAGCTAAGAGAGAATTAAAAAATCATCCTATTGCCTCACAAATGCCATCTTTGACCAAAACAATGGGCTAAAATCTGCCTTCAGTTAGTTTTCTACAACCAGTATTTATTCCACTTGTCTGAAGTTTATGGATTAGTGAGTGGGGAAAACCCACTTACCTTATTTTAATTCCTCATCTCATTTAAATCACAAGTCTAGAAAGCTTGGGAAAAGGAAGGAAGCTGCAAATGCTTGGAGCTGACAAACATAGCCACATCTACAGTTGTCTGAATGGGTGAAATGCTTGCCTAAGAATTAAAGTGATACATTTTGCCTCCCATAACCCTACTAAACTCACGCTGTGTAACTAAGGACAATTTGGCCCAAGGTGTCAATAGCAAGGACAGTTAGAAATGAGGCTCAGTAACCTATGCTGCCTGACAGCTGCTGCAAGTGATAATAAAACATCAAGGTTGAGACAAAACTAGTTAATGGGCTCCCCCTCCCACAAGAGGGTTTATCAGGCAACAGATAGTTCTGGGATGCAACAGAATCCCAATGTCACCCCAGATAATCCTCTTAAAGTTTTCAGGCTTTCTCTGAAAGCTGTCTGTGCTCTTAAAGCAGACAGTAAATTCTAATTCAGCAAGAGTTATTTTAAATAAGAAATGCAGGGGTCTCTATGGTGATTTTAAGTTAACAAACGTAAGGCCTAGTCAGGATGAATTTGTGTTTAAAAAAGAAATGAACTAAAAGTACTCTTAACAGAAATGGAGGGAATGGAATAAAAAAGAGAATTCTGATAATTTCCTAGCAGGGATTTATTATCTTTCAGTTACAAAAGAATAAAACAAACCCACCCAGATGGTCTCCAGGGAGAATGTTGCTGTTTACAAATGGTGAGATGGGCTGTGATGGAATGTCCAAATGAAGTCAGACAGCCTGACTGAAGGCCACCAACTAGCCAAGCACCTGACATGCTGAGCATCTGCTATACAATGTTATTGGCTTTGAGCCAAATCCTGTAAAATACTGTGCACTCACCAATTCCAATGGGTGCTTAGCACCTCTCAGTATCCGAGCCATGGTCTTTGAGGGCCCAGTCCTGTGAGGTGACAAGCATTCCCCCTTGACTCTGTGCTATGAGAGTGGGATGCAGGATTGGGCTCTGAATGGTGCAATAACAGACCGATCCATGTAAAACCTGAAAGATGTCGATTTAAGTCCATATATACCAGCATAGAGTGAGAACATCCAATCTCCCTCTACCTATCAGTTGTAACCATAAGCTAATGACTTCCTCCTTAATACAATATGAGAAACAATCAAATTATCATTTGGTTTTGTTTCTAGCTGAGGAATGACTTCAGTGATACAAGCATTAGCCTGCCAAGTCTCACATGCACCATAAATACAATCCAGAAAGAGGTGTCATCCGAAAACAGCTGCAGACAGTTGCTTAACCCCCCAAATCTCAGGAACTCAATCAACTCAGCACTAACGTAGGTCTAATATGCAAGGATTTGCATAGGTTGTGAAGTGTGCAACGTTCACATGGGCACCATATATCCTCTGGCCAACTAGAAAAGGACAAATTCTTAGTATGGCAGCACTGAATAATACTGCACTGTGCCCAATCTCCTGTCCAGGGTAGCGTAATATCTCCCAGGCAGAAGTTATGGAGGCCCTGCATTTCAATCTGTGAGATGTTTGCAGCAGACCTGCAACAGCAAATATACTTCAGTTTATACACTCATGATGGGAAGCTAAGCAAGCTTATTGTGTTCTAACAGTTGACCGGTTTTCTCAAAAAATCAACTTCAAGAGAAGATATAATCCAAGCACCACAAACTCCTGTTGATAGCACATTCCACATGCTGTTAATCAGCTTTATGAAAAGAGCTAATTAGAAATATTGCAGCTACTTCTGCAATGAGTCAGGTACCTTTGGGCAATGAAAACATCACAGTTGGTGACTAATCTGGTTAAAATATGACCATATAGATCATTGTTGCAACCACAGTTATATATTTGCAACAAATCTTGTACAAAATGTAACATGTAAGAAGTCTATGGAAAGGTTATGATTTGCTAAATATGATTATGCTATTTGTATGCATGTATCATTTTTGTATTTGAAGTTATGAGTATTGGCTCATTGAAGTAATGAGTGAAAGTAAGCCGGTGCGGTATGGCATACCGGCAAGAGCCAGTACACAGCTGAGTGTACCAGTAGGGGGCAGCTTCCCCAGAACATAAATTTAAAAGGGCCCAGGGCTCCCGGCAATGGATGGGGCCCCTGGCCTTTTAAATTTCCACCAGAGTTCTGGGGCTCCCAGCCGCTGCCGCAGCTACTGCTACGATGGGGTTCTGGCAGTGATTTAAAGGGTCTGGGGTTCCCGGCCGCTGCTGCCAGAGCCCCGGGCCCTTTAAATTGCTGCAGGGGCCCCGGGGTAGCAGAGGCAATTTAAAGGGCCCAGGGATTTAAAGGCCCCATCCCTTCCACCTGAGGCTCCGCCTCCTTGCTCATGACCCCAGCCCTGTGTACCGGTAAGTCCCTTAAGTTACTTTCACCCCTGTCTATACCAGTATTTCAAATGTTTGCTCCTGAGGTAACGCCCACAAGGTATTTAGCCTGCACATCTTGAAGGAACTATTCAAGTAGAATGGCCCATTAAAGTACACTTAACTTATAATGGAAGACACCTATCTACTCTCAATGGACTTTCCTGCTGTGACTAGGCAAAATCATGCATGGGCATGTGACTTGTCCATGTGTCTCCAAACATCATCTTGTTACTGTGATTTCCCACAGTAAGAACAATGGGATTCCCTCCACATGGCAGAAGAGATAAAAGGCCCTGGAAATGTCTCCATTTTGCCCCTGTCCTGTTCAAACCTCTGGACTATGGACTTATACTAATGGGAGCATTCTAACCAAGGGACTGAGGTCCTTCCAATGATTTGGAAGCAGCCAGAGACTTCTCAAGCCAGCAGTTTATTCCATGACTGCTACAAGCCTGAACCAAGAACTTTGCAATTGTTGTTTGTATTTGCTTCCTTTAACGAATTTTAACTGTCACCTTTCTTTCTTTTCACTCTTCATGAAATCTCAGTGGTTTGACAGCCTTCAGCTAGTGGAACCATGATGGCACTGCTGCTTTCGGGACCTTGTACATCCAACAAAGGATGGAAGAACTGGCTCCTTGTTGATAAAATTCAAAGGTAAAATCTTGGAGAGTACATATCATATTAGTGCTACAGGAAGCCTCTTCCTTTTGTTTGTGTGAGACAACATGTGCATGAGAAATGTCTTATTTCAGGCCAGCTAGTTATCTTATGTGTATTTTCCCTGTCTAATATGTAAGCAAAAATATGGTACAGTATGACCCCCAAGTCCACGTTTTCTACATTTGGTCTCTTCTTCTCATGGAAGTGCAAAGAATAAAAGCTGAGACAGGGCAATATATAGGCAGACAGGAGGCCAAATCTAGACTACCAGATACTTTTGAATGTCCGCAAAATCTTTTTATTGTTGTTGGGTTTGTATTTTCTCTGGAGTCTGGACCTTCACCAAGAAATCTGGACCTTGACAAAAAATAATTGATCCCCTGGCTGAGTGTATGTTTGAAGCCCACATTTTGACCTATTTTCAGCTGCTGTACTGTGCTACATAATATCTACCAAGATGCCTGCATATCCCATGTATGCCAAACTCCGCTGATAATCTTGCATTCATACTGAGGGAAAATGCAGATAGCTAAATGTCTAGAGGTGGTTAGTAATGGTCTGTTTATTCAGACTTAGTACACAAGGAAAAAGAAGTATAAAGTACAAATAAACTTCCTAGCCCTAGAGTTGAAAACAGATGGAAAGTATTTTGCATTGGATTATGAATGCACTGAAATATTTACAAGGAGAATAATCCGTATTGACAGAGTTATTTGTGAAGTCACTGTAGTGGCTAGGGCACTGGAATAGGAACCAACCAGAAGACATTGATTTCATTCCAAAGTCTTTCACTTAATTGATGCATGACAGTGGGGTAATTCACTTCCCCACTCTGTGATTCGTTCCCCTTCAAGCCTTTGTCTTGTTTTTGATAGTCTCTGCTCCAACAAGTTTACAATCTCATGTATTTGGCTAGTATCTACAGCAATAGGCCCCTGATCTCAGAAATTCTACTAATTATCTTTGAGCTCATATCTACTTGAGTAATATTTACGCACATGAATAGACCCTCTGACTTCAGCAGGGCTATTCCTGTGACTGTGGTTTGCTGGGTCAGTGCTCTTGTCTGGATTCTGGATCTTGGAGCAAATAATGCACAGTGTTGATGATGTTAATTTCATGTTAAATGTTATTGTCTGGCCTGCTGGAGGAGCAGGAAATTGTTCTTAAAAGTAGGATTAAAGGGAATTTTTTTTAAACAATCCAGTTCTTGCCAAATAATTTAAGGGGGTATTGAAGAATTAAGCATTGAAGGCACTCAGGTCCTATTAAAAATAAATAAATAAACAGATGAGCTGCATAAACAGTCACTGTGTACATGGGACCTAAACACACAATGATGGGCCAGCACATGCAGGGGCGGCTCCAGGCCCCAGCACGCCAAGCGCGTGCTTGGGGCGGCATGCCATGGGGGGCGCTCTGCCGGTCACCAGGAAGGCGGCAGGCAGCTCCGGTGGACCTCCTGCAGACGTGTCTGCAGAGGGTCTGCTGGTCCCACGGCTTCGGTGGAGCATCCGTAGGCATGCCTGCGGGAGGTCCACCAAAACCGCGGGACCAGCGGACCCTCCGCAGGCACGTCTGCGGGAGGTCCACCGGAGCCGCAGGACTGGCGACCGGCAAAGCGCCCCCCCGCGGCGTGCCGCCGTGCTTGGGGCGGCGAAATGGCTAGTATTTCGCCGCCCCAGGATCAATGCATGAAGCTCTCACCTTCCCTGCCTGAAAAGATGTTGGATACCCCAGCGATAGCATAGTCTCACTTTTTCTAGTGCCCTGCAGAGGTGTCTCTGGTGTTGGGATCTGTAACGCAGGGGTGAGAATTGGATGTCAGCACACTGAGTAAGGATGGAGTATGGGCACATTGCATCAAGTGGAGGGTTATTTGAGGAACAGATTTGAAAGATATTTAGGCACCTAAACCCTTACGCTGGATAATAAGCTCTAAAAATCACAGTTAAGATATTTTTGAATACATACATTTATTGGCAGCAATTTGAATTTCTACTCATTAGTAACTGATTACTCTAGTAAATAATAATAAAACGTTGTACTTATCACTTTGCATCCAAGCACTTCAGAGTACTTGAAAAATATTAAGCATCATAACTTCCTCTGAGGAAGGTAAATATTATTACACTGTCTTTGTTTGTTTGTTTGTTTGTTTGTTTTACAGCTGGGTAATTTGGAGTATAAGAAAAGGACTGTATTTTCAAACTATATTTACAATGTTCATCCTTTGACAAAGTTTAGCTTTTAATGGGAGCCAGGCATGTTCATTTTGAGGACAGAATTTAACCAGAGAGACCTGATTTTCTTGTCTTTACCATGTAATCATTTGTACTTGTACCTGTACCTGGGGGGAGGGATAGTTCAATGGTTTGAGCAATTGGCCTGGTAAACCCAGGGTTGTGAGTTTAATCCTTGAGGGGGCCATTTAGGGATCAGGGGCAAAAATCTGTCAGGAGATTGGTCCTGCTTTGAGCAGGGGGTTGGACTAGATGACCTTCCAATCCCAATATTCTATGATTCAAATAGAATGTAAAATGATACACCATTGATTTGTACTGTTCACACATTTTGCATAGGAGTAAATGACAGCACAAGGTACAAGTCAAGGAAGAACCATGGCCTAAGTGATTAGAAGAAAAGGCAATAGGGTAATCGCCAAAACCCATCATGAAGGAGTTGACTCACTCTCACTATAGGTGTTAAAAAAATAAAGAAAATAAAACGTTAGCAGGATTAGTTTAGAAGAAGATGCTACTCAGTGCAGTGAAGTGGCTGGGAAGAATCCAGGAATGTTTTCCAACTGCACCCTCTGTGAGAAAGCTAGTATCAAAGTTGCTACCATCATGTTTGTACAGGAGAACCAAAGGCGCGTAGAAAGGAAAGGAAGGCCCCTTGAATACTTTTTCAGTTTGAAATTCCTGGTTGTTTGTGTGAAGAAAATCTTTGTGTTTGATCACACTTTGTTTGTTTGTTCTCATGGTTTTCTTTATCACTGTGCGGGCATCTATAGCATTTAACAATGTGTGTTTTGTTTAGCTGTGGGAGAAGAAAAAGATATTCTCACCTTAATGAAAACGAGGCTATTAGCAATAATATTTTGATTCCAGTCGTATACCCAAGCGATTACTTGGTGTACATAACACAGATTTTCAAAGGGACAAATGGGAGTTAGGAACCCAACTGCCAAGTGTCCCTTTGAAAATCTGTGTTATGTGCACCAAGTAATCGTTTGGGTGTGCGACTCCCATTTGTTCCTTTGAAAAGTTACCCCCATGTGCCAATAAGCAATATTAAGAATCAGGGAGAATGTGGGCTCCAGGACCCAGACCACCAAAGCTGTTCAGGCACCTAACTCCCATTGACTTCAGGACTTGAATGTGCCTAAAGACGTTTGGTCTGGGAGCTCTTGAGCTACTGAATTGAGACCAATTCCCATTGAGATCAGCAGAAACTGGGGGCTCAGCATCTCCATAGGATTGTGACTAAACTCCTTAGTCACCAACACAATTAAACTGGTACTTAAGTCCTTTGAATTGAAGGGACTTAAGTACTTGCTTAACTTTTAACCACATGCTTGGTGTTTTATTGAATTGAGATGGCCTCAGGGACATATTTAAGTGCTTTGCTGAACTGTGACCTAAATGAATAGTTTTGTATAATTCTGTACCAAAGTTCTTTTCTGAAATTAAGGAGAAATCAACATTCCAATCCTTAAGTTATTTTGACCTAAAGAGATTGTCAAGTCCGTATATGCTATTATGCTTGAGTACAATCTAATTTATAGGTGGTAATAGCATGTGAAAGAATGATGGTTTTGACTGAAGATTTAATAGTTACATTAAAATGTGTTTGCTCTAATGCTCCCTCTCTGTGGTGATTTTTATAATCTATTAAGGCAATTCCATCCTCCATATGAGCTGGGAAGCCAAGGTCACATCTGATCACCTCTGATGTCATCCACACATCTGTGGAAGTTAGAGACATGGCATTTTTCGACAGACTCTTTTGTCCCAGTGTCCAGGACAAATGCTTAATCAATTATAGGATGACTTTTGTCACAAAACTCGGACGTTCTAACAGTGAAACTTCCTTATAGAATTTCTTGTGGTGCCACAGAAGTATTACCTGTCACAATGAGGACAATTCTGAGTCATCTCCATATGATGGTTTATTGCAGAGCTCTCTCAGTGCTTTAAACAATTGGAGGGGGAGAACTCACAACTCTAAAATTTGAGTTTACTGGCAGAGAGCAAGCTTGGCTCAGCTTTAGGATGGACTGGAGACTGAAAATGCTAGAATTCCATTCCTCTTCCCCCCCCCATTTCTTTATTTTTGTCACTTGGTACTAGGTAACCTACACCTTCAGTGCCTAAGTCACTTTTGAAAATGAGACCTAGTAAACAGCTAGGCTTTGCAAGGCTGATCAGAGCAATGCCTAAATACCCTAAAAAATCGGGCCTTAGTCTCTGTTCCTCAGTGCCCCATCTGTAAAATAGGGATAATACTGCTGTTCTCCCATCCTTCATCTCTCTTGCGATTGTAAATCCTGTGGCCCTAAGCACAAGTTGTCTGCTTCCATCTGTTGGAGAACAGGGGGGAAATATAGCTTCAGAGCTTCTTTTGCATATGCTTTCTACCCTTCTGTGGAAATTTTGTGAGTCACCATAACTGTACACAACTCAGAACTGGCTGAGTATTGGAACTGACCTGTGAGGACGAGAGGAAGGCTACTTTGTAGTAAGGATGAAGACCTCTTACACTGGCAATGTTAAAGTGCCGCCACGGCAGTGCTTTAATGTGGCTTGTGTAGTCATGGCAGAGTGTTGGGAGAGAGCTCTCCCAGAGCTCTGAATAAACCACTCCACGAGGGGTGTAGCTACCAGTGCTGGTGCACTGTCTACACTGGCACTTTACAGGGCTGAAACGTGCTGCGCTCAGGGGTGGTTTTTTTCACTGCAGCGCTGTAAAGTGTCAGTGTAGACAAACCCTTAATTAAAGCCTTAGGTGACAGCAGCAGAACTGAATGAACTCCAGTGAGGCCTCTTCTACAAGGTTGCTAAACAAAGCTGGAATCACTATAGCTGGATTAGATAGTGAAGACTCAGGCCACCCAAAAGGCTGAAGATAGGTCCTCAGGATTCTGGGACTGCATTACCCAATTACACCAAACTCTTGGTGGGTTTTAATGGATTAAGAAAGGGAAGTGATGTAAAGGAACATTTGCTTATTGGATTTTCACACTGGGGCAGGGGTGGAGGAGGCAGAACCACAGTAACAAACCCCTGCCAAATTTGCAGTGGGACAGTGTTTTCTTTATTATCTTTATAGATAGACTGTTGCTATATTTTCTTTTCCAGCAATAGTTTTCCTTGTTTCATAAAGACCCCGTGCTTATGAGTAGGGAAGCCTTGTCTATTCAGGTCACTTACAGAAGGTATTTAGTAATCCCAGAAATTCTCTGTGGTAGCCCAAGGTAGTGGTGTGTGCTAGTTTTTTAAGATGGACCCCTAGCTATTTGAACCTAGCCCTCACTGCTGCCAACAACACAGTGCAGCCTTCTGCCAGATGGGTAGGTATGGTGCCTAACACAACAGGGCCTGATCTCAGAAGGCTGTATTGTCTAGTGGATAAAGGACTGGCCTGAGAGTCAGACCTGCATTCTGTTCTCTGCTCTGCAACTACCTGCTTGGTGAGCAAGCAACTGCACCTCTCTGCCTCAGTTTCCCCATCTGTAAAATGGGGATATCTCCTTTGCAAAGTGCTTTCATATCTACTGATAAGTGCTATAAGAACTAGGTATTATGTAATTGTAAACTATAGTGGTTCTACCTTTTCACATATGAATACAACTCTTCTATTGTCTTGAGAGACAGGCCAGTCCTTGCTTACAGACAGCCCCCAAACCTGAAGCAAATACTCACCAGCAACCACACACCACACAACAAAAACACTAACCCAGGAACCTATCCTTGCAACAAAGCCCGTTGCCAACTCTGCCCACATATCTATTCAGGGGATACCATCATAGGACCTAATCACATCAGCCACGCTATCAGAGGCTCGTTCACCTGCACATCTACCAATGTGATATATGCCATCATCTGCCAGCAATGTCCCTCTGCCATGCACATTGGCCAAACCGGACAGTCTCTACGTAAAAGAATAAATGGACACAAATCAGACGTCAAGAATTATAACATTCAAAAACCAGTTAGAGAACACTTCAACCTCTCTGGACACTCAATTACAGACCTAAAAGTTGCAATGTTACAACAACAAAAACTTCAGAAACAGACTCCAACGAGAGCTTGCTGAATTGGAATTAATTTGCAAATTGGACACCATTAAATTAGGTTTGAATAAAGACTGGGAGTGGATGGGTCATTACACAAAGTAAAACTATTTCCCCATGCTTATCTCCCTCCCCCCTCAACACACACACACACACAGTTCCTTATATCTCCTTGTCAAGTGCTGGAAATGGGCCATTTTCATTATCACAAGCAGTTATTTTTCTCTCCTGCTGACAACAGCTCACCTTAACTGATCACTCTCCTTATAATGTGTATGGTAACACCCATTGTTTCATGTTCCCTGTGTATATACGTATCTTCCTTCTGTATTTTCCACTACATGCATCCGATGAAGTGAGCTGTAGCCCATGAAAGCTTATGTGACAATAAATTTGTTAGTCTCTAAGGTGCCACAAGTGCTCCTATTCTTTTTACTCTTCTGAGTGCTTACCAAATAAGCAGCTATGAGACTTTTCTCAGCATGATTTAAGACTAAACTGTTGTTGTTGTTACATGAGAAGAACTGCCAGTTTAGTAACTGAATAGTATGATTCTGCAGGACTCTGATGATACTGGTTGTATGAAGAATCAACTGGATATGCTTCTGGAAGCTACTACTGTAGAGGCTTTCTATCCATTAATATATTTAAGATGATTCTTTGTCTATACGAGAAGGTAAATTACAGCTATTACAACATGTTGCCACTGGGAAAATAAGAAAATAACTATTGCTTTCAAAAGGTGGCACTGTTGGAAAACTATATGGAGGGCGGGAAATAAAAACCACAACAAACTTTACCCGACCCTCCTTGCCTAATGCATTAAAATGTATGGTAAGCAGAAAATAAAAATGTAAATTTCCAAGCTCATACTTGGACAGTTTTAGTGAGGATTAAGATAAAATTTCAGGATGATAGTTAAGTCCCCGGTAAACTGCTAGCATTAAACATGAAGGTGGATGAGGTAATTTTTTGGGTGATATCTCTTATTTTTATTTTTTATCTAATATCTTGGGACCAACATTGAAATATTAGGGCAGGTGAAGCATGTTACTAGAATAAAAAACGTATAACAGTTTGTGTGGTAAATGGATCATCAGCTTTGGTATGTTGATGCAAAACAAAGTTTCATGCAGGTAGAGCCCCGATGCATATAGCACTGTTGCCATGTTCTTTATGTGCTGTACGCTTAATAGTTATGTCATGACATAGCTAGCTAGTACATGTAAGGGGAAAAGCTAATTAAGTATATGTTCTGATCAGATGGATGCATTTACTTGACTGCAATAATGCAGGGTTTCTTACTGATGTTAGTTTAATGTAATTAGACAGGTATAGGGACCTGATTCTGATCTCATTTGAAATGGATTTTGTGCCAGTGTAGCACCATCAGTTTAAACATAATCTTCATTTACACTGATGCAAGTGAGATAAGAATTGGCTCCCTTCTTCTTTCAATGGTCAGTGAAATGCTGTGTATATTTATGGCAGCATATAAATAAGATCGTTATAACAAATACAGGCAAGTCACTGATTATTATTTATTCTAGTTTATGGTGATAAGGACAGGATAAAATGGTTGCTAGTCAGATTTTGAATTGGTTTTCCTTTGTATAAGGAAGGGGTGACAGCAGATTAATGATGTTAGTACTGGATTTTACTCTCCTCCTGTCAAACTTTGAAAGTCACAAAAAGTACCTCATGCACATGACATCCTCTGACACACATAGCATCAAAGGAAAGGAAGAACCACATTCATTGTGAGGTGTTTTCTTCAGTGAACATTTAAGAGTATAATACAGTAGTACATTTGATACACAAAGATTTTTCTATATGTATAAAGAGAAGGAAAGATAGAATGGAATCTTACATGTAACTAATCTAAGTGCTTGTCAATACACAAGTTTGCACCAGTTATTGCTATACCAATATAGTTAAAGTGGTATAGTTCCCCTCTCTAATGTGTTAGAAAGATGCTTTCTCCTGGTACAGCTATTTCAATATGGAAAGGGAAATAAACTATACTGGTATCAGGCACTTTTATACTGATTTAACTCCCTACATTAGGGGTAGTACTAGTATAACTGTTGTGGTTTGAAAAAATCTCACACCTAAGCAAAATAGTTGTACCAGTAAAGAAACTTGTTTCTACACCAGGCCTGAGAGTGAAAATATACTTTGGCAAGTGTAAACTAGGCTCAGTAAAGAAGAATGACATTACAGAATGAGATCTAGAGTCTGATTCTGAACTCAAATCAATTTAACACTGGTACAACTCCATTGACTTCAGAGCCTTTGACTTAGGCTCCCACCCTGCAAAGCACTTAAGTGTGTGTGTGTGTGTGTGTGTGTGTGTGTGTGTGTGTGTGTGTGTGTGTGTGTGTGTGTGTGTGTGTGTGTGTGTGTGTGTGTGTGTGTGTGTGTGTGTGTGTGTGTGTGTGTGTGTGTGTGTGTGTGTGTTAAGGATGTGGGTGGTTTCAATGCACTATTTATATTACTCTGATACTTTGAGCAAAACACTTGAATGTGATTAAAATAATCAGCTGGGATCAAAATGATCTTGCATGGACAGAGATGGAGACGATAACCTAGTAAGTCTTTTCCACCTCTAACTTCTATGATTCTTTGCCCTGACAGCTATGGTCACTTCCATCTTTTGGAGGAAAATTTAAAGTTGAAGTTCTGACCAGTTCTGGCCACTTAAGATCCCAGGGCATTTTCCCCCAGCAGTAAGTTTTTGCTCTCATGTCCTAGCCAAATTCTAGATTGGATATATTCAATTCTGTTTACCTAAAATTCCTCCTGATATTGGATATTGTATTTAGCAATGTTTCTTGCTGGGTTTTTTTTTCTAAATTGATCTCAAGCTAGAATACATAGCAACAGGTGTTTAAAGTCTGACTGGCTGCAAGTATTCCAATTTTGTATTCTTGATCACCAGGGCAATATTTAAAATGGCTTCCTTGGGATTTTCTATTTCTGACTTAATTATCCTTAATCAAAACCCCTGTCAATTTGTATAAGCTCTGGGAAGGACACAGCCACAGCACAACTGAAGGCTCTGATGTCATTGACAAAGCTAGTTCCCAGAAAAACCGCAATTACAGAATGTATAATCCCTGATTTATTTCTCCCATGAAGAATTAGGAAATAACTAGACAGCCACTTTCACTTCTCCTGGATTATGAAATAGATGCAAGGACTCCCTTGCAGAGTGTGGTGTTGTACTGTAAAGAATAGATTGCTTTCTGGTATGCAGCTGATATGATCACAATGTAATGTTGGCTTATTGGAAATCCTGAACCAATACTCTTCACTAAGAATAGTTGGCTCCCTCTGAGCCATGGAAAACTACGTGTGTCCAACAGAGGAAAAAAGAATGACAAAGCCTGATACAAAGAAGTCTCCAATTAGATGAAGTTGACTTCTCTGGAGACACTCTGTTGGCGCAAATCTGACAGTAAGTGTCCTCATGGACTAACTATAGCTCTCTTTCCCAAACGGAGAAAGGATAAACAAACCACTTAGACTTTAATCTGTTTATAGAATTTGATATTTGCCTTACAAAATATCAAACGGTTGAAATTCTCTAGGGTCCTTCAGTCTAATTTCCTTTGAGAACAATGTGCTAGGACATTAGCAAGCTAAACTTCCATACAACTATTGTTAGAATAATAACTAGGGGCATGTATCTGGCCTCACTTACACTGGTTTTACATCTGCATATCCCCACTGGCCCTGATTCTCCCCTCTTGTATAGCCATCTTACACCTGTGAGTATGAAGTGCTACCCATTCAGTTTTTATGGTGTTTTATGCCCCTCCTGCAAAGGGGTGACTTCAGTTGTTACTCCTGCTTTACACTGATCTGAGAAGAATCCGGCCTCTTATGAAATACACTTTTACTAGGAGTAAAACTTTCTATTTTCAGACCATGCTGAATATTTCAATCATTTACCTCAATAAATCTTATTTACAATAGTTCTATCCTTTCCTAGCACCAAACTCTCTTCTGTTTCCTAAGCATAAAAAATAGGGTGAACTCCTCTTGGTTACACCAGATAAACCCAGAGTAACCACATTGAACTCAGAGGGATTACTCCAGATTTACATGCATACCTGACTGCAGCATTTTCTTTCTTTGATCTCTGAAAGAGCTAACCTCTGGTGAGGTGCACATTTGGTCCATACCATCAGCGTACTTCACTATGCCTATTGATATGTTGCTATGCTACAAATGCACTAGATGCTTACAGTATGCAAGTAGAAAGCTATCAGCTATTAATCCTATACAAAACTGATCATTAAAAAATCTAAAGAGGCCCCCAAAAAGCTTTAGACAGATGGATCACCTGCCTTTCCCCATTTAAGAAAAATAGTCTTTTTGGTTTTAGATGATAAAAAGCACTCCATGTTCCCCAAGCAATGTTAATAGCACAAGACTGTGTATAGTAGATTCAAATTTGCTTTCATAAGCCTTCCTACACAGTACATATTCCATGCACTTTAAGGAAGAAAACGTCACCATTTGACAAACATGATTCATCTCTTGTGAACACCACTGTGTTTATTATAAAAGGAAAAAAGTCCTCATGCACTTTCGCTCGTATTTAAAGCAATCTCTGATTATAAACAATGTGTAAGCAGCTGGTACCAGTGAGCTACCATTAGCTACTAACATTAGAGGGAGCACTTACTCCTCTGGAGGGACAATTACTCAAATGTATTAAGACAGATGAGTACTATTGTTTTAGAAGCTTATATTCTGTTTTTACAATGTTGCAGTACATTGCATTAGAGTATGTAATGAAAAACCATGCTTATGTTATGTTAACACATACTGGCATACTAATGTAGGTTAATTGGGTTACATTTGGCTATGTAATGATGGTGCCACAATATAAAGCAATCAATGTAGTCTGTGTGTGGCAATAAAAACAATGATTTGATAACTTATCCAGTTAGAAATCCTGGCCTTGAAACATGTAGGTGTTTCTACTGATCACACCACTGTGATAAAACACAACACCAAATATATTTCACTGTTTGTTACTGCTTCCTGGTTCTGCTGTTTCAGCAGAGAAAATCTTTATTCTCTTCTAAATGCAGCACCTGAGTCAAGGAAAATGTGCAGCGCCTTCTGGTTGTGGAAAAACAGCTTGCAGATGACAAACAAAGACACTTGGTTGATATTCATGAAAGACCCCATGGACTTAAAGTCATCAGGCCCTACAAAGTTGTTGTGACAGGGTTTCTTTAGCACGTTCTTGTTTAAATTATCACGTATTTGAGATGTTTTTAACTTGCTTTGCTGTGTGGAAATTTAAAAGGGATGTTTTTCCAGGCTGGAACAATAAATGTTGCTGTGCTGTTTTAAAAAAAAATAAAAAGAAAGTGTGAGACTTCCACCCAGGATAGCTAGACAAGAGTCTGGCAGCTCTCCTCATGTGGGCTAGTGTGGATGCTAATTGTGAGTTGGTTGGCTGTCACTCAGGAATTGCTTTCAGTCGAGTGATCCACTCTGAGCCATTGATTCAGAAAGACAAGACCAACCCAGCTTCCCCCAAAGCAGTGCGATTGGGGGCTGCCATTGCTTTACCGCAGGGACAGATAATACTCATTCTTCTCCAAGTCCAAGTACGTTGCATGACTTGGAAAGTCGTGTGGTCTTGTTAAACATTAGAGAATCTGTTCCCCACCCCTTCCGCCCAAAGCTGGGCCTTGGTAATGGCTACAGAAGGATTGTGGGTATCTTTCTGGAAGAGCCGTAACTGTGAACTGTCCCCATTCACTTACATTAGGGGTGGATGTATATTTTATTTCCTTGTAACAGAAGTACTAAGCACCAAATTCATAAAGAATTGTAGCTAAGTTATTTCAAAAAAACAGCCAGGATTATTGAAACATCCCAACAACAAACTCAACCGTGGCTTATAAAGGAGGAATGGTCCAGTGGTTAGGGTATGAGTGTAGATCTCAGGGCACCTGGATTCAGTTCTCTCTAGTGCATGTTACAACTACCCTGTGTGAGTTTGGACAAGTCAACCTCCGTGTCTCTGTTCCCTGTCTGTAAAATGGGGGAACAGTACATCACAGCACCCCTGTGAGGTTCCCTATTCCCTCACACCAGTGCAGACACTTATGCAAAGGCCTGGGAAGAGATCGAATTCTTTGTTGTTATACTTTTAACAGTGGGCCAGATTCTGCGTTCCACACAGCAGACGCAGAGTGGACTGCTGAAATCCTTGGTCTTTCTGCTCAAAGTTCTAACAGTGGTACCAGTTCAGCTATCCATCCACAAGAGACTAGATCTGAGTACGTGCTTAATACAGACCAGGCTTCAAAGAGCCACCATTGTTTCAACGTCTTTCACTGAAGACACTTCACACCATCTCAAATCAACCCCCAACTTCCTCTTGTGTGTGTACCCCCAAATAATTGTTTTACATAGGGGATTTTTCTTGTGCTTCTTGGAGGAATTTTGGATCAAGTTTAGGGAAACCCAACTTTAAATCGATGCCTTCTGACATGGAAAGGAACTTTCCTCCCCAAAGCTTGCTGCTCGCCTATTTGATTGTAATCTAGCAGCGTTTTGCTGTTAATGGGCCTCCGCGTGGGATGAATAAGGTCCCTTCGTGTCTTACACTCTGTCAGTTATGTCTCACTCATTTTTTCACTTTATTTTTTATTGCTTACTACTTTGTGCACTCCTGCGTTATAATCCTAGATGATGAAAGGTTTGAAGCCGTAAAACTTAGTTTAGACAAAGATTGACAGCCATGTTATCAGTCAAGAAAACAGTAACTTCTCTCTCCAGCTGCCAGGAAGAGCCACTGTTAAAATCCCTTTGTGTGTAATCAGCATGTCAGGCTGAATCCTGACTAGTTATGGGCCAACTTTAAAAGCACTGAGGCTTGGGTCAGATGCTTAGCCAAACCTCCCTGAACTACCCTTAACTTCCCGAGTCTTCAAAACTGGTCCATGACTGGCTAGGATGTAATTAACTTTTTCTTGCTTATGTCCCTTTATTGTGGTTTATCCTGGTATTTTTCAAGGAAGTGCCACGTGGAAAGCGTATAATGTCGTAGCAGAAAAATGAGTCCGCTTTGAACTTAAAATGGGCACATTTTCATTTTTCTTACAAATCTTCTGGGGGCCTGATCCCCATGGAAAGAGACGATGTCTCCTAGCATGTTAAGTCCCTTCCATGGAGCAGCTACAGGAAATCTGGCAAGATTGGATTCTCTGCTCCCAAAATCTGTGATAATCATGGGAAAGTAATTCAACCTGAGGCTGTATTGTCTACTACTGACTCATCCCTCATGCTGTAGAACTGTCCCCTATTGGGCAAGCAGGGGCAGCTGTGGTCATAGGATCCCTGGCGCCATGGATCTAATAGAGATGCTGTGATGTGTCTCATGGTACCCAGGCCTGTGAGTCGGCCTGGTAACGACCTGCCTCCAGCATGCAGAAATCTTGGCTATGGTGGCTGGGTGTCATCAGCTCCCTCACACCAGCCTCTCAGCCCCTCAAGGTCTAGCCTCTGGGCTATGCCAGCCCTGACTTTGCCTTGCTGGTTAACAATTGGTGCAGCCCAGCCCCCAAGTCCCTTTGAATTGTTCCCCTGTGGTATCCAGGCCCTGACACTGGCTAGTCACAGAAATCCCAGATCCTCTGCCCCCCAAGGTGCAGTATAGCCTGTTTTACCTAAAATCACCACTCCTGTATAGCACACAGTACTTGTAAGAAAACAAAATAAGGCTTATTTATGAAAGGCTAGACATTCCACTAGAAACGAGAGGAAAAAATGGTTGAAACAAATTGTTGTAGTGCAAAATAAAATCATAAAACACAAACCTAATAAGAAAGGTAACTATTAATAAAGGGTTTTATCTAATAAAGAAACTCCCCACCGTCCCTTCCCCAACATTCAGGTTGTTGCAAAGCTGGCTGGCTTCACAACAATCATGAACAACTGGACACTGAGAATTCCCCTGCTTCCCAGAGAAAGGATAGTGCTTTTTCCCCACCATTTGTGTGACACTGAAACAATCTTTTGTTTCTGTTTATGTAGAGAGGGGCAAACCCCTGTCTTGTTCTAATGTTCCTCTTTTACCTTCAGAGTTTTGATTGTTTGCAGTTGCCTCTGATGGTTTTCCATTGAAAGTTTTGGGGCTAAACAATTGAGCCTTGCATGGCATAACTGGCTAAGCAGGGCAGGGGGGACAACTCCATCCTGTTTGAATGGTTCATCACTGAGCCATGTTATCCCCTGCTGACTAACTTTTACCCTAAGTCCCTAAAACATACTTTCAGCATAAATAAATTAATTCCTTAAATATTACCCACACATACCTCTGACAATGATTATGAATCTTGCCAGGTTATGAGCTTTCTGCAGATACTTTGTAGGTTACTCTTTATGGATAAATATCCTGTGAGACATGTGTTTGGTGTAATGAGTTTGTCAGGTCTGAGATGAGTTCTTTTCAAAGAACAGGGAACCTTTTTGCCAAAGAGTCTCTGTCACAGATGCACTGCTCAGGAAGTTCAGTGGGAGAAAGAGCAGCGCAGCCCCCAGTGTAAGTAAGAATAAGCAGAGAGCTTCTCCGAGTTATGCTCTGGCTGCCTATGGCCCCCTATGATTTATGGCAGGGGTGGGCAAACTACGGCCTGGTGGCCACGTCCAGCCCTCCAGACATTTTAATCCGGCCCTTGAGCTCCCACTGGGGAGTGGGGTCTGGGGCTTGCCCCGCTCCAGTGTTCCAGCCAGGGAGTGGGGTCAGGGGTTTGCCCTGCTCTGCGCAGCTCCCAGAAGCAGTGGCATGTCTCCCCTCTGGCTCCTATGCATAGGGGCAACCAAGGGGCTCCATACACTGCCACGGCCTCAAGGACTGCCCCCGCAGCTGCCATTGGCCGGGAATTGCAGTGTGCAGAGCTGCCTGGTCATGCCTCCACTTAGGAGCTGGAGAGAGGACATGCCACTGCTTCTGGGAGCTGCTTGAGGTAAGCGCTGCCTGGAGCCTGCACCCCAAACCCTTCCTGCACCCCTGCCCTAGCTCTGATCCCCCTCCTGCCCTCCGAACCCCTTGATCCCAGTCTGAAGCACCCTCCTGCACCCCCAACCTCTCTGGTTATTCTCTGTCCCGTTCTCTCAATGTAGCCCCTGTGCTGATATCTAGGCGAGGCCAGTGCAGAATCATTGAGGCAACCCTGCCTGTACCAGGCAGGAGGAGTTCCCTAACATTGAGGTTATTTCCCAAGGGCTGTTTCATTCTGACCCTCTTATATTGCTGGAGAGGTATAAAGAGGCAGGAGTGGAGAACTAGCCCTCCTGCCTTTATTACATTTTTAAAAGCGGATAACAGTTTTTGGACCCCCTTCTCCTCTCCCTTACGTTGTTAAACCAATGGTATAACCCCCTTGACCTCTCTTTTACACCAATGTAAGAGAAATGAGAATGACCTTTTTCTATCTAAGTTCATAAACTATTTTCTGGGTCACCATAACTCTCAATTATACAGAGGTAATTATAGTGGTGGCACCCTACTGATCTGCTGAAATGTCAGATTAATCAGTCATATTTGCCATTTCCTAATATGTAAGAAGGCAGTGGAAATCCTAGTTGTGTGGTTTATTTACCAATGACTTAAATACATACCTGTGCATTATCCAACCGTTAAACCACGGTGATTAGTATCTTAGGGTATGTCTACACTGGCAGAGTTACAGCGCCACTCAGAGAACGCTGAAGGGAAATCGCTGTTGTGTGTTCACACTGTCAACTGCCTGTGCAATAGCGTGTTCGCACTTGCAGCAGTCTTCAGAGCGGTGCACTCTGGGCAGCTATCCAACAGAGCATCTCTTCCTCTTCTGCTGTTAAGAGTTGTGGGAAGGCGGAGGGGTCGCGGGGCATCCTGGGTCCTGTCCCAATGCCCCATGATGCATTGCTTCACATCCCTGTGCTTCCATCTACATTTGGCACCATCTTTCAATGGTTTGTGTACTGCATGCTCTGCTCTGCCTCTTCTGTCTGCAGAAATGGATCCCATGCTGTTGACCAATATGCTGCTCGCTCTCACTAAGACGTCATGAGTGACAGTGGAGCTATTCCTTAAACTACAAAGGCAAGAGCAGTTCAACATTGATCTCACAATGTGTACTAGCTACGACACGAGATTGCTTGTGGCGTTCATGGAGGTGCTGACCACAGTGGAACGCCGCATTTGGGCTCAAGAAACAAGAACTGAGTGCTGGGATCACATCGTCATGCATGTCTGGGATGACGAGTAGTGGCTGCAGAACGTTTGGATGAGGAAAGCCACATTCATGGGACTATGTGATGAGCTTGCCCCAGCCCTGTGGCACAAAGGCACAAGAATGAAAAGCACATGGCGATTGCACTGTGGAAGCTGGCTACTCCAGACTGCTACTGATTCGTCGCTAACCAGTTTGGAGTGAGGAAGTTGACCACTGGACTCGTGTTGATGGAAGTGTGGAGGGCCATTAATCACATCCTGCTCCGAAAGGCTGTGACTCTGGGCAGCGTGCGTGACATTGTGGATGGCTTTGCACAAATGGGCTTCCCTAACCGTGGGGTGGCGATAGATGGCATGCATATTCCAAGTCTGCTACCAGACCACCTAGCCACCGAGTACATTAATCGGAAGGGGTATTTCTCAATGGTTCTCCAGGCGCTTGTGGATCACCATGGGCATTTCACTGACATTAATGCAAGCTGGTCTGGAAAGGTGCATGATGCACGCATCTTTCAGAACACTGGCCTGTTCAGGAAGCTGCAAGCCAGGACTTTCTTCCCAGACCAGAAGATCACTGTAGGGGAAGTCAAAATGCCCATTGTGATACTGGGAGACCCTGCCTACCCTTTAATGCCATGGCTTTTGAAGCCGTACATGGGGCAATTTGACAGCAGCAAGGAGTAGTTCAACAACAGGCTGAGCAAGTGCAGAATGACTGTTGAGTGTGGTTTTGGCCATTTAAAGGCCCGCTGGCGCTGCCTATATGGGAGGCTGGACCGGGTCAATGACAATATTCCTGTGCTTATAGCAGTGTACTGTACGCTCCATAATATTTGTGAAGGGAAGGGTGAAAGCTTCACTCAGGGCTGGACCACTGAGGCTCAGCACCTGGAGGCTGAATTTGAACAGCCAGAGACCAGGGCTATTAGAGAGGCGTAGCGTGGAGCCTTAAGGATCAGGGATGCCTTGAAGCAGCAATTTAAACCTGAAAGCCACTAATATTGGTTGCTATGCTTGGGAGTGCTGTGCTTCTAATATGAGGAGGTGATTGTGATTGGTGCAGACGATGCACTACGAAGGTTTAAGAAAATTGCCTGTTGCTTTTCAGGGCTCTGTTTGCTTTCAATTAATAGAATAAAGTGCAGCAGGTACTGTACTTGAGCAGGGCTAAACTACAGAGGGACAGGTATTGAGTGCAGTGGATACTGGGAGTCTGCAGGGCTGGACAGTGACAGGGCAGGAGTGGAATGCAGCGTGTATAGCCAGGAGGTTGATAAGAGTGTGTGGGTGGTGTCTGGGGGACGAATGGGAAAGAGTTTTGCGACAGCAGCTGCAGGGGAGAGGGGTGCGGAGTTGCTTGGTTTGCAGTGCTAGTAGCACCTGGGGCGTGTCTGCTTGGTGCTCCATAACATTTAAGACCTGCTCCATGACTTCATTCTGGCGCGCCACATTCTCCTTTCGGTCCCTCTTCTTGCTGTCTCGCTACACCTTCAATTGTTTTTTGGCTGCGGAGTGCATGATGACCTCATGCATAAAGTCCTCTTTAGTTCTTCGTGGCCGCCTTCTAATTCTGCGCAGCCATTCAGCCAGCGATAACAAAGAGGGAGGCTGGGCTCCAAAGGTCATATCTGTGAAGCAGTATTGTTTGCAACACAGAGACCACTGATTCAGTGATTTCAAACACAGCCACTATTTACATACCTGTCACTAACTGGCTGACCCCAGGCAGGGCCGGCTTTAGGAAGTGCGGGGCTCGATTCGACTAGTTTCGACAGGGCCAGCAGGGATGATTCACCCGGTGGCACTCTGGGTCTTCGCTCTGGGTCTTCCGTGGCACTGAAGGACCTGCCACCAAAATGCCACCGAAGACCTGGAGCGAGTGAAGGACCCACCACTGGAGCACTGCCAGGTGAGTAAAAATTAAAAAGACGCCTAAGTTAGGCACTCTTCTTTAGGGCACGGGGCTCTCTTAGGCACAGGGCCTGATTCGGGGGAATTGGCCTAAAGCCGGCCCTGACTCCAGGAGAGCACACATGAGCCACAAGCCCCACAAAATGGTGAGTAACTGCAGGGGCAGGGGAAATCGGTGTTCTGGGACCATACTGTACACTGGGCATGTGGCTCTTGGAAAGAGCCAGCACTGTAGTGTGGGCCTTATAATCTCACTGCTGAGGGTGAGCAGGGAATCAATGGAGGGTCTTCTCCAAGACTGCGGCTTCTGCCCTGGCCCTCACGTGGCTTGCCTGTGTGCAGCAATGTTCTTCCCATCTCCTCCCCCCCACTCCCTGTGATGGCAGAGTGGTGCAGGAAAGTTACCCTTAATGGGGCAAGAAATGAAGCAACTCTGCCAAAGAACTTATGGCAGCGGATTGCCCAGTATCTCCATGAGAGTTTTCTGGAAATCTCTGAGGCAGATGCCTGTGACGTGAGGGAGTCAATCAACACCCTGTTCTGCCGCTCAGACTAGACACGTCATGGTATGCGCATCATACAGACACAAGCCTGCTTTCTGCAACTCTCCTGCCCCCAACATCTCCCTTCAGCGATTCCCAAAATCAAAGCCACTTATGAGGAGCCTCCTCTCCTGTTTGCACTTCGCCAAGCTCTGACGGTTGTGACTGGCTAGCCTCCTCTGGGGTAGAGAAGAGCTCCTGGCTGCATGCATCTCTGACCTCCAAGTCATCCTCTGCCTCTGGGTCCCCCTCCCCTTCCCCCGCCACATCCTCATCCATGATCTCCTCCTCCTGGCTTGGTCCACTCTCGACTGGCACATGAGCCACTGTAGTATCCACAGGGGCCTTTGCAGTGGAGGTGGGGTCGCCACCGAGTATTGAGTCCAGCTCTTTGTAGAATTGGCAGCTCGTGGGCACAGCACCGGAGCGGTGGTTTGCCTTCCATGTCTTGTGGTAGGCATTCGACAGCTCCTTCACTTTGACCCTGCACTGCAGTGTGTCCCAATCATGGCCCCTTTCTGTCATGCATCGTGAAATCTGTCCATAGGTATCATAATTCCTACGGCTGGAGCACAGCTGGGACTGGACAGCCTCCTCTCCCCAAAAGCTGATGAGATCCAGCAGCTCGGCATTGCTCCAAGCAGGGGATCGCCTGATGCGTGGAGCAGGCATGGTCCAGGGCCGGCTCCAGACCCCAGTGCGGCAAGCACGCGCGTGGGGCGGCCCTTTCCCGGGGGGGCGGCAGGCTGGGCCGGCGGACCTGCCGCAGTCATGCCTGCGGGAGGTCCACCGGAGCCCTGGGATGACCGGACCTGCCGCAGGCATGACTGCGGAGGGGGCGCTCGTCCCGCGGCTCGGCTGGACCTCCCGCAGGCGTGACTGCGGCAGCTCAAGCGGAGCCGCTGGACCTGCGAACCGTCCGCAGCTGCGGGGGTCCAGCCGAGCCGCGCAACCAGCGGACCCTCTGCAGTCATGCCCGCAGGAGGTCCGCTGCTCCCGCGGCTCCGGGGCGCCTCCCGCACATGACTGCTTGGGGCGGCCAAAAAGGTAGATCCGCCCCTGGCAGGGTCATCTGGAAAGATGCGCTGAGACCACTGCATGCATCACCAAGCAAACAGGAAGGAGACTTTCAAAATTCCCAAGGAACTTAAGGGGTGAGTCTCACAGTTGGTCACCTGAGGGCAGGGCAGTAGAGTTCAAAGTGATGACTAGAGAGGTGAGAACAGACATTGTGGGACACTTCCTGGAGGCCAATCACCACGCTGTAATAGACCAGGGTGTCTACACTGGCACCGCGACACTGTAGCCTCGAGGCAGAAATCTGTACGCCTCTCATTGGGGTGGGGTTTTTACAGCACTGCAACTGCATAGTTTCTGCACACTAGGTGGCTTGGCAGTGTGTACACCTCAGGAGTTACAAGACAGAAAGCTGCTTTACTGTGCAGAAACTTGCCAGTGTAGACAAGGCCGTAGTAACTGTTGTTACTGAAGTTATTTGCAAACATGTCACAGCATCCTTTACATGGTGTCAAGGTTTCACATGCTCTTTATTTTTGTTTGAAGTTCTTTTAAAGAAACAGAGTAGCAAAATGATGGCACATCAAAGAATGAATGTACCTTTGTACTGCCGTTCAGTTTGATTTATTTTTCCATCTAAAGCTGACATTTATTGTGATGTGATCAATTTGTACATGGTTTGTATTTAAACAAACCATACAAAAATAAACTATGTTAATAACCACCAAAAACATTTGTATATTATGCCAGGAAGTAGAAGTAGCATAAATACGTTTTATGATTTGATGGTAAACATAATTGCAAATAACAATTACTGTTTGAAGAGGTTTGTGATGAACTGAGATGATACAATTAAAATATCAGTTCTGAAGAAGTCCTTGAATTTATTCTCTTCTGACAAATAAATAAAAATCTGCTCCCCTGGTTCCACTCTGTATTTGTTTTAACATTTGGTAAGCTCTTTAATTATAAATATCTAATTCCTTATTCAACATTCAGATTTCTAAATGGAATAAATGATCTATTTACATGCATCAGTAGACCATCTGGTTCCATAGGAGAATTCAACAAAGAATCTATTAATTGTCATCCATGTTTATTCATCATTCTTAATTCATAATTCCTATAAATAATTTAATCATAGGATCTTTAGCAAATAAACAAGCTCCAGCTTCCATAGTTCATGTAAATACGCAGAAAAATAAAATACTCGTTTCATGGATACATTTACCACTATAATTTTTCAACAACTAGATAAGCTACATTTGTCCTGTGTTTAATGACAGAGTGATTACAACCACCACCCAGCACAGAAGATGGAGAGGCCAACAATAAAAGGGTTAGCTAGTTATACTTATGGAAGACATGTAGAGTCCATAAAAGTACTGAATATTTAACTTTACTGGATGACTTTAAGCATTTCTCCCTCAATATGCATTATTATATGAATTTGATGTTTCGATAGGTAATTAAAGGTGTGTGCGCGTACCAGGTGCCTCCCCAAAAGAGAAGTTTGCAAGATAATATCAGACATGACATAAGGGGATAATGACATTGTGAAATGGTGCAGAAAGGACAACAGGAAGATAAGCTATGGCTCAATGAGGGTTATTGCATAGCCTGAAGGAGCATTTTTTTAGAGTAAACAGATGCCTTTACTAATTTATATAGTTATCTAACTTCATATAGGCATCATGCAAAGATAGGTCTTACGGAGTGATTTGAATGAAGAGAGGGTAATGCCCTTGTGAATCAGCTCAGGAAGATCATAGCATGCATAGGGAGTAGCGTAGAAGAAAGCACAAAGATGGTTGTGGGAGAAGCATGCAACTGACATATCAAGGCTGGAATTAGTGGTGGATTAGAGGGGGGAGTGGGGTGACATCTCAGCATGGAGGGTAGAGTTATGGAGGAAGTTGGAGGTGAAGACAAGATGGCGATAAGTTTGAACTTGAGGTGCTGCAGCAGGAGCAGGCACTGGAGTGATTCAGAGTGATGTGTCTGGTCCAACCAATGAGCACAAATATTATTTTAGCCGGTGCATTCTGAATGGGCTGAAGGAAGCAATGTCAGTGTCTGAGCCAGGCAGTGGGAAGTTACACTAATCAAGATAATGATAGTGGTGAAAGAGCTTTGGAGGAAAGATGAAGAGCTCAGTTTTGACCATATGAAGTTTGAGGCTAACTTTGAAATTTCCAGGAGGGAATGACATGAGCTATGGGATTAGATGGAAGGATATAGGTCAGGAGTTTAGTTGAAGACTTGAGTTTTCAACAAAGTAATAGTAGCTGACACCATATAAGTGGAGGAGATGAGCACAAGAGAGGCTGTTTCATGAAAGGTACAGGATGACAAGAAGTTAAGGACTTTCATGACTGAGTGTGTCAAACACTGCAGAGAGATCAAGGAATTTTGAGCATGGGACAGAGGTCTTGTGATTGGGTTAGGACGAGATTGTTAGAAACTTTGCTAATAGTAGTGGCTTCAGTGGAATGGAGAGGGCAGAAGTTTGATGATGGGTGGACCAAAGATGGAATTGGGAAGCAGCTAGGTGGCCACATGAGTGAGACCACAGCCTATCATGCTGATCAATATTTCCTGTCTCATTGTTTCCTTTAACTCCCCCATCGGTCTGTGTTTATCCATCTGTCTTTTCTTACACTTTGACTATAAGCTCTTTGGGGGCAGGGAGTGTCTCCTTGTTCTGTGTTTGTACAGCACCTAATACAATGGGGTCCTGGTCCATGACTGGGGCTTCTAGGAGCTATGATAACATAAATAACAATACATGATGGAGAAGAGTTGGATAGAGAATTCTTCAAAGAAGGAGGAGTGGGAGGGAGTGAAGGGAGAGAGGCCTGAAGTGGCAGGAGTTGGCGAGGAGAAGCACAATACATACTCGATTGTTCTTTGAGGGTGGTTTCACATGTGCGTGCCTGAAAAGGAGACCACCACCACCCTCACAGAAAGCGGCTACATATACAGTATCTGTGGGATATGCAACTCTCTGAGAGTACAAGACAATGGAGGAAGTGGGAGATGAAAAGTATGTGAATAGTTGTGATCATCTTAGTGAAAACTTGAGGACGCCAGAAACAGTATTTGTGTATCTCTGAATCCAGCAGCCCTGGGTCAGAGGTGATATTTTTAGCTCCTCGCCACACACTGTGTATCACTTGCGCTGGTGCTTTCAGTGTGAGTACCTTCAGGCTGGAAAATGTGATTCACTGGAGCGATGATGTAATTTCCAGAGTGATCTTCTCTCGCTGCTTATCTTCTGTAAAAATAGACTTTGACATGTCAGCAGGTGAAAAGGTTGGACACCCACTGCCAGTTATGGGTGATAAGTGTCTTATTACTTTCACATCTCTGATTTTTAACAATATGTCCATTACCTGAGATACTATAGTCATTACATTTTCAGGGACAGAGTTCTTTAAAGTATGGGGAGCTTCAGATCCAGCATTAGATTGCACAAATGTGTCTAATCTTCATGAATGATGCATGCACGTCCCTTGGAACTGATACAGCTATCTTAATAACATACCAGTCATTTCCCTCAAGTTCTTCCAGCATGCTGTTATCTTTCTAAATTCACAACTAATAGTATGGCAACCCAATGTCTCCTTGTGAAGTGTTGTCTAGTTGGCAAGTAAGCTCATCTCTAGCTCAGAAGACAGATGGGAATTGGTAATAGGCTATAATCTTTCACCTCTAATTCACCAATTCAAATTTAGCCCAGCTCAGAAGTGACTGAAAATTGTTCCTACTTGATGATGATTTGAAGTAGTCTATGTGAAAATAGAGGCAGTATTGCCTAGTAAGATAAAGCACTGAACTGGAACCCAGGGGTCCTCTCTGGGCCTCGCTTTCCCCCTCTAAAGTGAGGGTAAGGATACCAATCTCCTTTTGTGGAGAACATTGAGATCAGCTGATGAAAAGGACTATCTATGAAGAAGGTACTATCAGACTGGGATTTTAAAAAGAGCTTTAGAGAATTAAGCACCCAAATCCCTTTGAATTTAACAATCACAAAATCTTCCACTAGTGCAGAATAAGAGTGACCAATTGGGGAGCGGGTGCAAAATAGCTATGTCAAACTATCTGTTCCGTACTATTTCCCCATGTGGGTAAGCAAGAGATAATTACTTCATAAGATAACAGATTTTTAGTCTGCAAGTATCTAATATTTCTGAGGTTCATGGGTTCTAAGAAATCCAAGGCTACCTACATGCAGAATCTCAGGTGCCATCTAAACCATATACATGTGTTATCAGGGATACTATCTAGGACCTGACCTTCACCTGCAAATCACCAGATATAAATGAGGATGAACTTTAGCTGGCATTAGCTGTTGGGCTTTTATTTTCTGTAGGCATTGATACTAGTTGGTTACAAGTGTGGCACAATAAAAGCGAACAACAAACTGCTGTGCACATTCCATCAATCATTATAATGCCCTGCTGCAGAATTTACCAGCTGCCCTGCATGTTAGTCTGACAGCTCAGAGTGGTGCTGTAGACGGGCCCAAGACACAGAATTTAGGTCTGGATTTGTATTTTCAATGCCTCAAAGATGGGATGTTCAACCTGAGTTTTGATTAGGCCTATGTATAAAGCTAGGAATCATCTGCAACATTCAAATCTGGTTCTTAATTCAGGTTTCAAATGCCACTAAAATTCAGAGTTAATCAGATCTGGGGCCCCATCTTCACAAGTGGACAAACTGATGTTTGTAATGTTGTTTTATGGAAGTCACCCCTGTCGACTGTATGCAAATCAGACTAATAGCACATATTGCCGAGGTACATTAAATTTGGACTTTTGGGGCTAGATTAAAGGTTTGTAGCACAGTAGGACTCTGGATGCTACCACAATACAATTAATAATAATAACAACACAGCATATGGCTGCTGATCATTCCATCCTTACAGAAGGAGGTAGAAACAAGTATTGGGACAACAAAGGCATTTTTAAAAAATTTCTTGAGGGATCATTTTTACTTGGAATCCAGCAGAGGCTATTGTTTGTTTTACACTATGGGCCGGTAGTGGGGCAGCTGGCCCACTTTGGCATGGAAGCAGTTAAAGCAAGCCAGAGAGGCTGCACAGAATCCCAGCCAATCCTGGAAGGGCTTATTGGGAGCCAATCAAGTGGCTGCTTGAAAGCAGCCAATCAGGGCCAGGCTGGGCCCTATAAGAGGGCTACAGGGCAGGGAGGACCCCAGTCTCTCCCGTCCCTGGAGGGCAAAGGGAGAAGAACTGGTTCTTAGATAAAGAAGCACCTAAGACAGAGCAGGGCTGGGTAGGATTAGCAGAGGCTGGGAGAGCTCTAGGCTGATGACTGCCAGATTGAGGCCCTGACATAGGGGCAGAGAAGGTGCTGGGGGTATGGGGAAGTGGCCCAAGGAAGCAGGCAGTAGAGGAGAGTTGGAGTAGGGCAATAAGTGGCTGCCACTAGTGATGAGAGGGGCTAAGCCAGGCTGCAGTTTGCCCTTGGAAGAAGGAGCTAGACTGAGGTGAGTGATAGAACTAGAAGCTGCCGGTCCCCCCCGGAAGAGGGCGGGAGAGCCAGTGGAGAGGGTATAGCTGGAGGGCAGGGTCCAGAAGTGGATGCCACAGTCTGGGAGTGATGGGGGTCTGATGGTGAGGACAGTGGAAACTGAGAAAGTGACGGAGGGCAAGACACCACTAGTGAAGGCGTGCTGCTGAAAGAGCTAATTCCCTAACTAACCACCAGGAGGCACCGCTGTGGTGAGTCCGGCGCTGTTATAGGACCAAATTTTCAAAGCAGAGTATTTTGGAAACACTTTCAGAAACATACATGGATCTACAAGATCTTATGCACTTGTTCATGGGTACATGAAGATGCAAACAGATATTTGAATGTTTTGTTTCTTTTGCGCATGCAAATGCATGTTTGCTCATACCAAAGATGTTATATATCCTTTTGTGAGTACACCTGTTTCACCCTGCTTTGAATAAGTTGTCCTTGTGCAATTTATTAACACTTCAAGTATTCCAGAGATCTCAAAATATAATAAGACACCTGTGTGTCAAGTGTCAGTGGAGTAGAATGGCAAATTCCATTGCAATGTACAATACCAACATGGGTGTTCTAAGATGGGGTATTTGTTTTCTCTTTTAATATCTTAGACTATCAAATTCCACAACCGACTTTAAGCTCTGTTTGACAACAATGGAGCTGAGGCATTATGACAGGAAGAGAAACTAGGAGCTAAATCCTTAACTGGTGTAAATCAGCAGAACTCCATTGACTGCAACAGAGGTTCACCAGCTGATGTCCAGGGTTAAGGCATAAGCTCAGCACAACTTGTACATGTGTAATATTTACACTGGTACATTAGGTGTAATGTGTCCGATTTAAGAGGTGTAGATATGGCTTCAATAGTAGCTGCATTAGGGAATATAGATTCCCATGGGACGGCGTGTGTGTGTGTGTGTGTGACATGCTCTTTCATGCCTTGTATGCATGATTAAAATATTCTGCCATTCCCACTCCTCCCTAGCCCCTCTACCAAGAATTTGTGGGAAGCGCTTCTAGCTCTCATTAAAAGCGCTCACTGTGTGAAAGCCATGATTTTTTTTCTTTTCTGTGCCTTAAGGAAAAGATGCTATTGCTGTGTGAGAGACATTAGGCTTTGATGAAACCTGGAGCAGGGTTTATAGCCCACAAGAAGGTTCATGCAGCTCCCTGAGACAAGTATGCACACGTTTGCAATTACTGTTCATCCATAAGTTTGCTGTAGTCTAACTCCATGTCTCCTGAGTGGTACCTATAAACTACTGTGCAACAGCCTCATTCATGTGTCAAATGAGGAATCAATGCAATCAGACCACAAAAGTACATATTCTGTATAGATCAGGCCATAAGATATTAACAGCTGAAATGTTACCGTATATTTCGTCACAGCTAACAGAAGTAATGGAAAATATTGATTTCAAATGCTACTGCTAAAAAAAGGGAGCATATTTTTAAAACCTTCTCTCTCTTTCTCCTCTTATTTGTGCTAGGGGAGATAAAATGCCAATCAAAAACTTTGCAAAGATGTGTGTAATAACTGCCGTAACATTAATGTTTCCCCTCTTGGGCTAGCTAGACGAAGAAAACTGAGGCACCTCAATATTGTACAAAGCTCTTATGACTACATATAAAAGAAAAATAGGCAATACCAGTGTGGTGCCAAATACTGATGGAAAAGATACGTAGTTGATGTTGGCAGCAGAGGAACAAATGTAAAACAGAAATTACACTGCTCCAGGATGGTGGGTGTTGCTTAGTGATTGCTTTATTCAGTGAAGCTTTTCTAGAGGAACATCTGCTTTATTATGTTGTATCACAGTAAATAGCATTAATACTTTACACAGGTGCTATACATGAATGATTGTTTTTAGCATTGTTTATATTATTCCCTCTGTTAATATGGGTAACAGAAATATGTGCCAATAGTCTGCAAAGTGTCCAGTATACTTTCTTAAAAGCCAAGCAAATGAAGCATTAATAGCAACCTGCCTCTTATTCGTAGTTGCACTGCTGATGTCCTGTGAAGCAAAATTACTATCCTTTCAGTGTGTGTGCATAGGGCTGGTTGGAAAAACTTGGACAGGAGAGGTTTTTTTCATTGGAAAATTCAGTTCCATCAAAATAGAAACGCTTCACAACATCACATCAATTTTGCAAAATTTCATTTGTGATGGGGAGGGGCGAAGGAAGTTCTGGCAGTGATAGACCCATTTTGACATTTTTGGAACAAATTATAAAATTTCATTGAAAGAAAAAATGAAATGTTTTGAATGTATTGTGTGTTACATTATATAACATTCTGAAGTTTGGGTTGAGGTTAAGATCCAATTCCATATTGTCCAATGTGCAGAACTGCATTTCTATAGAATATCCTTTCCTGGCACATCTACGTTCAGCCTTGCGCAACTGACTTTTTTGCATCCTCCATGCATGACTCTTGTTTGTACATTTGTCACTAAAAGAGTGGTACCAAAATCTCATGAGCTCTTTTCACAAATGTTTGGTTTTATCTGGACCAGAATTGGAAAACAGGCCTGGTTTTGAATATAACATGGAACTAAAACAAGAGGGAGAAGATGGGTTCCAATATGAGAATTCATACCCAAATCTGTATATATGCACCTTGGAATTCAAATGAGGGACTGGTTAAGACTTGTATTTGGTTATATTGCTTCTAAGCATCTTGGTTTTATTAAGGATGAATGAACCCGTTTGGATAGTCGAAGGAAAGGCTCCAACCTTTACTCAATCTGGAACTCTTTTGGAATATGAAACTCTCTCATGTTCTTTCCACTCTACCTCATCTTTTAGTTCTCTTACATCCCTACACTTCTCAGTTCCAGCCCAGATCAAAGGCAGATTTAACGTTCCCATGATATTTTTGGCAGAAGCAGGAAATACTCAAGATATAACGAGATAGTCCTGTGAGATTTCCAGTCCAACATGCAGAATGAAGAGAGATGGATAACCTGAAGATTGAAATAAGCACCCAAATATTTGAATATTTTTACCAAATGAAAATTGCAAGTGGGTTTATTTCCCCCACTACTGGTTTCACTTCATTCACACTAAAAATAAATGTTGCACTGACTAGAGTTTGGCAAGGATGTCTGCTTAGTTTGTATATACAAACTATGGTATGGGGCTTATATGTAAGGATGGTCATGTTAGCAGGTGCTGTTCATGACTCCTGTCTGGTACTCATGAAGACCAGTGAAACAAAACATCTTTCTAATCTGGATTTGTTTGATTCAATCTGATGCCTAAAACAAGCCCCCTATAGAAGCCTGGATATTACTCATCATAGTTTGTTTGTGTTGGCCCCATCAGTTAATACTTCCTTCAAGAACACATTTAAAAACACTGTGAATGGGTCCCCACCTATTCCCCATTACAACCAAGATCATAATCTGAAAATGTGCCTGACCCACTCCAGCACAGCTTTCAGATTAATGAATGCACATATCTACGCTTATAGCAACATGGAACATTACGGATTCTCACCTCCCCAGAGGAAGAACAAAGCATGTGTGCGTTTGTTAACAGAGTCAAATATATCAATGTTTTCAAGTGATTAGAGAAGGATACAATGTATGCTGTTGCATCTGTGACTCATGTTTAGTCTGTACTAACCAACTCCCTTTGGTGAATAAATTAAACAGATCTTGTTTTTCAGCATTTACATGTCCATCAGATGTGAGGGTTTTTTTAATCTGTTCAGTTATTAAATTAAAATTTACCATGATGCACTTAGAGCACTAACTTCAAACGTATATAAACTGAAACCTTTAAAAAGAGATTTGTATTAAAAATATCTAATAAAATAGTGATGAACATATTCTAGTCTGCTCATATAAAAGGAAGACAAATTATTATTTGGCTTTTGTGAGCCAATAGTATTAAGATTTAAAGTAACATAAATGCTGGAGTCTTAGGGCAGTTTAATAAATAAAGAGTAACATTCGCGTTGAAGGAAAGGAGCTTATTGGCCGAAAAGTGTTATTTCAGGTTATATTTTTGAAGTGGCCTAATTTAATCTCTCAGTTTACACCTACGGCTTTTTGCACATTCAGATATCTGCAGAACTCAGGGTTTTGGCTCATAGACATACGGATAATTGGACAACACCATGTAATATTATTGATACACATCTGAGGCCTTATTTTGCAGCACATAGTCCCATGGATTTCAAATTTGACTTCTGAGGTCTGGCACACAGGGGTGCTATTAAGAGATTGAATTCTTATTTCCTGGCCCTACTTTCATGACAGGGCTTCAAAGGTTAATACCCTACCATATTACCGGGGGCGCTGGGAGGAGGGTTAAATGCACTCTTTTGGCTATTGTTACATAGCCTCTACAGAACATGTTTGAAAATGTCCCTTTTTGTGATTTAGGGAGGGTGTATCAGACTGTAGTTCTGGGGCCAATTTCTGTGCTAAGTTGAGGAACACCTTGTACGCTATCATTAACTTCAAAGAGGTGGTATAAGTTGCAAGTGAATGAAGAATTTTGGCTTCCTTGATTCAATTCTGCCCCGGCTACTCACCAACGAGGCAACTTTGGGCAAGTCCCCTTATATCTCTGTGCCTTTTCCATATGCATCAAGAAATAGTGAGAACTACCTTACAAGGATACTCTGGGGCTTAATTAGTTGATATCTGTAAAGTGCTTTGAGATCCTTTGATGCTAGCCTCTATCAAAGGGGGAAGTGTTTTAGTAATAGCAACATTTATTAAAACCATTTAATTCTCAAATGCACACAGTTTGTTTTTAAAACTTAATTAGGGTGTTCTTACCCAAATCTGAGCAGCCTACATATTGCAACTCTATTGTTGTTTTGGTGTGTTAGATACATTGTGTCCTGCATACATCCTGAGAGCTAGGACTTCCCACTGTTAAGCTTGCGAAATTGTCCCCTTCTCAGACTATTGTATAGACAGCCCTGGGAGGGCAGGTGCAAGTCTGTGTAACATTTGCAATGTGTTCTTGCAAGCTGCAGGCTTCCTTTTGAAGTTTTAACAAACACTGGACAAAGCAGATCGCTGCCCATCATCCAGTCCCACTTTTGATTGGTTTCTTGACAAGCAGCTTGTAGCTTGCTCCTCGACAGAATGTTCTGCTGGAATGTAGATGAATGCACTAAACATCTGTTCAGGGCGTTTTCACTCCAACAGAAACAGGACCTTGTATGGGGGAGGACCCAACAAGACTGAAGTGTAACTGACATGGCTCAGTGTAAGGCATTTGTGGAGACACCCTGGGCCATGTGTATGGAAAGAATACATCAGAAATAAGTGTCTAATTGCTGAGCAGTGTTCTTTTCTCGTGGCCTGTTTAAGAGGAAGGTGGGAAATGGACTGTGGTCTAAGTACTGAGTAGTTTAGCTTCCTGTAATATTGCCTGTTGCATTCAGATTGAGTCATTCCAATATCATGTGGGTGTTTATTCGCGACATCATCTCTGGAAAGTTCTCTTCCCGTACAGGCCTGGAATATTTTAACTGAAAATATTCTCGTTGCAAATAGTTTAAGGTAACACTTAAATACTCTGTTAAAGCAGATTCTCTTTGTGCAATTCTAGATCCAAGAATAATATTTTTAAAGTCTTATAAACATATTCTGAAAGCCATGTAAACAGGTTTTTTTACAGCTTTGTTGTATAGGTTAGAATTGTGATCCTATGGAACTCCACATTCTGCCTTATCTTTACATGTGGTTCTTTCCAGTCCAAGTACAGCCTTTCATTACATTACAGCAGGCTGCTTCAAATATCTCCTCCAAGATTATGACAATCCAGAGACTTCAGATAATACACTTGCATATTATTATAAACTGTGTTTTGAAATGTGCCATAACACAGAGGAAAGGAGCCAGAATTTGCATTAGTTTCACTGCTTTTACTATACCTTGGAAGAACTGGTTTCTGATGAATGAGTGGCATTTGATTAGTGCAGACTGAAGCTTTTTCAACAGGATTTTTTAAAATATAACAACATGCAGCCTTGAGTCCACAGTAAGGAGGATGAAAGGTCACCCAAAGGAAGGAGCTTGATGTCATACCCTTCAAAGGAGCAGGGTTTTAGCTCTACTGTACACTTTTGTTGGCAGCATGCCAAAGACCGAATGCCTCTGTGTATTTATTATTAGTGATTCATGTGGCTGTAGCACCTAAAGACCCCATCTGAGATAGGAACCCAGTTGCACCAGGCACTGTACAAACACATGGGAAAAGACAGACCCTTATACATGATGTGTCTGTTTAGGCGCTAAAAGATGAGAGGATAAACAGATGGGTGACGTGACTTGCCTATGGTCATGCAGCCGGCCAGGGGCAAGGCTGGGACTAGCACCCAGGACTCCTGATTCCCAGTGCAGCATCCGATTTAGAGATTGAAACACCTTCAGCTAGGACGTGACATATTTGCCCAGTAGATAACTAGAGGGCTTCAGTCTCCCGTTTCTCAGTCTAACACCTTCCATGCTCAATTTAAATTAACTTTTAGAAAAATAATAAACTTAATGGCCTAGTTAATTAATGCAGTGGAAAGCCTATAGAAGTCCTTCTGCCATCTACATTAATACCAAGTGACTTCATTATGATTAATGTTGTTAAAATAAATGTCACAAGAATGAATAATGGTTCAGTCATTATTTTAAAGTATTGTCACTAGATCTATAAAAGCTAATGAGTCAATTCAAAAAAAGCAATTCCACATGTGCGTGTATTAAAACCTGTGGAGAATCCAAACTACTCTGCAGAAAAATAGCCTGGAAGGGAACATAAAAAGATGTTTGATTGTGACTACTGTCTAGATGTGAGAGGATCCGTAGGAAGGATGCTTAATTACCCGGCTCTGAGAATTCAGAAAGTTCAGTAATAAAGGAACTTGGATTGAGACACTGGTTGGCCTGGGGAACTTCTTTCCAGCCTCAAAGAATGTGTGACTTGTCAATGCTGATTTACACCAACTGCTCTGGCCCTGCTCTGTAGATTTGATAAACCCAGTTTTTACACAGTGCTGCCTGGATAACTTTCTGTGAATTCTGACCAGTGTATTTTATAACACTTCCTGACACCCATCTTCAGACACTTAAAGCCAATGACCTGCAATCTTTGTATAGTCAGAACAGAGTTACTGAAAGATGCCAGACGAGTAGCGCGAAACATTGAAATGCTCGTTATCCACAAAACAGACATGACCAGGTCAGCAGCAATGCAAATTTCCTCCACATTGTACTGTACAAATTTCATAGCTTCATGGATTTTAAGGTCAGAAGAAACCATTAGATCAAGAATCACATCCTGAATAAAATATGTCACACAGAATTTCACCTAATTACGCCTGCGTTGAGCCCAGTAACTTGTATGATTAAAGCATGCTCCTTAGCTCTGACCTTGATGCTCCAACCTATTTGGGGTTAGATCATGACATTATCATCTGGCCCCACGCGAGGGGTAGGGGTTGCTTTGCTGCCCCTGGAGCTGCCTGAGAAATTGTGACTCATCCTGTACTCCCCATTGCTTTGAGAAGGGAATAGACTGTCTAGGGTTGGTGGACAAAATGACTTGGTCCCTGCCACTTCTCTTTTCTCAGATTCCAAGGTTGCTTTTGAATGCTGGGCTGTTTATTTGTTGTAAGGTTACTCATTAATTATTTTACTTATAAGATCTTTAATTTTTGCATATTAATTTGTTGACTGCGGGATTCTCATGTAATGTAATGGCTGTTATACCTCTCTGACAGTAAAAAGGAGCTTTGAAGTGGATGTAAAATTATAAGGCCCTATTGCACTGCTAGAGTGGGGTGAAGTTAATTTACTGTAACAGGCTTTATATTTTTATAAAGGGCTAGATAAATGTTAGTGGTAGTATTACTATTATTCCTTGGTTTATCTCGAACGTTGTGTATCATAGTACTTGCAGAATTACAGCCAACAGGTATGTTAGGATCACCTTCCCCACCACTAAAATTCAGCCATTTCTAATATAGGATGCAGCAATCAATATCACAGTACCAGCAAAAGTGCACAACAGTTATATAGAACAGGGAATTTATACTTTATTCACTGACAGCAACGGGAAGGCAGAATGCAATTGCACAAATTGAAAGTTTGCTAGGTCACGGGAGTTAATGTGGGATCATTAATGACCACAAAGGTCAGGGTCTTGTTTTTTATGTTACATTTCAAAGCTGGCATCTATCCAGTTCTTGTCTTAACTCTTTGGGAGCTGCATTGATGTTTGTTTTCTTTCCAGTGGGGGAGGGTGGGAGATAGCTCAATTAAACACTTGTTTGGAAATAAATTCCATATCTGTCTAATTAATAAATTTCAGGGACTTTGCAAAATTGATTTCAGACAAAAAAAAATGAGGAAGTGGTCTTACACGCCTCCTCAGTGTCCTTTTAACCGAGTCCCTTTATCTGGCAGAAAGGTTATACTAACCTATCACCAGCTTTCCAGGTGATACTGTGCAAGGGAGCAGGGTCTCAGAGCCCGAGCAGACTGTCTACACTTCTATTTTTAGCCCTGAAACCTGAGCCCAAGTCAATCAATCTGGGCTCTGAGACTCAGTGTTGCAGGTTTTTCTTTGCAGTGTAGACATACCCTCAATCTCTGGTCTGGAGGGAGGAGGACACAAGTTCCTGTCCCAAGAAAGGTGACTGCTAGAGGCAGCAAGGTTCCCCCTGGAGCCAAGTTAGTCCCCATTCTTGCCCGCCACTTATTTCCCTTTTAGTGGGGCTCATGTGAGTACAGCTGTAATTTGCAATAGAATGGGAAGTTGACTTAATCCAGAGAGGAGCTCACTAGAGAAAGCATTTCATTCCGACTCTGCCACTCCTCCCTGGACTGGCCCACCCATATCCACGGAGTGAAGTCTTGGCTCCATTGAAGTCAATGGGAACTTTTCCATTTAATTAAATGGCACCAGGATTTCACCATGGAGTCCAATCATGCTGAATTGAGAAACGCACACTACGTCAGAGGCAGTGGTGAAGTATGCTACATTAACTTCTCTTCTTCCTTACTCTGCTGAGGGGCCTATATTCTGGTAGAGTTCCCAGCTCCATAAAAATCACATATTCATTGTACATACACAAAAAAACCCTCTTTTTGTCCTGGGGGTTCAATTGGATTGGCAAAAACAGCCATTAAAATATTTTTTACGGAGCCCCAGGCTTGGTTGCTTTTAGGTCTTCTTTCCCATAGCCCCATATATCCCACACGCTCCTCCCCGAGACTACCTCCATCTTGCTTCTGTTCAGAGTGGGTTCTAGTGAGCTGCACCTGCCTCACCAAGTCATCAGTAACTGACTTGCAGTTCCCAGCAGGATTCCACCACCACCTAACAGAGTGGTGCAGCATCCTGGCACCGTGTCGCAGGTCCTGCTTTCCTCCCTCGTGTCTGCCTTTTTTTGTGTGCTCTAACTTATCAAAGAGCTGCTCTTGCTTATAGTCCATCACCTTGACCCTCCCATGTTGAGCGAACAGAAGGGAGTAGTCACTGGAAGCCTGTTTATGAAAACAGATAATGCAGCAGCATCTCCTTTAGTGCAGAGCCGAGGTGATGCTGTCTTTAAAATATGCAATAAAGGACAAATGGAATATGAGGTTCTGATCAATATTTTATTTTGAGTGTTGTCAAATAATGCAATAAAGTTTAAGAGGAGCACCTGACTACGGAGTGAAAATCACTAGAGGTGTAGAAAATGTAATAAGGGTTTAAAGAAAGTTTATATTTTTTTAAAGCAAGCACATTTGGCTGGCCATGAAACTTTTTTTTAGCTGTAGTGATATAAGGTCTCACTAACCAAATGACATTGGGAGTAGCAGGACAAATCTGCACAGTGCGCATTTTACTGATGATAACATACTTACACTACAGTATGCCGCATTAATTTAGCAGCAAATTTTAACCCTGAAAATGCTGGCATTTTCTAGACTGCCAGCCAAATGAGTGCTCAGAGGTTCAATAGGATATAGCTAATGTTTGTTGTATCACTGAAGTTTGTGGCAGAAAAGACCTAGGTCATCTTGTCCAGTAAGATATAGAACAGTCAGTCAGTCAAACTGTTTCCATGACTACATGATTGAGGCCTGGATTTAAGAAGACCCCGCATGGTGACTCTTGGCGGTGTTAGCCTAGGGCTGAGAGAACAACAGGATCTTGTCTGTTTCCAGCACTCTCAATAAAGAATCCCCTTTATTTTTATTGCAGACAAGTCCATCTCTTCCCTGAAGGCCCCATACTGGCTGATACCAAGAGAAACAATGCCAAAATACTTGCAATCCAACCAGAAGAAGGAATTTTATTTTTGAAATCTGGCAAAAAACAAAACCAAGACTATCCTGAAATTTTCAACGCTTTTTTTTTTTGTAAGTTTGGACACTTAGATCGACTTCTGAAAAGCTTTCGAACGTTTGGTTTCTTATCTGAGCCAAATCCAAACTCTGAAGGTCTGATTTCAGGCTGTAGGCAAGTATGTGTTTTCTTGCATACAAATACACAGTTACTTTGCCTGTGCGATTCCAGATGTGCACTGTTTATGAGTTTCACTCACATGTCTAGATGGCCCTCTATTTAGCTATGTGCACACAGATATGATTATTAACCTTCAAGCAGCTGGTAATGCACATGCATATGCTTACCAGGGCTGGCTCCAGCTTTTTTGCTGCCCCAAGCAGCGAAGAGGGGGGAAAAAAAAGCCACGATCGGTGGCACTTCGGCGGCTGATCTACCGCACCACTTCATTCTTCGGCAGTGATTCAGCAGCCAGTCCTTCCCTCCGAGAGGGACCCGCCGCCGAAGACCTGGACGTGCTGCCCCTTTCCATGGGCCACCCCAAGCACCAGCTTGCTGTGCTGGTGCCTGGAGCCGGCCCTCATGCTCACCTGAGTCCTGAACCTGCAATACTGAAATTAATGGAAGTCTTGCCATTGACGTTAATGTACACAGGATCAAGCCCCTACCTAGTATCAGAAAATCAGGAAACAAATGTTTTGAGGATGATATTTCACTGTTTCATTATTATTCATTTAGTGTGCGACAACTTTGTGCTTAGCAATGTATAGAGTCAATGAGGAGATGTGGTTTGTGCTCAAGACATACGGCATCCAAGGCCCCAGTGCTGCTTCCTTTGAAGTCAGTGGGAGTGTTGCAGTGGGCTTCACTGGGAATAGGATTAAGACTCTATTTAAATGTGTTTAAGAAAGGTGGACTTTAAACCTAACCGAGATTAGAGAGGTACCTTAAGTAGTGTGGCAGGTGCAAATTCTCAACATTTTTTGAAAGAGAGAGCTAGATAGATACACACACACCCCAAATGTGGGTGGGAGGGATAGCTCAGTGGTTTGAGCATTGGCCTGCTAAACCCAGGGCTGTGAGTTTAATCCTTGAGGGGGCCACTGAGGGGTCTGGGGATTGGTCCTGCTTTGAGCAGGGGGTTGGACTAGATGATCTTCTGAGGTCCCTTCCAACCCAACCCTGATATTCTATGTATAGCAAACTGTAAGTTATAACTATTGTCTACCCATCTTAGTAATTTCACCTGGTTTTGTGTGTGTGTGTGTGTTTGTTTTTTGGTATTTCATTGAATATCAGAGCTTTTTTCATTAGTAGAATGCTTCCCGCTCCCCCCATCAGAGGAGGATTGTGGCCCCTGTCCCTTTCCTCTCCAATCTCATTCCCTCTCCCATATATATAGGAATATTCCCATAAATAGATCATAAAGTGACCAAAACAGAATTTGTTTGTCATTTGTGCAGACATTTTTCTCATATCCCTAATCTTGATTCCAAAGGGGGTTACATATAACCTGCTTTACAGGGAACAAGTCTGGGTAAATTCTAGTGAAGCACTAGCAACAAGGCATCTTTTTAGAACCTGATCTCCTTTCTGCTGATTCTTATACAGAGATTTCCAAAAGACCTTCAGGTAGGTAAGTGCCCAATTCCCATTGAATTTTGACTTCTACTGGGCCACACTGAAAATCCCAGTCTTAATCCCTACCACCACGGTTTCCTTATTCAAGAGAGGAAGGAGTTCACAGTGTCTTTTTGGAGAATCACGCTTCCACTGTTTGCATTAAAGACTAGCTGGTGTTACTCTGTCATGAGTTCCGGTGTTTCTTCAGAACCACGAGGGCTAGAAACAATGTAAAAGAAACATGGAAGTTTAGCTACTGAAGGATCCATTTGACAACAGATATATTTAATTATGGTAACATTTAGCAATACAAATATTGGTCTACCACCATCATAACACAGAAATGCATATAACTAACAATTTAAATGCAAAATTAACACATTACTGCACATTCAAAGTATGCTACAATCTAGAATGCAGTCAATTTTCAATTCTCATGTTGGGAATGATGAGCCTGCTGAAAGGAATTTTAAAAAAAGACTAGATGCCATAAAATCCTATTTTAAAATGTTAATTCATAAACCACTTGATTAGTTTGGCAATTCTCTGAAAAATCCTTCTTTACTCAGTGTAAATTTGGGGAGAGTGCATTATATTATTCATACACAATGAAAAAGTTTAATCCTGTTTTAAGTGCAAATCTCAATGCATTCTTAACTGTACAGTCGCTATGGTGCTTCCATAATATACTTTGTGACAAGATTTGAATTCAGAAAGAAATATTTCCATAATTTATGCAGCTATCCCAAATACATGTATCCATGAAAACCAGAGTTTACACTAAATCCATTAGAGCACCTTCAAGTAAAGCAATAAAACATTTCTTTAAAATGGAAACTTTTAATGGAACATCAAACCTTTTTGGATGTTTCTTCTGGAACTATTTTGCTGTCTCAGGCTTGACCTATCAGCAGAGTGCATTGCCATCTGTCTAGTGTCCCAGTTAGAACTGGTCAAATTATTTGCTGTGAATAATATTTAGTCCTTTCTTTGATCTGGATCTCTCTGTGAGTATTTGCTATTTGTAAGCCTTCACTGAGCAGCTTATGTGAGCAGTCTCTAGGATGCTGAAAATTCTTTTTTATTATTCACTTATTTATTTGCGCTGTGTAATTTGGTCACCTAAGCAACACGTTCATGAACAAAATTAAAACATAGTTTGGTCCTATACACAAGGTAGAACCATGCATTCACGTAGTGAAACAATGTGCTGAAAACCAGACCCCCCCACATGGCTCATTTTGCAGAGGACCGGTATTTAGCTTGGTTGCAATGAAACCTATACTGGTGGTATACAGTTACTGAGCCCCGTTGTGTGTGTGTGTCAATGAAATCAGTGAGAGTTTTGGGTCGGCAAGGAAGTTGTGCATGCCAATGACTCTAGGATCTCCTTATCTTCCAAGTCTGTTGATCTTGGAATTAGAATATATGTTGCTGATTTTGTACATGAAATACTTTTCCAAGCAAGTCTGTAGACAATTTCTGATTGCACAAGTAGCTGCATCCATTTACAACCAGAATTCATAAGGGCGCAATTCTACTGCTAAAGAGCAGCTCGAGAATATGTTTAGAAATAACAGCTTGTGCGGTAATTTATTCTTATTTTCTCTTTGACCCTAGTGGTCTGTTTGGTAAACAATTAAAGGCATCCCACAATGCCTTTTTAAGTGACTTATCCAAAGACATGTAATGTCGTTCTTTTTCACATTTCTAAAACTTCTGTTGTATTTCTGATCTCTCATGAAAGCAGCTAAGTAAACAAGCAAAAATCTAACCTTCCTTGTCTCTGAATAATTAAGGTTTCTGATTTGGACTTTTCCTCTCTTGAATAAACACTCTGATATTGGTGCAAGCATGATTACTCTGCATAACGAAATTTCCCCTTAATTCACTTTGCAATATATCACTCAAAACTAGCTTATTCTGAAGAATTGTTACAGCCATGACATAATACTGTATAGATCCTAGGCTATGAATATATAAATGTTATTTCCCCCTTGGAAGGGATAACACTGTCAAAGATGGGAACTTATGGCTGCTACTTTGTGAGTTATAGGTGTTAGCATGGAAATGGTATTTTAATAATGCTATGGAACGTATGCAAAAACTAGCAAAACCTGCTGTTATCCAGTTGTGATTAGGCTGTAGATCTTTCTGTTATGGTGACTGACAGCCACCCAACCCCTGAGAATTTCTTCAGGACAAAACTTCTTTTCAAACTGAGTGGAATAATTGAAAGCAAAAATAAAAACCAGAAGAAAAGGGATCTTGGTGAATTTCTTTTCCAGTCCAAACCTGTACTTCTCATTCACTAATAAACCGGTTTTCATTTACACTTTCTTTGTAGAAAACCTAACTAATTCACTCTGCTTACAAACCTTTAACACTCGCAGGGCATGTTACTGAGGTGCAGATATACAGTAGGATCACTTGACATGCAGAATTGTCTTGCCTGGTAGTAATTTAAAGAACATGAAAAAAAAAATCATTTTCAGGAGTCTTGCAACTCCCTCCCTCTCCCAACCAGTCCAGTTTGTATCTGTATGTTTCCACTACTGAACATTAATGAAATACCCTAGAGGATCCCTTAAAGACTCAATTATGCAAGGTGCTGAACACCTGTAAGTGTTGCTTCACACTGTGCAGGATCCTGGTCTAACTCATCACAGGGCATGTCTCTCCAGGAGATAAATTCCATGCAACAAACCCACACTGAAGGAAAAGAAGCAGCAAGGAACTATTACAACACTGAAAATAAGGATGGTGAAGAAAAGTGGCTTGTGTGGAACTGCAGAACAGTTGATGCTTCATTTGACTTCAGTGGAGTCGCACCTTGTTGTAGGTGTGAATTTGGCCTAGAGTGAAAGAACTCAAAAGAAAAATGCTAGTGCAGAAGCCAGGAAAAGTACTGTTTCCAATTCAGCAGACAAACCTGAGTCTCAGACTTTCCTCCTACTGCATCTTTAATGTTTATGGATGAAGGTCCATTTTGTAATGATGTGACGTGAATCTAGAAGTTAGACAAATCTAGTCACCCATTAAATAAGCATTAGACTATTATAGGAAAGTAGCCATCTTGAAGTTGGATACACTTAGCCAGAAAACATAAAGGTGATCAAAATCAGATGATATTGCCTCTTGTTGATGCTCTTTGACTAGCTGCAGCTGACATCATGATTAAAAAGCTAGCTGCTAAAGGAAAGTCTTTACAAAGATTTGCTATAGCTAAAGCCTGTAGCATATCAGGACCTCATTGCCAAATCTATTTAGTACAGGTGTAATAGTAACCTTGACTTGTAACACCAAACTTCTTTGTAAGGCCAGCAAGATAGGGATTATCTCTAATCAGTGTGTGTTTGTAGAAGGTGTTTAGTATAATGGGGTCTTGATCCTGACAGAAGCCTGGAAATATTATTGTAATGCATAATAATAAACATGTCTTTTTATCCATATTCTCCTGTAACTTTTCCCAATTTCTGTTGGTTGAACACTCCCTCTCACAACTCTCCTCTTCTCTGATTCTATACCATAGGAAGATTCTCTACCTTTTTCACTGGATGACAGCATCTAAGTGTATAGTTGGAATTACACCAACCTACGTATTTATATATTCTGGCCCAAATTCATACCTGGTGTAAGTTGACCCAACTCCATTTGACTCTACTGGGACTTGCATCTGCTTTTATGGTTGAATGTGATCTTCTGTTGCCCTGAAGACTATTTACAAATGATAGAGTGTACTTGATTATGCCTTAAAGATGCAGCCTTGTATTGGGAGTGGGGAGCAGAGGTATAGTAGGAACCCTTGACTGACTCAACCAGCAAGAACAGTTGCAAGATGGCTGGTTGATGATCTCTCAGGTTTGACTGACAAACCAAGGAACCTACAGGCATGGTGGCTGGAGCAGTGATGTGGATCACGAGGACTTTGGTTTAATATTCCACTGATAATTGTCGTTGTTCAAAGTTGTATGACACAGCTTCTTGTTAGAAAGATATGTTGGTTCAGATGATTGAGGTAGCTTGTGGTGACACAGTGAAATCCAATCTAAAATGACCACTCTAAGGGGCGGAGAGAGTGTCTCATGAATGGGAAAGAAACTATTTTAAAAAGAGGCAGTAGTGGTTCTCTCAACATGAAAGTTTGTTTTGGTGGAAGTGGTCTCCTCTAGTCATCACCAAAAGTATCTTTCCCTTTAATCATCTCTTGGCATGAGTCTGTCAAGATTATCTGTATAGATCAGGGGTCTCAAACACAGGCACCGACTCCACAGGTAGCCAAGCTCCCCTTTTCCCCTCCCCCCACCATAAGCTCGCCGTGTCCCTGCTCCTCCACCTACCTCCCAGTGCTTCCTGCTGTCAAACAGTTTAGGACTTTCCAGGAGGGAGGCGGGAGGAGCGGGGACACGGCATGCTCAGGGGAGGAGGCGGAGAAGATGCATGGCTGGGGCGGGGACTTTAGGGAAGGGTTTGGAATGGGGGCGGGGAAGGGGTGGGAAGAGGCGGGGGCTCATGGACTAGAGAAGCAGTCTAAGTATGAAATTCAGCATGTATGATTCTTTGCTGTGAGTAGCTGGGAAGAATGTTTGTTAAAAGTGACAACGTATTTTGTATGAATAGTTACTTTAAAAAGTTCCTGCCATTACGGCTATGTTGATAGACTGTTAGTATAGATCACCATCAGTGTTACTGACCACATAAGGAATAGTTACATAAGGAATAGTTAAAACCCCTCTTCGCATTACAGTTTTAAATGTTAATACATTGACTTTTAATAGCATACTATATTACTCTTAATTTTTTTTCATCTTTGACTATACTTTTATATTGTTGTATGAAAAGGTGTCAGTGATGCGGCCCTCGGGCCAACGTACTAGTCTTCATGTGGCCCTCGTGGTGATTTGAGTTTGAGATCGCTGGTATAGATTTATCCACAAGGGTCTGGCTGTGCCATGGCAGAGAGTTTAGATCAGTGGTTCTCAAACTAGGGCTGCCGCTTGTTCTGGGAAAAGCCCCTGGCAGGCCAGGCCGGTTTGTTTACCTGCCACGTCCGCAGGTTTGGCCGATTGCGGCTCCCACTGGTTGCAGTTCGCCGCTCCAGGACAATGGGAGCTGGAGCGAGGGCGGCCAGCACGTCCCTCAGCCCATGCCACTTCCTACAGCCCCATTGGCCTGGAATGGCGAACCACAGACAGTGGGAGCTGCGATCAGCCGAACCTGCAGACACGGCAGGTAAACAAACTGGCCCGGCCCGCCAGGGGCTTTCCTGGAACAAGCGGCAACCCCTGTTTGAGAACCACTGGTTTAGATGATCCCTTAATACTGGAAAACAAAAGTCTTAAGCTGGGGGAGGTGTTGGACAGACGCCATCAGTATATTGCAGAATTTCTCACCTGCAGAAAACGGGTGCCCCTGTTGTGTTCTTCCCCTCCCCCCAGTGATTGCTGGAGTCCCCCTTTTATTTTTCCTAGATTTAAAAAACAACATGGCGGTGGGTGTTTTTTCTTTTTCAGGCAGCTTCGCACATTGTTTGGAGGTGGATTCAGTTCCTCTTCTGCCTGACCCATTCCACTGCTTGCTAGGGGACTAGGTGGACTATGTGGAGGGTGGTGGTTCATTCCGTTAGTCCATGAAATTTTTCCATTTTTAACTATATTTACAAAGCACACATAGAAGAGCAGCAATATCGGTGAGTTTAGTTTATTACTGCTCACTTGATTTATTACTATGATGGTGTTGCTTCTTGTTCTTCCATTGCTGCTCATGCAGCTTTTGTTCCTTAGTGGAGATGGCCCTGCTGCAGACTAGCAAAATTAATCGAAGATCACTGATCTAAGGGCATTCTGAATCTCTGATTTGGCTGTTTTGTTTATTAGCCATCTGCACTCTTTCCAAAGTGCAATATGAGACATAACAGCCTGAAGGGGAATTCTGCAAAATGGAGAGCCAAGCAGGCAAACCACTCATTCCTTCCACTCTAGGACTGCTGTTACAAGGAAAATGAGCCAGAAAGTCACTTTATTTAAATCCGTAGGCCACTGCACCTGCCATGGGGTGCACCGGGAGTTTTAAGGGCATCATTGTATTTGTCTGGACTGGATTTATTTTTTTTTAAGCTAAACTGCTGCAAAATAGAACTCTTCCTAGACTGCCCGGCAGTGATTGCACAGCTGATTGCACACAGATGGGCCAGATGTAAATGGGCCCTTGGGAAGGTGCACCCAGGTGGCAAGGCTGCAGAGCTGCTGTGTGACCCACCTAAGGCCACTTACAGTTGCAGCAGCTGCTCACTCCGGTGCCTCTCTGCAGAGCATACCACAGGGGAGTGGAATGCTAAGGAGGAGCCAATGGCATAGCGCCACCCCTCTCCTCCCACACGGCCCATGGAACTGTCTGGACAGGAGCGCCGGCAGCCTTTTTGGCGCCCTAGGCGGCGGAAGGTCCTGCCCCCAAAATGGCACCCCCGACAGAGGCGGCAGAAGGTCCTGCCCCCGAAATACCACCGACAACCGCGGTGGCCAGATGTTCGGCCACCGCAGTCGCCACCCCCCAAATGTCAGCGCCCTAGGCGACCGCCTAGGTCGCATAATGGGTTGCGCCGGCCCTGTGTCTGGACACACTAAAAGGAGAAAGCTGCTCCATCCTTAAGCGTGGTGCAGCCCACACATTCCCAATACGTACTGGGGAAGTGAAGGGAGAATCCTTCCCTGAGCTCTTTTCTGGAGTGGCTGCAGTTCCACACCATCCCCAATGCAGCCCTGTGTACCAGCCACACAATCCAGCCATGATTTGCACAGTGCATGGTAATGGAACAAGTTTTTAGGTCATCCCAGCATTTCCAACATACACACTTTCACAGATGCATCTTGCTTGCTTTTTACCAAATCCATAGGAAAGGGAGGATTTCGCCAGAGTCACTGTTTGCAAACACCTTTTCACAGCTCTCTGTGATTATCCAGAAGGAGGAACAAATTTGCTATGCACAAGCCTCATTTCGGTGTTCTAGTGCTCTCAATAAAGCATAAGACGTTGGTTTAAGCATGTTGGAAAAATCTTCTCTGGTCTTTCTGCCAACCATCATCGGGAGCCAATCTAAATTCACGAACTCAATGCTGTAATTACATTTCTGGAGACTCCATCCAAGCAGGCTAAGGCAGAGTGCTATTTCCTACATTGTATTTCTCCTGTTCCCCATTTTATATAATAATCAGTGCACAAAGAGGCTTAGCTTTGGGTATGGCTCAGTGACAGACTACACAAGGTGTTGTTTTGACAGCTTTGCAGCTGCCATTGGGCCCATCATGTGGTTAGGCTGCTTATGGACTGTCTAGACAACCTTGCCTTCTAGGATGCCATTTCCTTCTGATTCCGATTTGATTCTGAGGAAGGGATTCTTTCTTTATAGTGTAAACATGCTCCAGGGGGAAAAAAAAAATCACCCATGGGATTTTGTCTATAAATGCCTCTCTTTAAAGGGAGTTTTGCTGCATACATTTCCATTCCTACCTATAGGTACATTTTAAACATTGGTGTTTGGACATTGAATTTCCTGAATAAAGAATGAAAAAAATTGCCAAGTCCCTCTAAAGGATATTTAGCAAGGATCCGCAGCTGTACAAATACGATGCCATCCACCTGGTGTGATTCCCTCCTTTAAATAGGTCAGACTTCAGCTTTTCCATCAATGGGTGAGAGAGAATCCCTCTTCAACCTTGCAAAGCAGAAACTTGCATGTTGCACTTGGCATGCATAGCGGGTATTGGTGTTCTGTTGCTACAGCAAACAAGTGGCTGCCAGGCTTTATAAGCGAGTACATGGGGGCAGGTCTTGAAAGGAATACATATTTTCAATGTGAAGCTTGGAATTAATCCATGTACCCACATTACTTTGCTTGCAACTAAGATGCCATGGGTAGGAGTTAGAATACAGGCCTGTGAGAGGGGCGATACTGGGTTCCAGTCCAGGATCTGCCACTGACAAACTGTATGATTGTAATCAATTGCCTTTAACCTTTCTGTGCCTTGGATTCCCCATCCCGTCAGTAAAATAGGTATAATATTACTGGTTTATCTCAGAGGAATGTTGAGGGTTAATGTTTAAAAGTACTTAAAACATGTAAATTGCTGGGTGGTCTTGTTATTTTTACCAAAGTTGTCTGGATTTACTTGCAGATAGAGTAGATAAGAACAACTTCTTTAACAAGGTGTTGCTTGGAAAATGGGGAAATTCTGTCAAGAAACAATCTTTCTGTGCACAGACTGTTTAGTCAGTTAGTTATGCATGCTTCTTTTCAGTGGATCTCCCAGGTTCAAAGCTGTATTGCAGCTCAGTGTATAATCCAAGTGATCACCACAGAAACACCTTGCCCCATAGGTTGCCATGCTATGCCTACCAGAACTAGTCAGAAATTTCCAAACATTACAAACTTTTCTTTGAAAAAACAGAAGAATGTTTGGCAAAATCATGTTTCCATTTTCCAGCCTGATCTACCTTTTTGTCTGTCCATCCAGCTTGAGTTTTCCATAGCAACATAGCATACTCACCAGAGTATCTAAGTGCTGCACCTCCAGAAATGGGGGTTAAAGGCCTCCAAACTTTCAAATTATGTGGACAATTTTGCATTAGCAATTTTTTTTAATGTTGCTGACTATGGACAAATCTCAGCACAGGCAAATGTGCTCCACTGTAGAAGTGATATGTAAAGATTTTAATATGCACCCTCTTGTTCATATGGGGCTCAATTAGAGCGGATGCTTAGGAAAATGACCTTTTATGTAGGAGAGCCTGGTTCAAGTCCCTGCTATTCAGAGCAGAGCTTTTTTCATCCCAGGTCATTCTGAATCAGGTAAAATAGTGGCTTGAACCTCCCACATCCCAGGTCAGTGTCCTAAGCATCAGGCCACTCATTCCTTGAACGTTGCCATGAAGTTGAATTGTTGTCCCCCAGCCAGCCAGAGATGTGTTCATAGGTGCTGGAACTAGGGGTGCTGCAGCACCCTCTGGCATGAATGGGATACTGTTATATACAGGGTTTACAGTGTGGCTCAACTGGGGCCAGATTAATGCAGGGGCTGCAGCCCAGGCCTTCCCCCCTGAGGCCAAGGGGGGCCCAAGCACAGCAGGGCTCAGGCAGGCTGCCTGCATGCCATGGCTCCATGCCACTCATGGAAGCGGCCAGCTGCTGGCATGTCTCTGCAGCCCCTTTGCGGGGAGAGGGCTCCGTGTGCTGCTCCTGCCCCCGGCACTGTCCCTGCAGTTCCCATTGGATGGTTCCTGGCCAATCGGAGCTGCAGGGGCAGTGCTTGCAAGCATGGGCAGCACACAGAGACACACTGTCCCCTCACCCCAGGGGCACACAGAGACGTGCCAGCAGCCAGCCACTTTCAGGAGCAGCATGGGGCCACAGCACACAGGCAGCCTGCCTGAGCCCTGCTGTGCAGCTGGCTGGGAGCTGCCTGTGGTAAGCATCTCCCAGCTGGAGCCTGCACCTCGCACCCCCTCCTGCACTCCAATCCCTTGCCCCAGGTCAGAATCCCCTCCTGCACCAAACTCCCTCCCAGAGCTCGCACCCCAACACTCTGCCCCAGCGTGGAGTCCCCTCCTGCACCCAAACTCCCTCCCAGAAAGAAACTAATATAACAGCTGTTCTAAGAGAAGAAGAAGGCTATTTTGAATTAACTTAACTATATTCTACGTGTTTTAAGACTGAAATGTAACCACAGAATGGCTTTGTTAATTAAAAGGCAAGTTTAGTATCGCGTTAATAGCCTCGATGCCATAACTGTGATCATTTTGTTTTAAATTAGGAAAACGACTTGTATACAGGGGCCTCACAAAATCTAATAGCCTCAGGCCCACAGGAGAGTTAATCTGGCCCTGGGAGCTATGGCTCTCAGCACCCACACTATAAAAACTCTTCCAGCAGCCCTGGGTGTGGTCCGAAGCCCACAGAAATCAGTGGGAGTGTTTCCACTGGCTTTAATGGGATCAGGCATCTGGATCTGAATCAGCCACTTATTTCCATAAAGGGATAGACTAGATCAGATTGAATAGGGGAAGTGAGCAGCATTGTATAGTTCTAAATATTCCAGAGCCTGCCTTATTTTCATTCCTGATCAGACAAGTTATCGTGTGGACTCTCTTTAAAGGCAATTTATTTCATTCTGGGAAAAATCCAAGCTCTGCAGATTTTTCTCAAAGGGTTTTCTACACATTTCTATTGACCCTGCTGTTCACCACTTGAATATGCTGTTGAGCTTAATAAGTTAGTAAACATATTTGAGAGAGCCTTGGAAGGTCATGATGACATGTGGCAATAAAATACAAGTTCAGCTCCAAGGAAAACAAAAAGGAAATGCTGCATATTTTGAAAAAAAAACCACTCACCCTTCTAGATTTCAAATGATTTTATAGTTAAAGAGAAATTCACCAAACTTCTACCGCCTTGCCTCCAGGCTCTTTAGCAGCAATGAAGTGATCAAAGAAAGACACCTTCTAATTCTGGATAAAGTCATCTAGTGCTGGTGCTAACCTATTGGTGGGTCTATGAGGGAATATTTCCCCCCCGCCCCCCACACACATACTAATAATTAATAGGGGGCCCCTGGAGCTCAGGGCCCTAAGCAATTGTTTAGTCTATGTACGTCTAGCACTGGTTCTGAGGTCATCAGTATGGTACATCGCAGATTTCAGTACGCCTCAGTCCTATTTGCTTAGCTCATATATCCTAGAAAATAAAATAGCAATTTGCGCAGGTAACTATAACCCCAAACCCAATTACTTTCAAAGTAAGAAAAAACAAAGGAGTTAGAGAATGAAAAAAACCAAGACTGCAGTGAATAGTGTGAGTAGTGTTTTTGAAAAAGGTTTATTTAGCATTGTGAGAGCAACTGGTATGTTTGTTAACCTCATGGGACAACTCAGAAATCTCCAACCATTTAAAAAAAAAAAAGTCAGCAATGGTCAACACAATAGCGAACAACCACCCAAGATCTACCAGAAAAAAAACATTTGATGGAGTTTTCTATATGTTGTTTGAAAATGCATGTTTAAGTATTTAACACATGCCGCACATTAAATAAAAAGTTCTCATTCAGCACATCCTATTTGCCAAGCCAGGGAACCACCAATCATGTAAACCTAATGCACGGAAGCCAGAGATGGAACAGGTCTATTTGGTCAGTCCATCCTTCCTTCATTGCAGGTTTGCAGAGGTGCTCTAGTAGGAATGGCTGCTTTGAAAAAAGGATGGTGTTTATTCTTCAGGTGACTGCCTTATAGAATCATAGGACTGGAAGGGACCTCAAGAGGTCATCTAGTCCAGTCCCCTGCACTCATGGCCAGACTAAGTATTATCTAGACCAGGGGTCTCAAACATGTGGCCTGCAGAGTTATTAGCTTCAGACCGCCAAGCTCCCAGCGTTATTTCCTGCGGCCGCCAAGCTCTCCTGCCCCATCACCCCGCCTCCCTCCCAGTGCACCGCATCCCTTCTGACTACCTCCAGGTGCTTCCCGGAGCTTTCCAGGAGGGAAGAGGAGGAGCAGGGAGCCACACGTTCAGGGGAGGAGGCAGAGAAGAGGCAGGGCGGGGGCAGAGATTTGGAGAAGGGGTTTGAATGGGGCAAGGAGGGGGCAGAGTTGGGGTGGGGACTTTGGGGTAGGGGTTGGAATGGGGGCGGGGACGGTGTGAGAAGAGGCGGGGTGGGGACTCATGGAAGGGGTGGAGTGGGGGCAGGGCTGGGGGCAGTGGGGTGTCACTGATGGGGCCCTCGGGCCAATGTACTAGTCCTCATGTGGCCCTTGTGGTCATTTGAGTTTGAGATCCCTGATCTAGACCATCCCTGACAGGGGTTTGTCTAACCTGCTCTTAAAAATCTCCAATGATGGAGATTCCACAACCTCCCTAGGCAATTTGTTCCAGTGCTTAACCTCCCTGACAGGAAGTTTTTCCTAATATCCAAACTAAATCTCCCTTGCTGCAATTTAAACCCACTGCTTCTTGTCCTGTCCTCAGAGGTTAAGAACAACAATTCTTCTCCCTCCTCCTTGTAACAACCTTTTATGTACTTGAAAACTGTTATCATGTCTCCTCTTCTCCAGACTAAACCAACCCAATTTTTTCAAGTTTCCCATAAGTCATATTTTCTAGACCTTTAATAATTTTTGTTGCTCTTCTTTGGACTTTCTCCAACTTGTCCACATCTTTCCTGAAATGTTCCAGTTGAGGCCTAATCAGTATGGAGTACAGCAGAAGAATTACTTCTTGCGTCTTGCTTACAACGCTCCTGCTACTACATCCCAGAATGATGTTCCTTTTTTTTTTTTGCAACAGTGTTATATTGTTGACTCGTATTTAGATTGTGACCCACTATGATCCCCAGATCCCTTACTGCAGTACTCCTTCCTAAGCAGTCATTTCCAATTTTGTATGTGCCCAGCTGATTGTTCCTTCTTAAGTGGAGTACTTTGCATTCATCCTAATATTATTTCATCCTATTTACTTCAGACCATTTCTCCAGTTGCAACCCCTCCCATCTTGGTATCATCTGCAAATTTTATAAGTGTACTCTCTATGCCATTATCTAAATCATGGATGAGGATATTGAACAGAACCAGACCCAGAACTGATCCCTGCGGGACCCCACTCATTATGCCTTTCCAGCATAACTGTGAACCACTACTAACTACTCTCTGGAAACGGTTATGGGAAATCTTATGGGAAAAGCCTTTAGGAATTTGGTAGAAAATACCCATTCTCTAGGTGTTTAGAACCATCATCCTACAGGATCTAATAGAAAATTATATGCCTTCATTAAAAAGATAACATTCTATTAAATTGTATGATTTTGAAATAAGTTTATATGGAACTTTTTTAGCGAACTCTCAAATTTTATAGGATTTTCCTAAAAAAGCAGGTCCAGATGGCAGGTAGTCTAGAGGAGAAGGCTACTGCACATGCAGTGGTGATATTGGAGATGAATGCATGGTACAGATGGTGTTGACAGGAGGTCTTCAGCTTCCTCAATCATGGAATGCTGTTCCAGGAAAAAGGTCTGTTGGGAAGAGATAGGTTCCACCTCACCAAGAAGGGGAAAAGCATCTTCTTGGCACCAACTTGGCAACCTAGTGAGAAGGGCTTTAAGCTAGGTTCCAAGGGGGGGAGGTGACAAAAGCCCACAAGTAAGCATAAAAAAAGGCAATCTTAACAGAGGGCTAGATGTTGGAGGTGAGGGAGAGACATGAAAAATTACCCGGGTCATAGGAGCAACAAGAGGGAAATCAATGGGGGAAATGCGCCTAATATTTTAGAAGTCTATACAAAATGCAAGGAGTATGGGAAATAAACAGAACTCGAAGTATTAGTACATGAGCTAAATTATCCCACCAAGTCTCAATGGATGCCAATTAAGTCATAAGTCTCACAACTGGGATATTGGTACAAAGAGGTATAGCTTATTCAGGAAGGGCTGGCAAGATAAAAAGGGAAGCAATGTTGCATTATACATCAAGAATATTGTAATGCTCCCAGCGGTGATGCAAGAGCGTGAGTACAATCTCAAGGCAGACTGTTACAATCAGAGCACAAGTCCTTAACTGGTTGTAAGTTCTAAACTTAGATTTCACAATCCAAGTGCAAACCCCCAAGCACTTTAGCAGCTTTAACATGGAGTCACAGGCCGTTCCCCTGGGTACACAGGTCGATAGTGCCACCTAGGTGAGCATATCTCTGGGAAAGATGGCCTCTTACATCAAGAATCACAGCACTATTCAGGTTACTTCTCCTCCAAAAGGATCAGTCATTTACCCCAGGTCAAGTCTATGACTCACACCGAAGACAAAGCTTGTAGCCAAACCTACAGTCAACTATACAAAGGTTTATTAAATATGGAAAGGAAATTAGAGGGGCATTTATTTACAAGGTTAAAGCAAGCAAATAGAGACATGAAAGAGTCAGTCTTAGGTTTCAAAAGGTAACGTAGGCCTCTATAGTCAACAAGCTTTATTTGACTGTTGGGGCTAACCCGGGCTAAGCAGGTGGAGGTTTCCTGCTTATACCTAGAAACACCTTGTGACCTGCTCCCCCACTACCTGCCCCCCTCGTGAGTCCAAGCAGCATAGAGCTACCTAGTTCTTTTTGTGTGGGGCTTTTATCTCACTCCTGTCTTGTGCACTGAGCTGCAAACTCATCTTGAGAAAAGAAGACTGAGAGGGGGGCCTGATAAGCCTTCACATATGTTAAGGGCAGTTACAAAGAGGAACATGATTAATTGTTCTCCATGTCCACTGAAGGGAGGACAAGAAATGACGGGCTTAATCTGTAGCCAGGGAGATTTGGGTTAGGTATTAAGAAAAACCTAACTATAAGGGCATGTAAGAACATAACAGGCTTCCAAGGGAGGTTGTGGAATCCCCATAACTGACAGAGTTTCAGGACAGGTTGGACAAACACCTGTCAGGTATGGTCAAGGTCAGTGGTTCTCAACCATGGGTCTGGAGCCCCCTGGGGGGCTGCAAGCAGGTTTCAGGGGGTCTGCCAAGCAGGGCTGGCATTAGACTTGCTGGGGCCCCGGGTAGAAAGCTGAAGCCCCACCACCGGGGGCTGAAACCCAGGGCTCCAAGCTCCGCCATCCAAGGCTGAAACCAAAGCCTGAGCAACTTAGTTTCGCAGGGCCCCCTGTGGCATGGGGTCCCAAGCAACTGCCCTGCTTGCTACCCCCTAACCCTGGCCCTGGCTTTTATATGCAGAAAAACAGTTGTTGTGGCACAGGTGGGCTGTGGGATTTTTATAGCATGCTGGGAGGGCCTCAAAAAGAAAAAGGTTGAGAACCCCTGTTCTAGGTTTATGTGGTCCTGCCTCAGTGGAAGGGGATGGACTTGACTTTTTGAAGTCCTTTCCAGCCCTACATTTCTAGGATTCAATTGTTTGCGGGGACAGACAGGGTCCTGTGCTAACTTAATTCATGCAGTAGATGTACAATGAAAAGCAGAGAATTCTGTAGTACACACAGGAAAATAATTTCCATAAAGCAAGGCTCAAAACCATGAAAACCGACCTCAGGGCAGACTGTCAAAGACAGGCCAGACAACTCAAACTGGTGGTGTGTTCTATAATTACATTTCACCAAGCTAGTAACAAATGTGAGCTCCTGTAACAGTCTTGCCATGGAGTCACAGACAGTCCCCTCAAACTCTCCAGTCTATCTTGCCACCCAGGCAAACTGGACCTAGTGATAAATGGTCACTTACACCAAAAATCACACCATATATAGGTTGGCTTCCAGTCCAAAGAGACCAATCACTTACCCTAGATCAGTTGGTACTCTAGATCTTACACCAAAGACAAAGCCAGTAGCCAATCCTGTATTAAACTGTCTACAGGTTTATTAATTAGGAAGAAGAGAGATGAGTTCTATACAGATTAAAGCAAGCAAACATAAACGCAGAGTTATCATCTAAGAGTGACAGAGTTGTAGTGATCTGTCCATTCAAAGTGTCTTTCAGGGTGGACCCAGGAGGTAACCCTTGGGGATCTCTGCCTCAATTTAGAATTTCTGGCCCCCTCAGAGTTCAAACAGTGAAGCGAGAGATGGAAAATGTTCCTGTTACTTTGTTTTCTTTCTTTCATTCAGCTTCGAAGTCCACAGGATACGCTTCCTTGCACAGAGCATTTCCAAGGTGGGATAGGGCCATTAACCAATCCTTTCTATTGTGATAGTCCTTCTGGATGCGGGGTGGGGAGGCAATTCCCATGTCTGGATTCACCAGTTCAAAGCAAACATTTTCAAAGTTATAAAGCAAAACTTACTTATTTTCTTATAGCATGGAATACTGAAATTACAAGTGAGACTAATGCATGCAGCAACTTACAAGACATAGAGTATAAACACTAAATACATTCTGATAAGACTAATATCTATTTTGAGCAAAACTAACATACAGGTGAGCTAGTCTGGTCTCCAGCTGTAAATCTGTCAATTCTTAGCTAACCCCCTGTGGTCTTGGCAAATCAGGTGCCAGCTCTTTTCAGCATCACAGCAAGAAGATAATTTCTTCAATTGTTTATAGAGTTTTTCCTGTTCCATCCCCCTCTGCACAGTGCTGCAAGATTCTCTTCAGCAGACTTTTACTAAATGTTGGCCTCTTCTGTAGCTACATGTAACAGTTCATCAATGCAGGAAAAATTAACAGGTCTGAAATTCTTAATCCAGGCACTAGTGCCAGGAATCAACCACACACTATCAGTCTAGCCTGCCAGCTAAACTTAGTGCTGTTTGTTTATTTTTATTCTCCCATTTGCAAGACACAATTTAAACCCCAAATGATGGTTGGATATTTTTGCTTGAAATAATTCTTCTAGTATTCTAAAAGCTATGAGAGAGAGAGAGCTGTTTTAAAATGGCAGGTTAGCAAGACCAAGGGAAGAAAGCTTGATATGTTCAGTCAAAGATAGTAACACCTTTTCACTTAGGTAAATTAGCTCCGAAAGTGTGCTTGCCCTTATATTTGATTTTAAACCCATGTATCTTTATCAGTTTTAATAAGTGGATTTATATTGGACACCAAATGTTAAAATTACCTATACTTGAAAGGCCTGCCTATGAAATGAATCGAAATAGATTCTCTGTGGAAGTTACTGCAGTGCCAATAAGGATTAATTAAAACTCAAGTGTTCTTTATTGCGTGTTAATTGTGTAATTGTTATTCAGTCAACCTTCTTGATTTTTGTGTGTTAAATAATCATAGATGTATTTCACCCAATCTCACTGTTTATTTAACCAATTAATTAAGGAAGGGGATATTCTGCATTTATTAGCATTTTAATTAAAGAATTGTATTCCCTATGGCCCAAACATCTACATATGTTCAGTTTTTGTGTTCAGCTCCTCTCTCTGTTAAGTGACAACAAACATTCCTAATTGTACCTACTACAGACTAAAAAACCATGTCCTTAAAATACTCAGTACAATTGAACTTCACTAAAGCTAGTTCATGAAAACTATGGGCCAAGTTCTCATCTCAGTTATATTGATGGCAATCCAAAATAACTCCACCTAGCAGAATGAACCTGCTCTGAATTTATACTGTTGTCTCAGATCAGAATTTGAAGGGGAACAATATGATCTTCAGCTCGAAAAGATTTGTTTATTTACTATGGTGATTAACTGATTTATAAAGCACCTTGAGATTTTGCATATGAATGACATTTTGGTTTGCAATTTAGCAAGGTGTTGCATGAAATGAAATTCTGGCCTCATTGAAATCAATGGCAAACCTGACTGACAATAGTGGGCCTAGGATTTCACCCCAAGTAGTTAGACATCTAGCTACCTATCTAGCTATATAAGTGGAATTTTGATGCACAAATCCAAGTTTTAGGGCACCCAAAATTGCATAAACAAGTACTTAGGTATGCAATTTCATGTACAGCAATTTGGAGGTTGTATTGAAAAATTTGACTCGGATTTTTTTAATCAAAACCAAACCTGAATCAGACCTTGCTGCTTACCCCTCCTGTCTGATTGGCAGTTTTTTATATGCCTGGGTCTGTTTACCCTAAATAGAAGGAGCTGGCATTTTGTTTTTCAGAGGAAGTGCCTTGCATTTCTCTAATGCCTATGTTTTAAAATGCTGCTGTACTGATCTGATGGCTCATATAATTTGTATTCTAAGTCACCCACTGGTCAAAAAGCTAAACCATTGGGCTCCCAGAGCTCATTCAAAAGCTGCAATAAACTTCATGTTGGATACCAAAGGATCAAACTCTAGTTTAGGGTGGACTGGAAAAACTCACCTTATCCCTGCCATTTGCCCATTGAGTTTGGACCGAAAGCAAGTTAGGAAGTTGCCAGTATTTGCCCACTTGATTCAGTTTTTTGTTTTGTTTTTAAGCAGAGAGAAAGAAAGAGTCTGTGATCCTAGGGAAATGAGAAGGCAGATTTCCATACTCAATAAGGTTTTTTTCTTTGGTGATATCTCCACTGAGCTGTTGCAAGCTATTTATCGCTTCGCAAGACCCCACCTCGCTCGTATTCTTTAGTTGGGAAGGTCATTGTTGTTCGCCCCATTTTATTTTCTCTTCATTCCAAGCCTTTAAAAAATGCTGTTTGCTATTAGGGCCTGGAATGAAAAGCTAGCCTAGAACTTGGCATAGCACTGCACCCTCAGGAAATTCAAAGTGTTTGAAATGAAGGATCCAAGCAGCACTGTGTCAAAGGCACCAGCCCAGCGACCTGGTGGTAATGTTTTTGCCAAGAAGGAGATCTGGCTTTGATTGCCATGTTTGGACCCTTACAACCCTGCCTGCCAGTAGCTGGGAGCACTCTGAAGTTGGCATGCTCAGATGCTTTTATTTTACAGTGACTCAAAAGTATGCTAGATGCCTTACAAATTATAGAGAAAACATAACCCCTGCCTTGAAAAGTTTCCAATCTAAGAAAATGGATCCACAAAAAACAGGGGATGGGCAAAGCAAGACTATTCTAGCAAGACTGTGGGACTGCGTAAAGATCAGTGCACACATGTGGGTAAAATCTTATGGGGATTTTGTTGCTACAGAGTGCTTTTAGCTGCTCTTTTACTTACATTATGACAAGTTAGGGTTTCTTTATTTGGGGGAGGCACTTACTGGTACTGAAGGTGAATGGTAGGAGGAGACCGTAAGGATTGAGAGTGGAGAGGAAGGAGGAGGTGAAATGGAATGCAGAAGCTGGAATGGGAATGGAATGATAGGTGGAAAGAGAGAAAGAGGGCGAGAAGCCTAATGGGCAGATACAGCGGGGGCAGCAAAGCAGCTGCAATGGCAGGAGAAGAATGGAAGGAAAGTGGAGCAAACAGCCAATGGCAACACAGAAAATGAGAATCAATCTCCACAATTTAAGTGTCAAGAGCAGAGATAATATGATGAAGTCAGGAGGCTGCCAAATGGAAAATATCTCTCTGGAACCAGTGCCCTGGATGGCTATCTCTGGGCCCAGTGCTTTCTGGGTCTGGGATCTGTGTGGCAAGAGGTAGGATGAAAGGGCCTCACTGACCTTTCTGACTCTTCAGCTGGTGCTGCCTGATGTGAGGAAGGAATTCTGAGAACCTGGGGTTTTCCAAAGCCTGCTCTCTGAAAGCTCTTCCTGGCTAGACAGTGTGGCTTCCCATATGGAGGGGATGTTGCTGGGCCTGGTGCCATGGGCAGGCCCTTCTGGGCCCATTTGGGTTGCTGGAAGGTCCTGAATTATTCTCTCTTCCTTTGTCTCTGGCTGATGCTGGCTGTGTGTGGGGAAAGAGCTTTGGGAGTCTGGGGAGCAGTATTTGTATTACTTGACGGTACTTCCTTTTACCAGTCAGGGCTGGCATTGATAGGCTCTGAAAGGAGAACCCCGTACTATCCTTCTCAGAGGGGTGGCTCATGATAGCACTACTGTGGTCCTGATAGGGAAGAGGGGAGAAGCAAAAGTGAAGGAGGGGGAGGAATGGTGAGCTCCTCAGAGGTCAGTGAGCTTCACAGATGAGCCATATTGGGCTCATTCACATGAAGGTCCCTTTACACTTCCAGAGTGGTGTGAATCAGTCCCATAATAGATATATTGTGTCATAATCTCCTTCGGGATGTGTGGTGAAGGTTATTTCAGTGTATATTGGGGGGTTGGCTTGTAAGTGAGCCAAGATGTCAGGATTAAGAGAAACGGGCAGGCAGCAGGGACTGGGAACCAAACGAGCACTTATATAATCTTTCCCTGGGACATACAAGACACTGAGGAGGTGCTGGAGCATGGATAATGCCCTACTGTTGATTGATTTTTTTGTGTGTGTGCTTGTAGACATTATACTTCATGTTTATATCTGTGCCCAGTCAGAGAATGTTGGGAACGACCAAAATAAAACAGCGTCATATTTCGAGATGCATTCCATCTGACCACAGCAAGGGAGAACAGTAGGCTTTTGTGAGTGGAAGCAAAGTGAAACTTTTTTTCCCCTAATGCCTGTAAGTTTTACTTTTCTTTCTCATGTTCTGCCATGAATCTGGTGTGCAGGATATTTTTAAGTCTAAATATAAGATAAAGTTCAGTACAGATGTCAGAGTGAAAACAGGAAAAACTCGCACCATGGCAAAGTTAACACACTGTGGGCATGAGGAGAGAAGCTGCTTCCATGGGATATGAAGGTTTCAGCAGCAGAAGGTAGCTGATACTCCCACTGTTGACACTAGGGTGGGATTTCCAAAGTTGCCCTGTCTCTACTGCCATTGAAATCCATGAGTTTAGCCATTTGCTTCAGTTGAAGCATAATTAGGCCAATGCTGTGCCCTTTGGAAATTCGGCATCCTATGCCTCCTATTCCTTGGGGATGCTTTCTTTAGCGCAGCAATGCTAGCACTGGAGAAAACAAATCAGAGTGGGCCTTATCCTGTACCCTCACCTCTCACTGACTTCAATGGAAGTTGACGTCTCGCAGGACCCATTCTGATTTGCATTAAACACCACCATAGGGCCCCTCTATGCCGTCCCACGCATCCCCTCCGGAGCTCCTTCCTCCAGTGAATAATCCATAGAAAAGATTAACTAATACATTCTTCTAATAGAATGCATCTTCTAGATCTGCCAAGATCTTGCAGCTGCAGTTGGTGTCATACATGGAAATGCCAAGCCCTGCGGTCTTTCAGTTACCTGCAGCATCTTCTTCCAAACAAAGAATACTGCCTAAGGGTGGGAAAGGAGAGGGAACAGTGGCTGCACTGCTGAAGCATTGAGTAGACAGTGGAGGAAGGTTAGTGTCAGTGCACTATTGGTGTCCGATCCAGTTCTATTCAACAACTAGGAGTGACCTTTCAAACTGTGCTTTTGGCTTGGTTGCCTATACAGGCAACATGACATTCTCCCCGTGATGGAGTATGCAAATCCCACTCTGGGCAACACAGGATTAATGAGCTACTATCGGCTCAGGTGGCCCTGCCACACCTCTGAGAGATGTCAGACTTGGAGGGAGGATCTTAAAAGGGGGGAACCAGGCCAAATTATGGGCAGACCAGAGAGGAGAACGGATCTCCAATCTTCAGGTCCTGGAGAGATGATTGACTGAAGGCAAGAGATCTTTAGATGACTGCTGGTGGTGGTTCTTCCCTGAAGGAAGGGAGGGCCTGATGCAGGCAGAACTATTTCTCCTTTTTAGCCAGTGACCCTAGTTGGGGCTATGAATTTACAGGGCACTCTGAAGAAAGAGAGCTTTACCACACCTGTGGGACAATACATTTGTATTAGCTTCTTTTTATGTTCACTGAAAACCCTGAAAGGGGCAGACTGTTCAGGGCTCAGCCAGAGGGCTCAGCTTCTTCCAGCTGGACTGGTGTTTTGGAACACCTGGACACAACAGAACAGAGGGCCAGGGAGTGTAGGGGCCGACTCCAGGGGGCATCCTGAGGAAGGAATCTGGTCACAGGCCCATAAATGCAGTGGTGGACGAGGATAACTGCAGAGCCAACTGCTGAACTTAAAATATGCCTGCTGATTGACTTAGGAGTTGTTTGTTGGAGAATCTCTCTCAGGGAAAGTCCAGACACGGAGCAATTGGGAAATATGAGACAGAAGTCTCAGAACTTTGTGCAGGAGAAATTGGCTGTTTAGGCACCTAAAAGTGGTTGTTTTGCCTCCTCTGGCTGTGTGAGGCATTTTCAAAACCAGGGTGTAAGTAAACACATATGGCCCTCAGTGCCCAGGTGGGCACAGGGAACAAAGGAATGTGAACAGGGCATGGCCACGAACAAGAGTCATGCCCACTCACCTTGCATGTTCAAAAGCCCTGATATGGATCCCACATGCCTGAACAGGAGCTGCCTCAGGCTCGCTAACTCAGCAACACAAGCTGAGGCCTCTGCCTAGCCAGGGTGCAAGTTTTCAACTTTCACTTCCCTTCACTACTGTCCACTAACTTTCTTGCAGGTTTAGTCTATTTTTTTTGTCTAGTTGACAGACTGGGTTTCTCTCATCCAGTAAAAAGGTTGTCCATGAATAGATTGTTCAAAAACAATGTGTGAACTTACAGCACACTGGATAATGTTGTGACGGGTTGGATCACAGAAACCCACTGTGAGTTGCCACCTGATGTGCCAAGACTACCTTTACTCCTGTTTTCCCTGACAGCTCAGGACTCCAGCATCCTGTCTTGCTGAGCCAGACACTCCCGTCTGCTCCAACAAAGACCCAGGGTCTGAATTACTTGCCCCAAAGCTGTAGGCTTACCTGAAAGCAGCTGACAGAGGTGTTCTTGTTTTTAACACTCGATGCCCAACTCCCAATGGGGTCTAAACCCAAATAAATCCGTTTTACCCTGTATAAATCTTATGCAGGGTAAACTCATAAATTGTTCGCCCTCTATAACACTGATAGAGAGATATGCACAGTTGTTTGCTCCCCCAGGTATTAACACACACTCTGAGTTAATTAATAAGTAAAAAGTGATTTTATTAAATACAGAAAGTAGGATTTAAGTGGTTCCAGGTAGTAACAGACAGAACAGAGTAAGTCACCAAGCAAAATAAAATAAAATGTGCAAATCTATGTCTAATTAAACTGAATACAGATAAGATTCTCACCAGTTCCAGAATGCTCCCTTTTACAGACTAATCTCCTTTTAGCCTGGGTCCAGCAATCACTCAGACCTGTAGTTATTGTCCTTTGTTCCAGTTTCCTTCAAGTATCCTGGGGGGTGGAGAGGCTCCTTCTTTAGCCATCTGAAGACAAAATGGAGGAGTATTTCTTGGGTTTAAATTGACTTTCTCATCTGGGTGGAGACCCCCCACCTCACTCCTATGCAAATCCAGCTCCGAGATGGAGTTCTGGAGTCACCTGGGCAAGTCACATGTCCATGCATGACTCACAGTCTTTACAGGCAGAAGCCAGTGTCCACATGGTATCTTGTATGTCTCCAGGAAGACTTCTTATGTGGATTGGAGCATTCCAACATGCATTGTTCCCCAAGTGCTTCCTGATCAGGTACTTAACCTTGCGAATTCCTTCCTAAAGAAACTGACCAAATGCCTCACAAAGCTTACTTAGAAATCAAGCCAGTATACAGCCAATATTCTTAACCTCAAGAACAAAATGATATATGTATACAAATAGGATGAATAGATATAGTAGGCCATAGCCTTTACAGAGATATGTTACGTGGCACAGGCAGCACACAGCGTACTCCAGTTATGTCATACTCCCATAAAGCCTTATGGGAGGTACCATCACAAACGTGCAAGAGGAATAAATAAGATGGCCCACCTATAAAACCAAGATGGCTAAAACCTTTCACTCACCACCTAGAGCGGGTTACGCATCTGATTTTGTCATGTCAAGGGGCCTCAAAGTAGTGTAAACATTTACACTACTTTGAGGCACTACTTTGAGGCCCCTTGACATGACAAATGGTGCAAAGTGGCCTTAGAGTAAATGAGAATCAGGCCCTGTATGTCTGTTTATCAACACTTTTGTCCCTTTTCCAAACACAGGCCCCATACTGGCAATGAGAGTGTTAATGAGAGCCCATGGATCCAACTGGCCCTACCCCATTACACCTGCAGCAAATGTCAGGGATGGAGATGGGAGTTAAAAGAAGGAGACATAGCCCAGTTTGGGGTGGACTAGGCCGGAGAGCAGAGCTCTGCTTCTCCTGATGTGTCAAAAGCCCTTGCAGCTTAGAGACTGAGCTAACCTGATGGTCCATGAGCCTCTTGCTAGAAGGGATAACCAGACCCAGGAAGACTGGCTGAAGTACGGACTGTTTGTAGTCAAGCCCTCAATAGAAGGGTGGGGGCCTGCTGAAGGTTCATTGGACAGCCCTATTTTGAATAGTGGTGGAGGGGTGCTGTTCCTTGTTTCTTTTGGACTTTAACACCTGGGAAGGGGTAGGTCTGAAGTAGCCTTGGCTGGAGGGCTAAAGCACGACTACCTTGGACTGCACAAGAGACAGTGGCCTACTAGCCAAAAGCTGTGGCTGGGTGAGTTGTGCACTAAGGGGCACCACAGAGGCACACCTGGTTGCAGGGCCCTAATTCAGCAGCGCGCATAAGCATATGGTTAATATTAAGCACATGAATAACATAACCCCATTCAGCAAAGCACTTAAGTACACACTTAAGACCCATTGATGTCAATGAATCTTAAGCACATGCTTAAGGTTAACCATGTACTGAAGTGCTTTGCTGACTCAGGGCCCTATTGCTAAACAGAGAAATGCAGCAGTCATCTTACCTCCGCTTACATTCAGGCACCAGAACCAAGGGGCAGTGGGGGCTAATCCCCCCCCACACACACACACACAATGGAAATATTGTGGAGGCTCCACTCTGTGTAACCCTGAACACACCCTGCAGGCTCTGGAGCCACCAACATGGGCCCACGACTGGGCTGGGGAGCAGGACCCAGAGGGGTTGGAATGGGCCCAGGAGCAGGTAGGAACAACTGGGACTTTCCTGCCCAGCCTGTAGCTGGGTGCCTTCTCCCCCACCAACTTTCAATATCTCCCCTCATTCCCCATCCTATCTCTTTGCCCCCCCATTTGCATGGAGTGGCCTTCTTCCCCTCCCTGCACCGAGGAGGGTTCTTGTCATTACTATTCAGATCTCTTTTGCAATTCCACCTGCCCCCTCCCAGATTCCAGGATAGCCTTTCTAAATCTTCCTTTTAGATTAACTCTACTGATTTATTATTTCCTAGGTGCCTTTCTATTTCTTTTTAACATCTTATTAAATGTTTCACACATAACATCACTGGTAATGCCTCAGATCACTGATCAGAGGAAAACAGGCACAGGAAATATAGAAATAAATCAAACTGCATACCGTACATGAAAAACAAAGGACCTTGCAAGTATCGCAGTGAATTTCAGCTGCACTGTACATACTTATGCAGAGATAATACTTTAATCGTTGCGACGATACAGAGGTTGTTCCAGACAATAATTAGTCTAATGAATTTAGAGGCCAAGATGAAGCTAATCTGGCTAAGCAGAATGAATGTCTCAGCTGTTGCTGAATGAAACAATTCTCTTCTTGTGTGTTGCGCGCACGTGTGTGTGCATGTGGGAGTAGCAGTTTGCACAACACCTGCCTACAATATACTTCACAATAGCCAGAGTTATCATTTGACAATCTGAGTTCCAAACTGATGCAACTATAATAACAATTTAAACTAGACTACTTGATAAGTGAAAAGTATGTTAATGGATATGTCACAGAGCTCCAGAGAAAATCAACGCTTATGCAAAGGGTTGGCTATACCAATTAAAGAGAATGTAATTCCCCATGACAACACATCAAGGTAAAAGCAATTTCCCTACACTCTATAAGAACTTGTAGTATAGGTCTAGAGCTGGTTTATGCTTGGTTGTTGCTAAATATCCCTTCCCGGTAACACACACATACACAGAGCTAAAGAGAGTGCGCGCCTCAAGCCATCCCCCCCAGGAGGGGCAAGCAGTCTTCCACTGGATCATGGATCTTTCACTACTATAAGCAGTTTTCTTAGATGACTGAAGCCAAATACTTACCAATTCCCATTACAAGTTACATTTTTGGGGGGCTGGGAGGGTGAGAGAGAGAGAATTTTTCTCACATTTAAATTGGGGGAGGAGGAAAGGGAGGGAAATTCTGAAAATTGTGCATATTTCTTGAAAGGCAATCAGAACATACCTGAGAATCAGGCTGTGTGTGTGTGTGTGTGTGTGTGTGCGCACGCGCGCGTGTGTGCACGTGTGTGTGCGCACGTGCAATAGATACACACACATGGCACTGTCTTGCACCCAGCTTTTTGGTCTTCCTCTATTCCTAATACGTAGCATGGCTTTCCCTTTACCTAGACAAACATTGTTATTAACAAAATCTCTTTGGGAATGAAGATTTACAAATGTGAATTAGTTTTGTGATCATCACACAGCTAAATAAACAGTGTGAGAAGTTTGCAAAATCCAAAACTATTCAGTCGCTGGCGTGCCTAATCAGTAGTCTGAGTTGTCACAGCTTACCTGGCTTAACTTGTAACATTGAAAGAAATGTTTATTTTTTGTATTTTGGAGATGTTGGAATCTCATGAGACATTAGCAGATTTGTTGTCTGTCAAATTTGTGATCTGTCCTCCTGTATTGCTAATCAGCTGATCCCTATGAGTTTACCATCCAACCAACAGTTTCACTTTGCATGTCTCAGTGGAGTTTGTTCAGTTGTGACCATGCCACCCACAAAAAATCCTCAACTATTCAAAGGTTTTTTTTAAATGGCTCTCATAGAATCAATGACTAGATGTAGTTATTCATTAAAATAATAAAAACAATTCTTAACTTTGATACAGTGCTTTTTATCCATAGATCTCAAAGCACTTTGCAAAGGAGGTCAGTATCATTACCTCAATTAACAGATGGGGTAACTGAAGCACAGGGAGGTGAAGCAATTTGTGCAAGGTCACCTAGCAGGTCAGTGGCAAAGCCAGAAATAGAGTCCTGGTCTAGTCTCATATTCACTAGGCCACACTACCTCTCATACAAATGTTATTTGGTATTAATTTAGCCCCATCTTTGATAAGTGAATGGTTTGCAACCCAACTGGTTTCTTCTAATGTGTTCATTATTCCTCTAATAGTTTCAATGGATTTTCAGCTTGCTGGTTGCTCAGGAACAGTGTACTTCAATTTGGAATTCATTATTTATGTTGTGTGATTGGTCATATGGTATTGTTTCTGTTCCCTGATTGGATGACTGAAAGTTTATAAAGTGGAGAATAACATTTTCAGAGGACTCATCAGCTGTGCTAATGTTCATGACACTTTTGGGAGATAATGAAAGTTTTATTACTTGGTGGTCATCTGAATACTTGCAAACAGCAAGTAATATAACCCTGCAAATCAAAGTGAACCAAACGCCATGCTTTTGTATGCAAAAATATTCCTAAATCAATTTTGCTGCTATTCATTCATCTCTATTTATGACTCAGCTACCAGAAATCCACTCTTAGCCAATCCCATCCTTTTGGACAATCCAAATCTAAAATGAAGGTATGGTCCAAACAAAGACAGCTTTTAAGTCTATCAACCTTGACAATGTCCTTTCAAGCTATTAGCTGAATTCATCAGTCATTAATCAATTAATCTCTGGCTCTGTTTATTCATTTAGATTAGATGGAGTTTTTTAAAAGTTAGTACTTCATTTCCAAAGTATCAAATGAGGATACTTTTTAATTTAATAAATGCAGCAACCATCCTTAATAAAGTGAACTAACCCTCTTTAATAATTTCCTTGAATTTGTAAAGGCAATTCCTAGAAATTTGCCTTTGATGTCACTTTCATCAACTAGATTAAGGATGCTGTGTTTTTAAGAGCTAGAATATGCCACTCAGATAATGAGATTCAAACCTTCACATTTTTACAGGGGCAATAAGGTTTCTTATCTTTGTCAGCACTGGTTAACATACAAGTCCCTTAAATGTAATAACTAGCAAATGTACACGGGATTTACAATATAAGGGTCAGTAGACTGTCTCAGGCTTGCTTGACCATATTTGAGACATTTCCCTTGTGGCCACAGAAGTTAGTTGCTTCCTTTCATGTTAGTAGAACATGTGTTCATGTGTCCAAAAGGTGTTACTTCTGAGAAGGACTGTGACCCAACAACCTCTCAATTGTGTGCAGGGGGTTACGGAAATCTCATGAGTCTGGTGTGTACATTCTAGTTCACCAACGGAATGCCTTGTGAGGTCTCAAATGAAAGCTGGTATTACATTGGTCTTCAATATGATTGTGAAATGCATGTGTAGATACTGTATAAGGAGTTAAGTGTCTACACATACTGAAAATATGTTCTCAGGGCTTGTCTACACTTAAAACAGTGCAGCTGCAGCACTTTAGTGAAGACACTACCTACACCGACAGGAAGGCTTCTCCTATCAGTATAGGTACTCCACCTCCCCGAGAGGCAGCCAATAGGGCTGTGTCTACACTACATCCTATGTCAGCTGTAACTTGTGTCACTCAGGGGTGTGACACACACACATCCCCTCCGGCCAATGTTATACTGACAGAAGCTCTCATGAGCACAGCGCTATGCCGGCAGCAGAGTGTCTCCTGCCAAAATAGCTTCTGCTGCTTGTAGGAGTGCCGGCAGCCTTTTTGGCGACCTAGGCGGCGGAAGGTCCCGCCCCCAAAATGGCAACCCCAGCAGAAGCGGCGGAAGGTCCCGCCCCCGAAATACCACCGATGACCACGGCGGCCGAACATCCGGCCGCTGCACTCGCTTCCCCCCAAATGTTAGCACCCTAGGCAACCGCCTAGGTCACCTAATGGGTTGCGCCAGGCCTGGCTGCTTGCAGAGATGGTTTTATTATGCTGACAGGAGAGCTCTCTCCCATCAGCATAGAGCATCTTCACCATACATGCCACTGCAGTGCTGTACATATAGATATGGCCTAGGTCGACAGGAGAATTCTACCATTGACCTAGCACTGGTCTACGCCAGGGCTGAGATCAGTGTAGCTGCTTCTCTCAGGCGTGTGAAAAATCCGCACGCCTGAGAGACCTCGTTATACCATAGTAAGTTCCTAGTGTAGACCAGGCCTTAGGCTGTTCAGAGGTCTGGTCAGCAGCAAAGGTGTAAAACAGGTGTTCTGCCATCTATCTGCTTACATGTAAATTAAGGATTGTCTCGTTCACAATGGGCTTCCTATCACCAGTCTGAACTGCATGCAGATAAAGCATTGTCAGAACTTCAGAAAGAATCAAACAGGAAGAGAAAAACAGCAAGGTGGTTTTTGGGGTGTGTGAGAGAACATTATCTTGAGGTGCATGTCACCGGTTTGCTTGATTATATTTGGAGGACACAGAGAAGACTCCCAGGAACCCTTAACTGAGGAAGTGAAAGGACAGTGGTTTTGCTTCATTGAAACAAAGTCTCAACCAGGCTTGGTTGAAAATGCTGAAGAAAACTTTCGGTGAGAAAAAACTTCTTTAGATAAGATGTTAACCTGTTAATTAAACTTAGTCTCTAGAAAGCCTGTTATGAATTTGTTTTTATATGTAACCGTTTGTTTCCAATATTCTCACTCACCACTACTTGAATGCAGGAGGAATGGAAGCCCGCTAAAAGTGGGGGAGCCATGGGCACCCAAACCATGGCACTGCCCCCCCCATTCCACTCCTACCCCCTGAGCTCCCTGCACCCTTGTGCCACCCCTTCCCCTGAGCACTGCCTCTTCCCCGCCCAAGGCCCCGCTCGCTCCTCTCCGCCCCCTCCCCCAGTCCCTCACTCTTATGGCCGGTAAAAAGTGGGCTATGCCCTCCCAGTTTAAAAACAATGGGGCCATGGGCCCCCCCCATTCCTGTGCCCCTGCTTGAATCTCTGTTCTTTGACAATAAATGTATTCCTCTTTTCACTATAAACATACTTACTTGCTGTGGTGCTAAGCTAAGTAACATAATAGTCCTGAGTGGAATCTTACAAGCTGATGTGTTTTGTTCCTTTGGGAACAGCAGGCCTGCTAATTCTGTGAGTGTTCAGTGGATAAGGGACTGGATGCTGCAGGGAACATTCAGAGGTTTTGTGGGAGGGAGGGCTGGGGGGTTGGTGTGTGTCTCTTGCTACCTCTACAGAGAAAGCAAAGCCTGCAGAGGCCTGTAAGATAGTGCTTGTGCTGCCAGAGGCTGCTGGTTTCAGGGAGCTGATCAAGAGCAGGCACAGACTTCAGGCTATAGACAGACAGTGGTGATGTGCCTCAGAACTCTGGGTACCCTTGCGGAGCATCACACAATATCAGCCAATCAGCACTTTCTGATTCAGTGATCCCGGGTGTCCTATCTGCTCTATGCACCTGGGGCATAGAGAGAGGAGGAACAAAGTGTTTCTGAAGAGGAGTTGGTAAGGGTGTGTGAGTAGCTAAGCGCCCACTTGACTTACAGACTCTATGTGTGGCTGTGCCAAGTTGCCTTGGCTCTTTGCTCATTCTCTACGCCTCGGTTCTTGTTTTCAGGAGCTGTGTGTTAACTCCCCAAGCCCTGCAATAAAAAAAAAATCAACCTCAAGTCAATCATCAAAAAGTCTTAATTAAATGAATTCTCATAACTGTTGGCTCAGAAACTATTTTTTACAAGCTGCGAGAGCCGTACGTTAATTTGTGAAGCTGGCCGGGGTTTTATAAGTGTAGGTTTCATAAACATGACAATAGCAAGTAAATAGTATTTCCTTCACAGTCCAGTTCACATCCGTTAATGTTCGGTGATGATAGCGTTCATTTTGTGGCTCAGGTCAAGGCCAGCTATGTCTACAGAAATTTGAGCTACATCAAAATATTTACTCTCCATTTGTTTATTAGTTTCATGTCTGGTTTGACCAACTGACCTTTGCACTTAATTAGTGCATTTCCTTGAGTGCTACAGCTGGATTGTGAGGAGAGATTACTAAAAGCCTCACTCAGTGTCCTGCTTTTCTAATGTTCGCAAGCAGACTACTAATTATATATCTGATTCAGAATGTACCATGTAAGCCCTAACTTTCCACTGATTCCAACAGAATGTTAATGGACATCAGCAGCACAGCAGGTGCAAGGGAAGGATCAGAAGATAAGGGATTAAAATCATCATCCAGCAGAGAAGTAGGAGGCTTGCAAATAAACCCCTGGGAGAGTTTTATATTTTATTCATCTTTATCTAGAATTAATAGTAATACTGCCTGACTGCTATATAGTGCTTTTCACCCATAAAGCTCAAAGTGCTTTATGAAGAAAGCATCATTATTCCCATTTTACAGATGGGGAAACTGAGTCATGGAAGTGATATGTGTTACTCCCGAGTCAGCCACTAAGCCAGCTGCAGAGCCAGGAATATAATTCAGATCTCCTGACTCCCAGTCTAGTGCTCTTTCAAGTTGGCCACACTGCTTCATGAATCAGCTCCATCTTTTCTTATTTTAGATACAGTAGGGGGGTTGGAGTAGCATCACCAAGAGTGTACATGGCTTCAACCAAGTAACCACATCATGCTGCTGCTTCATCCACTTTTCCTTCCTCACCTCCTCCTCTCCCAACTCCTTGTTACCTTCACTCAGATTGTCATGTCTGAAATTTAGATTGTAAGCTTTCCGGGGTGGCCACAGTGTCTTTCCATGTTCTCTGAGGACAGTTACATTAATGAAAATGGCAAATGGGACTGAGTGCAGAGATAAGGATTGGAATCTGTGGGAGTGACCGTGTGACTTGGAAAGAATGTGGGACTGGGGATTCCTAGGTTCTAATGCTGACATTGTCACTGTAACCTCCTCTCCGTGCCTCATTTTTCCCCATCAGTAAAATAATCATACTTGGAGTATCTACCTCACAGACCTGTTCTGAGATATGCAGGTCTCTCTGTTCTGAGACTGAATTAATACTATGTGTAGAGTGCTTTGATGACCCCAGTTGAACAATGCTATAAGTGCAACTGATATTTTTATTTGCCATTGACTCTGGATACCACAGTCCCTTTTATCTGCCTCAAACTGGTTTTATCCAAGTTGGTTTTATCGTCCCATTGACATTGTTATTGCTTGGCCTGTGCTGTGGCCAAGGCATCGACACCTCACCACCACCCCCAAATTCTACTGCAGTATTAATATGCTTTACCTCCATGAAATACCCTTTTATTCCCATCTCCCCTCCCCCTCCATAAACACACACTCCTATAGCTCATACTTGAAAATACTCATTGATGTGAGCGGTGTTGATGATTATTTCTGATTAGTCCCTGTTATTGGCCTGCCACCCTCCACCTACTCCACCCCCCTCCGCACAGTACCATGGACATCTACTTGTGATACTATATAGCTGGGCAAAATGTTTTAAACCAAACTTTTTTTTTTTATGGGATAGGGAGCAAAAAATGCATATTCAGGTCAACCGAAACATTTCATGAACATATGTCAAATTTGCCAAATTGTTTTGGTTGAAAACAAACCCCCCCAAAAAGTTTCATTCTGACATTTTCTAAATGAAACGTTTTGATTTGAAGCAACTTTTAGTTTAGAAAGCTTTCAGATTTGTTTTTAAAGTTAAAACATAAAGAAGCTCAAAAACTAAACGTTTTGTTCAACACAAAATGATTTTTTGTTATATTTTGAAACCAAGACTCAGTTATCTGCACATCTCTATATAAATGAAATAAAAACTTGATTTCATCTATGTTAACATTCTGAACAGAGACAAAATTAGCAGAGATCCATTGAATTTCAATTTGCATCTGTTCCACACAGCCCCAAAACTTGGCAATAGCCAAAATTGAGCAATGCACTAAGTCAAAAGTCTATTGAAACATTATGGGCTTGATTCATGCACTACAGCAGAGAAGGTTGGCATTACCTCCTGACAAGGAGACAACAATATCACACAGTTGCGTCTGACAAAGTGGGTATTCACCCACGAAAGCTTATGCTCCAATACTTCTGTTAGTCTATAAGGTGCCACGGGACTCTTTGTCACTTTTTACAGTATCACACAGTGGCACTGGAACATTTTTAATAGTGGGGGTGCTGAAAGCCAGCCCCCTTTCCCCTGTCCAGTCTCCTATCCCCCCTAGAGCTGAGGCTGACAGTCAGGAGCCCGGGTGCAGAGCTGGGAGCCCAGGAGTGCTGCAGCACCCCCCACACCGCTAGTTCCTGCGCCTGTGGTACCACAGAGCAATTCTCCTTCAAGGCTAGTCCCATCCATGAGTGGAGAGGTTTAAATTTACAACCAGGACTCCACAGACATATAGACTGCCTGGCAGAAGTGCTTTATCAACACACATCCAAGGAGTTCAGGCCATGAGACCTGCATATCTATATTTTCAAAGCATTTGTTGTAAGCACACCTCCTGCGAAGCCAGCTCCACTCACTTTGGGTATGTCTACCCTGTAATGTAAGCCCAGGATTAGTGGGATTCGAGTCGGCTGACCTGTGATAGGGAACCCTGGGCTTGAGCGGGTACATTGTATTTTAACCCTAGGTTAAGAATTTTCTGACCTGTGCTCGTACCTAGGGCTCCAGCATCCAGACTGCAGTGCGCAGACCTGAGTCAAAGTTTCCCATAGGCCCTAGCGTTCCCCCTCCCCAAATGTGGCCTCTCTAGCCCTAGGAATGTGGCGCACTGTGGGAAAACTTAACTGCCCACCCTTCACATTATCAGGAAGCAGCTCACTTTGCAAAAGGCTTGATGGAGTTATTCTCCATTCCAAACCCAGGAGGCTGTCTGGCAGCGTGCTTGCAGATCAGTGATCAGACCAGAACAGGTTAATGTGGATTTGAGCTGCTGCTGTTTGCCAAGGGGTGGGGTGAGGAGGGGGTTTTGTTTTCAGTAGCGTGGATTGCAGATTATTGGGTTAGAGAGAACTTGTCCCATGGAATTGTGGGATACTTCCAGATTATTCCTGGGACCTGAGTCAAGTGGAGCTGCAGCTACACAGCAAAGTAATAAGGCTCTGACCTTGGCTTGACTCAAACTTGGACCCTGCTGGGTCCTGCAGATCTAAGCTTGAGCCCTGGGTTAGTGCAACTGCAGTATAGACACAAGGGTGGGGGGGTAGTCTGAAGCCCGGGCTACATTGCCGTGTAGACATACCCTTTGTGGCCTGAGCTCTAACCCCTAGGTATAGTGGGGATTTGCAGTGGTCTTTAGTGCAGCACCCTTTTCTGACAACCAAAGGGAGCTGTAGTTCTGGGTAGTACAATAACCTGTGGCTGCATATAGCTATGTATCTGCTATTCCCTGTATATCAATAGCTGAACTACCCATATGCATGTAAACCTAAATGGTTTGGTTCTGTTGTGATGTTACGCGCAAACTAGCAAGACTGAAAGAGACTCTGTAGGGAATGCTTGTAGGTTTGCTAGTAAGTCCCATGCTTGAATGTGTGCAGTTTTCCTAGTAAAACAGAGAAGAAATAAATTGATCCATATTGAAATTAGACTTGTATCCTTTTCTATACAGAGAGCCAACACTGATGTATTTCCAAATTGATGCTACGTGAGCAGTATAATTGCACATTTAGCAAGTCAGAGGTAGGTGGAAGCAATCTCTCTCTCCTTCAAAAGTTAGCATTTTCAAAAGGATTTCTGGGGATAAAATAAAATTGACAAAAGTCCCTGCAATTTCACCATAAAAATGTTTGTATTAGGTTGAACACAAGGCTAGGTTTGGGAGCAACGTTATAGAAATACTCCAGCACTAGCATGAGTCAGAAATAGAATGTGTTTAGTAAACACATGACAAAGTGGAAGACGATCCATTCTTCCCCTTCTCTGGCAATTTTCCCCCTCAAGCCCTTGGTCACTTGGTCAACCAAATATTTTTTCTTTTAACAGGGAGTGGTGTCTCTACGCCTACTCAGAGTTGTGTTTCAAAGTGGCACACCTCAACTCACAGGTGCTGAAGCCCTTTTGTAAGCAGCTGGATGATATTTAAGGAGCCAAAAAAGATTTCGATCTTTGGTTCCTGTGCCCTGTCTCTTGTTTAGTTCAGTGAAGCTCTGGATGCCAGTAACTTCTCTGCCAATGGTTGAGAAACTAGAAACAGGATTAAGCTGGAAAATTCAGAACCAGATCTGGCTGTCAATCTCGCCAAATTCCATAGGATCCAGGTTGGTTGGTTAGTTTGTTGTAACCACCCTAGATATCAGGTACTATAGACTGAGATTGGGGATATTGAGCACTTCTGCATAGGACTGTGGATGTCAGGTCTGGGGCTAAGGACACTGGCCGCTAGGCCTTGCTGCTCCTGCACAAGACGGCATCTCTGTGGACTCTGGCCACTAGGTCTTGCTGCCCTGAAGGAGAGGGCAGCACTATAGACACTGGCCACTGGGCTTTACTGCTCTGAGAGGTAGAGTGGCTCTGCAGGCACATACTATCATCCCCCCCTTTGCCTTTCTGTGGACCGACGCCCTGCGACTGGAGGTTGGTCAGTATAACTACGCCACTTAGGCATGAGGATTTTTCTCACGCCTGAGCGACGCAGTTATACTGATATAGGTCTGAAATGTAGGCCTGGTCTACACTAAGCGTTTAAACCGGTTTTAGGAGCGTAAAACCGATTTAACGCCACACCCGTCCACACTGAGAGGCCCTTTATATCGATATAAAGGGCTCTTTAAACCGGTTTCTGTACTCCTCCCTAACGAGAGGAGTAGCGCTAGTATCGGAATTACCATATCGGATTAGGGTTAGTGTGGCCGCAGATCGACAGTATTGGCCTCCGGGTGGTATCCCACAGTGCACCACTGACCGCTCTGGACAGCAATCTGAACTCGGATGCAGTGGCCAGGTAGACAGGAAAAGCCCCGCGAACTTTTGAATATTTCCTGTTTGCCCAGCGTGGAGCTCTGATCAGCACGTGTGGCAATGCAGTTAAAAATCAAAATAAATAAAGAGCTCCAGCATGGACCATGCGGATGTGATTGCTGTAAGGGCAGGCAAATCTGTTCTATCAGTGCTCCGTTACAGAAGACGAAATTCAAAATCATTTAAAAAAAATCTCCAGACAGACGCCATAGCAGGGACTCAGCGCACTGCTGCATGACAAGCGTAATGGAAAGCCAAAGAATCAAATGGACGCTCATGGACTGGAGGACTCAAGCTATCCCACAGTTCCTGCAGTCTCCGAAAAGCATTTGCATTCTTGGCTGAGCTCCAAATGCTTCTAGGGTCAAACACAGTGTCCGCGGTGGGTCAGGGCATAGCTCGGCAATTTACGCACCCCCCCACCCACCCCCAGAAGTGAAAGGGAAAACAATCCTCTCTTGACTCTCTTACATGTCACCCTATCTTTACTGAATGCTGCAGATAGATGCGATGCTGCAGCACTCAACACCAACATCCTCACTCCCCCCACACCATGGGTGGCTGATGGTGCAATATGGCTGGTAACCGTCCTCATCATCAGCCTTATGGTGCAGTGCAAAAGGACTGGTAACCATGCCGACTATCATCAGTGAGGTCAATCAAGGGCGCCTGTCCCTAATTTTTCCTGGTAGATGGTGCAGTATGGCTGGTAACCATCTTCATCATAGCAACAGGGGGCTGAGCTCCATCAGCCCCCACCCTTCATGTGTAAAGAAAAGATTCAATTGCCCCTGGACTAGCAGCGGGATGCTGGGCTCCTCTCCTACACACTGCTTAATGTCCTGTCTGGACTATCATAGCAGCTGGAGGCTGCCTTCCACTCATTTCTCACTAACAAGTCACTGTATCATCATACAAGTGGGGGGACAATGCTACGGTAGCCCAGGAAGGCTGGGGGAAGAACGGAATCAACAGGTGGGGTTGTTGCAGGAGCAACCCCCTGTGAATAGCATACAGCTCATAATTTCTGCAGGATCTGACGCAGAGCAGCTGTGCTCTCTGGTTCTATGATACAGTGGTTCTCTAGTACACTTGCCCCATATTCTAGGCAGGACTGATTCTATTTTTAGATACCAAAAGGGAGGGATTGACTCAGGGAGTCATTCCCAATTTTGGCTTTTGCGCCCCTGGCTGATCTCAACCAGGGGCACTTATGACAGCAGCAAATAGTGCAGTGCAAAAGGACTGGTAGCCATGATCATCTTATTACCAATTTATGGTATGGTAGATGGTGCAATATGGCTGGTAACCATCTCTGCTGTCATGCAAAAGCAAAAGCATGCTGCTGTGTAGCGCTGCTGAATCGCCTCTGTCAGCGGCATCTAGTACACATACGGTGACAGTCACAAAAGGCAAAACAGGCTCCATGATTGCCATGCTATGGCATCTGCCAGGGCAATCCAGGGAAAAAAGGCACGAAATGCTTGTCTGCCGTTGCTTTCCCAGAGGAAGGAGTGACTGACGACATTTACCCAGAACCACCCGCGACAATGATTTTTGCCCCCTCAGGCACTGGGATCTCAACCCGGAAATTCCAAGGGGTGGGGGAGGCTGCGGGAACTATGGGATAGCTACGGAATAGCTACCCACAGTGCAACGCTCCAGAAATCGACGCTAGCCTCGGACCGTGGACGCACACCACCGATTTAATGTGTTTAGTGTGGCCGCGTGCACTCGATTTTATACAATCTGTTTTGCTAAACCGGTTTATGTAAATTCGGAATAATCCCGTAGTGTAGACGTACCCGTAGAGTGATCTGTGATTACCTTTCCCGGACCTGAAGAAGAGTGCTGCATCAGTTCAAACGCTTGTCTCTTTCACCAGCAGAAGCTGATACAATAAAAGATATTACCGCACCCACCTTGTCTCTCTGAACATTAATTACAACCAGCATCAGAAAGAGGGCACAAGGTGTACTTTGACTTGGTAAATGGCAAACGATGAAGAGTTGTGGTTTAGGTGACATACCATTCCAAATATTAAAATAATCTTACCTCATTTCTTTGAAGTGATCCAAGAACGTGTTCCAAATATTATGTAAATCTTGGGTCTTTCTATTTGCATGGAGTGCCCCTGCAGAACTAAATTACAAGTGTTGGTGAGTTCCTTTCTGTGAGCAGGAGGTGTATCAGACATCAAAGCCTGGAAATATCACTTTTAGCTGACTAGAAAGCTATAGCAATAAATTTTCTCAAATGTTGTCCAATGTGACTTTATTTATTGTAATAGGAGGACATTGGGGGAACAAATCAAAGGAGTGTCATTTATCTTGTTCACCGTGATTTCCACTGTCCTCCAAAAATTCTCCTCAAAGAACACAAACTATTCTAAGAATCAATGTATCATCTGATAGGTGCCATCTGGAGAACCTAGGAAATGCACCATTATGGAGGGAAGTCTTTTTTTACAGGGATATAACCACAATTCAGTCAATTTTACTTAGCACTTAGAGGTTCATACATAGGGTACTGGTTTGTTGAAATTAATCTTGCCATTTGTTATGAGTAGAGTTTGGCTCTAGATCAATCTGCCACATTTATTTTCCACTTGTTATTCTTTTGAGCTAGTAGTTTAGGAGAGCAATGGGCGTATCATCAAAAAGGATTTTTTCCATGGGGATGTTTAAATACTCCCGTTAAGAAACATCTCCTTTTTAAAGGTTCTTTTTAAAGGTCCTCAAAAATAGTGAGCAATATGTATTGGACGTGGGAAAGTATTTGAATCTTAATTTAATTTTTACATATGTACGTGGGCTTTTGATTCTCACTGGCAACTCTGCTTCAGCTGTCCAATCTCTGGGCTTTCCATTTTTTACTTTTCTTACATATTAGGTAAATAGTTTATTAACTTATATTAATTTGCATTGTCAGTCCCATAGGAATCTTTAAAAAAAAAAACCCTTACATCATGATATTCAGTGTTTGCTTTGGACAATGCCTGATCGTATTAAGAAGGGCATTCTTCTGGTTACTGCATGGATCTGTGTGTCTGGAGATGTGTTCTGTTCCAGCCTCTGCCAGAGGTTTCCTGCATGGCCATGAGCAGGTTATAGAAGTCAACATTTTAAAATATGAGTGCCTATAAATCAGGATCCTAAATCTGTATTCAGAAGAGCCAGTCAGAGCCAAGAATTCCCGTTCTGCAGGAAAGTCTGAAATTCATTTTCTTTTTCTGTTATAAAAATTCATCTTGGGGGAGGAAAAATCAAAACAAAATTTTGTTTCAGCTGTACCAAAATATTTCCCAGGCTCCCCGGAAGGCTGCCACATGATCTTCCTCAGAGCTGGGGAGCTCCAGGACTTGGGTGGGCTGTCCAGAAACCAGGCAGGCAAGTTTCCATCGAAAGTTTCAACAAAATTAACATGTTTCCACAAAATGTTTTTGATTCCATTGAATCAGCATTTTCTGATGGAAAACTGTTTTCAACCAGCTCTAATATTCAGACACCTAACTATACGGACTGATTACAGGTGTTGAGCACCTGCAACTCCAGTTGAAATAAAAAAATAGCTTTCTTGCTCAAATCATGTGAAATCAGCATTTTTCCATCCAGAAAAACAAAAGACATTTCTTGTGCTGCATGAAAGTTTGAGGAGGAGGAGCTGTTTTTGCTCATAAATCTGGGTCTCATGTCAAAAGTGAATGACTTGATTAGGTAACTTTACTAAAAGAAATATTTAAAAATAGGAGCATATAAATTAGGCTTATCTCTGGCTTCTAAGCTTTATCCTGTATACCGTCCCTGAGACTGGGTTACTAAAACTGATATTACAAGGTTTCTTCTTATGGGATCTGGATGGAAGAGTTATAAGAAGTGAATTGCACTTCCCACAGAACAAGTAGCCTTAAAGCATAAATAATATTTATACTTGTTCAAAGGTGCTAAAAACTTAATAAAATACATTTGAAAAGACACTTCTACAGAAATTGCAGCTCTTGTTAGCTTTTGAGTGGGAGCAGTCCTCTCTATTATCAAAGTAGAGTGTTAAATCCATAATACCTTGTAACAGTTTATTTTAAAAGAACAGGAGAGAGAAAAAAGAGAGAATCATAGGTTCCCTGTTTCAAATTGAAGAACAGGAGGGAAAATCATAAAAACTGTATAAATCCCATTAATAATTTCTAATGAACATTGCCCTTATTTTCGTGCCTTTTCAGCAACCTGGGAAGTTTCACAACTGGAAAGTAAGTAATAGCACCAAAAATAAAAGTAAAACCAAGAGGTTGGATAAACTGCAGTCAGCCCTGAAATAAAGCTTTGCATTTTTACTACCAAAAGGCGCTTCTGGCAAAAATGCCATTTCAAGCCTCTTATTTTGTAGGGAAGTCTGAGTGTTTGAATAGTACCTGCTTTGCGCAAATGCAGTGAAGATACTATCTTTCATTTCTTCCAACACTAAGAGGTCAAGATACTTCATCAGATTAAGAGATTACAAGATTGATGGAAGATTGGTTAAGGTCATGGTAAAGTTTTAGTGGATGGATTATCTTTCAGGGAAAAAGAAAAAGAATTAGGGTTACTAATTCAAAGACTTTTGCATTTCTAAAGCACTCAAGGTCTCTTACATACATACTGCAGAATGTAATACCTTTATCTATGCAGTATTTACTGTTGCCTTCAAAGTAAAAGGCTCTTTTGGGTTTTTGGAAGCAGGGAGCACTTTTACAACTATTGCAAAATTGGGAATTTCCTTTAGAGGTTAAACTGTAGGGTACAGCGCACAGCACTGCATCTGGAAAGGAAGCCAAATACAGTAAGTGAAGCAGTGAGTGAGATGAATCATACTTGCACTCATCTCCCCAAACCACTTCCCATAAAAGAAAATTTGAAATGAAGCAAAGGCAGGGGAGGGAGGAGGAGAAGACTAAATCAAGTGATTCAAAGTGGAGTGGGGGGTGGAAGATCTTTAAATAAATTATGAAGAGTCTCAGAAGTACCCAGCAGCCCTTTATTTAGAGAATACATTTACTAGTCTTCAAATGCATGACTAGTAACACATATTGTATATTAACTAGAGCTGGTCAGGATATGAAAGATTGTTGAAATAATTCACCTGTGTCAGATTCTTTTTTCCCTCAGAAATTTTCCAACCAGCTCTAATATTAAGCAGAGTCTGTAGTAACATCATGTTGTTCATGTTCCAAAGGAGGGTTGGGCTGGATCAGTATTTATACCCAAGACCTGAAATGAATAACCAAGGGCTTCAGGAAGTAGTGCTGACAATGCAGTAGATGGCAGTAGGTGTGTTAGTACTGAATCAATGCCCCAGCCTGTTGTCAAGTAGAAGAGCCTTCTTTCAGAAAATCCTTGAATGTGAGTTAAAATGCCCCAGGAATATTGAATAGAAATAATCTGGTGGGATTGAGCAGCCCTTTCTCACATGATCAGCGTCTATGTGATTGCCAGGAGCCAGTTATGATTTTCTGTTTCTCACCCTAAATAACCTAGTTAGTACTTTGGCACTAATGGGAGTAGGCCATTCATGTGAAGTGATGGGAATCTTGTCTTCAGTTATTATAATGACATAAACTTTCAAAAGTCAGAAGTTACCAAGAGTCAAGAAATTGCCAAGCACCAGAACTCTGGAACTTTTGGGGTTTTTCCCCCTCTAGTGAATCTGACACACCCCTACCAAAACTTGTTTACAAATCTCTTTGATTTGCCCGAAATCTACAAAACCTGCAAAGAATGAAATGGAACATAAGGGGGCAGTGGAGAACCTGCAAAAAGATCACTGAATCTGATTGGATCATTTCTGCCCGGTCCATTCCAAGCTGCTGCTGCTGGTGATGTTTTATTAGTTGTAGTGCATAGAAACTCTAATGATGGATCAGAGCTCCGTTCTGTCAGGCACTATGCAAACATGTAACAAAAAGATGGTCACTGTCTCAAAGAGCTTACAGAGAGACATACAACAAACGTACAGCAGCGTGCACAAGATAATCGTGAGATAATGGGCATAAGCAGCAGTCATCCCATGCACTGCTCCAAAGCTAGACCCATGCCACAGCAAATTACAGAAGTTCTTCACTTTTTCCTTATTATTTGGATGCTTGCTCCTATCACAGTTACAGAGCTAGCGGCACCTCTGACCCGTCTCTGGTGTCTTTGAGTGCACTCCTCGGGTGACAGGCCTCAGGCCTTTACCTCCCCTGATGTAGCATCATGCAACTTTCCAACTCATAGGCTGGGTACCCTGTGAATGAACCATGCTTACTTCAGAAGGTCTGACTGGGTCCCTCTGGGTGCTGCTATTCCCTTCAGGAGCTTGTGACAAGTGGGAAATATAGTCATCAGACAACCTTCTTAAACCAAAGTACTGTTTAATCTTAAGAGTTGGGACAAGGCATAATATAAGTGAAAAAGTATTTTAGACATATATGCAGACCTTTTGTTGTTTAGGTGACCTAAACCCTTCTGTCCTGTGAGAGGAACCTAGCTTCTTAAAACCCTCCTGCATGGATTTGTCTGTAGGTGTGAATCTGTCTGCCCAAAACAGTCCCCCAGCAGCTCCCCCAGCCTCTTGAATGAGAGAGAGTGTGTCCTTTTAATTGTTCATAGTTGTTTTGATCTGTTAGTTGCAAGCATTGGCAAAACAAGGTGTGCAACTTGACTAGAGCCCAGAAGGCACGGTTGTCTTTATCACTGTGAAGTATTTGTTGAGGTGCGTCTTATCTTGAGTCATTGTTTTGCCTTCCTACTTGCTTTTATTTTTCAATAGGCTGCTCTTTAAATTTAACCAATGCACTCATAGAGTAAACATCCCTTACAACAAGCAAACATACAATATTCAAAAATTACAGAGCAGCACCCTGTCCTTTGTAGTTCTCTCATATCATCTGTCTTCAATGGTCAATTTATCCTTTGAATGATTTTCATTAATGTAGTATCTAATCAGAGAGACATCAGTCAAATTGAAAATATTATTTGTATGCTATCTACCATGGAAAACCCCTTGCATCTGCTATGCATCAGAGCAACTGTCTGAGCACATAACTAAAGAGTGAGTGATTTTTCCTTGGTCATAACTGTGCAGATATTTAGTTTGTAATCATAGGAAACTAAGCATTAGCTTGCCTTAAAACATGCCAGAGTGGGAGGTTTGAATTTATAACTTCCTTGTAAGTACTAGTTAGCATTTAAATTTAGGTTTTTCTCTGTGGGCGATGTTAAAGAAGGCAAGTGTCTGCAACACTGGTGGTATCACATTGAATGTGACCTTTTGGCAAACTATGCATAAGCAGTCTGCTGTCAAGATCTCATTGCTTCTCTCCTAAAACCTCCTGAAATCAAAGCTCCGATCCATGTTCTGGAGATAATGTATTATACATACTGTAAAGCTGCACCTGGTGGGTATACTGGAGCACTGAGATGATATAATTAAGTTTAATATTAAAATGGCTCCTAAGAAAAATTCAGATTAGTAAGCTTTCTGTTATTACAGAATGAGAGGTATTATGTGACACTTGAATGTTTTTTATTATTAACTATGAAATATAAGTCTACAGCAGTACACTAAGGCAAATCCGTTCATTTTATTCTAATATTAGCCACTGAAGTCTGTGGAGACAGACCATGTCATGTGACCTTTAGACTCCTGATCAATAGCGTGATTGAGGCCAGTAAATAAAGACCAGTTTCTTACCAGTACTCATACAAGACACACCTTTATTCTAATGTGAGGCAAATCATTTTCAAAGGCAATATTACTAAGACTAAACCAGTTTTGCTAGGGAGACTATTTCAAACAACTCAGGCTCAGATTTAATTGGTTTCAATTTTAATTAGCTAATTATGCTATTTAACCGTGATGAAAGTATTTGAGAAGCTAGTGAAATTCTAAATAGGAAAATTTTTAATTAACTTACTGCTGTACATAATAACTTTTCTTCTTAACTAGTGGGTAATTGACCATGCATCCAGTAATAAGATTCATTCTCTTGTTGATTACTTCACTTGCTGGATAAGCAAATGCCTGCAAGCAATTAAGAGCCAATTCTGAAGGGAAAAAAATACATATGTGAGTTTGTTCAAAATGTTTTTATTACATGCTTTGGAGAGTTCTTAATGCAAATGCAATACAAATTGTCAAGTTACTTACTGGGCTCATTTGGAGGAGCCAGAGGTAGCATTTGTAGTGTCTTCCCTTTGCCTCTTGGAGTTTCCATGACATTGATAAGCGTTTGAGAGCAAAAGAAGCTAGAGTAGGGGTTAGAAAGAAGCCCCATGATATGGCCACTCACCAAACAGAAGACTTGAAGAAATAGCAAGGCAATAGCATGATATATATATTTATATTGCCATAGCACCTAGGAGCCCCCATCATGGAGCAGGATTCCACTGTGCTAGGTGTTGTACAAAGACAGCATTGCCATACCTGCATGGATTTCTTTGTGTTACCTGCCACCAGGCATCTCTTGGTGTAATCAGCGTGATATATGGCAAGTGTAATTTGAGAAAACACTAATAAATGTCTGTGACGCCATAAACAATCCTCCCGTGGCCTAAAATAAATCCTCAGCTTTCCAGGATGCTGCCTGCCAATCCTCTTAATAATAATTTCTGGTATACTCAAGTCTGTGTCTGAGGTGACCAGACCATTGATAGGTGAACAACATGCACATTTTCCCCTCAGCATCCCATCCTGTTCAGACTAAACCTTTTCTTCACTGTTTGCTTGAACTAGAATCTTAACAAAGGAGTCAGAGGATTATTATTTCTCTGAGCATCTGTCGTGTGGTATATAAGATAATAGGCATAAAGCCACACGTGCTGCTCTGTGTAAAGCAGTCCATGTACTTACACTTTCACGAACGGTGAAAGTTATCACAACCCGGGTAGCAAACTTGCCCCATCCTTACTTTCTTTATGAGGGGTGGAGGAACTCACTAATCCTGTGTGTTCAAAAGAGGCTTTTTGAATGAACAGATTTTAAAATGATGGCTATATACAGGAAAGCATCGCTCTTTGAGGCATTACGGGGAGGGGGGTCTTGCACTTCTCTCAGTTGTCTAATGTTCCTCTCTCTTAAAGAGCTTTCACTGGATTCAGGTAGCCCCAGATTGCTCCAAGAATGGCAATGCTTTTCATTGAGATAGCCTTACCATCTGTCATGGGTACCAGCAGGGCCGGCTCTACAGTTTTCACCACCCCAAGCAGCGTGCCGAATTGCCGCCGCAGAGAGGGGGGGCAGTCCCTGTGCCCTTAGGGTGGCAGGCGCGTTTCCGCAGCAGCGGAAATTCAGTGGCAGCTTCTATGTTTAGCTGAAGCCGCCGCGGACAGCTAAACATAGAAGCTGACACCGAATTGCCACCGCTGCGGAAACGTGCCTGCTGCCCTAAGGGCACACGGACTGCCCCCCCCACGCCCACAGCGGCAATTCAGCGCGCTGCTTGGGGGCAAAACAACAGGGACTGCCGCCCCTTGCAGATTGCCGCCCCAAGCACCAGCTTGGAATGCTGGTGCCTGGAGCCAGCCCTGGGGACCAGGCGAGCCATGCCTTAGTCCCTCTTGAGTGCACCCCCTCAGGTGACAGGGCTGGCTTCCTACACCTCTCTCTGCAAGACCTCCTGGATCTCTGGGCTGCAGCCCCATGTCTACCTACCATGTTAACCTGGGAGGCCCAACTGTTCTTTGGCCCTTTTTCTCCAGGTACTTGTGACAGGAGTTGACTAAAGTGACTCAAGAAACGTCTTCAAAACAAAGTCGCATTTCATTGTCAAAGGAAACACAGCATTTAGGACTCTGTATTTTTCCTGTGTGCTTAGTTCCTTCCTAAGCTTAACCTCTCTGTGCATAGCTCAGGAAGGTCCAGCTTTTTCTCATCTCTGGGCTGGGAGAGCCAGCCTGCTTGCTACAGTCCCTGTGTGCCTCTGTCAGTCTGGACGTCAGTCTCTGTCTGCTGACAATTCACTTGGCCCCCTCCTCCTTCCTGGTGGCAGTATCTTTGAGGTTTAGGATCCCCCTTTATTCGTCCCAGATCAAAACATAGGATCAAATTCACCAGACTAGCTGCAGCCAGGCTGAGGATATCCCCAATCAATAGCTTCCCCATTAATTCCCCAAGGAGCCTTAGCTTTATCATTGTTTTGTTTCCTGTTGGCGTCTCCCATAACAGCCTCCTGTGTTTGAACTCCTGGCCCTCATGGGTGTTAGGGGCATATGATATTTACAAAAAGTACTACACGACTCCCTCATTTTCCACCCCCTCTGTTCTATTTCAAAGGCAGAAGCACCGCTACTGTACGTGTTCTACTAGCATCAGGGCAGAGAATGTTCTGGAAGAAAACCAATGCAGAGCAAAGTGGAAACCTAATTCTTCCTGCCCCTTCCCTAAAAGGGTCAGGAAGAATTAGGTTTCCACTCTGCTCTATATTGGTAAATGGTAAAGATTTCACCTCAGATAAATGAATAGATTCAGACATCAGTGTTCCAGATGACATATTTTCTAATGAATCTCTAAGAGGTTTTTTAGGAAATACAGTGCCAGCAAAATCCAATCTAATCAGCAATCAAATCTGGCCATTTAAAATCCTTTCCTGGGCACCCAGCCCTAGTCATTTAGGCTAAATAGTGGTGAATTGCACATTGGGGAGGAGAGGGAAGAAAGGAACCCCAGCACCATAAAGAGGAAGTGTAAATGAGAAGCTTCTCCAGCCTTCTGACTGAAGTCATTGCCACTGCCCTCATAGGCGGCAGGTTATATCTGTGTGCGGTGCCCGGGCTCCAGGAATATTCAGGGCCGGGTGCCCTGCTCCAGCAATAGTTGGAGCTGGGTCTCTCCCCCGGCCCTGCCTGGATCGCCCCGGCCCCCGCAGGTCTTCCCCCGCCGCCACGTCCCTGCCTGGAGCAGGTCTCAGCCCCCGCCTGCCGCCGGGTCGCGTCGCGTCGCGTCCCTGCCTGACAGAAATAAGTGCGAGCCTCTCCTCTGCCTGCTAGGTGCTGCCGGAGGGCTCCCGGCAGAACTGCTGTCTGCTGCCGCAGGGTCCTAGTGCCTGCCATTCACTAATGTCAAGGCAGGCTGCCCTTACCCTGAGCCTCTCCAACACCCCAAACTCTCATCCCCGGCCAGAGCCCTCATCCCCCCACATACCAACCCTCTGCCCTAGCCCTGAGCCCCCCTGCAGCATGAACCCCTCATCCACAGCCCTCACCCCACAGCCCACCCCTCTTCCTTAGCCCTGAGCACCCTCCTGCATCATGAACCCCTCATCCTCAGCCCCACAGCCCTCACCCTGCACTCCCTCCTATCCCCAAACTCCCTCCCCTTCCCACACACCCCTTCCCAACCCCAAACTCCATCCCAAAGCCTGCACCCTTTACCCCCTCCTGCACACCCACCCTCTGCCCCAGCCCAGAGCCTGCACCCAGCACCCAAACTCCATCCCAAAGCCTGCACCCTGCACCTCTCCTGCACCCTAATCCCCAGCCCAGGATCTGCACCCCAGACCTCCCCCGCCGAGCCCCCTCCCAGAGCCTTAGGCAGGTGGGGGCGGAGTTTGGGGGGGCAGAGTTGGGGGTGGGTTCTGGGCACCACCAACATTTTTACAAACTTGCCACCCATGACTGCCCTGTCTTCTCTGTGGGGATGAAGAATGAGAGGGGCCATATAACTGTAGATATTTCAGCCACACCTAAACCTCACCTGAGTGCAACCCCGATCGTCAGTGGACAGCATTGAATTTGGGACATCTGGAGCTTAGTGTATGAGCCCTACCACATGAGCTGAAAGCCAACTTGCTATTAGCAAAGGCTGTAGAGCAGATTCATTTTATCTCTCTCTCTAAGTGGTCTTGGTGCCACTAGATGGGACAGAACACCACACCCAGAAGGTGTGTGGGTTACACAACTGCAGGGAGATGGCAGAGCGCTGTACACATGCACCATCAGGTCATGCACCCCCTTTGTGGCTTCTACAAATCTTGAAGTTCCCTCCATTCCCTCCTTCAGAACACAGTCACACTGGTTCTACCTCCAAAAGGCTCTCTCCACCTGCAACTGGTGGTCATAGAATATCAGGGTTGGAAGGGACCTCAGGAGGTCATCTAGTCCAACCCCCTGCTCAAAGCAGGACCAATCCCCAACTAAATCATCCCAGCTAGGGCTTTGTCAAGCCTGACCTTAAAAACCTCTAAGGATGGAGATTCCACCACCTCCCTAAGTAACCCATTCCAGTGCTTCACCACCCTCCTAGTGAAAAAGTTTTTCCTAATATCCAACCTAAACCTCCCCCACTTGCAACTTGAGACCATTACTCCTTGTTCTGTCATAATTTGCCCCAACTGCTGCAATCAATAACATCCTTCTGGGTAGCCATTAGTTCTTAACACTCCAAAACAAACACTACTAGGCAGGTATTTAAATAAACCAACCACAACATGACCCTCATTTGAAGGGATTCAGGGGGGAAAGGTGTGAATGGACCATGAAAGAGGGCAAGAAAGCTTTGGCACACTGATGCCTTTATATACTTTTCTGCAATAGGGACTTTTCTTATTTTGTTCTGGTTTCTTGCATTTTAATTCCAATCTATATAGAAACATTTCAGTATTCAACAGTAAAGGTCCAAACCAGGCAAGTGAATAATAGTGCTATAGCAGTAGCTTTAGACCATCACTGTTCGATTCAGTAACATGTTTGTTATTTAATAAAGAGATACAGTGAAGGTTTAGCTTTCTGAGGCCAGGTCTACACTACAGAGCTCTAGCAGTAAAACTACATTGCTCAGGGATGTGAAAAATCCATAGCCCTGAGGGATGTCGTTATACCCACCTAACCCCCTGTGTAGACAGCACTATGTTGACGGGTGAAGCTCTCCTATCAGTGTAGTAGTGTCTTCACTAAAGCTGTGCTTCTGTGGTACTGTATGTGAAGACAAGCCCTGAGTGGTGGTGTATATAAAGTAGTTATCACCACAGGTGCCGACTTTACAATGTGCCGAGGGGGTGGTTGCCTCCCAGCTCTGCCCCAGCCCCCGAACCCACTCCATCCACCCCTGCCCTGCTACACCCCATCCTGCCTCTTCCCTCCCCGCCTCTTCCTGCCCTGTTCCACCCCTCCCCCGAGCACGCCGCATCCTCACTCCTCCTCTCTCCCCGCCCCCAAGCCTCCTGCGTGCTGTGAAACAGCTGAATGCGGCAGGCAGGAGGTGTGGGGGGGGGGGGGCTGCTGGTGGGTGTTCAGCACCCACCATTTTTTCCCCATGGGTGCTCCAGCCCTGGAGCATCCATGGATTCGGCGCCTGTGGTTATAACCTCCAGGAGCCATGGAGTTTTATTGAAAATTATTTAACTAGAAGGCATACATGTTCAAAAATGACTAGTGATTTGGGAGTACCTAAAGCCTGAATGCCCAACTTGAGATACCTAAAAAAGTTCTGATTTTCACAAAAGTGCTAAGCACCTGCCTTTGAAAATGAGATCCTTTTAAGATGTCACAAATATCCAACCAAAAACTGAAGCACTCAAAATCACCTGTCGCTTTTGCAAATTTAGGCCTGAAAGAATAAATTTAATCAAGGATGCATGTGATATAGTGATTCATTCTCATGGGTTTTAATACATAGAAACATTCTAGCTGAGCTTTTTTTCCAAGGACATGCAGCAAGCAAAATATATATTTGCAACAATACTGCATACCTTTAATGCCTTTAACTGCTGTCCTTTGCATGGCCTCATTGCTCAGTTTGGAGGGGAGGGGGGTTGTACTGCCATTTGTACAGTTGTTTTATTATTACTTGTATTCCATTTTTGTAATCTATAAATGCTTGATGAAATAAGGAATAACAAATAACAGGAGAAAAATATGGATTATAGATTACTTTCTAATCTAGGTGTTTATTCCATTGTTTTCCCCTGAAAAATAAAAAGATGGAAGAGTAGTGCAGAAAGAAAATCAATGGTGACATTGGAAACTTTAAGAGACCAGGTAACGTACAATCAGCACTGAGTGCCGAGGAATATACTGTAGGTTGCAACATTTTTATCGTGGATTTGCAAAATGGTTTGGAAGCTTTGATTTATTTGGTCATTACTGAATGAGTTCTAGCCATGAAAGGTGGTATGGGTCATGACTGTGATTAGGGGAGTGTGCCAGGGCAAGTGAAACGTAATTCCGTATAATATTTTGCAGTCCTCAGCAGGACTTCTTCCTGTTCAGTGAGTAAACAATATTCGCATAAGCAGAGTTTGCATAATTAGACCCTTTTAAATTTCCCATTGACAAAGGTTAACGTTTTGCTTTCAGTCCAGGGTTTGTACTGAAAACAAAACTGTATCTTAGCTCCTACGGGCCTGTGAGATTCTAAAAGCTCAGTGCCAATATTCTCACAATTTCCAAAGCCTGCAATGAAAATGAATGACAGTAAGGAGGGAAGTCGGGGAGGGAAGAAGATTATGACAAGTACTGGGAGAGGGGAGAACAAAATCTCTCCTCCCTTGGTTTTACTGAGGACCAGAAAAGATCCAGCATTCAGCCATTCTGGTCACAAAGGTAGTAATGGGTAGAAAACATTATAATGTCCATGGATGATAAGCTAGTAGTTTGCTGCAAGGAGTCTCTTGACATTTGACCACTTTGCATTTTAAAAGAGTTTTGGTTCATTCAAAGAATTTCATGTCAAAGGTGTCGTGTCTCTTACCATTCTCTCATTTGTACTGAGAGGACGATACTGTTGGGTTTAGAAACTCCAGGTCAAGTTCATGCTACCTGATCTAAATATCCAATGCTGTAACTTTTACGTTGCAAACTCTTCTAATTATTTACAGTTTACACTAGAAAGAGCAATACACTCCCACTCATACATCATGAGTTTAATAGTTTGACTCAAATATAATTAGGACCCTGATCCTGCAAACACATACTCACAGGTTAAACTGGAGTCATGTGAATAGTCCCATTGATGCCACGAGTGCAGGGTTAAGTACATGTGTAAGGATTTGCAAAAGTGGGGCCTAGGTTGGTATTCCCCTTAGGAAAAATAGTATAAAAGGAGCTAAGATTGGGAGAGGGAAAACATTCACACCACTAAAAAAAGAGAGTAAAATGGAGTAGAAACTAGGGAGGAATGAAAAACAAATACAGACAGACAGTGAGGAAAGAAATAGAAAGGGAAAGGAAAACTCCTTGAGGAACTCCTCACAAAGTTTACTCCATAGTGTTCAATGAAGAGAATAGGACATGCCATTCCAAAGAGTGAACAAGAGGTTTGAATTCCTTGGTATCTTCCAATTCTGCAGGAGGTCAGAGCCATCTGCATGGAGGCCTTTTGCCTTTATACTGGTTCTGAGGCCTTGCTGCCAATCCCCCAGCTTTTCAGCAATTTGTATTAGCAACAGTTCCTGAAACACCAACCCCCTGAAGTAAAAGGGGAGTGCATTTTGCATACAGCTGGGGTGGTTGATGTAGGTCTCCTGATCCCAGATGTCTCCCAACCTCTCCTCATACCCACTCCCCCTGCAGGTAATCAGACCCACAAAACTACTTCCATAGAGCCCATGATGTGGGAGGTAACGATGCCTCAGAGTCAGTCCCTATGCCCACCACTCAGCCAGATGCAGATTTAGATATGTCAGGTTCCCTCTGCTCTCAGATCTAGGGGACACAGTATGACCTTTAATTCATACTGATCCACCTGGATTCCTTCTACCAAGCCACTGAAGTAATAGTTAATAATTTCATAGCAGCTAAGAAGTCATCTAGGGGCCATGTTGTCAGTACACCATCTTGGTTCCAAAATTCATCCCCAGGGCAAACCAGACAAACAAAGTAAACTCTTCATGACCCACTGTCTAGTCAGAGCACATTTTAATCATCTTACTGTATTATTCTCTCCTCTGACTGATAGCCCTTTCATGGGGACCTTACTGCAAGTTAAGAATTGTGCCTAGATGAAATGTCACTACTTTCCCATAGCTTGTTTCCCTTCCTTTTCTGCATTTACTGTAATCTGAGTTGTTAAAAATAGTAAGCCTCAAAGATTGTATATACTGGTAGTTAAAACATGGTCTTTCCTGAGACTTTGATTTTTTTTTCACCTGAAAAATTAAATCTAAAATCCAGATGTGTGGAAAGCTCTTACAAGGATCTGGATAGGTACTTAAGGTCTATTCAGTGAAAGAATCTAACCTGATTTCCAATACAATAAAAAAGCTGGATTCAAGTGAATGAATCTCCAATGCGATTTATAGGATAAACAAAAAAAAATTACAATGAGCATCTAACAATATGGATGAATTTTCTCTCCATATTTTCTTGCTTTAAAATGTCAAAATGTGGTAGAGAAGCTGTAAAGTTTCAAACACAGTAGGAAAGTGGGAAGAGGAAAGTCAATTAATCAATTTGGAAATGTTGCAATGATGCAAAGGATGCCATTATGGGATTCACATGAACATTTTTGAGGACAGCTTCTTTTCAACACTGCCAAAAAAATACAAGAGACTCTAGTGAGACTCCAGACCTGTCTGGTGGTGGTGGTGGTTGTTTATTACTATAATGACTAGAGGCAGCAGTCTGGATCAGTGCCCCACTGAACTAACTGTTGTACAAACATAAAGTACAAAGTGGTACCTAATGCAAAGAGCTTAACATGTAAGTAAGACAATGAACAAGTGAATGTAACTACACTTGCAGGGAGCATTTAGAAATCAGTCATAAAAACATGTATTTATACAGGCCAAAAGTCTGCCCCCTCTAGCTTTTCTGGCCATCACTGACTAGCCCCCTGAAAGACCCAAAGGTGAACGCTAACCTATGTCTTCCTTATGCCAGTTTTTTTTAACAGCTGAAAAATGAGGCTGTTTGATTGTATGAATACCCCCTGTACTGTACTGTACAATACTGTTCTTTAGTCTTCATAGCTGTATGTTTTTCTTCTGTACTTTATGCTTAATAATACACACGTAAACCTGAACTGCATTTGCTTTTATTATTGTTTATGATTCTTCCAACATTTCTTCTCGCTATGTTCCCTGGCAGAATGTATTATCTATCTATCATGGACTGGATTAGAGACGCCAAATGAATAATGGAAAAGTATTATTCTTTTTTCTTCCCATCTTAGAACAAATGGCAATTCTATTCATTATTTAATTACTAGGAAAAAATTGCTGTATAGAAACAAATGTACAGTATAAATCCACATACATGTATATAGAGAGATATTAGAATATATTTATGAGAACAAATTGTACTCCTTGTTACCTGGGCACAACTGCCTTTTAAGACACTGACCCATTGTTCCATTCAATTAACCGAGGTTTTAGTGTCCTTGATTATAACATCACTCCTGGATATAACATTACTATTTTCCTTTCCCCAACTCTCTGTGACCCTATTTGAATATCAGCTATTATGTACCATGAATATACAATAGAATAAACTTGTATAGATAATGCTGATTCTTTTCTTTCTTATGTTGCACTAAACAATTATCAAGCATCATGTGTTATGTATGTGTTATGGCATTCAGCTGGAAGGAAAGCATTAACCAGAAACAGTATTGTTAAGATACAGTACCAAGTAATGCAATGAAAATGCTGTCCTGATTTTTTAAATTTGATATTGTTATTTATTTGTATAATGTTGGTGGCTAGGATAGAATGTCACCGAGATACGGCATTACTCCTGCTTGACCCACTGAGCTGAAGCTGTACTGTAATGAAAACAGCTGTATAATTATACAAGGGTATAATTCTACTAAGGTATTCTAATGGCATCAATTTCCTGAGGTCAAATCTTGCACTTTTGGCTAGTGTGACCAGATAGCAAGTGTGAAAAATCAGGACCCTTTTTTTTTTTTTGGAGAAGAGTATAGTTGCATACATAAGACAAAGCCCATAAGACTGGGACGGTTCCGATAATATTGAGATGTCTGGTCACCCTATTTTTGGCCAGCATACATTGCTATTGATGACATTTCTCTTCAGGGCTGATGGCAAGTCCCTCAGAGCTTCTAAGCTCCACAAGGGTGGATGTACAGAGGAGCTCAATTCCTGCTGAGTTTTGGAGCTCCTGTAGAGCTCATCTGCACATTTTAGTCCTGCATTCTTCAGTTTGTGGCTGAAATCAGAGCGTGGCACACTAGCAAGACTGAGAGGTAAGGTGGTCCACTTGCCGCATGCATTATGGAAAATAGAGAGTGAAAATATGGCCCCGTTATCATAGTTTCTGAGCAGCTCACATTCTTAAATGTAATTATCCTCACAAAACCCCTGTGAGGTAGGGCACTGAGACACAGAGAGATAAACTGACTTGCTTGCGGTCCCCCAGGAACAGGGAATTGAACAGAGCAGGGCATCGAAGTCAGGTCTCCAGTTAGCACCCAAAATACTGGATCATCCTTCCTCCCAATAAATAATACAAAATGGGAGGGACAATTATGGAATTACCTACTTTGCCTGTTCAAATGTTGGTCTTACTGCTAGTGCTTGTCAGTGGGTAGGCACCCACCTTGTAGAATCTATTTCATATAAGCAACAAAACCGCCTTCAGATAGTAATTATTTTCAGTCACTGGGATGGATGTGAACAAGTGACATAGAGGGAATAGCTCCGTTTCCATTTATCACAAGCCATCCATTTCCCTAGCATAGTCTTGAGTACAGGAGTTCAGTGACTGATACTGCATCTGATGTGAATGCTTCATATACTAACAACATGTGGGGGAGGGAAGGAGAAACAGTGATCGCAGTAGCTCAGGACATTGTAAAATGAATTAACTCTGTCTCCACAAAGCATGCTGATGATCATAGGGAGCGATATTTTCAGTAGATGAATTTTTACCAGAGGGAAAATTTTAGTCATTACAGCCTCAGAAAAATAAGCAAAAGATCTCCAATGGGTTGATAATTGTGTAGGTTATCAAGCTCAGTGAGATGGCTTATGATAAAATGGAAGCAGACAACAAAGCAACTGGTACAGATCCCGAAGAGAGATGCATTTGTCAAACACATCTTGTATCTACCAAGGCAAAGTTTTTGCAATCAGAATGATTTTATCAGACAGACGTATAGGAAAGAAGGAAGACGTCATTCATGAAACTGTGAGCAGGGCTGAACCTACGTAAATCTGAAGAGAATAATAAAGTGAGATGAAAAGGTACACAAGATAGGTAAAACTTCCTCTGCAATTAGAATCTTGTTCTTTATTACAAGAGACCAAACTCATCCTTAGAGAAATCAGTGGATACATAGGGATTGATTCCTGGATTCTAAGACTGAAAATGGTCTTCATTCTGAAAGTAAAAATGATTTTCTTAATGAATATTTTATACAGATCCCCTTTTATCCTTAATGTATACACATATACATATACATAAGTACCTTTAATCCCATTGAATTTAATGGGCCTGCTCTTGTGTGCAAACTTATTTCACGTGTGTATATGTTTGCAGGAACAGAGCTTATGTTTTTAACACATTTTTGGTATTTAAAAGAGCTAAGTGAATACTGCAAAGAAAGCCCACAAATATCTGTTTAATTTTTTTAATGAATTTTCTTTTAATGTGTACACACCTTTTTTATGTTCACTTTCCATTCATATTCTAGTGAAAGAAATTTGGGCTCTAGTGAAATGTTTTTCTTGGCTGTTCTACTTTTCATTGTTGAATGATACTTCTTAGAAATATTGTCCATTTAAGCAGAGCTAGTTAGGAAGGTGGGTCCTAAGTAGATCTGGCGTGCGGGGAGGAGATTTTTGTTTTGTTTTTTTATTGTTGGATTTAGGGTTATTTTAAAGCCATTATTCACATTGTAACTGGAAAATTATGCGCTGTGCATTCAGACATGTTTGGTTGTTCAGTGTGGGGGACACACAAGTTTAAGTGATGGTGGGGGCAAGGCTGGATATACACAACAACCTGATTGACTGGGGGAAGGGTTCATCCAAATGGAATTGACGGGAGGGCATTGATCACAAACAAGTCTGCCTGTTGATGATGGCTGGGGTCACTGAGCACTCACAAGCCTGATTGGTTGATTGGGGCAGGTGCACACAAGCTTGAGTTGTTGACTGTCAAAGGCAATTAAATGAAAAGTTAAGCCACCTGCCAATACATCCAGATCCTCTACTCCTCTACCTACAAGCACACACCTCCCTATTACCACAACTGACACACCACAGACCACATACTGCAGCATTAATTCTCAGGGATGCCACCCTTCCATCACCTCCTTTAAGCACCTTGCTGAACATACCTTTACCAAACCACGCACTTCCAACACAATCAGCTACTACACCAAGCAGACACAACTACCAGTGTTGTGGGAGGGGCAAAGAAACCTGGTAAAAAGGTGCATGCAGAACGGTGAAAAGGCTGTGATATATGGCCTGTGGTGCTGTGATGAATGATAGTTATGGTAATGATAAGGTAAGCGCTTCTGTAGCGAAGCAGATACTATTAGGGAGCTTAACTTTTCATTTATTCACTCTTGCGTCAGGTATGGTTATGTGTGTCGTAACTCTAACGGCTTCACAATGAAGTTTTTGATGTATTTATAGAGAAAGATCCAAGCCGTGAAGTTTGCATTTGGATCAAGATCTGAGTATCCCCCAAGTCCAAGGTCTTCGGTTCCAGATTTTCAGTTCAGGCCCATCTCTAAAATGATACTGTTTTTGTAATCATCTTTATGCAACAGATTGTAGTTAGCCTGTCAAATCTGACTTTGTAGCATGTTTAGGAGAATTAATGTGCAGATGCAAATCATGCCTATTTAGGAGTGCTAGCTACATATCAGAGGCAGGGACTGGTTTGAGTCTAAAGACAGAAGAAGAGGGATTTGTTGCCTTGAGCACAGAGCTTGCTTTCTGCCTGCTGTGTACAGTTTGTTTGTGTAGTTTGTAATTCTTATATTATTAGCTATGATTAGTGGTCTTGAAGTAAAATCCTGCTCAGGACATATTCCAAACAAAAATGGAAAGTCTGATCTTGATTCTGTTGAAAGAATATATAAACACACTATGAACAAATCATACATATCAATACAGATCTGTACCATTGTTCATCTTTATTCTCTTTCCTTTGTTAGAAAATGCAACTATGACAATTGTCATAGTAAATGTGTATTATTCTACTCTGTTGTTGTAGCTCTCTAGTGTTCTGCACATTTTAAAATATACCTTATAACAATGTGTTTGTGTTTTAGAGAGAGAAAGACACTCTTACTTATCTCTCTGTATCTATGTATTTAGGTAGATCGAATACTATTGAGAGATTGGGCCTGATTTTCAGTTCTCAGAAGCAATCTGCTGCCAATTTGTGAGAACTTTTTGTGCCTGCAAATGATTCCAGATGATAACTGCTGGGGATCCATTTTACAGTACTTAAGGTTCAATCCTGTAAAATGCTGAGCAATTTCTTTCCATTTCCATTGATCTCAAAGGGAGCTGGGTTACTCACCACTCCACCAATTGCTCAGCACCTTGTAGGATCCAGCCCTAGGACATCTAACTCTGTGATTTGTAGGCATTATCAAGTAGTTAAATGTTACAAAAGGTAACCGCAATTCATGATAGGTACAAAAAGAGAGTCTGAATTAAGGCTCTGCTGGGTATCGGGGCCATTGTCTCTCGTATTTCTTGTTGCTATGTAATATATGAAGTAGTCTTAAAAATCTTAATAAATAAAAATAAAATCTAAAAGAATATTAGGAGGACTAAAAAGAGGTTAAAAAAATAAAATCAATATCTAATTCCATCTGTCAAATAAAGTAGTCTTAAAACCTGACTTATTCTCGAATGGCAAAAGCCTATAATTAGTCTGTTGGAAAAAGGGAGAGAAGTCAGATAAAAGGTCAAAAACATTGTTTTCCTTCACTGAATTTTTTTTTTTGTAATGCAAGGCAGAAAATTCTAATCATTTTGTCAGTCACCTTTGCCTTCCTAGCCAGTTAGGAGAAAAAAGAAAATTCTATTAGAAGACCACATCCTCGCTCATAAACCTGCAGCTACACAGCAGCACCCCACCACCATCAACCTTTTCAAGAGGAATGCACCTGGATTAACAATGCGTAATGACAGATTATGATTTAAGAACTAAAGGTCACATATAAAAGTGAAAATGAAATTTCAACAGTCTGCCTCTTTGTGATGTGTCAATATCCACCACCCTATCTGGGTACTGTGTGCAGGGAATCTCTGCAGTCATATTGCCTCCTGAATTTGCCAACACTTACTCACGTAATCAATCCTTACTTACTGAGTTGTTCCTACTGGAATTGATGGGACTCTTTGTGAAAAGGCGAGAGGAAGGGTTTGCAGTGTCACACTTAGGTAAAAAGCAGATGAGGAATTATTAATGGGATACCTCTTATTGGGCTGAAATCATTTATTCCTGGGAATGGGTGAATCAAATGAGAAATTTAATCCATCCACTAACCATCCGTTCCCCTTTCGCATGCTACTGACTTGTGCCATAGACCATGTGAACAACTAATGCTAGAAATCGAGGCAGAGCAAAGTGCACTTTGCACAGAACAGTGGCAGAAGAAGGCTCGCTATTAGGGAGTGGCTTTTGTGCTCAGAGGAATGCAAGAACTGCAGAAGTGTTGCATGAGTGCATCCTAGGTGGTGATATGGGCGAGGGTTCTTGTGCCTGTCACCCCTTGCACACCCGCCGCATGACAGATTCAATCTGGCCCTTTGAGTTTCTGTAGCTGTAGCTTTTTGTCAGCGTTTGCATTGATCGGCCTCTGCACTTTTGTTTTTGTCTCTTTCTCAACAACAAATGTGACAAAACCATTCCTGGAAAGTCCTGTCTCATGAAAGTGCCAAGAGAATTTTTCACCAATTCCTCTTCCTCTAGTGGGTCCTGTGCCTGCACCACCGTTTGTTAAAGTGGAGACAGAAGAAGAAATGTTAATAGAAGCATTGATTTTTTTTTCATTGTAAATAATGAATGGGGAGAACAGTTTAGAGCTTAAATATCTGAGGTGAAAATAAGTAAAATCACAAAAGAGCTGGGAGAAAGGGGGGTGTAGTAGAAGCCAAAGCTAAGGCCTGGGGCCAAATTAATCCCTGGGTATAATGCCACTGACTTCCATGGTGTTATACTAGGGATTAACATTTGGCCCATGAAATGGATGCCTTTTGGTTTCATCTCTCTGCATTCCCACCCCTACCATTCAAGAGACTCACATTTGGTTCACGTCTGCTCTTTCAGGGAGAGGAGCATCAGGTGTGGGATTTGGTAAAATCCCTAGAAAGTTCTTCAAGTTTAAGGTTTTGCAAAACTTATTTCTTAGCTTCATAGCAATTTTTTTCTGCTTGATTTAAATTCTAACCATTCATCTCCCAGAAAAGCTTAATTAAAAATCATTTTGTTTATACCAAAATGGAAGCTAGCGTCTCACAAACAGTAAAGATTCATGTTCAGAAATAATTCTTGCCATGCTTCTAGGATGACAAAGGAATAAAATAAAGCAAAACAGGCAGCAGTGCCAAAGCCAGGCAAAACTCCTACCTGAAAGTTAAAGCACTTTGCAATCATATGGAACACAGCTATCATCCTTCTTATAGGCTTCGGTACAGTTTTGCTTGAATAAAGACTGCAGAAATGGCCCTTAGGTATTAAAGGCTTAATAAGAGTGTGGTGAATAAATAAGCAAATGCAACAGCCATTTATGCACTTCCATACAGTTCACTGAGGACTCCCTTTAGACACATGCTTGAAGTTAAGCATGTGCTTAAGGGCATTGTTGGATGGGGGCCAGAGTGTGCTTTGTATCACCTTGCAAAGTTTGATATTTGAACCTATTCTTTTGAGAGGAATATCAGCTGCAGAATTATCTTCAATATATTGTCCTTGAAAAGAGCCACCAGATCTTTAACTTCCAGTTGGGCAAACACAGAGACAGGTAGAAGGAACCTCAGTTTAGAATCTGAAGGATTGAACTAAACAACTGTAAGGTTCAAGGAGTCTCCATAATTCCATTAGGAAAACAAGGGCATCTGCCAATTCTGAAGCCAGGTGGGAATAAAGATTAATGATTCGAGGACTTTTAAGGGTGGGGGGAGGGGAAAGGGGGCTTTTATCTGACATAACACCAATAATTGAGGAGTGGGTACTAAAGCCCCTCATCTGGAAGGCACTTTGTGTGGGCAGACTGCTGTGCCCACGTACAGCTCTCTGCAATATTAGTGCCTGAGCAAGAATTGTCGTAATTACAGGTGAAATAAATCATGAAGTCCATTTCTATGGAAATGCAGGATTTTCTCTTACACTATATGTTCTACTGCTGTGCCCAGTCCAATTGTAAATGAATCCAGCAATACAGTTTACTATTGCTTTTAGGAGATTATCCCCCAGACAACTAGATCTCAACAGAAAGTAGCTTTACGTAATATTTCGCTATGTTATTTCATTCCGTTACTCACATTTATACTCCACGAGGGCACACAGAGTAACAGATGAGGAAAAATAAGGGGTCTCTGACTAAAGTGAACATTTTTCAATTCCATCTGGCTGAAAAGCTCTCTCGTCCTTTTGATTTTCCATACTAAATGGAAGCACTAAAAGCCCAGAGATGTGGAGGACAAACATACTGATGTTTCCACAAAACATAAATGTCAAATGTATTTATGGCCCAGAAATACATACTGCATGTAAGAAACCTAATTAAGCTCCCAAAGTCATCACTTACTCTCTATTATTTGTGTCTTTTTAAAAACATTTTGAATGTTTTACTTTTAACATGGCAGAGACCACTTATAATATTTTTAAAAGACTCCAAATCACATCCATCTTCATAATGTGGGTTTTCTTTTTTCTCTCATCTACAGAAAAAATGTGTAGGTGCACTTATGAAACATTCTTGTCTTCCCTATTCCCTCATACCAGGGTAGACCAATTAATAACAGGACGATGATGGGGTGTGCGAACCCCACACAGGTGAAGCAAGGGTTAAGGAGTTGCTTTGGATACAGGAGTCCACACCCTGCTGCCCCTGCTGGGCATGCACACAGTGGAGGCAGAGTTCAAAATGGAGCAGCTCAGCTCAGTCTTGGTGGACAGGGCTGGAGAGTAGCTGGATGTGGCAGCCTCCTGCAGAGAAGCCACCAAGGCTCCCAAAGACTGGGACTAGGCCTTAGGGCTAAGCTGCTGGCTTCAGCCATGGGGCTTGAGGACGACTAACTGCTGCAGATGGAGGGAGACCCTCTGGAGAGTGGCCCAAGAGAGCTTCAAAGGGAACCCAAGACCGACCAGTGGCACCAGCAGAAGCTCCAAAGCCAGGGTCGGAAGTGGCCCAGGGAGCAGGTGCAGGGGTGCCCATCTCCTAGGCCACGCATAATGTATTATTGTTTCTTTTGGTCCTGGATTGGAACCTGTTGGAGCAGGGAAGGCCTGAGTTCATCTTCCCCCAGCCGCTGTCTCTTGCCACTGGGTGACACAGCCACTGAATCGCGCTACTAGGCAAGGCGGCCACTGGCTCTTGCCACTGGATGACACAGGTGCTGAATTCCACCACTAGGCAAGGCGGCCACTGGCTCTTGCCACTGAGCAGTACAGTCTGGAGTATTGCCACTAGGCAGTACTGCCAGCCTTGGACTCAAAACCCCCTTTGACAAAGACCAACATAATTTGTGGGGGGAAATAATCTTATACTGCTGTTATTCAGAGATGGAGACATACACTAGGTAGCACAGTGAAAATTTAATAGGCTGCTGGCATCCTGAAGAAAGCAATGACTGAAACATTTTCTGAAAAAGGTATATGCTTAGGAAATATGTGCCTATATTATGCATGATGAGTAGTTACTAGCTACTCTAAAGGAGATTAAACTAGTTTTTCACTGTCATGTTTTACATGTGGGGGACGCTAAAGGCCATGCATAAATCATTTCCAAATTGAGCTGTTTATCTATAAATGCAGAGCAAATGTAATTAATGATTAATAGCAGTCAGAGCACTTCCTATGTACAGTAATAGTGCATAGCTTCATTCGCCAAACATTGTAAGCCACTGGGTTGAGCACTCGCGTTCTAAAAGCTGTAATGACTGCCCAGTCTACTTCACTAAGGAGAACAGTTAAGCCTGGGAACTTAAAGGACTCTCACACATACATACATTCATTTGTAAAAATATACCTATCAATACCTGTCCATGCCCCCACCCCCAAAAATATGGGCTTCGTTATGATCTGCGCTGGCAGGAACACACAAGCCCCCTCCCTTCACAATGGCCCACACAAGGGACGTTCGCAATAGCAGTCACTGTGAGCAGGGACTGTTTGCCTTTTGTGCTAACCGAGGTCAAACGACCTGGAAAGTAAGTAGCTCTCTATCTCCTTAGATCCCCTGCTGGCCCCTAAAGTTGGGTCCACAACTCTCTCCTAGTGCTCCTCCAGGGAACCTGTAGCTCCAGAGTGACCCCTAAACTAGGATTGAGCAATTTTCACAATGAATCTAGCCCTATATATGCCCATTTACGCAGGTATATATTGAAGGTAACTCTATTCCAGTAGTATGCAGTGGTAGTTGTAGTCATGTCAGTCCCACGATATTAGAGAGACAAGGTGGGTGAGCTAATCTCTTTTATTGGACCAACTTCTGTGGTGAGAGAGACAAGCTTTCAAGCCACACACAAGAACTGTATGTGGCTTGAAAGCTTGTTTCTCTCACCACGGAAGTTGGTCCAATGAAAGAGATTAGCTCACCCACCTTGTCTCTCTCTTCCAGTAGTGTTATTCCCAATTGACGCTGGTGTAACAAACTGCTCAGGGCACCAATCTGAAAAACAATTATTTGCTCAACTCTAGTTATGGGGGCCTGCTGGCACCTCCTAGGGTTGGACCCTAAATTAATTTCCATCACTGGCAATTTTTAAACCAAGATTTAGGCCATGTCTACACTAGCACTTACGTTGGCAAAACTTTTGTCACTCAGGGGTGTGAAAAAAAAACATCCCCCTGAGAGACATAAGTTTTGTTGGCATAAGTGTTCACGTGCCGGCAGGAAACTCTCTTCTGCCGACATAGCTACCACTGATCACTGAACTGGTTTTATGATGTTCATGTGAGAGCTCTCTCCCGTCAGTATAACATGGCTACACAAGCAATCTTACAGTGACAAAACTATATTGGTACATCTGTGCCGCTGTAAGCTTGTAAGTGTAGACATGTTCTTTGGTTTGTGTGAACCCTTCTGGCCTTCAAATCTGCACAGTGCCTGTATGAAAATCTGTGAATCTCTGGTGAATACCCACTTCTTCGGATGCAAGTCACTCTTGCATCCGAAGAAGTAGGTATTCACCCACGAAAGCTCATGCTGCAAAACGTCTGTTAGTCTATAAGGTGCCACAGGATTCTTTGTTGTTTGTTTTTTTAGAGATAACCAGACACGGCTGATATACTATGAATCTCTGTGTAACTGAGGGGTTGAATTAATATCTGCTAACCAGAACTGGGCAAACTATTCACTATAAACAATTTGTGTGATGAATTTAGCCCCTTTTTCTATTCATGAATTACCTACCAAAAGACATAGATTTTTACCCATTTCTTTATTACTTAACAAATAGTTTCAGATGTGAATGTATTCCAGCCTCTTTTGCTTCCCATGAGTAGTGTCTCATATATTCTCTTTTCATAACAAGTGGTTGGTTTCCTAAGTTACATGATGATGCTTCTGCTGGCTGATTGGATGATTCCCATATCTACAAAGGGCTTTTAAGATAACCCCATGCAAATGCTTCCAGCATGAATGCTCATGCATGTAAATATTCACATAACTGTTTGCAATACTTTCTGTTTGCAAACACTTTTGTGAACAGAAATTCACTCATGCAGGTGTTCTCAGAAAGCAAATAAAGGAGATCACTGATAGCAAATTTGCATGTTTCATTCAAACAAATATTTATAATTTATACATTACAATATTTACTCAGCACTAATGCTACTGATGCAGAAATACTCTGCTGCTTTTTACAAGAATTCTACTTGATAAAAACTTCTGCACTATAATATATATTAACCTTCCAAGTCAATAGATCTGAATAACAGATTTAAACAGGAGATAGCATTTAAATGTATTTAGAAACATTCAGAATAAAAGGATGCTGACATTTGAAACAATAGGCCTAACAAATCTTTTCAGAGCGCACATGTGGTTTTGCTGTTCATTTTCATACGCGTTCATGTGTGTGCCCACATGCAGGAGTCAGTTTGTTTTAACTCTGTTGCGTGATGTATTCCCACCGGTCAGACAAATTCACATTCTTCTGTTGTCTCTTGTTGTCTGATCTTATCTAAAATAATGTTTTTTTCCTTCATATTAATATACTATAAAAGATATTGTAGTTACAGTTTTGACTCCAAAGCTGATGGTTTTGCTGTGCTCGCTTCTTCCCACATGTTTCCTGGAAATTTACTGCATGTATGAAACTCAATTCAGTCATGCCAGCTGAATAAATAAGAGTTATCCTTGGAAGATGTTCAGGCAAGTACTCCATAAAGATAGATGCAAAGGCTTTGCATGCCTGTGTGTAATTTAGCATTTAAAGTAAAAAAGCCAAGAACAATAACCATTAGTCAATTTTAGCCACACAAACACTTCAGTATGGCAATTTATACATAGTTTGGGAATGAAATGGTAATATTTACCAGTGTCACTTTCAGGGAAAATAATTAGTTCCAGGGCACATCTGTATATACATATGTACACATACACACAAACATGTAGTATTAAATTGACCTGGTTTCATATATTGAACAAAAGAAAGTGCATTGTAAAAATATTTACATTTAGGATCATATGAACCAGAAATGTCTATGGCTTTTATCTGCATATTTAAATACATCAGATACATTTTAACCTATTAGATGTATTTCTTAAAACCTCTTTCTCTATTTCTGTTAATATAAAACTATAGGCAACATGAGATCATCTCTTTCCATTGCCCTGGACAAAAACTAAGGAGCAGATCCTCAGTTTGTGTAAATTGTCAGTTTCTGAAGCATCCCTATCCATCCGCTACTTCATTTAATGCCAGTCTCCTTAGGGGTTTGATGGACAGGCCTGCGTTCATCTGGATCCTGCCTCCAGCTCAGCATGGTGTATCTTCCTTGTTTTCTTTTCCTATGAATTTATTTGATGGTGCCTTCACACCCCTTACTCCTTCCTCACTCTCCAGGCAATGTTTAACTTCTCTTTGTGCGTGCGTGTTTTAAAGTTAGTTATGTCCCTAAGTTAAAGAATGGGAAAGGAAGCAAGTACAAGAGAAAAAGGTGCAACGCCTGAGTTGATCAGTGGTGACAAAGATAACAGAAATGTGATGATGGGAATGTTTTCACACTCCTAGCCCCCCTACCTGTGTCTCTGTACGACCTTGGTAATAGAAATAGACAATGAACCGAAAAAGAATTTTCCTCTAGATTTGTAAATCTGCCACTGCTGATTGTAAAGTTTCTCTACATACCGTACTTAATGCAATTCAGCCTCTGGGGGAAAAAATGTGATTCATTTTTTATTCAAAGTTAGATGCTCTTACACTTGGACGACATTAGACTCTCATGCCGAGTCTGCTAATAAATCTCAAAGACTTTTGTGATAAGGGGATGGAATCACAAGCTCAAGCTGAGAACTTGGAATCGCTAGCAAAAGCACTGATTGAAGGCACCAATACTGCAAGAAGAACACGAGTCTGTAAAATGTAGCAATACCATCCAATATTCACATTTTGAGTATTTCTGATACCATGAATGAACTGGGCTAACTGATGGGATTTCACGTTGGTGAACTCACTTCCTGATTTCCATCTTCCCATATAGATTTCTAAGGTGTTTTTTTGCATTTCAATCTGGTCTTCTCTAAATACTACTATTACTGGTGTCTATGTTCTCAACCAGGGGAAGTATTGTCTAAATCAACACCCCACCCCTCACCTCCCCGTCATTGTCAACCTGTGGATAACAGCCCTGAGGTGGGTTGCCAGCAGATTTTAATAGGGTAGCAACACTGTACCGTGTCAAGACTAGCTAACTGGCATTCTATTCACTGAGCTGGTACCACGCAGATTAGGAAGTACAGAGCCCAGCTCCCATCGTGAGAGAATAAGTTTTTCCACCCACTCCGAGAAGCCAGGGGGGAAGTGAAATTTCCTCACACTGTGCAGAGGCTGGAGGGCAAAGTACCATCTCCACTGCTAGAAATCCTTTGAAGTACTGAGGGAACTGAATCTGAGGTCCCAAGGGCATAAAAATTGGGAGCCACTAAAAATTATCCACCCTTTCTATTTCCCAAATGTACTGCTGTCAGAATAAAATACGAGAGAAGATGCCTAGACTACAATAATGGTAAAGATGGCTGGGCCTTGTTCCAGCAGAAAAGAGGACAAAGTGATTTCCCTATACAAGAGAAATGAGTATGAGACGAGGTTTCCAGAAGAAGATATGCTGTATTGGATAAATCAAGGTAATCAGGAAAGTGACTGGGCTTCAGAAGATGTAGGCGGGTTAGGTGCGACAGGATATTAATTTATGAGCTTCAGGATAAAACCTTCTCCCCACAAAAAGTGAAAAATGCACATGGGATTGAATCACCAAAGCATAAGTAGTAGTTTGGATCCAAAGTCCGAAAGCATAAATGAACAATCATGGGAAACTATAAAAGAGGTCCTGGGGTAGTAGGAAAAAGCAAACCCAGAAGTGGACAGCCTGTGAAAGGAGCTTGAATGTCACATGTGGGATGAAAATTCCCCCCTCCCCCACCTTGAGCTGGGTAGTTATGATGTGATCTCTAAAGAAGGATGCTTGTTGGTTTCATAAAAACAGGAAATGTAAGAGAGAGAGGGAAATAAATCTCCTTGCATGTTTTCATTTAGCTTCATGCTTTTAAATTCTGATCACTCATGTGGACAGAAACAAAAAACAAACTGAAAAATTCTAATCCAGAATGGGATGGGAGGCAGGGAGAATGGTAAAGGGGCAGAATAGTTGCCTTCCCAAACATATAGCAACAACATGAAGTACCTCAGCATGAGGGTTGTCCTGGGATGTCAATCCAGTACCTTTTGCCAGAGCAATTCATCTTAATCCTACTCCTTTGTGTGTGTATGTTATTCTACACCAACCTGTTGGATAAGTACTAGGAGGATAGAAATGTACCCTAGCTCCAATTTGTATGTACCCAAATTAATTCCTTCTCCAAAAACAGCTGTTTGTGACTATGGGCTCAGACATGAAGTCTTTGCACAAGGTCAGATCTTGGTCCCACAAGCAAACCTCGAGTTATAGGGCTTTGCCTGTAAAAAAAAAAACACTGTATGCAGAGGGTGGGAGAATATTCTTGTCTCCACCCCAGCCAGCAAATGGGACCAGGGCACATTCACTACAAGGGAAAGAGGGAGCGCATGAGCTGATGCTTCCTCTGATGCTGGGTACTGGGATAGTGTATCCATGCTCAGCATGGAGCTTTTGATTGTATTGCATTTTTCTTAATGCGTCACAGAGAGTTTGTATTTAACAACTACATTAAACAGCAGTGGGAGCCTGCTAGGGGCCAGTCACTCAGTCTGTTCTGCTGCCTGCTACCCAGAACCCTGCCTTCCAAAACAGAAGCCAAGCACACCTCACATCCTTAGTTATTCCATCCATTGGTTGCACTGTGGCTCTGTACATTTTTCCCCTTCAAGGGTGAGTAGCACAGAGTTGGTGGTGAGATCCACAGCATAGCACACAGATATTAATCTAGTCTAGTCCCACTGCACAAGCTCTTCCTGTATCACAGCCCAGCTGCACAGCAGAAGCACCCCACTTCCCACTGTGTTTTGGACTTTACAAACTCATGTAAGGGAGGACAGGGTAACAGTGTGATGGGCCCTTTAAGGCAAGCTTATGGCTTGGCACAATTTTGCTGAAGCAACCAAGGCATCACTCAGAAGGACTGACAGCAGTTGTGGGTGTGGCAGTAATTCATGACAGGAAAGGGACTAGGAATATAAAAGAGCTCTTTTTTCCCCAGGAGCAGAACTGGGATGAAGATTGTGGGTCTTGCTATAAAGTGTGCAGAGAGCAGGAGTGGCGAGGCCTTTTCAAGATGAGCCCTAGATGGAGCCTGGGCAGTGATTGAAGTTGCCTTACAGAGAGAGCACTGAGAGGAGAAAACTCCAGGAGGGGAGTTTGTTTATGTCAGGAGTGTGCAAAGGCCTTATTTGGAGAGGTGTCCGAGTCAAGGGAGTGACCCTGGGTATTGCACCGCAGCTTGCAGAAACCTAGGGTGAGTACAGTGATGTTTCTAGAAGAGGAAGGGAGGAAGCTTCCCTTCTCCCAGCCCCCAGTACAGTCCATGGGAGCTGGTCATAACCCTGGTGGAAATCCTGAGACCAGAGCAGCCAAAGATCCATCCAGGTACAACTGAGCTTGGACCTTTTTGTTTAGTTACCCTTTGATCTTTGTACGCTGATCCCCAGGATGAGTCAGAGCTCAGGAGAATAACTGGGAAGAAATATCTGATGAAGAGGAAAGCCCCAGATGGCTCTGATTCATATGGTTCTAAATGTAAACGTTTCACAACACACTTTCTGTTGTTCGATAAATTAAACGAGGCCCCTAGATAAAACCCAGCCAACTGTGATGAAGAGACAATTTATTCTATCAGACGCTTGTAGCCAGGCTGGTGTTACTCCAGAAATGATGAAGGTCACATTGGCCAGGGAGCATAATAATAACTCTTACTATTTACTTGTATTAAGGTTGCCCCTTGAGACCACCGAGATGTGGATACCCGCTGCGGTAGGCACTGTACAAACACAGAATGAGAGACAGTCCCTGCCCCCCAAGAGTCTACAATTTAAATAAGCCACCTTCTGCCTGAAAGGGAAACCGACACAGCAACCAAAGCCATGAGATGAGGTAATAGATCCACAACACTATTCAAAACCCCCAACTGACGACAGCAGGAGTTCAGCTTAAGCAAAGACTGGACCCTGCAGTTGTATTGCCACTATATGTGAAAGAAAGCACAGAATCAAATGAAGTAAAAATCTTAAATGAACCAAACTGTACCATAGAATCTCTAGGGATAGTAATTCCGTGCTCTAATAATAAGAATACAGCAGTAGGGGTGTATTACCGACCACCTGACCAGGATGGTGATAGTGACTGTGAAATGCTCAGGGAGACTAGAGAGGCTATTAAAATAAAAAACTTAATAATAATGGGGGATTTCAACTATCCCAATATTGACTGGGTACATGTCCCCTCAGGACCGGATGAAGAGAGAAAGTTTCTCAACACTTTAAACAATCGCTTCTTGGAGCAGCTAGTCCTGGAACCCACAAGGGGAAAGGCAATTCTTGATTTAGTCCTAAGTGGGGCACAGGATCTGGTCCAAGAGGTGAATATAGCTGGACCACTTGGTAATAGTCACCATAATATAATTAAATTTAATATACCTATGGCGGGGAAAACACCACAGTGGCCCAACACTGTCACATTTAATTTCAGAAAGGGGAACTATACAAAAATGAGGAGGTTAGTTAAACAGAAATTAAAAGGTACAGCACAAAAAGTAAAATCCCTGCAAGCTGCATGGAAACTTTTTAAAAACACCATAATAGAGGCTTAACTAAAATGTATACCCCAAATTACAAAACATAGTAAGAGAACCAAAAATAGAACCACTGTGGCTAAACAACAAAGTAAGAGAAGCAGTGAGAGGCAAAAAGGCTTCCTTTAAAAGGTGGAAGTTAAATCCTAGTGAGGAAAATGGAAAGGAGCATAAACTCTGGCAAATGAAGTGTAAAAATATAATTAGGAAGGCCAAAAAAGAATTTGAAGAATAGCTAGCCAAAGACTCAAAAAGTAAAAGCAAAAAAATTTTTAAGTACATCAGAAGCAGGAAGCTTGCTAAACAACCAGTGGGGCCACTGGATGATCGAGATGCTAAAGGAGCACTCAAAGACGAGAAGGCCATTGTGGAGAAACTAAATGAATTCTTTGCATCGGTCTTCACAGTTGAGGATGTGAGGGAGATGCCCAAACCTGAGCCATTCTTTTTAGCTGACAAATCTGAGGAACTGTCCCAGATTGAGATGTCATTAGAGGAGATTTTTGGAACAAATTGATAAACTAAACTGTAATAAGTCACCAGGGCCAGATGGTATTCACCCAAGAGTTCTGAAGGAACACAAATGTGAAATTGCAGAACTGCTAACTGTAATCTGTAACCTATCATTTAAATCAGCTTCTGTACCAAATGACTGGAGGATAGCCAATGTGACACCAATTTTTTAAAAGGCCTCCAAAGGTGACCCCGGAAATTACAGGCCAGTAAGCCTGACTTCAGTGCTGGGAAAACTGGTTCAAACTATAGTAAAGAACAAAATTGTCAGACACATAGATGAACATAATTTGTTGGGGAAGAGTCAACGTGGTTTTTGTAAAGGGAAATCATGTCTCACCAGTCTACTAGAATTCTTTGAGGGAGTCAACAAGCATGTGGACAAGAGGGATCCAGTGAATATAGTGTATTTAGATTTTCAGAAAGCCTTTGACAAGGTCCCTCACCAAAGCCTCTTAAGCAAAGCAAGCTGTCATGTGATAAGAAGGAAGGTCCTCTCATGAATTGGTAACTGGTTAAGAGATAGGAAACAAAGGGTAGGAATAAATGGTCAGTTTGCAGAATGGAGAGAGGTAAATTGTGGTGTCCCCCAGGGGTCTCTACTGGGCCCAGTCCTATTCAACATATTCATAAATGATCTGGAAAAAGGGGTAAATATTGAGGTGGCAAAATTTGCAGATGATACAGAACTATTCAACTATTAAGTCCCAGGCAGGCTTCAAAGAGCTACAAAAAGGTCTCTCAAAATTGGGCGACTGGGCAACAAAATGGCAGATGAAATTCAATGCTGATAAATGCAAAGTAATGCACACTGGAAAACACAATCCCAACTATACATATAAAATGATGGGGTCTAACTAGCTGTTACCACTCAAGAAAGAGATCTTGGACTCATTGTGGGTAGTTCTCTGAAAACATCCACTCAATGTGCAGCGGCTGTCAAAAAAGTGAACAGAATGCTGGGAATAATTAAGAAAGGAATAGATAATAGGACAGAAAATATAATGTTGCTCTATATAATTCCATGGTACGCCCACATCTTGAATACCGTGTGCAGATGTGGTCACCCCATCTCAAAAAAGATATATTGGAATTGGAAAAGGTTCAGACAAGGGCAACAAAATGATTAGGGGTATGGAATGGCTGCCATATGAGGAGAGATTAATAAGACTAGGACTTTTCAGCTTGGAAAAGAGACAACTAAGGGGGGATATGATAGAGGTCTATAAAATCATGATTGGTGTGTAGAAAGTAAACAAGGAAGCATTATTTACTCCTTCTCATAACACAACAACTAGGGGTCACCAAATGAAATTAATAGGCAGCAGATTTAAAACAAAGAAAAGGAAGTATTTTTTCACACAACACAGAGTCATCCTGTGGAACTCCTTGCCAAGGGATGTTGTGAAGGCCAAGACTATAACTGGGTTCAAAAAAGAATTAGATAAGTTCATGGAGGATAGATCCATCAGTGGCTATTAGCCAGGGTGGACAGCAATGATTTCCCTAGCTTCTGTTTGCCAGAATCTGGGAATGGGTGACGGGATAGATCACTTGATGATGACCTGTTCTGTTCATTCCCTCTGGGGCAGCTGGCATTGGCCGCTGTTGGAAGATTGGATACTGGGCTAGATGGCCGTTCTTATTGGTGTTGCCATTTAGTTCAGTGGAAGGAGGAGGAAGTTGTAACGTTGTAACAGAACATATTACTCTGCAGGACTCTGGAGGAGAGATTTAAAAAACTGACTATAGCTTCTGGAATCTACAGCAAATTCCTCTTAATAAAACAAGAACCGGCTGGAGCCAACACTCTGTAAGCTCTTTTCCATTGCCTTCTCCGAACCAGGACCTAACTTTAAAACTGTGTGACTTTCTTCATTGCTCCCACTTGCTCCCAGAAAAGGCTACAGGGAGAAGCGTGCTAAGTCCACTCTCATTTGTACAGACGTGTAACTAACAATACTCTACAGTTAAATATTTCAGAGTTAGGGAGATCAGGCCAATTTGACATTGGAGAGATCAAAGTCTGTATTCTACAAAACTTATATCCAACTTTTTGACACTAAATGCAAGGAGCTATTTTCTGTCTCAGCATAAAGGCTTTCTTAACGAATTTTATTTGGAGGAATTCCAGCTCGGATCATTCCATTAATGAAAGCCTGAACCATATTAGGTTATTTGAAGAGAAATATCTTTTTTTTTTAAAGATCCCAATCCATTTAGAGATTATTTCACTTAAATCAGGTTTTATCCTATTTTACTTTGTTTTGCACTTCTGTGAAGAGCTGTGGGGATGTCCTGCCATGAAGCTTCTGAAGAAAAGGTTAAAAGAAGGATCCATCATAGATGCCTGCCTCAAGGTAGTGAGTCTGGCCCAGCACGTGGGGGGGTTAATCCCTTAGCATACTAGAAAAGGCAGCATCTGGCAGGGAGGAGTGGGAGAAAGGTGATCAAGAGAGAGTTCCTTGTTCCTGTTAGAAACCAGGTGGGTGAGGTAATATCTTTTATTGGACCAACTTCTGTTAGACTGAACCTGTGAGACTGCTTGAATTAAGAGAGCCACTCTTACTTCCCTTTGTGGCTGAAGTGGGTTACACTTGAAGGGCCAGGATCCGGTTTTGTTTCCCTTACTATCAAACACTTCTAGGTGTGAGAATCTCCACTCCCTCAGATCAACCCACTAAAGTGCTGCTTCCTCCCTCCTCCCCTGCAGGCATTCACACACACATTTATGCTGCCTGGTAGGGGTGCTAGTGCACTTTTTCACATAAAATTAAATAAAATGATTATTTTTACATCTAAGACAGGAAAACTGAGTTTTCATATGGTTTTATTTATATAGTTGCTTGCTAATACATAGGCCTGTGTTACTAGTTCTGCCTATTTTTGCATTAAAAATATTTTTGCATAGGAAAAAATTCAGTAGTTCAGTTCTTGGATTTTTAAAAACATTGTTCATAGTTGAAAAATAGGACCAGTTTTGTACTCAGCCCAAATTCCAAAATATTCAGAACTTGAGTTTGTTGAACTTAATTTTACTATTTCACACACTTCTACCAGGGTCACCTTTAACAACTAGTCAATTTTGCCTTTTGCAAATAGCCAAATTAGCCTGAACATCTGCAACATTAATTAAACTTCTTAATACTTCAGGGGATGTGGCAATTTTGGAAATATGCCTGGGTCAATTTATTAATTTCATTTTGTTTTGTGAGTATCATTTATTATTGCAACCTGCCAGACCCGTTGAGTTTGAAAGCACTTGGGAACTAAAGGCTGGGTTCCATACAGCAAACTGGTGAACATTCATTAGAGGGGGACTAAGCTAATGGTCTAACAGGGAATACCTAGAATCCTGGGGTGAAACTAATTAAGGAAGATAATAGGTCTGACACTCTTCATCCTACCCAACAATAAGAACTGGGCTGTGATCTTGTTTTTGTAATTAACCAGAACCTTCACTCAAATCACAACTCCTTTTTTTTTTTCCAGGCTTGAGAGTGGGTGTTGGAAGATTTTTCTTTTCACTTTGATATGCCTCCTTACTGCCTCATCTCAGCAAAAATTCTGAAATACCACAAGAGAGGCTATTCTTGAAACACTTCCAACCTGGATCAAGCCAGACATTTTCCTACAAGCCTGTTCTTGTTAGATTCCGGCCCTATATCCAGATAAAACAAGCCTAAGTATCCAAACTGAGTTTGCTTTACATGCAAACACTGGGCGATACCTTAGACATCACAATGTGTCTACTAAATCGATGGCTACGTCTACACTTGGAGCTGCGGGGGTGATTCCCAGCTTGAGTAGATAGACTCCCACTAGCCCTCATCAAGCTAGCATGGTGAAACTAGTAGTGTAGCCACAGTAGTATAGGCAGCAGTGAGCATGGGCTAGCCACCTACCAGCACAAACCTGCCGGGAATCTGTGGGTGCCTACTCAGGCAGCTAGCCTGTGCCAGCACTTGCTGTTGCCCATGCTACCACAGCTACACTACTATTTTTAGAGCGCTGGCTCATTCAGAGCTAGCACCAGTATGTCTACTCCAGCTAGGAATCACTCTCCTACCCCAAGTCTCGATGTAGCCAGTGTATCATTCTCTGTGTCATCTCGCCATTAGAGTTAGACTTCTTGTCCCTTAAAGATAATCCACAGCTGTCTTCTGTGATTGCCAGAGATTTAAAAGGTCTGCAATTCACTCTGCAGTTTACAGAGCTCATTTGTACCTGAAGGCGGTTGTTTAATGGAAACATTCATTCTGCATTTTCTGCCACTAATATTTTAGTGAGATCAACATTATTGAAGTTAATTAGAATCCAACAAGAACTGATTGTTCGTTAGAGAGAGGAAAAAAATGTTCCATGGAGCCTGGGGTTTGGTAAAACTATTTCACATAATTAAGTAATTCCACAGCTTGGCATTTTATCCCTCTCATTATCATTGCACTTTGTTAATAAGTTTTTAATTGCAAATCATCTCTAGGACAACAAATTACACTGTGTTTACTGATCAGCAAAAATACTTATGATAACCAGCTTAAACGCTGGACCTTTTGGAAAATGTGAGCCAAGCGCTGTCTGTAACAGAACTTGGCATTGGATTCATTTTTGCTTGCTTAAAAGGTAATGATTTCTAGTTTTAAGCAATCTAGACTTTTGAGGAGTGCTGTCTGCACATATACTTGGCTGAAGCCTCCAGAAACAGGCAGAGAATGGCCTTCGTAGATAATAAAAATACAGTATTCAAAAGAGGGCGTTATATCCTGTAGATGTTCTAGTTTATTGTCTTGTTTCTGTGCATAGCTGCCTGGCTCTGAGCCACGGTGAATTAATATACCTTCAAGTCCAGAAAAAATTCCTTAACCTCTAGTCTATTACCAGTCTAGCCATTTACAATGACAGTGTGGCCTACTGGCTAGTCCACTGGGCTAACACTTAGAAGAGCTGGGTTCTATTTCTGACACTGCCACACATCTGCTGGGTCACCTTGGGCAAGTCACTTCACTACCCCAGGCTTGAGTTTCCCCATCTGTAAAATGGGAATAATGTTACTCACCTCCTCTGTAAAGTGCTTTGGGATTTTCTGATGACAAGTGCTTTGTAAGAGCTAGTTGGTGTTGTCTGTGTCTGTCCACATCTAATAAGTTGTCTCCTTTGAAAACCTGGGCCAAGATTTTAAAAAATGGTGCCTAAAGTTAGGCTTTTAAATACCTATTTAAATTCCTAAATAAGTGGAATAACTTTTAGGTCACTTATTTAGGAGCCTAAATATGAACTTCAGTACATGTGTTCCCACTTGTGCTAGCTCCTGAAGAGGGCAAAATATGCTAAACTGATTCTCTCATTCAGATCATCTTAATCTATCATAAGATCAAAATTGATCTAGAGAAGTACAAAATGTGCTCCAAAGCCAATCACTGCTCAGACAATACTAGTTCATATTCATCTTTCTTAGTCATATGACCTCCTCATATGATGGTAGAAATGTAATGGGTCTAATTAACCTTCTTTTTTACCCCACTGTGACTCTATTAACATAAATGGAGTCACTCCTGATTTCCACTGCTGTAAGTGAAAGGCGAATTAGCCGCATTATGTCCTGGTTATGACTGTGGCATATTTTAAATTAAAAATCAGGAAGCAGTCATGGTAACATTTACTAAAGTCATGGGTTCTGTGATATTTTTTATTAAAAAATCTATCACCAGGGCCGGCTCCAGATCCCAGCGCGCCAAGCGCGCGCTTGGGGCGGCATTTTGCTGGGAGGGCAGCAGGCGGCTCCGGCGGACCTCCCACAGGCATGACTGCGGAGGGTCCGCTGGTCCCGGAGCTCCGGTGGACCTCCCGCAGAAATGCCTGCGGAGGGTCTGCTGGTCTGCGGCTTCAGTGGAGCATCCGCAGGCATGCCTGTGGGAGTTCCACCAGAGCCGTGGGACCAGCGGACCCTCCGCAGGCACATCTGCAAGAGGTCCCCCAGAGCCGCGGGACCGGCGACCGCCAGAGCGTGCCCCGCGGCGCGCCGCCCTGCTTGGGGCGACGGAATTCCTAGAGCCGCCCCTGGCTCTGACATATGAGGAGGGGCTAGAGAGCAAGCCCACCCACCCACCTCCCTACTCTCCACAGCGGTAGCTCCTGGCCTGGCCTGGCTCTCTGCTCCGGCACTGCGACCTGCCATGCAGGGTCACAGCATCGTTCAGGTTTGGTCCTGTCACCCCTCTGTATGAAAAAAGGGATTGCCAGGCCGAACCTGAGCAGCACTGCAAGGTAGCAACACCACTCACTCAAATTTGGTTCACCCACACTCCCTCCATCATGACACAGGGGTGGCCAGGCCAAACTTGAATGATGCTGTGACCCCATGTGCCAGGTCTCATTGCCATTCACTCAAATTTGGCCCAGCTGTGCTCTCCCCCACAATTCCCCCATCATGATGAAAGGATGGCTGGATCACACCTGAATAGTCACAACACCTGGCATGGAGAGCCAGGCCCAGCCCTGCAGGAGCCACCACTGCATGGTGAGTTTATTAATGGTACACACACAAAGACAATTCATGGACAAACAGGAAAATCATAGTATCCGTGACATTTTCCCCACTATGATAAACCTGCAGTCTTAGTCGTGGTACCTACCAGCAGGTCTACTTCCTGTCGTGGAACTTAGGCATCCAGTGCTTTTCTGGAGTCTCTGGTAAATATACCATAGTACTAGCATATAACCTTGTGTTTTAATTGAGATACATTGCTTGTTATCCCTTGCCACCGCACGTGGACACTCTTAGAGTTTCTATGGTAACTGATAAACACTCAAGTGACTATGGGAAATGTTTTGTTCAGTATGAAATGACCGAGCTGTGATCTAAAAGCTTGCAAAAAGGGCTGGCAAACAGGAGACATGAATTTTAACCCTGCCTCTGACACTGAGTTGGTGTATGACTTTGAGCAAGCCACTTTTTTTTAGGCCACTTTGAGATCTATGGTTAAAGAGTAATATGCAAATACTAAGGAACTAGCTCGATTTTTGCATATGTTCACTTTCCTCTCCTGCTCATGGCCAAGCACTGCATTATTTATGATTGCCTTAAAGACACTTAATCCCTTCAATATTTTGAAACTATTTAAAAGAGCATGATGTCCCTTATATGTTCCATTTTAGTTTACTTGATTTTGGAAAAATTGGAGCACTAGTCAAATTATAAGAATCTGGGCTTCATACATGCTTCATGCATTTTTAAATTGAAAAAAAATGTAAGTCCACTTTTAAACAATTTGAGGCACATTATAATCACTTTAAACCATTTGCAGTTAATCTCTGCTGTAAAAAACACTTCTGAGTCTCCTTTTAGCTGAAGCTACCTTATAAGGAAAAAATCTGTGCAGTTGAGACTAATTGAGAACAGTATCAGATATCCCAAACAATGCTGGATTTTATCAGATACTTTCCTTAACTTATATTGTATTGCTGACTATAAAATGTGTTTACCTTTCTCTGAGTAATTGCAAAGGACATTGCCTTTTTCCTTTGCCAGCTTAAGAATTTTGCTTTTTTCCTTGCTTGAGCCTTCCCGAGCGGCGTTTGAGAGAACAAGTGTCTTTTTACATACGTAAAGCGTCTACTCTATTTCAGCCATCTTTGAAATGAGTTCCCTATTTTTGGTTTCTTTCAGAAGAGAGTATAACTAAAACCAAGCTTGTCTCTCTGCATGAATGCAAAATATGAATACAATTAAAAATCAACATTTTACCTCAATTGTAAATCAGGTTTATCTGGGTTTTTTGTGCGTTGTTGAAAATCTTTAATTTTTGTAACGTTCCCTCCCTTTCCCCTCCCTAGCACTAAGGCAAGCTTAGTACTGGTGTTGTATTTTGTTTATGTTTTTTCCCTCCAGAACCATGATTTAATCCTTTTAAACTCAAAGGTCACCTTAAATACTTTAAACGTAGCAATGGGATTAAAAACTGCAGCTTTCACTTGGCCTTCACCAGTTGCCTGGGTCTCACTGATAGAAGCTAAATTATGTCTACAGGTGGTGAATGGTAAACAACGTCCTCAGGAAAAGATAAAAGTTCATCCACTTGCCAAAGACGTTGAACGGTAGATGTGCAAGATACGCACCAGGAAGACTGCAGTAAACTATTGTTTAGATTAAAATGTCCTTTGGTCTTGATAAATGAACACCAAGAAACAGGCTCTGCCTGGTGCTCTGGAGTGAGAATCCTGGCCCATATGAATTTGACATGGATTGATTTAATATTCTCTAGTATTTTACTCAGCATTCACAGTCATGCCACGGATGTCAACACCGTTGGCCTTTTATTCAGTTGGTGTTGTCTGCATCATAAAGGGTGTGTGATTGTGAATACACACACAGACTCTTGGGCTGAAACATTTACCGACATCTGCAAACTGAACATGAGTTGGGGAAAGAGGAAGCAACCAAAAATCTTCTACAGTTTGAAGTAACAGGAACTTTGGCCAACGAAAGAAACAGTTTTGATTAATGTATCTGGACATAGGCTCAGTATTCAGCCAGCTACGTTGATGGAATCAAAAATGGGATTTTATCTCCAACATAACACCTGCCCCTCAGCTCTGCAAGGTCAGCCACAAGAGCGAATTGGCATACACATGATCGGACCATGCAGGACAGGCAGGGCAAAAATTCCACTCATTAAACTAGATATAGGGAAAGAGGCAGACCTTATGAAATGTTTCTCATGTGAACCCATTATAAGTACAGTGGCATACAAACCACTTCAACAGACAATGTGTGCTATAAATGAAAAAATAATGCCCAATACATACCTACAACCACACTAAAACTGAAGATTAAGCATGTGTGACTAAAATCTGACAATGCGCTGAGATATTAGGAAAAGAGAATGTGCCTCCACGTTGGATTATATACAAAGTCTTTCGTTTTCAGCAAGAGAGCAATTGATGTAGTTTGATGGTTTTCTGCCTCAAATTTCACCGTTTCCATTCTAGAGAAAAGGATGCAATAGTAACCTCTGTCCCAATGCCACACTTCATTTTGTTTGATTCATTGCAGGAGTGGATTTCACAGGCAAAGAATGAAAAAAGCATCCCTGCAGGAAGAAGGATGGTAGTGAGCAGGGCCAGCTCCAGGCTTTTTGCTGCCCCAAGCAAAAAAAAAAAAAGGTGGGGGGGGGAGAGTGCCGCTGCTGAAGCAAAAAAAAAAAGCCGGAGTGCCGCTGCCAAAGCACACACACCAAAAAAAAAAAAACCCAGAGTGCCACCCCTTGAAAAGTGCCGCCCCAAGCACATGCTTGGAACACTGGTGCTTAGAGCCGGCCCTGGTGGTGAGAGCTGACTGGGTGTAACTGAAGAATTGGTTTATTATCAAACTTAAATGACAAGAGGGAGAAAATAAATATAGGGATTGTCTCTTCTCAGTGTAGAAGAACTAATGACTATCAATCTCTATTCATCACGCTGGAATTATTCCTCACCTTTAAAAAGAGCAAAGAATACCAATCGAAACCATTATGGGAGCTTTGAGGAGAGTAAGGCAACCAGCTCCACACATGCTGCTTTGATACCCCTGAGAGGTCAAATCATTGGAAGCAAAGAGGGAAATGTTTGGATCCAGTTGAATTTAGGTGACTTGTTAGGTCTGAACTGAAAGAGCTGCTTGATCTACTTTGTTACAGCGTTAAACCTTTAAAGGGGAATTGCACCTTTAAAGCATTACACTCAGCATAGATTTGTGCACTGCTCTCAGTCACATGGTCTTGAGAGATGTAGCTAAAACTAATCTACCTCTAAACATACTGATCACTGCATGTTATGAAAATTACCTGTTTCAATCGAGGTGGGTGCCACTGGCCTGCAAAAACTGTGGAGAGCTACGCTTCCATCATTTTTATTCGTAAGCTATTCGGCGATGTGGGAAAATGATGGCTTTTATTTTTCAGGTTCTGATATATCCTATTACATGAGAATACCCTTCTTGTCTATTGAGGAATTCCATAGCTATACATCAGGCAGCCTTGTGAACATCCAGCCGTGCTACAGCTTTTTAAACAACCTTCACCAAAAGGTAAATGAGCAAAATCCATATTGGGCAGCCTCAGAACTCTAAGAAGTAACCCATTGTGGACTTGTGGAGAGCCCCTTCCTTCAATAGAAATGCTCTGATGGGCTAGGGAGGGCAGTGCCCTCGGCAGGCCTTATCCAGAGTGGCAATAGGAGATTGGCTGCTGACCACCTGACCCTTTGGGAAAGGAGTGTCCCTCCAGAGCCAGAATAAGGAATTGCTGCCCATCCACCTGACTACCATTGGATGGGAGGAATGTCACTACAGAAGAGAGAGGGAAGATTGGCTATTGGTCACGTGGTTCATTCTGGGCCAATATGCTGATATAGAGGTTCTGTTGGGTGCTGTGGTGCCAGTTGGGTTTATGCAGACAGACAGAACAGAAGGGGAACTGGAAGATCCTGCAGAAAGGCCTGAGCCAGGAGTTGTAGAACCTGGTTGGGAAGCCCATGAAACAGGGGCCAGCAACTGTGACTTCAGCAAAGAGATGGTTTGTACCCTGAATGGAACAGCAGGCTGGGATGGCTGCTTGGACTCTCAATCTGTTTAGAGAACATGGATCTCTGTATTTGGTTTTTAGGGGGCTGAGTATATTGTTGCTGGGTTTTATGCATGTGTAACTCCTTATATGTGGGGGCCTCCTCCTAGAATTGCTTCTCATAGTGAGGGCTTGTCTTGCTTAGAGAAAAGCATCTATTCCTGGACCTGGCTCCACCCTTTCCACAAGGGTCTGACACTTAGCTAGGAACAAGAAGGGTTGTCCAGGTGCATGGCCTAGGATCTGGGAACCACCGTACCAACCTGGGGCTCAGAGGTGACCAGAGGACAGTTCTGTTTTGTGGTAACTTTCAAGATTATGACCTTTTTTGGTGCATTCTGCATTGGGACAAAACCAAAACTGTTCAAATGTGTTACTAAAACCGGAATTATTGACAGGTCCATCTTCAGTTCCAAACCTGAGCTTTTCCAGGTAGGAATCTGTGTGTCTGTAGCCTAGTGGTTAGGGTACTGATTTGGGATATGTTAAACCCAAGTTCAAGTCCCTGCCCTGAACTAGGGCAGTGCATTAACTGCCAAGTTATAGAGTGTGTGTCTCCCTTCCTTTTGCCAACAGAGATTGTGCTGAAACCGATACATCTCAGTGAAACACTTTGGTTTCACTGTAATTTATTATTTAAAATGTTCTGACGAGCTCTCCACTGGACACCCAAAAATCAGGTTAGAACTGGTAAGAACAGGTAAGTTCTGCCTAGTTCTAAGAAATGTTAATCTTAAATGTAATGGGCCAGATCCTGGCCACCACTGCAGTGATCTTATGCCAGTCTGTGAGCTCAAAGCAGTTGCACAGCTGGTTTGACCAGTTACCCAAGCATTCCTTTGGTATAAGAATTCCCAGATGGCATTGGGTGGGTGTAACTATTCCTACATTGACAATAGAATTGGGGATGTGACCAGGGTGCTGCAGGAAATCTTACCAGCAAGCACAATTCTAAAATAACCCTACTTCCCAGGACTGGTCTGCTGACCTAAGGACTGGGGCCTCGTCACCTTTGAGGTATGAAGCTGCACTTGGTTCAAGCAGGAAAGTCCTTATTACCTATAGCCTTATATAAAAGGTTGTTTTGCTTTGTATTGGATTATAAAAGACACCACCCACAACAGAGTTTGCAAGGGTTTATTGCAGATCTTGGGATAGATTATTAAAAATGAGACCTATAGTTAAAAAAATGCTCCTTGAAACAACCCCAGACATGCCTTTTTGTCTGGATCAGCAACTATATGAACAAATAATGTGACTGTAAGATTGATATTTCCTAGCATATAATCTAAAACATACCTGTAAAAAAAAAAAGTTACAAGCAGCAGTTAACCCATGGATCCTTGTGTGAGAAGTTCTAAACGCCTAAAATAAAAATGCCTTCAGCGGAATCAATATGTGGTTGATTCTATTTTGTTTATAACCTGGGCATGCTACTACTGAATCCTCATGTTATCACTCCTTGTGCGAAACAGAGGTTTGGAGTTTTAAAAATAAATTCTTAATCCTTTCTGAAGGAATGGGGAGAGAAATCACTCTCATTCGATTTAACTCTGTTTCACAAAACTTTTTTTTTTAAAATAAGGGCCCAAGCTCTAGATGTTCATAGAATATTTTTTTAAATATCTAGATTGATGCAGATTTGGGTTACAAAAGGACTCTAAATCCACCACAACTGAACACCGTAACGTTTGCTCCTCAACACCTTCATCTTCCCTCAGGCCATCTCCATAGGGAAATCCTTGGAGAGTACATAAACTGACAGCATGCTTTCAGCGTCAACGTTCAGCCACTGTCAGACTCCAGTTTATTATATGCACAGAGTGTGCCTTTAAGACATAGGCGGGAGGCAACGGGAAGGGGCCATGTTGCAATGTGAGCCCCAGAAGTCATTCTGGCAAATTTAGCCAAAAGTCCTCCAGGGGTTGCTGGAAGGGGGGGTGTGGAGGGGGAGAAATCTGCCACCCTCTTGCAGGATTCAGCGCATAACTCCACTCTATCTCCTCACACTCCCCCTGCGTCAATTTCTTTAAAACAGATTTTAAGCTACTTTTATGACAGGACAGAGCTTTTCCTGTAGGATGAATCTTGCAAGGTCACTGAGGCAGTATAAGTTGGTTTTTCTGTGTAATTAAATATTTAATACTGCAATCGGAGGTAATTGGCTTAAAGTAATAATGGGGTTGGTGTAATTATTTTCTCTCTAGAGGTAGATCAGGAGCTATTTTACACATACCGGGAGACACAAGCCTCATTACACCAGGCTTTAGTATGAAATGCTGAAATCTATTCATCTTCAGGAGCATATAACTAGTTTTTCCTGCTTTTCTCTTATAAAATGTATTAGTGCTTATTTAGGAACTATCAATTATGGTTTAAAAGGAGATTTAGGAGTTAAACAATCCCAGGTGCTGGATTTTCAGCATTGCTAGACACAGGAATAGAAAAACGGAGTGCAAATGTGGCTGGTATAATTAGAATGTTGATACTACACTGTCCTATGCATGTCTGTGTGTGAGGCACTGAGAATGCAGCAGGTTCAAACGAGTGCTAAGTTTGTTGGGTTTCTTTCATCCCAGCCCCTTCCTCAAGTTCTAACTCCACGGGTCATATTTTGCTTTCATAGCCAATATATCCTCCACTTGGCGCCTAGAGGCTAAGGTGAGGAGTGCATTAAGAAAGGCTTAAGGTAAACATATGTCTGGTTTAAACAAGGAAGCCACATCACATGGCCCTGGAGCTAGCCATGCACTAAAACCAACATTCTGCCTTCCACAGAATTAAATACATGCCATATGACCACTCCTGAAATGAAACTATACCCATCCCATTTGCTTTACAACATGTTTTGTACAATGAAAACAGACTATGGGAGAGGGGAAATATTCCATCAATACACAGCTCAATAAAAGCCAGAAGATCAACCTGAGGACAAAATTAGAGAATTAGAGAAGGGAAGGAGTAGTCAAATCCTTAGTGTGTGTGTGTGTGTGTGTGTCCTGATACTCTTCTCTCATATGCTTGTATGGCTCAGGAGTTACTCCACTGAACTCAATGGAGTTAGAGCAGTGTAAGTGAAAGGAGAATCAGACCTATTGCATTGCAGCTGAAAGTGGCACCTTATTACAAGCGGAATATGATCAACAAAACCAAAATCCCTGTCTCCACAAGGTTTGTGGTCTAAAAAGGAATGAGCAGATACAGCCCAGTGGCTAAAGAATTCCTCTGATAACGGGATAAGGAGGTGAGCTGTGGTGAGTTTTTTTAATGATAGTAATTGTAAGTATGCATCTCCTAAAATACCACAAGTTTCATTTTTGGTGAGTCTCCTTACCAGCCTTTTTATGGCAAATTAAAGCCCCTCAAACCTTCATCTGCCCTGCTAGAGGAATATGTCTTTGAGGTGTAGAGGTCCATGTTCAACTAAGGGTACGTCCAGACTACCCGCCATATCAGTGGGTAGCGATCGATTTTTCGGGGATCGATATATCGCGTCTCATCTAGACGCAATATATCGATCCCCAAACACGCTCCCGTCGACTCCGGAACTCCACCGGAGCGAGCAGCGGTAGCGGAGTCGACACGGGGAGCCGCGGACGTCAACCCCACGCTGTGAGGACCTGAGGTAAATCGATCTAAGGTACTTCGACTTCAGCTACGCTGTTCACGTAGCTGAAGTTGCGTATCTTAGATCGATACCCCCCCCCCCAGTGTAGACCAGCCCTTAATCTTTTCTATCAAGTCTTCGAAGTGCAAGTCCTTAGCAAACCAAGCTCCACTGCAACTATGTCTTCTCTGCAAAGGAACAGAATGCTGTGCCTAACATCCATGAGGGCTAAAGGAGAGGGCCACTAGGAAAAGCAGAACCATGTAGTGAGGAGAACAGGGAGATCATATTGGAGAGGCCTTTTGTCACATTCAGAGTGACTGCACCTGGTTTTCCTCCTCATGGTCCAGCAAGGGCACCCATTCTTAGGCTTCTGACTCCCCAGACATCACCTCTCTTGGGCAGAAACGTGTCTCTCTCCATCCCAATTAGAGTATATCCAGGCTGCACAGTTCTCCTCCACTATGAACACACTTAATAAATTATATAGTTTAAGAATAATTCAACAGTCTGCCTTTATTTACTAGGCTGACAGAACATATACAAAATTACTAAGAGAAATTCCAATACTGGGTTTTCATATCATTTCTTTTAAAAAGACAGAACAGCTTTTTCCATTAAAAATAAACATTTAATAATTTTATAGTTGCTAAGTTCGCATTTTTACTAATAGCAATGATATATGAAGCTGTCTTACTTTTAAGCAAGGAAAACATATCCCTGTGCAACAATCTGCTTGCTTTGGTGAAAGCATTTGCAATTAGAAGGTCTGGTTAATACAGCGCTGTTAATCTTCTGACCATTAAATTAGATGGGCTCAGTTTAGTTCCCAGTGGTGACTAATCTAAAATTCAATTAGCGTGTATTTAAAGGAATATAGCTGAGGCTGTAGAAGACCACAGAGAGGGGAAATAGTGTTTTTTTTTATAAAGCCTATTTGGACTGCATTTTAAAGAGTAGGGGCCTGGCTCTCCACTCAATTACAAGGGTAAACCAGGAGTAACTTGAAGAAGGAAATGGAATTACACTAGCATAGAAGTGGAATCATATTAAACACCCCTCTGTATTAATATGTCTAGTTTTTCTCCTATTTGAGATATAACTTTCACCCAGAATGTGAACTAAACCTTGTATGAGGTTCAAAAGTGACTGAATTTTTAAAAAAAAATGTTCATGATGCCTCTGAGTGCTTCACATATTATTAGCTGAAGCCTAAAACAGAGCATCAAAATACTGCTTTCTGCTGCATTTAACCCAACTAAAAAGAGCAAGTACTAGAAGTCTTATGAGATGGCCTGTTGTCATGAGATTGCCAGGCTAATAATTATGCAAACATAAGAAGTTCAGATAAATATCAAGATCTCTGGGTGTTTTTGTGGAATGAACTTCCAAACCATTTAAGGGGTTACCCATAATTATTCACTTCACTGAAATGTAGCCCCTTCTAATCAAAACTGCTAGGGGAAATTTATAGAGGCAAAATATAATTTTGAAAACTGGATTTGGCTCAAACATGTGACATTCAGTTAAGAAAAGTACCACTGGGACCTTCTTCATCCACAGATGGTCAGGGATTCAATATTAAATTTCAGCAGTACCACAATGGACGTATGGTTCACTATTGACTCAGAGGCAAGAGTACTACTCACCAGATTCCCACACAAATTCCTGAAGCACCTGAGCTTTTCCTTGAAGTCCCATTCTAGTCAGATCCAGTATTGACTCTGCTTACACAAAGGATTCTCTCTGTAGCTTTTTCTCTCCTTCTCAGTATGAACCATAACTATAGCCAGAAACACACCTTTATAGATTCAAAGAAATCTTTTTTTGTTAAGTGGTTTTATCAGCTCAGGCACCTACCTCCAAAAATATGTGGGAGATGTTTAGTTTGTCAGTAGTTGTGATACAGATTTGGAGGAGGAGCAAGTAATGTTTGAAGAGGGATGTTTTTCGAACATGTCAGCCGATCCACTGATGGAGTATTTTTGTGAAATCTTTGCAAGAAAATGTATGGTGTAAAGGATAAAGATGTGAATATTATAGTCAGAACAGACATTTTGCTACCTCAGGAGAAGTATAGATAAACAGACGCTCCTTTTAAAGGCTGGCTTCTGGTCTGTAATCCTTGGATTTTTTTAGTTTGTTTAAATGCTAAACTGTGTTTGCTACTTGAAAGCCTATAATGTTTGCACTGCTGATTCATGACAGTTGGAATTTTAATGTGTTAAATGTTCATTCATGAAAGTTGTATGTTAAATTATATTTTTCTCTGGTGATTTTTTTTTCACTTGCTGCAAGAGGGCAGCCTTTTAGATGGCCTAATGAAAAATATCATGTTGAAATGACTGTACTCCAATGTACTGTCCCGCACCCTAGGTCTTCAGTGAAAATATCTTACATTCAGTAAATAAAATCTTAGGCTTTGTTTTTAGAATAACAAATTTGCCAGTCTTCACATTGATCTTAAAACATATATGAGCATTACTACAATGTCCCTGAAGCAATATAGAGAAATACCCTTAATATCTAATGTTTAGCATTAGAATGTTCATTAGAAATATGATCTGTCACAAGAGTGCTCTACGTCTATAGATGTGTGAATATAGTTAATGGACTATGGTGCCACTAGGTGGTGCACAAGAATATGTAGTGCCGTATGTACTTCCTGGGTCTTGTAAGCTCAACTGTTGTGTTGTGTATGGCTTGCGTTGTGAAGCTCTTTACATCAGCTCTTTGGTGCTTATGCGCTTTATCCATATACCTTGGCTAGGATTTTTCAAATATTCCCAACTAGAATTCAAAGGGAATTCAGCAAAGAGTCCTGTGGCACCTTATAGACTAACAGACGTATTGGAGCATGAGCTTTCGTGGGTGATGACATGCATCTGGCGAAGTGGGTGTTCACCCACGAAAGCTCATGCTCCAATACGTCTGTTAGTCTATAAGGTGCCACAGGACTCTTCGCTGCTTTTACAGATCCAGACTAACACGGCTACCCCTCTGATAAAGGGAATTCAATTCACCTAACTTTATTAGGCTGCTTTGATAATCATAGCCTAGGAGAAAGGGTGAGGAAAGTGCCTTTTTTTGTTTCTTTTTATCATTTCTGTGTATATAGATCCATAAATGTGCATGGTGCTTAGACTTTTTCCTGGTTTAGCTACCTCTATAGCAGCCCAGGCTGTTGGAGACAAAAACGATTCCACAGAAACATTTCACATGTGCTGCAACTACAGGAGATGGTTCTAGCCACATCCCCTGGCTGTTCCCCTTCCTTTCATCCTCATCTATTTTTAACAAACTTTATTGAAATGACATCCCATTTCACAACTAAAACACAGTGACCAGAGGCAGAAAGAGAGCTCTCTCTGAGCCAATATTTACCACTACTTATTTGGCAATAGACAAGGTCAAGAAAAAGGAAAGAATGATTCTTCCGTACTACTCTGTGTGGTTGCTCATCTCACTAGGGAAGAGAGATGAAGTTCACTGGTTTACTGAAACCAAACATAGTAAAAGAGTCTGACTATTAAAAACTCACTAGAGAACCCACCCTTCAGCTTTTATTAACCAGATTTATATAATCTATCAGCTAAATTTGCTCAGGTATATTGTTTTTAAATGGTCCAAATTTTAAGAAAACCCCCAACAAAAAGCCTCCTGTAGGGATTCGGTAATGGAGGTAAAAGGTTCTCTCACTAAGAGAGGGGGCTGAAAGGGAAAAATAAACTTAGAACATTAGAGTGGAAAATTAGAAGTTAAAAATGATGAGAAAAGGGAGCAGGGAACACAGAGAGAGAAACACAGAGAGGAGGAAGTACATTGTGTGTCATATAACACCCATATCTGAGCTGCTTGGAAATGGTGTGGAAAGAATTATAAAAACGTTGACGTAACTTTCAGTCCACAAGTTTCAAAACATAACATTTTCGTATTTCACATTTTTCATAAAACTTTGAAACAAAATGTTTGGGTTTTCCCTTTCTTCCCCCCTTCTCCTTAATTCAGCCACCAAGAGAGGCAAGGGATGAAAAAATGTTAAAAAGCAAAACTAGACTAAATTTTCCATTATGTCAACAACAAAAAAGCGGGGGGGGTAAAATGTCATGAAAAGTTCCAACTTTGAAAAAGGGGCATTTGTGATTAAACTTTTCAACTAGCTGTTATGTAAGTGGTGCTTATGTAATAGGCCTACCTTTCTCCACCTTCCCCCCACAGCTGTATTTCCGCAGTTCTGCTTCTGGTCTTGGCCCAAATCAGGAAATGCAGAAATAGATTAATATAAAATATACAGAAAGTTAATGTGATGGTCACCGTCATACCCAGCAAAATAGGGATTCAATCAGTGACTTCGAGAGAATCACAGAATCATAGAATATCAAGGTTGGAAGGGACCTCAGGAGGTCATCTAGTCCAACTCCCTGCTCCAAAGCAGGACCAATCCCCAACTAAGTCATCCCAGCCAGGGCTTTGTCAAGCCTAACCTTAAAAACCTCTAAGGAAGGAGTTTCCACCACCTCCCTAAATAACCCATTCCAGTGCTTCACCACCCTCCTAGTGAAAAGGTTTTTCCTAATATCAAACCTAAACTTCCCCCACTGCAACTTGAGACCATTACTCCTTCTTCTGTCATCTTCTACCACTGAGAACAGTCTAGATGCATCCTCTTTGGAACCCCCTTTCAGGTAGTTGAAGGCTGCTATCAAATCCCCCCTCATTCTTCTCTTCTGCAGACAAAACAATCTCAGTTCCCTCAGCCTCTCCTCATACGTCATGTGCTCCAGCCCCCTAATCATTTTTGTTGCCCTCCTCTGGACTCTTTCCAATTTTTCCACATCCTTCTTGTAGTGTGGGGCCCAAAACTGGACACAGTACTCCAGATGAGGCCTCACCAATGTCGAATAGAGGGGAATGATACATCCCTCCATCTGCTGGCAGTGCCCCTACTTATACAGCCTAAAATGCCGTTAGCCTTCTTGGCAACAAGGGCACACTGTTGACTCACATCCAGCTAAAACCATGAGCTTGTTAGGTAGGGCTGTAACAGACTCATATCCTCTGTGGATCAGTGCAGAATGGGATCTTTAACACACTCACCAGTGGATTACGTTAACCAAACTTATTTTTCCAGTACTTTAAAACATTTCCAGTTGGGTTTCAATTTTGATCCATGGTTTAAATAAATTCCAATGTTATCCAAATTGGTTTACCTATCCCTTATACTGTGGTGCTACATCCCAATCCAGAGACATGAATTTGTGCAATCCATGTATAAAGAACAATATGAGGCACAGTTGCCAACTTTCATGCCGTAAATAAGCACCCCGACTTTCACAATAAGCCAAAAATCAAGCTAATCCCATTTCAAAACGAGGCCAAAACAAGCCAATCCCTAAGAACCCCAACACTCTATGTGACTAGATTCCCCCTGGCGTGCAGTCTGGGACTGTGGTGGGCCCGCTGTGTACCCCTGACTCTCTCCCCCGCTCTTGCCCCTGCTTGCCCCTGCTTTCTGGGAGCCGATCCAAAAAAAAAAAAAAGAAGCAACAAGCTACAAGCCAAAAACTAGCCAACAAACAACTCACAAGCCAATTAAGCCAAAAACAAGCCCAATTTCTGCATTTTTTCCCACAGGTTTGGCATATCTGATATGAAGGCATGCTCAGGCACTGCTTCACCTCTACCATTGTCATTTACATCTGCAAGTGTTTGTGTTAGTAACAATCCCTGCAGTTAGGTAAATGTGGCAGAAGGAATGTTGCCCAGGGAAATGGAAATATTCCCATTCTCATAGCTAACTAGGTCCCATAAGATGACTGAACAAATGCCAAAAATTAGCAGATAGTCACTCCTGAGTTTCAATTTGCCACTGAATAATGGCAACTTCGTAGAGTGCTTATGAACTGTCCTGCATTGTCTTGAGCACAGTTTCTCTTCTCCCAGCTTTCTGGTCATAGGGAGGCTTAGCAAATGAGACTGAACACTGAAACAGTGATGTCTTCAGGTATCATAAGATTATTCCTTTAGGAATCAGGTACAGTTAATGGTGGTAATGTTATTATATTCTTAATATGTATTGTAAGGGTTGGTTGTTTTCCAAACCCCTCTGCTTAGCACCATGATAGTCAAGTACAATGTGTCACTGTTGAAAAGGAGTTAGTTTAATCAGAATTTTGTCTTTGGCCCATCTCTGCTGGTCACTAACATTCCCTCGATGCCTGGAAGAAATAAAAGGCAGCACACAGCCGTTGGGAGCAAAGGGAGACATGTTGGGTGTTTGCAAAGAGTGGTTGGGGGTCTGGTTGAAGCATGATGAGCTCTGGCCACCCCCAGATGGCATAGAGTGCCTAAGGGACCACGTCTGGCTGGAGCAGTTTAGAGCAAGCCCAACTTGCATTGAGGCTAGGGCTGATATAAGGAATCAGTGAGCCATAAGTACTTCCCGACCGCATCCTGCCCTGCTGTACCTAGCTGAGCACAGCAGAGACTCTTCCCCCTCATTAACTACATGATGTTGGTCTTGATTCTCAAGGCCTTTCATGAAATTGGTATGCACTACTTTGGGTGCCATGTCTCTGGGTGCAGCTATGGCCTTTCAGGATAACTAAGTTCCTCAGAGACTCTGAGGGTGAGACTCATGAGTGCAGGTGACAGAACTTTTTCATCAGCTGGCCCACCGCTCTGGAACTGGCTTCAAGGGATTAGAATGACTCCTTGACTTCAGGAAAAAATGCAAAACTCACTTCATTTTCCTCCAGGGTGGTGGTAAAGCAACTAATCCTTTAAATCCAACTCTTAGAATCTGGCAAGGTGCCCAGACACCGTCATAATGAATATGGTAAAAATGCCTGGAATAACAGAGAAAAAAACTTGCCTACTCTGAGTTTGTACAGTGCCTAGCGCCGGGGAGCCGTGATCTTGACTGGGGCTTCTAGGTGCTATGATGATAATAATGATCCTAAAAGACATCAGAGCCAGGCAATCGTTCAGTTTGCCAGAGGAGGACTGACAATTATAGCATCTACAAGCGAACTCAGCCCTGGAGAGTTTGGTAACAGCCCCTGGAGACCTGGAGTAATAGCTACCTTGTTGGTTGACTGCCATATTGACTGATAGGGAAACTTCAGTTCAGAGGACCTCACAAGTGTTCCAAACTGCCCTGTGGAAAGAACAAACATGGCTGCAGAAGCAGAGGGTTCCAGTAAGAAGCACTGTACCACTGATTATTTAGTAACCAGGGCAGGATTCATTGTCTAGCATTTTGCTGACGCAAATAAGGACAGCTCAATAGGAATGATCAAAGTAGAAATCACAACAGAAGGGAATAGGGAGCATATATTATGTCCAGGCATTTGTACTTCTCTTGTCAGCATGTTATCTGAGCACCAAAGCACAAAATGTAAGACAAAACCTTGCCATTGTAATGATTGTATAATCTCATCTTGTTTTGGGCAGGAAGCAAGTTAAAGGTGTCCACACTGCATTTCCAAGGAACCCAGCCATGCAGAAACAGAGCTGGTCTCAGTTGTGACTAATCGCTCTCATAAAGAGAGGAACCAGTGGTCTGGGGAGTCACTCAGGGAGTGCTTTTGTATTTATTGATTGAACTCTGAGATGCCCTTTTGGTGGTAGTTTGATGACATTTGCCTTTTATAATTTCAACCGGCTGTCTGGACACAGAATTTTTGGGTTGCTCTTTACCTCTTGGCTGCAATTTACTTGGACTACCACATAACTATTGGGTCATTAAAAATTGCAAACATAAAACTTCATTTTAAAAAAGAAGAATTGAAAATGTGTTTCACTGGATTCCAGCTAATACCCCTTAACAACATTTCACATCCCTTAAATTTTCCACCTTTATTAGAAAACCCAAATGATAGACTGTCTGGATATGAGCAATTCAGGGATCTAGCTTGTTCTCCATATGATCTGTAAAATATATATACACACACATTATTTTAACTGCTATCATGCCCTCTCCTTTTACCCCACCCAACTATAGCAGCCACCTATCCTAACTGTGCCAAAATATAGGCAAAAATCAAAATAACAAACTAGAGGCAGTCCTTAGACTTACGACACAACTGGTTCCTGAAAATTGCGTCATAAGTCGAAAGGTTGTAACTCGGAACCGCAATCCACTCCATTGCGGGACCAAGTTTCGTAAAGTCGAAACCAACTGTTGTAAGTCGAATCAGTCAATTCAGAAGCGTCGTAAGTGCTGTTCGTCGTAAGTCAAACGTCGTAAAGTCAAGGATTGCCTGTACTAGGAAATTATTGGAAATGGATCCCTCAACTAAAAAATGAGATTTGTATTTAAAATAAAATAAGTATAACTAGGATTAGATTTGCACATCATTTTTAAAAGGTGCCATGTCTTATTTCTTTATCATTTCCTCTGGCACAAATCTATCTTTGCAACAGTGTTTGCCAACTCATTTTAATTTTGAATTATTACATTTTTGCAATTGCTAATTTGCTAATATATGGTAGATCTCCTGTGACTTTGAGGGTTAAAAAAATAAGCTATTTGTGGTCATGGTTTCCATGTTGTCCCTGATATAATGAACTACATCTAAAATCCCTTAGACTGATGCTTATATTGCTTCCCAAGTAGTAGCTCTTGAATTAGGACAGAAAGCATTTTATACTGTGCTCGCTGCTTTGAAGTGGCTGAATTGAGAGACTATCAATCTGTTGCTTAGCAGTTAAAGTGACAGCACACAGTAAAGTCCTCAAGGACAATACAGAACAGCCAGAAATTTTTTATCTTCAGTTTCAAACATTTTCCATCACCAACACCCCTGAAGTCATTGCACCAGTTTCTCCTGAACCAAAGAAGTGTAAACACTGTTGCCAAAGTAATGCTCTATTTAACAGCACAATGTCATCTGTTGGTGGGAACTACAAATTTTGGAAGAACTTCCAGGACATGCAGCAGATGTGTGATGGGTTTCGTTGTTATTGTTGTTGTTGTTTGCTTATTTTTTAAAGCAGTTTGTTTTGCAATCTTTGCATGATTGTGTTCACACCCACTTGAGCAAGGTTAGAACAATCAGGGCAGTCTTTGCTCTTGAATGAACCCATTGAACTCAATTTGCTGATAGTTGTCTTAAAAAAATACAAGCAACAATTAAGAGAACCTGTCCAGCAACGATTTCTGTTCAGACAGTGAAAATACTCATTGCATGACACGGTGCTCTATATTTGTGCCAGAAAACTGTAGGAATGGATGGGTGTAATCTGTGCTATATTCTCGCTTCCTTTTTTCTGTGCTCCTCTTCCAGCTGCATTGTGTTGCCTTGATCACAGCCTTGTACTCCCTATGTATATTGCAGAAGCCTATCCAAGGACATATTTCCAGAATGTAGAACCAGAGCTTCAGAAAAGTGAGGCATCCTTCATATCTGTAAACAACAAAATGGCTGTATCCTCTTTTATTTTTAAAATTATTTATATTACAGAAATGGCAAAAAAACCCTGTCAAGGGTTAGGGCCTCATTGTTCAGCATTTATCACAAACATATGGAAGACAGGCCTTGCCCCAGAGAACTTACTGATTGCTGCTTGTTTCCAGGGCTGGGTCCAGGCACCAGCACAGGAAGCAGGTGCTTGGGGCGGCCAATGGAGAGGGGCGGCACGTGCAGGTCTTCGGCAGCAATTGGGCGGCAGGTCCCTCGCTCCCTCTCAGAGGGAAGGACCCGCCGACAAAGAATGAAGCAGCGCGGTAGAACTGCCACTAAAGTGCCGCCGATTGCGGGGCTTGGCTTCGCTGCTTGGGGCGGCAAAAAAGCTGGAGTCAAATAATTCAAATTAAATTATGACTGTGACTAGACAACTGAAGTGGAATTGGGGAGGGAAGACAAAGACAATGGATATAAAATCATGCAGTTACATGCATTGCACAGGCTTGCCAGAGCATTTGAAAGTCTGTTTTGTTTTATTATTTCTTGAATTGATCAAACCATCCATGGTATCCCTGATGGCCACACAACCCTGCCATCACAGGTTGGTTGACTTCGTAGCACCGCAGCAGGAGTGGGTCTTGAAAGGCTTTCATTCCAAACCCCATGTTTTATTGTCCTCAATCTGTGGCCATGGCTTCCATATTATGACAGGTATTATGGGCACTGGTAGCACTGCTTACAATTAAGGTTGTCTGACACTTCGTTATAAGACCCTGTTCTCGTTTGCTTAAACTTTACCAAACTTTAATGATTTGGGCTGGGTGCTTCCTCAATTATCCTCCTGAATTATTCTAAAAAACTTCAGCCAAAGTGGTTCAGCTGTTTCTGAGAATCAGACTAGGGAAAAAGAGCTTGTCTTGTGCATGTTAAAAAAAAATTCCGTCAGTCTTTTCTTTTGGGAAACTTTTGCACTTCAGTGCTTTAGAATAGGATATGAAATTTGGCAGAGAGGTGGCCTTTGTGCCAGGATGTGCCTTTTCTCATCCCTGGGACAATCTACCCAAATGTGGCCAAATTACATGCCTCTAAATTGCAGTTTGCACCTACGCGGTGAAGGATTGCTAGAGCTTCAGCCAAATTCCCTGAAGACCTTCTCCCCAGGTGGAACATGCTCAGTGTGGACTTCCCTTTAATCGCAGATCTGGGCTGTGCCAGGGCCAGGTACCAGAACTGAGAGCACAAAGTCCATCTTGCTTATGTTCTCAGTGGTTCCCTATTGACACAAGGCAGCAGGGAGGGGAAGAGGCCTTATTTGAATGCAGAGAGGTTGAAAGCTGGATATGGGAGTGGGAGATGTAGATTAGGACAAGGCACCTGGGCACAGGCAACTTAAATTCCACCATTTCCTAACATTTGAGTGCTCGACAGTGTAACTTTGCAACCTTGACAGAGATTTTTTTGTTTTGTGTGTAATTATTTCTATATGGTGCCTAAAGTGTGGGAGCTGCTTCGTAGATGGTGTGTAGGCATGGTCTCTGCCTCCAGCTCCTGATCCAGGGGGAGTTGAGAGGGTTCAGGATCAATCCCTTAATAGAATATGTCTTATTCTGCTGTTTTAATTGGGACTTTCTGAAAGTATATTTACTATCTCTCCCATTTTCCCAATTCTTCCCTCCCACCAATTTTGTTTTGGTGGAAGGGAAGAATTAGACATTAGTTTTAATGAGGGACTCAAAGGGGAGAATTTGAACATGAAGTAAACCATGTCAGTGGGAGTGATCCTAGTATAGGGACTACATGGGACATAGAATTGGAATCAGGAGTGGGAGACTGAAGGTAAGTAGGAACTTTTGTTTGCAAAGTCAGCATGGCCTTTATCTTCAGGATTGTTTAGCACAGGAGGTTAAACAACCGTTCCAATGCTACTTTCTTTGAAAGAGGAATTGCCAGAGGAAGTGGTTATGATGGTTATTTTTTAGTTTTTCAGTCGAAAAAGATAGAAGGACAGATTCCAAATGGGTGTAAATTGGCATCGCTCTGCTGAAACAACAAAAACAAAACGATATAGGATTTGATGTGAAGAATATTGTATTCAAATGAAACTACATGGGCAGTTTCAGAAGGCAGAATATAATGACTCAAAACACTCAGGCATCCACATTCCATATATATATCTTGATAGATTACCTGTGCCCATTCATGATCCTCTGCATATTAGAGTCATTAATTCTCTGTGTGAGACATATTCATCTTTCCTTTTGGTCTCGCTTATGAGATAGCCTCCTAATAAGGAAAGGAATTGGCTTTGCATGTCCTACAAAATTTGTCTCGTAGACTGATAGGCCAGAAGGGACCATCATGATCATCTCGTCTGACCTCCTGCCCATCGCAGGCCACTCATCCATCCACTCCTGTAGGATGCCCATAACCTCTGGCTGACTTACTGAAGTCCTTAAATCTTGATTTAAAGACGTCAAGTTACAGAGAATCCATTTGCTCGAGTTCAAACCAGCAAGTGACCTATGCTGCAGAGAAAGGCAAAAAGCCCCAGGGTCTCTACCAATCTGGCCTAGGGGAAATTCCTTCTTGACCCCATTTATGATTATCAGTAAGACTCTGAGCATGTGCGCAATACCCACCAGCCAGACATCTGGGGAAGAATTCTCTAGGAGCTCAGGATATGTGTACACTGCAATTAGATACCTGTGGCTGGCCTATGACAGCTGACTCAGGCTCGTGGGGCTCAGGCTGCCAGGCTGTTCAATTGCAGTGTAGGCTTCCGGGATTGGGCTGGAGCCTGGGCTGTAGGCAGGGCCAGCTCCAGACCCCAGCGCGCCAAGCGCATGCTTGGGGCGGCATCCTGCGGGAGGGCGGCGGGCAGCTCTGGTGGACCTCCCGCAGGCGTGCCTGTGGAGGGTCCGCTGGTCCCGCGGCTCCGGTGGAGCATCCACAGGCGTGCCTGCAGGAGGTCCACCGGAGCCGCAGGACCAGCGGACCCTCCGCAGGCACGTCTGCAGGAGGTCTACGGGAGCCGCAGGACCGGCGACCGCCAGAGTGCCCCCTGCAGTGTGCTGCCATGCTTGGGGCGGCACAAATCCTAGAGCCGCCCCTGGCTGTAGGACCCTTTGAGGTGGGAGGGTCCCAGAGCTTGGGCTGCCTCCTGAGCCCAAATATCTACACCGCAGTTAAACAGCCCCGCAAGCCTGAGTCAGTAGGCAAAGGCCAGCCGCGGGCTTTTAATTGCAGTGTAGCCATATCCTCAGAGCCCTCCCTATCTAGCTCCCAGTCTCCAGTTGTAGAAGATATTAGCTAATAGCAGTCATGGGTGGTCCATAAGTCCTTTTAGGCAATCTCATCATACCATCCTCTCCATTGAGTTATCAAGCCCAGTCCTAAAACAAATTAGGGTTTTTTGCCCCCACTACTCCCCTTGGAAAGCTGTTCTGAACTTCATTCTTCTGATGGTTAGAAACCTTCATCTAATTTCAAACCTAAATTTATTGATGGCCAGTTTATATCCATTTGTTCTTATGCCAGAATTAGCTCTTAGCTTAAATACCTTCTCTCCTCCCCGCCACCCAAATACACACCCTCTCCCCGGTGTTTATCCCTCTGATGAATTTATAGAGAGAAGTCATATCTCCCCATATCCTTTGTTTTGTTACGCTAAACAAGCAAACTCCTTAAATCTCCTCTCATAAGGAACGTTCTCCATTCCTCTGATCATGTAGTAGTCCTTCTCTGCACCTGTCCAGTTTGAATCCATCAATGCTAAACATGAAAGACCAGAATTGCTCACAGTATTCCAGTTGAGGTCTCACCAGTGCCTTGTATAATGGTAACTCCTCCCTATCTCTACGGGAAGTACCTAGCATGATGCAGCCTAGGATTACATTAGCCTTTTTTGCAGCCATATCACATTGGCAGCTCATAGTGTTCCTATGATCAACCAATACCTCTAGATCTTCTCTTTTGTCGCACAATTTCATCCCATTTCTATTATTCCAATTTTCAAGGTCATCCAAATCTCCTTTTAATGACATTCCAGATCTCCTCCATATGTGCAATACCTCCCAACTTTGTGTCATCACCAATTTTTTTTGCATACTTCTTTTTGTGCCAAGATCACTAATGAAAATGTTAAATAAGATTAGTCCCAAGACAAATGCTGAGAAGCTCCACTAGTGCCCTCCCTCCAGCTTGACAGATCACCTTTCAGCATGACCTGTGGCAGTTTCCCTTTTAACCAGTCCCTTCCTTTCAACCATGAAAGCCCCTTTCAAAACAACAACGAAGATACTGGGAAAACTAATTTTGTAGCCGGAATTTTACACACAGCCTCAAAACTTTCCAAAACAGTGATCTCTTCAAAATATTGCTTTGGGAGACCACTATTTCTTTTAGCACTACAGAATTTTTTTTAAAGGCAAAAATAACGCAACTCAATGATCAATGGAGCCATTAACCTGGGTGCATTTCATTTCTCTAATGAGGCAAACTGAAGACTACTAAATAAAAAGACTTTCTAAAGCATTGGGTCAAAAAAGAGAGTGAATACTAAACTCACTCCACTTGCCTGGCTCACTGTTATGTTTTGCAATGAGGTTTTTAATAAAAAGGCAAGGAAAAATGTCAGCTCGCCAAGCACATCTGACATTTTGATAACCTCATCAGTAGTGGCTATTTTATTGGCGTTAAGCAGCTGTGGCACTTGGTTTTTTTATTTTTATTTTGCTGCCTGTTAGCTCTGTTTCTACCTTTTTGTATATCCCAGTACAATGATTCTAAGTAATGGTGAAAAAATCAATAGAAAGGCATGTTGTATCCCACGTGACCATGAACCCAGATCTTCAAATATCTCTTCAGACTGCAAGCTCGTCTTTCATCGTAATTGGACATGCCAGAAAAAACCTTCGTTTTGTAGCTTTCAGTTTAGCAGATTGTTCACATGTTTCTACTCAGGTTTTCTCCCTACAAATTAAATCAAGTTCTATTTAACAAACGCATCCCTCATTCAAATAAAAAAATAACTAAGTGCACTGCCTTAGCAACTATGCAGGCTTCCTTTGTAAAGGTTTCTCAACCTTGTGCTTTACCACCATTGTGCATGTTTAGAGGGCAAATGAGGATTTAGAGGAAACTGTTTTGTCCTCTGCTATTTGTGTCCTGAAACAAGACTTGAACCCAGGTTTTCAGATATGGAAGATTAGTGCACTAAACTGCTGGTGTGGCTCTTCAAGTGGCTATGCACTTCCTATGAGATCCTACATGACATTAACCTCCATTGTCTTCAGTGGGAGTTAGAGTCATAGAAATGTAGGGCAGGAAGGCTGGAGGCAGGACCAAATAAACCTAGCTCATCCCTGATGTGTTTGTCTAACCTGTTCTCAAAAATCTCCGACAGGGATTCCACAACCTCCCTTGGAAACCTATAGTTCAGTTAGATTAGCTGTTGGGGAAAAAACTTTTAACTCTTCCTTGCTACAGATTAAGCCAATTATTTCTTGTCCTACCTTCAATGGACGAGGAGTACAATTGATCACCGTCCTCTTTATAACATGCTCAAGGCTAAACATGCCCAGTTTTTTTAACCTTTCCTAATAGGTCAGGTTTTCTAAACCTTTTATCCTTTTTTTGCTCTTCTCTACTCTCTCTCCCCAATTTGTCCATAACTTTCCTAAAGTGTGGTGTCCAGAACTGGACATAGCACTCCAACCAACCCTCAGCAGTGCAGAGTGGAGCGGGTCAATAACCTCCTGTGTCATACATACAACACTCCTGTTAATACATCCCAGAATACTAGCCTTTTTCGCAGCTGCATGACTCTTATTCAATCTGTTGTCCACTATAAACCCCAGATCCTTTTCAGCCGTGCTACTTCCTAGCCAGGTATTCCCCATTTTATAGTTGTGCATTTGATTTCTTTTTTCCTTCCTAACTGAAGTACTTTGCACTCATCTTTTAATTTCATCTCACTGATTTCAGACCAATTCTTCAATTTGTATAAGTTACTTTGAATTCTAATCCTGTCCTCCCTAGTGCTTGCGATCCCTCCCAGCTTAGTGTCATCTGCAAATTTGATAAACATCCTCTTCACTCTGTTATCCAGGTTATTGATGAAAATAGTGAATAGTACCAGATGCAGACAGACCCCCTCTGAGACTCCACAAGATATGTCTCCCCCAGTTGGACAATGAACCATTGATAATTATTCTTGGCTTACAGTCTTTCAACTAATTTTGCACCCACCTTATAGTATTTTCATCTAGACATATTTCCCTAGTTTGCTAATGGGACTGTGTCAAAAGCTTACTAAAATTAAAATGTATCATGCCTAATGCTTCCCCCTCCCCCTGCATCCACGGGGCCAGTAACACTGTCAAAGAAGGAAATTAGGTTGGCTTGGTATGACTGGTTCTTGACAAATCTATGTTATCTGTTACTTATAAAAATATTATCTTTTAGGTGCATACAAACTGATTGGTTAATAATTTGTTCTAGTATCTTTCTAGATATCAAAGTTAGACAACGTTATCCATAATTCCCCGGGTTCTCTTCCCCCCCTGTTTTAAGGATTGGTATAACATTTTCCCTTCTCTAGTTCTTTGGACCTCAACCATCCTCCATGAGTTCTTAAAGGTAATTGCTAATCGTTTGAAGATTGTTTCAGCTTGTTCCTTAACTACCCTAAACCACTACTTTTCTTAGGGTCCTAACTGGGCTGGGTCGACCACCCTGTACTCATAATGAGTCTACAACTTGTTTTCTGGAATCTGTTTCATTAAAAAAAAAAAACTCTAGCCTTTATGGTTGCATGGAAAAACCTAGACAATGTGAAATGAGCATGAACCAATACACTGATGCCTGCTTGTATCTGCAAAAAGCTGAAAACAACAGCTCAGAGAGGTGTGAACTTCCCTGTTCAGTGGAGTGATAATACTGATACCCAATGAGAAGAAGGTTCATATTAAAATGAACTATTTCACTGCTATCAAAGTATGAACAAAAAAGAGGATCACAATCTGCAGAACGTACTGTGAGCAATGTTATTTGATGTTGGATGGTCTTTGGGAGAGTGCCACCCCCCCCTTTTTTTTGTCCCCAGTATAACCTATGGAGTCAAAAGGCTAGAGGAATGGTGTAACTGAGTCCCACCCAAGGGCTTCAAATCCCACAGAAGCCAGCAGGGCATCCAAGCCTCCCAACCAGCCAGCACATGCCAACCCAAAGCAGTGGGCATCACATCTGCACCAGTGGTGATTGTGGGTCCAGGCAGCTTCTCCCTTGGTTGCTGACCTTCTCTGTGCAGGCATTTACATGAAAGCTGAGATTCTGATTTCATTCTGTCTCTGGAAGTTGAGGCTGTTACAGGAGTGCTCTATAAATAAGCCAGTAGATGGCACTCAAGAATACGTAGCATAGTTCTTGCGTTTTGTAGGACCAATAGAGCTTGTTGTTGTGCACTGCAGATGGCTTCCTCTGGTAGCTCTTTACCTCTTGACAGGTGCTCTAAGAAGATGCACATTGTGGCCATGCCCATAGGTGTGTCTGAATCCTGCTGAGGAGAAGCCAGGTCTGAGGAGCCCTGCAAAGTCTATGTGCAGATTTTCAAAATACGATACTGTGAGTGACATCTCACTTTGACATCTCTAGGTCAGAACCTGGCTTGTGGGTGGAGCTTGGGAGAATACCACTACTTTATTTTTTCCAGTTCAAGCCCTGATTTTTCTCCTATAGCGCGTGGAAAGCTTCTCTGAATAGCACCTTTCAGCAGCATTTCAGACATGGCCCTCCTCCACTTTTTCCACTTCGCTACTTGGCTGTGCTCCTCAATGGGTTAAACTGGGTTAAACTGAGCACTTCCAATTCCCTTCTTAAACACTAGATTATTTTTTAAATTGTGGATGCTCAGTTGCTTGTGCAAAATGCATGTGCACCATGTTGTGCAACTCTGATAATTGCATACAGAGCAGGCAAGTTAGCTGACTAAGGTCATATGTGTGTAAATGCAATCACTATAACTGCATGTGCAGATTAAGCATGTGCATCTTTAGACATGCACAGCTGGAAAATTCAGAGCTAAAATTAAATCTGTCCACAAAGCCTGCTTATGTGATTTACTAGGCTACCCTTGCTGCAGAGGGGATCAAGATCTTCATGGCTAGGGAGAATGAGAAATCTCTGTGAGTGCCCCAATGTGCTTTGTCCAGTGCTACCACCCACGGAAGGCTTTACTGATACAAAAACATCATTGCTACAGAGGGATCATTGGTGTGGGATCAAAGGTTCAGGAGCCTTATGAAAGAGTACTTGAAAGGGGATCTGACTATGATGGTGGAATGTCTTTTTGCCTCCTTTGGGCGGTGGATAACATTTCTTCTGGCTATTTTGTGCCTGGGTTTGCCAGCTGAACTCTCCTGTCAAATGCAGATGCATATTAAGTGAAGCCCACACAATTTGCTCCAAGTATTTATCACCAGGCTTGGTTATTGCATTTTTCAGTTCTTAGACTAGCATTTAAGGTGTACAAGCTTCTTCCTATTAACTTCATGCTGGCTGAAAGCAGCTGCCTTGTGAAAGACATGAAACTTGAAGTGGAGAGAAAAATCTTTAAACCAGGTCAGACTGGATTTTAACATTCTTAGTGTCCAAAGAAATTTAGCTAAAAATCTGTAACAAAGAAACATTTCATTACCTACCTCTGGATTGTTTAGCTTTGTGTGTGGCTAAATACTCTGGGCCTAATTCTCATCTCATTTACCCCAGTTTTACCCTGGGTGTAACTCCACTGACTTCAGTGAAGCTACTCCTGATTTTACACTGAGAGGAGAATCCGCTTCACTGCAGTGACTTAATTCTGCATCAGCAAGATGGAGTGGCTTTGGGGCTGTGATGGGGTTATACAAACACCACACTGGGCAACACACGGAGCTAATGTGGGATCAGATGGCCCTGCCCTGCCACACCTGTGAAAGATGTCAGACTTGGAGAGAGGCGTTTTAGAGGGAGAAACCCAGCTCACATAGTGGTAGACCAGAGAGGAGAGCAAGTCTCCAGTCCTTAGCTCCTGGAACCAGGGCTGGCTGAAGGCAAGAACTCCTCAGATGACCACTTCTCACTGGCCTTTCCTGAAGGGAAGGAGGGAGGCCGGCCTGATGCCGATCCACTTGTGTGAAGGGACTATTCTTTTACACTAGTCAGTGAGCCTAGCTAAGGCCACAGCTTAAGAGAAGTCCTCCAAAAGGAGGAAGCTCTTCCACATCCATGGGACTGTTTTGTTTGTCTTTGACCATCCCCTGGAGGGTGTGACCTATCCAGGGCTCACCACATGGGCTGAGCCTCTCATGATCATGCTCAGGGACAGGGGGCCTGGGCCCCACTCTTGGCCCCTAACTGGAGCAGGGTGGTGTAACAGCATAGCCCCTTCTCTGCTGGTGTGATGGAGGGGTGGTCAGGTGTTGGCCGAGTTTGAGTGGTGTTCTGACCTTGTGTGCCAGCTCACAACACCACCCAAATTTGGGGTGGCCAGGCAGGTAACCTGGGTCCTTTCTTAGCAAAATTCTGGCTGCGCCCCTGACTATACTGGCATGGTAGAACAGCTGGACACCACAAATCAGAAGCCTGTGTGATGGGTGGGGTCTGGCCTGGGGGCACTCTGGGGTAGGAATCCCAATGGCAGGTGCAACCTGTCCTGCACGCTAATATAGACTTAAATCTTATAGTTTACTGGCAGTTGCTTTCTACGAGAACAGTGGCTAAAGTGGTCCAAGTTCTGCTAAGCCTTCCGCTTAAGCTTTCCTAAAACATTACTTGACACATTTGTTGTTGTTTTTATCCATACATTATCTTCTTATCCACACCACGTTTGGCGTTCCTCCAACCACACACATCTGTTCCCTCTCTAAAATTAGATGTAGTGCAGACAAGTTTATTTTGGTTTTTGTCTCTAATCTGCTAGAGTTAAGGCCTCTGTACTGCTGGATATCCCTGGCAGACTGGGTCCCTGGGGGAACTGTGAAGGGGATGCGCTCAAGGTGTTGGTGGCATCTGTGAAATGAGTTCAGCTCAATGGCAGTTCTCAGTGGATTTGCTCCTTTTGTTGGGACACTCAGGCAGGTAGATTGAACTGCCTTCACTCTGAAAGGGATTCCTCCCAGAAAAAGGTTGGCCACATCTGGAAGAGCCCGGGCCTTTAGCCCAGCCACCGTTCCTGCAGTTCCCCTCCAGCGCTGTCTGCCTGGAAACTTGCACCAGCAATAAATTTACTTTGGAAAAAATAATTAAGACTACAGCCTCCTCCCTGAGTGTGCTTTTAAAATAAGTCTAATCCAGCCTGGTAGCACATCGCCCTGCCTTCCAGAAGACTGAGAAACATGCCTGGGTATGTCCCTTCCCTCGCCTATTGCCAGCTGATTTGGGGGATGTCCTTAACTTTAGCTTTGAACAGACGCTTCTCCAGTGATGCCAGAATCTAGAGACCATGGTGAAGGATTCACGGTTCCAGTCACCGCAGTTAGGCTGAGCCTGGATTGTTGCCAAGCATCTACACGCATAACTAAGAATGAGACCAAAATGAGGTTTAAGCAATTGCCATTTAACCAAGCTTAGAATAAGAGTCGAGTGTTCAGAAAATGACTCATTTATTGTGCAGGCTACGTGTGTGCAGTGCTTTGAGATGTTGTCTTGAAGGTTGATTTACCAGATACATAAATGAATCGACTAACAACAAAACTGATGCAAGGACTAATGTTAATTTTGACATTTAAAAACCCTAAAACCTTCTAAACATGGCCTTTGTAAGTTGGAAGCTTTTTCTTTTAATTTTTAAAAATCCAGAAGTATTAGTCATTCTCTACATTTGCTTCTCCAAACACACTAGAAGGCAAATGTATTTCCAACTTCTCGTAATCATAACCAACATTGGCATGACAAATGCAAAGCAGGTTCTGCACACTTTCAGCTTCCTATCTCATGCAAGACAAATGAGCTTCATGCTTTCTCAATCACATCCTGTTTCTTTTCATTGCAGTGACAGACAACATGATTTAGCCTAGCACAGGAGTGGAAGCAGCCTTAGCATAACTTAATGCAACAACTAGAATTCAAACATGAATGCCTTATTACCCGATCTATAGCAGTACATTCGGCTGAAAAATATTGCATCTGGTTCCTGCACGTTGTGGTTCCTGCAAATCAAAAACCAAATAATTCTGAAATATATTTTGTACACAGTTTCTTACCAAACATGTTTCCCTTCACCTTGATACGCTCATCTCCAATCGGGGACATGCACATAGTCCTTCGGTATTAAATTTTATTGTTGAAAAGCAAAATATGTTTACCCTGACAGCATGGATGGATGTTCCAAAAAACCTCCATTGCTCACTCTGTTGGCTACCCACCATTAGTCCAACACACCAAACAGCCCAGCTGGAAAGCTGCCCATTTGGCATATAATTGCTCATTAGCAGCTTCCCCTTTGTAAAGAATAAAGCAAGTAGCCATGTATGGGTTCCAGGTTTGAGGGACTGAAACCACATGTGGTCAAAGGCCAGACCAGTGTGTGGGTGTGGAACCAGGAAAAAGCTTGCATGGTTTATTTAAAGAAGATTTCAATCTTGTGGAAAAGGCTTTTGTACTTAGTGAATATTTGGCTTCTGAGCTATTAGGAGGTGGTGATTTCAGTGGCATGAAGCAGGCTTTTTTCTGTTTTTTTTTAACCCAAAGACAACTTTTTGAAAGCTTAAAGGAACATCCTATGAAATCAGTATCACTAATCATAGAAATACAGTAAGGTTAATATTTCTTAATAAAACTGCCCCTCCCCCCACCTCCAAGCTCACCCCACTTTCCAAGCTCCTGCATGCTGGCTGGCTGGGATTAAATGGAACCTGTATGCAATGCAATGTGAAAACCTGCCTGAGGTCATGTCAAATAAAACCACTTCTGGTTTTCTCCATCTCTACTAAATTGATCTATAAAGCTATTATTATTGCTTTCTTACCCTGTCCCGCTTGATGCATTCCCAACTCTGTAGAAAAGACACCAGGCTCTGTTCTTTGGATTGGGTCTGTTCCAGTCAGAGGATCCTTTTCAGAACATGAAATCCATTGACCTAGGCTAGGCTGGGGAACATGAGAGGAGTGCTCAGAGGTAACGCTTGTGTGACTTCCAAGAGATCTATTTTTAATCCCAAGTAATTTTCCTCAATCCTCTTATGACAATATAACTCTTTCTCTGACACTTCTGATCACTCAGCAAAGGTCACTGTAGAGTAACATAAAGCTCCTTGCCCATCTAAGAACTAATCTCACAATCCCCTTGAGAGCTTGTAAACCTCTCACCCCCATAATAATAATTCAGCACTCTTTCTGCAAAGCAATTTGCTAACATTGATGATTTAATTCATCACACTCTTGTGAGGTAGGTAAATGTCATCTCCATTTTGAGGCAGAGAGGCCAGATTTTTCTTCAAAAAGTGCCCAGCATCCAGCAACTCCCATTTTGTGTGTGTGTGTGTGTGTGTGTGTGTGTGTGTGTGTGTGTGATTTAGTAGTACAGGTGCAAGACTTTTAATCCTAGATCGGTCAATATGATCTTGGAAAGTCATTTAGGGCCAGATTTTCAAAAGAGTTTAGTGCCCAGAAGCTCTCAATATTTTTTAATCACATCTCTGTCTACATATATACATATATATACACACACATTCTGTCCCTACCCATTCTGCAGAGAAGAGCAGAAGGTAGGAATATGAACCCAGGTTTCCCAGGGCTTTCCCACTAAACCACTGGGTTTCCTCTCTGTACGCATCTTTTAAAGAGACACCAGTCACTTGGCACTGCTCTTTGTTAAATATGTTTATCTACCTGCAGGCTAAAGTTACTGGTGAGAGAATATCAGCCATTGCATCTGAGACAGCATTTGATTTTTCCCCATTAGAGGAATCTCTAGGTTTTGCTTTACAAAACTTGGCAGCTGAATTTAAAACAGTTGTAAAATTTCATCCAATTTCAGCTACTCCTTAAAATGCCACCACCTGCAACTTAAAACATCAACATTTCATTTTTTAGTTTTCTGTGTCTCCTCCTCTCTTCCCAGCCCCCATTCCAAAGCAAATTCTCTGCCTTCCCCTCCCCTTTCCTCCTGTCCTGAGTGCAGATGCTGTTGCTCACAAGGAAAAGACTAAGACAGAGAAGTATCTCCATAGAAGCAGAACTCTAGCTTAGATGCTGATGTATCGGTGTTTTGTGTCTCATAAGATGAATGTGCTAGCACTTTGGCTTTAAGTAAGAGCAAAATAATGATGTAACCAGATGGAAAGTTGATTAAAACGCTTCTACTGATACATATTTTAATACATTTTTCATTTAATGGCATCTTATTGCTGTACAATCCCTGCTGGAATTCATCATTCTGTGGGTGACATCTCAGTTGGCAGTTGTGGAAATGATTATGTTGTCACTGAGAATTGTGACCTCGGGTGGGAAATAAGCAGCTGAAATAGAGGAAATATTAAGCCACAAAATCCCATTTTCACACAGACTTCATAAGGACTGAGGGAAGAGTTGAGACCCTGCAAAACAGAAGCTTTCTAAATAAATCCTTATCCATAACTTCCTGTAAGCCATCAGCTGCTCTTTGATACATGTGTGCTTTGTCTGTGCAGTCTGTAGATGAAACTGAGGCCTGGTCTACACTAGGCGTTTAAATTGGTTTTAGGAGCGTAAAACCGATTTAACGCCAAAACCGTCCACACTAGGAGGCACCTTATATCGATTTTAATGGCTCTTTAAACCGGTTTCTGTACTCCTCCCTAACGAGAGGAGTAACGCTAGTATCGGTATTAACATATCGGATTAGGGTTAGTGTGGACGCTGATCGACGGTATTGGCCTCCGGGAGCTATCCCACAGTGCACCAGTGACCGCTCTGGACCGCAATCTGAACTTGGATGCAGTGGTCAGGTAAACAGGAAAAGCCCCGCGAACTTTTGAATATTTCCTGTTTGCCCAGCGTGGAGCTCCGATCAGCACGGGTGGCGATGCAGTCCGAAATCAAAATAAATAAAGAGCTCCCGCATGGACCATGCGGATGTGATCGCTGTAAGGGCAGGCAAATCCGTTCTATCAGCGCTCCGTTACAGAAGATGAAATTCAGAATCCTTTTTTAAAAATCTCCAGACAGACGCCATAGCAGGGACTCAGCGCACTGCAGCGTGACAAGCGTAACGGAAAGCTAAAGAATCAAATGGATGCGCATGGACTGGAGGACTGAAGCTATCCCACAGTTCCTGCAGCCTCCGAAAATTATTTGCATTCTTGGCTGAGCTCCAAATGCTTCTAGGGTCAAACACAGTGTCCGCGGGTCAGGGCATAGCTTGGCAATCTACTCTCCCACCCCCACCCCCAGAAGCGAAAGGTAAAACAATCCTCTGACTCTTTTACATGTCACCCTATCTTTACTGAATGCTGCAGATAGACGCGATAGTGCAGCACTCAACACCAACATCCTTGGAAATCCATCCTCATCATCAGCATAAGCTGATCGAAAAGCTGGAAACCCATCCCCATCATCAGCCTCCGCTGATGGTACAAAAGGACTGGTAACCGTCCTCGCCATCAGCCTATTGGCCCTAATTTTTCTGGTGGATGGATGGTGCAATATGGCTGGTAACCATCCTCATCATAGCAACAGGGGCTGAGCTCCATCAGCCCCACCCTTCATGTAAAGAAAAGATTCAGTTGCCCCTGGACTAGCAGTGGGATGCTGGGCTTCTCTCCTACACACTGCTTAATGTCCTGTCTGGACTATCATAGCAGCTGGAGGCTGCCTTCCACTCATTTCTCACTAACAAGTCAGTGTGTCTTATTCCTGCATTCTTTATTAATTCATCACACAAGTGGGGGGACAATGCTACGGTAGCCAAGAAAGCCTGGGGGAAGAACGGAATCAACAGGTGGGGTTGTTACAGGAGCACCCCCTGTGAATAGCATACAGATCATAATTTCTGCAGGCTCTGACACAGAGCAGCTGTGCTCTCTGGTTCTATGATACGGTGGTTCTCTAGCACACTTGCCTATATTAGGCAGCACTGATTCTATTTTTAGATACCAAAAAGGAGGGATTGACTCAGGGAGTCATTCCCAATTTTGCCCCTGGCTGATCGGCCAGCACTTATGACAGCAGCTAATGGTACAAAACGATGGAAGGTGCAATATGGCTAGTAACCAATCTTGGCTTTCCCTGGCTGATTGGCCAGGGCACTAGCAGCATATGGTACAAAAGGACTGGTAGCCATGATCATCCTCAGTTCCAATTTATGGAAGGGTTTGGATGGTGCAATATGGCTAGTAGCCATCTCTGCTGTCATGCAAAAGCAAAAGCATGCTTCTGTGTAGCGCTGCTGAATCGCCTCTGTGCATCTAGTCCACATACGGTGAGAGTCACAAACGGCAAAACAAGCTCCATGATTGCCATGCTATGGCATCTGCCAGGGCAATCCAGGGGAAAAAGGCGCGAAATGCTTGTCTGCCGTTGCTTTCCCAGACGAAGGAGTGACTGACGACATTTACCCAGAACCCCCCGCGACAATGATTTTTGCCCCATCAGGCACTGGGATCTCAACCCGGAAGTTCCAAGGGGCGGGGGAGGCTGCGGGAACTATGGGATAGCTAGGGAATAGCTACCCACAGTGCAACGCTCCAGAAATCGGACCATGGACGCACACCACCGATTTAATGTGCTTAGTATGGCCGCGCTCCACCCGATTTTATAAATTCTGTTTTACAAAACCGGTTTATGCAAATTCGGAATAATCCTGTAGTGTAGACGTACCCTGAAAGACGGAAGAAGCATCCAGGCTAATAGTAAATGTGTTTGGATTAATACAGACCAAATTTTACACTTCAGATACTAAGGGCAGTTGAGAGGAGTCACATCTAGTTCTCAACAACACTTAATTTCTGCCATGCTTGTTATGCATGTGGCCTTGTGTCTATGAATAATAAAAACCTCCCCAGGCCCCATCTCAGAGCAGATACTCCTCTTCTCTCCTTCCACCGACTCCCACGGCAGGGATTAAAAGTCTGAAGTCTGTTGGTGCTGGTCCCAGGTGGGCCAGAAGGGAGTCTCTGGAGGGTGCTGAAATATTTCTTCCTCTCCCAGACCAGGAACTCAATTCTCTTGCTGTGCTACGTCCAGCTGAAATTTGCTCATAGTTTGGCTCAGATTTGCTGAAAGCCTCATGAGCCTGGTCTGAGTTTTGGGTTAGTGGCAAAATCCAAAACCTGGAAAGTTTAGCTTGGTTTTTCTTATGAAAATTGCACACAGCTCCCTTGACTGACCATGCTGCCTCTGTAGCATCAATCCCATCCCTGGCTGGCACCTTCAACTTTGGGAGCTGCCTTCATTTTCCAGAGAAAAGTATGTAAGTTAGGTATTTTTGGATAACACATATTTAATCTCCTGCAAGAAGTGAAGCGATCCATTACATTCCCTATATTCACTGCCTTTACATTTCTCCCAGCCTCAGCCACAAAGAACAGAATTCTTAACTTGTTTAATATCTTCATTTGTGTGATCCAACGACCTCTAACCAAAATCCCAGGAGGGTAAAAATATACTGCACCTCCTAGAGAAAGTAGCTTCTCTTTCACCTTGAAAAAAAATGACTGTAAGAAGGAAAATGTTTTAGAATAGTTCTCAAATCTGCGTGGAAGCTAAGTTAACGTGTTATTGTCTGTTGATCGTTTTATTTTATGTTGTTTAGTTTCTGATAAAATGTGGACTTTGCCCCATGTGAAGTGTATTTAGACTCTTTGCTCAAGTGAAAAATGAGCCCTTATCTGTGCCAGTGTTAAAGTGTACAGCGGGGGTCGGGGAGGAAAGCCGAGACAATCTCATGAGCTGCCAATGGAAATAACTGCTGGAAGGTTTTACTGTGTGTTTTAATTGAAACCACATAAAGCATATTGTGAGTTCTTTCTGAGGGGAAAAGTAGCAGAAAGGACATAGTGACATCAGAGAGGGAGTAACAAAAGGCTACAGGGAGTATTTATCCTGTCTATAGCTAAAGGACTCATCTGCACTTCATGATAAAGCACTTCAGAGGTGGGTGAGTTGGAAATCACTGTAATATATATAGACCCTACTGGTGTGCTCTAAAAGTTACCTAGTTCATGTTAACAGGACCACGTTAAGGTGAGATAGGTACTTTTTAGAGCACACCAGCAGGTTCTGCATGGGGCAGTTAGCGCTCAACACGTTAGAGTACTCTACAGATCTCATCCCTCTAGAGCTCTTTGTCGCATCGTGTAGAGAAGCCCTTAATCTCTATACATCTGTGTGTATATAGACAACTTTCAGCGATCACCTATATTGCTGTCAGGTGGTGGAGATTCTCCTTGAGGTGAAAAGGGAGGAGCCTGTGTTTCCTCACTGTGTCAGGGTAGCCGAAGCAGTCGTGATGTGCAGCACTATAACAACTGTGAAGTCCTTGGTGGCCAAAGATTTGTTACAGAATGATTGCTGCCTCTGTAAGCACAGAGTGGGCATAGAATAGATATTGCTGGCTTGGTGCAGTAGTTAAAAGTACTGTAGACAGTAAAAGTGGATGAATTAGTTCTTGGAAGGGAAGCCACCAGCTCAGATACGGTTTAGGGGATATTTTTGGAGAAGGCTAATATGAGGTAGCATCACTGACCTCAATATGAGGCAGTACTTGTTGACTAAGGCTACGTGGAGGGAACTTTAGATCAGATGAGCATTAGTTATAATGTTAGTAGCAACAATCAGGACCTGGGTGTGGGTCCAAGGTAAATAGCAAAGTCGAACAAGGTAGAGAATATTGGCTCCAGTATGAGTTAATGCCACTGCAACGGTGGAAAAAATATTGGCTTCATTCAATACAATAAACTGGTTCTGACAGAGATATTGCAGGCTGATGTATAGGTTGATGCTGTTGGGTCCAGTAAAAATTAAATAATTTGTTCAGGAATAGGGCAGACGCTACTAGTTCAAAGGCAATTATGTCAAATCAAAAGCAAAGAACAGTGATACAGAAAAAGGGCAAAGACTCAAGACAAAATGCAGAAAAAAATGTTGCAAATTTTTTTTAAAATGTTTTGATGAAATGTTGACTTTTCCAAAAGCATCCACCACTTGACAAGATGGCCAAAATGCAGCCCCCCTCCCCCCAACCAAATTCAAAAAAACTTTCACAAATTCAAAAAAAACATTGAAAAATGTTGCCCCGCTCTCATAAAGAGGCTGCTAGAACTTGCTAGCTAGTAGGTGCTTAGTTGCATCTACAAACTTGTGCAGATGGCTCAGGTAAGGACACGTGATGCCAGTGGGTTCAGGGTCGAGGTCGGCACCAGAATACCGCTCCTGACTGAAGCATCCAGCCATGCCATTGACTAGGACACAGGCCTCTAGACCAGGTACAGAGTGGTGCTGCCAGCTGTGGAACTTTCCCAAAGCTCCTTCTATGCTCTAACATTGGTAAGTCTATGATAGCAGAAGTACGTACAATACAACTTCTGTCTCCTCAGCTAACGGATGTATCACAGAGGCTTGTGAGGCAGCGGGTTGTTTACTTGCCGTTTCTCTACAGGGTGTGGCAAAGTGCACCAGGAATGTGTGATTTGTATAGCACTCTAGTGTGCTGTGCTCTAACCGCCCTGTATAGATCCTGCTGGTGTGCTCTAAAAGATACCTAGTTTGCGTACCTAGGTACACCGGCAGAAGACTACATAGGACAGGCAGAGTGCAACATGTTAGAGTGTGATACAAATCACACTCCTCTGATGTGCTTTGCCACACCGTGTAACAAGCCCTTATCCATGCCTCCGTTAAACTGCCTATGAGCTTCTCTTTGTAATGTCTACTCTGCTGCCCATGCTGAATAATAATCTACTGTCTCCTGCAAACCAATCTAAGTCCGAAGACCAGGCTATCGTAATGATAACAACCATGCAGAGTTAGGTGATGCAATGGGTAGGTACTGAAAAGCTTTTCATTTTCTAAATCTGGCCACAGCTGCAAAACTGAGTGTAGCGATTGGTGGCAGCAGGCATGTCTCCTCCTAATCCCCTTTCACCCCAACTAGAAATCCACTCCAAAGTTCAGCACAGCTCACTCCTCAGAAGAGACAGGATGCTTTAAGACAGGACTGAGACGCAGGGATGAAGGTGAGGAGCCCAGAATCACATTATTCTCAGCTACAGCAGCAAATTCAGTGGAGCTAGTCAAAAAAATTCAAACATCAAAGTTTTCAAGGTTAAAGAAGTGGGACACATTACACACACACACACACATGACACACTTCACACACACAGGCCCATTTTTCAACCATCTCTCAGATTGCTTCCTCCTATTCAATAGACGCCCCAAAATGAAAGCACGCTGACATTTTAGTGTCTGGTAGTTAACTGCCTTTCTGTGCAACGTGCATCTATGCTTGGGCAATGATTATTGCATTTCTGTTATTAGACACAGCTACCAGTGGGAAACTGAACTATAGTTACCCATAATATAAGAGCTGTAACATGAGACACAGAACAGATAGAGAACATACATAATCAGTAACACAGGAATTAGAAACCAGTTCTTAAAAAAATTAGCCATATTCAAACTCTATTCACCTGTCCTTGCCCTCTATATTACATCAATCCATCCTCCCTTTGCTTCTGTCTGCATGAATAATTTGCATCTTGTACAATTCCATCTCTTTCATTCTACTCCATTCTTCGTAAGTCCTTTTCCCCTTTCTGCCTGAACAAGTGGCTGAAGCCAGCTCTCTAAGCAGGGCTTCTCTCTTCTACTAAACATTTTGGAGCTAGTTTTCCATTTGTGTGAAGGATAAAAAGGATGGACAATCGAAGTTCTTAGACATCTGAAGCATCACGTGATGATGAAGGACTTTCCTATTGTATATTTGACTCTCAAAATGTAGGAACAACCTTTGATTTTACTTATATTAGCAAAACCTGTTACTGTATAATACTAAATAAGTCAACATCATCACTTAGCTAGTAATTTATAATGCTGAGTTCTGTTCTATCACATTTAAAAAAAAATTCATGTTCTTTGTAACAGGCTAATATCTTGTTATTGTGATATGCATGTCACCAGGATGATGAGCGGTGACTAATCCATTTTAGAGGGTGCTACAAAGGATAATTCCATCTAATCTTCTTTAGCAACTGAACATTTTATCTCGCTAATCCTTGAAGAATTATAGACCCTCATCGCCCATTTGCAAATCACTGTTACAATACAACTCTTATTAATTAGTATAATTGGTAAAGCACTGTAAGGCTGCATGGTTGAATGGCTTGCTCCAGTCAGTTTCAGACTAGGATTTCTAAAGTGGATTGCTCATGTTTAATGCTCTGAAATATTTTTACCTTAATGTTAGGCTGTGGAAGCATTGCTATTCCCTGAGATCATAGAAAAGAGTTTTATGTTGACCCACTGACCTCTGTTTGGAGTTTAGATACCATCCTTCAGGCTGTATAGTAACAGAGGAGAGAGTGCTGTCTTGCCAAAGAATCATCCTAAAAGATTCAATGGAACAAGAAGATAAATAAATGGAGGTTTGTAGATGATTCTCTGTGACTCCCCTCACTTCCCCCATCCCAGAAAATTTAAAAAAAATTATACTAACGTATAACTTTTATGTGGACATTTTTATGATAAAAAGGCTACTACCTCATATACAGGAATATAAAAGCATGTGAATAAGCCCAAAAGCTAAAAGACCTAGAGGAATAGAGAAGGAAGAAAGCCAGCTCTGTCTGGCTCTATTTACATGAATTGTAATGTTTACACATAATTCCACCTCAGTGTTGTTTTGGTTGGAACTTGTGTATGTTCTGATAAGTGTATGTGATAATAGACTATTTATCTTTGTCATGAAAGGGCATAGAGATTGTGCAGGATATGCCCTGGGTGAGGAGTCATCCTGAGTGCATGGGCATTTGGGTGGGTTAATGAAGCTCAGGCTCAGCAAGTAAGTAGGGGAAAGGGTTCTACCTCAGAGCTGGGAAGTGCTATCCAGGATCCCTAAAGGTAATAATTGGAGATATTCCAATCTCCTAGAACTGGAAGGGACCTTGAAAGGTCATCAAGTCCACCCCCTGCCTTCACTAGCAGGACCAATTTTTGCCCCAATCCCTAAGTGGCCCCCTCAAGGACTGAACTCACAACCCTGGGTTTAGCAGGCCAATGCTCAAACCACTGAGCTATCCCTCTGATGACCTGCTTTGCACTGATTTCCCCACCTGGAAGTTCTGCTTCCTGTGCAGAGGAATCTGCTGGGCTTGACCAGGCACCAGCAGAAAGAGCACAGCTGAATCCACAGCAAGGCGGGAGGCAGTGCTGAGCTGATTTCATGGCTGAGCCCACCTGCACTGGTGGAAGCAGAGCTGAAATTGCTGGACTGCACCTGACAGTTGCACAGTGGGGCAGGGCCCAGTTTTCTCTGGACAGGAGAAGATCGGTGGAAGAGCACCACCACTAGATGCTACCATTGGAACTAACAACCCAAAAGTGGATGTGACGGGTTTGGTCACAGAGGCCCCCTTGGAACTGTCATCTGATGTGCTGAGACTTCCTCTGAGCCCGTTTTCCCTGCCAGCTTGGGACTTCAGAACCCTGTCTTGTTAAGCCACACATGCTAGCCTGCTGCAAACACAGACCCATGTCTGAACCATGTCCCCGAAAGCTGCAGGCTTTTACTGAAAACTACTTAGCAAGTACTCCTGTCTCCAGCACCCAGATACCCAGTTCTCAATGGGATCCAAACCCCAAATAAATCAGTTTTACTCTGTATAAACCTTACAAAGGGTAAACTCATAAATTGTCCACCCACTATAACACTGATAGAGAGATATGCATAGCTGTTTGCTCCCCCAGGTATTAGTCAGTAACTCTGGGTTCAATAATAAGCAAAAGTGATTTTATTAAATATAAAAAGTAGGATTTAAGTGGTTCCAAGTAATAACAGACAGAACAAAGTAAGTTACCAAGCAAAATAAAACAAAACACGCAAGTCTAAGCCTAATACATTAAGAAATTGATTGCAGATAAAATCTCACCCTCAGAGATGTTCCAATAAGCTTCTTTCACAGACTAGACTCCTTCCTAGTCTGGGCCCAATCCTTTCCCCGGTACAGTCCTTGTTCCAGCTCAGGTGGTAGCTAGGGGATTTCTCATGACTGCAGCGTCCTTTGTTCTATTCCCACCCCCTTATATAGCTTTGGCACAAGGCAGGAGTCTTTTGTCTCTCTGGGTCTCCACCCCTCCTTCTAAATGGAAAATCCCCAGGTTTAAGATGGATTCCAGTACCAGGTGACATGGTCACATGTCCTGTGAGACCCCAAGCTTTCATTCTTCCTTGCCTGACTCACAGGAAAGATGCAAGTAAACAGAGCCATTTACAATCAATTGTCCTAGTTGATGAGATCCATCAAGATTCCAGGCCACCATTAATGGCCCACACTTTGCATAATTAACATAGGACCTCAGAGTTATATTTCATATTTCTAGATTCAGATATAAGAATGATACATTTATACAAATAGGATGACCACACTCAGTAGATTATAAACTTTGTAATGATACCTTACAACAGACCTTTTGCATGAAGCATATTCCAGTTACATTATATTCACACTCATTAGCATATTTTCATAAAATCACATGAAGTACAACATCACAGTAGAGTTTTAGGTGGGTGGGTTTTGTGTGTGACAGAATTCCATATCTCCATCAGTGAGATAGTTATTATCTCGGACTGGGGCGTTGGCTGAATTCTTGGTGTATTGATTTAGGTTTCTCAGTTTCTTTTATGCAAATAAAAATATATTTGTGTTCCCATGTTCCCAAGGACTCTTGAGTACTTGTAAGTGGGAGGAAAATAAAATGGTGATGCATTTTATTTAATTTCCCAGAGACAGGAATAAGAATGGCCATACTGGGTCAGGACCAAGGGTCCATCTAGTCCAGTACTGTGTTTTCTGACAGTGGCCTGCACCAGTTCCTTCAGAGGGAATGAACAGGGCAATTTTGAGATATCTGTCCGCTGTCCTCCAGTCCCAGTTTCTGGCAGTCAGAGGTTTAGGGACCCTCACAGCATGGGGTTGCATCACTGACTATCCTGGCTAATAGCCATTGATGGACCTATCCTCCATGAACTTCTCTAATTCTTTTTTGAATCCATTTACAATTTTGGCCATCACAACATCCCTTGGCAATGAATTCCATGGGTTGACAGTTCATTGTGTGAAGAAGTAGCTCCTTATGTTTGTTTTAAACCTGCTGCCTATTAATTTCATTGGGTGACTCCTGGTTCTTTTGTTATGTGAAGGGGCAAATAACTCTTATTCATTTTCTCCACACCATTCATGATTTTATAGTCATCTATCATGTCCCCTCATCATATTCCCTTTAATTATTTATTTTCTAAACTGAATAGTCCCAGTCTTTTGAATCTCCTCATATAGAAATGGTTCCATAACTCTAATAATTTTTGTTGCCTTTCTCTGTACTACTTCTAATTCCAATATTTATTTTTTTTAGATTGGGCAACCATAACTACACTTAGTATTCAAGGTGTGAGCACACCATGGGTTTATATAGTAATATTTTGATATTTTCTGTCTTATTTTCTATCTCTTTCCTCATAGTTCCTAACATTGTTAGCTTTTTTTTGACTGCCGCTGCACCTTGACCAGATGTTCTCAGAGAGCTATCCACAATGACTCCAAGATCTCTTTCTTGAGTCATAATAACTTTGTGTATGTATAGTTGGGATTATGTTTTTCAATGTGCTTTTCTTTCTAAGAATATGGCTCTGAGTGGGGGCGTGAGACATCGTTTACTTTTAGAGAAACACTTCTACAGAGAATGGACCCAGCCTTTGCTGCCATTAATACCTGTGAAAAGTATCATATGTGTATACAATCTTCACGTCTGATAACCATAGCAAGCAATTGTCTGACATTGGGCCAGATGCTTGAGTTGAAGGATGAGACTGTAAAATTTTACCACTTATCCATGTATTTTTGGAATAAACCACCCATAGCACTTGCACTCTGCATGAAATTCCATTCACCATCTAACGGTTATAAAAAAAAATGTTAAAACCCACAGACTGCAGTGTCATTTTTCTAAGGCCTTTCCAAAGTCCTAGATCATATTTTTCAATCCTTTGTAAAACTGTGTACTCAATTAACAAGCACCTCCCACCTCTCAAGAGTGACTAGTGGTTTCTAATCTGATAGGTCAAAAGAGCTATCCCTCAAGTGGTAATTCATAGATTTGTATGATCAGAAGGGACCATTGGGATCATCTAGTAACACCAACCAAATAATTTTACCCAGAAATTCATCCATCAAGCCCATATCTTGTGGTTGAGCTTGAGCATAGTGGGATAAGAAGGTGGAAGTCAGGCTCTGCCTGTTCTTATGCAAAATGGCTGCGGGTGGTAATTGTAAAAACTGGATAAAATCTGAAATGATCTGGGTACTCATCAGATACCAGGCTGAATGACCACTCCTTTAAGTATAAAAATGCCATAATAAACCAAAGACAGACTGCAAATCCTGTTGTGCTTGTAAGGATCTCCTGGATTATCTAATCTAGCCTCTACACACAAGTTTAAAATGACAACAAATATAACATCTCATTCCTATTAATTAACCAGATTAAAAAAAACCTCCAGAAGGATTATGTCAAATAAATAAAAAAGCACTAGTAGCTAACCAAATATCTATCTTGGACATTCTGTACTTTAGGGAGTTGCTAGAATTTACACAGAAAGTTTAAATAAATAAAATAAAAATTTCCAGGTTTAATTAGTTAAAAAGGAACAGATACTAATTGACATGTGTGATTAGTATCATTAATCTCAAATGAGTCCACTGGAAATCAGTAAAATTCAAATTAAGTGCTATTTTCCTATAGTAAGAAGTCACGTTTCTTTGCTTCCTTTTAGAAAACAAATTAGCACCTCAGTATCTGTATCCCTAGTTAGGTTTCTTGGTGCCATGTGCCACTTACTGAGAATAAAAGACGTTTGGGGCACCATACAAATATTGTCGTTTCTTTGGAGGTGCAGTTTGTTACGGGTCTGATCCAGCCCTTTTTAGCAATGCTTTGAGCATGATACTATCCGTCAGTCATTTGCCCAATGGCTAATCTTTGTTTCTTCCAGAGGTGATGGACTTTGTGATTATCCTCTGAATATCACCCAGTAAAGAATGTTTGGCAATGTTGGTCTTGTTTTGGCATTGGACTCAGAACCAAACAGTATTAAGAATGATTGATTGATTGATCTCTGGATTTCTCTTTGTTTGTTTTGAACCCGTTACCTGCTTATTACCAAGATTTGTTGGTTCAAAAAGTCTTTGTGTTGTTTTGTTTCCCCAGTCTTTTCTGGCTTGCCGAGTTTGATAATGTCCCATTATTACCGTTGTTCTATCCAAAAGTTATCCTAATCATCCAAACTATTGCCACAATATGCAATGGCCTATAGAGCCTTTTAATATAGGATCCTATAAATAAAAGCATCCAAATTTAGGGATGTACTGTACTTAAGTGCTGTCCTGAATGGGAATAGAGTTAAGTATGTGCTTAAGTGCTTTCCTGCTTTCCTAAATTGCAGCCCCTATAGTTATCAATCCTGAGGTACCAATGTCTTTCAAAACAATAAGTCTAAACCACATCACCACTTACAAATAAATCCTTTGTTTAAAAACAAATGTCCATTGCTATGCTTGGGTCTATTTTGGACCAGCTGGGAAAAGGAGACAAGGTTTGTTTACCAGCTTTTAATATCTATCTTCCTCTATCTAATAGTAAAATGCAAAGGACTACAGTAGTAAGTATAGTTGGAGTGTTATCATTTACACTACTTTGTCTTGCTCAGGAATTTTTTTGGCCCTATTCACAGTGTGCCCAAGTTGATAATAGGGGACCATGTTTAAACTCAAAACCAGATCCTTAGCTGGTCTAAATCGATGTAATGCCATGGAAGACGGTGGGACTGTATTGATTAACACCTGCTGAGGATCTAACCTTCACTTTAAACGTAGTGCCAGCTGAAGAGGTTTATAACATGGTTTGACTCAAAGTGTTTTAAGAATATAGTCACAGAACATATCTTTGAAACACATTTACATTCTAGTACTGATAAAAATAGTCTTGTTTACTCTAGGGAAGTTTTACAAGAATTTCCCACTGTTGCTAGTAATGGACAGCTACATGGGTGGGAGTGTACATGTGTACCCGTGAGTACAATTTGGCCGTAAAGGGTTATCTTGATGGTATTTATGAGCTTATGCTGTCTGCATGTTTTCTTATTTTGTTTGTTTTTACTTTAATTCCTCATATTTCTAACTAAGATTAACTGCCAACAGAACCTATCTCCTCTGTTCTTTTGTGTTATGCGGCATAAATCTACTGTAACTCAGTGAGTTTAAGGTTAGAAATTTTCCATTATTGACAACCTCACATGTCCAAATAGCATGAGTCAGATCCTCTCCTCTTTTCCTCTTGCCCCATCATGAAAATAACTTAATCGTGAGATTTTAAAAATTGGGGCTATTTCTATTTGCTTTCTGAGTTTTGAGCCTTTAGGTTTGCATGTTCAAGCTTTTCTCTGCAACCATCAGGTTTTGAAACATATTTTGTGGGGTTTGTTTTCATTATTTAAAAAAAATTCTCATTAATTAAATTATTCCAAGAGCTGGAATGTTAAGGAAATAAACAAATATTATGATTCTCATTAAAATCATGACAGTTAATAACACTGATTCTCTAATTTCTACCTCATCTGACCTAATCCCAACTGAATCTTTATTGCCTATAGTAAACTACTCTGCTTTAGAAGGATGAATTCAGCCATGAATGCCTGGCAGGGAGTTTGTGCTGTTGCTTGCAAGGATACTTCAGAAAATCAGCCTCCAGGTTTTTCATTTTGTTTTAGTTTTTATTAATTAATCTGTTTAGATTCATTTTCAAATCAGATTGCTGGGATCAAGCCTTGTGGGTTCCACTAATATCACTAAGACGTGGTGTCACATAAATCAACCCCCAGGCATTGCTTCTGAAAGGTATATGGGTGAAGAATCACAGAAGTCTCATGATCTGGCTAAGCAGGAGACTGTAGATCCCATCAACTCCCTTCCCACTGTACAGACCCTTCCTCATAGTCAGGTACATACACATGCTTTAAAAAAAAAAAAAAAAAATTCAGAACAACTTTCTTCAATTGGCAGCACGTTTTTGGTGACTGGTCTAGTTTTTATTTTAACACACCGCTATATCTAACCATACTGGCTTTCTCAGTGCTCATAATGGGCCCATTCAAGCAGTCCTCAGTCACTGACTTCACGAGGAGTTTTGCCAGTGCACTGATTTGGCCCAGTGAATGTAATGACAGGTCTGTGAGAGATAATGGTTACACAGAGGGAAGGATGCAAAAGATCAGCCAGAGTGCATGGAAATTGCAAATTGCTGTCAGTTATTAACCACCTTCAGAAAATTTGAATTTTAGAATCAAATGAGAGAGTCTCCCTCTAGAAAAGCCTATGTCCATCATTTCTGTCTAGGGAGGCTTGCAAGCAGACCACCAGAAGTCTTTTACACCTTTATACATACTACTTCTTGGATGGTGCAATGAAAAGAGTGATTAGAAAACTGACAAAAAGACTAAGAGCCAGATGCTGCCACCATTACTCACATGGAATGTTTCCTTACTCCATATGCATGGGACAACTCTAAGGTGAAAGGAACTACTCATCAGGCATAAAGTTGGTAGAATCAGCCCATTAAAACCATACCTGACTTCTACCTTTCATTCCCACCACCTCTAAAGAGCAAAATTGCAGTAGATAAAAAACATAGAGCCATGTATATGGTCCGCAGAAGGCTGTGTCATGCTTCAAAGTATTAGAGAAGTAAGTTTGGGACATGGCCATTTAAATCTGAAAACAGTTATGACCAGTGACCTCTCATGCTTTTTAGCATGCAGCCCATGGTAAGGGGCGATGTGTGGGTGCACTGCCTCAAGGAAGGACCAGGGGGCACTGTGCACAGTACCTATCTGGGCTCCCTCTTTCCACCACTAGGGAATAATTTCCCACACTACTGAAAGGGGTAGCATACTTTTTCCTCCCATTTGACCAGCCAGCTCCACAGCACGGAACTGTGGCCCTACTCTCCATTTTGTCCGCGTCTTCTCTCCCCCAGCTTCCTGGGTAAACACACTGAAGATACTCCCTGGGTCATCACAGCTGTAATTGTGGCCAGTGTGTTCAAATGGGTGTGGTCTTCTTCCCACCTACACCCCTGTACACTCACAGGAGAGCGTGGCATAATCTAGCCCAAGGAATCTATGGCATTTCCTTGCAAAAGAAAAGCTCTGGTCTGTGGGGTCATCGTCTGGGATCAGAAACCTAATTAATGAAACAGGAGACTGTACTGCCGCTTCAGGAATGGTGACAACATTAATTCTAAAGGATATTAAATTCTTAAAAGATTAGGTAGGAAACCTAAATAATAAGACTGTAAGATCTAATCTCAAGGTTATTGGATTTCCAGAATGCTTGTATGCCATGTCTGCTATGAAAAATGAACTCTCAGCATTCCCCAAGCATGCTAGGAGAGAATGCCTAGAGAATGAGTCCGCTTTCTGTAGGCATCAGCAGGCTGCTCTCCCAGAGATAAGGCCGAAACATTCCCCAAGCCTGCAGACCATTAACCTCTGAAAAGCAGGGGACCCAGTGATAGCAAGAGCCTTCATGGCCTTGCATCTCCATTGTATGTTATAAACCAGGGAGCGCACTGAATTAAAAATACAAAGAGGGAAAAACCAGGTTTAGATAGGATGAAAAGATGATAAAAAGATGGATGAAACCCCAATCAGCTAACAGTTTTCTGTAAAGCTTTGAGAATGCCAGATCATGTGTCACAAAGGAATGTAGGAAATGGAGCGCTTTTCAATAGAATGGCTCCCCCTCCTCCCCCAAGAGACTTAAATCCTGCCATCAGTACTCAGACAAAAACCCGAATTATTTGAGTTGACACCCAGTTCAGATTTAAATTGATTGTTAAAGAGGGATTAGGGTTGGGGTTTTTTAATTTATCCATCACGGCATCACTACAAGATAGTGTTAAGGTTGCTTTGGTCCTTACCTATTCTTTTTCATGCCTTTCATGTGTTCTGATTTCTTTTAACTTTAACATGATCTCTAAATTTCAGGTTGGGAGTTGGGTTTGCATTTCTTGTTTTAGTGATAATGACATGATTCTTGCCAGGGCTTCTTACCTCAAATTACTGATATATTCTATCATCCTTACCTCCAATTTAGCACAGTATTGTTTGTCCTGGGAATATATCTAAAGCACATAGTGAGATTTTTCCAAAACCACCTGAGGAGGAAGAGGAAGAATTTGGAATCCCATTAACTTTAACCTAAATCCCACAAGTGGCTTTGAAAATCTTTTCCATAAATTAGTATATAATCAAATCTATTATTTCATCGGTCAACGAAGGTATCATTTGAGATATAGAAATAGTAATGGCAAAATTATCATATATTTAAGGGCATACATTAAATCTGAGACCACTTCAGACTTCTGTTGTTGTTACTACTAATAATAATTAATATTACTGTAACCCCTCGGCGCCTGAGTCATGGACCAGGACACCTTTGCTCTAGGCTTACTACAAACACTGAACAAGAAGATATTCTCTGCCTCAAAGAGCTTACAATCTAAGGCCTGGTCTACACTGCGGGGGGATGTCAATGTAAGATATGCAACTTCAGCTACGGGAAGTCGAAGTATCTTATTCCGACTTACCTCCCGTCCTCACCGCGTGGGATCGACGTCCGCGGCTCCCCGTGTCGACTCCACTACCGCCACTCACTCTGGTGGAGTTCCGGAGTCGACAGGAGCGCGTTCGGGGATCGATATATCACATCTAGATGAGACGCGATATATCGATCCCCAAAAAATCGATAGTCTGGACGTACCCTAAGTTGAAGACAAGCTATAGCAGATGGATATAGACAGGCTCACAGGGCATAAAAGGAAACAATGAGACAATATTAGTCAACATGATATATGGTGGTACCGGCGCAACAGTGGCCTAACTGTTGTCACATTGTTTGTAGGTAGACAAAAGATTGTTTTAAGGAAGGGTTTGAAAGGAGGATAATGAGGTAGCTTTCCAGACATTTGTGGGTTGCTCCTCCCAAGCCTAGGGGCATTTGGGAGAAAGCACGAAGGTGTCCGTGTGAAAACATAACAAGCAGGCAATGGAAGTTGGTGGTAGGATTTTATATTTTGATAGTAAATGAGAGGTGACAGGTAGGGGGAGCCATAGGCCATAAAGGGGTTTGAAAGTGATTACAAACAGCTTACGTTTGAAGCAATAGAGAAGAGAGAACCAATGGAGGAGATTTTAAGCGAGGGGTGACATGGTCAAGGCAACAGGCTATGAGAATGATCTTTGAGCAGCATTCTGCATGGAGCTGAGTGGAGCAAGACTGCATTTGTCCAGAGAAAAAGATGTTGCTGTAATCGAGATGAGAGAGGATGAGAGATTTAGCTGTGTGGATGGATAGCAAAAGCCATATCTTAGATGTTATGCAAAAAGAATCTGCAAGACTTAGACATAGCTTGAATGTGAGGACCCAAAGAGAGGTCCGATTCAAAGATGATACACAGTTTGTGCCTAATTAACAAGCAGGTTCCAGAATGACTGAGAAAGGAGTTAATGAGAGGGAGGAGAGGTTCAGAGTACTGTTTCAGCTGTGCTGAGCTTGTGCTGATGGTTAGACTCCCTCAGGGAGATGTCACAGAGGCAGGCCAAGTTCTTAGTCCTGGTCTACACTGGAGGGGATGGGGGTGGGAGGATAGATGTAAGTTATGCAACATCAGTTACATGAATAACATAGCTGAAGTCGACATACTTAGATTGACTTACTGTGGTGTCTTCACTGAGGTGAGTCAACTGCTGCCACTCCCCCGTTGACTCTGCCTGCGCCTCTCATGGCGCTGGAGTACAGGCGTCGACGGGAAAGGGCTCAGAGGTCGATTTATCGTGTCTAGACTAGATGCGATAAATTGATCCCCACTGGATCGATCAATGCCTGCAGATCCGGTGGGTAGTGTAGACATACCCTTAGTTTAGACAGAAGGGAACAGGTCTGGTGTAGAGAGGTGGATCTGTGAGTTATCAGCATTCAGAGGATAGTTAAATTTGAGTTTGCAGATGAGGTTATCCAGAGATGAGGTGTAGAGGAACAAGAGAAGGGGACCAAGGACAGAGCTTTGTGGAACACCCAGAGAAGTTGAGGACGCGGGGAATGAGGAGGATCCTCTGAAGGTCCTGCTGAAGGAGTGATTACAGAGTCAGAAGGAGCACCTGGAGAGAACAGAGTCAGGGAAGCTACAGGAAGACAAGATTTGAAGAATAGGAGCACAATGAACTGTGTCAAAGGAGTTTGGAGGCATCAAAGAGGATGAGGATAGAGTAGTGGTTCTGGGCTTCGGCTAGAAAGAGGTGATTAGAGACTTGGGCAAGCCTGGCTTCAGTAGTGTACAAAGGCTGGAACCTAGATTGGAGAGAGTCTAGGTTGGAATTGGAGGAGAGGAATTCCAGACAGCAACTGTAGACAGTGTATTCAATGAGCTGGGAGATGGGGCAGTAGTTGGAGAGGCAAGTAAGGTCAATGGTGTTTTTTTTAAGATGGGACTGATTAAAGCATTCTTGTATTGGGAGGGGAACGAGTCAGAGGAGTATGGGCGGAGATGAGAGTGATCATGAAGGAGATCAGAAGATGGGATCGGGTCACTATGACAAGGGCAGGGGTTAGAGGAGGAGAGCAGATGAGAAATTTCTGTGTCTGTGACAGGGGAGAAGGAGGAGAAAGTTGTAGGAAGGGAAGCAGGAAGCGAAGGCAAGCCAAGGGGAGGGAGAAGAAATGTTGCCATTCCTCTAACATATGGTAATGTTCCTCTCCAAATAGTCTACTGGAGAAGGATTTACAGGCCAACTATTCATACATTTAAAATCCACAAAATAAATAGCAGAGCTTTATAAAATTATCATCAAACAAAAGGTTTTGGTAGGTCAATTTACTGTACAGTATGTGGTTAAAGCAAAAAAAAATCTGTAAACTAATATTTTGGCTAAATACAAAACTCTTTTCAGTGTTTACACCAACAGTCATGACGGTGGCACTCAGCCGAGATGTTTGTCTGCAGTTTCATGCCTTAAGGCCTTCAATTCAGATTTACAGTTGAGTGATGGATGATTCTTTCAAATCCCTACTGTCTCTAGTCCCAAAAAACAGCAAAAATGTGTTTGTTGCAAACTACACTTAAATCTGGGACCAAATTCCGATCCTACTTCATGGAAACATTTGTAAATCAGGAGCAAACGCATTAAAGTCAATGCTTGAGTAAAACTGGTGGGACAGCAGAATCAGGTTTTCAGCTAACTATTATAAATTCTATTAGAGCTATTGTACATCTGACACATATTCTGCCTTTAAAAAAAAAAGGTGGGGGAAATCAAGATAACACATCACCAGAATCTTCAAAGTAAATTAAAAATATTTCACATCCAACCACCACTGTCACTATATCTGACCATTTCCTCTGGCTCTGACCCAGAACATCTGTTACTCCCATTGCTGGCACTCATTACTAGTTATGGTTGAGCACTGGATAATAAAACCCAAAGGAACAAAACATCAACTGGATCAAAGTATACGTCAGTGGCTCAAAAGGATGTTTCAGAAGAAAGGTACCAAAGGCCCACCTGTCTCTATGATTCCCTTCATCTATTTCTCTGATGCAACCAGACCCAGTCTGTTAAACAACTGGCCACGCTGTTTTGTGTCATTTTGTCTTTTAAGGATGTCCCTCACTTAAGACCTCCAGTCCATGCATACTCATCATTCCCTCTTATTATTGTATATTATTTATATCAGAAACACTCAGTCATAAAGCTAAGGTTATAGAAAATGCTATTTTGTTGAATAACTGAAGTTGCATTTTTTTTCTGCCTCACATTTCAATCTCCATAGTATGAGGGAGTAGGGATCCAAAAGCAGGATCAGTTGTAAGGGTATTTTAAATAAGAAGGAACAATTGTCCATAGTACACAGTCTCACAGCGGGTTGTAGAACAGTACTGAGGACTTGGGAAAGGTCTTAGAAAAATAACCCTGCAAGGGTTACTACGTTTCATGAGGCTCTGAATATAATTCTATGTAAAGTGAATATACTGCATGTATTTTATTCCAACCTCTGTAACCTAACCTAAACTAACTAACAAAACATTTGACCTAGAACTTACCACTCATTTTGGTTTGGTTCCCAATTTTATATTTTAGATAAAACCAGAGATTTGCTTTTCAGACGTTATTCTTCATTACTAGTTGGCATCTGACTTTTGTGCATGAAAGAGGACTGGCTGTTCTCCCTCATTTAATTTATCTAGGCCAAGTTGAAACATCTGGTCATTATTATGAGTCCTTATAGATATACTAGTTAGAGGTACTGGCCAGAACTGGAAGAGATAATTTTAAAATCCTCTTCATTTCTCATTTTCAGAGTAAGGAGGTGCTTCTTTGGAAACTGAATACAGTTCTGTACATGTTTTTATATGTGAAGCTTAGAAGTATCTTGCACACTGTCTCCTGGCTGTAAAAAGGTATTAGAAGCTGCAGCCGTCTGTAAGCAAATATTTCACAATAATCACATAGTAATGTTGCATTTGTGTAGCTGCAGAAACCAATTGGATGGACTGTCCATTACAAACAAGCTGGGTTTATGCTTTTTCATATTCAGGTATCTGTTGCTTTGGTTCACTATAAAATGCCCCCTACTTTCCCCTGTATTCTCAGCTCTTTTTCTTTCTTTCTTTCTTTCTTTCTTTCTTTCTTTCTTTCTCTCTTTCTTTCTTTCTTTCTTTCTTTCAAATTGTAAATTGTTCTGATGCAACTCACTGCAAATCAACTAGAAGAAATGTTGAAAGCTCTCCAGGCATGTCTTTTGTATATGCTAAAAGCACAACGTGAATAGAGCCATCTATGAAACTGCTCCAAAAAAAATTGATTGCGTATGTTAGTGTTTCTTGTAGCCTAAATATATACTGCTCTGGATTTGTCTGTTTTGTCCTAGTTAGATTTTGTATTCAAGCCTTTGTCAACTTCCGTCTTCAGATATCCAACTTTCCTCACTGCAGCTGTACCTAAACATTTTTAGTGATCGATATATCTAATCTGCCCAATTAGTATGTGTACAGATGCAGTGTAAACTCAGGATTCTTCTGTGTCTGCAAAACTTCTTTGTTTAATCTCTTCATTGAATATATTTTTCAAGTAGCCAAAAGAAGTTAACTGAATGTGTGAGTGTGTGACAAATTTGCCGAAAGACTGTCTCTATACATTTAAATTTTGGAAGAATTCTATGTTTTAAGGGCTGCCATTGTGGATGTGTTGCAAGGTGGTAGGTTGGGCAGCCAAAATAAGCTGACATTTCTCTACACACACCACATACATGTCTCCTTCACCTCATCCTACATAAGGCATCAAGCTAACTGGAGTCTTTAGAAAAGAGATCTCTCTAAGCACCCAGATTTCAGTGGTCAGCCTCACTTATTCAGGCTAGTCAGACATTATGCACATCTATGACTGCTAGGAATTGTACAGCAACAGAAGGGAGAGATCATGGAGCCTAGGCCCTCACCTCTTGAGCTAAAGGATGGTTTTCCAAAGGAAGGATGGTCTACTGGATAGGGCAATAGGCTGGGACTTAAAAGGCCAGAGTTTAAGTCCATCCTCTACTATGTACTTCTTATGTGACCTTGCACAAGACACTTGAGCTGCAGTTCAGGGCTGCCCAGAGGATTCAGGGGGTCTGGGGCAAAGCAATTTCAGGGGCCCCTTCCATAAAAACAGTTGCAATACTATAGAATACTATATTCTCATGGGGGGCAAATTGCCCCACTTGCCCCCTGCCCGCCCCCCTCACCCGTCCTGGGAAAAATAAACATTTAAAAACCTTCCGCATCTCGGCACAAACCCAGTTTTGAGAAAACTTATTTTCAAGTCACCTTTACAAGGTATATCTGGTTCTCAGCATCAGCTAGTGCTAAAAGGTACCAAAGCTCATTAAAAGGGTTGGACAAATACTTTCTGTCAAAACTCTTTTTGGATCAAAAACTAGGGGGTTTTAAAAAGCAGAAAAAATCATGGACAGTATCTGCTTTCCTTCAAAATTTGTTGTTTTTTTTTAATTGAAAAGCTGAAATTAGTCTGCCAAAACCTGAACATGGTTTGGGGTTTCAGAAGCGTGTGGCCAAATATTTGCTGCTTGCTGTCTTTCATTGTTTAAAGAAACAATAAAAAAATTCTGCTTAAAAAAAATCCAAAACTTTTGAACCACCTCAGCTTGTGACCAAATGCCTGAGCCTATCCAGTCAGAGATTTTTCCAGGTTTCTGATACTCTGCTGGCTTCCTTGACTCATATCTGTCTCCATAACTTTGGGTTCATTTAGGTTAGAACATAAGAACATAAGAATGGCCACACTGGGTCAGACAAAAGGTCAATCCAGCCCAGTATCCTGTCTACCGACAGTGGCCAATGCCAGGTGCCCCAGAGGGAAGGAACCTAACAGGTAATGATCAAGTGATCTCTCTCCTGCCATCCATCTCCATCCTCTGACAAACAGAGGCTAGGAACACCATTCCTTACCTATCCTGGCTAATAGCCATTAATGGACTTAACCTCCATGAATGTATCTGTTTCCTAGAGACTCGCTCCATGGGGTCCCTCACAAACTGGAGACAGTTACTGTGGGTTTGTCTTTAGCATAGCTTATGTACATACTCCATGAACTGAGCATTTGAGCTTGTTCCAGAATCTGGAATGAGCCTATGTTGTGAAAACTGAAATGCTCGAAATAGCACATGCATGTGAATGGACACAGGGTGCTAAAATTAAATTAACCCAGGGGGTCTGGACCCCTCAAGGGGTCACGAGGTTATTACTGGGTTGCAAGCTGTCAGCCTCCACCTCAAACCCTGCTTTGCCTTCAGCATTTATAATAGTGTTAAATATATTTTAAAAGTGTTTTTAATTTAGAAGAGGGGGGGGTCGCACTCAGAGGTTTGCTATGTGAAGGGGGTCACCAGTACAAAAGTTTGAGAACCACTGAATTAACCCCTCTGGAGCCTCGGGGAATGCAGGGGATGGAGGTCTCCCTTGGTAGCGTTGGGAAGGAGGTAGGTGGTGTAGGAGATTGCTCTTCTCATGTGATCCCTCTCCCATGGCTCTCTTGGCTCTATCACTGTTAATCTAAAGTGGCTAATTTTAAATGAGGCTGCCCTCCCCTGACATGAATCTCCCTATGGCACTGAAATTAAATATAGACTATAATTTGGCATTTGAGAAGTGAAAGGGATGGTAGTCCTAAGGGAAAAGATAACAGCTTGGCTCTTTGTGTTAAATAGCTGTCTGCAAGCCTCAAACTGCTGAATTAGCTTTAGGGTAGGGAAGGCTGTGCCTCCCCAAACAGCCTGGCCCTGCCCCCTATCCAATCCCCACCCATTTCCTGCCCCCTGACTGTCCCCCTCAGAATCTCTGACCTATCCTGCTCCTTGTCCCCTGACCACCCCCCCCCCAAAACCTCCCCCAACCACCACCTCGGGACCCCCCCCCAAACCCTCCCTGCTCCCTGTCCCCTGACTGCCCGACCCCTATCCACCACCCCCGGTCAAGTCCTGACAGACCTCCGGTATGCTCATGATCCAACCCCATTCCCTGTCCCCTGACCACACCCCCAGAACCTCTGCCCCCTCCCTGTGCCCTGACTGCCCCTGGACTCCCTGCCCCTTATCCAACCCCCCCCCCGCCCCAGTCCCCTTACCATTCCGCGTACCCCCACCTCCCTCCTCTCCCAGAGCCTCAGTGCGCCACGTCCAGAAGCGGCCCTGGATAGTGCTGCAGCAGCCTGGCTCCAGCAGGACCTGAGCTTGCAGCCCCACCCCCTTACCACACGGCTCCGAGCAGGGAGAAGCTCAGGCCCCGCTGGAGCCACGCTGCTTTAGCTCTGTCCAGGGCCGCTCCTGGGTTGCCTCCGCCTCTCCCCTCTCTCGGAGCCTCAGCGCTCCGTGTCCAGGAGCTCCCCTGGACAGCGCTGCAGCAGCATGGCTCTGGCGGGACCAGAGCTCGCAGCCCCGTCCTCTTACCACGTGCGTGGCTCCAAGTGGGAGGAGCTCAGGCCCACTGGAGCCACGCCGCTTTAACTCTGTCCTGGAGAGCTCCTGCACGCGGTGCACTGAGGCGCCGGGGGATAGGGGAAGGCGGAGGCGGGAGAGGGGCCAGGGGGAGCCTCTGACATTCTTGTGGGGGCCCCTGCAGGGCCTGGGCCTGGGGCAAATTGCCCCACTTGCCCCCCCAGGTAGCTCTGCTGCAGTTTTCCATCTATAAATACTTCCTTTTCTCCCAGGGGTATTGGGAGGATATATACATTGAAAGATGAACTCTCAGATAGTATAGTAGCGTGTATATAAGTACCATATCTAGATAGATTATACACTATTATATTAAAGTATAAGCAGGGTTGGCAGAATTCAACTTTTTAAATAATTACAACAGCTATCAATGTTTGTTTTTAAGCATTTTTTCTATTTTTATGTTATAAATTTTTACAGTTGTGGGAAATTGTGTGTGGGGGGGGGTCAGACAATATTTAATAACCACGGATGCTATATTTCAAAAAGTTAAAGCTTTAAAATACAAATTGTCAACATTGTGTCAAATGACACTAAATATCCTTAAAACAAACTAGTTCTCAAGCAGCATTTTTCTTACTTTGTCCATCTATACATTTGATTATTCTCCATGAAAACACTTCATCAGTTTGTGTGTGGTGATACTGATGTTTACTGATAAAAATCTAATCTTCCAACCCTAAAGTCTATAGATGAGCAGTAGAGGGGACTGGCAGGTTGGCACAGTCACAGTATAACAGTATTATTAAACAAACAGTATTATTAAAAAACCTGTCAGAACCTAACTCTCGAGTGCCATTTGCATGACCTTGCATGCATTGCTAAGTCATCAAATGCATCCTCCACTTCGCTTATATGGTAAACTCTCACCTTGACTAGTGCATCTTCATCTACTAATCGTCTCCTTTTAATGCCATTACATTCTTCCCCCCCACACACCATTTTCATTTGCTCTCATGAAGTTAACAGACATGTTGTCCAGCTCTTTTAATGACTGTTAGAGCGGCTTTACTGAACAGATGCTAGAAAAGACTAATAGGCTTCCCAAACATGATCAGTCTCCATGAATAGCTGCCTCGGGGCCCAGTGGCCTCCGGACAGCCCCTCACCTCAGTTTCCATTCTTGGATCCCCAAATAAACTCCACACAACCCTTTTCCAGTCCAGTCACAACAGCCCATCTTAGGGTCTGATTTATTAACCTGAAGTTCAAAACGAAACACAACATTCTTCCCTCCAGCCAGGTGCAGCCCAAACTCCCCTGCTCTGGCCAGAGTCCTTGCCTTAGCAGGCTATTCCAAGCCCTCCCTAACTGCAGCAATTCCCTGGGTCTTGGGGTCTTTCTTCCTGCAGGAGTCTCTCACTCACGACAGGCTTACTGCAGCCTCCTGAACAACCCCTTCCTGCTCTTTACAGGAAATTGCCTGATTCCCTGCAGGTGGGGCTCATTCTGTAATCAGGGTTGGCTTGGCCCCAGACTCTCCAGCCCAAGGGCAAGCCACCCTCTTACACTCATATGATGAAGGGGCAAAGGAAATAGCATGCTGCATTATAGTAACTGCATGGGCTTATTCCTTTGTATCAATGATTTTGAATTAATCTGTAATTGAGCAGTGACTAATACAGAAGACGGAGACTCTCATTTCCCCTGTATAGATCTTCTGAATAACTTTTATATTCATAATGAATAATAATCCCATAACACCCGCTAGCCAAGGATCTCAAAGTGCCTTGACAATTAATTTATCCACCTACCCGTGTTCTTTGGGAGGCTGCATGGTTCAGTAGATACAACACTAACATGGGAATCATGAATCCTAGGTTCCGGGTGATTTTTTTGACAGGTGTATGGCCCCACAAATAGCTCTGAATCAAACTGGAGCAGTTTTATTTGAATGTCTTGTACAAGCTCCTAGTTACACTGTAATTGCATCTACTTACAGATGGTGAAACTGTTCCTGTTTTTATCCACAGTCATAGAGTTGATAGTACAGTTGGGAATAGATCCCACTGGCTGCTAGTAGCAGGTTTTCATCATTACGTTATGCTCTTCATTATTGTCTTTCTTTCTTATGCAGTTCCAGTCTCATTTTCCTTTCTTGTCTTTATCCCCCAGTTTTTACCAGGTGGCCACATTGTTAAAAGAAACTTTCTGAAATGCCCCTCTGTCTTTCCAACTTTTCATCCCACTTAATCCTTACAGTTCTCACCTTAGCTAGTTTGTGAATCCTAATAGGAGCTACTCTCAAATACAGAAATCTTATTTCACATTAAATCTAATCTACAATTTGGTATTTTTTGATCTAATAAATTGGAGCATGCTTAAGGAAATGAGATTGAAATACTAGCTTATTAGGTTTTATATCATCAGCCCTCTTATATGGCAATTAGTTCTTCTGCATAAATGACCAGCCTGTTTTATATCCTTTGAACAGTCACAATTTGTCTCCTTTAGACAACCACCTCTATTCCCCTGTCTTTTTTAAATTCTTCTATGAAGTTCTGAAATTAACTATCCCATTTAGTATGTGTCAGATTTTGGGGGAATTCATACTAACATTACTCCAAACATCTAAATAAACACCAGAGGTTCATTTTGGGAGGAGGTAGAATTTCACATTGAATCTTTTCCACTTCAAACTCTAGCCCTCATTATTAACCACCATCCCCAGCTTTCTCATTTTCAAGTAGTGTTCCTCCTCTGCCCAGCACTTTTGAGACTGTATTCTAAGTGGGCTGTTTTTTCCACTGGCCCTTGTTGAGCTGCATCGTTGTTTTGTATACTCTAATCTTCCTAATTACATGTAATGAGTATTTTAGAGTTGACAGAAGTACATCAAGACCTAATAATAAAGCAAATGACTAAATCCAGTCTTCCCATTATGTCCGGTTAGACCATATGGTTGGCAACTATAGGAAATAAAAATAGACATTATTAAAATCTTCCTGTGCTATCAAAGCTTTTTCATCCTCCACCCCACATTGTATCTTTGCTATCCTCTTCACAATACTTCCATCCACAGTCAGAGAACTTCAAGATTATAATGGAGCACATAGGACCAAATCCTCATCCCACTGAAGTTGATGACTAGCTTCTCACTGACTTCATTGGGACCAGGATTTATACCGTAATAGTGACGTTGTAATGGAGCTGGATATAGGGCCTAATCAAAGGAGATTAATGCAACTGCAGTCAGTGAGTGTTGAGAATCTCCTACAATCAGTCCCTGGGTTTCCATGACTCACCGAGAATAAACAAATCTCATTCATTTGGGGGTGGAAGGAGCATAGAGTTTGTTCTTCATTTCTTTAGCAACATGATTGGTATATACTCTCTTATTTGTGGCCTCTTCCTATAACACGTCATTATAATCTCCTGACAATACTGGAGATCTTATAGCACAACCTTCCTTCTGTGACAGAAATTCTCACTTTTTTACCTTCTGTCCATTTTGAACTTTCAGAATGGTTTATTCGGTGATAATTCTATGAGTCAGTGTAGATTACAATCTTTGCCTTACAGCATCTGCCACTAAGCAGTGAGAAAACCCTAAAGACTATTAATGTTGTATTAATAAAGACTTGGAATTAGAGATGGGCTCGAGTCAGAAAATGTGGATCCCAACTCTCCTGAAGTTCAGAAGGTTGGGTCAGGCTCACCTGAGCTCAGAATGTGGCTGCAGAGAGGGGGCCATGGAAAAGTTAACACAGCCTGAAGTTCTTCCAAGTGTTCCCTGCAGGGAAGCCTCATGCTCATCTTTTCTTCTTTCTCCCATTCCCTTTCTACCCCTCTCCATAGAAAGCCCTCCATGGCTGGGACAAAACCTGCAAAGGCTTCCCACAAGCAGGAAGGGAGTAGCCAGGCAAGCCGGTGAACCCAGCAGCTAGAAGTCACTGTCTGTTCAATGCAAGACTGTTTATTCCACCACTACTCATCTTGGATTAGGTTTACCACCCTTTGGGGAATCCAAAATTAGTCTAATTCTTTGTCCAATTCAAAATCCAGAGGAAGGTGGTGGATTGAACATGCACTAACAATTAATTGGCATTTTGTATTGAATGCCAACATTACATTCAGATGTTGAATTTGAGTCCCAGTTCCCCAGCTGCCTCCATCATTCCAAGAATGGCGTCTCACATTTAGCAACCAGTTCACATTTATATTCTAGCTCCTTGTCTGCCTCCCTTCACCACCACCACCACCAATACACCCCTCTTCCCATCATCCAAAAGCTCTCTTGCTGCACTTTGAGGAGACTTCCAGCCCCTTGCTCACATATCTGGGTAAACCATTCGTCCCAGCACCCTCAATGTTAAGGGAAAATGTCAGATTAGAGGCTCTCCTTTGGGAAGTGCCATTTTGAAGCAGAAGTGTGATCAGACTGAGAGATCATGTATTAGCTGCTGAGTGGTGGAAATGAAACATGTTAACAACTCTGCTGTCCCTCCCAGGAAGGAAAAAAATGGCCCCAGTGAGATTCAACCCAGCTGATCTTTCCTAAAGACAATTATAGGATGCAAATATTTATAAATCACACATTTATTTTTCACCCTTCAATATCTTAAAACAAACACTGTGTTTCCATGAAAGGTTGAACAGATCCTGCAAGTGGCCCCAACACCTAACAGTTTTACAAGTAAAATCAGATTGTGTGGGCTAAGCAGTTAGTTCCCTACCACAAACTATGTTACTATCTTATTTAGCAGTATAATGCTCACTACAGACTGTTGTTTTTATACTAAATAAGATGAGTGATGGTTTGCAATCACTTGGAGACTGTATTTCTGTTTTATGCTGTCCATTTGTTAGTACAACATGGGCTGAAGAGACTTCTGCAACCATAAACTCGGATTTATACACTCAAAATGCCTCTGCTTTGTGTGTACCATGTCCTATCTAATTACTTGTCTTGAAGCAGAGCTATCTCTTTTACTGTTACTGTCATGGCAACCAATTTTTTTTTATTTTTTTATTTTTTTGTTTAGCCTTCCTGTCATTAATTTCAGTCATGGTTTTATAAGTCCCACTGTCCACGTTAACAGCTTCTTAGTGTGACAATCTGCTAGCATTGTTGCTGCATTAGCCCAGCACTAATGAAACTGATGGCAAAATTACAGCATTTTGATGGTTATAATTATGTCTAGTTACTCTATGAAGGGTAGAGATGAGAATCCCCATCAGGACCAGCCTCCTTGGATTCATCAGCACCATTCAGATCTCAGTATTTGATAACATTTGCTACACAGAGATAGCTAAGATTCAACAGATTTTCACTATACTTTTTCCAGGGAAAAACCACAACTGTTGACAAATGTTGATACTTTAATGGTCCACTGACCAATGCAAGACCAATGTGCCACTGTCCAGTGACCACAGCAGGAATAATTTATTTTCCTCACATGTTCTTGGCATATAAAGTCTGAGTTTGATCTATCTTGGACTGGATTTGATATTAGTATAATTCCACTTTCAATGGGGGCTTTACTCCTGATTTGCACCAATGGAGATGAAATCAGAATCTGGACCACTCCATCATAAAGACTGATATTTTGGGCCAGATTCCTGGGTCTGGCTGAGCTGTGTTGGTGCAGGACTTAGGGATGGATAGAAAGGAGACTCTATGCCACCATTCTGCTTCCCCAATTCTGGGGCCGACTAAGAGCCTGAGGGCTGCTCTAAGTTACACTACGAACATGAACATTTCACCAGCCAGGGATCGTGGGAGCCCCCTTGCTATGCCCCCACGTGCGCTTGCCCCACCCCCTCTGGTGGGAGCCAAGAGTGCCTGGCATAGAGTTTGCTCCACCAGCTTTATGTCTCTTGGGGTTTCCCTACAGCAGGAGGATCTCCAGCTGCCCCATGAGCACCTTTTTGGATGTTTTGCACTATAGGACAGGGGCTGATGATCTGGCATTATACATGTTGGGGTTTTTTCCCCTAAATTCAGGTGATTTACTAAGTTAATGTTACCCAAGTGCCACTTTGTTCCTCATAAACCTTTGTCTTTTACAGGTGATTTTCCTTTTAGTTTCAATTTGATTGATTCTTTTGTTTTTTTAAAATGAAAAGCAAGTTGCTTTTTTTACTTTAAGGAACTCCATAAATAACTTCTGTACTTTCAGCCTTATTACTGTGGAACAGACACTCGATAAACATATCTATTTTGTTTTGCTCTCCTGTTATCCATCCATCTCTGGCATATTTTCATTACAGATGGGCAGAGTACAAATACACACTATCCACAGGTACTGCCAAAATACCTACAGAGTGAGTCATTCAACTTGCCTTGCACCCAGTTCAGCTGAGACTCACCAACATGTAATGTGGTTTCCAAACCATTTACTGTGTGTACAGTATGGCCCATACTACAATGCATTTGGTCAATCAAGGCTCAAGGGCAATGGCAAATTGAGGCCTAGCATTGGATAGTAAGTAGTGCTGGACTAGCAACTGCAATGTTAGGTCAGCCTCACTTAACTTCTACCCACTGCCTGGAAACAATTTCCCCATATACCTGTAGCATTTGCTCTGTTACATAAATAGAAAGCCAAAGGGGATCTCTTGCCTATATCTGTGTTGTATTTATCTTGCTAAGTGACTTACTATCTCTCAGATGGGGAGTTACTTTAAATTCCTGTGAGCGAGTTGAGGATTCCCTTCTTTTTTCTCCCCCTTTTACATCCCTACCCTATAGGTCACCATGGTTCCAGATGAAGAAGATTGGAAGGGTTCCCTTTGGAGACTGTCAGAATTGCTAATTTAATGCCTGGGGCACTGTTGAGCCAAATCAAACGCTCCTGCCCGAGGATTTCTGGGGATTTCAAGGACTGAATATGCTTCCCCCTTGTTATTCCTGCCAGCCTACGCAGCGAATGATCATGCTCGGCAGGTGGCCCCAGGCAACAGATAGGGCTGGAGGCAGGAGTTGACCTGGGCTAGGATTCAGATTGAGAAAGGCATGTGGCTCTGAACTTCAGATAATTTGGACTGACAGGCAGCCCCAGGGTAGGACTAACATGGGTGCTCGGAGGTGTCAAGGAGTTGACATCAGGACCAGAGCACTATTTCAGGAGCGTGGGTCTACTTCAACCCTTAACTTTCAATAAAATACTAACAATTTCATTGTGAAATTGTTGAAAAAGGGAAGTCAGAGAAAGGTCCAAGTAGGGACAACTTTAGCCCTTTTGTCAACTTGCAGATTATCCACGGAGAGACTTTGACTTTGAGTTTTCAACACTAATTTTAAGACGTTAGGTGTGTGGGTAGAGCCTGGCACCCCAGTGGATCCCCACTGAAGACAATGAGGGTCCACATAGGCGCTGGGGTCCTCCTATGCTGATTATTTTACAGGATTGGGACTTGGATAATTTTTTTAAACAGCTTGAACATTTTATCCTATAGATTGTCCTTAAACTGAGTTGGTTAGTTGTGATTGGACATGCAGATTACATGGCATTGCTTCTGATCCCTAATTGGTTGGCCATAACTCTGAAAATCAAGATTTTGGCAAAATATTCAAGTTCATAAGTTCAAGACACTGTTTTTGTAAACCTCCTCTAACATTGGTTTCTGCAAACATCCTTGCCAGTGTACTTGCTCACCAAGCTATTGCTAAAAACAAACGCCCAAATGAGCACAAACATAGGGGAAGCAAATTTTCCTTTTAAGTGAATATTCATGGCAAAATGTTGCAGCATTTGCCCAGCTCTGCATATTTGTGACTTATACTTACAATGTGCTCTAATAGCCGATTAAATAAATCCTTCCCTGAGTTCAGCAAATGTATACTGTTTTACTGGAATTCTCTGGTGAGTTTCCAATACTTATTAGGCTTTGAAATTCTGTAGTTGATTTGTTTACCAAAAAATTTTTTCACCCTAATTAAAAATGGCCACAAGAAAATATTTACAAAGGCCCTCTCCTTATGACATCTCCATTGCCAAACTAGTAGCAGTAAACATTGGCCCATAGAGCGCTCTGCTTTCTGACTCCCATTGCTGTGTGTTTTCGTTGTGAAATGTAGTATCTACCAAGTGTGAATGGAATTACATTTCAATAAAGCTCATTAAAAAGAGGGGAGAAGGAGGGGAAATGGAATAGTCTGGGGAAATGGTCCATACTATTTCCTGTGGTTGTAAATGCACCTTCCTCTGCCAATCTCCAGAATATCAAATAGGACAGAAAATATTAGAATAATGGCCCAGTCATTCTGAATAATATATGAATAATATCAGTTACTCTTTACTCAGATCCAGTCAGTTATTTTATATTACCTTGCATGAGGCCATTTAAGACATGTTTTTCAACACTCAAGCCAGGTTTTGCTGAAAGGAAGAATTATAATGGCTGGTAGTGATGGTATAATGGATTATTTGGAGGGTAATTGGCCCAATTTATTAAGTTATTATTTTTATTTATTTAGAGGTGGGTGTTTTACTGGTTTCTCGATAGTATGCAACATGTTCAAAGGGAAAACTGTAATATAAATTAAATCACATAGATCCTATTGTAAGCTTCGCTACCTGTTTTAATTAACCTTTACACACAGTCAGCTTAGCCAGATGGCAATTTCTTACCTTATTAATATAAGCCCGATGTTCTCATGTAAAAGCTATCAATGATCACACCAGCTGAAAAAAATAGTACTAATGCCCCAGACCTCTGCATCTATTCAGGGCCCTGTTCACTTCAGTGGGATGCTGTGCAGGCTCCGTGGTCCAACCACACACATCACATTGTAGGATCAAAACCCAAGTTATCATCTGGGTCTCCCAATGCATGCTTTGTTGTCTGTCTGCAATAGCTCATAAGCTCATTGTCGCAGAGACTGCATCTTCTTTCATACCTTGTACAGCATTGAACATATTGTTAGTGCTTACCAAGTGAAAAGTAATTTCTTGGGAAGTTAAGCCTTGTAATAAGGGAAAGCAGGATAGTTATTTATACAGATAATGGACCAGTATTTAAAGGTGTTTGGGTGCCTAAAGATCCAGATAGGCACTTGGTAGGATTTTCAAAAGCTCCTAACTCCCTTAGCTGCCCAGGCACTTTTGAAAATCCCATTGGATGCTTACCTGCTTTATTTCGGCACCTAAATACCTTTTAAAATCTGTCCCCACAAGAATATCCAGAATTACCAACCTAATCTCTGACTATTAGAGGTCAGAATGACACTTAATATTGGGGCAGATTATCCCGTATCTACTTACTGCAGGTTTCTGACACATTCTTCTGAAGCATCTGGTACTGGAAACCTGGACATCTGACCTGATTCGGTATGGCAGTTCTTAAATCCCCACAGTATAGTAGTGAGTATAGGAGACCAGAAGTCAGAACTCTTGAGGTCTATTCTTGGCTCTTATAATGACTATGTTGTTACATGGAGCACATTAATGTGGGGTCTGAGCACATATACTTAACCTCTGATAATGAGTCTCCCTATCTCTAAAGCGGAGATTACACTTGGCTATCTCACAGGGGTGTTGCGAGAATTAACATTCGCACAGTGTTTTGAAATCACCGGCTGCTGCAGAATATGAGTGAGAAGCATAATTATCAATGAAGATGTGTAGTCTGAGCTGAGCACATACAAATTTCAGGACACAGTGGGTTACGGCAATGTTTTCCTCTGCCTCCCTTGTCTTTTTCTGAAGCGTAGCAGGATGCTGTTGAAAATGTACAACACAGTTTTCTGAAGAGAATCCTGGATGTCGCAGTGAATAAATGCAGAATGTGTAGTATCAAGTCTATGTGTACTTCAATATTCATATATTAAAAAGTCAATACTGTGGCTCAGATGAATGCTAAAAAGTCTAATTAAAAACAAAACAACAATACCCTCTCTCAGTTACCGTAGCAGCAGAGAAAATGTAGGTAAACATCCTTCTTTCTGAAAAGTGATCTTGTTCCTAGCAAATCCTATGGCCTCCTATCCCCAACATAAATGTATCTTTTTGTTGATGTTTTTTAAGCCGTGTTTCCTGTGGATGAGTCATTTAAGCAGTTGGCTGAAAAATAAATTATTGAGATCCTGAGTGCTACAAAATTAAGGATTGCAGATGTACAACTGACGTAAACCAACTAATAATGATAGGCTGAGACTGTAATAGGAACACGGGAATTTAATAGGTATGACTATGTAATACTACAAAACAAGCATCTGACAAACACTTTGTTTCTTTGCTTGGTTATTGACAAATTTCTCCTCTTCAAGAGCACTACACTTACGTTGCTAAAGAGAAGTGCCACTAGTGCTTTGTTACAAGTTCAAAACACATCTGAATGCAGCACCCCACAAAATGGCACATAGGGACTGATTCAAGGGGCTTCGAAGTCAATGGGAGTCTTTCAATTGATTTTGATGGACTTTGGATCAGGCCATTAGTGTAGGGGAAAACCCCCACTATTTCATAAATTAGTTGGAAAATAAGCACATTGGTGCATGACATTTTTATATTAGATGTTCCTTTCTTGACAAATATGTTCCAGGGTGCTGGAGAGCCATGTGTGTTCATACAGATATGCACGAAATATAGGGCTGGCAAACTTGTTGCTATGACTTCTAGCCTTTAAAGACTCACTTTGGGGGGAAGGGAAATGGGGGAGGTATAGCCACTAGAAGAAGCAAAGAAACAATTGGCAAAAACTACCATGGGAACAGATACATGTTTTGTGTAAAGCCTCCCGGTGCTGTAACTAGCTAATAGAACAGTGCTGTTAATCCTTCCTGCTGTACAACTATGGAATTTTGTCAAATTAAAATATTAATAAAAATATAAATATATATATAAAAACTGCCACTGCACCTTTTGTTCCTCACGGATTCTGTTTTCTGACTCGTGTGTGTGTGTATATATATATATGCATACGCATGTTTCTGCTGTATAGAACGAAGAAGAAATATCACATTTCCCTCGGACTTTTACCAGCTGCTTCACTAACTTGCGCAAATCACTTAATGTAATAAAGGATGTTGCTAACTCATTAGCAGGTAGAATCTCATCTCAAGTATCACCACTGTGAATCTGCAATGCTACATGTGGAGTTTTACTTAATAAAACTGCAGCATGCAAATCTGAAGGAAACTAAAACAAAGGAAAAGATTTGCTTGAAGCCTTTGCAAACTCCAAGTGCTTAATTTATACATTGTGGGTGAAATCCTAGCCCCATTGAACTCACCGGCAAAATTCCCATGAACTGCAATAGGGGCCTGATTTCACCATCTAGAAATTAACTCTTATAAGTGAACAAATGATGGTTTTGGTTAGACACAGTTATGATCTCACAGCATGAGCTCAGGCCTGTGCATGAGCACTGACTCTTCATTCCGGCTCTCACACTAGTTCTATGCAATCTGTTCAACCAGACCAACCTACAATAACATTGTAGCCAAATCTTTGAACAAGTTGCCCAATACCAAGTTGGCAGCCTCTAACTTGGGGTGCCTCAGGATCCAAATGCCCAGCTTGAGACATGTTGGGCCTGATTTTTAAGTATTGAGCAGCCTACAGCTCCCTCTGAAGTTAGTTGGCTTTTCAAGTGCTTAGCGCCTCTGAAAAATAGGCCCAAAAGCTCTCATGTTGGGCCCCCAAAATTAGAGGTTCTGTTGAAAATTTGGACCACAGTAAGTTTCATGAAAATCAGCTTGGTGTTGTGTTCATAAATATGGCCTGATCGCTATCCTTTATTTTTTCACCATTAACTTTTTTTTTTAAATGACTTAACTTCACATAAAGGTTCACTGTTCTAAAAATGTATGTTGATTCCCTTCCCAAATACTGTACATTAATTACAACCTCAAGAGGCACATACATTATTTGCATGTTCACTTATAAATGTGTTTCTAAGGGGAACGCTATAATAGCAGGAGCATTTTAGCCAATTCATAGACTTTGGCATTTCACAGCCCAACTTGGCTTTCCTTTTAGGAGCACTTCTGAGAGAAATTTTCGCTTCCAAGCTGGGACAATACAAATAAAATAAACAATATAATCCTCATTTCACTGAAGTGTTTGGCATCTGAGATAATTGGGGAAGCAACATTCCAGATCATATTAGCAGGTAAAATATCTATTAGCTCACTTAACCTTTAAGTAATGAAGAATTACCCAAATATCCCCACTCATTCTTCAACACTGACAGTTCAAGTGTCAAGTGTTCAGTTCAAGCTCATTATATAAGTTATATAGCCAAATTTCAAGTCCATTTTATTATTCTGCATATGAGAATGAAGTGGGTACAAAGGCAATCAATCATCCTCTATTCGAAGCACTTGTTTTTAGGCAGGAATTTGGCAGGTGTATCAAAATTATTGCATTTTACCTGCATTATCTATTTATACAACCTTTATTATGGATAATGCCCCTGAATTTGCATACATAGCAGAAACCTGGATAGATAAGGTGCACAGTCCATTACTGCTCAACTGGACATTCTATTCAACATTAAATAACAGAGGGTTAGGGTTAGGGTTAGGGAGATGATGTGGCAGTAGCCCTGTCACAAGGGGGCATCTTCCCCACTAATGGATGTGTTGGAGTCAATGGGATTTTCACCACTGAGTTCAGTGGGGCCAGGATTTCACCCATAATGTGTATATTAAGGACATACAGTTTGCAATGGTTTCAAGGGACCTGAGTCCCAGAATGGGGTTAAGATAGAACTTGTATTGTTATACAGGTAACCTTGCAGCACAGTGACCTTGGAGTCATCTGAGTTATTGTTTGGGGGTGACTTCATGTGTACAATAGCAATCATGGATATGCTCAGGATCTCATAGCCAGGATGGTACTGCCCCAGACTTAATTTACATAGATGGGCACTCTCTGGATCTTGTTTCGGGATGGGAATGAGAGTAAGAAGGGTGCAGATTGTGCTCTTATGTCAAACCATTACCCCATCCATTTTGAGGCCAACAGTTTTCTTTTTGGGTAGAAGACCTGATGTCCTACCACTGGGGTTAATGGAACCTGATGGGCCTTAGAGGGTTCTGAGGAAGAACATGGGCTTACTGCCAGAATGGTCTACTGATGGCTCGGTAGAATGATCTCTTATCATTGATCATTGACACACTGGCTTCTAAATAACCTCTTCCTTGGCTTCATCCTCCCATGTCATCATGAGATTCAGATGAGCCATGACACTTGAAATGAGAGATAGGATTAGCGACTGAAACCTTGTTCTGAGATGGACCAAGTGTGGCAGAAAGTGTTTTTCAAATCTTACAATGGGGCTGTCCAGGAAGCAAAGTGAAGTATCTGTAAAATTCTGAGCATGGCAGCTATGCTGGATAATAAACAACCTGGTTAATCTAAGTTATTTGCATCTGGTGACCATTCAGTATTTATTACTGTGGTGATAAGATCACTGTGATTCAGAATGAACTGTCTTCCTCCATGAGCGTGGAATCAGTTCTTGGGTGGACACATACAGATTTTTCTTTTCTTGAGTTTCACCAGCTGGTGCATCCTGTCCTGAACATTCTATGACTTACACAGATCATGATGGTCCCTTCTGACCTTACAATCTATGAGTCAATAAGTTAGTTCCAAATCTTTCCAGGATGGGGAAAGCCACTGGGGAGGTGTTGGGGCACTTCCTGAAAACGTTTCTAAATGCATCCTTGAAAGACAGCAAAGAGGCAGCTGTCAAAACTGTGGTGGGGATGGTCAGACCTACTGGTCAGAGCCAGGGGATCAGTACCAATCAGGAGTCCAGAGCAGGGTTGGAGTGATGCAAGAGTGAGAGCAAGGCTTGAGGCATCTGTCACCATCAGGCAAGGGAGAGTCTGAGCTGCTGTTCCTCCTGTGAGGTTTATGTACCTGCCCTTAGAGTCACCAGACCAGTTCCTGGTTTGTGGATTGGCTGGAGCCTAGCACAGGAATGACTCATCAGTGCATGGGGTTTAATCAGGCTCTAGTTCAGGGATGACTCATCCCCTTACAGCAGCTTCTCCTAATGCTTCTGATTATCACCCTGTTTCAAACCTCTCATTACTTAAATCTGTGTGGCTGCCCTCCCTTGGATCATTCCATTTTCTCCTTTGGTGACTCTTCCTCCTTCCTCTGCCTGCTGGAAATTCTACTTTATAAAATATTTATAGGATAAATGCTAAGATAAATACAATCACAAGTATAATTCTGATGAGATTAAGCAAGAGAAGCTAAAATGTAGGAGCTGTGGGATTGGCAGACTAAGCTAATACCACAACTGTTGTCATCATATTAAAATGACCTCAGAGGACTAGATTATTAAACCTATTAGTTGTAACATGCAAATTGTAACATGCCTCACAGTGAGCAGCACCATTAGGACCATTAGTTTGAACAATACTGGTGGGCTCAGTGGGGAGGCAAACATGGCTAATGGGGTGACATGATCTCACTGGCATGCCCTGACCAATCATGGTGAAGTTCTGACCAAAACCATCAGAATAAAAAGCAGGACCAGTGGCAAAAGAACTTTGGCTGTTGTGTTTTGGAAGCTTGAAAAAAATGTGGCTAGATTGCTGTATTCAAGACCAAGTAGAGAATGCCAAAGGGGTTGTATCCCAGCTGGTCCTTTTTTTGTTCAAACTATTAAATGGTGTAAAGAGGAACTTTAACTTGAAGCAGTTTCCCTAACACGTATTATGAAAACCTGTAGTGCAGTGTCAGGAACAAGTTGTTTAGCTGAACTGCAGCTTTTCAGGGAAAGGTGAAAACATTCTGACTATGTTCAGAACACAGCCATTTGCTAAAGGATAATTATGATGAAATTGTTTGTGGCAGAAAATGTCTGCTCTTTATGGTTGCTGACAGCCATGTGGGCAATGATTTTTAGCCTATATTAATGGCTTTCATGTCACTAAATGATGATGAAAGTTAGCTAGGGAAAAAAGTCCCCCTAAAGAAAGCTATGCAAATAAATGATTGGGGAGTGTGGTAAAGCGGGGGGGGGGGTTCATTTGAATATATTGAATAAGTCATATTTGCAGAATTATTGGCTCTTGGGACTCTTCTAACATTGTGGTTTGTATGTATTACACTCATGCATAACTAGCTGTCTGTATGCCAGGAACATTTTTTTTTTCCTTTATAAATGACAAGATTTGATTTCACACCATAGTTGGTTTAATAATCTAGTCCTCTGAGATCATTTTAATATGATGACAACAGTTGTGGTATTAGTTTAGTCTGTCAATCCCACAGCTTCCACATTTTAGCTTCTCCTGCTCAATCTCATCAAAATTATACTTGTGATTGTTTTTACTTCAGCATTTATCCTATAAATATTTTTGATAAGCCTTTAGGAAGGAACTTCGGGCAACAAACAGGATTTTACATCAACCTAAAATGTGGTGGTTTCTAGTCTTACATTTTCATTTTGTTCTTTACACAATATCCCTGGTGGTGAGGGGGTCAAAAAGGTTGGTGTGGTGTTTGTATCTATGGAACTGTGACGATTCTTCTTCTAATCTCTAAAACCTCTGCTGTATTCTGAAAGTGGCAGCCATTCTGTGGTCTTCCAAAGGAGACCAACACTGCCTATTCCCTAAGGAGGACTTTACCTCTATTCTTTTTAGTTTTGTAGTTCTTTTAATCTACATTAAAAGTAAATTCTGACTAGAAATATCCTTTTCAGGGAAAGGTGAAAACATTCTGACTATGTTCAGAACACAGCCATTTGCTAAAGGATAGTTATGATGAAATTGTTTGTGGCAGAAAATGTCTGCTCTTTACAGTTGCTGACAGCCATGTGGGCAATGATTTTTAGCCCCCACCCCCACCCCTCCATGTTGTTTATGGAGAAAATTGTTCTCTGTGACAAGGTATACAGATGCGGTCCCTAGACTAGCAGAGAAAGAGTTAACTCTTCTGCCCAGGAAAGGCCATAACTTCATAATGACAGAGGCACTCACAGTGGTCACATGGCTGGATAGGGTCAGCTGATAAAAGGCCAAGGAGTAAGCTCAAAAGGGGAGACCTGTAGGGAGCAAGAAGGCCCTCCTGAAGTAGAGGGAGGAGGACAGCAAAAAGTACTGGGAGGTTTTCTGCAGTGGACCAAGGAGAAGGCCTGGGAAGAGCTCAGGGAAACAGGCCTGGAAAGCCTGGAAGAGACTGAGCACAGGAGGACCCAAAGGGAGAGGCTTACCTATTGGGAGAGACAACCTGGAGGCAGAAGATCCTGAGTCATGCATTTAAGGACAGATAGCCCAGGTTACAGGCTCCCCAGGCTAACAGCCTATCTTTATTTGTTTGTTTGTTTAGATTTAACAAAATTTTAAAACTGCCTAGCCAAGGCTCTGGGCAGCCTAACAAATCACTATCACCACAATAAATGCAGTGAAATCCCAGCAGCATTAAAATAATCATTTCAGCAGGACTCTGCCTGTGAGAAGCCCCTTTCCATCACTTCATCCTTGTGGGAAGCATACCTGCCCTAAGAAAACTACCGAACAGATGTCTTTTGTACTGTGCCCGGCAGGTCACCAAATATGGGCTATTTTGGAACAAAGTGCCAGGGGACATGGGGGGAGGGGAGAAGTAAATTCCAGAGACTTGGAACTCTCGCAGAGAAGGCCCTGCCCACTATCCCCTCGCTTATCAAATGATGGGGATCCAGCTCAGGCAGCCCTGCTGACCACATTGAGTAAAGGGTGGCCATAGTCCCCCACTTTTTGTCGCCACCTATGAAGGCAGTGTGAAAAGCCCCTGCTACGATGGATGGGAGGATTATTGAAACTGGAATCAGCGTAGAGGCTCCTGAAGGTTTTGTTTTGTTGGACATTTTCTATACCCTGGAAGGGGTGCAGTTAGAATCACCGGACTCTGCCCATCCAAGAGCAGGTGAGTGACCATCCTAGAGCTGGAAGAGGAGACGTGAGGAGGGCATACCAGGTACTGAGAGTGATTGCGTCACCTTTGTTTTTAAATATTGACATTACTTGGGGCCACCACACTTAGCATTCCTTGCTTCTTGATGTTGGTTCATTACAAAGGAACGCAACATTGGTGGAGAGCTGTTCTTTTCTTTTGCCCTTTTCCCTGTATGACAAGATGACAAGTCTTCATGCCTGTTTTAGCTAATCTCAAATCAGGGAATTCATGCCTCAAGCAGTCCCAGTCTAGCTGTTCTAGACGCTTGGAAGTTGTAGATACAGAAGCAATAAGCTGATGTAAAAATCTCTTCATCATCCCAGGAGCCACCCGAATATGACTTCAACAAAATTTCCGTTTTCAATTAGTCCAACTTCAGTGTAATAGGTACAGGCCTATTTTTATCCATCGTCTTTTATATTTGAATTTACAGAATTACTGTACTCAAGACAAAACTTCTCCACTTGTATGTATTTCCCAAATGTCCTTCTTACAGAACTACAATATGGAATTCTCTTTTCACGTGAAAAATTCAGGAGGTTTCTCCATATAGCTTTGCCCAAATGTGTGTAGTGGTACCAGTAAATGAGGATGAGGAAGCTTGGGATGGGAGCCCAAAGTGAAAGAAGGCAGGGTATCCATGTAAGAGACAATTGTGTTCAGATAATTTTGCCAGGGAATAAAACCAGCTCCTGGTTCATTATTGTTACTATTATTTATTTATTTATTCATAGAATATTGGAAAACACATAGGAGAGGGGGCACCTGCCCTGAGCAGCATTCGATTTAACTCAAATCTAATGCAGAGAATAGTTGTTCCAATATGAGAGCAGTGTTCAGATCACATGGGTGAATCTGGCTATGCCATATTCCGCTGTTGCAACTACTAATGCTAGTTTATAATGAGTGGGAGGGGAAGGTTGATGAGAGGGGAGCTATCATCACTTTCTTTTCCTGTCTGAGCACTGTGCGGAGACAGTCAATGGGCAGGTTAATGTAGGAAGATTTCACATAGGTGATTTTCAAGGAAGAGAGGTGGGATCATTGGTGAAGGCATTTCCATGGTGTTAAATGTAATATAAAGTGTCTAGAACAAGTACACAGGATGCTCAAATGAAAGGGGTTGCACTGAAATTGTCAAGTACTTAAATGGTAAATCCTAACTGGACCCTTGTTTCTCTGTTGGAAGCACATTTGGTTTTTGTTATGAAGAATATGGGGCAGACAAAAAAAGACCCAAATTCTATTAAACCCAATCTTAAAAAACAGGCTGTACCTGCATGATTAAAATATTTATGAACAGCCATATTTGGGTGGGTGGTCGCCTCGTAGTGAATTCACTCTCCTGAGATAAGCCAGAACTGAAATCCAGTAGGGTCATAATTACTAGTCTATGAACCTCCAGACTTCAAATCTTCCCAATCTCATGTCATTGGCTCGCAGTACATACAAAATCACAGTTAACCAAACAAATTTGGTGTTGCCCAAGCTGTTTGAATAATCAGCATGCTACTGTATAGCTATTTTATGGACCAGTACCTAACTAGCCTAATTCCCTAAGTATATGTGGATATATGAGGAGTCAGATCTGAGCTTAATTCCCAGAAGTAATATCTGCAGAAGTACTGTAGATAGCTCCAGAAATAATTTAACTGGATCTGCCAAAGACTATTACTTTGCCATGATTTGTCTGTGTCTCTGGGAATTGGGCATCCATCTCATGGATTTCTTACTAATCCAGAATGGATCAAGGAGATGCCACAAAGTGTCTGTGGTTCACTAATTAATTCAGTCCATCTTCAAATACCACCATGTTCATGTTTAAAGGAATCTATCACTCAATACTCAGCATGGATAAAGGGATTTATGTATATTAACTAATAGCTCCTCACAACATCCTTGTGACACAGCCATTCTCCCCCATTTTCCTTATGCATAAGTGGAGGCAGAGAGGGTTAGTGACTTGCCCCAGGCCACAGATTGAGTAATTGGTAGAGCCTAGTTTAGAACTTAGGAGTTCCTGACTCTCAGTCCCAAGCTGTAATTGCTAGATAGATCCCTCTGACGCTGCCACAGATCAGTTACCTGAAGTATGTATTTCAATAACGCACACACATGCACACACAACTGCTTTTCTGGCACTTTTCCAGTTATCAGCAATTTGGCGTCACAAGATGAAGACCTGTTTGTGCAGGAATGTAGTGTTTTTGATTGTAGATAAGGTGAAGAATGTCTTTTTTTCCTCCCAAGTAAGCTATGCTTTTCATCCATGCCTTTTCACCAAATAGATGAGTAAAACAAGATCCTTTGTGCCTCTTCTGTTTGAGCAACTCCCTCTCACATGCAGAGTACAGAAGCCCAGAAAGATATGTAGGAACAACTGAGTTTTTTAAAATTTACTATAATTTTCATCCAAGGATTTCAAACAATTGCATTACAAACAAAAATTAACTTAAATCACCACCAGCCCTTCCCCTACCCCTCACTCTGTGATGAAGCAAAATATTAATCTCATTTCACAAAGGGGGACACTGAGGCAAGGAGGCTATGTAACTTGCCCAAGGCAGGCTTCCTGTATCCCAACCCCTCTTGGTTATAAGCCATTAAAATAAGACTGAAGGGTGAAATCCTAGCCCCACTGAAGTCAGTGGCATGGAAGTTTTGCTATTGACTTCAGTGGGGCCAGGATTTTACCCAAGTGCCTACTTACCTCCTGCAAAGAGATGTTGTGAGAATTACTTAAGTCATGTCTATCCGGGATGGTCTAGACAGTATTTGGTCCTGCCATGAGGGCAGGGGACTGGACTCGATGACCTCTCGAGGTCCCTTCCAGTCCTAGAATCTATGAATCTATGTTTGAGCCGCACTCTGGAAAGTGTTTGTCAAGAGCTAAATATTAGATAATTGGGGGGCGGGGGAGGAGAGCATAAACTGACAATTGTATAAATGCTACAAGCATCCAATAGGCTGAAAATTGCACATCAGAAAAAACTGAGATACCCAAATACTAAATTCTTATACAGTGCCCGTCATCTGGCTTCTCAGCACCTGCCCAATAGTGCTCATTGTGCATGCAGTTACCTATTGGCAAAGTAGGGCATGTAGAAACTTCCTGAGCTCTCTCTAGGCTTGTTTTGCTGGTATGGGGTATGAAGTGTTCAACGTGAGTGGCACAGTTATGGGATGAGGAGTCAGCATCAGGATGCTGAGGGAAACCTCCTGATTTTGGGTTTACACAACTTCAACCAATGTACAGAACAATTTGCCAGGATTCGAGCCCCTTGTGGGAGTTTGGCTTCAAGGCTTTGAACTTTGTCTGAAGTATATGGGGACAGCTAATCTTCCAGACATGCTTCCCACCCAGAAGAGCCTACAATGATTATCTTTACTTCCATTCTTGCATCGGAGTGGAGTTGACAGGTCTGACAAACCAATTTTTATTTAAAAAATTTTTCACAATTTTCTACATTGCTACATAAAAGATGGGATCTGATTGCTTATCTCCAAGAAACTGTTTAGTTTTATCCTTATGTTTAATAAAAGCAACTTTCTCTCCCTGTCTGCTTTAGACTGAAAAGAAATTTCAGCTTTCCATTCAGCAGAGAAAAATTCCATATGCAAGTCCAACTCTCAAGCTCTCTGTAACTTGGGGGATTTGTCTGTGCCCATCAAGACAGCATAATAAAAGCCTGCTGGGGGTGGAAAAGCTGAAGAAATATTTACAAAGCTTTTCATGCTCAGGCTACAGGCAATTACTTTCTTTTTTGTCAAAGAATTTAAACATGCAATTGCTGACCTGTAAATATTTCCAGAAATCTTCCCTGGCTAAATAAAATTCCTCCCGTAATTACTTCACCCGTTGGCAACTGCAGACATGAATACGCACTCTCCATTGAATGTCCTCCAGGAGAATTCTTGTGGGGCTGATCCTATGTGGTGCTGAGTGCCCAAAGGAATTGAGAGCACTCACAGTACCTCTATTAGGCATTCAGCAGTTTACAGGATTAGGCCCTTGCAAGAGAGCCTGTAAAATGTCAACATTCTTTGAGTTAGCAAAAATCTTACTGTAAAAATTCTTCTCATATCTTAATCCCTCTCTCCTTCCAGGAATGCTTCCCCCTCCTATTCTGCAAAGCCCAACCATGGTTAGCTATGCTTGAAGCTTCAAGAAGTCAGTTCCCAAAGTCTGTGGATTTGGGAACCAGGATACAGCTTTCCCAATGCAGTTGAATATTGATTCATCTTCATCATTTTCATCATTTTAAACTGTTTAAAAATCTTGAGTTTATCTTTTTATCCACATATTGAAGGTTAAAATCCAATTTCTGGAGTAGATCCTCAGTGGAACTAAGAAAATTTACCACAGCAGAGGATCTGCCCCACTGTATTCCACTGAGTCCCTCTGGGTTCTCTCTAGCTTCCTTTACATTTTCTTCTTGGCAAATGCACCTTTCTCTCCTATTATTGGTCATTTGTTCCTGTGCTAGTGGTTAGACCAGGGGCTGGGGAGGCAGGACTCCTGCGTTCTATTCCCTACTCTGCCTAGGTGGAGTGGGTTCCACCCACACTGACTAGATCTTAATAAAATATATCTACCCTGCAATCTCCTGTACCTGATAACATGGACAATTTTGCATGCTGAAAATTCCTCTTTTAGATCTTTCCCTATGCTGTAGATATCACACTAATCAGATGTAAACTACTTCATGAAACCACGAATGTACTACTGATTTATTGAAACTTAACATTCTTCTCAAATGTCTGTGAATACTGTACATCTATTGGGCCGGAGCATCCACTGATATAAATCAGAATAAGTCTATTGAAGTCAAGATGATCTCTTTTAGATTGGCATAGCTCTGCTAACTACATCAGCTGAGGATCTGGCATGAACATAAACATAAGAACGGCCATACTGGATCAGACCAAAGATCCATCTAGCCCACTACCCTGTCTTCCAACAGTGGCCAATGCCAGGTGCCTCAGAGGGAATGAACAGAACAGGTAATCATCAAGTGATCCATCCCCTGTCGCCCATTCCCAGCTTCTGGCAAACAGAGGCTAGGGACACTATCCCTGCCCATCCTTGCTAATAGCAATTGATGGACCTATCCTCCATGAATTTATCTAGTTCTTTTTTGAACCCTGTTATAAGTCTTGGCCTTCACAACATGCAATCACTTATGAGATTCTTGAGATCATTACTCAGTTAATCAAACTGTTACATTTGATGGGTTCATCGCAGCCTATGATCAGGCTCATGATTGCTGTACTGAAGGGGCTAGTCATTTTGTCAAATTGTGAAGACTATTCTGAGATGATCTGTGGTGTGCTTGTTGCAAATATTGCTTAACGAGTTAATGAAACAACCTACAAAACTGGGGAAAACAGTATGTTGGTTCATTTACAGTTTTGTGATTTCAGATTGTGATGACATTCAGAGACATGCTACACTGGGGCATCGATTTGCAGAACACTGAGAGTATATATTACAGAACTGTGAAAAGTAAGGCCTCAATTCAGAAAAGCATCCCTATTCAAGAGGGGGCACTTAACACAGTTGAGTGTCATTGAAGTCAATGGGACTTAAGCAGGCAAAATGCATAGGTGCTGTGATTTTGACATAATGGAATGCAGCATTGTTTCTATGCCAACTTTGGAATGTACACATTAAACCCTGGGATGCAGCTCAACTGCACAGAGTACAAGTCAGGAGATGCTATTCAAAGTGACTTAGAGCTCATCTCTGCTCTCTCCTAATCCTGGGGCTGCTCTACACTGGTCTGGTTTGCTGCTCTAACATATTCTGGGGTGCAAAGGCCACAGGGGACTGATGGTGCAAATGTGGCAAAACTGGTTGGGAACTTTTCAACAAAAGGATTTTTGACAGAAAATGCCAATTTGTCAAAACCAGAACTATCTGTGGCAACATTTTGTTTTTGACAAAAATGTGTTGGGAAAGTTTCTCAGGCCTCTGGGGAGATGGAGGGCGGGGGCAGAGAGGAGAGAAAGAGATTAAAAAGCCAGTAGCCCAGTGGTTAGGCCACTCAGCTGTGATGCAGAACACCCAGGTTAAAGTCCCTGCTCCAAGTCTGGCAGAGCAGCAGTGACTGGAACTTGGGAGTCCCATGTCTAAAGCACATGCCCTAACCACCGGGCTACTGGGAATTTTTTTCAAAAAATCTAGTCTTCATTCCAATGTGGAACAGAAACAAATATCAAAACCTCAACAATTTTTGCATCATGGAAATCTTATTTTTTTGCTCTACCCTACAGGCAGCAACCCCTTTCCTCTAGTGATGCCTCTTTTCTCCTGCTGTGCAGGCAGCAGGGAGACAGAGTGGTAGAAGAGGCCTACAGCGGCTGTGTACTACTACAGGCTCACTCTTCCACTGGGTGATCATCCCTGGGACATTTAAACCAGTTTGAGGCCAAGGCTATGCTGATTGTGCCATGCAAAACAAGAGGAAGTGGCACTGTAATTTTATTTCAATTTCTCACAAATATCCTGCAGGAAGAAAACATTTGTATCTCCCCCCCCACCCCCAAAAAAAACAAAAAAAAAACCCAAAATATTGAGATGCATGTACATGTGTTAGGGTGAAAAGGCATTTCCACAGCAAATCTTTTTTCATGAGAACACCAAAATATTCAGTTCAGCGTTGTCATGGTTGTTTTCATAAAAGGGCTGGTTATCCTTTTGCTTGTCTAAAGGTATGAACAAATGAGTAAAAGCCTCTTATCAGATTCAAGTTTAAGAGGAACCTTAATAGTTTCAGAAAATTGATACTATTTTAGCAGTTTCATGTAATGGGTAATTTTAAAATCAGTTTTATCTCTCAGCCAATCTATCCATGATCCAATCATCCTGGGCCATCACTGTGCTTCTGAGCATTATGGGAGTGAGCATTGAGTATTCCCAAAAGGATATTATGCTAAAAGTCTATTCCTGTTCCTGGCATGTCTGAGTATGTTAGCTAATTTAATCAGACATTTCTAGTTAAAAATCATGCAAACAAATGTATTTACGTATATTATTGAATAACAACTGAGTGTGGACAATGAAAACCAATTAAGGATATTTTGGTTTTGCTACTAGGCAGTTTCACTTTCAGTGCTGCAGTGTTTGGGTTTCAGACATTGCAGGGGATTGGGGAAGGTTGGGGTTTTTTAATAAACATTTGATTTCATTGGAAATTTTATTATGGGAACATTGTTCTTTGGCTTAATAAAAACTTCCTTTACAAAATTTAAATTTGGTCAAAGTTTAAGATGTTAGTGACCATTAAATTTATCTGTCATGCGACTGTTCATGTCACCCTTCAATTAACATTTATCCAAAGGAGCACAATATTTTCCTACACTATGACGTGAAGCAGCTCAGTGAAAGACTGCCTTGATCCAGTGCCTACTGAGGTCGGTAGGAGTCTTTCCATTGACTTCCACAGTCTGTGGATTGGACCCTTCTTGTGTCTTCCACTTTACCCAAATGTATTATTTCAAGCACTTGTCTATATTCCATAAGCCGCTTCTATCCACACTGGCAAATTTAAAGAAAACAATGACAAAAACAATAAGATTATTAGGGGAAAAGCTGTCCTTACCTCACCATGCTGTGTCTCTGGTAGAGTACATAACATCATATGTTTGCATCAGACTCCTGCAACACCAGGTGTAACAGGACAATTTGCAAACAGGGTGTTAGCCAGTTCAGGATGGAGATTCACCTTCTATCAGTGAATATATTAGCTTTAGTTAGATAGTGCCATCAATGCCACGTTCTTTTTTGATAACTGTAGCTCTCTGTCTGTGAATAGGAATATTCAGGGGTTTGTAACCATGTGCTATATTCTATTTTAATTGTTTGTTAGAACAATTTGTGCTCTGTAAACAAGAAGCATTGCATAACCACCAGCAGGAAAGAAACGGTGCATAAATAGGTTTGTTCCTCCGCTGTGATAGGGGCAGGACTGTGTGCTGCAATAGTGTCAAGTGAGCCATCTTGAGTTCCTCAGCATTCTCCTATCTGGCAACCTCACTGTGAATGGCCTTTATACAAGATATAAAATGTTGGCGGTAAGCTCCATGCCAATGGTAGATGGGTAGTAGATCTACTGCTGAGCCAACAGAGGAGTAGTTAAGGTGCAGAGGGATCTCTCTGTGGTTTGAGCATTGGCCTAATAAATCCAAGATTGTGAGTTCAATCCTTGAGGGGGCCATCTGGGGCAAAATCAGTACTTGGTCTTGCTAGTGAAGGCAGGGGGCTGGACTCAATGACCTTTCAGGGTCCCTTCCAGCTCTATGAGATAGGTATATCTCCATATATTATGTCTATCCTAGCACTTCTGTCAGTGTAACTTATGTCACTCAGGGGTGTTAAAAAACCCACACACACCCCAAAGGGACATAAGTTACATGCACAAAGGTGCCAGTGTGCACAGCACTATGTTGGTGGAAGATGCCCTCCTGCTGACATAGCTACCACCGCTTGTTGAGGATGGTTTAATTATGTCAACAGGAGAGCTCTCCCTTGTCAGCATAGAATGACAACACGGGAGATCTTACAGCGACGCAGCTGCATCAGTACAGCTGTGCCATTGGAAGGTCCCTAGTGTAGACACGGCCCTATGTGAGAACAGAGCCAACTGTTCAAAATGGGTGTGTATGCAACACCCCTAGAAAACAGAAATCCTGATGGAGCCAAGAGAGTGAAGACAGAGTGCCTATGGAGACAAAGGCTTTATTGTTTTCTATGGCTTAGTTACACTAAGGACGGCTGCTTTTTATCTGCTCAGGAATGAGGGAAAGGGTGGAGATATTAGATTTTAAAAATTATCTATAAGTTTTTAATGGTAGAATCCACCCTTAAGCAAAATTAAGAAATCCATTAATGCAATAGGGATGTGCATAACCTACATGGGTTTATAAATGAGTCTGGCAAACTTGCCAGACATATGGCCTTATGAATCTGGCCTCCTGACAACAACCGCCATTAAGAATAGATCCACATCCAGGACTATATTAAGGGTGGCTTTTACTCCCCAGCTGTTCTAATCCACTGCTTATCTATCTACCACTCTTGCCTCTCTCTCTCCAGTCTGATGCCCTCAACCCTGCTTTCTCAGCCCTAAAGAGATGTTCAAATATGCACAAAAAAGGACCAATATTACATGTATCCTTTTATTTAAAAAACAAAACAATAAAAATTAGAGAGAGAAGGGAATTCACTTTATGAGTGGGAGGGGGGCATGAGAGAAACAAAAATGATAAAGACACCATTACAAATACCCCCAAATAACTAAAGTGCAACCCTGCTACTTAAGTAGTAGTTCCATTAGCATCTCCTCCACCCTGAAAGACATAATGCTGGTTAGGTACAGCAGGTAAGAATTGTCTGTGCCAGTACTCCAAATATGGACATAACAAAGATAAACTGCAAGAGAAGAAAGGCTCATCTAGCTATGAGCTGATACAGCACTGCCCAGTGCCTCCTATAGGCTACGTCAACACTTGGAGCTGGGGCTGTGATTCCCAGCTCGCATAGATGTACTTGTGTTAGTTCTCATTGAGTAACATGCTAAAAATAGTAGAGTAGCTGCAGCAGCACAGGGCCCAGGGGGGAATGTACTGAGGCCAGCTAACCCATGATGCCACTCACCACTGCCTGTGTTATCACAGCTGCACCACTATTTTTAGTGTGCAGGCTTAATGACAGCTAGCTCGAATATGTCTGCACAAGCTGGGAATCACACCCCTAGCTCCAGGTGTAGACATACTCACACTGTCCTCTCAACACAGAGTAAAACAGAGGCTTAGATGGTGTCATAGGATAGGTGGCCCCTTAAATGAAATGAGGCCCAGATCTCCTGTTCCTGTCCAAGTGGGCCCTAGTTTGGTGCAATACGGAAGGCAGGGCTGCCCCTTATAAATGGGAGACAGCCCAAAGGCACAAGATACTTCAGAATCCCGGGTCCTAAGAGAGAGAGAGAGCTCAGAGGAAGACCAGACCTCGGTTGGGAACTTCAAGGATGGGATGTCCCTGAAGGAGAGAGTATGAGAGTTCCCTGATTGAGCAGTGGAGCCAGATCAGGCTGGTAAAAGCAGAGGCAGGAAAGCAGGAGGAATGTAGGGGGGTTGTCACCTACAGGCGAGGCAGCCATAGCCAGAGCGGGCTGAGAGCAGTAGAGGGCTGAGGCAGAGAGCTGAAGCGTGAGGGCCAGAGAGGGCTGAAGGCAGGGGAATGATGGAAGAGTAGGCCTGCTGATGTCTCAGGGCAAGAGCTAAAACTGTATCTGAGGACAAAACACAGTGGATAAGCATCCAGGGGCTGCGAGTTATATGGGCTCGTGGTGCCCATTCTCCAGGACTATTCAGGGCCTAGTGGCCTGGCTCCACCAATGTTAGAGCCTCCCCCGGAGCGTCTTCCGGCCACACCTGCCACCCCTGGGTATTTAAAAGGGCGTGGGAGCTCCCAGCCGCTGCTGCCACCACCACCAACTACGAAGTGGAGCTAAGATGGCTTCCTGCCCGCCTTCGGCTCCGCGCCACCCCCAGAAGCAGCCAGCACGTCCTTGCGGCCCTGGGGGTGGGGAGGTGTCTCTGCATGCTGCCCCTGCCCCGAGCACCAACTCCACAGTTCCCATTGTCAGGGAACTGCAGCCAGTAGGAGCTGTGGAGGCAGTGCCTGTGGGCAGTGTGTGGAGACCTCCCTGACACCCCCCACCTAGGAGCTGCTGCCAGAGGGGTGTGTGGGTCACTTTTGGGAGTCACCAGAGGTACCGGTAAGCGCCGCACCCCTCGTCCTCTCCCACACCACTGCCCCAGCCCAGAGCCTGCACCCAACTCCCTCCCAGAGCCCGACTCCTCACCCCTCCTGCACCCAAACTCCCTCCCAGGGGCAGGTGTGGGGAGGAGGGGTGGGATTTGGACCCGTTCTGGGCACCACCAAAAATTATGCAAACCCGCTGCCCCTGCAAGTATCCGAGCTGCGGGGGCTGGGGTGAGGCGTGGTGAGAGATAGCAAAGTCATACCTGAGAGTCCACGTGGGGTGAGAGATACCAGATCTGTACTTGGTGTGGCCTGAAGATTGAATGTACTGTTTGGACTGTGCTGTGGAATTCTGGATTATGGTTGTGGGACTCTTGTAGTAAATTAACCCTACAAAGGGTTATTTATGTTCAAAAGGCTGATTTGGAGTTACTGAGGGGCTCTGGAAGAGGAAAATCAAGACACGGTGCCACTTGCAGGGCTCTTGTTTTATCAACATTTTGCACAGAGGGGGAAAAACACTGTCTGACCAGCTCTAATTAAAACAGTGAACTTTGACTCCATATCTGGATGTGGACCTAAACATCCCCAAGGTCCACTCGTGTTCAGATCCAGTGCTGCGGTTCTCTTAAAATGTATATTAAAAAATTCCTTAATTCCAGCAAACTAACTCCTCAGTGAATTGCCAATTTTCCATTTGAAGGGAATGGAAATGGACTGACCCTACAGTAAAGCACGATGAGGCTCTCTGGGTACAGCAGAGGTGCCTGTAGCCCATTGGACACCGCTATCTTGTTCCACCAATTCCTTATCAATAGCTCTGTAACAAAGTTGCATATACATTGAAATCTTTGTCTTGGATAGTTTCTAAAATATTTGTGTGGTTTCATACCTTTTAAATATTAGTTGCTATAAAACAGCAAGAAAATAGATATTTATATAAATCTTTATACATAAGTTAAACAAATTATAAATACATGTAACTGTAGAGTCTATTAATCTTCAGTAGATTCAAACATATACTTAAACATATTCAACTCCATATATGGATCCCGTATTGTCTTAAATATTTCTGGATGTCTTTTAACAGAAGTAACATATTCCAGTGGAACACAAACATTCATTCCTTTAGTCTATTACAGCAGTGATGGATGGAATTCGTTATCCAACTTTTGTTTAGTATTTTTTTCTCCCCTTCTATTTATTACAGCACTCTTAACTCTGAAAAATGTAATTCACTAATACTGAATTGTATCAAAAATCATCCCTCATGCATGTCTTAGTTGTAAAGATCATTTCTGTACTGATTTATATATCCCATGCAATCCCATTGGAATCAAATAACAGATAAAAAAAATGTCACTAGAGTTTTAAGGAAAGTAGCCCTGCTCAGGAAAGCACTTAAACATGCTATTTAAGTATATGATGGGACTTAAGTACCTGCTTAGGGCTTTCCTGGTGGATGGAATTAGCAAGTGCTTAAGTGCTTTCCTGAACTGGGGCCCTAGCATATGCCCCATTGTCACGACTCTCAGTGACACAACTTCCATTTCTTGCGCTAAGAAAAGGAGCAGGGCCCAGGCTAAAATAACTTTGGTCAATTAACAGAGTAAATCAGTTGGGTTTAATAGGTTTGCCTACCAATATTGAAATATTGTGTCCCTCTAGCTGTAAGATAATGCTTTATTCTTATTAGCTGTGTTTTGGAAATATTAAATACCTCAGTGACAAATATGTGATGTGAGTGCCATTCTAGTGCTAACCACAGCAACCAAGACGACGTCAACACTACTATGCAATGTTTCCAAATGTAATAGCCAGAATGGGGAAACGACGAGAATGCAAAACATATTCTCTCAATCAGATTGAAATTACAGCAATTCATTTTGGGTTTGCAGCTATGTTTCCTATTACGATTAAGGTTTCTCATTCAAGGATTTTTTAATGTGCCTGATTCTTTTACAAATTAACCATAAAATATTTTAACAACAAATCCGTAGTCATTTAGTAACTTCAGAGCTTTGTCTGCAGTACATCAAGGCCACTCAGAATTTTAGGGAACCAGTCCAGTCAGCCTGTAACACACAATCAACCATTTTTGCTTCATTCAGTAGAAGGCCGTGATCCACGAAGGTGAAGCAACTGGTCTGAGTAGGTAGAACTGTTGTGTTTGCCACAGTCATTGGAATGAAACACAGGGTAGAGAGAGAATCTATCTTCCCGTACAATGCCATCTGGAGGTGGTAGTGTCAACTCGATGGTGTCTCCAGGAGAAGAGCAAGCTGATACCCCTAAGGGAAGGGAATATGGAGTCCCTGGGCTGATGAGCCTTAGAGAAGGGTAAAGAACCTGTCTAGCTGGAGGAGGGTAAGCCTGAGAAAGTGGGGTGAAAAACTTGTTTGTGGACTTGTTTTGGTAGCATTCAGACTAACTCACAAAAGTCCACCCCTTCTATAAAGTCACCTCATCAACCCAACAGAACTGGGAGCTGGAGGACCAGCAGGGAGAGACATCAAGTCCCCCCATCCAAAGGGAAACTGATGCAGACCTGTGTCCAGAAGCCAGGAGAGGGAAGCCACTCAGTAATGCACATTAAAATTGTTCATCAGGTGCTTAAGTGCTTTGCTGAACGAGGGCTCAAAGGTTGAGTTCATTTGGTAGAGTTCAAAAAGTTTGATATAAGTATGTGGAGGTTCCTGTTTCATTTAAAACAATGTCTTTCAGCTACCATTAGAAAGCAAAAACTTCTCTAGATCAGAGGTTGCTTAATGGTGAAAGCATCATGTCTGAAACACCTGGACTCTTGTAATCACTGATTCCAAGCTAACCAGAGTCAGCTCAGCCTTTAGCTGATCAAGCTAGATAAGAGTTCTATGCAGGTTATAGTGCAGGTGTATTTCAGATTAGATCTTTCAACATGGGACATTAGGATCCCGAGGCATTTTTCAGTAAGGCAAGAACTTGCCCTACTGCCCCTCATTTTAAAATGCTCCCTATAGTGGAGTCAGCCACTTCCTGTGTGCCCCTCAAAAGCTTCTAAAACTCCACACAGGCTTTTCTTGTCCATTAACACCTCTTCTTGAGGGATCCACATAAATAAAGCTCCAAAATAAAGCTCAATGTGCCAACCCACAGTCGATGGGTTTTACCCTCTCATTGGGCCATTCCTAGGTTTTTAATGCCTGTTGTCTTAGTAGGGAAACCCCACATCTTTCTGCTGGAGCCTGCTCACTACCAGCAATCTCCAGTTCACCCTACTCCAAGGCCTTCTGGTTTGGGGCCTTTCCTGTTTTGGCGAGTCATTCCCAGGTCCTCCAGGGCTGGAGCCTCAGGTTTCTGGCTCTGACTTCCAAACTGCCTGGTATGTAGGTCTTCCCTGCAGGAGCCTTTCTTACACCCTGTTGTTTCCTAATCTTCTCCCTTTGCTGCAGGCGCATGCAAGGGAACTACCCGATCCATGTGCCATTTTAGTAATCAGAGTTGACTAGCCCTTAAGGGCAAGCCACCTATACTCCTGTTTTTCTGCTGGTGAAGTGTCCCATGTAGTAGCTGTCTCTCACCTCCCCCTGAGGTGGCTGCATTTCACTGACTGGTGGTGTGATTCTTTGAGAGATGTTTTGATCTACATCCAAATATGAATGCTGAAAAATGGGTCCATGTCTGTTTTCTGCCCTATACTCTGCAAGTGAGCTAACATGGATTGGGTATAGGCAGCCTCCTCATGCATCAGCCATTGCTGCCTAGTGCTCAGCAGAATGCTAGCCACAGGGGCTGCCTACCACACTGAAACACCTCCTCTTAAAGGCCAACCGCTAGTTGTTACACCTATTGAATACTCTAGCTGTGGGTGTTTTCTGTGCCATTCCTGTATTTAGCACCAGTGTGGAAGGGGTACCAGATAACATTCTCCCCTTCCTCTCACAGCGCTAGCCGTCATGGAATTTGGTTGGTTCATAGCTTGGGAAGTGCTTTGGGATTCTGAAGGGTGGTTTTGCAGTTTTCTGGAGATGGATCTCAATTTATCCAAATCTAAACTCCCCAAAGTTAAGGGGTGTCTGGAAAAGGATTTTTTGTTTGGGCCCCTATCTAAAATAATCTGTTATATTTATCTGGCCAAACCATGGGGTTCTTTCTAGGTTGATAGTTCTAGCTGAGAAGAGACAGACTCCTATTGACATCAAAAAGGAATTAAACCCAAGTACGGATTTTAAGACTCATTATTGCTAGGGAACAAAGAACTCCATACACTAATATTAAAACCATGTTTTATCTTATGCCCCTGCTGGAAATGGTTACTCTTCTGATGTAATTTTGAATAAAAAACTTTTTTGGGTTATGGCTTCTAAATGGAAAATAATCATTAAATTCCCCTGTGTCAGATTTGTGACAAATAGTTCCCCCAATTCCAGTCCATTTCCTCAGTGATGATAATACAGAAGGAGCCAAAATTCACTCAGTCACACAAACCATATGAATGATTCATACGCTCTGCCCTTAGTATTATACACAGAAACTCTATTTATATGATGAGAATATTATGTAAATACCATGTCCTGTTAATCATACATCTGCATTCATTTCAACTTAATCACGGGAACAGCAATTATTCCTCTCTAGCACAGTTCTCTTTAATGACCTCCTAATGTGCCAAAGATAAATTACTCAATAAACAAAATGTTTAAATATGTTGGCAGTGACCAACAATGTATTGCATTTCACTGGCCCTTCTCTAGCCCCCTGTGGAGCAGCTAGTGGAATCTGGACAGGTTCCAATGGGCTAGCACTGGCAAAGTAATAAATACACTAAAGCGTAAACATATGTAATATAGAAAGATCTCATCACCCACCACTGGTATAATACATCTGGGAGCACATTTTTGATCTCGTACCAGATTACTCAGATAACTTCAGAATGGAGAAAGCCTGAAAAAAAGAATAAGGGGAATAAGATAAAGTTTTTGAAATAACCAAAAAACACACCAAAGCATAGGTGCTGGAACTACAGGTGCTAGGGGTGCTGCTGCACCCCCTGGCTTGAAGTGCTTTCCATCATATACAGGGTTTACAGTTTGGTTCAACGGCTCTCAGCACCCCTCACTATAAAAATTGTGCCAGCACCACTGCATCAAAGCAAGGTTTAAATAACCGCTTCCATGGTTCTTACACTGCCAGGGGAAAATCCTGCCCATATTATTTGGAGCAGCATTGGATGGAATGAGAGAATGGAGAGTTGGAACCAGAGCCACCAAGGCAATGCAGCTGAGTACAGACCATGGAGGGTGGGGGGAAGCAGGCTTGGTGGGTGCACTTGTTACTGTACAAAGTTTATTGCCTGCTTCTCTCAACAGCTTGGAGAAAACCAGAGCACCCACTCGTGCTCCAAGCTAGCAACCCAGGCTTTATCTTAATCTGGCCAGGCAGTATAGGTTTCCTCAATCCTAGAGCACTCTAAAGTGCTCTTGCAGTGTGTGGTGGAGGTGGAGGGGACTACTCTCCCTATGTCCTCTTTCCCCCATTAATGCAGTAGAGGGCAGGATTTGGCTCACAGCACAAAATCTGGTTTTAAGGTAAATGGTTAGACCAAAGTTGGTTCTAATTATGAAATGGGTCTTAAGCAAGATCAGGCCCTAAACTTGTGCCCTTGTACCATATGTTACTAGTTAATTGAATAGGACACACAGCAACTAAGATCTGAATCCTGTGAGATTCTGAGCATCTACTTTAATGTGTGAAGTGCCTTCAGCTTCCACTGAATCCAATGGGTGCTGAAGGCTCTCAGCATCTTGTAGGATTAGACCCTGAATAAGCACATTCCAGCAGTTTCTTTGCTGTCATGATTTTGCCTGATAAGGATGATTTTGCCCTGCATGAAAGATCTACATTGGCCATTTGCAATTATACCATCTCCAGCAGTCTCTAAACTAGTTCCAGGCAAAAAGGTGTTCACATTTGTCTCCTACTGGGCTAGCACACAAAACTTCCTCAAACTTATTTCCATCTAGGGCAACGATCAGTTGGCAGACAGAAGGGTTCCTTCTTCAAACATCATCTGCTCAACAGTCCCTGCTACATGTGAAGAGTATCATCATTCTTTTAGCATTTCCTGTTCAAGTGACATGCAGTAAACACTTCACATTGTACTGATGAAACATGACACACAATTCACCGGTTTGTAACTCGAGGGAAGTTACCATGTTGCATCTCCCAGACTGTTCAGTCTTGTGAAAACCTTTCCAAAAGTGTGTTTAAAATAAATAAATAAATAACCTTTTTTCAGTCACATGTATAAATGGCATAATTGTCCAGGTTCCGATATCTAAAGTTTGTATTGGGCTGGCGTTCTATACATCAGAGTTTACTTCTAATGAAAATTGCCTCTAACCCTCTAAACTGACATACTGTTAAGCTGAGCAAAATGGATGCAGTTTTCTTCTACAAGCACAATTTAAAATGCCCTTCAAAGTCCTGGATTTAATATTATGCCCAAGGGTATTGACTGATAAATTATTTTAAAGATGCCAATTTGGTTGTGGGAGCCAAAATTTGATCTATACTTTTGTATCCATCAATCCATGTTTTGTTTTGTTTTTTAAATCCTGAAGAAATATAATTTTTGTCAGTTGCCCAGTGCTCATACATACCGTACATAGGATGTGCAAGCAACTCCACAATTACACACAGTGTGTATGTACAAAAGTGGGTGTATATGTGTGTAGCAAAGATTTCAGAAAATAGATGTCGAAAATAGAATTCAGATTAGGCTTTCATAGTGGAGGGAGGGGGAAGAGAAAATACAATGCAAAAAAAAAACCAAATATTTTCAAATGTACAAAACATAGACTGATTCCTATCCAATGTTTTTTGGAATCCACATTTACCAGTTTGAGCCAAATAGAAGCAGCATTTTTTTGTTTATCATGTTACACAAGTTTCCTTTTCACCCTTCTTGCAGTCACACACCGTTCCCGTTACACACATACCTTTCTGCCAGTTGCCCACAGAAAATGACTTGCAATGGCTGGCTGCTGTTGCTGCTGTCTTATCTTTGCATACCTCAAGCATCTGTCTGAACAGTATCATTGTCAAACAAGTATTTACAGGGTGACAAGAATTATTACCTTGATGCTCTGTATCTATTTTAGGTGACACTTCAAACAAGCTGATCTGACACCTGTGCACAGTGTTTTTGTTTGTTTCCAAAGTTTAAATCCTTACCAAAGCATAGCACTTCTGGGCTATATTCTGTAACCCTCCCTCAACTAAGTAGTACCTAGCTTTGCAAACAGACCCTCTGGAATCAATGGTGCTATATACGAAAAAAGATGCTACTCAACTTCAGCCAGGGTGATACAATCTGGTTCTATATTTTTTTAAGGCAAGTTACCCCCATTATTCTTTTACTCTTTCTTCCTAGTGCACAGAGTTTATCTTCTACAAATGTAAAGGAGTTAATTTTTCCTTCTTAGTCACCCTTAATCTAAAGCTATCATTTACTACCCAGTCCATGTTCAGATAAGATTCTTGTTGAAGTCTATGGAACAAGAGCTTTGACTGACAAAAGTCCTGCAGTATTAGCTTCTACCATAAGCATCAGAGGAAATTCCCACCTGTGTATTTATGATACACTTGGGAATGTGGTAAGCTTATTGATGAAAATGTAGTTTATATGTGCGCCAGTGTTCGTAGTCAGAGTGATTTACAGTGTTCAAGAAGTGGAAATGTCTTCTTGTAGCTTACAGTTTTTCTTAGGCTTACTCTTAAACACCAAAAGCTGTCACTGCATGACTCTCTTTCAACTGGCATAATTATGTTTTCATTACCCAGTAACATTATTTTCAGATCTAAAGAATCCCATGGCATGCATCTTCTTTGTTCCCTCCTGAGAATTAACACTGGAAGACATGATACAGTAGGTGCCTTTTCCATTGCCATTGCTAATTTCTTACCTCTGTTCAGCATCAAAGTAACGATCACACTGACTCACAAGTATTTATTTTACCAACATGAAAAGAGCAGAATTTCTTTGTAAGGCTCTTATTAAATACATCTTGTTGAACGAAAACATCTGGTCGTTTATCATTAATTTGTTTACTCTTCGTTTAAGTAGCATTTTAAAATGTAATATGGGAGAGAGGAGAATTGCATCTTTGTCTGACAGGTTCTTTTGCTATTGCTATTTGCCTTGGTAACGCTAGAAGTTTCCTTAAAAAAGCAAACCAGCCAACCAACAAGATTGTTCTTCAGGCATTCACTGAAAAGATTTTTACTGTGTTTCTCTCTTGGAAAGTAAGATCTAATATGATCTCATTTATAATGCATCTATACTATGGGAGTACCCACCAGCCCTGCTCATGACCGTGTCATGGAGTCTACAATCTGTAAGGCAACGGAACTAATTGTTAGCGTATATCCACTCCTGAAAACTCTTACTCGCATAAATCATCCCTACTCAGGCAACTGTCTGAGGTCTCATATGACTGATGTTTTGCAGGTTCATGTCCTTATTCCCCAGCTCTGTGTTCAGGATAGTGCTAAACATGTGGTCAGGACTCAACAAGTAGTAATCATTTACACACTGTTTGTGTGCCTAGGTTGACAGGATGTTTCTGTCACTTGAGAAGCTGTTAGTTGGATTTGAATCTAAAATAATCCTGCCTAGTGAGAACAGATTGTTCAAACAGACTATGAACAGAGTGAAGCTACAGTAGGGTTATTCTGCCTGCCCAACTACCTCTTATTTGGATTCTCCCCATAATCCTCAGTACTGGCCAATGAAAGTAGTATATTTGGGAATTACATGTAGTTACAGACAATGATGATTAATGGTCAATATTGTGATACACCTCTCCAGGAACATGCTGCCTTCCAGAGGTTTCACATAAGAATAATCTCAACACTCCTGGGGTGATTCATAAAGTACAAGATATTTGGAAGAGTTTGTGCTTCAGGTATCCCCAGATACTGTAGTATTTACTAATAATCTCTTCATAACATTATCTTTCATGCATAAACCTTTAAAGATACAGGGTGAAATCCTGGGTCCATTGAAGTCAAAATGCCTATTGACTTCATTAAAATCAGGATTTCACCCACAAACCTTTTTGAATTGTGACACACCGTATTCCATAGGCTATTACCAACATGTGATGTTGTACCAGTTTTCTGAACGCAACTTAAAAAATAATCTGAAATGTTGAGTTCTCAACTAAAATCTTTTCTGCATAAATTTACGTTCCCTTTTGGGTCCAAAGTGAATGTTCTGTATAGCTGTTGGTAAATAATGGTGAAGTCCAGCCAGATAGCATTTTAGATAATAGCTTATTGACTAGGTGACTCGATTAATTTGAATGGCAAGAATTAATTAACAAGCTTGCATGCCATTCAATTGTCAGCTTTGAGACCCATTGTGCTTGAAATATTTAGCAACTGGCTATATATTATGATGTTTCCTTCTGAAAGCTAAAACTTCCTAAGAGAGGGGAAAGCTTGCAAAACCTTTCCTCGCATCATTGAACAATTGTTCATCTGTATAGTCCCATTCAAGTGAGGAGATTATGCCCTACAGTGAAACATCACAATGGGGTGCAACTTCAACAATAAATTCTTATCATTCTATTGCATCGAATCCCCTAATTAGTAACCTACTAAATAACCAACTATTTGGCCGGACTTCATCATTTAACAACTCTCTGTGGGCATCTCTACACTGAGCACTAGTTTGCCTATAGGGGTATCTATTCTAGTATACACTGGGGTGTCACTTGCTAACTAGTTCATGTGGACTCTGTTGCTGCACATTAGAAGTTCTTCATTGTGCATTAATGTAGTCCCATTTCAAATAGTACTACATTAATGCAGACTAGGGGACTTCTACTGCACAGCAGTCCATGCGGGCCAGTTAGTGCATACTAGTTCAGTGCACACTACAATTTACATCCCTCCAGGGAGGACTAATGCACAGTGTAGACAAGCTTTATGGTAGGTTACTGTACATGAATGGGGCTACTCTGATGAGCTGATATCTGTGTGAATAAAGGATTTACAATGTGCTCCTCTGGAGAGATTACAGCCTTCAGAAAACTGGACCATAGAGAGAAATGTAATGCATTAGGTTTAGCGCTGCATATATATCTTCATTTTGTTTGTGAGGCTGGGATTGGTTACTTTTAATGCTCATGAAAATAGACTCCTTTGTATTAATTACAATCACCTACTGCCTGCACAGTATATGGAGTGGGCTTCCTCACGATGCTCTGACAATGCGTCTCAGTCCTTGCTTGCTACAAATCTGCTGTTCCACAGAATAAGCTTCATTTGAGCAGTGAACCTTGACGTTGCCAAAGTGTGTGGAGGTTGCATGATGCAAGCAAATGTCCATTATATTATTGGCCTCACATGCGGTTATAAACTTCCCCCTTAAACACACTTTCCCAGTTCCCCAAAACGCAGGGTGACTGTCGGGCCATTTATCTGTGCCTGAGTTCACAGTCCTCAAAGCCTTATGCTAACTGCTTAAGTGAATGTCTTACAGGATACAGGCTTGTAGGTTCCTTTGCGTTACTACTGAGTAAAATGAAATGCTAATGCTAACTCTGTGGGGTACAGTTTGTGCCAGGAGCTATTGAAAACAGTTAACCATCATCAGTCTTTCCCATCTTCCTCCCACTGCCCAGGAAAATACATCTTTTTCAAAGTCCTAATGTTTAAAGTTTTTCCACTCTCAGCCTTCTGTTCTTCCAGAGCAGTATAAAGAGGCCTTACTGCAGGTGTGAATGTAACTTATACCCACTTTATGGTCACTTGACACTGCCAGAGTGGTGGAGAGGAGAACCAGGCCCATTCTATATTTCAGTAAGCTGCCTTCTTTGTCCAATTGTATTAGGATGACCCTACATCCCATTTGGCCGGTACAGTCCCTTTTTCAAGCCCTGCACCAGCTGTCCCGACTTTTAAAAAAAAAACTGGGCATTTGTCCCATTTGCTCTTGCCAACTGATCATCAGATGGCAAGAGCAAACAGGACAAATGCACAATTTTGCCCAAAAAAATGGGGTACACCCCCTAGCGGGGCATGGAGGAACATGAGGAGGGGGAGGGCAAGTGGCAATTCCAGCCCTGTGAGGGAGGGCTCAGGAAAGCAGCTCGGGCCGGGCCGGCCCCATCCAGGTCTGCCCCATGAATGAGCAGGTGGCAGGCGGTCTTGGGCTGGGCGGATGGGCAGCATGGGTGTGGGGGAGTGTCTCAGGCTGGCCCTGTGGGCAGATGGGTGGCGGGGGAGGGCCTCAGGCCAACCTCACATGCAGGGGAAGAGGGGGACCTCGAGCCAGCCACATTAGCCAAGGGCAAGGTAGTCTCAGTGAAGGATCCTTGGATGTGGAACTCAAGTCTGGCCAGCTTCAGAGGATGAGGCAGGACTCATATTTCTGCACAGATCTTCCCACCGCCGATGGAGAATTCCAGCAATAGTCCTCAGGGAAGACAATCAGTCATGAAGGGCCGTTCTTGGGGATTAGCTTAAAATGAGGAAAGACAGAAGAATTTTGGTTCTGTGTTCCTAATTTCTGTATAACATTCTGTATTGCCTACTACTGCAAAAGAATAGCTTTAGAATTTAGATAGAGAGATAGATTAACACATTAGAGATTAGTTGAGTGAACTGGCCAAAATGACATTTCAGCCTAGGGCCTCCTCCTCCCCCACCCCTCTGCTCCCTTGGGTGTGCTTCTATGAATTACAATGGATATTATTTACATAATCTAAATATGAAGTTACCTGCTCAGTTCAATATTCTACATTTTAAAATGCATATTTTACCTAAAAGAATTCACATTTTATAAGTGTTTTCATATTACCACTAAAGATATATATAAAAAGTAAGAATACAAAGAATGGCATGAAGGTAACATGACCTTTAGCCATACAAGAGCTCTTAACTACCATCTCCCTAATAAGTATTTGGGAAAAAGATTGAATCTATTTTTCTAGTGAGCATATTCAAGTCTTTTGGGTATATTTTCAAAAACAACCCTTTTTTCACTAAATCACACACACCATGACCCTAAAGGTTTAGAAGCCTCAATGACCTTTGAGACTGTCTCTTTGGAGCAGAAGTTCTATATCTTAGCAATGGAATATTGACATGTAATGAAGAGGTTGCCATGGCAAATATGCATGTTTTATGGAATTGCAGAGAAAATAAATGCATCTAACCCATGTAAGTTGTTGGTGCATAAGTTATTGCTGCTCAAGGCTGCAGTAATTTCTCTTTACTAAAATATGTTCAAAGTCCTTTTTGGTTGAAAAGGCATGCAAGATTATATATTAAATTTAGACAAGGCCCTTTTGAAGCTGATTTTGCTCCCTTTTCTCATAGGTTTAGCAATGAAAAGTGTCCACTTACCCAAGCTGGAAAAGGAAGATAATATTTTATCTACATAAATTTACAAATGATATACAAGTATTTACACCAATAGCATTTTTGTTTTATATTTCTTTCTCAATGTAAAGAACTATGCCATGTATACAATAATAGCCCAATAGCCTGAGATAATCTTAAATTTGGCATTCTTAGATAAATCTGCTTGAATCCACTAATTAATTTTAACAGCAATGAACTGTTTTTGCCAGAGGTTTAACCTCTCACAACTGAGACACCTAGCAGACTTCCTTTAAAAATCTACTTAACCCTTATGCTCTCAGTTACAGCTTGTCAAAAATTTTCAGATGAAAATATTTTTAACAAAACTTGATGATTTTACTGGAAACTTTCACAAACCCTTTATAAATGTCATACAGTATAGTCAATTTTTCATATGAAAAGTAAAAGTGGGGTAAGTGTCCATGCTCACCATTGCTATATATATAGTTGTGAGCACAGAAAAATCGACATGGTCAGAAGCTTATAGCTCAGGAATCAACAACCTTTGGCATGCTGCCTATCAGGGAAATCCGCTGACGGGCCAGGACGGTTTGTTTACCTGCAGCGTCCACAGGCTCGGCCAATTGCAGCTCCCACTGGCCACATGGTTTGCCATTCCAGGCCAATGGGGGCTGCAGGAAGTAGCGTGGGCCGACTAATGTGCTGGCCGCCGCTTCCCGCAGCCCCCATTGGCCTGGAACAGCGAACCGCAGTCAGTGGGAGCTGCGATCAGCCAAACCTGCAGATGCTGCAGGTAGACAAACTGTCCCAGCCCGCCAGCAGATTTCCCTGGCAGGCCATGTGCCAAAGGTTGCTGATCCCTGTTATAGCTCATTGTTATAGATTTAAGGTCCAGTTTTTAAAGTTTAGAAGCACAAGTGCATGTATAACTAATTACATGTAAAACTAGGTTTAGGATTTTCTTTTCTGCTTCATCATCAGTTCTACAATCACGTTGACTCCTTTTGGTGAATGTCTTTCAATATATATTGAAAACATATATATATGGATACGTGTGTTTGTGTGTGTGTGTGTGTGTGTGTGTGTTGCTTATCCTGCCCTTTTATTTGCTGTTGCCCTAAATTGTTTACAAAGTCCCCAAAATGTCAGTTAAGCAATTAACTTACTAGTCACTGAAAGACATTGTGAACTATTTCATTTCACATAAATTAAATAATTATAATTTCATTATTTCTTTCCAGTGACCTAGTTATGTTCTCTTCCCCCACCCATACCCAGCAGTCCATGGGATGGGGTATAATATAGACAGTAAAAGTAACTACTTTTTCTCCTTGCTCTCTGAGGTTGACTTGTCACATAGTATTTTGTATTTCTATAGCGCCTGGGATTAGAGAATTTCTTAAGCACTTTACACATAAACCTCCAAATCCTGTGAGGTATGCATAGTCCCCATTTTACAACTAGAGATCTGCAGTGTGCAGACTGGAGCAAGTTCACACAGCAAGACTGTGGCAGAACCAAAACCAGAACTCAGATTCCCTGACTTGCTGTCCTTCCCTTTAAAACATCCTTCTATACTTTTAAACATCTCACTATGCGTCATTGCTCTTTGTAGTTCCTTTCATGTACTACTTCTTGTTTTCCTTTGTAAATCTAAAAACTTTATCTAAAAGGTGCTAACTTTTTTACATTCTTGTCAGTGCATATGTGTGGTGGGTGTACCAATCTCACACTAGAGAGGAAGTTGCTCTGGATCTAGGCAGCTCTGCCTCACCACATCTGCAAAGCCTGCACAGGCTAGAGGAGGAGTTTAAAAGGAGAGAAGAGTAGCTCACTTGCAGGCAGCCAGAAGAAGCACCATGGGAGGCCCAGATGCTGGGGCCTCTGATTATTGACGCTCTACCTGGCCTACTGATGGAAAAGGACTCTGGACATTTGCAAGGTCTGAGACATCTTCTTTGTTTTATTTTCTTTGCAAAGCTTCGCTCTTCCTTCTTGCATGGGGAGGCCGGTAGGAAGTGAGGCAGTCGCATACTATTCCAGGGTGCAGGACTCAGCTGCCTACCTTTGGGCCCTGGATCAGAACCCAGTGCAGAAGGAGGGCCTGGATTCCTCTACCCACCTCCTGATGGGCTGGAGTCAAAAAGCCTATCCCATGTATCAGACTCAGGACTAGGAAGACCACATATCCCAGAGAGTCCTGACTGTGGGACTTCGTCTGAGTGACGCCTAAAGCCCCTTGCCTGGCAGCAGAACTATCCTTTGATGGACTCTTGTTATGTACTCCTGAAGGGTGGACACAATTTGTGACCCAGACGAAGGACCAAGTCACAGAAGGAGACAACCCATTGCAGGGTGAGAGCTACTGTCAACTGGGTGACACCAAGCCAAAAGAGCAGTTGTCACACCTTTGCCCTACCATTAGGCAGCACTTGTGGGGAGCAGACACTTTCACGATGAGCCTATAAAAAGCTGTTAAGAATGATCATACAATCTCTACCCTTCTAGACTGCAAATATTCATATGGTATAAATTGTGCCATAAGCAGCAGATTGAGGATGGGCAGAGCTGCTGCTTGTGCATCCTCTGTCATGAGAGCACTTCTGGGCAGAATGGAATTCCATGGGATGGACTGGGAAGACGATAAAGCACCCATTACTGATCCTCTTCGGAGGTTTAGCCTGAGTCCTTGATTAGTGAATGCTACTAGCTGTAGTTCATGCCCTTGTCATGAAGTTCTGGATGCAAACGTTGAAGAGCTGACCATATCTTGGGGATGTGATGTCATGTCCAAGTGATTGCTATGGAGGAATCTTACCCTACTGTTTATGTTGGAATGAGAGGGTTTCTATACCATCTTCTCTCCTCGCCTTGCTCTGACCCATGGCTGTACTGGAGAATGAAAGTCCTGATTCTCCAAACCCTTTTGTTGAAGGGAGCATAGTCCTGTAGCTAGAAAACCAGACTGGGACTCGAGACCTGGATTTTGTGTCCATCTTTGCATTGGCTCAGCATATGACCTTCAAAAAGTCATATTATGTCTCTGTGCCTCAGTTTGGCCAGCTGTAAAATGAAGATAATAAAGCTTACCTAACTTTGTTGAAGTGACTTGAGATCAATAGACGAAAAGTATTATAAAAGGTCCAAGTGTTATGGAAATAGCCCAATTAAAATCAAGGTAACAATTTGCAAAATCAGACAAGCTCTGTCATCTTTCCCAATCCTCCATCATGATTCTGAAGAATGTTTTTTTCAAAACAGTGCAGAGGGAATTAATGATGCAATACAAGCTAATAATTGGAGTTCTATGCACTGCTGTCCTGTGCTGTAATATGTGCCAATGGTTGAACTGACATTTATAAACAAATGGTTTATAAAACTAAGTGAACCTACCAACATTTCTACTGTAAGAGAGGATCAAGAAACACGACTTATTGAAGCCTGTATTCCGCTGTAGTCTGTCATACTCTTTACAGTGTCCCCCTGCCCCCCCAAAAATTAAGCATTACTGGGTCAGTAAGTTAACCTTGGAATACTAGCTGCACCTTCCATAACGTCTCCTCTATCTTTCTAATGCATCCATATTTTTCCAATATAGAATGTCAGCATCTATTTTAAAAGACATTTACCTTGATAACATATAAACAACTCATCCTTGCAAAAATAGTCTTATAAAGAGTCACTTTAGTAATAGATGTACAGACTGAAGAGATGAACAGCTACAAAAATAAACCTAAATGCATGGGATCCACTTGGATAAAAAACTTGTCATATGTGGGACCTAGGTCTGCCAGCTTAAGAACACTCTGGTTACCTACTGAAAACCATCTATACTGCACATGTGTATCCTGAACAGAATTTTTCCCTCTGGTGTTTGGGAAGGTGAAGTTAGTGAGAGTTCTGCTGTTCACTTCATTTGGACCAGGATCTGGCCCCACATATGTGAACACAGAGTAAGTTCTCTTGTGAATGTAAGAAAGCACGTTATAAAACTTCCTCAAAGTTCAGCTATCAAAATATCACCAAATAGGCCTGTTTATATTATATTAATTGTTATAGCTCTATGGATAAATACACTGGACTGACCAAGTGTATAGCAGTTTGAAGCAAGTCTCGCACATCCTACATGCTCTGTTTGTAACCTTCTGCCATCACTATACTGAGTAGCATAAATGTAAAAGATCAAAGGAGGGGTTTGCAGGTTTTGGAACACTACCTTGGGAGTGTTCCTCTCCTTCTTGCTGAGTATTTTTGATTCAGCTGTTAATCTAAAATTAAATTTTCAAAACAAAATTTGGTGCCCAATTCCTCAGCTATAGAGTTTCATGCACCCTACACCATGGTGTTCATGTTATGATTCTGAACAACTCAAGAGCTATAACGTTGGATACTAGAAAAGACTCAGAGATGGACAGCTTTATAAAAGTACAGTGGCAACTCTTGCTCCCGCAGGAGACACAATGCCACTCAAAGCTCCCCCTGGAATAGCACTGTTCTATAATGACCCCTCCTTAGAGCTCTGCCTTAATGACATACAGTCTAGCTCAAAATGAGGTGACTAGAAGGGAGAGAAGAGGGGAAGGTTTTGAGAGAAAAAACACTTAAGCATGTTTTGTAAGGCAAGTGAAATTTGGCTCTAAGAGTCCATGTATATTTTTTGAAGCACAGACTTTGCTGCTACATTTGCTATGGGAAGTCTTTTGAGGAGGAAAATAAAAGTGTACTCTGAAAAAAATATGGGGTACTAATGGGGCCAGGAGTTGGAAATTCACCCGGAGTTGGAAATTTACTGGAGGAAAGAAGGGAGAGGGAGAAAACAAATTTGTTGTGGTGGTTTTAGTAAGCTGGTCAGAAAGAAAGGACAACTTGCACAGACCTTGGAGCAGCCCCAACAACAATAGTAACAATCAAATAAAGTGTATTTGTCAGTTCAACAGACAAAGTATTTACAGCAACAGAGTAGTCCCTACAAGAGTGTTCATTACAGTACAAAGAATAATATTTTCATCTGCAATAAGAGTAAACTGTGGATGTGGAGGTAGAATCACCCCACATCTACCCACCCATTTAATAGGCTACAACAGCTAACCGAAGTCAATGGAAAATTACAACATGGAATTGGGCACCTGTCCACGCAATGTAGCAAAATTCCAGAATATGCTGCTAAACTGGCAAAGTCTAGAGATGGACCACAACTCAGACCCCAGGTCTGAATGCTGCCCAGCTCAAGGGGGGGTTCAGAATCTGAATCCAAAAAAACACTCTTAAAATTCAGTGTTCAGCCTGTGATAGGGATAGGCTTGAGTTGCTAACCCTGAGCTGGCATTTCTGTTAGGCCCATTTTAGTAAATGAGTGTGTTACATTCATCCCTACATTTAGCTAAGGGCTATTTGGTTAGTAATTCAGAGACCATAGCAAAAATAATCCAGGTTTGGAGCCAACAGATAATAGGCTAGGCTATTACTATATTATTTATCAGTAGCCTCATCTCATTAATTAATCCCACACAAAATAAAACATTAGTGCTGAAGGTAGCTACTTCGGTGCAGCAAATTTCTTTCTTCCTTTAGAAAAGGACTATGACTATAACAGGTAGAGCTGGTAACTTTACCCATAATTAGGGTTGCTCCACACTTCACATAAGATCCAGTTGCTTAGAAGTTTGCTAAACTGTAACTGCTCAGGCTGAAACTTTCCATGTTGGGTATTTTACCTCAAGCTGAATTTTTCTAGAAAGCTTCAGCAAAAATGGTTCAATGGTTCAATGGTTCAACCATTTCCAAGAACAAGATTAAGAAAAAATGTCATTTGGAGAAAAATTCATGGAGAAGCTTTAGTGCCCTTTTGCTTTGAAGAAGGGAGTTCTTTTGGCAGCAATGTGCTTTTTGCTGTTCCCTCGAGAAACTGCCCAAATCTGGCAAAATTATAAGCCTTTGAAAAATTGCAGTTTGCACATGCTCAGTAGTGACTTATTAGAGTTGAGAAAGACAAAGTGGGCGAGGTAATGTCTTTTACTGGAACATCTTCTGTAGGTGAGAGAGACAAGCTTTTGAGCTACACTCACCCACAAAAGTTGGTCCAACAAAAGATATTACCTTGCTCATTTTGTCTCTAATATCCTGGGACCAACATGGCTACAACAACACTGCACACAACTTTTTAGAGTTTGGCAGTTAAATTCTCCAGAGATAGTGTTGGTACAGAGCATGCTCCATCCTGTGTTTTTGGGGACTGAGCAGGACTTTCCCTGCAATTACTGCTGTGATGCTGGTATGAAGGGAGATTGTGTCTTGTGAGCACTAGTGCTCCAACGCTTGGCACCTAGGCTGCATGGAGGAGGAGGATGCCTGACTGGAATGCTGAAGGGACAAGAACTGGCCCTGGAAGGTAGCAGAGGGAGTGGATTGAGACAAAGACTCTAGGGAAGGGAGGAAGGGAGGTCAGGAAGACTGGAGCTGGTGCAGGGGGAAGGCTATGACTGGCTAGGCATGGAAACTGGGAAGCAGGAGTGTAGAGGGGAACAGAAGCAAGGAATCTGGTGGGTAAAGACTGAGATCAGATGTGGACCGGAGGAGGGCAAGCGAGGGACTTGGACTGTCTGGGCAGATAACATTACAGGCTGATCTGGAGATATCTGCTACAAAATGGATAGCTCTCTTTGCCAGTTAACTGCTTTTTGTGAACCGTGGGGGTTGGTTCTGTATGTGCTTACACCAGCTTTCTACCAGTGTAACACTATTGCCTCCTATGAAACTGATCATTATTTTCTGTGTTGTGAAATGAGAATCAGGCCGTATGTGTCAGCATGATCAGGGTTTCATTTACACATTATTCAGGGAAGTGCTACTGCCTAAAGATTACACTGCTATTGCTGTGCTATGCAATGTATTTAATTTTCAAGCACTTACTGTTTGTTTTGGGGGGTTTTTTTAATAATGTGGTTTTGCCTATGGTTGCATCTTTTTGCCTGGGATAGGGTTTATCTTGCTGAAAATTGTCGGGGATTGCCTGAGGTGAGACAAGTGTAGCACAACAATAGAAGTCTCTTATCATTAGAGAAACTGCCTCTCTGGGGAAAATAAAAAAGGAAAATCGAACAGTAGATCGGGCCAGATTTGTACTTTTGCTTCTCTCCTGAAAAGAGCTGAAGAAAAATGTCCATGAAATGGGGTAAGAAATGGCTGATGCTTTGGAGGGGAATTGTTGGAGGGATGAGGGCTTAAAGGAGACGTTTAACCTGATTAAGCAACTTCGTTGCAAGGAGAAGGAATAATGTTTCAGCTGCGTTATGTTCAGTAACTAGTTAGACAAAAGTAACAACCCCAGCAGACCTATTAAGCCAGCTCTTATCTTATTAGTGGCAGATAGTTTCTGGAAACTAGAAACTATTGTGCAGTGGGATCTGCAGGTTTTCCAGGAATATTTGGGTGCTGTACAAAAACAGTTTTGTTCAGACCTCACAGACATGAGCTAAGTGGAGGGAGAGATAGCTCAGTGGTTTGAGCATTGGCCTGCTAAACCCAGGGTTGTGAGTTTAATCCTTGAGGGGGCCACTTAGGGGGCTGGGGCTGGACTTGATGACTTTTCAAGATCCCTTCCAGTTCTAGGAGATTGGTATATCTCCAATTATTACCTAAGTAAAAAAATGGATCTTTGGAGCAGAGAACCAACAATTGTGCCCTGTTGTGGTGGTGATTTAGTGAGGTGCACAACATTCTAGGATCCCACTGATAAGAACTGTGTTTGAATATATCCTAAGAGGTGCATAATATACCTGAAAGGGGGTTCCAAAGAGGATGGATCTAGACTGTTCTCAGTGGTACCTGATGACAGAACAAGGAGTAATGGTCTCAAGTTGCAGTGGGGGAGGTTTAGGTTGGATATTAGAAAAAACTTTTTCACTCAGAGAGTGCTGAAGCACTGGAATGGGTTACCTAGGGCGGTGGTGGATTCTCCTTCCTTAGAGGTTTTTAAGGTCAGGCTTGACAAAGCCCTGGCTGGGATGATTTAGTTGGGAATTGGTCCTGCTTTGAGCAGGGGGTTGGACTAGATACCTCCTGAGGTCCCTTCCAACCCTGATATTCTATGATTCTATGATTCTATATCTGCAAATCAAACTGTTGCATTTTGGAATGTGCCAAATCCAGTGTCATTCAGGATTCTGAGGTTTTTCAGCAGTCTTCATACTCGAAGGCTTAATATTTGAGGGAAAGTAAACATGCAGTTTGCATCATCTTTTCAGCCATGTAGGCAGTTACTTCACTTTGACGGCTGCAGGTCAAAGATAGCAATGCACATCCAGAGTTTGTGTAGGTGGATAGAGAGAATACACAGGGAATAAATAGGAGGCCCAAATGAAGAAGTTATGAGGATGTTTGTATATTTAACAAGGTATTTAACCATATTACTGTCTTGGAGCTCATTTCTGCCACCCATATACATGACAAGTAGTGTCATCAAAGACAGTCAAAGAATAGCTTGTGAAGGTGCTACTCATCATGATTAATCAGGCCCCTTATGAAGGTGGGGGACATTTCATGCTCTGTCCCGCTTAGCCTCTGTAGTGTAGACAGACCTTTGTCGGCACAGCTGTGCCAGCATAGCCCATTAGAATAGATGCAGTGTATGCCAACAGAAGTTTTTCTGCCAGTATGGGAATATCACCTCCGTGATGTTAGCTACGCCAACAGAAGCACTCATTAGGGATTCACTGGACCAGTGACCAGTGCAGGGAGCAGATCAAGTGGCTTAAGACTGACACTGGAAAGCCATGGATAAGAACCACACCTCTGAGAACTTCTATCCTTTTTACAAGAAGTTTGACCGTGTGCTGGGTATTGTGTTGTGTGCTGAGCCACCAGCTCTTCTCTACAGCCTGGTCAGCTGGGACAGCGACCTTTCACCTCTGAATCCAGTATAGGACTGGAGGGGAGCCAGCAAGCACCAGATGAGGCTGACAAAGTGACTCTTGCGCCCAAATAGTCTCTGAGGAGGCTTTGCCACTGAAGCAGCTGCAGCACATTGTGGGTCCCTACTCAAAGGAGCCTTTTGATGCTTCCCCAAAGGAGCTGCCTGCCACAGAACCAGCATCAGAAACACAAAAGACAGAAGTAGCCCCTCAGCCTGATATGTTTCTGACTCCATGTTATTAATATATGGATGGGAGGGATTTCCAGTTTATTACCCAATGCAAACTTTATTGGTAACAGCAAGAAGGGAAGTTGTACTGCCACCTTTGTTTTGAATGGTTGTGAATGAAGAAAGTAGGGTAGTTTGTCAAAATTGTAACAAGCACTGTAAAATCATTCTAAATTTGCTCTTTTTAGGTCACAACACTTTTTTTCAATCTAATTTATAGATATTTAAGGAATCAATTTAACTAGCTCCTTAGTGTCCAGATTTCCCAACAGCAACAACAAACCTAAGATATATTGAACTCACATACACCACTGCCAGGAAGGTTATAAAGCAATCATTGTCTCCTGTATGGTACTATCTTTGTGGGTAGTAGTTTATTGTAAGTGTTACACTAGCAGAACTGAGTTACAAATGGTGGTTATATTCTTTCAGTGGTCTATAGGATATGGGAATGTGTAATTTACAAATGATTTGCAAAATGTTCACAGCAGAGAACAATTTTAATGCACTTTAAGTGAATAAAATGTATTCTGTGGGTTGCATGGTTTGTTCCAAATGACTTAATAATCACCCATATAATTTAAAATGAAATGGGCTAGTAAATGGATTTACTATAGTAGTCTTAAGTTGTGGTAATAGATAGTTCTTCATACTAGCAGACAAAGATATAACAAGATCCAATGGCTGGACATTGAAGTGACACAAATTTGGACTAGAAATAAGACACAAAATGTTAACAATGAGGGTGATTAACAAGTGAAACAACTTAACCACGGTTATGGTGGATTCGCCATTTCTGGAAATTTTTTAATCAAGTTTGAGCAGGAATTAGGCCATAGTACTTATCTGAATTGTGTTATACAGGTGGTCAGACTAGATGATCACAATGGTCCCTTCTGGCTTTATAATCTATTACTCTCAAAGTGACTTGTTTGTAGGAAATTCCTTATAAATTATCCATAAAACACATATATTACACTGTGTACTGTCTTTAGCATGCCTATAAATATTCATTCCCATTGACAGGCAGCCATTAAACTGAAGTGTTAATTCTTTCCAAGCAATGCTCTCACAATTAACACCAGTAGAAAATTTTGATCCTTTATGTCTTTCCTGATGTGAGAATAATTTGACCCACTTCACAACGGGGAGATTGATGCTACTGCAATCGATGCAGCTGGGATCGATTTAGCGGGTCTAGTGAACTAGCCGAATGATACCTTAACAAAAGCCAAGAAAATGAAACTTGTGCTAGTGAGAGGGGAAGGGGGTTTTAGTCAGGCTATTTAATGCACTTTGGGATTTTTTGGTTAAATTTCTGGCTCTTCTCTGTTAGTGCATGTAGCGGGGTGGTCACCTTGCTCCTGCCATGAAGGGCATAAAACAGCCCTGGGAGAGGGCTGCAGCAGGGAAAAGCCAGGCTGACTGGGAAAGCAGCCACAGCTTATAAGAGGGCGGTGGGCCAGAAAGGAGACTCTCTCTCTAGCTTCATGAGAGAGAAGGACCTGGCTGCCTGGGAGCACAGAAGGGTACCTGAGGTGGAGCAGTGCTGGGGAAGGGCAGAGGGAGCGGGGGGAGCTCCAGCCAAGAAAAACCCCAGGCTGCAGGCCTTGCTAAAAAGGGGCCAGAAAGGTACTGGGGCTGCAGAAGGGCATCCCAGAGATAGGCAAAGGCAGCAGGTCCTAACCCGCCCTGGCCAATGACGAGTGGATTACAGACTGAAGTCCGCCCCAGTGAGTAGAGGCTAGATAGTGACTGGCAGTAGCCACTGAGGCAAGGTGGGGATAGAGGGTTGGGGGTTCCCCTGGGAGGGAAGACCCAGAATGTGGGTTAGTGCCAGGGCAGAACCCTGACATAGAGGGGCTCCGGGGTCCAGGAGGGACATGGGGCCAGCGGCAGGCGAGACACCGGCCTGAAGAGGGCTCTCAGTGCTGGAAGAGCTAATTCCGAGGATGACCAGCAGGAGGTGCTGCGTCAGTGAGTTGTCGCCCCGGCACAGTGCACATCCAGGATTAGATTCTTCATTGGCATGTACCAGGGCAAAAATAACTAAAAAGTGAATGAATCTTGCTTCTAAATCAGAATGGTAACAATTTGCACCTACTTTGCACTGGTGCACAGATGATGGGGACTATAAAGAATTGGGCCCCTGGAGTGCCTCCAAAGGCAGCTTTATTGTATTCTTTATGTGAATTTACCATTAGATTTTAACCTGCACTCCCAGTGCCTGCATGTTTTAACATCTTTTTATTCTTTTTTGTTGCAAATCCATCTGTTTGTTCTTGTGGCATCTTGAACTCTTTTGCCTTAGTGTCTATACTGCAAAAAAAAAAAGGTGTGTGGTCTCAATTGGGCTAACTAACGTGGGTTAAAATAGCTCTGAAGACTTGGCAGTTTGTCTTCAGAAGCTCAAGTTAAGCTCCAGGCTCCTCTACGGCTTTGGCTTTAACGTGAGCTACTAATCCAAGTTAAAAGCTCAGTTGCTGTGACTTCACTATTTTAACACCAATTAGCTAACCCAAGTTAAGAATACCCAGGGGTTTTGTTGGTTGGTTGGCTTTTCTTCAATGTAGACACATCCTTAGTTAGAAACCTGCCCTTTTGTCCTCTAGCATGACAGTATCTGCACACTAACTCCCTTTCTGAGGAGGGTTAAAGCTCTTTGGGAAGGCACAGTGTCACAGAGTTGCTGGCTCCTTTAAGGGGAGTCCAGGCCCAAGTGAGTCTGGACTCCAGGCCAGTGGGGGCTGCGGGTAGGGTGGCCAGCACATCCTTCAGCCCATGCTGCTTCCCGCAGCCCCCATTGGCCTGGGACGGTGAACCACGGCCAGTGGGAGCCGCGATCAGCTGAACCTGCGGACACGGCAGATTAACAAACTGGCCTGGACCGCCAGAGGCTTTCCCTGAACAAGTGGCGGCCTAACTTTGAGAAGCACTGCTCTGATGCACCTGGCATTGGCCATTGTCGGAAGACAGGATTCTGGGCTCGATGGACATTTCGTCTGACCCAGTATGGGCATTCTTATGTTCTTATGTAATGCTGCAGTGGACACCATTAGCCTCTGAAGTGAGGAAGCGGTGCAGGCCGAGGGATGTGCTGGCCGCCCTTCCCGCAGCCCCCATTGGTCTGGAGCGGTGAACTGCGGCCAGTGGGAGCTGCGATCAGCCGAACCTGGGGACATGGCATGTAAACAAATCAGCCCAGCCCGCCAGAGGCTTTCCCTGAACAAGCGGCACACCCGCTTTGAGAACCACTGGTCTGGATAATACTTAGTCCTTCCTCAGTGCAGGGGACCTGACTAGACAACTTATCGAGGTCCCTCCAGTTCTACATTTCTATGATTCTGTGATTGCTGGGCAAGAGTCTGTCAGCAGCTCTGCTGAAGCAGGGGCACATGCCACCTGTATTGTACGTAACTGTGTAATTATGACTTTGTTTTCTCTTCCCTGAACCATTTCATTTCTAAGGCCTCTGCCAGTCTGCAAGGGCAGCTGCTATTTTGAGGGGCAAATCTGCTGCTCAGTGTTAGCATTTTGCCATATCTTATGGCGACTGTATTTGTTCTGTTGTTTCCTTAATATTCAATAAGTTATCAGTTTTCCTACTTCCCTATGTTGTGCTGGGAGATGTATTCACATGTGACATGCGGAGAGACTTTTCTAGGGTACTTGTCACTGAAGTGTCTAGGTTTTTAAAAAATATAAATAAATTAGGGCTGGAATTTTCAAAATGGCAGAAGACCGTTAAGTGTCCTACTCTCATGGACTGTCAAAAGGCTCTTTTGAAAATCCCAGCCTAAATAAACTAAATCTAGATCGAAAACTACATGTTTACTCTGTGGATGGGAATATATAACAGCCCTCACAATCCAACAAAGTGGGTATTCACCCACGAAAGCTCATGCTCCAATATAAGGTGCCACAGGACTCTTTGCTGCTTTTACAGATCCAGACTAACATGGCTACCCCTCTGATACTAGCCCTCACAATAGTCACCTTTCACTTCCACCTGCTCCACCAGAGTGTCCCTTTTTAATCTTGTTTTTGTTTCTCTCCACATGGTACAGTGGCAAAGAGCATCCAGTCCTAAGGAAGAAAAAATTGCCTCTTTTAGAACTAATATAGTATGTGCACAGTTCTATGTTCTTTTCTATTTGTGCTTGTCAAATGGTATTGGTTAAGGTAAGTAGCAGGTTGAAATGACTGCAATGTTTTCCATTTGGAAAACAGAGTTGCTTTAGCCAGATACATAATAGAATTTATTTTCTTTACCATTAAACACATTCCAGCTTCATTTCAGTCCAAAGATGAGTCCCAGTGACAGCTCTATCAGGTATAGTGCAGCTATCACAGCTAAGAAGGTTACAGTCTTTCTTTTCTAAACTGGGAAAAGAAGAAAAGAAAGCTCTTATTAACCTGAAATTGATTGTGTGTGTTAAAAATTTCATTCCCTCAAAGGTCACAACTGGCTGTGTCACAACGGCTCTATGTGTTGGCCAGAGGGAAAGGGTACAAGACACTCATTCTCCTCACAAGACTTTGAGCATGCTTCTAGCCTGATTTCAGTAGCGTTTGTCTATAGAGATGTGTTAAACAGGGGTTTAACAGAACAGATCAGGGGTTAAAAGCAGCCCTGGAGAGGGCGGTGGTTGGATAAAAGTAGTGAGAGCATCTGAGGATGAGAGCAGATGCGGCCAGCTCAATCAGGGCCCAGCTGGCCCTGATAAGAGGGATGGCAGGCCAGGAGTCTCACTCCAGCCCTGGAGTGGGAGGGGCTAGCTGCCTGGGAGCAAGGTACCTGGAGCGGAGCAGTGCTGGGGAAGGGCAAAGGGAGATGGGGAGCTCTGGCCTGGTAAACCCCCAGGCTGCAGGCCTTGTTAAAGGCCCAAAAAGGTACTGGGGCTGTAGAGGGGCAGCCCAGGGACAGGCAAAGGCAGCAGGTCCTACCCCCGTGCCAATGATGAGTGGCCATTATAGACTGCACTCTGCCCCAGAGAATGGGGGGTAGATGATGACCAGCAGTAGCCACTGAGGCAAGGTGGGTTTAGAGGGTTGAGGGTTCCCCTAGGAGGGGAGACCCAGAGTGTGGGGGCACTGTGGTGGGGCAGCACTCCAAGGTATGAAGCACTGGGGTCTGAGAGGGACATGGGGCCTGAGGCAGGTGACCCACTGGCCAGCAGAGGGTGTTTCAAGGCTGGAAAAGAGCTAGTTCCCAGATGACCAGAAGGAGGTGCCATGGCGGTGAGTCTGTGATCTGCTACAGGGTGTCTTATTCCAAATAAACTAGGAATGAGTTCAGTAAATAATGTGATTGACCATTCCTAGCTCCAGCTGCAAAGACCATAGGCTAGTATGAAGGATTATATCACCTCCATGCAGGCAAATATTATTTATGCACCGTCTCTTTGTAATAACCTTCCTGCTCTACTATCTGTCTAGCACCTGCCACCTCAGTCCCTCACCAGTCTTGCCACTATTAATGCTAAAGTCTCCTCCTGTGCGATTCCTGTAATATGGAATAGACTCACTGACTCGCCATTTCATTTTTAATCTCAGATTAAAAACATCAGGCCAGATCCTCAAGCTTATGTCAATTTACACAGCTTTATGGAAAATATGGAGCTAGGTTGATTTACCCCATCTGATGATCTGTCTCATCTTTTCACCCTTGCCTTTGCCTCTTAACCTATCTTTTCCTCTGATATTATTTAGATCTGTAGCCTTGTTTTGGTGTCACTGCTTGCCCACAAGTGACTTTGGTCACAGCAAAAAGTAAAATATAGAAAGTAAAAGTGACCGCTAATCTGACCACTCGTGCCCTTCAAATCTGAACTAAAAGGATTAAAATAGCTGATTAGTAATGGTGAGGGCTACAATTTAAGAGTCTAGTTAATTAATATAACAAATCACTCAGTATAATGTTTCTGCATTCCTGAAGTGGAAGTTGATAATTTAAAAGGTCAAAAGTTTGGGGTAAATCTATAAAGATAGCTCAGCTACATTGGCCTGAATCCACTGCATTTGGAATATCCTTTTTTCCAGATGGAAGGGGAGGGTGATAGGCTTTTCTTCTCTGCACCTAGATCCTCCTGACATTATTCACTGTGTCAATTCAAACATTCTAAATTAAGTTTCTGGCTGTTATGGGTGTGAATGAATACACAACCGTCTATGCATTCTGGTTAGTGGTTTAGCATCCATGCACATTAAGGAATTACCGTGGCATTACTTCTACATGGTAGGTGGTTTGCCTTTTGACAAAGTCAAGTTGCAAAACTCAGTTACTGATTAAATTATGGATCAAGCAGCTATGGAAAGAAGCATGTGTTTGAGGTTGTCAGTTTCTGTATCTTTGTTTAGATTGATTTGAAGACACGCTTCCTTAACCTCGCTAAAGAAAAGAGAATTTTAAAAAGGTGTTAATCTTCATCGGACAAGCTGCAAATGCATTAGCCAAACTATTTTCATTACACACCTATCTTCCATTTCTGACCTTGGTCACATAATCAAGAATGAAAATCATTATCTATTTCATTCATATCTGTTAAATGTATGAAGCCTACCTTAAATCTGATTATAGCTTCTCATCTAATTCAAACCAATTCTGAACTCAGGGCTAGAATTTATTAGGCTAGCTCAGTAATTCAGATCATATTGTTATTTTGCCTTCCTAACTGAATTTGTACATTGATATGTTTCTGTACTATTGGCAAGTTATTAAGTGTTTCTATAATACCAACAATATACCATGTGCTTTGAATATACTTGATTTCCAAGTAAATATAACCCATTTCTGTTATCTAGCCCAAGCAGTTTGCCTTGGATATATTGTATACTTTATTTGGGATTCAACTGTAACAAGGCCCTTTCTTTATAAATGGCCAGAGAAGAATGTCATTATTTTGGGATATAACAGTTGAAGGTTAATACTATCCAGTGTGTCGTGTGAAAGGTAGTTTCTCAGATTGTAGATGGCACTTAGTCCAGGAAAGACAGTCTCTCTGTAGGGAGGGACAGGGGGTTAATCTACATTACTTCTAGGCTAAGCATGAGTACAAAAGGAGTCATTCAGCTTGCTTTCACTTTCATTCAGGATGAATAGGAGAGTCTGCATTCTATACTCTCAAATATTGTAGCAGCTGGTTGGGCACCCAAAATCAGTTTGTATGTGTGTCTCACTAAATTGTATTAAAAAGATGCCTTTCAGCTGCTAAGCAGCACTACATTTACCATTTTAAGACCTACCATTCTGGAGGGGTTAAAGAGACACCTGTCTCATAAGAGCTGACAGCATTAATAGGCAATTGAAAGTCCTTGTTGCAACCTATAGTTAGTTACTAGTCGGACTAATCTGAGACGCAGGCTTTTGCCATCTCCAGGCCTCTAATTTTCTTGTCTTTTAACCGCTGCTCTTCAAGAGCTGTTATGCTGAACTGTACCAAGGAGTGTTCTGGTAAAGAGATTTTAAATTAATGACTGTCTTCCTTTTGCAATCACTTCAAGTCTTGGGCCTCATTATGTAGTAGTATGGAGGGCATGTCCTGACCTTTCAAGTATAAAAGGACCATTGATGTCAATCTGTTCAAATCTACAGACCTCTGCATACAAATTCTGATTTCTATGCAGCTCTTTGCAAACTCTTCCTTCCTCCATCTGAACAAGAGACAAAAAAGTCTCAACAATTAGTATTAATAATTATCATTATTAATAATACTTCTCTGGTCCCTTCCATCTGAGGATCTCATAGAGCTTTACAAACATTATTGAATGAAGCCTTGTATCAGCCCTGTGTGGTAAATAAGGTTTATAAAACAGGAAACTAAGGGATAGAGAAGCTAAAGGTAAACTTTTTTAAAGTATCTGAGTGACTTTGGAGCCTAAGTGCTTAAGTCTCTTTTGAAAATGGGATTTAAGCTCCTGAGACAATTGGGACCCTCCGGAAAGTCAACAACCTGGCTGAGAAAAGAACCCAGCTCTATTGACTCCCACGCTCCAGCCATACCCATTCACCATATTCCCTGCATTTTTAAACAATTCTTTCTTCAACTTCCTCCTGTGCTGGAATAAGCTTAAAACATTCATTCTGCCCGGAGTAGTCTTTCTCTCTCTTTTTTTTTTTAAATCTGCATCATTTGTTTTCCAAAATGAAAACAAATTACTTCAGAGCTAACTGATGAGTCACGTATCTACTTGTTAGCATTTTTTCCAAACATAAGCTTTCTCTTCATCTCCCTCTCCCTAATGCTAGATTAACTCCTTCATCCATTTACAATGCTTCCTTAGCAGTCCTGGGCCTGATCTTGCAGCACGTGCATACCCATAACTCCCATGGAGGGCAATAGGCTTGGTACTCCACAGTCCTACACTTTGTGCAGTCATTGCTGACAATGTATGGATGCAAAGTGAATGTATCATGGTACTAAACTAGAATGGTAATATTTCACACTGTACCCACTTGGTGTAGGGTGGTGGACAATCAGGCCAAGACTGTGTTTTAAGTGTGCAGTGACTGAATTTATAGGCCCATTAACCATTTTTTTTAAAGGGGTAAAAACCATGTCTGAAAGGAGGTGCAATCTAGTGGTTTGCAGTCAGGAATAGCAGCTCTGGTATTACACCATTCCCTAGTGCAGAAGAATTGCCAAGTGGTGTCAAGCTGGGGGAGGTATATTGAGTGATCTTGATCCCCAGTGATGCTGGAACACCCCCTTGAAGGCATTACAAGTCTGTTCTAGATAACACCAGGTGTCAAGTTGGATCCAATCAGCTGTATAACGTTGGTAAATATCTTTGCCCTCTCTTCCTTCCCCCAAACTGTGCCATTCACAGTGTGGCTGCAGCTGAAAACTCAGCACTCTGTACCTCAGTTTCCCCACTTATAAAATGGGGAAAATATTACTCGCCTACTTCAAGGTGCTGTTAAGAGGATTAAGCGTCTGATTCTGCTCCCACTGAAGTAATTGGGTGTTTCCCATTGCTAAAGGAAGCTAATATTTGTATAGTGCACTGAATATGGAAAGTGCTCCATAAATGCTAAGTATTAATTTTCCAGAAACAACTTGATAGTTATTCTGTATTTGCTGGACAGAGCAGAGCAAATTGCCTAGAGACCAATCACTTAAAGATATCCTTAATTCTGTCCGTTTTTCATGGGTTTTTTTCTCTTTTGCATGCCACAAATTTGTCAATTCAAAATTGGTCTGGAGCAGAAATAAGGCAGTCAGTATTTTCCTTTGCTTCTCCAGCTAAATCAAATGCTTTGATATCCCCATCTGAAGTAAAGGACACAATAATATGTAGCACAGTGGTTTTTGTTACTTTGGTTAGTGTTCACAGCCCAGAGATCTTTATGCAGGAAATGTTTACAATAATTCACTGCAAATAACTCTAGACCTTTCTGCTGTTACTGTAGCCTCATAAATCATTTCCCTTGCAGCGCTATTCCCTTACATAACCTTTCACATTGTGACAGAATGGGTGCAACCTTCTGTTGCATGAAAATTAACCAATATGTTTCGCATAATGCATGGAAAAACAATGGAGCAATATTTTCTTTAATAGCAATCTTTTTGGAAAAGTTTAACACTGACATCAAGAGCCAACTCCTGCAAACCCTTCCTTAGTAGAATAATGCAATGGACTTCAATTGGACCGTTAGCCTAACTAAGGAGTAGCAAGTCCTGCTACTTCAGTCTGTAGTCAGATAAAATTCCCATTGGTGTCAATGAATAAGGAGTTCAGAATCGATGGTATCTGCATTTGGGGACAGATATATTCTGCTGATGTGAACCCACATGGCTATGTTGACTTCAGTGGTGCAGCACAGATTTATGCCACCTATCTGGTCCTGCATATTTTGCAGTAATGTATTTATTTAGATAAGTGTATACTCTCACACACACAAAAGCATTTATCCATATGCTCTTGGCAATTTGGCATCCTTGATATAACTTAAAAGTATCAGAAAAATAAATGCCCAAACATAACTGAAATGCAACAGTTTAATTGAATATAATCTGCTACCTGCAAGCCAGGGGACTCAAACGCTTGAATTACACCCCCAGACTCCTTTTCAAATGCCTAGGGGAAAATACAAGCTTTGCAGGATTCCATGAAAGTCCCTGAATTCAGTCTGTTTCAAACCAAGGTGGGGGGGGGGGAGTGAATTGCAAAGCTATGGGTCCCTCACAGTAACCTCTTCTGCTACCAACCTTTTCTCATAGGAGGCAGCACAAGTGCCTTTGCTCCTATCATGTGATGATACAATATGGAAAGAGAATGGGTACTGTAAACTGGTGGTGTTATCCAGGAGAAAGAAGACTGCAGTAATCAGCAAGGATGCTTCAGAAGAAGCAAATCTTTATAATTCTACTTTAAAACAAATTACAACAAGCAAAAATAAACAGCCAGACCTCCAAATCAGGGTGTGAAGTTCATCCTGTATGCATGCCCTGAGCACCTATCAGTATCAGTATGTGGGGAGAGAAAGGGAAGGAAAGCTGGTGTTAATACCTTCCTTACTGAGGACATGGCACTAGTCTTCTAGTACAGTATTTTTTAATGCTGCTGTTGGCTTCTATTGCAGTACTTCTCTTACAAAGTATGCAATAAGCAGCTCTTTCCATACAATAAAATATTAATGGATATTCCCCTGCCCCCCAAGTTGTGCTTGCTTTGTTTGCTGACATTTGACACAAATTGAAGATTGTATTAGGTGGTATGATCCCTTGTAATTATGTAAATGATTTCCTTGGGATGGATGCTCAAGGATGTGGTGATGTGTGCACAAGTGTTTTGATAGAAGGAAGTTACTTTGATATTTCACTTTGATTCTACTGAGGGATTCTTCCTGTCTTTCCCACAATTCCCCTCCCGCACTTCTCCCCAACTAGAGATATCTTTGCTAGGCAGTAGCTGATTTTTTTTTAACACTGTTTTCCTGGTGGAAGTATTAGCAAAGGAAAATAAGAGATATGGAGACCTTGAATTCATAGATTTCCTTCTTTGTTGTCTGGCATGCAGCCACAATTTGAAGTCTGCTATTTCATTTTTCCCCTCTCGGTCACCAACATTTGTATAGTAACGGCTTTTCCTCTTGTCACTAGTTTGTAAGACTTTGTTGTTGCTGAAAATAGATGAGTTCAAGGGCTGACAATTAAATTGTCTGCCTTTTTTTAATTGGTGCTTCAAAATCTTACTCAGAACCAAAAAATATTTGATTTGACTGGAGAAAAAATGTCTTTTACCTGTGTGTCATGATATGACTGTGATGCAAAGCTCACAGACATGAGTAGGGGTGAAAACTGTATATGTCATATTTTAAGTATGATGCTTTCATTCTCTGTTTATATTTTTTCCTATTTTGTTTTATGCTGTGCTATTAAAATGTATGTTTCTTTTTAAGTTATCTCACAGCTGACATTTTTTAAATTGGGTCGGGGAGAGAACCCTCTGTGATGCTCTGTACTCAGGAGAACACCCAGCACCTCCGTGTTCATCCTTGTAAAATGATCCACACTGCACTGAGCATTGTTGTTACATGAAATTATAACCTATAACATTATTCTATACAGTAATGAGACTGAAAATGTATCCTCATGGCTTAAAATAAGCCCAGGCAAAAACTCTCCAAGAGCAGAGAGGCTGTTCATACCTCATCAGAGCAGATATGGGACAAACCCATCCCAGCCTCAGGGGAACAAAGGACACTGGCCTAAGCAGCAGTAAAAGGATTTGTTGGACTCTCAAGTGAGTCACACACACCCTTCCTTTGGCCAGTTTGGGACTGCAATGAGGTAATGCTCACCTGACTCTGAAGGGGGGGGGGCAAACCCAAGAGGGAAGATAGAACATGATAAAAGGGAGAGACATTTGCCATGCTCTCTCTCTCACTCTTCCACCTACATCTACAGAAACCACACGAAGCAACTGAAGGAAGCGCTGATCAAAGGGGAGAGCCTGGCAGAAGGGCAGGCAGCCAGCCTGTGGTGAGACGCATCTAAGTTTGTAAGGGCATTGAAAGTGCTTAAGATCAGCTTAGAATGCATTTTGTTTTAATTTCATTGGCCAAATCTGACTTCTAGTGCTTTGACTTAGATTTTAAGTGATTATATCTTTATAGTTAATAAATCTGTTTGTTCTACCTGAAGCAGTTTTTTTGTTGTTGGTTGTTTGGGAGCATGTCAGAGGCTCCCCTTGGGATAACAAGCCTGGTACATATCAATTTCTTTGTTAAATTGACGAACTCATACAAGCTTGCAGCATCCAGCAGGCATAACTGGATACTGCAAGACAGATGTTCCTAGGGTTGTGTCTGGGACCAGAGATACTGGCTAGCGTCATTCAATTGCACAGTCCAAGGAGCAGCTTACATGCCAGAGGCTCTGCATGAACAGCCCAGGAATGGGGGTTCTCACAGCAGAGCTAGGTAAGGCTGGTTCCCAGAGTCAAGGATTGGAGTGACCTAGCAGATGAGGAAGGCAAGTATTCTCCCCATTGTATAGATGGGAATTGGAGGCAAAGAGGCTACTATCTTGAACACAGATCTCCCAAGTCTCAGCCTAATGTCTTACAAGTATCTCTCAGAAGTAGAACATAAGAATGGCCAGGCTGGGTCAGACCAAAGGTCCATCCACCCCAGTATCTTGCCTGCCAATAGTGGCCAATGCCAGGTGCCTCAGAGGGAGTGGACCTAACAGGTAATGATCAAGTGATCTTAACCTCCATGAATTTATCTAGTTCTCTTTTAAACTCTGATATACTCCTAGCCTTCACAACCTTCTCAGGCAAGGAGTTCCACAGGTTGAGTGTCCGCTGTGTGAAAAAGAACGTCATTTTATTTGTTTTAAACCTGCTGCCCATTAATTTCATTTGGTGGCCCCTAGTTCTTATATTATGGGAACAAGTAAATAACTTTTCCTTATTCACTTTCTCCACACCACTCATGATTTTATATACCTCTATAATATCCCCCCTTAGTCTCCCCTTTTTCAAGCTGAAAAGTCCTAGCCTCTTTAATCTCTCCTCATGTGGGACCCATTCCAAACCCCTAATCATTTTAGTTGCCCTTCTCTGAACCTTTTCTAATGCCATTATATCTTTTTTGAGATGAGGATACCACATCTGTACACAGTATTCAAGATATGGGCGTACCATGGATTTATATAAGGGCAATAAGATATTCTCCATCTTATTCTCTATCCCTTTTTTAATGATTCCTAACATCCTGTTTGCTTTTTTGGCCGCCACTGCACGCTGCATGGACGTCTTCAGAGAACTATCCACAATGACTCAAGATCTTTCCTGATTAGTTGTAGCTAAATTAGCCCCCATCATATTGTACATATAGTTGGGGTTATTTTTTCCAGTGTACAATACTGCACATTTATCCACATTAAATTTCATTTGGCATTTTGTTTCCCAATCATTTAGTTTTGTGAGACCTTTTTGAAGCTCTTCACAGTCAGCTTTGGTCTTAACTATCTTCAGCAGTTTAGTATCGTCTGCAAACTTTGCCACCTCACTTTTTACCCCTTTCTCCAGATCATTTATGAATAAGTTGAATACGATTGGTCCTAGGACTTCCCCTTGGGGAACACCACTAGTTACCTCTCTCCAATCTGAAAATCTACCATTTATTCCTACCCTCTGTTCCCTGTCTTTTAACTAGTTCTCAGTCCATGAAAGGACCTTCCCTTTTATCCCATGACAGCTTAATTTACGTAAGAGCCTTTGGTGAGGGACCTTATCAAAGGCTTTCTGGAAATGTAGTACACCATGTCCCCTGGATCCCCCTTGTCCACATGTTTATTTGACCCCTTCAAAGAACTCTAATAGATTAGTGTAATGAAGCGGGACTGTTCTTAATGTTTCCTCTGAATACTGTGTGAGTGCCTCAGTTTCTGACCAACACTGTCTCCTGGCAACTAATGGCCTGGGCCCTTCCGCCCTGCAAAGGGATGCTAAAGGTGTGGGAGAACAAAGAGGTCAGGTGACCTCCTGGCCCAGGAAAGGAACTCAGCAGAGATAGAGGGGCTGGAGGGGTTTTCAGTCGGAAGCTGGCTGGGGACAGGAAGTGAGGGCAGATGGGGTTGTCTGGCTCGCTGGGCCCCAGAATGGACCTGGGTGAGGGATCCCATTCTCTGTACCTACAAGCTCTGTTTTAGACCTGGTTCCTGTCATCGAATAAACCTCTGTTTTACTGGCTGGCTAAGAGTCATGTCTGACTGCGAAGTGGGGGTGCGTGCAGGACATGCTTGTTTCCCCAGGACCCCGCCTGGGCGGACTCGCTGTGGGAAGCACACGGAGGGAAATATGCTGAATGCTCCAAGGTCAGACCCAGGAAGGTGAAGCCATGTGAGCTTCTTGCCCTCAATACAGTCTGCTCCAAGGGAGAGGAGGCTCCCTAAAGTCCTGACTGGCTTTGTGGGGAGCAGTTCCAAAGCATCGCCTGGGGACTCTGTGACAAATTAGTAAGATATGATTTCCCTTTACATAAACCATGTTGCCTTTTGCCCAACAATTTGTTCTATGTGTCTGACGATTTTTTTCTTTACAATTGTTTCAACTAATTTGCCCAGAACTGACGTTAGACTTACCGGTCTGTAATTGCCAGGGATCACTTCTAGAGCCCTTTTTAAATATTCACGTTACATTAGCTATCATCCAGTCGTCAGGTACAGAAGCTGATTTAAAGGACAGGTTACAAACCATAGTTAATAGTTCCGCAATTTCACATTTGAGTTCTTTCAGAACTCTTGGTGAATACCATCTGGTCCCGGTGACTTGTTACTGTTAAGTTTATCAATTAATTCCAAAAACTCCTGTAACGACACTTGAATCTGTGACAATTCCTCAGATTTGTCACCTACAAAGGATGGCTCAGGTTTGGGAATCTCCCTAACATTCTCAGCCATGAAGACTGAAGCAAAGAATTCAGTTAGTTTCTCCACAATGACATTATTATCTTTAAGTGCTCCTTTTTTTTTTATTTCAGTCATTCAGGGGCCCCACTGGCTGTTTAGCAGGCTTCCTGCTTCTGATGTAGTTAAACATTTTGTTGTTACCTTTTGAGTAATAGTAGGTGTACAATCCACCCACAATGGGGTTTCACAATGTTTGGAGTTTTATTTCTGCCCCCATCTGTCATCATTGTCCCTTTGTAATATGGATGCAGGTTGCTATGTGGTGTAAAGGTCTGTGCAATATCTTGCCCTTCTTTGAGATCTAAGGCCCTGATTCAGGATGGTGCCTAATTGAAGCAACTGAGTATTCCACAGAAGTCATGACACTAAAGCACTTAATGTTGGGCATATGCTTATGTGCCTTGCTGAATCAAGGCCTAAGTCAGGACAGAATTTGACCTTCATTCTCTGGTTTGCCTCTCTTATCCTTGTAAAACATATTCCAGTCTGTGCATATTTATTTGGACAGGGATACATAAGTATCATGTCATGTTAGAGAACAGAACAAAACAGGTATGTGCCTCCTGCATACAGTGTTTTCCCCTGAGTAGTTCACACTTGTGTAGGGAGCTGTAGGATTTGCCCCATAATGACCATATTTTACATACATCATTTATACCAGTGAATAACCCTGTCAGTTTGAATAGTTCCACTCCCTCTTCCCAGCCCCACTGCACAAAAAAGGGGGCAGAGGGGCAAGCGAGAAAATTAATTAGTTCTCTTTGGAAAATGACATGCTAAGTTTCAGAGTTTAAAATGAAGTTATTTTTGAGTTTCCTGATCCTCGCAAAATATTAAATGCAAACCTTGTCTTCTTCCCCACCCCAAAAAAACACTCTGATTCACTGAGACCATGAATATAAATTTTCAGCTTGAAATAAATGTTTTCTGATAAATTTATGACTGCTTGAAAATAGCAGTTTTGCTGAGGAAACCCTTTCTCAACCTCCACGCCTAGCACAATAGGGTCCTGGTCCATGACTGGAGCTCCTAGGCCCTATGGCAACAACAATACTAAAGGTTAGATGTATCTCATAGAGAGCAAGCTCACTAGTCTGTTTTTAGCCCTGATTTAGGTCAATTTTAGGTCAAGATATGAGTCTTATGAGGGAAGCGGTAGATGCCCTTAAAAGCCAGACTTTCCTAGCATTGTCCAGCACTTCTTCAGATTTAGCAGAAGCATATATAAAGCAGCATGAGTGCTTGATGGTGTAAGTTCAGAAGTAGGTTGAGTCTACCTGGTCCCTTGCCAGAGTAGGCGGGGCATTTTCAGGCAGTGCCAGAGATGTGGATTAATGTGCCTCTGTGCTGTGTATGCTGCCAGCACTTGTTGGAAGCAGTTTGATTTTTATAAAAAATGTCAAGCTGAATGGCTGTGGCACAGAGATCCATGGATGATCTTTGTGCCTCTTAATAGATGTTTGGCCACTCTCATTGCACAAAAGACTCTAATTGATTTTGCTTTAGTCTTTCAAAGCAAGCTTTACCATAATTCTGTAGGATGAGACGTTTACAAATTGTATCAGCTTGAGCATCTGAGATGGAAACTGGAATGTCTGACTCTGAGTTTAAGGACTGAGGGATACTTTATTCCTGCATTCAGTTTTTAAAAAGCATTCCAATTACACATGTGATTATAGCAAGCTATTGGAACAAGCTGTTGGAACAAGAGAGAGTCAATTTAAAAAAATAGAGAACTCTGATCCGGTCCTGCTGTAAATAATTTACCTACCAAGAGCCTGATACTGCAAGACACTGACTGCCCTCAACTCCTATTCAAGTCAATGGGAGTTCAGTAGCAATGTGGGGTGCCACAAGAAGGCAGAAGGTAATATCCTGCAAAATGCTGACAACCCTGAATTCAGTGAGAGATCTGGAGGGTCCTAACAGATGCAGAATAGGAATAATATAGTCCTTTGAGTCTGTACATGGAAAGATGCTGATGACTGTGACATTTTTTTTAAAACAGTGATTTAGAAACAGGTTCTGACACTGGTGTCATTATTATTTATTTGTTGTTGGTATTACCTAGGTCAGCGGTCGGCAACCTTTCAGAAGCGCTGTGCCGAGTCTTCATTTATTCACTCTAATTTAAGGTTTCACGTTCCAGTAATACATTTTAACGTTTTTAGAAGGTCTCTTTCTATGTCTATAATATATAACTAAACTATTGTTGTATGTAAAGTAAATAAGGTTTTAAAAATGTTTAAGAACTTCATTTAAAAATAAATTAAAATATAGAGCCCCCTGGACCAGTGGCCAGGACCTGGGCAATGTGAGTGCCACTGAAAACCAGCTCACGTGCCGCCTTCGGTACCCGTGCCATAGGTTGCCTACCCGTGACCTAGGTAATACCAGGAGCCCCAGTCATGGACCAAGACCCCGTTATGCTAGTCGCAGTGCAAGCATAGAACAAAAAGATGGTCCCTGCCCCAAAGAACTTAGCAGTGTCTCATTATCTAGGTCATCTTTGAATACAACCTAATTATTTTGCTTTTATTTCTCCTCCTGCTTACTTCCCATCTAAAGTTAAATCTTTCTATCATAATCATTTCTCTACCAACGAACTGTGATATTGGCCTCTGACATCAGATGACAATAAACAAAAGCAACAGATGTAACCTTAAAAATCAAGGACCCTGTCAAGCCCTGACTTTTAAGCAGAGCTCCCCACTAAAATCACCAACATCACCTGTTTTAAAACTGATGGTCCATCAAAGCTGTATTCTCATAAATGTCCAAATAATAAAACACCGTGAAGGAGTAACACAGAAAACAGGATATAAAAGGAAGGCCTTCTATAAACAGGATTTCCACACCCCCACAAGCTTTATATAAAGATCCAGTAGATAAGGGATTTTTTATATTAAACTCATTTTATACTGTGCTTTCTTGTTTATAGGAAAACTTGTTTTAAGTTTCAGCTCCCATCTGTTTGCTGTTTACTTCACTCTTTTTGTAGAATAGAATTGTACTGTTTGGGTCTGAGTGTTTAAAAAAGATAAGTTCTCTTTGTATTAAGGGCCTGATCCAGAATGCATATTCGTTAATAGAAGTCTTTCCACTGACGGTTGTGTAACCCACACACCTCGTGGGTGTGGTGCTATGTCCCCTCTAGTGGCACGGAGACCACCTAGAGATTGAGTCTGCTACAGCATTAACTAAGGGCCATGTGGCTTTTTGCTCATGGAGTAGAGTCTCATGCATTTTGCTCCAAAGATCGCAGATTCAGTCCCACCCACCGATGACCAAGGTCTGTCGGTGTTACAGTGGATCATGACCTAAATCAGTACTGGTTTATTGAGGTATGTTTTAAAATTTGGATCTTTTTTTTAAATATTCAAAGACATTACATAGCTCTTTCCTATTTTGAGTAGAGAAAGATGTTTTTAAAAGTTATCTGACATTTCAGAAAATACAAAATGATCACAATTTTTTCTTTCACTTGCTTTTTCTTCTCCTACATATTACTTTTGAACCTGAATTTTAAAATTGCATGGTGTTGGTTTCTGAATTCCTTTTCATTAGCAAATTACTCACTTGGAATTCTACTTTAATGTGGCAGGTTCCAAATTTATTAAACTTTTCCTGAAATTACTAACTCAGAAAGATAGGACTGACTTTAAAATAAAACAAGTAAACATCTATTGTGTTCTGTATTCCTGAAATTTATCATTCACATGAGGATTACACTACAATATATAAATGTGTGTTAATTAACAAAGAGAAGGTTAAGGGGTGACTTGGTTAGTCTATAAATATCTACACGAGGAACAAATATTTAATAATGGGCTCTTCAGTCTAGCAGACAAAGGTATAGGCTGGAAGGTGAAGCTAGACAAATTCAGACTATAAATAAGGCATAAATTTTTTGACAGTGAGTGTAATTAACTATTGGAACAATTTACTATGGGTTGTAGTAGATTCCCCATCATTGACCATTTTAAAATCAAGATTGGATGTTTTTCTAAAAGATCTGCCCTAGGAATTATTTTGGAAGTTCTCTGGCTTGTGTTATACAGGAAGTCAGACTACATGATCATAATGATTCCTTAGAATCTATGAATTTGAATGTCCATTGTATTAACATCATATCTGTTTTTGAATTCTACTTTATTGTTCCTGTTACAACACTGTTCTTACTGAAGTATTCCAGACTCTTCCACAGAAGCATATAAAAATATTCAAATGCTATTTTTGTTCTGTGCTGTACAACTTCTAACATATGGCTATATATGTATATTTTTATGCAGATGTTCCTAGCCTCTGATCAGGGCCGGCTCCAGGGTTTTTGCCACCCCAAGCAGCAAAAAGAAGGTGTGGGGGGGAAAAAGCCATGGCAGTGTGATTGCACCACCGCACTCTTCGGCGGCAGGTCCTTCGCTCTGAGAGGGAGTGAGGGACCCGCCACTGAAGAGCCGGACGTGCCACCCCTCACCGTTGGCCGCCCCAAGCACCTGATTGCTGGGCTGGTGCCTGGAGCCGGCCCTGCCTCTGATCATTGGCCTCTCTCTCAGCACTCACCTCAATATCATCATATTCAGTGCTGGAAGAGAACATGCCGGGGGTATGAAAGCCTCGGTGCATAGCCAATTCATTCCTTGCCCTGCCAAATACAGTGGAGGGGGGGTTCTGCAGCACAAAAGATCCTTGTATGGCCTCTTTGCCAATGGCTGAGTTTCATCTCTCTTGCACTGTATTCTGTCCAACACTTTCCCCACATTATGCCCTACCAATTTTATATTAGACATTGAATCACAGGAAAAATTAGTTGTGAAACATAAAGGTGGTTTTTCTTGTGCAGGCATCCTGTAATTAGCTAAAGTTTTCTTCTCTTCACAGCAAGATATTGATGCACAAAACAGAAAAGTTTCCTCTTTGCTGCATGTTGTTACCAGATGTTTCCACAAAACTTAAAAACAAAGTTATTTGTGTGCACTGGTGTATGTGACTTCATCCCTAATGACTTCTTCAAAATGCTGCTGATGCTGCTCCTCCTCAATTAAACCAGTTAAGTTTCCTCCAATTTCTTTATAAAGCATTTCTATTGTCTTATTTGTCACAGCCTTTCAACCATTTGTTATTGTACTATATCCAACTCTTCAGAAAGCCTCTTCAGTAGAACTTAAACCTTTTCAGGATAATCTCCCACACAGCTGATGTCTTGTATTTTTTTACAAAAGAAGTGCAAACAAACAAACACCTCAATGTTTTGACAATGCAAATCCTAGTGACTGCTAGATTCAGCACTCAACATTGTTCTTGTTGCTCCAGTAAACACTATGGGACAAATTCTTGCTGGTGTCACTAGGCACAGCTGCCTTGGAGTCAATGGCTCTATCAAGTTACACCAGCCCTATGTTTTGGTTCATTAGCCAGGTATGAACTTGCATTTTGTTCACTGTACAGCTATGATGAATTTGGTGGACAGGCTCATCATATGCAGGCTCTTGGCATTACTTGCATTTTATATTTGATTATATGATGAGATTTTAAGTTTCATTGTGCACATTTTCCTGTCTCTGATGAGCAATTTCCTTTCCCTACACAGTTATCACACATATTCTTCACTCTTTTGTTCCTTTTCTTTTGTAAGTGTAGGCAGGAGGGATAGCTCAGTGGTGTGCACATTAGCCTGCTAAATCCAGGGTTGTGAGTTCAATCCTTGAGAGGGCTATTTGGAGATCTAGTTGGGGAGTGGGCCCTGTTTTGAGCACAGAGTTAAACTAGATAATCCCCTGAGGTTTCCAACCCTGATTATTCTATGATTCATATGTTTGGATAATCATGTCCCTTTCCTTAGTATAGATCCAGGTTGACCTGTTTTACCCCTATTTAGCTGGTTGAGTTCAATGCCAGACTTCCCACAAAAGCTTCAATTAATCTCCCGTTAAAGTCCATGGAAAGACTCCTAATTTCATTTGGAGCTGAGTGATCCTTAAGGATACCTAAGGCTCCAGCATGCTGGGGGGGCAGAGAGAGCAGACTACAGGGCTCTGTTGGAAATAGGCTCTAGGGAAGGTAAAGATTCTAGAGCAGAAGAGGAAATTTAATCCAGAGATGCAAGATGGAGCAAACCAACAGACATAAGAGGGAACATCTCGGGGGTGAGGGGGGCAATAGAGAAGCACCAAAGTGAGTGCAGGTGGGAGCAATGGATAAAACTAACTGAGGCAGAAGGATATCAGGACCAGTGGAAGGGAGTAAGGACAGGGGAAGACATGGAAGAAGTGAAAAGTAAAATGGATTTGTACTAGCCTGAAAAGGATGAAGGAGAGGACCAAGGGTTGCAACTCCTTCCTCAGACACTATGACAGACCCTCTACTTGGATACTATGGTCCCAATTTTACAGGGTCATATGCACCCTTATGCTGGCACAGAGCCCCACTGAAGTTACCCAGAAGACTGTGAATGAGCTTGCAGGATTGGAGATTCGTAAGGATACTTGTTACTGTGCTTGTGAAAACAGCGGCAGGGGAACATTCTTTTTCCATTCTCGCTCACCTGGAAAGCTACTGATGCATGACAATGACTGGCTGACGGACATGGATGTTTATTTGAGAATTGACCTAAGGCACTTACAAACTGACAGGAAATACAATTGACCTCTTTGTAACAGCTGTGACCTTGAAGATTATTGCTTGTGTAAAGCATTAATAATTGTGCAATTCACTGCCTTTCATGGAGAAGCAGCAAATTTGCATAACTCTCATTTTCATAATTTTTATTTTCACTTTGCTTTCAAGTACTACTTCTCTTGCAAAGCCATAGGTCTACTATTAGCAGTCCTTGGTACTCAAATGTAAATTTGTTTTGTTTTTAAGAAGCTGTTGGGTGGCCTGGAGAATTAGTGGAAAGCTACTTATATTACCTTCCCCATTCTGTTTGGAAGTATTATCAAGATGTTCTAAGCAAAAATAATAAAAATCAATCACATTTTTGAGATCTAGTACAATTAATAACCTGCTTCCAAGTTCAAGCTCTTCATTTTCTAAAATTCTAAATAGCACTCATATAATTCCTGATATCTGCAAATATTTAATTAGTAAGTTTTTTTTGTTTTATGCTGCTTCTGCTGTTGTTTTGACAAAATGACCACTGTGTGTATTCAATCACCATGTGTTCATTTCCTATTCCTTTTATGTTAGTATATAGTTCTTATTATTCAGCATCTGATTTTTTCATTCACATTACCTTTATTAATTACTGCAGAAGTCAGGAATGTCATCCGTGCCTTATCTGAGTGCTTTAACCGTTGTAACTTTAAATACTGTTAAATCAATCTCCTACCTAATATACTCTTAGGGTCTACTTTGTTCACATAGGACTAATCATCTGAAACTTGTCCCCCCACTTCTTCCTCCGATTAATTGCGAGCTGCCAATCCATTCTCTGATTTCATGAAGGTTTTGGAGAAGATAGTTGCTATCTTGTTTTATGAGCATCTCAGCAAATGATTTATATGAAAAACTTCAATCAGGGTTTTTCTGTCCTAATTCTAGCACTAAGAATGATTTACTTCTGTCTTCAGTGGCCTCCATTTCTGTGACTCATTTGTCAGTTTTACTCTTATAACTCCCTGTCAGCAGCCTGTAACTAAGGAATTTTCCTTCAGTATTTAAATTTATTTATATGGCAGCATTTTACTACTGTTGGTTTTCCATACTTCTAGTGTGGGTACTACATTTTTTCCCTACTTATCTACATTTGTTTCCATTCACATTATGCATTTTTAAATTTCAAAATTATGTGTATTATGATCTGTGATTGATCATAATACACATAGTTTTGAAGTTTAAAAATAGGGTTATCTGTAGAGCCCAGAAATGACAGATTTACAGGGTTTTTTTTGTTTTTTTGTTTTGTTCTTGGTGATCCACAAGAAAGTCCTTCGGTGCTTGCAGAAAGGCCTTTCTGATGTTCGTTCTAGAATATCGTAAATGCACACATCTTTTTCTCTGTAGATCACAACTATATCTTTAATGGTCAAATGACCATCTAGATTAAATACTATCTACATCCATACATTACATAATGAACTTTTGTTTAATTCCCTTATTAGGCTGTCAACATTATCAATCACTATCCTTGAAATATTGTTAGTTTTAGTGTCTCAAGAAATGAATAATCACTTATGGATTTTTTTTTATTGGTCTAATGTCTTGACAACTGCAAACCATTCGGATCTGTGGAATACTGTAGCAGCTCATGGAATAAGTTTGCATTCACCAGATATTAATATTTTTGGATATTTACCAGAAGTGGGCCCCAGATGGCATTACATCAGTTTTGAGAGGTTTCCAATTCTCTCACACAGAGCTATGGATTGACTTTTAATGACTCTAGGCCAAATTTTTCAGTGATGTCAGTGGAGTTTTCCTGGTATAACTGAGAACAGAATTTGATTCCATATGAGGACACTTCATGGGGAAGCCACATTGGACGTCTGTGATCTTGCTTCCGCTTTTTAGACCCTGTTTTATACTTTTTTTCCCCCCAAGCCATTTACAACCTCCTCAGATTAAAACCTCTAAGCTTCTAGAAAGAGCTTTTCCCTCTTATTCTGATTTAACTGCTTATCCATTTGTAGTTGCTGTTCTGTCTTTGGAAAAGTTTTAAGATGAACAAAAACATACTCCTTTGAGTTTAACCTTTTAAAATTGTTTTTATATGTCATTCTTTTATAAAATAACACAAGACATTTGTGTGAAGAGTGTTGTTGTATAGATTTGATATAGTGAGCACCCAGAGGACTTAGGATACATGTACACCATGAATTCCACCTGGGAACTTAAAGTCAAATAAGCAAATAACACCAGTATGCCTTCTGCTTAGGCTTGTAGTAAATAACCAAACTATGATCGCTTTTGTGTGGCCTACGTGAAATGAGTTAGTGGTCTTAGTACAGCTCCTAGAAGACTGGCATTCACATCAGGAAAAAAGTATCCCAGCTTAAATGCATTGGAACCCACATGGGCAATTTCAGCTGAACAGAAAGTCAAGGAGTGAACTGATGCACAGTTAGAACTGCATATTTGCTCTGGTTGTGACATCTATGCTAGATTCCCATCCCCCTCAAATTTCCCACTATAGCACGGGTCAGGTTTGATAGAGCAGTATTAGGAAGTGGTTCAGTGCAGGATTGGTCAGCATGCTATATACACTTCTAAACTGTAAGAATAACATTGTTACTAATCTGACCACAAGATACTTACATATATTTTCAGTTTGAGTGTAGATTAGAGGTGGTAGAGTGGTACAAAAAATAGAGTATTGTCTTTAGTAATTAGAATAACTTCTAGTTGGTTTACACTTCAGGAACTCAAGCCTTTCTGTGTTATCTGGAAGTCTGAAACTACTGTAGTCACCGTTTACATACACTGCACAGACATACTCTGAATGCTGTCACACCTCACTAGACAATAGGAAGTGTCTGAAATTGTGTTTAACAGAGTTTAAGGCCAGAGGGGATCATTTTGATCATCTAGTCTGGTTACCAGCATAATGCACTCCATAGATTGTCATCCTGTGATTCCTTCATCAATCTCTAACTTCTCATTGAGCTAGAGCATAGCTTTTAGAAAGACATCCAGTCTAATGTATTACAATTTTATACATTAGAGAAGACAAGGTTTAACCTAAGGTTGACCATGACCACCCAATCTACACTAGTGTGTTAAAGTGCAAGTCAAAATGTATTAGCTAACACATTTTTCTAGCTTAGACATGGTCTAAGAAACTTCTGTACAGCGCTTTGAAGGAGAACAAAGGGACAAATCATGCATTGTTTTGCTCAATCACATTGGATCACTTACGGTAGCAGGACAAGAAGCCATGTGAGCAAGATGTGGAAGGATGATAGCTTTATACTTCCACTACTCTGGAAGGCTTCCTGTGCATGAAGCTGTGGGCTCTGCACTAGCTCAGTCTCAGTAGCACTTGTAGCTAGCAGAACCATGAGTCGGTAATAATTTTTTCCTAGCTCCATTATACACTGGAAACAGACGTAGAGATATCCAAGAGGAGATGCAATGAATTTTTCATCTACTTTATTGTATACAAATCTGTTAAAAATGAGCTTATTTAAAAATCTGAATGAATGCATGTGCACTGCAGTGACACTAGGACAATGAGCAATATGAACTTAATATTTCACCTAAAACAAATGTGAATTTCTGCTACTGATTTGCAACTTTCTAGCAAATTGCGAGCTTTATGAACAGTGACTTGATAACACATACTCTGATGTTTAAAAGGTAATAAGCAAGGCACTGCACCACCTTGCAAGGTAATGCCTTGATTTGCTGATCATATTATATTACAGGAAATTACAATCAGATCTACCTAAATGTCCTCTTCATGTTAAAATGAGAGATATTCTTTGCTCACTGTCCTACAGTGTTGTATAATGTTGCTGAGTGATGCTCCTATATATTCTGTAAGCAAGTTAAAGTTTGTTTCTTCTGGATAAACAGTGAAATATTAGTATACAGTATTATTAATTTCAGAATGAATGTCCTACACACTACAATGCAAAACCAGCTGAAAGAGCATTTTAGTGTGATGTTTTTAAACATATGTCCTTTGCTGGACAGCTTAGGAAGGTGGAAAGAAGCAGGAACTGAGGCACAAATTGTCCTCAAGAGAAGGAGTGGAGCCCTGTGCTATACTGTCCCAGTTCCCTCGAGCTAGCAGATGCCCATTTACATCTAGGGTGACCAGACGTCCCGATTTTATCGGGACTGTCCCGATATTTGCTTGTTTGTCCCGCGTCCCGACCGATGTTCGGTCGGGACACTGGACAAACAAGCAATTTTGCCCTCCGCTCCGGTGCATAGACGGAGCCCGGAGGGGCTTTCACCCCCCACTTCCCCCGACCATCCCCCTTCTTCCCCCATTGGACCCCTCCCCAAATCCCTGCCCTGGACCCGCCCCAACCCTGCCCCTCACTGCCCCATTGGATCCCTCCCCAACTCCCCGCCCTGGCCCCGCCTCTTCCCCAAGCACGCGGCATTCCTCCTCCCTCCCAGGTTTGCACACGGGCCATGGCCGGGGCTGGGAGCGCAGCGCAGAGGCTGTTCCAGCCCTGCAGCCTGCAGGGCAGCGCGGAGCAGGCAGGGGGCAGAGACACGTGTGGGGCACACACGCTCCTGCCAGGAGGGGCCGGGCCCGGCTGCCTGGTTCGCCCCCTGCCCGGGGGGGGGGGGGCTGTCCCCAAGTTCCCTGCAGCCGGAGCGGGGCTGCCCGGGGCGAGTGTCCCAGGCGGGGCAGAGTGGAGCAGCCTCTGCTGTGGGGCTGGTGCAATGAAGCCCGGGAGCGGCTGGGCCGGGAGCTGCAAGAGGGGTCCGGAGCGTGGCTCGGCTGCACAGCTCGGGGCCCAGGAGCGAGGGGATGGGGGAGCTGGGAGTGTATTGGGGGTCAGAGCCGAGAGTTGGGTGGAGACGGGGCTGTGCCACTGGTGGCGGGGGGCGCTCTGGCTTTTTTTTTTTTTGCTCCGCCCCCCCCGCGTCCCGATATTTCATGTTTGTCATCTGGTCACCCTAATTTACATCTACTCTGTACATTTGGACTCTGGTTTTTCAGAGATGGATGTGTGTGTAGGACAAGGCAGTACAATGCATATAGCAGGGTATCAACACATCAGTAAATTGAAGTAGGCCTTCTATGTGAAGACCTAGATAATTAACGGCAATCATTCCTGATTTCCCCCCAAGAATTCTAGTGCTTCGCATAGCCTCTTCTATGATTTATCTGTCTAGGTTTTCATATAGCCCATCATAATATCTGAGTGCCTGGTCACCTATAAGCACCTGGTAACACATTCCTCCTAACGTTCCTTCAATACTCATGGATATTGTAACTTTGTTCTTCCATTCCCACCATTTTTTTGCTGACAGGAAGCATGGGGCATGTGTTTTATTTTAGGTTACAAATCCATTGCATCATTCCCCAAAAGTGTAAAGGCTTGCACTGCAGTGACATTTCACATTTGGCAGTCCAAAATGGTTTTTAGGATAAAGATAATTATACAGAAATGTCTATAGGTTTTAAAGTGCCTTTGTCCAATAACTGTGATGTGAATTAATGTGAAATTTACTCATTCTATGCATTTACATGGCATATTTAGATATGTATTAATATCCTCATTGAAAATATAACATTTCAAAAACATTTGAGATAAAAATTGTCTGTTTTTTAAGAGTTCAAGGCATTTTGCTGCTTGTCAATTTTTAGCGAAGAAACCCTCCACCCCCAAATATGCCCCCTCAACATCTAAAAGCATAGAGGAGACACAAATTTCTTTGCTTTCTGGCCACATATGTTAAACAACTTTAATTCAAAATATTACTACAACTAGGGCTTACAATGCCTGACACACCTTGCTTGTGAACAGTACAATTCAAATCCAAGCATCATTTCAGCATTTTCCTCCAGTTTTTTCCCTGCTAAAAGAAAAGTCATTAATCACCCATGCTCACAGACTTAACCATCACTTTTCTAGAGAAATCAGAATAGATTCAGATGGCTTTCTGACTTACAATACTCACACAAATATTCCTGTATCTCTCAGTTATCCCCTGTAGAGGCATGAGACCAGAATGCTTTATTTGAAGGTCAGCTTCCGAAATCAAGAGTAAATGACCAAGTCTCTCATTTTCTACTAACAATGAAAATAGGAATTTTTAAAATCTAAAAATGATGTCATGAACCACATGGGCCTGCAGATCTTAATTTTTTTAATAGAATCCGTTTCAACATGCTATAATATTCCTTTTTATTTAACATCAGCAAGCTTAGGAAGAGACACTAACAATATAGTAGAGAATTACAGGTGCCCAGGTACCATGGTGCTTAGATAGAAAGAGAGAATTATGGCAAAGATTTTCAAGATGACTACTGATTTTTTGTGCCTAACATAAAACAATTTAAAGAAGCCCTATTTTTCAGAAGGTGCATAGCACTTATTAATCACTTTTGAAGACTATGGCCAATTGTCTCTGTTAGTTTGATTGTCATCTTCATAGCTGGACACCTGCTGCTTTTTCACATTCACAAATGTATCAGTCAGCTCCAGGAATTATAGCAAGTCCACCAGAAAAAGAGGATCACCTGCCTTACACATCCAAAGAGGCAACACATTTCCTATCATCTCTTACTTCTCAGGGGCCAGTATACTTTTGGGATATTGTGTTTAGCATCAGTGTTTTTCTTTAGTCTTTGTTTCTCTTTTGCAGTTTCTGATCAGCCTGTGTCCTGCCTTTGCAGTGGGATGAACTTGTGGTCTAGCTGGGCTCCAACTTCTGTGATCCCCAAAACAAGGTGAATAAACTTTAGCTGCTAATTTGAAAGGCATATCCTAGTATGTGTTCTTTTGTTTTGTTTTTTTACTATTTGAGCAGTATCTCTTCACTGTTCTACCCTCTACTATCTTAGTTCATCTGTTCAGAGTTTGTTGTAGCTACTTCAGTGAAAGTAGTGTACAGACCATCCACTTCTGTGGAAAAATCTACCTAAATCATGGTTTCCCCTCTTGGCAATTCCTGCTACATATTCCATGAAGGCAATGGTGTTTGGAGCCCTGCAGAGTTTGCAGATGCAAGGCCTCCGAAACATACATATCCAGGGGATGCACAGGGGATCTGTGGAGAAAAGTGACAACTGCTGTCTTTACATTTCATCATTGCTGCCTCCTGTTGCCATTGGCTAAGACTTCCTGCAGCTATTCATCAGCAGCCACAGACAGGGAATTAATGCAACTCCCACTTGAACCATATACATTCCCAGGGATTTCAATGCAGAAATGTGGCCAGCCTACAGAAGACTGAAGTGAGAGGACAGTGCCATCTTTCTCTGTTTAATGTAGATGACTGAATGTAAATTAAAACAGCATCTAAGGGTTTTAAGGCCTCAGTGTGATATCCCTTATATGCAATGAAGGAGTGGCTCTTAAGAACAAACTTGATTCCCTGTTCTCATTGTGTTACGTTGCATGATGATGTGGCTATCAGTCCTGAATCCAGTAAAGATGTGAGGTGGTGACTAGTTTTTCTGGCACATTAATTACAAATCCAGATCCATTTTGAGGTCTCAGCTGCCACTTCAAAACCAGAAGAAACTAAGGTAATTGCTTATATTTTATAAGTTAGTAATTATTCTCCTCTGAACAATCTGTCCTGTATATGCAGTAACAGGACATTTGTGGTTTATAGAAGTCCTTCTATAGTTACCTGCATTGATTGATACATTCAAATGTTGGCTGTCAATAAATGTTTTATACTTGCAACAAACAAACATCTGAAACTTTTATAGCTGGTGTCTGCCCCCCCAACTGTTCAGAGCCCCAACTCAAAGGGACATCTGTAGGATCCCAGAGAAAAGAGAGAATGATTCTGTAAAGAGCGGGGCCATTTCTAGTAGGAAGGGAGCAAGCCTGCTTGATGAGAATGACTAAACTGTGATTACGAGGAGGCAGGTCCTCGGTGTCTCCCCCAGTCTCCTTTCTCTCCACCCTCTTCACCACTCTCTTCCCTCCACACATCATTTTTTATCTTCCTCCTCCACGTTTTATGCCCCATACATACCCGCTCCAAGAGTTGGACCCTTGTTCTCTTCAGCTCAAGTTTTAGTATCCCAGAGTTGTCCCCAAATATACCCCATTGCACCACCTATTCTGGACTTTCTCTTCAATGCTGCCCGGAGCAGAGATAGTGCTGCTACTTTGAAGAAATGCTCTTTAGTGCTACTGAAGGTAGAAACATATTAGGGCTGAAACAGCATTTGTCCACCATCTAGCACTGATTTCCCTGACCCCGCAAGATCTGTTAATCCGCTTCAGGGGACAGGCTTGACTGGTAGCTCCAATAGGAAGAAGTGGGAGCTGTCCAGAAGACAAACAAAAAATTAACTTGAACAGAAAAATCTGTTTAAGCGGAGAGGTTTGATGATGGTGCAGCATCCAGGACCAGATGTCAGAGAGAAAGTAGTGACACAGAGAGCGTGATTTGGTTGCCCTTAGCATTGAGATTATAGTTGAAACCATAGGAATGGATGAGTTTGCACAGGGAAAGACTGGAGGAAGAAGAGGAGGGGACTGAGGACTGAAGTCTGAGGAACAGTGGGAGGGAGGGGAAGAGAAGGGATGGAACCACTGGTGGAAAAGCTGGTGAGGTAGGATCAGAGGACAAGGCAGCCACAACAAGGGGTGCCTGTGTGAGAGAATAGGTGAAAGAAGAAGGAGTGATTAACCTTACCCAAAGAAGCTGAAAAATGAGGAACACAGATGAGGGGTTTTAATGTTCAGATACCTACAGCCCTGCAAATCTGCAGATCATTTTTGCAGATTCAAATTCTGTATCTGTGCAAGGCTCTACAGCTACCCTGGTGACAGGCATGCTGGAAACACAATAACTGACAGAGATATAAAACCTTCCCAAGTGCAACAGGGAGAGAAAGAGGCAGCCCCCCCGATGCAAAAAAAAAAGGGGGGGTATATAAGCCGCTTGCAACCTTCTTCCCCGCCCCCCCGCAAAAAGACGGAGTCTCTGCCACCTCCCCTAGGAGTGAGGGTCTCCACAGACCCAGGAGCAGCCCTGCCGCCCCCCGGGCTCCTTCCTTAGCCCAGGAAACGATAAAGGGGAAGAAATGGGGCCGCTGGGGTGGCTTCCCCTCCAGTGACCAACCCTGAGAGCCGAGCCAGCCCGAGCCCTGCGCAAGGCCAGCTCCGGCTTGCCTAGCCAAGCTCCCCCAGCGGCAGCGCTGTCCTACCCCCGCCAGGCCAGCCCCCGCCCCCGCCCCGCCAGCGCTGAGCACTCGGTCGGAGCCCCGTCCCAAGAGCAGGCAGCGAGCGGGGGGCAGGAGCGGAAGGGGAGCGAGGCGAGGGAAGCCGCGGAAAGGAACTCGGGGAAAAGCCGAGAGTTTGTCGCGGCGGGAAGGGGGACGAGGGAGTAAAGCGCCGCAGAGGGGAGGGCGCAGTTGGGCGGCTCGGCCAACAGGTTGCACAGTTCTCCCGCGTCCTTCCCCGGCTCTGCCCCGCGGGGTCCTGCGAGCGAGCGCTGACCGCCCCTCTTCGCCGAGCGAGCGCAGCGCAGCTCCCCTGCCTCCGTGCGCTCCCGCCGCCGCCACACGTCTGGGAGGAGGCGGCTGCCGCCGTCCTCCATTTTGTGGCGGGGCCGAGCGCCGCTGGAGTCGCTGGCTGCCCGGGGCAAGGAGGGACGGTCCGTCCGGGCGTGAGGCGCAGACGGGAGCGGGCGAAGGCGGCTTAGCGCCGGCTGAGGACGGCGGCAGGGGCGGGAGGAGTGTCTGGGTAAGGGGGGGCAGACTCGGGTGCGGGGCTGCTCGGGCCGGGTGGGATTTCGGGCTCTCCGCTCACGGGGGCGGCTGTTCCTTCCCCTCCGCTCGCCCCTCTCCACTCCTCCTTCCGCACGCCGACTTGTTTATTCCTCCCCGGTCGCCGCCGCCGCGGCGGGAGCCATGGACGTGGGTGGTTAGAGGCGCCAGCCCCCCCCCTCCCGGACAAGGTAAGGGGAGTTTGACGGGGGAAGGGGGCTCCGAGCCCCACGGTGGGGGGGGGAAGGGGAGTAGCGGGGGAAGGGGGCCTCCCGTTTTGGTGACCCCTCAAACTTTTTGGGAACTGTGGGGAGTCGCGTGCTCCGGCGCGGGTGGGGGGGGGGGGTGTAGCTCCGCCAAGCGCCCCCCCTCCGAGTCTGTCAAGAGCCCAAGGCTGGGACAGGGAACCCGTCCCTTCCCTTCGGGCCGCCCGCGTTACTGTAAATCGTCATCGTTCAATCTGGCGGTGGGACGAGTAAGCCCCTGCCCGATTCAACACCTTCGAGATCCCGATTTAAAGGCTTCTTGGGGGGAGGTTTTGGACACCGCAGATGGTTTTGTATTTGTGCGGTTTATTTCCTCCCTGAAGATTTGGAGCGGGGCGGGGAGTTGAGCCCCCTCCGTCCTGTTTGGCTTTATTGGTCTATTTCATTGCCCGATGTTCTCGGGATTCCCTTCCGACGAACCAGCGTGGCCGCTCGCTTGATCTTTTTCTGGGGTTGGGGGGCAAAGGAAGGGAAGAGCCAAGAGGGGCTGGAAAGCGCCCGAGTCGGCGACTTTTGTAGCACTCGCTGGCGTTATTTGGCAGAAGTGGGCGTGCCAGGAGAAAGCTCAACAGGTCTTGACACATTTTTCCTCTGAAAGTGGCTCTTCGTAAAGGGGGATTTATTTCAGTTCTACGAGCCTAAATATTAGCGGACCCCCCCTTAATCTCTCCCACTCCCATTTAAATCGAATCGTGCAGCTAGTTTTTTATTTTTGGCATGCTGGTTATTTTGGACGGTTTATTGCGTTGTGACATTGGATTTTTGCAAACTTGTCAAATGCAATAACTCCAGTTCTTTCCTGCTCCCTCCGCCTCCCCTGCTCCCCTCCCACCACCACCAGAACCTGTTTTTCCCCCGATTTATGTTGTGGCGTTGACTTTAAATGGCCGAATAATAGTTTAGTGTCGCTTGAAACTTTTAAAAGAGAGGATGTTACTGAAGGACTCGTTTCGATTTTGCACTCGCTGTTTTGGTTTCGAGTTCGGTGGCAGCTGTCAGGAAAGCAGCGTGGAAATACAGTAGGCAGCATTTGTGTGTGTGTACGTACGTACGTACGTACATGTTCTCACCTAAACATCCTGCAAGCGGTGGGGAAGCTAGAAGATTCTTCTGTGCAATATTAAATCGTATTTTAATGCTTTATGTTAACTTTATTTGGGGAATAAGATAGCTCACACTTTTGAACTTCTGGGGAGAGGGGGAGGGTTCATCCATACAATTACATTTTAGTCCGTGTTGCCTTAAATTGACATTTGAAAATATTTTTGCACATAACACACTCCTATTGACTGTTGATTGCAGTCTGAACTTTTTGTGTACAGAAAGCATGGGCTGCTTCATACAGCAGTAGCAGGGTGGCTTATTTTCCTGATCAGTATGGGCCCCAAAGTGAGGAGGGTTTAAAGTTAAGATGGATGTAAGTTTATTGTATACAATTTAAGAGATCATAATATGCTAATTATTTCAACATCTTAAGTGAACGGCAATGAAACTGATCATAAGCACAAATTTTAGGGAAGGAAGTATGCATGGTTGAAATTTACATAGTAGTGTTGGATGTAATCAAAATAAGACTTTATTTTTCCTTTAGATGTTTATTGGAAGATCAGGAAATGAGGGTTGTATTTTTTTTAAAAAAAAGCTTCCATTTTGTGTTCAGATTTCAGGGTATATCAGTTACATTTGAGAACTCTTTGGGAGCAGTGATCATCTGATTAGCAAACTTTCCATCTTTTATATATATATTTTTCTGGTGGAAAGGTTACAGTAGTAGATCAGAGAGCGGTAATAAAACAATTGGGTTGTGTGTCTAGTCAGGCAGTGGGGAATTTGTGAGGGAGCAGTTGGAGAATTCTGACATTGATTTACTCATGCCAGCAGATGCATCTGAACTCTCCAAAAAAAGGGGAGATTTATTTGGAAAGGGAGGTTGTAATAACATATTCTCTTCTAAAAAAAGAAAAGTGCATTTGAAGCCTAATTAAGGTTTTAAAAAAATAAGCAATTGTAACTTAGTTAATTAGAGACATTATTAATCTGATATTCCTTCAATTGGACAGATGAATAGCTGAGATAGGTGGAATTGTGAAAAATTAATCTTGAGGGAGGGAGGGGGCAAAGTCAGTTTGCTTGCTATTACCACAGAACCAGAGTTCAGAAAAGCTTTTAAATATAGTTAACATTATAGTTACCAGGAGTCAAATTTGTTCATTGACAGCAAGAAATGTTTGATTTTACACAAGCCTATCTGCTGTGGCTAAACTAAATTCACCATGCTGCTAATCTGGGTTTCTTGTGTTGTGAAAACATTTACTACTGTGCTAACTGCACAAATATCTTTCTTCTTTTAATAGCCAGTGTTAAAATAATGGACCCCAAAGAATCACTAAGCCCCTCGGATGGGGAGGAAGCAGGGAAAAATGTGCACTTCAGTGACAGAGGAAGGACTGTGATGGACTTTCATTCAGCCTTCAGGGGTGGAGCTACTGTCAGGGCTCCTGCATCTACATCTCCCCTGCCTGCGTCTTCTCAGTCGGATTCTAAACAGCAGCCTGTTTTGGGTGACTTTTCAAAAGGACTAGTGAGCAATGCGCCTCAGCCGGATCTTTCCAAGGCGGTGTTGCTCTCAATGGGACTCTATATGGGGGAGACAGAGTCAAAAGTGATGGGAAACGAACTTGGATTTCCACAGCAGGGCCAAAGTGGCATCTCTTCTGGGGAAACAGACTTCAGGCTCTTGGAAGAAAGCATTGCAAGCTTGAACAAGTCCACAAGCCTGGCAGAGGGCTCAAAGGGGACAGTATCTCTCGGGGTGCCCCTTGAGCAGGATTTCCCGATTATGGCTAACAGCAGTCTCCCTTTAGGCCAGGCTGGCACTAATGGGGGCAACTTGAAGTTGTTTTCTGAAGACCAAAGCACCTTTGATATCCTGCAGGATTTAGAATTGCCACCAGTGTCGCCAGGTAAGGAACCAAATGGGAGCCCATGGAGACTGGACCCACTGCTAGATGAAGGGGACTTGTTGTCTCCTATGACTGCAGATGAGGCATTTCTCCTGGAAGGAAATTCAAGTGAAGATTGCAAGCCTCCCATTTTACCAGACACTAAGCCTAAAATTAATGAGCGTGGAGATCTTTTACCCAGCCCCAAAATGCAGATGCCTCAAGTGAAGAAAGAAAAGGAAGACTTCATTGAACTCTGCACCCCTGGGGTAATAAAACAAGAGAAAATGGGCCCAGTTTATTGTCAAGCTAATTTTTCTGGGTCTAACCTAATGGGTAATAAAATGTCTGCCATTTCTGTCCATGGTGTCAGTACTTCTGGAGGACAATTGTATCATTATGACTTGAATACCGCATCTCTCTCTCAACAGCAGGACCAGAAACCAGTTTTTAATGTCATTCCGTCTCTTCCTGCTAGTTCAGAAAATTGGAATAGGTGCCAGGGGTCTGGGGATGACAATATGACCCCCTTGGGAACCCTGAACTTTTCTGGCAGACCTGTTTTCTCTAATGGCTATTTGAGGTAAGAGTAGTTTTATTTCTAATTTTATTAAAATATTAGAAATATAGCTATTCAGCATTGTAATTTATATGTGCTGATTTTTCTTTAAAGTTCGTCATCTTTTCTCTGTCATTTGTAACCCACGGTTTTCATAGCAGACTTCATTTCTCATACGCAGTATAGAAGAAAAGTGATTTTATTTGTTAATCAATGGGTGCAAGAAAATTACTGGCATCCTGTTTATAAAGCACACTACAAGATAGATTACTTAAGGGGGGAAAATGAAGACTCAATAGAGATCTGCACAAAATGATTCAGACCAATTTGTAAGCATATGCAAAAGCCATTTTACTTTCAGGAATTAGGGGTTTAATAATTATATCCTCTTTTTTTTTTTTTTGTTCAGCACCAAATAATTTGCTTGTTGGGAAAGTTTGTAGAGTTAGATTTTAAATCGAACTAGGTTTATCTTGGTGGTGTATTTACAGTACACAGGACAACAAAGTATGAAATCCATAGCAGTTGTTTGTTTAATAGCAACATATAAAATATAAGGGTATTGCAGTAAGATTCAGCTGCATCTGGCAATCCAGGTTTGCAAAATTTAACTGTGGAACTGAATTTTCCAAAATCATAGGAACATTTTGATTCACAAATAAAAATAACCATTTTGTTAAAATCGATACTAACATTACAAAAGTTATTTTGGGATGGCCATTTTAAAAAAGTATCTGTATTCCTGAATTAAGGTCTCTAATGGCTGGGAAATAACACGTTCCACTCCTTGATGAGAGACATACCGTAGTGCCAACTTTTTCCCAAACTTTTTCAGTGAGCAGCCATCCATTTCCTATTTACCCATTTACACTACAGTAGGTGCTTGATCTAACCTTAGTAGGGACACCTGTTTTTAAGTGGTATGGCTTCAATAGTTCTTTATTTCTTACACAGTATACATTCATAGGAACATTTGTTTAATGTGTCTGTCTCAATAAATTGTCAGCTATCACTGAGTTTTTGTGTAGTCTGTTTTAGAAATCTACAACTATTGGCTTTATGCATAAGCAGTTTTTGTGAAGAAAACCATATTTATCATTTTTGGGGGGGAATTTTTTATTTTAATACTGTATTCATTTTCTGCTAGTTACAAGTTAGTGGCTGGAGATCTTACTGGTGTACAGTAAGTTGCATCTTTTCCATTCACATTGAAATGAGACATAATTTGCTTATAGTAGTTTTTTTGTTTTTTCAAGTATGTGTAGTTGAAGGTTCAGGAAGTGACCCTTTTATCAACTTTGTTCCTGGAATTCCTTGGCAATATTATATTTTTTAAAATAAATGTCTTTTTCTTTGTAAGAGTTTTACAGCAATTTGTAGTGTAAAGAACCTGGGAAATTTCAGAGAAAGCTACTAGAATTATACCAGAATGGAAACACTGCTCTTTAAATATTCAGAGTCCTTGTATTATTCCTTTTGAAAAGTTAGTTAAAAGTATTTTGTGGTAGTAGCCCTTGAGACTGTTCTAATTTCCTTGCACATTAAAAATAATCATATGTTGCATTTTATGGTGACCATTATAAAACCAATATGTAATCGAATAAGAAAAAACAAAGCTTTCAAATTTGGGATTTTAACTTCAGTAGACAAGTGTAGAAAAATCCCACTGTAAAGATCCACATGGAAATAATAATCTATAAATTAATGCTATGTAGTTGTCAGACCACCCTTATAAGGTTTTTTCCTGCATCGTTAGTGGATTTTTTTCACTTTTATATTACGGGGTGAAGTTAAGGATGACTACAGTTTGGTTGTTATGGATAGTTCACATTTATATATTTTTAGGAGAAATACATTAGTTGGATGTATTTATGTCACTTTTTAGTATTATATTTTTAGTGTTCTTTTTTAGTAATTTGTGTGTATAATGTATCTAGTCCAAATTAACTAAAAAGAGCAGCATTTCATATTTGTTGCTGCTGCTACTGTGAGGCAGACTTGTGCAATGTGTTTAAAATTTTCCATTGGGAAATACTGTATTTCACAAATCAAACTCCATACAAGGGTCCAGTGGAGCCCCTTGAAGGATGGGACCCATAACAGAAGGCAAGGTGGATTGAGTTAAATCAAAGCGATTGAAATCACTGATTTTAATTGGGTTTTGCATTTGTACTTTCTACTTATTTGCCTAAAGAGAGATTGATTCTCATTAGTTGACAACCATTAAAATATGTTGTTTGCAACTAAATATAGCCTTTACAATAGATTTGGTGGTGCTTTTTGCCACGGTGGATTTGATTTATATCACTAGTCAGGAAGACTCGCTTTAATCATGGATTTCTACATAAAAGTGCATTCTTGTTGGTAGTTACCAACCTGAAGATCCTGCATGTTCAGACATGTTCCTTTCATCATCTTCAATGCAGCTTCCTCCTGAGAAGGAACACTTCTCATGATGTTGTTTCATTCGGGCAACCAGGCCTTGCATTTCTTTGTTGCACTGTTTGCATTTAGCACGCATGCCTGTCTTACCACAGGTAGAGGAACTTCATTAAAATATTCCCAAACTGGTCTCTTTTATGGCCTGCTGCCATTATAGGTTTTCCCTTCTAGTGAGAGAATGGGATGGTAAATCTCAAATCAATGAAGGCTACACTCAGAAAGACATCAAGGCTTCTGGAATATGCTGCTCAAACACTTTCACTTTTGTTTCTCCTGCCTGTCCCTCCCTTCTCACATTTATCTCCAGACTTCTTCTCCTTGTCCAGATCTATTCTGCCCCCAACAATCTTCTATTCATTGAACTTTTTTTGAAACTTTGCACTTTTAGAGAGAGGCAGGGGATTGCCTCTGTGTACACAGATTTGCAGAGGGACAGTAGAGTTGAGGTCTGTTATTTCTCACCTCTATATATTATTTATTGATTTATTTTAAAACATTTTTGCTGTTATCTCTGGAGTCACAAATCCACAGTTTGAGAACTGCAAAACTAAGCATCTCTGATGGTATCTTGTAGACTGAGCACTGAATCCCATTGGGTAGATAGAAAGATTAACCTAAGTAATCTATACAGAAGCCCCTGGAACCATAAGATTGGGTCCCTAATCCATGAGCTATTGGAACTCATTTATAAAACTTTTCTTAAATATTACATGAATATATTGTCTCATACGATAGAATTAGAATTTATAATCCCTATTCCAGTATGAGATATCTTTGAGCTATAATGTGTCTTAATTAAAACTATGTTTAGGTAGTTTTTTTCCTCAAAAAGCATTTTATCAAAAAATCAGATTTAAATTAAAAAAAAATGATTTATTTATTTAAATCATTTTTATCCACCCTGCGTTTTGCTAACCAGGAAGATGCACATCTATCACAGAAGCTAATTTGGATGGAAATTCAAATTCAATTAAAAATGCCCTAAAGTGGCATTTTAATTTTTTTATTAAAGAAAACTACCTTAAAAGTGTTTATACATACATAAGAAAAAAAGTTTAACAACATGCATTTAAAACAAACTGGTTTATTAAACAAAGTATCATCTGTAGTTCGTGACCTAAACTGATTGTTTCTGATCACCATGTTCTTCAGGATTTTAAAACTGATTGATCTCATCCTCTCACACCTAGTTTTAAGAGGAAAAGAAGTTTTCTGCTTTTTCAACTCCCAATTGGTTTCTTAACTTTGCATGAAATAGTCATTGAATCGAACTAGCTGATTAAACTGAATAATCTCTCTGGACCTGCAGAAGAGGCTACTGCGGTCAAAAACTGATTTAGCACTTCAGCAAACTCTGGTTCCAGTTCAGTGGTCTGACTTTCTTTAAAATTTGGCAGCAAACCTACTCCTTAATATTTTTTGTACTTAATTTAAATGATTTGAATAGATGTATGCCTTAATATAGGTTGTCACTTTCAAATTTAATTTTAAATAGTTGTTAAATTGACCTGTATTTAATTTAATAAGAAATCCAATTTTATTTTTTTAAATTATCGATTGTTTTAATCCACCCTGCCAGATAAGAATCTATAGGGTTGTAGCCAGACATTAGCCTTGACCAATGCCATCTTCAGAACAAAACCAGTAATCCATCATTGTTCAAATGACAAATGGTTTATTTAAAAGTGCTGACATTCCCACTTCCCACAGGACTTCATTACCTGTCATTAACTCTTTCTTTCTGCATACTTTGAGATGATGAATTTCCCCCCAAATGAATTTAATTAAGACAGAGAAAGAAAAAAGAACTTTTGAAACCAGTAACTGGATTTTTGTCAGTAAACCTCAAGTCTCCAAATGCCGTCTGAGGGGGAGGTGAGGGTAGTAGAATGCCTTCTTACTGTGATTTTAAATAGACTACTAAAATTGTGAATCCAGTCCCAGAAATATGTTCTTTATTGTGTTTTGTTTTGTTTATTCAATTGAAAATGAGACTGTTTCACTGTCTTGTTTTTTAAAATTGTCCTTTAGTCTCTAATGAGTTTTAGGTGCAGTACTGTTAAAATAATAGAAATTCTGTTTCTTAAGTGTTGACATAGATGTGTAGGCCAAGCTTTTTGCTGGTTTAAAAATTGATACTTTAAAGACAAGACTTGCCAAAGGTAAAAAAATATATAGTGAGGCTGGTCACCTGTCACAGAAATAAAGAAATAGTTGCCAAGAAGCCTTTACTCTCCTTATTTCTTGAGAAACTGGTTATTTTAGGTCAAGGTTGGGATTTTGACTGTACTTACTATATTGATGGGGTGGAAGAGGAAAATAGCTAAACTTATGTTCTAAAAAAGTGCTTTGTCAGTATTTTAGTCTATGGCTTGGTTTACTCTTAAAACTTATACCAGCATCTTCATCAGTCAGGGATGTGAAAAGACTACACAACCCTACTGACGTAGCTGTGCTGACAAAAACCCTAATATATCTGCAGCTATGCTGACAGAAGAGTGATTCTGTTGGCATAGTTAACGTAATTTGGAGAGGTGGTGTTCCTACACCGTTAGACAAACACCTTCTGTTGATGTTTGCTGCATGTACAATAGAGGGTTATGCTGGCATAGGGTCTTGTGTAGACACATCCTCTTTGTTTTTAGCACAGTTAATCTGTTAAGTATTGATTAAACTTATGTTTTTTGGTCAAATGGTATTTAATCATGTCGTTTAATGAAAACACTCAATTCTGACTTGGTCCCTAAGGTTGAAGTCTTGAATTGGGGTAAGGCAATTTTTAAAATATTTCAACCTCTTAGCATATTGTCTTACAGGGGGATCAGTGGTAATCAGGACTTGGAAAAGTCCATTTGCCCATGTAGAGTATAAAGCTTCAGAAGGTGAACGCTGTCCGTTTTCTGCAGAATCTAAACTTTAAGAAAATTCTAGACCTTATGGTTATGAAAATAGCCTTCCAAAAGAGAACTGGGTGTAACTGATGCAGTACTGTATTCCTAAGCCTGCAGACAGTGTGCTCCTTTGCTTCTGCTGCTCCTCAAAGCTTTCCAAGCTGTAGCACAGCAGCTTTTCAACTACTGATGTTCAGAAGCTTGCGGAAGCAGAAAAACTGACGAGTCATAAGCATGGCCATACTGGGGCAGACCAAAGATCCATCTAGCCCAGTATTCTGTCTTCTGACAGTGGCCAGTGCCAGGTGCATCAGAGGGAATGAACAGAACAGGTAATCATCAAGTCATCCATCTCCTGTTGTCCATTCTCAGCTTCCAGCAAACAGGTTAGGGACACCGTTCCTGCCTATCCTGGCTAATAGCCATTAATGGACCTATCCTCCATGAATTTATCTAGTTCTTTTTTGGACCCTGTTATAGTCTTGGCCTTCACACCATCCCCTGGCAAAGAGTTCCATGGGTTGACTGCATTATGTGAAGAAATATTCCCTTTTATTTGTTTTAAACCTGCTGCCTATTAATTTAATTTGGTGACCCCTGGTTCTTGTGTTACAAGGAGTAAATAACACTTCCTTATTTACTTTCTCCACACCAATCATGATTTTATAGACCTCAATCATCTCCCCGCTTAGTTGTGTCTTTTCCAAGCTGAAAAGTCCCAGTCTTATTAATCTCTCCTCACTTATAATCCTCTGCTGCTTATGAAAATTCTGAGCATCAAGGGAGATGAGCTGTAGCTATTAGTTGGGCAGGAAGAGTCAGAAATCATGCTGAAGTGGAGGAATTAGTTGAAAAGAAAGAGGAAATGGATATAAGCAATTGAGAAGATACACCTTGATTCTTACATTTTCCCCTGGATTTCACCCCCCCCCCCTTTTCTGTATTAAACATGGTTGGGTGAATATATTCACTAAATATATTTTTCAGTTAACTTTACTGAATAATTTATTTGTGTGATTGGCTCAAATATATGCCCTAAATACCAGTGAAGCTTGTTGTACAACTATCAATAAATACTTTGTACAGTTCATACTGCCCTAATAAAAAAGTTAACTTCCAAAACCATTACATTGACAGTGTTACACTTAAATTCACTACATGACTGTGCTATTCCTCTCAGGGCTGGTCTACACTAAAAAAAAATATATAAAGATAGATTCAGCTCAGTGAATGAATAAATAGGCTGAAGTCGTTAAATCTCTATATCGATAACTTCCCCCCCCTCGGATGGCCGGATGATGTGTCTCGGCATATCGCCGCCGCCCCCGCCCGCCGGGCGGTGCGGTGGAATCGAGATCGAAGAATCGGGGATATCATATGATGCGTCTAGATGAGGATATATATCGATCCCTCTCGATGATCGCGCCTCCGATACGTAGGTAGTAACGGCGCCTCAGATGCAGACTTGGTTCTGTGGGACATAGCATGGTTTAGGGCTTCATCCTGTCTAGAAGGCCTGGAGCTAGAAAGTTGTGTACACTTTTTCAAGCCTTGCTGGTCCTAACGTTGGTAGTGCTTCTGTTGTTATGCCCTGGATCTGCTAATCTCTCCAATGCTAGAAGACACTGGGGATAATGGCTAATGGGGAAGGAGAGAAGAGGCCAAAGACCATAAATGAAGGAAAAAATGGAAATGTATGTCCGATTAGGCACAGTTTCTCTGGTCAGTTGCAGTCGAGGTGTTGCCTCCAAAAACAAACAAACAAACAAAAAAATCCCATGTGGGTTTTGGCAAGAGGAAGGAATAGAATAATTGGGAGAGGCATGAGTCACCTGACTTCAGGTAATAATAATAATAAAAAAAGGGGGTTAACGTGTATTTTTTTTAAATGACACGTTCTCATGTTGATCTCTAGCGAGTCTTCTGACATGAATTTTTGCTGCCTCCTCCCTTACACGCATCAACTGCTGTCTGTCTTTTTGGTGCCTAGGTTCTGCTGCTAGCTGCCTGACTCTTCAAAGCTAATTGTTTCAGGAAATTCAGCCTCACAATATGTGAGGGGCTTTTAGAGTAATTAGTGCTAAAGAGAGAACTGAAAACATCTTTAACTGAGTACTTGGTGGCACACTGGGTTTTCAACATTCTATTTATATAGCCTGCAGTGTATAAAAATCAGAGTCCTTAAAGTGATGGGCTTGATAGGGGAAAATGTGATCCACCACAGGATCTAAGCACAACTCACCATTTTCTCATAGAAGGCATAGGTGGACTCCACTGTGTCAAAGCTAATTTGTGCTGATATTGATGACAGCAGCCTCATAGATTCTGGGATGTTTGAATGAAAAATGAAAGTAGGCTGTTGGACAGAAACTTATGGATTCTAAAAGTGTGGGGTGGGAGGTTTGGGGGGGAAATTAAACAGTTTAAAGACTTGAATGACATTCCTGCTTCTGAGGTTCCTTTGGCCAATTCTTTATGGGTGATAAAAATTACCCTTCCCCACCTCAAAACCTAAACCTACTTTTGATTTAGCTGCTTCAGTGTATATAGCTAATCTATAACATGACTCTGTTTGCAGTGTGTTGGTTCTATGGCGCACATGCTGAAATTTATCCTTTTATACAGAAGTAAACTTGTTGAAAGAATAGATTTTATTGCAGTGTAGGAGAATGCATTTAGGACTACAGTGTTTGTCTTGATTATGTGAATTTGGCAGAATAATACTATATTTATAGTTTTAAAAAATACTGTGGCATTTTTGGCAAAAAGGGATTGTATCAGGAATTTTTTATAGCACATGACTTAAAATATTATGAAACTCAGGGTATTTACATTAAATGATCAGTTATGCAAGATTTAATCCTTTTTTGTCCCCCTGTGCTTGAAATACTCAGTTGTACTAGGAGGAGGGCTGAATAGGGTTGTATGAAAAGCTGTAAAGGCCTGACTAGAGTTGTTATAGTAGAGTTGTTCCAGTACAGTGATCTCTGTTTGTTTTCTATAATTAAAACTAGGTTTAAACCATCTGCTTTTTCTGCATGCTGTGTTGTTTATAATTTAACCGTTTTTAAATAGTAGATGGAACTTTTACTGCTTAGTTTTACTCTTCAGCTGGGGATAACCATAAAACTAGAATTTAAACAAATCCTATTTACTTATACAAGGGATCTGCAACCTGCGGCCTGCCAGGGTAAGCCCCTTGGGGGGTTGGGTCGGTTTGTTTACCTGCCGCGTCCGCAGGTTCGGCCGATTGCTGCTCCCACTGGCCGTGGTTCGCTGTTCCAGGCCAATGGGGGCTGTGAGAAGCTGCGGCCAGCATATCCCTCGGCCCACGCCACTTCCTGCAGCCCCTATTGGCCTGGAATGGCGAACCGCGGCCAGTGGTAGCCACAATCGGCTGAACCTGCGGACACGGCAGGTAAACAAACCAGCCCGGCCCGCCGGGGGCTTACCCTGGCAGGCCACATGCCGAAGGTTGCTGATCCCTGACTTGTACAGTTTTTCAAAAAAGTAAATTGTGTGAAGCAGCAGTTACAAGTGTGTGTGCAATTAATGTATTAAAGGTTGCTGCCTTTTACATTGTGCAATTTAATTGTCTGATGGATGCAGACAAGCTTCCGCCTCTACTTTTCCTATAATTTTTCAGGTGTATTCTTCAGATAATGTGTAGATTTCTAAAATCACTGTGACTTATTTTCCTTTACTTAAAAGTAAAAATAAGTTGTCAATTACTTAGTGCTATTTGCAGCAGAATTAAAAAGATCACATCTAAAATTCTTAAATAATCACTTTTGTATGAATTATAAAGTCCTCTTTTACATTCTCTTATGGGAAAACATCTAGAAGTCCAGGGAAGTTTTTCAAATTTGCCTCACCTGGCACCATGCCACCTAATTTAATAATAAATAAAATGGTATTCAATATACTGTTTTCTTTTGACTTCCACTCTTATTCAGAAAATGAGCAGAGTGATTGTCTTTGGATTCGCCCTCTCCCTCCCCTTTTAAAAGAATTTTTTAAATCACATACAAACAAGGGCCTAAAACTAGTTTTGGTGGTGTTGGTTAATATTATGCAGTATAAAACCACACCACTTGTAACAGGCAGAATTTAAGGTATTATGTTTAGTTAAAAAAACCTGAATGTGCTGTTAATTTGTATACAGTAAACATGAATTTGAATTAGTTCAGCCCATAGCATTCATATATTTTATGCCCGAGTAATTTGAGCCAGATTCTGCCACTCTTATTCATGTTGACTAGTACCTTATTCTGAGAGTGGTGTTAGAAGAAAGATATTACCAAATGTGCATAATGGTGGTGGAATCTGGCTTTTGATAAAGCATTACCCATTAACATGCTAACCAGTATTGTATTTTGAAAGTAGGTAGGACTTATATTCTGAAGTATCTTTCACTGAGTTTTGGAAGCTGTAGGCCACATCCTGGCCCCCAGTATGGTTCCTTTGTGATAGGCCCCTCTGCACAGACTATCTGAGTCTTCCTGGGGAATCCCTATGTGTCATAAAGCTGGCATACCTGTCTCAGCAGCACCTTCTCCTGGTACTTTTGGCATAGGGGATATGTCGGTGCACCTGGTGCAGGGTCTGTGGCTAGAAAAAGTTGCACTTTGGTGATCCCTAGCTTCCAGAGTGGCTTCTTTGGGGCCACTGGAGCTGGGTGCAAGTTAGAGCAGTATTAAAGATGCTGTGACTTATGCTAGGGGCCAAATGATGTGTTTGGCAGCCTCAGGAATCAGAAGGGAATTTACTCAACCTGTAGTTTAAGCCCCATAAGTAATCTAAAATATATCTGTTTATATTTTTGTCTGACACTTGCCTTGAATATGACAGGAGTTACTGTTCCTTTTTTATGCTTGTGTATTACTATTTCTTTAGCTCCAGCTACAGAACAGTGTGCCCCTGATGTGCAGCATTTATAACTATAGCTCTTTATTAAAGTTTTAAGCAAGGGAGGGTGGAGCACAAGGTAATGCCCCCAATGGTAGAAGATTAATATGGAAAAGTAGTGCTACTTCCTTTTTTGGCTACTGTTTTAAATTAATGGTGGCACAGGATAACCCTTTTAGAGAAGGGAATGAATATGTGGTCTGTCTTTTAAACTTAGGGCAGGTCTACACTACCGCAGGGATCGACGTTCTGAGATTGATCTACCGGCGGTCGATTTAGTGGGTCTAGTAAAGACCTGCCAAATTGACTGCAGATCGCTCTCCAGTCGACCCCTGTACTCTATCCCCAACGAGAAGAATAAGGTAAGTCAACGGGAGAAAATCTCCCGTCAACCCCCTGCAGTGTAGATCCTGCGGTAACTAGACCTAAGATACATCGACTCTGGTTACGTTATTCACGTAGCTGGAGTTGCATAGTGTAGGTCAATTTACTGCGGTAGTGTAAACATAGCCTTAGTGGTTTCAGGGATTAATTTGGAAGGAACCGGTAAATTAAAGCTAATGAGGGACATGTACACACTGAGAGGAGAATAAACTAGCATCTCTTCTACATAACGAAAAAGAAAACTACAAATTTGAGAATAGCTAGTCATCATCTCTTTTGTTTCTCACTTAGCCTGGAGTGCTACAGCATAGAGTGTTTTTTTTAGTATTTCTCTTTTAGAGCAAAATCGCTCTCTGACAGTTTTGTCTCTGCTTAGATTTATTTTTAGTCTATTGAATCGCTTTTCAGAGAAATAACACCAGTGGACCATCCCTGATGAAGATTAAAGTAAAAATTATGTGGTTCTTGTGCTGTTTGGCTAAGTTCTTCACCCTTTTTCCTTTAGTGCAGTATTACTTTAGTTATATTTGTGTCAAGAAAAACACCACAAGGAATGGCTGGTGGTGGTTTAAATATGCTTTTTCAATGAACACATTTTTGGCTAATGTCTTGTGCATATGTTACATATGAGTCTGTCTTGAAAAAAAATTAAACCTCTTGTGATGCTATAAATTATTTAGATAGCTCATGTCTGCTAGTAAAAGCAGAAGTCAGTTACACGGGGAAGGAAAAGGGCCTGTCCCCTTTCTTAGTGAGCATGTCAATTTAAACATAACTCTGAATCCTGACCCAAGTTTTGAATTCCAAACTTGTTAGAAGATTGCTCTTGATTCCAACTTTTCAAATGGTAATAAGACACCTTTTTAAAAACAAATGCTTTTAGTTATTCTTCGTTTGGCTACAGCTAATAAAATACTGTCTGGTCAAACTCTTAATTCATAACAGTTAAAAATAATGCTTCTAGTTGCACCCTTAGCAAGAAAAATATAAATGTGTAACAGGAACTTAATCTCCAAGGGTTTTGGATAAGCCTTCTCACTGTTTCTGTCTTTAACTATTTAGCAATGGCTGTGTCTCATAAGAAAACATCCCTTGTAAAGGCTTAACTTTCAATTTGTTTTATGATCAGAAGCGGAATTTAAAAATGTAAAAGTTCATTTGGTCACCAAGATGTGAAAGCTACTGTTGAAATGACCACTTGTCCACAAAATGAGTTGTCACGTGTTGGTTGGAACTGTGAAGCACATATGGAAAACTCTGCTGATCATATATTGAAACTAACATTGTATCAGCCTGTGCTATAGAAAGCAGGTTTTAAAACTTGCAACAACCAAAATAGATGCTGATTATTTTTTCTTTTGTATTAGATATTTGCCTAGGGGTGGATATTGCTGTCTTGCTCTTGTTTTGCCTTTGGCAGCCAGATGTTCCACTTAAATATTTCATCAGGAAAAAAATCATTAACATGCATAAATACTGTCTAAAAGTAGATATTACTTTTAATGTAGCCCGATCTATCCTACAGAATTGGGTTGATGTAAGCTGCTTTATTTCAAGTGTCTAAACTACAGCCTTGCTCCCACTGATGTAAGGCCTTGTCTGTGCTACAGGAGGAGATCAGTCTAAGTTATGCAACTTCAGCTACGTGAATAACGTGAATAAAGTAGCTGAAGTCGATGTACTTAAATCTACTTATTGCAGGGTCCACACTATGCTGTGTCGACGGGAGATGCTCTCCAGTTGACTCCACTTGCACTTCTTGTTCAGGTAGAGTCCTGGAGTCGACGGTAGAGCGATCTGAGATCGATTTAGTGGGTCTTCAGTAGACCCGCTAAATCAACCGCTGATGCATTGATCGCCATGCCTCGATCCCTGGTAAGTGTAGGCAAGACCTAAGTGCCCTACTATACTGACGACATAACTCCATTTCCATGAGAGACGTTGGGCTTATGTCAGTGTAGTTAGGGCGACACAGTGTCTGTGTAGACACTGCGTTATTTACATCAGCTGGCTGTTGACTGTTCTTGTCAGTTTCACTGCTGGTGCTAGAGCTGTGAAATTGACAAGAAAGGCTGTTAGGCTCCCTGCTGTGAACCCTGCATGGGTTCACAGCTTGGGTTGCCATCCTGGAGCTCGTGGGGGGCTCCTAGCTGGGCTGCTGCCTGAACTCCCTACTCCCTGCTGGAAGCGCAGCTGCCCCCCTGGGGCTCTGCTCCCAGAGCCTGCGTGCGTGCTGGTGGTGAGATCTGTGCCTGGAGCCCAGGTGACAGCTCCATGTGGATCTGAGAGACACTGTGACAGCGTGGCTCCTGGCAGGGAGCCTGGACTCTCTGTGCCCCTTAAGTCAGTGGAAGCACTCCTCGTGAGGTGCCGACTGAAGTTTGTAGTGTAGACATGCCCCTAGTTTCAAAGGAGATTTATGCTGCTTGTAACTGATGTTAGTTGCTAAAGGAGTTAGGTATGAAGGGAGAGGTGGTTCTTATGTCAGTAATCTAGATTTAGTTAACATCTTTCACTACTTCATTTCATTTGAGGGACGGTTTGATTCATAAGATTTTACATAGTGAAACGGAAGCTGTATTATTGATGAGTTTGTGTCCTGAAATATATTTGTCTGTGTTGCCAAAATATTAACAAGGGACTCCTTTAAATTTTATCTCACTCATTGATGAATACAGGTAAACAGCAAGGTCCCCCAAAGATCTGTACTGGGAGCTGTACTGTTCATCATATTCATAAATGATCTGGAAAGGAGGGTGAAGAGTGAGGGGGCAAAATTTGCGGGTGATACAAAATAATTCAAGATAGTTAAGTCCAAAGCTGACTGCAGAAACTTACAAAGGGGTTGCACTAAAGTGAGTGCCCTGTCACAAGAAAGATATATTAGAATTTGAAAAGGTACAGAAAAGGGCAAAAAAATGATTAAGGGTATGGAATAGCTTCCATATGAGGAGTAATTAAAAAAGACTGGGACTGTTCAGCTTAGAAAAGAGATGATTAAGAGGAGATCTGATCGAGGTCTGTAAAATCATGACTGGTATGGAGAAAATGAATAAGGAAATAGTATTTACCCTTTCACATTACACAAGAGCCCAGGGGTCATCTCATGAAATTAATAGATAGGTTTAAAACAAACATTAAGGAAGTACTTCTTCCCACAGTGCAGTGTCAGCCTGTGGAACTTATTGCTCTTGGTCGTAAAGGCCAAAAGTACAAGTGGGTTCAAAAAAGTTAGATAAGTTTATGGAGGATAGGTCCATCAGTGATGATTAACCAGGATGGTCAGGGAGGCAACCCCATGCTCTGGGTGTCCCTTAACCTCTGACTGCCAGAAGATGGGACTTTGTGACAGGGCATGGATCACTCACAGTTGTCTTGTTCTGCTCATTCCCTTTGAAGCACCTGGAACTGGTCACTGTCAGAAGGCAAGATGCTGTGGTAGATGGATTGTTGTTCTGACCCAGTCGGGCAGTTCTTGTGTAATTATTCCCTCTGCTCCTCAAAAATAAATCATTTAATTCTGTGCTCTTGTAACTTATTTGACCGTAGTCTTTTTTGTCAAGGTTATAAAATCAGTTTTTAATAGTTTGTGACTTGATGGTCCTTCCTAGGATGTTCATTGTCAGATAGGGCAGATTTCAGCTGTCAACATTCTTTGTACAGTATGGGATATGCCACTCAGTGGCTTTAGTGGCACTGGTGGTGGATTTCTTTATCGCTATGGGCAAAGGATAAGCATCCATGATTATACTGTTGGATATATCAGACATCAATCTTCACCCCAGTCTGTCATGGTGCTGCTAACTCGCCTTCAAGATTTATTAGTGGACATTGTAGCATTGGGTTCATTTTCCCTTGGACAAATTCCAATAAGTTTTGGTGGGTAACATTTTCTCTCCACCAAGGACTCGTGTGTGGAGTCCTGCAGAGCTTAATTCTATCTCAACTCCATTTCAGCATACATTGTTAGCCTCCCCATGTTTCTCAATGCCACCAATATACCAACACTTAACTAAAGGCCTCTCAGCAGCTATATCCAGTGTTGTCTTTCATCAAGAGAGCTTGAGATAAATAGCACATGGATGAAAAGCAGTTTTTCAACCTCAGTGATGGGTAACAGAAGAGTTGTAGAGATATTGAACTAACCTTCTGATTATTTAAGTATTGGACTTGTAGCTGGTCCTTTTAAAATATACTTTAAAATATACACTTAAAAATAATCTGCCTATTTGAGGACCCATGAAAACAATGATATTTTAAAGGTGAGCGGTTATTTTTTTAAAGGTAGTCTTTACACTTTGTAGATGGCATTTTAAAAGTGTCATAAATTGGAGGTAAAGCTAAGCATTTGTTAAGAGGAAGAATTTGAAAGACACAGATTGGAGATCATTGTTAGTCAGAATGGACTTAAAGTACATAAATGTAATTTTTATTCTAGAAATTAGCATGCCAGTTAATACCTCTTTCAGATGATGATCTTAAATTGATGTAAGGAAGGACAACAACTAGAATAAAATGGATATTTAAAATGGCATTTAAAAAATTGCCAACTCCCTGGTTTAAATAGGTACCACAGGATCTCTCAAAGGACTGATGCCTTTGAGAAAGTGTCTTCTGCCTTGCAGTTAGTTAGCTGCACTTTTGTGATTTATGGTTAACTTGGCTGGTTTTATAATACTAGTTTAATAATAGATTTCCAGTTATTCCTGAAGTTTAATGCACTATCATTTATGTACACCCCTACCACCAGTTTATAGTTTTAACCTGCATAGTGGTGGGTTTTGTTTGTTTGTTTTTTAATATCGTGGAAGAAAGCAAATGGAAATCGTAAAAATAATGTTTACAATGAGAAATTGAACCTTGATTTAAATTCCAATTCATAATTCTTCTGCATTCAAAACAAAAAAACCTGTTCTCTTTTGATATTAGTTTTTTTGTGTGTTATGAGAATTAATCAAAAATAAATTTTGCAGAAATTTGTATTTTTGCTATAACAAAGAATGTAGATATGGCTCAGATTAAACAAATCTTTCTTCTGGGTTTAAACTAATATCTAACTTTTGAAGGTTGATAGGAATCTGTACCTCAGGAAAATCTACTCTATAATTGCCTAATACAGGATTAATTGCACTTCCTCTGAAGCACTGGGCCTGGGCAGTTGTGGGTGAGGTGAAACTAGACTAAATGGACCACTGACCTGCCTTGATATGGCAATGCCCGTGTCTCTAATCAACACTTAGGACAATTAATGAGTAGGTCTACCAATTTAAACTGGGAGGATTTTTGCTTCCCTTTTCCCCCCCATACACATGTGGCAATTAGCTTTGCTTATCTAGTTTCTTCTGACCGTTCTACTTTTCTATGCTGAGGGGAGCTTCTGATCCTCAAAGACCCTCTGAAGTAGCATGGTAGAGATGTGCCCGATCACCAGAGCAGGCACTTTATTCTGTCAAGAAGAGAAATTCATAGAAGCTACTTAAAATGATGCCTTTTTGAAGAGGCAGGTGGAGGGGGTAGTAATGATTGTTTGTTTCCCTCCTTTAGAGGACTGCACTGCTAGGAATTGGTTGCAGGTGTGATGGCAAGAGGAGGCACTATTCCCTTTCAGGTTCCATGGCCTTTGCTTCTTCTGTTTCCCATCCATCTCATCTAGTGTCCAGAGAGGTAACTTGTATTTATCCATCTTGAGAACTGGGAGGTGCTCTCCTCTTCATACACTATTGGAGTAGGCCTCAGGTCAGGCACGGCTCTCCTGAAGAATGCTTGGGTTCCCCAGAGGGGAAGGACGGTCCCCACTATGCAGAAACACTTCTGGCTGTCTGGCACTAAGAACCATGATGTCCTGATTCAGGCAGTGTGGTTAGTTTGGTTTTTGTTGTTTGTTTTCTGCCACAGCAGGAAGATCCAGGGGTGTGGCTGTTCAGATTCAAGGAAAAATCTGCTATTTTTTGCTCCTGACCATGAGGATATCTTTTCCATCCACTAGAAAGGCCGTGTGTAAGCATGGCCTTTGGCATCAAGTCTTGAGGAAAGTCTAGTCAGTCAAAGGATTGCTGGCCCATAGCTCCTGACTGTATCTGAAGATTTTTTTGTGTGTCTTGTATCTGATTTTGACTGTGATGGAAGACACCTGTTCCTCCTCCTGACTCTCATATCCTCTAGCATCAGGGTTGGTAGCTCTTGGTGTATTGGACTAGCTGCAACTTAAAACTTGGTATATGAGAGGAAATTCCTGGAGTGCCAGGTCATCAAAATGTTACTGAGCTCCTGAAAGTATTTTAAATACTGAGAGGATTATTTAAATTGAATTTGGGAAAAGTGTTTTTGGGTATATATATATTTTTTTATTTCTCAAGGCGGGCCCTATCCTATTTCTCAAGTCCTGAAATTCTTTCATAAAGATTTGAGAGAGAAGCAGCACTTAGAATCATGAGGGGTATGGCATTATTGTTAGAGGTTAGCAGTGGTGTATATAGGGAATCTATTGATAGGTTCTGATGCAATGGCCTCTAAGTTTTGTGTAGTGGTAAGCTTGGCCGCTAGGTCTCATACCAGGCCTAGGCCTTAATTTTGATTCTCCACTGGCTGTTTTTCTTCTAATTTTGAACTCCACTCCTTAGTCTCCTTCTCTAAGTTCTCAGTAGGGTTGCCACTGTTCATAGCCAAAGTCCTCTTCAGTTCACTGGGAGTCAAGCCACATTCCACCAAAGCAATGATCATTTCCTGCGCAGTAAAGGGATTTTGCTAGGCTGCCATCTGGCGGTGAGTCCACTCCTTCAAATGTCAGTATTTTCTTAGCTGTGTCAATTAGTTGTAGAATCTTGGAGGCTGTAATCCAAGGCAGCGTGGTCCAATTTTTTAAATATTTTAGTCCCACTTGGGATTAGTGGGCTCTGCTAGATGTGACCTGTGTTCCAGATGAGTGAAGCCAATACAGAAAAAGAAATATTAGTATGAGTTGGTATATTTGGATTTCTCCAGGGTGCTCTCTCATTCAGAAGAGGTCATCCAGTATTCAGCTATGGTGTTCTGAAATGGGTTTACTACTAGCTAAAGAAGAAAAGGCAGGCCTGCAGCATGAGTATGAGGCTGAGTGTGAAAAATCCTCAGTTCTGGGTGAATAAAACTACCTGTTGACTTGCAAATAGGAGGTATAACCATGTTCCATAACTACAAGTTAGAATCAAAACTTCCTTTCCACCGTACAGCAGATTGAGAGAGACAGTTTGTCTTTTTTGGTTTTCCAGCCTTTGTCTCACAAATCTTGACAGTGCATACATCAGAATTGAAATTCTGATGCACCCTAAAGTAATAAGTATCAGAGGGGTAGCCGTGTTAGTCTGGATCTGTAAAAGCAGCAAAGAATCCTGTGGCACCTTATAGACTAACAGACGTTTTGCAGCATGAGCTTTCGTGGGTGAATACCCACTTCGTCGGATGCAAGTTGCAGCATGAAAGCTCATGCTGCAAAATGTCTGTTAGTCTATAAGGTGCCACAGGATTCTTTGCTGCTAAAGTAATAAGATACTGTATGGTATAATATATGAGTTATTTCAGTGGTCTTCATGACTGAGGTTTTCTGACTCTCTTCACTCTAATGAGGAATCCATTTATTTTACAACATTGGTATTTCAAGAATTGATACTCCCAGAACACAACATTGATAATTGTAATACAGATATTGTAATTAGGTAACCACACCCCAATGTGGGGGAAATAAATCTGTACAGCTGGAATATCTGGTGTGTCAGAAGATTTAAATTCTGTTAGTAGTCCTCTTAAGGTCCTCACTGTAGCTGGAATGCCAAGGCTTTCACTTCATCTCAACCACTCTCAAATGATTCTTAGGAAAGTAATTCCACAAAATCAGAATCCTAGTTAGTGCGTATACTGTATGCTATATAGAGAAGTCACAATGGTTGATTTTAAAATCAAAATGGTAGTTATGGGGAGATGGGTTAATGGACTGAAGGAAGGGGAGGCTGTCAGTTTCTTGATAGATACATTTCTTTCATGTTTCTACATCACTAGTGGTGTTTATATATCTTTATATACCTTTTATTATAAACAAATGTTTAAGAAACAAGTGTTGTGGTGAATGGTTTCTAAAATGCTGGTTAGTACATGAGGCATTTATTTCTTATTCTCTCTCACATACTCAACTTTCTAGATATTTTTTCCTTATTTTGTCTTTTCCATGAAGGTCCAATGTTGCAGATATCCTGCTTTGATCAAAAAAATGGGAAGAAGTCCCTTGACCGTACATCTTGTGATAGACCCAGCCAGTTGGGAAGAGCTGAGTAATAGAAGGGAGATATACTGGCCACTGGATAAGCAGTTTTCTGTTCCCTGAGTGACCAGAGCAGGGGCTGCTCCAGGCTAATGAGAACACCTGACTCCAATAAACCTGCTAAGAGTCAGGTTAGGCCATTAAGCACCTGACTCTAATTACGGCCCCTCTGATGCTATAAAAGGGCTCACTCCAGTCAGGCCAAAGAGAGCCAGGGAGCCAGAGAGCCAGAGGAGAGGAAGTGCATGCAAGGAACTGGGAGCAAGAGGCGTGCAAGAAGCTGAGAGTGAGTAGGCATAGTGCTGGAGGACTGAGAAGTACAAGCGTTATCAGACATCAGGAGGAAGGTCCGGTGGTGAGGACAAAGAAGGTGTTGGGAGGAGGCCCTGGGGAAGTAGCCCAGGGAGTTGTAGCTGTTGCGCAACTGTACCAGGAGGCACTCTAGACAGCTGCAGTTCACAGGGCCCTGGGCTGGAACCGGAGTAGAGAGTGGGCCCGGGTTCCCCCTAAACCTCCCAACTCCTGATCAAACACAGGAGGAATTGACCTGGACTGTGGCTTCTACCAGAGGGGAAGGTCTTTGGGCTGTTTCCCGACCCACGGGGTGAATCTGTGAGGTGAACAAATCCACCAATAAGCACAGGACCCACCAAGGTAGAGAAGGAACTTTGTCACAATCTGTTTGTTCTAACTTTACCCCAAGGGTTTCTGTGGGAATTCTTTCATTTCTGCAGGAACTGGAAAACAGGATACTAGTCCCGGGATACTGATATATATTTATCTGAGCAGAGTGTTTAGTAGGTAGTATGTAGCGTTAACCAAAGGGCCACTTGCACAAGTTCTTAGGCATCATTCACTGCAGTTCTCACGTGAAAATCCAGAAGAAGAAACAAACTTTAAAAGCCAATTTAAACTCTCTTAAATGTTTAAATTGAAGATTTGTGTCAAATAATTACATTCTTGGTTGTCTATATTGAATTATATGTTAGACCTCCAGAATCAACCTGTGTTTATCAAGGTCTCACTTTAATACAATAGATTGTTTCTGGGCACGCCTGGTCCTTGTGCAGTGTCAGGATTGGGTGCAGCCTCACCGCTGAGTCCGTGTCACATTGGGGCACTGCTTAGTGATCTCCCACCTCTGTGCACCCTGTAGCTTGTGCTCCCCAATGCCATGCTGGAGCCTCCATAATTATTTGACAAATAAAATGTGTAGAATTTTAAAATATTGTGGGCATAATTTTTATTTTTTTGGTGTAGAATTTTAACTTTTTGGCTCAGAACGCCCTCAGGAGTATTGTTTGCATCAAAACCATATAGTAAAAATAAATTCAGTAAAGGACTGTGTGTGTGTTGTTTTTTTAACTACAACTCTCTGTTTTAAGCTTTTTTCAACACTAGGAGACTGGGAATTGGATGGAGCATTGACTTAAAAAAACGAGGATAAATCCTGTTTCCATAAGCCCGAATTCTGCATGAATATTGAATTCAAGACAGAGATATACCACTCAGTTGCAGGACAGTGACCACTGAAAGTGTACAGTTTATTGTTGTGCCATATAGCTTATTCTTTTCAAGGAAGTAAAATAAGTAGAAAATAAATCCTGGAGTGAAATACCTGCCCCATTAAAATAATTGGTGCATTGACTTTAGTGGGATCAGCATTTCACTGCTGGAGTGCAGGTTAAATAATGTAGATTCAATAACTAGAAACAATGCCTGATTTCAGATTTGGCAGAGGCCTGGATCATCCTTTATGGTCATTCCATAGAAGTGGAAATTATTTTATCTCCCATATTTTGTAATTAAGCAGTGACACATCATCAATTGAGTTACGGTGTAATGATTCATTTTATTAATCATCTACACATGGAGGTGTGCATTCAGTAAATCATAGTTCATAACCTAGAGCTTCTTAAAATGTTTTTTTCTTAAAAATACTTTTAGGAAACTTTGGTTTATTAAACATCTCTCCTTCCGGTTTGGCAGAATGACCTCATCCCCACATTAAGCGGAGGAGACAATTGTTGCTCCTTTAAGGGTGAATAGAGAGCAGAAGGTGTGTTGCCCCCTTTAAGGACAGCTAGAGAACCAGTGAGTTAATTCCAACATGGAGGCAGCTGCATCCCAGGTCCGTGTGGGGGACACAGATCCATCCCTCCCTCAGGTGATCACAGGGAGGAGGACTATTTGTGTCCATGGCTGGACAGTGAAAGCCCTCTTTTCACCTGAACAGGCTGTGAAGCATCTGCCTTCCTACACATGGAAGTAGTTGAAACACTAGGCTTTTGTTATGATCTGCTTTAGGCATTATGTTAATCACTCCTTTCTTGGGGGGGCTGGGAAATAATTTTTTCTTCACTGCCATATTGGCCATGGCAAAGTTTGGGGTTTGAGGGGCAGGGGCAAAGAATGAAAGGAGGTGTAGGCTGTGATCTTACAATTCATTTTGTAAGCTTGGGGCAGATGTCCAGTGCACATACTTAATAGGGGTTGGATATGGTGATCAATACAATAGATTGGGAAGGGATTTAAAAGAGAGATTCTTTATAGGAGTGGAAATGGTGTGAGGGTGAGGGATTTGTGGCTCCTGTGACCGGTATTGCAGAGAGTCAACCCCATACCTCCTTTATAGCCTCCATTAATCCTCATTTGAGGGTGGGGGACCAGGATGGGTAATAGGGAGGGATCTCAGCAGCTCCTTGGACATATGTACATAATTATGGAATTACCTGCATTGTACAATTTTATCTGCTGCATACTCCCAGATATTTAGGACTAAAGTCGTGGCCTAATTAATCCATATCCAATGTCTTCTGTCCTCCTGGCATAGCCAGACAAGTGCACTATCCAATCAAACCTTGCTTGAGTATTGTTAATAAGCTTTTCTGTCCTCCATTAGACTCCAAGCAGAGACTGATAGCTCCTGCAGCAACTGTAAGGGCATGTCAGGACTCCCAGAGTGCTGCTCCCCATTAATTGCATAACACACACATTACTTTCTGCCACACATAACTTTCCCCCATCCCCTCTGTCTTTTTTCTTTTTGTAGGCCGTCTTTACACCTGGTCTACACTAGGAATTTACTTCTGTGTAGCTACAGTAACTTCTTGCTTAATGTTGTAGTTATGTTCCTGAAAAACGTGACTTTAAGTGAAACTATGTTAAGCGAATCCAGTTTCCCCATAAGAATTAATGTAAATAGGTGGGGGGTTAGGTTCCAGGGAAACCTTTTTCACCAGACAAAAAACTATATATTATATAGATATACACACAGTATACGTTTTAAACAAACAAATTAATACTGTTCACGGCTATGATGATTGTGAAGCTTGGTTGAGGTGGTGAAGTTAGAGGGTGGAAGAGGGAGGGATATTTCCCAGGAAATGCCTTGCTGCTAAATGATGAACTAGCACTCAGCTGAGACTTCAAGGGTTAACACGTTGTTAATGTAGCCTCTCACACAAGGCAGTACGAACAGGAGGGAGGGGAGACAGCATAGCAGACAGACAGACACGCACCTTGTGTATGGGAGAGAGAGATGCACACTGCCCCTTTAAGTAAGCTGATCCACTCTTAAGTGCATTATCTTTTTAAGTCGGGGGTCTCAAACACGTGGCCTGGGCTGCGCCCGCCCCCCCAGCCTACCTCCAGGCCAGGGGTGGGCAAACTACAGCCGCAGGATTGCCGCCCTCGAGCCCCATGCTGCTCCCTGAAGCGGCTGGCATCACGTCCCTGTGGCTGGCGTGGACCCAAGTCTACACTATAAACTTACATTGGTATAACTACGTCGCTCAGGGGTGTGAAAAATCCACACCCCTGAGTGATGCAGATATACTGATCTACTCCCCGGTGTAGAAGGCACTACGTCGACGGGTGGGCTTCTCCCATCGACATAACTAGTGCCTCTCAGAGCGGATTAACTAAGCCGATGTGAGAAACTCTCGCATTGGCATAGTAGCGTCTTCACTGACGCGCAGCTGAGTCACAGCAGTATTTCAAGTGTAGACCTGCTCTGGGCATCTTCGTAGAATGATAGGAATTAGTCATCGGTAAGGCACTACTTCATCTATTGGTGGAAGTGTTTTTTTTAAAAGATACTTTGATCTTTTGCCTTTTCCCTTCATATATCTTAGTAAATGTCAGGTCAGATTGTGTGCTTAAGCTATATAAGTGTTCACTTCCTCTTTAAGTAATTGCCATTCCAAAATCAAGGTTCTGGCTGTGTCCAAAAGCAGTATGCTTTAGCACAGGGGTCGGCAACCTTTCAGAAGTGCTGTGCCGAGCCTTCATTTATTCATTCTCATTTAAGGTTTCGTGTGACAGTCATGCATTTTAATGTTTTTAGAAGGTCTCTTTCTATAAGTCTATAATATATAATTAAACTATTGTTGTATGTAAAGTAAATAAGGTCTTTAAAATGTTTAAGAAGCTTCATTTAAAATTAAATTAAAATGCAGAGCCTCCCAGACTGGTGGCCAGAACCCAGGCAGTGTGAGTGCCACTGACAATCAGCTCACGCGCCGCCTTCGGCACGCGTGCCATAGGTTGCCTACCCCTGCTTTAGCAGTATACCCTTCATGAGCTAAGTGCATTGTATATAATTTAGTTAGAAAACTCCACTTCACAATTAGATTTTGCAGTAGTACAGTCTTCGTTCTACTTGATGGATTTTTACAGTTACTTTGTGTGTCAAACAGATGGTGATCATGTTTATATTTATGCATTATGGTTGTAGAAAACTTAATCTGAAGCGTTTTAGCAGTTTACAGGGAACAATTTACTATACAGTTGCTGTAAGTTCTTGAGGACATCAAATTTCTTGTTGCATACCTTTTAATAACATTATAATGTTCAGGAAGGTGAAGCAGTTGCCTTTCACAGTGTGGCAGTACTCAAGTCAACATGCAGTTCCTTAGTTTGGTATAAACCCAGGTCAAAAATGAACAGTGCATCACAAAACCAGCGCATGTGGAATATGCAGTATCAGGTGGGGGTGTTGGTTTGAATAGACTTTCTGCATAGTTTATCATTTTTACTTGATTGCTTAAATAGAGAATGTTGCATTGAAACCATAAGGTTGATTTACACAGGTTCTGAGTACTCATAGCTCCCATTGCTCTGCACGTTAGAAAACTGGGCCACAAGTGTTGAAGTCGCTCTTTATAAACAAACATTTTAAAAATTAAATTATATAGAACTTATTAGGCCACAGATGAAACTGAATTATGGGTTTTCATTTTTCTTATTTCAGCAAACTTTTGTCTACCATTCTGTATCTATTTCTGAGTATTCAAATGGATGCCTCTACTAAAACTTTCAGTGAGACAGTTTCTTATAAATCTCAATACCCTCCTTGTTCACAAGAATGTCGAGTAGTCCTGCAGAGAGGAGGGACAGTGCAGAATATATATACAGATTTGTGATCACAAACAAACTCAGTTCCCTTGGTTAGGAATTGGCAGTTGGCCCAGCTGTGAAGCTTAGATTTTCCTCTCTTGTTGCTCTCTTTTCAGAATTCTGAAAGTTTTTCTCACCCCTACAAAGATAGGAGGGAATTAAAAAAAAGAAAGAAAAGGGGGGAAGAAAAGAAATCCATTAAATTTTTCAGCTGGTAAATATTGAAAGCCTGTTTACCAATGATCCAGTGATGTTTCCAAACCCTTTAGTAATCATTTTGCTTTCTCAGTCCTATACAGAAAACATATGGCAAGCAAACTATGGCCCTGAACTTACAATGGGCTCCATGTGTGTACAGGCCTCTGCCTCCATAGTGTTAACTGCAGAATTGGTGGAAGCACTCTATAGCATAGAAATCCTTGCTAGCTGATCCTGATGCAAGTTTGGGGCTTTTATACATTTTTCATTTCAGAGTCCATATACTGAATAGTTGTTACATATATAAAATTACACTTTGTGAAACTTAACATTGAAATATTTGCATGCATATTAATTTTTCTAAAAAAATCCATAAAATACTTTTAAAATCTCATCTGCCACTGGTTTGCTTGGGCAAGTCACTTCACCTTCTGTGCCCGTTTCCCCAACTGGGGGTAGTGATGTCACAGTTTGAGGATAACTGCTCCTGTATTCCCCCTCTGTGGTCTCTGAAGGACCCTTGGTTAAGGTTTCTGGTTCCTAGCTACCATTTTTCTTGGGCAGAGACCTCTGAATTTCTTCCTACTGACTGGGGTCTATGTGTTAACAGCTCCCTGCCTTACACTTCATATCCCCATCAAGTCAGTCTGTGTAAAGGTCATCGCTTGTGCCTTGCTTTCTCTCTGAGGCCTAGGAGCAGCAGTGTATTGTCAACAGTTACAACTTTCCACACCGTTTTTTTGTAAGCAAACCTGTTTGTTCTTAAGGTAAAAGCATTACAGAGAAAACACTGCTAAACAAGTTATTACTGTCTCTACCAGCATTCCAGTCATGAGATTTATCCCTCCAAATCTTCGTGATGCCAATTAAGTGCTGCATATCACCTATACTGCACAACCATCTCTAGCCTGACATTCAGAGAGATACTCACTGTTGCCTGTATAGTGGCATGCAGAACTGTGATATATATAATATATATAAATGCCTTTTCAGGGTATTTAGCTATACTACATGTCACAGATTAACTAGACCAAAATAACTGTGTGGGTGATAGGAAATAAAGCAAAGCTTTGTCCTCAGTATCAGGTGGTTCTGTGGTTGTATTTTCAACTCGGAAGTGTTGAGTCCAGAGTTACTCCACGCAGTCTGCACCGACCAAATCTGATACGCTAAACGTGATTGCTGAATTCCTTAACCATACTCCATTTATGTTGGTATCAGATGCCCATGTACACTGAACAGCTACTGCATGTCACTGTTTACTGAGGGGTTCAAAATAAACAAAGTCACTGGTATGGAGAAGAGTGTAAGGCATCTTTGTTTCATTGTGTCAACCTTTAAGTCTCTTTCGTTTAAGGGGAGACACTATCATCACACTCCCTCAAGTACTGCACTGGGTTTACTTTATTTCTGATAGCAACAGGCTGCTCTGTAATACTGTATGTGGTATTATTTACTATTTGAAACTGCAGTAATCAGTAGTTTGCTGCAACTCCATTTTTACAAATATTGTGAGACAAATGTGTCAACTTAAGATTTTTTTAACTAATTTCTGTAGTTATGCTCTAATAATGATGAGACTTACTTAGATACCATAGATAATTACAGGTTTTTTTGTTTTAGCGCCATATTTTCTGTTTTGTTTACTAGTGCCACCTTCCAAATCCATTGATAATAGCATTTAAATGAACTGGACGTTGTAAAAACTAAAATATTAAAAGTTTAAGTCGATAGCTGAAAATCTTTTAAGGCATAAAGAGCTAAAATTCTTAACAGAACTTAAAAGTTTCAAGTAGACTTAAAAGTTTCAAGAAAATCTGTTTGATATCCCTGATCTAATATATGTCACTTCTGTAAAGTTTTCCATCTAAGTACTTCATAAACTTTAATGAATTAAGCTTCACAACACACCTGCGAGACAGAAGTATTTTTCCACCAATTTATAAGTCTGTAAAACAGTCATGAGAGATTAACTGACTTGCCCAAGTTCCCATAGAAACTTTGTGGCAGAGCTGGGGCAAGAACCTTTTGATCTCCTGACTTCCATTTTCATGTTTTAACCACAAGATCCTGTTGCTTCATATATTTTCAGAGACAATATGAAAATCATTTCCTCTACACTTGCCATCCTCTAAATGCAGCAGAGGGTTGCACCACTAACAACTAAAGTAGTGCAGTGAATATAGCTCTTTGTATGTCCTTGAAGAACTTTCTCTTGTTTTTACTGTACTTTCTCTGTCCTGTGCTGATTGGCTGTTTGGTCCAACTCTTCACCTCCCTCAGTCTCTTCACCTCAGCATCACTCCACTCCTGCCCTCTTACCTCTTCTTTCCTACGCTGTCCCCTCTGCCTCAGAGTCCTGAACAATGGCCTTACCCCTTTCAATTCCCTCTTAAAACTGATGTGCAGCAATCAATCTCAAGCTACAAAATAGTTGATGGATGTCCTACTGTGAGTTATGTAAGGTATAACAGCTATGCAGAGAAAATGGAATTCATTCAAAAATCTCAACTATAGAAATATTTAATTCTGCAATCGGATACCAGAACTCTCCAAAGACACTTTTGGCGTAAAAATAAGCAACAATATTAGTTTAAAAGATCATCTCTTCTCCCCTAGGCTAGGTGATCAACTTTAGTTTCTCCTTTCTCTCGTTTCGCCTACATCTTTTGTATGTGTCGCTGTTTGTTTGTGCTGGTTTTATTTCCCATGGACAGCCTGGAAATGTTTGGATAATGGCATCCCATGTATAACTGGTTGGAACCATATATTATTCCTGTTTGCTCACCTGAGGGAACAACCTGAAAGTACATTGGATAGAGTAGTGAGAATGTGACTTTAACAGATTGTATGTAGAGCTGAATTTCCCCCTTACGGCTGGTTTTGTGGCAGACCAGCCATGCTCTTGGAATTGTAGAAGACTGAGGCAGCCATATGGACAATCCAATATTACTGTGTAAATGACCTCACCCCTGAGCTGCAAAGACCTCCTTCTAGGAGCAAGCTGTGAGTTGGTTTCAATTAGTTAATTTCATTATGTAAATAGTAAAGGAAGGGTTAGTTATGTAGCTTCAAGGAAGGACTAGCCTGAGATAACCAAATCTGAGTTACTAAGGGACATCAAATGAGACTATTATTACTGCTGCAGGGTAGCGAGTGGTAGTGGTGTAAGATGCTCTGTTTCAGGCTGCTGTTGTCACTGCCCATCTGAGTGTACCCTCTCCTGGCTGCTCCTAGGTGGAAGCACAGCAGGGAACAGCAGCCAATTGGAGCTGCGGAGGTAGCGCTTGCCTGCGCGCCTCTGCCTAGGAGTAGCCGGGACAGGTTGCCACTTGCAGGGAGCTGCCTGAGGTGAGCACCCTCCAGAGCCTGCGCCCCAGCCCCACACCCAAACTCCCTCCCTCTTAGTTAACCGGTATTTTTCACTTACCGGCACCCTCCGTTCCCCCAAAATGCTGGATCAAACAGCTTTTACTATAGACTAAATTCTCCTCACTGACCTGGTCCAGTAGTGTGTTATATCAGTATTCATGGATTATACATTGTTAGGTATCAGTTCTGTTCTGTTGCACCTTTCTTTATGCATCCTAAAATGTTGGAGGTTTTTTTTTAGCGCTGCTTCACATTGAGCAGAGGTTTTCATTGAGCAGTCAGCAATGACATCCAGAACCTTTCCTGAGTGGAACTTCAACTTGCTGCTCACCTAACTTTGTTAGATCCTATTTAAGTTCCTCAGCCTGGCCTTGATTATCCAATTTAATTTTATCTGTAAACTGAGTAAACTCATTGTTCATCCTATTTTCCAAAAAATTGATATATTAAATATTAGCCCTAGTACAGAACACTGCAGCACTCCAATGCTAACTTTTTGCCATGTTGAAAATTGTCCATTTATTCTTACTTTTTAGGTTGTCTCCTATCTAGCTATGCCAGTACTTTGCCTGTCACACCGTAACTACTTCGCTTTTTTATTAGCCTCTTGTGAAGGACTTTGTCAAAGGTTTTTTAAGTCCATATGATAGCAACTGGTTCTCTTTTGTCCACTGTCTTGTTGGCAGCACTCAGAGAATCATAGCAGATGAGGCACAATTTTCCTTTACAAATGAATATTTACTAATTCAAACAGTTCTCACAGCAAATCTGAAGTCTATTTGAAAAATGACTCTGAAAGATGACTGCACATCATCAGATCTGTTCTCATATTCAAAATCATGTGCTTTTATTTTAGCTGTAAAAATAAGTGTCTGTTTTTTGTCCCTATTTTCTGTTACAGAATTGTTGGCTTTGCAGTGCTGAGTGTGAACTCATATCCACTGAATTGTTAACCAAGTTCCATTCAGTCATTTGCACAAGTATAAATGTCTCATTGTATTCAATCTCCATTGCCTTCAGTGAGGTTGCACAAGTTTAACTGAGCCCAGAGTATGGTTTGCAAATTTTTTCTTATTAGCAATACATGAGCCAGTAAGAGAGAGAACTCAGTCCCGCTTTCTCATCCCTGGGTATGTTTGTAGATCTGATGGTGAGAGAGAGAAGTCTTTTACTTTATAAACTGAGTGATGATGATGATAATGTAGAAGTCATTGAGAGGCAACAAATACAGTAGAACCTCAGAGTTACACACACTAGACTTACAAACTGACCCATCAACCATACACCTCACTTGGAAACGGAAGTATGCAATCAGGCAGTGCCAGAGACTAAAAAAAAGTAAATACAGTACAGTACTGTGTTAAATGTAAACTATTAAAAAAAAAAAGGGGGGGGGGGTAAAAAAAAAGATTTGACACGGTAAGGAAACTGTTTCTATGCTTGTTTCATTTAACAATTCAGAGTTATGAACAACCTCTATTTCCAAGGTGTTTGTAACTGAGGTTCTACTCTGGTGCATTTTTAGTCACTTTTAAGAGCAAAACTTCAATGTCTTTTGAGTTACCTTCTCTGTTTTAATCTGCTTGAAATCAATCCCTCTCCATTGATTTAGGTAAGAAATGATTGTCGTGTTTACTTTATAGAGGAAATATTATTTATATATATTCATCAAATTCTTGGGTTTCAGCAATTATAACAATGTAGTTTTGTTTGAATTTTTAAATACTCTTAAAACAGGAATTTCTTTCTTCCAGCAGCATATGAATTTCTCCTACTTAGATAGTATATTAATACAGAAGTTTTAAGTGAGAAATAGCTTACATTTCAGGCACAGATAAATTAGTTATAACTCTGATCCTGACTCTTTTTTCTTTTGATGTGAATCTGCTAACCTAAGCCAATTGGAGGTCTTTGGTTCTGAACCAAAAAAGCAACTCGTTAAGTTGTGATACCAGCATAATTGTGTGTTTGCTATTGAAACTCATAGTTAGGAAAAGAGAATGTCAACTCTGAATTAAATGCAGGATGTAGGACTGAGTTTTGAATTTTGGAACTCAGTGACAGCGCTCTGAAACCTACACACCATAGCTCCAGCTTTGTGATGACAAAGACCAAATCCATTCCAACAGTCCACTTTTTATTTCTCTTGGCATATAGCTATGCCCTGCAAATGGCTGACCTTAGGGGCTTGATTGAAGTTAATGGAAATCTTTCCACTAATCTCAGTGAGATTTGGAGAACATTAAAATTGTATTGGTCAAGACAGTGGTTTAAAATTCAGAATAACATAGGAAGAAATCATAGAAGACAGTACAGATTAACCAAACAGTGTTTATTGGAATAGTATAAGCAAAGAAACTTTAGCATCTTTTCTCCTTCCCTAGATCACTAAGCAAATAGAGGTCAAATTGAAATTTACAGGAAGACAATGATATGTTTCCTTTGTGTTAACCATTATCCTTTCTAACTCTTTTGATGATTTTCTTTTTCTTTCCTTTGGAAAATAACCTTTAATTATGCTTTCTATACATTCCTATTTGCTTAGACAATATAAAATGCTAAAATTAATACTTTTGCTACCTAAAATTATATACAAGAGATGGAAGAAAACTCCTTTTCCTTCATAAACAGCCATGATTTGTTGAAGAATTCATGAGCTGAATGCCTCCTCTTCCACCCCAACAAGCATATTTTCTAATCCCATCTCTGTTATGGTTTAGCTGCATAACTCCCAAAATACATCTTTCACTTTCAGTTGGGGAATTTTCACAGTGCTGCTCCTGGCAAGTACCTATTTCCAGTCAACTTGCACACTTATTTAAGCCTCCTCAAATTAGTTACCAAGCAGGCATCCAATTCTGACTTCTCAGCCTTCAGTAAGAACCCATTTTCAAAATACCATCTACTTGAAAGTTTGTTAGCTAGTAGAATATTTCAAATGAATTAACTTTCTACAATTTAGAGGAGACAGTACTGTTCAAGTATTTCCCAACTAAAGCATTCTATGTATGATGCACTACACTGCTAATAAAACTCTTGTGATAAAATGTAAAGGTTGTAAAACTCCTACTGCTTGCAGTCAGCGCAAATATTTCCTGTAGTAAAGCATTAAATTTGACTCTGTTCAAGTCTGTCTGTCTGTCTCTCTCTCTCTCGCTTTCTCTTTTTAATTAGCAGTTATGATCAAGATGCCCAGTATGGTTAGTCATACTAGCTATTTAACAGTTACTGACAAACAAGTAGGCAGCTAGGAGGTCAGATGAGTTTGGAACCAATGAATTCTTCTTAAACCCTTTTTGAAGTAGTTAAGGTTTATATGGTCTCTGACATGTTTTTAAATACCGAAGGAGAAGTTTAGAATAATAACGCTGGCAAAAGCAGATGTATTAAGTTTGTCACAACCTTCAGAACAGAAATGCATGCTCAACTCTTGCAGAATGGTGTGCAAAGAGGAAATGGGTTGGTTCCCCTTTTCCGTGGCTGACCTAGATTAGACCGTTCCTGGGGACAATTTGGGATTTAACATTGCTCCTGGCCAGACTCTACTCTAACATTACATTTTACAAGAGTTTCACCTCTTTTTCCTAAAACTTCTTTCAAATAAAAATCCTGCTTTCTTTCCAAATAAGAGAACCCACTCATCTCAGATATGTTGTGAAAATTCTCATTTGTGCAGCACTCAGACACTGTAGTGATGAACACTTTAGAAAAGTCCATGAAGTATTTGTTGACTTGCTCCTCATACTTTCTAAAATCTTGGGAGATACCCTACTTAAATATACAACTAGGGCTATGTCTACACTGTCACTTATGTTGGTATAGCTTATGTTGCTCGGGGATGTGAATAAACCACCCCCCCCCCAAGTGAGGTAAGTTACACTGACCTAAGCACCAGTATGGACAGTGCTGTGTTGGGCACGCTTCTTCCACCAACATAGCTCCATTGTGTGTGGCTTAATTAGGTCGATGGGAGACATGCAGCTTTGTCGCTGTAAGCTGTCTAGTGTAGCCATAGCTTAGGACATCTCCCAAAATCTTAAAGAAGGTGAGTAACGAGTCAACAAATATCTACAAAAATGGAAATTTGAAAATGCATCTTAAATTGATTACTTCTGTATTCAAGTTTAAAAGGTGAGGGCTCACTTGAAAGGAGGGAAATGCGAAAGAGTAGAAAACAAAACTGTTTGCGCCACAAGTAGTTAGGACCTTTATGGAAACCCTACATTTAACTTTTTATTACAGTGTTGTGGTTTCGTGGTAGGTGTACTACTTAGTTTGCTGTGTTAAGTCCTTGCCACAAAGAAAAACACAAAGCAAAACAAAAATCCACTACATGCAACTAGTGGAAAATAGAATATATTAAATTGCTTCTGAAAAAAGATGCTTATGTTCTGAATATGAACTGAAACTGCAATTTTAAAGCTAGTGGGAAGAACACAAGTTAACTGCATTAATTCATTGAATTCTAAGTTCATATCAAATGTTCTATTTATTGTGATTTTACAGTGAACTATATAAACAGAGTCAGAATTTATTTCTGGCTGAGACTGTCCCATGAGCACATAACTCTGTCTTAAAGCTAAAAGTGTAAAGCTCCTGAATCAGGTGCAGTAACCAAGGCTCCTCTCATCTATCCCAATAGCACATAATTTCACAAGCTTCTCATGAGCAGGTAGATGTTAAACAAGGACAGCTCCTAACCTGGGTAGACCATCACAAGGCACTTTAAAAAAAAAAAAAGTAGAAGGGGAAAAAGAAAGCTTAGACTTTGTCTGTACTGGGAAAATTGACCTGTAATAGATTCCAGGGTCAACTCTAGATTTTGCAATAAATCACTTAGTCTAGAATAATTACTTTGCTCACAAAGCAAAATGTTTAGGTTTTTGCTTTTAATTCTGGTAATTCTCAGTGGAACATTTATTTTTATTTATGTTTTATTTTTGTTTCTTGTTTTTTAAGTGTCCTACTTGCATTTCTTAGAAGTACTTCCATTTGAATGATAGCCTTAATCTGCATCACCAAACCAACCCTAGAGCAGAAGTGCCCATGCACTTAAGGATACATATAAATCAGCCCAGTGATTTCTTCCTCGTTGTTGGGATGTGGAGGGGAATGAGGATCTTTCCATTTGAATTAGTTCAAGCATCAGTTTTGTTTTTATTGCCTTTTGCATCAGTTTGAGATCACTTTTATATCTTTTATTCATGGATAGGAAACAATTCTATTTTATGTCCACTGTGATTTTCTGACACTAAGCACCCAAGTATTCATACCCTGGCCTACACAATATTATAATTTAATAAAAAATGTGTGTTGTGAAGTATCATTTGAAAAATAATAACTCACGGATCATTAACGCTCTTGCAGGATGCATGTACAAGGTGGCTGTTGAGTTATGGATACATGCTAGAATTATGACTAAAATGTGTATAAACCAGGTATGTTTGGGGGTTGATAAAACAGGTCTATCCTAAAAAAGTAATGTCTATTTACTTCAGTTTATATATAAGGAATAAATAGGACCATCAGGACAGCAGTGGGAGGGGATGTCAGGAAACACAACAGTTTGCCTTTCAGTAAACACAAGTTGGAGAGGAAAGAGCATGGAGCTTCCTTCACCACCAGACTCCATGTCGCCGTCTTCACAGCTTGAATAAATTTTACTTTGAGGGGTAACCCTTAGAAGAATCCATTTCAAAGGTTTACTGCTCTGTAAAGATAGGAGCAGGTGGGAGGCTGAACCTCAAGAGATGAACAATTGAATCAGATGAATACAATATTACTATATTATATGACTGTCTAGAGTGAGGTCTTGTCTGGAAGCTAATGACACACTGGTGATTAACTTCAGTGTGAAATGCGTATTAATACTACATGAGGAAATTTGGGTAGGTAATGATATTATGTTTTAAAGGTTGTGGCCTAACAAGAAGAAACAGATTCCTTTCCAGACAGGAGGGAAGGGCCTGTTAACCTGCCTGTTATGTAATTTAAGCATGGTGGAATCAAAACAATGGAAGCCACATTTACATACAGGGGGATGGGAAGCCCACAGAAAGGGAGGAACAGCATGAGGGTCATCTTACCTCTAGAAACAGTAATTTGAACTTTGGAAGAGATAAGCAAAGACAGAAGCCATCTTTGGCTTCCATCACTAGACAGACACAAGAGGCCAGAGCTCTTGCAACCTGAGAAAGATGGACCCTTCAGCATAGGGAGAGGAAGGGTTGGAGTCTCTGGAACTAAATATGGGTGAAAAAGCTGATTAGACAAAGATCTTCCACCTAAGAAGACAAGTGAAGCCAGTACCTTGTACTTCTGTGGAAGGTCCTGACTGGGGGAAAGTCAGCCATGGCTGGGAAGAAGAATGACTGGTGAGAGAAACCCATTGTGAACAAAGCTTATATCTTGCTAGATTGTTTTAGACTGTTAGATGAATTTTCACTTTAGTTTGCTAGTAATACTTTCTAACTGTTTGTATTTGGCATCACTTAACCTATGTCCTACTATTAATCAATTTTGCTATATTTTTACTATAAACCAACTCAGTGCCATGTAAACTGAAGGGTGTATTTACCCTAGTTAAATTAATAAACTGTGATGAGCTTGTGTGTCTTTAGAGGAACAAATGGACCATATTATTACTCTGAACTGTCTAGGAGAGGGCTGGACATTACAGAGCACACAGTTTTGGGGAAAATTTGAAATGGGAGTGTGGTGGGGTCACCTTGCGTTGTAACCAAGGCTGATGGAAGCAAGAGTGTAGATAAGCTGCTTGGGTCATTGCTGCTAAAGCAGGGCTGTCTACGCACGTGCACACACACAACCTGCATGCTTCTAGGCTAGGCTAGGCTGGGTGCTATAGCAGCAGGGCATTGTAAGGTGCACAGAGTTGCACCCCTCACTGGTCTGGATTGCACCCAGAACCCTATAAGACTTTATTAATTGCTTATGGTTCTAAATGTTGTAATTGACTCTCTTAAGATGGATATAGGTTTAAAAAAATCATAAAGATTTAAATAGTAGTTTGCTCCTGCATATATTGCCTTAGCTGTTGCATCAAATCTGTCTTTTATTCCATGTCCATTACTCAGTGTCCTATCCATTATCATAAAACACTTGTAAAGGTTTTTGGTTTTTTGGATAATTTAGTAGTTTGGAGTGCTGGGGCACTATTGCAGTACAATCTGGTTTGTGTGTTTGTATAAGAGCAAGCCCCTGCCTCAAAGAGAATTGATTGCAAAATACAAGCCAAGTGATCAGAATGATGTGTATGAGAGAGAGATTCATTGTAATTATGGTCCCACCTCCAGGGTGACTTAGGGCTTGTCTACATGGCTTTGCAGTGCGGACTATGGAGGTGCGGGAATTACATCGTACACTGAAATGTTGTATTGTGATGCTCTTGTAGACCATGTTAGCGTGAACTAAAAAATCACATTAACGTCCTGTTTGAAACGGGACTACATTAACATAAATGAAGTATGTTTTAGTTCATGGTAGCCAGGTCTACACAGGGAGTTGCCTTACAACACTTCAGTGTGTGCTGCACCCTACACTTCTGTAGTCCATATGGCAGGGTCGTGTAGACAAGCTCTTAGGCTATCTTAGTGCAGGAAGTTTCTTTTTTCTGTTGTTAATGTGAAAATTTTCATATACACGATATTTTTGAGATTTCTTCATTTTTTAACATCTGCACTTTAATATGTAGTATTTGTTTCACTCCTGATTTTTAACTTGCTGTTAAGTATTTGATTAAAATATATTAAAATGAACATTTTATAAAAAGCCTTTTGCCTCGTGTGTGTGTGTATGTGAGTATGTATGTATGTGTGTGTGTGTATATATATGTGTATATATATGTATGTATATAAAATAAATTTTTACATCCCTACTCAGCTTTTCTGGCTTCTTTTCCCTTCTTTATTTATACTGAGATGAATATTAATTGGTGTTTTAAAGTTTTTTCTTAAATTATCACTTTCCTGCAGTAGTATAGAAAAGGTTTCCAGTCAAAATTCTTTAGGATATTTTTCATTTACTCATAAATCACTTCTATAAATCAGAAATATTCTATCATTTACTCTCATGAGGACTTCAAATCTATAAAATAATGATCACTGTACCATTGCATTTAATATTTTTAACAACTTAAGAAAACAGAAAATTATCACTGATTGATTTGACAGATGACGTAAATATTAGGAGAGGAGTAAATAATGAAAAGGATAGGTCACTGATACCGAGTGACGTGGCTTTTCCAAATTACTGCAATTAGTAAAGGTCAGTTATTACTTTTCCACGATTTTCCATGTCTTGTCTGCAACTCAGCAGGAATTATTTGACAGTCATCCTGCAATTCAAGTAGGGCCTTATGCATAAGAAAATTATTTCACTTTTGAAACCTGTGTCCTGCCTCTGCTTTATGTATCTGTTGTAGTTCTAAACAAATGTAATTAAAATCTACCATGATCAAAGTTCTGGCCATTTGATTCGCATGTCTATTATTACAGTATTTCCTGATCATCTTCCTCTAGTTTCTGCCTCAGATTGATATAGCAACATTCAAGAATTATGACTCTTTATTGTCCTTAATTTCTATTCTGTTTCTGATATGCCAGCCAAAACATTCATATAATTCATCCACAGATTTTAACGTTATCCTCCACTAATATTGCCAACCCTCTCCAGCTCTGTTGTACTATTCCCCCTTTGGCGTGTGGTGTATTCTGGTACTTTAAACGCCTAATCATTTTTTCTTTGTTGGAATAACTGCAACATTGTTAAAACAATGTCATTAACTCCGTATCTTTTCTCTAAAAACCAAGCATCCAGTTCAGCACTCTTGTTTGTCTACTCTCTTATACAGATGATACTTAATTTTTTTTCTTTGCCGTACTTCATGTTGCTTTCTGCTTCCTGTACTTTTAAAACCGATTGCACCAAGTCTGGCATTTTGGTGGGGGAGTGGGGTGGGGAGATGGGAGGGAATGCTGATTAGTATTTTTGGAATGGACATACACAGACCCCTGGCATCAAATAGTTAACATTATCATGGGATCCAGCCAGTCCCCATCTAAATCCTCTTCTCTCAGCACTAATCTAAAAAGACTGTCCAAATAATTTTCCATATGTGCAGCCAATATACAGTAGGCTGCATTACATTTTAGCTTTTCCACATTCATGCATCTTAATCAAGTTTCCCATAATTGGAATTCATACAGTAGAGCTGTCTCTTGGATGGAAAAACATTGGACATAGTTTTGGATTGCTGCACTTTAACAACTGATTTTTCTTTCCAGACAGGGTGCTTTTCCTAATTCTTATTGAACTGAATGAGGAGTTCTTGCTAATAATCATACCAAATTTTTGTCAGAGAACTAACATACAAGTTTACCTTAAGTCACCCTCCCTTTTGATTAGGGTAGATGTATCTGTACATACCTGTTAATTGACAGGCGTTTTTGAAAATGTTGATCAAATCTTAAATACAGTATCTGTGAAGCATACAGATTAAATAAATTCAAAAGATTTGTTGGATACTTGTGCAGGCTGTTCTTAAATTGTTAGCCAAACCACCGCCCTCTCTTCATTCAAATCCCTCCTAAAAGCTCGCTCCTGCTGTTGTGAGGTCACCAGAAATGAATGAATTCATACTACATATATTTGTATGTAAGTATATATTGTGTGTATATATATGTGAAAAATAATGTTTGGTTATTAAACAGAAGTTCTTAAATTTGTATTTTAGTGTGTCGATACATGTACACACAAGTTTAGTACCATTCAAGATATGCTGAGTTAACTGTGTGATCTTCTTATTGCAACTCTGCTCTTCACTCTACACACCCTTTTTTGTTACTTACCCTTGTTCATAACAAGTCTAACCTAGACTCTTTGGGGGTAAATACTTTGGGCAAAATTTTCAAATGTGCCTAAATTCCATTTTCAAAGGTTATTTAGGTTACTTACTCCCATTGACTGTCAGTGGGATTTAGGTACTTTTGAAGATTTTTATCTCTTGCCTCCTTATTTTTGGGCACTGTAAAAAATAGGGTCCAATATTTAGGGCAATAGTGTGCAACAGACTTCCTTTGTGACTTTGAGCACTTAAGGCCAGATTTTTAAATATGCTTAGGGTCCCAAATACCTTTTAAAAATCTGTCCCCTAGTGTCTCTGTTCTGGTTCTGTAAAATGGGGATAAAGGTGCTTCCCAACCTATTGGAATATTGTGAAGATAAATACATTGAAGATTGCTAGGTATTCAGATACTATGGAAATGGAGTCTTAACTATTTATTTTTAAGTGACAACAAATGGATTTGGTGCACTACATTTAGTTACAAAATCCTGATTTCTGCTGCTATTTAGGGATGCACTTATTTTTCACTTGGAAAAAACAGTGAATTACCTGGAGTTTATTTGATATTTTCTGACGCTGAAGAGTATGTAGATGCTTGAGTTTTAAATGTAAACATGGCTTTGATTAAATCTATAAGATAAAAGCTTTGAACTTATGATGTGGTTGAGTAGGCTAATAATAACTGATGCACACATTAAATTGCTAAAGCTTTGCTGACTTCATATTTATTGCTGTGAACTTAATACATAATTTGATTTATCATATCAAGAAATTGCCATAAGCACAAATGAGGCAAGCCCAATAAGTTGCTGATGGCAACATTATCACTTTGGTATGCTTTAATATAGCACCCATTGTTGTGGTATCTGCTTGCTGTTTCATGGATTCAATCCTGCAAATACAAGGAATTTGCAATTTTTTCCTCTAGATTATTTTCATGAATTTGTTATAGGCAGTTTCTGTTTTGAAGTTTCTGTTTGGAGTTTGTGGAGCCAGTTTCTTGCCATATATCTTCTATATTTATATAATATAAATATAAAATGTACACAAAGCAGAGTTCCCATATCACTGTAGTTCTTTTTATACAGTACTTCGGTTTTGAACTGTGTGTGTTGGGAGTTAGCTCTTTTGTCTGTATTGATCCAACAATATTTTCTTGTCTGGTTACTCTTTCTATGGGATCTGTTGATTTGGTTAAGTCTCTATTTCGTCTTTCATTTATTTATTTATTTAAGTATTGAAGGTGTAGTGATGACAGGGTCACTTCATAGCTGTCAACGTGTTCTTTAGCTAGGAGTATCTTCCCCATGTATCTGTCACTTTTCTTGTTTTGACATTTCTTTAGTGCTTTTAGATGCACATTCTTTGAGAAGGTCTTAGAGTACAAATAGTTCACCTGTGTAATATACTTGCTAAGGGAAAAGAAAATCCCATGTGCACTGGAGGCAGAAGAATCATTATCCTAGTGTAAAAATGATGACTTCTTACGAAAGTTACTTTTCACTATCTTTTACTTTTGTTAGTGCTGCAGATACAAGACGATTGGAAACTGAGCTGTACTCTATCCCAGGTCATGTATTGAGAGAGTTGATGATGCCATTTTGATTGTAAAATATTTATTGTTGGTGATATGTGAGCCAGAAATAACCATCCAGCTGTTTAGATTCCAGGTAGAATGTGTAGTGCTTGCCATTAGAAAAAAAATAAACAGCTCTTTACATTGTAAATGGAACAGATTTGATCAGGAGTCACAAATAAATGATGCCCCAATATTTCATTTTTATGAAGTCACTGCTTGGAATAAATCACCCACTTTAAGCAAAAAGAACCACATTAGAATGTCCTAGAATTAAAATCAGGAAATAGGAGTTAAGATTCCACATAAAGCAATTTCATCTTGCCCATTCCTAGTCCCCTATGTCCCTCATTGTTCTGTAACTATAGCCTGAGCCACCCTTACAGCCATGTACTGTGGGTGCTTTGCATTTCTTATGAGCTATGTTTTTTTGTATAACCCAACTACACTATTCCTTGCTGTAAAAACTGTGTAACCAGTTCACCCATAACCGAAATACATTCAGTCTCGGACATTCCTCCAGTTCACATCCCCTTTCATTCAGCTACATATAAATCAGTGGCCTTTCATAGGAAAGCACCTCTACCAATCCCACCTTTCTACTGTAGTCGAGTCTGAAACTTTTCCACATCTTACCCTTTTACATGCGATCCAAATAATCCCTAACCCATCTACCAGTCCAATATGGAATCCTGTGGAATGGTCGCAAATTCAGAACTAGAACAACCATCAATAGTTAGGTCTTTTCTTAAAACGGTTTGGGCATTTGATCTTGGCATCATGTATAGGGCCTTACCAAATTCATGGCCATGAAAAATGCATCACGGGCTGTGAAATCTGGTCTTTTGAGTGCTTTTATCCTGTACTATACAGTGTTTCTCAGTTTGGGGGTCCTGACACAAAAGGGAGTTACTGGGGCGGGGGTGTCCACAAGGTTATTTGAAGGGGAGGGTCACATTACTACCACCCTTACTTCGCTGACTTCAGAGCTGGGTGGTCAGAGAGTGACGGCTGTTGGTCGGCGCCCAGATCTGAAGGCATTGCCCCACTAGCAACAGCACAGAAATAAGTGTAGCAGTACTGCAGCTCCCCCTACAATAACCTTGTGAACCCCCCCCCCCCAAACACACACACAAAACCTCCTTTTTGTGTCGGGACCCCTACAATTACAACACTGTGAAATTTCAGAGTTAAGTAGCTGAAATAATTAAATTTACAATTTTAAAAATCCTATGACTGTGAAATTGACTAAAATGGGCCGTGAATTTGGTAGGGCCCTAGTCACATAACAGGGATCAGCAGACAAAGGCCCACCCCTCAGGGTGTAGCTTGAAAAGGCTGGGGTTTTGCATAACAGGAGGTAGGGAATTTGCATTCACCCCACCTTTGATATTCTCCAGGAAAACCACTTAACACTTTTTGTTCCAAAAGTCCATTCTTGTTCAATATAGTCCTTTGAACCCCCAAGTCTCACATCTATCACATCTTCCCCCTCGAGTATACAATCCTGAATCACAATAAAATATAAACCATTTGTTTAGTACAGGGCACCCCACAACACTTAAACTTTAATTTAGTAAGGTCTCCCCAACGAGAAATTGCTATATTTGTCAATGACCGCCGGACACTCTGGTATCAACAGATTAGCACATTTGACTGTTGCATATGCTGTACGTTTAGGAAGTTATTCTGCTTTAGTGCCACAAAGAATTTGTATTGGAATTTGGCTGAAGAAGAGTACAATCCAGAACGGGTACAGGGAGTGGGGGAGGGATAGCTCAGTGTTTTGAGCATTGGCCTGCTAAACCCAGGGTTGTGAGTTCAATCCTTGAGGGGGCCACTTAGGGATCTGGGGCAAAAATTGGTCCTGCTACTGAAGCCAGGGGGTTGGACTCGATGACCTTTCAAGGTCCCTTCCAGTTCTAGGAGATTGGTATATCTCCAATCATCATTACCTTAACTAGCTACACCAGAGGTGGGCAAACTTTTTGGCCTGAGGGATTGGCAGTGGTCCTGGAGGTTTTTCGCCTTCCTCCGAAGCATGGGGCAGGGGTCGCTTGCTTAAGGAGTGGGTGGATCGGCTTATGTGGCCTGCATCTTGCAGGAGGTCAGACTAGATGATCATAATGGTCCCTTCTGATCTCGAATTCTATGATTCTATGATCTGGGAATAGAAATTGTATGGCAGGCCATGAATGCTCACAAAATTGGAGTGTGGGAGGGGGTGAGGGCTCTGGTTGGGGGTGCAGGCTCAGGGGTGGGGCCAGAAATGAAGAGTTCCGGGTGAAGGAGGGGGCTTCAGGCTGGGGCAGAGGAATGGGGTCTGGGGAGTGTGATGGCTCTGGGATGGGGCTGAGGTTGAGGAGTTTGGGGTGCAGGAGGGTACTCTGGGCTTGGATCGAGGGATTTGGAGTGTGGGAGGGGGATCAGAGCTGGGGCAGGGGTTTGGGGCGTGGGGAGAGGCTTAGGGGTGCAGGCTCCGGGTGGCACTTATCTCAAGCAGCTCCCAGAAGCAGCGGCATGTCCCTTCTCCGGCTCCTATGTGGAGGCAAGGCCAGGCAGCTCTGCACGCTGCACCGTCCACAGGCACTACACCTGCAGCCCTCATTGGCTATGGTTCCCAGCCAATGGGAACTGCAGGGGCTGTGCTTGGGGTGGGGGGCAGCACGCAGAGCAGAGGCCCCTGGCTGCCCCTACCTATAGGTACCGGGGGTGGGGGGGCTGTGCCACTGCTTCCGTGAGCCGTGTGGTGCAGCTCCAGACTCCGCTCCCCAGCGGGAGCTCGAGGGCTGGATTAAAACGGCTGGTGGGCTGGATGTAGCCCGTGGGCCGTAGTTTGCCCACCCCAAGCTAAACACATGTTGATTATGCCATAGTCAGTGGAGTGAGATGTGAGTCATGGAAATAGTATTATTTAATGTGAATTGTAGTGGCACAAAAATTAGCTCTCAAGGAGTTGGAGTCACTAGTTACAATTACCCACCGAGTATATGCTTGCCAAATAAACTATGACCTTCCACCAACCCCAAATGAATCCAAATAGCCTATAAAGGGATTGAAGACTTTTCTTTTTGATCACTGGTCCAAAATCAGTGCTTTTAAACTTCTGCTGGTCCTGAAAGCATTTGTATTTATCTGCCAGAGTGCTACAAGTCTTGACTGGTTGTGAGAAACTGGTCCTTTGAAACCTGCCACATAACCCCATAACAATTAAACCATGTTTGTGTTATTGAACACTTATTTTGTAACGTTTGGAGCACTGCAATATGCTGAACTAATCTGCTTAAATAACACTAAAAATAAACTATATATAATTTAAATCTTTGTAGTTGCAAAAGAGTGTGTATGAATGAATATTAATACTAGGATGTGTCTATATAATGGCCAGTTCACACTGTGTGCCCCAAAAGAGAGGTCTGTATGTTAGGCATTCCATCTATCTTGGTATCGCCAAGCAGTAACTGGAAGTGTGCTCTACTCCTCTAACACATGAAAGTAGGCTCCAAAGTATGCTTTCCTGATTTACATAATGGAATCTTGTTCTGGACATACTGGAGTGCAAAATAAGCCCTTGGCAGTATTTCTGTTCTTTCGTTCACTGGCTAGTTCAGGAATGATAAGGACAGTGTTTTTTTAAAACAAAACAAAAAAAAATTAAAAATCCTTTTAGGTTTTATTTGTACAGGAATATAGCGCATACACAATTATTTAATACACACACGTGTGTGTGCGTGCATGTGTGTGTGTGAGAGAGAGAGAGCGAACTGAAAGGCTTTTGAATATCCCCTGACTTAAGATCAGTCAATGCCTTGCAACAGTCAATGACATAACTAACAGCCAGGCACAGTATTGCCAATCCCAACATCTCAAAAATTATAAGATGGGCTTAAAAACTGAGTGTTTTTTTTTAATTCGATTCTTTTTATTTGCCTTCTGATGTTATAATCACACTTTCAAGCTTCTCTCTGCAGCCATGGCTGCTAAAGCTTTTTAAAAATGAAAGCAGAGATTCTTGTGAAACCAGATTCTAGCTGCTGGGGCTCTAAGAAAAACACTGAATATTGTGAGTCTTGAAATGAAATTAAAAAGTAAGCAACTGGAGGAGGATACGTTCCTTGCTATGCTCTGTCTGGCTATCTACTCCCTGCTTGGGGAGCACACAGCCCTGATCTCAGGGAAAGGAGGAATAAATTTTCTATTTTGCTTTCACACACACTGCAAATATAAATAAAAAGCTTAATAGTAAACAGAATAAATATAGCCTTAAAATTCCACATATGTCTTAAAGTATGATCATAACCCTTTAAATGTGAGCATATACAGCAACATTGTTTCCCTTTAACAACACACTTCCTACTTGTATCTGAATATTTATACCTCTTCCAATATATAGGTTTTGTGTTCTTAGCTTGGTTAACATAGCAGTTTGCTACGCGTCTTTAAAAAAAAAAAAAGTGTTGGCCCACATTAATATGGAACTGATTGTAACAGCAATCTGTGTGGCGCAACAGCCCAAAAATGCTAATCAACCTTGAATGTCTAGATCATTGCTTTGTTCCTCTTTTCTCTTTTAGCAGAAACCTTGATTCTCTTTGGACTCATGTATTCATTTTTTTTTTGTATTTATGATTGGTGGACAGCAAGTAAACAACTTACTGTAAATAGGCTCTTTGCCAGCTGGCATCCAGGATACTTTGAAGCTTGTGACTTGCACTCAGGGTTAGAAAAATGTCTTTTAACTCATTCATTTCCTTTCAAATGCAAAAAATATCAGCAGCATTCTCTGGAGAAAAACTTGCTAGATAGCGTCTCTGGCATAAATACAAAAATGTGGGGTGGAGATCATCAAATACTAATGTGCAAGAATTTTTTTCTAAAACTTTTTGAAAGCATCATATGTTTAGTTAGAAGCCTTAAAGGGACAATGTTGAGGTTGGCTTACCTTGAGTATTGTCTCTGATTGATTTTGATGTGTTGTGGTGTTTTTACACCTTTCAGGATTGCAAGGATATAGTTCTGCTCTTTCTCAGATAAAACCATTATGCTTTTTAGAAAATTATGTTAAAATAGCCTTGACTTACTGAGAGATTCATGATAAACTGGTAACTTGGGCATATGAAACGCACATCTTTTATGTACTGTAGATCACTTACTGTATATACTCGTTCATAAGCAGAATATTTTTGGTTAAAAATAAAGTGACGCATCAAAGAGCGGGGATCGGCTTATAAACGAGTCTACACTAAAATTTGATGATTTTAAACTCTATGGAATCATTGAATTGAATATCTAATACATTGTCATTTTGTTTACCTGGAGCCTCTGCAGGCTTGGAGCCCCTCAGCTCCCTGTAGCCATGGTTCGCCGTTCCCAACCAATGGGAGCCGCAGGAAGTGGCTGGGAACGGCAAACTGCGGCCACTGGGAGCTGAGGCCTGTGAACGCTCCAGGTAAACAAAACGTCCAGGCCCGCTAGCGGCTTACTCTGAAATATAGGGTCGGCTTATGAGAGGGGTCATACAGTCTTTGCTATTTTTACCTATCCATCTTGGGGGGTCGGCTTATAAAAGAAAGGGGTAATGAACAAGTATATACGGTAGTTTATTACAATGAGACTCTGGTCTTGCCTGCATTAGAAGTGATATACTGGTATAGCTACACCAGCAAAACTTCCTTGTGGAAGGAAGCATTAAACTGAGGTAAGTAGGAAGCATTATGTGCTAACTGAGATGCAGCTTATACAAGTTCCCCAAACAAAATAATCTATAAAGGGTTTTTTGCCTATATAACTGGGGCTTTTGCTGGCATAGCTGCATAGGGGTGTGATTTTTTTAATTTTTTTTTTTACCCCCTAACAGACACATGCTCACAAAACCTTTAATAGTATACTAGGCCTCACAGTTGTGCCTCCTGTTTTTGCTCTGAACAAGGATCTCTCTCTCTCTCTTCCCCTCCGCCCTCCTCCCCCGCCATTCCAAATGGTGAGCTCTTCAGTCCCAGACGACTGTGTAAAATAGGCCAGGTTATTTTGGGCTTGCTAGCCTTGATGGTGTCCTTTGAACCTAATATTGCATGTACCTAGGAGTTAAGTCTGTTTGGATGCTGAAACAAAAGTCCTTTTAAGATAAACTGTGTGTATATACAGTAATACCTATGTACTATACTATGCATACATGCTGTTACTTAAATAGAAATCTTGATACAATCTATTTTTGCCCCTTTAGTTTGCTTTCAATAAGCATTATGTGCTAACTGAGGTAAGTAGGAAATTTTATGAATGTCTTGGCAATAAAACTGAAACTATGCAAACATTCCTACTTATGCCTTCTATAGAAGTCCTGTTTTCAACTTAATTTAACCCCTCTTCATAATCTGGGGAAAATGTTTATTTTAACAGGGTGGTTATCATCCAAACAATACTATTTCACAACAGTATGCATCCCAGGCAACTATTGTGCTTGCTTTGCATTTTTTTTATGGTAATGGAACCAAATAGTATAAACTAGATAGTTACACAGAAATGACATTTGCTTGGCATTAACCTCGAAGGAGATTCAGCATTCTGAAGTCTGGAAAAACAGAACAGCTTTAGCAGCTGGATATGTTTTGTGAGCTGGTAGCAAGATTCTAGAAGGCTGAGGAGGGAATAGAAGAGGTTCCTTCATTTATAACACCCTCTGTCCCCCAAAATAAATAAAATTACAGGATAAAATGCTTCACATTTTTCATTTGGTGGAGAAGGGGGAAGAAGGGCCTCTCGTCGAAAGTCACTTGGGAAAAGATTTTTCATACTGTAACTCAGTATTAAATTGAGTGTCTGATGGGAATGTTAAAGTAATTTATTAGGCATTTTTGTTTGTGAGGAATATTTCTAAATGTTCTGAATGTTGTTTCCATTACATATATTTTCATATTAAAACACTTTAGAGCATATAGCATACGCTCCCTTCTTTACACTTACCAGTCATTTTGTTGCAGTTAGATTGCCATGTTCTTTTTCAAGGTCAAGGGATATGCATATGATGAATTATTTTTTCTTCTTCCCTATAACATTATGTAAACCTATGTCCACTATTTAGTGGCCTTAAAAAGGTCCAGCAGTAATACAGATGAGTAAACAATCTTACTTTAAAGAGAATATAGTCCTTGAAAACTACTTTTCCTAACATTCATTGTCTCTAGCTTTTTGACAGTATTCTCACAATTGTCTACTCCAGTAAAAACCCACTACTGTTCCCCCCCAAACATCTTGCTTGATTTTCATTATTTGGACATATCAGACCATTTTATTCTACATCTTAAACAGCTTTCAAACACTAAAGCTTTTTATTTTAGTAAGTACAAAACTTAGTGTAAACAAACCTACGATATACAGAAATCATTGTGATAAATTCCCTTTGTTTACTCACTCTGTGCTCCCAGCCACTAGCTAAAATTATTAATTTATATTCCAGTTGTGCTCATAATTTGATGAGTACTGTGTACACACATGGAGATACAGTCCCTACCCCAAAATGCTTGAAGTATATTTACACACTTAATATTTATCATTTGTATTATCATAGCATTTACAAATCGAGGGATAGACTCAGGGCCGCATTGTGCTACTTGTGCACAAACCTAAAACAAAAATATTCCCTGTCCGCAAGAGCATATAATCTACATATAAGATGAGACAACAGATAATGCAGACAGGAATAAAAGGAAACAATGAGACTGTGTTGGTCAGCATGATAGGCCGTGGCCTCTGCACATCAACAGTATAACTTTTGTCAAGATTTTTGTAGGCATCATGACAAAGGAGAGTTTTAAGTAGCGATTTGGAGGAGGATAATGAGTTACTTTTGTGAATGTTTATGGGGAGTACTCCAAAATGTCAGGGGCAGTATGAGAGAAAGCATGAAAGTGCTTGTTTGAAAATTGACAAGTGGGCTATGGAGCCATGGGCTGACTGGAGGTGGGAGGCTTGTATGTCTTCCTGCACAGAGTCAGCTACATTGTCAGGACCTAAAATTCTAAATCTTCATCAAGAGGAAGGAAATAAGTACTGTTAACACCAGGTATCTGAAAATATGAGTTTGGTCCCTAAAATCATGAGATGTTGAAAAATAATAAATGCTGTGTACCTTGTGTTTGTTTTCTGGTTTTTGAGCCTTTAGAGTTTTTTATACCTACAGCAAAAGGCTAGAAACTTTTTTTTTTAAATAGTGAAAGCTGAGTGTCTCACATAATTCCAAGAGTTGAGTCTGTAAGAAAAATACCTAGTACAGTACTGCAAGAGTTGTGATAAAACCTTGAGACTTGTGATAAGAATGCAAGTTATCAGTACTGGGAAATGCTCACTCAAATAAGCCATCTACAATTAAGATGGAAAAACTACAGATCTTTGTCTCTATTTGGCTTTTCTTTTTGTCCATTGCAAAAGAAAATCAGTTAGGTGGAAGTTGCACCTTTCCATTCCATATTTCATAGTAAATATAACATTAATCTACGTTAGTAGTTTTAATGATCTCAGATGGGAAAACTGTCATTTTAGTATTAACAGTTTAGATGGGTTTTTTTCCCTTATGCCTTGGCACTTTAGTGGCTGTTGAAACTATATTATGTAGTGTACCACTAAATTGCTAGTGATTTTAACCTTCTAGAGATGTGATCTGGTAAAATGTCAGCACTCCCGAGAGCCGCTAATATCCTCAATGCCCACTAAAATCAGTGGGACTTGAGGATCCTCAGCACCTTGCAGGATCAATTTCTATCTGACTGGTCCCTAAATTAAAAAAATAAAATACAAATACGTGGGAAAACCAAACTGGTCAGAGGATATGTATGGAATATACATCAAAAGTGCACTGAAAGATTCCTAGTGCACTTAAATATCTGCTTCTGAAGTACACCAGCATTTGGTAGCAGCTAAATATAGTGCGCGTTGATGTTGACTAGTGATCCAATACCCAGCTAAAGAGGTTTTTTTATATTAGGATGATATTAATGTAAATTTAGACTTTTACAAATGGCTGCTTATACATACAGATCTAAAAACAAAGCCATATAATTTACTTTGAGACTTGAAATATTTGTAGTCAAAGTAATTTGACTTTTAATCTTGTACAAAATATGTAATTTCTTGGCTATTTCTTTGCATTTTCAACTCTGCTAATCTACTTGCTGGTCACATCATAACTATGGAAGTTACCTTGTTTGTAACTTTGTAAAGTGACGCCCACAGACTGAATCCTAAACACCGTAGCAATTTTGCATAGTTCAGGCATCATTTTAGCTCTTAAAAACTAGTGTATTTCTCTCCTCTCTCACCTAGACTGTGTTGTTGTTACCAAGTAACTAATACGTTAAATATATGAACTGCTGCTTTTAACAAGTTAGAAATCAAAAACATTCTGTCTACTTCAGGGCCGCCCAGAGGGGGGGGCAAAGGGGGCAATTTGCCCCGGGCCCCGGGCTCCGCAGGGGCCCCCAAGAGAAGAGCGGAGGCTCCCGCCTCCGCCCCTCTCCTGGAGCCTCAGCGCATCAAGCGCCGAGACTCCGGCCGAGCCCCTGAGCCCCGCCCCAATCCGCGTGGTGAGCGGGACGGGGCTGGGAGCTCCAACGGGGCCTGAGCCCCGTCCCGCTCAGAGTGCCGTGGGGAGGGGGTGGGGCAGCTGCCTCTGCTCGGCGTGGAGCTCCCAGCCCCGCCCCCTCACCACGCGGCTCTGAGCGGGACGGCGCTCAGGCCCTGCCGGCGACGCGCTCGGTAAGAGGCCGGGGAGAAGCCGAAGCCGGGGCCACGCGGGGGGGGGGGAGAAGCGGGACCCGCCGCCGCCGTCGAAGCGCAGCCCGGTCTTGGCGGCGGGGCCCCTTCTGTTCGGGACCGCGCCCGAAGTGCCCGAAGGCCAGCGGCGGGACCCCCGCCACCGAATTACCGCCGAAGACCGGGCGGGGTCCCGCTTCGGCGGTAATTCGGCGGCGGGGGGTTCCCGCCACGGGTCTTCCGGGCACTTTGGCGGCGGGTCCCGGAACGGAAGGGCCCCCCGCCGCCGAAGACCCCGGGCCCCCAGAATCCTCTGGGCGGCTCTGGTCTACTTACTGTGAAATGGTTCTATAAAGATGAAAGGCTAAATGTGGCTTGTTGGGTGCAAGCAGGGCAAACGTAGCACAGATTTACAAGTAATGCCTAATCGTATAACTAGCATCGCACTGCATGTACAACCATAAATTTGTTTTAAGTTAATCCTTCTTAAAACATGCACTTAACCACAGGCTTTAACAAGAGCTTAGTGGAACAGGGAGTTAAGCCTGGGACCACTGCTCACTTTGTTCCTTGCCTGCAGACTTTCTTCTTTATCAATTTGATATTTTTTTAATGTTTCTCAGCTGGATTATACCCTTAGCTGTACAACAGAAACATCTTATCTGTGCCTTCAAGTCATTACTTCAAAGGCTATATATTGTAGTAAAATTTGACACAAACAAGATAATCGTATGTGATTCCTTGTTTTTAAAGCTTCTTTAGTGACTGTATGGCATCTGAATCTATCATAGATAGTTTGAATTTTTATGGAAAATGAGTGGCATGCTCTAGTGGATTAGACAGGACCAGGAACCAGTCTGACACTGACTTCCTATAGCTTTGGGCTATATCATTTAACTCTTTTCCTCAGTTTCCACATCTGTTTAAAAAATCTAGCTCACAGAAATGTTACGGTTAGTTAATTACTATAAAGTGCTGTGAACATGAACAGAGCTATAGAATGGTGAAGTACTTACTATTTATTAACATCCTGTCCTTTAGACCCCAATTATATTCACTATTAGCCAAGTATTCTTTATTGACATCAGTGTTGAAAATCCTGAACAGCATTGCAGTCTGTTCTTTGATTGAATGACTCTTGAAGTTTCTTGATCTGTTACTATGAGACAGCTGTCACATTCCTAAAATGAACTCTAGCATCTGTTGAAGTCCATGGGCATTTTGACACTGACTTCCATAAGGCCAGGATTTCACCCTTGATTCTTGTTCTGTTTGGGGAAAGCTGGGGCAAGTCATAGAAGGCAAAGCCTTTTTGCCTAAACTGTCCATGAAAAAGCTTGCAACTGCAAACAAAAGCTTTTATTCCCTAGCAGCTGTGAAAATGTTTCCATTTCCCAGTCAGCTGCAACCAAAAGTCTCCTCTACACTCCAAAGTTTCATATTTTAAAATATCTGAAAATATTTTCAGTGGAATCAAGTAACAGCTTCAGACTTTCAGACAATGATGAGTTTTCTAGTTAGATGCATCATGATTCTTCTATGAACTTCTGACTGGTGGCTGATGAGAGGCTGAACAGATCCAGAAATACCTAGCATACTATGGGAGATCTTAACTGATGGTGGGCAGCAGAGTAGTCTTTGGTACATTCAGCTGTTACAGGAGTACATTGAAGCCATAACACATACTTAATCCCTGTAAGTTTGTTCCTAGATAATGATGATAGTTAAATAGTTCTACTAAAATGATCAACATTAAAATACATATGAGTGAATTTTTCATTATTAGATTTGACTTAAGCACATCATTCATGCAAATGGAGGTAGTTCATACTTCACTTCAAGCTATCAGTTCAGGCTGCCTCAGACAATAATGATGACTTATTCGAGTAGTGTCCCTATGGGTTCCCCGCTTGTGGTGTTCATGCACTACATTCACCTTTGATCAGAGACTCTAGGTAGCAATGCCCATTCTGTCCGTGCAAGTGCCATACATCTCCTCATGCCCCGCTCTGAGGGTATATAGTGGTGTACTCATAATTCCTTCTCAACTGCCTTGATTTGCATCGGAGCGCCTGGTGTGCCTGCTCTGGTGTCGGTTCAGCTTGCTATTTTTATTTCTAGTTGAGCCTTTTATTACTACTTAGCTTAGAGTAGTTTGACATTTATATTTCATTTTTAGGGTCTTTATTCCCTCATTTTATCCCCCCCTCCTGCAGGGGTCTCTTTCCTCTGTTGTGGGGGGGTGGGGTGTCAAGATCACTGGGATTCAGTTGTTATCCTGGTCAGCACCAGGTGTTTCTGGTGCATTTGTTGCCTTTGAGGGGGGGGGGGGGGGGACACATCCTCCCGAAGTGTAATTTTTGTGCAGCTCTTAAGAGCAGGAGTAGAAATAACTGGGAATTACTCTCAAACTCCACATGATGGATCTCTCCCCTTCATTCTGCTTTGGTTCTGGGTCAGGGAACCCTCCCTGCACATCAGCCTTCCAATGAACATAGTGTGCCCTGTCTGCTTCAGCATCACAGTCATCGTGATCTTAGAAAGGGAAGACATCAGAAGGTAACAGGAAGATATCGAAGAAGAGGAGTTCTAGTTCTGCTCACAAACAGCTTGTCTCAAAAAGATCTCTGCCTCCACCGAAATTGATAATTTCTCAACCCTCAAGTACCAGGCATGGTATCATTAAAATTCTAGGCTCCTCCAGTACTAATAGCGCTTCCAAGGCTCCAAGTTCATCTAACAGCCATGGTTCCAAGCAGCCTTTGATACCTAAATTCTCTTCGGTACTGTCAAAACATTATCGGAGTAGCAAGAAGATACACTTGGCTCCTGGCAAGACGGTACCAATAGACTCTCTACTGCAATCAATGGTACCCCGCCACATGACTCCCTTGGTACTGCAGAAGTCTGAGCAACCTCATGCAACTTACTCTTTGAGACAGTCAGCATCATCTGTACCAATGACTTCCACTACAGGAGACTCATTGAAGCAGACCTCTTTCACGTCTCCAGCACCTCATCCAATACCTCAAGAGTTTAGATAGTCTAAGGACCTGTATATCTCTGAATCAGTCTCTCCCCTTTTAATGGGTACTTACTGGTACCAAAGGTGACATGGCCACTGGAATTGCAGTTCTCTCCAGTACTTCCCAATTCCGCACCAATGTCTGAACTAAGCAAAGCTCTTCCCTTTGATGTTGCAGACGGCCTCTCATCTGACTTTAACATTTTGGTGCAAGACTCCCCTGCTTACCAGTACAGGAGCTACGTTCCTGATACCGACGAAGTGGGTATTCACCCACGAAAGCTCATGCTCTAATACGTCTGTTAGTCTATAAGGTGCCACAGGACTCTTTGCTGCTTTTACAGATCCAGACTAACACGGCTACCCCTCTGATACTTCCTGATACTGACAGGGAAAAGGACTGTTCTCATGACAGACATGTTCATGCTCCGCCTCCTTAGTATGAGCAACAGTGGATGCCACCTCCTGTGCCTTATGATCCTCCTCAATGGGATCCTTGGGCTGCCTACCGACAGCAGTTTTCATGAGCCTCTAATATTTCTCATCAAGACAAGCAGCCTCCTACCCTATATGTTCCTCTTCAGCCACCTCAGTTTCAGGTGTCTCCCTGGGGAGAGCATTTAGGGGGACACACCATTCAGAGCCAGTGATCTACGTAGGAATTTCATTTACCCATCAACCTCTGGGAGCTGAGGGTGGTCAGGAATGTCTGTCTCCACTTCCTTTCATTAATCATGAACGCATCCATCAAAATCATGACAGACAATGTAGCTTGCATGTTTTATATTAATCACCAGAGGGGTGTGAGATGAGATCCCCTTCTCTTTGTGGTATAACAACTAGATTATTGAACTGGTGCATAGCCAGTTGCATACAAATTTTGGCAGCTTACCTTCTGGGCATACAAAACACCACAGCTGACTACTTCGACTGGCACTTCTCCCAGGACAAAGATTGGGAGTTGGACTTGGGGACTCTCAATTAGGTTTTTCTGATTTGCGGGTTTCTGTGATTGCTAAAATCACCAACAAAAAATACAAACAATTGTATTTGAGGGGAGGATTGGGCCCCCACTCTCTGGGAGATGCTTTCCTTGTTCCATGGACAAGGGGCCTTTTCCATTTCCTCCAACACCATGATTTTGAAAGTGGGGAAACAAGATCAAGCGAGACAAAGCCAAGGCTATTCTGTTAGCTTCAGCATGGCCCAGACAGGTCTGGTACCCTTATCTGATTTGCCTTACAGTTTGTACAGCGATCAATTTTCCACCCATTTCCCCACCTTTTTTCTCAAGCTACTGGTTGCATTCTCCATCCCAACCTGAGAATTCTTCCTCTCAAGACTTGGTTACTCCGTTGCTCGTGGTAATAGAAAGTCTTCCATAGAGGTATAACAAGTGTTATTAAATATTAGGAAAAGATTTACATGCAATACTAACCTCCAGAAATGTAAGAGATCCACCACTGGTGTATCTAGCAATGCCTTTAGTCTGTTCTCTCATCCCTCCTGCTGTCATTGATTATCTGTGGGGATTAAAAGGATCAGGGTTATCTGTGAACTCTGTCAAAGTACAAGCGGCAGCTATAATGACTTCTTGTTCCCTGATTGAGAGATTTTCAGTGTTTGCTCTTCCCAGAACAAGAAGATTCATTAAAGGATTGAGGAACATTTTTCTGTAGATTAGAGAACCTACCCCTGTACGGGATTTAAATGTAGTACTTAACTGCCTTTATGAACCCCTCCCTTTTGAACTGATGGCCACTTGTGCCCTTCACCTTTCAATGAAAATGGTCTTCTGGTGGCCACCACCTCTGCTCAAAGAGTCAGGGAAATAGGAGTGTTAATGGTGGACCTCACTTTACAATTTTCTTAAAGACAAAGCCTCATTATGACTCCACCCCTAAATTTTTACCCAAAGTATTTCCTGAATTTCTCATTAACCAAGTTATGCATTTTTTGTCTGAAACCAAACAGACCAGGGAAGTGCTACCTTCCATATATTAAACATCAGTAGGCATTAGCCTTTTATTTGGACAGAACCAAATCATTCAGAAAGTCTCCCAGACTGTTAATCTCTGCTGCTGAAAGGTCCAACAGGTCTACAGTTTCTACCCAAAGCCTCTCAAAGTGGATTTGCACTTACATTATTTCCTGTTACAAATCTGCCAATTTACAACCCCCTCCTAGGGTGCTAGCTCATCCTGCGAGGTCTCTGTCTACTTCTGTGGCATTACTTAAACACATTCCAGTTGTTGAGATCTGCAAGGCTGCAACTTGGTCTTTCCAAGCATTATGCTATGGTTCATTCTATTAGATTAGATGCTGCCATTGGGAATACACTCTTTTCTTCAGTACTGGGCTTGACTCCAAAGTTCCCTCCTTTCATGGCTACTGCTCAGAAGTCACCTGAAGTGGACCATGCATAGAGACACTACTCAAAGGAGAGATTACTCACCCTGTGCAGTAACTAGAGTTCTTTGAGATGTGTCCCCCTATGGGTTCTCCACTATTCTTCAGGGTTCTATCTGGGGGACTTTGTGGTGGAGACAGAACTGGGGGCGGTTTGCCTGTGCAGCCCTATAATTCCTCAGTATAGGGTATGAGGAGAGTAAGGTGCATGTGCAGGATGAATGGGCACTGCTCCCAAAAGACTCTGATCATGAGCACATATGACCCGGGCACCTTTGAAGTGGAGCACCCATACAGACACACATCTCGAAGAACTCCAGTTACTGCACAAGGCGAATAATCTCTCCCTCACATTTGGAAGGGTTTTTTTTGCAACCACGAGGGCTACAAACTTTTATGTCCCAAATAAAAGCATACATGGTACAGGCCTCTGAAAGACAACTCTCTTTTTGTTCTGTGTTTGTACAGCGCCATTCACAATGGGGTCTGGTCCAGGTCAGAGGCTCTTAGACACTACTACAATGATACAAATAATAGTTATTAATACAAATAGTTTATTATTTGTATTACTGTAGTGCATAGAGGCCCAAGTCATGGACCAGGATCCCATTGTGCTAGGCGTTGTATAAACACAGAACAAAAAGATGGTCCCTGTCCCAAGGGGCTTCAGCCTTAGCATTAAAGAAGAGGCAACAGATGGAGGAGTACAAACAGCGAGACAGTATTGGTCAGTGTAATAAGCAGTGGTCATGCCTCACCAATCTGCTAGAATTCTTTGAGGGGGTCAACAAACATGCGGACAAAGGAGCTCCAGTGGATATAGTGTATTTAGATTTTCAGAAAGCCTTTTACGAGGTCCCTCACCAAAGGCTCTTAAGCAAAATAAGCTGTTATGGACTAAGAGGGAAGGTCCTTTTATGGATTGGTAACTGGTAAAAAGATAGGAAACAAATGGTAGGAATAAATGGTCATTTTTCAGAATGGAGAGCAGTAAATATTGGTGTCCCCCAGGAGTTTGTACTAGTACCAGTCCTATTCAACAAATTCATAAATGATCTGGAAAAAGAGGTAAACAGTGATGTGGCAACATTTGCAGATGATACAAAACTACTCAAGATAGTTAAGTCCCAGGCAGACTACAAAGAGCTACAAAAGGATCTCACAAACTGGGCAACAAAATGGCAGATGAAATTTAATGTTGATAAATGCAAAGTAATGCACATGGAAAACATAATCATAACTGTACATATACAATGATGGGATCTAAATTAGCTGTCACCACTCAATAGATCTTGGAGTCATTGTGGATAATTCTCTGAAATCATCCACTCAATGTGCAGCAGAAGTCAAAAAAGCGAACAGAATGTTGGGAATCATCAAGAAAGGGATAGATAAGAAGATAGAAAATATCATATTACCTCTATATAAATCCATGGTATTGCCCACACTTTGAATACTATGTGCAGATGTGGTCCCCCCGTCTCAAAAAAGATATATTGGAATTGGGAAAGGTTCAGAAAACATCAACAAAAATGATTAGGGGTATAGAACAGCTCCTGTATGAAGAGAAATTAGTAAGACTGGGACTTTTCAGCTTGGAAAAGAGGTGACCAAATTATGGTCTCTGCACAGTAGCAGCCTAACCATTGTCCTTTTTTTTAATTATTATTATTATTTTAGTAGGCATCATGGCAAAGGAAAGGGGGGTTTCTTAGAGAGTTTTAAAGGAGTATAATGAGGTAGCTTTGTGGATGTTTATGGGAAGCACCTCCCAAGTATGAAGGGCAATATGGGAGAAAGTACAAAGGTCTGTGTTTGAAAATTTGACAAGTGGACAGTGAAGGCTGGCATCCTGGGCTGAACAGAAGCCAGGACTGACAACTGAGTAGTACATGAGAGATGATAGACAGGGTGGGGATTGACGGTGAAGAGCCTTGAAAGTGAATACAAGCAGGTTTGAAAGAAAGGATGATGAAATCGTGTATTTGTGACATCCTAACCAATTCTACTGGAACATTTATAACTCCAGCGTTACTTAATGTAAAACTGTAAAGCAGGTAGAAATGTGTGTGGGAGAGATTTCTCCATTCTCAAGGTTTTTGGGGAGGAAATAGTTACTTGGACCAATAGGATGAAATTAAGGAGAGGAAAAAGTCTGAATACCATGAGCACAAAAATATTTCTGACAGTGAGGTCTGTTAGATGGGAAATTATCTCAAAAGAGTGGTGAAAGCCACCCAATCATTCAAAGTGTATAAAACTTGATGGTAATATACGGAACAGTTCTGAACTGCCAGGTGTTGATGAGTCTTTTTCCTGCTCTGTTTTCTATCACTATGTGGAGACAAACATCTATAGATAAGCAGGGATGGGTGTTAGCATTGGCCTTATTATGCACTTTTGTTAAAGCTCTGAAGGAGGGAATAAACAACACGCTAATGAGATTCACAGATGGTGCTAAATTGGGAGGAGCTATGAGCACAATGCAGGAAGAGAGAGAATACAAAGGGGCATAGATTAACAATGTGGTCAGGAAATAATGTGACATTCAGCATGGGAAAAGTGCAGCCTCCTCCTACAGCTTGAGAAGAAAAAGGTAATTTGAAACATCCAGGAGAAATCTGGAAAGCAGGACTTAAGGGAATGTTAAACAGCATAATAGCCGAGATTGCAGGGATCCATTAACAGAGAAAACAATGCCATTTTGGGCTTCATTCACATACCTTCTTATCGAGCAAGGAGACAATAGTATGTTTCCATATGGCTGAGGGTGAGATGTATTAGGCTGGGAAATAGTCTCCCAGTGGAAGAGGGTTAAGCCCCATCATTTGGGATTCTTAGACAGGATATGACACTGGAAAATATATGGAAGTGCCACAGTATTGGTCACAAAAACAAAACAGACACACCGAGTGAGTATGTTTTGTAGGCTAAATATGGAATTTAAGTTAATTGTTGCAGCAAGGGTATGAGTGTGAGGAGGGAGCTAATTTCAAGGAGAAAAGGGTGTTAGGTCATATTTTGGGGTGAAATCCTAGCCCTATTGAAGTTAATGGGAGTTTTGCTTTTGACTTCAGTGGGGTGAGGGTTTCACCCTTGGGCCAATCACTCATCTTTGTCCCATTTATTTGTTTGTTTGTTTATTTATAAGTGTGATTTTTTTATTCAGCTGGAGATTGCCTGATGCTGAACACTTTACTTCAGGTATATATACAGAAGTACATTATATATATATATATATATATATATATAAAAAAATGTGAAGGACAGAAGTTACACACTTAAAAGTAGGAAAATATATTATTTTAGATAACTAAATGATATCAATTGTATATTTTAATATCATTGCTTTTGTGTGAAGATTAATCCCTTTGCAGCAGCAGTTGCCATCGCATTCCTTCCAGGCACATATTTCCAATTTCTCTTTTAAAAGTATGGATTTAAAGAGTATTTTTATTGCAGAACTCTGAAAAAAATATAGTTGAAAATGAATGTCCACTGATCAGGAGGGTGTATTGGAAGAAGAGTGGAATGCCTGTTTCCGCCTAACAGCACACACTTGGTGACCTGCTCTTTTAACCAGCGTATAAAATGGGGAACCAGTGCAAAGTCTGTGGGTATGTCCAGACTACCCGCCGTATTGGTGGGTAGCGATCGATTTTTTGGGGGATCGTTATATCGCGTCTCATCTAGACGCGATATATCGATCCCCGAATGCGCTCCCGTCGACTCTGGAACTCCACCGGAGCGAGCAGTGGTAGCGGAGTCGACCGGGGAGCCGCGGACATCGATCCCGTGCCGTGAGGACCCAAGGTAAATCGATCTAATATACTTCGACTTCAGCTACGCTATTCACGTAGCTGAAGTTGCATATCTTGGATCGATACCTCCCCATAGTGTAGACCAGCCCTGTGTTTTGACATTGTCTTCCATGTAATTGGCCCTAGCTGTCCGAGGGATCACCTCTGCATCCATAATCAAGTGGTCCCACAACTTGTTCCCCTGGAAGAATGAAACTATGAACCAACTTGGAGAAGCTTGTGATGCAGGAAACAACTTGTACCAGAGTTGGACCTAAATTGTGGAACTTGCTCTTGAGATAAGAATGATCACTGGCCTCAGAAATCCAAAACTCATCTTCTTTGAACTGGCCTTTTCTCTATTTATATATAATACGCATGCACACATACATCCTAAACTAATCAAGCTGTTTCTCCTACAGGCTGGAAAGGAAGAAAGAAAAAGTGTTATTTCTATGTTAAGTATTTGTGAGGCACACAGATGGAGGCCATACATCTAGAAAGTGTGAAGTTTATTGATAGTATCTGAGGAGACAAAAGACCTTTTTTCTTACAGAAAAGATAAATTGTCATTTGAGTTTCTGCTTGCAGGCTGTCTTGAAAATTATCTCCTACAGGTGGACTTCTGTTTTTGTGCAAAACAATAGCTATGAAAATTTATACTACTGTAGTTTGTGGCTTTTACTATCTTTTCTCACATAGCAACCATCTGTATTTAAAGTGAAGCATAGAAATTGGTCTTTAAGAATTGTGGGAATGTGATCTGAGAATTTTGGGTGTGTTTTCTATTAGTTAGTATTAATTTAGGTGAGAACCATATGGAGACATTCCAAAAATCTAGCCAGATATTTAAAAATAAATTTAAAAATTAATTGTTGTAACTTACAAACATGCACGCATTGTTTAAGTCTCAAAGTGCATTTTACACAATAAAATTGCTTTAAAAAATAAACCAACACAACAGTTGCGGATCAATGTGATATTTAATAGTGTGATTTTTTTTTTCTTTCCTCACCCCATCCAATGAGTGCTCTAAATTGTCTCTTACTGCTACTTCCCCAGGAGAATTGGAGACGCACACAAACTTGGTGTGTGTGGTTTTTCTTTTTTTCCAGCTTGGCTGTAGTACAGAGAATTATTTATGTAGTGCCATAAATGTATACAGCACTTGATAAAATTGAGAATAGGAAAATCTGAAGTTCCTAAGGTTAGTGTGTGTGCAGAATGGGCTGCCACAGCAGTGCAAAAAGTTGTATGATCTGGTAACCAAGAGATACAATAATGAAACCATCATGTCTACAGAACAATAAATATATAGCAGTTAATGGACTAGAGGTAAGCACTTATATGAGGTATATTTCTCAGGTTAAGTAGGTTTGGAAAATCAATTGATTTAAAAGTTAGATTTTTACAGAAATACAAACTGGGAACTGTTTGTGATATGAGCAGTAATATTCTGCAGAGCATATTGGAAATAGTGGTTGCCTATGAACTAAACTCCTTTAAATTAAATTACAGTGTATGCAAAGTAGCAATGTTAAAAATTAAAAAAGCCACATTCCATTGACTGCAAAGCCAGAGTTTAGAATTATGCTACTTGTTTTAAGTAGAATCGCTTCAGCAAATGCAATGTGTTGATCATGCCAGGAAGTACAGAATGGTGGCTGTGGTGGAACTGAAAAAGGAAAAAATTAATGAGATACACTGATTTCTGCATGGAATATCTTCTGTCGTGTTGCATTGTCTATATTTTAAATGCTAATTTGTGGCTTTTTTAAAAAAAATGTGTGCCTCTTACAAGATCTATTCAGAAACCTACAAAGACTTAAAGAACCAAACGTCCTTAAGGAAGGTTAAGCTACAGTGAACTAGGACCACTTTATTTCTGAAGAGACCATCCACACAGGTTTTAATATGCTTTAACTTCTGAGCATTAATTTACCCCTTTAGTTAATTTGTCTTAACTTTCCTAAGTGTCATCACGTAGGCAGTCCCTGAGTATGTCAGGACACTACTGTGCTGTGACCAGTACTGTATTTTTCATAGTGTAGATGGGATTTGAATTTGATTGTAGACCTTTTATTAGTTGGTGATATAGCCTGTTTGACCACCATGGAACACACGGATGTTTACACAAATACTCTTGCTAAACAACCACCTGGTGTGTTGATGGCCTGCTTCAATCTAGCCCAACTCGCTCTTGAGAGAGAAGAATGATCACTGGCCTCAGAAATCGATTAAAAATCATCCAACAGTGGCCAAAGCCAGATGTTTCAAAGGGAAACAACAGAACAATTATCAAGTGCTCCCTCTCCTATAGTCCAGTCCCAGCATTTGGCAACCAAAGGCTTAGGGACACCCAGCACATGGAGTTCAATCCCTGACCATCTTGGCTAATAGCCATTGATGGACCTATTCTCCATGAACTTACCTAATTGTTTTTTTAACTCAGGTATAGTTTTAGCTTTCACAACGTTGCCTGGCAATGAGTTCCACAGGTTGACTATGCGTTGTGTGAAGAAGCACTTCCTTTTATTTTTTTTAAACCTGCTACCTAGGAGTCTAGTGGTTTCAACAGAGCTTCAATATGAAGCACATAATAATTTTGAGAATTTGTTAAAGGCAAGACTCCCACAAAGGTCCACGTTTTTCTTTCAATGCACAGTTAATTTTGTTTGTTTATAAATTTTAGACTTTTAACTGTTTTTAAAGTGCAGTCAATAGTTTTTGCACCTTATTATAAAGATGCTAGTATCATATAACTAGAACTTGCAAAAGTGCTTTTGCAAAAGGAAACTACGGTATATAAAATAAGAATTTTGTATGAAAGGTCATAGATACAAAGCTAATTTTAACCTTGGCAGTTTCCTATACTTTGGGCAAGTGGTCTCTGGAAAAACACTTGTCCACAGCCCACGAGTAGATGATAGATGTGGTGAATCATGATGGTAGTCTAATCATTTATGTGTTTGTCAAATGGAATAAAAGCAGGTGAACAATTTACTAAACATAGATGTAATAATGGAAATTATATCATTAACTATATAGCGGTGTTAGCAGTATAATTATAGCACTCCAGTGGGAGACTTGAGCATAGAATACACAAACTATGGGCATACTGTAAGTTTGTGGTAACATAGGGTTTTTTTTTCAAAATATGACACCAGCTTGTATATATTTTATTGCAGTTAACTACCAATCTATTACATATTTTTCTTCCATTTTTTTTAATTCCCTGTTCAACTTTAGTGTCAACACAGGTGGCAGGACACTTGCAAAAATTAAATTGGGTAATTAAAGAAAGAGGTCTCAAAGCTTTTTATTTTCTTATTTAGATAAATACCTTTCTGGTGCGCTGGCTGGGTTTCATGGTTTGACGTATACATTCACAAAGAATTGATATAAAATACCTTATGAATGTACACCATATTTTAAAAAAAAAAAAACAGGGACTCTCTTTTTAAATATAGCCTACAGTAGATTTCACTGCAGGGCAGCCTGGTCTTTGCCTCAGGGAGCCTAGCAGCATTCCCTCATATTTCTTTTGTCTTTTAGCGATTTCTTGGTTTTATAAGACAAGCAATTCAGTTCACCCATTGATCCTTGAATTTGGTCTCCCACCCTCTCTTCAGTAATTAACATTGTCCTTTGAGGAGGTAAAGTAGTGTATTTTTATCACCTATTTTTGGAACTTAAAAACTGCTTCTTTTTTTTTTAAATGAACTTACTGCTCATGATCTAGACTGGCTACATTCAGGTAGGTGGGCTGTCGGCGCAAATTTTCCCTGGGCTGTTTTGCCAGTGCTCCTCAATCTTGACCTCTAATGCCTGTCAGAGTGTTTTTCAATCATCCACAACACAGAACTAAAATAATGAGACTTTACTTGTTTCCCAGCAGAACTTACAATGCTGTAAATCTTGTGGGTTTTTCAGTTTTTTAAACCAATTCCCTCCCTTCCAAATGTGTAAGACATTTGAAACCTCCAGATATCCTTTCTTCTTATACTGTAGCACTTTCCCTTATTGTCCTTACAGTTATAAGCTGTATATATTGCTCCTACAGAAGTTTTCCATAAGCAGAGGCTCCCTTTGTTGTCATCTATTTTAACTATCAAGCCCTATCTAAAGACCAATGGATGCAACATTAAATTGGAAATTAAAATTTACTTTTTTGGAGGCCAGAACCTACTGATGATAGACCTGTTGTCTAAAATTAGAAAAAAAAACAAAAAAACTTTCAGTTTCAGACAAGCGGACATGGTGAAAATCAATACATGGAACATTAATCTCAGTTGTACATCTTTGTTGTTAGACCCAAATCCGTATCATAAACTGGCTTGATCACACCTTTCTGTCTGTTGTAAAAGGGACTGGCACTGAGAAGCCGGGATTACAATAAAAAGCGTGTGTTTGTTAAAGAAATAATAGCCCATTTGGTTAATGGACTTCAGTTGTCTCTAATTGGTGTCTTTGTTGCATATTTTAGAAGGCAGCATCGCACTTTTGAGCATTGGGTAAGCTGAGTTCTGACACGGCACTAACGATAAGTGCTTTAGCAACCTAGTACAGCATTCCTTAATGAGGAGGGAGGTTGCATCACCAGTTTGATTCACTGCTTACTCAAACCTGGCAGTGAAAGAAAGAGGTCAAACTTTCTCCCGTTACCTTCCATCAATTCGGAGCATAATTTTTGATGACCCAAAAGATACTGAATGAACGTTGACATTTTATTTTAATATTTAACAGGTATCAGATAACATCAAAGAACTATGTTCCAGCAGTGAATTTGATCGCTTTTAGTTGTGCCAGCTCAAAAGTAGATACAACTTTAGAGGGGAATATTTTCTGCATGTGAATCTCATTTCAAAAAGATTCTGACTGTTTTGTTTACTGGGTTTTTTTGAGCCTCTGGAGTCGTGTTCAAATTTAGAAAAACGATAACTAGTCTAATATAACATGGTGTCAGTTGAACATCATATGACTCAATGGACAACCTAGTTATCCTGGACTTATATCAGGTGGATTGAGGCCAAAATCTAAAATTATGACATATTCCTTATCTTCTGACTGCCTTCTTCACTGCACAACTCCCTGGAAGTGGAACCTAGAATGGTATTGTAGGTTAAGGTTCCATAATAAACTGGTTTGTATGTAAATTTAATACGATTGTAGCAGTACCCAAAGACCTCAGTCAAGATAAGTCTGTACTAAGTTTTGCATAGTCCAGCAGGAAGATGTGGTTTTTTCCCTGAAGAGCTTACAGTTTACTAGACTCAAATCCTATTTTTTGTATTGGTTCCAGTTTTAAACAGAGTAGTAAGCTACCCTTTAAGTAGTATGCCCTGCCTCTTTTTAAAATATTCCTTTTAAAAAAAATAGGAATTGCAACATGTTTTCTGATCCCTTATTATTGATTTTTGCTTGCATGGGTCTTTTTAGCAAGGGAAGAAGTGACTATAAACAGTGCTGTCAAAGGCACAACATAAACACACTGAAAAAACAGCATACATAGATTACTAACTTCAGTTAGTAATGCAAGGGTATTGCTTGTAAATATGTATGTTTGTTTCTGAAATCAAACAGGAATGAGATTTCCAAGTTGACAGTGTCCCTTTTCAGAGTCTCCTTATAAAACTGCAGTGAAATGAGCCATAAAGAAAAACTTAATCATCCATATAGACTCAGTCTCCTTTTGGCTAAAGTGATCTTGCTTTATATACTTCTGTTTCCATAGAAGAACACTTCACCTGCCAGTTGTCAATTACAAGACTTCTTTAAACCAATGCATTAGACCAGATATCGGCAACCTTTGGCCCACGGCCCGCCAGGGTAAGCCCCCTGGCGGGCCGGGCTGGTTTGTTTACCTGCCGGGTCCACAGGTTCGGCCAATCGCAGCACCCATTGGCCGCAGTTCGCCATTCCAGGCCAATAGGGGCTGCGAGAAGCAATGCGGGCTGAGGGATGTGCTGGCCGCCACTTCCCGCAGCCCCCATTGGCCTGGAGCAGTGAACCGTGGCCAGTGGGAACTGCGATCGGCTGAACCTGTGGACGTGGCAGGTAAACAAACCAGCCCGGCCCGCCAGGGGGCTTACCCTGGTGGGCCGTGTGCCAAAGGTTGCTGATCCCTGCATTAGACCCTCATTTTCTGTATTTAACATTACAACTGAACTCTACAGGTCATTGCTCTAGAGTCTAGGCCTTCCTATAGTTGCTGTGGCTACAGCACAATCATCTACTCAACAAATTCTACCCAGACAGTGGACTTGGGAATCTGAGGCCAATGTTGACAGCACAGAATAACAAATTTGAAGGATAAATACATTCTGAAATCTGGTTTTCAAATCTATGGTAGCTAATCCTGTATTCTGTTGGAATGTCCACATCATATCCTATGTGCTTGGCGTGTACTGCAAGTTAATATCCATCCCTATTAGGGTTACCTGTTACAAATATGCAAAGAAGAAACCCATTGACTTTGCAGGGGTTACTTTCTAAGTTACTTTCTAATGATGTGTATGTTCATCAGTCTACAAATGGCTACCTTAGATCTTGTTAAACATAGCCTACATACTGCTTAGCAGTAGACTAAAAAGCATTCCATGTTGATTCAGAAAGCTACTCATGTCGGCCAATCTAGAATAGCCTAAGAAGGGATCATTAGCCAGACCTTCTGGAGAAGACTTGCCTCAACACATAGCCTGTTGCTATGAAGGAAGGTAATAAGTTTAGAAGGGCCCTTCACAAAAGCGTACAGGTACTCTTATGGACCTTTGTTGTTTAAATCCACTTAATGTGTTCCTGTCATGGTTATCATCTGAGCAGAAATTCTAGACAGTGGTTCTTCATTAAGGAACCAAGGGAAGAAGGGGACAAGTTTTAAAAGCTTCCTTTTGAAATACTCTAATTTATTTTAATTTCTACTAGTTAGAATTTAGACCCTGAGTCTGCTGCTGAAGTCACTGGGGTCTCTCTCAAGCACAGGCGTCTGCCTCAACAGAGCCCACATTGCAACTCTCACAATTTAATCATAAGTCTTTGTGATATTTGGTGTTTTTCTTTAAGCCCTTGCTGATGGAATCAAGCGGTTACATGAGTATCTCAGCTTGCATTATTTTTTTTTAAAGTTTCTATCCCTCTTGGTTGCTGAGAAAAGCATTGAAAATTATAACCAGAATGCACCATAAAGGTATGTAAACCGGAAAGCAAATAAAAAGAATCTCATGACTTTTGGGAGCAGGGGGCCTGTGTTATGATTTTTTTGAACACCTAAGGTTGGCAATACTGCAGATCTGATTGCAGGATATGGGCCTTACTATACATATGTTCTATGCTTGCTGGGTTCTTCATCAAACCATTGGCAAGTGCATGATTAAACATGTATCATCCTGTAAGAAGTTTGACAGGTTTATATAGTTCTCCAGGGAGAAGCAGAAATTGTGCCAATGCTTACAACCACAAAACTCAGTTTTACTTTTAAACTAGGCCAAAATTTAACTCAAGTCTGTAGGGGTAAAAAGTTAGTCTACATATGGTGCAAGTAACCCATGCTCTCAGTTATGAGATTGCTGCTGTTGGTAGGTACTCTTCAACCTGCAGAGGTAAGGTTTAATTAACCCAAATAGTAGGATGGATAGATTTAAATATGCAACTTATAAATCGGTCAGTGGTAAATAAAAATAAATATATTTGTTCCTTTATTGTGAACGTATTCTTTTCTAACTGCAGTAGCTTTTCTTCTGAACAAATGCCTATGATTTAGAGTACCAGGAATCTCTGTTGTTCCTTTTTAAAAAAGTCAGTTCTGCTTAAGGATGTGTGCCACACCTGAACTATAAGACTTCAGTAATAGATCAACTGTGAAAATTCTTTCTAAAAGGAAGAGACTTGTACATCTGTTAACCATAGCTAAGAAAGCTTTATGGCATTTGTGAAGGTTATTTTATTCTTCGTATTGCTTGTGTTCATTTGCAGGGGTCATCATAATCATTTCATAGAATAAATGGGCTTGGCAGTTATCTAAAATTAAAACATGTTATTACATTCTTGGAATGTGAGGTAGGATTCTCTAAGAGTAAAAAAAAAAAAAAATTGTGCTTTAGGGGGGAAAATTGTGTATGGCTTCAAAGAAAGCAGTTTGCAGCAGTTTAAGTTCCAATCCCGGCAATTGGAGGTTAATACCCAAAGGGAACAGCGCAGCCAAATTAGAATGGTAGAAAATGAATTTAAGGAAAAAATTTATGTCCATGTCTTATATTTATTGTTGATCAAAAAATACAAAGGGTTTTTTAAGAATGAGTTCATTGAGGGAGAGCAGGAAATCCACATTCTGATTAAATGAGAATACAAAATGGCTAAAGAAATTGTTTCTGTTTTTGGGAAGTATGATTTGTAGTCTCTAAACTTTTTTAATTCCCATCATTCATATATTTTGATCATATGTACATCTCCACATTTTAGTCAACTTTGATAACAATTAAAAAAAATGTTGAATCTGGCTTATGCAGAATGGCATTGGGCTGTAGGGCACAGAGGCGGTTCTGTAGGCAAGCAGTGCAGTGAGAAACTATGCTCTTCACATGCCCAATGACAGACTGATTTTCTTCTTGTGTTTCTCTGTGTGAGTTTTCTGCATATGTTTGGTTTTCAGCCTCTCCCCCCCACCCCTGCCCTTTTGTTGCTAAATTGGTAACAGATTGCATGGCTTTATTGTACTGTTTTTGTTTGAATTCAAGACACAGAGCCAAGCCTACTTGCTTTACTCATGCAAATCAGTATGTTGGAGTCAGTGGGATTAGTCATATTAAGAAAGCAAGCAGAATCTGGCAATTTTGTAATTTCTACCAAGTTTAAAGAGGTCTATCTATGTGTACAGTAACTTTTTTACATTTATCACACTTCACGTTAAATATTTTAATAATAAACAAGGAATGAATTGTTCTTACCTTTATCCTCCTTCCTCTTGTTACAGTTGTTGTGTTACAGTGTTTACCCCACACATGCAGTGAAAGAGTTAATAGGGGCCCGAGAGGCCAGTTTACCGCTTTGGTGCACCTGGAGGGTGGGCCAGACCAATTGGAGATAAAGCCCAGCCAGTGGGGTAGCTGGGATTTTTTTTTCCCATAGAGCACTGGGGGAGAGAAACTGGAGTGGAGAGTTCCTTCTCCGTGGGAAGCAGCATGAAAGAAGGCTGAGAAGGAGAGAAGAGCAGACAGGCTTCTCCATAGGTCACTGCTGTGAGGAGCTGTAGCCTTCCTGAAGCCCTTGGTAGAGACAGAGACAAAGAAACGTGTGGTTAGACAATGGAGGCATGCCTGTGACAAGGTGGCTGCCCTCTGAGCCTAGCCAGGCTGAAGGTTTGGTTTTTATATACGTTTCTGATGGACTTTGGTAAAAAGCTCTGTGGCCCCAGAGGGGGCAGGACTTTGCAAAGTGGTATGGCTGGGGGCCCAGGGCGCTCTTACAGTCAGAGTTGGCTAAAGGACAATGGGGGAAATTGAGGAAAAGGTGCTGCAATGCCACATCCAGCCAGGAGGCAGCATGTTGGGGTGGCAACTTTGCTATACTTGTAATTTAGATTGTAAGCACTTTGGGGGCAGGAACTGTGTCTTTCTATATGTTTATATGAAAAATCAACCCCGATCTTGCTTGGGTGATAACTCAATGCAAATAATAATAGTAATTAATTAATTAATGCAAACATTTAGGTTCTCAAAGAACTTTCTTATTCACAGTGAGGTCCACAGATCCAGGACATTGGGTATGCTGCTGTATGCAGCCTTGGAGGCAGACCAAACCTGTTAATCCAAGACAGGAGAGTTGTGCCTCCGCCTCTGAGAAACCACCAGAGTTTTCATCTGCAGGGGACGGGGGTAGGGAAGCCTTTAGAAGCCCATCCATTCCCTCAGAAACTCAGTAGGTGCCGGCAGGACCTTACTCCCTGCTGCAGAGCAAATGTAAAGAAGGGGCAGGGGGAGACAGGCTTAAAATCTCCTGGCTGTCAGGGTCTGCCTTTATCAGCAGAGAGGATTCCCTTTCTTCTCAGATGCTGGGACACTCTGTGCACCCTGGTCACCCTTGCAGTGTGTAGCATGGCAGAACAGCTGAGAGGAAAAACCAGATGTGTCTCTTGCATCTCCTCTCTTAAGTGCCTGTGTGGAGTTCTGTGCCTGATGAGAGAGGCTTCGGTCCCCATAGAAATGCTCAGGCAGAGGCAGAAGGAGAGCTCATAGGAAGTAATGGCAGCACTTTGGCAGCAAAATCCCCTGGACCTGACACAGGTGACAGCATCAGCGCCAGGATCAGCAAGTGCTGGCTCTCCTTCCCAACCTCTCCTTGTGGAAAAGGAGGAGTCAGCTTGCAGAGAACCATCCTAGACCTCCTACGCTCCAAATGGAAGCAACTGAATTTGTCCCTCCTCTTCAGCAGAAACAAGGCATTACTCCATATTGTTCCTAGTTAAAAAAAAAAAAAAAAAAAAAAGGAAGGCTACAGAGTACTTCTGGAGATCAAGTATCTCAGCAGATCCATAAAAAAAAATAATCAAAATTCAAGATGAAGACCTTAAAATCCACATCAGCAGAGGGGACTGTGTGACAACAATAGATGTGACGGATGCCTATATCCATATCCCAATTTGGCAGTCTCACAGATGCTTCTTAAGCTTTGCTCTCAGAGCACAACATTACCAATAGAGGTCCTTTCCCTTGGTTTAGCAACAACACTGAAGGTGTTTATGAAAGTTCTGGTAGTGTTAATATCAACTCTTGGACAGGAAGGGGTCTATGTCTACATCTTCCAAGGTGACTTTGACCTCCTTATACAAGCCTCATCCGGAGTCATTATTAGACTGTACCACTGCAGCAATAAGGATGCTGCAGAGCCACGATTTTGTGAAACAATCAGTTAACAGCCTCAGCATACTCCCAATTTCTGAGTGGGAACAGTCATTGTCCCATGCAAAGTTCTTCTTGCAAGAAAGACAGGAGAAGCAGAGAAGTCTTACCAAAACAGTCAGCTTCTCAAGGGGAGTATCCATTCTGGGATAAGTAGTCTCCCATATGGTTATTCGTAGTGCGCCAGCACTCCTATGAGGCTACTATATACTTTCCTCTTATCGCTCTCTCAGCGATGGACCCTCAATGAAGATATCTCACCCAAGGAGATTTCTTGAGTCATTCAGGTGAGATCAAGGACTGTCCAAACAAGAAAACAAGCACAGCATAAACTGATGAAAGCTTAGGGCATCCAGTATGGTCTCAGGGCTCTGCTCCTATAACTGGATTTACCTCATGTGCTGATCATGACAGACAGTATCTCAGCTATATCATACATCTACAGTCATTCCAAGAAAAGCTTGCCTTCTGGTGATTTGGGCAAAGGAGACTTTGCAGTCAATTTGCTACCCTTGCATCTGAGGCAAAATGTAATGTGATGGCCAACTTGCTCGGCAGACAAAAGTTAGATCATCCAGAATGGGAATAACACCCAGAGGTGTTTCAACTCCTGGTAAAGAAATTTAGTCTCTCAGCAATAGATCTGTTGGCCTCTCTGAATCAGAAGGTTTCAGTATTATTCTCTTGCCAGAGGGATCGCAGAGCCAAGGGATCGCAGAGGTCAGGAGTGTGGAAATTGGCCCATACGGCCTAGCACAGATGAACCAGTGTGCACTCAGTACACTTGCACAGGGCCCCCATCTCCTGGGAGCCCCCAACCACTGGATGGAACAACCCAGGACCAGGAAGGAAAAGTTGTTATAGTGGATTCCACCTGTGTGCTGGGGTGAGAGTCATTGGGCAGTAGCAGGGAACCAGGCAGATTTGCTCTCCCAACATTCCTCCAGCCCTCCTGCCACACTGGGCCTGGGAGTGTGAGGGTGCACATGGCCCAACAATTCTTTAATCTGGGACTGCAAATTGCTACCTGCTGAGATAATGTAACAAAATTATACACTGTAAAGGGGAGAGACTTGTCTTTCTATGTTTTTCTGTGATACCTCGCACCATGAGGCCCCAGTCCTATTCAGAACTGTCTGTCGTGCAGTAGAATCTTTACTATGATAACTTTGCATGTATACAGTATAACATCTAAAGCTGCACGGGTCCTTTTTGTTCTATACCTAGGTTTCATGTCATTCTAATTTTAAAAAAAATGTGATTTTGTAATCGTAAACTTCTTGCTTAGTACGAGGTTTATTACTTTTTGGTATGTGCTTGGTACAGTCAACGCACAGCTAAAGAGCTTTGTATTTTTCCACTTTGTTTAGCCACTTTTAATCAGTATAACATTTAGAAAATATTTGTCTGCAGAAACATCGCTCTTTCAGTTAGTGCAAGGTTGTGAGATATTTATGGAACAAATTATTGGCATGTCCTTAAAATATAAACTTTATGATTCATGTTTTGGCAGGTGATTGACTTTGTGTTCTCATGTGAAATATAGTATTGTAAAATTGTTAAACTAAAAATCTGTTTCCAGAAAAGTGTGTTTATTTTATATACGTATGCAAACTGTTATCAGAGTTTTTCAAAAAGAATGTTTGCTATGTTCCCATATTAAAAGGAGATAAACAGTTTCAAACATTCTCTGTTTGAAATCAGAATTTGTCTTTTCATAACTCCTGTCCATGTTAGACTTTTGAGCCTGGCTCGACCTACTTCAAACCTCACTACTCTTTAAGCAGTGGGTATCCTCTAAACTAAAGACTGCCTTATGTGCTGAGCATTATGCACACAGTATATTGACACCAAAGGAACTATATGTATGCATAAAGCAAGAAGTCTCTGAACACTGAGGCCTAAAGATCTGATCCTTCAAAGCATCGAGATTTTAGGAAGCTCCATAATGGCTTCCGTATTTTAACTTAAATGTCCGACTGCCTTGCAGGCCATTCTGTAAAGGAGGTAACGATGCACAATGGAAATCATTGATGAAAAGAATTTCTGAAAAACATGAATTACATATAAATCCTTGAGTCTGGGTGTAGTGTGTTTTTCTGCTTTACTGTAACACAGATTAATACAAGTAAAATATTAAACTTTAATTGAATTACTATTTCAGTCATAAATACTATAAGAGTGTAGTATGTTTGAAATCCTCAGAGCTCTACCTAAGGTTGCAGCTGCAACAGCAATTACAATTTATCCATTCCAAGAAAACTCTGGCTGTGCCCTTGAAACCTTTACATTCTGGACAGAATCCAAAAAAAAAAAAAAAATCACATCACTCACTCGCTTTAGATGTTTCTTTTCCACTCCTGTGTGAGTTCTAAAATGGTAGCAGACGCCATTTTAAAGAAACACAGAAGAATTTCTCTAATGCAAGTGGTTCTGAAGTGAGCCGAAGCCATGCACACTTTTTAGAGTGTAAACAAAATCCAGTAACTTCAACTTCTCAGTTTGGCAAAATAATTAAAGCTGAGACCCTGTGCAGTAGCTGACGGGTCTCATCCTTGTTAGCAACATGCAGTGCCAAAGTAAAGATGATCATTGAACACCAAATAAAGTAGAAATGAACATAAATTGGGTCTTAGGAAAACCTTGCTTTTCAGAAACAAGTGCACGTTTTGGAAGGAAAAATTAAGTAAAACAACAATAAGTTCACAGGGAAACCAAAACACTTGAATTGTCTGTTTTGCTTTTAATCAATTGGTCTTTTGATAGAACCCTGTGCACAGATAGGCCATTCTTTGTTAATTTGTATGTGTATTTACACTCCCGCTACCTGTTGCCTCAGGGTACATGTATACCAATAGAAAGACATTTATAAGAAATGCAATAAACTGTAGAAGATACAGTAGTTGTTGAGATCCCTTTTGTCAGGATGCCATGGAAGTGCAAACTCTATTAAACTCTGTCCTTATTGACACTTATTTAAATCTGAGGTCTAACTCTGCTAATTATACTTTCCAAAAAGTGGGAAATCTTGCAAACTAGTTCATTCTATTTACATTTGTATACCATTCCTGCACTGTAGCATTTGCATGTCCCTTCCCTCTTTTCTTTGGACCAGGTGGTCTACCTAGATGCCAGCTTCATGCCAGCATCAGTAGTTCTAATTTGTTTTTAACAGGGCTGTTTATCTCTCAGATATTTTGTTTTGTTTTAAATGTCTGTCTGTTTTATTCATTCTAAGGGTTAGTAAAGTACGGTAAATACGTATTAAGAAAATATTGCTCCAATAATACTAATTTTATTATGTCCTTGGGATGCTTAATAAAAGACAATTGGGGTCTGTTCTCTGGATTCCATTTGACCTCTTGGATATACAGACTTTAAGCATCTCAGCATCAAGAATCTGTCTGGCTCTTATGCAACAAATTTACAGAGAGTATACTCATTTAATTTTATTTTTGCCTCATGTATAAAAGCATTTGGCTGCTTTAGAATCTAAAGTGCTTAAGTTGTACATACTTCAAATTAGAAAACCTAAATAATGTTTTGTCTATTTGAACTGTAAAACTATTTTACATATCTTTAAAACTGTTTACATTTTTCTGTATTTCCTTATTGTTCAATAAGTTCTGATATAATATACTGGTGTGAGAGAAGTAAATGTTTAGTTTACCCCGACCAATAACAATTTAATATATGATCATTGGATTCCAATCAGTGCTTTCTGCCATTAGCCTTGTACAGCGAGAAAACAACTATTTGGTATTTATATATCCAAAGCTGACCTCTGGGTCTTAGTTAAGATTCCCTGCAAATGACTCACAAGGTATGTGGGTGAAGGGGAAGAAGTATGATTTAACGAGCAAAATTTAAGAGAAACTTTGACAGACTCTTAAGTGCAATTTTGCACAGAAGGTGTTTAAGGACTTTATATGCTCAGACAGCAGCTTGAGTATTCTAGCAAAGCCCAAGTTAGCTGTTGTCGTGTTGTTTTCATTGTGGAGAGATGCACAGTCCTCCCATAAATTAAATTGAAGACATATATTCCCATTATAAGTTTGTTTTTATATACCTGTGCTGAGTTCATTATTATATAAAAGGGTTAGAAGCATAAGTAGGACTTGCTTGATACATTTACCCCTGAGCAATGACTCATAATGCAAAGAGACTTTTAAAAGCAGATAAAAAAGAATGCAAAGATGATGAGGGCTATTACATAGACACAGTAAGTAGATTATGTGACAATGAAGCATATATTTCACCTAAACCATCACACTATTAAAATAGATTGCACTTTGAAACTACCAGATACTGTATGTAGTTTTAAATTAGTTGTAAACTATATTCATCAGGCCTCTGAAGAAGAGGTGGATCCAGAAGGCAGGGGGGTGGTGATAGGTATGTGCTGATTTGATTCTGAGAGAGCATGCGTTTATCTGGGATGGGTTTCTGTATTCAGAGGTGTGAAGTTTCAAAGTTGAAAGCTGAACATGACATTTTCTTTCACACGCTCTGGGTGACAGGTCAATAGCATTTTTAATAACCTTTACTCATAAAGTGATGTTGGCTTCAAAAATAAAATGCAGTTTAGCCATTGGTGATAAAGTACTTCATGTAGGTGAATGATGGGGAATGGTGCCAATCTTGTGTCTTGTAGGTTTCTGAAGTGGTAATATTGGACTTACTTGTTCATAGTTATTGGTTAAGTACAGTAATTTGATGTAACTTTTTAAAATTGTTGCAGTCTGGTCAGGAATACCCTCATGATCCAAAATATATCTTTTTTTTTTTTTACTAGAATAATCCAGCTTTTTGTCTTTGAAAATTTTAAAAACTAAAAATAGATACTTTTTATGTAGAACTGCTGTAGAGCCAGGTAGTCAGTAGAGAGAGCCAAAGTAAAGTAACCGGCTGTCCAAATCATAGGGAGACCACTGACTTTGATGCAAATTGGTATGTTCACCTCCACTGAAAATATTTAAGCTGAGGGTCTCCGTGTTTACTAAATGGAAAATACCAATGGGTACATTCCTCAGCACCTGTGTTGTCTTGTTTGGAGCTGGGATTTGAAAAGAGAGTCTGAAATGTCAGCATAGGTGAAATTTTACCAGCAATAATCTTCAGAGACTCTCAACCACAGTGACCCTGTTATGAGAGACCTCTGTCACATTTAGTTCCCTACGGTGTTTGGTGGGCAAGAGACTGCCTAATGCTCGCCTTTTTACAGCTTCTGGGCCATTAATGAAAGATTGGTGTGTGTGTTAGTAAATCTGGTAAGTAGCCCAGTATTACTTAAAGTAAAAAAATTAGACAGTTAGTGTTGGGAATTATTTAACCCAAAACTGAAATGCCAACTGGTTTGAAATAGTTAATTGTCACCTCTGTTTTTGTTGTGAGGGTAGGATAACCAATGCTTTTTCTTTATAAAAACATAAAAAACAAACAAAAACAAAAACACCCACAGACCTCATTATTCAGACTTTTCCTTCTTACACACAAAGTATCAGAATTAATGTAAATTATTCACTTCAATCAATTTTCTCCTAACAATTATTGTGGCATTCTGACTGATGAGTCTTAGTGATAGAAGCAGGAAGATGATGTATTTAATAATGTTACCAGGGAATATCAAGAAGTTGATGTGTATTTGTGTGTGTATGCATGTGCCCACAAGTACATGTATATGCACATAATATATACATACACATTGCAGTCAAAATTTTCAAACTTGGATTTGTAAAGATAGACTCATAAATGAATCCTGTGCAGTGTATGAGGCAGAGAACCTGGGGTGGGGGGGAATAGTATGTGATCGTGTAGTTAAAGGCTTTATAATAATACCTACACACAGGGCCGGCTCTACAGTTTTCGCTGCCCCAAGCAGCGCACCGAATTGCCGCTGCGGGCAGCGGGGGCAGTCCATGTGCCCTTAGGGCAGCAGGCGCGTTTCCGCAGCGGCGGCAATTTGGCGGCAGCTTCTATGTTTAGCTGAAGCGGCTGTGGACAGCTAAATATAGAAGCTGCCGCCGAATTGCCCCCACCGCAGAAACGCGCCTGCCGCCCTAAAGGCACACGGACTGCCCCCGCTGTCCATGGCGGCAATTCGGCGCGCTGCTTGGGGGCAAAACAACAGGGGCAGCCGCCCCTTGCAGAATGCCGCCCCAAGCACCAGCTTGGAATGCTGGTGCCTGGAGCCAGCCCTGCCTACACACAAGGGGACCAAATTAAGTTTGCACAGGCAACCTTAATTCTGGCACTTACTATCCTTTGAGCATTTAACTTTGAAACCTTGATGATGATGATTTAGTTTTTTGTGTATAATTTCCTAGGTTTTAAAAAGCAAGCAGAAAAAACAAAATTCATCATGTAGCATCACATGACATACACACGAGTCATCAGCAGGGTTCCAACCTTTAGATCAACCACTTAAATCTCTGCCACTTGTGCTAACAGCATAAATGATAGCAGTAGTAGGTTATTATTCTCTCTGTGGACCAGCAATTAGAAGCAGATGGAACACTTTCTTGGTGGGTTTCACAGATATTTGCTGGCAGCAGAGGAATGGTAAGACTCAGGAATCCTGGCTTCCATTCCAAACTCTGGAGGGAAGTGTGCTCTAGTGGGCACGGACTCTTCTGTCCCATCCCCTCCAGTCTGACTCTCTTCCAGTCATGTATCTTCCCCACCCTGGTTCCCTATCCCAGTCCCAGTCTTCTTGCCCTGCTAGCCCCAGTTTCCTGTTCACACTGGATACCAGTCTTAAACCCCTTTTTGGGACTCTTTATCCAATCTCATTCCCAGCATGCTGGCTCCTTGTGAAATCTGTCCCCAGATTCCATATCCTTTCCCCTAGGTTCTTCTTTTGTTCCTGCTGCGTCAGTATCAAGCAGCGTCTTCCTTTAAGCCAGCAGTGGCTCATTGAGAGCACAGACGAGACAAGTTCTCTGCTCTTGGGATCAGGACCCAACATAGCCCACAGTAACGCAGAGTTGCAATTGCCAGGGAAAGCTCTGCTAATCCCCAGTCTGGAGCATGCTCAGTGCAAATGAAATTTTTGGAGAATTGGCTGCTAAAGTCTAAGATGACACCATTTAGCATGTCCAAACTGTAATTTTTTAAAAGACATATGACATGGCCAAATTTAGACAGATTTTTCATGGAAACAGCAAAAGCCACAACCCTGACACAGACTACACGTGCCAAATTTCAAGTCTCTGCTCCAAAGCATGAGAATGCTCAGGCTTCTGAAAGAAATGGAATTTTAATATGGGCCTATTTTTCCCTAGCCTCCTTCTCAAAAATAGCTGAATTGTTTTGTCTGAAATCTTCCAAAAATGTTGAGCCTGACACAGAACCCAGCATGGAAAACTTCACCCCAAACAGGTAGAGTTAGCCAAAAGTTATATCCAACTGAAAAGACAGTCTGATAGGAATAGTTGGGCAACCTTAATAATAGGTGATGTTACCATCCCTGCCTATAATTTATCTATATAATGTGCACATAGTCTTGTCTTTTAATCTACCAAAATGAATAACAGCAGTAATTTTTCAGCCTTTTTTCCATTTATGGGAAAATCTGTACAACTGTGATAACGAGTAAACAGTCTCACTGTAATTTACCAATAAAATGTTACTGATAGTGTGAGACTGCCTTAAACAAATCTTCTTTTTTTAAAAACTTTTACTTATTTTAATTGGCAAGGAAAAATTGAGTTGAGTATTCTAGTGAGATTACATTTTTAATAATGTAATATAACCTGTTTCTGAGATTTTTTCATACTTGATTTGAAAACTATATTTCTACTTAGCCAGGGTATGAAGTAAATAATTTATAATTCTTAAGGTAAAGCAGGAATACGTGAGCAAGCCAGAAAATGCAATCCTGGTGATCTAGTTTTTGTGGATCAGTAATTTACTTCAGTTTAGCACAATTTTTAAATCAAGCTGCCAGAACCAATCCTTTTGTGAAGTATACACGTTTCATGATTTGGACTTAACATGGAATCAGTGAAAGTAGTAGCGCAGTGGAAGCAAGATGAGTGATCTTCCTTAGAGTGATTCAGACTTGAGAGATTTTTGCAAATCTCTGAGCTATTTTCTTTTTCCACTTTGACCCATACTGTCTGCTTCTTAGACCAAAACTGATGGTCCACTGTTACTAACTTTCACTCCAGTTTTCCAGCAGCCAGTTGCTGTTATACTATGCTTGTAATGTAATAGTAAGCACAAACAAGGGTTGCCAGTTTTCATATTAATTGCTAGGTTTTTGTTATAACTTAAAGAATTTATCTATACGTATTTTCCTCTCACTTTTTTCTGGAGTAACTTTAGTAAACTGAAAGGCTGTTAAGATGGCAGCTTGTACTTAGAACCACCATATATGTCTTGTGGGGTGCATTGCTCAGCCTGTTTCGTAGGTTCTAGATGTTTTCCTTAGAGCCACTCCTAGCCTTTAAACTATTAAGCCTCTCATCTCATTTCATCGCACATGTATAACTCATTATCATTAATGACTCTAGTTTCATGTGGCTTTTGAGGGGAGAATATACCCTTTAGAACTGGCAGCTGTCTTCTATAATTCTATCTTTTGAAGAATAGGAGATGTGCTTAGTTTTCACCTTACATAACTTCACATGCTCGTTAGAAAGAGAATGATAGAGGCGCAGACTTGTAGACTAAGTGCATCTTGGAGACAAATGTGTATCGTTAGTGGTCCATCCACATAAGTTGACATTACACAATTTCTTTCATTGTTTTTTAAACAAGCAATAGATAGAATTGAAAACATGACCAATTTTAGAGTGCTAAGTCATGACAAAAATTCAAAGTCTTTATGCACTGGTTGAAGGTTAATTATGTCTTACAATTATTAATTATTTACGATTCTATAAAAATAAAGGTAAGTATTGAATATACCCTATTTGCCTTCACGTTGTCTCAATAGAGATTTTACATTTTTAAAAAACTAATTCAAAATTTTTTTAAAGGGGTGCTCTAGTAGAATTGTAGAGTGTTTTAATGTAATTTGGCCTAAAAGTACTATAACCTCATTGTATCAGGGAGATTTTATAATTAAGACTTGAAGAAACAAGGATGAACTGTTGTATTTAAAAACATTAAGGATTTTTCTCAGTAGCAAAGAATTGAACTGAAGGAAAACTTAACTACTTCAGGGGAGTGAATAACTTAATCTGTCATATCTTGCTTCTAAAGTTTTCATAGTTAATTACAGGTCTGTCAGTTTTATGAGCTTCTGTGTCTCCTATCTCTGTTTTAATATTCTAGCAATGAGGTTATCTCTTGTTTGTATTACTAACTCACTATTTTCTGATGATTTTTCTTCCCAGTCTGCTGGGGGCTCTTTACCAGTGTAACTCACTTGGAGCCAAATGAATGTTAGGTTCTCTTTTCAGATGTAAAAATTTTTATTTTATCCCTTCATGCAAACATGTCCACTCACGGCAGTGGACATTGTGGAGTGAAAATCTGGCTCACAGCGCCAAGAGTATTACTGCACCCTTCTTTGCCAATGTTTGGACTCTGAGCTTGCTTTGAGACGTCTCTGGCAAATCATTAACGAAAAAAAATTGCTGTTAGTTAAATAACTTGATTTCTGAAGAGCTAATTTCTCTCTACTCTACTCTTCTCTTCTCTTTTTTTCCAGCCAGTCTTTCTTTCTGTCTTTGTCTTTCTTTAGCTTTGCCTCTAAAGAGAAGCAAATAACATCTCCCCCTGCCTTCCCCCCGCCCCTTGTTGTCACTTATAGAATCATAGACTTTAAGGTCAGAAGGGACCATTAAGAACATGATTATTGTTTAGTTTATGTAAGGTATCTCAACCCTACATATGAAGTGTATGTGTTAAATTATATATAAATTAATTGAAGTTTTCCCCTGCAAATGGAGTTCTGAACTAGGACCCTGAAATCCTAAAATAATAATTACAGGGTTTGTGAACATCATAACTGTACAGTTTGGAACACTTTCTTGCCTTTTTGCATGTGCCTTTCTGACACCTCAATTTTTTCTTCACTGAATTAGAAGCGAGTCAGAATTAACTGATTTTCTGAAGATCTAATAGATGGTTAAAAATATAATTATGCAATGAAAGGATAGGCTGTGAAATCTAATTTTTTTGCTCAGGTAGTAGGTGTTTCCTTCTTATGCTGCTTTACAGTAAGAGATTATGGGTAAAGATTTATATTAATTACACTACTAGTTTGTTAAATATTTACTAAAAATTGCATTTTGTTGCCTGAAATTCTTTGGTTTTCATTCATTGTGATCCATATTTGTGTGGCAAACAAAATACAATTTCACACAACCATGGAAAGGTAGCGTCTGGTAGTTCTTCATGCAGTCAGTAAATATTGTCTTTATCTGATGTAGCCTCACCTGTAATAGATGCCAGAAACCCAGATTAGACCGTAGAGTGCTGGCTATTGTTGTATGAATCAGTTTATTTTTTAGTTTTGTAAGTCATATTATCTGCTTTCTGTCTCATACTACATTTTTATATGGTATTCATAGAGCAAATGAGCCTTATTAAAAATTAAAGATGATGGAGCTGTTACTGTAGAATGTGCTTGACATAGTCTTAGCATTCTCTATGAAAATTGATGAATGCTTCTGTGAAAAGAGTTATTGCCATGAATTTACAAAGTTTTAGGGAAGGAGAAGCAAGGCATCAGGTAACTCGATAATCTTTCGGTACTCAAATCTAGTTTAGGTAATTTGGTAACCCCTATTATAGTAATATCTGAACACTACCCAATCTTCTGTGAATTTATCCTTGCGACACCTAGCATGAAGTAGCGAAATACCATTATTATCCTCATTTTATACATACTGGCATGTCCACACTGGGGAAAAAGATGTATTTTTATCACTATTAGTTCCCACCTTGTAAAATGACACCTTTTTCTCTAGTTAAGTCAAGATCTAAATGACTTTACCAGGATAACAAAGGGACTTTGTGGTGGAGCTGGGAATTGAACCCGTTTCCCATGTCCCAGGTTAGTGCCTTACCCACTGGACTTACTCTCTGAAATCTCTGTGGAAATCAAACCTGTAATGCTTTTCTTCTCTCTACCAGCCTGCACAACATAGGGAATTTTTTTAATCAACTTATTTGATGCCAGCAGTGTGCTTGGCACAGTTATATTTACCCAATGCCAGCTCCCTGCCACAAGGAGTTGACAATCTGAATCAAACTGGTAATGTTTCTTGTGTTGTGAACAAAAAAATCCTCAGACAAGTGAATGTTGGAAATGGTGAAACTATACCATTATACACAGACATCAAATTATCTAAATAAACAGCAAGCAGTGCCATCAGAATCTGGTATCTACTTCTCATGAACTTGCTTGAAGGAGCTCTAAAATCACTACATAACTGTCAGAATTGGAGAAGTGAAGATAGTTTGAGATATTCAAAGAAGGGTATCCAAAAAAAAAAGTCTGGTCATACATATGATTGCTGTAGGAGACTGTTAAACTTGGAGACACTCACTCACTCAGTGTCGCAAAGTCCAGCACCGAACATCTAGGAGTTGCCTAGCGAGTGTGAGAGAGAATTGCAGGAAGAGAGGGCATAGTCTCATGGTCAAGACAGCTAAATGCCATCATGGAAAACTGGCGTTTTCTTCATAGAGCTCTTATGTGATGCTGGTCAAGTCACTCAAACCAAATTTTTCATAGGTGATCACTCGTTGTGAATTCTTCCTAATTGTATGAGTGCCCAGCTTGAGACACTATGGTCTCTTTTGTGGAAGTGCTGAGCACTCACAGCTGCAACTGAAGAAAATGAGAAGTGTACTTGAATATATAAAATACTATATAATATTAAAGTACTCTGAAAAAGTAGGTCTTAGGTATCTCATATTTGATGCCCAAAGTTAATGCATACTTTTTTATGTTAATCTTGTTGTGCCTCAGCTCACCATCCATAAAATGCTGACAATAATACCCATTTATTTCATGGGGGTGTTTTGAATATCAGTTCATGTTTGTGAATCACTCAGGTTTGGTAGTGGTGAGTTCCATAGAAAAGCTCAAGAGACCATTCTGTGTTCTTAATAGTGTTTGAGTAGTGTGAAATAAATAAGAACTAAGGCCATACATTGAATAATGAAACTAAAACAAAATGGAATAGTTGCTTATTAATTGAACACCATCCATTCTGTTCACTTAATGAGGCAGGGTCTTATGGAAAAAGTGTGTGATCATGTAATTATCATAATGCATATGCGCAAGTAGACTGAATTAAGGTTGCACAATCAGTCTTAATTCAGGCACTTCCTAATTTTAGAGTGCTTTGCCTTTGCAACTGTAATCTTTTTACCATCATTTATGTAATTTCCTACATTTCTAAAAAAGCAAACTGAAAACACAGAAATTCCATCATGTGACATCACAATGACACGCATGGTCATCAGCAGGATTAGTTACACTGCGCAGATATCTTTTAGTTGAGCTAATGGAGTACATGGTAGCAGTTACGTTGTCACCCTCTGTGGATTAACACTGGTGGGAGTGAAACATGCTTTGTTAGTGGCTTTTGCAGATCTATGCTGACAGGACTTGAGATACTTAGGTTCCATTCCAAGCTCCAGAGGGACGTGTGCTCTAGTGGACGCGAACTCTTCTTCCCATTCTCCCCAAGCTTGACCCCTTCTGCCCCATCCCCTTCAACCTGTCCCTTTCCCAGTCTCATACCAGCCCCATTCTCCTCATGTAAACAGTCCCAGTGTCCACTCCTGAGGCTTCTTGTCCTAGTCTCCCTTGCCCAGCCAGTCCCAGTTTCCCTTCTTTTAGCTCCTCGTCCAGTCTGTATCTCCTGTCACTTCCATCCCCCCTGGCTCCCAGTCAGTCTTCTTGCCCAACAGAGTCAATGCCTCTCCTCCAACTCCCAGACAGTGTCTCTTCTCCTCCCTCTAGTCCCCTCCTACTCCTTTCCCTCTTCTCTGGTCCAGACTTTGTCTCCTCTGCACTGGACTCAGATGGCTGCATTGTCTGGGTGCTAGCAGGGCACACTGAGTGCACAAGAGGGACAGTCTCCATGCCCTTGGTTCCACTGGTTGTGCAATGTAGTGCAGCTCTGTGCACTGCAGTGGTCAAAAAGGCTAACAGAATGTTAGGCACTATTAGAAAAGGGACAGAAAATATGATGCCAGTATATAAAGGGGAAAACAGGTGGCTATCTCCAACACCCTGGTTCTGTATGCTCCTGAAGCGCTGGTACTAGCCAGTGTTGGATACAAGATCCTGGAGTAGATGGATCATTAGTCTGACCCAGTATGGCTGTTCTTGTGTTATCCTGTCTGCCGGGAACATGACAATAATGAGGACAGTGTGGAAAGGGAGTGCATTTTAATGGGTTAACAGGTACTAGGATAATCACATGGGAATCGTTTCTTCAAAGAACAGTAAGAAAAGTAATTGCGACCAAGGAATTCAAAGAGGTTGTGAATATAAAGCTCATTGGTCAGCAAGTGCAAAAGCTAATGAGCTTAAGTTTTCTGGAACTGAGAGCAAATCATTTTACACTTAATCTTACAACCATTCAGGGAGTATATGTAGCATTTTAATGTGGCAGTAGGAGTTTAGTGCATTGTTGGGCCCTGTTTGTGTTATGGCAGGAAAAAGCAACTTTCATGTAATAGGAGTTTGCTTACATGAGCAAACAAGTAGGCATGGGAGCTTTGATCTTGCCTATGCTTGAAGACAGTGGCTCCTTTGATCTGGGAGGTACAGTGAGAGAATGCAAAAGAAGCATTCTCTATCCAGGTCCAAAGATAGACAGGTAATAGCAGTGAGTACACTGTCAAAATGGTAGCCAAAATTGTCTTCTTTAAATGTTGCTCCCTCTTCCCCCCAGGAAAAGGTTAGTCTGGAGAGAAAGAATGATTCCACTAGGCAGTAAAGGCCTTTGTTCACTTCCCAGCTGTGCCACAGACTTTCTGTGAGAGCTTAGACAAGTCACTTGATCCAGTTAGGTGCAGAATAAGACTAATAATACTTAACTAACCTACGCAGGCATTGAGGGTAAATTTTGGAGGCTCACTCTGATAGTGGGATCATATAATTTCATAGTATGGTCACAGACTACCCTGTTGTATTTTCTCTATTACATTGGATAATGTCTAAGACCTTTCAGTTCATTCACTTCTCCAAACCCTAGCTGCCTTGGCCGTCACTGGCATAATTTGAGGTGATGGGGGAACTGCAGCTCCGTCTGTGTATCCAAGCCATTACCTAATTGTGGTTCTCCCTCTACATAAGATCAGAATTGAGGTTCTCTTTCTGTGGCATCTATTACTAATTGCCCTAGCTAACATTTCCAAGACCCAATTCAAGTAATCTTAGATGAAAGAAAGAATTAGAAATAGAGAGAAAATAACCATAATGAAATAAGCCCGTGTTGCTGAACACTATGGAAAAGGTTTGGTAGGTTGACTCTAAACTTTTTAAATAAAAGAAAGAGTATAAGATGCCTGAAAATCTCATATGACATAACGGTTTTATTTGTCCGGCACACAATTTGGAATTTTTTATCCCATTTCAGTGCTCAGGTCTCAGAGGTCAATCATTCTAAGTGGATTTGCTGTTTTGTACATCCTGATTTGGCGATTTAAGTTCAAGCGTTAAGTTTCAGTTAGTGTTGGTGAGACTATTATCCACCATATTCTCTGTGGAAAGGAAAGCGTAGGTCCTCTATTTAGTGAGAAGGAGAGCTAATAATAGATGGCATCAGGTGTCTAATGCATATTTTGCTTCATTCTTCACTAAAAGGGTTAATGATGACCAGATATTTACACAATTAACGCTAACAAAGGAGAATGAATGCAGCCTAAAATAGGGAGATAACTGATTTAAAAGAATACTTGGATAAGTTAGATGTAATCGGAAATTAGTCTAGGGTTCTTGAGGAGCTAGCTGAACCAATCTCGGAACCATTAGCAATTATCTTTGACACTTCATGGAGGATGGGTAAGTTCCCAGAGAACTGGAGAAAGACAAACAGTAGTACCTGTCTTTAAAAAGAGGAATAAAGAGAACCTGGGGAATTATATACCAGTAAGCCTAAAGGATACTAGTAATAGCTAAGGCTATGTTTTAGTCACAGGTATTTTTAATAAAAGTCATGGACAGGTCACAGGAAGTAAACAAAAATTCACAGCCCGTGACCTGTCCGTGACTTGTACTATGTACCCCTGACTAAATCTTGGGGAAGGATGTGGCCTGGGAGCACCATGGGTGTTCGGGGGGAGGGCCAAGACTCCCGCTGGTGCTGGGAGGGGCATTGGCAGGGCTGGCAGGCTCCCTACCTGGCTCCGCACCTCCCTGGAAGTGGCGACATCCCTGTCCCTTAGCTCCTAGGTGGAGGTGTGTCCAGGCAGCTCTGCACACTGCCTCCTCCCCAGGGGCCAGCTCTGCAGCTGCCATTGGTCGGGAACCGCAGCCAATTGGAGCTGTGGGGGCAGTGCCTGCAGATGGAGGCAGCGCAGGCCACGCCTCCCCCTAGGAGCTGAGGAATGTTGCTGCTTCCGGGAGTCCATCCCTCCTCCTACCCCACTGCCCCCCCCCCCCGAGGTAAGCGCCACCTTGACTCCAGAGAGATTACTGATGAACCCAGGAAGCTGAGTAGCAAATACCACTTCCTCAGCCACCCAGGAACCTGCATGGGGCATATCAAAAGTTTCTTCGGGAGGAGACGCTTTTCCCTGGGGCAGCTTGGGGTCTGGGGAGGGGAGGTGCGGCATGGCTGCGGTCAGCCTGTGGCTCCTCCAGCCAAGGGTGGGGGTGCTCGGTGCTCCTCTGGGGGGTGGGAGGAGCTCATGGCTGCAGCCACAAGGAGGTGGTGGGGGTCTTGTGGCTCTGGCTGCATGCGGGTGGCGGGGCTCTGGCAACGGAGGGGGGGGGAGAAGAACAGGCAGAGTCAGGGGCTAGCCTCTCCGAAAGAGGGCTCTACTCGCTGTCGTCTATGCTCTCCATCCTAAATACAAAGGCAAGAAAACATCAGACTGTGATAGGAGGAGGCTGAGAGCCTCTGTCATAGGCTTATTTGTGTATCGGACAGTCTTCAGCCACTATGATGATTTAAAGTACTCCAGAAAATCATTGTAGAAGCAAATGGTGAAAACACCTCACTCAAGCACCATGTGCGAAGAGGGGCAAAGTAGATATTGTCTTAGAAAAAGTGGAGTGTTGAGGTTAGAAAGTGCCAAGTGGCCACGTAGTAATCACAGTTTTAGAAAGGTTTGAATGTTTCTGTGGATGACAGTAGAGACAGACGCTGATAATAGCAGTGGTTCTTTCAGGAACTTGCCTGAATATTGAATTTCCTGGTCCTATCTGTTGATCTTATTGTTAGAAAAATATTTACCATTAGTGAGGAAACAGCCAAATATCAAAATGAATTTGAAAACTAACTCCATTCCACGTACATTTTCCTGAATGGATAGTTGTACTAAATAGTTGACCTGTTGTTGAAGCTGAAGATTTTCTCCACATTAGGAAATGAAGAGGAATCTTTTTGAGCATGAGGGACTTGGTACTAAAAATGACTATCTCAATGAGAAACATTAAATACCCCAAGGAAAAATATTTCTCATTTTCCGAGGTGTTGGGGGGAGGAGAGAGGAAAGAATCTTAGACTAACTTTAGAAATTACCTTCCATACTTGATTTCTGTCGGTTATTTGAGCAGTGGTTTGTAGGTGATTCTGCAAGGAGGGAAAGGGATACAATTTATAAACGATCCTTAAAAATGTGCAAAATTAGCAAATTAATGTGTTAATTATTTATGGGATGATTTAAAACTATACATTGTGTATGATTCATGATTTCTTCATGCTGATATTTTGATTCAAACAAAGAGAGACTGCCTGTGCAGTGAACAAAAGTGAACTACAATAAAAGCAATCTCCTGGGTTAGGGTATTATCCTTCTCCCATTTCAAGTCAATGGCATAGCTCCCATTGACTTCAAAGGTTTTGGATCCAAGCCCTTAAAGAAACTTCTCCTTTGTATACAGTTTGCCAAAACGATCACTTTAAGTTGTCTGTGTTTCAGACAGAAGTTATGGTCTGGGGTTTGAAGGATGGGCAGGGGGTTAGGTGTAAGAAAATCAATAAATAATCATTAGAAAACCAAAACAGACCTTGAATAAAAAATTTAAATCTCTATTTTCCCCATTAGTTATTTATGTGAAAAGTTCTATTGGTTCCAAAACACTAATCAAAGATACCTGTAATTTTTGAGTCCTGCTACTAAACATGTTTGCTTTCCTGTCTTTTGAGTTCAGTTATTATTTGGTGTCATCAAGATGCGTTGAGCTTTATTGTTGTTTTGCTTAATACTTTTCAAATCCATTTTTAAAAAAAATTATGATACACAGATTTAGCCTTTAACTGATCTGATTTCATTTTTCTCTGACAAGAACTTGGACTTGTTTATATTAATCATTTGATAAACAAGCATGTGGATTTACCTCCACATGGGATTTTTGCTTGTTTTTATTACTCTGTTTTGAGGCACACTAAGTTATTCAATAAAGAATCCTACTTTCTTATTCTACATTGCAATCTTTCGTTTAGATGTTCTAAGTAGTTCTGCATTTTGCTGCTCGTTGTTGTTTGTCTCAGAATCTGTTTCTGACGAGTTTGTACTCTTTCTGCTCATGGATTTTAATTTTTCTCAGCCAAATTTCCACATGTTCACTAGCTACAACTCTTTAGATATTGACATTAATCCTGTAAAAGAGAAATGTTGTCAAACTCTTAATGTAAGCTTGTCATGGTTCTGCTAAATTTCTTTCCTTATTATTTTTGCATATAGCCCATAGGATAATAATTATTAAACTATCTCTTGCTGATAACACTGACACAAACAGCTGTTGTGTTTGGACAGGAGACAGCCTGTCAGCAAAGCTTTCTGAATATAATTTTGCGCAAAAAAACCCAACAACAAACCACATTAACTATAGTTTAATTCTCTACAAGAATGTTAGGTAAAGCGGGAGGTTAGAAGTGGAGACATTTGTGAATTATACTATCTAGCATTCAAGGTTGATCTACAGTGGTGATCCCAACAGGTTAACTGTTCCCTGGTAGAAGAAACAAAGGACCAGCTACAGCAAAGGCCTCCTACTTGTTCTCCAGGTGTTTTTGTATGTATTATTATTAGTTGTAGTATTAGTATTAATTTATTATTATTTGTTTGGAAGTCTCTGGTTGTTTTGGCTGCGAAGAAAATCTTCAAAGCATGATACAGCAATATCTGCTGGAGGACCTGGAACAATACTACTTAGGTGTGACTTGTCCCATTCATTTAGCTGTTGCTAACTTGGATGCAAATGGGATATTTTAATTGTTTCACGTCATTAAAATGTGTAAGAAAGGAGAAGTGGTATGAAGATTTATAAGTGAATTATAAAGTGGAGGTGGGCTGATGTAGGACTAGCTTAGGCAGAGAGGAGGGGGGAAATGAGGCTAAAATGCATAAATTAAGATGAGCAGGCCTTTAGCAACTCATGGAACGGGCAGTGGCACTTAATTAGGTTTTATTCCTGAAACTACACTTTCAACAGTTTGGGAAATACTGATTTAAAGCAATATTTAAAAAAAAAACTTGAGGATTTTACAAAGTATGGGGAATTTAGGGTAGAAGATTAAAGAGCAACAGGGTCTCGCTCACTAGAACTCCCCCTCCTCCCTGTTAGGGATATCTGGGAACCTTAGTATTGTTAAATATCTTAGTTTAAGCTCCTGGATCGAGTGGGTCCATTACTTCTATTAATACAGGGGTTAATTTTCAGTATGTATTAAAGTCTGGAAATTACTTGCTGACTTATTTGTTGTGGGAAACTAATTCAAGATGTAAAGTTCCATCCTGAATTTCTGTGATTAATTAGTAGACTGGAAAAAGAATATTGTTTTAATAATTACTCTGATATAAGCAATACAACATTTTAATACCTGCATATCACTGGGTACTTAATCCGTAACAAAGATGATCATTTTAACAGGTGTAAATGCAAAATATAATATGTAAATACATTAGTGAAGTTATTCAACATACGTGATTCCTCTTATGACTATGAATGAAATATGTTTGACATGGTTTTCCAAGAAGTATGACTGAACTTTCTTCCCTCCTATTTGTTTTTTAGCCCTGGAGTGAGATCTGATGTAAGCTCTTCTCCATCCACCACCTCAACAGCGACAGGACCACCTCCCAAGCTTTGCCTGGTCTGTTCTGATGAAGCCTCTGGATGTCATTATGGTGTCCTAACTTGTGGCAGCTGCAAAGTGTTCTTCAAAAGAGCTGTGGAAGGTAGGATGTGTTTTGAAGAGTTTATTATCTGTTAAAAATGATAAAATATATGTACAATCTAATGCCTCTGCAGGCATCCTTGCTGCTCCCTAGAATCCTATGGGAAATTAACAATTTCTTCTACAAATGCTGATCCCTATGTATATTCCACTGTGGGTACGCATGTACGCCATGTGCCCGGAGTCAGAGAATTTTGAAAGTAGTGTCCATTGGTCCGCTCATGTGCCCTCACTATCCTCAGTGTCTCCAACTGTGGAGGTAAAGACCGGAGCTGACCAACCGCCTCTCCAGTTCCTTCTTACCACCACATGACCTATGTGAGATCCTCCAGTGTCCAGATATTTGTCTTCCTTTGTTCTTCAGTCTGTAAAAATATATAGTAAATAGTTTTGAATTTTACTCAATAATTTTAGCTAAGTTTTCTAGTTAGGTAGTCCCCCTTCTTGGGGAATTACCCTCCTGTACCATGTTAAGGGTGCTGCACTACATTCAGGCCTGCAGGCTTCAAGATCTGTACTTGTTGCCCGTGCTCCTTCTCAGTCAGTGATGACCATCAGTGCTGCCTGTACTGCCACAGGGAAGCTTGTGTCATGGCACAGTGCAGTATCTGGTGCACTTTTCCCAGTAGTACCATGAGGTGCAGGAATTTGTCTTAAGAATCACTTAATGGAGAAAGCTATGAGATCACAGTCAGATCCAGGCTGGGGGACCTTCCCCGCAACCCCATTCAGCAGCTTGACTCAGCAAGGATTGTGTTTCCTACCATGAGGTTAGACAAGGGAATCTACTCCCACAGATCCATTGGGGTCTTGTCAAGAAGGTCGGGAGCATTCTCATAAACACGAGAGCAAAGCCTCCTCGAGGCCCACATCTAAGAAGTTGGATACAACCTTGCGTAAGTCGAGCAGATCTTCCCACTTAGCCCATGAGGACAAAGAACATCCTGAGTCTCATGGTCATGACAGGAAAGCCCACACATCTAGTGTTCTCTCAGTACCAGAGCATGCTCTTGTAGCATCAGTTCATCTGGCACCAATTAAGCCTAAACACTGGGAACTGACAGCACCAACAGAGGGCAGCCATCAGGAGCTTCAAACACTGATAATACCAGATTTAACTTGCCTGAGTGTGGGACAGACTATATTTGCTTTATATTGTTGGTTCAGACAGACAGGACCTCTCACACTCCAGGGACAGCAGAGTCTCATGCACCACCTGATGACATCTTTGCTCTCCCTGATCCCCCAATCTCCATCACCATCAGGTCCTTCCTTCATAAGTTGCAGCTTAAGGGAGGAGTGTGGCCCCCATCCCATTATCCAGCCATGGTTTCCTTCCAGCCGGACCATCAGTACCACTTATGGATCCACAATTGGCATTTTCTCTCTCAGTAAGACTCTGAACCCCTGAGGAACTGATGTCTCCTCCTTTTGAGGCTTACCTTTCTGGACAAGGGACCTGGACTAGTCTGGAGCCAACCTGCGCCTCAGCACCTACCTCACAGCTGTTGGCACCCCATGCTGTGGGGACCTCCACAACCACACTTTGACTTGTCTTACTGGCCATATTGGGGCCGTACCACTCTGTGGAGTTGATGTGATCCGCTAGGGAGTCAGTTCACCCTTTTCCTGCAAGAGGACATCCAGAGCTTCCATCTGGAGTGGGGGGCAGGGAATATTCTGAGCCAGATCAAGCAATTCTTCTGGTACCAACAAAACTGTCCTCATCTATGGATGAAGCAGTTGCTCCAATATCTTCCCACACACATCCCCAGTGACCATAAGCACTTCCAGGTACTGTTATATAGGATGGTAGTGGCATTGCAGATCTCCCTTGAGGAAATTCAGTATCCCCAACATAAACTCCTGGACATCCTACAGGCCTTTGGATCCAGCCAAATAGTGCTTCCTGTTAATGAATCCATTCTGGAAAAAGCTAGTGCAGTTTGGCGCACCCCAGCGACTAGTGCCCCTACCCCTATGAGAGCAGAAAAATGTTGGGTTTTTTTTCCAGCCAAAAGGGGCAGAATTTCTCTTCTCATTCTGCACCTAACTCTTTTTGGTTATCCAATTTGCTATGGAGACTTCTAGACAGCAATACCCTAGGTCTACTCTGGTTGACAGAGAGGGTAAACACCTAGATTTATTAGGAAGGAAGGTCTTCACTTCTTTTAACCTTCAGTTCAGAATAGCCAATTACCAAGCACTGTTGCCTAAGTATGATTACCTGAAATATTCCAAATCCATGGACTTTATCAACAAGCTTCCCCAACATGACAGCTCCATTCCAGGCGCTCATTGAGGAAGGCAAGTTGCTTGCCAGGACCACTCTTCAATCAGTGGTAGAAGCAGCAGACACATCTTCAAGATAAACAGCAATAGCCATTGTCATGTGCCTTGAATCATTGCTTCATGTTTGGGATTTCTCAGAGAGATCCAGAACATTGTGGAGAACCTGCCCTTGGATGAAACCCATCTCTTTAACCAAAAGATAGATGGGTCCTTACACATTCTAAAGGATTCCAGGGCCACCTTCCTCTCCTTGGGAATATATACAGTGTCCCCAAGAGAAAATTCCACAGGCAGTCATACAAACCTAAACCGTTGGCTCAACCACTTTACCACCAGCAGCCTTATAAGCCACCCTGTAAGGAGCCGTGGGTTCAGAAGTCTTGTTTCTCTGCACCTTCTGCCAGCATCAGCATCATCCCGCCCCCATCTAAATGATATTTTTGACAGGAGTTGAAGAGCTGCAAACATGATACCACCAACTGCTAATTCCCACACATCCTAGCACTCTTTTTCCAGACCCGGAGTGCAATAACAATGGACAAGTGGGTGTTAATCTTCATCCATTCCGATTATGCAATTGAACTTACCCCCTTGCTCTCTCAAAATCCTTCATTCTTGGCCCTTTTCAGGGGCCATTCTAATGAGGAGATTCTCAAACAAGAAATAGTCCTTACAGCAAGAAGCAATAGAGCGGGTTCCTCTTCAGCACCAAGGAAAGGGTGACACATCTTTTGGGACAGTGGTTCTTCAAATAGCTGTGCCCCTGCATCGTCCTCCTATTTGAGTACTGCTTATCAGTCACCTGCAGTGGAATAGACATAGGAACCAGCAGTCAAAGAAGAGAGAAAGTTGCTTACCTTATTGCAAGTGAAGATTCTTCGAGGTCTGTGGTCCTTATCTGTATTGCACTACCCACCCTCCTTCACCTCTGCATTCTTGAATTTGTGGTAGTGAAAGAATTGAAGAGATGGTCAGTCTACTATACTGTTTATCTCCATGGTTGGAGCCATGAGGAGAGTGAGGATGCATGCACGAGCCAAGTGAAGCTGCTTTCAGAATTCTCCAACTCTGGGCACATGAAGCACATGCTTACCCACAGTGGAATACATATAAAGACCACCCATCTTGAGGAACTTCCAGTTACTGTAAAGTAAGTAACTTTCTCATCTCTAGACTGTTTCCAGTAAAATAAAATTGATAGTGGTGTGAGTACCTAAAGCATGGAGTACATTTACATTTATATAACGCACCCTTTCACTGAGAGTGTGAGAGGGTTTATTGTTATCTTGGCTTGGTATCATTTGTTTTTGTTTGCTTTTCTTTCATTGGTTGTGGTGTTGGTGTCATTTTTATGTACTTTGTGTGTGTTAATATGCGATAAAACTTATATAGGGCATGTGATTTTGAAGGTCAAAATTTAAGTATACCGTATGCCAGCTATGTGTGACATCCTATATGGAAATTGATAAGTTTATCTTAAATGATCCCATAATAGTGTTATAGCAGTTTTACAACATTTGCTGTAAATAATAATGCTCATCAACCTGTTATATTCTAGAAATGTGCGTATATATTTTTTGAGATCACTAGATGACAGCAGTGATAAATGACTGTCAAGATTTCTCCCTGATCCCAGGAAGGCAACAATTTAAAAAAAAAAAAGAGAGAGAGAGAGAGAATAGATATGAATTTAACATGTGTTAGGCAGCTAAACCCTTCCCCCCCCCCCCAAAAGCACTGATATGATTTTGGGCTGCATACACAAGCATTATGAAATGGACCAGATTCTTCTTCCTTATATGACAAGCAGAAAGATGTGAGCAAGTTGCAGTTGTTGGGGAAGATTTTTTTTTTTTTAATTTAAAAGCTTACCATAATTCTCACACCCTAAGCTACATAATGTCACTCCTGCCTTGGAAGAATCATGCTAGCTCTTAAAGGGCAGATGAAAAGGTTTGGTGTCTGATGTCTTGCTTGCAGCAATCCTTACTCAGTTTGAGGTGAATCATCCTAGCTGGCTACCCATCTTTCACAAACAACGCTAACATGGGGGGACATTATTCTCAACCAAAATATCTCTAAGGGCTTCTTCCTGGAAAACAGTGGGATACAAATCTGTTTCACACAGGTATGTGGGGCTTTGGTCCTTGAAATTAAACTTGCAGGCAAAGCAGTTCCCAGCTCTCTTAGTGATATAATGGGAAGCTTTTATGAAAACCTAAGGCTATTCAGAATTATCAGAAAAACTGTCTTGCAGTCCTGGCTCCTGCCAGACACTATAGGAAGGAATATAGATTTTTGGAAAGTTGAAGCAGTCTCTGAAGTATAACAGGAAAAAATACCACTTTGCAAGTGTTAGCTAGAACAAGGGCTGAGGTGACACCACTAGCTGCTATCAGAAGCCTCGGAGCTATCTGCATGGCCTCCAGCCAACCCTGTCTGGAATTAGACCCCCCAATTGGTGCCAGACTTTTTTATTTTGGGAGCATATGGCTACCTATATCTTTGGTGAAAAATGTTGTCACTGGACATTGTCCAAAGGGGATACTCTGTGGAGCTGTGCAAGGATCATAGGAGGAACAACTTTTTTCTATTCCCAGTCTCTAGCAACCCCAAAGAAATGTCAGGACCTGAATGAAACTATCCATCATCTACTTCACATCAGAGACATACAGCCTATTCTGCGTGCTATTTTTAGCCACAGATAGTCAGGAGCACACATAGCAGAGCTCTGTCTGATACATCTGAATAAATACCTAAAGGATGGCTGATTCACCTTTACCTGTCCTAGGACAATTTTTCTTATCAGAGTTCTGTACAGAGAGAAAACGTGGAAACACACACAGAGTGATAAATTTTCTGGAGTATTTCCTGAATTGATATCTGCTAGGCAGCCATCAATACATACATTCACCAACTTCTACATATTTATCATACTGTCTTTAGACCGTACCATTTTTTGGCAGAAGTCTTCTCCATGTCTTAATGCCAAAGGGAGGAAGATGGAGGATATATGTAAAATTTCCTTTCTTCAGATAATAAGGTCCACAGATATAGCCCACACTGGAGACAAATGGATCATCCAGAATACAGATGGAAATTGAAATCCAAAGACTTGGATTTGTTTCATTAAGGAGAATTTCCCATTCTCTCTGCTATAGCAGAGATTGTTATGCTTTTTCCCTCAAAGAATATTTAGCCTAATCTGTAATTTAGAAAACTAGAATAAAATTATTCTGGCTGTGGAAGTTCTCTCAACTGACAGCAGCTTCTCTGGGTGAGGCATTCCTCTTCTGCCAGTGACTGACAGGTCTGGTTCGGCCTTCAAGCTGCAAGCAGGCTGAAGTATCCATTATGACTGATCTGTGGACCTTACTGCCTGAAGACAGGAAACTTTCAGGTAAGCACAGAATCTTCCTAGTATGGAATGCAGCATAACTGGGATGTGTGAATTGGGCCCACAGTTTGAGTATGTAACAGATTGCTGTTGACCTGTACTAAGTTATGTCACCTAATTTGTTTTTTGACTTCCTTTTTATATCATATTTTGTGTCCTGTATTGGGAGCCAGCTTGAACTGGTATATGCGTAGCTTGTTTTTAATGTATAACAAGGCCAGAAAAGGAGGAGATGTTTCTCACCTGGTGGAGAGCTGACATTAGGAAGAGTCATCCAGACTGATTTGCAACTAAATATAGCCTTTATACCGTATATTTGGGTTCTTCTTTTTGCTAATCAGAGAGAGATACTATATATAGCTTAACATATATTTATTCAGATTCTTAATTTTTACTTTTTTTATTTTGCAAGAAAATGATGAGTAATGCACTTCTTATTTACCAAATGACAATTAATTTTTTTTACTTGTGCTTTGTGTCAAGTTCTATTTGGATGGAAATTCAATTTAAAATGCACAAAAACAGCATTCTAAAATTAATTGATTATTTAAATGAAACTACCTAACATGTTCCACGTGCATAAGAAAAAAGTTATCAGAACATTTATCAAAACATGTTTTATATTTAAACTACACCTCTACCCCGATATAACGCTGTCCCCGGGAGCCAAAAAATCTTACCGCATTATATTGAACTTGCTTTGATCTGCCAGAGTGCGCAGCCCTCTTCCCCCTCCCAGAGCGCTGCTTTACCGTGTTATATCCAAATTTGTGTTGTATCGGGTCGCGTTATATTGGGGTAGAGGTATAATTGATGTATTCAGCAAAGGAAGTATGATTTATAGTCTATTGAACTGATTATTTCTGGTCACCATGTCCTTCAAGATTTTAGAATTAGGAGATCTCATCCTCTCAACTAGTCATTGAACTAAACTAGTTTAATAAACTGAAATGAAGAAAATCCTCTTTCTAGACCTGCAGAAGAGTTTACTGCTGTTGAAAGCTGGTTTAGCACATCATAAACTCTAGTTTCAGGTGCTTAGGCAGTGACTTCCACCAGTTCAGTGGTCTGACTCTTTTTTTTAAAAAAAAGCCTGGCAGCAAACATGTACTGCTTAATATTTTTTATTTAATTTAAATTAGTTTAATAGATTATACTAAGTTTAGGCCTTAATAGAGGTTATCATAATTTCAAATGTAATTTTAAGTAGGTTCATTTTTAAAAAATAAATATTAAATTTAAATTAAAAAATCTGATATACAAAAAAATAAGTCAGCCATTTTTATCCACCCTGCTGCCAAGAGGGGAGAGTGTGCCTGAATGTCCCAGAGCTATTAATAGGGATGAGTCACTACCCAGACCTAGGGAGCTTTGGAGCACATGGTCATCAGTGATTGGATTGCCTCACAACAGACTGGTGTCCATTCAGAGGATGGGACTGGACTGGGTTGTGACAGAGAACTTCCTTGGTGCAAAGCATATGTAGTAGCTCCTATACTGTAAACCTAAAAGAGCAGGGCCATATTGTGAAAAGTGCTCTGCACCCAGTGGTTGCCATTGTTTCAGCAGGGGGATCCAGGATGCCATACCCTTTCGAAAATCAGGCCCACAGGGTTGTGTGCTTGTTTCAGTTTTCTGGAGCTGCTTTAAGAAGAGACGTTTAATTGGCTAGCTTTAGCTATGTGACGCTCCTGAATGAACTGTGGTGGGATAAGATCCAACATGACAGGCCTTGTAACTTAAACTTTTAAATGTCATTTAGACTATGTGGAGTAAAGGTCTTTTTTTAACTGCAGTTTTAATATCTTCCATTTGTAATCCTTGAAAATTACTGTATTTTAATGAAATAATCTTTATCCTTGTACAGTTTGGTTAAATGGTATACTTGTCCTTATTTGTAAGTATACGAGGAACTCACGTACACTGCATCTCCTTTTTAGAGGATTCCAATAATAGTAATAATTATTAAATAGTTATATCATCGAAACACTTCATAACACATTTATATAGACTTATAGAAACTTGATCCCTGCTGTGAAGAATTTATAGACTCACAGAATATTAGGGTTGGCAGAGACCTCAGGAGGTCATCTAGTCCAACCCCCTGCTCAAAGCAGGACCAACACTAACTAAATCATCACAGCCAGGGATTTGTCAAACCGGGCCTTAAAAACCTCTAAGGATGGAGATTCCACCACCTCTCTAGGTAACCCATTCCAGTGCTTCACAACCCTCCCAATGAAATAGTGTTTCCTAATATCCAACCTAGACCTGCCCCATTTGAGACTATTGCTTCTTGTTCTGTCATCTGCCACCACTGAGAACTTATGCTTACGCTCTGCATTGACAAAGGAGAGGGTAAAGGAGGGGCAAATAGGTTGAGAAGTCCTGGTAGTCTCTTTAATTGAAAAAAAGGTAGTGGAAGAGGGCGTGGAGGAGACTGGCAAAGACCCAAATGGAACAAGTGGGTTTTGAGGAGGGATTCAAAGGAGAATGAGTATACTGAAAGGTGGGGGAGGAGTGTCATTTCAGGAGAAGGGAATAGTTTGAGAAAAGGCAGACAAGCAAGAGTGGGAAGGTGTTGGAATCTCAAAAGAAACAGAATCAGTAAATTATATTGTGGCCTTTTTGTAGGGATCAGCAGATTTGTTTGGTCGGTTCTGATATCCAGAAGCAGCATGCCTGCAGTGTGGTTGATAATGCAAAAGTAGTTAGATCAACAACAACCTTTCACTGCTCCCATCATGGTCCAATATAGTCCTCAGCACTGCATTTGAAGCATTCATATCTGCAGTAAGCGCTCTTTAAAATTTTTCCAATTTGATCTCTAATTATTAGCTACCTTTAACACTGTATTGCTTGAATTGCCATTGTTTAGTTACAAAGGTGACTGAAAAGGTTGGTTTTTAAATACCAACTCTGTACCTTTGCATTGCTTCCAGGCTTTCATGAAGCTGGTCAGTGTGCAATCACCTTAATTCTGTTCACCCCAAAATGTTAATGCAGGGACACAGGTCTGCAACACCATAGAAGCAATGGAACATTCCATCTAAAAAAGGAATGATGGCTAATCACTAATGGTAGACTGCAAAAGAGAATGCATCAGCACCATAAGTGGTACCATGTGTCAAGAAAAGAGGAGGAGCTCCTAAAGACTACCTACCTGGGACATCATCTGTAATTGTACTGCAATATTCATATTCTGAATTTCAGCATCTCTGTGAGAAAGCAAGAAAAATTACTCTTTTTTTCATCTTATTGCAGTGATTGGTATTTCTTCTACTTAGCGAATCTGCAGTGTCCAGTTGTATATTTCATTTGTGTATCTATATATACATACTTACATACATATTTACTAATGAGAACAAGTGTCCTGGTTATGATGTCCATTTACTATTTTCATTCTGGATGGAACTTAGTAACTGAAGGTCCCTGTTGCTTCCTCTTCTCCAAATAGAAGATTTTTGGAGCTTGTACAAAACTGAATGAAAAAAGCTCCCAAGAAATCAGTGAGCTATCTAAGGAAGTAAGCCTGAGTGAAGCCACTCTAATAATCTTTGTACCCCACCTTCAAAGCCAATTACACACATTGAACTGACACACTCCTTAATCAAACTTTTTTGCTACTAAGCAGGCAGTTTTCACAGCTCAGATATCAGGGAAAGTTGAATGTTTGTTTTCACCTTAGAAAATTCTCAGACTGCCCTCCCATAGGTGAAGTATCTGTTGTCCCAGAAACTGGGCATAAAATCAGCAGACTTTAAATGCTAGCCAGTTAAACAAGTGTGAATTCAATCTATTTCCTGTACACTTGATTCATTCTCAGAGAGAGTTGCAAAAGAGTTTTTATAATGAAATTACCTCCTTAGTGTAATCATACTACAGTAGAGCTTTCAGTTACTTCACTAAACAATTTGTGCCTATTTTTAAATAAACAGACTGGAATAGCCTCTGCCTGCTTCATGGGTGGGGTGATAATGGTGATGATACATTGTAGCAAAAAATACTAAATTCACAGGTACTTTTAGAAAACTTGCTGAATCCCTAATGCAAAGGTAAAAAGCTTTCTTCTGTTTCCCATTTATATTCTTCAGTAGTTGAATGCTATGTGAAAATTGCCAGGACAGTGATCAGGACTGTAATAATTCATTAGAGCGAAAGTTGGATTTCAGTTCTTATTCATTGACTATTAGATTTTAGAATTACCATTTAATCAGCCTGTGGGTCAACAGCATTAGACCAGCTGAAGAGAGACCTGCTTCTGGAGTCTATTTTAGTTTTCAGACTGGAGAAGAAGCTGTCCTTTGATGACAATTATTTCTGAACAGGAAAAGATCTTTAGAAAATTAGTCACAGTTAAAACTCATTAATATATAGTCTAGTATTCCTTCTGTTTTAACTCTGCTGAGAAATGCATCATGGAGAGAAGCAACTCTTTAAATTATGTAGTTAAATTTTCTAGGCTTCCAAGGTCAGCTTTGGATCCATAGATCCATAAAAATACCAAGGGATTTAGTCTATCAGCTTCGCAAGCTCAACCTAAGGAGCCCTTCCTCCATGTTTTAAAAGTAGTAAAACCAATATCTTCTGAAGAATTTAAAAATGAACACACTCAAACTAGCCTTTCTGGCAGTTGGACTGGGTGCTATCTGACTTCTCTTAATCTCAGAAATGCAAAGCTACATATTGCTGTTTCAGAAATCTTATTTTCCTATAAGCAATAAAGTTAGGTATTTTAAAGTGGACTGCTTTATGAATGTTTATTTTTTATTTTAATTATCAAATTTCTCTCAAGGAGGCTATATGGTGCATTTAGACTGTTTGATAATTTCCTCTTGCCTCTAACTTTCCATACTGTCATCTGAGAATTCTAATATTTACTGATTTTTTTGACTTTATAAAAAGCATTATAAAGAATTTGAAGAGATTCAGTAGGGGATGACTTGTGATAAATTTAAGAGAAAAATAGTTTAAAACCCACCTAAAATGGTAATAAAGAAACAGAATTTTTAAACATTTATTTGTATTGAGTTCCTCATATGTCTTGCCTAGGAAATGTGTGTGATGATGGGGAATTGTGGTTACCAATATTACTATAATAAGTCTGCTAAAAATGAGGTGTGGTGATTCAGTACATTATATACTTCCCAATTTCTTAATTCTAAAATCAAAATTAACTGGACAAATGTACTCAGTATTTTAACTGTACATATTTTCTTTTTGTGTAAATACAGGACAGCACAATTATCTATGTGCTGGAAGAAATGATTGTATCATTGACAAAATTCGAAGAAAAAACTGTCCAGCCTGTCGCTACCGGAAATGTCTTCAAGCTGGCATGAATCTAGAAGGTAACTTAAAATACTTGAATGGATTGTTTGTCTCTGAACCCTAGACAATGGTCATTTGGTTTTATGTCATAAGTAGGCATCTGAGCAGTGCCTTAACATGTTCAAAATAGTTTCTCATTATTTTATGGTATACCCCCACATTCTTATTGGCAAAAATTAAGATTTTCTTTGTGTGCTTCTTCTAATCTTTCCTTCCTCTCATACAACAGCTATATCTCTTACCATACTCTATCTTTTAACAGTCCACTGTTATGCACCAATGTCCTGTTTTTATTCACAGACACAACACATGCACAAAAATTAGGACATTCCTTTCCCCCACCAACACACACAGATATCCCTTGCCCTCTTTCCTTCACTGAACCTCTGACAGTGGGAACCTAGCTATGAGTGAGATGGGGAAAACATCCTTCGTATGCCATATCACTTAGGAAGATGATGTGCCATTTGAAAACTCAAATGAAGAAAAGATCAAGGACAGAGAACTGAAATGAAGTAGATTTGTGCTTCCTGAATTGAAGGAAGGGAAGGGTGGAGAGAGAGAGCCTTCTATGCAGGCTGTGGAAAATTAATACAAATTTTGGTCCATAAAAACCTTGTCCCAAATTTTCTAGAAAATATACCATTAACAGGTACACATGTACTAGTGTGGTTTGCTTTGTGTTAAGTCATAGATGGCTACTGAGAAATCCAAAACCATATCAGCTACAGATGTAGTGGTTAGCTGCTTTAAAACTTTTTTTCCCCAGCATTCAGTATCAAGCATAAGCACAGCAAACTTTTTCTACTAATAAATTAGCGTAGCTCTCTATTTATGCTTGATGTGTTTCTATTGAATTGTTGTTATTAATGCCTTTTACTGCCAGGCATACAGGGGCAGCTCTAGGCATCTTGCTGCCCCAAGCACGGCAGGCAGGTTGCCTTCGGCAGCTTGCCTGCGGAGGGTCCACTGGTCCCACGGCTTGGGCAGACCTCCCGCAGGCCTCCGAAGCCGCGGGACCAGCGGACCCTCCGCAGGCAAGCCACCGAAGGCAGCCTGCCTGCCGCCCTCGCAGTGACCGGCAGAGCGCCCCTTGCAGCTTGCCGCCCCAAGCACGCGCTTGGCGTGCTGGGGCTGGAGCCGCCCCTGCAAGCATACATAGGAATGTAGGACTGGAAGGGACTTCCTGGGTCATAGTCTGCTCCTCTGCTATTGCAGGCAACCCTGTCATATAATGCCATTAAAAAATGTATCAAATTCCATCTTAAAACTGGTTAAGTTGTTTGCACCCATTACTTGTAAGGCTGTTCCAGAATCAGACTCCTCTGATAGTTAGTAACTTTATTGTAATTTCCAGCATAAATTTATTCGTGTCCAGTTAATATCCATTTGTTCTTGTGCCAACATTATGCTTTTTCTTAAATAGTTCTTCTCTCTCCTTGTTGTTGACCTTCTGCTGCATTTATAGAAAGCAGTCAGATTTCCCCTTAGCCTTTGTTTTGGCTTGGCCAACTAAGCCAAGCTGTATTAGTCTTGTGTCATAAGATAGGTTCTCCTTTCCCTGATCATCCTAGTAATCCTTCTCTGGTCCTGCTTCAGTTTGAATTAATCTTCCTTGGACATGGATGATGACAGTTGTACATCCAGACAACATACCACACTGCTTATTGGTGCAGATATCCCAAATATATGTGTATAACCAAAATTGTTAGATATATGTAAAATATATTTTGTTGGGTGTAAATTTGTAAATAATTTGCAATTGTTTTTAAACAAAAAACAAAGCATGAAACTTGAGTGGCAAAAGGTAGTTGTTCGAAACCCTAAATAATGGCTCTGTATTGATCTAACAAACAAAGAAAATTAACAAAATATTAAGTGAAGAGTTACCCTTCATTATAAAATGACATGTGGCAAACCAGGAGTCTGGTTAAGTGAACTTTTGAACTGTTAAGTATCCAATATAGTGACAGGGATCAGTACTTGTCATAACTGTAAAGGGAAGGGAAACAGCCCTCCTGTATACAATACTGTAAAATCCCTCCTGGCCAGAGGCACCAAAATCCTTTTACCTGTAAAAGGTTAAGAAGCTCAGGTAACCTGGCTGACAGCTGACCCAAAGGACCAATAAGGGGACAAGAGACTTTCAAATCTTGGGGGGGAGGGGAGGTTTTTGTTTGTGCTCTTTGTTTTGGTGGTGTTTGCTCTTGGGACTAAGCAGGACCAGACATCAATCCATGCTCTCCAAATCTTTCTGAACAAGTCTCTCATATTTCAAACCTGCAAGCCAGCCAGGCAAGCCGTATTAGTTTATCTTTGTTTTTCTCAACTTGTGAATGTTCCTTTGCTAGAGGGAGGTATCCCTGTTTTGTTGTAACTTTGAACCTAAGGCTAGAGGGGGTTCCTCTGGGCTCTTTGAATCTGATTACCCTGTAAAGTTATTTTCCATCCTGATTTTACGGAGATGATTTTTACCTTTTATTTTTAATAAAACTCTTCGTTTAACAACCTGACTGATTATTTCCATTGTCCAAGAATCCAGGGGTTTGGGTCTTTGATCACTTTTGATCACAATTGGTTAGGGTATTATTCTCAGCCCTCCCCAGGAAAGGGGGTATAAGGGCTTGGGGGGATATTTTGGGGGGAAGAGGAACTCCAAGTGGTCCTTTCCCTGTTTCTTGTTAAATCACGTGGTGGTGGCAGAGCACCAGGTTTTAACTTAAGCTGGTAGGAATAAGCTTAGGGGGCTTTCATGCAGGTCCCCACATCTGTACCCTAGAGTTCAGAGTGGGGAAAGGACTCTTCGTTACATTGCCCTCATATCACTATTTTGTTTTTAACAAAAACCAATAACTCATTTGGAATATCCACACTCCTCAAGTACTCGCAGTCATATAGCCTTTTATCTTCCTGCTTCACAAAATATCTGAGTCATGCCAGAACCCTATTCTAACTGCGTGTCTTATTATGAGAATGCTTAGCTCAGTTTTCAGACAATACATGACTTTGTGTGATAAATGGCCAAAAAATATGAGGGAGATGGCAATCCAAAATAAATCCCACAAGACGATAAATATATCTCCTTCAAGAGTTGAAATTCTTGACCACGGGATAGCTCAGTGATTTGAGCATTGGCCTGCTAAACCCAGGGTTGTGAGTTCAATCCTTGAGGGGGCCATTTGGGGAACTGGGGTAAAAATCTGGGGATTGGTCCTGCTTTGAGCAGGGGGTTGGACTAGATGACCTCCTGAGGTCCCTTCCAACCCTAATATTCTATGATTCTAACCTTTAGTGAATTTGGTTCATTAAGTGTTTACTGACATCTCAGGACCTGATTCTGCAATTGGATGTTTACAGGCAGATTCTTAAACCCATATGAAGTTCTAGTGAAATCACTGGAATTCTGCATGGGCCAGCTCAGACCCAAATAAAAAATAGGGCCAAAAATACAGAAAGCAACTGTGCTAACAAGTTACATTTTGTTTTTAAATTACCTGCTTATGTTCAAATCCTAGATTTGGCTTTCGATTATTAAAAACCGTACTGTACGAAATTAACAAAACTCCTGTTTTTATTGTATGTTAACTGGTTAGTGTTCTTTTTGGCCTCTTCTTTGCCAAAATACAAAATATATTAAACATTTGCATTGCAATTAGTTGAAATATAGGAATGAGAAAATTAATGTATTGGAAAGATAGGGTGCAGGAAGAGATTTCTAACTCAGATTCTGTAGCCTTGGAAAATAGAAAAACATTTCCTACCAGCATGGAAAGTTCTATTTTAAAACTTTATAGATGCAAATAAAATAATGAATAATAATTCAGCGCAGGCATATGTGCTGACAGAAATGTTTTGTGTACTAACAAACCAAATAAATGGAGTTCCTAGTGAAACACCTCTGACAAAGTGTATGTCTAAACAACGGTTTGAGAGGATGCTTCCAAGGAGGTGTAGCCAGACCTGTGCTCGAGCTAGCTTGCTAAAAATAGCAATGTGGGAGTGGCAGCATGAGCAGTGGCTTGAGCTAGCTGCCTGAATATGTACCCAATGGGTCAGGCAGGACAGTGCTCGGGTGGCTAGCCTGAGCAATCACCTGTGGCACGACAGCCACACTGCCATTTTTAGCATGCTAGCACAGGCAGAGCTAGCGCATCTGCCTATCCACCCTGGGAAGTACCTTACCAGCTGTTATATAGGCATACCCAAAAAGAATGTGAGAAGCTCACTCATCCAAATTCAGATTTTTGGCCTTTTGCTTTAACGCTTTTGGATGGCAAAAATGACTGGCAGGTCTAGTAGCATTAAAAACTTTAGACTAAACTATACAAAAGCAAGAGAACTATTGGTGTCTCATACACTTTTTAGTCCTAAATAGGATTTTTGGTTAAATAGCAGAACATGATAGTAGATTAATAGTTAATCATCCTGATCTGATATTAACTCTACAAGATTAATATAGAAACACCACTGGTATCCAGGGGACTTGGTTGCAGCTTGTACTCTAGTTTAACTGCTTATAAGCAGGCTCCACAAGCCCTATCATAATACTGGGTTTCCCAGTGTTCTTTGATAAGGTTCTATTTTCAAGGCTTTATACTTTGGCACTAAACTAATTGTGAATTTAACTGTAGCATATCATATACTATCTACTCTTGGATTTTTATTTCCCGACTCTTACAGAGTGCATGGACTTAGTATGCATGGTATTTTTACAAAAGCAAGCAATTTTAACAAGCAAGCTTTAAATTTGAGTATGATTTACCTAGTCCTGGTATACAATAGACGAGTGTTGCCTTGTTAAGGGTTTAATGGCCCAGTAGCAGGTAGCATTTACGGTAATAGAAATTAAATGGAATTTAACACTGCAAAATGCAAGGTCATGCTCTTAGGGACTAACAAGAATTTTTGCTATAAGCTGGTGGCTTATCAATTGGAAGCAACAGAGGAGGAGAAAGACCCTGGTGTATTGGTTGATCACAGTATGACTATTAGCCACCATGCAGTTGTGAAAAAAGCTAATGCAGTCCTAGGATGCATCAGGCGAGAGGTATTTCCAATAGAGACAGGGAAGTGTTAGTACTATTACACGAGGCACTGGTGAGACCTCATCTGGAATACTGTGTGCAGTTCTGGTTTACCATGTTTAAGAAAGATTAATTCAGACTGGAACCAGTGCAGAGAAGGGCTATTAGGATGATCAGAGAATGGAAAACCTGCCTTATGAGAGGAGACTCAGAGCTTGCTTGTTTAGCCTAACCAAACAAAGGCTGAAGGGAGATATGATTGCTCTCTATAAATACATCAGAGGGATAAATAACAGGGAGGAGGAGGAGTTATTTAACTTAAAGCGCCAGTGTTGACAAGAAGGAATGAATATAAACTAGCCATCAACAAGATTAGGCTTCAGATTAGACAAAGATTTCTAACCATTAGAAGAGTGAAGTTCTGGAACAGCCTTCCAAAAAACCTAACTGGCTTCAAGACCGAGCTTGATAAGTTTATGGAGAGGATGTTATGATGAGATTGCCTACAATGGCAACTGCTAGTAGCAAATATCTCCAATGAAGGGATGCTAGATGGAGAGGGCTCTGAGTTACTACAGAGAATTCTTTCCTAGGGATCTTGCCCATATGCTCAGGGTTTAACTGATCCCCATATTTGGCATTCAGAAGGCATTTTCTCCCCGATCAGATTGACAGAGACACTGGGGGGTTTTCACCTTCCTCTGCAGCATGGGCACTGCTCACTTGCAGGTTTAAACTAGTGTAAATGGTGGATTCTCTGTAACTTGAAGTCTTTAACTCATGATTTGAGGTCCTCAGTAACTCAGCCAGAGGTTGTAGGTCTACTACAGGAGTGGATGGTTGAGGTTCTGTGGTCTGCAATGTGCAGGAGATCAGACTAGATGATCATGATGGTCTCTTCTGACCTTAAAGTCTTATGAGTCTGTAAAGGCTACTCTAAAAAAGTTTTGGGAGTACAACTTTCAATTTACATTGTAGTATTATGTTTCTGGTTTTCAGACTTTCTTCCACACTTGTTACTGAAACACAGTTTTTCATTTTAAAGTCTGATTTGATAAACCTTTCTCCATAATGCAAAATAATGCCTCAGGGAATGCTGAAAAATGAGAGCTATTTAAAACTTCAACATCTTATAAAATCATGACCTTGTGGAGAAAGTAAATAACGTATAGAATTATGTAGAAGCAGCAAAGAATCCTGTGGCACCTTATAGACTAACAGACGTTTTGCAGCATGAGCTTTCGTGGGTGAATACCCACTTCTTCGGATGCAAGTAGTGGAAATTTCCAGGGGCAGGTTTATATAAGCAAGCAAGAAGCAAGCTAGAGATAACGAGGTTAGTTCAATCAGGGAGGATGAGGCCCTGTTCTTGCAGTTGAGTGAAAACCAAGGGAGGAGAAACTGGTTCTGTAGTTGGCAAGCCATTCACAGTCTTTGTTTAATCCTGAGCTGATGGTGTCAAATTTGCAGATGAACTGGAGCTCAGCAGTTTCTCTTTGAAGTCTGGTCCTGAAGTTTTTTTGCTGCAGGATGGCCACCTTAAGGATGGCCAGGGAGGCCACACAATAGCAGATCTTAAGGTGGCCATCCTGCAGCAAAAAAACTTCAGGACCAGACTTCAAAGAGAAACTGCTGAGCTCCAGTTCATCTGCAAATTTGACACCATCAGCTCAGGATTAAACAAAGACTGTGAAAGTGTTATTTACTCCTTCTCATAACACAAGAACTAGGAGTCACCAAATTAAATTAATAAACAGCAGGTTTAAAATGAGCAAAAGGAAATATTTCTTCACACAACACACCCGTGGAACTCCTTGCTAAAGGATGGTGTGAAGGCCAAGACTACAACAGGGTTAAAAAAAGAACTAGATAAATTCATGGAGGATAATTCCATCAACGGCTATTAGCCAGAATGGGCATAGGTGGTGTTCCTAGCATCTGTTTGCCAGAAGCTTGGAATGGGCAATAGGGGATGAATCACTTGATGAATATCTATTCTGTTCATTCTCTCTGAAGCACCTGGCATTGGCCACTGTCGGAAGACAGGATACTGCGCTATATGGACCTTTGGGGCCATTCTTATGTTCTTATATTAAGTAATTAATACAAGGAAAAAATCCTAATTAGTAGTTGCAGAACATATTTAAATTCACACTCCACTTTATTCCAGATTAACTTTTATGTGTAAACAAGACCTAAATATTACAGTATTTTTGTATTGATCATTTTAGTAATAAACCTTTGTTTTGGATAAAGCTATATTTTTGTGCTAGAAATAGTTGGCTGCCTTAGCTGTAGATGAGAAGTGTAATGAGACATGTATTTTACATTTCTTATTATTTTAATCTTAAGAAATATTCTCCAGCCCATCAGATTTTTTTACCTGGAGCCAAGCAGTTTTAATAGGCCCAAAATGATGTAGTGAGGACAAGGCAGTAACAATCTCCAGCACTCCATAGCTGTTGAACATTGAAGGTTTATTGTTGTCTGTCATGCTTTGCTGCTTCAGAATTATTGCAGTTATAGATAGCACAGCTTTTTTAGTCCAATCTTTAGCTTGATTAATGTACTTTTCTTCTTATAACACGGACTGCAATCTGTCAGTTGTGGTGCTTCATTTCTGTTATCCGAAGGGAGTCAAATAAGTGCAAAATAGGTTAATGAAGCTGTAACAAATCAGAACTCAGGTTACAGCTAGTGTTGCACTGTCCCGTAAATCTATCCCATTTAACTTGATTAACAGTAACTGTCATTAAACATAAAAATGGCATTCAGTGACTAAAAGTTAGTTTCTCATGAAAATGTGCAGATGCACACCCTTGAAGTTCCAGGTGCTGTAGGTAACTTTGTGAGATTCAGCAAAATTCATCAGTTTTTCTTTATTTAAAGTATAAATCTGTAAATAGGAGTTAAACATTAGTTTTATTTTAATTTAGTGCTTTGAAAACTTCTATTTTTAAGTCAGAAAAACAGAATTACATAGCAAGAAAAACAAAAATGCTTGCAGTTGAGGCCAAATGAAAAATTGAAAAGCAATACAGAGTTGAGAAGTGTTTTGTATTCAAGAAATGTACCACTATGTGAGCACACAATCTGTTTTTGGTTTTTGTTAACTTTTAAAGTAAAACTTTCCAGTTCATTTTTAAATTGCATTTATTAGCAGGAAGCAATGTTCAGTATGACTTAAAGACTTAGGCCGAAGAAAAGAAATCTGACAAAACATTCCACTAGCCAGTAGGGATGTCATGTATAGAGAAGTTAAAGGAATTATTTGCAGGAAGATAATGATAGTATTTTTAAAATTAAATGAGTTTCATGGATTTGTAGTGAGAAGCATGTAAAGAACTACATGAAGGGTTTCTGATGCATTCAAGTCCTATCTAGGCTCAGTCATCTCCCTGTTGTTGTTCAGCATCTGTGTAAAACCATTGGGAGAGCTATTGAAACAACACAAGTAGAAGTTTCAGTGGAATTAAGAGAGACAGCTCTAAATTTTTACAATAGATACATGCAGGTGCCATCTCCCAGTTCTCTTTTCTGCACTGACTACCTATTGAAAACTGTTCATATCAATCTCTGTCCCCATATTCAAATCCCCCCATGATGACTGGATCCATTTGCCTTAGGGATTGTCTCTCCCTCTGTGATCATGACTAAGGCTGCGTGTCTGTCACAGAGGTCACGGATTCTGTGACTTTCTGTGACTTCTGCAGCCACCGATGCTGATGCAGTTTGAGTGTGGAAGTGGGCTCAGGGCTGGAGCAGGGGGTTGAGGTGTGGGGCGGTGCTAACCTTGGGAGTGGAGAGGGGAACAGACTCCCTGAAAGTGGCTAGCATGTCCCTACAGCTCCCAAAGGGGCCAGGGGGCTCTGCACACTGCCTGCACACACAGGCGCCGCCCCTGCAGCTCCCGTTGGCTGGGGTTCCCAGCCAATGTGAACTGCAGAGCCGAAGCTTGTGGCGGGGGCAGCACTGGGAGTCCACCTGGCCTTCCCTCCCCCTAGGAGCTGCAGGGACACGCAGAGCTGGGTAGCCCTTCCCTGCCCCCCTCCCCCCGCACCAGCAGGAGTCCTGGCCGTGCGACTGCCTGCCCCCCCAGCATTAGCAGTGCTCCTGGGCCGTGCGCCACCGCCCGCCCCTCTTCCCCCCAGCACCAGCGGGTGTTGCGGGCCACCCCCCGAGCACCTGCAGTGCCCCAGGACCTCCCCGCAGCCCCCCAATCACCCGCCTCAGAACACTCGTGGCCCCCCAGCCCAAGTTTTAGTTAGGAGTATTTATAGTACAAGTCATGTTGTACAGGCCCTGAATTTTTGTTCATTGCCTGTGACCTGTCCATGACTTTTACTAAAAATACCCATGACTAAACGTAGCCTTAATCATGACTTCCCCCCACTAGCTTTTTGCAAAGGGTTTACCACAATGACAGGGCTGAAGAGTTACCCAGAACTTTATTGGTAAAGAAAAGAGAAGGTAGAAATGAGTGAAGAAGTTAGAACAGAGAACTGAAATTGAAGAACAAAAGGAAAAAAAAAAAAGAGGAAGATTCCAAATAAATAAAACAGCAGAAAAACCAAGCAGTACAGGGGACAGTCTTTATGGGAAAGTTTTTTGGAACCCTGGATTTGCATCTTTGACAGAGTTACTGGTGTAGTGGATGAGGGGAAACAGTAGACATGATATATCTTGATTTTGGGTAAGATTTACAATTGAGTCCCCCAAGGCATTCTCCTAAGCAAACCTGGGAAATATGGTCTAGATGAAATTACTATAAGAGGGTGCACAACTGGTTGAAAAAGTGTACATAGATTAGGTATGGTTCATTGTCACACTGGGAGCTTGTATCTACTGGTGTCCTACAGGGATAGGACACCAGTAGATACAAGCTCCCAGTCAATATTTTCATTAAAGACCTGGGTAGTGGGACAAAAATGTGCATATATATTTTCAACTGACACCAAGCTGAGGGGGATGACAAGCACTTTGGAAGACAGGATTAAAATTCAAAATGACCTTGATAAATTAGAGAATTGGTCTGAAATCAACAAGGTGAAAGAGCAGGGCTGGCGCTTCCATTAGGCGACCCTAGGCAGTCGCCATGGGCACCAGGATTTGGGGGGCGGCATTTTGTGCACTCCCCACGGGGCGCGCGGGAGCTTCCGGTTCCGCTCCCGTCACGCCGCTGAAGAAGGACCTTCTGACGTACCGTGGAAAACAGCGGCAGGCAATTGAGCAGCTCAATGACTGCCACTGTCACCTGCGGCATTTTGGCGGAGGGTCCTTCTTCGGCGGCGCGATGGGAGCGGAACCGGAAGCTCCCTCGCTCCCCGTGGGGAGCGCACAAAATGCCGCCCCCCGAATTCTGCCTAGGGCGCCAGAAGGTCTGGCGCCGCTCCTGGTAAAGAGAAATACAAAGTACAACACTTAAGAAGGAAAAATCACACCTACAAAATGGGGGATAAGTGGCTAGGTAGTAGTACTGCAGTAAAGAATCTGGGAGTTATAGTTGATCACAAATTGAACATGATCAAACAGTGTGATATAGTTGCTAAAAAGGCTAATATCACTCAGGGGTGTATTAACAGAAATGTCATATATAAGACACAGGAGGTAATTTTCCTGCTCTCCTTGACACTGGCAAGGCCTCAACTGGAGTATTGTGTCCAGTTTTGGTAGTCACACTTTAAATAAGATGTAGCCAAACTGGAGAGAGTCAAGAGGAGAACAGTCACCAACGATAAAAACTTTTTCTAAAACTTTTACAAGAAAAGTTTAAAAAAACTGCATATGTTTAGTCTTGAGAAAAAGAGGCTGAGGCAGGCCCTGGTAACAGTTTTCAAATATGTTATGGGTTTTTATAAAGAGGATGGTGATCAATTGTCTCCATGTCCACTGAAGATAGGACAAAAAGTAATGGGCTTAATCTGCAGCAAGGGGAGATTTAGGTTAGATATTGGGGAAAACTTTCTAGCTGTAAGGGTAGTTAAGCTCTTGAATAGCTTCCAAGGTAAGTTGTGGAAGCCCCCTCATTGGTGGTTTTTAAGGACAAGCTTGACAAACACCAGTCAGGGATAGTCTAGGTTTCTTTGGTCCTGCTTCAGCACAGGGCACTGGACTAAATATAAATAACCTCTACCTTTCAGCTGTACATTTCCATGGTTTTTATAGTTCACACCTTGATGATTACACAGTAAAAGCTCACATATTTTAGTGGGTGTTTGTGTATTTTATCTATTTATCTATAAACAGAAGTCCTGGCCCTGTTGAAGTAGGTGGGGATTTTTGCCATCATTAGGAAAAAAGATTTGACCCACAGTTATAAGCAGCTGAAAATAGGGGTTTATGTTAAGAAGTGTTGGGCAACCTTAATTGTAGGTGTTGCTAACATTACCACCTTTAAAAATATACATGGGGACAGTAGCACAACCTATTACACTTCCCCATTATTATTATTTTTTCGGATGCTTATGACTTTTGCCAAATTTTAACAATTTGGACTTAAATTTTCTTTGCCAAGTGGCTGCCTCAGGCTGAATTTATTTTTTAACGTTGTTTTGCCCATATTAAGAAATTCTGACAACCTTTTCTTTGAAAAGCTCTAGCACCTACACACTTTGCTATAGAGACTTGAAATACAAGTTAGAGATGGTGGCAGCTTTTGTGTCATAGATGTGCTTTGACTAAAAGATCTACCCAAAATTTGGCCAAGTTATAGGCCTTTGAATAATCACAGTAGACTTCTTAGATTTTAGCAGCGAAATTCCCTGAAGATTTCTTCCACACTAAGTATGATTCAGCATGGGGCTGAGCAGGACTTCCCTCCAATTGTAGTTCTAGGCTGCTGTGGGCCATGCCAGATCCAGGCACCTGAAATAAGAGCATCAGCAACATTAATTCTGGGATTTCTTAACTTTTCAGTTCTTGATTTTGCAAACCTAATGTTTTTTTGCAAACCTAATGTAGTTTTTTGTAATGTTCTGTATTTATTTATTTATTTATTACTTGTATTATTGTGGTGCCTGCCCCAGTCGTGGATCATCACCCTGTTGTACAGACGCAGAACACGAAGACTATGGTGGCCAAAGAGCAAGTGTGAAAAATCGGGACGGTGGTGTGGGGTAATAGGCATTTATATAAGACAAAGCCCCAAATATTAGGATTGTCCCTATAAAATTGGGACATCTGGTCACCCTAACAAAGACTGACCATCTTTGTCTAAACTACAGTCTAACACGAGAGACATCAGATACATACAGACTTACAGGGGGATACAAGAAAACAATGAGATGTGCCTTTAGAAAACTAGCAATCTGGCATAAGACCACAAAGCCTATGATGCATTTATTTCCAGTACAAAGAAAGCATGGCAGCCAGATACAAAGCAGTATCATTCGTAGGTTTCTCTTGGCAGTTTGTAACCTTCTTGAGGTGCAAGGATGAAAACTGCTTGTTTGAATGCTTGTGGAAGTGAGGCTTACTCTTAAAAGTGACTGTGTAAATGGCACCTTTTTATTTGAGAGGTGATTCCTGTCCTTTCGTAAAGTCTTATCTGCTCACCTTTGTGTTGAGAATACATATTTTGACTTGTGTTAGAACAAAACCTCTATCATAGCTGTGCTGCTATCTCACAATTCATCAACAGAATTGTTACCCTGCATTCTGATTGTATGCTCAAAATCAAACCTTCAGTTATATGTGTGCAACCCCATCAAAGACAGGAGCAACTGATGTATATTTAGGAGTTTGAGCTCCAGATTTCAGGGTAAATTTGCTGGGCTGGCAGTTGTGGGGTGGGGATGCCATTATTTTAAACTGACCACATTTACTAGGGAATTACTCAAAGAGAACAAGCCTGGGAAGCCACATTGCCATCTGATGGAGCATCAGACACCAACAGAGTATAAATACACTTTCACGTTTTGAAGCACACGTCTACATACCTGACTGCTATCCTAATGAGTGAACAAAATCTTAATGCAGAAAAAGTCTGGATGTACAAAGGTGATTGAGTAAAAACAAATCAGTGTATTTTTACACTGCTGAATTTAATTGATAATTTTCCCCAAAAAGTATCATGGAAAAATGACTACTCTTCTTCTAGGGTTCATTATATTTAAGGAGTTGAGTAAACTGATTGGCTAAACAGAGCTAAAGGCTTTTTAGAATACAAACAGATCTTTAAAACCGAAGGAGAAAATATTAGAAGTATATGATGCAACAGATAGAAAATCTTGCTGTTTGACTCCTCACTGAAGTTTCATAGTTTTCATTTTCATTGTGTTTATTTTTCCTACTGAACAAAAATGTTCTCTGACCATTGTAATCCTTCCTACATGATTTGTCCATGCCAGAATGAGTATTGGTGGCAAATTGAGCTAAAATAAGAGGCAGGTATTGATTTCAAATGTGAATTAGCTGACTAGCTATGCTATACTAGTAAAGATGTATGGATTTTTGTCAGTAAAGATGTTTATCCCAGACTACCACTATGCTTATTGTTAAGCATTTCTTCTGAAAAACATAAATTAGTAATTTGTCTTAAAAGTGAACAGCAAACATTTTGTTCCCTCAGAAGATCCCTGCTTAGACCATTCCAGATGAGAAAAATACTTAAACTGTATTTCTAAAAACACAGCAAAATTAATCAAAATAAACATCTAAATATCTTCTCCACTTTTTAGCTAAGATCAAATACAGTCTGTTTATTGCTGATATATCTTTTAATAAGGTGCAGTTTCTTGCACTTACAGGTTAATTTTTTTCTCTTTCTAATATGATTCCGTCCCACTATGATAATTTAAGCACTGAACATCAAGGGCCAACTTTTCAGCAAGACTCCTATATTGAGTGCAAATTTGACCTTATTTGCTTGTTAAAAAGGCCACAGGAAAGTATTTGTGGGTGCATTTTTGTACACAACCTGGAATTTTGGACTTCAATTTTCTTGTCGCAACCAGCCATAAACATTATAGAAAATGTGTTTTTACAACTTACTAGAAAGGTAGGTTATCAGAATAAATGGAAAATTATGGGAAAATTGTATGTAAAAGGAAGGGAAATAAACATCTCAGACAAGACAACTAAATTTTGAAGACTTAAGTGATCCAGCAGATTTCAAATATTGGGGGGCATTGCTTTAAAAAAATGATAAATTCTGCTGGGTTTAATAAATTATCCTGTAGGCCTGACACTATTATTTACATTCTTCTCACACCAGTGTTGGCACATGGCAATAACTACATTCTTGAATCCCTCTTTGTCATTAACTGCCGCATCCATCTGCTCTGTGGCACTGAGATAATCTGTTCTATTCTGCCCTCCCTGCTAAGGATGATTCTTAACGTTTCTCTTGGGTGCCCTTGTTTCGTCTCACCAGTTGGTTTTCTCTTGACAGCTGTAGCATTATTTATATCTTTTTTTAAGTTCAAAAACTTGAAAAAAATTGACATTTCCAGTGCCCTGAGTGAGTGCTATGGAAAATGGTCTCATTTTCCTTTCAAAAACTTGAATATTCAATTAATATTTTCAAAAATGGCTAGTGGGGAGGGAGGGTGGGGTGGCGGTTGCCTCTCTTTCTGGGCACCCAACTGCGAACACATTTTAAAGAAGCTCAATTTTTTTTTTAAAGAGGGCAAGTGCTCAGCATTCCATAAGTATCAGGCCACTTTAAGGTGTCTCAAGTTGGAATCCCAGAAATGGAATCGCTAGAGTGTGTCCAGAAAATTTAGGCCATAGTTCCCATGTTGTACTAGTGATGGATATTCCTTGTCTCTGATTTAGGTAGACTTTTTATTTGGTTATATATTGGTTATGGTTTTGTATTTTTAATTTAAAAAGTGTTTAGAACTGTGTCCATGAGCATACGGGATGTAAAGCTCAGCCTGCAGATTTTTCCTTTTCTTCCGCTTTCAGTTTTATTGCTGTTGATTTTGTTTTTGCTAGTGTCACAAATGTTTATTCAGATTTAGCAATCAAACAAGTAAAAAGTACAGTATGTGAAAGAAAACATTTGCGTATGCATAATGTATGATATTGTGTATTGAAAATTCCAGGAAGGCAAAATTGTTTCATTAATGTCAACTGCTGAGACAGTAGTAATTTTTAAACTTATAAAATGGGTAATTTGTTAATTAATTTAGACCTGAGACTAAGTATTAACCTCAGGCCATCATCTTTATCCATTTAGTTTGTTTGCTCCGTAATCTGTGCCAGTGTATTCTATGCATCCAAAGAAGTGAGCTGTAGCTCACGAAAGCTCATGCTAAAATAAATTTGTTAGTCTTTAAGGTGCCAGAAGTACTCCTGTTCTTTTTGTAAGCAACTGTAGCTTGTGGGAAGTAAGTCAGTGATAACTATTCCTGTTTACCAAATTCTGCTATAATGTAAAGTTCTGATGTTACTAACCAAATGGGAACACTATATATCAAATCAGGTTTCAGGCTATAGCTGCTGGCTTAATCTTGAGAGATGCTGAACACCTACAAATGCCATTTAATTTAATGAGAAGGTTGGGAACTGAGTACCTCTTGAGATTAGGCACTAATAAAGGTATGGTATGCTACGACAGGAGAACATCTAGAGAAAATATTTTTTCATTCCAGATCTTTAATATGACTGTGAATGGAAACCCCCTACTGATTGGGGCAACACTTACAAACAGTCATATTGGAGTCAGTCACTCTAATCCTCTTAAACACAATCCTCTTAAACAGCAGAGACAGTAAAAGTCTTTGGAAACAAATCAGTTTTAATAGCTGTAAACTGAAAAGAGACTCTAATACTTGGGAAACCTCTGTAGTTGTCACAGTGATGTTCTGCAGTTTGTGGTCAAGAGACCAGTTGGTCCATCAAACAATATCTATATGAAGACATGTCTGTGTAAACATTTGAGAAACCCTATACTATGTCTTACAGAAAATACATGTTTAAAAACAGTGTACTGTAAAAAGTACATTACCTCAACATTCCTCTTTTTCATGGGTAATATTTGCATGTTGTTATAGGCAGGTTGCTTGACACTTTCCACTATAAAAGATCCTGTTTTGAGTTGCTTATTGTTTTGCCAAACTTTCACCGTTTATGCTGAAATTTTCCACGACAGGTGCCTGCCTTGGACTGAATATTTGTGAAAAAATTTAAGCCAAAATATTTTAGTCATTTATGAGAATGAGGCTAGGGAAAATATGCTGTTTTGCCCATATTAAAAAGTTCTTAAGTCCCTTTCTTTTAACATCTGTTATGCCGTCTGGAATAGGGGCTTGAAACTTGGGAAGTGGGTGGCCATTGTGTCAGGGATGTGCCTTTTGTCATCACTGTGAAAATATGCCCAGATTTGGCCAAGTTGTAAGCCTTTGAAAAAGTCACACTTTGCACATACGTCATAGAGACTTGTGTCCATTTTAGCAGTTAAATCTCTGAAGACTGTCTTCTCTGAGCATACATGAGCCTCTCTTAGTGCTGACCAGATTCTGCATGCGCCCCCCCTCCACACCCCCCAGCTCTTCCATATAATGGGACTGTGCATGTGGATGCTCCAGACCAACGTTACAGGGGCAAATCCAGACTTTCCCTCTTATGGCTGCTCCCAGCTGGTTTGGATCTGGGTAGAGCCAGACACTGGAACTGAGAACAGGGAGCCTCTCTCTCTCCTGAGCTCTCACTGAATCCCTCCTGGCACCCAGGTATCATGGAGAAGGACGTTCTTTAATTCAGTTAATGAAGAAATAAAAGCCAGACTGTGGGGGAGGGGGAGGGAGAAGGAATAGATTGAGACATGGAGTCTGGTGAGATTGGGGAGCAGGGAAGAGAGAAACTGGGACTGAGAGCTGGGAGGAGAAGGGGCTAGGGCAATGAGACTGAGACTAAGAACTAGTGGGTGGGGAATAGGGTTTGAGGAAGGGTAGACATCAGACAGGGAACTCAGGGAGAACTGGGATTGGCTTCACAAAGAAAGTGGGACAAGGAGCCTGGAAGGTAGGGGGAGAATGGGAAAAGGAGCTGAGGGAGAGAGGGGATATGGCTCTAAGATTAGATGAGGAACCTGGAAAGGGAAACAGCTGGGCAGTGGGGTGGAATCAGACAAGTAGTCGGGAGGGGAGAACTGAAACTGTCTGGACAAGGACATTGGGGACAGGGAGTTGGGGCAGGAGTGGGGAACTTGGGACTGGCTGGGCAAAGTTCAGCCTGGGCACTAAATGAGGCAAGGGTCCCATGAAAAAAAATAGTATGTAATCATGTAAGTAAAGACTGTATCATAATGTGCAGGGAAGAGGATGGGAGCAGAAAATTAAGGTGGTATATGGAACCTTTAATTGTGGTATCTCCTAACTTGTGAGTGCTTGACCATGCAACCTTAATAACATTCTTTCAATGTAGTTTTTTGTGTGTAATTTTCTTTAGGATTAAACTGTGATTAAAATGGTTGAAAATTGTAATGTGGTAATTTCTGAAACTATTCTAAATAACAAATAATTAAAACATCTTTTTGGGATTACCCATAGCTAAGTTTGCAAAATTGATTTCCATTATTTTCTCCTCCCCATCTCCTGCTTTTTTATGAAGTTATTTATGAATATTAATGTCTCCTATTACTTTTACAACACAAATATCTGTACACTGGAAGTGTGCCATGCTTGATGTCAGATGAAAAGATGAAAAATGCATTTTTATTTTTTTGGGAGAAATTGAATAAAATCTGTTAAACCATTCTTGAGATATTGAAGAGTTAGGAGAAAAAAAATACTTTCTTGATTGTAAAAGATTATTGTAATATTTCCCTTAAAAACTCACAAAAACTGGCATTAAAAACTCGACATGAATAATACTGTGTATTGAGGAGAATGTCCATGACGCACTAGGAAAAACAATGCATCAGATAACCAAGTTATAAATGAGAGAACGAGTGACTCTGGGCTTGTCTACATTACTCTCTGGATCGACTGGCAATGATCGATTCAGTGGGGGTCAATTTATCACGTCTAGACACGATAAATCAACCGCCGAGCGCTCTCCCGTCTCCGGTAGTCCACCAGGGCGAGAGGCATAGGCGGAGTCAACAGGAGAGCGTCAGCCATCAACTTACCGCAGTGAAGACACTGCGGTAAGTGATCTAAGGACGTTATTCACATAGCTGAAGTTTCAGAGTAGCAGCCGTGTTAGTCTGTATCCGCAAAAAGAACAGGAGTACTTGTGGCACCTTAGAGACTAACACATTTATTTGAGCATAAGCTTTCGTGGGCTACAGCCCCACTTCATCGGATGCATGTAGTGGAAAATACAGTAGGAAGATAATTATATACAAAGAGAACATGAAACAATGGGTGTTACCATACACACTATAAGGAGAGTGATCAGCTAAGGTGAGCTATTATCAGCAGGAGAGAAAAAGAACTGTTATCTGATACATTTTCTAATAATGCATTAGTTATAATCAAGGCACTAGTTGGCATGGAGACATAATAAAATTATCCACTCATATCACATATCCTTAAGTTTCGTTCTGTAGACATTTAGTATGGTAATGTAATGTTTTAAAAAGTAATATCAATTTACTTCCAATATTCAGTGCAAGTAACTTGTCTGTCCTTGGCAAACTTATGTTACCTACAGCGTAAATACGTACAGAAATAAAATAATTGAAAAGTTACTAAATTTAAGACTGAGGTTTTTGAATAACTAGGCAGGCTCTGTATTATGTGTTCATTTGCCGTTCATGGCATATCAGACCTGCGCTTGTGGCTTCTTTTTATATCGTTGTACGCTTTCAAAATGGTAATTGAGACAATTTCTGTCATAATCCACAATTCATAATCATCTGGACAATGGAATGGACACAAATGAGAAAACAACCGTCTCTCATTATATCTATGTTGTATTTTATGTTACCCTGCAGTGGTGGTGAGTCAAATTATAAGAGGACAGAAATTATGTCCCTCCCCCTCTTAGAAGTTACACAAGTGGCATTATTATGTGCTGTTGGTGTATCTGTGGGACTCCTGTATGGACCAAGATGCAGACTTCAGAAAAGAATTGTCTGTCACTTCATTTCCTGTACTGCAAAAAATGTACTAAATAATCTATATGGTCGGCAGTCTGCATTCTGGGGAGTCAAAAGGGAAGCAGGAGACTCAGTTACTTGTGATACACTAATAAATAGTCTTTCTATTTTAGAGCTGACATCTCTGTCAATGTGATGCTTATGCTGTTTTTATCTGGTATATCATATGAATTTTATTTACTGTTTAATTACTGCAGCAATAATTTGTTTGCAGGAGGATTGCCAGAGAAAATTCTCCTCTCTTGCCCAGTCATCCCCCAAAAATGTTTTCCCTGGCTCTGAGTATTCGGTAGCATCCTATTTATAAAATACAGTTTTCCTTTCTTCTGTGTGTTTTCTGTAGTTTATATATTCAGCATATGATAAAGTGCCCAATCCTGCAAACAGTTAGTACTAAGTGGGGCTCAGTACGATGAGAAGTCTCATTGAAATCCAGTGGTCAAACCCAATACGGTTTGCAGACCCCACATTAGTCTGTCTTCCTTGTTCTGCATCTCTGATACATTAACGTGACTTCTCCTTTCTTAGACATCTCTGATATAAATCAGTTTACAACAGGGATTTAGCTTTCACTGATGCAAATTTTTACAAAAACCTATGAAAAAATATTTTAAAAGTTGCCAGTGACTAATCTAAAGAAAAAGAAGCATTCCCTGTGTGAGCAGCACTTCCTATCTTAAATTTTTTGTACTGTCTAGATTCCTTATTTTACTTAATTTACACGTAATTTCTAAAATCTTCCCTAGCTCGAAAAACGAAGAAGAAGATCAAAGGAATTCAGCAGTCCAATGTGACAGCAGCGAGGGATGCTTCTGAAAGTCCAGTAAGCAAGAGTATAGTTCCTGCGTCTCTGCCACAGCTAACCCCTACCCTGGTTTCCCTGCTGGAAGTCATTGAGCCAGAGGTTCTGTATTCAGGCTACGACAGTACGCTACCTGACTCAACATGGCGTATAATGTCAACTCTCAACATGTTAGGAGGACGGCAAGTGGTAGCTGCGGTAAAATGGGCAAAGGCAATACCAGGTAATACAGAGATGTTTCGTAAAAGATGTCAGTTTTTGTCCCAAATTATAGTCTTTTATCTTTTATTTTGACCGTTTCCTTCAATACCTTTCTGGACTAACTCTCTTATTGATTAATATCTTAGATAAATTATGTTTCAAATACCTATCAACAATACAGACATAAAACAGAACCAAAATCTTTTTGATTTCTTTGGATTACAATTTGAAGTTAAATTAGGTTGGACTCTTCAGTCCCTGTGTGAAAAATATACACACCACATGAACAGTTTTAAAAAAAACTCTAACAGAAAAAGAGAAGTGTCCCTGGGTCTGTTTCCACAGCAGTTTCAAATGTAGTGCTTCATTATTAATTTTTAGCAAGAGGGTTCCCATGATTCAGGGAGCAACCCATCTGATCCCCTTCTCCTTAACTGAATTGTCCTGTATCTTTTTGTCTCCATAGCCATTTTGTCCTCACGCTTCCTCCACTCTGCCCATCCTTCCTACCTTAATGGGAACAGTCATTGCCATCTCTAATCCAGGGCCAGGAGCAAAGCCTGATATTCCATTTTGTTCAGGCACCATAGCTGCTTCCACAAAATTTGGGTGTATTACATGGGACTTTTAAAGGAGAATTGCCGATATGCCTCCCATTTGTAGAATCAGTAAGGCTGCTGTATTTACAGTTTGCTTTGGCTTTCTTTCACATCAGGAAACAGGTAGCTCAAATGAGTCCTTAGATTCTGACATCATGCATAGCACCCTATTGCATGGTCCTCGGACAGACTGAAATGTGGTGCCGTTGAGCATCTGGGAGAGCTATAAACAGGAAAACTGTCACACCTGCTTCTGCTGTATTTAGCTCTAGGCAGTGGTATTAGCCACCCTTTCCCATAAATAAATCTAAAGAGTGACGTACAATGTACACATAAGTAAAGATGTAATGTAACTTGCCCTCTCCTTTTACACGATTGTCTCGCCGTTTTTTGAAAATAAACCTATTTGGAGTTGCAAGAAAAGACTAGATTCCAACATTTATTCTGGAATAGGGAGATTGAAATGTCCCTTATGGCTTGTCTACGCTGGGAAAATAATTTGAATGAAGTAAAGGTGTTAGCATCCACACAGCAGTTTTGTTATGTTATCTATTTCTTCGATAAAAGTGACTTTATTAAACACTTAGCTTTGGAAGCACACTTTTTATTCTGAATTAGTGTGTCCACATGAGGAACTCTTCTAGTTAATTTCCCCAGGTAGACAAGCTTAAAAGCTTACAGAAGATGATACTTCTTGAAAGGCCACTGTATTATTTAATAATATTATTATTACTACTAGTAACTGTTCTGATCATACCAGGCCTTTTTATCTTCCTTTTCTTGATCAATCTATCACTAAAGCTTTTCTTCACAACAGTCTTTCATTTTATTGTGTTTGTGTACTTCGATTTCTTGCACCCTGCAGAAATCATAGTAGTCCTCCATTTGAGATATCACAGTTAGTTGCTGTGGAAATGTTTATGATGTCCAGAGGACTATTGCCTCAGGTGGGAAATAAACAAGGCAAGCAGTTGGAACTGATAAGGAACAAAGATAATTTTGTTAGCCCTAGTATCGTTAGTTAACAATAAAGAATGATTAAACAAATGTACAGAAAATAAGATGAGCTGAAGTTTTTACATCAGAGGAATTTTGCCCGAGCAGTGTTTGAGTAAGGACCTCGGGGTTTGACCCAGTAGTTTTGAAATGAGTTCTAAACAGTATTACTAATGTCTTTTAAAGTAGCAATATGGAGGGGGTTTTCCTACCTTCAGAGGTGCCTGCCTTTCTTTTGAAGTAGACCAGATTGAGAGGCTATATAATTTGGGCATATTAATTCACCAGATATTATCATTTTAAACATCTTAGGGAAATAGAACTGAAGTGACCTTTTTGGGATGTCAAGTATCTGCTGACGTTAAATAAACTCAACTTGAATATAAATTTGATAAGGACTCAGTGTGGCAGAAAATCTTGTTAAAAACAGCCAGGGCTTGACATGAGCTACCACTGTACCATTAAAAGCTACCAACATTTTAACTCTGCTCAGGGGAGCAATTTTAAGATATAACACGTTTCTTCATTATTTTTGTTGGCCATGTTCATTCTGTATATTGCTATAATGTTACAGGCAGTTAGTGACGATGAGTAATGTGGTACATATTCTATGATTTGTGACTACTGTGTAAAATTACTGTTGAATAAGAGGCAGTTTAAAATAAAGCCAGTGGACTTCAGTCTGAAGTTATTGTAATATTTACACAAGACAGTTGAACCAGTTTTGTCTGCTTATGAGGAAATAAATTAACTTAATTAGTCATCATTTGTAGGATATTTTTCAGTCATCTTCATTTCCAGTTACATGGAAAAAAAATTTCTTAATTTTTAATATTATACGCCCTTCTGATTTCTGTAGTACTTTTCAAGCGATTTCGAAGTGACACTCACTATTCCAGGAGGAAACAATCACCTGGAGGTTAAGGGTGTATATGTACTCAGGAATAATATATAATATTTTTTAAAAGTAAGGTATAAATGTTATCTTTTCTGCTACTTATCCTTTTCAGTGCATTTCTGTATTCTGTGTAATTAAAACTGGAGACGGCCACAAATTCAAAGCAGCTCAAGAATTCAGTTATGTTAAAGACTTCCAAAGTCTGAAAACTGGCAAAGAGATTGTGACTATAACCACATTAAGTTGGGTCCTATGGGTGGGTACTTTTTCATCTGTATAGGCAAAAAAAAATTAGGCTAATGAAGGATTCATTACAGTCGTATGCTAAGCAGCTGAATGTAATCTTGGTAACTTTAAAATTATGCTGAAGTTTTGTATATTATTTTGATCAACAGCAACAATTTGCAGGTAAGAAACACTGTGTTAGTTTTTCTAATCTCCCATCTTCATCTTCCCTACCACCACAAGTGCAGTCTGTTTTTTCTCAGCATACAGATGCACTTTTAATTAGATCAGATTATTTAGCATCTAACAACATAAAATACAGAAGTAGTTGATTATATCTGTTCGTTGCAGTTCGACACACAATTTTGATGTCTTCAAGTTTACATGCACCACCGCAACTAAAGAAAATAATATGAAACACATTTTAAAATACTGCTGTTTATGAATAACACTTTATTTGTACTGATTATTTGTTTGATAGATTTGAAAAGGAGCAATTCCTAAGGATGACTTGTTCACTGCCTACACTGTTATATTTTGTATTTTTTAGGTTTCCGAAATTTACATTTGGACGACCAAATGACCCTTCTGCAGTACTCATGGATGTTCCTGATGGCTTTTGCTCTAGGATGGAGATCATATAAACAGTCAAATGGAAACCTGCTGTGTTTTGCACCAGATCTGATTATTAATGAGTAAGTAGTGCATGAGTCATTTCCCCATATGCCAGAGCTGTATTAAACTCCCTGAAACATTTTTCTGCCATAAGAGTATTTTTAATGAGTAAATCCTACTAATGTATGTCACTAGGTAACAAAATTGTGCAAAGAATCACTGTACTGACATTTTGCCTGCAAATCAGTTTCCTTTTAGCAACATGATATGTATGCTTTTAAATCAGTCAACTGAAGTAATGGTCTTTTAGAACTAGCTGAAAGTTTGTTTCTGTGTGGGTGAGGGTGGGTGGGTGGATGGATGGATTCTATTTTGTTGATGCACCTGCATTATTCATTACAATAATTAGTTCTAAAGGTTCAGGAAAAAATGATGCTAACAGGATAGTTCTCTTAAAGTTCTTTGTTGAAAAAAGAAGACTGGGAAATGGTATAAACGCCTAAATAATAATACTATCATTGTCACTGACCTGATCAGTTAAATCAGTTGGTGGCATTTATGGGACTGTTGATCTAGTTGCTGGTATATAGTTAAAATGTTTGCTCAACTTGAACCCATTTTAAAAAAAAAAGAGAATTTTACAAAACACAATTTAAAGAATTTGTGTAGCTAATCATGTTTCTGTGTCACCCTTATCATACAAGTAGGCCCATGGATGGCTGTTTGTAATTCCACAACTGTTCTGTTTCAAACTCCTTAATAGGAATCTACTGTAAAACTGCAGATTGCAGAAAGTCAGTTTATAGACAAATCATCTGCCCAGGATAATGCTCTTTTCTAACCAGTTTTATCCATTTTCAGGAAACATTGGTGGGTTTTTTTGTGCATTTTTTTGAGTACTTTGCTAGAGCATTTGGACTTTTTTTCTCTTGCACTTATGGGGCTTTATTCTCTTCTGATTGTTTTTGTGTAAATTTTGAGCAAATCCAGTTAAGACAATGGAGTTACACTAGCATATAACATTGGTCTAGAAGAGAATCAGGCCCATACCATATATAGGGGGGAGGGATAGCTCAGTGGTTTGAACATTGGCCTGCTAAACCCAGAGTTGTGAGTTCAATCCTTGAGGGTGCTATTTAGGGAACTGGGGTAAAAATCTGTCTGGGGATTGGTCCTGCTTTGAGCAGGGGGTTGGACTAGATGGCCTTCTGAGGTCCCTTCTAACCCTAATCTTCTATGATACTATAAAGATAACATAAGGCTTTAATTCTAACTTGTTTGTTTTTGATATTTTGATGATAAAATGCAGAACAAAAATTGTTGTGGTTTTAAAATCAGATTTGGGTGTACACACTAGCTTTTATTTCAAAACAAATGTATATGTTCTGTGGGTACATGTTTTCAAAAGACTTTGTCTTTGTAACAGTTCCTATAAGTTTTTAAGTCCACTGTAGCACCTCTCAAACTCAAATAAGACTTCATCTTCTTGGTGTGTCTAAAGATATTTGTGTTTTTGCTTTTTTAGTGTTTAGTTTGAATACAGATGAGCTGTCTTGTAAAGTGTGGCACATTGGTTTTAATTTTTTTAAAAGAGGGTAAAAAATCAAGCCATTCACTGAAAGTCCATAATCATGGAAGGGGAAAAAACTAGTTGGGTAGGTCAATGGGGAAAAAGGGTAGAAAACACATTAGTTACTCAACAGATTAGCATGGCTTCAAGGTAGGCTATTTGGTCAATCAAGTAAATCAGTTTAACATAATATTTATGTATTTTAAAAACTTATGTATATTAATATTTTCATCTTAATGGTTCTAGAGAGAAGCATAAAGAGAGATAAATCACAAAACCAAAACAATTTCCAAAATATACTGTTTGAAGGCCAGGCCAGAAACTATTAGGAAGGCATGATAGTGGTCTGACACACATCCGTTCTGCTCTTTTACATTAGTGAACCCGTTTATCCTAATAAGTTGAGAGTGTTAAAAGTTTCTGCCACTAAAGAATTTAATTAAGTTCTTGCTTGCCTCTGCCACATGACCTTAATCTTCCCCTGGGTTAAGGGGTGATAGGACCATTTCTTAGATATTATGGTGAGGGAATGCCATGTAGGTATCTAATAGATTAATAGTAACTATGATCAATAGTGTTTGATTAGCACTGTGTACCTTCAAACACTAATTCTCCCATCCTCTCTTTTTAGGTAAATAACATAACAGGGGTAGAGCCTTTTTTCTATAGAAAACACAATTTTGTGCATTGATGTCAAACTGTATTGTATTTAGTTTTAAATAAAACATTTTGGGAGTAGTGCTCTCTACTGAATTGTTGGACTCTTCTGAGGATGAGATTTTAAATACTTTTTTAAAAAAAATTTTAACTCTTTCAGATGGGTTTGAGTCTTGGTGGATTAGTGAACTTGAGGAGGAGGAGGTTGCTTGTGTTTGATAGAAAAGGTAAAGCACAAACAAGGAGGCTGATTTAAGAAACTGTGTGCTGCTGCCCATTCATTACAGTTGATTAAAACCAATTTATGACTGATGTATATGTGGTATTTCTGACACCATTTGGTTTCTTCTAAACAATGCCAAAATATTCAGAAGTTACAGGACATTCTGTAACTTGCTTGCAAGGCTGATAGATCACTGCTCTGTGCCGTCTTTCTACTTTAGATGGAGCTCAGTGAGACCATCCCCTTTAGCTCACCTTTTAAACCTATTTCTTCTACGAAGTAGAAATTGTCAGAATAGTCTACAATAGTTCTTGCAGGTAATCTTCCATTGTGGCAGCTCCAGTGATACCTAGTACAGGTCTCAGGCATTCTTACCATCAGGTTGTGTAAACCTGTCCTAAATTAACTGGAGGCAGGATATGTATTTTGTTCACTAGCCAAGGAGAAAACAAATTACAGAACTCCTATTGCAGCATATTCGCACCTAATTTGATTAAGTCACTTTCTCTGTTGTATTCCCAAACAAGAAAACAATAAGCTTTAGAGCCTAATTTCCTGAAGTAGCGAGCACCCCCAACTTCAGTTCAAGGCAAGAAGAGCTGCAGGTGCTCATTACTTTTGAAAATTAGGCCCTTACGCACATGGATTTCAGAGGTGACATCACTATGCTAAAATAATGCCCAGGATGAATGTGAAGTCAAGATGAGCCAATCGTATAATAAAAACATCTGATCTTAGCTGTTTAAACTAATGACTCTGAGGATGAACTATCAGGGCACTAATTTATTTGCTAGCTTGCTTTTTCCAGTGTGCGCTGTTACTTTTTATAGATTACAGTATGACTGCTTGTTGGTTGCTTTTGAGCATATAAATATTTGTCTTTCAGGACAAGAAAATAACTTGAATCTGCACTATAGCTTTACTTTTATTAGTCACTTCAGCTTCTTTGTTGGTTTTGTGCTTCTTTACTGGTTTTGTCTTCTTGTGGGTTTTTACTCTTGTTACAATATATTTTGTGACATTTTAATTAAAAGTCTCTTGAGTCACTTGATTGTTTGAAGCAGTCTGAAAAATAACTCTTTGAGGTTGTTGGCCAGAACAGTCCAAGAATCAGTTTAACCATTCGCAGACTTAAAGTAAATGTGAGGGTTTACTATGAAAAATGTGAAATAGGCGTCTCTTTTATTCATGAACTCAAGCACCATCCCCTTTATGGCATACAAACTATGAAATATTGGTACATTGAGGGTGCTCAAAATGTAGAGCCACTAAACTTTTTTATCATTATCACTATTTTAATGGAAATATTTTGTAAAGGGCTGAAAGTGCCAGTGAAGCTATGAAAGTCAGTGTGCTTTTGCTCATTTGTATGACTCTAATTTCTAAGTTTTGATTTCTAATCCTGGCTTTACAATTGGACTTTGTGCCCATTGCATAAGAGGTTGCACTGCTTTACACGGTTAAAGGCACCCTGTACTGGGAGTTAGAAAATCTGGATCCTCATCCAGATTGTGCCACACATTTGCTGTGTAGCCATGGACAAAACACATAAGGCCAGATCCTGCACCATTGAAGCCCATGTGACTTTTGATTTCCCTGTGAGAAGAAGTGGCTTCTTAAACCGTGCCTCAATTTTCCCATATTTAAAATGGGTATAATATCCACCTCACTGGGGTGTTTTGAGACTTGCTTAGTGCAGTTAAAGTACTTTCAGATCCATGGATAGAAGGCACTGTAGAAGCAGAAAATATGACATTGTTAAAGAATTTCTCTCCATTCCTGTTTTAGTTTGCTGACAGGAGCCAGTAATCCTCTTATTTTCTATATGATTAGCCATTTGTGTTTCAAATATCTTTTCATGTGCACATTCCATTTCATTTTTTGGTGTAAATATTTGTCTTGCCCTTTGTAAACTTTTATCATTCCTTTTAGTAATTATGTTGTAAAAGCCTTGGATTTTTGCCCTTCTCACTTTGTTTATATATTAAAATATTTTGAATATGTCTTTGTTGAATAGCTGCAACCTTCATGTGGTTGATTATTCTGATATTATTGTTAATGGGATTAACACCATCTAATGTGCACAAAATGCTTTACCTCTGAAAGCTGCTGTTATTTAATATAGTGCTGTAAATATGCATAAAGCTTTACAGACAAGCTTTACAGACATTTTACAGACAGAAAATATGCATAAAGCTTTACAGACAATTATATTCTGTAGACAGAATATAATTACCAAAGCTAGAGATTTTGGCTAGCACATCGGGGTAATATCCGTATACCTGCAAAAAATTCCTTGGGATTTTTAAAAAACACAAGTGACCACAGCCTCCTCTTTACATGGGACCCAAAAGATGACACCGACTGAAGCATAGCATCCCTTAATACCATGTTGGGGCTTTGTTTTCAGTACTAACTCAAAGGGAAGACTACTGTCTGTTGAATCACTAACACCACTTTCTGTTGAAGTTAGGGATGTTTTGAAGGTCTCTTATCCAAGTGCGAACCAGACTCAACCATGCTTAACCTATGTAATAGAACAGACTCTCAATCCAAGGCAAAGTGATAAGCTTCATTTGTTGGGAGAACCAGGTCTTAACATTTCCAGACATTTTAAATTAGTTACCTAATATTTAATCCTTTGAAAATGAAAAGTACAGTTTAGTATTATCAAATCTCTCCATAGTGTAGCATTGATAGCTCAGTGGTTTGAGCATTGGCCTGCTAAACCCAGGGTTATGAGTTCAATCCTTGAGGGGGCGATTTAGGGAACAGGGGTAAAAATCTGTCTGGGGATTGATCTTGCTTTGAGCAGTGGGTTGAACTAGATGAGGTCCCTGATATTCTATGATTGATTTAGCAATTTTTAGTATACTGTATAGTGGGAGAAATGTATTAATTGTTCTTTGTGAATATTGCTGTTTTAGGGTGTGATTCTGAGAGTTGAAGGCACTCAGCACCTGTGAGGAGGTGTTCAGTACCCAGTGAATCGGGCACTTAATCATTGTTAGCTGTGGTAACAGGATCATGTATCTAGTGTTTGCTCTGACTATCTCCTATTTAAGCAAAATGGATTAGGAGTAGACTATTTCAATGCAGCAACACAGGCATTGGAATTCTGCACCAGAACTCTGACTTCCCATGCAATGTTGCAGAATTCTAACAAGAAAAGAAAGATTAGGAAATAGGAGCTGCTTGAGCATTCCATCTCAAGGCATGCAAATAGCCCACAGCATTTCCATACTCCCATCCTTTTACATTGCACAACATTTCCCACTGGCAACAATAAAAATAATCATCTGTCTTTGGCCTCATATATGTTTAATTTCAGACACAGACAAATTTTGATTCATTAGTTACTTTCCCTACTTGAAATAGAATTGTCTGCCCCTTTCCTTGATCCATATCATACTAGATTAAATTAATTTCAGTAGATAGTCCTTTTCTTTTAGCTGAGTATTGCATAACTGAAGATTTGGCAAGATCTTGCGGGGCTGTTTGGACTCACCCACATGGGATGGATTATATTTGTTCAATCTTACAAAACTGTGTCAAAAAAGTTCTTGTGATAGATTTTTAAGACTCATTACAACAACAAACATACAACAGTTTTCATAGAATATGGTGTGAAATTATGATTTTGAAGCACTTATGAAAGTAATGAAAAGTGTTTTGAAGTGCCCTTCACCCAAATATTTCTAGTTGATAAGTGATGTGACCCAAGTCACAAAGGAAATCTGTTGCTGAGCGAGGAATTTTTGTTGGCTCTTGATTCACAGTTCCAACCTCGAAACACTACATCATCCATGTACATATTACTTGAATTTTACAGTTGTTGCAACACTTTTAATCAGAGATTGATTAGAGGAGGGATCCTATTTAAATGTATATTCCCCAGGGCAGAGGGACTGTCTTTATGCAAAATGCAGTGTAAAAATTATTCATAATGTTTTAAAGGTATCTGCACAGTTGCAGTTTTCAGCTAGAAATATCTGGTATGAGAGTAATTTTTTACATTTATTTTACTGCAGTTAAGCTGAGAAATCTGAAATCCGTATTAACATACTTTCTCCCTGGAGCTCAGTTTGCACTCAGACAACATTTAAAAATGGTATGTTTATTGGCAGTGCAAGTTATTAACAATCACACTATTTAAATAATTTGAAGTTATTGATTAGGACATCATCAAATCACATCTTTCTGTATCATCCCCTTACAGCAACATGATAGAGCTGATCTTAAACTATTTCCTGTATAAAGTCAATACCAAAATTTGCTGCAAGAGTAAAGCACAGGAAAAGTTACTAAGCTGAACTGGCTTCAGAGAATTTAACAGTATTTGATATTACTCTTAGCATATTATCAAGTGTGTGAATTTTGGGCATATCAAAAATTGCAAAATAATACCTAATATAAAGAAAAAACACAACAGGATTTGTTTAGCTGCTTTTTAACTATACAGATGCAGGCTGGTACATTTTATATTTTTATATATTTTGTGCTTATTATCTAATCAATTTCTGTGTTTTAAAGGCTCATCAATAGTATGGTGCTTGAAAGAGAGAAATTGTCTGATAATGCTATTCCAACAATAAGGGGTTTAAATATGTGTAAAGCATGCAGAATGTTTTGAAAAACGGTTCTTTATATCTCAGCTACTCAAATGTTGCCCCACCCCGTCTCAATAATATCTGAGCTTCTTTAGCGTATTTATTCACACAACACCCTGTGAGTATTATTTACATTTTACAGATGGGTACTGAGACACAGAGAGATTGAGGCAGATTTTTAAAAATATCTAGCCACTTACTGGGATTTTCAAAAGCATCTAGATTCCTAGCACCTGTTGAAATAAAAAATTCTTTTACCCCCCCCCCCCAAAAAAAAAAAAACCCAACACTGGGAAGACTGTACAAAATCAAATATTAAATTTTTTTCCCATGTGGAAACCATATTCTGTGGTAGATTAATATTTTAATGCTTAACAAATGCATCACATTACATCCTGAAATGTAAAATAGAACACATCCGAAGTGTGTGTGTGTATTGGCTTACAAATGCACCATCATGGCATGTGCTTATATGACCCATGTTAAAAGCTGGGGTGGAGCTTGGCAGCCCACCATATCCTAAGCTCCAGGACATGCTTTAGTGTATTGGGACTGTAAAACTGTGAAATTTTATAGTGCTGTGTCACTACTGCCAAAAATTGCCATGCAATACGCACTTTATATCAGAGCCCACGTCAGCATATTTTAACTATTGTCTTCAAGACAAGGCCTCCCAATTGTATGTGAATCGTACTAAGCAACAACAAATCACATGCATTTGCAGCCATGAAGCAGTATAGGGCATGTAACGATTGCATGGCCTATAAAAAGGTTTCTATAAATCGTGTTTTGAAACTCCTATTTTCATTTGCCTGCTCACCACTTCAGCAGCATTCTTAACTTTGAGGTCTGCTCCTCTGTTTCATTTTCTCCACAGTGTTATATACCCTATAAAGCATTATTTAAGTGGAAAGAAAATAAAACTAAGTATTTTTGCTTTTTGAAAAATGTTTTTAAAAGGCAAGTTTTCTTATTCCCAGAACAATTTCTTTTAAAAATATTTGTTAGTACGTCAGACTCTTGAATCAGTATAGCCTGTTGTTCGGTGTCAGCACCTTGTTTACTGATTTTATTCTTTCTTAGATTTAATAGAGCTGAATGACTCATATTGAATGTTGAAAATCACATGCCTTTAACTCCCTCTTGTGTCCCACGCAAACCTCATATGCCGTTTAACTGTAAATTACATAGATTTTTAACTAGCATTGTATATTCTGTGTAAAGTTTACTCCAAAATCCTATATATTTTTATTAAGATTAGTTCAAAGAAGGCAGTCTTTAAAACAGAACATTATAATCTAAGTAACAACATAATCTGTCTAATAAAAACATACATACTTTTTCTGTACATGGGAGATATGGCATCCAGGTGCAGTATAGCTGTTTGTTTTTGGTTTTGGTGTTTTTTTTTTTTTTTTTTTACTGGCATTGTAAAATAAAGTAGGCATATAAGATAGCGCGTTTTGAGTAAGAGTTTACACAGTGAGATCTGGGATTTCCTAGTGGCAGTGTATGTCTGATATTAGCACTAACTCAGCAGTTAGTATCCAGTTCTTGCTTTTGGAGACTGGACCATTATTTTATGTTTGAAACAACACATAGTGTGTCTCTTTACTATACCAGTGGCATGAGATTGGCAGATGACTAAACACTGAGGTACTTGATTGTTAAATAACTCCCCAGTTTGTTTCCTTGCAATGTAGCTGATCAAGAGAATGAGACATAATTGATTCATAAGAAACAATAAAGCAGGGGTCAGCAACCTTTCAGAAGCGGTGTGCCGAGTCTTCATTTATTCACTCTAATTTAAGGTTTCGCGTGCCAGTAATACATTTTAACATTTTTAGAAGGTCTCTATGTCTATAATATATAACTAAACTATTGTTGTATGTAAAGTAAATAAGGTTTTTAAAATGTTTAAGAAGCTTCATTTAAAATTAAATTAAAATGCAGAGCCCCCTGGACCGGTGGCCAGGACCTAGGCAGTGTGAGTGCCATTGAAAATCAGCTCGCGTGCCGCCTTCAGCACCCGTGCCATATGTTGCCTACCCCTGCAATAAAGTGACCTAACTCATATCAGTTTTAAAATCACTATCAAAACAAGAACCCCACTAGAGGAATAATAAGTAATGCAGTCATCTAATTAATGCTCCACTTATAAGAACAGGCAATAATTACATACTGGAAAGGAAAACCACTGTTTAATTACACTATAATTGCAATGCAACTACTCTGTAGTTACCAGTCACCTGGATAAGCACTATCTGTATTACTGTATTGCTGTTCTGAAACGAAGGGTATATCTGTATATGCCCACTCAGACCTCTGCATTTACTGTGTGTCCTACGCAATAATAAATCCTTTGCACTTTGAATATTCGTTGCTTTTCACGCACTGTCCAAAGACTAGGCCACGTTAGGTACTGTCATTGACTATTATACCCATTTTATATGTGGATAAACCAATTCACAAACCCGTTAAATTACTTTCTTGCTGCGTGGCCATATGTAAGGAATAGCAGTGGAAAAGAACCCAGGACCCCTGCCTCTTGGTTGGTTCCCTGCTCCATCATTTGTACATAATCCTTTTGTCCCTTTCCTTCCTCCCTGTGCATCACTGTGGCAGCTGAGATCATCTGATGCTCTCCTGCCAGGAGATCTCAGAGTGGATTGTCTGGGACCTGCTCCCAGACTGTTTCCTAGCATTGAGAACCATCCACTGAATTAGCTTCCCCCTTGTTCTAATATAGCCTGTCTGTTGCTCTTCAGGACACAGTGCAAAGCTCATCTGTTTACTTAGCCTTGTCTGAAAGAAGGTAGGGTGTGTTTATACTCTGCTCTTTTTGTAGAGAGTGCATTTTATGTAGCTTTGGTAATATTAACATTTGTGTTTGGCTTTGTACAGGCACCCAGATATTTACTGATGGGTGTATTTATAATAGATAAAAATAAATAACAGACTGGCCTGTTTCATAATATTTATTTTAACCTTCTGCCCAGAAATGGAAATATTTTACAAGAGGAAAATTGCTGAGCTTTGTCACAAAATGTGTTACAATTACTCAGTTTAAAACACTTTGATGCCCGAAGGAGACATCAGAAAATTAGCAGACTTAGTGTAGATTTATGGCCAGATCCCAGAGAAAAGGTAGGTCTCTTAATGTTTATTCCCAGCCCCATATGACCTGATGCCTTGTAAGATTACTGTGTATTCTTTCAGCTGCTGTTTGATTGTTAAACTTTGGCATTAGGCTTTAGTTTCTAGGGATAGATATAGAAAAATGACACAAATAGTAGTCTTAATATAGTTCAAAAAATGGTACTGCAACATGCATTTGTAAATAGGGTTTTCCAGAATTTTATTCAGATTTGTTTATAATAGTCTTTAAATGGTCCATGTTTCTTGCTGTGCAGTCACTTTCTTAAACTGCCCATCTCAGTTCATATTCTTTCTGTATTTTTTATTGTGTCCTTGTGGAAGAAGCATATGCCTTCCTGTTTTCAATTTAGTTGTTTTTATTTAAATGATAATTCCTGGGCTGAACATTTTTGTGAGTGTATAATGCATATTTCTCTTGCATGGGGTAGTGGAAGGAGACCTGAAAAATGATCCCAGCTTTGAAAAAAAATTGGGAAAATTTCATACACAAATCCTAGTTTTACTTCTGGGGGAATTCTGCGCCAAAAATTAAAAATATTTTAAAGTTTGCAAAATTCTGCATATTTTATTTGTCAAAATAACACAATACAATCGCTCCAAGATACCTGTCAGCAAGTATTTCTGTTGCAATACAGATAACAAAAAACATTCTGGAAATGTTTTTTGACAAATGGATTCCTTACTAGGCATATTACTACAGAACTTCAAGTAATAATTCATTTAAACTATAATGCAGACACGTATTTCCTGCACCCCTCAGAAGCAGTGCAAAAGCTTGGTGGAGCTAGGGGTAACAGAGGGAGAGGAAAGTAATTGCTGGGAAGAAGCCTGGGAGTGAATCTGGAGAGTTGTTGAGTATGGGTGGGAGAAATATAGAACAGGTTTTTGGTTGGGGATTGTTATGGAGATGAGGAGCCTCCCCCATGCAGACCCTGGCTGACCCTTAGCCTCTCCCATTCGGCCAGGCACAAATGCTCCTGTCCCTATGTGGTCCTGCACCCCTACTCAGACAAGGATAGCTGCCCATGTCTCCATGGGTCCCTTCACCTCTGTCCTTTTATGGCCCTGCAACCCTATTCCCATTCAACCCTGGCTCGATTTTCTCACCTCACTAGCTTCTGTGCCCCCGCCCCAGTCTGTCCTCCCTACTAGCTCTTCTGAACCCCAGTCTATCCATCCCCCCATATCCCATGCCCCTCACCTGGCCCTCTCTGTGGCTGGCTGCTCTGGGCCGTCAGCCAGCTGCCCTCTCTTTTGATTTTCCCATCAGCTCCTGGTGGGCAAAAAGGGTAATTGCAGTGTGACACCTCTCGTGGCTTTCTTTTGCCTCCCTGTCAGAATCAGTTATTGTGCAGGGGGAGAATCTGTGGTGGGGGGGGACATTAATTCTATGCTTGCACATGGTGCAGAATTCCCTCAGGAATAAGGTTATGTTATATTGGGATTTGAAGCTCTTGGATTATAAATTGAAAAGTAATAGAGTAAGATCTGTGTTAAGGAAGACTACATTTAATCTTTAAAAAAAAAAACCCTGCTAACACCTCATTGAAAAATTAGAAAATCAGCCTATTTGAAACAATTCACCTTTTGTACTATCATTTTTTTGTTTATCTTCTCCTACCCTTTTTTTTCCACCAACAATTTGCGTGAATGCAGCCTCTATGCCTCTCCCTCCTGCCCACTTTCAGAGTTGATGTGGTCCTGTTTCTTGTTCCCCTCCTGAAGTTGTAATCCTGTTAGAGCCATATTCACAGCAATGAATTGTAATTGCCAGGTGGGAAACTAAACAACAGGATTGTTAAGAAGGAGATTTCCCTCCTGATGCAGATTTCATTAGACATAACGAATGAGTGAGAAGATACTGTAAATGCATAAACATATTATTTCAGCCAAACTGATTCCAGCATGGTGCTTTTCATCTTCACTTTCTAAACCATGTTTAGAAACCTGATTATAACTGTATGTATTAAAATTTATCTGCTAGATTTGGCACCTCTTTGAGAACATCACAGGATGCAAGACTAGTAATAAAGTAGCTTTGAAGGCTAAGCTATAACTGGGGAGGTTGTTCTAAAAAGACTTAATGGTGTCATTAGTGAGGAACAGATTGGTAGTTTGGCCTGGGAGCCTAAAGGAGCAAGGTGCCCAATTAAATTCAGTAGGATATGGACACCTCACTCCCTTGGACCCATTTGAAAATCCCAGCTTAGTATGTCATTTCATTTCACTGTAGCCAATGGATCACACTGTTAAATGTGTAGGATGCTGGTCTTGGGAAGAGAAACCTGTCGCAAAGCTACTGAATCTAAAAATCTGTTTACCTCAAGATGGTGGTGAAATCTCAAAAGTTGTCTTTTGGCGACCGGTAGGACTGCTAGGTTACCGAATGCATGGCCTGGCTTAAATAAGCTTCTATTGTGAAACTGGGTTTGTCTGTCGGCATACAAAGTGGGATTTTAATACTTTATTCCCCGTTCACTTTCAGACCACTCTCTAGATCCAGTTAGCAGAACAGTAGTCCCAAACGAATTCACCAGTTGTTGAAAGTGAAGATTCTCCGGTTGAAACTTCAGTGCATACAATAGGAATCTTTTTTTTTTCTTTTTTACCCCTAGGATGAAGATATGGAGAGCTAGACATTTTACTTAATTGATTTTTATTCTGTTATTTTTCAGGCAGAGAATGAATTTGCCGTGTATGTATGACCAATGCAAACATATGCTTATGGTTGCCAATGAGCTATCACGGCTTCAAGTATCATATGAAGAATATCTCTGCATGAAAACCTTGCTGCTTCTCTCTACAAGTAAGTGGCCAGTTACAAAATCTGTCTGAAGAATGAATCTTACAAATATCATGAGATTGTATGTGTGTATTAGGTTGATGGTATGGCAAGTATCTCGCACAAAGTTAAAGCTCAAAGTTTGAGCTTCTTACTGAGCGCTATGCAAAAATGTTACTCTTCCAGCATGACTGCATGGTGCTATTGAAGGAAACTGCTTCTGATTATTGTAACTGGATATATTATTAAATTGAACCTGTTCAATGGTAAGATATTGCAGCCTATATGTTCAAACTATTGTACGTCCAGCATGCAAGTTTGTTCCAAGATCACAAAGCAAGAATCTTCAGAGTGCAAAATTTCAAGCTATTCCATCAGTAGTTTCCCTCAGTGTCCTGGCATAGGACCCCACTGCAGCCTTTGCCTTCCAAGCCCAAAAACTGGGACAAAGGTTCTTTTGAAAGGAAGCATTCATAGTCTCTCAGCTCCACACTTCTACGTGTATTGTGGGGCCTTTGAAACTGAAGTTATGAGACAGCCACCTGGCAGCTCTCTTTAAACTCCTTGAATGTTTTGGATATACAAGATAAATCTTTGGGGATGTACACCAAGTCATTTCTTAATTCTCTAGACACCATCCTATAGACACACATGCTGCTATTCTATACAAAATAAAAAATCTGCTTCAAACCCCAGACCAAAGGTAAATTTTCAAAGGCATCCAAGTCTCATTGATTTTTCACTTTTCAAAATGAGTCTTAGGGTAACATTGTCAAAAGAACTTTCACTTGAGAATTTTTGGCCTCCGAGAAAACTTTTTCAAGTCAGAATCATCATTCAAGACTGGGAGAAGGCAACAGTACTATCTCTTATCCCATGTACAATAACCCACAAAGCAACATTGGTTCAGACTGAGACAAAGATCTCACTTGGTGCAGGTGAATATGTGCTAGAGAGTAATTTGGTCTCATGGTTTTTGTTTTACTTACATATGACATTGATGGTAAGTTATCCACATTTCATAAACTTTACAACTTTGACTGCAGATTTGTATGCTTGTGTGTAAGGGACAGAGGTGATGCCTTCATATGTGGCTGTGCAGCACCTTGTAGAATGGGGCTCATATCTTATTGGGGTTCATGGATGCTGCTATAATGTTTTAAATAGTAGTACATATAACTGCGTGTTCCCTCTGTATAATAAAACACCAAAAACTGTTAAAAGAATTGTAAGGTTACAAAGCACTCAGAAGCTAGGAGATGACAGTGTTAAAGTGCACTGTGCAACCATAATTTGGCTCCCTTGTGCTTCTGCATTACGATAGTCTTTCATTTTCCTTCAGGACTCTTACCTCGTTCAGTGCACAGAATGGTACAGCACTCACGTAATGTGCCACTATTTCAGTGTTTTGTTGTTGTCTTTGTTCTGTGTGTGGCTCTATGCCTTATTTGCTCCACACTATTCAAACCCTGCTCTGAAGACAGAATTATTAACTTCTTCATGGGCTTTTCTCTGGCACTCATGACTACAGTATCTGAGTGTTTCACAAAGAATTTATTTTCGCAGAACACCTGGGAGATGAGGGACATATTAGCCCCAATTTACAGATGTGGTACAGAGAGGATTAAGGTCAAAAGTATCCACTTTGAGACACCCATAACTGATTTTGAGAGTTTGTAACATAGCACTTTGTATGTTCAAGACACAGCTCCCATTGACTTCCATTGCAAATGATAAGCCCTTCTGTAAATCAGACCACAGAGTTTCAAGTCAGGTACCAGAAATGATCACCAGTTAGTGACCACCTGTGAAGAGATTGGTTTAAGTGACATGCCTAGCATCACATTGGGATTCTATGACAGAAGGAGGGATAGAATCCAATTCCCCAGGGCAGCATTCGGCTATCTTTACTGTGAGACCATCCTTTCTCTTCCTGCAGTTCCTGTCTCATTCATTTTACATCTTCCAACTTCTGCAAACACATGAGGCAGGGGCCTTACAGTCAACAATTTTCTTCACTACACAGCCCTGATTCGTCCATGGAGTGAGTCCAGACTGCACTGAATGAGAGAATGTTTATGTGGAAAAAATAGTATGTGTTCATATAATTAAAGACTGTATCATGATGAGTTTCCGCAAGCAGGCAAAATTAAGCTTCCAGAGACAACCTTACCTCTAGCATTTCCTACCTTTTGAGTGCTTGATTTTGTAGTCTTAATAAATCTCTTTTACCAGTGGAGGGGGGAGGGTGTAAAATGTCTTAGGTTTTTAAAAAATAAACTGGAAAAACCATATTCCATCATATGGCATCATATTGACATACATGGGTCATAAGCAAGTTGGGACATTTAGATTCGCCATGCAGATATCTGCCACATGAACTTATGGAGTAACTCACAGCAGTAGTAGGTTGTCATCTTCTGTGTGGACCATCACTAGAAGGGGATGAGATATTTTGTAAGAGTGTTTCAAAGATGTCTGCCCTGCTTATCCCAGGCTCTGCCCAGCCAGTCTCAGTTCTCCTGTCACAAACACACTGCCTCCCCGTCTGATCTGTGTCCTCTCCTACCCCCACTGCCTTTCCAACACCCCACTGGATACCAGTCCCAAACTCCCCATACTGGCTCCTGTACCCCCCCCTTCACATCTACCATTCCTTCCCCAGTCTCTTCTGCCCCTTCTTCCCTCCCTCCTATTTCCAGTCTCATTGCCCTGTCAGCCCCAGTCTTCCCTCCACCAGCTCCTTAATTCAATCCCAGGCTCTTTCTCCCTAATCTACTCTCCACCTCCCATCCAGTTCTTATCTCCTCTGTGTTCTAATCGAGCAGCTGCCTCATCCAGGCTTTCTGAGCCCACCAGGGGAAGAAGCTTTCAGAGTACAGAAGAGAGGCTCCCTACCCTCAGTTTAGGTGCCCAGATCTGTACCTCAAATGGCCCAGAGATGTCGGGAAGTGCAATTGCAGGACAAGTCCTGCTTAGGCCCAGATACATATTAAAATACAAGTCCCAGATTGTATTCCCCTTTGGAATACATGGAATTAATGTGAAAAGAGCACTTTTTAAACCACATGTATAGTAGAACCAGCTGAGATCGGTAACATCTCAAAGGTTAATTTCAATGTTTCAGTTCCCAAAGAAGGCCTGAAGAGTCAGGCTCTGTTTGATGAGATTCGTATGACGTACATCAAAGAGCTGGGGAAAGCCATAGTGAAGAGAGAGGGGAACTCAAGCCAGAACTGGCAGAGATTTTATCAACTGACTAAACTTTTGGACTCCATGCATGATGTAAGTTTTTAAAATGTGCACTGTACATGTTCTGTATAGAGAAGTTTGTGGAAAGGTACTGTGCCCTTAGAACCTGAACTTATCAGACCAGATAGAATGGTTAAGAGAAAATACTTTGTTCTCTGAAGTTTTTGTAATGAATACATGTTAAAGGGACACTGTCAGCTTAAAAGAAAAAATCAGAAGTGTATTTTTTTGTCTTTTTATATGCAACACCTAAGAAGATTAATAGAAAATTATTAGAGAATTTTGCTGTTGTTTTTTAGTTTATTTACTTGGTGCAGAATTTTGACAGTCAGTCTCAGGGACAAGTGTAGTATAGTACTTGAAACACCTTTTAACTCGTATTTTGAAACTGACTAGATTTGAAGTTGATTGTCTCTCTTTTAAAATAGAGTAACACAAAAATCTTTTAAAATCTATTAATAGTGTTTTTATCCTATCATTTTATGTATGTCATTACAGAATGACACACTAGTCAATATAACATTACAGCCTTTAAATAAGCCTTTTAGCTAAGTTTTCAAGTATTTTGTGTTTATCCCCATTTTAGAGTGGTATATACTAGACCTCTATTATAGCAAAATATTAATAACAATGAAGAAATACAGTACCAAAGCAGTGTTTTTTCTCTGTGCATTAGCATGAGACTAAATCTTCTCTTTATCAATTGTAGGTGGTTGAAAATCTTCTAAGCTTTTGCTTCCAAACGTTTTTGGATAAATCCATGAGTATTGAGTTCCCAGAGATGTTGGCAGAAATCATCAGCAATCAGATACCAAAATATTCAAATGGAAATATCAAGAAACTCTTATTTCATCAGAAGTGACAGCCTTAATACAAAAAGATTGCCTTAAGAAAAAGTCAAACTATAGCTTTTTTTGTACAAATTATCAGACTTGTTAATTTTGTCTTGCAACGGTGTTTCTTTTGTAATTATGCACTACATGTGGTTTACAGAGGGCCAAGACTTAAGCTACAGAAGCAGCAGATTGCTCACATTGGATGATTAGAATGGGTGGGGAGAGGAAAGGAAAGGTAAATAACCCTTATGTGCTAGGAACTGGAGTTCTCCCCCTAGTGCAACATCCACGGCTGCTCCAAAACTACTGGTGTCAAGATCTGAGGCTGACTTACGAGCATTCTGCTAGTAATTTCTGCAGTTGGCTGGATAACGTTTTCTGGGTTTTTTTTCCAGTAAAATGATTTGGTTTTTTTGTATAGTTAAGGTAGCATTTTGATTTATGCATGTAACCTGAAGAAAGTTTACAAGTGTATATCAGAAAAGGGAAGTTGTGCCTTTTATAGCTATTACTGTCTGGTTTTAGCAATTTCCTTTAACTTTATATACCGTGAACTAGGCTTGCTCATTTTTTTCTTACATAATTTTTTGTAATACTTCAAGATGCCTATTGTACAACTATTTTTTAAGGTGGGACAGCTTGTAGCTTTCCTAAATGACCTCTAGCCATTAATCCTTGAGCATATTCATGTGAAAATGGGTTGGCTTTTCTAACCTGGTTGCTTTAATTGTCAAGATGACCATAACAATTTGGCTTGGCTTTTTTTGTTTTTTGGGGTTTTTTTTAGGGTGGAGGGGAAAGTATGCTCAAATCTAGTCCAAGTAGACATGAATGAAACACACACTTTTGGTATATGTGAAAATGTGTTGGATATACAGATCATAGAAAATTAGCCCAGTCCTAATTGGATGTAAATGAGCAGGTTATTTTATACAAAAAACAAAGTTGATTTTTGCATATAGTACAACAGCCATATGTGCAGTAGTCTTGGGCTGCATCAATGTCAAGATCAGTCCTGACTGCCCATCAGGAAACTTTCATAAAAATATGTATAGCTTGTTGTGTGTGGAGAAATTCACATTTTTCATACACATAAATGTCTCATCATACAAGTTGATATGGAAAAAATTATTGGCTTATGAGACAGACTTGTAATTATGCCTAGATTTTTTTAAATATTGTATTGGTTCTTGAAGGGTTTCTTCAGTTAGACTTTTACCTTTAAGCAGACAGTGAAACAGACCAACCGTACTGACACATTGTAACTTTCTGGGTATACAAACCTCAGACCTGAGAGTGGTTAGTCACCCATTTTCACACTTTCATCTGTCACTGATTGGTTCATCTTCTTTTCCTGGAGAGCAGGAAGGTTCCGCTACTGATTTTGTAGTTTAGAATTGTACGTCAGACTTCTGTCTTTGTAAGGCTGCATCCCGTCATGTCAAATTACTAGTGTGCCATAAAATTACCATATGTATTGTGAACTACTTCTTGTCACCATTGATAATGATGTTTTAAATAGTTTAGAAGCTGTAGTAGCCCTTAACAACTTTCTGTATAAGCATAATTTAAATACTCACTAAGCCACCCTGAAATTAGATTTTTATTCAAAGTGACCCAATTATTTGTGTAATAGAAAAGGGGGGGGGGATCTAATTGATAAAATATGAAATCTCTAATATATTTTTATATTTAGTTATAGTTTCAAATATATGTAATTGGTATATTCACTAATCTAAGCAAAGAAGGGAAGGGATACTGCAGCTTTAAAAGCAATTTATTGAATGATTGTTAAATAGCTTGTATAGTGTATAATAAGTGATTTTTAGATGACAGATTGTTTTATCATGACACATGATTATAGTTTTTGTAGGGGTCACAAATATGCTGAATGGTAACCCATACAAATTGTGTTTTTTCTGGAAGTATTAATACTGTTAGCATAGGTGTTAGGTATCCAAAGAGGTACTTTTTTTTTTTTTTTTTAAAGGAAGAAACCCATGCTGAGTGGGTTGTTCCTAGGGCTGAAATTTACATTCATTAGATCACTGTATGGAACCACATCTTGGAACTTGGAACCCATGGTTGGTTACCCTTCACATTCCAATAGTAAATCTTCAGACTTGGTAGGTTTACTTGACCTCTACTGCAAAAAATGTAAACTGAAAAGATGTATGAACTTATGGGGTTAATTTCATATACAGCCTCACGTGGCATAGCAAAAACAGTTTGAAAAATTTGGCAATAATATGCATACAGGTACCAGCAATATGTAAATATAGAGCATAGGGTGTTCACAATACACTAATACATTTCTATTGTTCAGCAAAAGTTTGTTTCCAAGTGAAATAGGAAACTGCATTTTTGTTGTTTCTTGCATCTTTTTTTGAATGTTATACCTATTAAAAAGATGTATTCAGTACTTGTGAGTAAAATACCACATTTAATTTTAAAAAATCATTCTGTTCTCTCTGAATGATCTCTAAAGAATATGTACATTTTGTAACAGTTAAGCTAAACCTCAAAAAGTATTTTAACTATCATTGGCAACCCAACTGGATGAAAATATTTATGCTGTTTGAGGCACAGTTAGGAGATTCACAGTGTTTGCTTTAAAAAAGGCTCTTTAATTAAAAGGATGAGCTTCAAAACTGTTCTTATTTCAGAGAATGATCTAAAACTTAATCTGAGACACTCCAGTGCATTAATCTCTCATTTTAGTCCCCGATACCTCAATTCGAGCTCTCAAGAAATTTCATAGTGTGTGTGGACAAAGGTATGTGCTGTTATTTGTTTGCCAATAGAAAAGTAACTGAAATGTACATGAACAAAATAGTATTACCCTGTGAGAATAAGTACTTCAGAGGAAAGAGGCTCTAACCCCTTTGATCTGTGTGCCCATATATTCATTCTTGAGTTATGGATTCAAAGAAAAGAGGAAACTGTGATGTCGGAAGAGAGAATTCATTCTGTATGTGCTGTTAAAGTCTTAAACCCACACCATTTTAAATATGTAATCATTTAGCAATCAGTGAAATGTTATACGTTCCCTGCACGATTAGTCTTTTAGCACTGGGAAAAACCTACACTTTAGATAAAGCAGAGAGAATCCTGATTTCTGTCTCTTCAGTGCCTTATCACATAATGCATACATCTGACAAAGGGACATTTGGACGGCCCTAGAGATACATGCTGTATGTTATAATTGCACATAGAAACTGAAAGGAATGGCCTTACGTAGAAAAAGCCAGGGCATGGGATGGAGAGAGGAGGAACTTTAATCTTGTACAGTGTTTTTGTAAAACAAAATTCTACTTAGAATCTACTTTGCAACTGGTAAGAGAGGAAGAATGTATGGGATTAAGTGCCAACATAGCTTAAATAATAGCCTCTCTAGTCTCACAAAAATTAAGTGTTGAGAATGGGCAAGAAGGAGGAGAAAGTGCCTGGAGCAGTGAGGAGCAGTAGCCCAAATCCTGTTTCTCTTAGCCACACTTCAGTGAAACTGTTTGTGAGAGTTAGGACTGCAGGAGCCAACCCAATGAGAGAATGTTAAAAGGATTGTATTATATACTAGTTGAGTGATTAAAAGCTCCGCCATTTGTCAAGTCCAAAGCCAGTTATTGATGCATCATTGATGTCACATAGGAACCAATTTTTCAGGATAGGAATAGAGCCTCTTTACAACAGTTTAAAAAAAAATGCTTGGAGGGTTTTACTTCTGATAAAAGGCTGTATGTATGAAAATATACCCCAACCCTAAACTAATTTGCTTAACAGCATAGATTCAACAGTGTGTCATTATTCTATTTTGTATATTAAACAAAAGATATATAATGGGGACAGAGCCTATATTATACTGGTGTATGACATATTAAAAAGCTTTTTTCATTATTTTTTATCACAGTAATTTTAAACAGTGTAAAAATTAAAACCAGTGACTCCTGTTTAAAAAGAAAAGTTGTAGTTTTTTATTCATGCTGAATAATTCTGTAGTAACAATTCTGTAGTTTTCACCTACTCAGTGAAATGTTGGACTGTAAAATCTTGTGTGGAACTGTTGAACATTTATTTTTCATTTAAATTTGCTGTTCTGGTAATACAAAACCACACATCTGTACAGAAGTTGCAGTAAATGTGAACCATTTACAGCAATGCCAAATAATGGACAGAAATCACATAATAAAATTCTGCTTTTTTCATTAAATAGCTCCAAAATGCTTTGGTAGAGTTTTTGTTGTGTATCTGACAAAGATTATAGAAGCCAGTTAAATCAATCAGTTTATTTTATTCTTCTCCATTCACCACATACTCAGGAATTAACATCTTATTGGTCTAAAGCTAGTCTCTTCTGTAGTTAAGTTATGGAGTGCAAGAATTTCTGACAGCTAAACTCAAATTAACTGAAATGTGCAGATTTAGCAGCCCTCTCAGTAAAACTAAATTAAAGTAAGAAAAACATAAGAATTAAAATCGATACCGGAAGAACAAATTGATTTAGAAATAAAGAGTGCCTGCTAGAATTACAATTTGTCTGAAGAATTTGAAGTTGTAAATGATGGAAAGAAAAGGTCCTTGCCGTGGGGCTGCGTGGGAAGCTGAAAGGGTTAATGCAAGGAGGAAAATCAAAACAATGGCCACTGAACACTTCTTTTCTGCATATGTAAGATGCATCTAGAAAGCACTGTGAATAAATGTCTTCAACAAAGCATTGTTTACATATAAATCTGCCTAGGCGTAGTTCCAACATGGTTTGAATAGTCTGTGTTTGCACAGCAGTAATAAAAGAGGGAGCAGCAAAAACTTAAGAGATAAGTCTGCAGTAATTATACCATTACAACAGTAATGACCAAACCATTTTAACATGTGGTCTGTACTGTGATAACAGGGTAAAGTTCTAGACTGTGGCTTATCCCATGGCTGCTAGTCTCTATGAGACGTGCTGACCACTATCTCCCCATGCTTGATTGTCCATGGTAGTTCCCATCAAATCCTGCCCTTTAAGATGAAATGTGACACTGTTTCTGCACTGTGCTGAGTGTCTGGCTCTACTGCCGGTTTTAACACATCTGCAGCCACAAGAAAAAACTAAAGTAAAAGCGCAATTGCACTATCTAGGGCTGCGGTTGAGAAAGTTTTGACTGCTATGCTAGGCCCCATGATAAATACTGATCAAAGAAGGGCTACAGGGTCTGAGGGGTCCTAGCTGGTGTACTGGGAATGCTCATTTTGTAAAACACGCTTGCTGATTAGTGCTGTTGAAAAAGATCTTTACTCTGGTTGTTGACAAATAAAAGAATTCTCTTCACTTCAGACTATTCTAAGTCACTAGAACAAAGAGCTGCCATAAAACTCACTTCCTGGCATGTCAACATGTTAAAGATTTAAAGCTGCAATATTAAGTATTTTGAAGCCAGCAGTAAATAAAACTACTCACAATTTTTTTTAAAATGTAACCAGCTCATTTGCCTCTCTTCCATAGCAGTGATAGAATAGCTCTGAAATAATGACTCTGATCCCAACATAGAAGGAACAATACCGGAACAAAGGTTATAGACATTATAGATATTAAGTTTTTAATATTTGGTGCTGGACCTGTGAAAGACCTTTTTAACAGCATGTTCTGAGATAAGTAACCAGTTTATTTCAGAGTTGAATTCTAATCACTGTGAAATACTCAGAAGCGTCTCTGTTTCCCGTACAAGCCTCTCAGGGTATGTTTACCCTGCAGTTGGGAGATGTGATTCCCAGTGTGGGTAGACAGCTGGTATAAATCTGTCCACCCACACTGGAAATCACACCTCTCAGCAGCAGTATAGACATATGTTCAAATATCCTGTATGACGTGAGGCATTACTTCCACCCCAAACCTACCTACATTCCACCCAAAGTTGGTGAGCCCCTTTTATGTATTGTTGAAAATTACTTACATCAGAAATAATCATTATATTGAGCTTACAGAAAATTTATACTATGTGTATAAATTCTAACTGATTTTAAATTTCCTGCATGAATACAATTTTTAACATTCCTTATTCTGTCCCTTTACCACACATTATGTCCCACGCTGTATAGTCTTGTTTCTCTACGTTAATACCTCCCTAGCAGGATATGCAGATATGTGACAAGATTACTGATGGCATTTCTAACCACTGTAGTTTGTTCCATCTAAATGCAGCAATGAATATGTAGCAAACCAAAGTGCTTCCACGCCACTTCACTACGGTAATTTCATATTAATCATTGAATCTGCACAATTCTGCCTTTGTTCAAATGAACTGCTTGGCATTCAAGGTGCACTGTTCTGCGGTTCTGCACTCTGTTTTTACACGGGGCATTCTAGGATGCATAGCAGAATCTACAGGAATTCTGAGACTTGGGGTCAAATTAACAAAGTCCTGTGATACCTTTCTTGGCATCCATTTGCCAACACCATTTTCGAACTTTTGTCAGGCATCATAGAGGGCCTGGAGCTGCGTGCCATGATCATTGTCTCACTCCTTGCCTCCATGCTAACAATGATCCAAATGCTTCTTTTCCCACAATTTTGGAATAGCATTCCCATCTTCTCTTCCCACTCTGTGGTTCCCTTTGCAATGGTACAATGTCTTCCAATTATTTCTCCACACAACAGCCCCCCTGTATTGTAGGGTGAGTGAGTGGAGGGGGACTTCCTGGGTGCCTGTAATTTCTTTTTTTAAAGTTTGTTTGAGGACCGTAGAGCGGGAGTTGAATGCTGCTTTCTAGATTGGGGGGGAGGGGATGCAGGAGGCAGGTGACTAATTGCAGGCGCATCTCTGCAGGCTGTCATTCCATTGGAGGATGTAAACCTGAAGCAAGTCCCCAAGAGAGAGATTCAAAAAGGCAAAGGGCAAACTGGAAATATAAGCAGTGCTACTATTTACCAGGATTGTTTCTTTACCTCTCCCCTCCCCCGCCAGCTGGTACAGGACGAGAAGGGAAATACTAGTTATATGGGCAACTCCGAAAGATCTTCTTTGTCATGCAAAGTTCATGCCAAAATTGAGCACAGTCTTTACCTTAATGTCTCTCTTATGATTCCTACAGATCAGCATAAAGTGCGCTGCAAAATGCAGTAATTATTCTCTATTGAAGTGCATTCTAATGCTTTAAAATGTCTCTGGATTTAGAAAGGTCTTGCCTGATTTGGGGCATTTAACTCATGAACTGTAAACTTTAGTAGAAACTGAATGCACTCATGGAACTAGGAGCCAATGTAGCTTTTTCAGGCTATGATCATAGAATATCTAAGTTGGAAGGGACCTCAGGAGGTCATCTAGTCCAACCCCCTGCTCAGAGCGGGACCAATCCCCAGAGAGATTTTTGCCCCAGATCCCTGAATGGCCCCCCTCAAGGATTGAACTCACACCCCTGGGTTTAGCAAGTCAATGCTCAAACCACTGAGCTATAAAGATGACTTTTAGGTAATATATTATTTTTAACCCCTATTGTGCCGACAGCCTGAGCAGGGGGAGTAAGTCTGCAGTGGCTGGAGTGGGGAGGGTGCATAATCAGGAAGCCTCCAGGTAAAAGAGTGGGTACAGACCCAGAAAGTGTGGCCGGTGGTTATGAGATTAATTACTGCAGAGTAATAACTACACCTCTACCCCAATATAACGCTGTCCTCGGGAGTAAAAATCTTACTATGTTATAGGTGAAACCATGTTCTATTGAACTTGCTTTGATCTGCCAGAGCATGCAGCCCCCCCCGGAGCACTGCTTTGCCACATTATATCCGAATTCGTATTATATCGGGTCACGTTATATCGGGGTAGAGGTGTAAATAACGCTCTAAGTCTCTGATGCAGATGCCATGTAGTGCACACTGGCTGGAAGAGGGTTAAATGCTAAGTAAGTGGAGAGAGAGGCTCACAGCTCCACCAAACATGGCTTCAGACCGCCTGTACCCAGAAAGAGACGTTTAAATCCCCCGAAGCACCTGTGCTGTAATACAGCACATCACACTTACTGGCGCAGCTCCCTTGGGTTCTGGTACAGCTTCCTACCCAGTGGTTTCAGTATGGTTGCACTCGCGGGGTTCTTATGTATTTGCCCACATCTGCTAAGTCATACAGCTTTTGGACCCCGATAATTCTCTGCCTGGTCCAACTCCATGGCATGTGTGGGGCCAAAGGAACAGTCGGTTTGTTGGGTGGTCTCCAGGCTCTCTTGTAGTGAATAATGCCACAGAGAACACAGCAAGCACATCAGTCTCAGGTTTGGTGGTATTGCTTGCAGCAGTCCAGTTCCTTATAATGTGGGCAGATAGGAGCATTGTCAGAGGTACTGTTATGCTCCTTTGTCATAGAATATCAGGGTTGGAAGAGACCTCAGGAGGTCATCTAGTCCATCCCCCTTCTCAAAGCATGACCAATCCCCAACTAACTCATCCCAGCCAGGGCTTTGTCAAGCCTGGCATTAAAAAAATCTCTAAGGAAGGAGATTCCACCACCTACCTAGGTAACCCATTCCAGTGCTTCACCACCCTACTAGTGAAATAGTCTTTCCTAATATCCAACCTAGACCTCCCCCACTGCAACTTGAGACCATTGCTGCTGCTTCTTCTGTCATCTGCCACCAATGAACCCAGCCTAGCTCCATCCTCTTTGGAACCCCCCTTCAGGTAGTGGAAGGCTGCTATCAAATCCCCCCTCGTTCTTCTCTTCTGCAGACTAAACAAGCCCAGTTCCCTCAGCCTCTCCCTGCAAGTCATGTGCCCTAGCCCCCTTATACAGAAAGTTGTTAAGGGCTACTACAGTTTCTAAACTATTTAAAACATCATTATCATTGCCTTCCGCTGGACTCTCTCTAATTTGTCCACATCTCTTCTGTAGCGGGGGGCCCAAAACGACACAATACTCCAGATGTAGCCTCACCGGTGCCAAACAATCACTTTCCTCGATCTGCTGGCAATGCTCCTACTAATGCAGCCCAATATGCCGTTAGCCTTTTTGGCTACAAGGGCACACTGTTGACTCATTTCCAGCTTCTCGTCCACTGTAATCCCCAGGTCCATTTCTAGACAACTGCCACTTGGGCAGTCAGTCCCCAGCCTGTAGCAGTGCATGGGATTCTTCCTTCCTAAGTGCAGGACTCTGCATTTGTCCTTGTTGAACCTCATCATATTTCTTTTGGTCCAATCCTCCAATTTGTCTAGGGCACTCTGGAGCCTACCCCTACCCTCCAGCGTATCTACCTCCCCCCCCCAGTTTAGTGTCATCCAGACTTGCTGAGAGTGCAATTCATCCCATCAGCCAGATCATTAATGAAGATGTTGAACAAAACTGGTCCCAGGACCGACCCCTGGGGTACTCTGCTTGATACCAGCTGCCAACTAGACATCGAACCATTGATCACTACCCATTGAGCCCAACAATCTAGCCAGCTTTCTAGCCACCTTATAGTCCAGTCCACCAATCCATACTTTTATTTGTCTTCAGGTATGTTCGCAGGAGCTCCTTGGCATTGGTTCGGGGGGGGGGGTGCCCCCTCATCTTCATTTGCTCTGACAGTGCCATGTAGGTGTCTACATTCTGGTGATGCTTATCCAGATGAGACAGGACATGCATGTCTCCAACGAAAGCAATCAAAACCAGGCCCTCTGCAGGAGCCCATGCAGGAGGCACAGGGAAGACATAGCTGCTATAATAGATATGTAAACTCACTATTGCCTTTGCCAAACTCCAATTTGAGTAATGATTTTCTGTTTTCCTATAATTCCTCCTTGAAGTTTCCTGTCCCAGGCATGTGTAGTGTTACTGAACAATGTTAAAAAACCACCACATTCCAGAGGAGTGTCACACAAATGCAGTAAAGATCTTTGTGCAGCATCTTGGGTCCTTTTCTATGACAGCTGCTACATGTGGCATACAGATCTTTAGACAAATCTGTCAGGTGCTTTGAGGATATGAAAGTGCAGCCATATGCTGGACTGTATATTTTTCATGCAAGGTAACATTCTAAGACATATTAATATGAAGTAATTGCTTACTTCCACTTAGGCATGAATATTGCTAGCTAAGGTAACATTCAGTTTGGTGCATATGAAGGTTATTTTTAAAAAATTACTAATTATTTCCCCTGACACAGGATTTAAAAAAAATCCTTCCTATACAGTAACTGTCTTAAAATAATTAAAAGTTAAGTCCTTAACTTGATAGCAGGAGAGACCAAACCTACTTGACCTAAATTACTGTCATGGGTGGTTGTATTTATAAAAACATGCTATAGATTAGCATGCATAGATATTCCTATACAATACATCATAGGCTTGGCATAGCTCCAGACCATAATTAAGGATGATTTCTAAGGTCTCGACATGAAGCTATATGTTTGATTCCACTCTTCTGGCTCTCCTCTCCTCCACCATTCTGATTATAGGCTTCTGTTGATGCAAGAATAAACTAGGTGGAAAAATTTGAGGGGTAACTGCTGATGCAGCATTTAATACAGCCACTAATTGCATTGCTAATGTGATAGGACAGCCGTTATACTTTCTGCTTGATGTGGTACAGGCTGAAAAAGCAGTGTATTGTGTCCAATTAAGTGAAGTGGGCACCATTACCAAGCTGGCTATAAGTGGAGCTGTGACACAAATAGTATCTAACCAAGCATGAGCAGGTTCCTTTCCCAACCTGCTGCAAAACAAATTCCACATACTGCGTAGAATCAAAAACTCAGGTCTTTCTGGGGGTGATTACTTTTATTAGCTAAAACTCAGCTCGACTCGTCTCCCCAGGCACGCCAGATTCCAAGGGATCCTTCCTCAGGGGTGCTCTGCCCAAACCCTAGATTCTCTTTTGGTCTAGAAAGCCACTTCTATCTCCTTTGGGTGGGGTAACAAGTTACGTGCTGCACTTAACCCTTTCCCAGCAGGATAGACACCTGCTGACAGGGTGGGAGGTTTCAGGCAAACACCCCCAGCCTCTTATACTAACTTTGACTTAGTTTGAACGTTCAGTAAACAGATGAACAGATGGCTTTACAATAAAACCCTCCCGAGGGCACAAGCTGGAATGCACACACCTGTACTCTTTCACAAAGTGTTTCCTCCTGAACAAATTCAGACTACAGGACTTGCACACCATATGAGTTGAATGGTTCTGGCCACGTCGATCATTCTGAATGGCTGCGGTGGGAATGGTCACTTTTCAGCAATATGTCATGTTTGTGGAATCTCTGTTCACCCAATGGCCATTAGAGGAAGTCCCCTTCGGCAGAAAGGAAGATGGTTACATTTGTAGAGTACATCACCACAGCATGCTTCAATAGACAGGTACCAGAATAGCTGCAGGCTACGGTTGGGCTATTAAAACTGTAAAAATCCACAGAAAACAAGATGGATTCTAAGTTTAGTAATTTGGCAAAGCAAAAGTAGAATCATTTTAAGGCACTGGGAAGCTGACATCCTAGTGGGGGGGGGTGCTTTGTTTTAAAACCTTATGATTCAGTGTGGCTGTCCATTATTAAAGCTCAGTTACAGCTCAATGGCTATTGCCAGCCTTGATGTTTAGAGAAAGAGCCCGTTTCAGCTGTGACCAAGGAGTTAAGGCCTCAGGGGTCTTAGGTGAGTTCATGCAGACCTACAAGATCTCTCACTAATTTTTGTCCAGACTAAGGCCTGGTCTACACTAAGAAGGGGGGGTCGAACTAGGGTATGCAAATTCAGCTACGTGAATAGCGTAGCTGCATTCGAAGTACCCTAGTTCGACCTACTCACCCGTCCAGACGCGGCGGGGTCGAACTCCGCGGCTCCCCCGTCGACTCCGCCACCGCCGTTTGCAGTGGTGGAGTACTGGAGTCAACCGCAGCGCTTCCGGAGTTCGAACTATCGCGTCTAGATCAGACGCGATAGTTCGAACTCTGAGAAGTCGAACTCAGCGCGTCAACCCGGAAGGTAAGTGTAAACGTACCCTAAGTCATTGGTAGTTAAGCAATATCTCTTTATCTGACTTCAACAGGGGGATCTGCAAGCCCACCCCAGGCCTCTCAGCCCAATACGCCATAACTGCCCTCTAGGAAATCAGATGTATCAGAATAGCCAACTTATTTTAAAGGTCAATTGCAAAGGGATTATATTTAAATTGGACTTATGTGGGTTTTATTTCTTTAAATTGTTGCAAGAAAGCCTGAGAGAATTTTTTCTTGTGATGTCTTTAAAATATCAGCAGGGTCACATTTTGGTCTCTCCAGGTTTTACGGCAGCATCTTTGGAAGAAGTCTCCAAAAATGTATATCAAGAGTTCCCACATTTAAATGAAGGGATGTCTTTATAAGAGCTTCAACACCCCTTTCAAAAACATTTTAAAGTTACTTGCAGTGATGTTGTAGCCATGTTTGTCCCGGGATATTAATGAGACAAGGTATGTGACTTTATTGGACCCACTTCTGGTGGTGGCAGAAACACGCTTTCAGGCTACACAGAGCTTTTCTTTAGGTCTCTCAAGGCATTCTGGGAGTTGCAATCCAGCCCAGTGAGGGGCTGCATCACCACTTCCCCTGCAAGCCTGGGTGCCTTACAATGCTTTGCTGCTGTAGCTCCCAACCTGGGATGCTCCCAGTCAGCCTACAAGTATGGTTGGTCCCTGAGTGTGTGTGTGTGCGCTAGACTGCCCAGGTTGAGCAGCTTTGACCTCAGCAGCCTGTCTTGGTTACAACCAGCAAGATGACCCCCCAATGTACTGCCAGTCCCAAAAATGTTAAACAAAAATGTTCTGTTCGTGAAGTGCTGTTAAAGATAAAGAAAGTTCATTACCTTTCCCTGTGTGTCTCTCTTGCCCCTTCCAGAGAGGCCCAAGGCTGGGCAGAGCTGCAGTAGTGAACCACAGAACCCCCATCCTGCCCTCTGCTCATATAAGTGAGGTTTGCAAAGGTGCCTAAGAACGAGGCCCATCTCCCACTGAGTTTCACTGCACTTCCCCAGCCTGGCCCTGCTAGCCTCAGCCCCTGCTACCACTGCTATCCAGGGCAGGCACCAAGGGGCAGTCCTGAACCAGGCTGTCCTAGGCAGCTGCCTCCCCTGCTATGCCTAGAGCAGCTGCTTGCTGCCCATGGCCAACATTTGGGCCCCTGTGACCTGCTCAAAACCTCTGCTTAGCTGCTGCCTAGCCACAAAGCTTCCCACAGGAGATGTGTGCAAAGCTCCCTAACTCATGCAGCTCCCCACAGCTAACAACCGTTGCTCATGCCTCACTTCTCTGGGAGGTGAGCCAGGCTTTGCAGCTGGCCTGCCCACGCTCCAGGTGCCTGCGCTAACCAGTAGGCTCTCTTAGCCTTGTCTTTTGTTCAAGGTCTGAGCCAGTTGCTGGACTCTGAGAGCACCTACTGGACTGGGCCCTGCTAGTGCAATGGGGGTAGGTGGGGAGACACCTTGTCTGAGAACGCAACTGGTGCTTAGTGTTGCAACGTCTCAGTCTGTGTGGTGCTAGCCCTGGGTGCCTCACTCCCCTAGGGAGGGTTGCAAACTCTCTCATGCACCATGTTAGCAACTCCATTTCCTCCCCCCCCACCAGTCGCTGCCCCGCTTTAAAAGATGCCGTAACCGGCCTTGCTGGGAGGGGGGGGGAGGGGTGTTACCATGCTATTACAGCAGAGCTGAGTGAGAGCACAACAGCAGGAGCGTTCCAGACCCTGGAGCAGTGCGATGAAAAGGGACGTGTTTTGTTACAGGCTGAGGTTCTGACTAGTAACCAGTCCAGTTCTAAAGGGCAATGTTTGTTTATACAGCAGTGGTGACCAGGGTCCCAGAGCCCCAAACTGCATGAACTTGTCTGTCTACTTAACTCTTTGTGGTCTTACCAATGTGAACTGGATCAGGACACCACTGGCACACAGTTAAAAAGGGTTTAGGGTTGGGGAGTCTGGCTTCATCACATACAGAGAAAACAAATTACTTGCTTTTAGTAAGGCAAATGGGCTGGTCTGCTGGCGGAGGCCCTGAGCCTTAGGCGAGAGAAATGGGCATACAGTACTGTGCCATTCATACACTGCTAATTAATTAACTTAATAGAGCCATATTACCCTTAATGCAAAGGTTATGGTAAACAGGCACAAAAAAAGGCTATTCAATTATTAAACCCTGTCATGCTGTGATTGACTCAGCACAAGGTAGCCAAGATGAGCAGGGGCCCGTGTGTGGGCGGTTATGAAATAGTTCATTCATAAAGCATTCGAGTTGCTAGTGTGAAATAAATAAAAAGGGGAATAACTGCAAGGCTATGGCTTGAGGCAGCATAGTGAAGCAAGAACTATGTAAACGAACGTGCTGGGGAATCTGGGACTCGTTCTGTATAACACAAAGGGGGAGGTGGAGGCAGCGACGGCTCCAGACACCAGTGCACCAAGTGTGTTCCTGGGGCAGCAAGCCGCCCTGGGGGCACCAGTCAGCCAGTCTTCGGTGGCTTGCCTGTGGGAGGGCTACCGGTCCCGCGGATTCAGCAGCAATTTGGCAATGGGTACAGTGAAGCCATGGGCCCAGCGGACCGCCCGCAGGCAAGCCGCCAAAGGCTGCCTGACTGCCAGGGCCGGCTCCAGGCACCAGCCCAGCAAGCAGGTGCTTGGGGCAGCCATGGGGAAAGGTTTTTTGTGTGTGTGTGTGTGGGGGGGGGGGGCCCAGCCAGCTCTTCTACTGCAATTCGGCAGCAGGGCCCTCACTCCCTCTCGAAGCGAAGGACCTGCTGCCAAATTGCTGCCAAAGAATGAAACTTGGGGAGGGGTGGGGCAAAACCCTGGAGCCGGCCCTGCTGACCGCCATGCTGGGGGCGGGGGCGCAAAAAAAGCTAGAGCCGTCCCCCCTGGCTAAAATTAATTCAGAGAGAGAGAGAGCGGGAATGCCATGCACCCCCCCCACCCAACAAAAAAAAAGAAAACATTCTGTCAGGGGCCAGTTTGGGGACCCACTGCCCTAGGCTGTGGGAAGGGCGGCCCAGGCAGCTGTGGGGAGCCCCAGACCTGCCACTTGCTTTCAGGGGGGAGGGGAGGCTGGGGTACCTGAGAGCAACCCAACACCGCCCCCCCCCCCCCCTCAAAGCACATCCCTGCATTTGGCTTTGCTACTCAGGGCACATGGAGGCTCCCGGATCTCACACAGTGGCCCGGGCTCCCGGGGTAGCGCTTACTATGGCCTAGTGTCTACTCAAAGGGGTGGCGCTATGGCAGGGCAGGGCCCTCATGAGTCAGTGGAGGGGGCCCAAATGGTCGCCGTCCCAAAGCTCCAATATCTCTCAATCTGCCTTGGGCAGTAATTCCTGAACCCTGAACATCCCTTCCCCACCCCTGCCTCCGAGGCCCCCTCCCCCCCAGGGTCGCTTGGGTTCCCAATCCCCCGGGACTCACCTGCTGCCTGCAGAGCTGGGTTGGGAGGCGCTGACTCAGCGCCTGCTCCATCGGGACATGGTAGGGTTAGGCCCCGGCCTGAGGGGATGGGGGGATGGGCCCACGAGCAAGGGGCGGTGAAATCAGGGTGTGGGGCAGTCGGTCCCAGGAGCAAGCGGCTGGGATGGGGAACTCAGGGCACAGCAGGGTGGGGGTCAGGCCCTGGAGCTGACTGAATGCTGGCAGATTCCTTTGTCAACCGGCCGGGCTGGTCAGTAACCAGACACCTGGGAACACTGTCTGGCAGTGAGTCCGTTGGGGGTCAAGACATCCCACCCTGGCAGCACTTTGACCAGCTCCCCCTTGGTTTTTTTTTTGGGAGGGAAGGGGGGAATGCTCCTGAGGAGGCTGCTGCCCCCTCAGAGGCTCAGGAGGGGCAGTGCTTGTTCACTGCTGGCAGAGCGAGAGGCAGCATCAGGGACTGGCAGGTGGGCGAGGGGGCAACCCTAGCTATGAGGTCATCATCCCCAGATATTGTGGCGACAGGGAGAGGCATTACTCCAGATATCAGGTGTCCCTACATTATGTGGGAACATTGGGGGCATCACCGCAGCTGGGTGGGCAGGGACTGGTGGGGTGGGAGGCAGCATCCTCAAGGGCCATGGTGGGGGGAATCACCCCCTGCAATGGGGCAGAGACTGGTGAGTGGGGCATCAGATAAGGGGGGGCAGGGGTTGTTGGGGGATATCACCCCTGAGATGAGAGAGATTCTTCCCCAACAACAGGGAGATGGAGGAAGAGTGGCAAGGGTGAGGGAGTGGGCTTTCCCAGCGCTACCCCCCCCATTCTGTACCACTTGCCCTTTCCAGGGCAGGGGGTTCCATGGGGGCAGGGGTGGCCTGTCATGGGAGTTCCCTATGGAGCAGTAGGGGAGGGGTTCCTTACTGGAGTGCAGGTTCTGGGGGATTCCCTATTGTGGCACAGTGGATCCCCAGTGGTGGGGGGGGGGCTGTCAGTCCCACCCCAGGGGGGGTCCAGAGCTGGGGGGTCCCTATGGGGGCCCAGGTCAGCTCTCAGCATGCGGGGTGAGCTGTCAGTCCCTTTCTGGGGCAGTGGGGAGGTCTGGGATGTGTGTGCATGGGGTGGGGTTTGTCGGTCTCTTCCCAGGGTGAGGGTGTGGGCAGCTCCCTGCAGCAGTGCCGGGAGGTCTGTTGATCTCTCACTGGGGCAGGATACGGCTCCCCATGTGTCAGTCCCTCCCCAGTGTGGGGGGACAGGATCCAGGGAGGTTCCCTTTGTGGTGCAGGGACATCCCTGGAGCTGCAGGAGTCCATCTATCGCTAAAGCTGCAACTTAGACCTCTGCCTATCAGAAGTAGTATTAAGCCCCCTTCCCCCTCCAACTCTAAAAGTGAAACTACACCTATGTTGTGAATCCAGGTCTCCATGACCTCTCAGTGCTCAAGCCACTGCACTACCGAGTATAAGGGTTTGTGCAGGGCCCATGCTGATAGGCTGCGCTGAGGCGTTCTCTGAGAAGTCCTGTCGGCTCAGGGTCCAAACATGAGATAGGCAGGAGAACACAGATGTTGAGAATCCTGTCAGGGCTCAGTAGTGGCACCAGCAGAAATTTAGGCACCAAGGCGACTTTACCTATGAAACCATAGGCATCTAGCAGGTTAGGGAGCAACTGAATGAGGATTCTGTAAATCTAAACTTTAGACTGAGACACCGAATGTGGCAGTTACGGAGCTAGCCCTTGACTTTTCTATGCTGCCACTTTCTTGCTGTGAGATGTAGAGTAAGTCTTTCTGGCTCAGTTTCTCCATTTGTAACCTGGGCATTGTATCCACCTTTGTAAAGCACTGTGGATGCAGTATCATAAACCTTCTTTACTGAAGACAAGTGACACTGATTGCTCTGTAACAATTGTCCTGTCCAGTGCTCCAAATAAAAGTACCATTAGGTTATCAACCTAGTATAGTTCATACCATGTGAGCGGGTAAAGAAGCAGCAACCATATGTTGTTATAGCTTTGTGTTCAGTGAGGGGTTGCCCTCGCTCTAGCAAAGCTCTTGCCAAATGCTCAACTTGACTTAGACATCTTTGGCCCTGTTGTGTATTTGGTTGTCATGGTTTTTGTTGCTATGGCAACTGAGTTAGATTATTATGGGTTAGCTCAGCCGGTTTCAACTGGCTGTGGGAGCTCTCTGTATATCTGTAAATAAAATGGAGGTTTTGGTTAGCTGCCTGCTCTCTGGCCTCAAGTTGCTTCTTATATCGATTTTCCCCAAGTGTAGACCAGCTATAACTTTGGGCCCCATCTTATTCTCTTTACTCAGCCAAAACTTCCTTCTAGCCTACTTTTTAAAGGGCTCCCTTAGCCTCTTCTTACCCAGGAGTAGTGCCTCGGTAAGGAGAGGCTAAGGGAGCCCTTTAAAAAGTAGGATAGAAGGAATCCCAAATCCACAACCCTTGTGGATTTCCAGGAATTGCCCAGTTTCAGCAGTGACACCCAGCTTTCAAGAGGCTGCAACAAAACTGAGCCTCGGCTTCCAGAACTGAAGCAGTTTCCTACTAGCTAACAGCAGTGATCTGATGCTACATCCCACTTGCACTCGAATAAGGGTTGGTTGAACTACACTTTTTGTAAGTCCTTCACTGAATTACAAAACTAATACGCTAGAAACCATGTGTAGGGCCCAGAATGGAACAGCTTTACCTGTCTCCATAAGCAGGGAGAATTCAGGCACAGCACTCGCCTACTGGGGAAGGCACTCTCAAGTGACCGCTACATTATTAAAAGTTCTCTCTGCTTCAACACTGACCATTTTGTCCCTAAAATATCATCACTTTGAATAAATTATGAAAACAAGGAAAACATGATATTCATGCAGTAGCTTGAACTATGTTTCAGAACAGACAGCGATTTCCCAGCTTACATACCCTCTTCGTTATTAGGTCTCTGTGCTGAGGAACACAATTGCACTAAATGGTGGATTGCTAAAGTTTCAGTTTAATGGGGGCTCTTTTGGCTGAAAGCCCCTTTAGTCTCTAACAGCGGATCTCAACCAGGGGGCCGGGGCCTTCTGGTGGGGCCGCGAGCAGGTTTCAGGGGCTCCTGCAAAATAAACCAGAGAGCAGGGCCAGTGTTTGACTCTCTCAGGCCCAGGGCAGAAAGCTGAAGCCTGAGCCCTGCCATGCAGGGCTGAAGCTAAAGACCAAGCAACTTCGTTTTATGGGGCCCCAAGCAATTGTTTTGCTTGCTACCTACAAACACCAGCCCTGGCTTTTAATCTACTGGATATGCAGAAAAACAGTTGTTGTGGCACAAGTGGGCTGTGGAATTTTTATAGCATGTTGGGGGATGGGAGGCTCAGAAAGAAAAATGTTGAGCCCCCCCGGTCAATCACACAAGAGGAGGGTGTTGTCAAAGTATTCAGAACTATTAGCACCCAAGTATTTTATCTCTCAAATATTTTTCCATCAGGAGTAATTATTTGGTAATTTTTTTCTCTTTATTAACCCAGCTCTACAGATGGTCAAGTACTATTTGTCAGATTAATTATCAGGGCTGCTTTTAATATTCAGTAATTCTTCACAGTTTTCATCTAGCAACAGTTAGCAGCAAAGAGACCAGGAGCGTAGAGAGAGAGACTTGGCTTTCAGACTTCAAGAAAGCTATTCTACTTAAAAAAAAAGGCTACAATGCCAAAATTGTGACATCACTTGGGACCAACAACATTCCATTGCTCTGAATAAAAAACGACAAACATCTGTAAATACTTTAAGGTGCAAGGTTAAAACCACATTCAGAGCTCACCAGTCACAAATGACCCAGCACAAATGATGGCTAAGAGCCCACTAATCCACTTGTAAAACTCAAACATTATTGCTAAACCAATCGTTACTGTGGGCTTGGCTACACTTGAAAGTTGCAGCGCTGGTGGAGGCTTTCCAGCGCTGCAATTAGTAACTGTCCACACCTGCAAGGCACATCCAGCGCTGCAACTCCCTGGCTGCAGCGCTGGCTGAACACCTGGTCTTCTTGGGGTGTAGCGAGTGCAGCGCTGGTGATCCAGCGCTGCTCATCAAGTGTGGCCACACACCAGCGCTGTTATTGGCCTCCAGGGTATTAGCAGATATCCCAGAATGCTTTTAACTAAATTACTCTCTTTGTTTTGTTGTGAACGCGGAGCTCCGGTGCTCCGGGAGCTGCTTATCAAACACCTCCTGTTTGCTGTGATCAATCTGTACCTGACTGTGAACAATCACAAATGAGATAACCCCTGTGAATGAGGCAGGCAGGGAGTGAGTGTTTGCTTGACAGAAACAGCGGGGGCAGAGGGGAGAGAGGGAGTCCGTTGGATGCAGGCTGTTTGCAGTTAAGAGTTAAGGGTAAGGGATCGGGAACATTTTCTGATTTTGCAAGGCAGGAAGCTAAACACACAGTGTTGGCTCCAAAAATCCACTCTCTCTCTCCCCCGCTCCCTGTCACACTACAGCCCCACCCCACCCCACCCCCCCTCTTTTGAAAAGCACGTTGCTGCCACTTGAACGCTGGGATAGCTGCCCATAATGCATCACTTCCAACAGCGCTGCAAATGGGGCCACACACCAGCGCTGGTAGCTGTGAGTGTGGCCACACACCAGCGCTGTTCCTACATAGCTGGATGACCAGCGCTGTAAACTCCCAGCGCTGCAACTCTCAAGTGTAGCCAAGCCCTTAATGTCTTGTTTTATAGATCTCAGCACTACCGATGCACTTTTGCTGAGCTTATTTATGGAGCTTGAAATTTATCTATATATGCATAGCTAAGCAGGAGTGAATGTTGCCTAGTGTTTACAAGAGGGAACTGGAATGTTACCACCCCCAAGCATTTAAAAAGTGGAAGGAAAAAAGAGGAGACGCCTGAGGAAATGTTTAAGGTAGTCAAAAGAGTAACGATCATATTAAGTAAAGGAAAACTGAGTCTGGTATCTAGAAAACTCTTGCTAACAGGGAGATCATTTAAATTATGGAACTAGTCCAGTGGAAGGAAGGCCTAGTTCTTTAGAACTCGACTAGATAAACCCCCTGGGAATAGAACAGAGGAAATAACGTTGAATAGCTAGACATTGATTAGATTTCCTAATATGTCTTTTCCCCAACACTCCTGAGAATAATTTACATTCTGTCAAGGATGGATGATTCACAACATACTGGTACTCTGTCACCATCATCATAGAAGGCAAGGGAGAGGGTATGTGTACATACACACTTATTGGGTAATCCAGTACAAAATGAAATCTTTTCCATTCTTTGCCATCCATAATTCTACTTGATACATGAATAAACTTTATAACCATGCAGCTTGTAAATATTATACGAAATGTGCACACAGACTGATCTGGCTCTCACAGTGCATATGGAGCTTCATAGCCCTACATAGAACGCTTCCCTTTAGTCTGAGTTAGCTCCAAGAGGTTCCAATGTCAAGGAGGTGGCCATACAAGGAAAAATAAATACTGAGACATAGGCCACTGTTGCAAACTCTCACAAATTCATCCCAAGGGTCATATTTGTTGTTTTTCCTAAAGCCCCGGTTCCTGACTTATGTTAATAAAATGAAAAGGGGGTTTCTAGCTGTCATGATTGTAGAGGAAAGCTTGAAAATGTCAACCCGAAATGCTCAGAGCACAGAAAGCAAAGAAAAACCACCTCAACCTTTTTATCTTTTAGAATTTCATTATTTTTAAGCCTCGTGACTTTTTTAGAGGCCTGACATGGTTTTTGGGTGCTCGAGGTTGGCACTACGTCTCACACGCACAGCCGAGTAGATTACATCTGGATTTGTACTGGTGGCCAACTAAGGTAAATGATAGCTGCTTAGCAGATGTTTTTGCACATAGTTTAGCTGGGGTGACAATGGCCTGTTCTCCATTTTTGCATCCTGGTTTGTTTCTTTTGCAGCATGATGAAGTGCTTCTTCAGAGAGTCATGGTAGGATGCCAGTGGTCTAAATGAAATGGAAGAGATCTGCATGAAACCAGGGTTCCTCTCAATGCTTGTGTTATTGGGTAGGGCCTTCCTACTGTTTTATTTGGGCTTTATGCCATAATCTTTATACAGACAAAACTCCTACTTCTCTTCTAAAACAATGTTTGCACATAATGCTGGGTTTGAAAGTCACAAAATTCCCAATCTGATTCCCATTGTGAGTATAGAGAGTGCATAGAAACAGAGATCCAATTTTCATGTGCTTTAACTTGTTCATTTTGCCATGGCTGGATAAACCTCCTGCTGGTGCTGTCAGCAGGACTGGGGTATTAAACTAACTGAAGAAAACAGGGAAGCCACATTTGTGGGGGGTTTTTTGTTTTGTTTTAAAAAGACACAATCAAGCAGCAGCATATTGATTCCCGGGCCCAAAATATTTATTATACATTATGAATATAACAAAATTAATAAGCTCTAAAAAAAGGCACATGTAAAATGATATTTACAAAATTTAACAGACTAGCAAATACAAGACAAACGTATGAAGCACATTACTTTTCCTTCCATGCCTATTTATAGCTATGTATATTTACTGTGTTGTGCAGTCAACTGCATGACCTAGCTCTACAAAAATGCTAGAATCCGCAAACAGATGCATTTATTCATTCAAGGAGTGCCCTTCTTTTTGAATTACTGTCAGAAGACCAGTATCCACAGCACTAGAATGAAAGCGTGAAAGGATGGGTTACCAGAGGCAAAGTAAAAGGAGATAAACGCTTTTCATTATAAATCAAGCTTGGGATCCCATCCTTGTACCACGTTATTGTGGCTGCACTAGCCAAGTAAATATAAAACTTCAAGTATGTTTCAAATACTCCAGTCCAAGGCTTGTAGCTCTTGGGTAAATTAGCTGGAAGGAAGGAGTACACAGCCTTATATTTGCTGGTGCTATATTATAACAATGGCTCACATCCAGGACACATCCTGCATCAGGTATGCTGGATATGTGAACAAAATTAAACTAAGGGATTGCATGCTTGCCCAAGAACTGTTCTTATTCTGGATAGAAATATCATCAAACACATTAGAAAACAATGATCATCCATGCTGTGAAACCCAGATCCATATCCATGCTATTTGAGGTTGTTCGTGATGCAGATTTGAGAAGCCTTTTTTTAAATTTTGCCAGTTAGCTTTAATTTTTAAAATATGACAGGAAGCGCAAACACTGTTGTCTGATCCCATTTGGAACTTATCTTCATTTATATAAGACTATATCAGATTTAAATTAAATCCCAACTTTCAAAAAATATATAGAGATATGTGTAAAGCTAAACTCAGCCTTTGGTTAATACAAATCTTTATTTCAAATTGTATTTTAATATTTCTCATGAGCCTGCATGGGGATTGGTCCTGCTTTGAGCAGGGGGTTGGGGATTGGTCCTGCTTTGAGCAGGGGGTTGGACTAGATGACCTGCTGAGGTCCCTTCCAACCCTGATATTCTATGATTCTATGACACAGCCAGCCAAGAGAATAAATGAAGATTTATGAAGTTCATGTGTGGAGAGAGACATCAAGAGGGGAAGAATTTCAAGTCCTGGGTGCCACTTAAATGCCCTCCTCACCCAGCCTTTGCAGGAAACGTCACTGCAATCTTTAAGCGCAAGTGGGAACCTAGAGGGACTCCAGATGATGACATATATAGTCACAACTTCTATTAGCCCCGCCTCCTGATTTAACAGTAGCACCAACTGGTTTAAAACCCAAACCATCAAATGTGACACCACAACAAGAAGTGATTTACTATTGGACAATATCAAACACTAACAGAGAAAGATGATTTTATAACATTAATACACTTCCGTCCTACAAACTTTTTCTTAAGCTTGTGGTGTTTTCACTCAAGCTGTCCAGCTTCTACCAAGAAGGCCAAACTCAAGTGAAACAACTGATCTCTAGGAATACAAACAAACTAACTGGTTTGCAGTCATCAATTGCATGTTTCTTTCCATGCAAGTGTCCTTCATGAATTTTGGAATCTGACAAGATATATAGGTATTATATAACAATATTAGGAGCATAGTGTTTGGTTGTACAATAGAATAATTTCCCCCCCCCACCACCACCACCCCGCATTGAGTCTTTGGCCTGCTGTCAACATGTGCAGAATGCCAGTGGGATTTAATCATAAAAGAAAATTAGCATTAAAATAGGGCAGAGCAAATGGGAAAAAAAAGTCTGTGCATTTAAAACTCATGTGGCCTATAGCCTGTGACAAAGAAATGGACATTTTTGGCTCTGATCTAATACATTTTTCAGTTTCGTTTCTAAGGGTATGTCTACACTGGAGTTAAAAACTTTGCAGCTGGCCTGTGTCAGCTGATTTGGGCTCAGGGGCTCGGGCTAAAGGGCTTAATTGCAGAGCAGACATTCAGGTTCAGCTGTGGCCTGGGCTCTAGGACCCTGTGAGGTGGGAGGGCCCCAGAGCTAGGGCTGCAGCCCAAGCATTTACACTGCAATTACCCCGAATCCTGTGACACCAAGTCAGCTGGCACTGGCCAGCCAGGAGAGTCTTACTGCGGTATAGATATACCCCAAATTGTAGAACCTAGTTTAGTGTCCGTTACTGTATCTTTTTCCTTAGCTCACCTCTTGGATGCTTGCTGGAGAGAGCGCATCAGAATATCTGCCCCCTTTTCAATTTTGCAGATATTTAGTTTTGAACAACAGAGTCTAGAGCAACATTCTCAGCTAATGTGATATAAAGAAGGAGGGAATGTGATGAACAAAGTTACTACCAAGAAGCAATTTCAGTGCAAAGGCCTGGACAGTAGAGTTGTGTCCAAGCTACATGGTATTATTTCTTTGTAATATCGTCATGCCAAGGGTGCCCCAGTCACGTCCCAGGATCCCACTATACAAATAAAATTCAGATCTGAATTTGAAACACCTTGAAACTCAGCTAGGCATTTGGCCTTGGAGTTTAGGCTAGGCTCATGTTAAGAACTTCCTCAAGTCTAGGGTGTATAGACTCACAATTTTGGATCAGGCCCATCTCTAATGGAGAGCAAACCTTTGCTAAAATAAAGTTGTTTCTGCTTTGTGTGAAGCAAGCCAAAAATGGGTCATGTGCAAATGCCTAAATACTACAAAGAGAAACATACTGAGATTCATGTACCCAACACTGGCTAATTCTGAGAAGAAATGGTCACCCACAAAGTATCACTGATGAGACGAAACTAGTAACAGAAAATGCAACTGAATTCTGATCCTCTGAAATGCTTGTGAGACTTGAGATAAATGGACATAACTGAGGTGGATAGAACCTAGTACTCCACTGGGGACTTGATCCTACCATAGGCTGAGCACTCGAGCCTGATCCAGCAAAGCCTATAAGCACATGCTTAACTTTAAGCATATGAGCAGATCCATTGAAATTGTGTATCTGCTTTGCGTCTCCTTCATATGAAAATCTATTACTGCACTGGCTTTTACTCTTTGAAACAGGTTTGAGCTAGTCCACACACCAGCTGATTCCACTCATCTGCATTCTACCCTGAGCATCTTATCTTTCCTCTGGATCTAAGAGACAATTTAATTGGAGAGGATGTGGAGATCAGTGTGGCTGCTCCTCTCTCGAATGCCAGTCACAGGAAAGCTATTTTATGGAAACCCAGTAGACCTTAAGCAGAGAACAAATGTCCATCCTCTGCCTTTTTCTAGGAAGGGAAATATAATTAGAGCTCAGCAGCAGAGTCACAGGATGGGATTTTTTTTTCTATAGTGCGTCAGTGAGTTTTAGAGCACAGGTGCTATTTTCAAGCCACTTTTGTGTGTGGTTTAGAATTGAGCATAAGCTTCATTAGCTGAAGGGAGGATTTATAATAGGTAATCGCTAGGTGCTATTTTCTGAGCAATCAAACAGTTGTGCTAAATTACAAGCTGCTTTCTCCCTCTTGGCTTTCAAATAATCAGTTCACCGCCCATGGAGTAAAATAAAAAGGATTTTTTTTAAAAAAAAGGGGGTTTCTATTCCTTAAATGATGAAATAAGATTCTAATTGGCACAAACCTACAAGCTATAATTGTTCTGAGTTTTTTGGTTCAGTAAAGTAATTCAAGTGCCATGCACTTGGCCCTTTAGGAATGGGTTTGCTTTTTGCATATGTGAATGTGACTTTCCCCACTTTCGCAGCAAGCAGTAGGTTTAAATTGATACTCCATTGAACTGGGTGAGATTCAGCTCTACAGTGAGGGGAAATTGCCCTGAGAAATTTAAAAAAAAAGAGTGAGATTTCCTATCAGGACAGTGGCTCTGGACTCCATTACTGCACCCTGTACACACAGCGTCCCGACATCTTCAAACAGCAGAAAAAAATACAGTTATCATTATTTATCCTCCTTTTGCCACCTGGAACACTGAGGTTCTTCTAACTGTGCCTCATTTTCCTTATTTCTCCTTTATTTTCAGTTATCAAGCAGCATTTAAAAAGAGGCAGGCCAGCCGGTCAGACTTCAGAATGGTTAATTTTAGTTATTATATTATCCTTAGAGCTCTCTCCCTCTGGCTGGCTGAATCTCTCTAATGCCTTGCCCTGCTCTGCTCTGCAGAGAATCTGAGTGCCTCCACAGCAGGGGATACATCATCTCCAGACTATTCCTATGTACTGTATAGTTCTTGGCGGTGCTGAGCTCTCCCTTTCTTTGAAAGAAATGGGCGGGGGGGGGGAAACCAACCCCCACTCCATTTGCGTAGTTCAAAAATCAATAAAGCTAAACAGGACACATCTGCAATCCAAACCCAATGTGCTGACCAGACCTTGCAGTTATATTCTACAGTGACAAGTGAGCCACAGCTCTACTCCTGCCTGAAGGGACTCCCCCTCCCCCACTGCAATGTGAACCCCTTGGTACAGTGATTTACAGAGAGATCACATTCCAAAGTGACTCCACAGCACCGTCCAATTAACACAGTGATAATACATGGATTACGCAAATCAGCATAATCTGAGCCTCCACGCTTGTCTAGGGGAAACAACAGATGGCTCAGGCATTGCTGTTCTCACCGGTTAACGCTGCATCCTTCAGGACCTGATCAATCAAGGATTTGAGGGATTCAGCTGGTCTGGAAAGGTCACAGCCTTAGGTTGCTTGGTGGTGGCTGGGGGATGGGGTTTGTTTTGGTTTTGGATGAGTAATTAACCATGCAAATCAAATCAGACTGTGGTGCTGGCACAAGTGCGTTACTCTGATTTTACAAAGTTCCTCCCAATAGGATACACATTCCCTTTATCAGACTTGTGTAAATATGGCTAGGAACAGGTACGATAATAACAGTACACCATACCTAGTAGTGGCTGTGGGACCTAATAGGTGATTGAAATAACACAACTCATGCTTCCAAGGCCATTTGTGTGAAGAACATTAATAGCACCAGCTGTCCAACTATTTCTAACACTGGTCACTCCTCCCATTGTGACTTTTCCCTTCAGAAGTGGTAAGATTTCAATTCAGATGTCCTACAATTTATAATTCCTGTCCCAAGGGGATTAAAGATTCAGGTGTTTGGCTATGTGCTTCTCTCTATGTGTAAACAAATTACTCTGTATGTGCTGTGTTGTGTGAGCACATCTGCACGCCTCCACTACACGTATTTACATCATTTTGTATTTTTAATACATTTGGCAAGTGATTTTGGGGAAAAAAAGGGAGGGGGGAAGTAATCTTTGTAAAGTTGGACAAACCAAATATGTGACATGGCGAGAGCATGTTGCCAAACATTGTGACTCATTAGAAATGACCTGACAAATTCCCATGCAGAAGTCATGAGATCATTCCTAACATGGGACAATAAATCATTCAGCCCCAGTACTGTTCATGCAGCATTCTCCATACAGCCTCACCTAGCATGTCATGGAGAAGTGCCGTGGTAAAGGGAAACAAGACACTTGGGCTAAAGTTTGCAGACTTGGGTGCATCTCCCCAGTGGTCTGATTTTTCAGAGACTGAGCCCCCACAACTTCCACTTCCACTTTCAAACCCAAATATAAGTTTAGGTGACTAATGTTAGACACTCAGGTTTGGAACAGTTGGCCATTAGCTGCAAACAGTTCTTAAAAACTTCCAAAGAATAAAATGTCAGCATCTCATTGGCTGTCCATGCCTCACAGACCCAAGTGAAAGTTGCTAGGGGCTCAGGGTCGGCTTTGGAGTCAAAAGCTCCAAATCCAGGTTGGGAGCAAGTGACGTTCATCACAAACCCTCTGCATTTTCCCATGGCAAGAGAAGCATAATCAGTTTCCAGATTTCCAAGCAAAGGAATTTTAACAGCTGCCGCATGGCACTGGTATCCTAATGGGAAGTTTTGCTAGAGATCTTCATATGAACAGAGAATCAGTCGCTGTCCTACAATACAATAAGAGGCAATGCTTGAGTGGAGTTGCTGAATTGCTGCAACACAGGGATGAGCTGGGGAAGAGAGGATAGTAGATAGATGGTAAAGTACGGTAATTCCTTAGAGCAGCGTTTCTCAAATGCGGCCACTGTGGCTGCATGAGGCTACCAGGGGCTTTTCTGGCGGCCACAGCCTCCTGGGCAGTGACTGGGAGGGCAAAGCAGATGCCCCTCCCTGTTGATTCTGGATATGCCACCTTGGTGTTGGTTGCTGGGGCTGCCAGCAGAGGTTGGGCCCTGCCCTCCTCTGCAGACACCTGGGGCACAATCCTGGAGGAGCAGCCAGCCTGTGAGTTCCTCACCTTCCCAGGAGTGGTGGGGCTCGGGCTTCAGCCCTGGGATGGTGGGGTGGCAGGCTCCAGCCACGTCCCTTGGCCAGAAGGCCCCATCTCCTGTCTGCAGGGCTTCAGGTTACGGCCCCAGGGCTTCAAGCTCCTTCCTGGGGCCTAATCCCTCAGGCTCTGGCTCCCCCTGCCTCTCCCACCCCTCATCGCCCCTGGTCCCTGCTGCCTATCCACCTCCCCATCCAAGGCTTAATTTGTCCCCAGGCTTGCTCCCTTTTCACAGCAGAGACTTGTTAGCTAGCTGGGAGGCTGTGAAAAGTGATATTAACAAATGTACCAAAAAATCACTTTTCACAGCAACAGACTTACTAGCTAGCAATAAATAAATTGCACGGATTTTGATGTGCATATTTATTTGTTTCTCCTAAAGTATTTTAGGAAAAATTGTCAGAGCGGCTACCAGCAAGAGTTGGTGGCTGTACTCTGAGGCCACAAAAAATTTGTTGTGAGAACCCCTGCCTTAGAACACAATAAAGTATGGCGTTAATAATACAAATATTGGAGATGTAAACTGGACTTCTTTACACACTCCAATTAGCTGCATTTTATTTCTTTTAACCTTCTGGGTCATTCTTTTTATTTCTCAGCATTTCCTTCTTGCTTGAATAAAACAATTATAAAGTCTTCATTTTTAATTGATCCCTTGTGACAAAGTCCTATCGATTTTAATAGAGAATTAATGGAGAATGATAACCTTTAAGCCGACCAACAGAAGTCTAATGACAGGATCTCATTCTCTATCAAACAGTATAGGCTGTAAAAGTAATTTCTACGAAACCCTTTCGGTTTCATCCTTACTAAATTCTACAAGACTTTTTCATATGGGAGGTGAAGTTCTGGGAAGAAAACTGCCAGAGTGTAAGCACTGACAGACTCATATCACATAAAAACTACGGTTTTTAAAAGTGACAATCTAACACAATGACTGTGAAGCAGGCACTGCCTCTGATACATGTACAGTAGCTGCTACTTAGCCTGCTGTTGGCTCAAGATAGAGCTTTGAGCTGTCACCTGCAATCTCCCTATTCAACATGAGGTTGCTATCAGCTGCACTGCAGAACTCAACGGGACAGTTTTGGCTTGCAGGCTACCTGTGACCTAGAAAGAAAGGACAAAAAAAGATTGGAGAAAAGGCAATCTTACCATACCTGTGCTATTAGGTTTGTGTGGATGGGGAGCATGCTGAGAAAATAGTAAATTAAGGATCACTGCAGAAGCACATGTTTGATATGATTAGTTATCACAGAATGACTGCAATGTTTGTGGTCAGCTTAACACAGAGATGAGCATGCCCTTCTGTGACTGTCACCACTGGTGTCTTCTGAATTTAAAATCTGACCATCACAGAGAGGTCAGAGGTGACAGAGTGGTACTGATTAGTGTAGCTGCGTAGCACACAATGGAGCTAGCAACCTTTGAAAAGACAGCATATTTTACATAATAGCTTCTTTTCTGGCAAAAATGAAAAGGTTGCTTCAAGTGCAAGCTTCCAGTCCATCCTTTCCCATAGAAAGGAGCTTAGCAGCAGCAGCAAGTAGAACAGATATTTAATTCAAAATCATATTACCACTTTACATGGCTTGTCACCCAAACCTATCGAAGAATGGAACATAATGAGCTTGCTAACAGGGACTGCATTAGAGCCACACACTGAGTGAATCTTTCAGAACTTCTGTGCCAGATTGTAAAGGTTAAAATAAAAAGTTACACCCAAACAACATACCATTTAACAATTACTGAATCCTACAAAACTAAAACACTGAATCTGACGTTTAAATCAGCAATTTTTATGGGATATTTTCCATGGAGGTGCCATTTATAAAGACTTTATTAATATTTATTACTTTATACAGCATTTACAGTACGCTTGAAAATAACCTTCATTCATGTATTAAACATGCACCCACATTGCATTTAACACTCTTCATATCTCATTAAATGCTTTTAAACAGCTTTGCATAATATCTGTTAAACACTGATAATTACAGCATTATGGGACATCCTTGTTAAGGTATTAAAGAATGTAGCTGTATATTGTAAATAGTTGGTATAAATATTAATAAAGCTTTTCAAAATGGCATTTTTACACTGAGCATTTTCTTTTCTCTGGATATCTCCCTCCCTCCCTCCCTCCTTTAATGGCTCAACTACAGTAAGCTATTGAAGGAAAACTGCTGTGATTAGTTATAGTGGTTCAGGTGGCTATTTAGGCCTTAAAACTCAGGGAAAACTCCCATTGAGGAGGGAATATTATGTCTGACTAAGAAGAGTTGAATAGGAATCTCTGATACCTACAGATTAGGGACAGGTTCTGAGACCCTTACTCAGATTGAGTAGTTCCTTACTCCAAAAATAGGACCAATAACTTTAATTGAGCTTCACACAGCTTGGGGCCTTAACGAATCGGGATTAACTCTCTTAAGGCCTGGTCCAAAACCCATTGAAATCAATGAAAAGACCCCACCTGACTTTTATGGATCAAGCAGTAAATAGCCAATGGGTCTGTTTGGTGGCCGTTGAATCCATTTGAGCAAAGAGGAGTATATTTTTAAAAACAGCTGCCAAAGGTTCAAACTGCATGACTCCCATTCGCTTAAATGAGGCCTCTGGGCGGGGTCATTAAAAAGAAGTGATTACAAGAGCTAAGTACACAGAACCAGCTTATTTTTTAAAGTAACTCATTTTGTGGAAACAAATTACTTTCAGACAGGTTGTCTTGAGAAGCAAATGGGTTTCTTTTTGTGTTTTAAATCTTTCAAATTTTTTCAGTTGAATTTAATGTTGGTGAAATATGCCAGCCTACCTAATGACTGGGAGCGTTGGACAGAGACCAAAGAAACAGAAGCCCAATCTCTTCAGGTGAGGGAGGGGCCATAGAATCCAGACATCATCTGCATAGAGGGGACAAAGCTGAACAAACATGCCTGACTGACAGTCATGGAGGATGAAACCCTCTGTCTACCCACAAAACAGGTTCAGCATAGCAGCATAACAGTAGTGTACGTTATACCATCCTGCTTGCAGTGGGGGGTGTCCTTCACCTCTGAGCTGAAAAGTTATTTCACTCTCCATTGCCCATTCAAAATCTTTGGTTTTTCTTTGTTGGTGTCAACACAAAGGCCAATGAGGGTTCATCGTAGTGATGAATATTGCAATACAGACACTTGTCCCCTGGGATATGGATGAAGACCAACCAAGTAATTTCATACAGGAGACCAAACAGAAATCAGCTGGTAAATTTTTTTAGCTGCTAACATGTGAGGGTGGATTTAAATCCACAGCATATTGGTGAAACAACCTCTCCTCTATCCCATTATGAATCCTACCCCCACCCCTCCGGCCATTTTATCCTCTTAATTTGATTAATTTTCAAACCAGAAAATACTATAGGACAGAGTTAGTTATAGTCAGTTACTTTCCCTGACAATCTAACCACTCCTGTCCAAAGAGGGTATGATCTTACCTACCAATTTGTTCACAGACAGTCACACTGTGTAGCTCACAAGTATGACATTAAAGTAACCCAGAACAGTCAGGTACCAGTGGCTTCTAAAAGTCAATCAGTGAATAGTAAGAGCGAGCTTTAGCTAAGTAACTTCTGTACCTGGCTATTTTTTATTTTTATTTTTAATGTGGATATGCTGGAAATCTGTCCATTCTCCCTCTGCACAGGTCTGCCAATCACTTGTTTTTCATCCTTAACAGTCCATTATCTTTCTTCAACAATTTCTAACCTTTTAATTATTTTTTTGATGAAGGAAAGGCAAGCAAACTGCCACGAAGCTAAGATATACTTTCTCCCGTCTCTGTCACATATAGACGTAAGTAAAGAAAGCCCTTAGCTTGGTTCCAGTTTTCTGAGAAAACCCACAAAGGCGTGTGTGTGCATTATATCTCTCCCACACACATATGTGCGTGATGGCATAATAAATATATATTGTGTATCGTATCTTTTATGTATAATATATATTAGATTGTCTCCTTCCAACCCCAAAGTCTAGGAAGTTTAATTAATGTAAATGAAATTAAAAAGTGAGCAAAAACTCAATCCAGCTGGCTGGCATAGTACGTGACAAAATGAAAGAAAAGGTCAACATGTTTAAAGGTTAGGTTGTGTGCCTGTGTGTTTTTCCCTGTAAACTGGTTTCAAATATCCATGGAACATCTAGCTCATTACAGCTCCGCTACAAATATCAAACAGAACTTTCCCTCATGATATTTCAAATTATTCTATTTACATATGATTTTTTCCAACAATAAAAAGTGAAACATACAGCAATTCAAGCACTCATGTTCTTAAAAAATAATTAAAACAGAAAATAAATCCATTCCCTAAATCCCATCTCTGCATGATAATGTGATAGCTAGACAAATAATTCTTCCTGCCAAGACACCAGCTTTTCTTATGCTTTTCTATTATAAAACGTTGTAGCACTTGCCAAAATATCAGGAAAGTTTGACTTTTCTTTTTAAATATAATTTGAGCTGTGCTAAGGACTATGCAAAAAACTTTCTCGAGAACAATACAAGACTGGAGTGACTCTATCCCAAACTGGGTACTCAACAGAGGAGGCTTCAAGACTTTCTAAGGGCAGCGCAGAGGGGGAAAATAAAAATCACTGGAAGGACTAATTGTTTGTTTTCCTTAGAATTTCAATTGGCTACATGAACAATAAATGCTTATATAGCTACAAAAGATTTACTTTGTATAATCAGTACTGCATGGACTTGGCATCACCGGACTATATGCTAGGCTGCAATAAAAGACGCCATCTATAAAAGCAACTGCAATGAGTGGCAAATGTAACCAAAATTGACGTAAGAGTGGCCCGGGCATTCAGTAAGCATGGATTCCTCTCTCTACAATGTGCATTGGTAAGTGATGATACGAATCAGCAAGTCACACAAAACAAGTGGTATTTATCATGAGCTGCATCTTGCCTTCCAGGAAGGAAATGCCGGCTGCACAGATCACAGATGTTTACCCAGCATAAATCTAAATCTAAAAAAAAAGTTATGAAAGGTTTGGTCCAAAATATTCTCTCCTCTATTGTGCTGATGCTCAGAGCACTGAAAATTCACAGCTGATCTTGCGCTCAACCCACAGAGATCATTCAACTTCCTTTGTTTTTGCTTTCACCATCAGAAAACAGTGGCATTTTAAAAAAATATAATACTAAGTAAGTAGGGCTATCATCAGCACCAGGGTATGGTGTGTTGCGTTTGTTGAGACTGGACTGAATCCCGTCAAAGATGGCTCAGGGCTGTGTAAACTGCTGCTGCAGAAATGTTTAGTGATTTGACATATGTAAACAGTACCTTAACCTCTCCCCTCCTCACAGCTATATGAGAGAGAGATTGCTTTGCTGTTAGCCAATAAAAGATTAATTTTGGCTGATTCAACAAAGAGGGGAGAATTTGTGAGCAAGAAATGGCAACAGCCTCCTCTCTCCAACATAATCTCCTCCCCACAATGTGAAATGGTGGCTTAAGGTCCAATCTACATACCCTGGATTTGTGCTAACAGTACTCACATAAGCAGTTCCACTGAAGTCAAGGTTGATGTCAGTGGGTCTACTAGTTCAAATCAAGAGTTTGCAGAATAGGGCCCTGAAATGGGTATTAATGCGCCTTTTTAAGCTCCTGCACTTCGCTGAGCCAATGGCTCAACAAAAGGAACAAAGTTGAGAACATGGGAGCAGTGGCTGTAGGAATCACACACGTTTACTAGAAGTTGGAAGAGTTGAATGACCTCCACGGAGCCTCTGACCGCCCCTTCTGCAGTATATTTGCACACACCACAATAGATCACGAAGGAGACATATACATTATCATTCGTATAAACATTAATTTCAATAGGAATTGGAAAGTCCTTCACCCTGCATTTCACAGTGGCAAAGAGCAAATGATCTACAACACTCTAATCAGCAGTTGTCATGGATACCATGTAAAGCTCAGCAGTGTTGCTTCTGTGCCCAAAGTTATAGGAACTCCACGTAGTTTTCAGGGATTAGTCCTGTCTTCCCATTCAGAGTCCCTTCCAACCAGCCAGGCTCCTGAGATGGATGAACTGAGGAGAGAACAGAAGGATATTAATATCAAGCTTACAAGGGACATTTTCTAGTGGAAAGGAAATAAGAACATTTTCACCCACAACCAATCTCACTCAGTTATGGCAAGTTTTGAATTCTCCTGTACAGCAGCAAAGAGAAAGTAGCCTCCCTTCTCCTTGCTGTGGTTTGAAGCTCTCTGGGACAATGGTGACAAGAAGCTATTTCCTGCACTTGCATTAGAGATCAGTATTGGAATCATTTCCCCTCTCCACCACACAGGAGAAATGCAAATTTCTGCTGCAACTGTCAGGAACCTGGGGCCACCCACTTCAGATGCATTATCCCAGGGATTCACTTGTATCCTATTTCCAAAGTCCCTTATTCATTTTCCTCTGTCTCCAGAGCCTGGGGTCTAAATCATCTGCTTAGAGGCCTCCGCTCTCCCCCTGCAGCTGATTGATCTAAAAACCCTTCTCCATTTCCCCTGCTCTTCAGATACTGAAGCTGCTTCTCATTTCCCCATCCCTACAGAGTCCCACATTCAAACTGCCGAGCATCAGAACCTCAGGTCTGAAATGGCTTCTTTCCACTTTTTCCCCTCTCTAGATCCTTAGGTTTATAATTTCTCCCATTTCCCTTCTCGCTGGATCCTGTTGTCTAAAATGGCTTCTCCTCTCCCCTCCCTCCCTGCAGACCTCAGGGTATACACATCTGCTTTCCCCCTCTCTCTCTCTGGACCCCAAGGTCTAAAACCATTTCCCCTACTTTGTCCCTCTAGCTCCTGTGGTCTAAAACTTCCTCCTCATCTCTCTCCCGTCCTATCCTGTGGTCTTAAAAACTCCTTCTCTTCCTTCTGTCCACTCAGATCCTGGGGTCTAGAACTCTTCCTGTCTCCACCCTTCCTAGCCTTGCTTTGGCTTGCTCTTTGTGCATGTGGTTTTTTAACATGGCATGAAGAAATTCTCTCTCTGTTTGGGGAAACCATTGTGATGACGAGAGGATTATATAAGCCCGGTCACAGGCCCTGGCCAGCAGAAAGAAGGAAGGAAGGAAGAATTATGAAGGAGCTATTCCTGTTTGTGTGCTGATAATATAAAAGCCACTCTCAGCAGAGAACTGGGCCTTGCTGTCTTGTTTTAAATATTGTTTTAATTACATAAACTAGTTTTCTAAAGAAGTTGAGAAATTAAAGCTCTTTCACACTCTGCTGTGTGCATTAACATGACTTTCTGGGCTTGGTTTAGAAAAACACTCCCTCCTCCAAGTTCTGCACTGAATACAGATTCAGGGACAAAGAGCCAAGCACCCAGGTAAAGAACAAGTTTCCCAGTAATGATCAGGGGCTGAAGGTTTTTTTGGGGGGGAAGGTGGCGGGAGAGAATATGTTTCGATATCACAATGCATTCAAAATACCCCCAACCCTTGAGATAAGACTTATTTGAAGTTCAAAAAATGTGGTTAGCCTCACTGTCATATGATTCTGCACTTCCTGGTCTGGGCCTCACCAGCTTCCATAAGAAAAAATACTAGCATTTTCTAGAAAGGAATCAAAACACTGCAGTATCACTTCTATAAAATGAGACATTCTGAGTAGTTGCTGTGGGATGCTGGAGTATTTTATCTGCACAGTCACATAACACTAGGATATGGAACAAATTAATGGGAAAGTGCTTATTTTATAAACACGGGTTAAGCTGATGCAAGCACAAAAGTATTCCATGCTCTGACAAGGTAAATTATCAGATGACGACAGCCAATCAACCTTTCAGACTTATCTGAATTTCCTGGCTTTGACCTTTCTAATAACATGGTTTCTGGGGAGAATTCCAAAGAAAAAATGGGCCCCACAAAAGGAAGAAAAACTCCTGCCTACTCCCACCTACCTAAACTCTGTTCCAAACCTTCCCTCTCAGTTCTGTTCTAGTTGCAGATAACCTACATAATCTCTCCCTGAACAACATACTCACAGCCTGCTTGAAATCGCAGTTCACCCATTAAACCCTTACTAAATCTTCAAAGAAAGCCCAGACACCTCTCCAATTACCAAAAGCCCTTCCAGTTGCCAAAAAAAGACTGCTACATGCCCACCAATGCCCCATGTGGTCTACATTCTGCACTACTTAGGGGGACACCTTGTAGGGAGACGTACTTATTGGGATGCAGGAGGAGAAGGGGAAAAAAAACAGGTAGCTCGGCATCACTGTTTAACTGGGGTTTGAATGGGCCACTGAATCCTTCTCCTACAGTGAAGGCATCTACTTGTCTTTAAGACATGTAATGCTGTCACTTAAAGAGGTGGTTGGATCCCTTGCAATTTTTGTGTTATTTGTTTTTTTTTTATATTGTCAGAGGCTATAGTGATCAGCTTGGGAAAGGAAATGCACTTGACTAGAGTCCCAGAAGGGCTCAGCTTACCAGGGGATCCGTTGTAGGCTAATTTTTAGATTAAATAAAATTGACCATGCCCATTAAAGCTGATTAGATATCGATTTACTATCTGTAGCACTAGGTTTCCTATATTGATCATGTGTCACAAAGGGCATCCCTTTTCAGCAATGTGTCTATCTCTAGCAGGCACCTAGGAAACACCCATCCCTCCTTAGAAACTTTTGAAATTGTGACTGAGGGAGCATACATTGTATGTGAGTAAGAGCTTCTCACTGCCTGTGCTTGCAAATGGTTGCACTGAGCAGAATAGGTCCAGCTGCTGTGTGTGCCCGTGTGTGGTCTTTCCCCACAGCGAGGGTTTGCACAATCTTCAAATTCTAGGTCTCAGTAAATGGGCTCAGGATAATGCTTTTATTGAAAGTCACATGGGTTCCAGGTACTACTCTTCTCTTCCTTTAAAAATGACTAACATCCCTGAGAGAGCCATTAATTTCTTTCACGATGCTGTCTGATAAAGCATCACACATATGGTAGATGCTAGAGAGCATCTTAACAGCATTTTCTCCCCACTACTGTATAAAATGAGAATACAAATAGAACACAACTTTTCCACATTTACAGCTTACAAATCACAAGATCTGGCAGCAGCAATTAAGATGGTTTTTAGGTTAATTTAAAGGGACAGTCACTAAAAATATGGCCAACATTTTTAAACGTGCGTTTAAAATGAATCACCTACGAGCCAATTTACATAAAAGCTGAGTATCCACAACTCCTGTTGTAGACCACATGATCTGTGGATGTTCAGCAACCATGGAAAACAGGCCCTACATCTCTATTTAGGCACCTAAATAAGTGGCTAGATACAGGCACCTAACTTTAGAAAATCAAGTCTGAATGTTAGGTTTAATAAAACTATTGACCACATTTCCTAATCTGTGTCACTAATACTTGACAGATAATGGTTCTTAACCTCTTCCCTAACAAGACTCCCTCGCCTCTCCCTTCTGTCTAGCTGGGGATCCCCTCCCATTTAGCACTATGGTAAGGACACAGTGGTTGCAAATCCCCTGACACCTATTTACAAGCCTCAGGGTGGGAACCCATGCTTTAGATTATTAATATGTAAGAATTATTAAAATTCTTTCCATGTACATCTTGACACATATGCCATAGACAGGATGGTCCAGTGGTTAGGGCCCTAGTCTAACACCCATGAAACCCGGGTTCAAGTCAATGCTCCACCAGACCTCCTGTGTGACCTTGGGGATAACTGAGGCACAGAAAGGCTAACAACAGTTCCTTACCTCACAGCTGCATGTGAGGATAAATACAATAAAGATTCTGAAGTGTTCTGAGAGATGCAGGGAAACTTGCCCTGCAATTGCTGCAGAATACTAGTTAAATCCAAAGAAAAAACTGTCGACCTTCAAAAGAGTATTTGAAACCATTGCTATTAATATTAGGTTTCCCAAAAACCTCATTATCACAATAACTAAAACGGGGACATCATCAACCAGATAGTGTCTATTTAATTTCCTTTCCAGTGACCAGTGTTTTATCTGTTAGAGTTATTAGGAAAACACTAAGTGATTAGGGAATTCTCTGTGTTTTCTTGAACGATCCATCAATTTTTATCTAGCAAGCACCTGATATTTAAATCAAACTTGTACCTGTTTAGTTGCTGGCCTTTGTCACAAGCTCAAAGAGGGAACTGTGCTAATTAACAAGGAGGGGACAAAAAGAGAATGTGGCAGCTGCTTCCAAAGTGACAACATACACGACAATAAAGCCCAAGACAGTCTGGGAAGTGGTAGAAAATCCTTTCCATATAATGCAACTATATCCAAGACAATATTGAAGAATTCCATTGAGCATAATATTTTTGACCCTTTGTCTGTTTCTTCCATCAAGAAAAATCTATGTTTTTTAGGAACAACTCCCATAAAAAACTGATTTCAGTCTACCTACCCCAAGTCCCAGCAGTGTGTAGGAGAAAAAGGACATGCATATTACAGTTCAGAGTAAGACACTCGTTTCCCCCTTTTCATCTGGTGCATGAACTATTACAGCAGTGTCATAGTGCAGCTCTGGTACAATATTCAAAAGCTAATCTGTCTCTGTCACATTCACCTAGAAAGCTGCTCAGGAATCAGTCTGTCTCTGTCTGCTATGCTGTCTCCTCTTCCTTGTGTTCCTACTGCCTTGTGTGAGAGGCTAACAATGTGTTAACCCTTGAAGGGTCAGCAGTGTGGTAGTGCATAATTTAGCAGCAAGGCATTTCCTGGGAAATATCCCTCCCTCTTCCACCCTCTAACTTCACCACCTCAACCAAGCTTCACAATCATCATAGCTGCAAACAGTGTTAAATTGTTTGTTTAAAATGTATACTGTGTGTATATCTATATAATACATAGTTTTTTGGTCTGGTGAAAAAAATTTCCCTGGAACCCAACCCCCCCTATTTACATTAATTCTTACAGGGAAATTGGATTTGCTTAACATTGTTTAGCTTAAAGTTTCATTTTTCAGGAACATAACTACAACATTAAGCGTTCACATTAACATCAACATGACTGAGCCCATTAAAAAGAAATACTGCATAGTTGGAGTCTTTTTATTTACCTTCGTATCTTTAAGGCTTTAGGGTTCACAATGGGAGGAATGGCACACACATCCCAACCCCCTCCCCCTCCACACACACATGGGGACTGGTGAGACACACACACTCCTGTATACCTCTCTCACACAGGAGGGGTGACCAACCGACCCGACCCTCTCTGCCGATCACTCTCTGCCCTCCATGCCTGGCTGGGCTCCAGGAACAGATCCATGTCTCCTGGTACCTGGCGCCCCACCTAGCTCTGGCAGCGGGGCTCGGGCAGGGATTTAAAGGGCCCTGGGCTCCCCGCAGCGGTTGGAGCCTCTGGCCCTTTAAATCACTGCCCGAGCCTGCCTGCCAGAGCCCCAGCGGGGATTTAAAGGGCCTGGGGCTCCGGCCGCTGTGGAGAGCCCTGGGCCCTGTAAATCACCGCTGGAGTTCTGGCAGCGGGGCTCAGGTGGGGATTTAAAGGGCCCGGGGCTCCACATGAATTCAGATATAATGCAGTAAAGCAGTGAGGCTCGGGTGGCGCTTTAAAGGGCCTGGGACTTCCCGTTGCTTTACCGCGTTATATCCGAATTCGTGTTATATCAGGTCACGTTCTATCGGGGGTAGAGATGTACCTATCAGCAACTAGCAAGAACGCATTGGGTTAGAAGAGGAAAGCAACTCAAAGCAGTATTGGTTTTCAGATTGAGAGAGGACTCATTAGCTTTGTTTTCACAGGTTTTCATCCCTGTGTATCACTGCAATGAGGTGGATGGTGCTCCCATGCTAAACATTACATTAAATTTTTACTTATTAAAGATTAGCGCACACATTCTGTGTTCCTAAACATAGCCCTGGGGATCGCTGCAACCCCTCCACTTAATTTTCACCCACGTATGTATACAAGGTGATGATGCCAGCCTGTTCTCCACTGAAAGATGAAGCATGGTCACATCCTGTAATTTCCCTCCATTTTCAATGCATGAGTTGACTATCTGGTGCTAACCAAAGGCAATGGTGGTAGTTTGTTATAATGAAACCTGTATGATGGCAGATTATAAACTTCCAGCATTGTCCTTCTCGAGGCTTCTCCTTCCCACCTGTACTTCCCCAACAATTCTTCTTCCCTCAAAAGGCTCAGTCCTGATGAGTGCTGAGCACTTCCTATGAGGGGTGAAGCACCTTTAACTCCCACACACACAAAATCAGCTCCAGGGGGCCTGATTTTCAGTGATGCTGAGCACTCCAGTCAACACGAGCTGTGGGTTTTCAGCACCTCTGAAAATCAGACCTCTTCCTCTCCTTAACATCATCTCTGTAAAACCTTTCTTCTTCTTTGTAGCTTTCAACAGTCTCTCTCTCTCTTCTCCCTCTGTGAAGCATTTTGTATTACATTATACTGTCCATGCTTGGGAACTTAAGACTCACCATTATCGAATATGATGCCTGCCGTGAAGGAGAGCTCTGAGTCATGTTCTGCTTTGCAAGCATACAAAGCTCTGGCTTTCCGGAATGGTGAGCTGTGAAAATAGAGAAAGAGAATGTATTTGACACAAAAAAGAAAATCTCTATTAAAAATATAACACAATTTCCATCCCCACTCTCTTGGGGAATTTTTGAGGAAGATGTCAAATGGAAGGGCTCAAGGTGAAAAGGTTACCTAGGTCAGGGGAGAAAAAATTCAAAATATTTCAGATAAAGTCAAGCTCTCTCAGAGATATCACTTCCTCCAGAGTCCCATTTCACCATATTGGAAATTTCAGTGTGAGCAAAACTGAAGCACTGAGGAACAGGGCACGTACAGAGTTGCCCAACACACTGAGCAGCACTAAATCAGAGGTCACTGGAAGAGTTTCCTGTCCATTAAAGGGGAGAACTAAATAAGGCCAGAGTAAGTTGGGAATATTTTGTGAGTCACTGAAGAGAAATGTCTAACTAAAAACCTAGTTCCTACTTGGGGCAGACAGGCAGGCAGCATTAGTAGTCACTCATTGACACTGTAAATCAGTCAGGGTGGTTTGTTTTTAACATTTACCCAAAAAATATTTTAGAGTTCATTTCTAGCTGTATCTGCAGTGTTCTAGTTCCTGGGAACGACTCTGCACCCACAGACGAGCACTTCCAAAACAGAACAATAAGTAACTTCTATTAATAATTTGTTGCCCTTTTTCAGAACCCACCACCTGAGAGTCTCAAAACCCTTTACAAACATTAAATTTCAAAACCTGCCTCTGTATTATCTCCACTTTGCAGTGGGGTAAACTCTAATGTAATGTAAAGTTCATTTATTCATGTCTGAAGACTGGTGACCTCATAACAGAATTTTCAGAAGCATTCTTAATTCATGACTAACTTTGCACCTCAGCAGATGACCTTCCCATGACCTGCCTCATACCATCTATTGATCTCCTCACTGGTTGTTCCTACTATGACGACCTCCCACCATTCCATCCATGATAGCTTTCTCAAGATTATTTCCATCTCTATGCCTGACGTGACCTAAGTACATAAGTTTATTTCCCAACAACTGGTCTGCTTTTCTCTAACAATATTTCATCTTCTTTGCCATCCAGGAGGTAGGTAAAAATCTTCACCAGGATGGCATCTCAAAGGTGTTAATTTTCCTCTTAGCAGCAGCAATTGTTTCTCAGGAGTCACATCCATAAGTTGCTATGGAAACAAATAAGCTTTTCACCAGTCGGACCTCCAGGGTAAACTCAGGCAGAAAGCATTCACATCCAAAAGCCAACCAGCAATTCACTGGTAAAGCGGGGAACAGAATGCAGGAGTCTCTGGCTCTTGCTTCAATCAGAAGACCACAACATAAACTGAGATATATCTCAGATTTCTAGTCAGGTGGGGAAGAGTTAGCTCACCCTTCCTTTTCTGTCTTAAGGTAAAACAAGACTGATCAGTCTTTATTGTTGTATTTTAAGCAGAAGAGTAGAGTATATTTTATGTAGCATATTTTGCAGTTTTGGAAATAAGGAAACTGGGATATCCCTCCCATTTCAGTGAGACAATCATGCAGGAAGCTGTATGCTGACTCTGCCTCAGATGGAAAACCCACCAGAAAAATGGAAGCCTCCTTGAGCCTGAATTGGGAGTCCTGGAAGGCAGAACACTTGTAAAGTGGGTTTGGCTATATGCATCAGCCTTGGAAATGGAATGTTTGTTACCTGTCCAGTTCCTTACTGAGACACACAGTCCAAGATATTTGGGCTGTGCCTCTGCTCATACAGATACCAGAGGCAGCATAGACTTGTCAAGAAGGTGTCAAGATTTTGGCTCTCAAGCCAATCAAGTGCTTCCAAAGCAGTATGAAAACTCTGAACTGGTGTCAGTCGATTCAAACAACAATAATGCCTTGTTGAACTGAGCTCAGTGCTCTTTTTATGAGCATTACTTTAAATGCCTAGATCGCTTTGGCATTTAGACGTGAACTTCTTGTACCCCCACCCTGACCCACAATCCTGAGGGGATTTATTTACACTGCCTGAATAGATCAGGGTATATTCCTACCTCAGTTGATCATGGAAGCCACAAAGACCCAACCTGACTGCTCTTCTCTTTGGAAAGTTGATGCTCTGTGGCTTCCCTGACCTTGACAATGTTCTCAGTACATATAGTACAACCTGAAAGGCTGGGCTCTGTGGTCAGGCTCTGGGGGTCTGGATTGTGGAGGGAGGGTCCTTCATTTTCTTGGGCTTTTGCCACTGAAAGACCGAACCACTCTGAAGAGAATCGTCACTTGCCTTTTCATTATGTTTCATCACATGTTGAAAATAGTTCCAGCTCCCTCAGAGGGGAAACTGAGGCAGCGTGCATAGTGCCATGGTGGTCCACAAGAGGGTGCTGTGTAAGCCAATCTGATGCAGTCTTCTAGGTCACTTCCCACAAGATGCCTTATGATGAGGCCCTGACATGTGTATCATCTAATAAATATGAGTCAGTGTACTACTCCTGGCTATTATCACGATCAATGCCTTTATGAACATTCTGGGAACACAGAACAGACTTAAGGGTAACGTTTCCTGGAGATAGTGGCAATTTCCATAGGTGAACTAAAGAAAACCAGAAACAGGGCCTGACTGGAATATGCAGATAAGCTTCTTGGTGGCACTATCAGGCTGTTTCCTGGAGAGATTGCAGCGACAGCGGGAGCTAGACTCTCCATCTTCCATCTTGAGATCTAACACAGCCTGGACTCCTCTAGATCTTTTTCTCATTATGGAGTAAAGTCCTGAGCACCTTTCTCCCTGAAAGAAAAGTTCTATTGCCCCAGTTCGATGTTGTGTGAGGTTTCGTTCAGGACAGCTTGATGTTCCTCATCTTCTCTCAAGGTTGATTTCTAATGATAGATCCTATCTGTCTCTGTGCATGGTCTTTTGGGAAGAAATCCACCTTTTCAGGATTTACCACGTCCTTTGCCAGGGATAACTGTACCCTATCATACTTTGGTTGACGAAGAGAGCATATTTGGGTTCTAAGACACTGTAGAATTCCAGGACTTGCTAAATGAACACATGCATTTAAAAAAAAGTTAGGTCACTTTCCTTTGCAGGAGCTCGTTCATCAAAAAAGACCTTTTTCTGTTAGTACCACTTTCATTCAATATAAATAGGAAACCAAAACAAGCTCATGACAACCCAAAGAACTCCTGGCTCCTTCCCCAAACAACAACAAATAAAGAGCAGTAAGAAGTAGAGTTTATTTGTCTCATGAGAGTTCATAATCATCTCTCCCACCACAACATTCTGAGATTTGCTTTGAGATTTTGAGTTTTTTCAAAACAAAACTTGGTTGAACCTATTTTCTCCAGCTTCCGACTTCAAATAATCAGTTGGCCCAAATTTGCTCAAATTGGGCATGGATTCACCCAGAAGTTTTACAAGCCTCTTCAGTAAACCTGGTCAAATTCACAACAAAACCTCAGACCGGGAAAGCTTCATGGGGCTTTGTAATTTCAATGACACACTTTGGCAGAGCTGCAAAGATGATACTTTTCCAAGTTTTCCCATCCAGTCCAATTGGATGTCAAGGGTGGGGAGTGGCACTGTTAGACAAACACAAACTAACGGGGTTACATCTCTACCATTCAGAAGCCATGTAGGACTCACTCAGCATGCAAAACTTTGTGGAGGTCATAGAATTAAAACAAAGGTATCCTCTTGGCAACGGCCCTGAATTATTTAAGCTGTTGCTATTCTTGTGAAATAAACCCCTTTAGGCCTCCAACCACTTTTTTTGTCCTCACAGCACCTCAGTGCAAGTTGCTACTATCAGGATTGTGCCATTTCTGCTGCTGCTGCGCCCTTCAAGGAGATAAAAAGCTTGGATCCTTCTGATCACTCATTTTTAATTTCTGCCTCGAAGCATGGCATAGGGCCAGGAAAGCACTCAGTGGAGTTTTCCCAATGTGCCCTTGTACAATTTATAGAACGAGGGAGTCGTCCTCTCAGAAGAGGGGCTACTTAGATGATATTACACCACTATTAGGCCTTTGCAGGCTCCCATCAAAACAAATAACCTGCTGAACAGACAGGAGTTAAATGTGGCATTTGTAAGTTGTGGGTGAAGGTAGTGTTCAATTTTTTCATATAAGGAGCAGCACCCAGGTTCTGCCTCTGTCCCTGAGATGGAAGAGACATCTCTCTTCCTGCTGCTCTGCAACATTTATGCACTAATGAATACCAATTAAAGGATGGGGGAAAAGCAAAGATAATTCCCGCTTAGGATGTTCTTAAAGGAATTAATATGGCTTTTTATTGCATTTTTTACGATCCACTTGAAGAGAAGGGGCCTGTTCAGAGGGCAGCTTTCTGGAGGTCATATTGAAAATCATCAGAAGATGGTTATTACCAACTCTGGGTTAAATACTGTAGCAGTGCAGTTGCCAGGGATGGGCTGGGGCGCTGCTTACTAATGAGTGTTAGATATTAAGGCATCAATGCTGCCCTACAATCCAGCACAGCAAAGCAGCTGGGAAGCCTGGTTAACCAAATCACCTTTAATAAACTAGTACAGGGAGAGTAGGCAGGAAAAAGGGGGTGTGGTACAGGTGACATATCTGTAAGGCAAACTGACTGCTTCTAGCTCCATACCAATCATAAGAGGACACAAATATATCAATGATGTTGCACCCAATTTCATTTCTTTTACAAGGTAAATAGTCTTTGCATTCCCCCCCCCCCATAATACGATACATATTCAGTACAAAGGTTTATGTTGAAGAGAGGCACATTCCTGCTATACATTGCATGTTTCTTCAGTGGAAGATAAACTAATCACAGCAGCTAGTTAGAATACTCCAAGTTCTCAGGGCTACACGAGATGGCACATCGCAAAACAAGAATGCTCTAGGAAAATGGGTGTCTTGTCAGTTGAGACCATGCAGCAGTTTTCAGTACTTAGAGGAACCATGATGCTAGGCACTTTAGAAATAACCTAGGCAGAGCATTATATAATACCATATCCTTCTACCTCAAAGGGTAAGATTTTTAAACCTTCCTTTAGGGGGTGTCCCCCCACTTCCAGGAGCAATTTATTTCATGTGACATCTAACTACCTGAGATGCAGACACAATAAGACAGATGTCTATATTACATAGTTTCATTCAGTAATTGGCACCCATAAAATTGCAGGTGTGAAAAGGGGAGATTGGGCTGGGGGGGGAAAAAAATCAAGGCCCATAGTAGTTAACAATTCTTAGTTATGCTCTGCAACACTCCTGTGAGGTTAGTGCATTTCTTACCTGTTGTAGAGATGGTAAAATGAGGTTCAGGCAAGTTAAGAGACTTGGCAAAGGTCACAAAGCAAGACAACTGTAGCAGTGGGAATAAGACTTAGGGGTCATGATTCCTAGTTGCCTGCTCTGATCACTGAGAAATTCTCCCAGTGGTCTGCACCACTGTTGGGATGAGAGGAACACCTGATAGATAATTAATTAACTGTTAGGTCATCTCAAACCATTCCTCTTGGAGCATGGGATGTTTGGAAGTTTCCTCTCTTGCTGCATGAAGGCAGCTGAAAACCAATGAAGGCTGGTAACTAAAACAACAAGCTAGAGACCAAAGCTGGACTGCACTGGGAGAACTTGAACAAGACACACAGGAAAAAAAAAAGTAAATAAAAATATAATAGCAGCAGCAGCAGCAACAGAAAACCAGAACAAACTGCAACAGACCTGATGGGGGATGAGTCGCTGGACGTAGAGGAGGTGGGCATAGGACTTGATGGCGCAGAGAACATGGGCCAGGACGGTGAAAGGGGTGATGTTGGGCTTGGATTCTGAGGGCTGCAAGACAGAATCAGATAACTTATCAACACACAACCATCACAAACAAACAAAACAGAGAAAGACATTCCAACAACATCCAACAAGAGTAGGCACCTGGGGACTATTCACAGCATGAAACAAAGCTACAAAATGGAACACTGAGACCTTGGGAAATAGTTTCAAGGCCAGATCTGCATTTCTTTAGACAAAAAGGGCTGGACCTTGCAATTAATCCCTGCTCTATTATTGTTTTGCTGGCAAGCTTGCTGCTTTGTTGTATAGAACGACTACATTCCAGGTTACAGAGGTCATCTTGTTGCACACAGATGCTTTCTTTCCCCAGCTACTTACCTGCTTTGTTTTATTTCCCCCATTGTTGCCAGGCTGTTGATCATATTTCTGGACATTAATGCTGTCTGTAACCAGCCTTTCATTCCTCTTTTTATTTTGGTGGTCGTGGTGTGCAAGTATGAAAGGCTATTCTCTGGGCTGCAATCCACAGTGCCTGAAAACAATTTTCTGTTTATATTTTTAACTAAATGGGCCTTACACACTGGAAGCCTAGAGGAGTTCATTATCTGAAGGATGGCAGGGAAGTTCTTTCATTCTAGTATCTGTCTGAAGAAAATTAATAAGGAAAAACTTCCAATAAATATGCCCCAAATCATGTAACTTAGGTACCTACTATGAAAAAAGAAAGACCCTTCACTCCAATATTGACAAGCCCACAGCAGAACACATATTCCACATGCTCTCTGTGACTAACTCAGCTTGCTGACATGGACTCTTTCTCTGTTCTGAGAATAAACGAAAACCAAGTTTTAAGTATAACTTATTTTGTGAAATCAGCAAAAGGCTATGGAGGAAAGCATCAATGCCCTATCAAATGGGATTTCTGCCAGTGCAGGTAGAGGACCTATTACTCATAGTCGGCAGCTAAACACAACTGGTCTATAGCTGTCAAACTTATAAATGATCAGCAAGCCTCAGGATCCCCTGTTGGGACTCCGGCATGAACCAATCTATCATGATGCAACTGGTTTGCAGGTGATGTAAATGGTTGACATGAATGTAATAGAGTCTGCTCATTATTTCTGCAGTGCTTGCTTAGATTCTTTTCCTCCTCTACTGTAACCTTTCCATTGCCTTTTTAATTGGCTTGTTTTAAACGTCACTCTTTTTCCTCCTCTGTATAAGAGTAATCAACTCATCTAGCTCTGGAATTTATTAGATACTGATTCAGTACTTTTCCTTGAAGTATTAGCATCGTAACACAGAATAAAGTGGAACCACCTTACAGCAAATTCTGAGAGAGTGAAACTCCTCTTATAGAGAAGTGGAGTAAAACTTCCTTAACTGTTTCAGTGCCTTTCAGGGGATCTAAGTATAATTGTAACAACTGCACTAAAAGAATGTGCACCACTTGAAGTCTCGATAATCTTCCAGCCTTCCAGTGTGTTTGGTGTCTGAACTGTATTGTCTGTCTAATTTAGATTGTAATCCATGTTTTGTACAACACTAATCACGCTACCAGCCCTCAACAAGCAGTATATAAAAATACCAAGGTGGTTACTTTGTAAAGACTGGTTTTATGCTTCAGTCCCCAGTGAGGAATCAAGTTCCATTTGTCCTTGATACCCAGTGGGGATTGAAAGTTAGAGATCATGCAGCCACTGATCTATGGGCAGCCACCAGTATTACAGACAAATACAGTACTTAAAGGGAAGTGGAGTAGAGGATTCAGTGCTAAAATAACATGGCTGATGAGTCTTAAGAGATTAAATTTGTGTTTGAGAAAATGGCAAAATGGATCTGTCTCTTATGTTAAGAGATTCCCAGAGGTTGTTACTAAGCCAGTTCCCCCCTACTTTGGGTTGCTATACCAAGGGGCACTGGATGGAGTTAGTAAGTTGTTCTGTTCTTTTGAGAATGGCCCAAAGGAGCTGAAAATCAATCCCTTTTGAGCAGTTAAGAAAGGTGGTTTGGACAACAGAAAAGAGTATAGTCAGGTCCTTCTCAAATGCCAGGCCATGCGTATACCACATTCTAGGAAACAGCATGTACACATGAAACCTATCTTCTGGCTCTTTCTAACCAAGGTTTTCTAACATTATTACATGAATCGTGTTGGGGCAACATCTGTGTTTTTTAAACATCACAATAAAAAGGTTTTTTTTAAAAAAGAACAAAGACAAGGAAAAATCTTCTGAAAACAATGACCTTATGCTAGACTCCAGCTCATGGTTTCTGTTTCTTATCATAGGACTTGGACTGGCCCAAACTCTGGAATATTTTGTTAGAGTGAGAGAGAGAAGTCAACAGGATGGACAATATTCTTATTCGGTTTCAGGTTATGTTTCAGATGCCAACCTCCTATCACAAACAAATCAGCAGTTTTGGTGATAGGTTAAAGGATACTGTTGCATAATTTTTGGTACCTTTTCTTTCCTTTGCTTAAATTACCCTTTTAATAGCTTGAAAATAAAATTTAACTCCCTGCAGATCATGCTCTTCCCCCACTTGTTGTACAACCCTCATTCCTCCCACCTGAGTTTATGGACAAGCCAGTATCCCCTGTCAATGTTCTGAGGCTCTTACGGTTTCTCACACTCTTAACTCTACATTCTAAACTCCTCAACATTCTAAAACAGTCTCCCCAACACTCAAGTCCCCGCTAGTCTAAATGATGAGAGAACGTGACACAAATCAGGGTTTCCTGCATCCCCTTTTATTTGTACTTGAAATGAACATGGCTCCGTTTTGCTTGTGTCCAATTCCATGCAAATCTCATCTGTCCCATGTTGGAGTTATCACCATCGTCGAGAGAAAAGTGTGTTAAAAGAGTTGGTGAGAAAGTGGCTGCATCACAAAAATCATCATTACAGTCGGCACCAACAGGACATAATCTACCACGTTTTAAAAGAGGTCAAAATTTCAGCCTAAACTACTTGATGTCCATGTCCATTCAGGAGTAAACCCTTCCTTGCCTTATTCACATGAATAGCAGTCCCACTGAAGTCAATAGGAGTAAACAATCTCCTTACCTTTATTACTTAAGAAAGTCATATTTAGAAAGAAATAAGTAAGTACAGTAGCACATTAGAATTTTCTTAGGAATACTATATGAAAAAAAACAACATTGAATGATTTATACAGACTTCTATCAGAAATCCCTAACATAGTTCTCTGATAGATATCAGTTTTTAAAAATTATTTGTTTTTATTTGATATTTTGCTAAAAACTGGTCATTCCTTTATAAAAATGACAAATTGTCTCCAGATCTTCGTTTATTTATCTATGTTAGCAAAACCTCTTAGGTTACTTGAATTTATTCTATATTGAATATATTCTACATTTAACCAAAGGATGGCACTGCAAAAGGGACAATTAGCCCAGATCATAAAAAATAACCCTTTTTTGTTCTCTCTCTGGCAGGCATAGGATGCTAGCTATCTTGTGATGACATTATACCTTCTAGTAATGCATCAAGTTGTAGAGCACAGTAGCAGGCAAGTATGACTTATTCAATGTGCGTATGGGCATGCTTCTGCCCTTGAATAGAAAGAATATGCTAGATCCATTCAAATATACTTGAGTTCTTCTTTCAATTGTATGAGAGACTTGAGCTCTTCCACCTCCTTTGGTGTAATGAAGAGGAGCTTGTCTTTTGGAAGCTGAAGTTCATCAGTTCTGTTCCTCATGCTAACCCTATGCAATGCTATGGAGTTACGGAACATTAAAAGTCTCTTATAGTGTCACATCATTACATGGTAAATACAATGGAAATTACATCATTATTTCATCTTTACAATAGTGGATAGGGTACATATGCTTTTAGACTTTCTACTACTACTCTACATTTACATAGCACCTTCCATGAGAGGCTCTCAAAGCACTGTATAAGGAGGATGTCATACTACTGATTGGTAAACTGAAGCTTAGAGAAGTGAATTGGCTCACTCTGGTGAGTCAGTAGCAAATGTGGGAACAGAACACTTGACTTCCAGCCTCTAACCACTTCACCTGGCTGTCTTGCTACCAGACATTCTGCAGTTTCAGAATAATTTACAGGAAATCTTATATTCTATGAAAAACATTTTATCCACCAGTGAGTCTTTAATAGTTACAATACCCAGTGAAGAGAGTTCATTGCAGGACTTGGGATATTTAGGAATGTGTAATTAAAAGCATTTCCCTCTATATGGTGTATTGGACCAATACACTGTTTCTGAGATTAAACTCATTTCAAAACAATGTAATTCTCATTAATCTTAAAGACAGCTGCGTCACCAATATGTATTTCTGCATTAGCCATTTAGTCCACTGTACTAATGACAATATAAAATATAATCAATAAGGTTCTCAGAAAAGAGAGTTATTTCTATTTGGTTGTTTTATTTTAAAAAAAAACGTATAGTAAGGAGCACATCTTTCAAACTAACCTTTGTCTAGGAAGCTGTTACAGTAAGCCATTTGGGCCAGGGACTGGCTTTACTGTGGGTCTTGGATGGCACAGAAAACACTGTCGGTGCCTATCAAACCGATCAATGAAAATAATAATTAAGGAAGATATGCATTATATTAAATGGCAAAATGATCCCATTTCAATTGAGTTACACAACTCTCTTCAAGTGGAGTTGCATCGGCGTTGACTGGTTCAAGTTGACCAAACTATTCTCTGCTCAGTGTTATAGGTCATTTTGTAAGAAACTTTACAGGAAACCTCTTCATGAAGCAGAGATTGTGTTTTAGGATTGTAGAATGTGACATCCTTATGTTCATGCCTACCAGCTATGTGATCAACACACAAGTTAATGGCTTCCTCCCTATCAATATGCTTTTATTTATTTTTTCCTTTTAAAACCTACTCTAACATACTGCTTGAATATTGTCCAACTGTTCCAGATATGCAGCCACAGAGCCTGTGCTTTCCCAAAGTCTCTTTGGCAAGCAAGGGTGGTTGAATAAACACATGCTATTCTGGGATCTCTTTGTATCTTGGAAAGCAGTTATTTTTGTATGGACTGATTTCCTTTCTCTCTCTCTCACAGGAATCTCAAAGGGGGTGGTACGGCTTTTGAAAATACCAATTGCTGTCTGAATTCAACTGTACATTTTAATTGTATGTGCAAAAGTAACATTCCATATGAAGTTATTTATTTATTTACCCTTGTGTAGGTTGCAGGCAGCACTTCCGGTTTGATGCATAATGGGAAATAAAACAGAAAAAAGAATAGCTAGGAACCAAAAATATCAAAAACCGGAAACAAAAATCTGACTAACATTGGCTGAAATTAGACTCTCTAAACCAGGATATTAACTTTTCACAAATAGCTGCAGGAGAGGGAATTCCGCGAGCTGGCAGCCCAAAATATTCCACTGCTTTAGAGCTTCCCTTCTTGTTCATTACATGCCTTCTACTTGAGCAAACTTTGAAGAATGTGAAAAGCAACAGTGACCTGCAACTGTGGAAATCCACGGCAAAATAACAGTGTATGCACTGGTAATGGTATTTTCGAAGGAGCAAGAAGGATTTTGGCACCCATTCACTTTCAGTGAGCACTCTGTATCAAACTCCTATAAGCCCCTTTGAAAATTCCACACTGCAAGCAAAAAGGTATAATTAGAAATGAATAAAATTGTAGCAGGATTTTCATCCCAAATGTCTCTTCTTTATTCCCATGTGTGCTGTACATCTTATTATCTTCCCATCCTCATGTTTAATTGCAGCCTACACAAGTAAAAAGCCCTAGTTTTATTTCCATATTTTGATCTCATTTCCAGTTGCTGCATCTAAAGGCTCTAATCCCCACCCCCTCCATATCCTGTCTTTCTCTTCCTCTCCATACCCTGCCAGTCTACCTACCAGTCTCTCTGACATTTACGTGACACAGCTCAAACCTTGCAGCCATTTATGGGTCTAAATAATTATCCCCAGCATGGTTTCAAGACAGATTTCACCGTTTTATTCATTTGGCTCACAGGACATCACCAGTTCTGCTGGAAGAAGCTTTTCAAATGATTTTCTAGGGAACTCAGGATTCAAATAATTGTTTCCAGCATAAAAATAGCTTACATGTGAATGAGAACAGCCTATCAATAAATGGAAATCGCCCATCAGTGAATCAGCTCTATAATATACTCAGTAGCCCCATGCTGTGTTCTCTATCAATACCGGACTATATAAAAAAAAAATCAATGTTATCACCATTCCATTCCTAAAAAACAAAGCTGCTAAGCTTCAGGCTCTCTCAGTGCAACAGCCAGAGGGTAGCTGTTGCACAACTAGCTAATGCAAGGGTATTCAAACTTTGTCAATCGAGGGCCACGTTAGCAAATTTCCAAAGGCCAAAGCTATTCTGAATAAATAAAATGGACCTCAATCCAGCTGCCCTAAGATATGATACAGAGATATAGCCTATACAGACCATGACTCCAGCATGCAATACTGCATCTTGATCAAGGTACACTCTACATCCATTAGGATGGAAGGTTGTTTGCAATTCAATGCCTACTCAAGCTGCACCTCCATGTTAAAAATGGCATTGCAAAATCCTTCAGGTTGCCACTGCTCAGTGGGCTGCACTTTGCTTACCCCGATCTACTGGTTTTCATTCATATGTATCAGTCATTTAGGCAGGATACACGAGTTTCTCAGTTAGAACAAAAAAATGCCTTTTAAAAAATTTACTTCATATGGTACCTTACAATGTAACAGAGGTAAAGCTAAATCCTTCGCTAGGGGGTTTTACCCCAAGTATTATCTAGCAGCATAGTTATTCAACAGAAAAAGAAAGCATCCGTACGTGTCAAGAGTAGACAAACCAGTAGCCCAAGGATTCTGTTATCAGCTGCCAAACAAGTCCTACCAAAATGGCGTCTTCAACAGTAGCCCTTACTACACCTATATCTATATCTCCATAAGTGTAGTCTATCTTCCCTTCCCTTTTACAACATGGCTAGCTCAGCCCTGTGTCTTCACAGTCTTTGAGATGCCTTTCACATTAGTTTGCCCTTTTATTTTTTCTGCTTGGTATATTTGCTCACACCCCCATATGATACAAGTTGCAAATGTTTCTCTGCTTTGCTAATCAGGCTTTAGCAATGCTGAGGAGTTTCATCAGCACTAAATGCATAGCAGCACAAGTATATGCGAATGATAGAGAAACTGGGCCGAATCCTACTCCCAACTGCATATCTGTAAATATGGGAGTCATCCTCTGCTGTAAACCAAAGAAAGAAAATTTGATTTTTTATTGGTCCATTCTATAGAAAAATCACATTTCATAATATTTACAGGTCATCTTGGAAGTCTGGAATGAATGTGCTGCCATCACTAGCTTGCTTGCGCTTTCCTGTGTAGATTAGTGAAAACGCTGAGAGGCAGGATGGAAAAGTGACTAATTAGAGGGTGTGTGTCTTTAAATGAATAAGCATTTATGGAATGGTTTTTCAGTGTGGATCTCTTCCATGGTGGGTAGGACCAAGTGGGAGGAAGTGTTCTCTTGTCTCTCAATTACATCTAGTAGCAGTGGTGACACAAGGTATCTATCATCTACACCAGGGGTCCCCAACCTTTTTAGGACCAGGGACCGGTTTCGTCCTGACCCTCCGCAGTCATGCCTGCGGGCGGTCCAGCTGAGCCGCGCGACCAGCGAACCGCCCGCAGTCATGCCTGAGGGAGGTCCACCGGCTCCAGTGGAGCTTCCGCTGGCGTGCCTGCGGGAGGTCCAGCTGAGCCGCGCAACCAGCGAACCGCCCGCAGTCATGCCTGCGGGAGGTCCACCGGAGCCCCGGGAGCAGCGGACCTCCCGCAGGCACGACTGCGGAGGAAGCGCTCGTCCCGCGGCTCGGGTAGACCTCCCACAGGCACGCCTGCAGAAGCTCCACTGGGTCGGTTCGCGGCCCAGTTTCTAAGAGGCCGCGGACTGGTACCGGGCCGCGGACCGGGGGTTGGGGACCCCTGATCTACACCACTAAACAACACTGTAGCTCACCAACCAATCACTGCTGTTACAAGATGGTACTAAGACTAAATAGGGTCCAGACTCATCAAACCTTCAGCCCTCTCTCCATACCTGTGCAATATGCATACACACACACTCAAAAGAAGTGCAGAGGGAGACTCTTACTCCCCAAAGCAGACTGCTCCTTTTGGACACTCTGACCTCACCCTACCCCCACCAGATGGACTGATTATTTAGTCAGTTAAACTAGAGTAGAACTGGACCATGCTACACTTAAGTCAATGGAGATATTCAGATGTAAGAGAGGAGAAACAGACCCCTGATTTCAGGACTAATAGTTGTGTCTGATTCCTTCACATCACCTAGCCTAGATCCTAAATATCCTGACTTATTCTACCCATTTTCTTTGAAGCTGTATTTTCTGCTGCAGGAATAACTAGTGTCCCTGCTCTATGTCTGCCCAAAAGGCTTTCAGTGAGATTAAAAAAATCAAACTAGTAGATTTTGTGTTGAACTAAACGCTTTCAAACCCCATTAAAGGTGTTAATTATTAATGGAATGGTTGTATGTGCCAGGAGAAAACCATATTGCACTTTAAGAGGGAAGGTTTCATAAATCAGGGGCCAGCATCTTATTGGCATCTTCTTTCATTAGCGGTTTCTTCTAATGCACAAGGTAACTCTCCAAGGTTTAAGAAGCATTAGTTATTAAAAAGTTTGCTCACTGGTAGGGAAAACTGGTATATCCCTCTGGGTACCTCTCCTTTTAGATGGGACATTTGCTTTGACACTCAATTCACTATCATTTTATTTCATTCAGTTTTCCGGAGTAACTTTAAAAGTTAAATCAATCAATCAGCAACTAGGAGTCCTTGCAAAATCTCTACTATTACCCCACCGGTTATGAAGGAAACTAAAATCCTCCTTAAAGCTAAAGCTCTCATCTCATCAGGATGGTCGTCTTCATGTGACCAAACTTTTCAGAGAAACACATTGTTCTGCACATACTGGGCTGGATACTCTGGTCTACTGAGGCCCCTTTGCAACACACAAGTGGTGGGAAATGGTCCTAACATGTTTGGAGATGGCCAGTGGAGAATTCCTCCTTTGTAGAGAGACTCTTTGCTAGGGTAAAACTGGTGCACGCAGCAAAACTTTCTCCAGTGTTAGCCATCCTCACCCTCAGGATAGCGACCGGGAGGAGAGAGCTCCATGAGATCCTCTACTTGTGTATGGCCTCTCAAGGACGTCATGCCAGTAGTGTAAGACAGAACTGCTTCTTTGCAGCCCTCACTTGCACTGGGGTCTCACGGCTCAGGATGAGGGAGCCACAAACAGCTCTCATTTGCCCTTTTATTTCCATTTCATCCGACATTGCTCAGAAGGAGCGGAGAATCAGCCCAAAAGGTCTAAATTTTCAGAGGGCCGGCCTCCCCTTTCTTGGCACAAACGATCAATGGGGCCAAAAATAAACCTGTCAAGAAGGGGATCCCAGCCTTGGAAGGAAGGAATAATTTACTGCACAGTAAGTCAAAGACATGCTGGCCTCTCATACAATTCAGTCACTCTGGACTAATGATGTCGCATGACAAACTCCCCCACCCCACACACACCCTCCGATATGCCTCACAGAATCTAATGTTAACCTCAAAGATAAAAGTACTGTTTTGCAAACATGAGCAAAAGAAGGGCTATCAATATGGTCAAGCAGCAGCAACTAAATCCCACAAGCTGCCATTACCAGCAAGAGCTCCACACCCTGAAGAAAGCAAAGTTGTTTTTACATTTTTTAAAGTACTGTCTGGAGATAGACAGAATGGCTTTCCCTTTAACAAACATGCTCTAGAAGAAAATTCATTGCTTGCTTAGTAATTTTCCTCGCACAGATGTAAACCCTAACACAAAACTATAAGTATTTATTTTAGATTTCAACTATGCAGGAGGCTAAGAACTTCTCCAATCAGCTTCCTTTTTGTCATGTGCAAACAGTTCATGCACAATGCAAAGAATTAACACCTGTGCACACAGGTGACAGAAATATAGGGCTGGTCGTAACAATTCTAACAAAACTATTTTCCAGTGAAAAATTGAGTTTTCAACAAAATTAATTTTTTTTCACAATATATGTCTGCTTTTCACAGTAAATTTTGATTTTTCATCAACAACCTGGCAACCAAAAGCTTTCTGGCTGCACACCAGAATCTTTCTGTTATTTTGGTTTTGGATTGAAAGCCTTCCTTGGTAGAGAGGTGTTTTGGGGTTTTTTTGGACAGCCTATATTTGTTGTGGGGAGAGGGACATTTTTCCAATCAGCGATAATCAATTATCAGAATGCCCCATTTCACTGAAGGGGAAAATCAGACAAAGATATTAAGGGTACACAGCAAGCGGTTGTCAAACCTGTGACTAGAACTCAGAGATTCTGGCTCCAAGTCTTAGTCCATGAACAATCTGATCCACAGACCACTGAAATTAATTGGAGCCTTTCCATCAACTTCAATGGTCTTTGAATCAAGCCCCAGGCCATCTAGCCTCTCTTACCATGTTATGATACTTCAAGAATGCTCTATGGGTAGAATTCATATTGCTGCAGGGGGCCCACGTAAGGTCTTAGGCTCACTCAAGCCCTATGTTAAGAGCTTGAGCCCCTAATATAGCCTATATATCAGTGAACTGGGGGGAATTTCATCCTAATTTCTTTGTCCTGTGTATCAAGATTAAAATGTAGTATTTTCACTTCCCTTTTGCCTGCAATTAGTTAACCACAGTTAAGACTTTAAAAAAAAACAAAAAAAACCCCATGACTTTACATTTTTGACGCTACTGAACGCTGTATTTATCTTTTTCACTTCTACTTGCAAATCATCCTGTCCTCTTTAGAGTCTCTCAGTCAATCCACAGTCACATTGGGTTAGCTCTATGGTATTGCGCAATAATCGTATAAGATGTGAAATAGGCACAGTTCTATGAAAACAGACCTGAAAAATGCTTCATATCACATCAAATGCAAAATTAAGGCCATAGATACATACACATATATTTTATTCAGTTGCAAAACACACTAAATACAAGCTAGGCTGCTAGAGATTTAATCTTTGACACCTATGTGCTCAGTATGAGCAATGTGACAGCAGAATGTTGTTTGGCTTGGTTATTTCATGAAGTGGGTATCAGAAGGCAAATTAATATAGGCTGGGGCATTCCCAGTGCCTTTGTGCATTTCATTTAAGGAGTTTAAGCTCAGTCTTGGCTTTTGTCATTTTCTGAATCTATGTCTGTCTCTGAATTCTCATGAACCATTCTGCACAAATCCTTAGCAACCAATGCTTATTGGGGGAAAAGGTGGAGAGAGAGAGGATCCATATTGATACTGAAAAACTGATGCTACTGGAGAGTACACCAAACAAATTCATGGTTATTGAACCTTTAAAAGTGTTCTGAATTGCTCTACTAAAAGCCTGTCAAATCACAACATGTAAAGTGAATGGAAAACAACATTCTATTGAAAATATTTTTAAAAAGGGGGGGGGAGGCAGAAATTGCAGCTAAGAGAGAAAAGTACTTTATTTTTTTTTGTTTGCTTTAATGTTTTTCCATTTCCATATGCAGTCAGCCATCTCCCTTCAGAACACCCATTTCTTATATAAGAAAACACACACACACACACACACAAACAAAACCAGCTCCTTTCCATCCATCTTTAAACTAAAAGGCGGGGTGGGGCAGTGGGAGGGAGGGTTTGAGTAATGGGAAAACTACTAAAAAAAAAAAATCCTCCTCTGGGCCTAGTCTGCACAATTCTCAGGAACACGGTGAGACTCCCAGCAAGCATGTAGTTCACATCAAAAATAGCTGGCATTCGCATTACTCACCACTACTGCCACCACCACCAAGTGTTTGATGTGGGTACAGCTGCAGAGCTGTTAGCTGGGTAAGAAACTCAGAATACAAGAGCAAGCAACACGGAAGGGAGCAAAGCATTAAAAAGAAAAATCAAGCAATTGGCAGTGGTTCTTATGCTACTGATAATTTCATAGCTTAGCACCCCCTTGTCAACTGTGTCTGCACATCAGCTTGTTCACAACCATAATGCAGCTGAATTGAAAGCATACAAGGGCAAATTAATTGGTGGTCAGGATCCATTACAATGACAAAAAGAACCAATGAGATTATATTACCTCCATTTTATGTTAAAGTGATGGTGTTACAGCACCGGCTAATTTATGAACTTAATTAAGCACAAGGATCTTCTTTCAGAGTGAGACTGGATGTCTTTGTGACTGAACAGTTCTATTTTCCCTCCTGCCCCTTTAGGGGAAATTGTCAGTGTTTTACTGAGAAATCAGATCCAGCTGAACAACAAGGCCGCTTGGCACAGGAAAATGGGAGCAGGAGGAGGAAGGTTTTTAGAGGGCTGAATAGAAAAAGCGACAGAACTCTTCTTGAAAGTGGTCTCAATATGAATCCAGCTCATGGTCCCAATCATCTGCCAGCTCTTTAGCTCATTCATGACTGGCATTTGCCAATGGTGAGCAAATATGAAGGTTTTACATGTTACAGCATTTTCTGGGCCTATGTGATACAGATGGAAACTGACATCTCCTTCAGAAAACAGGCACACACTACTCAAGAAAGAACTTAAGCCAGGAGAAGGCTAGGCTAGATATTAGTTTTGAACTGCAAAGGAGGAACCAATGAACACGTGCACACAGAGCTACCCATTTCTTAACACTTTGTTTTTGAAGGTGATGCTTAGGTAGTAGATTTGTTTAATGTACTAGCCTTTTGCTTCTAGAGATTCACGTTCAAACTCTGACTAAGGCCGCTTTAGGAAGACTCTGCTTATGAGAAGCTCAGATCTGGAATAAGCAGAAGTGCTGCAGGTGAAGACTGAGATGCATTCATATAGCTGGGCTGGGGGTGAAGGTTTTATGGTTGCCAGGTGGCATAAAGAAAAGCACCGGACGGGATCTGAGGCTCCTGCACAATCAAAGCCAGAAGGAGAGAGAGAGAGAGGAAAGGAAAAGGAAAAAAAAAACAGAAAATGTTGGCCAGCAGAGAAAGTAAGTTTAAGATCCATGCACTTACTAATTCAAATAAACGTTCATATGGATGACAAAAGCATACGTTGTCCATAAATCGCCCTAGGGAAGGCTTTGTTATAGCATCCCTGCTTCCTAGTCCTACATCAGTTTTCCCAAAATGCCCTTAGTGTATTTTCAATACGATTTTATTTGAAAGTAAAATTTCCATTAGCCAGTGTTTTGACAATATGTGCCTCAGTCAGTCTCTCTGAAGCAGGCACTGGTATGCGGTCATCTCCACCCTAATTACATGAATTAAGAAAGGAATGGATGTGAGGTATATATATTTTCTTCCGTAGGCTTTCACGGAAGCCACCTTTTTAAGTGTATAGTCAAGTTTAAGGTACTCCTTTTAATCATCACTAGGGCCAAGTTCTATGGCATTTAATTTAGTTTGCATGGAGCACCCTGAAATGTTTCTAGAGTAGACCTTACAAATAGTATGGTGCTGTGTTGAGTAGATAGTACTGAAATGTCTAGTGAGAGGCAAAAATGTGAAAAGTCATAGGCAGCAGAAGTAGACTTGGAAGTAATTTCAAAAATACTGAAAACTGTCAACGATGTGAAGACATTATCTGTGCATCAGATTGGCTGGGGGCCCGCAGGCCTAATATGGGCAGTAGTGTTTGAAGGGAGGTGTTCACAGTCAACGCTCCATTTATTCCCACTGTGAAAGGAAAAGGAACTTCTGTTATATTAACAAAAAGGGACTCTTGACCTGACATGTCAGCCTTGGTCTCACTAGGTAGATGTTCTGAGAATCTTCTGGCATATGACTTGTAGTTCACATGGAATTAGCTGCAGAACCTCGCTCTCTCTCTCTCTCTCTCTCTCTCTGCCTGGCAAAAAGAGGGACGTTCTTTATTAGAACACCTGGCTTAGTGTTGAAATTTAATCTGTGGGGGAAGAAAGGGGGGGCGTATTTTAAATCAAGTGTGAATCTTAAAAATGAAAGAACGCTAAAGCTTTAATATGTTTTTGTGCCAAAATCAAGGGGATGGGAAAAGTCCACACAGCAGAAAAACAGATATACCACCCCTGTGCCAGACTTTTCATTCTGTGGACCCAAAGCAGCAACCCACTGCACACACTGTCGCATGAAGCTGGCATCCTTTCCAGATACTGGGTATTTCCTTTTGACCAAACAGCCTTAAATATCTCTCTCCTCAAATGAAGGTTTGTAATTTCCCTTTGCCTTCCCAAAAACAAGACCCTTGGTTTTGTGGCCTAAAAGCATCTCTCTTTTTCACGTCTGAAAATACCTTACAGTAGCATAAAAAAGCAACTGAAACACCTCCAGGATTATTTATACAGGGCATAGGATAGGATTATATAAAATACATATTGGAAAAAAAACCTGTTGCTACCACTGTCTGAGCCTCAAAACTACCTGTCTACAAAACCTACTAAGCGTGCTGCTTCTGTTTTTCAGGAAATGGATTTAAAGATGTTTGCCAGCCCCTTGGATCATTAGAGTTTATGGGATTTGCTACCTGTGGGCACAATCTGGGATTCCGGAGTTAAAATGGGTTTTAAAAAAAATAAACAGAAACACACACAGACACACACACTTATAATGAATAGTCTTTTCTGGAAAAAGGAAAAAAAAATAATACTTCTAATATTTGTGTCACTTAGAATGATCTAAACAAGAGACTGGACACATCCAGCCTTTTTTCTTAAGTAAGAAAACTCATGGCATTTCTGGGTCTGTTCGTAAAATATGCAGCATCATTCTTCCCTCTGAATCCAAAGCCAAGACCCACCTTGCTTTACCTCTGCTCTAAATCATGAAATGCAGCTAAATCAGAAAGTTTTACACTGAAATCGATGGGTCTGTCACAATAGAATTAGACACATACTAAAGAAGCAGCCCCTATGTACTGATTTACATATACAGTCTAGAGGCTCAGTGCACTGGCTTTATTCTTTGTCTTTCTGTCTGGGAAACCCATATACAGCATCGCAGGAAGCAATCAAATGAAGCCTTCCCTTGTCTACTCTTCTAGGTAATCCTGCATTGACACTGAGCTCCCTGTTTATAAGTAATGGATCTGAAATATACATATGATTGGTTCTCTACAGCCAATACATTTTTTTGTTCTGACTATGAAAACTGACATTTCCTTTCCACTGTGGTTCATCCACTCCTACATTTAGAATCTACTGCCTCTCTTTATCAAAAGCAAAATTCCCCACTCCCACATACAAATCAAAAGGAGAAGACGTTCATTAAAATGAATGTCTTCTCAATTTGATTTGTACGTGGGAGTGGAGAGTTTTGCTTTTCATAAAGGGAGGTGATTCAAATGGTAAGAAGGAAAAATGCACGTTCATAACTTAACACAAAATCCACATAGCAAGAATGGATGCATCGAGTTGTAGACTTTTCCTTCCACAAATGCATGGCATCAGGAGATACCTGTACCCTGAGCTACAGAATACCCAGTCTTCATGATCTGTAATAAGAAATATTATTGTCTCCTTCCAAATGAAAATTTAGGCTGAATATCAAGAAAAATCTGCTAACATTGGTTTCCCAAGGATAGCAGTACTTGATATATATGAAACTTGACTAGACAAAGTTCTGGAGAATATGCTGTTAGGAAACATTCCTGAATTGGCAGCGGCATGGACTAACAGATCTCCATTTTTACTTTAAAATAACAAAAATATTAAGTTACAAAAATATCCATGAAAACTGTTACCGATGAGCAAAAGAGAATATTAAGTCTCTTAGATCCTGGGTAAATTTCTCATAGAATTCTTCTCCCAAGATGTGCAGAAGAGCACAGGTATCTAGAGAAAATATTTACTTCTGGAAGAAGGAAGGCAGATGAGTGTTTACTTATTAATAGTGCAAATGAAAGCACATGTGGATAAACAAATGGGATTTTCTCTGACTATTTCTTTACGGATTTTATATCCTTATAAATGACAATGAAACCATTAAACACTTATAAATTCTCCATTCCCCATTTTAAAATATACATGCAGACAGCCATTATTATTCACTGACTAATCCATGATTCCGCCGCTAAATATTTTTTTACAGCTAAACAAATTAGTTATCCTTTATAAGAGCTTCTTTCATTTCTTTTTAACTGTACAGATTTGTAGTTTATATGTAATACTTAAAAAACAAACAACAAAAAAAACCCACATGATCTTGCTATACAAAAGCTGTGTTCTCCATCCATTTAAAATGGGATTGGACTGGCATACTTAAAGGGAGAATTCAGCACAAAGTCACCGGCAAGTCAGTTTTGCACTTAGTTATGTTGCTTGATAAATAGGGAAGGGATTCTTTAAAAATTACTCTATTTTCTGTGGGTTTGGCTTAGCAATTCTTTCAAGATATGCTGCTGAATGCAAGGAAATAAAGAAGGACACAAAGACACTTAGTTGGCCTCATTTTGGCTCAATTTAAAATGTTCACCCCTCTACAGATCCAGCTGGCAGTTCCCTATCTCCTTCAGAGACATAGACTCATAGACTTTAAGGTCAAAAGGGACCATTATGATCATTTAGTCTGACCTCCTGCACAATGCAGGCCACAGAATCTCACCCACCCACTCCCGTAACAAACCCCTAACCTATGTCTGAGTTACTGAAGTCTTCGACATCCTTCATCAAATGCGAGAAGTTGATAATTGACCCAAAATGTTCTTCTATCTGATTTGCCTGTGGCCAGTTAAAGTCCAGTAATGGCTTATCATGCCCCCCACCACCCCCCGCCGCTTATTCAACAATCTGTATTTCAGTTCAGAGACATCTGCTCACTTCAGTGACTAGAGACAAATTCTGACTTCCAACATGAGTGTACAAATGTTTTTTGCACATATTGGAGAGTAGAATTTGGTTCAAAAATTATTTGGTTTTTTTGCTAACACTTTTTAAATCCTGTTAACCCTGTACAGCAGAGGTGGGGAACCTATGGTCTGCGGACCAGATCCAGCTCACTGTTTCATTTAATCTGGCCCGCAGCAAGTCTCCATGCCACAGGCCGGAAGCCCCGCACCTCAGTGCCCACCCCCCTCCGCAGGGCTGGAGCTGTGAGCACTGGCTCGCCCCACTGAGGGGTGAAGCTGGGGTTGCCAGGCCATTAAAAGTCTGGTCAGCTCGGCGCAGCTCCTGGAAGTGACTGGCAGGTCCCTGTGGCCCCTAGGAGCAGGGGCGATCAGGGAAGCTCCACGCGCTGCCCCCGCCCCCAGTGCCGGGTATGCAGCTCTCATTGGCCGGACATGGTGGCCGCATCTGGGAGCAGTGCAAAGCCAGGGCAGGCAGGGAGCCTGCCTTAGCCCCGCTGACTGGGAGCTGCCTGAGGAGAGTGCCGCACCCCGAACCTCCCTCTGCACCCCCCAGCCCGCTGCCCCAGCCCTGAGCCTGCTCCCGCGCTCCAAACCCCTTTGCTCCAGCCCAAAACCCCCTCTTGCACCCCAAACGTCTCATCCCCAGCCCCACCCCACAGCCGGTATCCCCAGCCAGAGCCCTCACCCCACCCCCGCACCCCAACCCCAGCCCTGAGCCACCTCCTGCAGTCCTCATTTCTGGCCTCACGCCAGAGCCTAGGGAAGCCCCGAGCCTCTGCACACACCCCCTCCCCCGCCAGGCTGGAGCTGTGAGCACCTGATAGAAAAAAGGTTCCCCCACTCCTGCTGTACAGCCTTATAATTATATGAGAACACTCTGGAACTTATTTCTTCTCTTGCACTGACAGAAGGTTAATTGAATTCTAGCTGTATTACTGGTGGTGATGCATGAGTTAGAAAGTACACAGCTTGATTCTGAGATCCCATGTTAAATCTGTGACACTAGCACACAGAAAATCAATTTACTTTTCTAAACTGAGCCATTTTGATCTGTAGGTCAGAAATATAAATATGGAATCTTATGTTGCTATTTTTAGAGTCATTATTTGGGGGACAGCAACGATTTAAGCACCAGATAGGGTCAGTCTGAAGCATGCATCCCAAATATAAAGCTACTTTGGGATTAACATAAAGATCATTGTGTAAACAGAGAATGACTCAGGTGGGGGAGGGTGAGAGGGAGAGATGGGAAGCTGAATCAGGTTTAGATATTGTTCTTAACTATTTATACTGTGGTAGCTCCCAGGATCCCCATGAAACTTGGGGCCACGCACTACCGCATTCTGTACAAACATATAAAGAAGAAAGTTCTGTCCTGGACATTTTACAATCTAAGGTAAAATAAAATGATCAGGCCCCTACTTAGAATTGGCTCATGTGGACTATTGTGCTCAAAGTCAAGATTGCATCTCTCACATCAATAACAGTTCCTGCTCTGAGTTGGCAACGTACAGTACTTGCTCTATAACTCTTCAGCAGCTGTATATTGTGAAAGAACCAGAACCTATACTCAGCTATTCACAGAACTATAATTCAGTTCTAAGGTTCCACAGACTTTATGACCCTGCTTGTATATCAGCCTCAGTAGTCAGCTGGGCTCTATCTCTTCTCATTTATAACACTCACTGGATGACTTTGCTTTCCCACTTCCTGCACAATGCAGAAGTGGTCAGTTGTGAAGGATTTCTCTTTTTGAGAAGTCAGAAACATGGTATTACCTTGTAACTACAATAGTTAAATATTAACCTCAGTCACTCATATTTTAAAGGTCTGAAGGTACATAATGAAAAATGCAACACTAATGAGAACCCCTCTCCCCCGACAACATTTGTATTCATCATAGTTCTAAAGTGAGGTTATCCATCTAAAATTACTGATGGAAGTAATAACTTTAGCTGCAGCAGTATACTTTCCTTGTGCAAAATTAAATACCAACAAGCAGTCTTCATTTCAGCTCCTCCTGCAGAATTATGCATGCAAAGGAAGTATTTGCTTTGCCAGTGTAAATAAAGAATAGCAGGGATTGAAGTCCATTGATTAGGGCAAGGGGTTTAGAGTAAGGATTATTGGATTCTCTTCCAAGCTCTGCAGCTAATTTGGCAAATCACTGAAGCCTCCCTGCCTCAATTTGCCCATCTGTAGAATGGATATAATACCGCAAGGATTTTGTGAAACTTAACTAATGCCTCCAAATCTTTGAGACTCTTGGATAAAAGTGCTGCACAACCGCAAAGTATTATTAAAATATTACACAGATAATGCAGATATGCTTCTGCTTGAAGGGGATTGATATTGTGTGGGCACCAATAGGCTCTGCTTTGATGGGGCTGCAGAGGTTTTCAAACCACATTAAAATCAGCCCCTAGCAAGGGCTGAAAGAAATATAATAGCACAACGATGTGATACATTGTCACGATAAACAAGAGCAATAAACTCTTAAAGGTGACTGTACCAGTATGTAGACAGTCCCAGATGATAAAGTTCATGACAGGCTGTTTTCTGGGCTAAAAGGCAGAGAGAGACAGGTGACTTGTTCTACCATTTTACAGAATTGCTAGCATACAACTAGATTTACATTTTATTCCCACGGTATATTTTTGTGGAAGACCATGTATCCTGGTTTGTAAGGTGAAAACATCAACAGGACATCAACTTTTATCTTCCCATAATGACAGTGCTATCACTGTGCTACTATCTTTCAGACCCCAGACCACAAATGGAAGAGGGTGTTTTCCATTAACAGCAGAAAGAAGTTTTGACTGTATTTCGGTCACCTTCTTATATGACTTTACAATGTAGTTTGTGCTATCCCTTCTATGTCTTAACTATATGCTGTACCAGCTGTTGAGTAAAGCTGAAATCAAGATCACGCTTAAAATTTTAACAGGTATGTCTACACTGCAAAGATAAACCTGCGGTGCCGTGTCTCAGAGCCCAGGTCAATTGACTTGGGCTTGCCGTGCTAGGGATGAAGAGCTGGTAAATCCCTAGTTCACTACCTGGTTTTTATTTATCTTTTCATTTAAATTAAACTGAATCAACTTGTGATCACATTAGCCAAAGTTATTTCCTTCTACCAGCTCTTCTATGATATCCCCACTACTTACTAAAACCAAATCTGAAATGGCATTATTTCTTGTTGGTTCACTGACAATTTGATGAAGAAAACCGAGCAGTATCATTTATTCTCCAATCTCTATCCGGTAAGTTGAAGTCTCCCATTATGACACAATTTCCAACAGCTTTTCTTTCTCTAACAATATTAAAGTGACTACTATCCATATCCAAGTCCAACCCTGGGGATCTATAGCAGAGCCTTAACACTATCCTAATCAAATCTCTTTTTACAATCTTTCCCCAAAGCAATTGTGACCCACATTCTGTTTTGTCCATACGAACACTTTTTGTTTTTTTTACTGTTTACTGCTTTATTGATATATGATGCTACCCCCACCCCCAACCTTTACCTTTATTCCTCTCTCTCCAAGCATACCCTCCAGCACCCATACTCCGGTCATGCCTGCTATCCCACAATGTTTCTCTAATTCCTATAATATCTGGTTTGACCTCCTGTACCACTAGTTCCAGTTCCTCCATTTTATTGTCCAGACTCCTTGCATTTGTGTACAAACATTTCAGGGTTGTTGGGTTTTGTTTTTTTGTTGGGTTTTGGTTTTTTTTTTTTTTTTGGTGGGAGGGACCTCACCTAGTTTTCTAGCACCAGTACTAATGGTTTTGCAGGCCAAATTTGGCTATAACTTACACCCCTCGAACCTCATTTCCTACAGTAGGAGAACATCTCTAACAGAAGGCAGAATGTGGCCCCTCAATAATTCTGTTGATGTGGAACACAGAAAAGAGTTAATTTCTCTCCTGGTAATGCTGGCTCTAACAATAATTGCTACAGAAGAGCAGACTCTGAACAAGCACAGGGAGTAGGTCTGTTGAATAGGGTGGGGTCATTTTTACATAGTCACTTTTCAGAGTGGAAAAAGTGACTTGCATTTTGGAAGGAACTTTGCTAAACTAGCAGTATTCAAAAATCTATTTGGATTTCCTGTTGGGGCTTTTTTATTTTTTTTCTTCCCTTATAATTATGTGCATTACATTTGCAAATTGTTACTTTTTTTTTAAATGTACTTCCAAAAAATATCTTATCAACCTGCTTGGTAAATTTGTGATGGTGCTGTCACTTGTTTGTAATTAGGCTGTAATTTCACAACACAGGCCTGTACATGACTTCACACTAGGATAACGTCATTGAAGAAACTGAAGGGAGAAAGACAGTCTTCAAAAAATGCATCTCTTGCAACAGCAGAAATTGAGTCTGCAGGACATTCACCTCCAGGCATAATTCCTCCTTTCAAATTAATACTCCTGGAATACAGCAGGTTTGGCTTCCCTCCACTGATAGCCAGAAAATATTCTGCTAACCCCACAGAAGAAATAAGGATGAAAAACAGGAAGACAAGGTATGTCTTCATCTCCCAGAATACATTGTGGTGTTGGTTATGGGAGAACAAAAGTAACAGCATTTTAAAATCCAGTTCCCCTTCCTCCTCAATCCTCTTAAATTGCTATTTCCCAGCCACTATGTCCCAGCCATAGGGAACAATCAGTTGACAGAGCCTATTCTGAGAATATTGTAGTGATGAGATATTTAATTGTGGAGAAGGGCAGAGCAGAAAAGCCTGTGTGATTTGTTAATGGGGATGCTTTTGTGGAGAATTATTCTGGCCATGTCAATCAACAGAACATGAGGGTATCCCCTTCTTCAGATTAGTGCAATTAAACTCTCTCATGACTATTATTTAACCCTTGATCTGCTACTCTTTTCTCCCTATTTCCACTGAGGAGAAAAAATGACCATACTTGGCCATTACAACGAATTATGACATATTATGATGAAGAAGAATTTTTCCCCATGTGTCAGAATCCCAAGGGCAGAGAAGGAGGTGAATCTGGGGGTGAGGAGTGGTCACACAACCCTCACAAGGTGAATCTGGGGGCGAGAGGGGGGAATCCTATAGAAGACTGTAGCCAACTTGCTACTTATGGGACTCTGAGCTACTAAATATAAGAGGGGTCTGAATTATAGTGTATGCCACAAATAGCAAAAGAGACTGCTCAGTGGATAACTAATGCCATGCATGATGCCATGGCAGGAACGGCGCATGTATCCAAGAAAGCACTGAGAAGATGTAAACAGAGCACAGAGCTCAGATGACAACCTCCTTTGTACCTTTACTAGGGTTGCAACTGTTGTGGTACAAAGCTGTGGCCTTACACTATGGCAATGTGAAGGTCTTGTTAGGACATCTCCCTACAGCGGAGACAATTTGGGGAACTGTTTTAATGCCCTAGCCAGCATTATCAGCCAGGATTGGAGGCAGCCCAATCTGTTTTATTCTACATTTATTTTAGGGCAGAACAGAGAAGATAAAGCTTTAGCATAATGAAAGGCCAACCTGGAATGGCTTCCACACGTACTCACTCATCTCCACTTATTCTTCAATTCATTGTAAAGCTCAGTTAGTTAATGTGATTTTTGCACTCACATCCAATGGCTGGGATTTTCTGTCAGTGAGAGACTGGCAAGAAAGGGTTATTAAAACAACCTCTCTAGACTAAAACGGCAAGTAGTGCTCATTTTATTGGATTGTTTTTTTCCTGGAAGGGTGAGGATGTTAATAGGAATGAGTGAGTGCAGTCATTTTATGTGTGAGCTCTGACTGTGAGGTTGCTAGGACAACTTCTAATTATTATTGAATTACTTGGGCAAAGTAACATAGATCCATTAAGTACAGGAGTTAAGGCTGCCTCTGGGTTTTCTTAGCCTACACTCTGCCTTAAATAATAAATAGAGCACTTTTTAGGGGGACTGGATGGCTCAGGGGCTTGGCTATCAGGTGTGAAGCCTGTCTCCTTCTATGCCACTGGCATTGATCCATCTTACACTGATTGACAGAGTAATTAGCGTATGCTGGCTGTTCAATGTCTTGCACAGTGTAAGCTGTATGGATCTTGGTCCGCTTCATAGCGGACAGGTGGGCACATCACACAAAAAATACCCTACAGCTGCCTTCCTTGTCCTTTACTGATGGAGAAATACTAAGCTACCATCTAAGGCTCAGAATTGGTCTCTTCTGTTTGAAGGTCATGGACATAGACAGGATGCACAAGACTAGCACAGAGGGAACTTCAGCCCCTAGGGGTGCCTGTAAAAAAATGTTTCAAAAAATCACTATTATGTGGGTTCTTTGTAAAGTGAAAATAAAAGGCAAGTTCTTATTTAAGTTTGTGGGAGTGATGGTGCCTATTTCATGCTTCAGTGACAGTGATTTTTCTTCTAGCATTCAGAGGTACTTCGTTAGCTGGGTAAGAGGTTTTAAGTTGCAGTGAGTGCTGAGGCTAGTTTGAACAGAGTGGCCAACTGTAGAAGCAGGTGGTAAACATTTGAGTGATGTGGAAAGGTGCTAAACTATAATTATATTTTACTTACACACACACACACACCCTAAAGGAATATTAAGATTACAAAGTCAGACACTCAAAAGTTAGGAAATATCATAATTCTGGTTGCCTGTGCACCCTTAATTCAATTTGCATATGGATTATGATACAGTCTTTAATTACATGATCACATACTATTTTTTCAAAAGCACCCAGGGCTCACTCAGTCCACAGAATGGACTGTGCTCACTTACTGAGCCCAGGTCTACACTAGCAGGAGGGTCGACCTAAGATACGCAACTTCAGCCACACGAATAGCGTAGCTGAAGTCGGCGTATTTTAGGTCGATTTACCGGCTGTGAGGAGGGCGGCGAGTTGACCGCTGCCACTCCCCCATCAACTCTGCTTCTGCCTCTCGCGAGCTGGAGTTCCGGAGTCAACGGGGAGTGTGATTGGGGATTGATTTTATCGTGTCTACACTAGATATGATAAATCGACCTCTGATAGATCGATCACTACCTGCCGGATTGGCGGGTAGCGAAGACCTGCCTTGAGCAGTTATTCAGCATTTTGATTTTTCCTCATTGTTCCGTGTGTGACTCCACCTGCATGCCTTATTTACTGCACGATAGTCAAACCCTGTTCTGAAGACAATCATTCATTTCCTCATGGATTTTTCCATGACACTCATCGCTACAGGATCTGAGCATTTCCCCAAATATTAATTTATTTATTTCCACAACACCCCTGTAAGATGGGGGTGGGTGGGCACGATATCTCCAATTTGCAGATGGGTAAAACTGATGTACAGATAAATTAAGGTAAAAAATGGCCACTAATTTTGGGTACTTAGCATCATATAGGACTTTATATATTCAAAGCACAGCTCCAACTGGTTTCAGTTGCAGCTATAAGTGCTCAGCATTTCTTCAATTCAGACATCAGGGTTTCAGATCAGGCAGCCAGAAAATGAGGAATACACAATTCACGAGCACCTATGAAAAGTTTGGTTTAAGCAACTTGCCCAGTATCACATAGGAACTCTGTGGCAGAGGCAGCGACAGAATCCAATTCTCCACGGCAGCATTCAACTGCCTTAACCATGAGATCCCTTCCTCTTCCCATAATCCCTGCCTCATTCACTGCACAACTTCTAACTTTGCAACAAATAAAGTAGGGATACTACAGACAATAGTCTCCTTCACTAAACAAGCCTGATTCATTCCATAGCAGGTGTATACGAGGCACTGAATGCAGTAGGGATCCTGGGGAAAAACATAATACATGATCATGTTCATTAAAGACTGTATCATAATGCATATGCACAAGTGGGCTAAATTAAGGTTGCATAGGCCAGTGGTATGTGTACCCCTGGGGGTACAAGAGGTCTTCCAGGTGTACATCAACTCATCTAGATATTTGCATAGTTTTACAACAGGCTACACAGAAAGCACTACTAAGTCAGTACAAACTAAAATTTCATACAGACAATGACTTGTTTATACTGCTCTATATACTATACACTGAAATGTAAGTACAATATTTATATTCCAATTGATTTATTTTACACTTATATGGTACAAATGAGAAAATAAGCAATTGTTCAGTCATACTGTGCTGCGACACTTTTGCATTTTTTATGTCTGATTTTATAAGCAGGTAGTTTTTAAGTGAGGTGAAACTTGGGGGTACGCAAGAAAAATCAGACTCCCAAAAGTCTGGAAAGGTTGAGAACCACTAGCATGGGCAACCATAAATTTTGGCATTTCCTAATTTTTGGGTGCTTGGTTTTGCAAGCTTTATAATATTCTTTCAATGTAGCTTTTCGTGTGCAGTTCCCTAAGATTTTTAAAAAGCAGAAATTCCATCATATGGCATCAACCTGACACCCCAATGGTTCATCAGCAGGCTTGGAAACTTAGATCCACCTGAAAGACCTCTGCCAAATGTGATACCAAAGTAACCACAATAGTAGGTTGTCGTCATCTATGTGGACCTTCATTAGAGGGGGATGAGACATTTTGCCAGTGAATTTCACAGATATTTGTGGACAGGCGAATGGAGGGACTCAGGACTCTTGTGCTCCATTCCAGGCTCTGGAGAAGAGTGCGAACTAGTGGGCACAGGCTCTTCTGCCCCCAGACACGACCCCTTCTGCTATATCCTCTCCAGTCTGTCCCAGCCCTACCCCGGCTCCTTGTCCCATTCTCCTTATCTAGCCAGCCACAGTGTCCACTCCTCAGGCTTCTTTCTCATCCAAGTCCCACTCTCCTTGCACTGCAAGTCCTAGTCTCGCCCTCTTTACTCCTTGTCCATGTCCCAGTCTCCACCTCAGACTCGGAGCCCAGCCATTCCCAGTTCCATCCCTAAATCACCCAGCTTATTGTTCCCAGTCTCCTTGCCCAGCCGGTTTTGGTCCCTTACCTCCTGGATCCTCAGCTAGTTTGAATCCCTCCCCCCTGCTTACTGGATCCCAGTCTCCCCATCCCAATTCCTAGACCCCATAGCAGGCTCTTTTTCCCCAATACTCCCCCCTGCTTCCCTGCAGGTCGCGTTCTTGTCCCCTCTGCATGTGAATCAGGAGCTTTCTGCTTCAGAACAAGGGGGTCATTGAGAGCACAGGAGAGAGAGTCTCTCTGCTCTTAGTTCAGGGACCCAGTATGGCCCACACCAGCCCAGAACTGCAATGGCAGGGAAAATACTGCTCAGCCCCACATTCGAGCATATCCAGAGGAGACAGAATATTCAGGTCATTTAGTTGCTAAAATCTAAGAAGTCCCTAATTGAGCATGTGAGAACCATGATTTTTCAGAGGCTTACAACTGGGCCAACTTTGGGCAGATTTTTTACAGGAATAGCAGAACAACGGTCTAAAACTAGACGGGACAAAACTCTAGAAAATGTACCATAGGGAGCAATCCTAACTAACCGGATGACCTACTTGTAATAGGTCTTTTCCAGCTCTTGCATCTAGAGATGATGAAAATTCTAACTCTAGATGCTCTGAATGGACAGCACTGGGTCACGTTCACAGCACCTTTGAAGTGGTCAGCAAAGTATCTGACAAAGCGCAGACTGCTGAGCTCTGTGTCCACAATTACAGCGCAGTACAGTTTAAATCTCCACCTCCCTAAGTGACATCTGTCTGTTGCAACAGTTCGTGTTGCTGAACACAGCAGTCCTTCCATTGCCTAACATGGTACAAATGCTAGTCTCTGTTCACAAGCAGCTTACAGCTAAACTAGCTGTGATGAGCAGCTGTTATAACTTCTGGGGGCTGTCCCAAAACGGCAGGGGGGATTCATGCTGGGTTATCCCACAGATTAAAAAAAAAATATTCTGAATGGCTGGAAGGGCTTTAGAGACCACGTGTATTGATTCTTCCAACTGAGCTTTCTGTGTGCCAACATCATAGCAGGAGAGCAAGGGAAAGTATGTGCCCATAGTTGATATGCTGTGAAGAGAAACACCAGGACAGTCCAACTGTTTAGAGGGGAGTCCTTCTCCAACGCCGACTACCAAGTTTAGTGTGGAATTACCTGAATAACACCACCTTCAAAAAAGGATAGCCCACAAGAAGCTGGTCTAAAGTTAGCACGAAGATGATGTTGTGCTATCACCCCTCAGAAAGCTGCAGTTCAGTGGTGCTGCTGTCAGGGAGTTCACAATGCTGGTGCTCATGTCAGAACGTAAAGGTTGGATCAACATGGATTCAGTAAGGACACTAAAACCTCTGCAGCTTCCTCATCTGTTGAAATGCACCCTGAGAACGGCTCCGAAATCCAAGGTGTGTCACGCTTTCACCCTTCCTAGTTTGGGATCAGGACAGAAATTCAGAAGAGAGGTGTCCTGGTTAGATGAAAGGGAAGGGAGGGAGGTAGAGGTCAGGATTTGGCAAAAACTAAGACAGATCCACAGCACTGTTCTGTCACTATGTAAGGCCAAACATGGAGGACTACAGGAAAGCAGAGAGGAGTGCTCTCATTGTCCTGGCTAGGGATATTACCCAGCAAATACCTTCAGGGTTCAGAACTGGAAATCTGAGTGGTAAGTTACACAGGCTTGAGGGGGAGCTGGTTACAATTCCCCCCGGGCATTGGAGAGCAGAAAAAGATGGAAATAGTGATACCAATGGAAAGGATGCCACCTTTTCCCGCCCCCTACAATCTACTGCAGCCTGTACACACACAGATAGGAGTTAGGCCTTCAAAATCCACAGCTGGGATCCTGCCTCTCTAACAGCAAGGTCTGCCCCACCCTATCAGAGATGGTCAGTGCCCTTGTGAGAGCTCTCTCATGAAGACGGCCACAAAATTTAAGATGCCTGAATCTGGATGCCCTGCATCTTGGCATAAGGGAAGAGGGTCTTGTACCTTGACAGAGCATCAGCAGATGTGCCTAGCAAGCCTGTATAAGTCAGTCAAAGACAGCGAGGATTAGAACTCTATGATAGGTCCCAGAAATTTTGTTAGCTGCTACCTTTCTCTACTGAGGTAGTGGAGGTGTCTCTCAATGGGAGCAGGAAAGCACTACTGCAAAGACACAGCTAAGGATTTTTTTTTAAAGCTTTTTTTTTTTTTTGTGCTTTAGCCCTCTCTGGTCACAGTACAAAATGGCAGTCGGCGTCATAGTTACACCTCCTGCGCATGCTTTGAGCGAAGCAGGAATTAAACTGGAGAAGCAGAGGGAGTGGGATGGGGGGGCTCAGAGAACGGGAAAATCCTGGCTGCTGATTGCTCATCATGCTGCTTGTTTGAGCAAGTGAGTTGGAGAAACCTAACATCTGTGCTGGCATACACTCAGTTGTAGAACGAGAGGGATCAGAACTTTCCCTGGTATGGACAGGCCGAGAAGTTAGAACTGTGTTCTGTTTATCCAGAACACTGGAATTTCACATGCCAACCCTTTCAAAGGGAAAATGTGGAAGCTCAGTGGGCACTATTTGCACTTCAATATTCTTAAGAATCCAAAGCTGGGGATTTCAGCAAGTAAAACTCTATGCAAAATACGCAGTTTCTAGCTGAGCCAGTTCCCCAGATAAAAAGTATACAGGTCCCCAAGAAAACAGTCCTGCTGAGAAAGAAATTAAAAGTGGGAGAGGAGAAACTGAAACCCCAGCCAGTCGGTCACATCCAGTATTTCTTGGTCATAGTTTATTTTAGACACTGGTATTAATTGTTCAGCTCTGCAGATGCACTCATGTAGACTAGATCTTGATCCACTTTTACTGTAAAGCCCACGGGAAGATGCCCACTGATAAAAGTTAAGCAGAGAGACAGCAGGGATTGCAGATAATTACCCATTCATACAAAAATACTGTTACAAGGCCCAGCTAGAGGCACTGTAACTGCATGATCTCACTACTGTTTGCCCCCATATTCCCTCCCCACTTCACTCCTATTGTTTCCATTACATACTTGAGACTTGTCTTCAATTCCATTTTTATCACTTCAGGGCAGGCACCAAGTCTTAATATATATTTGTACAGCACCTTGCATAATGGGCTCTGTGCTCAGCCAGGGCTTTTGAGCACTACAATAAATATAGACTAATACCGTTCATAGACTGAACAGATTGAGAGGGTGAGAATAAGAGAACTGGGGAACAAGAAAAAGAAATAAAGATCTCAGAGAGTTCTATTTCAGTCTTTCCTATGAAGTAGCTAGAAAACAGACTGCACGGAGTTTACCTATGTTGCATACCTTCATCATAAGGATTCATTCATGTAGAGTTTTTGTTTTTAAAATGTGTGCATTACACAAACACTGTACTAAGTGTTTAAAACAAAAAATTATTTCCTGTATGCAAACAAATATTTATGTTTTAACATTCAAGCAGAGCTAGCAAGCAATTTAGTTTGGTAACTTCCATTTGTCAGTTGTAGTGTGTCTGTAGGAGGTACTTTTTTGTGTTTTTAAAAGGTCAGCTTAACAAGGCCAGGGTGAAGAAAACCTGCACTTTTAGAAAAATCCCTCTCTCCTTGTGGCTTCTGTAGCATCAGGCATTTGGCGTTAGTTTGTCTGCAGCCCCTGCTGAGAGTCTGCTGGCATAAGACGGAAACCTGCTGACTCATGATGTACAACTACTGCTTGGAGTACTTTTTTCATAAAAAGCACCCCAACCCTACTAAATAAATGCATTCACGTAATAAAAATTGGATTCTCCTAGCTTCCCGATTGGCAAGTCTGTATAGTCAGAGAAAGGAAAACCTGAAAATAACCAGTTTCTTTTTATTAAAAGGAAACTAGTTATAACAATGATAAAAATAAAAAAGCACTCCATAAGAGCGGCTGTGACTGTAATTTTCTAATACCACCTCCAATCCCTTAGCACAATGCAGAAAGCTGGGGAAAGCAGTGTGTGTCTGCTGGAAGTATGGGAAAATACAGGGCATCAGAGCTATGCCTGGGTTCTCAAATCATTGTGGAGTTGGACTAAAATATAGCTTTTAGAGTTGAGCCAGAAAAGCTTTTGTAAATAAGTAAAAAAAAGGCTAAGATCCCAAATTATTTACAGAATGTTTGTATAGAGGGTTTTTTTAAAAAATTACAAATACATTTCAAAGCAATCCTTAAAGTATCAATCTCCCTTTTACCTACCATAACAAAATAAAAGATAATCAAGTAAATTCTGAAATCATTAATCTATTTTTTTAATTCAGCAAAACTCTTATCGAATTCCACAGAAGTTTCATCATAATAAGAACCTCAGTATATTTGGCTCAGTAACAACTTGTTCATATAGCTGTTTTCATCATAGGATCTCAAAGACATTAACTTACTATGCCTCAGATCAGTCCTATGTGGCAAGATGTCATTTTACCCAAGACAGAAAGGTAGCTGACATGTTTGGAATGGGACGCAGCTGTTCAGACACCATCCTTTAATGGTGCACAGTAGGTTAGGGAAGGGAATGGAAAACCACCATATCCAATTGAAAACTGCAGGGGCAATTAGTGAGGGAGAATGTAATTATCCAAGTTAGAATTTTGGAGGCACATCAGGGTTAACACAACAGCTTTCATGAAAAATGTGGCATGAAATCTTAGATTACAACAAGTGAGGACGACTGTGGTTGTATGCCTTATTTGAGTACTTTACCTTGCAAAGCCTGTGTTCAAGGTTTCGTATTTCTCCCTGCAAGAGTTAATGACATGACAGTTCAAAAGCAGGGCAGGGAGAGATGATGAATGGATATGCCTTAGTTCTTGCAGGTGGGTTGGGAGAGTCTGAATTCAGGTCTTTGCAAGTACAGACACGAGGAACTTATTTTTAAGATTTTTGTCAGAAACCCCAATTATTTGCATTTTTCTAAGTCTGCATATGTATTCAGTTACTGATTTTGAAACAGCTGTGTGTACTGCACAGCAGAAAGCTGTATGCCAAAAGGGAGAATGGATGGAATTTTTCCAGAATCTGGCTCCCCTTCAAACTTATGGAGCCACCACTCCACGATCAAAGTCATTGATGGACACTGTGGAACAGTCTTAGGGGGCATAGCCCATAGGTGCACCCCAAGAACAGCAGTGGGCCTAATAAATGTCACTCATCCATGCAGATTACTCTTGAGTTTCGAGGAGTGATTTGCCTGGAGGTTGAGGAATGGATGAGATAGGGACACACATTAACACTACTTTTGCAGAAAGTAAAAACTTTGCATTGGGGCTATTCCTATAATGGCCAGAATTTGGCTGTTGGAGTATTTCTGCTGGCTGCAATGTACTTCCAAATTTAGCAGCTGTTACACTGGCCAAGCTGTGTGATGTTTATGTGGCAGTGTTGCAAAGGAAAGCCAGTAATTGAGAGCTCATACAACACTCACCAGTGTCACCAGGCAACATAACGTGCAGGGCTTTTAACCAGCGAACATTTGATTTGAAGTTTTTTAAAGCCTAACTGCAAGCCATTCCCAGATCAAACCTGCCAGCACATTTAGCACAAGATGCAAAAGTGCAGGCAGAAAATTGAGAGCAAGGGCTGGAATTATATATGGAAAAGGAAAATGGCAACAATGGAGAAATCAAAGCTCCTATGAAGAATATAAAACCAACAAGCTGTTTAATGACCATCAGGTTTATTAGTTCTTTAGCTTCCATTATAGTAACGCTAGACTGCAGCCCAAACAAACGTGAGACACTGGCCCAAGTAAGCTGTAGTCTGTCTGAACTGGAACAGGCATGCAGAGCTGTCACTGCTTGTAATGGGCTGAGGCTGTCTTATCGTACTCATTAGCTACAGCTCTCTGTGGGGCCAATAGTTAGCTAGTGATTGTGAGGGACAGGGGAGTCCCTTCTCATTAAACAGCCTGTCACCCCTTCTAAACTGTTGTAGCTGAAAGCACAAACCCCTGAATGGGAAAAAAGGGAAGATGGATGGCAATTATGGTCTCGCTCAACCAGAAGATTAGAACATGGGATCTAGAATGATGCTGGAGCTCAAAGAGGAGGGAACAGGGTGGGTCTCCAAGGCTCCTGAGAGGATGCCAAGAATTAAAAAGCTAATTTCTCTGTAGGAAACAGAAATAAAGTCCAGGGTCACCCCACACAGCTTGGTACAAGTGCCAGCATCTTACTAATAAAAGAACAGAAGAAGGAACCTTCAGACTTCCTTGATATTTCTCCATGAAACCTTATAGCTTTCATCAAACTAAAGCTAAATTAGACTTTACGAGCAGCCAAGATAGCAACTAAAATAGATACAAGTTTGATTTTAAAATCAGGCCTTGTTTGTACTTCAAACACAAACCGTTGTTTTAAGGCTGCAAACTGGCCACTGAAACGTAAAGGGCTGCTTGGTTTTGGCAGGTAATTAAAACCTTTGGTGAAGACCGCAGGTATGTCAACAAAAAATGACTTTAAAACCTATGAATTAAAGGGGGAGAATAGAAGAGAGAGCTGTTGTATTTTGTCATTTTGCGTCTGTGGGAAGAAGGCACTGGGTGTCAGAGAGGGTACTATTTTTGGAGCAGGAGAATGATTTGGTCTGCTGGTTCTAAGGCCTTGGCTACACTTGCGAGTTACAGTGCAATAAAGCAGCTCCGGGTGCTGTAGCTCACACCCCGTCCACATTGGCAAGGCACGTAGAGTGCTCTGACTCCGCAGCTACAGTGCTGCTGGTACTCCACCTTGGCAAGTGAAATAACATTTGCGGCGCCCCTGCTGGAGCACTGCAGTGCCAGTGTGAACGAGGTGTTGCATTACTGCGCTGTGATCAGCCTCCAAAAACGTCCCATAATCCCCTTAACTCAAGTGGCCACTCTTGTCATTGTTGTGAAATCGGCTGCAAGAATGCAGAAATGCCCTTTCAAAGCTCCGTTTCGGAGAAGCTGGCTGCTTATCAGCTCAGAGAAAAAGCAAACATTTACCTTTTGGAAGGGGGGGGGGGGGCAAACTTACAAGACAGCATGCTGACACACTCTCAGCACCCCAAAAAACACTCTCTCTCCCCCAACATACACACAAACACACTCCCGTCACACTTCACCCCACCCCCATTTGAAAAGCACGTTGCGTTTACTTGCATGCTGGGATAGCTGCCCATAATTCACCGCTCCCAATGCCACTGCAAGTGCTGCAAATGTGGCCACGCCAGTGTGCTTGAAGCTGTCAGTGTGGACAGACTGCAGTGCTTTCCCTACTGCGCTCTACGAAGGCGGGTTTAACTCACAGCGCTCTACATCTGCAAGTGAGCCATGCCCTAAGGTGCTGTGTGTTCACACCTATTTCTTAGCTGCAGTTATAGCCAATCCCAGCATAAGCAGAGGGCTGGCAGCCCCAGAGGAAGTAGTCTTCACTTTTTCCTTCTTTCTAACTTTTTGCTCTTTCTAAATCACTTAGGATCTACAATTTTTCCCTGTACCAGTTTTGCCCTCTTTTGTTCTGATCCAGTTCTGATCCTCATCTGTGTTCCTCGTCCGGCACAAAATAAACAACATTGGATAGCTTGTTTTGTTTGCTTCCTTTAGTAACATCAACACAATTCCAGGACAAATTCATTCGAAGTATAAGAAGTCCAAACATTTGAAAGTATGGAAATGCACAGCTAAGGCACTAAAACAATTAACTCTAGCCCACTAGCTCTCGAAACAGGGATTGGTTGGTCAACTTGTATTCCTTCTATTGGATAGTGCCACATAAACAGAACAAAAACAATGAAGGACCATTCATTTAACAGTGGCTATTATATCTCTCTTTCTTTAATTTCCTAATAATTGACTGGTGACTTTGAATTTTAAATGAGATATTTAGGCACTAGAAAATCAAAGTAGGCCAAATTTTAGCCCTAAACTATTTGAGTATCTCTCTTTAAAACCTATAAATTGAATCAAATGATCAAATTATTAACCTCAGCCACTGCCAGTACTACTCCTTTGTGAGCAAGATTAACTTTTTCCAAGTGAGGGGACTATATATTCCTAGATCCTCTGACTGCACCTGTTGTGCAAGGAGTTTCTTGCTCCGAAGTAATTCCTGTGTGTGTGTGTGTGTGTGTGTGTGTGTGTGTGTGTGTGTGTGTGTGTGTGTGTGTGTGTTAAAGAAGAGAGAGAGTCACTTCCTTCCTCCCCACACTTGGAATGTTAAGATCCTTGACTGCACATTTTGTGATTCAGTTGATGTCACTGTTACATGTCACCACCCTGACAGATAATTGATGAACTGTTGGCCATGGGGCAGGGTAGCTTTAATCATCTCTGAAATATGGTAGCCCTAACACAGGGATGACAGGGAGTGGAAAAAGCGGGATGGGAGCAGGGAAGAAGAAATAATCAATGAGTTAGAACCGAGAGATGGGGCTCATAAGCATAAACAGAATTTAGCTGGATTCTTGAAGGCATGTAGAATGGAAGGCTCCCTGAAGTCTTCACTGTGACATACACAGCAATTCTGGATTAGGTACATTCTAAGGAATGTGGTGACTCTTGCACTACTAAAGCAAATACGGTGGATTGACTTCAGTTTCTGTAGCTGTTCAAGGATTTACTGCAAAAATCCAAATTATTCAGCATGTTGAAAAAGCAAAACACTGTTTTATAGAGCAATTACTTGGCTATACCACACAGTAATAATCGCAAATGATGCAATACTGGCGTTGTTCTGACTGTCTGGCATTGACAGTCATTCTGTTACCAACAAAGTGCAACTCGTAAACAATGTTGTTCTGGAGCTAGAGGGATGAATTCTGCTAGTACTCACTCAATGTATTCCCCAGTGGCAACCAACAGCACACCTCCTTGTTCTCATAATTCTCATCATTAACAATCAACACTGGATTTCTGACATGCACCAACAGAATGCTATCCGCAAAGGGGCAAACACTCCAGACTTGCCAAAAATAGCACACAAATGAAAGGGTTTCTTCTCTTTATAAGCTGTCAAGTTTATCTCACAATAGCTGTATGGGCTTCTTAGTGGCTCTTCTATCAGGAGAGGTAGCATTGCCCAGTGGCCGGGACACCAGTCTGGAAAGCAGGAGTCCAGGGGTTTCATTCCCAACAGGGACTGTTCCTTACCATGTGTGAACCACGTGCACAGCACAACTGGGCTGATCTCAGTTGGGGTCTCTAGATGCTACAGTAGTAAAAATAATAAAATAAAACCAAGATAAGCACCATCTTTTCCTTAAAGCAGCCTGAACACATTTTCTACCATACGTACACTTCAGTGAGACAAGCAAGGTATGCAAGCAGCTTGGACGGCAGTCTTGTTGGAACACTGTTATAAAAGGACATGCTCAAAATAAACGATACTTCATTGAACAGCAAGCATGTCCCAAACAGAGTAAAATAACAGTAATGATCAAGCTTGCTTTATACAGCACCAATATCATGTATACAGAAAAAAACCAGAGATGTTTAAAAATCCATGTTCCTTCTCTACACTAAGCAAGCAAACGAGCCTTTCTGTACATGGTGTTCCCTCCAACACATCCAAAAGACTAAGCTGCTCCCTACAACTGAAAGCAAAGATTAAACACCATTAGCCAGTATTGGCTGGTAAAAAATATCGGAATACAGCAGAGAATGGCTTGGTAATTCAATTACTAGAGTGCTGTCAACAGAAATTAGCAACATGATTTTTACATGGGATGGCAAATGAGGTTCAAGGCAAATATTTAAAGACAAACTAATACACTTCAACAAACAGGAATACAGCCAAGAACTGGGAGAACAGAATTGGTTTGTGCAGAGTAGACTGAACCATGTCAGCGATGTTCACACAAAACCCAAGGCACATACGGTGAATCAAGCATTAGCATCAACCATCATCATCAAATACACATAGTCTACTGAGAACTGTTGCACCAACCAGAGTGACCACAGCTGGCTGGATTGCACTAGGTATTATGTAGTGGAGTTTCCAGATCTCACTCAATCCTGCAAGTCCATGAATCTCTGGGGTGGCCCCCCCGGGCAGCAGCAGGTAGAGTTAGGGCATGCACCTCTTCATGTGTCAAGGGGCAGTTTGGGAGCAGGACATGCTGGGATGCTTTTGTCTATCCTGGTGACATGGCCAAAGAGCATGCAATACCACTTTTGAATATAATGAGCAACTGAAGGAAGGCCAGATCTCTGGGAGATTATGCTGTTTTGCACAAAGTTAAACCACTTTATACTCAGGATTTGGTGATGACAGCATAAATTGAATGCCTCTAGCTGCTCCAAGTCTGCCTGTAAGAGGGCCCAGGTTTCTGATCCATACAGCAATATAAGTAGTATCCAGATTTGATAGATCAAACTTTGTGTTAGTGAAAGACGTTTCTGCATCCATAAGCAAGACTTGGACTTCATGCAGGAGGCAGCGAGACCTATTAGCTAAAGTTTGCTGTGATTGTGTGAACTCTGCTTGCAGCCTAAGTAGATGAATTGGTTCCCACTCTCCACTCTCTTTGTGTGAAATGTCACAGTACTTGACAACCTCGCCCCACCCCAGCACTGGAGTTCTGGTGGCCCAGCTCTGAGGAGATAGACCTTGGTCTTCTGTCATGAGGTGTTCAACCCCATAGTGCGAGTGGTATCTTGGATATCTTGAAAGGCAGGGCTGAAATTCTCTGACTTCTCCACAAGCAAGAAGCATATTCTTGGCATAATCTTGGTTGGTGAACACTTCTTGACCAACCTAAGTGTGACATTTGGAGCGTCACATCCTAATATCTAATTGATAGCTTGACAGAATATTGCTGAGGCAAGAATGCATCACTGCTTCACACCTGATGATGTGTAGAAACACATCAAAAGCCATGAACTGATGCACACTCTTGCACTGGTACCCGTGTGAAGATTGTGCACCAGATGTAGCAGAACATCTGGAATGTCAACTCCTTTCAGTGAGAGACAAAGGACTGAATCAAAAGACACTCTGATGTTGATATATGCCACATGAAGTGGGTAGTTAAATTCTTGGTGCTGCTCAGCAGAAGCTGAAGGGTAAGGACAGGGTCTGTTGTCCATCACCCAACAGCAAAATCTGACTGCTGTGACAATTATGTCTTAAGGAGCGGCTGCATCCTTCCAACCAGAATGTGAGCAAAAAACTTTCCAGGGACAGATAACAGTGGGGTTGGCTAGTAGCTGCCACACTCAGTGTGAGATCCTTTGCCCTTGTACAGGGACACTGTGATGCCATCTTTCCATTCTGCTAGTACTTTGCCTGATGTCCATACTTTTAAGAACAGCTGATGCAGGCTGACGCTCACTGGTTCTAAGGCAACTTTGTGCAGCATGGGTGGAATACCATCAGGGCCAGCAGCACATCTATTCTGTAATTTTTGGATGGGATTTTGTATTTCCTCAAGGTCACATAGCTCTGGACAGTTGTTGGCAAGTGTGTGATTCAGCACATCTTCATAATGTGTTTTCCATCTGTCCAGGACATCATTCATCGATGAACAGGGAGAGTCGTTTGGTTTCATGGTGGGGATGTTAAAAAGCTGTTCATGGCTGCCAGCCAGGCGTATGATGGCTCAGTAGGCAGGCAGCAGATCGTTGCATTTTAGGCCATCTTTAGCTTTGTCAGCCAGGGAGTTGATGTAAATCTCAGGGTCATGTTTTGCCGTGACCCGGAAAATGCCTTTCAGCTATTTACATTCTTGGACATCTCCATACTTGTGTGCTTCTGCCTTTTTCACAAATATATAAAAGTCCTATTCAGAAAGCCAAGGTTTCTTGTGTGATGGTTTGAAGTGGATTGTTTCAGTGGCAGCATGTGATATAGCATTATGTATGCCACTCCAGGCGATCTTCATGTGATCCTCAACAACCTGTGTGTATGTCACAGCTTCAACAGGATCCTTGGACAGATGCTAGATATTGTACTTTTGGTGGACATCTGGCTTGCAAGATGTTGGAGATGTTGGAAGATGCAGCGAGAATTGAGTGACATCTAGTCTATGGTCTGAGTTTGCTGGTGTGTCTGCACAGCCGAAGACCCATTAAGATTTCATTATGGAGCGATTTCTGATAAGGATATGGTCAATTTCTTTCATACCACATCCATTATTTGAAATCCAGGTCCAGCAACAATTGTTATGGAATCTAAATCAGGACCAGACAAATGCTTGGTGACACACCATGTCAAAAGCCAGGTGGCGGTGTCATTTGGGGAACCTGAACCAAAAGGACCTATTGCAGTTTCATACCCAGTTCACTTGCAGCCAATTCACGGGACTGAAATTTCCTAGCAGTAGCAGTGTGTTGTGGTGGAGTTGATTGGATTTTTGCTGCTAGTTGGTGATAGAATGCATCCTTTTCTGCAGGTCTTCCATAGGTGCTTAGGCCACAATGACAGACAGATGTTCATGATGATGTTGGAGCCAAGCATAGTAAAAGCATGGAGAAATAGGTTTCCAGGTGGTTGAAGTTTGTGCTAGAAGTTGTTTAATAAGGAGTATCACACCTTGAGTTTGGTGTGGACCATTGGAGTGCAGGATGGTTCCTCCTTCCACACTAACTTGATCACTCTGTGGCAGACATGCCTCGGTGATGCTGGTGATTATGATCCTATAATGAGTGAGTTCTTTGACAAGAGCTGTCCTGCACCTAGTTCTGTTCAGTGTTGATATTTGCCATGTGGTGACATGGAATGTACCTCTGAGGGCTGTTTTGGACTTCCAGGAAGGTGGGGTTATCAAGGCTGTGCTTTGCCTAAGTGGGATTTAGGTCATACCCGTCCTATGCGTGCAGAACACATCCCTCCTCCGGGAGCCAGTAATAGCATAGGCATTCACCCTGGTGCTGCTGTTGCGGTCTGTCATGGCCAGTTGCCACTTCATTACACTATATCTCCTTGGGAGACTTAGAGGGGTTTTATTTTTGGGAGTACCATCCTCCTTCCACCCAGCTCAAAAAACTACTCTCAGTACAGACAACAGCCTTGTTTTTCAAAACTCTACAGATAATAGGTCTTCACTGCTGACAAACTCATTCAGTTCCCCAATTTACTAAATCTGAGGTTGTTAATCACAAGAGCAGATACAACGGCTAAAGTAGGAAGCTTCATCTGGACTAGATGACCTATCAAGGTCCCTTCCAGTCCTATGTTTCTATGATTCACGACCAAGGGACCAGAAAGATTTTATAGCCAGAGTGGAAATTTGCACCCTTTGAAGTGTACAGCGAGGAAGGAGTGGACCGGGTGAGGGAAGAGGGACTCTTCCTTAGACATTAGGTCACAGCATGACACCAATGCCATTCTTGTCACAGCACCCTAGCTACTGCAGCATTCTTCTTAGTCATTCTAAAGAGAAGTCTGATGACATGATTTATTAAGTGGCATATAGAAGTACATTGAGAAATGCAGAAAAACTGGGAGACACACTAAACTTGGCTTGGGCTTGTAAGAGTTCCACAGAGTCTGGTTGGGATCTGTTCAGACCTTCCGATCTGTGGGAAGGGGAGGGTCTGTGGGAAAATATTGACAGACACAGCAAAGCCCGAAAAGGAAGGAAATTCCTCTCAACAGCCTATGCCACAGCTCAGCTGTGACTGGTTCAGGAGACATCACAATAACTCAGCCATCCCCTGGGAGTCATCATAAAAGCTGCTATTTTTTGCCTTAAACTTTCCTGATGAGGGAACTAATATCAGAAGCAAGGGCACACATCTGGCTGGAGACCAACTGTACTGACAGAAGTCTTAGATTTTAATGAAGTAGGAAGAAAAACTATTCCATTAATGCTGTGTTCCATTGTTTTATTTACTTATTTACTTTCCTCTATGCTTCCCAGAGTTTAACACCCGATACTTCACAACAGTGCAAGCAATAACGCAAAGATCTACTTGAAAATGATCAAAACACCCCAGACATTCAAAATAATTAGAGCACAAAGTAGCCAACAGGTATAAAAACAGTAACTAATTCTCAAATTTAGACCAAGTTAAAAATGCAATGCACATAACAATGCTCCCATTAAAAAACAGAATGTTAAATTATATTCAACAGACTGCTTTGACTCACACTAAGATGTGTCCTGATTGGAGATACGTAGGTTGATTGGATAGAGACCCTATGACATATGAATTATCACTGTACTTACAGCGAGTTTGGCCGACTAGGTTTAATCACTTCTAGGTCAGGGTCACTTGAGTTCAGGGTGGGTTGGAGAGTGCTGTTGGAGTGGAGGAAGCTGTTGACGTTTGAAGAGATGACAGATTCCAGGCTGGAGTTGATTATACTGTTCCTTGTCTCCTCTAAAAAACAACAAAAAATATACATTACTATAATTAAGTAAAACCTATTAAGTTGTTAGAAAGTAAAGAACAGACTTTTGCAAGATACAACAGTTGCTATTAATAGCTTATATCTTTATGTTGATCCCAAGGAAATACACAGAGTATATAGAAATTTCTTCACCTATACTATTCTTTAAAGCTGAAAGTATATGAAACATGAGTTCCTCTTATTCTGATTATGCAAATACTTTTTACTTAAGGACATTTTTGGTAAGCAAAACATTCACTGGTTATCTTAGGCCACTAATATCATCTTACACGCAAAAATTCCAAAACCCTATGCACATTTTAAATAAACATTCAAAATTATACACAGCAATCAATTTACCCATCACTGAAATTCAGCCATGTCTAGGGTGAAACATTGCAAAGCAATGGTATAGAATAGAAAGTAAAGAACAGATTACCCAACTGAAATTTAGTTAGGCAAAATGCTACCACCTAAGATGGTACTAGGTTAACAATTAGAGCTATTTCCCAAGTAGCTCCATAGTCAATAATGAGATGTTGACATTAACAAGAAAATGTTAAGACATTTTTTTCCATTTTCCATCCGGCTGTATTAACATCTATTCCTGTAATTAGTGCTATGGTCTAGCACCTCTGTTTTATGTCTCATCTGAAAGATCATCTCTAGCAGTACACTATACTTTTCACCTCACCATCCTACACCACAGAGGCACTGATTCTGTCCTGATTCAGATGGAATAGTGCCACTGAATCACTAGCATTCCTTTTTGAAGCACCTAAATGTTTCTAAGGGCATATATCTACCCTGCAATGAAAAACCCATGGTTGGGCCCATGCCAGCTGACTCGGGCTCATGCTAAGGGGCTGTTTAACTGCAGTATAGACATTCAGGCTTGGGCTAGAGACCAGCTCTAGGATCCTGCGAAGTGGGAGGGTCCCAGATCTTGGGCTGCTTCCCTGTAATGGAAGACAATGCAATCATGAAAAGAGGTAGTGTCCCTCGGCTGGACTAAAAACCATAGAGAACACCTCTTTAACAGTTAATCTTCCAAAGCAGGGATTTTCCATTTGCATTGTACTAAAGGCTATCAACAAAGCTAACGAGAATTTATATCAGAGGGGTAGCCGTGTTAGTCTGGGCCTGTAAAAAGTGACAGAGTCCTGTGGCACCTTATAAACGTATTGGAGCATAAGCTTTCGTGGGTGAATACCCACTTCGTCGGATTTACGTGAATCATTTATTCCCAGTCTCTTCCGATCAGATATCTCTGCTGGATTCTGGGGAAAAACTTGAAATGTGCATCTATATTTTTGTACACAGCGGAACAAGGAACAGAACAGAAATCCAACATAAACAATATGAGTGGAACACTTCTGTAATATTAAAAATTAATCTTGGATACACAACAGGAAGAAATCCTCTGCAGTACTGTGAAATAACTTAGAAACAATGTTGCCACAACCATAATAGAGCATGGCATTGAGTAACCTCTTCATCACCACTTCAAAGGGATGAAGACTATATTAACAGAGGGTTCATGGACAAGGGCAAAAAGAAAACCTTAGATACACATGCTACAACTATGACTCAAGACTATTAACAGCTTCTCTCAATCTGTCAGCTCAGACACACACACTTTGTTCACCTATGCTGCAGGTAATATTTTTACACTTTGTAACACTGGATTGGGACCTTTGTCATTGTGTCCAACCAGATGGGTTTATTTCCTGTTATTTTGCAATTCTGGTCTCCTATGCAAATAAATATATATTTTATTTAAGAAAAATGGAATTGGATGCGGTGACATGTTTGGGCTAATTACCATTAGGACCACCAGAGAGACAAAAATCTGAGTCGGGGCAATTGTAATAATCTGAACACCCTTTCAAAGCACAGGATTGCCAAAGGTGTTCTAGAGTAGGCCAGCCTGGGTATGGGGAGAGCCAAATGTGTAGCCTTGCAACCAAACCGGGCACACAAGAGATGGACCCAGATCAAGGTTTGAATTTCTCCAAGGTTTACATTTGTTTGAATTGAGGGTTCCTCTCTCTCTCTCTCTTTGGGTGTGAGCAAGTACTTTTAGAAAATTCAGATTAATTTGAGTTTAACAATATTTTGCAAGTGAATTTAATACTCATGAAAGAGACTAGAAGCCCTCCTGGGGAAACTGTGCGGTTAGGCATCTTCTACACAGCTCACTACAGAAGGGATGTGGACAAATTGAAGAGAGTCCAGTGGAGGGCAATGAAAATGATTAGGGGGCTGGGGCACATGACTTACAAGGAGAGGCTGAGGGAATTGGGCTTGTTTAGTCTGCAGAAGAGAAGAGTGAGGGGGCATTTGAGAGCAGCCTTCAACTACCTGAAAGGGGTTTCCAAAGAGGATGGAGCTAGGCTGGGTTCATTGGTGGCAGATGACAGAACAAGAAGCAATGGTCTCAAGTTGCAGTGGGGGAGGTCTAGGTTGGATATTAGGAAAAACTATTTCACTAGGAGGGTGGTGAAGCACTGGAATGGGTTACCTTGGGAGGTGGGGGAATCTCCATCCTTAGAGGTTTTTAAGGTCAGGCTTGACTAAGCCCTGGCTGGAATGATTTAGTTGTGGTTGGTCCTGCTTTGAGCAGGGGGTTGGACTAGATGACCTCCTGAGGTCTCTTCCAACCCAAATGTTCTATAATTCTACGAACGCACTTCAATTCTGACCTGTAACCAAGACTGCAAACGATGCTGAGCTCTGATTTTGTGATGTGGACCTTCGGCAAGTTATTTAACCTCTCCAGGTCCACCTTTACCCATCCACAAAATGGGGATAATACTTTGGCAAAGCACTGTGTGCACATGCAGCACCTTTCACCAGAATATCTCAAGTATCATCATTGCTATGTTTTCACTTCTGCATTTCCTTTGGTCTCCAATTGTTGAGTCATATTGCCTTTGTTTTTCAGTAGTAATTTTACCCTGCTGGCTTTGGTGGAGCTACTCTGGATTTACACTGGCATAACAGAGCATAACAGAATGCAGGCCTTATGACATTAATGCAAGACTCCTAAGGATCTGAGACTTAACAGATAGCAAGCCAGCAATGGTACAGCTGCACTGGTGGGTGTAACGCCAACATCACTGCTAACAGTAGGAGGTGCTCACGATAGGCAGATTTCAGAGTGATAAAATCCACCCTGTATACACTAGCAGCAGCTGCACCATTGCTTGCTGTTACTAGAATACAAATACTATTTTTCTAGCATAGATGGATACTTTATAGGAATTTAAAGATGAATGAAATATTATGCAGGCATTGTAGAGAAGATGGGGGCGGTGTGATAAATTAGAGGGAGAAGTAGCACCAGGGCGGAGTGCGCCAATCCTTAAGGGCCTTTTGTGGCTGTTCCTAAACGGTCTCTACAATGTTCTAATATTCTTCGTCAGATCCACTTAGTGCAGTCACTGTATATTCCCAGTGTCTGGACAAGTTTGGGTTTGGGATGATAGTGAGCTAAAACTGCATCTGGATAGGAATATGGTGATGGTAAAGAAGCAACTGGAGATGGAGTTGGTGACAGATGTCCTTACAGTTCACGGGCTTACCCGTTCAACTGAAACTTTGGTTTACAAGCTCAGGCTGATATCAAGAACATAAGAATGGCCATACTGGGTCAGAACAAAGGTCCATCTAGCCCAGTATCCTGTCTTCTGACAGTGGCTAATGCCAAGTGCTCCAGAGGGAATGAACAGAACAGGTAATCAGCAAGTGATCCATCCCCTGTTGCCCATACCCAGCTTTTCTGGCAAAAAGAAGATATTAAATCGTCAGCTAATACTCTATGTCTTAAAAGCAGTAATGCACAAGAATGTTTTTCTCCATCTTCACTAGGCAAGGTGACTGACATTTTCTTTCAGATGTGGCTGTCACTTCAGTTAGCTATGCCTGGATTAGCTTCACACTGGAATACATTTTATTCTGCATGGGACTACCCTTGAAAACTACCAGGAAACTTCAGCTAGAGCAAAATACCTGCCTGCTTAATGAAAAGTGAAGCATATTACACATGCACTTCATAGATTGCGTTGGCTTCATGTCAAGGTTTGATTTTGATCAATAAAAGCCCTCCATGGGTTGGATCCTGCCTTCCATCCTGGTGTTATGATCACCTGAAATGTTCCAGATAACAATTCCTAAACTTTGTATGTCTGGGCAGCGAGTGTTCACCAGAGGATCTTCAGTTCCTGAATTCTCTCCTTACCTCCTCCACAACCCCTTGGTCTGACCGTCTGTTGACTTGCAGAGCACACTGCACGGCACATGTTGTTTCCTCAAGCATTCCTTGAATGGGCAGAATCTTAATCTTTTGTGGAGTGGAAAGTTTTTCAGTTTACTGGTGACATGGTCAATTTGGATTTATTTCTGTATGTGTTTAAATGTTTAATGTTTATGCTTCTGAGAGGTGCACTATATACGCTGACAGCAAACATTATAGAGGGCTGAGGAATCCTTGCCTGGAGGACAAACAGCACCTCTTCGTGTTTTCTTTTTAAAGATTATTCTGTAGGTTTAAAATGGGGTCTGGTTTCATTCTTGTAAATACAGCATCATAAAAATGGTACAGTTATTAGAAAACTAGCCCTATCCATGTGAGGGTTGCATGCTATGCCTTTCAGAAAAGCAACTTCTGGAATACAACCACTTTTTACAATTTTGCTGTATTATTAGTTATTATTGGGCTATATAAATGTAGTGCCTAGAGGCCTCAGCTGAGATTTGGACTCCTGTGCTAATCACAGTGCAAACACACAGGAAAAACAGCCCCTACATCGAAGTGTCCACAGTCTAAATAAACAGGACAGAGAAAGGATGAAAAGGGTTAACAAAGGCACAGAGAGATTCATAGATGTCAAGGCCAGAATAAACCATCAGATCATCTCACCTGACCTCCTGGATATCACAGACCAATTAAAGCAAAGTGATGTGACTTGCCCAAGGTCACAGAACTGGTTGTGACAGAACTGGGAATAGAACCGAGGCTTCCTGACTTCCAATCCAGTGCCCTTTCCACTAAATCACACTGTGTTCCCGGGCTGTTGTAACTAACCAATTTAATACAACTAGGAAAGGACAAATGCCACAGGGATCCTGACACCCAATCTTTTTTGCAGAAGCCACTGGCAATGCAGTTTGAGCATAGAGTCATTGGCTATCATTATGAGAAACCTCCGGTAGTTCTATCCACCTGTCATCCCCCCTGTTCTTTGCCATTCTGGAAACTAGGAGCCATTTTCTGTTCTCACCTACACTAAATAGAGACAAATTCTATTGTCATTAATGAAATAGGTAAATGTCCTTATGTGTATTGTATGAAAGATGTGTCTGGGTATGGAGGAGTAGACTGGTCAGTAGTTATAGACAACTTAAAGCATCACTTTGGTATAGATCTCAGCATAGCAGGAAGGAAATGAGGATGGATGAGACAAGAGAGGGCATGGCGATGAGTATAGAGGGAGCTTATACCGTGGCTTTGTCTTCAGCGCCATTAGTTCCCATTAAGGGTATGTTTAAATGTTGAACTGAGAGCGTGATTCCAGCTCGAGTAGACACACTTGTGCTAGCTCTCATTGAGTGAACCCACTAAAAAATAGAACATAGCTGCAGCAGCAAGAGTGGCTAACTGCCCTGAGTACTTACCTAACATCTCCGAGGGAAACGCTCTCAGGGGGCTAGCCCTGTCACTCGTGCTGCCGTGACTGCACTATTTTTAGCATTTTAGCTTGATGATGGCTCACATGAATATGTCTCCTCGAGTGGGGAATCACATCCCCAGCTCAAAAGCATAGACATACCCGACAAGAGGTAATGTAATGATGTGATTGCAAGAGGTTTCTGAAATTCAGTCAGGCTGGCTGGGGGAAGGAGGGAGGGAACTCTTTGTAATGAAAGGGGTCATGCACAGAAGAGAGGACAGAAGTGAGAAATTGGTGTGACTGCTCCATTCCGGTGACATTAGGAGAACACTGAACTGATTTAAAAACAGGCTGGCCAAAGTCACACCAGATTGTAGCATTATTTTATCTAGGGTATTTTTATTTTTAAAAAAATGTAATCTCCCTCCAGAGTAGATCTGGAAAGGCCTGTATTTCATTATGTTCTGTACCTGGACCTAACTGAACTGATACGATGGCAGGCAGTGAGGAGTCTAGATTTCTGAGTTAGCAGATCACCATCTCCATCAAGCAGCTTGTTATTTTCATGCACTCTCTGCCCGAGGCTAACCTGTGAAAATAAGGTTCTTGAACCTATCAAAACTGTGTCAACTGCCTGGATAATTTCAAAGGGGACTACCAGTATGTATTAAATTGAAATCATTCCCAGCCAAGGGAGCTGAGAATGTTTCATCTGAGGAAGTTGGGAGATAAGTTGTTTTTGGTGTTTTTAAATTCTTTCCCCTGTTTTAAAAGGCCAAAACTCTATTTTGAACACTTAAACAGTGTAAGTTAAGGTTTCTTCATTGTGACAATTTAGTTGGCCAGATATCTCGAAAAACGAAACAATAAATAGCGTAGAACAAATTCCTTTCTGTTATACTTTCTGTTATAAAGTGCCTGTCTGATTCAGAGGGCACTTGGAGAGTCATATCTGAAAAAGTTCTAGTTCTGGATTGCTGGATAACGAACTGTACAGTAGCTTAGTCACGGCATGCCCAGAGGTTATGATAACATGCACTTGTGTTGAGCAGGCTTTCCTTCTGTCTGCAGCACTCCTTGAACAGCCCATAACAGACAGCTAAGATTTTGTTCCAGCTCCCCCAGATAATAAAGCTTCCATTAATAAATCACATGCACAAGTTCTCTTTTCAAGTTCCCACATAAAATACCCTCTGGCAATGAAAAAACACTGAAATGCAGCCCACACGTAAGGGAGGTTTGAATCTTGTGTTTTCTGCAATCGTCTCCCTCATTTTTTTTTTAAAAACCGCTTCAGATTAAACTCTTCAGCCAGTCTCATTTCATGCCTTTTCTGTCCAAGAGCAAATAATACATCACCAAGCCTGATTTCACACTGCTTTAGCCAGAATCCTTTGCAATCTATGATAAAAAAAGAATTGCAAACAAAGATTCAGTTGAGTCTTTCCTAAATCTCCAGCTTCTTCTGGTCATGCTTCCAGTAATTTTCTGCTTTTGTAGAAGTCAGTGCAATGACTGTTGGATGAGAACTGGTCTCAGGGTACTATGATACAGGTTATCCACAAACAGCATTCAAATGATGAGAGAAGTGCCTTATTATAGCAAAATAAAAGAACAAGATGCTCGGACATTATCTATAAAGTGGGGGGAAATGGTAAGGAATGAAATGTGATACCAAAACAGGTTTCTCTTATTTTAAATCCATGTACTCTACTTCTGGTTCAAATGCAGCCCAAGTCAATAGCAAGCAAAGGTTCACAGATTCATAGATTTTTAAAGCCAGAAGATACCATTATAATAATCTAATCTGCATAACATAGGCCAAAGAGCTTCACCCTGTAACTTCTGAATTAAGCGTAAGAGTTTGTGGCTGAATTAGAGCATATGTTTTAGACAGACATCTGATTTTGATTTTAAATGTTTTGTGTGACAGAAAATTCACTACATCCTTTAAAAAGAACAGGAGTACTTGTGGCACTTTAGAGACTAACAAATTTATTTGAGCGTAAGCTTTCGTGGGCTACAGCCCACTTCGTCGGATGCATGCAGTGCATCCTTTAAGTTTTTCCAGTGGTTAAACTGGCCTCAATGTCAAAAATTTGCATCTCATTCCCATTTTTAAATTGCTTAGCTCTTCAATTTCCAGCCATTACCTCTTCTTATGCCTTTATCTCTTGATTAAAGAGCCCTCTCCAATTAAAGATATTACTTATAGATCATGATCACCTTATCTCCTCTTCTTTTCGATGAGCTAAATAGACCGAGTTCCTTAAGTATCTCAGTATTCAAATCATTCTTGATCCTCTTCTCTGAACCATCTCCACTTTTTCCAACATCTGTTTTGAAGTGTGGTCACTAGAAAATGGAAGGCTGTTCAGTGCTCTTAGCCCATTTTCCAACAGATGGTTGACCACATTAAAAAACAATCCACAGATGTTACCGGCATTAGCTGTGCTGATGGAGGTGAAAGTTGAGTTGCCAAGGTCTGAATGAGCCATGGAGGCAGAATCAACCACTTGGTGATCCTTCAGCAAACTCTGACATTTTGAGTGAGCTGAACCTGTTCTGTGAACAGAGGACTATCAGCCTAACATTTTTAACAGACATTTAAAAAAAAATAGGGAAAGGGGTTCTCAACCCATCTTCATTTTATTCATTGGGTCTTTAGAACTAGGGACGCTAATGCAAAGCAACATGGCTGCTCACACGTTAGAAACCAGCAACACACAGCTTCATTCCAAATAAAACAAACATTCTTCTAGCAGCTCTATTCCTTTAAGGATTATGGGCCAGATCCTTGACCACTACTAAGGCAAAGCAGCCAGAAAGCTACCCAAATATGGCATTTGAGGATTCCCTTGGCACAGGGGGAAACTCATGTAGTGTAAAGCCAACATAATTATGCTACTCTTTCTCTTCCACCTTGGGTACATGGGGGCATGTCAGGCAAGGAGATTGGTGTACCTGGGTTCTGCTGCCCAGGGATCACAGAACTGTCCCTATTGGATCATTTGTGCCAGTGGAGCAGACCTTAGGCTAAATTACATGAAGGACATTTGGCATGTGGACAGGGACTTTCAGAGCCTTAGATGAAAGAGTTAAATACTAAATAGTAGTAATAGTAATGGACTGATGGTATAGGAGATTTTTAAACTGAGGTGGGACATATTCCTATGAGGGATGTAAAACCCGATGGTTGAAATTTCTGTTTCTTTAAAAGGAAAAAATCTATTGATGTCCAAAAGCATCTCTCTGAAGGTTGAACTGGGTGGTTGTCCTTGCTGCAAATATTCTGCTCCGAGTTAACTAATATATACCAAGCAGCCAATAGAGGATAGTATGGAGGGTTATGGAAGACATGAGAATGAGAGAGTGTAAAACTAAATGAGATGGGGAAGGGATATCAACTTTCTACACTATTTTTATGCAGCCTAATTTCAAGCCCTTGGGGTAAGAGCTCGGGGGCTAGATAAGCGTTCTCTCTCTCTATTAATATGATGTTTTAGAAGCATACTATAGGATAAGTATCATTCCTACTGAAGTTAATGAGCGAGCATCGTATCCTGTGGTGTGAGAACTGAGCCCCATCAGTCATGATAAGAAACCTTCTGAGTAGATAACAGTACAGCATTGTAACACAACTCACTGCCTCTAGGATTGACATACTTACGGTTTTCATTGGCCTGTGCCGTGTGGAAGAGTGTTAATGGTCTCTCACTGCAGGAAGGAGGCTTTGAATCAGTATTCTTCTTATGAGATAGTAGCAGCAGCTGCGAGTTTGGTGGTAGCGTCTCCGGTACAGTGTTAAATATCTATAAATAAAAGGATGGGGGGGTTGGTGGGCTTGTTTTTCTTTCCTTTCTTTTTTTTTTTTTTTTTTAAAGAAAGGTCAAGTGTTGCTATGAAACAGGGGATGGAGGGGAACTCAGTTATTAGCACAGAGTCACAATAATTAAAGAAACAGCCTTTGAAAGTCAACTGTTTGACAGATCACCTTTTCAGGGCACAGACAGTGTCATGTTGAATTCCACCCCCATCCCCATTGCACTCCACTTTCCTCTACTCCTCACCAAAGCTTTTCTTGCTGATTAGTAAAACATGAGTAAATCTCATAGCCTCAAACCCTTCCCGCTTAGAAGGCTGGCTTAGGCTTAGCAGCTGGCTGTAAAAGTTGACATACAGAAAGTAAAAATAAATAGATATCTATATATTTAAATCTACATGCTGTGCAGCTGCTCCCCATAGGCGGGCAGTTCACAGGGTCTAGTGAAGCCAACCAGCTTGTGAATTTCTGGTAACTCCCATGCACAGCTGTCTGAAAACTAAGTTATCAATTTTTTCCTAAAGGGAATGGAATTTTTAAATGGGATGAACTGAAACAGCAGCATTGTGGGAGCTATTTGTTTCTTTTCTTTAACCCAGGGTACAAACAGCACTGGTGATTCCTCAAGGCTACTCTTTCAAGGACTCACCTAGTAAGACTGCATTAAACACACACTTTGGTGCCATTTTCTGCTCTAGCCCTTTGGGTCCCAATTCTTCAAAGGCAGTAGCTGCACTGGGAAGTAATACTGCCCAACACCAGGACTATGGAAAATGTTATTTCAAAAACTCCTCACTCCCACTCCTCCATGAATCCAAGTCACTCAGCCGGGACACAACTATAATAGTGCTTTCAGATGTATCCAATCCCCTGTATAAAAGCTAAAAAATTCTGGCTGCCAACTAGTATAAATAGCTGCCAGAAATTCATTGCTTTATTGTTTTGTGACAAAAAAAACCTCCACACTAATTTTTAAAAATAAATGCAAAAACACAGAAGCCGTAATCAGCTGTTTTAATGTCACATCTCTCCTGAAGGTATCAAAAAGCAGCGTCAGTGGTAAATGTTTCACTTAGGGTCCTTTAAGAAGTGGTATTTAAATTATTCTAATTAACTGTGAACCCAACAGTACGTAGACCTTGCTGAAGATCTGTCCTAGTCAATCTAAGTCTTGACCAATACTAATACTTGGGCTACACGATTGCCAGGGTGATTGTTGCACTTTATGTCCATTAAAATTCAGGTGGCCTGATAATTTAACTCAACCTGCTGAAATTTTATACACTTCACTCTGAGGATGGCACATATTTGGCTCTTTAAAAAAGCTGATCTCCATTTTCTACTGCAACTTTTTCCAGGGGAAACCAACCAACAGCAGCTTACCTGTGTGAATAATCAAGCCTTCTACATCACACAGCTGACAGCACATCAACCAGATTTCCTATCTGTAAATACTGCTCAAGCAGAGCTTCTATATACTAGGCCAGCGTTTGTCAAACTGGGGTCCGCGAGGGTACTTCAGGGGGTCCACAGGCCCTGCTGATCAACTCCTCCCCCTCCCTCCCAGTGCCTCCTGCATGACGGGGAACAGTTGTTTAGTGGGGTGCAGGAGGCACTGGGAGGGAGGGGGAGAAGTGGGAATGGAGTGTGCTCAGGGGTGGGGGTGGGGAAGAGGCGGGGCAGGGGCGGGAAGAGGTGTGGCCTTGGGCGAAGGGGTGGAGTGTGAGCGGGACCTGGGGCTGAGTGGGGGGACCCGTGAAAAATTTTAAATCAAAATGGGGGTCCTGGGGTTGCTAAAGTTTGAGAACCACTGTACTAGGCCAATGTTTTTCAAACTGTGGGTCGTGGCATGTCAGGCACTGGGTCGCTCTGGTCAGCACTGCCTACTTGGACATTAAAAGACCCACTGACAGTGCTGCCCAGCTAAGGCAGTCTAGTGCCTACCTTTTCCGACACTGTGGTGTGCCCCGCAAGCGGCCAGCAGCGGGTCCAGCTTCTAGGCAAGGGGGCCATGGGGCTCCATGCGCTTCCCCCGCACCGAGCACCAGCTATGCACTCCCATTGGCTGGTTGTCAGCCAATGGGAATTGGAGGGGGTGTGCCTCCAGGCAAGAGTTGTGCGCCTCCGCCTAGGAGCCGGACCTGCTGCTGGCTGCTTCCAGGGCACAGCCTGGTCTGCGGTGCACCCCAGCTGTGCCACTGACTGGGAGCCGCCAGAGGTAAGTCCGTGCCCCAATCCCCTGCCCCAGCCCTAAGCCCCCCAAAACCTGGAACCCCTTCCTGCACCCCAAACCCCTCATCCCTGGCCCCACCCCAGACCCTGCACCCCATCCCAGAGCCCTGAGCCCCTCCCACACCCCAAACCCCTCATCCCCAGCTCCGTTGGGCATCAACAATTTTCTTCAACTGGGTCCCCAGAAAAAAGTTTGAAAACTACTGTACTAGGCTACATACTGTGTAAAGGAACAGGAAGTGGTGATTACTCACTTTGCAAAAATTCTTTTCATATTCAGGGCCAGCGATGAAGACCCTGATAAACAAAAAGCTGCCTGTGAGTGTAAGTTGCTGGACACACTGCAAGACAGAACGTGTATTCCTACCTGAATGCTCCTTTTCAAGATCTACATATCTAACTCACACATTCATTCACACAGTTTTGCTTTATGTATCAGCTGAAGGAGTGCCAAGCCACAATTGCTCTCACAAGTAGCTTGGTCCATTTCACATGCTACTCTTGCTCCCTAGGAGTGACCAACAACCAATGGCTGCCCTGGGTATCTGATACACATCCCTTTCTCCTTGTGACTAACTCATCCGGTACAGGGGGTGGACCACCTAAGCAGGGCCGGCTCTAGGTTTTTTGCCACCCCAAGCAAAAAATTGGCCGTCCCAAGCTCCAAGAGTACAACTGCCCAAGACACACAGACATACACAGACACACACAAAAGAATGGCCAGAATGCCCCCTCCGGGAATTGTGCTGCCCCAAGCACGTGCTTGCTTTGCTGGTGCCTAGAGCCAGTCCTGCACCTAAGATTCAGACACATTTGCTTTTTCAGTCTAGGTTTCTTAAAGCTTCCCATTCAATTCAACGAGAAAAAATTATTACAACACTGGTATAACTTGTCATACCAAAACGGAAGACTGACACTTGAAGTAGGATCCACCAAAGCTCCCACTTTCTTGTATTCTAGGTCACCTGACCCAGGAGACAAGAGATGTGTTACAAGATGCTAGTCCCCAACTCTGCTCCATTAGGGATTTTTATCTACTGAAATGGTAGGACTAATGACTAGCCTTGCCCATACAGGAATTCCTTAATCAGAATAAATGTTTAACTTCCTTTCTTTTGCTCCTGTATTTAGATCTCCCATTGATACAACACTCTGCATGGAAGTTGCACTAATAAAAACCCCAAACAAAAAAGAAAAATAAAAACATTATTTTCTAATTGGATTGTGTGTTATTGTTTCTCACAGAGAGTTGAAAATTAACTTCCAACAAAAAAACAAAACAGAAAAACCAGTCACATGCTTTAAAGCAAATATGTATGTAACTTCTAACTAAATAAGGCTCAACCGAGACCGTGTGGTTTTAATTTTGTTGGAACCCATTATAAACCAATTTAATTAAACCTATAAGCGTAGCATCTCATCCATGATAATCTTCCATAATTTTGCCTTGCAGTTAAAAAATTTTAATTGATCCTAATGTTCGCACAATGGGTGATATCACATAATCACTGAGTCTTGTGCTCATAAATTCAGTGATGCAATTTTGCAGAACTGGAGATCACTTTGCGCAAAAGAGGCTACACATTTTCAGCTGCTATATCAACTTTATCATTGTTTCCATCTAATCTACCCTTTGCAGATTGCTAAATACTTATTTACAGAGTGACATGTATCTGGTTTTGTAGCCTACACTCCATTCACTGAGGTCACTTCTGTCATACAAGGTTCAGAAAATACCCTCCCCAATGGTCTTTCTGCTTTTTATAAGCTTCTTTTATTAAACCAAAAGTTTTTATAACACCATTCTCTCCCCCACCCCTCGTATTTTCCGTGGTGTACCAACTCCAAAAATTAAAAGTGTTGCTGGCCCTGCAAAAGTCCATATTTTAGCAGATCAAGACAGTCATTTTATAGACAATTTGCAGCCCTGGATAACAGCAGGATAATAGCATGTTGAACTGCTGTTAATGATCACAGCTCGATCATGTGGTTCTGTGTGCTTAATTTACTCAGCACAGTGGGAGCAAGACGACAACCTTCACGTGGTGCTTTGTTAAGTGCCGGCGTTTTTTGTGCGCTGTGTTTTGTGCAAATCCACCAACATTTCAGTGTCATCAATTGGCCACTGGATGTCATTTTACCAACCTCCCGGTGAACATAGCAATGATTATACTTCCTCAAACTGCCCTTTCCACGATAAAAAAAGAACGGTTGGGCCAGTCCTCCGAATATACCAATTTAATGTAGAAGGGATGTCCAGGGAAAAAGCACATTACCTCTCGAGGACCCTCAAAAACCATCACATTGACATTCTGGCCCTCCAAGAAACACACTTGAAAGAAGATAAAGCTGCCAGACATAAAATCTATGGCTATACTAAAATAGCTGCTGTCAACTATCTAAAACATGGGCTAGCAGCGTACATGAGAAATGGATTAGAGGATGTGGAAATTTTGGAAGAATCATCGACCAGAGGAAGAGAGATCAACATGGTTAGAATTAGGGACATCATTATAGTAAACAATACAAGCCACCTAACATCATGTGGCCTGATCCCATCTTATCTTCCTTTCCTCATCCGGCCATCTACATACGTGACTTTAACAGCCATCACAAAGACTGGGGATACCGCTCAAATGACACAGCCGGGGAGCAGATCACAGAATGGGCCTTCCTTAAAACCTCCACCTGCTCTATGATCTGAAGTAATCTGGATCTTTTCAGTCTGGGAGGTGGACAACGGATCACAACCCTGACCTGAGTTTTGTGACCCGTAATAGTGCAGGTGTCCCACTGGCCACAACAAGAACCATCCTGAGCCACTTCCCTCATAGTCAACATTGCCCAATCAACCTCCAGAATGGCCAGGAAGTGCCTCTTCTGCAGTCTGTGTCAAAGCCACGTTGGAATTTCCACAAGGTTGATTAACCTGCCTACACTTCAGAAACAGAATCTCAGGTCCCATGGCTCAAACCCGATACCTTTGGTCGTCTTACAAACATCCTAACATCGACCACTAAGGCCTGGTCTACACTACGGGGGGGAGGGGGGAGTCGAACTAAGGTACGTGACTTAGTTCGAATTTCCTACTTGTCCAGACGCCGCGGGATCGAACTCCGCGGCTCCCCCGTCGACTCCGCCACTGCCATTCGTGGTGGTGGAGTTCCGGAGTCAACGGGAGCGCGTTTGGAGTTCGAACTATTGCATCTAGATTAGACGCGATAGTTCGAACTCCGAGAAGTCGAACTCTCCGCGTCGACCCGGCGGGTAAGTATGGACCTACCCTAAGAAATGCATCCCGTGTGGGTCACCACAAGGCTTTCACCTCATGCTGAACAAAAGAATACGACTCTCTCCTGAGGGAATATGAAAAGAGCGGTAACCCAGATAAAGCCACTGTGCTGCTTGAGTCCTTGAATTCGGTGTGCCTAGAAAGGTGGAAAGAGACCATTTAAAGCCTTGATTTCACGCATTTGAGCCGTAAGGCATGGACTCTTTTGCAGCAACTTGGAGGATCCCAGCCAGTAACACAATGCTCAGCAAAAGTGACAGCAAATGCTGTTACGTCTCATCTTCTTTTTAACAGCAAGGTGCCCACAGCCAAGATTACACGCCAGGAGATGCAGCAGGAACTCTGCAGAAACCTTCAACAATGCCCGGAGGAATCCCCACTCTCTTCCCCATATTCTGTTAAGGAGATCAATGCTGCGAAACCAAAAGCCAGAAAGCTGCAGAGGTCGATGGCATTCATCCAGAGTTTCTCAAGAATCTGTGGAGACGGGAACGGGAATGTCTGGCGGCGCCAACAAGCTGGCGACAGGCAACAGTGGTTGCTCTACTGAAGCCTGGGAAACTCCAAGAGGACGCAGTCAGCTACCTCTGAAGACCTCTATTCTGAAGACTGGAGAAGACAAGGAGGAGAGCTTTGCTAAGGCTGCTCTTTCAAATTCTAAGGGTATTGGGCCTATTGAGATAAAATCGATGACAGAGGGGGAAACCATCTGGCACAGTAGCACGGATATTGAAATCCAGTATCTATGTCGCCTTTGAGAATCATGTAGCATTGAAGGTAGAAGTAGTTGCTTACAATGGACAAGAGAGGAGTCAATAAATAGCTAAATTTAAGAAAGTGCTGATGTCTGTTTCCGGCTCCTTTTCAGGCCATGAAGAAATGAAGGACTAGAAGGTAAATAAATAATTTACTCCATGTTTGACTTTGACATTTTTTAAATTGCTACAGGTCTTTAACAGAAAATGTGGAGACAGCCCTGCTGCTGGACTCAAACAGGGGACTCCACTTCCCAAAGCTGAGATTAATCCTTACGTAAAAGTGTTTAAACGTAGCACTCACTCAAAATCCATTCTCCACACAGTAAACCTGTGTTTTATTATTCACACATAAAGGCTCCAATTAACATACAGAGAAGCAGTTTAAGAGCTAAAGCAAGGGACTAGCTGCCAGGATTAGCAAATTATAATCATAGCTCTGCCGCTGTGTCTCTTTGGGTATATCTACACTGCAACTGGGAGGTTTGATTGTAGCAGCATGTGTAGACATACCCAAGCTAGCTTTAATCTAGTATGAACAACTGTGAAGCTACAGCAGCAGGCAGAATGTTATAGATCAAACATCTTTGATCCAGCTCAGAGAGGGAATGTAGTGACGGGGCCAAGGGCCACTGAGAGAGCTCCCACTGCAAGGGATGACAATCTGGTGACTAACCCCACAGCAAGAGTCTGTCATTTTTTTTAAAGCTGTGCACTGCATAATAGTGACTGAGTGCCACTTTTTTTATTTTATACACCATTTTATTCAGGGTTTATCTTAGATATAAGGGGTTATGAACATCCATCATCTGCAACATCTACAACTTCAGTCATCTACTGGTACCACCAGCTGTGCCGCAACTAAACGTACGCCAGACAGTAAATTACCTATATTAAAAAAAAAAAAAAGACAACTTCATCATCCAGTAAAAACATGGATGAGTTCGTAATCAGGACCAACAAATGCCAGCAAGACTCCACAGATTACAAGATTGCTCGGTTCATCATTTATGCAACAAATTCTCCTTTTCATCTTGTTCAGAACAAATAGTTAATTAAGTGGTTCAATTATTACAATCAGGCTACACTCCAAGCAGCAGAGCAAACACTCCTTGAAGGTTGCTGGATACAGTGTCTGAGAAGGAAACTGAACTGTCTGCAACAAATATTGGTGTGAAATTTGTTAATCTGAGTCTTGATGGGTGGACCAATGTACAAAATGATACAGGAATGTGTGTTTGTGTGACAACAGAAAATGGGGTTGTCTATCTGACAGAAACAACTGATCCATCAGGAGATGCCCATATCGCAGGATACTTAAAAGGAGCAGTAAAAGCTATAACAAACTGTGAACAAAAATTCAAGTATGTAGCTTTGTCACAGTGCTGCAAATGTAGCAAAGATCAGAAGATATCTAAAAGAAGATAATGAAGAGAACCTGAAACATCACATATGTGTGCAGTGCTCATTTGATGCATCTTTCAGACAAAGATTTAAGTACAACTCCAGAAATAAAGGAAAACGTTGCTGAAATTGCAAAATACTTCCGTTAACAACCACTGTGCTTCATCTTCACCAAAGAGAACAGGAGGATCCAAATTAATTTTCCCCTCAGATGCAAGATGGAACTCAGAGACTGATTGTTTTGACCTATTTATTAAGAAATGGCCTATTCTGATAACAATTGGTGAAGAAAATTGTGATAAACCAAATGGAATTATCACAGCCAAAGTAGTCAACATTGGATTAAAGAGAAATATAGAAGATGTGCTGAATATACTGGAACTTATTTCCATAGCCTTGGACAAACTGCAGGAAGATTGCTGCTGTATTGTTGATGCTGCTGAAATTTGGGAAGATCTTCAAGAGACATTGAAGAAAAATATCCAACAATGAAGTTAAACTGCAGGCACTAAAGAAGCTCCACCTCATTTTCATGTTTATATACTCAACCCAAAGCGGTAACGCAGATGCCTAACTGCCAAAGAATATGCTGCTGCTATGACACAGGCATCTAATAATTACTCATCAATCATGCCAATAACAACAAATGGCAAGGCTGGAGGTGAACCATTCAAATAGTGCATGTTTGCTGATGATGTTTTAAAGAAAGTCAAACTACTCAACTGCTAAGCACCTGAAACCAGAGTTTGTTGAAGTGCTAAACCAGCTTTTTGACAGCAGTAGCCTCGTCTGCAGGCACAGAAAGAATATTTTCTTCATTTGGACTAATTCAGTCCAAGCTGAGAAATCAGTTTGGAGCTGAAAAAAGCAGGAAAACTTGTCTCTCTCTTCCAGACTATGAATAAAAATGAGAGCGGGAGGGAGGATGAGATCTACTAGCTTTAAAAGTTTGAAGGACAGCCTAAGTAACTTAGAAGACTGTCTCATTTTCAAGAGACTTAGGTGAGTAGGAACTTACGCTCTAGTCACTTTTTACTTAGGTATATTTGAAATTTTTTTAAATATAATATGCGCCTCTGTGGATTTTATTAAATCCCAGTTACTATCCTAACACAATTTGACACAAATCATGAGCAAAAAGTTAATCATCTAGTAAATAAGCAATATAGCATTTACCATTTCCTAACATATAATGTATAAGTAATAAGAATCTGAAAATATTAAGATATATCCTGCCTTAAATAAATGTAAATATTACAGAATGCCCGCCTTGGTAGCAAAAAAAGATGTACCAAATCTATGCAATATAGTTGCAGTCATGTTACTCCCAGGATATTGCAGAGACAAGGTGGGTGAGGTAGTATCTTTTATTGGACTTGCTGTTTCTCTCATCAACAGAAGTTGGTCCAATAAAAGATATTACCTTGCCCACTTTGTCTCTGTAAAGACTCTAGTTCAGTGGTTCTCAGTCTATTTACCACTGTGGGCTGCATATGCAGCTCTCTATGTGTTATGTGGGTCATATTCACACAATATATATACTACCTGAGGATGTCACATGGGCTGTAGCTATGTGCTGACTGGGCTACAAGCAGCCAGCTGGCCACAGGTTGAGAACCACTGTAAATCAATATGTTTTAATTGTTATATCAACCAATGAAAATGCACCTTTCTTTAGAAAATAACAGAAGTACAAAAGGAAAAGTGGACTAAAATTGCTGATTTAAATCAGTGGTGCCCAACCTCATTACACAGGAGGGCCGCATAAACCTCAGCACAACCCTGTGTGGGCCAAACAGATGCTGCATATTTTAACAAGGTTTAAAGTCACCTGTATTGATTTATATTGTAAGTTCAGCTTGTTTTGTATGTATTGGGGTAGGTTGTTTCTGTGTACAGTATTGTCTATTTACACACTTGTGTAAACTAAAATGATGTAAGCGTGACAAAATGCTAATGGATTGGCCATTAGTATACTGTGTTGAAGCAGGCTGCGGGCCTTATGAAATGCTCTGGTGGGCCGTACACGGCCCACAGTCTGTAGGTTTGGCACCTCTGATTTAAATGGAGGCGTTTAAATCACTCCACATGTGAATCCCCAATGTAAAGCAACTGCAGTAAACATGCAATGGTATCTCCCCTGGGAAGGCTTTTATCAGCTCTCACCAATTAATATTAAGAAATATACTGTAAGGTGACAACTTTAAAGAAGCAAACAACAACATGACAAGGATACTAAGTTTTAAAAAGTTTCTCCCTCAGTACTACTATCTTCCTCCCCTAGAGGATAATTCACAGTGAATCCATGCTAAATGGTGACACTAACCCGTAGTCATGTAGAATGCAACTTCCTTGCATTAGTGGCACAAATGCGATTCATTTTCCAAAGAGTGCCAGTTCGAGGCTTAGCACTTTGAAATCCTCCCAAACAAGCCTTTCCATTGATAGCTTTAGAGATCAGTTGTCACTAATTACATTGTGAAAGATCAATAGTACTAATGAAATGCAAACCTGCCAGACACCCTTCTCCCCCCCACAAAAAAAACCCCAACACTGCACATTATGTTTCTAAAGCCTACAAATGGAAATAGTTTGACAGCTGAAAGATGTGCTGCGTGAGGCTTCCAATTGTTACTGAACAGTCAGGGCCCGGTGGAGTTATCCAGCCTATTAAACCTGGATTTAAAAAGCAAAGTAAATAAATTATCAGCCTTCTGGGCTCGGCTTCATGATCTGCCAACGTTGCGTGCAAAGAGACAGTTAGGACTATTCTTAGATATTGCCTTCCCTTTCCTCTTTCTCACCCACTTGAGGAACTGACCCCTTCATATAGCTTTCAATGTGGTTACCAGTTACCATCATATCCTAAAACTGTGCAGGAGAGGGAGCGGAGGAGGTGACACAGCAACAGTAAGAAAATGCCTTCTCAGTCCTCCTTCCTCCCCAACAGAGTAAAAGAGCTGCAGCAAGAGACAGCAAGGCTGAGCTCTTCAGTGGCTGAGATTGTCAGAAGGGAGAGAGATGCAGGTTTCCACCCAAGAAAGGCAATGGCTGGGGAGCTGGATGCCTGAGAATGGGTGCCTTTGCGGGACCACTGAGGGGAAATACAAGAATTCTGACTGAAATAAGGAGGGATTTTTCTTTTTGTTGGGGGAAAGGCAAAAGAATGGACAGGAAAGCCCATTAGCCGTTAGATACTATGGTGATGAGTGCTCCACAAATACAGAGGATAGTTTGCAAATGCTGTCCTCTCACTGTGAATTGAACCAGGCTGATCTATGAGCAACACCCTCCTTTTTGCCACGTGACAGACGGCAAACATCAGCAGAATTAGTTGCTGCTGGATGGACACAACTGACTCGTGTCTCAGACAGGCGTGTTGTTGCCACAAATTGTTTTTAAACAGGTGATGGGAATATGCTAATTTCACCATCCCTGAATACTAGGAGACAAAAGGAAGCCTAATAGGCAACCAGAGATTAGAATTCTAGTCTAGAAGGATGCAATCAGTCATCTGAAATCTGTCATCGATTCCTTAAAGAGTGCCAGCCGATGGAGCATTCAGCTCGCATAGTGAGAGACTTTATTCAGACAGAATCAGTCAATTTCATTAAGGGATTCATGGGAGGGTTTAATAAATCATGACCAAGAAAGGGCAGAAAAAAAGGCTTCATAACATCACCCCCACTGCTTGTGACGCAGATGTCAAAACTCTTCCCTGCAAGGGGGCAAGGAATAGCTCTAAATATGACACCGTTTTTGACTTATTAGCAATATTAAAAAAAATTAGAGGCAACTGTGTGAAATACAATAAGATTCGCTGGGTTTGTTCTGCTAGGGACTGCTGAACCATGCACTGTGTGCCAGTGGCGGATGCTACTGAGCGATACAGAGGCCTGTAGGGTTATTTACCTGCTATTCACACTGCTCGCTCCTCAGGTCAGGCGATTTCATAATTAAGCAATGATTTCTATTCAGTTCCAAGTAAAAAGAAAGGAAAGGAAAATAAAATAGCTCCCCTGAGCTGAATAAATGCAAAGGTGTTTACATGCCACGTAACAGCAATTTCTCTGAGAATAATCAGAGTTGCACTGCTTTCCCCATTCTCTTCTCACCACATTGTTTCCACACTTAATGGAACATCACTAACAATCACCCTTGGCTTCCTGCATCTGTTTAGAGAGATAGGTGAAGGTCCTCTGTCTTAGTAATATGTTGTGAATGGCTGGTGTGTCAGATGCGTGCGTGCACTTCTGCTAGAGCTTTGGAGAAAGAATAAACTGTGACGTCTTTCTAAACAGAGTCTCGTCATACTAAATTAGCGTGGGTCTGTAGCAGCGTCTGCCTAGAAACATCTGTGGTGATAGAGCAATCTGTTTAATTTAAACTAATCAGGTTGAATACTCAATGGTAAATCCACCAAGCCCGCTATTGGTGGTGGCCCTCTCACTAAGCAATACAAACACTTATCTGAAAGACACAGATTTTGTGCCCAGAACACTGAATTGGGAGCTAGGAATTTCTTCAATGAGAGTTGAAGGTATTGAGCATCTCACATGATGGGACACCAATATCATGCATTTTGGCTTATTAGAATGTAGAAAATTTCTTTTTCAGACAATCAACTGATAGTTAATGGAACAGTGATATTCTGACTAGCCCACTAGTTTAGCCATTTAGTCTGAAGATGCCTCATTTCCAGTGATTTCCTTTAATTACCCATATAATCCTACTAAGAGCTCTATGCTTTGCTTTCAAAGTACATTACAAGCAATCTGGGCAAGGTCAAAGCATGCTAAAATGGCATATGCCACAGATCAAAGCTTGGGGCAGAGCACAGGAAGTGTGGTCTCTTTTCTTCATTCCAGCAGACTAAGCAGCACTTCCCAAACCAAAACCAACCAAACAAAAAAACCCAGAGAGAGAACCACTTGTTAAATGTGTTTGAAAATTTACTTGTTTTAGAACTGCTTTTGGCCGTTTTAAGCCTCCTTTATGTGATAGCCATTTCACTGTCTTTTGATGTATTTATCCACAGAACATCCCTGTGAAGCAGGGAAGAGCTATTATTCCCATTTTACAAATAGAGAACTGAAAGCCGTAGAGAGGCAAAGTGACTTGCCTGCGGTCACACAGGAAGTCTGAGCAGACCAGGGAATTGAAAACAGGAGCTCCCAACTCCCAGACTAATGTCCTAATCACTTGACCTCTCAAAACTAGCAAAATTCTTTGCCCAACTTAAAAGATAACACAAGGGGACTTTTAAAAAGGGACCATGAAATAGGCTCAAGCCAAGATAATCAGAAAAATAAGTTACTAGAATTGTTGTTTATGTGATTTCAGCTCAACTAAAACTCAATTTGGAGATACTATTCCATTTCCTGTGTTTCCTCCCTGCTGTTATTTCTACCCCCCAAAAACCATAGCCCCATTTGGTATGTTTGCACAGCAAAAAAAAAAAAAAAAATCCACAGCTGCCCTGTGCCAGCTGACTTGGGATGGTGGAACTGTTTCATTGGCTGTGTAGACTTCCGGGCTCGCGCTAGAGACCCTGCTCTAGGACCCTGCGGGGTGGGAGAGGCCTAGAGCTTGGGCTCAGCCCAAGCCCAGAAGTCTACACAGCAATGAACCAGCTCCGCAGTCTGAGCCCTGTGAGCCCAAGTTGGCTGGCACAGGCCAGCTGTGGGTTTTTTCTTTGCTGTGTAGACATATCCATTGACAACCAAGGTAGTTTTACCACTGACTTCAATGTGACCAGGATGTCACCCTAGTATTTAACTGAAAGTACGATTCCCTCATGGGAAATTTCAGTTTGAAATAATATGCTTCAGCATCTAAAAAGGGAACAGAATCCCAGTGTTACTATTTATTATTTGTATTACTGTAGCTAATAGGAGCCCTAGTCATGAACTAGGGTCCCATTGTGCTAGGTGCTGTACAAACACACTCCTCATGGATACAAAGTACCAAGGGCAGCTATGAGCTGGATTAGTTTGGGATAATTGCGATTTTCCTTTAGCTGAGAGAAGTGATCTTGTCTCTTGCAATGCTGTGTACTGATCATCTAGAGAAGGTGGTTTATTGAAGAATTTGTGTTGGGGTTGTCATGGAGGCAAATTCTTTATTATAAACTTATTTAAATTCAGAAGTAAGGGGAAAACATTACCTTTTCGTGGTTTTCTATTAAAATCTCAACCACAATATTCTGAAACTTGATGTCCATAATCGCTGCAACAGTTTCTTCTTGTGGTCGAAGCAGCGTTGGTCCAAATACCACACCCAGATTAGCAACAGTCATTAGATTCTGTTTGTGATTATTAGCAACACTGTAAGGAAGGGGAAAGAGTAGATAAGAGAAACATCAGAATAATCCCTATTTCATCTTTGGCACAAATTTTACAATTGTTTACATTCCTGAAACTCCGGATGAGCTTCTTCCAGGCTCAGCCATGTGGAAAAGTACAGACTTAACTGGAGCGTTACCAGTGTAACTTCAGCCTCCGTAAATTGACTGATGCCAGGAAAACCCAAATAGTTTAACCCTTTTCTGGATACTAAATTCTAAATGGCTGAATGTTCCAACCCACAGCCTACTCCCAGAAAAACAGTTTGAATCAGAAATGTTTCAAATCCTCCTAAAAACAAGTAGTTGGACCTTTGACATGTGCTATTCTCAACTAAGTGAGCAACCTTCAATGTCCACATTTCAAGTCCTTCTGCCCCATTGAAGCTTTTGCCTCCACCCAAGGTCAATGCTATTCCAATCCAATCAAAACAATCTGAAAAGTAAAGATTTTGCTGGTGTCACCAGAGAGACGGGGGGGAATGTACACATAGATACATAACAAATGCATACACACAGTATTCTCCACCAAACTGGAGAACTTGCTTAAATGGGGATATTTCTCTGGGATTCAAATTAAGACTAATATTTGTTAATGTTTGTTGCTTATGAGAGACATCTCAGATAATTTATTGGTACCCAAACTTTGTTTCCTTCCCTCTCATGCTGGTTTGAGCTCTCCTCTCATGTCAGCTTTCAGAGCACCACTGCTTTCTCCTGTACAACTTGCTACTTCCTCCTTGTGCACCTACTAGGACTCCACATATCTGGGTGTCTCACAACTGTCCTGGCTGCCAGCCCCGCATGCTGTGGGCAGTGTTTCCACCAAACTCCAGGGGTCTGTCCAGTAACACGATGGGCTCGGCAGCTCCATGGAGAGCAGCACTACAACTCAGAGGGGCTGGAACTAGAGGTGCTGGGGGTGCTGCAGCACCCGCTGCCTTGCAGTGGTTCCCATCATATACATGGTTTCCAGCTTGGTTCAATGGCTCTCAGCACACCCACTATACAAACTGTTCCAACATCCTTGCTACCACTTTAACAGTAACATGTTAATTAGAAATTTATCTGATAGAGAATAAAAGACCGTTCAATTTATAGTGATTAGGATGTATTATTTATGAAGCACCATTAGTCCAATTACCTAAATCTATACCTAGACAGAATATATAGATCCAAGTATATTTATGATATAAAGTTATCTATACAGTACACACACACAAATAAACAAAATGCCAAATTAAAAAAAAAAAAAACTAGAAAGCCACTCGGCTACGGTGCAACCTAAAAACCATTCAGGGGTCAAGATTACCTGTAACGGCTACTGATTCTAGATCCCTCCCTTTTTAAGTGTCCAATTTGTGACAGCATAGAGGGGTCTGATTTTTACCGAGTGTTCATCATTTTAGGGGGGAAAAATCAGGCCCTCTTAAGGTGTCTCCAGTTTCACACCCCAAAACTGAAGCACCCCAAATCACCAGTCATTTTTGAAAACTTTGGCCCATTGTTCTTACAGCCATAACCACGCTATATTGTTACTGTCTCTATTAAATTGTATATTTAATTGCATAAGCTGTTCTCTTAAAGCAGTTCTGTACATGCAGACAACATGGAAGTACACTCATACATGCACCCACTTGAGCCTGAGTAACAACAACTGTAACCAGGAATGTGCTCTCTGGAAAAGTATGGATAGTAGCATCACAATGATTACTGTAATTCCCAGAACATTCATTGGGAGCTCAAACTCACATAGCAGGCAACCAGTCCATAAAGCTACCAATTGTCTGACTGCTGGCGTTGTCGGCATAAGAATGTAAAAACATATTTATATCTAACAAAAGAAGATTATTAGCTAAAGTTGCACAGTGATGATTCAGAAAGTGCCAGAAGTAATACAAAAAGGCTATTAATTACCTTAGAATCTCTAATTATAGGTAAACAGTCAGCTAGGCGCTTTATACACACAGCTGGCATTTGCCGTTATCGGACACATTTTTCTCCAGGGCTATGATTGCTTTTACCTACACTCTTTGTTAAGGCTAGATCAAAATGATTCCACCTGATATTTCCCACAAATTCTGACGCTGTTGAATCATGTGTTTGAATTCCTCCGATTAGGTTTTGTATGTGAAAATTCTACTACCCTATTACCCCACTTCTTAATGATTCTTTATGGCCTGTTATATCACCCTCTCCAGAGCTTCCTAATTTGAAGACTTCAGTCAGGGGTATCGCTGAGTTTTAAACTAAGCTTTTATGTAACTATCCTTCCTCTTTTCTCCTGCTCTCTCATCTCAGGAAGAAGCCACAAGACAGGATAGCTAGCACTAAGCAACTCTAGATTGCACAACAAGAGCTGTGAATTAGAGTGTGACCAACTCTATTCTTCAAGTAGACAAGAAGTGTTCATTTTCTACCTTTCCAGGACACCCAGGCAGACGAGAGGCCTCTGACAATGCTCTACACTTGAGTTAGATGCCTTTGAAAATGTTACCCTAAGTGACTTAGGAGCAAAATCCTATTAAAAAGTCATTTAGGTGCCTTTGAAAATGTTACCCTTGACTTCCCTCAGTATCAGGAAGCAATGAGTATTTTAATCGCAGTTCTGTATGTCTGAGAAATTGCCTCTGTAAGTATAAATACTATAGTGCTGTGAGTTACCCAGGCTTTTGGACTGAATCCTGGAAAAGCTCAGGTTACTGAGATAATAAACTGCAATGTAATATATGGTGTCCCTTACCAACTAGCACCGACTGTCGAAAAGGACAAGCACATGCTACTGATTCAGCCACTAGGAGGCACTCTATTCACCACAAGGGTTTATTAACCAAAGCCAACTAAAGGAGATTGACCTACCCAAGAGAATAATGGTTCATAAATAAAGTGGGTCTGTTTCAGGTTGTAATGTGAACAAAATCAAAACAAAAAGTCTCTACCCACAAAAAAGGAAGACGACACTACCTCAGAACTCAAAAGCGGAGAAATGAGATAAAAGATGATTACAGTTTGAACACAGCAATGCTCAATTTGATAAGCAGATCATTTGCGCACTCTCTCTCCCCCTATTCCCTTTCCTCTTTTCCAGTTTTAGAGAGATCTCCTTCCAACCGCCACCCAAAATAAATTACTTCCTACTTGGAACCAAGAAAGTGCCATGAAATCTCAGTACACTCGCTTCATCTCTCCTTCCCATTTCAGCCACAAGGCATGAGTAGGACAGAATCATGTACTTTGCAATACAGGCACAGGTATTCACAAGTGTGTAAACCTAGAAGGAGAATCAGCCAACATTCTCTGTGCCTGTTAGAAGTCAATACAGTGTACAGCAAGGAGAATAAGGCAGCATTTATGGAATGAGATGCAGAAAGGAGACAAAGATTAAGTTCTGCTCAGAAATTTTTCACATGCCTCCCTGGGCAATATGGATGGCTAAAGCAATCAGAATTCACACTCGCCTCTTCACTACAGGACTCCTGCCACTTGCCCCCTTGACACCAACGCATCACTGACAGAGACATGAGCTTCCTATAGACCTCATTCTCTCACACGGGGTTGTCGTGGATACTATTCTCTCTCCCTATTGCCATCTCCTCTACCACAAATGGAGCATGATTTATTCCTCTCTCTTCCCTCTCCTACTGGTGCCTTTAACACCACTGTCTTCCCTCTCACATACTGAATGGTATTTTCTCCCTCTTTTGCTATCTCCTCACACACATGGAGCATAGACCATATCACTAGCTTGCCTCATTGCTATTCTTTCTTGCTCAAACAAATGGGGAAGGGGAGGTTTGAACTGTGCACACAAACACCATGTTCCTCCGTTCAGCAAAACCTCTGACTGCATGCTGCATCTCACACACTGTGTTAAGCAGTTTCACAACACATGCTTGAATACACACAATCATTGTGATGTCAAAATATTTCCAAGATTTTTAAAAGGAATTAAGTCACATTCTATTTTTACCCAGTCCCGTATCAAGAGTTTCATGAATGCTAACCCTAACCATAACTGAATTTTTAAAAAATTGCAAGTTCATGGAGGATAGGTCCATCAATAGCTATTGCCACAATGGTCATGGAGGCAACCCCATACTCTCAGTGTCCCTAGGCCTCTGACTGCCAGATGCTGGGATTGGATGACACAGGATGGAACACTTGATGACTACCTTATTCTGTTCATTGCCTTTGAAATATCTGGAATTGGTCACTGTTGGAAGACAGGATACTGGACTAGATGGACCATTGGTCTGACCCAGTATGGCCATTCTTATGTTCCCTGAATTTTCTAAGTCCCAGTAATGTTGTGTTTATAAATGTACAGACATCTGTGTTCACAGTACTCCTGTTTGGATTTTGGACCCACGTCCAGTAGCTATTACTGAACTATTTTGAGGCTGAACAGTTCTGAAAGCACTTGAAATGTTTCATAGCATTTTTAATGATCCCTTAGTTTAGCAAAACTCGGTGCATTTATAAATGCCATATTATTCAGTCTTACAAAATAAGCTCTGCTCATTTCTCATTACCATTATCATGTAATACATCAGTGTAATAAATTGCTCTCTCATTGCATTGTTACTGCTAGATGACTTTACATGGTTATGTTAATTATTACAGACTGAATTATTAATGGCTTCACAAGCATATGATCCTCCAGTATAAACTGTAGAACTGGCTTGCGCTGCAATGTCTGTTATTTGAAGTGACTTGACTACATTTGCAAATGTGGAAAGGCAGTGGTATTGACCAAAATCCCAATGCCACAGCCTGCAGGAATCTATTCATTATTAGATTCTTTGAAAGCTCAAAGTCTGAATTACAATTTTGTAACTGAGCAGCTTTTGTTCCTTTCTTGGATAAATTAGGATGCTACGTGACGTCCTGATCCATAACATGGGTACTCTTCCACAAAAAGAGAATTCTTTACAACTCTAGGTTACGGAAGCTATGCTACAAATGTGTGATTCATCTTTTACATCCTTGAGTTCCATAGACTTTATTTATATGCTCATTTACTATAAATTATACCTCTTCATCATGTTCTGTACTAGAAAATAATACCATAACCTCCAAAGCAGGGGCATTCTCATCCCAAGGTACATTTAATATTGATCTTGGTTACAAATGCTTTTATTTAAGCATTGTTAGCTCTGTCCCTGCACATCCAGACCCCTTAATGTCTCTGCTGGCATTTGTCGTATTTTTCTTTTAACCTCTTGTTCCTTTCTGGGCCATAAATTTTGAAAGCAAATGTACTTATATTCAAATATACTTATATTCATTTACATGGATAGGCTTTCAGTGCTTTCACATTCATGCTTTATCCCTAATGCTTGTGTAAGTTATTTTAAATATGAATAATGAGGGAAAAATTGGTAGATGGTGTAGAAATGCTCTAAACAGCATATTAATTCGTGTCCCAATGCATGCTGGGATACCAACTGACTTCTGGCAACTGGACTTTTGCTCTTCCAATTTTAAAAGAATGTTAACTTGCTAATGTACACCTTACAGGACCAGTAGGGGAAGTGAAGGTTGGATGGTTCAGTGAAGTGACAATAGACAATGGAGCCTTAATCCTCTAGGTCAGTAATTCTGCTCCAACCCACATCAGTAATGACCAAAATTCAGCCATGTGATGAAAGTTCAGTGGGTTCTGTGAAATGAGCTGGTGGTCTGGGCCTACCAAATTGAAAGCTAATGGGTAAACTTTCTGAGCACAAAGTGGGGAAAAAACCTGAATGGGCAGAACGAATGAATTCCCCCGCACATCTAGAGATGGTTCTCCCAGGTCAGGGTGGTGATATGTTGCGATATTATGTGGAATTGTTGATATCTGTGCTCCATGTGTCCTGCAGTTGGACAGAGGACTTAGTTCTCCAGGACTGTCAACCCAATTCCTTGCATAAGTTCTACATTCACTTTCAGAGAAGAAGGGGGATGGGGTGGGGGGAAGTAAATCCATGTTTTGTGTTAAATTAGATTATGAATGGGTTGCCTGGATACTGTATACCACATGGTATGACCAGACGTAATTTAACATAGGGTAATGACTTGTCAGGCTTCTCTGCAGAGTAAGCACACGGGAGCAGTAAATATTTATCTGCTATGCTGACTTGAAATCAGTATTAAATAAAGATGGGGAAATGCAGTGGAGTTTGAGATCTGGCAAACCTTCCAAGTTGTTTCTGACCCATTTTTTAGTTCACAAAAACTAATTCTAGTTTTATAAACTTCCACTTCCCAGGCAATAAATTCAACACATTTATTTTCAGGGACATTCAATTAAAAAACATGTTTGTTTCTCTACCTACAAAGAAACCTGTGTTAAGCAAAGAATGATGAAAACTCAGAGAGAGACACCAACTCTATGCTGTTTGTTGATCTCTGCAGGAATACTGCTAAGCCCTGACATGTGACCAGATGTCTTGAGGCCAGAGCAGCTGGTGGGGTGCACTAAATTTTAATGTCATGCGTACAGTAGAATGCATTGAAAAATGTACTAGCCAAAGTATTCAGGGCCATGAGCTGGCAACAAGGGTATTATTTATTGTTGACAGACCTGGTTGTACTGGTACATTATGTTATCTTAACTTAATGCATTTTTCTGAGTGACTCAGGTCACGGGTAAGCTAGATAACTTCCCCTATCCTCACCAAGTTGCTGGCAATTGATGTATTTCAAAAGAAAGGAAATTATGGTTCAAAGGACTGTCACACTGCAGCGCTGTGCAAAGGAGGTCCCACCAGTATTTTCCACTGGTGGGGAGGGGCGGGGGGAAGCAACTAACATCTGTAGCTATCATCTCAGGTATTTTCCCTGATTGAGAGCAACAGCTCTAAGGAAGCATTTATTCCCTTTTAGATATTTGGTGAAGTCTAAACTGTTTCTGCTTTGGCACTTGGGGCAATCCTGTTGAAAGTCCAGAACTCTTTATGAATGGCTTAGGTGCAACGGTTGCAGACCTACTAGCAGCAATGATGTGCTATCAGCAAGCATAGTACTGCACGTGGTCAAAATGTCCTTGGTGCCTACAATGTCGCTAACACTTTTTTCAATATCAAAAGTCAGTACGAGATTGTGACATAGAGAAGGAGGAGTAAAGGGAGGCAATCCTAGACAGAGGTGGTGTCTACCTCAGGCTGCTGTGTTTGTGGCAGTTTGCAGATTGCAAGAATTAACCTTAAAGATTAAAAGACAAAAAGCATGCAGATGACATGTTTGGGGGCAGAAGCACGTGTGGATTCACCAGCAGCTTGGGCTTTATCACAAGAAAAGTACAGTAACTCGCTTAACGTTGTAGTTATGTTCCCGAAAAATGCGACTTTAAGCGAAACAATGTTAAGCGAATCCAATTTCCCCATAAGAATTAATGTAAATAGGTGGGGGGTTAGGTTCCAGGGAAATTTTTTTCACCAGACAAAAAACGATATATTATATAGATATACACACAGTATACATTTTAAACAAACAAATTAATGCTGTTCACAGCTATGATGATTGTGAAGCTTGTTGAGGTGGTGAAGTTAGAGGGTGGAAGAGGGAGAGAGATTTCCCAGGAAACTCCTTGCTGCTAAATGATGAACTAGCACTCGGCTGAGCCCTCAAGGGTTAACACATTGTTGTTAATGTAGCCTCTCATCAAGGCAGCACGAACAGGAGAGCAGGGAGACAGCATAGCAGACAAAGACAGACAGACATCTTGTGTGTGGGAGAGAGAGAGATGCACACTGCCCCTTTAAGGAAGCTGACCCATTCTTAAGTGCATTGTCTTTTTAAGTGGATCAGGAAGTTGAGACAGCAGCTGCTGCCCCAAGCTCTCTCTGTCTCTTTCCATGTCCCCTCCCTGCTGTATATGGAGAAGGGAAAAGCGGGGTGCAGGAGCAGGGGGGAAGGGGACACCCTGCACAGCAAGCAGGAGTCTCTGGGAGCAGCTCCAAGGCAGAGGGCAGGAGTAGCACATGGCAGTGGGGGGAGGGACAGCTGAACTGCCGATTGATGGCCTGCTGGGGGCTGCAGCACAGGGAACTTAGGGGAGCGGGGAGCTGGTAGGGGGGCTGCTGGTTCACCCTGGTTACAAGCCCCCACCAGCTAGCTGCATCAGGCAGTGGACAAGCGGTGGACAAAGCAGGCGGCTGCCAAAAGACGTTAGAAGGGAGCATTGCACAACTTTAAACGAGCACGTTCCCTAACTGATCAGCAACGTAACAACGTTAACCGGGACAACTTTAAGTGAGGAGTTACTGTAACTTAATAGGTGAAGAACATGTAATAGCAGGTGCAGGAACAATGCAACCAAAGTAAGACTTTCATTCCTTATAAGTCCCCTTCACAAGTAAGCTCTTCTTAGTATGACAGGGAGTGTGGTCCAGATCGCAGACAAAGGGCTGAGGATTTTCTTTTATTGTTATTTTCATCTCAATGGGAATATGCAGTCAGTGTTCTGTCCCTGCAACACTGATGCGCTCCTTAGTTGCATCAATTTAATTTGGCTCTGACAAACGCACGGATTGAGAGAGGGCTGCTGCCGGATATCAAATTGGTGGTATTTTCTGAATAAAATCTAATGAGTTCTCGGAACTGTTCCAGGGTGTATTCAACTCATCCCTGCACCTTACTGAGTTTAATTGGACTATGGCCAATGAGGAGTGTGTGGGTGGGGAGACTGAAGAGGGGAAAAAAGTGACTGACTGGCGTTTCATTTGCTCCTTCCTTGTACAGAATACAAAAGTCTGTGAGCCTGAGGGGAATAAGAATCTTGAGCTTTGTAAGAGCTATAAGATGTGTCACCTCGCAGACACCCAGAGGGATTACAGTGATTGCTTATCTTGAAAGCCAAATAGGCACAGAATATTCCACGCCCAGTACAGGCAACAAATTTTTACAGTCTGAGGAGAAACCAGAGAGGAAAATGGTCATAGAAGGAGCAGTTCTCCCTTTGATCTGTGTACAAAACCAGGAGCGAACATACCTGCCACGCACAGGTGCAGGACAATGCAGAACCAGGAAGAAGATGGATTAGTGGTGAGAAGAGAGAAAAGGCATTATGGCATGGCTGCTGGAGGGAAACTGTAAAGCAGAGTCCATTATGTCACCATGACTAAAAAAAATCCCCCCTCCCCCCATTACTCCTTATTAAAAAATAATACTCGAGCACCAACAGTAATGGCCACACACACTTCAGCAACATAGGGCAATCTGTAGCATGTTTTGAACTATTATGATAGGCATTTTTTAAAAATTGTAAGTAAGGGGTACAAGCAATGATGTCCACGGGCTTCATGTAATATCTGTGCACCAGTCATGTACGTGTCCTAGGAACAGGAGCTTATCATGCAGGCAAGAATGAGTGGTAAAGGGACGCTGTCGAGAAGTAGTTTAGGTTTTGTTGGAAACTAACTTGGCAGAGGCAAAGGAGGAGCTTAAATGACCGAAAGGGAAATGTTTTTGTGACCTTTTCCCCCCCAAGACACAGAAAAGAGTTTTTTTTTTTAATTAAATTTTCCCTCCTGCATCATCAGAAACCGAGGGTGCCAGAAACAGAAAACTTTCAGGAAGTGCCCTCCTTATCTGAGCGAGCACAACCAAGTGCATATGCATTTGAAAGAGTCCAACAGTTAGGCCCTGAATTAACAGAATTTACATGCGTAGAACACAGCATCTGTGCTCCCAGGGATCAAAATCTATCAGCTGTGCACATGGACTAAGTGATCAAAAGGCTCATTTACACAAAAAGACGCCCCTCTGAAAGGGCCCCAGATCTCTCGTACACGATGAGCATAAAGTGGAAACTGACTATAAATAAATAGCGAAAGTTTCACTGTCCAAGCTGAGAGAAGAACAAAAAGCAAACAGCATAAATGATTAAACACAATATTTTAGAACTGTTCAGTCTTAATCTATTTTATCCTATTTTCTTAGGCTCTGGATATTTCCTGGGCCTTTTGGGTGGCTAGTGGGAGTGAGCTGTGCCTGAGATAACAGAGTTTCTAGCTGATGAAGAGACGAATAGCCTGGACTCACCTCAGTTCCCCACTGCTGGGAACCTTTGCTCATCCCACAGTCTAGACAGCAGAATCAGTGTTAAACTAGAGCTAGAAATCTGAAGGAACAAAGCACAGTCCCAACCCTGAGAACAGCAGATGTGAAATCAAGTCACAAGGACAGACAGACACAGAGACGCACACAAAGCCTCCAATGTCCAAAATATGAGGGAGTAAGAGATCGATATTTCCTTGAATTATCAAGAAAAACAAGGAAATAGAGGGAAAGCTGTTTCTAATCTGGGTGGGTGGGGGTGGGAAGGAATATAGCAGAGTAAAGGACACCGATGATAGAAACCTACCAGATCAAACACCATGTGAAGCCCCATCCTGGGCAGATTGCCCCAACTCGACACAGATTACAGGCAGGCCAGATGCTTTTGTGCCTCTTTTTGATTAAACGCACTTTGGCAACACTTCTAAAATGTGTTGTATCGACAAAGTCTCACTGAACTGAAATGTACTTGTGGTGTAACCTTCTATCCAATACTGGTTGAGCAGGGGAGATCTCACATTGTTAGGTGGGAAGGACAGAGAGTGGGAGAAGCACCAAAGAAGGACGACAAGGGTGGCCCTCTAAATGTGCTTATGCATCACTTCCTTAGGGTTTAAATAGTAAATTAAGGGAAAACACAAGATTGGGGGCGGGGACGGGGAGCACCATGGGAGGATAGGATGCCCAGAACACCCAGAGCAAAAATGGGAGCAAACATTCTCTTGCAGTTAGAGGAGATAAGAGGTAGTAGAGGGTTGAAATCAATGAGGGCTGTGATTTTTGAAAGGTATGTAAGGGAGTGAGGCACCCAACTCCCACTGAATTTCAAAAGTGCAGTTTGCCTGCCTCAGATCCAAGCTGATGCTCTGGGCCATATTCACAAGTAAACGGTACCTTTTGGTGCCAGCCAACCCTAGGCCACTCCAGTGAGGAATAACCAGCGGGAAAACAGCGGAGGGGGTGTCATTCTCCCCTCCTAGACTTGCTAGTTCCATTTGACAGCACAGGAGACCCTCAGCAGAGGCTGGTCCAGGAAATGCTAACTCAACACATACCTCAGCTGCCTTGCTATCTCTCTCTACCTTGCAACACCCACTTTTTTTTTTTTTTTTTTGGCTGTGCTGGCCAGCTGCAGACCCTTCCCCCTGACATCAGAAGGGAGGTAGGAAGAGTCACTGTTCATTGCAACACCCATGCTGACTTTCCGTCATATCTGGGGCCCCGTGCCAGCATCTGCACCACACCCTAGTGAATTAGGCCAACTAACCATTGTCTACAAAGGTTAAGTGACTATGAGAGCCAGCTTGTTAACAAACCCGTCATATGAATGCAACAAGAGGTGCTAGAACATCGTGCTGACCAACCAACCAGACACTGCACCTTGAGAGTTAAAATGTCATAAAGAAGCCTCATTTCCTTCTGACTCCACCCTCAAATCTCTCTGTTCAGTGAAGAGAAGGAGGAGGAGGAGGAGGAGATGGATTTTGCACTGTGCACGTCTACTAGATTTCACTTGCTCCAGCAAGATTTCCATTTTCCTCCTGGGCAAACTCGACCACAGCTAGACGTGTTGGTCCACTGCCAAGGAACAAGTGTTGTATATCACATTAAGGAGATGCATGGACCAACTCTAAAATGCAGTAACTGAAAGCTTGATTACAATGTGAATACCATCCAGACTACGTGTAAATGCTGGACTAAAAACTTATGATTTTCAAATTAAAACACATATGGCACTGCAATTCTCTTCTGATCCAGGTTTACAAAGAGACAGCAAACAAGCCAGTCATTATCTCTAAAAGCTAAGAGCCAGATCCCCAGGTCTGGGCAAGCTAAACTTGGTACAGGGCCCAAGGTGGAGATGGGCACTAGGGTGACCACATGTCCCAATTTTATAGAGACAGTCCCAATTTTGGGGTCTTTTTCTTATATACGCTCCTATTACCCCCCTCCTCCCCCCCATCCTGATTTTTCACATTTGCTCTCTGGTCACCCTAATGGACAGTAGTTTAGGACCTACCATAATTTAGAGCAGAGCTGCCTCAAGTTACACTAACTGGAAAGATAACTCCTAGAGGGTCACTCCACTAGCCCAGGATGGATAGAGCAAGCAGCATGTGTTCCAGCAATGTGATCTATGCAGGAGGTGGCACAGAGTAGCTGGGAGTGAGAGGTAAGGCAAGAATCTTATTTCAAATTCCAACTAATAGTTTTATTTCCATCTGGGAAGCCAACAGAGATGGGTAAAAGAATCTTCACTTTAAGGCTGCACCTGCAGGTTGGCACTTAACTTGTGGCACTGCACTGAGAGACTAATATTGATATGTAATGGTCCTGAGGTCAGAGTACTGCTTTCCTCTCTCATAGGAGTATTATGAGATTTGATTTATATTAGTACTTGAGGAGATAGTCCAGGGGGAAACCGTCAGTTTAATGCAATATAACTTCCCTTGTCCTAAGCTCTGTGGAAGCTATCGGTGAGGGCATAATAGCTGCTCAGTTTCTCAGCATCTAACTTATTACTTTGCAAAGCATTTTGAGATGCTAGGATTTATGGAGGGTGCTGTATAATGATATTCCATGTGCCATTGCTTTCTTGTGGCAGTTGCTTTCAGAGGCATGAAGAAAAATGTCTCTAACCCGTCTACACTACAGCTTCCATACTGGAGCTGGACCAGTACAGAAAAACACATCCACATTTCTCTAGCATCGATAGAACGTCAGTGTCAATCAGTAGATCTCAGATTAATCAGGTTTTAACAGACAGCATGAAGAAATAGTAAGGGAGGGTGATTCTCATTCCTCACCCACACACACCCCAACTGACTTCTTTTCATACAAACCATACTGTGGGTACATAATTGAGTCACTGAGCCTTGAGAGTTACCATTACATTCTTGTCCCAAGAGAAGGCCACTTCTGTAAGCTAAGCAGATACCTCATATTCTCAGCAGTTTTCCCAAAGGGTATATATCAAATGGGCAAGGAATTTGGAGAAGTTCACCAGCAGTGATACAAAATAAATACAAAAACTACTCTGGTCATAGTCCAGAACACTACATCTGAAAACAGCATTATTGTTGTGTTTGGAATAAGAGATCCCACTATTACTGCGCAGAATAAAGAGGGTGTATTTTTATTACAGTGTTTATTATTTTGGCAGGAAGAATTTCCCCCCCAAGACTATTAGACTCACTTTTACAAACCCTGCTTTAGTACTGAAACGTAAAACACCAAATTAATAGATGCTCAGGAAAGGCAGCGAGAAGAAAGTTGGCGTGAAAAAATCTTGCAACATAATAAAACATATTAGCCCTTATTGTTCTTGTTTAGCTTTTTATTACTTTTGGCTGAAGATGCATGAGTGCAGCATTTATTTACTTCCAGCTTCAGGTCACTTCATTGATCAAGATCTTTTCTCTTTTTAAAAAATACTAATAGTAATGATAGAATCCACCCATGGCTTCTTATGTTTACAGTTGTTATTGCCAACACTCCAGACTGCTGTATACTACTGGAACCACACAGTCAACTACACTACTAACACCTGTTGTCATAGCAGCAGTTTTTCCCCTCTTCGCAAGGAGCATATGGCAAGCCACAACAAAAATGAAAAGCTATTATATTCTATGACCCCTGCTCTCCCCAATCCTCCCTCACCAGAAAAGTCACCTTCTGTATACAGTACACGGAATATTGAAAGTGGAATTATCAGTGTTTTAATTGCACCACTCAAATAAGAAAAACCTACACACGCAACTGTGAAATGCAAAAATTTGAAGAGCAATATGTGTTAAAAACATCTACAGCGCTGGTGAATAACATGCTGACACCTGGCTGAAGGACAGAAAACATAGGAGATAGGGATTATTTGCAATAAATGAGCTCTCAAAAAGCACACTCTGAGAACAGGCTCTGATCTTCTAGCCAGGACTAAACATAGTCTGAAGCTTCTAGGACTCCTCAGCTGCAGTCTGTCTCATGTCAGACATTAGTAATAACTCACAACTGAAAGCCAGCTCAGAAGCAATGAGAAAAAATTATTCTCTCACATTATCTTGTATGTTAATGCAAGTGAAGGACCAAAGAACCTTAGTAACAAGAAACATTTTGGTGGCCTTCAACCAGTGGTTTTCAGACTTTTTTTTCTGGTGACCCAGTTGAAGAAAACTGTTGATGCCCACGACCCAACAGAGCTGGAGAGGAGGGGTGTGGGGGGGCAGAGGGTTGGGGTTTGGGCTGCAGAGTGGGGCCAGGAATGAGGCGTTCATGGTGTGGGAGGGGGCTCTGGGCTAGGGCAGGGGGTTGGGGTGCGGGAGCGGGTCAGGGCTCTGGGGTGGGGCCGTAGATGAGTGGTTTGGGGTGCAGGAGGAGGGTCCAAGTTTGGGGGGGGGGCTCTGGGCTGGGGGATTGGGGCACAGGTTTACCTCAGGTGGCTCCCAGTCAGTGGTGCAGCGGGGGTGCTAAGGCAGGCTTCCTGCCTGTCCTGGCACCGAGGACCATGCTGTGCCCCGGAAGTGGCCACAGCAGGTCCGGCTCCTAGGCAGAGGCACGCAAGCCGCTCTGTGCAGCTCTTGCCCTCAGGCACCACCGCCCCCAGCTCTGGAGTGTGGAGCCAGTGCTTGGGGCAGTGGCAGCATGTGGAGCCCCCTCCCCCCTGCCTAGGAGACGGATCTGCTGCTGGCCACTTCTGGGGCGCAGCGCAGTGTCAGAATTGGTAGGAACTAGCCTGCGTTAGGCTATGTCTACACTACTGCAGTAAGTCGACCTACGCTCCGCAACTCCAGCTACATGAATAACGTAGCTGGAGTCGATGCACCTTAGGTCAAGTTACCGCGGGCGTCGACACTGCAGGGGGTTGACGGAAGAAACTCTCTGGCGACTTACCTTACTCTTCTCATCGGGGGAAGAGTACAGGGGTCGACTGGAGAGCGATCTGCTGTCTTCAGTAGACTCACTAAATCAACTGCCAGTGAATCGATCTCAGAGCATTGATCCTGACTGTAGCGTATCATAGAATGTCAGGGTTGGAAGGGACCCCAGGAGGTCATCTAATCCAACCCCCTGCTCAAACCAGGACCAATCACCAGACAGATTTTTGCCCCAGATCCCTAAATGGCCCCCTCAAGGATTGAACTCACAACCCTGGGTTTAGCAGACCAATGCTCAAACCACTGAGCTATCCCTCTCCCCCTATACAGCCCTAGTCAGGCAGCACTGCTGACAGGACTGTTAACAGGACTTTTTTCAATTTATTGTAAACCCTTATTTAAAACACAGACACATGGACCACTTTTGAAATCACTGACAAGTTAGTAAATAGACTGTGGAAGCTAAATACCTGTGTTTCACTCCATGAATTCCATATCAGCCATCCAGCACACTGTACCTCAAGTTACTGTAATGGTCTCTACTAGTGATAGCAGATACTTTAACTCCATTCATTGCTCATGAAACACTCTCTGTCCAGTACACAAAACAGCCAGCTTGTGAGATCTGCAGGCTGTTCAATCACATGAGATAGAAGGTATCAATAAACACTTGAGAGGTGAGCAGCATCTGAAGCTTTAATTTAGCTTAAGGTTTTCAGTGTTACAGCCATAGAGAGATGATATTAGAGGAGGAAATCATCCCATTGTATATAATGGGGATGCAGAGTTATGAAGAGCGCAAGCCTGGTCAACTGTTGTTGGGGGTGTGTGTGTTTTTTTCAATGGCTAAGGAGAAATCTGTCTGATACCTCCACTCAGCATCTCCCCAGCTATTTGAATGAGAAGGGGTGCAGAAAGAACCTTGCTCATTATGAGGGGATTGGCCCACCCTGCAACTAATAAATCCTGAAGAATGAGAACTGCCCCTAATTCTGAAATAGCATGGACAGAGAAAATCAGCAATGGTCTTTATCACTTCTCAGTCAAACCAAAAAATGTCAAAAGACCTGCTTGTCAACAGCATGCTTGTCAACGTGGAGCATTTGTTCTCAGCTCAGGGCCTAGCTTAGAACAGCTCAGCAACTGAAGTAGGAAAGACACTCCTCTGCTCATAGAAGTCATAGTGTTTAGGGCCAGAAGGGACCATCAGATTATCTAGACTGACCTCCTGTATATCACAGGCCACTAAGCACAACCCAGCCACCTCCATACGAAGCTCAGCAACTACAGTTAGACCAATAGCCCTCAGGGAAAGAACAGGTTGGACTGAGGTGTATCAATGATCAAGGCGCCTGCCATGGAACGGAATTGATTAAGTAAGATATTCCCAGATAGCCATACTCCATGTAACTTGAGAGAGCCTGCTACTTTCACTTCACTAAAAAGGGGTGTGTGGAAGGGGGAATGGACCCCCAAAAGTGAAGAGAACAGCTGGCTCGAACTGATCCCTGGAGCTATGGATGGTGGAGAAGGTAATGGAGACTGCTATCATTACATAACAGCAGCCATACTGGGTTAGACCAATGGTCCCTCTAGTCCACTCTCCTGTCTTCTGACAGTAGCAGTGCCAGACGCTTCAGAGGGAATGAACAGAACAGGGAAATTATTAAGTGATCCATCCCCTGTCGTCCAGCTTCTGGCAGTCAGAGGTTTAGGAACACCCAGAGCATGCTGGCTAAAAGCCATTGATGGATCTAGCCTCCTGTGAACTTATCTAATTCCTTTCTGAACCCAGTTATACTTTTGGCCTCACTTCCCCTGGCAACTTGTTCCACAGGTTGAGTGTACGTTGTGTGAAGGAGTACAGCCTTTTGTTTGTTTTAAACATGCTTCCTGTTAGTTTCATTGGGTGACCCCGGGTTCTTGTGTTATGCGAAGGGGTAAATAATACTCACTTTCTCCATGCCAGTCATGATTTTATGCCCCCTTAGTCATCTGGATCATATGCCCCCTTAGTCATCTATTTTCTAAGATGAACATTCCCATTCTTTTTAATCTCACCTCATATGGAAGCTGTTCTATGCTTCTAATCATTTTTGTTGCCCTTCTGTGCACCATTTCTAGTTCGAATATATATTTTTTTCAGATAGAGCAATCAGAACTGCACACAGTATTCAAGGTGTGGGTGAACCACGGCTTTATATAGTGCGATTATGATATTCTCTATATTATTTCCTAATGACTCCTAACACATTAGCGTTTTGACTACTGTTGCACGTTGAGCAGATTTTTCAGAAAACTATCCACAACAAATCCCAGATATCTGAGTGGTAGCAGCTAATTTAGATCCCATCATTTTGTATGTATAGTTGGGGTTACGTTTTCCAAAGTCCATTACTTTGCATTTATCAACACTGAATTTAATCTGCCATTTTGTTGCCCAGTCTCCCAGTTTTGTGAGCTCTCACTTAACTATCTTGAGTAATTTTGCCACCTCATTGTTTATCCCCTTTCCCAGATCATTTATGACTACATTGAACAGGTCCCAGTACAGATCTTTGGGGAACTCTGCTATTTGCTTCTCTCCATTGTGAAAACTGACCATTTATTCCTACCCTTTGTTTCCTATCTTTTAAGCAGTTACTGATCGATGAGAGGCCCTTCCCTCTTATCCGATAACTTGTTACATTGCTTAAGAGCCTTTGGTCTAGGACCTTGTCAAAGGTTTTCTGAACATCAGAGTACATTATATCAACTGGATCATCCCCAGTCCACATGTTCTAATAGATGGGGGAGGCATGATTTCCTTTTACAAAAGCCATGTTGACTCTTCCCCAACAAATCATGTTCATCCACATGTCTGATAATTCTGTTCTTTACTATAGTTTCTACCAATTTGCCTGGTATTGAAGTTAGGATTCCCAGCCTGCAGTTACCAAGATAACCTCTGTTGCATTTTTAAAGAAAAAAAATCAGTGTTACATTAGCTACCAACCAGTCATCTGGTACAGAGGCTGATTTAAATTATAGATTCCATACCATAGATAATGTTCTTCAATTTCATATTTGGAGTTTCTTCAGAACCCTTAGGTGAATGCCATCTGGTCCTGGTGACTTATTCCTGTCTAATATAATACATGTGTTCCAAAACCTCCTCTAAGCCTGTAACAGAATGCACCTGTGTTCACACCCTGCACACTATTTTACATCTCACAGTGCATACTTTGTACAGAGATCATTTGAAAACTCATAATTTGCTGGTCATTATTGTCCTGACAAAATGTGTGCAGCAATATTGTATGTGAAGTTATACAATTCCACTGTACGGTTTTATTAACACATATTCCAAAGTGAGGCTGGCAAACAGATTTGTCTTAAAAAAAATTTTTTTTTTAAGTGTGATCTGCTTAATTTGCATTTAAGTGGTAAATAGAGTAATCAAGCAGGAAAGGAAGCAAAGTACACTCAAACAGTTGAGGGAAAAGCAGCAGGGAACATCCTTCCATATAGACTCTGTCTCCTGAATCTCTGCTGGAAATGTTGTTCAAGAGGGGGAGTGACACTATAAAAATGAGGGACAAACACCTCAATCCCTCCCCCTCCCATTGGCATTCACAGTACCTGAAGGACAAAGGAAGCAGCACTGGACTGAAGAAGGGGTCCTGACCTAGAGGATTTGGTCAGTAAGACTGCTGAAAGCATATGGTGAGCAACATAGCTTGAATCTAACGTAGTTTGTTAAATTAGGCACCATCAGCATTTTAACTTTATTTTCTTGTAACCATTTCTGACTTTAATGCCTCATTACTTGTACTCACTTAAAATCTCTCTGTAGTTAATAAACTTGTTATTTGTTTTATCTAATCCAGTATGTTTAAATGGAACTGTTTTGGGAAACTCCATTTGGAGTGGCAAGTTGTGTGTATGTTAAAGAAATAACAGACTTTATATAAACTTGTACTGTCCAGGAGATGTCTGGGCAATACAGGACATACATTCCTGGGTGAAAATCTAAGACTGGGGCATGTTGACATCACCCTGCAGTATAATCAAGTAAGAGCCAAGGGGTGGCTGGCTGCAACACACTCACGGACATAGCTGGGAGTGACTTGCATACTGGAGGCTGTTTGAGAGCTGTCCAGGCTGGAGACTATAGCAGCAAAGCATTGTAAAAGGCACTCTGGGTTAGAGGGGAGGAGTGACACAGCTACTCAGTCTGGATGGTACCCGTTAAGTCACAAGGTCTTTTCCCCTTACTTGATGGAATGACCAAGTCAATCCAGACCCCTTTCTCTCTCTTTGCTAACCATAGGGCTGGGGTGAAAGATAGAAGCAGGAACAGTGATGGAAATGAGAAAGTGAGCAGGGGAGAGAGGAGGAAATGAGAGTGTGGAAAGGAGGAGGAGGCAGCAAGATGGGAAAGGGGGAAGAGACGAAATCCAGGAGATAAACAGGCACTGACATCAGAATATGGGAAGGACAGAAACCATAATAGGGAAATGGGATCAAAAATAATAAGAGATTAATGTTCTGCCCTTCAGAAAATAATGACGGGAGAAGGAGATTTATTTTCAAGGAAAAGAGAAACCAAGAGGAGGCAGGAGATGAAAATCAATTGTACAGAAAGGAGGCTAAGAAACAAAATAGGAAACAATCAAAGAAATGGGGGAAGGACAGACACATTTTGGGGTACATTTAATTTAGCATTTTACATTATTTTCCCCATCAGGAAGATCATCATCTTTTTTAAAAAAACAAACAAACAAAAAACTCTGAGCAGAGTCTTCAGACAATACATTAAACAAAAGGGGGGTTTCCTGACGTGCCTGCAAGAGGTAATGCAGCAAGGGAGGCAGCGTTTGAGGAGTAGTCAGCTATGCAGAGGCCATGAGTGTAGCTAGGCTATCCTCCTCCACACACACATCCCCAAGGCACGTTTAGGCTCCACAGAATAAAGACCTGTCCCAGTCAATTGCTTCAGGGACTAAGGTGCTGTAACAAAAAAAAGTCAATCAAAACCTGCGGAGGTCTTTAGAGTGTATTCCTCTGTAGCGGACAATTCTGGGATTCTTTCAGAAAATACAAGTTCCTCTATGAGTAGAAGTAGTATGAAGACTGAAAGGTCAGTTGCCACAGGGCGGGGGGGCGGGGGAGAGAGAGGGGGGAGAGAAGCTATTCTAGGCTGCAGATGTGTGTTGTTTCTGCAACAAAAAAAAAACAAGTCTTTGAATACAGCAATGCTGTAGGAGGTTAACAGTTTATCTGTAAAATTGGAGCAAAATGTTGCTGGTTTACATATTACAGGAAACCAATCATTAAAATACATTTTTATCAACTAGGGGAATCCCCCTCCCTTCATCAGAATTTCATATTTAACCCCTCTCCTCCTCCCCCCAGTAAAATAAAGGAAAGAAATAAGCTTGGTTTCTCCTTTATTTCACACAATCTAGGCCAGGGATTCTGTGCAAATGACAATCACACAGGGATTCCCTGTGCCAGATTCTTCTTGGAGCACTGAATCCATTGCCATTTGCTAGGCTATAAATAATTCATGAAGTTTGTTTGGTGTCAGGCTTTGATGTCAATTTTATCAGCTGAGTTTTTAAAAAGACACCTGATGGAAGACAGGATGTGGCTGGGGGAAAGGGAAAGAACTGCTAACATATCAGAATCGATGCTGCATATTTTTATTGCCTCTGTACTGTCCTCCCACACTCTTTGCATATATAGTTTTGTCAGCAAACTGCATGGGGTTATCAAAGTTTTATGGCTGTCATAAGCTAGACACCAGGCAAAAAAAGCCATTTGCACAGAATGGTTTTCAAATGAGGAGGGTCTTCATGGCTCTGCTTCTCCTATGTTCTGGACTAAACTTCAAACACTTTAACACCAATTAGCCATGCTTTGAAATGGCCTGCGGGCAGGTTTGCCATTGAAGCATTCTTCCAACTTGGAAGACAAAATAAAATTCAAGTTAAATAAATTAACACGCATCCTGAGTCTACTTAGGTGTGGGAGAGGTGGTGGTCTTAAAATCCACTGGGAAAATGACCCCATTCTACCCAAAGCCTCACAGTTAAACTTCCTAATTCATGAATTTAAAATGTAGCAAGCTTTCAAAAACTAGGCAGCTTCAACCCATGCAGCTGGCCCTTACCCAGCAGACAGTCTATGCAGACACAGCTTTTACCAGCAATGTAGAATGGGGAAGAGAAGAGATGGGGGCATACTCTTAAGAATTAATTATGCTTAAAATAAGAACTCCAGAACATGAGGCTCCCACAACAGGTTTTTCAGCACCATCAGAGGTGAGGAAGGATTCTTCTCACCCTACCTCTCACCTTCTTGAGCAAACATATACTAGGCAAAATGAGGCAATTTCTCCTCAGCCTTCATGTCTTCTTGTTTTCCTCACTGTACCTGATGATTTTCCTTCCTAAGTGTGGCGAGGGAAGACCTAACATGCATAAAAGCAAGACTCCAATGTACTATTGCGAGTCACCAGCAGGAGAGGGCTGGGTTGACTCCACTTAGACGGTTCTCTCATGCAAGGTGACTGCATGTTATTCCTAAATAAGGTATAGAGTATTTGGTCTATCATGACTGCTCTTCTTCTCTTATATGATCCAAATGAAAAAGTACGTGCAGGGAGGTTAGGGCGAGACTTCTAAGATCATAATTGATGTCCCCACCCATGTATTAGTGAAAAACTTTGTTCAACTTTACAGTTCAGATGAACCTGTGACCATCTACTCATGGTTAGGGGTCTCCAAGCATCACCTCTGCGGAGCCTAATCTTGACTGTTTTGAGATTCAATCCACTCTCTCCCAAATCAAAATTCATATCAAAAGTTTCCTGAGAATAAATGTGTACAATAATCTCATTTAGCAACTGCATGCAGTTAGAGCAAGGGACCTTTGAGTGTAAATATTTCTAGTGTTTTGAAAGAAAATCAAAGTAGACTTAGAAGAGTACAGCATCCTTGAATTGATTCTCACAAGTTTTCCATTTTCTCCAAGTGACTGGAAACTCTATAACAAAAGAAAGGAAACTTCCGCCGTAGGTGTACTTCATTTGCCTGGAAAGCACCAGGCATATCTATAGTGTTGTGTAAAATGACAAACAAACAATAGGATTGTAAGTACAAGACTGCACCAACAATTAATCCAATTTGACATGACTCAAGTAAAAACAGAGATATGAAGAGCCATATTCTCATGATAAGGAATTTGCATCTCAAAGCATTGACAAAAATCTTTAATCTCTACAGGATATACACTCATTTGAACACCACTATGATAAGCCCATAGCAGGTTTCAAAGACCTTGACTAGTGTGGTCCTGTAACAACTGAAATTAACAAATGTGCATTTTAGAAAAAGGCTTGAAGAGAGGGGAGATGTAATAGCTGTCAAGGATCTGAAGGATGCAAATGTTAAGGAGGGAACAGAAAAAGATATGAATAGGAGTAATTGGATAGGGCTGACCAAAGGAATGCACAGGATTACAATCAGGAAAAGTTTCCTAGTAATAGGGTCTATAAAGGTGATAGAACAGACTCCCGAGCAAACTGCTGGAAGCCCCCTCTTGACTTCTGGAGTATGGACTATCAGGTCTCCAATTTCTGAATTTTAGGCTCATTCTGGACTGATATATTGAGATCTGGGGTGGGTATTGACATGATCTATAGAAGCCTTTACGGTGCCACTCCATGCCAAGATACAAAAGGAGTGCACAAACAGGGCATTATTATTTTCATGAAAATGAATAGTTTTAGGAATGAGAAAGTCAGCTACGTTCTACCTCTTAGTTATAATCCTAAAACTCAGTTACAGAAGTTCCCAAATCCCTTTCAACATAGCATTACTGAAGTGAAAAAAACAAGGTCATTTATACTCACAAAGAAGAAAACATTTTAAAAGGTAAAAAATATAATCTGTCTCTTAAAAGGCAAAGAGCAACCGGGAAATAAACACAGTATCTGGCAGAATTTTAACATTGTTGGGTAGTCTAATAACTGAACCGGCTTGGATCAGACAGTCTCCAGATATTACCACATATGCCATCTCTATTAGCTAGCACTCTCAAGTATTATTAAATATTTGTAAATGTTTTTAAAAAATCGGAGCGATTCTGAAGGTGCTGGATTGACAGTCCAAACCCTTTTATTGCTCACCTGCAGAACATCAGCAGCACAGGTTTACGGACCAATGCATCCCAGACTCTGACCTGCAGGAAACATCTCTTTGTGGGCAAGGGGGTAATTTAGTCATTGCCCTTTTCAATTCTCAGCCCTTCTAAGTTGGACAGGGATGCCAATATCTGTAGTATCAATCATGGGATAGATGCACTTGATGTGGACACTTTCCTATAGGAACTGGATCGATACCTTCCAAACGTTTTCACATAGGTAACCAAAACCAGATGCCATGACTTTCAGTGACAACTAGTTTAACCTGGTTTTGAAATATCATCACTTCCTGAGTTTCTGGGTTTCCCCAGCACTATTAATCTTCTCCTCTGAGCCTTGTTTGCTAACTAAAACACCAAACCCTGAGGTCCTAATTCAGCTTGAACCCCATTTTACCTAAGCAAAGTTGCATCATCTTCAGGTGGAGTTTGCCTGAGTAAGGGATGAGCCAGGATCTCAACATTTGGCTCCCAAGCAGTAGACTGTTCAACTCCAAAATCTGATTTTAGACTCAAGGGTTTCCACTGCATTCTGGGAGGATGTGGTCCTTAGTTGTTTGCATGGGGTCCAGGAATGTATTCCATATGTAACAACTGCCAGCAACATTACTCTGAATTTCTGTGAAAGTTGCGCTGTACAAGAAACTAGAACCTCAATGAAATAGGTGAGAAGTAAAACATCCCATAGAGGGGCTAAAAGAAAAACCAAGAAAGCAAAGGGAGCTGAAATGTTGGAAACGAAAACATGCAAATTCTATTAATGTTTAAAATATGTGAGAGTTTAAACAAGCCTGGCAGCTGAAATGGTTCCCCACAAGAGGCACCGCAAGGGGAATAAATATGGACCTTGACGTTCTTTGTCTTTTTACAGCAGCTGCAGGTGGTTTCAGTTAAATACAATAATTAAATTAGCCACACAACATGGTGGCTCTAAGATTTCAAACTAATCGTCACAATGATCTTCTCAACCTCTGCCACTTCTTCTACTTTGAAACAAAACAAAACCCTCACAAACCAAAACCTGATGGAAGAGGAGAAGCATGCTTGAAGGATTTCATGCCTCTCATATGAATCTGTGAATGACAAGCTGCATGACAATACACAGCAAGCTTCAGTTAAGCAATTATTTTCATATCCATTCTATCTAGCACGCACAATGCTTTCACACTTCCAGATTTCTCTGCTTGGCCTCCATCTTCCAATTGCCTTCATTCTTTATTGCAACTCAAGTCACAGAAAACTAGTTCTGCTGTTTTAGGTTTGCCATTCAGGAGTAAGCAAGAAAGAAAGAAACTTCTTATGAGTGCTAATAAACTCAGAACCTTAAAATCAAAAGCATTATTACTACTCTTAATGGGCTTGTCTCCAATTAGCAAGTACCCCAAGGGGATGGTTTGAAATAGCTTAGGTTTTAAATCTAGGAAGGGAAAAACAACCCTTTATCCCTCTGAGTAAATAAAATTATTAGTGGCTTCATTCTCTTGATTCAAGGAGATAATATACCAGAATGAATCCAGAGAGCAATTAGCAATGGAACACATGGGAGCTGGCCAAAAACAATTGCAGAACTAAACAATTGATGTGGTCTGGTTTAGTTACAAAACTGCATATAGAAAATATACACCTTATGTGTATGTGTGCAGGTGTGCATATATAAAATACAAATGCAGGCAAGGGCTTTCAAAAGTAAATAGCGATTTTGAGTGCACAGGGTGATACCTTAAGGGGACTTCATTTGCACAGGGTGGGTGCTCAGGGTTCTGGAAAATCAGGCCTCTTTCAGGGGTCTTCAGTTGGCACCGAAAAAGTGTGGCACCCAAAATTACTTGTCACTTTTAGAACTTTTAATGTTCATGTGCACACACTCTGTGTGTGTGTGTGTGTACACGTGTGTGAGAGAGAGAGAATCTCATCTTCTAACTAAAAAATGCCTTTAAATAGGTAAGAGACTAGATGGAGTGAGGTAATATTTTTTATTTTTCTGTTGGTGAAAGAGACATGCTTTTGAGCTTGACGTGTAACTTTTGTAAGTTTTATTGTTATAAAAAACTTTTCCTTTCTACATCTCTCTTCCTGTCTATGGAACTCTGTTGGAAGCAACTTTTTACATCCAGTGCGGTGAATTAGCAAGTAGCACTTCAGCCTATGGTATTTTAGGGCTATCCAGGTTAAGGCCTCACTGTGGAGAAAACTGTGGGAGGATTTGCTTTTAAAAAATATTCTTGATTTGGCGGACAGAGTACTCAGGATACAAAAATACTCCGTTCCCTACATAGTAAGTCTCCATTCTTTTGCCAGGAATTTCAGAGCTGGTGTGAAATTGGAATACTTTGCTCCAGTGTGCAATATTTTTTTACTTAATTACATTTTTAATTAGTTTTAATGATGGTGGAAGGTGCCAGATTTAATAACTCTGGTCTTGAAAACCAGCTGGACAAGTTTGGGTAGGAGCTGGAGCCAGCAAAGGGGATATAGCATATAGGACAGCAGAGAGGGTGGTAGGGTTTCTCTGCCTAACAGGAGAGTGTAGTCACCCTGCAGCACTATGAACCACATAAAGATTAAAGAGTTTGGGCTTAAGAAGATTGCAGAAGAATCCAAAATAAAGTTAGTATTTTTCTGTAACTAATGTCTGTTTTCCCTAGCCTTCCCAACTGGGGGGGCTGAAGGGGAGCAGCAGGGAAAGTCCAAGAGGAAGGAGAGAAGCAGAAGTAACAATTAGCATGTATTTTGCCCATTTATCTCAGGGTTTTTTTAAACATCTTTTATAGACACTAACTTATGAATCCTCACAATATCCCTCTGAGGTAAATGTTATCCCCATTTAACAGATAGGGAAATGGAGACAGAGATAAAGCGACTTGCCCAATGGCACATCGAGTCAGTGGCAGAGCTGGGACTTGCACTCAGAACTCTTGATTTCCAGTCACACGCACTAATGCATTTGCTTCAATGAGACCTCAAAACAGACAGAGTGCCAATCAAAGACTACTTTAAACAGAAAATAATGCTGGTGCTTCTATGGAAGGATACTCGTACTAAACCATCCTGATTTATCAAGCTATGGTCATGAAGCAAGCCACAGTCGAATCTAAACTAAATCCTTCATCTAGCAAGGGAGTGGAGAAATAACATCTAAGACCAGCGATTATGATCAGAAGCAACTGATCTAAATGAACAAATAATAATTGATATCTATATTGTGCCTTCCAATGCAAATTACATACAGGTGTGGTACTTTTGCAGTACAGCCATCTATGGGGCTGAAAATAGCAACAGGTAAAGAACAGTGGAGTAGGGAAATTTCGATTATTGACACCAAATAGAACCCTTGCAAAATGTGCATTGACTCATGAATGCCCACCCCCAGGGACTAAAGCATTTAAGAATCTATCTGAAAGACCTCCACTTATTAAGCCCTATAGAATATGATGTTATATTATGAGCTCGGGGAAGGAGAACAAACTAAAAGTTGACATGAACACATATAACTACTCTGGTACAGTGCTACCCAAAGGAAAAGCCCTGGCAGGCAGAAAGGTTGGTGTGGCAACTTTCACCAAGTGATTATAATCTCATTCCAAGGGCAGATGTGCCTGCCTGTGCTCAGTGATCATCATGCAAATCTGACCCAAATTTAATTGTTTTGAACTTTTACATGAAACTTCTCACACAAAAATACTGAACATTAAAGCTTGCTCAGTGTGGGAACCCCAGTGTGTTCCAAGAAATCTGAGGTCTTCTGTCAACAATCAATCTGTCAACAACCTGTTTTAAAGGGCCTATGCATTCAGCTGAGTCTGAAGCAACATAGCAATACAGGAATTGCGAGACCGGGTCACTCTTATGGTCCATCCAATCTAGTATTTTCTCTCCAACAGTGGCCAGCACTAGATGCTTCAGAGGAAGGTGCAAAAAACCCTGCAGTAGGCAGATGTGGGATAATCTGCCCTCAAAGCGACACTCTTCCTAAATTCTGGTGGTGAAGATGTGCTTAAACTCTGAAGCATAAGCTTTTATATGCCTTCAAAAACTTTTTTTTAAGTATTTACTATAAGAATGCTGAATATTGTTATAGGTGTAAAACCCCAAGCCCTTTTTTAATCTTGCTAACTACTTGCCCTTCAATGTTATACTGTGGCAATGAGGTCTACCGTCCAATCATGCATTGTGAGAAATTATTTCTTATCAGTTTTAAATTCATCACCTTTCAATTTCATTGCATTATCTCTTGTTCTTATATTAGGAGACAGGGTGAAAAGAAGTTCCTGATATGCCTGCTGACTACCTTTCATATCAGCCAGGATAGGCACAGAACCAAACAACATTGAAGCAATCTAATGAGCTATATTAACCTATGTTTGAACTACGATTACACCTCTACCCTGTTATAAGGCCACCCGATATAACACAAATTCAGATATAACGCACTAAAGCAGTGCTCGGGGGGGGGGGGCTGCACACACCGGCGGATAAAAGTTCGATATAACACAGTTGCACCTATAACGCAGCAAGATTTTTTGGCTCCCGAGGACAGCGTTATATTGAGGTAGAGGTGTACTTCTAATGGTGTGACTCTCTTCTTATTCCACAGTAGGAGTAAGCACCGAGGAGATCATAACCCAAGATCTCTCCTAGGAGTTAATCACAAACTTGAGCAGGTCCAGATCTCTGTCCAGGGCTGTAATGTGTCTTGGTCCAAAGGATTAGGACATGAGTATCTGGCAAAATTAAAATTTCCCACTGTAGTGGGAAAGAAAGAACAGAAATAGAAGGAGGAACTCTGTTTAATTTTTCCACGCAAGGTCCAGAGAGTTTGGTTTTGCTATTTTCTTTTGTACACCAGACTGGGAAGAGAATGTATGAGAGAGAGAAGCATCCGAAAGGCCCCAGAGACAAGTGGAAATTTCCAGACTGTCCTAGACAAGAATGGCTTTCTGGAAATAGTGCATAAACCCAACAAATGAACAGTTACCAATCAGCAGCATAAACAACAGCCATGAGGATGAAATCAGAGCCTGCCAGGCCAAGAAGAAAAAGCCTGATTGCTTGCTGCACCTTGAGGGAAACAAGCCTCCTGCAACAGCTCATCTTTCTGAACAGGTGCCTCAGTGAGAGGATTTACTGATCTAGTCCAGAAATGGGCAAACCACAGCCCGCGGGCCACATCCGGCAGGACTTTCCTGCCCAGCCCCTGAGCTCCTGGCCCAGAGGGGCTAGTCCCCAGCCCCGCCTGCTGTTCCCCCTCCCCCACAGCCTCAGCTCACTGTGCCACTGTCGCAATGTTCTGGGTGGCAGGGCAGCGAGCTCCTGGGGCAGCACAGCTGCAGAGCCGCGGCCTGACCCGGTGCTCTGTGCTACGCGGTGGTGCGGCTGACTCCAGCCGGGCAGCACGGCTGCCTGTCCTGGTGCTCTGGGCGGCGCGGCTCTAGCGCCGCCAGCCACCAGTGCTCCAGGCAGCACGGTAAGGGGCAGGGAGCGGTGGGGCAGGAGGGGGTGGTTGGATAGAGGGTAGGGGAGTTCAGGGTGGTGGTCGGGGCGGGGGTGTGGATAGGGGTCGGGGGAGCAGGGGTTGAATGGGGGCAGGGGTCCCGGGGGCAGTCAGGAATGAGGTGGGGTTGGATGGGGCGGCAGGGGCAGCCAGGGGCAGGGGTTCCGGGCGGGCAGGGGACAGGGCGATGGGGTGGTTGGATGGGGCAGGGGAGTCAGGAATGAGAGGAGGGGTTGGATGGGGCGGCAGGGGGCAGTCAGGGTCGGCGGGTGGTCAGGGGACAGGGAGGGGTGGATGGGGCAGGAGTCCCAGGAGTTCTCTCAGCTACAGCAAAACATTCTCAAACATAAAAATAAAGCAATGAGACTAAAAATTCTAACGCCTGAAATGTAAATGGATCAAAATCTTCCTGTTCTGCATCTCCAAAGCATTTACCATGTATACTTGTTCATAAGCCGAATTTTTTTTAGTAAAAAAGGGAAGCACCAGAGAAGGGGGCATTAGGGGGTGAGAAGCAGGGGGGGGGGGGTCGGATAGGGGGCAGGGGGCTAGGCCATGCCTGGCTGTTTGGGGAGGCACAGCCTCCCCTAATCAGCCCTCCATACAATTTCTGAAACCCGATGTGGCCCTCAGGCCAAAAAGTCTGCCCACCCTGGTCTAGTCACTTGCTGAAAGTGTAGCGGTAAGTGCCATACTCAGTACCAAGGGGGAACATGGCCTTTATCATGATATTTAGGTCTGCCCAAAAGCAGGCCTGCAGTGTTGTCCATTTCCCCTAAGTGCAAAAAATATATATGCTGCCCAGGCCAAAGATACGACTATGCAACACAAACAATACAGCAAATGCTATATTTGTTCTCAGCTTCTCAGCGTTGGTTTCCGTTGGTTCTGCACATGGCCCTGGAGGACTTTCTTGCCAATGGCCCTTTAGTAAGAAAATGATTTAAGACCTTGATAAAAGTGTTTGGAATTAGTTTTATTCCACTTCCAGTTCATAGCCCATCCTCCTATCTTCTTTCATTCTAGCACAGCCCCACAGGTACAGGCTAGAGAGCCGTAATGTAGAAAGATCGCTGGGTAACCTCCACTCTTGGCTGACATCAGAGAGCTGCTGCCTTGCAGAACCAACGGAAACCAAGGCTGAGAAGCTGAGAACAATCTGTGCTACAGGTTGTGATCACTACTGTGTTGGTTAGAACACGAGAACCAAAAATACACTACTGTAGCAAAAAGCAGAGGGGGCAAGTCTCTATTGGCCAGACTGCAGCTGTGAATGATTAAAGAGAATGAATCCTACTAAATGCACGTACACACACTTTAGACGCGATACATTTAATTGTTTTGATCTTTCACAAGAAAAGGAAATAGATGCACAGCCCAGAGAAAATGGCAAGTCTGTTGCCTCAGACTGATAGGAGATGTTTGCAGACAGAAAGACAAACAGCAATGGGTGAGATGAGTCACAAGGGGAAACGTGATCAAAATTGCCTCAGGAGCCTTGGATGAAAGGTGCTAAAGAACTACAAAGTATTTATTAATGAGCATGGTTCTCTCAGCTACAGCAAAACATTCTCAAACATAAAAATAAAGCAATGAGACTAAAAATTCTAACTCCTGAAATGTAAATGGATCAAAATCTTCCTGTTCTGCATCTCCAACGCATTTACCATATATACTTGTTCATAAGCCGAATTTTTTTTAGTAAAAAAGGGAAGCACCAGAGAAGGGGGTCGACTTATGAAGGGGTATAGAGAGGGATAGGTGGGACAGAGACCCTCCCCATAACAGAGGGAGCAAGGATAGGCTGCAGAGCCAGAAGGGAAGAGGCAGGGTCAGAGTCTCTCCACTTCTGGCCACGCTGGTCTCCCCGCAGTCTCCGAAGCAGCTACAGCTTCGGGGCTGGCAGGCTGCAGTCGCACCACTCGGCCCAGCCCCGGAGCAGACTATGGCCGCGCCGCCCAACCCTTCCCAGCAGGCTTCGGCCGCGCCGCTCGGCCCCGCCCCCCGAGAGCAGGCTGCGGCCAGGTCAGAGACATTCTCCCCTGGCCCTCGCCAGATAAGGTGGGAAAGGATGGGAGGGGGAGAGCGTGGGGGTCCTGGGCTAGGGGTGGGGTCATGTGGGGTGTGGTCACAGGGGTTACTCCCCTGACCCCCAGCTTCTCCCCCCCCGAAAAATTTCCCCACCAGTTGCTGTCCCGCCCATCAGGGTAAGCAGCTGGTGCACTGGAACACTTTGTTTACTTAGGTTTACCTCCATGCCTGCGGATGCTCGAGGTAAACAAACCACCTCAGTCCACCAGCGGCTTATCCTGATGGCCCAGGAGTCAAAGTTTGCTGACCCCTGAATTATAGGGTCGACTTATGAACAAGTCATAAAAACCCATCCAATATCCATCGGGGGGTGGGGGGGTCAGCCTACAAACGAACCAGCTTATGATTGAGTATATACGGTACTCCTTATTTAAACACCTGCGGAAGGGAAGGAGTGAAATCTGGTTCCAAAGATTGAGACATAGTATAATTAGCACAGTTTCTTGGACACCTGGCAACAAAGGGCTTGACTACACTTTGCTTTGCACTGGTTTAACTAAATTGGTAGAAAAAAACCCCATTTGATTAAATCAGTGTAACCCTCTAGTGTTTATGCATTTATACCGATATCCAAGTGTTTAAATTAGGGCAAAAACCTCAGATCAACCCTAAGGATAGGTGTTAGGGCCCAAGAGGGATTTAAGCAACAAAAAGGCTTAAAAATCTACAAGAAAAAGTGAGTTGCTAGAGTGGAGGATAGCAGATTAACCACTGCCTCTCTTCCCCCCCAGAAAGAAGAAAAATCCCAGAAGTTTTCTTTCTACAATGAGACTTCTTAACTCCAGCTGATTTTATATGAAATGTTTTTAATCTCATTCTGCTGTTCTGCAAAAAAAAAAAAAAAAAGTTTTAAAACATTCACAGATTTCAAAAATGTGTAATGTAGGCGCTTGTTTGTGTTTCTATGCATAACATATTTGGCCCTTCCAAGTGGATAACTGTAACAATATCAAAATTACAACCTTGTGTCAGACACCAAAATGAAAAACCTATTGGGGGGGGGGGGGGTCAATTTTATTTATCCGGACTCAACCCCATCCCCAGCCCTACCTTGAAAACACACACTCATGTCACTCATGAGACATTCCCGGGCTGCTTCTTGAACCAACAGGGCTCAGCCCTGGCACAATTCTAACACTGCAGTGACCTACTTTGTAACAGACATTTCCATACAACCAAAAGAAAAATGAGCTTCCAGCCAAATCGCCGTGAAGAAACAAATGTGAAATGCCAGCACTAAAGTACTACACCACTTTTATTAGGAAAAATTAGTTAAAATGTATCCACCAAAGTCTAAAGAGAGTGCAGGGATTGGCAGAATCCTCCTGAAATATGCAATACTCTTTTAATTGAACACTGTTTTTATTTCATTTTCTGCACCTGCTCTTAGCCTAGCATAATTCCTCCATAAACCCTGGAATCCAGAGTACTTTCCCTCTGAGGAAAGAGTTTGAGATGTAACAGATGGATTAAACAATAGAGAATCCTGTAACTCAAACAGTAACGAGGTGTTCACAAGAGCTTTTTTGTTTTTTAACCTTTTACTTATTAAAATGCTTTGGACTTCAGTTAAGCTTCTTTGTTCAGCTTTCACACCAGCTTTGAAACAGAAACCCCAGGCACTTTGACAGGTCATCTGTGTCACTGTAGCTTCTAGAGCTGCCTCTGCTGAAATGCTAGTTGGTAAATTCCTGCTGACATAGGCCAGAACAGCTGCAAACTTTGGGACAGTTCAAGTCAGCATGGGTTTTCCCTGCCTCCTACAGAGATACTCCTGAGTAAATCATGACAAACATCACTATCCTCCTATAGTAACAGTAAATCAAAGCTGGATTCATTACAGAAACAGTGAGTATGCGCCTGTATAAGAGAAATACAGGTTTAAACTATTAATGGACCAAAGATTACCCTAATAGTATGTTCCAAGAAAACCAGGTCTGAAAGGCAAGAGGGAGGAGGAAACAGTGTTTGGTTGCTGTTGAAATAGTCCTGACTGCACATGCATCATATTTTAAATTATTAGAATATAAAACTGCCTGGAAAAATGAACAAAAATATATGCAGCAACATGAATAAAGTAAAATGTGATAACCTAGCAGCTGAAATCTACCTAATTTTTTTCATTTCTAGCCTTCTCATTCTCCGTTTCCTGTCTATGATTTGCTCTCTTCTGAGCATTCCCCAGCACCCACCCTTCCATCTCCTGCATCTTTCCTTTTCTACTTTCTTTTAAGTGGTCATATAGCCCAATAGCAAAACCCACCTTCGCCCAGGGTTTGGAGAGTCTGTTTCTGTGCCTGTGCGTGTTCTACTCTCAAGTAGCACTTGCCACACCCAAAGCTCCAGCCTCCAACATTTAAGAGTCCAGCTGTATGAGAACCCCTCTCTAGCTTAGATAAGTGTTTTAGCATTTCCTAAGTAATGCTCTACTTCACACGTACTAAGAGTTTAGAGATGCTTATGAGAGACTGATCTTTAATTTTTTAATTAATAATTGCCATGTCAAACTGTATTAGCCATTTTATTAATAGTAGAACTCTGCTAGTCCACATTAAGAGTTCTATTGCAAATTAGCGAGAAAGCAAACAAAATGCATCAGAGATAATATAGCTCAAGAGGAACCCTGTTCATTTGTTTGACCAATGCAGTTTACATGTATTTAGAGACCTCTATAATGATCTAGCAAAAGATACTATTTAGTGTGTTTTGTGAAAGTAGCAAAAGTCTCAGTAACATGAGGCCTCTCTGCCACACACTACTATTAAATCTTTCCTGAGAAATTGGGAGAGACATTGGCCCTCTGCGTGTGCAAATCATGCAGTGTATGCATTAGCAAAGCGAAAATGATTCACTTGCATTAACAATCCAGGGGATGATTTCTTCTACCCACTGAAAGAATCCTGTCTGCTCTGTATCTCCTAAGCCCTAGAACACTGCCATATTTCCCTTTCCATAAATCATTCCAGTCCTCACCATGCACACTTCCCCTTCCCTTGGTGCGCAAACACACACACACACTCACTATCTGCCTCAACTATCCTCTGCAGATACTAAGTGAAGGATAAAGCTTAAAATCAATTGCACACCCATTTATCTCACTAAAGGTTCCCACTGGCACTACTTGTCCCCCTAGTCAACAGCCTCAGCAGTGAGGTCACAGATTGAACAGGCCAAAGGGACTAAACTATCCTCCTCTATCTCTAGAGATGGTGCCTCCAGGCCAGAGGGAAAATGTCTTTTAGTACAGCAACATATGCTTCACTAGACAAAGGGGCCACACATAGCAGTGCGGGAGAAGAAATACTTTCATATGTGAGGATGACAGAAGGACTGTAATGAGTGCTGGCTCTTTGATGAGAGCCTATGACCTGACTGTGTCTCAGGAATTACTGACAGGGTGACCCCAACCACAATGGATACCTTCTTATTTATAAGCAAAACAATACAGCTAGCAATTAATATTAGCAAGCACATGCAGGCACTGCTCCCGGGAATTCAGTGAATGTCTTTGCAGGCCCTTTTAGCTCACTATTCCAATTCCAGAAAACAAAAACAAAAAAGCAGCAAAGCAGCCTTTAGTTATAGTGACTTCCTGCCTTTCCCTAGGAGGAGCTACGTAATGGGAAAAACTGCTAAGGGCATTTTACCCTTAAAAATAACAAATTCTACCACACTCGTATGATTTGTTTGTTTGTTTTTAAATCCCTTCTCTCTCTTAACAAAGCGCTGCTAAAACAGCACAAAGCCCATTGTGCTCTCCTGCTCCTTCCCTCCCCCCTCCGAATACCACAGTGACTAAATGTGAGTTCTCCTTTAAATAAAACAACAACAACTAAAAAAATAATGCAAAGCACTGAAGCAGTCATGAGACGCCTTGTGCATATTTGGCTGGTGGAAGTAGCTGGAACTCCCTCTTCTTTGGCTTGAGCCTGTAAGCATCTGAGGTTTTGAAACTACGATCTAAACCAGCTTTTCAGCTTTTTAAATAGCCTTGCTCTGGTTCCATAGAACAGGCACAAAGGTCGTAAGAAAGCATCTGGCGGCTTTTTTTTTTTTTTTTTAAATAGATAGCTTTATGCTTTCCCAAATTTTTATTGGCAGCCCGCTTAACTCATTCCAATGTTTCCTCGACTCCTTGCTAATCTTTCCTGTATACATGGTGAAGGAATGGCCAGGTACAATCTCCTAGTCCTGAAGCTGGCATGTGAACTGCTCAGTCACTCTGGGTGGTGTTTTCACTTCTTTAAACACTAACCAATGAGCTCTATGGCAATTATGAGGGCAGATTATAGGCCACCCCTATGACTGAAATCAAAACTTTACCAAACCCTCTGCCCCAAACGTTTCAAGGTGACCTAAGCACTTGCGGTATGATGAATCAGGCTGCACAGGGACAATATATTTGATGTGGCAATGTAGTCTACCATATCACTGTGATAACTCTGATCTCCTTATGATTTTGATTTGCTTTTAACCTCCATTACTATGGCCTCTCCATTGCAACCCCTGTACAACCATCACCTATTAACCTGCCATTGGAAGCAATGGTACATTTCTATTAGCACAGCACGTGCATTCTATCTAAAACACCACCACAGGAATGAAGTGGTTAATGTAGAATGAAGCACCACAAATGCTGAGTGATCATATACAGCAGTCAGAAAGCTAGGATTTCTTTCCTACTGCATCTTCTCCATGTCCTTCTTTGCATTAATGATTCTTTCACACACAGGTTTTCAGTTACCGTAATGCAGTCAGATCTGACTCAAGACCCCAAACACACAAGAAATTTTTCTAGGACTATTAACTTTTAGGGATGGTGGGAAAAAAAGTATATCAAAGCCATACACTTACTTTGCCAAGTGGTTCATGAGCATCTGCAGCATCTGTCTGTTTTTTTCTGGGAGCCGATGAACAAGGTTGTGGATCTCTGAGATTCTGGACTCCTGATTCTCCAGCTCTGCATTGGGAAACAAGAAATTATTCCATCTGCTACCTGCCTTTTTTTTTTTATTAAAAAAAAAAAAAACTAAAAAAAACCACCCAGATCAGGACAGAGATTCAATCAGAGATGTAGGTGTCTTGAATACAGCTGGGTGGTGAATGGTTCACCAATCCCGTGAATATTTTCAAGATTTCAGAGATCAGAATAGCCAACAGCCAATCTACAGAGTCAGTCTCTGTCTCTCAATCCCTCCTGTTTGACCTGTTCCATTCTGTGAAATAATTAAATATTTGTTGCACCAGACAGACTGGGCACTCAACTGAGATGCAGGTGACTCAGGTTTAAGACCATCCTGCGGGGAATATTTAAATTATTTATACTAAGTGGAACAGTTCCCACAGGAGAGAGTGAAATTGGCAAGGAAGGACTTGAACCTGAACCTTCCACATTGTAATCACCAGGCTACAGGCTATTCTGGGGATGACGGGGAACGTCTGTCTCTGTTTCTTTTTACCCATGTAGTCTCCCATGATGAAAACAAGTTTCTTAAAAAAAAGGGACACACAAACCAAAGGGGGTGAACTAAAGGACTGAGGATGGAGGTTGACAAAATGCCAAGCAAAGCCAAGGCACTTGCAACCGGAGAACAGGCTGACTGTAATTCAAGTGGCTACCATTTGGCTTAATTTCAACAGAGAAAGCAGCTGAATGTGCTTGTATAATAAATGTTCAATCTCCATAAGGGTAACTTTAGCCTGATAACCAGAAAGGTTTTGACAACTGGTCATCCTTATTTCAGTCACAAAAGTGGAAATATCTTAATATTTGCATTTCATTTATAGCATGAGGCCTTTGGTGATAAAGTCATTGGAAGCCATCTTGTTAAAAGCCCTCCCTTGGATATTTCATCCTCCCTTTCCCTTTGAGAAAGGGCAGGTTCAAATGGAGTCAGCTCAGAACATTAACAGACCACATGAAAGACTAGCAATAGCAGCAGTTATGTACCTGGTTCTTGTTTTGAGATTCAAGGATGCTAAACTCTTTACAAACAATTAACTTAACCTCACAATGGCCCCGTGAGTTTAGAACGCAACATCCAACCTCACAGAAATAAATCTGAAACATGGAGAATTTGAGTGATTTACCCAAAGTCAGTGAGAGAGTTGAAATAAGGGAACTGGAGTTCTGATTCCTGGTCCCAAACGCCATTCAATACCTCAGAACAGTACTGAACAGCTTCATATCTACCAAGGTCTTCCACTTAAATCCATAATTACACACCAAACAGAGCCCCTGCCTCATACAGTGCACAGAATGGACAGTGCTGACTTAATGAGCAGCTATTCAATATTTTTGATTTCTCCTCATTGTTCAATGTGTGGCCCCAGGACTTGTATACTCAGCACTATTCCCGCTCTGTACTGAAGATAGAATTGCTCATTTCTTCACACACTTTTCTCTTTATAGACTCATCACTTCATTTCTGAGTGTTTTTCAAATATTAGCAAATTTATTTTCACTACACTCCTGTGAGGTGAGGGGGTGGAGCATGCCTGGAGCAGATGAATCTTTGGGGAATTTAGAGGCTAAAATCTAAGAAGTCTCCACCGAGCAAGTACGAGCTACAATTTTTGAAAGGCTTACAACTTGGCCAAATGTGGGCAGATTTTCATGGGGACAGCAAAAAGTCACATCTCTGACACAAAAGCCACCCACTGACATCTCTTATCAAATTTCAAGTCCTCCTAAAAAATATGGTGGCACTAGAGCTTTTGAAAGAAAAAGTAACCAGGACTTTTTAGATTGGGCAAAAAACCCACCTTATTTTTCCCTTGCCTCATTCTCAGAAATGCGGCACCCATTTTAGCTGAAATTTTCCAAAAAAAAAAAAATCAGCCCGAGGTACACACTTCATGGCAAATTTATGCTCAAACTGTTAAGTGTGACAAAATTATAGGCAACTGAAAACAGGGTCTAAAAATGAGAAGTGACAGGCAATCTCAGTAGGTGGTTGTACCAACCCTTCCTATAACTGTAGTAGGAATTTGGTATGCATCTGTGCTCTATAATGAGACTTCAATGACTAACATCCACTTGTCACTATCTCTGCTTATATGAGTGGGGGATTCATTTCATGGAGCTATATCTCCACTACAATTAGAACCAAACTGCTACATAACAGCTGCTCAGAACTATGAACCTCAGTGTTAAAACAGTAGGACTATTGAAAAGCAGTGGAAGAAAGGATGATAGAGACTTCTGAAGATAGCACAGATTGAATTAGATTACTAGAGAAGCACTGCCTAATAAGTGCTACTGTCACCTGTAAATCTGATCTACACATAGATTTCGTACTGTGTGATTTTTTAAACTGAAGTAGTTATTGTGATACAACCCCTAGTGGGAGCACAGTTGTACTGATACAAAGGTGCTATGTAGAAATCAGCTATACCAGTATAAGCACTTTTATACTGGTATAGCTGCCTCCACACTAGAATTGTACTGCTTTAATTATACCAATATACCACCCACCAGCACCTAGACTCTTTAAAAAACAGTACACCCAACAACATGCACCTTGCATCTCAATTCCAATTTTGTTTTACAGCATTTACCAAAGTCTGTTTTGCATCAGGAGTTCAGTGGGAGAGTACTGGCATTGGGGTTACATTCGGTTGTTTGCAAAGGAATTTTTCTCTTTAGAAGGTTGTGACAAGCACACATGCACAAAAACTTACTTGCTGCTTTGATGAAGCTTCTTTGAAACTGGTACATCATGAGCGGTCCAGGGAGCATTCTGGAATAGGAATAGCAAAACGTACACAATTGAGCAATAAAATAATCACTGAATCACTGAAAAGCAGCTTGGAGTCTGCTGTTCCCATAAACCCATTCTTAAATCATAAAGGACACAGCTAAGCAATACCAACTTTCCTAACTAGTTTCCTCTCATCAGAAAAAAAATAATATACAGAGGGGGCTTTGTTTCAGTCTCCCTTTCCTCTCTTCAATTGAATCAACCAGCACTGCAGAATTACCAAGATATATAAAAGAAATAACACAGGCCAAACCTCCCTATAAATTCTCAAAACCTTGTATTATATATAAACAAAATACTAAGCGACTTGATGTTAAAATGTGTCACAGAAAACAGCACTAAAATTCTAATGATCATCATTTCCATAATGAATTTTCCACATCCACCCATTTTTGTGCCTTGGAAATCTTAACCTGTATTTTGAAGGAAAGCTTGTGTAAACTTTGGTGCTGATGAAAACGAGAGACCAAGAGCACTGGCTAAAGCTATGCATGGCACATGGTAGTGCTGTGCTAATTCTCTGTGCAGATCTTAAAATGGATCGCAATCCTATCCTGCAGCTTCTCTGATATTTTAGTCATGGGCTCCTCTCAGATTTGCCTATACACTTCAGTCCTGACCTGTGAAATGACCTACTATTCCAGTCCTGTGTCTCATACTCTCACCTTATTCCTGTGCTAACTGTTCATAGATTCATAGACTCTAGGACTGGAAGGGACCTCGAGAGGTCATCGAGTCCAGTCCCCTGCCCTCATGGCAGGACCAAATACTGTCTAGACCACCCCGGATAGACATTTATCTAACCTACTCTTAAATATCTCCAGAGATGGAGATTCCACAACCTCCCTAGGCAATTTATTCCAGTGTTTAACCACCCTGACAGTTAGGAACTTTTTCCTAATGTCCAATGTAAACCTCCCTTGCTGCAGTTTAAGCCCATTGCTTCTTGTTCTATCCTTAGAGGCTAAGATGAACAAGTTTTCTCCCACCTCCTTATGACACCCTTTTAGATACCTGAAAACTGCTATCATGTCCCATCTCAGTCTTCTCTTTTCCAAACTAAACAAACCCAATTCTTTCAGCCTTCCTTCATAGGTCATGTTCTCTAGACTTTAATCATTCTTGTTGCTCTTCTCTGGACCCACTCCAATTTCTCCACATCTTTCTTGAAATGCAGTGTCCAGAACTGAACATAATACTCCAGCTGAGGCCTAACCAGCGCAGAGTAGAGCGGAAGAATGACTTCTCGTGTCTTGCTTACAACACACCTGTTAATGCATCCCAGACTCATGTTTGCTTTTTTTGCAACAGCATCACACTGTAGACTCATATTTAGCTTGTGGTCCACTATAACCCCTAGGTCCCTTTCTGCCATACTCCTTCCTAGACAGTCTCTTCTCATTCTGTATGTGTGAAACTGATTGTTCCTTCCTAAGTGGAGCACTTTGCATTTGTCTTTATTAAACTTCATCCTCTTTACCTCAGACCATTTCTCCAATTTGTCCAGATCATTTTGAATTTTGACCCTATCCTCCAAAGCAGTTGCAATCCCTCCCAGTTTGGTATCATCTACAAACTTAATAAGCATACTTTCTATGCCAATATCTAAGTCATTGATGAAGATATTGAACGGAGCTGGTCCCAAAACCGACTCCTGCGGAACCCCACTCGTTATACCTTTCCAGCAGGATTGGGAACCATTAATAACTACCCTCTGAGTATGCTTATCCAGCCAGTTATGCACCCACCTTATAGTAGCCCCATCTAAGTTGTATTTGCCTAGTTTATCGATAAGAATATCATGCAAGACAGTATCAAATGCCTTACTAAAGTCTAGGTATACCACATCCACTGCTTCTCCCTTATCCACAAGACTCGTTATCCTATCAAAGAAAGCTATCAGATTAGTTTGACATGATTTGTTCTTTACAAATCCATGCTGGCTATTCCCTATCCCCTTACCACCTTCCAAGTGTTTTCAGATGATTTCCTCAGTTACTTGCTCCATTATCTTCCCTGGCACGGAAGTTAAACTAACTAGTCTGTAGTTTCCTGGGTTGTTTTTATTTCCCTTTTTGTAGATGGGCACTATGTTTGCCCTTTTCCAGTCTTCTGGAATCTCTCCCGTCTCCCATGATTTTCCAAAGATAATAGCTAGAGGCTCAGATACCTCCTCTGTTAACTCCCTGAGTATTCTAGGATGCATTTGATCAGGCCCTGGTGACTTGCAGGCATCTAACTTTTCTAAGTGATTTTTAACTTGTTCTTTTTTTATTTTCTCTTCTAAACCTACCCCCTTCCCATTAGCATTCACTATGTTAGGCATTCCTTCAGACTTCTCGGTGAAGACCGAAACAAAGAAGTCATTAAGCATCTCTGCCATTTCCAAGTTTCCTGTTACTGTTTCTCCCTCCTCACTGAGCAGTGGGCCTACCCTGTCTTTGGTCTTCCTCTTGCTTCCAATGTATTGATAAAAAAAAGTCTTCTTGTTTCCCTTTATTCCCATAGCTAGTTTGAGCTCATTTTGTGCCTTTGCCTTTCTAATCTTGCCCCTGCATTCCTGTGCTGTTTGCCTATATTCATCCTTTGTAATTTGTCTTAGTTTCCATTTTTTATATGACTCCTTTTTATTTTTTAGATAATGCAAGATCTCATGGTTAAGCCAAGGTGGTCTTTTGCCACATTTACTATCTTTCCTACCCAGCAGAATAGCTTGCTTTTGGGCCCTTAATAGTGTCCCTTTGAAAAACTGCCAACTCTCCTCAAACTCTCTGGAGCAAAGATTGCCATTCATGCAAAGTTATGTGCTGACTTTGTGACCTTCCAGGCTGAGATCGACCAACCTAACTACATTTGTCATCCACGTTGGATTTTGTTTCATTTTCTTAAGCTTTAAAAATACCGACATGGCAGGCAGAAGCATGTTCTGCATAACAGAATACCTATTGCTACTTGCAAATCAATGGGTATCCCTCTTTTTGGATTAGGAACCACCACTACAGTCTGTGAACGGCTCATCCCACCTCTAATATTACCTGTCAATGCATAATGCAATGCAATAAAAAATGAAGATGAGGGATGAGAAGGGGCCCATAATTAGAAGTCTGTAGTTTATTAATTACTGACAAATTCTTGCATATCTTTACTACTAAATAACTAACAGGAAGAAATTAATTTCAAGGAGGCACCAAAGGAAATAGTGTGATGTTGGCTCTAACATTCCTCACCACAGTATCAGTTTTCTCTGAACTAGTGCTTCAGTAAGTGATGTAGCATATCATACTTATACAATTATAGAAATTAACCCAATTATAACAATGGCATCCGTTTTTGTGTGGTTGGACTGTACCCACATGTACAGTTCTATGCCTAGATATCAAAGAAAACCTTATGAATTTTCATGGTCCTTTTGGAAAAACAAACTAACACTGAACGTTCTGCCACTAAGCCATCAGGACAACAGATTTGCTAGACAACAGCATACTGGAATGCATTGTGTCTTCGCTTACAGGGAAAAGCCTGAATCAAGAGACAAACTTAACAGTGAGATACGTAAGAATAAGCTTTTATAAGTTATGGCTGTACCACATGAGTAGGGCCATGAAAAACACGTCATGGACTGTGAAATCTGGTCTCTCCCCGTGAAATCTGGTCTTTTGTATACTTTTACCCTATACTATACAGATTTCACAGGGGAGACCAGTGTTTATCAGATATGGGGTCCTGACCCAAAAGGGAGTTGCAGGGGGTCACAAGGTTATTTTGGGGGGGGGTCGTGGTATTGCCACCCTTATTTCTGTGCTGCCTTTAGAGCTGGGTGGCCGGAGAGTGGTGGCTGTTGGTGAGAAGCCCAGCTCTGAAGGCAGCACCCTGCCAGCAGCAGTGCAGAAGTAAGGGTGGCAATACCGTACCATGTCACATTTACTTCTGAGCTGCTGCCTTCAGAGCTGGGTGGCAGGAGAGTGACGGCTGCTGGCTGAGGGTCCAGCTCTGCAGGCAGCAGCTCAGAAGTAAAAGATGGCAATACCATACGAGTCCATGCTTACTTCTGCAGTGCTGCTGGCAGCGGCTCTGCCTTCGGAGCTAGGCTCCCGGCCTGCAGCCACCGCTCTCCAGCTGCCCAGCTCTGAAGGCAGTGCCGCCGCCACCAGCAGCAGCGTAAAAGTAAGGGTAGCAGTACCGCAATCCCACCTACAATAACCTTGTGACCCCCCACCATCCTTTTTGGGTCAGGACCCCTACAATTACAACGCCGTAAAAATCATGAAATTTATGATTTTTTAAATCCTATGGCTGTGAAATTGACCAAAAATAGACCCTACACATTAGCATTTGTACAGTATTCAGTAAACTCCCAAAGTCCTGCCCAAGCATGCACGGGGTTCAGTGGAAAAGCCAAGGTGGATTCTTTAAGAGCAGTCTCATCCTTTAGTTATTTTAAACTCGTTCTCTTGTCAAGAAACTTGGGTAGTGGGTGAGGCTATCCCCAGGACATTACAGAACACACTTGTGGAGACATAACACAGGAGGCATTTCTCCCCTACCTCAAGTAAGTTTTCAGTGCACTGGTGATAGTCTTTATCTCCCACTCGGCACAGATGTCTGTTTCTGTTTCAGAGGCTGTTTTGGGATCTAGGGAAGAAAGACAACAAAAGAATGAGCGGCTCAAAGAGAACACATTAAACAACGTAGTCACCTCCAAAGTTACTACTGTGGGGTTAGCGCTGAAGGGAAATCCCACTGCCCAGTTTCTCAATGGGTCTCTCCAAATAACCAACACCAGCAAATACTTTGAGCCTTGGGAGCTCTTCCAGCTTACATGGATATGGATGAAGACGGCGACCACAGGTTGGACACTAGGACTCACTTGCATGTGTTCAAAAGCAAAAAGAAGAAGAGCTCATCACTCATGGGTGATGGGACCAAATTCTTTTGTTTCAAGCGTGATGATAAAAAAGGTTTCAAGACACTGCTGTGCTTAGGTACTGCAGTGATGGAAGCAGAACAATATCAGACAGAGGCAGACAGAATAGACACACGCTGTTTAATTTAGACTTTGGGACACAATTGCAGTATAAATAAATACATCAAAATAATATATGGACAATGGCAGCAAGGCATGCCTAAATGACTGGCAAGTGATTTGGGCACACAGCAGTACAAATTAGTGGTGGGGAACAAACAGTTACCACTAGTAACCAGGGCCAGCTGTATTATACAAGTAAAGCAGGCAAATGCCTAGGGCAGGGGCAGGCAACCTATGGCACGCATGCCGGAGGAGGCACGCGAGCTGATTTTCAGTGGCACTCACACTGCCCAGGTCCTGGCCACCGGTCCGGGGGGCTCTGCATTGTAATTTAATTTTAAATGAAGTTTCTTAAACATTTTTAAAACCTTATTTACTTTACATACATACATACATACAATAGTTTAGTTATATATTATAGACTTCTAGAAACAGATCTTCTAAAAACATTAAAATGTATGACTGGCACGCGAAACCTTAAATTAGAGTGATAAATGAAGACTCGGCACGCCACTTCTGAAAGGTTGCCAACCCCTGGCCTAGGGCAACAAAACACCAGGGGCACTTGGACATTCAGTAACTGTGTGCATGTGACACTGCTGGCTGGGAAAGGCAGACATTTGCTTGCTTGCCCAGGGCAGAACCACCACTAGCCCTAGCCCTGCTGGCAACTGAGGAAATTACACATGCGCTTGACCAGCTTTGTTCTGCAGCTGGAGTAAAAGGAGGAAACAAAGTTGTCGCACACAGCACTACATAGCAGGACATTGGCACAGCAGCGTGTCAGCAAATGATCCACTGCGTCACTTGACCTGACAGACCCTAGCTTGCCACTCCAGAAACTTGTTGCCAGATGAGTGCTTTTGCCAGCCTGACATTTGCTGCTAGAAGGTGGAGGGAGAACTCAGGCCATAAAGTTCCCATTGGCTTGCAAAAGCAGGAACATCTGCAAACATCCTCAGGGGCCCTGCTGGCAGAGTTCTACAGCAAGGAAGCTTGTACACGGTCAGTTTTCTCTATAGGTATATGGGTGATGGAGAAAGAAGGGTAGTCTTCTTTACTTTATTTGTATCATAGTAAGGGGAGAAATATCAAACCCTATTTTAAAATGTTGTAGAGCAATGAGTCTGGGAAGGTGGCACGGGGTGGGCGGGTTATTGGCTTAGAAAAATCATATTTTGGTTTGTTTTTTCACCTCTGGCCTCTTGATGTCATTCTATTAGTTTCCTATTTCCTCTTCTCAGCAGACTGTTCCTTGGCATCCTTAAAGATTTTTTAAATGTCTGATTCATCCCTCCCCATCCCTGGAGTCACATGCAGAGATTTACAAAAACTTCTGAACTTCCACAACATGAGCAAGCCCTGGAGAGATGTCAAATATTACTTCAACTCTCTTCATTCTAGGGGCAAGCCGGCTCAAACAGCAAGACAACAGAAGACAGAGCCTGGCTCTACATGAGCAGAAATTGGCAAGTTTTATATGTGCAAGCCATTGCATGAACCACATCTAGTAAACCAGCTATTTAGCCTTCTCCTACGCCAGGCCTCCAACCAAACAAACATTATGTAACATTACAGAGAAGAAGAAAAAAAAGACTCAAATAACAGGCAGGGTAGAAGGCTTTTTATAGCAATATGAGGCAAGTTTCTCAGAGCTTAAGCACATCCATTTTAATATACTTCATTTCCAGGCCAGCCTGTCCAGAGACTGCCGAGCAATCTTTGTTTTCAAAAAGGGCTGCCAATTTCTGCACCTCCCTGTAGATCTCTCTGGTATGCTGGGAGTTTGACTCTTCTGATCCTCAGAGCCTACCTGGGAACAAATTAAACACTTCTAGCAGCCTCTAAGTGCTGTGTGTTCATATTCATATCAGCAGTTTCCTTTCCCACGCTGACCCTTGCCTCCACATGTGCAGGCATGCCTCTGCCCTGTGCAGCTTTAACTCTGCCCTTCACCTTCTAATTCCTGATGTTGCAGCCACCATCTTTGCCCAAGAAGGGTTGGTTCGGACTCAGGAGCTCGTCCAGGCAGTCACTGGGCTCAACACTTGGCAGCCCAGAAAGTGAGACTCCTAAGCTAGCAGTGGCAGCCAACGTCTCCTGCTTGGCAGTGCAAAATACTAACCACCAGGTTTGCCCCCGGGCTGTTTTTAACTTTGAGTCTCCCAAATCCACACATTCCTTCACATGCCACCATGAAAGCACAGGAGGAGAGATGGTCCATTGCTCCAGTCGGAGAGGGGAAGAAAACCGCTGTGCAAACTGTGGCCAGATCAGAGTGAACCAGCAGCTCACCTTTTATGTCAAGGTGCTCATTTTCCCAAGGCTTCTCCAGCTACGCCGTGGTGAGTGGCTACTCTCCAGCCCTTTCCTCTGACCAAAGAGACATACAAAAACATCTTCCTCCAACTTGCCTGGACACACACGGAGGGAACCCACTGAGGCTGTGGATGGCTGCCTTCCTCCAGCCCACAAAGACCAACTGTCCACTATTACCTCCCTGCCAAAGGAATGCTCCTTCCCCACTGGCAGCTCCTAGGGCCGGCTGCATATAGCACTAACAGAGCCTGCTTCAGGGTTCTGATACAGTCTGGCCAGTTAAGCATTCCCCCAATAAAAGGGAGCAAAAATTTAATCAGCAGTGAAACTGGGGGTGTAGAGCCCAATCATGCAAGATCCCGATGAGTGCCCTGAACTCCTTATTCCATAGCTCAAGACCTTACCAGATCAGGCCCTGAACACAAAGGGAACATTTGACAACGCTATTTTCCTTCTGGGTCCTCAGCACTGTGACTGCCTCTGTTTCCACTGACCCAACAACCTGCTCCGCCCACTCATGGAGACTGCCATATTTGGCTGCCCCACCCCAGCAGGGCCCAGAAAGATTGTGGAAGCAGCTTGGCTGGCGCGCGCGCACACACGCGCACACACACACACACAAAATGATTTCAGGAGAAGCTTTCCCAGGCTCTGTGAGGAAGCGTGACCCAGACAGGCTGCTACACTTGGCATCATGAAGGCTCAAATAAGAGGCCATCAGTGGAGACCCTCTTGGCTCCTCGGCAGTGCAGAAACACAGGGAGTGATTCTGTGCTGCACCTTGTAGAGGCACAATATAAATTTTGCAATTGGGTGGAAGGAGTTGAGGGGCTGGGGAGGTAAGTGGCTTAAAGTCATTTTGCACCCTCCTAATCCTGGGCTGCTTCTGGAGCTGAATTGGCCCCCCAAGTAACTTAGACACCCAACCCAATCTGCTGAGAACCTCTGTAGTACACAGCACCATCCCCACCCCGCACCATCTGCAGACCCTGGCAGACGCATTCATTTTGCTGCCTTCACAATGTCTCTGCCAAGGGAATTCTCTGGTTGGCTATGGGGCTTTTATGGCTTGACACCACAACATCATAGGGGGGCCAAAATGGGTTTTGAGCTCAATATGGTGCACCTGTCTGGAGTGAAGGAGCCTGTTCATTCATTCTGTTTTTATTTTTCAACACTACTTACTCTTCTCCTTCCCCTCATCTCCTCTGTGGGCTTCCCCTCCCTTTGTGTATTTCTTTTTAAAATTCCCTTTAACAAACAAACAAACAAACAAAATCATATGCAGCTGTTCTGCACAGCATGAATATGAGGCTTTGGCCAGCAAGATGTTTTCTTCCAAAACCCAAGATCTGAAACAACTGCAGAGGAAGTTGTGCTTTCAGAAACCTGGAGTCATGCTGCCTCTTCTCTGATCTCAGTAAACCTCCAACTAGATCAGGAAGTGAGGGCTGTTTCAAAGTCACTGTTTGTAGTCAGACAATATTTAAGGCAGTATTTTATCAGTTTCTGTGGAAGCTCTGGTGAAACATCCTAATGCCATTACAGTAAAATAACCATTGAAAAAGGCAGGAACCATTTTTTACTTCCTGCAGTGCTACAGGGCTAAGGGATTGCTCGAATCAGTTACCCTCAGGTGGCTGTTCAGTGACCTATGCGAAGTGAGTGGGCATTTTCAGTCCAGTTCCTAGCAGACAACTGTCCAGGTTCCAGAGATCATCATGACAACTGTCACTGACACTAAAAACCACCATCACATGTGCATTAATTGGCACCCCTGGTGGTAACCCAGGTAAACGCTCAGGTATGGGATCTGCACAATGAGTGAAGATCTTGGCTCCTGCACTGTTTGAGAAGGGGAAAGCCATGAATAAGTTGCAGGCACAAGTACATGCTTCCCATTCCTTTTGTGCATGTTTACATTCCATTTCTGAGTTCATTTACTGTCTAATGTAATTCTCAATTTCTTAACTATTGGTAGGTGAATTTGACTATATTATTTTCCTACATTAATTGAAGAGTGATAAATAAAACCCTAGGCCTCGATTACAAGCTCGGGACACTGACTGCAAACAACCCAGATATGCATGAGAATAGAAAATCAGCCTGATCTGACAATGGGAGTCTTTCCATTGATCTCAGTGAAAACTGGAGCGGGTCCTTTTGATGCAATTGAAAAAGTGCTTGACTGCCAGCCTGCAGGAAACATAGAATTCCGAAGCATATAATGACTACTAAAGCCAAATAGCACGCTGCTGGGTGCAGCTGATTACCCTCTATCATTCCCTGGATTCAACTCAATGGGTACTTTTTCTGCACTCATTTATATTATGTTCCTGAATTTTAAAACAATAAGTAAAAACTGTGCAATTTTGAAAGCAATTAAAAGTTTGTATTGAATAAGAGTTCAGATTTCCTTCATGGCAATGGGTTTATTTTAAAGAAAAAAAACATCAAAAGGAGTAGTGAAAAAGATAAACATTGATTCTGTATTAATGACAAAAATCAAGTGTGTGTCACACAGACATCACACAAACTAACACAATCCTTCCTAATCAGTTTCAGTGTGATTTGCCATCTGACTTGCTTTTTAAAAGGAGACAATTTTTATTGGTTAAAAATAACTTGATATGGTCACAATGTGCAGAAGTTAAAGGTTTTTTAGATCAGTGCCAACACAGCAACTTAGAGAAGACTCAGCAAGATGTAAGTTCAGACAAACACAGCAAAGATGAATGTGAACAATAATGGGAAATAGAAGCATGCACATTTCTTCTTCTGTGAACCCCTCATCACAACAGACATGGAAGAGGTCAACTTGTCCACCCCCACCACCGTACCAGCCAGAGCAAGATCCCTTCCCGTGCACATTTACTAGGGTTTTGTCCAGCCTAATTATAAACGTCCCACAACATGGAGCTTCCACGGCCTCCGAGCTGTTATGAATAAGCTTAACAAACGGACAGAGACTGATATTTTGATTTAAAGAATCATGTGGTGGTCATCTGAAGAAAAACAAGGCAGCCCCAAACACAACAAATTCCATGATCAGCAGAAGTCAGGATGTGGGTTTTGTTTTGGGTTTTTTTTTGTAGACAATAGCACTGGTGACTGAGGACTGTAGGCATCATCATCTCCAAACCCGAGCCTGCCCACTCAACTAAACAACTCCCATGGCACCGAGAATCAAGTTAGCTGGGGTCGCAAACTTTCAGCTCGATGTTAAGTTAAATGACTAAGAATGATTAAACCCTGGAAAAAACAAGCACTCAGATGGAAATACAGCTAGACGCTTGCATACAATGGCACAGCTGCTCCCCAGAGGCTGATTCTTCCAGATGGTGTCTGAAATGCCGATTAGCCTATCCAATGACATCTTTCCCAGAAGTACTGCAGCCAGTGTTGCAGAATGTCTTTAGTAAATTTCTGGGAGATGTAAGGGGGAGGGGAACAGTACCAGTCACCACGGCTGTTATTGCAATTCCTCGCCATTTTCTCTATGATAAATACATTCATGTACTAATTCTAATCACCACTTTGGTGACATTAAGATGGTTTCAAAAACTGCCAGAAGCACATTTCATCATAAAGGCCAATGGCTATAGGAAATCTCACTCACCACTGACTACACTGGCAAGGATCAGCAGGATCACTCAATATGTTATACTCCACCATGTGTCTTAATAAGGTGCCTCTAAAGAACAGATTTGCATGCTGGTTCTATTATTATACTGCGTTTGTGTGCATCTCTCAATACAATACTTCAAAAACAGCTGTGCTTGATAAATAAGTAACACTTTGGAGATATTTAATGGCAGGGGCTAAAGAAATATAAACACTTTCCAGATGTTGATGAATTAAGCCTCAAAAGAACCCTGATAGAGAGGTATTCACCATTTCACCAGTAGGGAAACTGAGGAGCAAATCATTTGCCTTTGGTACACAAGTCCCACAGCAAGAGTGTGGCAGGTACTGTATTTGAGTCTAATGCAGCTGCTGCCAATGCAAAGTGCTATCTGCAAATACCTCCAAGCTCTGAGCACAGAGCAGCATAGCACCTTCTGTAGAAAACGGTCACTCCGAAGGCCTCCACAGTAGTTACACCAATCACTGCTCTCTGAAACCTGATCCACTTGCCATTTAATCTGTATGTGAATCACTAATGCTGACCACATTCATTTCTAAATATAAGGGAAACCTGAAGTTGTAAGCAAAATCCGGCTCCTTAGCTCATGAGGTTTTGATCTGAATAGTCAACATTTGAGCAGGATGTTGTTTTTACTTTAAACGCATTAAGTCCTAAAAAAGGCGGGGGGGGGGGGGGCGGGGGAGAGAATGAAGAGGGAGAGAAAAAGCAGAGCTCAGTTCGGCAGTCCCTTTACAGAGAGCTTGTGTCTGCCTGGAGGCTGGTACTCAGCAAAGATACTCCCCTTGGGCTCTGTTGTTAATAGGAGGAGGTCAGGACATACCCTTTTCCAGCCAGACAACAACAATATTGAAGATCAACAGGGATTAAAATAAATGACCTTGCAACACCTACTTGGGTGACACCCCTAATCATCTAGCCCGCCAGCGAGCTTAGGGCTCATTACTATGCTTCAGACATCAGCAGCTAATGAAGACATGGCAGGCAAGACACAAATACTGACTATATCACCACATTGTGAGGCATGAGGCCAAAGACGGAGTGTCTTCAGCTACTAAGGAGATGATGCTTTTGGATGGTGGCCAAAACCTTTGATTCCTCTCAGCACTAAAGAACCCACAACGGACCAAATCCAGCCATCTGTTACAGCCAGGGAATCTTATACTGGAACAGATATATTTGAGAGAGCAGAACCAAGGCCATGATTTGGCCCACTGTGTGGAGACAATAATTCCAAATGCTTTGATAGTTCTTAATACTATGCATTCTGGTTAAAAAACAAATCAAAACAGAAAACCAGAGGTCCTGGCATATCTGATCAGATTGTGCGGTAGGTGCACGCAAAGTAGCAGTTTATGTTTGCTAGTGGCCAGTACCTGATGCTTTTTTGAGCCAGGCTGGCAAACGTATGACCCATGAGATAGATCCAGCCCAGATGATGTAGTTATATGGCCCATAGGACATATTCAGATTCTCCATAATCTATGATAAACTTTCACTAAAACAATAGCCCTTATGGCTGCAGAGATAGGCTTCCAAATATGAACAGAGTGTGACTGATGCAGTAGTGTCTGCCTTAGTCTGCAGAGAGCCTGGAACAATGACTTGCAGGTGTGATCGCCTCGGTCCCCTGTTAGCCTCACTGGACTGTCAACTTTAAAGCACAATTATGAAATTTCAGTGTCAACATTAAACAAATTAATCACTGATCACTTTAGTGGCCAGCCTGGAGACAGGGGTGGGAATGAAGTACACAGAGTTGGAAACTGGAGTTGCTGCAAGGAGAAAATGCAGAAGGGAAAAAACAGAGGAGGATCAAAGATTGAGAAGGGGGAGAGAAACCAAGAGAGGACAATAGGGTGAACAGAGCAGCAGTCCAAAGGGTAGAAAGCACAGTAGTCCCACAGAGAGCAGATTTTCCAATGAGTGATGAATATGACAGTAAGTCACTGAACAAATAACTAAATATTCAGTGACAGACGTCTACCAGTTAGAGACACTTACTAATGCATATTGGGCCTACCAGGCACTAAACACCATGAGATGGGGTTGGAATGCTACCACATTAACTGGCGGTTTACAACTTTTCTTAAGTGTTCTTTTCATGCATGTCTAGAGTCCTTGGCGCTCTGGGTGGGTATTTTTCTCTATGGAGTTATTAGAGCTAAAGCAATAAATGAAATTGTAAATCTGATTGAAACAGGGCTGAAAACCACACGCTTCAGCTTACAGCAGGTTACCTCTTAGGAAACCCATGTGGAAACATCCTCCTGTCATGGCTTCATTTCAGATTCCAGATGAAAAAAAGCACTGAACTGCTCTCTTGTGTGAGCAGCAGCTGTATGTGTTCTAAGTTCTGCTGCACTTTTGCATCGATATATCAACCTTAAACTCTTTGGCTCCCATTGTACATAGCTACTGCCACATGAACAGGACCAGCAACAGGGGTATGTGGCACAGGTGACAGCCTGAGACAGCAGACTTTCAGTGGGTAGTGAAGTGAGGAATGTCCCTAACTTGATTCCAAAGAGTCACTCCCACACGCTGGCAGGGACAGCAGCAGTAAATGCGGGTCAGCCATGACTGCTGACTGATAGGATGTGAATGGGATTGAGGGATTTGCAACCCCTGAGGTTTGTGGTGGAGCACAGAGTGGAGAGACAATGCCCCCCCACCTCGTTCCTGTCCCTGTTCTTTTATTAGTTGTCCCCCGAAATTAGTGGGTTCTGAGGTCCTGTAGAACCTCCCCTTAGGCTGGGGGGGGGGGATCCTTCAGCATTGGGCGGGCTTCCGCCCGCCCAGTTCCCGGAAACCCAATAGATACATTAAATGAGATTTTGGGGCCCAGCTGGGTCTGCTGCACTGACCTCTGAAGTACTGTATCTCACTATTCAGTTGTGCTTGTCTTCAGTGTTCAAAACACTCAGGATTTGTAGCTCTCCATTCTTCACAGTGAGAGCAATGGAATTGGGAAAGCAAAAGGCAGACTGCAGTGCAGAGGGGCTTAGCACAAAGTAGAAACTGGGAAGGAGATGGTGTCACATCATCAGGCTGTTCAGCATACACACAGAGAGGAACAGTAGCCTTGAACTTCACACAGGCAAATCCTTTCCGAGGTGGGAGGGACATCTGAAGACCTGACTAGGACTCTGTCTCAAGTGGACATTCTCAAACACTGGGTTGAGCCTTGTTGGTCAGACACAGAGCCCTAACAACATAAGCCCCTTTTGCCCTTCCCTTTAGCACATTCATCTACAGATAAAGAAGCTCTTCCAGAGGGGTCTACTGAAAAACCAGATGAAATTATGGAACAGTCACTGCCCCCCACAATCCCACAGCAGCTAAGCCCAACACACACACTTGCTATCCCCATCCAGTTAATCTACACTATTCCCTTCACACACTGACCAACTGTTAGAATGGCTGTGTTGAAATCTGACTGACAACAGGATTCTTTTATTACCTGCTATGGGGAAAGTTAATAACAAGAAAGGGGTGGGTGGGCAGGGATAAAATAATGCTGCTAGCAGTAAACATAGCTGGACAGGAAAATTAGGTCTAAAGAGAGAGCAACTAGAACCACGAGCAACATGAAATAGACACAAAACTTGAGAGGGAGCATGTGGCAGGTATAGGAATAAAAATAACACACGGTTCAGCTATTTTTCTGAAGGTTATAGGCTGCATTTGGGAAGACTGCCAAGATTTGCAAAGCATACGAGTGAGGCAAAAGCAACAGACCAGGTGAAATAAAAGCCCCTTTAAAGTGAATGCCCTACACAATTCCTAGTGTTCCGATCCCTGCACTCTCCTGACCTCTCACAGGACATGCTAATGAGAGTTCATTTCCCAAAGTGGAATTCCCACCCCAGGTTCTGGTATCTCGACAAAAGCCTCCGTCACCAGGGCTAGTAATAAGCTGCTTCCCTCTAATGCGGATTTGAGACACTTACCCATTAAGATACTCAATAGCTTTTGAACTCTGGAGTTTACTCCAACAATTCGGTAGAGCCCTTGCTCATTGATCCCTGGAAAAATAAAGAGGTTACTTAATTAGGGGAATGTTAAAAGAACTATTAACATTTCTTTCATTTCCTTGGCTTCGCTAATAGCTGCAGTAATTAAAGCTTCCACCAGCTGCATGCAACACTCTCAGCCTGGTTGTTATAGAAAGGAGATTTGGTTTTGACGTCTGGGTTTTTATGTATTTATTACAAAGTGTTGTCTCCTGATCAGCTCAGGAATCAGAGGATGGTGGTGCCTGTTCGCCACACTAGTGGACAACAAGAAAGCATGGAAGCACCAGAAACAAATATCATTTGATTGGCAACATGTTTGTGGCTGGGTTGAGGAGTCTGATGCTAAGACCTGCTGGTCAGGGACTGTGTCTTTCTATATGTCAGCAGAGTGTGCAGCACAATGTGATTCTGATCCAAAGTGAGGCTTATGGTAATACAGAAACAAATAATAAAGGACCTGACTAACTGGAGCGGAATATCCCTCCAGTCTTACTGAAGGGAATGAGAGTTGAGGGATTTTTGATCTCTGCAGGTCTAAATAAACGTGTTGGCTTTGTTTGCCACCCCATCCACCCCCTCTTTTTTTTTTTTTTTGAACCAGGGTTTTAATCACAGCCAGCATGTTATCTGAACAGAGGTTGTACCATGGACAGCAGGAAAATCTCAATAATGCAAACTATTTTTCTTCATTTAGGGCGTTGAAAAACTTCACCAGCCTGCAGCTCTTTAGTAACCACCGCATACTCTATGTCTTTAGGATTGGAGCCTCTGCAGCACTGCAGTTTGGCAAATACTCAGTTCCTAACACCACCCAATGTTCTGAATTCTCTCACAGGTAGGATGGAGAGCAATGGGCTGGGACTCGGGAGACCTGGGTTCAAATGCGGATCAGCCACAGATTTCCTGTGTGACCATGGGCAAGTCACTTTCTCTTACCTGTGCCTACCCCCCTGTAAAATGGGGATGACATTTCTCTACCTTACAGGGGTATTGAGAATAAAATTGAGAATTAAATTCATATTTGTTTATGAACATTAAATTATACCCAAAATTAGATTTCAAATTAAATTCCACTCCTAATTTTTAAAATCTAGCCCAACAACATTTCTTTATCTTTCTGTTCTTAACACCTGCGTTCTCCAGTTATTCAGGCTAAAGTACATGGCCAGCTAGGGCATCTGTGCGAGCCTATAATGAGGTATATCAAACATGGGTCTCTGGGGGTTAATAGATCATTTCTGTGCACAGAAAGAGAAGGTAAGCACTGACCATGCTAAAAACTGATGCAAGACCTTCCCTAAAAACAAAACCATCTGGTGAACTACTATACCTCTTGTTTCGACAGCATTTATGCATTTCCTGATAATGCTGAATCCGATATTATCCAACTGGGCAGCTGAAAGGAAAGAAAAAAATTGATTAAACACCTGGCAGTGAGGATGATTTCACCATAAGCATTCCATTCATCCAGCAGAATCATCTCTGAGACTGAAACAGATACTGTATTGCTTTTTAAAAAATAATTTGGGGGGATAAATTTGGTGTCCACAAAAGAGAGAGACTAACGCACTAGCTTTCTTCAGGAACAACTCAGGGAAGTACATGACACTCTCATACATCTCATTTCAAATCCCCATGCTGTTCCAATCCTGGGCCTACCCACAGCTTTGCCAATGCACTTCACTCTTGACCTGCAGCACCCCCTCTAATCCTAGTTCCAGGTCCCTGCAGAGATGCAGTTTGTGCGTGTTCACTGCATTCATTCAGGACCAGGATGCTATCTTCTGTATGAGACTTCTGGCTGGGAGGTCTGTCAGTCTCTTTCATTTGCCACAAGCCACATCATTTCAGACGACCAGTCTCTAAACATTCCACAAGTCCCCTACTTCACCTCCTACATCAGTGATTTCCTTCCTAACCTCCATCCAGCTGAAACATGATCGCTGTTGCTGGAGGGGTGACTTCACCTTGAGAGTTTCCTCCTGTGTCAGACTTCTGTCCGCCTAGATATGTCGGGGGACTGAATTTCATGTGTGGCTTGTTTTTGTTTTTTGTTTTTTTTTAATTGTATGATAGGTTGGTGCATTTTGATCGATGCCCCACAAAATGCGCTAAATAAGCAACTGGAGAAGGAAGAAAGGTGACCAAGGGGAGACTGGAAGGAAACAACTGGAAGAGGTTGGAGGAGAAAAATAGGAATGGGGATGAAGGGAGAATGGAAGGAGGACGTAAAACGGGAGGCGAAGGTACGTAGCAGTGAGTGTTACCCAGTGAAGAGAGACTGGAGGGATGAAGGGTTTGAAACTCTTTAAAGCAACGTTTTCCAAACTCATGGCCCGCTGTGCAGTTGGTAGTGATCCAAAAAGTCGCATGGTGCTGAAAGATTACATTTAGAGTAAAAGTAGACGTTGCCCAAAGAGGACAAAACACCTATCACCTTAAAGACACTATGTAATACTTCCCCTAATATGGTAAGCAAGCGTTGTGAGTTGACCTAGGGAGGAGAATGGTTCAAGCAATCACAAAGAGGCAGAGATGTTTCCACAAGACAATCTACTGAGATCTGGCCCACACTATAAAAAAAAGTTTGAGAACCTGTGACATAAATCAGCAGGAGAGATCTTGCAGTGTGACTGGTTGGTTCTCCTTCACTGTCTAGGAGGGAACTCAGCCAACTGTGGTCATGACTGACCCAGGCAGGATTCCAACCTTAGACAAAAACTAAACCATTCTCCTGAGGAGCCACCTTGCATCCTAGGAGCATTATATTATTCAGGTAAACGCTTTTGAGTCACAGACTGTAAAATGCCCAAGTAAAAAGTTTTTTCCCTTGTGGACCGCACACAATACAACAGATTTTCCTCCTTCCTTTGCAGATTTGCACAGTGGAAGCAGAGCCCTTTCTTCTATTAGCGTTAATGAAATATTTATTCTGTGCAAATTAGGATGTCCTGAAGGGATCCAACTCTTGAGCCTGAGAATAAGATCTAAAAATTTCATACTAATGGAATATAACACTCAATTAACTCCTCCTGTTGCAGTATTTCAAATTTAATTTAAACAAGTTACTAATACTTGTACCCAAATACCTGCCGGGATCCTGAGGGAATATTTAGCCCTTAGTAAGCTCTCAATCAGTACATGGGGCACACTGCCTGCAGTCAGCTATTTGTCAAGGAAAATTACTTCTTTTATTTTCAAAGATTTGAGAAATATGCACAAAGCACACTGAAAGTGCATTCAAGAGCATGAAGAACTTTATGTACCATCTAAAAGTTCCATTACATAGGAAGCATGATCTAGTGTTTACAGCAATGAGAAGTCAAGAGAAATGGGATTTATTCCCAACTCTACACAGATTTTGGACAAGTCATTTAATCTCTCTGCGCCTCAGTTTTCCCATCTGTGAAATGGGCGATAGAATACTTCCCAACGGTGCCTCACAGAAGTGTTGTGAAACTGAATTCATTAATATTTTTAAGCAATTTATAGTCTTTGGATGCAGGAAGCTAGAGCAGAGAAAAGTATTATTTACAAAACAGCTGATTTTATTTCCTCCTACACAAAAACATCAAATTTCAAAGACACAAAACAGTACTATTTCTAGGGTCCAATAGAAAAGTTTCAGAGTCCGGGAATCATGGCGGCTTCACAACATGAGCAGTGCAATATTTTGCCTTTACCCCATCCCTGGCATTTTGTAATTCAAAAGCACATCGACCACACAGCTGATTCACAACAATGGGACAGTTTGTTGGTTGTCCGTAGCTTGCAAGGTGCAACCCCCTTACTAGTCAATTTTACCCGTCACCCCGAGTCATCTGTTCATTTGTTTTTAAAGTTCTGTGCTGATACCATTACTTACATGATGAATGGCAAGAGAAACAGAGACAATACAACTTCTCTACATTTATTTTTCTGGGAAAACCTGCTGAAATGCTGAGCCACCACACACACAAGTTAAAGAATGCTCACATTACAGGACATGCATAATGGCTATGAAGTTTTATAGGTCTTGCTAACTGCTTCATGCGTCCTTTAACAGCCCAATATTCCCCAGGAACAGACACAACAGACTCTCTGGGGTACTGTGTTTTAGTTTAGGTTTTCAATAGAACAAATCAAAACAGATCAAAGCTATTAGGTCCACTTCAGACCTCTTCTGCCACACTACTCCACAAACCCTGGGTACTCAATATAGAATAAACTGGATATAGCAGGCCCACTATTTGACAGTCTTTATTTAAAAAAAAAAAATTGCTAACGTTAAACAGTTCCAGCAAAACCAGGGTACCCGACTAGTGACTTGGATTTCAGGTGCTGAACACTGCAAAAGGGGCCTGATTTTCAGAAGGGCCTCCCAAAATTACTGGTCAAAATTTAGCTCGGAATGTTTTTTATGGCCTACCCTGGATTCTCCCTGTCCCCTCCAGGTGCTACCTTTCCCTGCTCCCCTGCAGCTTTAGTTAAGTTCCTTCCATGTTTGATACTGAGAACGTGCAGGTTACAATCGGGCATTCTCTCTCTCCCCCGCTCCGCAATTTATTTCCACTGCTGGAGAGTCATCGTAAGTCCACTACACCACTCAGTACTGACTGAGTTACCGCTAAAGGGATCATAGCAAGACCTTTCAACAGTGTTTGCCAAGACAGAGTGAGGAAGCAGGAGCAATCCTTCCAGATGAAAGTGACAGAGCATAATCCTCCCCCAGCTGTTGAGTCAGCTCTTTAGACTCCTTGCTGAGCTCTGGATCAGGAAAGGTCAAGGATTTATTTGCAATCTTCGTAGCCTTATGCTCTCCAGAAATATCTAATTAAATAAATATCCAGGCAGCCTTATTTATCCTTTAATTTGACTTTTAATGAGCACCATAAAAAGCTTGATTTCCACTCTCCCTCACAGAAGCTTCTTTTTATCTCTCTTGTTTACTCACTGACTTAGCTCAGAGATGACAGATCATAGCTGCATCTGGAACTACTAATGCCGTGATCCTTAACACCCACACCATTCTCCCTAGGCAGCTCTGCGATCTGCAGCACGAGGCTTTAGCTAGATTTCCCCTAGGTCAGCAGTCAATTCTCCCATTTAGATTCTGCTTGCTAACATCTGATGGCTTGGGAGTGGTGGTGGAATGCGTGCGTGTGACTTAGGGCTTGTTTAAACTACCGGCCGGATCGACGGGCAGCGATTGATCCAGCGGGGGTTGATTTATCATGTCTAGTACAGACGGGATAAATTGACCGCCAATTGTTCTAGCATCAATTCCGGTACTCCACCTCAACGAGAAGCGCAAGGGGAATTGATGGGAGAGTGTCTCCCGTCGACACACCACAGTGAAGACACCGCGGTAAGTAGATCTAAGTATGTCAACTTCAGCTACGTTATTTATGTAGCTGAAGTTGCATAACTTAGATCGATCCCCCCATGTAGTGTAGACCAGTCGTCAGTCTGTTGCATTTTGAGCTAGCTCAGTGAGCTGTGGACAGGAGTTGGAGGCTAATGGCAGCCGAAAGTGTGATCCTTCCCATCTACCTTGGATACACATGGTGGCCAGCATGCCTCAATTCTCTATAATAAAGGGTGATCCTCATCCCCATCCTATATTCTCTCGCTCATATTGTTATTTATTTCCATTAGAAGTGCAGAATTGCAAAGATGAAGGTAACTGTCATTTACCAATAGAAACCGAACTTCTGCTCTAATTATTCGTTCATTTTGAGCTTCTTATCTTGCAGCTGGGCAGTGGCGGGTTGAGAGATACAGTACATGGAACCAAATTTCAGGGGATGCAGCTTGACTCAGTTTTTCCCTATGCCCCACTTCAGTGGATGGATGTGAGTCGAGCGCACGCGCGCACACACACACACACACTTACTTCTACAAGTGTGTGTGTGTGTGTGTGTGTGTGTGTGTGTGTGTGTGTGTGTGTGTGTGTGTGTGTGTGTGTTTCAATGTACAACTGACCAGAGTATCAATCCAAGATAGTATTCATGCTATAATCTGGCATAGAGATACTTTAATCAACATTTGACAAGCACCACCATTATTCCAGCTTTTTTGCTAACTAAATACAAGCAACTTATCCTGTCTTATGCAACATCTTGAACTACCCTACCGCCATGTACATTATTTCTATTTAATCCCTTAATTCCATCGTTCAGTGCTGACACAGCAACTCCCTGAGCATAGGGGAAGGGGGAAAATCAGCCTCAGGTTGATTTTGCTGAATCCAGACTTACAAATGTCACACCACACCAGAGACACAAGATCAAACAGACTCCCTTGCAGTCTACATTATACAGCTTTGTGTTTTATAGCAGAACAAAACAAAAACTCTCTCAAATAGTTTTATAGAATTAAACACGAATAGAGGGAGAGAAATCAAGAAATGGAGACCAGGAAAAATGAGGTTTCCGTTTGTGATTTAAAAGTTGAAGAATTGATGAGATGCCAAGATGACAGGGAAGAGGAGCTGCAGAGCAGAAGGCTCTTGCATTGAACACATTCTCACAGAAGCTGGATGAAGGACAGATATCAGGTAGTGTGGGAAAAGTGAAGGGAGTGAGGTGGTTTGTAGAGAGCATAAGGTCTCTGAAGAGTTTATAAAACGATTTTGAACCAGATCCTGAAGTAAAAGGGGAGCCAGTGGAGTTGGAGAAGAGGATGTATTCATTCATCTTCTTCCATGTACCAAGGCCAAATGGCCTAGAGTATTTGTTTTCAGAGACTAAAGCAGAGCAGAACAGGACAGGTCTTCTGGCTTTTGCTAACCAAGACATTAAAATACACTTAGTGTTAGAAGTTCACTGAAACTCATCCCTCCACCCCCATCACCTCTCTCACAAGTCACTCCCTTTTCTCCCTAAGCAGAGCAGGATAAATTACTTTATGGATGCTGGCCCTCTGGCCACTTATAAAATCCGATGGCTCCGTAAAATAAGAGAGCAGCCAAGAAGCAGACTTCCAGGATGTACTGGTCTCAGACCACTGCAAGTAGGGCAATAACATGGTCTTGTTGGCTCTGGGAGTCAGGACTTAGTCACAGACTCCACAGGAGCAATCAATCACTGAATCAATGTTAACGTATTTGTAGGGAGGCTCCATACTTAGGATTACATGGCAAATAACCTTGCCAATGGCCCAGTCTCTGGTCCTCCCTGTCTATAGAATCAATTTGAGCAGAGCTGGTCAAAGGTACAGTTCAATTCACACATACTTTTTAAAGGGCACTAGACCACAGTTGTATGTTTGAACACATGAGCAGCTGCTTTAGTGTTACCATATGGAAAAAAAAATCGGTTACCTACCTTTTGTAACTGTTGTTCTTCGAGACATGTTGCTCATGTCCATTCCATTCTAGGTGTGCACACACTCATGCACACAGTTGTCTGAGACTTTTGCCTTAGCGGTATCTGTAGGGTCAACTGTGGCACCCCCTTGAGTGCTGTGCTCATGCGTCGGTATATTAGGTGCCGCTGCCCCTGCGCTCTCTCAGTTCCTTCCTGCTGGCAACTCCGACAGAGGGGTTGGAGGGTGGGTAATGGAATGGACATGAGCAACACATCTTAAAGAACGACAGTTACAAAAGGTAGGTAACCAATTTTTCTTATTCGATTGCTTGCTCATGTCAATTCCATTCTAGGTGACTCACAAGCAGTATCCTCGGAGGTGGGCTCAGAGTTCAGATTTTGGCGGCTTGTGGAACAAAGAAGGCTGTAAAGAACCACCAGTTCTCTTGCAATCGCAAGACAAGGCGTTCCGACCGTCACAGGCAGTAAGAAGGAACTGAGAAGGTGTAGGGTCGGCGGCGCCTAATATACCGATGCACGAGCGTGGCACTCAAGGGGGCGCCACAGTCAACCCTACCGATACCGCTAAGGCAAAAGTTTCCGACAACTGTGCACGTGGGCACGCACACACCTAGAATGGAATCAACATGAGCAAGCACACGAAGAAGAATTGCACAGGCCAACTTAATAATATTTTACTTTTACGTACACACTTTTCACCTGACAATCTTGGTGCACTTTACAAACCCTAAATGCAGTCTGTGAAGTAGGCAAGGAGCATTCTCCTCATTTTGCAGATGTGGCATGGCAAAGGAGAAGATACTGAAAGACACGCACCTTTGCCCAGGCCTTCCCAACTGATTAAATCCTAGATTCTCAGTTGACTAGTGAAGCTGCAGGCAGCAGAGAAACAAGGTGTATGATCTCCTCTCGAATGCCTCAACTTACTTTGAAAAGCACCCAGATACCTTGGTGAGAAGGGTCACTAAGGGTACGTCTACACTGCAATTGAAAACCCGGGGGTGGTCTACATCAGCTGACTCTGGCTCTTGGGGCTCAGGCTAAGATGCTGTTTAACTGTGGTGTAGACATTCAGGCTGGGGCTGGAGCCTGAGCTCTGGGACCCTCTCCCCTTGCAGGGTCCCAGAGCCCAGGCTCCAGCTGGTTCCGCAAAGTCTACACTGCGATTAAACAGCCCCTTAGCCTGAGTCAGCTAACACAGGCCAGCCACGGGTGTTTAACGGTGGTGTAGACAGACCCTACATGCACTTACTACTGCTGTAACTAGTGACTTTCCCAAAGCTACACAGAAAGTCCATGGCCAGGAACAGAAGCCAAGAAGAAACAAAGAATCAGCTAAGCCACCCTCTTCCCCTTGAGAGTAAAAGTACACTGCCCCTACAATGCCACCAGTCTCTACCAGAGCCAGAATGGAGTTCTGGCTAGGACTTAGCCATACTGCCAACCAAATTCGGAGTACCATATTTACTCACACTCTTACTGCACTAATGCACTCTGGGAGACATCTCAAGTACAAACAGTGCTACCAGACCAAGTTTTAATCTCTCTTCCCCTCAGCAGGGTCAGACACAGAGCCCCAAGCTGTAACCTACATAGTCCCTGAAGGAATCAGTAAAACTTTGCTTTGTCACTGTGTACCTAAGGAACCAGCTGTTAACATGCCTCCTCTCAACTAATAATATTGCAGCTCCAACTCAGTGAATTTAGAGATTGGTTCAGACAATGCAAGCTGCACTAATTGTACCACTCAGAAGCAAGGGTAAGACAAAGTTAGCAGCACTGCATATCCCACCTAGGTATCGAATTACCTGTCATTGCACCATCTTGTATCACTCACCACCTCTATAAAAAACCCAAACTGACAGGGATGTAAATCTTGCCTTGGAGAGCGGGGGGGAAATTGTGGGGAGAGGAGCGGGAGAGTGGGGCTGAAATCATTTTCTATTTGTCAGCACCAGTGGCTGGCAAGGACAGAAAGGGAAGCCATGCTACCCCAGGCTGCTCAGTCAGCTGAATGTCAGACCTATCAGATGAAGGGGCTTGATGTCTAGAAGCAAGTCTGAAATTCCCCATCAGTGTGTATAACCCTTCTCAGATTCAGCAGGGGAAAATATTCTATTTATAAGCCACACACCAGCCAGGATCCCACAGCAACAAAGGCCTATGATCTCATGGGGCTTTCATCTTAGCTACCGGCTGACTAAAAATGGCAACCGGACTGTCATCCCCCTTCCCCTTCATGCTCCAGCCCGCCCTTAATAAAGCTGCCAGTGATCTGTTCAAAGACTTAGACACCAGTGGGAGCTAAGGAAACAGACTGTGTGTAAATAAACTTGCCTGTGATAAGTGGCCCAAATGCATGTAGAGGGTTCAGACTGCCCCTCAAGAGGGCCCTCCAGATTTATTGGGGCATTATGTATGGAGAACCTAAGCTAGGCATTGCAGAGCCAGTGTAGGCTTTGCAAACTTAGTGTGCCTTAAACAAAAGGAATGATGGAGAATTAGAAAATGCAAGTGACCATAGAAAGCTTCCCAAGGACGTGTGACCTGAACTCTACCACTGCCCAGGTGCAGTGTGTTTTAAAATTGTGATCGTTTTGCAACCTGACCATTTATGGGAGGTCCCGGGTCCCGGTTAAGGTTCTGACTGATTTTTGTTCTCTTCTCCCTGACAACTGATCTGTGCCTTGTTTTGCCCAGCCGTAAAATGGGAATATGAGCACTCTGAGCTCCTCTGAGGCAAGGTGTCATATAAAGACAAAGTATTACTCCTTCGCACAGCCCTCTATGAACATGAAGCACTATGTCAGCGCTGGGTGTTGGTCATTTTGCTTTGCACGGAAGCATAATAAACACACCAAATGTGATAAAAACCACATGCAGCCAATAACCAGGCTTTAATCCATGTCAGGAAGAGGGAGGCGGGGGAGCGGAGGAGCAAGAGCAGGGAGCAGCTGCAAGAAAAAAAAGCATTTACAAACATTCCCTCACTTAGGCCTGGTCTACACTGGGGGGGGAGGAGGGAGATAGCGTCGACATACTTAGATTGATTTACCGCGGTGTCTTCACCACGGTGAGTCGACTGCTGCCACTCTCCTGTCGATACCTCCTGCGCCTCTCACGGCAGTGGAGTACAGGAATCGACAGGACAGCGCTCAGGGATCGATTTATCATGTCTAGACTAGATGCGATAAATCAACCCCCGTTGGATCGATCGCTGCCCACCAATCTGGTGGGTAGTGTAGACATACCCTTAGTGTCTATGTAGTATCACAGTGAGAGGTGCTTCCAGGCAAGTGTGAAGACAGGTTCCTGTCCCAGAGAGCTTACAATTGAAATATTTACTTGTTTAAAAATAAAGAGTTGGCTTCAGTGTGCCCAGTAACTGTAGGTGCGTTTAAGAGCTTTGAGTAGCTGCAATTTGGAGGATATCTATGCTAGCCCAAACCTATTGAAAATGGTCCAATCAAGCGTTTTGAAACATGGGAGGTGAGAGGTGGGACAAGGTGGAACTGCTCCTCCTTGGAGCAATGGGAGTACTCTTCTGAGTCCAGGACGCATTGATTGTCTGGGCTAAGGGAGATAAGTCTTTAAGATCAATCTTTTGGGCTCTTTTTCAGAGATCTGATTAGGCAGGGTCTTCCCAGAGTATCTGTTGGCACTGGCTTGCTCCATAAGACTTTTACACTACACAGTCTGAGTCTTTTGGTAAAAAGAAGGCTGGTCTATTGGGCTGTCACATTGGTTGAGTTGGAGAAAAGGAAGGATTGGTGTGTGGGGGGGGTATTATTATTTATAAATATTAATAATATTAAACAAAATCATACTTGCTTTTTATAATAATCATTCTCATATCTAACTCTTAATTCCTCAGAGTACTTTACAAACTGATGCAGATCATCATCATCATCATCCCAATTTAATGGATGGGGAAAATCTGAGCATCATGCTCCAGAGCAGATGAGACAAGAATTACAATCTCACCTCCCAGTCCCTTTTGTCTCATTCAAACTGTTCCATGATTACAGTCAAATATAAGCAACAGACATGGCCACATCAGTAATGACTGCATGCTGTGATGGCGTGCAGGGCAATTCCTATTCGCAGCACCTCTTCCTCACAATGCATTAGTTTTCCCAAGCAACAAGATCTTGCTCTAAAAAAAAATAAAAATTAAAAATTAAATACTTACTGCCTTCACTTTGATTGTCTTTGTTCGAGTTGTAGACCTAGAAAACAGAAGGGAAGTCTTTAACCTTTTAGTTATATAAAGATTCCACATGTAGTTACTAGAACAATTATGCTGCATTATTTACAATACAGAAATGCCTAGAAGCCCCAGCAAAGATCATAGCTACTTGGTGCTGGATGCTGTACGAAGATATAGTAGGAGACAGTCCCTGCCCACAAGAGTTTACAACCCAAACAGACAAGACCACAAATAGGAGAAAGCTAGAATTATCATCTCCAGTTTACAGGGGGGAAACCAAGGCATAGTGAAATTAGGCAACCTATCCAAGATCACACAAGGTCTCTGTCAGAGCCACACACATAGGTCTCGATCCCAGTCCAGTATTTTAACCACAAGACCTTCCCTTCCTCAACAACTCTGCCTTTCGTGACATGGCACCATTAAGTCCTGGTCACTTTCACATCACCAAAGATGCATCCTGATGGGCACAAAAGGGGCGTTTTCAAATCCTGTTAGCTTAACGCAGCTAAAATCCCTGTCAAGAGGCAGTCTAGCATGTTTGAAGTTCTGTTGGTTGCCTCTGTTGTCTGTTAGGAGGGAGCCTACAGCCCAGTCAGCTAACATATCATGATGGAGGGGCAACTGGGCCAAATTTAGTGAGTGGTGTTGTGACCTGGCACAGGGGGCACCAGTGCCCACTCAGGACCAAACCCGAGCAGCACTCTGGCTCTGCGCGCCAGGTCGCGACAAGTGAAGTGCCAGGACAGGTGCCACCATGGCAGGGTGAGTGCAGGGTAGGCTCACTCTCCAACCTCCCCCCTACCCCACCACCATCCCGAGACCTCCTCTCTGCACCAGGCTGGGATGAGGGCTGTGGTGCTGGGACAGAGTGTGCTGCTATGGGTGGCCACTGCCCCCTCCGCAGGGCAAGGAGGGAGAGGTGGTGGAGAAGGATGCTGGCCTGTGATTCAGGACTGCGGGTGGGTTGCAAAAAAGAAAAAAGCAAGTAGTTGGTGGGTTGCCTTACTAAAAAGTTTGGGAGCCACTGCAATAGTACACTTCACTCCTCATCACTCACACGAGGCAGATGGTCAACCCTGAGTGTGGCAGAGACCATTAGAACCAAAAAATGTGTGTGCAGTCTTTGAACCAATGCTGCAAGCTCTGGGTAGAGCTTTCCTCTGGGTGGGAACTAAGCTGTGAAGCTCCTTCGCAAGTGAGACAAGAAGCATTAGGAATTAGTTCAATCACATCCCCGAGCAGGTTATCATTCCAGTTCTTAACAGCTAAGGAAGGAAAGTTTTCAGGGACCTTCTCCCCACTTGACAGAATACTTACAGTAACATGACAGTCTGCACTAGGCCGTGTACCTGAGGGAGGTGGGGAGAATGCAGAGGGAACTTCTACCAATCTCATGATGAGAAATGTCCTTTAAAAACTACCCTGGCCTCCCCTGCTACCGACAGATATGATATATCATCTCAGCGGGCAGGTGTCACACGCAGTACAGTTGTCTTTGGGCCAGGAAGCTGCCTACTTGCTATCAGTGCTCTGATGTGGTTCCTCCACTGCAGTCAGGCTCCTGGGACCAGAGCTCTGAAGAAACCACAAGGCCTGTAAACTAAACTACAGTCACTCCTTCAAAGTAACAGTAGAGTTTGAAACAAGGCATATGTGTTATTAACCAAAGCAAGAATACAATCTTATTGTTTGGTAGCTCCTCTCCCTTTCTTTTCCCTCACTTTCCTACCATTTCTTAACAAGTATGTCTTAACTTGGACTGCAAATCCCTTGGAAGTAGTGACAGCGGGTCAAATCATCACCCCATTGAAGTCAATGGCAAAACAGGCACTTACTTCAGTGGGGCCAGGATTGCACCCTTTGTCTTTTGTCTGTAAATCACCATGTGCATTTATTGCAACTGTACAAGCAATAAAGGTTCACACCTTTAAAGAACAAAAGAAAGGAAGTTGGGGAGCATGCTTGGTCAAAGTCATCTGACAAGAAAACTAACCTGCACTAAGTATTGCTCTCCCATGTGGCTTCTGGATCTTGGAAGGCTCCCCCTTAGAATAAACACACCTTCAACACATAGCAAATGCCTGATCAACGAGCAAGAGGCTCCTAGGGGCACATGCAACCAGCTGTTCAGGAGATGGGTAATTAATCTAGGTTTGATTCAAATAAATGAGCCAAGGAGAATGAGCTTCGTAACATAATTAACAAAGCGAGGAAGGCAGCCCAGCTTACCAAGGGCCGTACAAGTGGGTGAGCACGTAGGTATGCAAAACAGTAAAATTGATAACTATGGAGGATACAAGTCCTTCAGAGGAAACCAATCTCTATTAAATCATTGTCTTGTCTTCTCTCTCCTCCCCCGCTAGGAGGTCAAAGGAAAAAGGCACTCTTTCATTCTTAGAGAGAGGCACATGCTCTTGCTTCCTTGTTGACTTGGGCACCAGCTGAGATCTGTGATGAGTTTTAGGCCTGGTCTACACTGGTCAATGTAAGATGCGCAACTTCAGCTACAGGAATACCGTAGCTGAAGTCGACGTATCTTATTCCGACTTACCTCCCGTCCTCACGGCTCGGGATCGACGGCTGCGGCTCCCCCTCGACTCCGCTACTGCCACTCGCTCTGGTGGAGTTCCGGAGTCGACGGGGAGTGCGTTCGGGGATTGATCGCTACGCGCCCATACGGCGGGTAGTCTGGACGTACCCTTAGTAGAGAGAGAATCAGGACAAGGCAAACTGATCTAGACTGAAACTTTAAGTACTGAACCAATGGCTGCAACTAAATACAGATAACCATCTGAAAAAAAAATCATTTGTCTTCATGTCATACTGTGCTTTTGCAATATTTTTATTTACACATAGTTAAGCCACTTAAATTGATGAGTCTTTGGGGAATGTCAAAAGAATATCAAGTTATCATTCCTAGAATTCTTCTGCTGGTAACCCTTGCCACCATTATAAGGGCCCTACTGAGAAATCACAGTAGCACTTCTAGGAATTATACTTATATATATGTAAATTAATGGAACAACATAAAATTGAGGGACCAGACTGTGGATACTGTCCCTTTTGCGCTAAGATCCAAGCAATCCTGACTATACATTTCCGTACAAATATACTTCTCAATCTCTCCCTCTGTGGCACCACAAACTAACTACAGTACATGATACTTGAAAACTAGAGATTCCTTTGGCAAGAGAGAAAAACTATTTTAAATATGTACGCTAGGGGGGTTTCTCAACAGAAAAAACAGCTGCAGTAAGCAGAAGTATTGCCCCCAAGGGAGAACGTGCACAGCAAACAAAGTAAAATACGTGAAGACAAGCAGGAAAGTGAACGGAAAAACTAAGACTGATTGTGAAGTGTCTGACTTTCCCCAAGATACCCCTCCCCCTATCCCCAAAGAATCCACTCTCTCAAGCATCTGTAGGGGGAGGACAAAGCAGAGCTGGAGGTTAACCCCTTGTTCACTGGGGGTCAAGCAGTGGTCTACACCTTGCCTTTGAATCCCATTCAGAGTAGAAATATACTCAATTTTAGTACACAACATCCACCCAGATACGTCCTGTGACACTGTTCTTTAGGTGCCTTTTTTAAGGTAGAGATAAGTTCCCTTTCATCAAACTGACTGACTCATCCACAGTTCTAGTTTTCACACTTATCCGCGGCTTTCCAAATACACATCTCATTGGATCCCACATAATTCAAGCTACAGAGAGGGAATTTTGTTTGCCTGCATATCATTTTTTTTCAAGTCTGGTCTTACAAGACAAGGGTGATTGGGACTGAAACTAGTTCTGCAAAGAAAGGGAAAAGAAGGGAAGCAGATTTCAGAGACACATTGGGTATGTCTACACTCCAGCTGGGAGCGTGCCTCCCAGACTCGAGCGAGCTCAGCTTGAGCTCTTGCGCTCCGGATAGCTAGGTGGACAGTGCAGCACTGGCAGAGGCTCAGGCTAACTCGGACCCAGGGTGTAGGGTGAGTCCGAGCTTGGGTGGCTAAGCCTGAGCCTCTGCTGGTGCCACAACATCCTCACTGCTATATTTAACACACTGGCTTGAGCTGAACTAGCATGAGTCTATCCCAGCTGCAGCGTTCACATAGTACCGTCAGTGTACTATATGGGTAACAGCAAAGCATCCGCACAGAGTAAAAAAGGGCATTTGTATTTCAGTTTGTCACGCAGCTATAAAATGATATGCAGCCAATCCTTCATCTTGCTCATTGCGAAAAGAAATTCCTCTCTGTGTGTTAATCCTTTAGCCCAATTCTCTAACAATCCTGCTTTCTGCTGATTGCCATTATTGAAATAATTCTGTAAAAAGCCATTGTGCTTAAAGGGGAATTCCTTGCGGTTTCATTAGATTCCTCCAACATTTTGGAATCAGAAGTTTTGGGCTGCTTCACTGTTGCAAAACCCCAGGTTTCTCTTCCTAAAAATCCCTGAACCCCACCACAGCAAAAGAGTCCTTTTCCCCAGGGAAAGGATTTAGAATAGACATGATTCCATTTCAGTTCACATTCAATATGAAAAATCCAGCACCATCCAAAGTATTAAGTGAAATGTTTCGCCTTCTCCCAAGCATAACAGGCACATCTGCTGGAAGGGCCCAATATTTTTGAAGAGAAGAGAGGTGCTTACTAGGACAAGAGCCAGTTTTCCAAGTTTGGAGAGAGTTCTGTTAATGAATTATTCAAAAGGTCCAAATCCCGGGGTCTACTAGCGCTTTAAGGACTATCATCTGTCCCTCTGTCAGAAACATCAGTGTAGTGCATCCAAAACTCTGCTGGCATGAACAGGAAAAGGTCCCCTTTGGGGTCTTGGCATAGCATCCATTGCTCTTGCCCAGATCAGGTTTTAGAGACATGACTATATGAATCTCTTTGAACAAGCTCTGGATAGTTGCACACAAGCCCAGGGCATTAAATCTACCTGTGTAAGTGAAAGTTGGTTACTGGATGGATCTATTATACTTGTGTGAAGACTCCAGTTGAGTTAGGTGGTAGTGCAAACCAGATATGTTTTGGGTTTGTGTTAATGCAAGATATCATATCTTCTGTTTTCTTTTTGAGCCAGATATCAACTTGGCCTTTAATGTTCGAGTACCAAAATGTTATGTTCAATACAGCACAGATGGTAATGTAGATTGTTTTGCCTCCAGTGCTCCTAAGCTAGCCAATGGTAAACCAGGGGCAGAAGCGCAAAAGATAAATGTGGCAGCTGTCCAGAAGACCAAACCTACATTGCAGCCAGGGCAAAACTAAGAGATGTTTGGATACGTGGTGAAAGTTAGACTTGCGTAGATTTTGTTAGACCTATTTATAACCACTTGGTGGTAATGTAAGTGTAACAAATACCTTCCATTTCACCAGCACTGAAATTAAATTAAATGTCCTATTTTAAATGTACATCTTCTAGCAACCTCTTAAAAACTGCTTTTCTTGCTATACTAATTTCTCCTGAGCCCTTCAGCATGTGATTAATACCATTTTAAGCACCCTCCAGTTTTATCTTTCCATTTGGCCTAAAGCTGCCAGTTAAGAGACTGGTTATCTGACAGTTTAAAGTTTAAAAGGTTGCAACAGCCTGCGATGCTTGTGAGCAACAACTGACATAGGCTGGACTTGCAGCTATCTGAAGTCTTAGCTCAGCAAGGCACTTCTGCATGTATTAAAGTCTTTGACTAAATCAGTGCACCTGGAGATTGAATGGTCAGATCTCTTGGTGGTGAACTATTGTGCCTGTTTGTGTTTGCAGGATTTAATTATTGCTAGCCCCAAGCATCCAAAATCCATGAGAGTCAGGACTGAAACACATAAGAACCACGAGACTGGCTTAAAAATCATGAGACTTTTTAAAAATAATAATTTCAGGGTTCTTTTTATTTGCTGTCCAGTTTCTGAGCCTGTGGCAGAAGTGGGGTTGCTCTGTAATAATTTATGAATACCAGACTGTGATGGGGTTATTGGATGTTCACGGTATGAAGAGTGTGATAAAGTTCCTCCTCTACTTTGGTGGGTCCTGCGCTTATTGGCAGATTTTGCTAGCCTCAGAGATCTTCCTGTGTTGGATCAGGAGTTGGGAGGTTTTGGGGGGAACCCAAGCCCGCCCTCTACCCCGGGTTCCAGCCCAGGGCCCTGTGGACTGCAGCTGTCTAGAGTGCCCCCTGGTACAGCTACACGACAGCTACAACTCCCTGGGCTACTTCCCCATGGCCTCCTTCCAACACCTTATTTGTCCTTACCACAGGACCTTCCTCCTGATGTCTGTTAACGCTTGTACTCCTCAGACCTCCAGCAGCACATCCTCTCACTCCTTACGCACACACTTCCTCTCCTCTGGCTCCCTTTGGCCTGACTGGAGTGAGCCCTTTTACAGCATCACAGGGGGCTTAATTAGAGTCAGGTGCTTAACAGCCTCACCTGACTCTTAGCAGCTTAACTGGAGTCAGGTGTTCTCATTAGCCTGGAGCAGCCCCTGCTCTGGTCACTCAGGGAACAGAAAACTGCTTATCCAGTGGCCAGTATATCTCCCTTCTAATTAATAAATTCATATTAATAATTAATAATAAAATTAATAAATGGAGATATACCTATCTCACAGAACTGGAAGGAACCCTGAAAGGTCATTGAGTCCAGCCCCCTGCCTTCACCAGCAAGACCAAGTACTGATTTTGCCCCAGATCCCTAAGTGGCCCCCTCAAAGATTGAACTCACAAGCCTGGGTTTAGCAGGCCAATGCTCAAACCACTGAGCTATCTTTCCCACCTTCTCCTACTCTACTGTTCCCAACTGGCCTGGGTCTATCACAAGAGGTTTTTTCAGCTTAACAGCAGGCTGCTGGAAAAGCAAAAGAAAGCTCACCTATATACCCACACATGAGGGACAATATAAAACCATTCACTCTGTGGTCTACCTCTGACCTCCTGCTGAGCTCATCAGATGAGATTGCCAAGGGGGTCCATGCTCATGAATTGAGAGAATAGATAATTTTGATCAGAAGAAGTCTCTCTCTATAGGGAAGGGGGCAGGCGCTGAAGAGAGTTATGGAAAAAAAGCCTCAGAGACAGTGCATCGGTTGGGGCGACTGGGGAAGTGAGGCTGGCTTGGGGTCTCTACGAAAGGATGGAGTGGTTCTAGGTAAGATAGGAATGCATAAAGACCTTTTGTTGTTTTAAAATCCTTTTTCTCTTATGTTATGCTTTATTCCTACTGTTAAGATTCAGCAATACTTTGATTTAAGAAGTAGACCATGTCTAGTCACGCTATTGGTCACGGATACCTAAAGGGAAGAACTACAGGTACCAAACCCCAGAAAAAGCATAGTCAATACACAAAGTGTATCTATCCAGTGTTCAGGGTCTGGTCTATGAGAGGGAGAATCACATGATTCCACCCTACAAAAGTGAAAGGCATGAGGCCAGAAACCAGGGGACAGTGGTTCAGCTAGGCCAGTAACAATGGCAAATCTTTTAGATCAGAGGTGGGCAAATTACGGCCCACGGGTCCATCCTGCCCAGCCCTTGAGCTCCTGGCTGGGAGGCTAGCCCCCGGCCCCTCCCCCGCTGTCCTCCCTCCCCCACAGCCACACCGCTGCACGGGCAGCGCTCTGGGAGGCGGGGTTGCACGCTCCTGCCGAGCAGCACGGCATCATGTCTGGCTCCGGCCGGGCGGCACGGCTGTCAGACATGCTGCTCTGAGCAGCATGATAAGGGGGCTGGGGCTGGAAGGTTGGATAAGGGATTAGGGCAGGGGTTGGCAACCTTTCAGAAGTGTTGTGCCGAGTCTTCATTTATTCACTCTGATTTAAGGTCTCGCGTGCCAGTCATACATTTTAACGTTTTTAGAAGGTCTCTTTCTCTAAGTCTACAATATATAACTAAACTATTTTGTATGTAAAGTAAATAAGGTTTTTAAATTGTTTAAGAAGCTTCATTTAAAATTAAATTAAAATGGAGAGCCCCCCCGGATCAGTGGCCAGAACCCAGGCAGTGTGAGTGCCCCTGAAAATCAGCTCGCGTGCCGCCTTCGGCACCCATGCCATAGGTTGCCTACCCCTGGGTTAGGGGATCCTGGGGGGAATTCAGGGAGAAGTTGGACGGGGCGGAGGTTCTCGGGGGCAGTCAGGGGATGGGGGGGGTTGGATAAGCGTGGGAGTCCTGGGGTGGGGGCCTGTCAGAGGCGGGGGTGTGGATAGGGGTCACGGGATGGGGAACAGGGGAGTTAGATAGGCGTGGGGGCCTGGGGGGCCTGTCAAGGGTCAAGGGTGTGGATAGGGGTCAGAGCAGTCAGGGAACAGGGACTGGGGGGGCGTGGATGGGCGGTTCTACGGGCGGTTAGGGGCAGGGAATCCTGGGAGGGGGCGGTCAGGGGACAAGGAGCCGGGGGGTTGGAAGTTCTGAGAGGGGCAGTCAGGGAGTGGGAGGGGTCGGATGGGGGAGGGGCCAGGCTGTGTGGGGAGGCACAGCCTTCCCTACCCAGCCCTCCATACAGTTTTGCAACTCCAATGTGGCCCTCAGGCCAAAAAGTTTGCCCACTCCTGTTTTACATTATACTCAAGTCACATTGAAGCTTTTCTTGGCAAAAAGGAGGGATAGAAACTTGCTTTTCTTTTTTAATCACATAATTCACAAAGCAGGGCTTTAAGGGAAAACACTGCGAAACACAAGATTTGCTATAAAGTCCTTTGAGTTGGTAACACTGGGGTTTGTCCAGCATCAAGGGCCAATTTCAAAAATCATTCCCAGGAGTCTAAATTTATAATTTTACAAATTCAAAAAGATTTAGACCTGGCTGACTGTGTATTAGATGTACTGGTGTTGAAATGGATATTGAAATTGACCCAACTGCTGTCGTAGTGAATTTTTTGAGATTCTCTCTCTTCTGTATACTAGCTGGAAATAAATAGATTTGCATGTTAACAGGACAGAATAACTATACGTATAAATGTTCAAGCATATTGCAAATACTTCTGAGTTACCTTCTCTATTGTTAAAATACCCTAGCTAAATAGCTGATAGTTCTAACTCAGAAAAGTTCTTCAAAGGTAATCTCTTCATGAAAAATAAAACAAAACAAATCAAAACACAGATAGGAATAAGAAACTACTAGCCATCTTTGCTTATACTCCTCACTTTCCACTACTGTCCACTTCCACAAGCTACAAAGTTTGGCAAAGAAAACGTGCTTTTGGGCTAAGAATCTGTGCTCCATATCTCATCTTGTGGAACAGGTTTAGTTGGTGAAGCTATAACTCTTCAACCAGAGGTTAATGAATAACCTACAGGCAAATCACTAACACACAGCACTGCAGTCACAATGCCATAATGTCCTCCCTAATTATTCCCATCTGATTGTATTTCAAGATCCAAGAGAGGAATTCCTTCACTAGGAATTTCAAAGCTGGTGTTAATAAAAGGGTGGAAAACCACTGTACATTGTTAATAGGCAAATCCAAAATCCAGCTAATTGTAGTACTGTAGCTATATTTCTCACCTTGGAACCAAGGGAGGAGAAACTGGTTTTGTAGATGGCAAGCCATTCACAGTCTTTCTCCTCCCTTGGTTTTCACACCTCAACTGCTAGAACAGGGCCTCATCCTCCCTGATTGAACTAACCTCGTTATCTCTAGCTTGCTTCTTGCTTGCATATATGCACCTGCCCCTGGAAATTTCCACTACATGCATCCGACGAAGTGGGTATTCACCCACGAAAGCTCATGCTCCCAAACGTCTGTTAGTCTATAAGGTGCCACAGGATTCTTTGCTGCTTTTACAGATCCAGACTAACACGGCTACCCCTCTGATACTTTTGTAGAAGAAACCCTTTAAATATGCACACATTAATAAACCTGGGAAATTCACACACTCATACTTCATTGCTGAGTTAAGGTAGGTAGACTGTTTATTGGTAGGATATGCACGCTAAAAAAAGCAAGTTTCCACTACTTCCCTTCCGTAAAAGCAGCAAAGAATCCTGTGGCACCTTATAGACTAACAGACGTTTTGGAGCATGAGCTTTCGTGGGTGAATACCCACTTCGTCGGATGCAAGGGATACTTCCCTTCCATCACTCCATGGATCTGTACCTCCATTTGAGCAATCAGTGGGCAGCCTACACTGACCATATATGTATTGCTTTGAATGGTCCCTTACAATATGTGCTAGCTACTTATGCTAAACAATGTGTTCCACCTTACATTTTGCTGTGATGTTAGCTGTACCTTTCCCATACCTGAAGAGGAGTTCTGTGTGGCTGGAAAACTTGTCTCTCTCACCAACTGAAGTTGTTTGAATAAATGATATTACCTCACCTATGTTGTCTCTCATATATATGTAAAATACACCAGCGCATACTGGGATTTCAGGTCCGTAATTTCTACATAAAAATTAATACCAAACTTAGAAATAAATAGATCATGTACGCTTTCCCAAGCATTGCAGAAAAATAGATCTTGCAGCCACCATTTGCAATCGGATACATAACCCACTCGTATGCTGATTGAGAACAGAGCACAGAACCACTTATAATCTAATTTATGAAAACCACTTCAACCCTAAACACGTGAACATGCAACCAAATAAATATAGTTGGAATTCAGCAGGGCTTGGAATTTGTGCAGGATGAAGGTGGCAACTTGTGGGCTGCATGTGCTAAAAAGAGAAGTAAATGGAGACTGAGAAGAGGAACTTGTGAGAGAAAGCATTCAGTGACTTAACTGCTTATTTCCTTGTTTTATGGTTCATGCTCATGGGTTATGAAGTCTAGCACCCTCCACTCTGAGTTCACTAAATGTTTTTGTTATAACATTACACACACACACCTATATACATATCTATTTTATATGCACCATTGTTGTTTTAGGGCTTGAAGGTTAGACGCCTGTCTGCATATCCTAGAATGTATCAGATAAAGTTTGAATGGGTCAAGTTTTGGCACTCTTGATTGTGCTTAAATGGAGAAGCGATCTAGAAAATAGAATACTATGTTCTGAGAGATGGGAAACGGTGATTTATGCAAACACCTATATGTGCATCTCAGGCATTCTTACTTAAAGATAAGGTGTGTGGGAAATCATCTTTGTGGGCACACTTGACACAGCTACAGAAGTTAGAAGAGATCCAGCACTTGGCTCACAACAATCTGAGAAGGAAAAGACCAATTCAATCATCAAGTCAATCCCTGTAATAAAGGATTTTTTCTTGCAGTCAAGACCTACTCTTCTACCCAGACTTTCTGTTTAGACTACAGCATGCTGTCAAGGGGGCAGGCCCTGCCAGATTCTCTCAGCTTTCAAGAAGGAGCCTAGTGTTTTTAATGCAGTGAGCAATAGAAGGAAATGCTGCAACATTGTGCAATTTCCTTGTGAGTCACGTTCAGAAATCCTCAAAACAACCACCAATGAGTTCCTCAACTTTCAACTCGGGAGACGAACAGGCGAAAATAAATATACACCTCTACCTCGATATAATGCTGTCCTCGGGAGCCAAAAAATCTTACCGCGTTATAGGTGAAACCGCGTTATATCGAACTTGCTTTGATCCACCGGAGTGCTCAGCCCCCACCCCGAAGCAGTGCTTTACCGCGTTATATCTGAATTTGTGTTATATTGGGTCGTGTTATATCAGGGTAGAGGTGTATAAATAGAAAGAATGACCTTCCCCAAAAGAGGTAGTCTAGCTAGCAGGTCAGCTATTTGTAGGCAGGTTGCTAGGGGTGGGCCAGAGGGAGTAAGCTGAAGTTTTACCTGAATGTGTTTGAGCCTTTTATGGAACGAAGATCGAAAAGATACACTAGGCGTGAACTTCTGAAATTCACATCTGAATGTGACAATTTGGGGAATCTAAGTACAATTTATATATGAAATCACTGCATCACTGGATGCCTCAGTGGGTATAAATCCACCATCTGCTGTAAAGCCTGTGTCATGCCTCTTCTACGCTAGAGACAATGGCAGGTTGCTAAATCTTGATGGCGCCGATTCAAGTGGGAGCAGCTTGGAAGAATGGGATGTCTGAAGCCTAAGGAAAACAGTCTGACCAATTCTGTCTAGAGGGCGGGGGGTTAGAGTAGTGGAATTTACCCAGAAACAGAATAAAGATCAGCAGTTCCCACTGGGTCTTCAAACACAGAGCCTGAGAGGATATCCACGAGTGTTTTCCACTGACATAGTTTGCTCTCCAACTACTATTGAGAATGGGAAGCCTTTCAGAGGACACTTTGCAGTACCCCAGGCCCTTCTAGGAACAGGCCAATCCTGCCCTGCCCAATTAAGCTACGGTCCCGCACCCTGCAAATGTATAAAAACTTCCCCTGGTGACCTACAGGGAAGAAGGTTGGAACTGCCAAAAGCATATTAGACCAGCCTGTAAAAACTGTTAACATGAAAAAGATTTTAAAGAGAACAAGATTCCAGACACCACTAGGTTGACAGAAGAATTCTTCCATTGACGTAGCTACTACTTCTCAAGGGGATGGATTTATTATAGTAACAGAAAAACCCCTTTTGTCGCTGTAGCAAGTATCCACACTACTGTGGCATAGCTGCAACTACACTGCTGTAGTGTTTATAGTGTAGACGTATCCTTATAATAGATTTACATGCTTTCATAGCTTCCTGAGACAGACCAAGTGGAGAGCTGTCTGTGGGTTTACAGGCATGGCATTTACCATTCAGTTTTCACATTCATCTGGCTCTCTGGCTATAACGGAAGAGTTTAGTCACCTCTATATTTCCCGCTTTTGTTTTTCATTTCTCAACCTTGGAGGGTGGGCGGGGAATTTTATAAACAATGACGTGGCCTGTAGGTCGGCACACAGCTGAAGGAAAGGAGATTCTCCTCAACCTTCCCCACCCCCACTTGCACAGCCCGTGTGAAGATCCAGTCAGAATTTTGGGCCCTGAACTCTAGAACAAGGGGCTACTCCCCATATTCCTCTGGGAGCAACACAGTGTCTCAAAGGGAGCAGGATGGACAGGGCCATGGCTCTGCTTCCCCGTCCATGGGCCAGCAGAACTGACTGGCTATATAGGAAAAGAGGTTAGGAGAGAGACTCCCCACAGAGGGCTGTGACTGCAGATGTGCAGCCTCTAGATCAGGGGTAGACAACCTGTGGCACGCGTGCCGAGCTGATTTTCAGTGGCACTCACACTGCCCGGGTTAAAAATGTACTACTGGCACGCGAAACCTTAAATCAGAGTGAATAAATGAAGACTCGGCTCACCACTGCTGAAAGGTTGCCGACCCCTGCTCTAGATGGCTAGGAGCTCCAGGAAGTGTTCTGTGATTCCACACCATCCCCGATACAGGACTGTGCCTAAACGGCACATTTGATCACCTCTCTGCCTTCACTCTAGCATCCCAAATTAGGACCATCCTTTACAACAAAAACCTTAAGGCTACTTCAAACCATATCAGCCAACTTAGAAAGAAAAGTTTGGAATTTCCAGGGCCCTACTTTAAAACCAGGCCTCAGCTTTTGCAGGCGCAATCTTTGCTCATGTGCCTACAATAACTGCCAAAAGGAAGACCCATTGATCCTGGGCACAATTCCTTTTGAGGACAGCCTAAACAAGCAGCTTCAATGGACACATTGCATGTATTCCTCACCAGTCCATTCCAGAGTACCTAGTGCAGCACAGAGCTGCACCCCAAACAACAACTGCTGCTTCTAATTGGTTAGGACATTGGTGGCTGCAGTCTAGTACATCCTCAGTATCATCTCGCAGATTCTAAGTGTGTATGGCTCACTAACCATTCCTGGACATCATTTGCTTTCACCTCTGTCAGCACCAAATATCCAAAAGCAATAGCACATTTACGGGTCTGATTTTTACATTGTGTAATGGGTATTATTATTATTATTATTAGCAGCAATGGACACATTTGTTGGACTCTAGTCTCAAAAGCAAGTTCCCGTGGAAAAGTTTCAGGTCTTTAATAACCCTGAATTGTTTTCTGCACCAGAACGGCTGCTCCATCTGCCATGGAGTTGAGATCCTGACTTACCCCACTGATGTGCCACGCACACTAGAGAAGGCTACTACTGTATATACACTACAGACAGGCAGAACAGGCAAAGGCAGCAAAGCTGCCATTATGCTAAATGACCACATGTGTCCAACTGCAAGCCTTGTTACTGTGCTGCTATTTGAGGAGTTGAGACTGTATGGAGAAGTCTAAATGTCCAGAAGAGATAGCGAAAGGAGAACAGTTACCACTCTGCCTATAGCATCATCAAAACCAAAAACTGCCTACCTCAGTGCTGGTCCCCCGTGTTCCAGAGTCAAAGAGTTGTCTGCACCAGGCACACAGTCAAGCTTGGCAAGCTGTCACAGAAGGGTGGCCAGCTTAGAACACCACCCGGCAGCAGAATGCCAACAGAGCATGGAGAGAAAAAGGCATATGTGGAAACTAGTGACTCTCCTTGACACCTGGCAGATCCCCTCTTCTCAGTTCTGCTGTAATCTTGTCCGCAGGCCCGGTTTTCACACCACAAGTCAGATTTTGCTCTGTTGTGGCTAGAAATAATCTACCAAGGCATCAGAGCCAGGAGGATAATTAAAGGAGAGAGAACTTTAATCTTTTCAGCCCCCATTATTCCAAACCCCCTTGAGGAGGGAATGTGCCTTGATTCTACGGGGCAAGATTTGACAGGTTTCATAATCCTGCTGTTAACGTCTAGAGGGCCATTCATTTGAGCCATTAGGCCTAGTATCCCTGGCAACTCCCTATTTCCTTCCTTCCTTCCCTCCTGCCTACTGTACAACAGAGAACTAGCATGCTGAAGGCCATGCATCTTCCCTTCTCTCTTCTCCCTCCTTCAAATGCAGATTTTAACCTCACGTTTTTACAGCGATGTTTGCATTTGTTAATCAAAGTGAAACATCTGGGGGGCTTCAATCCTCAGTGTAGGTCTGGCTCTGCTGTGTGTCAGAGCTAAACTAAATGATGGTTATCATTAAAAATTAGCCTGCGTTTTATTACAAGTGCAGGCATTCCCAAGTGCATCCAAAGCTGTAAGTTGGCTGGGCTACCTGCCAGCCATCTGGACTGCTTAGCTCAGCTCAGTTATATAACCCATTATGTTTCCTACCTACAGAAAAAAACTACTTGGGTCAAGCTGTCAGCCTACCCTGCCTGAATGTCAAAGAGAAATCCAGCAGCAGGCAGCTGAAAGCAAGGGAAAGCAACAATGTACAAACCATGTTCGACATACAGTAGCCTCCCTCCATAATAATTTAGCTAAAGGTCAACTGGTTTAGAAAAACAGATCTTTGAAGCGTCTAATAAAGTGAAAGATTCACAGAGCAGCATTTTAAGTACATTTCAATGGAGCAGCAGTGGAAGATGCAGATACATGTGGAAAATTCAAGTGATTAATTAAAAGGTGGAACCTCTACTCATTTAACAACTTCTCCTAGGTTTTCTAGGATGTATAAACAATGATGAAAAACACCACTTCTCCTCGAGTCCAGCCAAAACCCACACCCACCCACCCTATCTTTCACTGTCTTCAGACAGTCAGAGCAAGGATACTAAACTAAGCAACAACTAGCTTAATTTTGAATTATGTTAGATCATCTTCATTTAAAAATGTCTTAATGCAAACATGTCTCACATTCATTCTGCTGTAAAACATGTTTACGTGTGATAATTACTCCCAATTGTTAAAGGTAGGTAGGAACACAGGGGGGAGGGATAGCTCAGTGGTTTGAGTATTGGCCTGCTAAACCCAGAGTTGTGAGTTCAATCCCTGAACTCAATGGCACAATGGGGACCATTTAGGGATTGCAGCGGGTGGAATCTGTCAGAGACAATACTTGGTCCTGCTAGTGAAGGCAGGAGACTGGACTCAATGACCTTTCAAGGTCCCTTCCAGCTCAATGAGATAGGTACTTTGATTATGAGCTGTCTTGGGCTCCTTTTGTTCTGTGGGGTGCTGGTCCATGACTGGGTAGGTGCTTAGTAATGCAAATAATAATCAACAATTAGGCACCCAACTCCCATTCCAGGTCAACAGGAATTGGGCAGCTATCACCCATTTTGCCTTTGAAAGTCTCCCACTAAGAAAGTAAGGGGATGTTTGTTGGCTCCTCAAAAGTCCAAATGGGAAGGCTCATTATGTGCAAGGTACTAAGACTTGTTGCCTACAAACGACCATCTCAGTTACTCATGGTGACTCCCTAACCAGCATAGAGAGCAGTGGAGATCACCAAAAATCTACATCCAAGGTCTCAACTCTCTCAACATTATCCTCCTAAATTGTTTTTAGAGCAGGACAATCTCCTCAAATTGTCAGAATGCTCCTCTCCTAACCTGCAACAGAATATTCCCCCCTGACATGAACCCAGAGTTTCTTCCCCATGACAGATTTTTTTTTTTGGTGGGGTGGGAGTGGGTGGTAGGGTTAATAGTCTATTTTGGGGGGAAAACTATTATTAATTATTTCTACAGCAGCATAAGTATGCATGACACTTGAAAATTAAAATGTAACATTCCCCCCCAAAAACAGCTCATATATGTAAGTTAAGGCATGGCATGGCATGGCCAGGAATGGTAAACCCTGGACTGTTTGAAGCATGGAAGGGGGTAAATCATCAGTCAACCTAGCACTATCTATACCCAGCCTTAGGTTAGCATAACTAGATCTCTCATGGGATGTGAATTTTTCACACCCCTCTGTCATCCTAAATTTAGATGTAGACCATGCCTAAGAGGAAAGACGTGAAGGAGAAGTTTAGGTCATGGTGGATCTGGTCACGCAGGTAGGTGGCTGTGTAAAGAGAAGTTGTTTGATGAGAGTGGAAAAATGGAACAAAGGAGGTGGTTAGTTTCATGGGCTGGGTACACAATGAAGCCCTCCCTTCATTTCCTTCTCCTACTCTAAATTACAAATAGATATTTTAGCTAAAACTCTTCCGCTGAGTTGCCTCCTATGCAGCTGATTGGATCTAGTCCCTGAATAGTTATGTAACCCCTTTGGGGTTTAGAGAGCATGGCCCCTTTAAATCTTTTTCCTAGGGGGAAGAGGGAGAGTGAGGAAAAAAGAAGGGAAACTCGAGGGGGCTCTCTGGAGCTGAGAGGGAGAGGGGGGGGCCGCCTGCAGGCCTTCGCAAAGAAAAGCGGCAGAGAACCAGCCTGAGGCCTGGGAAGGGCAGGGCGGCCGATCAGAAACACCCCAGGACAGGAGCCAGGAGGAGAACTGTGCCAGCGAGGAATTGCCCGAGGAGGACAGGCCGGAGCTGGACCTAGTATCACAGCTGCCCAGAGCTGCATGGGGCTGAGAGTACTGGGGCTTGTGACTGCACTGGGAACAAGGAGGGACATTGCTAGATAGTTAAGTGGGGAGGCGGTCACTCTGTGTGGCTTTGCAGAGAGCGGCAGAAGAGGGCACCGGAGGGGTTTGTTGGGGAAAAGTTCACTGGTGCCGAAGACGACCAGGAGCATCCAAGACTCACCACTGGACTGGAACTTTGCTCAGGACTCCTGAACTGTGTGTGAAGACACATTGCTTAGTGTCTGCCCTTCCAGACTGTGCTACCACTGGGCCCGTGGGGCCTTGGCTTGGATGCAGCCCTGTTTTACTGCTCCCCCTATTTGCTGTTTTTCTCCTCTCATCCCTCTGTAAATAAATACCTCCATTTATTATATCCATTGTACTTTGTGTGTGTGTGTGTGTGTGTGTGTTCGTTCACTCTAGGGGGGTTAGAACAGGTGCCCCTGGGGTGGAAGGGATTTTTCCTGCTGCATTCCTGTGTGCGCCTTCTCTTGGCCAATGCTGCCTGCAGAGCAGACTCCATCTTGGCCACGAGGGTGCTAAAGTTACAGTTAAACAGTTCTGCTATTTGTCCTAAGTGAAAACAACCCAGGAACTAAGGAGAAAAGAAAATGCATCCTCTCCCACCCTTTTTTTCTCTTGGCTAATTTGTGTCTTCCCAGAAAGACTAACCTCATAGCTGGAGATGCCTGGGGATAGATCCAGCAGAGAGGTGGGTGCCTGGGTCCTAATCAAAGGCGAGCAACAGTATCACTCTATGACCTGGAGTTAAGACACTTATCCTGTCTGGACCTCATTTAGTCCATCTGGAAAAATATAATATAAAGCAGGAACAGCAAAAACCAGTAGCTGCAGACAAAAGTTTCCTAGGAAAATACATTTTTAAAGGGCCATTTTCTTATCTTTAAGTAATAAAGATTTTGCTAGCTTCCATCACTCAACTTACAACAACTCTACATTGCCTCAGCACTACTGGAGAATAGAGGCAGATACTGGCTTTCAACACACAAAACCATTAAAGGTTTTGACATAGGCACATTTGAAATATAGTGAGCCAGCTAGGAGGCTCCCCTAGGGGAAATGTATTTGAATAGATTAGTGCCAGGTGAGATAGTTATTTTCTTGAAATATTTATAGGCAAGTATCATGTTGGTATCTGGGTCCAGGGCAGAAATAAAACCACAATGCATTCCGTTGCTCACAACAGGCAATAGAAGCAGTGCTCTCTCCCTCTCACAGCCAACCATATAAATATTCTACCCAAAAGATGTGACGTACTATGTCCTGAAGGTCAGCAACCTTGAGCTCTGGGTGAATGCTGAAAATGCACTGCCTTCAATCCTCAGGAACACACACATAGGGACTCCATCTGCAAATGCACCTTGGAGGGCCCTCAGCTGTTGTAATGGGGCACAAGCAGACAGATAGTCTCTCAGGTAACCATTTCTCAACAGATCTATAACCTTGAAATGAACCCAGAAGCAGATGGAAAGCCAGTGCAGATCACAGAGCAGAGATGTAATATGTTCCAGCTAACCCATGCCACCAAGCAAGTGGGCTGCCACACACTACACTGACTGGAGACTGGCCTATACCTAAAACTTTGGTTGACCTAGCTACGTCACTCAGGGCTGTGAAAAATTCTGCCAACCTAGATATCACCTCTTGGGGAAGTGGATTAATTGCAATCACAGAAAACCCTTTCGGTCACCGAAGCAAGTGTCTATATGACAGAGGCATTAGCTGCAGCACCAAAGCTGTGCGACTGTAGCCCTTGTAGCGTACATAGACCCTGGATCTTTGCTGCACACTCCACTAATCCAACTTCAAAGGCAAAGCCAAATATGTAAAAGAAAAGCTGAAATCTCAGCTTGCAGCAGATGAAAAAGGGATAAGAGACACCATTCCAACCTAGAATTCCAGAGAAGCTATGGATACAGAAGGGCCAGACATAAGAGCATCCAGAAACTGCAAACCTCCTGGCAAAAAGAAGAATTAAAATTATTTTTTTTTAAATTACATCTGGACTCTAAAAGATGTTTCTCCCAGGTTTTAAGTAGATCTCATCTGGGACCTGGGTGTCTTGTTAAACAAGGGGGAAAAAACTTGGTGCATGGAGCACAAGCAATTTGGAGATAATGAATTATATATAATTTATTAAACTATCAAAAACTGAAGCAGCACTTATAAGAGACTTATTATTATTCTTCCAACACCTAGAGGCTCCAGTCAAGGACTGGCCTCACTGTGATAAATGATGTACAGACTAAATACGACCCTTAAGAGCTTGCAATCAAAATGTGAAGATACTACAAGTGGGTTTAAACGAAGGACAGAAGGGTGAGGGGAGAAGAAGGACGAAGGGAACAGAGGTAAGAACATAGGGATACACAGAACAGTCAGTGTGCAACGTGATGAGATCCTTGATTCAGGTTAGAAGTTTGGGTTGGTTTGTTTTTTAAGCCTCTTGAGGACACAAAGAAAAATATTGACGAAGAGCTACAGTAACAGGCTGAGGTGTTGAGGCAACAAGCAAAGTGGAAACTGGATACCTGGGAGCGAGGTCTCCAACTTTTTGGTCTATCAAAGTAGAAATGTTGAAACTTGACCCATCTCAGACGAACTGAGATGCTGCTTGCACTTGGTGTTGTGGTCAAAAGGCATTTCTGATCCTCTCAGGGTGTCAGGGCTGTCAAGCTTGAAAGCTTGTCTCTCTCACCAACAGAAGTTGGTCCAATAAAAGATATCACCTCACCCACCTTGTCTCTCTAATATCTTAGAGATGTGTTACAAAAAGATTTAGCAAGCTTTAGACCTAGCCTAGATGTGAGGACCTAGAGAGAAGTCCAAGTTGAAGATGAAGCCCAGGTTACAGGCCTTAGGGACAGAGAGCTCTGTTTTGGCTATGCTGAGCTTGAGCTGGTGTTAGACATCCACAAGGAGATTTCACAGACAGAAGTCAAGATTTGAGTTTGGGCAGAAGATAACAGGTCTGGAGCAGAGAGCTAGAGCTCTGACTCACTTGCATAGAGACTGTAATTGAATTTCTGATTCACAGAAAAGCTATTCTATGCATTCAGGTATCAAGGAAAGCCAGCGGGGAGTTACAGAGGAGCAACGTACTGCCAAGTAGATGGGGAAAATCCCTGTAAATTCTTCCTCCACACCACATCGTGGGCAAATTTAGATCAGCAGAGAGTTTAGCGGGGTTGTGTGAAGCACGACAACCCAATACAAAGATCTCTGCTTCACTGTTCAGAGCTGCAGATACTAAAGAAGAACAGGGCCCTTAACAAGAGAGCTCTGTTCTGAGCCCAGGATAACTCAAGAATGACCTATCAGTAACAGCCAAAACATCTTTTACTTATTTTTTCCCCCAACTAAAAGATATTTTTGCTTTTACTCCTGACGGTGGTGGGCTCAACATTTGCAGACACAAAGTAGCATTTCAGTCTTGCCCAGTATTTTTAGCTATTTATGGAGCAAATTTAATTGTGCTGAAAGGTACTAGATTGACAGTTTTGGCAACTGATTAATCCTCTATTAATCCACATACCAGGTTCAGCCCAGGCATCTCATTGTACCTCAATCTTGACCTGGAGAGAGACCATCTCTTGGGGTAACATGGCAGTTCAGACTCCATGAACCAATGCAGTCTTTGACTTCTCAAACAAGGCAGCGAATAAGGGGACCAATTTTCATGATGTGATGAGTTGTCAATGAAGCCACGGCCCAAGTAGAGGATCTCAACCAGCCACCCGTCAGCAATGACCAAACCCAAAATTTCAATGAAAAAACTAAAGTTTGTGTCTTCATCTCCAACATTTCAAAGTTTTTGTCAAAAACAAAACAAAAATGGAAACCAACCCATTTTGGCCCAAAACCAAAAAAACAATTAAAATATGGAAATTTCTGTTTTGACTAAACATTGGGAAAAATAAAAGTTGAATGAAGAATATTGGCCAGCTCTAGCAATTAATTACTTTTGATAACTATCAGTTTGGGATCAAATTTACAGTGTCCTAGGACTAAAATGTTGCTGATATTATCAAAATACTAAGCAAGTAAATCCTCTACCTGGTCATTTGCTGTTACTATAATATTGTATCCTCAATAGATATCATTGACCCTAGTGTCAGCCAAAGGGAGTTTTAATGCACTACTGGAAGGCACTCGGATACTATGGTGATGAGCACAGCATAAGAACCTGAATAGAATAGAATAGAATAGAATAGAATAGATGAGTGACCTCTCAGAAAGCAAAGGTGATTTAAAGTGAAGATAAGGTGAATTAAAGTGATCACACCAATTCACAACTTCCAGTTAGTTATGGTGTAAGGTGAGGAGATTGGAAATTTTTAGTTTGTATCCAACCGTCAACACCATGGTGTGTTGGGGAGTTATGACTGAAGCCCTTCAAGTTAATTTATTTTTTTGAATGAGCCAAAATGATAGGAATGCAGAGGTTTAAAGCACTGGATTGAGTTCAAAGACATTAATTTCCACTGGGAAATTACTCTTTCACCATTTTGTGTAATCAGAAGAGGAAAATGAAAAACAATTTCAGAAAAGAATTCCCAGCAGCAAAATTTAGGGGAGGAGGGTAGCGGGCTATGTATTGGATGGGAATGCAAGGTTGAGTTTTGCTGCTTTGTTTTGCTATCAAACACAGAAATGGTGCAACACTAAATTATTTTTCTAAAGCAGAAATACAAAGGCCAGTTCCAACACCACTGAACACCTGTCAGACAGAGGACTGTGGTCTAGAAATCAGAATCAGGGATTAGAAGTCAGGACTCTTCACATGTATTCCCCAGTCTGCTGCAGATTCACTGTATAGAAACTTAGGAAAATTGAGGCTAAAAGATTTTAAGTGATTTGCCTATCTGTTAAGGGGGGGGGGGGGAAGAATCTAGTCATATGGGGTGTCACAAGGTATAATTAACGTTTGGCAAAACATTTTTGAGATCCCTGGATGAAAAGGTTTAGTTGTACTATGAAATGGTCTTTTATAGTGATGCTCAGAGAAGAGTTAGCTGAAGTTAACACACCTAAGCCTTCTTATACGAGTACTTATAACAAACTATATTACCAATACCACTGGGCAACTACAATCAATGGGGCTACATCTGCTGGGAACCAGGAGTTCCCTAAATCTTAGCATGGAAAAGACCTTGGAGCCAGATGCATGCAGGTAAGGCTGAGGAAGTTCATACATCCACTATCTTAGCCCTAGTCTACACTACAGGGTTAGGTCAAATTTAGCCGTATTAGGTCGATTTTATAATGAATGCATCTACACAAGCAACCCCATTCCATTGACCTAAATCAACTTCTGTACTCCTCCCTGGGGAGGGGAGTAGCGTTAAAATCTTGCTGGGTCAAATTTAGGGTAGCGCGGACGCAAATCAATGTTATTGGCCTGCGGGAGCTATCCCAGAGTTCTCCAATGTGACCGCTCTGGACAGCATTTTCAACTCCGATGCACTAGCCAGGTACACAGGAAAAGCCCTGGGAACTTTTGAATTTCATTTCCTGTTTGGTCAGCATGGTAAGCTCAGCAGCAGAGGTGACCATGCAGTCCCCCCAGAATCGCAAACAAGCTCCAGCATGGAGCAAACGAGAGACACTGGCTCTGATTGCTGTATGGGGAGAAGAATCTGTGCAGGCAGAACTCCGATCAAAAAGAAGAAATGCTAATATATATGCCAAAATCGCACAGGGCATGGTGGACAGAGGATACAACAGGGACACACGGCAGTGCCGCGTGAAAGTCAAGGAGCTCAGGCAAGCCTACCAAAAGACAAAGGAGGCAAACGGTCACTGTGGGTCAGAATCCCATACATGCCACTTCTATGATCAGCTGCATGCCATTCTAGTAGGGGACCCTACCACTGCCACACCACTGCCCATGGACACCTGCAAGGGGGGAGTCTCACGCAACATGGAGGAGGATTTTGTGGATGAGGAAGAGGAGGAGGAGAACACGCAGCAGGCAAGCAGTGAATCCGTTCTCCCTGGCAGTCAGGACCTTTTCCTTACCCTGGAGCCAATATCCTCCCAAGGCGGGATCCCTGACCCTGAAGGCGGAGAAGGCACCTCTGGTGAGTGCACATTTGTAACTACAGTGCAGGGTTTAAAAGCATTAGTGTTTAATGTTTCCCTGAAGACTTGGGATGCATTCGTGGCCAGTACAGCTACTGGAAAAGTCTGTTAACGTGTCTGGGGATGGGGTGAGAATCCTCCAGGGATATCTCCCTGAAACTCTCCTGGAGGTACTCTGAAAGCCTTTGCAGAAGATTTCTGGGGAAGGCTGCCTTATTTCGTCCTCCATGGTAGGACACTTTACCACGCCAAGCCAATAGCAAGTAGTCTGGAATCACTGTAGCACAAAGCATGGCAGCGAATGGTCCTGGGTTTTGGTCGCACTCAAGCAACATTCGGTCTATATTTTTCTGCGTTACTCTCAGGAGAGTGATATCATTCATGGTCACCTGGTTGAAATAGGGGAATTTTTGTAAGGGAACAGTAAAAGGACCCCGTTCATGCTGAGCTGTTTGCGCTTGGCTAAAAGGGATCATCCCTGAGAACAGCCACGGGGCAGGGGGAGAGGTGAAGGGATCATTCCAAATAGCCACGTGGAGGGAGGGGTGTGCTGCACATCCACCCAAAAACCGCAGCCCCTCCTTTTAAATGGAAAACCCAACTGGCACTGCTTGCTGTGGGAAAGGAGGGTGCTACAGTTTGAAAACATTCCCACATGTTATGAAGGCATTAGAAGTCAAACCCGCGTACCCTTTGGCTTACCATGGCTGCCTGGAAACCGAATTCTGTTGCCCAGCTGTGTGTGGGCCATACCAGCAGGCGCTCAATATAAAAGGCAAAATGCAACCTAGTACCTAAAGCACATGTGCTGTCTGCTGTGAATTGCTTTATTCACTGTGAAAGAGTCTCCCTTTTGTTCTCAGAAATGTATCATCTTAAATTTTACTCTCCCTTTTTATCCCCCTCAGGTGCAAATGTTTCTATGCTCCCCCTATCATCTCCGTCCCTGAGGTTGTCGCAGATTAGAAGCTGAAAAAAAGAAAAACACACTCGCGATGACATGTTTTCCGAGCTCATGCAGTCCTCCCGCACTGATAGGGCACAGCTGAATGCATGGAGGCATTCAGTGGCAGAGTCCAGGAAAGAATTAAGTGAGTGCAATGAGAAGAGGCAGGATGGGGGAGCAAACGGACATGCTCAGGCATCTGGTGGAGCTGCAGGAAAGCCAACAAGAGCACAGACTGCTGCTGTATCCACAACCACCTGTCCTCTTGCCCAAGTTCCATATCCTCCTCACCCAGATGCCCAAGAACGGGGGAGGGGGAGGCTTCTGGCACCCAGCCACTCCACTCCAGAGGATGGCCCAAGCAACAGAAGGCTGTCATTCAAACAATTTTGATTTGTAGTGTGGCTACAATAAGCAATTTGGCCTCGTCCTTCCCTCCTCCCGCACATCACCTACCCCATCCGGGATATCTTATCAGTTTTCTCCCTTTTTTTTTTAATTAATAAAGAATGCATGATTTCAAAACAATAGGTGACTATTTCCTTTGCCAGCTGTGATTGAAGGGGGGAGGGTAGTTGGCTTACAGGGAATTAAAATCAACAAAGGGGGCAGGTTTGCATCAAGGAGAAACACATACAACTGTCACACCGTAGCCTGGCCAGTCATGAAACTAGTTTTCAAAGCCTCTCTGATTCGCAGCGCGCCTTCCTGTGCTCTTCTAATCGCCCTGGTGTCTGGCTGTTCAAAATTGGCAGCCAGGCGATTTGCCTCAACCTCCCATCTGGCCATAAACGTCTCCCCGCACTTACTCTCACTGATATTATGGAGCCCACAGGAAGCAGTAATAACAATGGGAATATTGGTTGCGCTGAGGTCTGACCTAGTCAGCAAACAGCGCCAGCGAGCTTTTAAACATCCAAAGGCACATTCTACCACCATTTTGCACTTGCTCAGCCTATAGTTGAACTGCTCCTTACTACTGTCCAGGCTGCATGTGTATGGCTTCATGAGCCAAGAGAGCAAGGGGTAGGCTGGTTTCCAAGGATAACTATTGGCATTTCAACATCCTCAACAGTAATTTTCTGCTCTGGGAAGTAAGTCCCTTCTTGCAGCTGCTCAAACAGCCCGGAGTTCCTAAAGATGCGAGCATCATGCACCTTTCCCGGCCATCCCACGTTGATGTCGGTGAAACGTCCCTTGTGATCCACCAGTGCTTGCAGCACCATTGAGAAGTACCCCTTGCGGTTTATGTACTAGTTGGCAAGGTGGTCTGGTGCCAAGATAGGGATATGGGTTCCATCTATCGCCCCACCACAGTTAGGGAAACCCATTGCAGCAAAGCCATCCTCTATGACCTGCACATTTCCCAGAGTCACTACTCTTGATAGCAGATCATCAGTGATTGCATTGGCTACTTGAATCACATCAATCCCCACAGTAGATTTGCCCACTCCAAACTGATTGCCGACTGACCGGTAGCAATCAGGCATTGCAAGCTTCCACAGGGCTATCGCCACTCGCTTCTCAACTGTCAGGTCAGCTCTCATCTTGGTATTCCTGCACTTTAGGGCGGGGCAAAGCAACTCACAGAGTTCCAGGAAAGTGGCCTTACCCATGCGAAAAGTTTCGCAGAAATCATCCCATACCTGCAACACTATGCGGTCCCTCCCACCAGTCTGTGCTTGTTTGCTGGGCCCAGAATCAGCATTCCTCTGTATCAACCAGCCCCACTGCTGCCATGATGTACCAATTGCTACATCCTGTGCTTTCAGGAACGCCTGTGTCCATGTCCTCCTCACAATCGTCCTTGTGCTGCCGTCTCTTAGCCAGGTTCTGCACATACTGAAGTATAACGTGTGAGGTGTTTACAATGCTCGCAACAGCAGCGGTGAGCTGAGCAGGCTTCATGCTTGCCATGCTATGGCGTCTGCACGGGTAACCCAGGAAAAAAGGCACGAAATGTTTTTCTGACATTGCTTTCACGGAGGGAGGGAGGAGAGACTGATGACATGTACCCAAAACCGCCCGCGACAATGTTTTTGCCTCATCAGGCATTGGGAGCTTAACCCAGAATTCCAATGGGCAGTGGAGACTGCAGGAACTATGGGATAGCTTCCCACGGTGCACCACTCCGTGAGTCAATGTTAGCCATGGTAGTGAGGATGCACTCCGCCAACTTAATGCATTTAGTGGGGACATACACAATCGATTGTATGAAATCAATTTCTAAAAATTGACTTCTATAAAATCGACCTAATTTTGTAGTGTAGACGTACTCTTAATGTACCTGTTCTGCGATCTGAGACAGAAAATCAGTTTCCAGGGCTGTCCATTTGGCACAATTCACAAGTACTACACAAAATTTGCATTAAAAAAATAAAACCGTAAACCTTAAACAGGCAGACACTGCTTTTCTTCCACAAAGTGGGATTTGGCAGTCCTTCCAATGGGTACACTATTTAAAATGTAGGATAATATTTACAGCTGGCAGACCGTTGCAAAAGGGAATTGGGCAGTTAGCAAGGAAGGACTGACGCATTTTTTAATACTGCATAGTCTCAGAGGCAGATACACATTAGAATGTCACAACTGTAATTACAAAAAAAAAATCATTCCTGGCAGCCACTGTGTTCCCATCAACTTTCTCACAGGCCAGCATCCTGTTTCTAGTGCCCTACATTCACCTGACGTCTCCACACATCCTGCCCCATTTTGTGGGCTAGAAGTAAGGTCCCTGGTCATGTGACCCATTAGACCTACATGGGAAGGACTGAGGAATTATAAAGCACTGCCTAGTCTAATCTAATACAGCACCAAAGAGACATCTCCAGTATGCCACCTCTACACCATATACACCCAACATCCTGCACCAAGAGATCATGCCAAAGAGTTATGTCTGTGCCTTCTACAGTACAAACTTGATCTCATTTCAAAGGCACTTCAGAAACATGGGTGTATTTGTATTGTGTCTTTCACAAATCCAGAGAGAGGAGTTGAGATGTATTAATATGGTCACCGCAGATCACCATGGTAACATGCAATCCCAACAACAACTGAATCTACAGTCACTGGGCTCTCTGCGCTGCCTCTGAATAGAAGCCGAATGGACGGCTCCATGGAATGGGGCTGAAATGCAGCTTATTAACACTGGGAAACTTTGCACTCTGAACATCCCTTCCCCCTACCCTGCCCCAGACTAGAGCAAGTTCACATGCAAGAGGGAATGGGGTGAGGAAAAGGAAACAAAGAGGGAAGAGGAGGGGAAAATAGATCAATAATGAAAATGGGAAGGGGGTTGTGGTTTAGAGGATTTTCGTCTCCATTCGGTTTACTTCAAAAATGCTATCTGGCTTGAAAAATGCCAGCAGCGCCTTTAACCTGACAGCAGGAGGGAAGAGCAAAAAACAGTTTTCCTCAGGAGGAGTATGATCAGGTTTGACTGTTTTGGGTTTTTTTTGTAGGGATGAAAGGGAGACTTTGGGCATCTGTGCTGCAGAAGCTGGACTTGAACTGTTACTGTTTGGAGGCAATGAGATTAGCTGGAACAGGGAAGGGGGAAGATCAGAAGAGGTATGAAGAGTTTAGGGAGTATGGCGGGGGGGTGCAAAACTAGCCTAGTTGGGAAGAAGGAACAAAACTAAGTGGGTGGGGAGGAAAGGAAAAGGAAAAGGGACAGGGCTGTGTACTCAGTTACTCTGTACTTGGCACCACGGCCTGCTTCTGGTTCTCTGCTGCCCCTCAGGAAGTCAGGACACTAGTGCGGCACAGTGCTCAGAGAGAAAGTCAGGATTCTCCTTCAGCTGCTGCTGTCGTGCTGAAGGGGCTGAGGGAGGGGGAAACCACTCCTTGCTGCTCAACAATGTCTCCGCCTCATAAGTCCACTCCAAAAAAATAAAAGCACGGTGCCACATGCAAGCAGCTGGAGGGGCTGAGACTGGTGCAGGGTGAAGTGAGGCACTGTCTCTCCCTTCCTTTTTCCCCCTCCATCCCCACCCCCTTCCCTCTCACAGCTGGGCACACTGCCTCGCACAGCATGCCAAGCCACCTCTGGCCTGGGGGGGAGATCCCAGCCATTAACCCTAGGGTATCCTGCATGGCCACTAGATTACCAGGTTTTTGGCGCAGGGCACTTTTTCCACCCCACCTTTTATACAACTGAGTTATAAGCCACTGACAACGGGAGAATGGCACTAGGCCAGTTGCTCTGCTGGAGATCCCAGCTCTCCTTTACCTCCAGGCCCAAGTGCAATGAGCCTGTTGGTCTCAGCTTGCCATCTAGTGGACAACAGCCTACATGGCAATTCACCACACCCAAATCTTTTCTTCCTCTCCATTTTGTGCTTTTCTGGTGGAGAACCTCTCCCACAGCGTTTCAGCCCCTGCCTCCGCTACTGGCCTTTCCTTCCAAACACTGTGAGAGCAACGTGGCATCCAGCTGCTGTAGTCTTAGCAGCAGAGCATCCTGTTGCACGCTGTATGTAAAACTGACACCAGTTTGTAGTCTTTTGCTCTTCTGGTTCTGAAAAGAGCAAGCTCAAAAGGAACCGAGTTCTGTGCTAGGCAGGCTACTTACATTCCTGGGATTGTTAACCATCTCCTGCACCTATAGCCTAACCACACATGCAAGTAAATAAGCGTGTGTGTGACATGAACAATAAAAGCAGAGCTTGCTCTTTGGGCCAGAACAAGAGCTGTATTAGCAGAGTGAGATGCTGTTTAACAGGGCTGACAGGAGAGGACACCAGTGGCATGGCTTTGAGGGTTACAAAGGAGTCTGTGGGAGGAGCAGATAGCACAGGCAGAGTCACTTTGGAAAGGTCAGAATGGATCTTATATACACGTGTAGTGGGTTCTGTGAAACAGATTTCAGGGCAGGTCAGGGGAAAATTATGCTACATGCTAAATATGAGTCTGCTTCTGTAGTGCTGCAGGTGGCTCAGCATCTCTGAAAAAAATCAAGCCTTATGTGGTCCCTTTAAGGTGCCTAGTGCTCTAAGCTCCCACTGACTTCACAAAATTTGAGGGCTGTCAGCACTTTGCAAGATCTGGCACCGGCTCACTAACAAGATTCCAAGTTTTCTGTGCAGCTCAGCAGTTACAGAACTGAGGCTCTGCGTAGGTCTGCACCGCAGTTGGCGGTGTGACCGCAGCTCAGGTAGGCACACCTGTGCTAGCTTTAATCTAACTAGTGCGGCTAAAAATAGCAGCGAAGATGCAGCAATACGGATGTTGCAATGGGCTAGGAACATGAGTAAATAGCCAGAGTTCCAGGTGTGCAATTCAGCTGATAATGAAGTCTTTGCCACCACACCTTCCCTGCTGCTTTTAGCCACACTAGCTAGATTAAAAGTAGCAGGGCGTGTCTACATGATCTGCAATCACACCTCGGATTGCAGCATAGGTATACCCCGGTATATATACACGTGCGCTCGCATGCATGCCCAGATCAAGCAATTTATCCATGCATTGGAGTGGCATGCTGAGAACTGTTGAAACTCTTTATGCCATTTGGCTATTGACACTGGATTCACCATAATCTCAGGCTGTAGTTATTAGGGTCAAGTGCACTGGAGCAACTTGAAAAAAAAATTAACCCAAAATGGGAATCTAATAATCCCGGGAGGTCAAAAGAAAAGTTCAGTATGGGTTAGATATGAATGGATGGAATAGACTGTGAGCCACTGTTAGTTCAACCCTAACCACTACTGAGCTTTCTAAAGTTCTTAGCACTAACAAATGGGGCCAGATTTTCCACAAAAGCTCTGTGCCCTTTTAGGAACCTGAACAAAGCAACCAGAAGTGCTCAGAACACAGCAGATAATACAATGGGGAGCAGGGGCGGCTCTAGTAATTTCGCCGCCCCAAGCAGGCATGCCTGCGGAGGCTCCACCGAAGCCGCGGGACCAGCGGACCTTCCGCAGGCATGCTTGCGGGAGGTCCACCGGAACCGCCTGCCGCCCTCCCCGCGGGACGCCGCCCCAAGCGCGCGCTTGGTGCGCTGGGGTCTGGAGCCGGCCCTGATGGGGAGGTTGCCCTTTGGAAAATCTGGCCCCAATGTCTATTATTAATTCTCTCCGTGAGTTATCCTAGTGAACCTTTGGAAGGCTGTCAAAATGGGACCGGTGAACCTTTTGGCATTAGCTCGTCGCTTGTTTTCATTCATTGCATAATGGATTATTTATTAATTAATAAGGAGTGCCTAGAAGTGTGCTAGGGGCTTCTCAGAATGCAGACACTGTCCTTGCCCACCCAAGCTGGCAAACTATACTAAGGAATTAAGCGGAAAGAAAAACAAAAGGGAAAAAAATGGACCAAGAAAAGACTTGTTTTTGTAACTTCATTTCAGCATGCTATACTAAGAACACCACAAAGCAAGGACTGGCACTGATTGCCTCAGCATAACCAAGGAGATGGCCTATTTCAGTTTACAGCAACGACAACCAGTTCCAAGAAGTGACTCCTACCAAAATGATCAATATAAAAAGTATCTCCCCCCAACTCACCTTTTTTTTGAAGGGCAATTACCATTTACCTACTAAGACAGAGCTGCTCAGATCCTCCTGTACCATATTTTGTCCCAGAGAATTCCAGGATGTTACATTCCCCTTTTAAAAACACAATTTTGTAGCTATAAACTGGTCAAGACCGTGCAACAAGTTCATACAGCTCAGCCAGGATGCGACTTATGGACTAAGCTGCTTTTCTTTGTTTGTTTGTTTTAAGAGACAAGTTGGGTGATGTAATATCTTTTACTGGACCAACTTCTAGCAGTGAGAGAGGCAAGCTTTCAAGTCACGCAGAGCTCTTCTTCAGCTCTGGGAAAGGTACTCTGAGCATCCCAGCACAATGCTAAAATATGTTCCACAGGACCACCCAGAGGATTCAGGGGGCCTGGAGAAGGGTCGAGACTTCGGCAGCACTTCAGCGGCGGGTCCTTCACTTGCTCCGAGGCTTCCGCTGCACTGAAGGACCCGCCGCCGAAGACCCGGAGCGAGTGAAGGGCCCACCGCTGAAGTGCCACCAAAAACCCAGAGCAGTTTGCGGGGCCCCTGCGGGGCCGGGACAAATTGCCCCACGTGCCCCCCACTCTGGGCGGCCCTGATGTTCCACCTGGCATTTTGCTGTGACACCTACGGTACCTTCCCTAGATCTGAAGAAGGGCTCTGCATGGCTCCAAAGCTTGCCTCTCTCACCACCACAAGTCAGTCCACTAAACTACATTAACTCATCCACCTGGTCTCTCTAATATCCTGCGACCGCACAGCTACAACGATACTATTTTTTCTTGACAAATAGCTTTTAACACCTCAAGTTCCAAATGCTTCAGGGAAGTTGTGGCACATTTCAGGAGGTGTTTAGGTGAGGATGATCTTTAGGGCTCTGATCACTAGTGTTTTGGAAAGTAGGAACAAGGTAACGCTGACCCTATGATCGCTCCTCTGGCTGGCATGCTCAGTGCAGACTTGGCAAGAAAAGCCCCAATCTTACTAAAATGCTTATCTTGTTCTGTTCTCTGCCACAAAGCAAACAGCCTAATTTGTGCCTCTTTTAATCCCACAACGTACTACAGTCACCTTTCTGAGTACATACAAATGTTATCCTTCACTCAGTCTCCTATAAAGAAGCACTAGCTTTGGCATGTCCCCTCCCCCAATACATACATTTCAATATTTGACTTGGACGGGGGGGGGGGGGGAGAACCAGTACATTTTAATGCTGAAAAAAATAATGAAAAGCCAGTTTAAACGCTCTGTGTTGAGACTAAGACTTCCCTTGTTTCTAGCCTCCATGAGTGATATAAAGCAAACTTGTGATTTTTAAGACAACTAATTACACCAGTGAAAGCTTAATAGAAAGCTGAAGTCATCTCTATCTGACTGTCGCTCCTAGCACTGAAGGTATGGTAAATCATTTCAATTTGTTAAAATACCTTGGCTAATAACTCAGATTCCATATTGACTCCCGGTTAAATAGTATCACTGCATTGTTTTTTAGTTTTAAAGTAAGTGCAATTAAAAAAAAAAGCAACTGAATCCACTTTAATATTGTTACACACTGGGCTTCTAAATTTGTTCATGGAGTTTTTCTCCAACACTGTCCATTTTTTCCTATATTGAACCTTTCAAGCAAGAAGAGAGACTGGAAGCGAGGTCAGCTTCTTTTCAAGGCCAGTAAAATAAAGTAAGAAAAAAGAAGAATCACAATTCATAGTTCTGGGAGTTTAGGGGTTAAACTTACTTATTGTGCAAAGCAGACTTTGTGAAATAAGCCTAACAACTGACATCCTGGTGTCATAAGACAAAACCACACGCAACAAATTTACAACCCAATTTCCTGTAACTTTAGAGTCGGGGACGAGGTGGATCAAGGACAAGGAATCTGCCTTATCCACCAACTGTGCTTTTTCCACTAATGCCTTATGACTGCAATTCTGTATGGTACTTCAGTAGGTGAGGGTGCCAGTGGTGTACATGGATGGCCAGTTCAAAGTGCTGTAAACATACATCAGTCATCGCATCTCCAAAGTGATAACCTGCATAGGTAAATGTACTAAGCCAGTGTTTTTCAAATCGTGGGTTGCAGCATGTACGGTGCTGTGTCACCTTGCTCTGGTCAGCACTGCCGACTGGGACGTTAAAAGTCCCGTCAGCGGTGCTGCCCCGCTATGGCAGGCTAGTGCCTACCTTTTCTGACACCGCATTGCACCCCGGAAGCGGGCAGCAGTGGGTCCAGCTTCTAGCCAGGGGGCTCTGTGTGCTGCCCCCGCCCCAAGCACTGGCTCTACACTCCCATTGGCCAGTTTCCAGCCAATGGGAGCTGGGAGGGGGGGTGCCTGGGGGTGCAAGTTGCGCGAAGCCGCTTGCATGCCTCTGCCTAGGAGTCAGACCTGCGGAGCTGTTGTTGGCCACTTCCAGGATGCAGCACGGTCCGCGGTGCTGGAACAGGCGGGAAGCCTCTGACTGGGAGCCACTGGAGGTAATTCCACACCCCAACCCCAGGCCCCAATCCCCTGCCCCAGTCCTGACACCCCCCTCAACCCAGACCCCCCTCCTGAACCCCAAACCCCTCATCCCTTGCCCCACCCCAGAGCCTGCACCCCCAGCCCAGAGCCCTGACCCCCTCCCACACCCCGACTTCCAGCCCTGAGCCCCCCATAACCTCTGCGGAGCCCCTTCCTGCACCCCAAATCCCTCATCCCCAGCCCCACCCCAGAGCCTGCATCCCCAGCCCAGAGCCCTGACCCCTTCCCACATCCCAACTCCCTGCCCAAGCCCTGACCCCCACAGCCCAAAACCCCTTCCTGCACCCCAAACCCCTCATCCCCAGCTCCCTTGGGTCACGGGAATCAAAAAATTTTCTTCAACATGGTCCCCAGAAAAAAATACACCTCTATCCTGATATAACGCGACCCGATAAAACACGAATTTGGATATAACGCAGTAAAGCAGTGCTCCGGGGGAGGGAGGGGGCTGTGCACATCGGCAGATCAAAGCAAGTTCAATATAACGTGGTTTCACCTATAATGCGGTAAGATTTTTTGGCTCCCGAGGACAGCGTTATATCAGGGTAGAAGTCTAGTTTGAAAACCACTGTAGTAAACTAGCTAGCCACCTAAACAGATGGGCATTACAGGGAAGAAAATAAATGTGCAAAGGTCAGTATGAAGGACTGGACTGTTTTTTAACTAGTTCACATAAAACTAGGGCCACCAAAATCTGGGCTGCTCAGTATTATTTATTATTTTATAGCACCTTTTGCCATTGTGGCACTTTACAAACAAGTAAGAGAGACAGTCACCGACCAGAGGGGCTTACAATCTGTGGCACCGATCCTGTAATCCTAACAACTGACTCTACCACCTGTGCAAAACCTGATGCAGTCAACAAGACTAAACCTGGGTGAATGGATCTGCGTATTGAAGGATCATGCGGCTTATATTTGACATGTCACAACAAAAAGGTACAGTGAAGCTGGGGGTAGGGAGAGTAGAAGATTACAAGGACAAGAGAAGGACAGTTTGTGATCATGTCATGTGTTTTACTGTACATGTCTTGATCGCTCTTTTAATTGATTGTGCTATTTTTATTATTGCAGTTAGGAGGAGGAAGCAATATTATCATCTCACTTCTGTAGCAGCAACTGCAGAAACCAGATGGGTCGTAATTTAAAAGAGAGAAGACAGCTCATATATGGGAGCCGGAGAACTTGATTTGAATTATATAGGAATACTTTCTTAATATGATTGCTTCCAGCTAGACAAGAAGCTAAGGGGAGGACTGGCTATCATGTACAGGTGTCCCAAAAAGTCAGGGAAAAAAGGAAGGTGATGGGATGTGCTGGGCTTTTGGCATTATAACATACACCCAGTTGCACTAACCCCATTTCTTTCTGGTGCCTACCAACTTTCCCTCTATGCATGAAGCCTTCCTCAGGAGACTGTTCCTGGAAATAAGGAGTCTGTAGCTACAATTAAGCACTGCCCAGAACTCCGTTTTAGTGTCAGAGTTCTATTGCGGGGGCTGGGGGCGGGAGAGAGAGAGAATCAGTATTTCATTTGTTTGAGTAACTGATCAAGTCTTGGAAAAACTGTGATGTTTGAAGAGTTTACAGGAATCAGTGAGGAAATGCCATATTTGAATAGTAACCAGGGCACATACACTTAAGCCTTTTGGTTTTTTGAACCATTCCAACCAGTCCAAAAATAAGTGGCCTGACCAAAAACAGCCTCTGCTATGCAACCACCCCCTAAATTGTCACAACAGGTGTCCAGCCCACTGCATACAGGCATGTTTCACCTTTGTTTACTCACCACTTCTCTAGCACACAGCCAGCAACAGATAAGCAACCAATACGGACACTGCCCTAATGAATCAGATCCAAGGTCCATCTAAATCAATATCCTGTCTTTCACAGCAGCCAGCACCTGATGCTTCAAAGGAAGCTGTGAGAGACTCACAGTGGGCAGATATGGTCTCTTCCTGATCTCTAATAAACAGAGACTGACTTAAACCCTGAAGCATGAGGTCAAAAACTCTCCCAAAATGTATAGCTATTGATGACAACATAAATGTCCAATTCCTTTGTGAACCTTGCTAAACTCTAAGCCTCAGTGACTTCCTGTGGCAATGGAGACCCACAGTCTAATTATGCACTTCCTTTTATCATCTTTGAACATAGCATCTTTTAAATGGTGCACATTCTGAAATGTGAGGGTCACAACCTTGAAATATTGCCCAAGAGTTTAAACAGCACCTGCAGTCATGCAATTCGAGCTTCATCTCGACCACTGCTTTAATCCTTAGATAATAATTTTCTGCTTCAAGCCTCAGATCCAATTGGTATTTATACTACATAGGAACTAATCTTGACTGTTTATTACTGTGCTGTAACACAGAGCGCTAGAATAAAATTACAACAGAAAACCCATGCATTATCAATATTAAAAGTCCTCCACATTCACCAGCAGAAGTGGCATACAGGGAAAACCTCCATCTTCTCCACCACTTGTGAAACCCATGTGCTGTGCTCCTTTGGCAAAGCAGAAGTAAACACAATCACAAGACATGGGCTGCTGAAGGAGCAGGTGTAGCACTATGGTAGCTCAGTGGTTTGAGCACTGGCCTGTTAAAACCAGGGTTGTGAGTTCAATGCTTGAGGGAGCCCATTTAGGGGACTGGGGTAAAAAATTGTCTGGGGATTGGTCCTGCTTTGAGCAGGGGGTTGGACTAGATGACCTCCTGAGGTCCCTTTCAACTCTGATATTCTATGACTCTTACTGGAACACTGTAAAGCATCCTGAGAACAGCAGGCCGCAGAAAACTCTGCAAATCACACACTGTATATGTTCTTCCTTAGATTGTGTTGCTGTGGTTTCCTGTTAACACAACACAGGAGCATGGTTGTGCTAGTTTAGCCTATGTTCCACAGGAGCAAAGGTAGCCAGAGCTCTCCAGCCATCAAAGCACAGGAGATAGAGTATTACCTCAAATATTTAACCACAGTATTAAAGGATTCTCATGCCAGAACCAGAGAGCTGCCTCCCAGATACAGTGCTCATGGAGGCTGGCAAGTTCAGAATGACACACTGCTTCACAGCAGACAATCGGGCCAAGAAAAGAGCCTTTTGAGTCTTCTCAACGGGTATTCATTACTGTCCCTTCTTACCGGTTCCCGGCCATCCATAGCCTCCATCCAAAGCTTTCGGTCCTCTTCAGAAAGTGCTTGCATAGTGATCACACCAGGCCTGTGGAGAAGAAAGAAACACTGCAGTGAAAAAAGAAAAAGAGGAATTAAAAAAAAAATCAATCAATCTCATCAGGTGGAGCAGACAGAAAGAGAAGATGAATTTGGCATAAGGTTCAAGAAGATTCCAGGTCTGGAGCACAGAAGGTCTTTGAAATAAATGAAATTAAGCCTCAAAGCATCCACCAAGGTTTTACAGGAGAACCAATATAATACTGGAATAGGACATTTGACAACAAATTCTTCTCTCTCGTAGCCTGGTACAACTCTATTGACTTCAGTAGTACTGCACTGGTGTAACTGATAGCAGAGCATGGGCCGTGGAGTTTATTGAAGGTATCCAAAAAACAAGGAGCAAGCAGGTTACAATAATGAATCCAAGGACATTAAGGGCTCAGAATAACCTGGGCATAAACCCCAGACAACATAACAGTAGCTTCACTGGAATGAAGCTTCACTGAAACTTGCATCCTGAATTCTGAGGTATGAACACCTCCACAAGCTGCCATGGCTGCAAATTGCTACTGATAGTCCAAGTTTATACCCACCCACACTGATGATACCTTAAGTTAAAAAAAAAATTGTTTTGTATTATATATACACATATCAATGGCTGTGATGAGTTGTTTACTTACTCAAATTCATAGATTGCTGCCTGCTCTCCAGCATGGAAATCCCATTTTATTTAGTACAGTCAACCAGCAGGTTTCAATGGAGATTCATCCCTCTACCACACCCAAACAACAAGGGGAAATGCTGATCAGAAGAACTGTTACTTCTCCCCACATTGGAGGAGGCGGAGGTGAAAGAAGATTTTGTATATGCTTAATATCAATCCTGATGAGATTGCTGGCATTGCAACCAGACAGGATCTGCCAGTAACTCATGTAAACAACTATCAACAAGGGCCTACCTAGGCATTCCTCATTTATCCAGAAACTTTTCCGTTCTGTATCCCAGTTGCCACTGTTTGCAAATTCAACTTAAGTATTGGATTAAGTACAATCCAAGTTAAGCTTTTGTCACTCTGGGTTCATACAATCTTTGAACAACATGAAAAGCAGAAAATTCAGACCTCTTATTGCCTTTATACTTGGGAATATACATATTTTCTATTCACTATAGTGCAAAACGCCCTGTTTTCCTCACACCTTGTTTTCTCTTCTCATTCCTTACTCTTCTTTCCCTATTTCTTTCACATCCATTTTACAAGTAGCTCTTTCCCCATTTAACCTGGACACAACTATACCCCAAGGCTGTAGTGTACGACGACAGCTCTGTGCTGAGGCTGATAAAACACCACTCAAAACTATAGAATAAGCAGCTTGAATGGTGCAAATATCGTTAAGTATCCTAAGAAGGAAAACACCTGAGATATAGTCCTTAACATGGCATGTTAGCGTACAGAAGCCTTATGCCTCCCATAGCTGGGATCCAGTTCTACGCCACTTTCACAAAAGTTATAGAGAATTTACATCCTGGGACATATAAGCACTATAAATAATAGCTAGCTTTTCTGTAACACTTTTTTCCTGCAGATCTGAAATTGCTTTACAAACAAGGGGCTTACTGACCTCATTTTAAAAAGAGACTGGGAAACACACACAGATGAACTGCTCTGCCCAATGCATGTGCAGTAACCCTCACCCTGGCACTAGCTAGCACCTGCTGCTGCTGTGATACAACAGCACAGAATGCTGTCCTGGAGAGAGAGAGATGGCCCAGGACAGGGCAGCTTGAGCTAGGTAGGAGGTTCAGAATCTACCTGAAAGACAGGAGAACAAAGGTAGGGGACTGGGAAGTGAGAAGGAGGAAAGAAGGAAAATAGGAAAGGTTTCAGGTCAGGGGAAGCAGAAAATAAAATAAAAAAAAAAAAAAAAAGATGACCTGGGTATGTGAGCAGGCACTATTAGGGAAGAGAAACAGAGGGAAATAAAATCTACAGATCTACCAGAGAAAGAGTATCAAGGGAAAAAACTGAAAGGAAATATATTTGGTGAAAAAGAGAATTGATCAAAAAGCTGTGTTAGATGAAACAGAACCTGAAAACGGTAAACAAGAAGCCTAAAATACAGGAACCGAGAGAATGACTGTTTAAATACCTACTGATGGAATATTGTTCAAAGGTGCCTGATGGACCAGGGAGGGCCCACTAGGTGAAGAAACCCCGCTTGTGGGTCAACTCGGTGAAAAGAGGTACGGGCACAAGAACATCGAATCTAAGGGAGCACTTCAAGCCAAAGAAACACAAAGAAGCAAAGATTTACAGCCAAGGAGAGGGAAAGATAAACATTCTCTGAAATGATACAGTATATTGTTAAGTAATCTCTTTTGTTGTGGTTAACAACAATGCATTTGGTACTAACTGCCCAGCATGTACAAGCACACAAAAGGTTAATGAGTTGGTAAGCTACAGTCTATTGTTACAAGTAGTAAGTTTGGTAATGTTTATATTATTTATGCTCATGGTACAATTTTGAAGTTTTTCCTTATAAAGTTCTAAAAATTTTAAATGATCCCTTTTGTCTTGGTTTGCCTCTGCCTAGCTTAATGGGTCACTACACAGGGGGCAGGCTGGGAATAGAATCAGGTCTGCAGATACTCAGTCCAGTGCTCTAGCCACTGGACCGCACTGCCTTTGTAATACCTAATTTATTTATTTTTAAGACTAACTGCTCCCTTTGTAGGGTTGAAACATGGTTTGTTAACACTGTGCACAAAAAGCATGAGGATCCTCAATACGATCAACAGCGAACAGCATGCCCAAGAACTTGGATGAAATTCTGCATTAGAGGAAGCAACATATAAAGTGTGCTGCCAAGACCAGTGCAGGGCAAAGGGATTTATGGGAGTGTGTCACAAAGGTTTATTTAAACAGGATACAATTTAATGATTTGGTTTTTAATTTGATCCTACAAATCCCAATTTATCCTTCTGCAATCAGCGACTATGAACAGATCTGAGATGGTCCCAGTCACTGTCAACTTTGTAAGTCTGTATCAATATCCAACTATAGGGCATTGAGGTTTCCAAAAGAACACCAGTGAAGCCAAGTCACATGCTGCCTCATTGGGATTCAAAACAAGTAAACATGGAGTCTAACTACTGTGCTGCTTTCATAAAGCCAGGTTATGGGGAACATGCTTCATTCTGAATTTGATGTTTGAGATAGCGTATAGGGTGTTGGGTTTTTTCCCCTGACAAGTTCCTTTATTATTACAGCTCACTTTTCATGACTGAAATGTATAGCTTCCCGGATAACAGGGAAAATACAACCACGCAATGGTAGGAGCCTCGGTGAGGAGATTGAATGCATTCGGAAAAGTGTGTTGGAACTCTCCTTGTAGAAATATTTGGGTGTCGTCACTCACTAAAATCATTTAACCGGAGGACTTCTGACATTCATGTTTGTATACACGGTGAGTGCTCCAGCCCCAGAACTGCAGCAAAATTCAGTATGAAGGATCACGGCTTTCTGTAGCGAAATACAGCTGGTGCGGACAGAAAAGAACAAGCACACTGACTTCACAGGCATTATTCAGGCTACTTGCTGTCAGCGAGTGTTCAGCACACAACATGCCCTCCTCTTCATATTAAATCTCCAGTAACAGGTGAGGGCTGTGAGAACCTGAGTTTCCAACATGCCCTGCTCAGAGATGATTCAACAGGCGAATGAAAGGTGCATGATTGTAATGAGGTCTATTTGACACCTGACAAGAGCAGAGCCTCTGCTAGCCAGTAAAACATTAATAAGACATTCCATTTTAGACAGATTGATGTTTATAGGTGCCACAAAAGCTGCTGAAAAAGGATCAGAAACAAGGGGCAGAGGACCAAGCCCAAACCCTGCAATCCACTCGCCCGAATATCACAGTTGCCAATAGACAATTCACCAAGGACTATTACAGACACAAAGCAGCTCTCAGTTTACCCAGTAGAGGACAAGGGTTGTTCAGGCTTGCAACAAGTTTAGGGCCAAGTAATCCAGAAAGAATGTATGTTATCTTTGCTAATCCCCTTGGTGAATCAGTCAGTACTCACAGGCTTAGTGCTGTGGAAGGTTACCTATTTTCAAATGGAGAGGAAACCACTTCATCTTCACTCCATTTGGAAAAGAAACATGGCTTTAAGCCCTACACCAGTACTATCAGGGCAAGGAACAAAGCTCTGTGTCTGGTAGACAAGAGGATTTGACGGAAACAGTGGAATCAGTATCTAGTGGGTGGATAATTATCAACAGTATTTGCTGAGTGCTCACGATGAACCTTTTCCTAGAAACATCTTTATGAACTGTGGCAGGTTGGTACCAACCTCTCCCTTGATGGACAGAGATCACATCATGTGTTCTTTCAAAACAAGAGTTTAAGTTAAGGGCAAATGTCTACTGGGGATGCTAACATCCTAGTTAAGGATCACTACGAAAAAGGGCTGTATTCTCAGCTAAATGTGTGAGTGAGAGACAGAGAAAAACAAAATGTGTTAATTTCAGTCTCTTACCCAAGGAAACTTAAAAAAAAAAAAAAGGAATTGAAATTGTTCGTTCATAAAAAGCTAGACTCCCGAGTCCCAAGCAACTAAGGACTAGTTACGTTTGAGAGTTAATTTGGATATGGTGGGGTATGAATTCACAGCAGAATAGCTATTCCTGAATAACTGTGCATAGACACACTTGTTCCAGAATAAGAATGCCTTGCTCCAAATTAACTTAATCCACTTCAGAGTAAGGCACTCTTATTCTGGAACAGTTAATCAGCACAGCTATAGCTAGAACTATAGTTATTCAGGAACCCCTAATAAGGTCTCCTGAGGACAATACAGGTTTTTCATGCCCCACATTCTCTCAGGCACGGGATAAGAAGTGATAAAAGATGTTTGCTCTGCCTCTAAGCAGATAACAAACCGTTGGTGTTTACTTCAAAGTCAGACATTTTAACAATATGGGAGGGGAGAGAGGCTGTGAAACAATTAAAATGCCATTTATATTTCAAATGCATTTGCATTTTTCCCCACATAATTCATTTGCTGAAACATATATTGTGGTGCTTTAGTATACAGAACTGCCTTCCTGGCTGTGGGGCATTTTAAAAGATCCCAGCACATTACTTCACTTATTGTTATTTGTACAGTGCCAGCAGCACGCTGGGCATTTTACAGACAAGTCTGAAGACACAGTCTCTCCCTAGAAGGGCTCACAATTGAAACAACAGTTTAAGTACACACAGCTATGGAGTCCACGCCAGCTGGCGGCTCAGTCAGTGAAGCACCATGTAAAATGAACATTACAGCCAGCAGTTTCCAAGAGTGGCTGTTAAGTTTCAATGCTCAGCCTGAGACACTGAGAGAAGCCTTGCCCAGATTCCCTCACAGCAGATCTCACTAAATATAATTAAATATATATGAATACAAATATATTAATATAAATTTATTAATACTTGATTAAAGAAATTTTAAAGCCTAAGAGTGATGGGGAATACAAACCGCACACTGGAGAGGAAGGGGCTAACAAGCTGCTCTGCAACCAGGTGGCCCCACCCCAGCCTGCCTGAAAATCCTGCACAGGGGCGAGGAGGAACACGAAAAGGGAAGCAGAGTAGCTCAGTAGCAGGAAGTGAAGATGAGCTTACCCACACTCTGAGCTCCAGAGAAGGAGCACCACAGACTCTCCTGATGCCTGAGAGCTGACCAAGACCACAAAGAAGGGGCCGGTGATTCTCTGAAGAACAGAGACTATCTTTGTGTTTTAATTTTTATCTTTAGCTGGTGGGAAGTGATCCAAGGAGGCAGCTGAATAACACCCCAGGGTGCAGGATTTAGCTGCCTATCATAGGGCTCTGGACTGGAGTCCAGTGGAGAGGGTGGACTTGAGCTCCCCTATCACCCTCTAAAGAGGGACAACTACAGAGGCTTAGCCCTGACATGGGGAACCTATCTGGGAGGGAAAAGACCCTGAAGATAAAAGGGTCTGGGCCACAGGTTCTCAACCAAACAGCGGTGCCCTGAGGCCTCCAGGACTCCTTATTCTTGTCCTGAAATGGACAGACTTGAATAATTACCAGGCCGGAAGGCAGAGTCACAGAAAGGACAGACCACGCAGGGCAGAGAAACAGTAAGAAATGGGGAAGCTTGGAAGACAATCTGGTACAACCCTGCCCGACCACTAGGCTGCATCGGTGGTGAGCATTCCCTTTCACAATAAGGTATCCCAGGACAGGCGTATACATTTAATATGTATATTCATTTCACTATGTTAGGCATACAGACACAAACCTTGAAGTCAATACAAATTTTGTTTTAAATGAGCAAGGTTTAAAAGATTAAATATCCAGGGAAAATCAACGTTAATACCAAAAAAGTCAAAAGTTTAATCCAAAATGTCTCTGGAGGAAAAAAAAGTTGCTTTTCTTCTTCCAGAAGAATAAAGAATGAAAGCAAGAGAAAAAGATAACAACTTTGACTCACGCCAAGACAATTTAAGTTGCTTTATAAGAGACATAAAACAGCTTACTAATACAATCTGCAAGGCTGAGCTAAGAGCTGAATGCCCGGTGAAGAAGTCTGAAATTCTGATTTAAGCAGTGACAAAGTGACCTTGTGTTTGCAGAATGACATACCTCACATTGCTATGTCAGTCTCAGGAGCCATACTTAGGTCAAACAGCAGAGCCCAGACACAGACCAAGTCCTCAAAATGAAGTATGGGAGGGGAGGAGGGAGAAAAAGCTGCAAATGAGGAGGGATTTAGTGCCTGTGCCCTTGAAGGGTCACTCCACTGACAACATAAGCAAAGGCCTCATCTACTGCCTTGCTAGAAACATTCCCCCATGATCGCAACACATAACAGGAATCTTAAGGGTAGTTACTAAATGCAGTCAATATGTTCTTTTACTCCTGGTGGAATTCTGTGCCACTGCATGTGCAGAATTCATGTCCCCTGCATATTTCTTTGTTTCCCCACAGAAAAATGACTGTCCGACAGGGAAGCTGCAAGAGCAGTCACGCACCACTCCCTAGCAGCACAGGTACACCGTTTCAGGCACCCGTAGTAGCCGGCAGAGAGATAAATCACCACAGGGCTGCGGACAACCCAACCAGCAGCTCCTACCCAGAGCCAGTATCAGCTGCTAGTCCGGGCTGCCCTGGAAGCAGGAGAGGACGGGACGTCTTCTTCCCCGTAAGAAGTGGCTGGGGCTGCATCAGATCCACACCCAGAAACCTCTCCCAGCTGCAGGAAGCTCAGCATCCTCCCCTGCTTCCTGTCCCCATTGCTCCTCAGCTGTTGGGGGTGGGGATGTCACTGTATTGGGAGCTGCTCCCCCATTCCCCCAACGCCCGTGCATCTGGACCTCTCATACCCAGACACCACCGCCAAGCTTCACCCCATACACCTAGAACCCCTCTAGCACTCCATATCCAAACCCCACCCCACTGAACCTCAACCCTTGCATCTGGAGCCCCAGACCCATGGCCTCAGGACCCCCACCACTGCACCCAGACCACCCCCCACTGAGTTCCCTGCACTCAAACCCCCACCCTGATGAGCCCCATCCTCCTGCACCGCCCTGAGCCCCCACATCCAGACTCCCACACCACTGACCCCCAAATAGCTGCACCCAGACCCCCACCCCACCAACCCTCACTCCCCCAGCACCCAGGCTCCCATGCTGAGACCCCCACGCCCAGACCCCTCCTCTGAGCCCCAACTACCTTAACCTGGAAGTCCCTGCAGAGTCCCATTGGAACCCCGCAACGAGCCTCCGTGCATCCAGATCCCCCCACACTAGACCCCCGCACTGAGCTGCCTGCACCCAGACTGTGCCCCACAGAACCCTCTCACCCCACACCTGGATCCCTCCACACTCAGCCCCTTCACACTTGGATCCTGCCTTGTTGAGCCTGCCTACCCCACACCTGGTGCACCTGGTGCAGAGGGGCAGGGCTGTGTCAGGGTCGGGTGCAACCTCACCGCTGAGTCCGTGTCCCAAGGGTGGGCTGGGAGGGCTGCAGGGTGATCTCCCACCTTCGTGCAGCCAGTGGCCTGTGCTCCCCACTGCCATGCTGGAGCCTCTGCATTTACTTATTGACAAATAAAACTTGCAGAATTCTAAAATATTGTGCACAGAAATTTTAATATTTTGGCGCAGGACGCCCTCAGGAGGAGTTCTTCCTGTGCAGCAGGGCGAGATACGCTGTACATCTCCCAAAGCCCATCACGGGCAAGGAAGGGAGCAGGCTACCTTTACTCAGCATTAGCCATAACGTGAAAACCCCAGTAATTTATTTCGTTTAAAGGTCATTAGAAATGTGATACCAGCAAAGGAACAAGTACAAACTGTATTGCATGTGACATGAGGAGATTCACTGAAACTCACCAGCCAGAAAGGCAAAGGGACTGCAAGTCAGATGACAAGCCGCAGGGGGGATTGGGGATGGGAAAAGGAGCAGTGTCCCCACTCAGAAGCTACTATCAATGATCTAAGTAGGCCAAGAAGCCCTGCATGAATAATTCAGATGCCCAAAACAGACTCACTACACTCACAGCCACCCAGTCAGTAGAAATACAACTCACTTAATGCTGTTTCAGCCATTAGACAGCACATAAAGATGCAGCCCATGAGAAAGCTTGTGGCTATAATGGATGCCTGCATGCGTCAGGAGCACTGAGGCACCAGCTGTTCCCAAGCCACCAGTAAATGGGCTTTCTAGCAGAATGGTGCTGTACTTCAACAATGTTAACTGCCTTGATGAATGTAACATTCAGCTAATTACAGGGCCAAACCTTGAATACCCGCAATTCCAGTCAACTGGTGTTAAAAGTGCTCAGCATCTGGCTCAAAGCTTTACCCACATTGCCCCAAACACCTGGGCAATTATCAAGCCAGCATCAGCCAAAGGCAATGCTCCTTCTAATACTCGTTTTTTAAGACATATGTGCTATCCTTGCTTAGAGCCTGGTTTATAAAACTGATTTGCAAATACACATTAGCAAACCCAAGCTGTACTACCCCACGCCACAGCGTAGCCGATCAGCAAAACAGGATTATGCCATTTGGGGGCCTCCCTGCATTATGAATGTTCAAGATACATTTTGTTCAGAATGTTAAAATATGCCTCACTTGCTTCCCACAGACAAAAGTCAAAATTATTTGCAATATAGAGACATTTGAGACTTTTGTTTTGCTCCCCCAAATATGCACTATGTCAACTTTGGAATCTTATTCCTTGCCAAAAAAACAGGAAAAAGCAAACAGTATCATTTGGGAGCTTTCGACCACAAATCATGCTCAGACATTCATTTGTAAAGTGCTGATCCACCTTTATTGCTGGAACGATAAGGGACAGAAAATTGACAGGAATCTTCATAGAGGTTATTTTCCAAAATACCATGCACCACTGCAACATGGGTGTTTCCACAATATATTGCAAATTATACCAATTTCCCAAAATGCAATGCTTGCAGCACTGCTATTTTCACACTGACCATATAACATAACATGGGAAGAAAATACAAGACTGCCACCTAGAGACTGTGTACTAGAATGTTAGACCTGAGATGCAGCTTAGTTCTGCGCTCCTTGTTAGCGATTTTAGCCTATCACTATAACTGTGGCCATACCATTACCTTTCTCTTAATATTTTAATACCAACAGAATTTTTAGAAGCACTGAGATTTCACTGCAATGGTGAGATATAAATATTTAAGTTGAATATGAATTTCCCTCTGTCTAAACACTTCTATGACTGTTATCACTAATATCTGAGCAACTCTCAATCATTAATGGATTTTATCCTCATTGCAGCCCAGGGAGGTTGAGAAGCATCCCGCCCTCCCCCCCCCCCCCCAACCCCGCATTCTACTGGTGGCAAAAGCAGCACCAAGAGATAAAGTGACTATCATGGTCACACAAGAAAGCCTGGGGCTGGCTGAATCAGGATTTGAAGCCAGCCAGCTCTCTCAAGTCCCCCAGGCAGTGCCCTATCCACTGCCATGTTTCCTTGTCCATTCCCCCTTTCTTCCCTCATGCAAGATACACATAAGCCATCAAGTCATAACAAAATAAACTAGTAATTAAAAATACTTCGCCCAAGTAGCACTTTCTAACCAAGAGGCTCAAAACACTTGGTAAACACTGACTAAACAAACTTCAGAGAAAGTCTGGGAAGTAGACAGACTTTCTATTATCCCCAATGCACAATCAGGTAAAGTGAGACACGTATAAGTGAAGTGATTTGCCCGAGCCCATACAAAGCAGGAACAATTCTGGAATCCTGATTTCTGGGCTACAACCAATACATAAACACGTCTGGATGCAATCTGAATGCATGTGGCTGGGAAAACCAGAGAACCTCACTCGGACTGGGCAAGAGAGATTCCACATATGGAGGCCAGCTGTTTGGCTAAGTACAGGAGAAGCCCACTTCTGTGAACATCAGAAATGATGATAAGCGAGAGCACATTAATAATTTAAATTTATTGAGGGTCAAACATCACACCACCTTACATCACTTTGTGTTCACCGCATTGTTTTGAACGGTTGCTCATTACAATGCAATCTGTTGTGGCAGTATGCACAAGAAACGTTTATGGCACAGATGCTAGAAGGCAATGATGCTACTCCAGTGCTATCTGAGCAATCAGCTGGCAAATGAAGATGCCAAACAAGGCAGCTAGTACACATTCCCCTGCACTCTGCTGGCCTGGGTCCTTTCCATCCACAGAGGGCTCCTGCAGGGCAGTTCAGCACATGCAGCCATGCTATCACACCAACTCAATTTTCTCCAAAGCCTAAACTCATTTCAGAATTATAAGCTTAATTTTGTTGCTCATCACACAAGCAAGTTATGATCGGAGCGAATTAGTCCATCATCCTTACCAAGCTATTGCCAGCCTAAGGTTTAGGAAGGCAGATTCTGAAGCTACAATAAAATCCCTTTCTTTGGATCTTCTGACTCCCCTCTCCAGCAAGCACAAACATAGTAACATGATGTGATTGAGAAAAGTCCTGTATTGACTCAGCCTAGAAAAAAAAGTAGTCGCTCAGGCCAATCACTTCTCATCGGGTTTTGTGGTTCCCTATTAGATAATGCTTATGAGACAAGAATTTTCATGCTTCATTTACATAAAAAAGAGGAGGTTTCAGCCTCCAACTGATAAATCATATCAGGCTACAGAAACAGTCCGGTGGCACCTTAAAGACTAACAGATTTATTTGGGCATAAGCTTTCGTGGGTAAAAAACCCATTTCTTCAAATGCATGGAGTGAAAGTACCTCTACTCCCCTCTCTTCATGTGTCATTATCTAATGCCTGCATCTGTAACTTTCACTCCATGCATCTGAAGAAGTGAGGTTTTTTATCCACGAAAGCTTATGCCTAAATAAATCTGTTAGTCTTTAAGGTGCCACCGGACTCCTTGTTGTTTTTGTGGATACAGACTAACACAGTTACCCCCTGATTCTTGACACCATACATCTCCTTCAGAAATCAGAAGATGCAACTTTAAAGAGCCATGCACTGGATGTGAGCGTGGGATTTCTACAGTCAGTCATCCACAGTGAATCTGCAGCAGTCATTCTCCAGCACAAAAGCTGAAGTCATGTTATAGACAAACACAAGACACTGGAAGGATGAGCAGTGTCTGTGCCAAGTAAATGGACTTTTCTAACACAGAGACTGAATTTCTTTTCCATTGTGAAGGCTACTTAACATCAGACTCTGAAAAAGTGGACACTCATTAAAACGAATGAGATTTGAGTAAACGCGGCACTTTATATTGAATTAGTGCATCATCTTGCAATGAGCCCCTACTGCAAAAACGCTAGGGAGGAGGGAGTTGAGGCAACTAACAGCTTCCATGGAGCGTGTGACTAAGAGATAAGAGAAACGAACTGCTAAAATTGCACAAGATACTCCTGCGGGAATTCTACTCCACTGCACAATGCAGAAGTTTGCAGAAGTTAACATTGTGCACACAGAATTTCCTCCCCCCCACAGAAATGGGCTGCACTGGACTCGGCAGAACCCAGCTTGCACATAGAAGACACTTGGCGGCGTGGGGAAGAGGGGGGTCAGATGTATTGGCTGGGGGGGCCCTGCAGGTTGGCTCTGGGGGGGGGGAGGAGTTGAGGGTGCCTCTCTCCCCGCCCCCCCACTGGGCTCTGGGGGAGGGCGGTAGAGAAACAGGAACTGTGTTGTCATAAGGGGTTCTTTAACTCTCTACTCCTGGGGGAATTTGTGTGTGTGTCTGTGTTGTTACAGACATAGGCCATGGCTACACTTGCAAATTTGCAGCGCTGCAGCAGGGTGTGAAAACACACCCTCTCCAGCGCTGCAAATTGCGGCGCTGCAAAGCGCCAGTGTGGTCAAAGCCCCAGCGCTGGGCTGTATGTTATTCCCCACAGGGAGGTGGAGTACGGACAGCGCTGGGAGAGCTCTCTCCCAGCGCTGGCGCTTTGACTACACTTAGCGCTTCAAAGCGCTGCCGCGGCAGCGCTTTGAAGTGCAAGTGTAGCCATAGCCATACTTGCTGACAGGTATTTTGAAATAAATTACCAACATAATTGAAACTGGAATGATTACGTAATGTTATTTTGACAAATAAAATTTGCAGAATTTTAAAATATTGTGCACGAATTTTTAATTTTTTGGCGTAGAATGCCCCCAAGAGTAACAAGAATTTTCCAACGAGCCCAAGGAGGTCTGTGTGTAATGCACATGTTGCTGCTGGTCCAGCCATGTGTGCACAGGCATATATTCTGGAGTCCTTGGCTGGGCTTCAGTACGTAAACCAAAGTCTGTGTGCTCTAAGGCTGTGCACCTTCCATTGGTGCGAGAAAAGAAGACTGTCCCACTCACCGATCCACTGCTTCCACATCGAAACAAAACCTCTTCTCTATTGAGTCAGTTTTCCGGCGTATGCAGGATTTGAGTGTAACTGCTTCATCTTCTCCCTACAAGGATACAGGACTTCTAGATTAGGTTGAGAACAGATTACATATTACACACACACACAGCCTCCTAGAATTATGATTAATATGTATTAACCCCAGAGGGGATGGCTTGTGGGTCTAAGCATAAGGTTTGAAAGATCCACAGTCCCTGGAAATACAGCATTTGAATCTTTGCCAAGTTGATTTGTCTCTCCATCCTTGCGGAGTAGTTAGATTTAATTCCACAGTTTTCCATGTGGGTTCCCGCCAGAAAACACTTTTATAAGATTGTTAAAAAGAGGGGTCTTATCTGTCCCACATACCCTACAGTTCTTGTAAAACAGGGGAGCCTGACCCACTCTTATTGAGCAAAGTCACCCTTCCTTTCCCTTACAGTGTACTGTCAAGATGGATGTCATCCTTCACCCCACAGGTGGCTGCATTTCAGCGGCATTTTCCATCTTTGAGTGAGACAGGTAAGCACCCTACAAAAAGCATATTAAATAGCAAAGAAATGCCAAAGCCAGTGTACCATTCTCCTTTTCTAACATCCATCTTCCGGATTAATTTTATTAGATGTTATACAAAGTGTAATGGGTGTGCAGGTGCGTGTACACACGAGCACATGTATACCACTGCTCTCTGCTGGATGGAATCAGAACTGCTGCAGTGTTTAGTTAAAGGAGATTTTCCTTTAGCGTGAGTGGTAGGTATCTCTGCTGATAGAGCATGATCATTTCAGTTCTATTGTGTAACAGTAACCATGGACCCTGCAGTCCATGGACATTAGACCCTGTGTTGTAAGGTGGCCACAAACACACTAGAATTAAGGCTACGATTTAGTCATGGGTATTTTTAGTAAAAGTCATGGAAAGGACATGGGCAATAAACAAAAATTCACAGCCTGTGACCTGTCCATGACTTATAAATACCTCTAACTAAATCTTGGGGGGAGGGGGTAGAAGGGCAGGGTGCTGCTGGGGGGATAGGAGGGTCAGCTGCACCATCTGCTGGGGGCCACCCCAGGACCTTTGCTCAGGCAGTCCGCAAGGCCAACCGCACCAGCTGCTGCAGAAGTCATGGAAAGTCACAGAATCCGTGACTTCTGCGACCTCCGTGACAGACACAGAGCCCTAGCTATAATACATGAAAACTATATATCAACTCACTGAATAAAATGCTTGCACAATGAGCACACACTTATCAGCAGAGAAGAGGAAATGCAGTGGGGGCATGATAAAGATCATTTTTACAGTAACACTGCCATGACATGTATGAGTAATCACAACAACAAACATAGCACAGGTTTCTTTAATGCAACGTGAAATTAGACAGGATTCTTTGCTCTCAGTTGAGTGATTCTGTCTGATGTGTGCTCTTGATGTCTCGGTGAATTTTTAAAAAACACCGATGGTTCCATTTAAAAAAAAAAATGAAAAAAAGTTTTGAGTTTGCAAACTTTCTGTGTTTTTCATGTCTTTTTTGTGCTTCGCTGACCAGTCGTGCTGGACAATCACAACACTAACATCAACCATTCCAGAGAATGTATTAGGGTACTAGAATAACATTGACACCAATAGCCTGTTCTAACGAACTCTCCACATTAACTGCAAGGATTCTGCCAAGAGGATCAACAGAGTTAGCTTGTGCCCCAATCCTAAACTAATTTCCCTGAAGTTAGCTGGATTTGCCCACTGCTGCCAGGGAAGTGGTATTCCAAGAATGCCATTTGGAGAGAAAGCAATTTTAAACTGATTAGTATTTGGCTCCAGCCATAGCCTGAGGTGGTTTCCCCCACAGGCTGAAAACAGGCCGATGACAGATAGAGCCTCCACAGCCTATAACAACAGAGAGGTCACATATCTCCTGCCTGCTGCTGTTGTCGGCTTCAGAAAGATTCCTGGCATGCCTTAGTGGATGGGAAGACTTGCAAGGCCTCGACAAAATTACAGTATTGGTTACAGCAGAGTCATACTGGTATAACTGTGTCAGTTAGGGGTGTGGTTTTTCACGGATACAGTTATCATGGTACAAGCTCTAGTGCAATGCACTTACACTGGTATAAAGGTGCTTTATATTGGTACAGTTAAAGCAGGAAAAAAATAATCTGGTGTGGACAAGAGCTAAGTGAGCATCCCCTAGCAAGAAGTCGCGCTAAAGACAGGACAGCAATGGAAGAGAGTCCATTCTACCTGGGATGGGGTGTATATAAAGAGCTGTGGATGCCAGTCAGCCAATACATTAGCCTCAGGGGAGATTTGTGCCATTACTGAAGTGTAGGGGAGCTGAAGTATTGTGGTCAGGTCACCCTTAAAAAGGGGACTGATCTCTGCAGGCGCTTTGCTCTTTAAAGAAATATAAATTCATATAGTGAAGAACGTATCTGGCACTGGCCACTGTCAGAAGACAGGACACTGAGCTAGATGGACCATTGGTCTGACCAAAGTATGGCCGTTGTTACATTCTTGTGTTCTTACAGTACACCAAATTTAGGCCACTTTATTTCTAAGAGTGTCCACACAGGGGTTTAATGCAGTTTAACTAATCCACTTTTAATTCTCTCCTTTAATTAATTTGGATTAACTTTCCTGGGTGTCCCCAAGTAGACAAGCCTTTAGGGTCTGCACATGTGGATTTATTCTTGACTAGCTTCATAAGTAGACAAGCTCTTACTGAGTTGCTACTCCTTTACTGAATTACATTGTTTACTCTGCCAATGTTATTTCCCCACCATGATGGTTTTACATAGCTTATTACTACCCACAGAGATGTGATCTACATCTCTTTAAATCAGCACCCTGAGGTTCTCTTTGCAATATCTGCATATTAATATTTTGAGCCACCCTCTCAGTGACTAATTAGCTAGTGCTGTGGGTGTGCCAGAGAGAGTGTATGTTAACAACTCCTTAGAGTACTCACTGGATGGGGAAAGCTTCTGACTGAAAGGCAACAGTGGCCTTTCCAACAAAAAGTCTTCTCCCAGGGAAAAGTGGGGGTGTCATTCTCAAAAGATGAGAAAACATAGGTGCCAACACTTTACTGTGTCATTCTGCTAAAAAAAAAAAAAAGTTTCTAGTAGAGGTTAGTGGGGAGAGAAGAGAATTAGAAGACTGGATAGAACCCACCAATGAAATCCATCAGTGCCAAGGTGTTGCCAGTTTCAAGGGCTTGTCGTTGACAGAAACAAGGCATTCCCAACCCAACCTTTGTTGGGCCAAGAGCAAGACTCACGTCAGCTCTTCCCCAGAAAATGACCATTCGGGTGACCCTAGCATGAGTGCACTTGGCGTATTTCCACTCACCCCTTTCCCTCCAGATTTCTGGTCAAATGGTACCATAGTGATTCGTTTAGATTCCCTCTGATACGTGCAGTAATGCTTCACCCAGGAGGTTCCAAAGTGACCTACAATGGAATTTAAGTTTTGAGATTTCTAACAATTAACTACGGTCTACAAAGCAGTTGTTACCAAAGCCACAATTAAACATCCTAAGACAAACGATACAGACTCTTGCATCTATAGTTCTCAAAAGCACTTTACAAAAGTGAGTAAAAGCATGATAATCCTTCCTCTTCATAGAAATTAAAGGTAGAATTGAATCAGTAGATCGTTTCGGAGTCTTTCCTGATCCTTGGATCGGCTTCTAGTAGCTGGAGTCTAGTCCCTCCCCCTACCAGAGCAGGGTTGTTCAATGCAGTATCTTTTCTAGTGCCGAGACCTCTACTTCTATCCACCCAGGGTGGTAAGACAATTTGCTGAGACGGGCTTCAAATTACATGCCAAACTCGGGGAATTTCAAAGCTACATAGCCAGAGCAAAGTGCTGTAGCGATAGCCCCCACCTATTCTGGTTAGTACTGTGTGCAGTCCCTGAAAAATGAATTGTGAAGAGAGTATGCCAAAGAGCTAACAGGCTCAGCAGGAACAGACAACCTCATGGGGTGTAAAAATACCAAAGGCAGGTCAAAGGAGAACTGTGAGGCGTGAACCATGGAACACTGTGGGATACACCTGCAGCACCACAATGCAGAGTCACCGTGGGGGGAAAGCTGAAGGAGCTGGAGATAATTTCCCAGTACTGCAGAATGTGGGCCCGCCCTGCTGACAGTGGGGATGCTCCTGCAGAAAGCTGCACAAGTGGCTACCCTGGGCCTGTCATTCAAATCCAACTCAAGAACTGACAGGATTTATTTCTTCCCTCAATCCCCCTGCACCTCTTGCCATTTCACATGGACCATGATGTTTTGCAGAGCCAGTGCTCCCACTCTGCACTTTAGTCTCCTCTGAGTGGCAGCAGAGAGCAGCTCAGTAACTTCAAGGCAACAGCACTTACGTTTCTCCTGGACATAGAGATAGCCCTCCATTGTGAAAGGGCTGATGTTCCTGTGCTCGTCGGGATTCTCCTTCATCTTCCTCATCAAGGACTCAACCTCCGACCGGGTTCCTTCAAAACGATTTCTTGTCTATAATTTTTTAAAAATGTATTTTCCATTATCCACATTTCCCCAGAGCTTTCAATACACACAGTGCTACATAGAGACCACCGGGGAACCGTGGCTAACTTTATCTGGTATATTTCTTTGCCCTCCTGTAATCTAGGTGGGAGCCCTCACAACTACTCCAACCCTGGTTCAGAAGTCTATCCCTATTCAGCAAAATACCAAAGCTCATGTTTATGTCCCACTGACTTCATCGGGACTTAAGTTTCTATTTAAACACTTTGCCAAATATGAGTGGATATAAGCATATGCTTGGCTTACTTGGGGTCTCTGTTCCCTCATCTCATAGTTTTTAATGCTAATAGTTATGATTGGGGCTGGCAGTGCTGCCAACTACTCAGGCTACTCAACAAGTCTCATTATAACACCCTGTTTTCAGTTACTTGTAATTTTCAGCCCAACAGTTGAAGTTTGACAAATTTTCCATGCCACGTGTCTGCCTCAGGCTGAATGTTGTTGGAAAATTTCAGCAAAAATTATTTGGCCATTTCTGAGAACAAGGCAAGAGGAAAAGTACATTTTACCCATGCTAAATCCTGACATTTTCTTTTAAAATGTTATAGCCCCCCTCTGCTTTGGAGTAAGGACTGGTAATTTGGGAGAGGGAGTCGCTTTTGTGTCAGCGACGTGCCTTTTGCCATTCCTGAGGAAAATCACTCAGATTTGGCCAAGTTATAAGCCTTTTTAAAAAAAAAAAAAAAAAACCAGTTTGCACATGTCAGGCCTGGTCTACACTACGCGTTTAAACCGAATTTAGCAGCATTAAACCGAATTAACCCTGCACCCACCCACACAACGAGGCCCTTTATATCGATATAAAGGGCTCTTTAAACCGATTTCTGTACTCCTCCCCGACGAGGGGAATAGCGCTGAAATCGGTATTGCCATGTCGGATTAGGGTTGGTGTGGCTGCAATTCGACGGTATTGGCCTCCGGGCGGTATCCCACAGTGCACCATTGTGACCGCTCTGGAAAGTAATCTGAACTCGGATGCACTGGCCAGATAGACAGGAAAAGCCCCACAAACTTTTGAATTTCATTTCCTGTTTGCCCAGCGTGGAGCTCTGATCAGCACGGGTGGCGATGCAGTCCCAAATCCAAAAAGAGCTCCAGCATGGACCGTACGGGAGATACTGGATCTGATCGCTGTATGGGGAGACAAATCTGTTCTATCAGAGCTCCGTTACAGAAGACGAAATGACAAAGCATTTGAAAAAATCTCCAGGCTATGATACAGAGACCACAGCAGGGACTCAGCACAGTGCTGCGTGACAAGCGTAACAGAAAGCCAAAGAAGCAAATGGACGCTCATGGAGGGAGGGAGGGGGGACTGAGGACTTCAGCTATCCCACAGTCCCCGCAGTCTCCAAAAAGCATTTGCATTCTTGGCTGAGCTCCCTGAAGGGTCAAATACATTTTCCCGGATGTTTCAGGGTATATGTCGTCAATTTACACCCTTCCCCTCCCCCCACAAAAGAAAAGGGGAAAAAAATCATTTCTCGCCTTTTTTCAATGTCACCCTATGTCTACTGCATGCTGCTGGTAGATGGGGTGCTGCAGCGCTGAACACCAGCATCCCCTTCCCAGTGCAAAATGACTGATATCCGTCTTCATCATCAGCCCATGAGTGCTCCTGGCTGGCCTCAGTGAGGTCAGCCGGGGGCGCCTGGGTAAAAATGGGAATGACTCCTGGTCATTCCCAGCAGATGGTACAAAACGGTTGGTAACCGTCCTCATCATAGCAACTGGAGGCTGAGCTCCATCAGCCCCAACATTTCATGTCTAAAGAAAAGATTCTGTCCTGCCTGGACTATCATAGCAGCTGGAGGCTGCCTCCCCCTCATTTTATCTCACTAAAAAGTCTGTGTTTCTTATTCCTGCATTCTTTATTACTTCATCACACAAATGGGGGGACACTGCCACGGTAGCCCAGGAGGGTTGGGGGAGGAGGGAAGCAATGGGTGGGGTTGTTGCAGGGGCACCCCCTAGAATGGCATGCAGCTCATCTTTTCTGCGGGATCTCTGGGGCTCTGACCCGGAGCAGCTGTGCTCTCTGGTTCTCTAGTACACTTGCCCCATATTCTAGGCAGGACTGACTCTATTTTTAGACAAAACATAAAGAAGGGAATGACCCGGGGAGCCATTCCCATTTTTGTCCAAGCGCCCCCGGCCGACCTCAGTGAGGCCAGCCAGGAGCACCCATGACAGTAGCAGACAGTACAAAACGATTGATAACCATCATCGCCAATTTCCAATTGCAAACGGTGCAAAATGACTGATAACCATCATCTCATCACCAATTTACAATGGCAGACGGTGCAATAGGGATGGTAACCGTCTCTGCTACCTTGCAAAGGCAAATGAATGCTGCTGTGTAGCACTGCAGTACCGCGTCTGTCAGCAGCATCCAGTACACATCTGGTGACAGTGACAAGGCAAAACGGGCTCCATGGTTGTCATGCTATGGCATCTGCCAGGGCAATCCAGGGAAAAAGGGCACGAAATGATTGCCATTGCTTTCACGGAGGAAGGATTGAGTGACAACATTTACGCAGAATCACCCGCGACACTGTTTTTGCATTGGGATCTCAACCCAGAATTCCAATGGGCGGGAGAGACTGCGGGAACTATGGGATAGCTATGGGATAGCTACCCACAGTGCAATGCTCCGGAAATCGACGCTAGCCTCGGTACATGGACGCACACCGCCCAATTAATGCGCTTAGTGTCGCCGCGTGCACTCGACTTTATACAATCTGTTTTACAAAACCGGTTTCTGTAAAATCGGAATAATCCTGCAGTGTAGACATACCCTCAGTAGAGACTTGCTAGAGCTTCAGCTTAATTCCCTAAAGATCCCATCCTCTGTGTGCAAGCTCTAGACTGGGGCTGAGCAGGTTTTTCCCTGTAATTTCAGCTGTGGCCTCTGTAGACTGTGCCTGGCCCAGGTCTGGGCACTGGAACAGAGAGCAGGTAGCCTGTCTGTGCTCTGCTCAGCCCAGGCAACATGGAAGAGGAAGCTGCCTGAACTGAACGCAGAAGGAACAAGAGTAAGACATAGGGATATGGGGCAAGTAGATTGGATAAGGAGCCAGGGACAGGAGGGAAACCGGGAACCAGAGGAGCAGACATGACACAGGGGGAGAATGAGGCCTGGCACAGGTGATCTGAATTCTGACATTTCCCAACTTTGCAATCTTAAGGTTTTTACCACTGTGTGTCTGTGTGCGTGTAATATATACACATGCTATAGTATTGTACAGAATTGGTCCAAAATATAACAGTGTTACTATGGCACTTTGGGCAGACAGGGAGGCGGGAGTTTGAAACAGTTCTGGGTTTTTGTTTTAATGAAGGACTCTGTTGTCTCCTCTACTCCCCATGCCCAACCCTGACTAGGAGGCTGGAAATCAAATCTGATCTCCTGCACACCACCACTGAGCACTGTGGCTGTGCTAGAGGGATCACCCAGCACACCCCACTTTGACAGGTACACAAATGAATTCTATTCATTTTTGTAAATTAGCATTCAGGGGCCCCAGTTACTGCAGTCTCTGCTGAAAATGGAAGCACCACACAATGATAGGCAAGACACAACAACAAACTGCTGTCCTTCATCAAGTGGTTTCACAGGGCTGTATTTTTAATTTGGGGGGGGAGGGGGAGAACAAGCACTGAGGTGTGTGATGTTTTTTGTGAGTTTTCTGATGGCTTTGTTTCAGAGAGAATCAGCAAATTTGCATCCTCTAGAGAAAAACAGCAATCCTAATAAAAAAGGCAAGCAAGCAACGCACATTTGATCTCCCAAACACAGGCAAAAGTCCACCTGTTGGATATTAACCTGACTGTCAGGGGAAGGGAGCTGTGCAAGTTCTCTCAGCTACAGAAATCCCAATGTCTGCCACTGACAAAAAAAAAAAAAGGAGTGTGGGGGACGGGAAGGGGGGTGTTTGCAGTTCTTAAGACAAACAAGTCTTTGAAACACTTGCTAAAAGTGTGGTGCACTTAAAGACCGCCGTCTGCTTGCCAAGTCCTCCTGAGGATGTCTGGCTCTCTGCACTTGCCATGCCCAGGGGAATAAATTGTTATTTGGGTTGTGCATTTACTGTAGTGTCACACACACACACACACACACACACACACACACACACACACACACACAGAGAAAGCATTTGCTTTCAATTATGCTATAAAGCCTACTGTTGAGTAGTATACAGGAAAGCTAATTATATATTGGGAAAAATGTTAATTCTCTGTGCAAGACAGTCACACACATTCACATACAGACTGTCTCCTTTGCATACACTTACATTCTGTATGCTGATTGTCAGCTCTGTCTTGAAGTCGCTGAAGTCTTTTGCGAGTTCATAGCCATGATGGTAGAATGTGAAGAGCCCTTGCAGGAACGCCAGCAGCTGCAAAGAACCATATTCATCAATAGAGACTACCACCTTTTTCAAACCGACTGATGCCGAAGATGTCATTGAATGGATCAACATTTTAGAGGGGCAGATTTTTAAAGGCATAAATGGGAACTGGTAAATTAGTTAACAGTCAGTGGAAGTTGGACATTTATTTCCTATTGGTGCCTTTGGGGGGAAAAAAATCTCCCTCTACACTTTGATAGATGCATGTACAGAACTGAATCATTTAGGAGTTCTTGTACGGTGGGGAAAAATAAGCAATGGAGATGAGGGAAGAAGAGAGTGAAGACCCGGATGAGACTGAGGGAAGTTCTAGGGGTGTAACCTCCATTTTCTCTCTTCAACAGTGGATAGGGACAGGAGATGCTGGCTGGAAAGTGCACAAAAGCCATCAGGGGGTACAAGACCCTGTTGAAGAAACATTCAAGACGACAGCAAAATGCAGCCTAAACCACCTTAACACCAGTTGAAGTCCAAAATATAGCAACTGCATGCAATGACCCCCTGAAAGCCAGTGCACACATTTCTCCATTCTCCAGCTCTCCCTCTGTCACACCATTATAACAAACAAAAGGGAAGATACTATGAAACTGATTCCTGGAAATCAGAGAGAGAGAGAGAGATTCCTCCCTATTCCCCAGAATCTCTTACACAGGCTACATTCATTGAACACAACAATGTCAATTAATATTGCCCCTTTACAATCAATACCTTCCATAGTATTAACTTGTGTGTCCTACTTCCATAAGGGATTTGGCTTCATTTCCCAACTCTGCCTCAAAACAGCTCATTTTCCCTTTCAGGAAATGGATTAACATGAGGACTGGTTGAACCAATTTGGCTTACAAACCAATCCCAACCTACATAGCAACTTCTAAACCAAAGAGGAAGTTCTGAAAAACGTGCTGTGATTTATTGTTCTTTCCTGTGAACCTCTGCACTTCTGGCTGAATCCCAGACTGGGGGTGAGTGATTCAGTATTAGGAAAAAAAAAACTTTTTTCCTTTTCTACCTAGGACTGAAATAGGGTTTTATAGGGACGTATGGCCTTCGTCACTGCAGCATCCAAGTGCCTCACAACCATTAGTGGATTTTATCTCAACATCCAGAAGAGGTTAATAAGTATTGCCCCATTTTACTGATGGAAAACAGAGGCACAAAAAAGTGCCAAAAGTCACTGCTGAACTGGGGACTGACCCAGTTCAGCATCCAGTAGGCCATCATTCCTTCTTTCCATGAGATTTCCTGAATTCACTGATAGCTGATAATATATGAACCAAAGTACTAGCATCTTGGGTTTTGCCCAGAACCAGTTCCACTGGGATCCCCAAACGATGAACTTTTTGACCACAGAGGTGAGTATCTAACTAAACAACCGTTCTTTTTTAGGCTCAATTTACCCTGCTGTTTCAAGTCCAATGTCCAAAAATCCAATGCTCACAAAAGACTCCTCTATGCTTCATTAACATGCCATATTGTACCGAACAAAGCAGGAGTCTGTCTAGAAAACTCCTGTAGAATATCAAGCTGAGCTTTTCTGATAACTAGGCCTTCCGCTTGTCTAGTAAAAATCCTGCATATCCTTGAATAGTTCACCCATCACTTTATTGAGAAGTAAAGTCATGCCTTGTCAGGGTAAACCAGGCAATAAGCAGCTGGTGCTAAGGTCGTACCTTCTTTTCACTTTGGTTTATTCTTCTCTTAAAAGGACTGAAATAGGGTTTTATCAAATCCCTCAGAGGTGCTTCACCAGGCATAACACCTGAGCACATGCAGAGGTAAGACTCTTCTACTTAATTTTTATTCCTGTATCGTTTCTTTAATCCTATTTTTCTCTTCTTCTCTCTCTAAGACTCCATTAATCTCAGATGCTACTGTTATTATTGGCTTCTATTTTCCCCTTAACAGATAAACTTCTGAACCAGGTTTTCATTCGCCAGTTGACCACTGTCTAATAATGAGCCTCTCGTCCGTAAGACTTCACCCTGGTGGAAATTCTTGTAGAACCCATCAGAGTTTTGTGCCCAGTGAACATGAAGCTAACAACTCTATCTCCACTAGCCTACGCCCTTGCACAACTGGTACCCAAGCCTTCCTGCAAGTACAATGGAAAGGTTGGTCTCTACAACCAGAGTTCAGGGTCTGGGTTGAAGTCAGCTGGGGGAGTTACCCCCTTTTTCTTCCTGCTTAGAACTTATTTCACTTACCTGTCCTCAGTTCTATCCCTTAAGGAAGAGACCTTGCTGATTAAAATGTGTGGATGTTTTCCTCTCTGCAGACTTATTCCATCAGCTTGCAAATCCAGCTGGTCTCCACTGGTTTCTACAGACAACCAGTAGCTCAGACTACCTAATGTTCTGTTCTTAAACTTAGCTGACAGCTGAAACCTGTTGACAATTTTCACCTGGAATTTCCAAGAGGGCCATCCCCACCCCTGCATTCTTCTCTTCTCTCCGTCTCTCGATAAGTGTCTTAAGTGTTAATGTTCCAGCCACCTGAAGTGTCTAGTCACCCACTAGAACACACACTTCATACTTGGGTTATTGAAGTTGCAGTTTGTCAGATGGCTCTGGAATAGCAGAGATACCAGGCCTTGCATCAAAACAAAAGAGAAACTGTTTCATAATATCAGTGCCTCAGACAGACCTTCTATACTGTAAAGTAATTTAGTGGCCAGCAACATTCAGTAGGCTAAGAAATTTTGAATGTTTACTTACAGGTTCCACAAATTCAAACATCTTCCTTTCCTGGACTTCTTGCACCTTGAAGACATACTCAAGGGAGACTTCATAAAAATGCTGTCGAACCAGGTCCACCTGGCTATCTGCCTGTGAGCACCATGGGAATTAGAGAGGAGATACAGTATAACTACTGACTGAACATTTAGCTTCAAGATCACAAGATATCTGGGCCTAATGAGAACGTGTCCATACAGAACATAAATTTAGTACCAGATACCAAAGCAGGGCTAAGCAGATGGCAGGGAAATTACATACAAACCTAGTTCACACGAAGACACGCTTTCTTCATCTGAAAATTATGTATTTAATTATTTTTATGTCCATGACTGCTGAGTCGACAAACATACAGTAAAACCAATAAATACATGAAGACTATGAAGTACAAAGCAGCTTTCCCAACTCCTCTGCCCCAACCAGCAAACCCATGATAATAAGAGTCCCTCCAGTAATATTCCATAGTCAAATAAATACTCAGATAGCTTAGTATACATCTTGTACCTCACCATGAAGGCCACTGAGCTCTAGCTTTGACGAACCAGCACAAGGAAAGCACATTGTTCTTTGAGGATGGTTTGACTCCAAAGCCCAAGAGAACATGACTAGCGACCGTCCTCAGCCGTGATGGTGCATCCGGACACACACGTACGTGCCAGGGTGAAACTACATCACTCTTATGTGAGACACCATCCCTTTTTTTTAATATGGGGAGGAATTATGGTGGCCTTCAGACCTCTGCTCCTAGAAACCTGTTGACCTCTTTCTCCTTTGTGACTATGGATTCAGTTCTTCCCAGCGATCAAAGCTGGATATGGTCAGCTCCCAAATCATGGTGACACGCAAATAAAAGTAAAATGACTCAGTAACTTTGTAATCAGATGTGCCCCTTCTCTGTCATAACTCATTTAAGGATTGCATAGCACTTAAAATCTCACAATCAGCACGTTGCGAAGTAGTTAAAGACTACTGCCCCCATTTTACAGATGGGGACCTGGAGGTCAGAGAGGCTATGGGCTGTTTTTCAGGTGTGTTTCTAAGCACCACAGTCCCCACTGAAATCAAATGAAGGTGTTAGAAACTGGGGGTGAGGAGGGATTCAGACTCTAAATAACTTGCCCGGGGTCCTCAGAAAGCGAGTAGCAGAACTAGGAATCCTGATTCCAGGCCTTATTCTAATTATCTCTAGCTTTACAAAGTATAAGGATTATTACACTAAATAAATACATTGCAGCCCCTTTATTTACTCAATTGTTTCCTTTGCCTCTGCTGTGCCCCCCACTGCAATTACAAAACAGGCCTTCAGAGAATTCTAGAAGTGAATGGCAAGCAAGGCCTGTTAGATACCTAGTCCATCCCCACTCAGTGCAGGGCTGTTTTCTATCGCCTTGTCTACACTGGTATAGCTCAGTCCACACTAGGGGTGGGATCAGTTTAATGACATCAATTAAAAATACCCACAGCCTTACCCAACATAATTATACAGGTATAACTTTCCAGACTAATAGTACCTTGCACAGAGCTTGGCCACAGCAAGACCGCTGAGAAGTCAGCGCCAGGGTAATTTGAGAAGAGCAATCTACCCCAGGGGGACATACCATACACTGTGCCCAATACAAAGCGGCTGCTTTTACTTTTGAAGACCATTGTTGGTAATTACTTCCTTTTTAATATGAACTTATCCCTATTAATCTGTGAGAAAACCGTGAAATGGGTTATTTCCACCATGACCAACCTGTAACATTTGTCATGTGTGTCCACAATGCAGACACCGAGGTATTTAGCAAAGTGAGCTCTGAAAAATCTGAAAACATGATGCAGTATATTGGACTTGCCAGCAATTAAATGGCAAATCAGACTTCCTGCGCTGTTTAAATTGTCCAACAGCCAGAACTGTAGAGCAACAGAGAATTCGCAGGTTCTCTCCCCCTTCCCTTTACTATAACCATTGTACATGTAGATATTTCACTCTCCCAGATGTATCGGCAGTAAGAGGAAGTTGGTACAAAGTGAAGGGTTTCCCACACATGAACTACTGTCTCTTAATAGGGCAGGGCCCTACAATGCGGCTAGATAGTGCCAATAAGGTACAGTACACCCTCTTCTAAAGTTTCTGCCACATGCATACTTTTCAGCATGCATCTGTCATTCCTCTGGCTGACTTCCCCTCTCTGGAATCCCAATTTACAAGCTCTGAACATAAGTTGTACCACTTTTATATGCCATGAAGAACCAAAGCCAACATTTTCCAACTTGGAGGCCTAGAGTTAGATGCCCCATTCCAATTTAAGGCCAGGACTTTCAGAGAGGCTCAGCTTACATAACTCCTTCTGTATGAACTTCCTTGGAATCAATGGGAGCTGTGGGTGCTGCATACCTGTGAAAATCAGGCCTTTTATTTGGGTGCCTAATCATGGAATGAGGTGCCTTACTTTTATGCAAGCAAGTCTGAAAGCCTGGGCCTATGCTAACTAAGTATTTTCTCTTCTTGGCAATAGGCCCCCAAACCAAAGTTTAACATAAAAAATCTCCACCAGATGGCACTGGTATTCAATGCTGCTACCCTGATATCCTCTACAGCTCTTTACTGCAGTTACACTGGAGCAATACCAATACAGTAGCTACTGACATTAATAGACTTTTCCTTGGAGAAAGGTACCTTAATGCTCAAGGAACACTCATTTTAAATGGCATAATGTGTTCTTTGCCACTATGTTCCCTCCCCTTTCTAAAATAGAATCCTCCCACTCCAGTACTGCACAGCACTGAACATGCAGTACTTCAAATGCTTAAAGTAAAACGGTGATCAAGGAGCAACTAGATCATTATATTTAGCAGCGTAATACAATGGGACCCTAATCAACAAACCACAACCACTACTGAGGCCTGAGGGCACTGCTGTATTATAAGTAATAAATAACCAACGGACTATCTGTGCTATCCAGCAGGGACAGATTAATAAGGACTTACAACTGGCTTATACAGTTATGTGAATCAGGAGACAAATGTGGATAATTATGGGAATTTATGGTGGGGGAGTGGTTTGGTTGATTTTAGATTTTAGAAAGGCAAGTAATTATTATTTATTAGTTGTATTATCATATTGCCTAGCAGCTCCAGTCATGGACTAGGACCCATTGTGCTAGATGTTATACAAACACAGAATAAAAAGACTCAGGAGAATGCCAGAAGTTGAAAACCAGAGCTTGCTCTCACCTCTTGAAGTTGGGATTCTTTCTTCTTAGAAGACAAGTTTAAGTGCTTTTCCAAGACACCACAATACTTCTCCGTCTCCTTGTCGTACTTCTTCTTGGCATCCTACCAAAAAACCAAACATCACTAAACAACTGTCACATTAAACCATCAAGAGCAGTCACATGACACTGACTCCTTAGGGGCCCCAACACCAAGACAGTGATATTACTGGTGTTACCACAGCAGCTAGGGGGCCAAGTCATGGACCAAGACCCTATTGTGCTCGGCACTGTTCAAACACAAAACAACGATTGTCCCTGCCCCAAACAGCTTACACTCTAAGTGCCAGACAAGAGATGAGAGGTAGAGGAGTGCAAGGAAACAACATTAGACAACGCTGGTTGGCACAATAGGCAGTCGTCTCAGCACACCAGCAGCCTTGCTGTGGTCAGCTGAATGAACGAACAATTTCCAACAGGGAACACAGTTCCCGTGTAACACTGTCAGATCAAAGGAATTTTAACCAACATGTGTCTATGAAAACCAAGGGGGGAAATCATGGAGCGCTTCTAAAGAACTAAGAACAGCGGCGTTCACCATGCTACAATACAGAAAGAAAATAACATACACAGAACCTGACAGTAGCTTCCTGCCTAGATGACTTTTTCCCCTTGGGCCAGTTTTCCCCAGGACTTGATGCATTCAGTCAGTTAATTGTGGCCATGGATCCACTTCCTAAAGCCACAATGAAATAGAGTGAGGCCCCTACTTTGTTTCAAACCTGGCCGCTGAGCAGCCATCATATAATGGATTTCAGCCACTACTAAACAGAGTCAGATTTAAATCTGTGACCTAGGAAGTGAGACTTCCTACCCATTTGCAAACCCCAAAGCTCATCAAGTAACCAGTTCCCAGAGCTGAGCCAGAGACATTTCCAGCACCGAATGCGGGTCATTGGTTACACACCTGCCAAGAATGCTCGGGCACTCCTTGCGCCAACACCCTGCCCACCAGAGTGGCACCTTAACCCAGCATGCGTCCCTCAGCATGATGATCTACCAGTTAGATTCTCTGAACTGGAAGCTTCAAATGGCCACTTCAACATAACCTTTACCCACCTCCTTCCACTTTCCTCCCCTTTCTCTCCCCATCTCCACAGTATATTTGGGAATGAACCTGCAGCCTTTGCATCAACGAGGTGCATTCAAAGGGCTTTCCTTGGCATATTTATCCCCTCCACTAGACCCTGGCTCACGAGAGCCTGAAAGCACTAAGCAGAGAAGACGGATGTATTCTAAGTTTTAAAATACTGACGTCTGAAGACCACATTAGACTGACTGCGAGCTGAGGCCCTTGCCCACAGAAGGCATGCTGCACTTGGTGCCAAACTGGACAAAAAAAAATAAAAAAATAAAAAGTGGGAAGAGGGAAGCTCCACAAACCCAAGTGCTCCTGCTTTTAATTAGCTGCATAGACAAGGCACTTTACTCAAGCAAATCACTTGTTTTATATAACAGCAGTGACCCCTCTGTGGGTGTGCCAGCCACGCTTGGAGACAGAACCCTGGGCAGTAGCCAGGCCACATGATCAGTCCAAAAGTATCCACCATCGCACATGAACCCCCATTCCTCCACTTCAGAGACGCTGACCCAAATGACAGGCCGCCTGCATCCACATGTGAACCCCAGGCTGAGCAAAAGAGCAGCATTTTGAAGGGGTAAAGGTCATCAAGATTTCATGATCTCTTGTTTGCTCACTTGAGACCTGCCAAGATGCTTTGTCCAGGAAGGCAGCCAAGGACAGGACAGTGTCTGGCAAGCTCAAGCCACAAAAGAAATGGCAACAGAAGATGAAAGCAAAAATGTGCTTTTTGCCAAAGTTATTCTTCAACAGCTGCGCTACTAGAAAGGTCTATTGACAGAGAGGCTGGGGCATGGATGCAGATTCCTGAGAGCACCTGAGTGCACAGAGGACAGCGTCTCATAGGACAATACAAACGGCCAAGAAAACAAAGCTGCATGACACTCAGTTTCCTTTATCATTGGATTCTGCTAAGCAGCACTTTGGTTTGATTCTGGGCATCTTTGCAAGCTTACTATGATACTGGCATACCTGTTATTTCTGTCCAAATATCCTTCCACCACCTTGGGCCTGCTCAGCTCAGAAATTAAAGCTTTCAAAGTCTCTTAATTTGGGCTTCTGAACATTCTCTAGGGTTCATTTACATCCTCCACTGCCCTCACCATGGTAATGTGGGACTTTCAAACAGCCTCAGAAACACACATTCTTCACAGCCCTTCTGAGGGCATCTGGATGGCAGAATTCACTCTCCACCTCCCTCCACACCAGCATTACTGATGGGAAAGGTTACCCAGCCAGCAAAACCACAAATATGCCAAATCCAGTGCAGAAAGTCACAAACTGCAAATTCCTTTACTGTCCCCAGGAAGTGAAGTACAAAGTCAGTCAATAGCAGGAGCCAAAATTCATCTCTGATGTAAGTGGGCGCAAAGGGATTTTTCTCTTCTGGTTTTAGTGGGATCTGCAATTTTGAAAAAAGTCAATGAAACTCAAACCTTAGAAGTGACACAAATGCACCTGGAAATACAGCAGGTTATTTCACACAAACAATGCATTCACTACGTGGGTCAGGAATTCCAGTGGGAACAGTAATAGAGAATGCACTGTAATCAAAGCTCTCTCCTACGAGCACTGTAAAATAACCAGTGCTACCAAGGCAGGTGCCACCTCATGGATATTATTGACATCTACCAGCCAAAGCCATTTTGTTGCCACACCCGCCAGCTGACAACACCATCTCACACACATGGATCAATTCCCCTCTGGAGAAGGAAAAAAGCCTCATACTAATCTGAAACAGAGTAAGAAAAATTGGCATCAAATTCTAGAGCCCTTTCTAAATAGTCTGGTAATGTAAGGTTTTTAAATCTGTGCGGTGCCATGGGGCTACTCCAATCGCTGCTCTAAAAAAGGACTAATTGCAAATAATGTACCGTCAGGAACCAAGTCCAGCAACCCCAGTTGTTCTTGCCATCAGCACCAGAATTCACACCTACCATACAGGAGGGCAGCAGAATCTCCTCCCTCAGCACTGTGAGTGTTTCCCAAAGTCCTGGCCACCTCTCCAGGTACTGAGAGGATCCCAGAGGAAACTTCTGAAGTTATAGAGGGTTTACAAGTCTGGTTAAATGCCAACACACACACTTTGGTGGAATATTCCAGCCCTTCATCTTTCCCTCTTTGGGATAAATACTCCACTTGCTACCTCCAATGCACATAAACTGCCAGCCCATCACAACACAATGAACCAGATCCTTCAAAGGTCTATGGAGATTAACAAGGTCTGGAACCGCACAGGTACTTTGCTTTCTTTGCACCCACAGCTGACACCCTGCTACGGCACTGCTCTGAGGGAGAGCACAACCTTCTCCATAGTATCTGGTACCTACTAACAACAGCCCATTTCTGAAGGATCTTTTTTCAGCTACAGATTTCTCTCTAACGCAGCATAGGAATTGCCACACTAGACCAAGCCACTGTGACTTTCACAACAGGACTCTAATCTAGCTGGGGCGCCTATATGCTACTGAATACAGGTAATGACGCTCATACACATTAGCTTATGTTTCCTGCAGGCAGAAACAGGTTGCTATAGTAACAGCAGAGCAGTAGACGGAAGATGAAGCTGCAATTTTAATTTCAGTGAAAAGACAGAAAAGAGGCAAAAAACCATGGCTTGTGCTTCAGTAGCAGCCATGAGAGAGACTGGGTCAGTTGTCATCTATTTGAGATTTGCCCTATTTAGCAAAGCTCTTCTAAATTAAAACTGAATACATTCTGGTTCCACAGTAGGGATGGAAGAACAGACCTGGACAAAACTGAACCCATTCCAGTTATACATATGTGATGTGGGGAATCGATCTGGAGGAAAAAAAAATCAGTTGAGAACTTCATCTAAGTAATGCAAACTTTGCTTGAGGTTTGAATTAAAAAAAAAAAAAGTTTGCTTAACTTTGTGTGCACTTGATCCTCGTCCTATCCCACCTGCTTTCAGACAGGGTCAGACGTACCACAGGACCGTAATCAGGGCCAGAAGTTTGAATGGCCCCACTGCCACAGCAGAGATGTTCAGATAAGGATTTAAATAGAAGGTGTGAAACTTTTGGAAGTGCTTCCCTCCCATGGGTGACGACCTCGTGTCCAGTAGATGGTACCGGTCTGCATGTACAACTCCCCTGGCTCTCTCAAACTGAGCTGCTCATCATTGTGCACATTTCAATCAAGTTTCATTTCGGGGGGCGGGGGGACTAGGGAAAGTGTTCACTATATTTTTATCCTTTTCAGGCCTTTCTAGTTCTGAGCACGTGCAGATATTCCAGTCAATTCACAGCGCATGGAAGCACAGCTGACCTACCTTAGCAGCACCAATTTGCTCCTTGCGGAATTTCTCCAGTGGAGTGATCAGGACCTCACCAGCATTCTCAATCTGATGAGATAAAGGCACAGATTATCATCATCTCTTCAGCATTGTCTACTCACACACGCTTGGTTATTAACCACTTTGTATCTGTCCAATTTAGGGTTAAGATCTTCAGGGCAGAGATCTTCTCTTCCTATGCGTTTATACAAGGCGGAATTCACATTTCAATGCAAAGTGGTTTAAACCTGTCCAACATCTAAAAAACAAAATGAAGAACCACTGTGTCTTTGATCAGAGGATCTCAAAACACTTTGCAAACATTATCCATTTGTGAAGCGGGGTGATGACCCTGTTTCTCACAGGGGAGTTAAACTGAGGCACATAAAGGGGGAGGTAATTTGCCCGTCATATGGAGCAAAGGCATTGCATAGTCAAGTATATGGTCAGTAGCAAAGCCGGAGTCCACAAACCCCAAAACCCTAATTCATCCACTGAGCAACACTTGTGACCTCAAATTCTTTTAGAGAAAGCTGCCCGCCCACACTCCCAGCCAATCTACATCTCCCGTTGTCTAGGAATCCAGGAGCGACCTGGATGCTCCCCAGTGCCAGTACATACCAGGGCACATCTTGCAAGCACCAGTGTTACTCAGTTTAAACACACCAAATGTAAAAATGAAAGGAGTTAGCGTTCTTTACAGCATAAAGCCAGCCAGGTGGAAAATCTGCAGATACAAGAGAGGACCCAATTTCCTTCCCAAAATAGAAAACCCACAGGTTATCGCACTGCTGGGAGGAAGGAAGCACATTGTATTTTAGCCTAAAGCAGCTTCTGCACTTGACAGCAACAGAGGCACTGCTCTCAGAGTGAAAGCAAAAATGTACCAACAGCCTGAAAAGAATAATTTGGCCTGTGTTCTGTCAATGTGGGGCCTGTTAGATTGAGTCACAGCTCATTGTGACTTGCTGCCCCCCCGGCATGCTGCCAAGACTCAGTCTCTAAGAATAAATATAACCATTCTTTCAGGCATAAAACCCAGTAATCCTGGCTAGTTAGCTATACAATGGCCCGTAGCCAAAACAGACAAGAGGGACTTACAGAACCGTTTTGCACCCCACCCCTATAGAAGTCATGCAGCCAGCCCCTTCTTCCTCTGGTACATAGGTCAGGAGGAGTCACACTGCATCCGTAATATAACCTAATACCCATTTGAAAGTTGCCCAGACCTGGTGAAGGGACTCTGGGTCAGCCCGTTTCATGCCACGAGCCCACATCTCAAAATCAGTTCAATGCACTCATCAGTTTCTATTTACCACAGACCTCAGGCCGAGGTACCTAAAGCCCCTTTTTACCTTCCAGCCTATATGAGCAGACGATAGGCCTCTCCCAACACCATAGTGACCCTGAACTCCTCGCCAACCCTCCCCTTTATCAAAGGATCAAACAGAAGAAGGTTTAACTCAGAAGTCACAAGCCTCAAAGTCCATACCATGCGCATTCGCTCATCTTCGAGATTCCGGAGAACAGTGGCAAATTCTTGCAGGGATTTTGCTGAAAGAGACACACCAGCAGGTTCAGTATATAAAATGGGCTGTAACGTCTCTAACATTAAAGAAGTTTGGGCTACAGATTTCCAGCAGTTAGTTACTCTTAACACGAAATACTGGGCAGTCGGGCTAGATTGTGCTGTTGCATCCTTACTTTATTAGCAAGTTGGCTGTTCATTGAGATCTGCTAGTAAGAGCAAAGAACTGGTTTTTGAATTTTGTTGGAATATATTCACGAGTAGCAGCATGCTGGTCTCTTCTGAACAAATGCATGGAACTCCCTTGTGGCACAGCTACATTGTTAATGGGGACAGGAAATAGCACTTTTCAGCCTTGCATGTAGAAGTTTGCTCCAGGTTCGAATTCACTGCACTTTGTTGCAAATTTATGTCTTTTATGTCACCTGGAAAACCAATCAATTCAGATTTGTTTCTGTCCTTACATTTTTGTGCAGTAGAGACAGAAAGAGGAAATTCTGAACCTTGGACTTTTCTAGTGGCACTGATAGCAAAGCTGGTGTACCTGTGCAGAGCCATGGTTGGGAGGAACAATACACACCAAACTGGCTTTTCCCTAGTATATCTTCCCAAAAACAACCCACAGGCCCTTAAATTAGGCTGCTAGACATGCAGAGCCATCATCTGGCAAGTTTATTGTGCAGTCCTGCAGCCCCAGACCCTTGTAGATGGACTGGATGACTCAATAGCTCTTTTTCATCTTGATTATTGACAGTTAACTATTAAAAAAAACAACCCGATTGCTAAGACTTGCAGCCACAAAACTATTCTCCAAGCCCCACAGACAAAGAGATGTTGTGTTGGTCTTGAAAGTGAACTACCCAGTGGGAAATTCTTTATCCTCTGCTGGGTCTGTCTCACACGGGATCTAGGGCATCTCACCTAGGATGTGAGGTATGACCAGAACATTTGGTCATCTCATCTGACAAGCCCTCTCACTGCCTAAGTGAAACTGGGGTTTGGCGAAAAAGAAAATAAATCATCAACTCATGTTCAATTGAAATAGGACACTCTAACTAAAGGTGAGGCTTAAACCCAATTTAGTTATATAGGCTTCTGTTTGTGTGTAAAAAGCCCGAGGGATCAACCTTGATAGGAGAGGGCTAATGTTGGCTGGCTGTGGGGAAAAACAACTAGAGGAGGGGCTGATCCTTTGCACTAAAGTAAAAGGCCATATTTTACCACCAGGATCACAACCTGGGAAGTCCAACTGGATCCTCATGTCCTTCTGTTTGTCCAGATAGGAGTGGCCAGGAGCGCTTTTTTCACCACTTCTTAGCAAGAAGGTTGCAGCCTTCTCTTTCGGATCAGGAACTTGCTATATTTAGCCAGGCCTTTGTCCCACCAGATTGACAGATGCACTGCTTTAAAACAGAAAAGGAGCTAGTGGCAGGGTATTGCCAATGAGAAGCCCTGGACTCTGGAACTCTCTTTCCCTTGGCTTGACAGAGCCAACTTCAGGGCAAACTGCAAGACTCCAGTTTCCCTGGGCTTCACACAAGGGCTGGATTAAAAGGAAGATATTGTTTCTGCAGGTTGGGAAGGAGTTTAGTGGAGCTTCTGGGTTCATCAATACTTCACATGTATTTCTATCACATGTCTATGCACCTTGCGCTCTGATTAGCTCGGTCCAGAAATATCAAGAGAGAGATCCCCTTAACAAATGTAGCCTTCCCACTTACCTATGCATATTTCATCATCTGTTTCTGCATCTCCTATACATCGGAATTTAAACTCATTTAGGGAATCTGCAAACTTCCGCTTTGCTGAAGACAGATCTGTTGAGAAGTAGGGGAAAAGAGAGAAGGGGAAAAAATGAAAAATCAGAGGTATTAAAAAGTATGCAATAATTTCAGCCATGTCACCTCAGCCCTGGATCCTGTCAGATCTTCCCCAGGCTCAACCTGCTTGCCTTGAAAGTACTTGATTGAGGTGCACACACCCTGCCATCCAAGAGAGACTCCAGGGATGAAATCCTGGCCCCACTGATGTCCGCGGGAGTTTTGTCATTGTCTTCAGTGGGACCAGCATTTCACCCCACATGTTGAATGGCATTCTTCCTTCTGAATCAGTGCTAAGCCAATGTCCCTGCACTGTAGTATAGGAGATGTGAGTTATCCTCAAGGATCCCACAGAACTCTGCAGAAGAATATGAATGGTAGCCCAGCTGAAGTCTAAATGGGTAAATGAATCACATTCTGCCATTAACTGTTGCACAGTGTTGCCATGCACTGTTAATCAGCTGCCAAATTCACCCCAGGCGACAACAGCATTTCAGTGGTGGGTGATGCAATTCCACTAGATAGCTTGCTAAGCCTCCACATGACTTGTGGTTCTTTTGGCTGAAAGGAGCTGCCTAAGAAGTTAATACACCTGTTTATTACTTTACAATTCACAGCTTCTGTTCCCGATCCAAACCTCATTAAGTCACCACATATCCTGCCACATGCAAGGTGGTGTTTTCCAAAGCCCATAAGTGTCTTAGGAGCACAATGCCAATTGGCTCTGGGTATGAACTGTTCTCCTGAGTCACGTAGAGGCTTTGGAAATTCCACCAGTCACCGGATCTAACTATAAGCCGATTCCCTTTATTTCCTCACTCCTATTCCCCAATAGCTCCACCCCATTCCACAGAATTCAGTGATGTTTCTCTCTCTCTTTCTCTCTCAACAAAAAGACTTTTCTCAACACCACTTTTAAAAAACTCTCTCCTTTGAAACATTTAAGGCAGACAATACAGCAGCAAAAGAGGTGATCAGTCCTTTCCAGCCAGTGAGTATAAATAGGAAGGAATAAGCAAAGAAGACTCTCCTCAAACTTCAAGAGAGAATTATCTTCAGTTTTTGGGTGAGGTGTTAGTCAGTCTTTATGTTATCTGAATGGACCATCCCCACTCTTAGCATCACCAGGGGAAAGCCACTGCTTGAACACTCAGGCCCTTATCTTGCAAATGTTTCAATGCGAGTGCAGTGACACCTTGCAGCAGTGCAGTTACACCTTGCAGCGTGTGCAGGCTCAGGCCACCTGAAGAGGAAAAATAATTCTGTCACGCACAATAAGCAAGATGATCATCCTAGGAAAGTGAACACGTAATCCAGGCTCGGGAAAGGATCCAGCATCAGAAAGAAAGGTCAGTGAGCCAGCAAAACCTGCCAGTTATGACATGAATGGAAGGAAGGACAATCACTGCTTTGTGACGGTCTTTTTACCTTCAGAAGGCAACAGAATGTCACTGTTCAGTTCCATTTCAGGAAATGCATATTTGTGACTCACAGAGATCTCAGAAGGAACCATTTGGGCTTCTTTTGAGGGGGAGGGGCAAAGCGCAAAGGGACTTTTGGAAGCTGTTCTGGTCATCAGGACAATTACCCACCAGCACACGGCTCAGCTGCCAGGAAGGGACATGGGAACAAACCGTTTACATTTTTTACAAGGATACTCCCAAGACAAGTGTCTTTTGCATAAAAGTCTCTTTACTTGCTACTAAAAATCACCCAGCTCTTTACTGTCTCATCCTTTATGTAGTTGCTTTGTTTTTTGCACTGCCACTTATACAGCAAAACTACAACGGCTCATGCTTTTGAACCTAAGTTACTTGGTCGCATCCCCTCAAGACCAGAAGAATGCACCTCAGAAATCAGTGCCTACGTCCTCCTGATTTCAAGTAGGTTTATCCACTGAAGGATACTTAGTGTCAAGCACAAAGCAGCCCGTTCACCTCATCACATACAGCTTCCATTATCTACACACACCTTTCATCCCTTTATGTGCTGCTGCCACGCCATTCCCAGGCTCCACTTACTGGTCAAACTGGTTTCCCAGCCCCCTAAGCATTGTCTCAGCAAAGAGTCCTGGCATCCCATTACTTTTCTCTCTCCTCCACAATCCCCCTATTTTACTTTGTCAATGGAGGAATCCAGCCTGCCCCCCTGAATTCCAGGGTCACTACAGGAGGCTTTAGGGGGTGCCGGTACAGTAGTTTGCATTTTACAAGGCAGCCTTTTAGCTTCTTTGAGTTGTTTTGTTGGAGGTGGGGGGTATTTTAAAAGGGGACTTTGGGGGAAGGCAGAGAAGGTGGTTTGTTCTTTTACTCTGCTGGACAATACAAAGCCCTCAGAGGGGCAGAGCATTCAGGGAGCACAAGGATGCAGCTGCAGCATTACATACCATGGGCTGTGTGGCCTCAAATCTTTCTTCAGGAATTGGGAAGCATAGCGTGCTGGGGTGAGGCCTCTCCAATTAACACACTGCCAGGTGAGCCTGGTCATCAACCCACAAGTCCCTACCTAAGTCATCTGCAATGCTGCTAATATGAAAGGCCAATGTAGCAAACGGGTCAGAGGTGGGGTGTGCAGGTGCGTGCATGTGTTATTTTTCCAGAAAATCATTATTAAAAACCTCAATACTTGGAATGGTGAATTCTGGTTACGCTGAAGCCGGCTGTATTGGTTTATCGGGGGGTGGGGATGGTCACATAAACCCCCAGCCCACCAAGCATTTTTACCGATTTGCAAAAAAATATAAAAATAAAAAATAAAAAAATCTTCTGTTTCAGCATCTAATATACAAGAGAGAGAACGAAACCCTTGTTCACTTCCCCACCACCCGCTGCGCCAGGGCTGGTGGGCTTGTGAGGGTTCAGAGTTTAACTTGATCACTCAGGAGCTATGCCAACCTTCTGTTTGTGTAGCTAATAATAAAGAAAGAAACTGATGTTAATTACACAAGGAGCCATTTCCTGGTTCCAAGCTCGGTGCTGACCTCCGGGGCTGGTGGTTTTGTTTGCAGCATATTTTTCTGTATTCGTCCCTTCAAGCACACCATAGGCTTAATGACATCCTGACTATATTATGTGCTGCAGATCCCCCGTCAAAACAGATTTACTACAACATCATTCACTCCCATGGCTTTCTGGGCAGGATCCAAATGCCACATTCTGCCATGGAGAGGAGGAGGGAAGAGAAGCTGGTAAAAGAGCTGGCAATGAGCCAAGCACACACGGAGTCCAGCTCACACATTTCAGCCCATTTCAAACTAGCAGAGTAAAACATGACTGAATAAATCAAGGGCAATCAGATTCACATTTCAGCAGCATCCATTGGTATGGCGACCTACCTACCTAAATAAATAAGTGAAGTGTTTTGTACAAGAAACTGGGAGTCAGGACAACTGGGTTCTTTCCCTAGTTCTGCTGTAGCAATACAAGATCCATCGTGGTGATGGACAAACTGTACCACCTAGAATCATAGAAGCACAGAACTGGAAGGGACCTCGAGAGGTCATCTACTCCAGTCCCCTGCACTCAAGGCAGGACTAAGTATTATCTATTCTAAACCACCTCTGACAGGTGTTTGTCCAACCTGCTCTTAAAAAGCCCCAATGATGGAGATTTCACCACCTCCCTAGGCAATTTATTCAAGTGCTTAACCAATCTGACAGTTAGGAAGTTCTTCCTAATGTCCAACCCTAAACCGCCCTTGCTGCAATTTAAGCCCATTGCTTCTTGTCCTAGCCTCAGAGGTTAAGAACAATAATTTTTCTCCCTCCTCCATGTAACAACCTTTTATGTACTTGAAAACTGTTATGTCCTCTCTCAGTCTTCTCTTCTCCAGACTAGACAAACCCAATTTTTTCAATCTTCCCTTACAGGTCATGTTTTCTAGACCTTTAAACATTTTTGTTGCTCTTCTCTGGACTTCCCCCAATTTGTCCACATCTTTTTCTGAAATATGGCGCCCAGAACTGGACACAATACTCCAGTTGAGGCCTAATCAATGCAGAGTAGAGTGGAAGAATTACTTCTCTTGTCTTGCTTACAATACTCCTGCTAATACATCCCAGAATGATGTTTGCTTTTTTTGCAACAGAGTTACACTGTTGCCTCCTATTTAGCTTGTGATCCACTATGACCCCCAGATCCCTTTCCGCAGTACTCCTCCCTAGGCACTCATTTCCCATTTTGTATGTGTGCAACTGATTGTTCCTTCCTAAGTGGAGTACTTTGCATTTGTCCTTATTGAATTTCACCCTATTTATTTCAGACCATTTCTCCAATTCATTTTAAATTTTAATCCTACCTTCCAAAGCACTTGCATTGCCATATCATGCATTGATATACTGATTGCACCCAAGAAGGCTGAAAGTTTCTCTTCCTCAAAACAAAACCTTAGATTTCAGAGGGTACAGCACAGTGTGCACCTTCATTTCCTCTCCATGGAACTGTGTGTGGTGAGAACACACAGACTCCATGGCCAGCCATACACTGGTGGCACCTGTGTTCTCTCTCTTTTCACAGTCACACCTAACGACAATGTCATGGGGTCTACAGGAAACCAGCACCTGGATGACAAACAGCTGATTCAAAACTAAACCTAGGCAATGCTGAAGTTATGCTGCTCGGATGGAGGAAAGCATTTAAGAATTAGCATGGATATCATCATCATCATCATCCCCTTCCCACTAAAAGCATCTAAGGATCATTTTGGTAAATGAGGGGACAGTCTCAGGGTCCAGCTAGGGTGATCATTATTTCCCAAAGGGATACTGCCCAGGGCTGGCCTGAGCCCCTCCCTCCAGTCGCTCACCTGCCTGCCCACCCCTCTCCCTCTCCCCTGCCTGGGGCTGGCCCCAGCTGCTCGCCCGCCACTTCCCTCACCTCCCTGGCCCCCGTCGCTCGCCCAAGCCCTGCCATCCCCCCACTCAAGGCTGTCGCTGGTCGCTCGAACCATGCCCCCCCCCACTCCACACCATTCCTTTACACAGCACCCCACTTTTTTGACAAAAGGGAGCATTTGCCAAATGATCCAGCTGACAAGAGCAAATAGGACAAATGCCTACTTTTGCCAAAAAAGTCAGGACAGCCAGAACGGGGCTTAAAAAAGGGACTGTCCCGGCCAAAATGGGATATACGGTCACCCTAGGTCTGGCTCAACTCCATACCCTAAGACACTTGGAACACTGCTATATAAAAATAAATTTACCAGGAAAATGCTTCAGCCCGATAGAAAACCTCAATATAGATTAGATAGCTGGGGAAGCAGGGCACAACATTTAAAAGGGATTTTCCCAAGGTCTGCAGCACAGCGAACATTAGAGTTCAGGAGTTTCTGTGACTCAAAGCTCAGGATCATCCCTGACTGTACTTCTGAATTCTGATGAGGTCGATACATTCACGCATCACGTAGCAGCTGCACACGCTTGCCGTTCTTAACCAATTTCTGAAGGCCCAACTAGCTAGATGAGCTATTTTAGGTGCAGATGTGTGGACCACTATCGTGGGGCTGGCTTAAGATCTGCACTCGGCTACTCATTTAAAACATTCTTTGTGGTATAAGCCAAGCAGAAGTGCTTCAGAGCAAAGTAACAGCCTTCAAAGACCACGCCTGTCTTTTGCTACACTTCAACAGTCTCCCACAGTGCATTATAAATAGACAGAGGAAGCAGAGATAATTTCCAGCACACAGAGATAAATTAAAATTGCTCACAGCTACTTGCTAAGCCACACGATCAAATCACAAGGAATAAACCAGGCAGCTAAATTAGAGACCACCTGAATGTACCAAGGGGGCTGTGCAGATGAGGCTAGAAAGGGAGGGACAGGGAAGGGACCACTTTGCACATCTCATCTGTTACAAAAAATAATTTAAGAATCATCTCATGCAAATAAAGACAAATGGGTTTTCCATTCCCCTTTCTGTGTCAATACTTAAAACAACATTGGCAGACACGTTTAGGCTCCCAAAACACAGGTTTCTTAAAACTAAACTTTTTTAAAAAGTTAAGATTAACAGAAGTGTTTCTGTCAGCATCGTTGTTTTTTTTAAATGTAAGGTAAGCAATTTGCTCAATGTACAGGTCCCCTTGCATTGTTTACAACCCAAGCATTGCAGCATTGTGAAAGCACATGAGCCAGAAAGTGAAACTTACTAGCCTCCACCCAGAGTTGAAGGTTAATAGAGAATGTAATCAGCAAACAGTGAAAGGAAAGATTCGATATTTTAAAATGCTTTCCCTTGTAATAATTTATGGTGCCCTTAACAACAACATGCATTGGTGAGCTAGGGTAGTGGCCCTGAAATGAAAAGTAGTAGAAGAGGTGGCTGAAAGGCAGATACAGATAAATCAATTTTTTATTTTATTTTTTAAATCTCAAAAGGCATGAAGGCTTCATCTGTTCTGGCAGATACACAAGGATCCCTTAGCACTTACTATATAAATTGGCCAAGGAAATGGAGACAAACCTCAAAACTTTTGGAGGCCAAGTTGAGTCTGGTCTCTCAGTGTCACAGAAGGAAACTGTGAAATAATGTGCGTCTCTGAGCCAAACTGAGCCAGGTTGCTCTTCACCACATCTTGGTAACTATTAGCTAGCTCTGCATGTAAATTGACAGCTTGAATTCTCAGAGGCGTGTCTGAATCATTGTCAGCCTGCACAAGTACACACACACCCTGCCCACCCTTGCCCAGCCACCTCTCATGCATAGGGCCCTACCAAATTCACGGTCCATGTTGGTCAATTTCACGGTCATGGGATTTTTTAAATAGTTAATTTCATGATTTCAGCTATTTAAATCTGAAATTTCACAGTACTGTAATTGTAGGGGTCCTGACCCAAAAAGGAATTGGGGGGGTCACAAGGTCATTGTAAGGGAGGGGGAGTTGCGGTACTGCTAACCTTACTTCTGTGCTGCTGCTGGGAGCGGCACTGCCTTCAGAGCTGGGCAGCTGGAGAGAGGTGGCTGCTGGCTGGGAGCCCAGCTCTGAAGGCAGAGCCGACGCCAGTAGCAGTGCAAAAGTATACATGGCATAGTATGGTATTGACACTCATACTTCTGCGCTGCTGCCTGCAGAGCTGAGCCCTCAGTCAGCACTCTCCAGCCACCCAGCTATGAAGACAACAGCACAGATTAAGAGTGGCATGGTATAGTATTGCCACCGTTATTTCTGTGCTGCTGCTGGCAGGATGCTGCCTTCAGAGCTGGGCACCTAGCCAATAGCCGCCGCTCTCCAGCCGCCCAGCTCTGAAGGCAGCGCAGAAGTAAGGGTGGCAATACCACAACCCTTCCCCCCACCCCCAAATAACCTTGCAACCCTCCTGTAACTCTCTTCTGGGCAGGACCCTTCATTGGAGAAACTGATCTTCCCTGTGAAATATGTTTAGTGTAGGGTAAAAGCACACAAAAGACCAGATTTCACGGTCCATGACGCATTTTTCATGCCCGTGAATTTGGTACGGCCCTACTCATACAATTTTATTTTGAGTTTTGCAGATGAACAAACTCACAATCCCAGGGACACTCAGATGAAATTGCTGTGGTTTGCCTTGTATGGGGAGAGAGGGGGGTAAAATCATGCATGGCCACATAATTTCACGTAAGTTTGACTCACACGCAATGTTTGCAAGCCTTAGAGAACCTGGATAGATCTTAATTTTTAACTAAACCTGAAATTAGGCAAACATTACAAGCAGAGCAGAAAAAGCTTTAGCACTAGATCTATCTATGAACTGCATACTAACCCAAGTTCTCAGCCACCACTAGGGGGTGTCCTGTGACATGACAGATAAAGCATGAAAGGAATGTATTTAACAACTGCTCAAATAGATTTTACAAAGGGTACGTCTTCACTACCGGCCGTATCAGCACATAGCCATCGATTTCTCGGGGATCAATATATCGCGTCTCATCCTGACCCACCACCATTTCTGCTCCCTCTGTACTACACTGTGCATTGTTACAATAACGGAACTAGGAATGAAGCGGGGGGGGTGGGAACACCACAGGGAAAGTTTCTTCCTAATCAGTCTTAGCAGTTGGTGATTGGCTTGTGCCTTATAAAGTGTAATTCTAATTAGTATAATTGTGGGAGTTATTTTTCATCTAACCCTCTTTAATATTGTGTTAAGATTTTGTCCTCAGTGATATCTTGTGGCAAGGAGTTCCACTGATCAAATTATTAATTGTGTAATAAAAAAAGCCACCCCTCTTAATTACCTCTTACATGTGTTGCTTTTTCATTTCATCATGCTCGTCTCATTTTGGTATTCTAAGAGAGGGTCAGGAAGAGCTCCTAATTTCCCTTCTCCATACCACCCACTGCTTTACATTATTCCATCACATCCCCTCTCAGTACTATCCTCCCCAAACTGTAAAGTCTTCACCTAAGATGCACCCAAACACATCCTGTTCTTTTGCACTGTAATTTCACAGTGGTGCTACGATAATCATTCCAGGAAAGTTAACTTGACAATAAGCAGGCTCAAGTACTACACATGGCAGGTCTGACCATGTAACTATGGCAACTAGTAATCCAAATAAAATGCCCTTTTAAAAATGATGTATTGGCTCATTATTACAATATACGGTTACAGGCAGAAAATTTATGGTAACAACTACAGTAGCACTTTCCTTTTGGAGAATGTCAACCTTCCTGGAAGGAGGTTTACAAATAAAAAGTCCTGCCAAAACATATGAAAGAGAATCCAGGAAGTCAGGAGAGAAGCTAGATTGGAGGTGCTGACATTAACATAACCTAACCATTTAAAAGGATCATACAGTCAGAGACACCAGGGCAAGTCGGCATTAGACTGTATAGGCCTTAACTATAAAGCAGTTCTTTCCCCATTACTTGCTACCCTTATTCTTCAGGTTCACTGCCATTAAAGGGGGGCGGGGAAGAGTCTATGCTCAGCAGGATTTATGCACAAAGGCTGGCTACAGACAGAGAACAGTTTTATATAAACAAGATTATAAATATTGTAATATGGACTGCTCGTCAGAGTTTTGAAGAGGACTGTCCCATTCAAACATGAGCAAAGATTCAACTTCCAGATCACAAATGTGACCAGAGAGAACATCCAGATTCTGCCCAGCTCTAAAAAGAAGTTACACTGCTCCTTTAAATGAAAAACTGAATCCAGTAGATGTTGAGAGGTGCCAGCCTAGGCCAGTGCTCTGCCTCTCATGCTGATCAAGAGGCACCTCAGCCCGGGAGCTCGTGGAATCAAGAAGCATTGCCAAAGCGGATTTCAGATGAGGAACGGGGTTGGGAGGTGACATTCCAATCTGGCATTTGCCACGTTGTTACTGTGACTGAGTCCAACAGAGAAAGGGCCCTCTCCATCTGAAAGCTCCCTTGGGACAACTTCTTAGCCAGTTTTTGCCTACTATAATCTTGGGTGAACCCCAGAAGGTGCATTCCCACCGGTGGAGTTCTAGGTCATAGTTTTGTGGTGTCTCCTTCCTTGCTCATTGTTTGGGGAGCAATTTCCCCCTCTATCAGCAAGAGCCCCAAAGCATTTCCCTATGGGAGCTGGGCAGTGCATCACTCCTGCATAATATCCAGGAGCAGGAGACTCAGAAAGACCCTATAACAGAAGGAGGGCTTCAGATTTCAGCAAGCAACAGGTAACAATGCTTGAGATAATCATGGTAGTACAGCTAGGCACAGCGCCGCATTAATTCCCAGTGTTGGGAAGAGTGAGGGCTGCCAATACAAACCCACAGACTCCAATCTCGTGTCACACCACTCTACCTTTGACTCTTTGATGCCCGCCCCACCCTGTATGCACACGCACACAAACACACACACACACCCCCCACAGCCTGCTCATCTGGATGTCCCCTTTCGTACTTTATCCCAAGCTCATCTTTCTTCTTTCATGGTGCCCCCTGGCCTGAAACTCCCTTCCTGACTCCATCAACCATGCCTCCTCCTCAGTCCCTGCTCAAAACCCATTTCAGGCTTGCTTATGAACTATAGTTCTACTCACATCAAGTCATTGAACAATATCTAAAGAAACCTAGCCATCAGGGCACCAGCACTACCCTCTTATGAGGCCATGCAATCTTCTTGTCCTCACCTCTGTCTCACCTATTTTTACACCCCTTCCATGGTCGCCTGCTGTTCTAATCTTAATTGTGAGATCTTCAGGGCAGAGAATCTGTCTCTTCTCCAATGTGCCATGCGCAGCTATGGAGCTATGTAATTATAATAAAGACATTTTGCCTGCATACTGTTAGAATAAGCTTTGGGAGAGTGGTGTTTACTTACAGTACAGGAGTCCCATGGCACAACATTAGAAATACCCATGTGTATCATATGTAAGGTTTCATCTGGATTTACAGTGGCATATCGAAGCCTTGATTGCCTTAAGGCATGACATTACACCAACAATGAATCTGACCCTATGGGTATGGTGAGAGTAGCCCCTATATGGCCAGAGGGTTGTGTGAAAAGCTCCCATCTTGACTGAAACCAAGGCGTGGCACCTGAGGGGTTAAACTGACATGCCATCTGATGAAGTTGTCTAATCCCTGCTCATTTTCAGTGAATTTCTCTGTGCTACAGAGTAGGAACAAATATCTGAGTTTCCCCTCTAGAGACCGCTCTAAACTGAGACTATTAAAACACTAAAATAAAGCTAAGGACCAAAGAGACCATTTGCAGAGCCAATGGATTTATTGTTACAATAGCAACTTCTCCCAACCTCAAGGTGTTTTACAACAGATATGGGGAAACAACAAGCACGAATCTGTCAGAAAGGAGCTGGGTGCCAGATCTGGGGGAAGGATTTCATCAGGAAGTCATGAGCCGGCAGGCACACCACTGCCTTTGGATGCCTCAGCGATGTCGCCTCTTCAGAAATTCTTCACTCAGATTGCAATGAGATCTAGATCCCGCTCTCCTGTAGGCTCAAAACTATCTGCACATTTCTTGCTCTCTCTTGGGATGCAAATTATTTACATGGGGGGAGGTGAGCGGGACTGGTTCTAGACAATGGTATTGTACTAAGCTGCCCCTAATATATGTTGAGCTTTCTGCTCTTACTATTTCTTTATTAATAGGAGCCCCTGTCGTGTACCAGAACCCCATCATGTCAGGCACAGTACAAACAGAAAAAAATCGATCCTGGCCCCAGAGCATTATATGGTGCTTTCATCATGAACAGTGGTTACATGTTTCAGAGCAGCAGCCCTGTTAGTCTGTATCAGCAAAAAGAACAGGAGTACTTGTGGCACCTTAGACTCTAACAAATTTATTTGAGCATAAGCTTTCGTGGGCTACAGCCCCACTTCATCGGATGCATAGAATGGAAATATCTTTTTACTGATGAAGTGGTTACATGGGTGCCCTGAGGGTTCTAATGTAGCCATTTTTCTTGGGTCCTCCTGGTCAGGTCTTGTTTTGCCCCAGTTCTGCCGAATGGAAATACCGAAACCCATCACAGTGTTGTGCTATGTGGAGAGTCACTGCCTCTGACCTTTTACAGTCCTTTAATTCCGTAAGCAGCCAGGACTGTAAAGCTGTCATTTTACAGAAACACTACAGAGATAAAACACAAAGCCAGCAACTGGACATAAAAGATTCCTCACACCCCAGCATTCTTCCAGCAATAACAGAGAGAAAAACATAACAAGTGAGGTGCTACAGCTGCAACTAAGCACTGAAACCTTAGCGCAGCAGTAGACTCTCAAAGCCTTGTAAAATTTCATTTGAGTTCTAATGACTTCATCTGAACCTGATTCTTTCTCCCTTCATTCTGCCCCAGAAGGGAAGCACACAGAAAATCTGGGAAGTAACTTTAAAAAAAAAATCCTCTCTATTTTGTTTCCCTGTCATCTCAATATTCGTATCCTCTTTTTATTCTATACAGCATGTGCATCTAGGAAGGGCTGGGGAACCAAGGGAACAAGACAGGTTATACTTTTTTTTTTTTAAATATATATAATGGTTTCTCTTGTCTGCACTACCTGGGAGAGGGTGCAGAGCTGATACCCAGGATGTATCAGGCCCTTTGAGTCACAATGTTCAGAATGTACCCAGTGACAGTTCTGGCTTTGATCTATTCTCTTTTCTCACAAGGGGTAAAGAAGTCACACACACACCGCCAATTTGTTTCACAGAACAGGTACAACATTTGCGAGCAGTGGTAAAACATACGCAGGTCATGTGGTTGCAGCATGTGGCTCTGATGGTAGCACAAAGAGCATTAAAATGCTGTTCTGAGCAGGGTACAAACCTGTAGAAACAGAGCAAATGCTAACGCACCCCTCTTAAAATGTTTTTCTTTAACCCATGCATTAAAGTTATCAGGTACAGCACTTCCCATGTAAATCAAATAACACCCCCCCTTTGCGGGAACTGAACACCTCCAGTTAGGTTTCCAACACAAACGTTTGAATACAAATCTGAAATTCGCAGTCCATGAATGCAAAGCTGATAGCTAAATCACTGTTTTCATGGACATTCCTTCCAGGAAATTCACTGGCTTGAACGTTCAAGAACATGAACGCAACAGGGGCATGAATGCAAGTGAAACAAATTAGTTTAGAGAAAGCCACATATTCACAGAAGCCCACCCCCACCATATTTGCCCAGAATCTCACTTGGCTATCAGCAGGAGGAGCGGGCAAGTCGCAAGGCTCCACACATTGTGAACAGAAGCTAACTAGAAACCCTCACATGAAACAGTGGGAGAACAGACTTCCCTTTGCGTATAACCAACATCCCAACCAGTTTAGTTATGGTTTGTGCCCCTAAATAAACTCATCACGGGGTTGTACTCACCCACTTCTAAGGTTGCCACCCAGCTGGTTTTTACCCAGACAGTCCGTTTTTTGGCTTCCATGTCTAGGTGCCATGTAGGGTTGCCAGGTGCCTGGTTTTTGACCGGAAAGTCCACTGCAAGAGAGGACCTGGCAACCCAAAATGGCACCCGAACCAAAAGTCTAGTTACGGCGGTGCGGGGAGAGGTGCTGGATCATTAACCTGCACCAGCCCCTGCTCAGCTGGGGCCACCTCCTACCTGCAGTTAGGCTCCTTGAGATGATGCAGCAAGCAAGGGGGGAGGAGGGGAGAGGAGTGAGTGATGGGGCAGGGCCTTGGGGAAGAGACAGAGCGGGGGAGCCTCAGGGGTCTGTTTACCAGCAATTAGGAAGGTATTAATCCTATCTACTCCTCAGGGAGTGGTCCTTTACTGTGCTTGCATTTTAAAAAGTTCTCCTTTTCCCTCTGCAATAAGGAGCGCAAAACCAGGAACCAAGACATAAATTATATCGTCTCCATTCAATAAGCTTACAGGAGGTTTATAAACAGCTACTTGTTGTCCCAACAAGACAAACCTCAACCACATGTTCCTGTTCCTGAAGGCCCCGTACATGAATGCAGTTTACATTAGAGAAGTCTTCTTGCATGCAACTTTACAAGCGAATTACAAAACATGTCGTCAAGGTAATCATTAACTCACAGTGCTAAAGGGATCCATAATGTTTGTGTCTAGGTCCAAGCAGATATGCTGGTTGACAACCTGAAAGGGAAACTGTAAAATCTAGCCACGCAATAACCTACAGGGCATGCCGGTCCCTAGATTACATACGCAGATTATTTTAAAGTATTAAACCAGGCTGTCATGTCCCCCATGCCAGGATACAGGTTGCATCAGCACTGCAAACAGCACACACCCAAATATTTCTCTACGGCTGAGAACTAGGGCCCTTTCCAAAGCTTGTTAAAGCCAATGCTCCCTCCACCCCTGCCCCACTGCCACCAACAACAAAGCAATCTGGAATTACCTAAAGGGCCATGAAGAGATCATCCATAAGGAAGGCATTCATAACCCTCCTCCATTTGTGCACCATATCTCCAGAGATGGCATTGATAAAATAAATGAAAAGCCCCACTTTTTAACCAGGGATACCATTGCTCTCGCTGGCCTGGCCACGTTCTAGAAGGAACCACAGCAAGAGTCCATATCAGGCAGGTATCCCTCCTTAGAATGCAATTTAGATATGAGAAAAGAGAGACCTAATTAAGTCATTCTGCCCATCCCTGAGATATGTATGGAAGAATCCTGCACTATCCCAGTGCTTTGTAGACACCATCAATTTAGGCTTGAATAGAGACTGGGAATGGCTGAGCCATTACACACATTGAATCTATTTCCCTGTGTTAAGTATCCTCACACCTTCTTGTCAAACTGTCTGAAATGGGCCATCTTGATTATCACTACAAAAGGGGTTTTTTTCCTGCTAATAATGGTTCATCTTAATTAATTAGCCTCTTAGAGTTGGTAGGACAACTCCCACCTTTTCATGTTCTCTGTATGTGTATTTATCTCCTTACTATATGTTCCATTCTATGCATCTGATGAAATGGGCTGTAGCCCAGGAAAGCTTATGCTCAAATAAATGTGTTAGTCTCTAAGGTGCCACAAGTACTCCTTTTTGTCTAATCCAGTTTCAGATGACTCAATCAATGGAACTTCCACAACTTCTCTTGGGAGATTATCTCATAGCCTAACATTTCACTGGGAAGCTTTTCCTGATTATTGGCTTTCAGTTCTTTCCTAGTTATAACCCACCTCCGATCACCCTCTCCCCTTCAAATATTGGGAGCATCTGCAGGCACTACCATGATGGTGGACCATAGGGGTGTGGTTCAAATAAGCTCTTTCCTGGAGAACCATTGACAGCTGGAGCGTAAGGGGGTGGGGGGGTCTAATGAAAAGCTGGCAGTCTGAGCAGATTTACAGCATGAAGTTTTTAAGCCAAGTTGCAAACTAAAGACTCTGCATTCTAATGAATGAGTAATAAGAGATTATCCCCTACCAGCTAAATGCTTTTCCACTTGTCCTTCTTCCAAGACAGTTAGACAGCTGGTTTATAACCACAGGGCAAAAGGCTAACAGTTATAGCAAACAGCCGTACAGCATCAAAATTAGGCATGAGAAGGTGTGACACGTGGCCAGAAAGGGTAAATGCAGGATAAATTACCCAAATTCAACCTTTAGGGACATATTGGTACATAATGTTTGTGATGTTGTGTGTTTACAAATTTATTGTTAGAGGCAGACAATGTAATCTTATAGTTCCTGTCTCTGCTGTATTCTCGTAATTCAGAGATCAAAAGGAGAGCTTAACATTTAAATGAATTGTAAATATAGTGATATCACTATATTGCTCTCTCTTTGAAATGTATAGCAAATCACCTGCGAATGGTGGAAAACAGACAATTGCCTTATGTTAATCCATGTAGCTAATTACCGGTGATCCTTAGGAAATAGGTCTATTTCAAAGTCTCCATGATTCCTTATTGTTCCCCTAAGGACTCTGCGCTGTCAAGAGAAGTCCTGGAACTGTATAAAGATCTCTTGGGTCCTGATCCTTTTCATCTCAGATCTACTTGATGCTTTATACATGGGAAGCTTGAGTCGAAAAACTGGAATCTCCAGTCCCATCTGGATCAGCCTGGATATAAACACTGAACTGAATCTAAGAACTCTTTTCAACTCCAAAGTTCACCATCTCTACTATGAAACTGATCTCAGAACTGTACTCATGTCTGTATGTATACTGATCTTGTCTTTTCTTTAATACATTTTAGTTTAGTTAATAAGAATTGGCTGTATGCATGTATTTGGGTAAGATGAAATATTCATTAACTTGGGAGGTAATGTCCGATCCTTTGGAATTGGCAGAATTTTCTTATATGATAAGATTTTCGGTAATCTTCATCATATTTGACTTGGGTGTTTGGGTGAAGCCCACGGCTGGGTTGCTAGAAGGGAACTGTGTTTTGGCTTCTGTACAACCAGTAAGATATTGTAGAAGCTATTTTGTGCTGGCTTGGTAAATCTAAGTATTGGAATATCCACCAGCTTTGGGGGTGGTCTGCCCCATTCCTTGGGGTTTGCCCTAATTGAGTAACCTCAGTGTGGCCCCATGGTCATAGAAGAGAAGCTCTGTATATGCTACAGCAGTAATGCTAATACTACTAATTATAATCATTTAGTAACAAGGAAGTGAAACGTCCCAGGGATACTTTGCCTGTTGAAGCTTCATAAAAAGTGCTGAGGGACACTAGCAGAAGTGCTGTTCTCACGAAAGGCTGAAGGCACGCACAGCCCCAATGCTTCACTGCAAGGAAAGAAGTGATGTTGTATAAACCAAGCATCCCATGCTGCTTTTTCTCCCCTTTCCAATCTAATTAGGAACACTTTAATGCCAGGCAGTATGGAGACATTTGGAGATAGACACATTTTTCCCACCATGCTGGAAACAGGGTTTGAAAACCTGCCTAGCTTACAAGCTTTGGTGGTTCCCTCCTTCTGCCCCAGCCAGTCAGATCAGAAACACACCATGCAAGTTGAACCTGTAGAAAGAAACTTCCAGGATAGAACGACAAGTGTTGCTGAGGGTCAGGAATTGAGGCACACTGGCAGCACTCTGGAGGGCACAAGCCTTCTCTGCACTGGTTCTAGTAAGGATCTCGGAGTGCCAAATCCAAACACCATTTTGTATTTAAAGCAGAACTAAAATGGGCTTCCCCACTTTAATACTTGAATCTAGTTTTTAAGTTTGGAATAAGCAATCACTATTGGTTGAAAAATAAATGAAAAATTCATTTGTAATATTCATTGTTGACAGCTCTCATAACTATACCACAAGTCTCACAATAAATAGCCCTGCTTTTACAGATCCAGACTAACACAGCTACCCCTCTGATAATAAATAGCTTGTTTTCTTAAACCTCCAACTTCTGGAGTCATGTGATCGTGAGACTCTCTCAGCTTTCATTAAAGGCAAGAAACGTCCCCCTCCCTTTTTTTTTTTTTTTAACCAGTTGTGGAGAAGTCTTGAAAAGGTGATCTGAGTGCACCTTACAGACTCAGCAACTAAAAGGCACATAAAAATAACGCTGAGTTGTTTATTTTTAACTCATAATTTAGGGAGATAGATTCATGTTTTCAAACTCTGGGTTGGCAATAGTGAACCTCTGCAATGGGAAAGTGCTTCCTTCCTGGAAGTTTGCTCTGACACATTCACTACTGGGGGTGAGGGGTGTGGAGGAAGTGGGAGTGATGGCAGGGTCCCTCTAACCGAACTAACTTAGTCCTCACACACTCCAAACAGGCACCTCAGTTCAGACAGCGGTCACTTTTGAACAGTTAAAAATTAAATACAAAGAGAGCTATTCCCCTTAATCATCTGACGTGAAAAGCTAACGGCTTGGATCCATCCACTGCTTCCCTTTTACATACTACAGTAGCTACCTCCATAATAGCGTTGCAAGCTCCTTGCTTGACAACTAGGGCAGCAATTTATCTCCCCCCTCTCCCACCTTGTCCTGCACCAGGCAGGTAATAAAGGGACACATGTAACACTGCAGCCCATATTCTTTAAAGTGATATTATGATAAGATTATGACATAGTTATGATGTACTTTATGCAAGATAAGTCATGTGAGGTGTCATTGGAAAAGTTATGGTTTGCTGAATATGGTTGTCCTATTTGTATGCATGTATCATTTTTGTATCTGAAGTTATAAATATTGACTATACACATCTGTATTTCAAATGTAGTTACACCTGGGTAACGCCCACTAGACAAGATGCTTTCAGTCTAGATCAGGGATCGGCAACCTTTGGCATGCGGCTCACCAGGGTAAGCACCCTGACAGGTCGGGCCAGTTTGTTTAGCTGCCCCATCCACAGATCCGGCCAATCGCGGCTCCCACTGGCCGCGGATCGCTGCTCCAGGCCAATGGGAGCTGCTGGAAGCAGAGGCCAGTAAGTCCCTCAGCCCGTGCCGCTTCCAGCAGCTCCCATTGGCCCGGAGCAGCGATCCGCGGCCACTGGGAGCCACGATCGGCCAGACCTGTGGACAGGGCAGGTAAACAAACTGGACCGGCCAGCCAGGGTGCTTACCCTGGCGAATCGTGTGCCAAAGGTTGCCGATCCCTGGTCTAGATAGCGGGTGGGGAAGAGCCTATTAAGTGCAATGGGCCATTAGGAAAAAACAACAGGCCTTAGGAGAAGCTTCTCTCCCACCTGGTGAGACTTCCTGTGAATGCTCCAAACAGCCTGTGAGTGATGGCTGCTATTACTCTACAAGAATATGTGATGAGACCACGTGTCTCTAGACTCCATCTTGGAATGTCAGTGTTTTTCCACAGACCAGTCTGGGAACCAAGCTTTGGGAACATAGGGTTCCCACCCTATTCAAAAGCTATATAAGGCAGGCAATGACATCATCTGGTGTTCTTCTCTCCCTACACAAGAAGACTCCTGGAAACACCTGAGGAACAAAGACTGAACTGGGGAAAGTGCTGGACCCAGGCTAAAGGGATTTTTAGCCTGTGAAACGAAACACCTGGGATTCCAAGCTGTAAAGCAAGTGCAGCTTGCTCCTTAAGAATCTGCAGCCTGCTTGTATCATCTTTTAGGGTGAGAATCTGCTATTCATATCCAATCTATTTAGTATATTAACCTTAGTTTGCATTTTTTGTTTATTTGCTGGGTAATCTGCTTTGATCTGCTTGCCATCACTTATAATCACTTAAAATCTATCTTTTGTAGTTAATAAACTTGTTTTTGCTTAATCTAAACCAATGTGTGGGAATAACAACTCTGGGGCAGAAAGCTGTTGCATATTCCTCCCCACATTGAGGGAGGAGGCGGATTTTATGAACTTACGCTGTACGGTTCCCTGTGCAGCACAAGATGGTATAATTTTGGGTTTATACTCCTGAGGGGGTATGTGCCTGAGGAGCTGGGAGTAGCTTTCCTATGCAGGGGCTGATCAGAGAGCCTGCTTGTAACTCCATCTGGTTGTGTCCCTACCTGAGTGAATGCTGGTGAAAGTGCAGGCTGGAGGGCTTTGTATCTTGTCACAACAGAACAGTATGAGAGGGAGCCCAGGCTGGTGGGTCAGACGGCTTGGTGGTACCCCAGTTCCAGGTGGCACCCTGGGGGGAACCCATCACAACATGGGAGTAACCACAGGAGAGGCAGAGTTGAAAGCCCAAGCTGCCAACCAAGAGCTTGAACCCTGTTTGCAGATACAGCTTCTTCTTCTGCTCAATCGCCTATAAAGTATTTGAAAGGGTTAATTTTAAGAGGTTCCTAGTAAACACGAGTCATTGTCTTTCTCCCATCAAGCAGAACGATCATGGTTTAGACAGGATTCACAGCAGATGCCTGCCTTCTACTCCCAGCTCTGCCACAAATTACCTGGCTTAAGTTTACATTAGATTTTCTCTTTAACATTTCTAATCTTTGCTCATCTTGATGGGTGGTAGCAGCAATGGGACCCCTAACACAGGCAAGGCTCCAGGACCTGCTGGCATTTTAGTCACTGTGCTTCTTAAGCCTGCTCCAAAAACCTGTGAAAAAACCCCACATCTCCGGGCAACGCAGTTATACCAACCTAACCACAATTAGACAGAGCTATGTTGACAGGAGAGCTTCTCCCATCAACATAGCTACCACATCTTAGGGAGGCGGATTAACTATCAACAGGAGAAGCTCACCCATCGGCGTGGGAGCATCTTCACTGAAGCGGTACTGCTGCAGCATTTTAGGTGTAGACCTGACCTAAAACTTGCATCAGCAGAGTCCTTTGGAAGGAGCTAGAAAAGCATGGAGCACGATTACTTTGTATGATTAAAGATACTAACTATTCTTTCCCCTTAGAATCTGTTCATGTTTATTGTCTATGCATGAAAACAAATCCAAATCGGGCATCAACTCATGTAACTAGGCCGTGTCTCCATACCACACCACAACACGTCAGCTCCCAAGCAACGATGGACTGTCCCAATGGCAAGGCCACCACCGGCAAAACAAAGCCTCTAGGAAAGCTGAAATTTTCTTCTCTCCCTCCCCTGTCCACTCTCTGCCCATGCAATCATGAGCCAAGTGTAACCCAGCAATTGACACGGGAAGGGGCAAGGAGGAGGATTTTCTTGCGATTACGGATTCCAGTGGAAACTTTAAAAAACTAAATAAAAGCTGCTTTAGATGAGGGTTCCTGGCTGGGAGAGCAAAGTGACTGTGCTATATACAGAGGTGGGTAGGGGGTGAGGAGGAGGATCATTGCTATGCAACTGGGAAACAAACAACGGAAGCTTCAAAAACAGTGTCATTAAATGCAAAATGAAGGCTTTTAAAGTTTTAATTGCCTCAGAAATGTGAGCTGTTTGGGAGGCATCATCTCCACAGGCAACTGCAAGGGCTCAGCACCCTTCCCAAATTCCATGGCAAGCCAGGGGTGAAGCCTGGGGCCCTAGCAGATTACCAGAAATACATCCGTTGGGCCAAGACTAACTCGCTTTGAGTGATTGCTCCGAGCCAACGCCATAAGCAATTGCACACTGTAAAAACAAACAACGCTTGGAATCAGAAAGTCACTGTGGAAGCCCTGCAAACAGCAGGCAGTGAAGCTCTTGGCCTGGCATTGGAGAAGTCAGGAGAATGGGTTTTGGCTGCAGAACCAGAGGCTTTCCAACCCCACTAAAGCCTGCAAGGCATTCTTCACTGGGGGGGGGGGTCAGAATACCCCCTGCCCAGGTCCAGTCATGCTGGGCACAAGATTAAACACACTGGTTAAAGCCACCTGATTCAGAATGCCCCAGATTTTTCAGGCCAGGTTGATAGGGAGACAAAAATCAACTCCTCTGGTAATGCAGAGACATGCCTGGCTCTTCACCAGATGCCACTGTTGTTCTCAAAAATCAGGTCAGCCAGAAGAAAATTATGGCTGACAGTTTAAAGGAGCTAGGAACTCAAAAGCCTCCTAAAGTTTCCTTTTCAGCTGGCTTGTTATTTAAAATTGTATTAGTTACAAAAAACCCAGGCTCAGCTGCCATGAAACGGCAGATTTTAAATCTTCCAAAGAGCAGCTTCGCCTCAGCACCCGGCTGGAATCACAGAATCAGGGGCACAGCATCAGGCAAGGCAGCTTCTATGTGTAGATTAAAAGGAAAAATAAAAATTATCACTTGAAATCCAACATGTGGGAGGAGGTGGTGGAGAAGGAAGGACTCACTGCAAGAGAGTCTGTTATTATTTCTGCTAAAAAGAAACTAAGGCACTGCTAATGACGCCAAACTGGCCAGTTACAGGCCTGTAGGTATATTTGAATGCTTCCTGGAATCTAAAGGAAAAAAGCATCTAACACGCACACACAGTATTTCTATATTTCCTGTCACAAAGAGTTGCAGTTGCTCAATAACCTATATGTAATACCCAAGAGGACAACAGGAACTGAACGCCTCTCAGCCCTTAAGCCTTCCTTCCCTTATACATAGAATGGAAGAAGGATGTGGAAACCAGTAGCAGCGAGGAGAGCTTGAACAACAGGGCAGAGCAACACTGAAAGCTTCCATTGAGCTGAGCACTTCGGAGGCACCCATTAGCCAGCCTGGGCCACAGCTGCCCTCCATTAGAACCCAGGCCATATCTTTGCAGTGACTTTCAGAAGAGAGCCATGCAGTAAACACAGTGCAAGAAGGATCTCCTTTCCAGTGCCCCACCCCTCCTTTGTTATAGGGCAGGGGTAGGCAACCTATGGCACAGGTGCCGAAGGCGGCACGCGAGCTGGTTTTCAGTAGCACTCGCATTGCCCAGGTCCTGGCCACCGGTTCGGAGGACTCTGCATTTTAATTTAATTTTAAATGAAGCTTCTTAAACATTTTAAAAACTTTATTTACTTTACATACAATTGTTTACTTATATATTATAGACTTATAGAAAGAGAGCTTCTAAAAAGGTTAAAATGTATGACTGGCACACGAAACCTTAAATCAGAGTGAATAAATGAAGACTCGGCACAGCGCTTCTGAAAGGTTGCCGACCCCTGTTATAGGGCATTGGCACTGGATGGGGTCACAGGGGATGGGCACCACTCAGAAGTAACAACCCCCACCCAGGGAGATGTGAACTGTGCTACAATTAACTGAGATTCTAGGCTATTTGGAGGACGATTTTTAAATATTCAAGGGGTGAGTCACTTTTGTTTCCATTAGACCATTTCTATTTACTGACATGGTTTAGAGCATAACTCTTGCTTCTGATCAGCAAACAACAAAAACTACAATGGAAAATGCACATGACACAGTTTGCTTTTTCTTTTCTTTCACTTTAAAACTGTGCAGATGGCAGCCTTGCTATGAGGAATTAGACATGCAAATCCCATTCCTGTGTTTTCAGGGAGCTCTATGGACCTAATCCGCATGCAACTCTACTGAATCGGAGCTGCATTTCAAGTGCCTAGGGCAGTGGTTCCCAAACTGTGGGGCACGCTCCCCCAGGGGAGCACAGAGGAACGTTCATGGGGGCATGGCAGGGCCCAGGCCAGCCCCCATGGGGGCATGAAGGGAGACCCACCCAGACCCATTCTGCCCCCAGCCAGAGCTTGGGCCCTGGCTACAGCCTCATTCCCAGCTGCAGCCCCAGCCCTGCTCCCGACCGAAGTTCTGGGGTGGGGGAAGGGGAGCAGCTCCATTACATTTAATTGGGGGGTGGGGTGGGGGGAACAGAAAAGGTTTGGGGACCACTGGTCTAGGGACATTTGGAAAGGAGTCTAGCAGAGGTCAGAACTGCTCTGAAAGCCTTACAGACATCCAAAAGGTGCTTTCTTCTTTTCAGAGACAAACCCTACTTGCTAGACACACACACACACACACACACACACACACACACACACACAATTTACTCAGTCAACACAATGGGTAGTCCCTATGAGACCAGCCCGTGTAAACATGGCTTTCCCCAAACCCCAGCAAAGCAGAAAGAAGGACAAATCCCTCAGCCTGCTGAGATTCTCATTGCTCATAAGGGACATCTGCAAGCATCTCTATCCTCCAGAGACGGCACTGTTTGTTAGCCAGCAGAAGTGCGCCTGACCACAGCATTCAGCTCATGTTCAGTAGTGGCAGGGAGGGCTGCTGGAAACGCTGGTGAGGTGCCAAGGCAGGGATATGGTTGGCATCACCTGTGGGAGGAAGCATAGGCGCCGACTCCGTGGATACTCTGGGCTGGAGCACCCATGGGGAAAAATTAGGGGGTGCTCTCCACCCACCGGCAGCCAAGCTTCTCACCCACCTCACCTCCGCCTCCTCCCATGTCCTCAATCCTCCGCCTACCTTCCAGCGCTTGCCGCCGCCAAACAGCTGTAGCAAGCTCCGGGAGGGAGGAATGTGGTGTACTCAGGGGAGGAGGTGGGGAAGAGGCGAGGCTGGGGCAGGGACTTTGGGGAAGGGTTTGGAATGGGGGTGGTAGTGGGCGGGGCAGGGCCAGGGTAGAGGGGGGTCAAGCAACCTCCAGCGCCAGTAGAAGTCGGCGCCTATAGGAGGAAGCATGGGTGAGTGATTAGAGCACAGGACTGAGCAAGGAGCCCTGGGTTCTATTATCCTCTCTGCCACAATCACTCATTCTATATACTATGGTGAGGGATGCCCTAGAAATACTTAAGATAGATGAATACTTGGACAAATCAAACTCCAAAAGCACTGGGTTTACCCAATTTACCATAATTCCTGCCTCTGAGGCATTGGTAAGAAACTATATAAATGCAGAGGCAGCCACTGAACAGGAACAGTATTGACAGAGCTTTCAAGGAAGGCTTCCTAGGCTAATCTGATTTAAAAGATTTATAGCCATAACACACTTCAGTGCACTTTTCACCCATTATCTAACCCCTGCAACACCCCTGTGAGGTAGGCCAGTATTGTCCCATTTTACAGATGGAAGAAAAACAGACACACAGAAGCTAAGTGAGCTGGGACACGATCATATGAAGATTTGGGAAAGGAACCTGGAATGCCCAGCTCCTGGTCTGCTGCTCTGACCTCCACAGACCATGCTTCACCAACGGAATCCACGGAGGAATAAAACGGGTACATTTAAAAAAAGGAAAGGGTTCCCTATATAGTTACATACATGTCAGCTTGTTTATTTTAAAGGATTACATTTGTCTGTCTTAAAGAAGGAGCTAAATAGGGAGTGAGGAAAGTTTCTGAACTCTGAGAAGGGGGCTGGAGGTAGAGGAATCCAATGCACAATGGACTGTTTGACCCTCCAAGTATTTATTATTGCCTGCTGTAAACTAACAAGTCTAAGCCTTCCTGGCTCTGTCAAGGCTGATTATCTGGCTGTGTAAAACCCTTCAGAGACTTGCAAACAGCTCATACACACTACCAGAGCCCTCACTAAAATCCCCACTCAGCTGTTCCCCTTTTCATTCCTAGAGACTCAATACAAGACCCAAAAAATGTACAAACAGAGCAGCTGGGAAATCTAATGGGAAAAGCTGCAATGTACTTCTTGGAATGTCTTAATAGTTATCTCTTGGCAAAGAGACGAGAACCCATCAACAGACAATCATACACTTGCAAATAAAACTGGGTCCAATTTTCATCAGCCATCTCAAGACCTCCGTTCTACCAGTGCCCCCAATAATAGACCTGTAGCCACTATAACCCATATAAAGCAAAACATTACAGTCCTGACTCAACACAACACTGCAACATCTGGAACACTGGGGTTGTTACTGCAGCTTCTTTAGTATTATTAAAGGACAAATCTATCCAATGTAGACAGCAAGACCTAATGGGGTGACTGGCTTCTCCCTTTGCAAAAGAAGAAATCCCTGCTTCTTCTGAGGACATCACATAGCCTCAGCTGGACCATATAGTGTCAGAGGAATGTCATGAAGTCATTCAAGGTCCAAGTTATCTATCAGTGGTACTTATATGGCCGCGTCACTGTAGTATTTGAAGACCTCACAATCTTTACTGTATGTATTCTCAACCCTGCTGTGAAATAGGGAAGTGCTATTATTGCCATTTTACAGATGGGGAACCAAGAAACAAAGAGGTTAAGTGACTTGCCCAAGGTCACATGCAGGAAGTCTGCCACAGAGTAGGGGACTGAACACAGGTCTCCAAGTCCTAGGTGCATGTCCTAGCCATGGCCCGTCCTCCTCCAGATTATTAGTTATTGTTTGCATTATCGTAGTGCTTCGGTGCCCCAGTCAGAGACCAGGACCCCATTGTGCTAGGTGCTGTATAAACACAGAACAAGACAACTGTGATCCTGCTTCCTGAGTCATTACACTGGTCCATGTTGTGATATGGGGGTGGGTTGAGGGGGACAATGGATTAAGCCATTAACAAGGCGTGATGGTGGACAGGGAACTGCTAATGGAAACTGGATACACAAAACACATCCACAGAGACTGGCTGGCTTTCTGTGGCAACGTAGGGAAGCTGAACGCTTTACTGCTACTCCTGAAACCCAAGCCAGTGCTGGCTGTGGCCTGGATAACATCACCATGCACTGTACCGGCATAGGAGTCCTTTCGCAATCAATGAAATCCCCTAACATTTAAGAAGTAAAGTTATTACAGTCCTCTCTATCTCTCTCTCTCTCTCTCCCCCTCCATTTTATTGCTGTCCACACACACGCAGGATTATCTCCCTTGGGATTAGGCACTCCTCTGCCCCAAATCCCATCAGAACAACCTTCCTAGCTGCATACACATTCAAACATCCATCCGCACTCCCCCTTCCCTCTCGTGCTCTAAGTGAATTGCAATGGCGTTTCAGAATCCTGTGCAGTGTCTGGGATGAATTACGTTTATCGCTGCCCCTGAAGAGGTGAACTGTAAGCCCGTGTGCCCACAGGGCTGGAGTTCTGGGACAGGGTGTGTTTAAGCTAGGGGGACACCTGAGGGGTCAGCACTGGTCCAGGGGGGGTGAGCAGTTGGACCATGGGGGTTCAGTTCTCAGAAGGGGGTGGTGCAGATCCCCTGCTTAGCATCATGGCCCATATCGAATGGTCTCCCCTGTTTGGCTCCCCCACATGCTCTCCACTACAATTTTCCCAGAAGGCCGGAGAGACGATGAAGAATTTTGCCTGTGGAGGGCTCATCTACTATTTCAGGGGATCGTGATATCACAGGGTACGGTCTTGCTGCTCTAGATAGGGCCCCGCTGTAATAGTCATGTTACCAAGCCCTGCTGCACAGTAAGCCTCTGTAAGGGCCAGAGAGAGCATTAACCACACCTGAAAGGAAGCTCTTCTCCTTGGCCCTGAACTGGAGGGCAAAAAAAAGCACCTGAGGAATCCTTGATAGAAACACATCTCTGTGCCCTGAAGAACGCTGAGGAAGTGGGGGATGAAAAGAGGGGAAGGACATTGTTCACGTTTAGCGTGCCGTTTTCTGAATGTTTTACAAGTGTTTTCCATTAGATTTTTAAACACAAGTCACGATACTGGAACCAGCCCCTTCATGCCAAATGCAAATAATCTGTACCAAATGTGGATTATGTACAGCTCTCCCCCAGCAAAGGCTGCAAATGGTTCCACAGGAGAGAAAGGTGGAGAAAGGAATTGGAAATCCCATCCTGTAACCTAATAGCTACCTGATTCAGTGGCCATCTGAGACCCAAAACAGAAAGAAGGGAAGGTAGCAAACACACCCACAGACAGGTAAGTAGAATAGGCCCAGTACTGAGGGGAAGTAGCAGATACAGTGGTTCTAAGCTGCTGAGGGTGCTTATAGGTCCTGCTGCCTCCCCTGAACCCTGTGTGTGTCCATCTCCTCCACAGACAGATCTGCTGGGCTCCTAGCAACTTTGCTACAACAAAGGCATTGGCTAAGATGAACTCAGGCTTTCAACATTTTGCTGCACTGGTGTTTTATTTCCCCTGCATTACCCGTGCCAGCTGAATCTCCACCAGCTCCAAAACAAGGAAGGAGAGACTTTATTGGTAGCTCTGTGCCAGAGGCTCCAAGGCTCAGAGCTGGACTAGAGAACACTCTGCTGCATAATTCTCCACTGTCAGCAGTTGTCATCTAGGAATTATGGTCTTGTGATGGAAATACTTTGAAACTAGTAGACAAGAGATCTCAGTTCTATTCCCAGTTCTGCCACTGCAAAGTAAGAATATGGACAAATTGCTTAATTTCACTTTGCCTCAGTTTCACCATCTGCAAGAAAGGGATCATCTTTTTTTACCTACCTCACCGGGGGGCAGGGATGGGAGAAGGGAGTTTCTAAAGCTAGAATCATTTGTGTTCGCAAAATATTTTGAGATCACCACACAGCAGACACTACATAAGTACCATCCAACCTCACCTGCCCAAGCTGATGGGTGTGAACCAAACCTAAAGTTAAAGGAATCAGATTTGATGCATAAAATATTCCCTGTTCCATTCAGACTTCAGTAGCAGTCAACGGAAGTGTTTTAACATAACAGCACAGTCCATTGAGCAAGAATCTGAATAGAAGGGGATTTTCCCTGGGAGGAAGGGTATTTTAAACACACTGGTCTTAAAAGTTAAGTTCAAAGTTTAAAGTGGTACCAACCATAGCTTCTTCCTTGAATTCTTAGGTTTACAGGGCACCTCTTGGCCTGAGGGATTCCTGAGCACTGCTTATAAATTAAACAAGCCATACTATTCACCACTGAATTACAGACAGACACCTCTAAAGTTCAGCAAAATACCGCTCAAGAGCATAACACTTAAAACAGAAAGTGAACAATACTGTACCCATCTGAAACTGGATGGGGAGTTCCATACCCTGCATTTGGAAAGCTATAAGCAGAGGTATTTGATGAGGGGGGTAAAGGGATGGACATATCTGTTATTCTATTGAAACATATTATTTATATGGAGATAGGAACTCCAGTCACAGACCAGGACTCAATGGTATGAAACATTGTACAAACAGAACAAAAAAAGACAGCCTTAAACAGTTTAAAATGTAAAGATAATTTATTAGAGAGAGAGAGCGAGAGCGCGCAAGCAGGAAAGTGACATTTTGTTATGGGGCGGTGGGAGGAACTGTCCCTCCTAGATAAAAACAACACTAATGTCTTATAGTGCATGGTACTGTCCTACAAGAGGGTAAGAGTCCTTCTGATGGGGTTTTGTGGGGAAAGCTATAGACAGGAGCAAACCAGATGGCTTGTTGATCACAATGCTGCCACTGTATTACCAAAGGGCATTCAGGTGTCTGCCTGCATTCTCGTACCTCATCTTCCTCTTACCACTGATGCAAAGTCTGAAAAGCAAGTCTGAGCAAACAGCCTTAATTTTGTGCCAGTTCTGTAGAGTGAATAGTTGAGGTGGTTGGCCTAGAAAGGATCCTGAGCATCAAAGAAGTAGATCAGAGGTGCTGGAGGGAGCAACGGAAAATAGCTGCTTAGGAGTTTTTCCTCTTCCCTGCATAATCACTGTTTTGTGAAAGCCTTAACTTTCCAGCAGTTTCCTCTGCTGAGCTCAAAGATGCAACTTGGAAATTCTCATGACGTCTTCCCTTTGTTCTCTTTGACCTGGCAACTCGAAAGGGAGACTGTAATCCTTGCTGTTCTCTTCTTTAACCCTCATTACTTAATTCCCAGGACTCGAGGGGGGAAGGAGCAGAGGGGTACGTCATCAGGCACTGCAGCAAATCTGAGCTATAGAGCGTAGAGCCGAGCTTTAACAGGCCATGCTCAAGATGAGGGTCAGAATCTGCATTACTCATCCAGCCCCTTCTCTCTAGTTAAGTCCATGTAATTCTTTCCTTCAGAATTACAAAGCCAAGGCCGCTTTCAGAAAGAGATCTTCACCACCAAATGGAGGCACTCATGAGCAACCCTCAAGGGTCCCAACCTGCGGAGGCTAAAGTGTTGTTTATGGCAAGCGCTGGTAAACAGGGATTCTCACACGATCTGAGAGGGAGCAAAAAGAGCAGTGAGCAGACACTGCTCAGCCCCTTTTAAAAAAGGGGCCAACTCCCTGCTGGGGAGAGCTGAGCTGCCTTACTTGGGTACAAACTCGAGAGTAGGAAGAAATCTACCCTAGTGTCCTCAAAACATACTGGAGGGCCCACAGCTTGGGTACAACCTGGTCCCATTTGGGCTTAGCTCAGCTCTGTGACCAAACACACGCCTTTTTTAAAAGGGGCTGAGAGAATTTCTCCTGTGGAAACTGGCTGTCCAAATGCCCACCAGACAACTGGCAGCTGCTTCTTTTCTAGACCTGATCTCTGCCACACACTCCCTTCCCCCTCTGTGTAGCCCCCCTCCCACCACCTTGTCTGGGCTTAGCATCAGAGATTTTCTAAGCAGCTGCTATCTCCTAGACCCTGCGCCATCTCATTTTATGGCCCAGGGATAATCTCTCCTGGGAAGAGATTTTCCCCCACTCCCTTCCTCCAGCTGGACTCCCAACTGCCAGGGTTAGTAGTGCTTTAAGAGAAGCTTTCTTCGCTCTCCTCTGCAGGCCTGTGCCCAGCTGGGCCCCCTACAGGGTTCCAGATTTTCCATGCTGAGCTTCAGCAAAGCCTTTCTGCCACCCCTCCTTAAAACTACACATACACCGCTACCCAGGGCTGGCTCCAGGCAGCAGCTTAGCAAGCAGGTGCTTGGGGCGGCCACCCTGGAGCGGGGCGGCATGTTCAGGTATTCGGTGGCAATTCGGCAGAGGGTCCCTCGCTCCCGCTCAGAATGAATGACCTCCCGCTGAATTGCTGCAGAGCGTGATCACGGCTTTTTATTATTATTATTATTGGCTGCTTGGGGTGGCGAAACCCCTGGAGCCGGCCCTGCCGCTACCTCGATATAACGCGACCTGATATTACATGAATTCGGATATAACGTGGTAAAGCAGCTCTCGGGGGGGGGGGGGGGCGCTGAATGCCAAGCCCAGCCTGGAGCTTTAGGATTCTAGTTCTCTAAGGGGAAGGGGAAGCAATTCCTTTAAAATTTCAACCAGTGAGGGAAGATTAATCTGACTAGCAGCTATAGGCCATACACTGTTATTATCAGACGACTGAACAGCTTGAAGTTACAGCAGTGCTGTGGCTTTTAAAATCAGCAATACACTGCCACTGAATTCTCAGCAAATAACTTCAATACCTCATATCAAGGGCATTTCAATTCAGGGTGAAAAAGCATGGGGGAAAAAGGAGTTTGGGGTGTGTGTCTGTGGTCAAATGCACTGGAGCTTCCCCATGCAAAGCTATCGTTTAATGACTAGTTATGCATTGACAGCATGTTCAGAGCTACGCAGTGCTCAAAAGACTAAGGCTGTCCCAACACAGAGAAGCTTATGATCCAAGACAGAAAGTCAGGCTAAAGAAGACAAGAAGTTCTGAGGAATCCACAGCTGGGAATGACTTAGTGGGTTTGACAAGCCAGAGGAAGAATTTAGCTAAACGAAGCAGATTAACTGATGGAGTGTAAATATTCTGCTTTGCAGGAGTGAAGTCAGGGTAACTTTGACCTAATAAAGCAATTCATATGGGAATCTGGTATCCATAGCCCCATGCCTAAATCAGTGTTTATAAACACAGATGAATCTACACTAACTGGCAATAATACAGGCAAGGGTCTCTCAGGGCTGGACCCACCCCCAGTAAAATCAATGTTAAGAATTGGGTCAGAGTCATTAAATACAGGATCTGCTTTGGAGATATAAAAATATATCAAAGCCCTTTCTTTGGACTCCCCAGCACTGCTAAACCAAGAGGTTATTAGTTGTTTCAATGAACCCATGCTCACCCAGGTCAGAGTGAGCGTAGACCAGAGATTAACCCCAAGATACTCTGATACATAATTACCAACAAATTGTTTTATTTAATACAGGCCTTCTGAGTGCATCAGGATTTTTAGTGCTGCAGTGAAACTGTTGCCAAGAGCTGCCTTCCATTCATCATCTTGATAAAAATACCAAAAAACAGAGAGAATGTCTCCAACAACCTCCGATGGGAATTTCTCTCACTGCAGCACAGATGCACATGCAGAATTATTTTTTAAAAGGCTGCATAGGGAATATACATATGTAAAGATGGAGGTTTAGCATTAAAATGTACCAAATGGAAAACAAACAGTATGAGGTTCGAAGAAACTCCATGGCACTTCATTAATACTGTTTATCATAGCAGATGGTGCAGTAAAAGACAAATACAGCAGCTTTCTTCCCCAAAGAGCTTAAAACTTTTTCTGTGTCTGCCTCTTAAGACAGGACATCCTGGGGAACCCAGAAGAGAAAGTAACTTCAATCATTTCTTATTTCACTGGGGAAGGGAGGGGGTTTTGGAGACGGGTAGTCAGCTTGTTGTTTTTTTTTAAAAAAACATAGCCAGTCTTGAGGAGGGACTTGAATGAAGAAAGAAGGTTACTGAGCAAAATGTCTGGGCAGGTATGTGCATGGGAGGCACAGACACTCTGAGTCAAGCAAGGTGAGATGAGACGAGAAGAGAAATTGGGCTTCCAGGTTTGTGTCTTTGGTAGAGCAAAGAAGCCAGGAGATAGATCCTAGATGTAGTGCAGGCATGGGCGGAGCCAAGTAGGCTCTTAAAGGCAACGAGAAGGAGTTCCCAGACATGGAACAGGTATGCCTTAGTTTGCCTGTCTATAGCCTGGGGGAGATTAGACAAGGTTGCAGAGACACTCCAGTGCAAATTCTGAAGAGGCATGTAGTTTAGTACAACCTTTAGCTCAGTTGAACAGTAGGTCAAACCAGTGAGCCATTTGATCAAAGATTTGATGTGACCCTCATACATTAAGAGCACAGAATTGTAGACGGTAGGTTTTGTAGTCAGAATGGGTATTTCATTGTGCCAACATTTTATTTTAAGATAGACATTAGTAAATCTAAAGGAAGTTACACACAGCCGAAAAACCAATTCTGCACTGGCTAATCTGACAGGTCTTTTCCAACTCTATCTTTTATGAGCCTGCTTAAAAGTCTCTCCTGTGTCAATTAAAAATATAATTTGAAGTGAGAACTAGGTGGTTCTTTGCCAGAACATGACTATATAAATATATTTTTTTAAAGGTTTGGATACATGTATTTATATTGGCTGCAGAATCTTTTTTAAAAAATAAACAAGCGTCACAAATATGCATGCAGGCCTAAAATCTGATGTGATCAAGGTCTGAAATTGCATTTTAACAGTAAAGTTTAAAAGGCCATATTTCACTGGGAAATATAAACAGAATAGCCATGTGAGGTAATTGGCAGAGATGCAGAATGTTACTATAGAAACCTCTTCAACATATTGACCTCCCTTTTACAGTAGAATCACATTTATTCACACTGAAGACTGAATTTTGTGCATTAGCAAATAAGTGAAACAGACAAAAACTACAGCAGAGATGCTACAGCACTACAGGTTCTTTGTTCATTTTGGCAAATCTACTTTAGTCTTGTTTGGAAGGACACCTTATGATACGTGTTCTATAATATACTTTATAAAAGCAATGAGAGAGCAACAAAGGACCACACACTGTGACTACAGCATCTGCTTTTACACACAAAATGGAAGAAGCCACCAATCTGTGCAGGTGAGAGGTTATGTGATGTGCAAAGTAGAAGCGTTTCTAAAAATCTAGTTTCAATTTATTACCCCAAGTTAACTTTTGCTTACTTTGATTTAAGCCACTTTAAGTGCCTCTACATATCAGATTTGCACCACTACTATATCAATCTAGTTAAGCTAGTGTACTTTTCTAGTATGAAGGCCTAAGCTACAAATGCATGATAGAAATACATCTATTCCCTTCTTGCCAGGACAAAAGGCCCTCTTAATCTCTTTACATTATATAGAGACAAATATACTTAGTCTGACCCCAACTGTGCAAATGCATTTTTTGCATTTTCAAGGGATTCTGCAAGATCATGGACAAAAGGTGCAGTGCAGGAGGTCTAGGTTGGATATTAGGAAAAACTATTTCACTAGGAGGGTCGTGAAGCACTGGGATGGGTTACCTAGGGAGGTGATGGAATCTCCTTCCTTAGAGATTTTTAAGGTCAGGCTTGACAAAGCCCTGGCTGGGATGATTTAGTTAGGGTTGGTCCTGCTTTGAGCAGGGGATTGGACTAGATGACCTCCTGAGGTCTCTTCCAACCCTAATCTTCTATGATTCTAAGAGGACCTGACCTGTTTTGGATAGCGGGGAGTTGCAAATAAAGACTGCAGAGACAGAGGGAGAGAGTATAAGTAAAATGTAAATCAAAATGTTGCTACTGGTCAAAGTCATTTTTCCTTCTGAATGTCAAACCATGACAGCAAGGCTACAGTGCAGAGCTGGGGCAGGTGGACTGGAAAGGGAGGGAGTGGCAGTAATGTTTATTTTCAACTTCTTGCCATTGGAGCAGGTCAGTCAGGCAAGGACAAGAAAATGCCATGAGAAAAGGTCTATTGTTCTGCCTCTGTTGACACAGAGCCCACCAATATTGGTATTTATTCTATAGGGACAACAAGCTTTACCAGAAGAAGGACTTTTGGGTGCCTACATTAATAGACTTCAAAATACAAAATGGGTCGGGGGCTGGGAAAGAGAAAAGGAGAGGGAGACAAGGTTAAGTGAAGAGTCAAAAAGGGATGCAAGGTCTTACACCTCTTGTAGTGGCTCCTACAGAGACCCAAGCATCGTCTGCTACATAACGTGGAGCCTCTACAACCAGATGCCACCTATAGAGACATACTGACAGTCCCAAACATCACAAGCTGCAGAATGAGGCCTTGAGCAAAAGAAGTAGAAAAAGAGTCTGATGCTAATTAGGAGGAAAACACAATACAAATTTGCATTTAGATGAAACAAACTTCTACAGACACTGACACAAAATGAACAGAGACTCTCAGCATTAACTCTATAGAGCTCCCAAACTGCCCTGGATAAGGAGCCATATACTCCTGTCTGTCTCAAGCTCAGGAGTCCACATCCTCTCCATGTTCCTGTTAGTATTGGTTCTAGAGCTACTATATAGAAGTTGAACCTACAGTACTGAGGCCCAGTCCTCAAAAGGGGTGCAATGCCCTAGACCCTCACTGAGCTCACTTTCTTACCCTCTGTAGGACGGACAGACAGTGCAAGGGGACAATCACAAATGCATGAGCAGGTTTAAGACTCCCTAACATCTCCTGGGAGGGCAGTGGTGACATGTGTTTAAAAAAAAAAAAAAAAGCCACAGAACTTCCTGAGAGTCATTGCATGACCCATGCTGGGCACATACAGAGCACCAGCAGCTGGCAAGTTGCAAATAAATCTGGCACTCACCAGAAAGATAAGTGGGTCACACATACCCCTGTGCTGAGAGAAGACACCTGCTTACAGCAAATGAGACTTTTGCCAACAAGAGCTTGGGAAGTCTGGTGTCCCTGGTACCAGTACAACTTTACTAGCCTGTGTGCATCACCATTCCCCTCTACAGGAGAGAATGTCAGCTTCTGGTGGCGTTTATATGCTACAGGTAATGGATTCTCTCTCTCTCCCCCACCTTCAGTTTAGGTGGTAGGGGCCTGTGTTTCCCAGGAACAGGATGTCCCAAGTTCCAGCTGTGACATCACATATGTGGCATCTCACTGTCAGCTATGGCATCTCTATGTAACCAATCCCTATCTGCATATATTACACACATTCATAAATTACAGAATTAGACTATATTTAATCTGACCATTATCGAGACCACAGTCCTATTGGTTTTGGTTATGAAGTTTCTATGTGGCTAAAGTGGTTTGTGTGTGTGATTCTGGCAGTTTTACCAAGAGATCTTGCTCCTAGATCTGAATGAGGCCAGCTAGTCCATTGCAAGCACTGTCTGGTGTTAGGAGTTCATTTCCCTCTATCTTCACCTAAGCTCCAGCAGCACAAAGGAAATCAGTGTTCAGAAAGAAGAATAGCACTTAACGCAATGAGAGTTCTTTCCCCAAGAGTTCAGTTCATCTGAAGGGAGGATGGTACACAAAGCTGAGAAGATTCACCAAGAACCCTCCAACCCTCAGAGAAAATAGGAGAGGCAATCACTGCCCAGGTAGTCTCTCTGAACCACTGTCAATACCTGCATTTGAGCAAGGATGCACTAATGTCTAATACTTAAAAAAATCCAACCAATTTTTTTTTTAACATTCTTGTTTAAGTATGGTGTCCTGAAAACACGTCTTAATTTCATTTAAACACAGCAGGGCTCTGCTAGGATCCAATGACTGTCCCACCTGTAATGTACCCTCATTTATCCCCCTCACTTCCCCAGAACACAATTTTTATTCTGCAATTTATTTCTTAACGAAAGCTGAGCTCAGACATATTGGGAAAGAAGTAGGAATTGTGGTGAAAATGAAAGCTTCCCAACTGGACTGAGGCACAAGAAAAATGAAGTGCCCAAGACAGCATGACAAGTTAGTGATCAACTGGAATAAGAACCAGGCTTTACCTTGTTCCTAGTCAATCATTTGCTCTAGTCAGAGCATGTTGTACTGTGTTTTGGACAATGAATCATCAAATGCCTTATTTCACACACAAAGATGATTAAATGTGACAAAATGTTTGCCAGAGGGACAGAAAATCCATTGTAGGATGAATAGAACTATTGACTGGGTTCAAATAGCAGATCAGAATTGAGTAACCCACAAGACATGACTCATTTCCCTGACATTTTAAGAGACAAAATTCTATACTGCCCAAAAACAACAGACTTGCTAAGTCCTGGAGAGTGATCTCCTTGTGCAGCAAGAACAGGGAACCGAGATTTCTGGGTTGTATTCCCAACTCTGACACCTTGGGCCCATGACTCCTCTGTGCACCACCTTCCATTTAACCATCTGCAAAGTGTTGATAGTGCCAGTTATTTATTTCGGGAGTTGTTGCAAGGCCTTGGTACTTTTTGTAAATCCCTGTGAGTCGTTTGGATGAAAAGCACTGTAGAGCCACAAATGAACTCAGAAAAATGTCCGATTCTTTATGGAAGCTTTTTACAAGCAATAAAGAGAACATAATTCCCTTTTGTTAGCAGATGAGCCTATGCTCACAGAGACGATAATCTCCCATGCAGCAGTGGCAGACTCCACATTTAAAATACAGTATGCTCAAAACCTATGAGAGAAGCAGAAGCCAGAGAGAGAGATTTTTCACTGAGCTGAGAGTCATTCTGAAGCTCGCGGCTGCTTTCACAGGAGCCAGGCACAGAACAGAGGTTTATAGGAATGAAACGTGAACTGAAACAGACCACCCTCCTCACCCCACCCCACACACACATGTTATGTTTATTTCCTACAGTCTCTCTCCCCCCACCTTAGGGAGAGTCGGCAGCAATTCCACCAGAATGGGCAGGAAGAGGGAGAACAGAAGATTCCTCTTCATTCTGCCTCTTGCCTTCTCTTCACTTTCTGACAAGACCCCAGTAAGCTGACTGCTGAGAACAAGCAGGAGCAGTTTAGCTGCTGAAGGACACTGTCTGTGAGGAAGGAAGGAAGCCGCCTCTCCGGATTCAGGAATCATCTGTTTGGAACCAAAGCAGGTGCCATTTTGCAATTAAGAGCTAATGAAAGTTAGCAACTCCTTTCTTGCAAGTGACATTGCACAATCAGTTACACCTAAGGTGACCAGACAGCAAGGGTGAAAAATTGGGACAAGGATGGGGGGGTAATAGAAGCCTACAAAAGAAAACGGCCCAAAATCGGGACATCTGGTCACCTTAGTTACACCGGCATGTAGTTTACAGACCCAGAAATGAATTAATGTCTTCATTCCTCCATGTAGAGCTGTAAATGCCACAGCAAACTCAAAAGAGTCACGCTTGGCCCATTTTATGCGTTATTGAAATTAACTTTCGGTTAATTTATGGTTTTAGACTATTTTGTTTCAATCATGTAAGTGGCATACAAGCCAGATTTTCAGATTGCAGTTGCAATGGTGCACATATGTGCATGCACCACACGTAATCATGGTAACAGTGCATGCAAACAGCCAACTGTCACAGTTGCACAGAAAGAAATATTAAGCTATGCATACAACTATGTTCACTGCATATACAACTATGTTCACTGCATATACAAGTTATGTATTTGCTATTTTTGTGTGTGCAGCTCTGACAATTTGGTCTATATTTTATTAAGTGCTCAGTAAATAACCTAATTTTAAAGCAAGCAAGCAGCATTTTCTCCTTTTGGCCCAGATTGTTCTCTCTTGTAAGTCTCTATTCACAAGGGACACGATTCTTGTCAGATGTAAAAAGACCAAAGTAGGACAGTTCAACTTACTTGGCCTACAACTTAAATTACCCCCAGTTTTAAAACTTTCCCTCTACAAGCAAAAGTGAATTATGAGCTGGCTACAAAAGGAAACAAAGAGGAACTAAGTTAGTGATGGGTCTGTATCAAAGAGATTCAGTCTTCATATTATTAGGTGGGGATGGGAGAGAACACAAAAAAGCAACTAATTTCCAAGTTTTGTGCTTTTCTTTTTTTTAGTTAGGGGGATGGTTTCTTCTAGATTCAGCTGCCTTTCCCCATAGACCTCCAAAGGAAGGAAGGAAGGAAGGTGGAAGCTTAATCAGTCTTAATTTCTTTCGTCTTTCCTCAGTCTATAAACAATTAAAATTTGTAACAAAAAAGGGTCCTGCTCTCTGCTGAAGACTATTCTCTTTGTTTGGAGGAGGAGCATATGCAGCGTTCTCAGATGGAAGCTGGAGGTAAATCGAGCTGTGATTAACAGGAAACCTGAATGCCATCCCTGGGGAATAAGACAAAAGCCTGATGCCAGGATATAGCCTTTCAACTTCTTTAGCAGTATTTGACAGATTCATAGATTTTTAAGGCCAAAAGGGACTATTAAAGATCATCCAGTCTGAACTCTTGCATAACACAGGCCACCAAGTTTTACCCAGAATCCATATGAAAAGACCCTGATACAAGTTCAGGAGAGAGTGACTTTTTGGGCACTGTACAGTATCAGTTTAAGGCCTTGTCTGCACTTGGGGCAGCACATAGGGTATACACCACAGTGAAAGGCTCTGGCAGGGGAAGGCACTGGGGAGGCAGCGGGACACGACACTTCTAAAAAAAAACATCAGTGAAGAGATGGGAGGCACTACTTGGGCATGAAGAAAGTCATGTAGGGTACATATCCTAAGGTTCTGGCCTATCTCTACTCTACTAACCCAAGCAGTACCTTACTGTCTGCATATCCAGCAGGTATAAATAGCCATGTAGTGTCTGTGCTCTACACACTGCTGTGCAAGTAGACCCACTCTAAGTCACCAATGGAGTGTTCTGCATAACAATTACTCAAACAAGTAAGGGCAAGACAGCCTGACCCATTGTCAGGGCTAACTACCATACTATAAACCTCCCAGAACAGTGAGTAATGGAACACAGCATATCTAGAGGTTAGATCAGGGAACTAGGAGTCAGGCAAACTAGACTTCAATTCTTTGGGCCTGCCGCTGCCTAGTCATGCAACCTTTGGCATGTTACTTAACTTCTCCATGATTCAGGTTCCCCATCTGTAAATGTGGATACCATCATCCCAGTAGACACCTGCTAATCTACACTAATGATGGAGACCTGCTGCAAATTATTGAACAAAACAAACAAGGCTAATGTACACCACAAAATGACCTTTGTTCATTTGACCTTTGTTCGGTGGGAATAGCTCAGTGGTTTGAGCATTGGCCTGCTAAACCCAGGGTTGTGAGTTCAATCTGTCTGGGGATTGGTCCTGCTTTGAGCAGGGGGTTGGACTAGATGACCTCCTGAGGTCCCTTCCAACCCTGATATTCTATGACAAGTGCAATTTAGGAATGTAGGAACTGCCAGAGTGGATCAGATCTACAGGCCAGCACAGATGCTTCACAGAAAGGTGCATGTAAATTCACATCAGGCATATAAAATAATCTCCTACCTCCAGCACATTAAATCTCCTCCTAATCCCTTATATTTAGAGGTTTTCCTAAACCTGGAAGGATGAGGTTTAACAGTTCTTCCAATGTGTGTTAACATTAAGTATTATAACTGAATATCTGTATTATCAAGGCACATGTCCAATCCCTTTTTAAATCTTGTTAAGTTTTTGGCTTCAATATCATCCTCTGGCAATGAGTTCCACAGTCCAATTACACATGTGGGGAAAAAAGGATTTCCTTTCATTGGTTTTGAATTTTCTACCTTTTAATGTCCGCTGCACATCCCTGTTCTTGTGCTTTGAGACAGGGAAGATCAGAAGCTCCAGATCTACCTTCTCTTTACTATTCATAGAAGACTTTTTCCATGTGCCTAATGATTTTCATTGCCCTTTTCTCAAACCACCGTACAATTTGTGTTTTTAATCAGAAGTTTCATTTTATTTGAGACTTTACAAGTTGTGGATCGAAAGCACCAGTAACACTGACGATGTAATAACAAACCCTCAGGACAATACTCCGCTATTAAACCTCTGCCGAGAAATGGTGCGAGGCTGTGGAGCTCCTGCAGGGCATTTATGCTGTAGCTCTCTCCCATTCCTGTCACTAGCCTTCCTTGAAAGAGATTTACTCGGTCAGTTCTAACCAGTTCTCCTACAAACACCAAGAGCGCCTCAAAATCACTGTACCTCCTTTGAAGCAGCATAGGAACCAACGCAGAGGATTCTAGAACAGCGTTTCTCAAATGCAGCCACCATGGCTGCATGTAGCCACCAGGGGCTTTTCTTGCAGCCACAGCCTCCTGAGCTGTGGTGGGGTAAAGTGGCAAAGTAGCAACTTCTCCCTGTTACTCCTGGATGCACCACTTTGGTTGCTGGGCTGCCAGCAGGGGTTAGGCCCTGGCCCTCTCTGGAGACACCTGGGGCACAACACTGGAGGACCAGGCAGCTGGTGAGTTCCCCATCTTCCCAGAGGTGGTGAGGCTCAGGCTTTGGGCTTCAGCCTTGGTGTGGCGGGGCAGCGGGCTCTGGCCACAGGGCTTTGGTTTCCAGCCCTGGGCTCCGGCTGCACAGCTTCCGGCTGTATCCCTGGGCCACATCCCCAGGGCTTCAGGATCTGGCCACGTGGCTTCAAGCTCCAGCCCTAGCCCCCAACTGCTTCCTGTGGCCACCCACCCACCCCGTCACCTCTAACCCTCTGCTGCCTCCCCCAACCCCTATCCAGGGTTTAATTTGTCCCCAGGCTTGCCAGGGCTGAGTAAGTCTGATGTGAAAAGTGATACTTGTATGTTCGTTAATATCACTTTTCAACAACAGACTTACTAGCTAGCAATAAATAAATTACAACGATTTGGACGTGGACGTGTGCATATTTGTTTGTTTTTCCTAAAGCTAATTAAGTATTTAAGGAAAAAATAGGAGCACGGCCACCAGCAGGAGTTGGTAGACGCACTCGGAGGCCACCAAAAAAATTTGTCCTGAGAACCCCTGCTCTAGAAAGCATCTGGTGATCCTACCTGAGTGGCTGAATATTGAGCCATGGTATAGGAGAAATAGAGAATTGCCATTTGAAACTGCCTAGCCTCTGTTTGTCAGAGGGTGGAGATGGATGGCAGGAGAGAGATCACTTGATCATTACCTGTTAGGTTCACTCCTTCTGGGGCACCTGGCATTGGCCACTGTCGGTAGACAGGATACTGGGCTAGATCTGACCCAGTACGGCCGTTCTTATGGTCTTATGAAAGTGGCTGAATGGTCTGTGGATGTGCTGGCCCAGGTTGAAACCCTGCTTTGACATCCGTCAAGCCAGTGGGACTTTGGCTGCTCCATCTTATCAGTGCAGTTCACAGTAAAGCCCTCTGGCCTTCCTATTCAGCTTTTATTAGCACTTGCATATGCATTTTCTATTAAAAGAAAAAACAAAAACCATAAAAGCAGTTTACACAGCACAGATCTTATCACGAAGCGACTGAGCCCACTTCAGAACGCTGGCCCCTGTAAACATGTCTCTATTAGTTCCCTTCTCAGAAGCACCATGGAGAAAAGAGTGAATGGCAAAGTTTGAGATGGAGCTGGCCCAAAACATACACATCTGTAAGGATTTTTGGAAAGAACAAAATATTTGTTTGGAGCATTTTGAAAGCTTTTGTCCCTGTAACTAAATGAACCAGGCCTTCAACAATTATTCAGCTATAATATTTTAACCTTCATTTTAACATAATCTCTCTCTCTCGCGCGCGCGCACACACACACACACACCTCTAGGTTGGAACGCAGCAAACTCTGGAGAGCACACAGGAGGACACAACAAAAAGGTATCCAATTATAACTGCAGAGGGATTTTAGATAAAGCAGAATATAACCCAACTGGAATTCCTGGGGGGGGATGGTGGTGGAAGGGCAAATTTGGAAGGGGAAAAGAAGGTTTGCCAGATTCTTGCCATACTAACAACCTCACCCCTCTTGCCACAGTTTGACAGAGGCAGGCTGACCTTGAACCCACAGCTCAGTTCAAGTGGGTTTCCAGTTTGATGTGAATATTTCCCACAGCCCTGTGCTGGCTCCTACAGTTCAGGAAAGGAAAGGACCTAATTTGCAAAGAATTTCAGGCACTGCAAACTAACACTTCATCTTCCTTTTCCAGGCACGCAATCAGGCCTTCATAGTTGGCCTATTTATTCAGAGGCAGGTCATAGAAAAGGTCATTCTAGTAGCAGAAGCTCAGAACTGGGAGGTAGCAATTCCTGAGTGCTAATCCAGGCTATGACAGACTGCCTCTGCCTGTTTTCCCCCCATCTACAAAAAAGGATAAGATTGGTCCACCTCACATAGGGTGATGTCAAATAGTCTACTATCAAGCTGCAATAACAAAAGCTTTAACTGCACAGTCATCATCATCTCCATTGTTGCAGTGTCTCAAATCCACATCTTTCCAAAGAGGCTATTAGAATTTCAGATGGGTCTGCTCACTTGAGTGGGACAAGCATATGGTAGTCTCCATCCAATCTAAATCAAATCTGAACCCACCAAACTTCTGTTTTCTACCCCGTCTCTGTGTGTTCTCCCTTTTCCTGAAAGCCTCCTGTCATCTTTAAAAGTCTAGGATTGCACTAGAAGAGAAGAGAGTGTAAACACTTAACTTCCAAGTTTCTCTGAATTTTGGGGTACATGTCTAAGCGCATAACTGACTAACATCTTGATGGAAACTTGATACAGAACCTTAAGGGATACCAGAACTTGCAAAAACTGACCACCTACAGCTGTTCCCAAAGTGGAAGTGGCACTGCTCTAATTTAGACTCCGAGAGGAATCTTCTCACATCCCTGGGTGTAATCTACTTCCCCCGCATGCAGAGCTCCAGAAACCTGGCTTTATGAAAGGGACGAGGTAGTGTATGGCTTGAAGCCAACACGGCTCACCACAAATGGTACTTCATCTTCCACGCCACTTGTGCAGGATGTTGGGGCCATGGGAGGTGTTTAAATCACAGATCCCATGACCCCACCCTGACACCAGTTTACATAGAACTAGAACAGAAACCCTGTCCTGAGTGTCCATAGGGTGCTGGGTTCCCCATGTATCAGCTGCTGACTGATATCCATGTAGCCAATATGGGAGTCTAATCATCATGGAGGAGCTTGCATGGCTCTTGTGCATCAGGATGGATTTGCCCCACATGCTTGAATTCCCTTGCTTCCATGTTTCTGTTCCTCGCAAGCTTCCAAGGAAGGCATGCATTTACGCTCCCAGCAGTCCAAATACATTGCTAAAAAGGGTTAGGTTCTTAGCTGATGCAGATTTACATATTTCCATTGAAGTCAATGGAACTACACGGATTTAACAACAGCTGAGAATCTGGCCTTACGAGTCTAAAAGCCACGCCGATGGTAGCAGATAAATCCACTGAACAAGGGCACTACGTCATGAATGAGACATACGTGAGGTCTGCCAGGCCAGATGAAACTGTTCTGGCACCAACATCACAAGTAAATCCTCACCCCTGCAGGGACCCACACACCCTGGAGTCTGCCATACTGACAATTTGTTTAGGACTGCATTGTTTTTAAGAGAAGATGGGGAACAGCCCAAGTGGAACCATACAGTGGAACATTCCATCAAGAGGCTAAACCCTCGCCTAAGTCTGCTTACAAGTCGATAACCTACTGGCATTTATACAGCCCTAGCACCCCAGTGTCCGACTGCTGAAATTATGAGGGCTCCCCAGCGTCATGGGAGCAGCAGCAGAGGACACAGAATACCATCGCTAATCAATTTCACAATACAACCTCAAGGTTTCCTCTTTGAGAGTATGTCCATATTTATCCTCTCCCCGCCTCCACATTGCCCAAACAAATCCATCTACGATCCAAGCTAAACCACCACTGACCATCTCTGCCATTGACGGGGAGAGTTTCCCTTCCTTGCTCTGCATTCACACAGAAAGTGTGGAATATTTTCCCCTAGACATCAAAACAGGATTTTCACAAGTGACTCTTCCAAAACTAGATGCTGCTGTGGCCTTTCCCATTTGGTGTATAAAAAGGGGTTATTTATGGAGAAGAACTGAAGTGTGTGATGAGCTGTACAACATCTTCATTTAGGCACATGGAGTGGAGAGAAAACAGTGATTCAAGAAATTCAGAGCAGATGCGTAGAGATCTGTATTTGGATAGATTACAACGTTCTGACTATATTTATGACCCAAGGAGAAGGAGGAGGAGGAGGAGAATATAAAAATCACACACATGAAAACCACAAACCACGCACTGGATGGGCCTTAGATTTCTTGAAAACATTTAGCACATACAGCTGTCTACATCTGTAAAAACGTGCATCCCTGTCAGGCTTTCTGAAGGAAATAATCCCCGTTCCTATCAGGAGGGGGAGTAGTTTGTGGGAAGCTATGACAAGGGGCAGTGTTTGTTTCACGATGATAAATAGCAGTTAGAGATGGAAGAGACATCTACTTAATCAGAGTCTCTGCAAGGCCAGGATGTAGTTCCCTCCATTGAGGATTTTAACTTACATCATACTGTCTCTTAACCCAAAAGGCAATCTATTCAATGGCTTATGATGGCAAAAGCAAGGGAAGGGTATTACTGTATAGCTTTTCTACTATTCGGGAAGTTATTGCACTGCTACAGCACCTCATAATATATATGAAGTGCTTTGAACTCTTCTGTGAAGTGTTGTAACCTGCCCTGTGGGCATGGAAAATGATCTTTATTTTACAGATGGAGAAACGGAAACACAGGAAGAGTGAGGGTAAAATGTTTGGGCCAAATGATTTAACTGAGTCGTAACTGCGTCTCCTGACATAGCCCATTTTGTAATCTGGGCAGGCTCTTTCAGGAGGGCATCTCTGATTGCTTGGCTTATAATGGTCCTTAACATGAAGGATGGTTTTTTATACAGCAAAGACTTGCCCAGCAAAAAGAAAAAAGGTTGATTCACTTCCCCACCCAACTGCCATATCTGGCATTTTCCCCTGTGTTTATTTCTGTTCACATTCTGGTATCATTTTAAAGCCAAACTCCCCCAAGGCTCCTTATAACCTATAATCTTGTCAATAAGTAACTGCTGATGTCTGGCAGGAAGTTTGCTAGCAGCCAAACTCCGGCGCACTGCAGGCTGTGCACTGTGGAGATGAACAGTACAGTCATACAAAGGATTTGTCAGAGACGGTAAAACTACAGGCATTGGGAATCAGTGCAGGTGTTCGTTTAATTCTGAGAGGATTTACCAGCATTGACATGAGCCAGTCTCTTGGAGAAGGAATACATTCAGCATACTGAAAAACGGACACTAAGGAATTGTAACAGCAACACAGATAAGCAAGAGGTAAAACCTCAAGTAGTTGGGGGACTAGTTGAATAGGGAATGATGAAACAAAGGCTACTGTTCTCACATACTAGTTCCAAACTAGACCGAGCTAGGAATAAATGGAGAGTGAACACCTGCTGGCTGTTTAGTCACTAATTTGTGTTACTCCTATTGGACAAACAAGCATGTTACAGAAAACCACTGAAAAGTGGTACCCCTGGTGACAGCACCGGAGTGGTACAAGGCAGTGGCAGCCTGGGAGCTGAGCTATCTTGACACACAGAGAGGTAAGTCTGACTGGGCAGAGTTGAGGCCCACTGAAGCAGCGTGCATTGCTACCTCTGTTCTGTGGGGAGAGGACTCTAATACTGCCCTTGACCTTTAAGGGGCTTTGGAGAACATAAGCCAGAATCGCCAGCCTCTGTATTTCAGCCCTGGCCTAGCAGAGTCAATGCCAGGCAGTGCTCTGTTCAAAGAAACTGACATGGCATCTCTTGCTCTGTCATGGGGTTCCAGGCCTACAAGTGATTGGGTTTGGAGAAAATTTTTTAACAGGAATGATGAGAATAAAATCAGGAGTGTGTATTTCAGGCTCGGCATAAACACTTCTCCGATTAAAGATGATGACAGATGTACAATGCCAAAACTCAGAACCAAGGTTCCTCCACTCTCCCCAATGTACATGTTAGACAAAGACATGCCATTGAACAGTCTTATTGGGTTAGCCTCAGGATCACGTTTACTTGACTGTAAGCTTCAATCATCCAAGATCTCTCATGTTATCAAAGGCAGCAAGGAATTAAGATATGGTTTTTCCTGCTGTAAAATCCTATTTTGCTCCCAAGATGTTAATTAGTAAAACCCCATTCGAGGAAGTGGGCACAAGGTCTGTGTTCTACATAAAACACACAGCTCACGTGAGAACCAAAAAGCCCACTGAGTCAATGGGAGATTTTCCACTGTCTTCAATTGCTTAAAATATGTCATGGATGAAGGGCAGGCATTCCATGCACGTATGTATTAGGAACAAAGTGTTGTTGTAGCCTATCATCAGGGTCTCCAATTACAGTTTGCAAAATTCTTCTAATCCCAAGAGTGATAGTAGCACAAGTACATGAGGACATTAGCAACATGCCTGTCTGGACTTGCAGCCAGAACACTCCTTTGAGAACTCAGAGTCAGCATCTCATCTGCCCAAGCCTTTCGTAGTATTTTTAATAATAAAAAGTGAGAAATCACCGTTCAGAGCTCTCAAGGAGTCCCTGGAAAATTAATATGGAAATTAAAACAAATTATTACAAAAGTAATAATTAAATAGCAGCTTAGCCCCCACCCCACCCCCTGTTGATAGCCAACGGAACTTGAACCCCCTACAAAACACGCAATTCCCCTTGTCCATGCAGATTTAACCCCAAATCAAACCCTACCCTCTGTAGTAGCACTATAACCTTGAGCTATTAATAGGTTTGTTGTTATAACAGACTCTGCCTGTCTCCAGTAGGTAGCCTTCCATTTGAAGAATAAGAAAAAGAACTCATGGAAGTTGACCCAGAGATGTTCTTTGGTTTCTCTTCAGTTTGTATGTGTTTATTCACAAATGTTCGGTTGTAGAAAAGAGTAAGTGAAAAGATTTTGCTCAATTATATTCTGCTCTGGAAAATGTAATTGCTCTATGAAGATTTTTTTTAAGGTCCTGAAAGAGAAAGACAAGAAGTGATCCAGATAAAATTATCTTAATACTTCTCTGATTGCAGACTAGAATCACATTTCATTGAACAACACGCTCTTGTTGAGTCAGTTTATCAATGTGAAGGATGTTAATTCAAAAATAAATCTGCTTCTGAATATCAGATAACATGTTAGTAAACAAACAATGTACAGGTCAAGGAGCCAAAAGTAATTATTACTCTAGAACACTCATCAGTTCCAGTATCATGCAAGTCACATTTTTGTTTCTTATAGGGTTTTATTTTTTAAATTGTTTTTAAAAGTTGTTTTTCTAAAGCTGAAGCCTTCAAACCAGACACCATGTGCAGACGCTAAGTGAAGACATGGATTACTCAGACAATAACTATGCATTTGGATTAGTTTGTTAGTTAATAGCTGGCCCAGCAGGAAGGCTACTTCCATTCTTATATATATATATATATATATATATAGGTTTTGATGCACAGGGATTTCACATTAAATGAAACAGACTTCTGGGGAGCCCTAAGGTGCAGTGCTCTATACCCTCAAAACAGAACCCATGGCTCCTTTGCATCCCACATCTGCGATACCCTAGGACAGTACATGAACTAAAGGAATGTACCCACTATCAATTTAGAATACCACCTGGGTATCTGTGTGCGGCAGGAGGCAGCAAGCTAAAAAGTATGTACGTGACCAAGGTACTAAGTGAAACAGTGTTTACAGTAGCCATTGCTCTGCCATAGCATCACTTTCTCGGGTTTGATGTCAAAGTGGCAGCACTGTGAATAAAGACACACAGACAACGTGATCAGGCATCATGCAAAAACACCACATGTTGCTAAAAGTCTTTGGTACAGTCAGGATTACATTCAGAGAGCGGATTTCCATTGATGCCTATCCTGATGCTTACCTGGATGAGGCAGGGTCAATGTCAACAAGAAATGCATGTGAGTCATTTCAAATAGTGCTAACCACAGTCACACAGCAACACCCAGAATCTGCAACTACAGAGCCAAAATAGCCAACTCACGCTGTCATGCATTTCCCTATCATCCCCCCCTTCTCTACACACAGCCCAGTTCTCTCTGGAGCTCTCCAATATCCACAGCATCAGGGACCTCTGCACACAGCTCAGATCAGCCATAACTTGAAAACCTCTATCCGAACTTCACCTCCAGCCCATCTCCATCTTCAGGATTCTGTTACCCCGGCAAGCCACCCATCGACACATGTTCATACACACGTGTACATTACGTGTCATCTAGGATGTCAGAAAGTGTTTCTAGGATCAGGGACGGCTCCAAGCCCCAAGCACGGCAGGCAGGCTGCCTTTGGCAGCTTGCTTGCGGGAGGTCCACAGTCCCACGGATTCGGGCGGCATGCCTGCAGGAGGTCCGCCGAAGCCGCGGGACCAGCAGACCCTCCGCAGGCATGCCGCCAAAGGCAACCTGCCTGCTGCCCTCGCGGCGACCAGCAGAGCGCCCCCCGTGGCTTGCAGCCCCAGGCACAGCCTGGAGCCCCCCCTGTTTAGGATGCTTCCCCTGTCCCAAATACAGCAGACGAGGAAAGACATTACTCCATTTGCTAATGACTACCACCAAAACAGATATGAAATGCAACTAAGGCAAGAGTGAGCCAGACACTGGGTATGTGTACACAGAAAGAAAAACTGGCAGCTGGCCTGTACCAGCCGACACGGGCTCGTGGGTCTCAGGCTGTTTCATTGCTGCGTAGACTTCTGGGCTTACGCTGTAGCCTGAGCTCTGGAACCCCCACCCTACAGGGTCCCAGCCTCAGGCTACAGCCCAAGCCCAGAAGTCTACAAAGCAATGAAACAGTCCTGTAACCCAAGCCCAAGCCCGCTACACAGGCCAGCCACAAAAGTCTAGCTGCTGTGTAGACACAGCCAGCCAGCGAGGCTTGGTCTACGCTATAGACCAGGGGTTCCCAAACTAGTTCCGTCGCTTCTGCAGGGAAAGCCCCTGGTGGGCCGGGACGGTTTGTGTAACTGCCGCATCTGCAGGTTTGGCCGATCGCGGCTCCCAGTGGCCGTGGTTCGCTGCTCCAGGCCAATGGGAGCTGCTGGAAGCAGCGTGGGCTGAGGGACATACTGGCCAATGCTTCCAGCAGCTCCCATTGGCCTGGAGCAGTGAACCACGGCCACTGGGAGCCACGATCGGCCAAACCTGCAGATGCGGCAGTTACACAAACCGTCCCGGCCCGCCAGGGGCTTTCCCTGCACAAGCGGCGGAACAAGTCTGGGCACCGCTGCTATAGACATATATTGGTATAATTACATTGCTCAGGGGGTTGGAAAATCCACATCCCTGAGTGACACAGCTATAATCGACCTAACTCCAGGTACAGGTAGCACTATGTTGACAGGACAGCTTCTCCCATCGACATAGCTACGACCTCTCAGGAAGGTGGATCAACTACGCCAACGGGAGAAGCTGCAGTGCTGTATATGTAGACAAGCTCTGAGCCTCTTGAGCTTTTCTTTACAATACAAGCCAGAAATACACACCTTGTTATCATGAAAGCCTGGGCAATGGAGTGGGGAAGAAGGACAGCATCCCTACAGCTGTACTCCAGCATATTTCAGTACAACAGAAGCAATGTCATCATCGATACAAGCATGCGGCTCCATAATGCACATGGCTAGTAGAGACAGCAGTTCCCAGTCCCAAAGGCAGGACACTCAGCCTAAATGAAGGAGCTGGGATGGAGGTGAAGTGAGGGAGAACAGAGGTTTTCAATTTTTAGCAAGTATGACTGATCTGAGCTATGTCCAGAGTTCCCACATGCTGTGGATTATATTAGCAAGCAAGCCAGTCAGCATGCGTGCGTTTGTGTGCGCACACACACCATAGCATCACAGAGCAATCAGTTTTGGGTCATTTTTACATAGATGATATTAAACTAAAGGGTTATAAAGTTTTTTAGCCAACTAAAATATTATTCCGAGAGCTCAGAGCCCACCTCCACAATATCCCATACTATAGGCTTAATACAATGGAAAGTACCACATGATAAAGTCAGACTGGAGACTAAACCTGAAATTAACTGTGTGGTCAATACACCAATAACCAGGCTTTAATCATGGGATTTAGGAGGTCTAGTGACTCCAATCAAGCCACCTGAAATGACAAATTGCCCTGGGAGGCCATGTAACTGGAGGGCTGAGCAGTGGAAGACCACGCTAACTACCAACTGTTCCATGGCAACGGAGCGATCTCCTTGAGAAGTGGGGAGGAATGCAGTTCAAGTGGCATAACCTGCGCTTCAAGGCAGGGATCATGTCTAGTGAAGTGCTGCTCTGTGTGATCTGTATTCTACAGGACCACGCTACAAGAGGATGCGTCTACTGAAAGACAAGAACTGTTTTTTGTTATCCCTATCTGCTGAAGTAGCGTGAAATACCAGCCGCCTTCAATAACCCAACAGTCCTTTGATGTTTCCTAATCATATCAGGGAACTTTCTACCTTCACCGAGTATTTCTGGTTTTTTATTGTTTTTACAGCACTTTTATGAGGTAGACAAAGACACAGAAGGGTCAAGTGCAGTTCAGGAGAGAATCAGATTTCACTCTCTCACCCACAAATTAGAAGAAATCACCCTGAGGAGAGAACTTTGTTTAATCAAACAGAAAGCGTCTCTGCCAAACCTCAGAAGCTGGAAATCACAGCGTAAACTGCTCAGGCTGCCCTCCCAAACTGACGATTTGGGACTGATGAACAGAGATGCCAGCAGCAGGCAAATGCTTCTGGTGACTGCTATCAGAACAGTCATGTGTTCATATTGTCCCGAGCCTAAATCCCCAGCATTAGCTACCCACATCCCTCAAAAAACGGCTGAATTCCCATCTCAACCTCCTATCTGTGATGCCAAATCCAAGCACTGAAAAGCAGAGATTTTACATTTTCCAACACACCAGGGCTCCCTGAAAATTAGGTAAAGGATCCAGTATTCCCCATAAAGGGATTAGTGTGGACGTATTCTCAATGCCCAGCCAGCCCTCTCAGGATGTCCAAATGCCAACATTTTCAAATGAGCCACCTGCAAGCCCAGATGCCTGAAACAGCCCCACCCACTGCTGTCACAGCAGCATTCAGTCCCCATCCCTGAACTGAACCAGATTTGGAACCCACTTCCACCCCCAATCTCTTAAAGCATGAGACTCAAGCACCAACAGATAGCAACACCAACCCCACTAGGCAGCAAAGATTCTAAAACCTTCCCAACTCATTTAATGCCACAAAAAAGCAGCATGCAATTTTTGAGCAGAGATAATTAACATCCCCTACAGAGGGGAATTTAAATAAAGGGGGATGATTTATCTAGGTGCCCAACAGACAAAAAATCCTGTTGTCATTAGTTAGTGTTTACAGTAAATCTAACTGGAAGGAAGGAAGAAAAAAAAAACATTTCAGATTACTGGAAAGTTTTAGATTCCCAATAAAATTCTGCCTTTAACGCTGAAGGTTCCTCCCACCCACCCAGATTTAGAAGTGATATAGCACATCAGCAGAGTCATTCCCCTTTGGGGGCTCGGCTAGAACTGTTTGCCAGTAATATTTCACCTCTGGGACAGTGTTGGACTTCTTACAGATTGTACTAAACTTCTACAGATACGATGGAGCATTTCTTTTTTTTTTCCCCTCATTAAAATGGTGCCTCTAGACCACCTTAAATAAAACTCCAAAGCACTTTGACACTTTGCTGTAGTGAAAAAGAGGGTGACATAAAACTGACAGCAGAGAAATTAACAAGAGTAACGTCCTGAAACGCTGATCCCATATCCAGGCTACATGAAGTACTTTCTTAAACTGTAATAAATGATTGCATTACTTCAGATATCAATGGGCACATTTTAAAGGAGAAGAACGTTATTCTTTTCATATTTTTCTTCCATTCCAATTGTGAAAGAGAGAAAGATCGGGGAAGGGAGGGAGGAGGGGAGTGGAAAGGAGGGATGGGATGAAATAAGACGTGTTATTTAATTCCCTACCCTCAACTCGTCAGTATTTTACCAAGCCAAACACTGTACAAAAGAGACTCCTATAAAACATGATCATGGGGTGTATTATAAAGTTACAATAGTGCTTGACCTGTTGATTGAGTCATTTGCCCCTTGCTTGGGCATAACAGTCTATCAAAGAGGACTTTGTAATACAGACTGGCTCTTTCAAGTATTATTTTATGGCTAGTTCAGCTGGGTAGAAGGAGTTGCACTAGAAGTCACTGGGACGTACTCCAATAATAACAGACAATGAACCATTCTCTTACTTCCTTCTACTGAAGGAACGCTACGCCACCAAAAGAACCTAAACAGCCAAACAAGTCTTTGGAACAGAGCCTTTAAAGTCAATGCCACCTTAGGAGGAGGAAGTGCAGTTATTACAGATGCTCCAGATGCACTTTGTTTGGTGGAGATTTGTCCCGGAGTAGAATTCCCCTCATCCAACCCCTTTTTCGGTTTTCACATCAGCAACTGTAGAACTATTTGTTCTTGGGAACAGGCTCTTGGGAAATGTTCTTCCCCTTTTGACTCTGCTGAAGGGCAATACACATTTGCTGTTCTCCAATATGCTATAGGGTCTTCCTGCTCACTACATGCTTAGTCTGGGCAGGCAGGTGCTACAGCTATGTCTACCAGGTTACTTTAGAATAGGTAAAGGCGGCTTGAAAGGTTTCTCCCCCACCACCAGCACCACACCCCGTCTAATCAAACATCAGTCAAACTTGAAAGCTGAGCAGTGGTGAGGGGAAGGAAGGTTTAGTCAGACTATAAACGGTTTTGTTAATACGTGCGTAACCTCAATGACTGATGAACACTCTGGAGAAAGAATATTACAAATTCAACAACCAGCCCCTGCAATTAAGTGGCCAGAGCTTACAATCCACATCCTACAACACTCCCGCGGGGTGCTCCCCGCAGAACCAGGAAAGAACAGCCCCAACCACACGGACATATCTAAAATAAAACGCAAAATCGAGAAAAAAAAAGTCAGGCTGTCTTTATATGTAATGGAGCAGCAAGAGAAGACAAGTCCATTTTTTAAAAACCCTTTGTGATGGGTTCCCCCCCAGGGTGCCACCTAGAACTGGAGGACCACTGAGCCTCCTGATCCACCAGCCTGAGCTCCCTCTCACACTGTACTGCTGTGACAAGCTGCAAAGCCGTCTAGCCTGCACTTTCACCAGCATTCATACAGGTTCCTACCCCGCTGCAGTTCCATGCAGGCTCTCTGACCAGCCCCTGCATAGGAAGGCAACAGCCAAGGCAACTCCCAGCTCCCCAGGCACGCACACCCTCTGGAGTATAAACTCAAAATTATACCATCTTGCTTTGCACGGGAACTGTACAGCATAAGCTCAAAGTTCGCCCCCTCCCTCAATGTGGAGAGAAATATGCAACAGCCTTTGCCCCTAGAGCTATGACTCCCATACACGTCACTCTAACTCTCTGGTTTAGATAAAGCAAAAACAAGTTTATTAACTACAAAAGTTAGATTTTAAGTGACTGTAAGTGATAGCAAACAGATCAAAGCAGATTACCCAGCAAATAAACAAAAAAACCCTAACTAAGCTTAATATATTAAATAGATTGGATATGAATTAGGAGATTGTCACCCTAAGAGATGATACAAGCCGGCCGCAGATTCTTAAGGGGCAAGCTGCATTTATTTTACAGCTTGGAATCCCCTGGTGTTTCATTTACAGGCTAGAAATCCCCTTAGCCTGGGTCCAGCATTTCCCCCAGTTCAGTCTTTGTTCCTCAGGTGTTTCCAGGAGTTTTCTTGTGTGGGAAGTGTTGAACACCAGATGACACCACTGCCTGCCTTATATAGCTTTTGCATATGGAGGTAACCCTTTGTTCCAAAGCTTGGTTCCCTGACCAGTCTGTGGAAAAATACTGACATCCCAAGGTGGAGTCCAGAGACGTGAGATCTGATCACGTGTCCTCGTAGAGTCATAACACTGCAGCCACTACTTACAGGATGTTTGTTCTCAGGAAGGCTCACCAGGTGGGAGATAAGCTTCTCTTAAGGCCTATTGTTTTCTCCTAAGTGCAATGGGCCATTAATAGGCTCTTCCCCACCCACTATCTAGACTGAAAGCATCTTGTCCCAGGTGTAACTACATTGAAATACAGATACAGTGTCAATATTCATAACTTCAGATACAAAAATGATACATGCATAGAAATAGGATAATCATATTCAGCAAATCATAACTTTTCCAATGACACCTCAGATGACTTATATCGCATAAAATACATCATAATTATGCCATAATCATATCATAATAATATCACTATGAAGAATATGGGATGCAGTGTCACACCATTCACAGGACACCTTTAAAAGGAAGAAGCCAAGAGAACTTTTAAAAGCCAGATAGGGAGCATGGTCATAATTAATAGATGACTGGGAATCAGAACTCAAGTTCTGTTAACACAATGCCCGCATGGCAGAGCTGGGAAGTGATCTTAGGCACACTACATGGATTTCTCAGGGTCTCAGTTTACCCATCTGTAACACATCTCTCCTTCACAGAAGTGCTGATGGTCTTAAGTAGTGTTTGTTAAGCACTGGTAACTAGAAGACACTAAAGAAGTATTAAGTAACCTGTTAATTCTTGGGCACATGTGTGTTTCCAACTGCTGAAGAAACTACATCATCAGTGATGTGCTAGAACAGAGGTGGGCAAACTACAGCCCGCGGGCCACATCTGGCCTGCGGGACCATCCTGCCTGGCCCTTGAGCTCCCAGCCAGAGAGGCTAGCCCGGTCCCTCCCCTGCTATCCTCTCTCCCCCACAGCCTCAGCTCGCTGTGCCGCAAGTGCTCTGGGCAGCAGGGCTGCGAGCTCCTGCCAGGCAGCACGGCTGTGAGAACCGCCAGCCTGCCCTGGTGCTCTAGACTTCACGGCGGCGTGGCTGGTTCTGGCTGGCAGGTGCCAGTCCTGGTGCTCTGAGCGGCATGGTAAGGGGGCAGGGAGGTTGGATACGGGGCAGGAGGTGCCGGGGGCAGTCAGGGAATGGGGGGGCTGGATAGGCGTGGGAGTCCCGGGGGGCCTGTCAGGGGGAAGGGGTGTGGATAGGGTCTGGCAGTCAGGGGACAGGGAGCAGGGGGGTTGGATGGGGGTGGGGTCCCGGGAGATCGATTGGAGGTTCTCAGGGGGGCAGTTGGGGGCGGAGGCCAGGCTGTTTGGAGAGGCACAGCCTTCCCTACCTGGCCCTCCATCCAGTTTCAGAACCCTGATGTGGCCCTCAAGCCAAAAAGTTTGCCCACTTCTGCTTTAAAAAAAATACATTAGCTTCATTTCTTTTATAAACACACTTGCATTTGCCATGCAAGTGTCTTTAACAGACTCTTTTTATGCTTATACTTAGGCTGAGGCATTCCTGATGCCTCAAGAATCCTGCAGTGCAAAAGTAAGATTTCAGAATTCAAAAGTCACATTCCCATTATCAGAAGTTGGTGCATGTGAGACCATGGTATTGGTGCACACAACATAGGTACGTGCAATTGCATACGCTCCCCACCCCACCAAGTGCTCCAGAATGATCAAGGCATCTAGTTAGCAACTTGGAAATAGCACATACACTGGCACACAGGTGCCCCAAGCCAGTTAATCTCTCCTCCCTGAAGCAAACCAGCGGGCTCCACAATAGCCATGTCATTTCATGCAAGATTATCATTAAGAAAGCAAGTACAATTTGACTGTTGTAGGTTAATTAAATCCTTCAGGGTGGGGTCTCCTTCACCAAGAGCTTCTTCAGAAATGACCTGCGTCTCCTATTACACTACTCTGTAGCCTTTTCTCCTTTCAAGCATAGCTTACTCTCAAGTCTGCTCGCCCACCAGCTGCTAGGCACAGCACATTTTCACCTGCACACAATATGTGCCTCCCAAATGTCAAAACTCCATTAGTAATGAAAGCAGCCAACAAGCCCTGAGTAAACTCTGTAGCTTATACCGAATTGGATGCTGTCACACCATCTCTATAGGCCAGGGATCTGGATACAAGAGAGCGAAGTGAGCAGTTTATTCACAAAACAATGAGACTGATCAAGAGAACTGTCTGTGAAGGGCAAACAGTGTATCTGAACCATAACATATGGGTAGAACCCTGCAAACCCACAGGTATCCACTTTATATATGGGGACCATTTTTGTAGATAGCAGCTCGGATGCGGATACAAATTTTGTATCCACGCAGGGTTCTGGAGCTGTAGCACAGACTCACCAGAGCGCGTGGAGGGACCCAGGCTCCCCACAGCTTCCAGTGCGGCAAGAGCCCCCCCACCACCACCCTATTCCGTCACCACTGGTCACCAGTGCGCAGTGACCTGTGGAGCTATTTAGAGCCCTGCAAATCTGCAGATATCCCCATCGGTGGATGCGGATCTCTGCAGACAGTTTGCAGATCAGACTGAATGCGGATACACATTTTTTACACAGGGCTCTACATATGGGTGCCAACAAAGAGCGGAAACTGACAGTCTGCCTCACTTAAATGTCAAGTTTCCCCCAGGGATCAAATCACCCTACTAGAATGTGATTGTAACAATTGATCCCTAAGGAAGAGCCTCTCCAACCCTTTCTCCAAGAATCCTAGTTTTAGCTAAGAGATAAAGCTCCTCCCTGATTGAGGAGTTGTGTCTGACCTGCTATAGAACTGATAAAAAGAAAAAACAAATATTCAAACAAAAGCACCACAAGGTCATTGCTGCAGGCATTTTCCAAAGACAACTGAATCCACTGAAACAAAGCAAAGACACTGGGCAGAGATTTACTTTGAAATCCATCTGAGCTCATTTTGAATTCTAGTTGGGTACAAGGTCCACTCTACAGAAATGTATCTGCCAAAGCTTCCTGAGAACAAAATCTCTCTGGCTCCCTCTACAGGTGAAATGGGAAAATTAAGGGCGCGCTCCCACCTGTTGCCAGATTTAATTTGCATATTTATCACGTGCTACAGTGTAATTTCAGAAAATGTTCATGGATGTACTATTTGGAGTTTCTTTATGTTCTGTTCTTAGAAATATTGTTCAATTGTTATGTAATTAGGTATCTATAAAAGCATACACAAATATACAGATACATGAAAGATACACCACAGAGAGAGTCAAGTACTCTAATCTTGTAGGCAGTGGACTCAGATTGGGTAGGTGAACTAAGTTGAAAGCATGGACTCAAACAGTGGCCTTATCTTGCTCGGCATTCCTTGCAGGAGTGAGTCTGCCCAAAATCTTGGGCTCCATTGAGTATTTACTCTAGCATCCTACTGGAGCCAACTGTAACAGACCTGTTTGGGCGGTGCACTGACTGGTGCTGGCAGGTACAGGCTGGAACAGCTCAAAGCCAAGGGCAGACTGGCCCACTCAACTCTGGTTGACAGAGGGGACCACAGCAAATGACTCATGGTGCAACCTGACTGAGGGAGGGAGAGATGAACCAGGTTTCTGAAAGAGGTTTAGGGTTTTTTTTAAATAAGGCTTGGAGCAAGAGTTTCACAAGGCCCTCAACATGCCAGCCATCAAATACCAACTTGAAGTCTGCCAGATGGCACCTTTTTTTAGGGTGGGGGGGAAGTGTCTCATATGAAATGTAGTGTCAGATGTTGTTTTATCCCAAGTAAATAGTTGTTTCAGGTGAGGTACTCACCACCATGTTTGCTGAGAGGGCAAGGATATCCCCATTAATGGGACCAGGGTTTTTAAACAAACAAAGTTCCTGGAACCTCAGATATGAATAAGATTTTAGGTGGGAGTTTGAACGAATTGTTTTGTTTTCTAAAGTGACTTCCCCCACCCCGAGGTGTACTGTGTAAAAGTCTATTGAATCCAGCCCTTTTCACTTATCAGGAGAATCAGAATATATACCTCCCTTATATGCACCCTAGGAAACAGACCTAATAAAACCTTCCCCTCCAGTATAGTCTTCGCCAGGAAAAACCTGGCAGACAAAGTGTAGGTAGTAGATCTAAAGGTTTTGCTAAGGCCCACATTTGATCCAGAGACCAGGATCCTTCTGGAGCACAGGAAGACACTTTGGGGAAAGTGGAAGGAAGCAGCAAGAAGAGGTTACAGAAAGGGCAGAAATTCCCTAACCACAGTAGGGAAGCTATAGGTTTCCTGATGCAGATAATATTTACAGTGTTCCAGCTGGACTCTATTCCACAGCAGCAGCATATTCGGCAAATATCCGTGTACCACAGAGCAGGATAAGAAAGCAGCCCTGTAACCCAGTGAAGTTTGGAGTAAAAAAAAAAAAAAAAAAAGGTATCACCTCCAACATCCTCAAAAATAAATTCTGTAACAGCCCAGCTCCTCTTCCTCTCATGGAATAGATAGTTTGAGGAAACAGGAGACATGGCCTGGGTGACCAGTTCCTCCACAGTAGTAGAGAAAGTGGAGAATCATAGGAAAAACAGCAGAATCCCCCTGCACTATTATAGCCATAAGAACACCCAGGGACCTTCTGAAGATCACCAGCAATCCAACAAAAGAAAAGACCATGCCAAATGCAGCTGGAATCCCTGGTGCTCTCTCAAAATATCACAATTGCACAAGTTGAAGAAACTGTCTATTATTCTGTCGTTTAGAGTCTCCACCCACAGAGACCCCAGAAGAGTCTCTGCTACAAATGGCACCAATTCCCACAGCTAAGAAATAAGCTGCACAGAAATGGCAGTCCCATTGCCTTCTTTGGCAGCTGGTTAATGACCATCCACACAAAGATTATTTCCGTGCACGTTAGGCTTGTGGCTTCTCTGAATGACGACTCAGACGAAACACGTCATCTCCACACCTAAGCGAATAGTCAAAAGCATGAAGTTATTGCAACTGAATGCGTTTACTGCACTGGCCTTTCTGGGGAAAGACAAACGCCATTCACTCGTTTACCTGCGCACAGTCTATCAATAATAAACTCGAAGGATAGGTCTATACCGCAATTAAACACTCACGGCCAACCTGTGTCAGCTGACTCAGGCTCATGAGGCTCAGGCTTCCGGGCTGTAAAATAGCCATGTACATATTTGGGCTCAGACTGGAGCTCTGGGGTCCCAGGGCCTGCGCTCCAACCTGAACCCAAAACATCCACACCACTATTTTACAGCCCCGCAGCCTAGGCCAGCCGACACAGGTCAGCCGTGGATGTTTATTTGCCCTAGACAGACATACCCCAGGTCAGGCCTTTTCTCACAGTTCATGACCTGGGTTCCTGAACTGCTCCAGCTGGTCGTTCAGTACCAGAAAATGCTCTCCCCAGTCAGTCATCGCTCAAGCAGAAGACCAAGCACTTCTTATTAATACTAGTAGAAAACCAGTGACATTTTCTACTGATAAGCCAGGACTGCAGTAGATTAAAGCAAACTGGTTTCCTCAATTGGGATGAATGCAACACTGACTTATTCCACTGGGAAACCTATCTGTTCCCGTCAAGTGACAGAAACTCAAGGAGAAACCTGTTCCTCTGGGTTTTTTCCTGTACTATAGGAAGTATATAAAGCTGTAGATTGTCTTCCTAACTCCTTCCCTCTCACCCGCACATGGGCCCAGAGATCTCATTACCATGAAGCGGCAGGAAGTGAGGGTCAAACCATGCAATGTTCTTGTTTTGCAATGCTTATATTTTTAAAACAACTGTTGCTAGGCAACCAATATTTGATGATGGCATCATTCATGGAAGATAGGGTTTCTGCTAGAAACAGCAAATGATAGACATGGTTTAAAAAGACACACCCGAGTTCATTTGACCAGCTAGACTAGGGGATGATCGTCGTCAAGGAAGTGTGTTCCGAGGTTCCTCTTGCACTTCCCTCAAGATAATGGAGCATGATTTACTGAAAGCCACTAAAAGAGGCTGCACAAGCAAATGAACATGCTGATTGCAACAAGTGAAATATACTAAAACAGTGTCTTTCAAGCTTCAGGTCGCAATCTAGTACTGGGTCGCGGCATGTCAGGAACTGGGTCGCTCTGGTCAGCATTGCCGACTGGGACGTTAAAAATGCCTACCTGCTTCGACATCGCGCTGTGCCCTGGAAGGAGCCAGCTGCGGGTCCGGCTTCTAGGCAGGGAGCCACAGGGTTCCACGCGCGGCCCAAGCACCAGCCCAGCCAACGGGAAGGGGGGGAGAGGGGAGCCTGCGAGTGAGAGCAGCGCGTCTCTGCCTAGGAGCCAGACCTGCTGCTGGCTGCTTCCAGGGTGCAGCGGGCTGTGCCGCTGACCAAGTCCACACCCCAACCCCACACCCCGATCCTCTGCCACAGCCATGAGCCCCCCCAAACCTGGACCCCTTCCTGCACCCAAAACCTCTCAACCCCAGCCCAGAGCCCTGACCCCCTCCTGCACCCCAGTCCCCTGCCCCAGCCCTGAGGTCCCCCCCAAACCCAGAGCCTCTCCTGCACCCCAAACTCCTCAGCCCCAGCCCACCCCAGAGCCTGCACCCCCAGCCCAGAGCCCTGACCCCCTCCTGCACCCCAACTTTCTGACCCAGCCCAAAGCCCCCTCCCACACCCTGAACCCCTCATTCCTGGCCCCACCCCACAGCCATCACCCCTGCACCCCAACCCTCTGCCCCAGCCCCATTGGGTTGAGGGCATCAACAATTTTCTTCAACTAGGTCCCCAGAAAAAATGTTTGAAAACCATTGTAAAAGAATAATGACACCCCCCAGGCTACCAAACACCACCAGAATGACTGTCCTGAAATGCTTCCATACACACTGTAACTGAGTAACGAAGAGCTTGTTACCGTAACTCCTCTTGTCCTTCCTTGCTCCATGGGTTGCTCTAATTTTTTTCACATCTCCAAAAGAGTGAGATTGTAAATTATTTGGCACAGGGACAGCATCTATGACATACCTGGCCAGTCTGAGCACTGTGCATTTTCAAATATTACTGTTACTTATTTTTAAATTTAAAAATCCCTTGTTTTATTTTCTAGATTTTACAAATCTACCTGTCACCTAGCTAAAGACAAACAGTCCACTTTTGTCCTTCGGTCCTTTACACTCATGCTGTCCCAGCAAAGACAAAAGCATTCTGGCTTTTGGAAGCTGGAAACATTTATGCAGAGGAAAGCTGAAAAACATGCACACTGTCAGCAGCCAGGCTAAAGTCACACATTCAATAACCCAGAGGGAAGGTCCTTTATCTGCTCCCCACACGTGTGCATTGAAGCTGGTGCACAAAGTTCACTTCCCCCTTCAGCTAGAGGTATTCTGTGGAGAGCACTAAAATTAACAGAGGGCAGAAGTCAGCAAGAGGTATGATAAGCAGCTGCTTCAGGACACAAACAGCCCCCAGACCATTACAGGCTCTCCAAAAGCCTTGACAGGTTACAGAAGGAAGAGGAATGCTCCTTCTTTAGGCCCAAATAAAGATTTGGGGGGTTGTTTAAGTAAAAAACATTAAAATAAGCCACTAGACCACACCAAAGAGTTTGTGCATTAGCTGGCTAAACCGTGACAGCCATTAACTTGTGACAAATGCCATGTGTCTCAATCGCAATTAAAGGCAGAGGAAACGGCATCTGCGGCCTTTTTCTGATCGCTCATATTTCACACTCACGTTCTCTGGTCCCATATGCAGCACAGTTTCACCCACTATTTAGCACACAGAAACCATATGGTTTGGAGGCTTGTGTACTTTGCATAAACTGGAAGGAGAAATTAGCTTAGCATTAAGATGGGGTGTGTGTGTGGGGCGGGGGGGTGGTTTGTTGCTTGGTATAAAAACCACAGTCCACACTCTCTGCCCACCACAGCACCTTCTCCCACTACAATCTCACAACATAAGAACTTACCTATTTTAGGTACTACCATAGCGGTAATACCTCCCAATCTTTAATGTATTTATCCTCACAACATGCCTATGAGACAGGAAAGTGCTATTATGCCCATTTTGCAGATGGAAAACTAGAGGGCAGGGTAAGTCACTAGCCCCAGGTCCCGCAGGAATTCTGCGGCACAGAAGAATATTGAACTCTGTTCTTCTGAGCCCTGGGCAATGCTGTGCATGCTCATCACAGGGTTGGCTGCACAAAAGTGATCCTTCAGGACCACGCTGCTCCTTTTTCATGCAACAGTCCAGAAATCGCTGTCTTACTAGTTCAATGAAGGTATACAAGCCAAGAAAGCAGGCAACCAGATTCAGTTCTGCTGGTAGCAGCTCTCACTGCGACAGCTAGCTCACATGCACGCAGCATAAAGAGAGGGATGATTCATAACATAAAAAGAAGAGCTGAAGTGAACAAGCTGTGCAGATTTTAGTACAAGTTCCCCCTCATTCCCTCCTCCTTCCCACCCACAGTAGGTCATGCTAAATCTATTTGTCATGCTGCACATGAAACTTGTTCTGCTTATACTTTAAAATTAACAGGCAAAAAAAAAAAAGGTAGCAATGAAAAAAATCCAAAAGAAGCGTGTCCTCCTCCTGAATCCTGGGCAAATGACTTCTGCTTCGTCTCAAATTCTCCATTTCCAAAATCATATTTACTGTACGTCTCTTTCCGGAGGGGAGAGGAGCAAGTATTAATGGACACAAAGTGCTTAGGACACTTAAGCAATGCAACATTGAAGGGTTACTTCTGTACAATGAATTGCAGATACATACAGAGCAGACAGAGATCATTTGCCTTTTTGTAGGATATTGCCAGGCTGAGCAGGAATTTTATATATATTTTTTAAAGTTATGAGGAATAGCACTCAGGTTCAAGTGCTACAATGTAAGCAGTTTTCACTTGTGACCACGGTATACACAAAATACATAAACAAAACTGTTTTTTATAAATAGTATGTACTTGCTTGCATGGATATACATGCATCTATCCACCCTTGAGGAAACCTTTCATGGTAGGAATCGTGTTGGTCATACCTCTCAGACACACATACCCATCCTCCCACCCCCACAAACTGTATATTATTCATGTATATGTGCAGAGCTAGTCACAACTTTGGGACAGCATATGTTTCTGCCCAAACAAAATGCTACAATCCCTGCTGGAAGTGATTCCGGCTACTCATCCTCCTCCTCTCCTGCAAAACCTGGCATTTTACATTTTTTAAGGCCCTGATCATCAGAGTTCTCATTAACATACTAGACCCTCCATTCTTCTACTGCCAGGCCCATGTCGGCACTAGCAAAAAGGAATCATGCAGTCATATTAAAATGCCTTACTGGGGTCTCAGGAAGGCAGGAAGAGAGGGGACGCTGGACACTCAAACGTTTAGGATATTGGATAAGAACTTTAATTGGCCTGCCCCAAACCTTGACTAGTTCTCAGTGGCTTGGGCTCCCTATCAAGCCAATAGGAGAGGGGTAAACCGAACTCATGCCAGATCCAGCAAGCATGAGTTCCAAAGAACATCTTTCCCCACCCCCAATCAGTTCGAGTCTCTGGCAATACAGGCCTTCCTAGGAAGTGCTGCGCAAGATGCCCATTCATAACGCTGCTGTGTAATTAGAGCCCAATCAAAACATGTTAAACAAAGGAGTTGCTGCTGCAGCACAGCTAAGCTCACTCCATTGATTAGGCTGTATGCTTCCCACCACAACCACCCCTCCCAGAAGAGAGCCACTCAAAGCCCAGGATTTAATGATGTCTGAAAGTTATTGGTTTCAACTGAAGGGGAAAGAAGTGAATGCAGCTCTTAATTAACTTCCCCACCCCTCTGAACAATGAACACTCCCTCCATCCACAGCTTACTAATAGAAACAGAAGAGCCCTGTCAAGTGTCCCATCTGAGTACAGGGCACTGAGAGAAAAAGATACAGACTTCAGTACACAGGGAGCAAGGAAGAGCCATTTGGAATGAGAGACAAAAGAGTATCACAGGAAGAGGAGCCAGAATATCCAGGTTTATCATGTCTGTCACTCAGCAGACTCTAGAGCAGCCACAGAAATAGGATTTCCCTGCCAACGTTTTGATTGCTGTCTGGGAGGAGGCACCACCACCCAAACTGCTCAGCACCACGGAACCTGGCACAGGAACATAGATCATTGGTCCATCTAGTGTTATCCTGGGTCCTGCAATGATCACCACTGGATGTTTCAGAGGGACATGAAAGAATCCCATTATGCACCTGCACATGAGCTTGGGTTGGAGGATGCTTTACTAAGCTACGTGGTTATTTATTTGTGCCCTTAATCAGAGACAGGAAGGGAAGGACAGACAGACACTTGTCACTTTTTGAAAAGCAACTATAGATGCAAGAGTAAAATAAGTAAAATTTTTGCTACTATGCTGTATACCCCTGGTCATCACAGCAGAAGGGATAGTATTCGGATCCTACTTCTCCAGAAGTACACCACTTGAGCTTGGGAAGAACTTGTGAGCAGTCTGGGGCCTATGTCATAACTGGGCAATTCAAATTTCATTCAGTAGAGAGCAGCAGTGTACACAGACGCCAGTTCATTACAAATATTTAGCGTCTCGCTGACTCCTCCTAGGAAAGAGTGAAGAATAGACCAAGTACCATTAAAATATGCAAGCCACACCACTATCCCCAACATCAAAAGGATCTTTCTTCCCAATTCATGTGGCTCCCATGCAGGGTCAAACCCAACTGCACTTATCCAGAGCACACACTGCCACAGAATAGAGAGAGGATTGTGGAAGGATGGAGGAGATGAATGGAACACAAGGACCAGAGTGGAGGCGGGTGAAGAGCTTCCTACAGACAAAATAACTATCAAGTTCTGTTAATAGGCATGCACGAAGGCTCCCCCTAGAATAATTTAAGGTGCAATGACTAAAATGAACTTCCAGTGCTTCACAGATCCTTCTACAAACAAGAGGTAAGTCATTCCCTACTGGCTTTAATGAGAGGCACAAGGCTAGATCTGGCTCTCTCCGTACAGTGAAATGTTGGAGTGAATGCAGGAATTGAGACGCAGGTTGAAAATATCACATTACAGAATTTTGCACTTAACTAAAAAAATTCATCCCAGTTTAAATCCAAGCTAAGTTTTTTGCTTCATTAATAGCGTGTCTGGCATTTCAGTAAACACAGATCCAGACCTGCAATAGCAAAGACTTCTCAGCACTGGACATGGCATGTAGAGAGGTTCCATGGCTGCCCCAGAGGGAGTGGAGTTTATATCTAGTCTTACTTCTTGGATGGCTACCTGAGCACACCAGAGAAGGGGGAAAAACAGTCCACATGGAATGATAGAAAGAAAATTATGTCCGAAAGGAATTACCTCTGGAAGCCGGGCATCTAACTCCCTCAGGCTCCTGCCTAAATGATTATACTAGAATAGATCAAGAGAGCATCTCCAACAGGAATAGTAGAAACATGGTGCATGTGGGTATTTATCCAGGCAGAGTGTCTCATCCTCGTTATACAAGTTATTTCCATGGTCACCCTGATCTTCAAAGACATGCCCAACTGCAGCTTCAGCTCCGTAGGTACTCCACAAAGACAGTGGAACAAGCACCTTCTTGAAAGACTCTCAGCATGTGCTGCAACCTTTGTATTCTATGCTTGTGTAACAAAGCTTTCACTTCCAAAAGAAGAGAATAAAATAAGCAATGGTGTAAGCAACAGAGTCATGTGAAGGAAGAAATCCACTCCATGGTTGCTGCTGTTGGGTCAGTGGCAGGACTGTCTAGCTATGGAATCTCTGTTAGCTATTATCATATACACCCCCCTAGCTGTGGAATAATCTCTGCACTGAATCTGCCCTAGAGCCTTCTAAAAAGGAAGAGGAAAAAGAAAAAAAAACATTCCTGGCACTGATGGTCATCAGATTTGAGACAGAGGAAAATTGCAGCATCATTTCCCCAAAGATCAGTAGAGCGCAAAGAGGAAGCTCACTAACAGACTGGAGGGAACTCATCTTAGAAACAAAGAAAGACAGAAACAATGTGTTTTACATCTTGAACTGTTATTGTGGTTAGCCAACAGTGCAGGAAAGATTTGCAATACCCCATTACTGCCTCATTTTCATTGTCAATTAAAGATCTTCAGAGACTGAAATGGTGTGATCCCCAAGGGTTTCCTTTAAAAGAACTGTTAGAAAGACTTTGTCGGGTTTTGAAATTATGGCATTTGCACTGCAGATGCTGAAATGGGGAGAGAAGGTCTCTTTCTACATTCCCCATCTCCCTTTCTTTCAGAAGCAGCAGGATGCTAAGCCAGCCATCAGTTTTTGAAACAATATCCTTGTTCTAAAGCAAAGGCAAAAGGAAAGTGACACAAAAAAATCCAGGACCAGCCAACAGAATGTAGAAAATCACAATCACCTTCAACTCCATTTGGAATATGTCAATATGTGTGGTATGAAGGAGCGACCAGAAAGTGGGGAGTCAGGAGGTCCCAAATTCTAATTGCGGCTCTGCCACTGATTCTCTGCATGGTCTTGAGAAAGTCACTTCAGCATTTTGTTTCAGTTTCCACTTCTGTAAAATGAGAATACTCACCTACCTCCCAGGGGACTTAAGGGTTTGAGACTTAGTTGGTTGAAGCCTACAAAATGGTCTGGGGAGGAAATCCAGTACATCAGTGTAGATCGCCCAAACAATTCCCTGCCAGAATGGGTAACTGAAATCCAATTGTAAGAAACTTCTTTAGGTAAGAGATTAGCCTCTTAAGTTTAGTCTCTAGGAAGTGTGTTATGATTTTGTTTTATTTCATATAATATATAAAAAACCTTTTGCTTCCATGATCTCTTGAATCTTAGATAATAAACTTACTGTTGTTTTCACTATAAATCAATCTCAGTGCTGTGGTATTAAGCCAGAAACTGATCCTGAGTTATATTATATAAGTTGGCATTTACACCATTCCCTTGGGGACCACAGAACCTGTATTGCTGTGAATCTTCAGTGGAGAAGAGGCTGGACGCTAAAGGGGAATGCTTCAAAGGGACTCCAGGACTCAGATGCACTTATTGTTAACTTGCATGGCAAAGTACAGGCTGGGACAGCCGAGAGGATAGTACTTGGATGGCTAACAGCCTGGTGGTGTCAGGGAGCTGACACCCAGGGAAGCGCAAGCAAATGTCCCTCATACAGGAGGCAGGGGTGGGGGAGAGGTAACAAGGTGACTCTCAGTCCTCCCCAGCTCTCCATCCTTCTACAGAATGCTGCTCCTCAAGGGTTACTTCCCTGGAATCTTGCCCCTTCTCTGGGTCCTTAACTCCAGTCTACCTGCAGGCCTTCTGCCTGTAGGTTGGCTTTCTCTGGGGCCCACCTCTGCCATCTTCCATCAGAGTCAGGGTGTAAACTCTCTCCTGAAGCTCATCTGCATTCTACAATCCAGAGAAGGACGACAGATCTTTCCCTGCAGTCCACTTCTAATCGGGGTTTCCCCTCTTTACAGGGACCACCCAGTACCGCCCACAGCTTGGACTCATCTTTAATTGGGCTTGGCCCACCCTCCAACTGCAGCCAGGTATACCAATTGACCTCTCAGGCCCACATGAACCATCTCATCCCCTGTGTAGGTAAACACCCTTTCACACCCTGTCTTAGGGTACTCAGCTCAGTTCCTTCAGACTTCCAAGGGCCAGAAGGAATAAAGATTATCAAAAACTGAGTAAGATACCAGGGCCACATTACACACGTATACACTAAACAGATAACATGGACATGCACAAACGCTCATTAGTTTAGGCCTCAACAGCAGACCAGTTTTCCCAGCTATTCCATCCTGAGATCATTACTCTCTAGTTCAGTGTACTCTGAAGACATAATATCCTCTGCATTGAAAGCATCAAGAGTCATCTTCGTAACATTATTATCCTATCACTGCTAACAGCCTACAAACACTGTGTTCAACTGATGCATCCAGACATTGTTTCCTGGTGCAGCAAGTACAGAATCAAATTCAGGTGGCCATGGTAACCCAGCATGGAACACAGGATTCTTCACCCTTTGGAAAGCACACCACACTCTCTCTTTCCTTATCTCACATCAAGTGGCAGTAGCACGTCTTCTAGTCAGGAGTATAGACATCTAACCACCAATGTTTGCTCCTGAAAGAACAGAGGCAGTGATTTGAAAGTCAGATCCTTAATCTGTGCTTCTGTTTCTTCTTCTGTGAAGAGGTTATAGTGCTTACCTCCCTCACGGAGAGGTTAGAAGGAAGAGACAATTTGAAAGTTAGTCAGTTTTTTTAAAAAAATCTTTAAAGTCTTTTCAGATCTGCCCACAAGTCTTCCCACCCACGCCCCAAGCCAACATTTGTGGTTTTATATATTGTGGTATGAATAGCTCACAACAGAAGAAGCTGTTGAGTAATTAGTGGGTTATACAGCAAAACTGGCTCTCTGCAAATGCAGTCAAACGTAGAAGAATGTAAGCGAGAGGGAGGGGCTTGGAAATTTTTTTCTCTATCACCACTTCCAGTTACAGGACTCTTAGGCAACACTTTCAATAGGTGGCAAACAAGTTTTACTCTGAAGTGTGATTTTTACATTGATGGTCCCCCTTCAGTGTTTGTAAATCCTTAGCTGACAGGCATGCTATTAATAATACTGTCCTGCACTTCAGGAGTGCCATGTTAGAGTCTTTCATAAGACCAGGATGCTCCTAGCTCTGAGAAACAAAAGTGTTTCTTAGGTCAAAGGGGGCTTTGCAGCTGAACAGATATTATTGTAACCCCTCCCTCTAAAGTACTTGAGGTTTTCCATTAGTTTACATTTTATGCTCAGCTTCTTTCCATCTCTTGCCTTGAAATCAGGCAGGCTGTTTTGGTACCAGTGTCACTTGCTAGAGCCTGGCAGAGACATGGGTATATAACAGCCTGGAATATCTCTCACCATTTGATTTTTACCAGAAAGCACTTGTGGTTTTAAAACTACCACTTTTTACCTGACCTGTTCAACTCCTTCACTACTCCCCAGAGCCTGGGTGCCTTCTCAAATTCCAGGAGGAAAGGTCAGTAATTTCTCTCAGTCAGGCTCAGACTGTAAACAAACATTCAGCAGCTAGTTTCACAAAATGCTCAGCCCTTCAGCAATCTGTGGCATGCTGGTGTATTGCCCAGACACCACTTCATCTGGAGCTCTGGGTGTTTAAGAGACATTGCCACAGAATTTTCCATGCTCACCTCCACCTGCTGAAAAGGTGATGGTGAGATGCCCAGACCGAAAATCTGTTTAGTTTGGGGGGTTGGTTGCTGGTAGTGGTGTGTGGACAGTGGGCTACTCAGCACAATCAAGGCACTAGCCTTGAAAAGACATTCAGCAGCAAATTCCCTGAATCAAAGACTCCTCTTGGATGGACCTCAGTTACCTCAGATTCAGGAAGAGAACTCTGCTTTAAGCTAAGTGTGTGTCCACACTTGATGAGCAGCGCTGGATCACCAGCGCTGCAATCGCTACACCCCAACCTGGCCAGGTGTACAGCCAGCGCTGCAGCCAGGGAGTTGCAGCGCTGGATGTGCCTTGCAGGTGTGGACGGTTACTAATTGCAGCGCTGGAAAGCCTCTACCAGTGCTGCAACTTGCAAGTGTAGCCAAGCCCTTAGTTAATTGAAAGGGGGTTTAGATAGAAAGAATTTCTGATCAAGGCAGGTGAGGTAGTCTCTTTAATTGGACCAACTTCTGCTGGTGAGAGAGAAGTTTTCAAGCCATACAGAGCTCTTCTTCAGGTAAGATAAGTGTCATTCCTGGGCAAGAAAAACAACAACAGTGTTATCATTCCCCACAGGACCCCAACAAGCTGGAAGGAAAACCTTGGTCAGTGTCAAAACACTACCTACCTGTTCTCACTTCCCTTCCTGACTTAGGCCAAGTCTACGCTATAAACTTACATCGGTATAACTACATTGTTCAGAGGTGTGAAAAATCCACCCCCCTGACCGATGCAGTTATACCAACCTAGCCCCGGGCACAGACAGGCAAGCTTCTCTCATTGATATAGCTACCTCCTCTCGCAGAGGTAGATTAACTACGCCAACGGGAGAAGCTTTCGTATTGACCTAATAGCATCTTCAGTGAAGCGCTACAGAGGTACCACTGCAATGTCTTAAACGTAGTCCTGCCCTTAACCAAACCACTTCCAACAAAATACTTTTAAAAAGGCATAATACCACCAATTAAGGAAGGGAAATACTACATACAACTATCAAAGGAATTAATTTTGTCAGTCAAATAATCATGGTCTGTTATAGGGTTATCAGTAAGGCAACACTATATCTGATTTCTTGGAGGCAGAAGAATACGAAAAGAAATCGGGGGGGCAAGGGATAACAAAAACAAAAAGAAACAGACCATGACATTTCATTTTACACAAATACTGTATAGTAAGAAACCAAATTCCTAGAGACTTGTCCGGCTGAAAGTTATACATTGAGATATTTTCTTAATACTTGACTAATAACTGATTATTAAATCTTTAGGAAAAAATACTCAATTCGAACAATGGCAAGAGACCAGCAAATTTCACTTTAATTTCTAGCCAGTTGCACTTTGATTCTCATGCACTATCTGCGATTAATGCTGCAACCCTGCAGGTGATTTATTTTATTTTATTTTTAAAGTCATGGACATCTTTGATTGGATAAAAGCGTAGCTGTAGTGGTGGGAGAGGAGCAATTTTAAAATGAACCTCAATCTTGTGATATTTGATCTGAGGGGAGTGGAGTCGGAGAGAAAAGACTGTAACACATAATAAGTCAAGCACTCCGCATTTTGGTAAGCATTAGCAAAGAGTCACAAAACGACAGGTTTCACCTCTTCTGAGCACAGCTGTGAAAGTGGATTTGTTTCAGGTGTAGAGTCATGTCTGCTTGAAGCAGCAGATAAGCAGTCTTCTGTTCTGCCCACTTATAGCATTGGGAGGTCACTCACACTAGAAGGATCACCTGCTATTTGAGTGGCGGGGGGGGGGGGGGGGAGAATAGCCCAACATTAGGCAGGGGAAAAAAGCTGGTTAACTCCTGTAGCTGTGCAGAACTGGCCTGGAGGTGAGGAGCAGACCAAAAATAGGGAGGAGGTAGGAGGGAGAAAATCATAAAATGCCTGCCTAAAAGATCATTTAAAATAGTCACTGCTCTCAAGAGCCCAATCAGATGGTTTCTAATCACCAGAGCCCAACATCCTGCATGCAGTTTACAGAAGAGATTCTGCCCGGGTTTCCGGGTCCCAGGTTCATCATCCCCAACGGAGGGAGACCTGCACAGCACATTTGAGCAGGCCAGGCTAGCTGCTCTCTTCTCTCATCTCATTATGGCCCATTCTTGGCATATATTTCACTTGACAGAGAAGAAAACTAAGAACAGACGCCCTTCATATGCAAGATCACACTTCTCTTGCTACAACAGTGCCAACTCTCCAGAGCTCCTGCTGACCCAGGGCAAGGGACCACAAGAATGTTACAAACAGGGCAGGCAGAATGAAGATAATCCATGAACACCCAAGACACCTGCTTCCTGAAAAGCCTGAAAGAGAAAAGGAGACACATACAAGGCAAAGTAGTGGTCAAAACAGGGGTTCATTCTCCTGTGAGAGAATCTCTGTCCCCACAGTTCTAGGCCACTAGAGAGAAGTATCGCACCTCATATTGGGACAGATGGGTGCAAGAACAGCTGCTGTCCTGATTTCAATTAACTGCACATGTTTGCATGCAACAGGGTCAAGAGGCAACTCCACATGGTGGGGATTTCAGCTAAAGAGTGTCTGTTCCACGCTAGCCCAAAGTTTACAAGCGTTCAAGCAGAGTGCCCTGCCAGAAGACTAATTAAAAGCATGCAATCTGTTTAAAGAAATCCAGTTGCCTTCCAATCTTTAGACAGACCTCTAGTGAAGCCTGCTTGGAGAGTGATCAGCACTATTGCCCCAGAAGTTGTAGACAAGAGGGAGGAAGAGGCATGCCAATATCACAGATCTTATCCAGAGGGTACATGCCTACTCCCAGACCCATAACAAGAGCAAGACAAATGAAAACAAAGGATCTGTACTCTGGTTCAGCACCAGCATGGACTCAAGGTATGGTTTCCTACAAATTCCTAGTGAAGGAGAAGAAAGTATGGACAAGCCAAGCAACATTATTGTGACCTGGTTTCCCAGCAAGAACAACTTCAGCAGGACCAGCTAAATGGCAGGCACCATTTTATCTCTTTGGAAACCCCTTGCATTTCCCTTTGGGTGAGGGGGCGACAGCTAAGATTCGGTGTAAGCAGCAACATATCCTGTATTGGTTTCAACCCAAACAAATAGGAACTAGAAGATAATGTTTCCCCACAGCCAGGAGCCATTGCGACATTAAAGAGATTCAAGTGCTTGTCTTCACACAGTCCTGAGTTGAGGGTCCTGAGCCCAGCAAGGGATGTGCTTTGGTGGCTCCCACAATGGGAGAAAGCAAAAGGACAGGATAGGTCCTGCGAGATTTTAAGTCCAATAGGACTTCCAGGGTAGGCTTGCAGTCTCTCAGGATTTGGCATGAGATTTGGAGCCATGAGCTCAGAACCACTTCCTGTTTGCTAGTTTCCAGTAGTTGACTGTCAACCCATACCATCAGATCACCCATGGTTGGTGTTTTTTTTCCACCTAGGGGCTCGGTTTGAGGCAACTAGAGGGCTGGAACTCTCCCCCCTCCCAGAGGACACAGTCTGCACCTACATGAGACGGTTTAGTTGTTGCAACTTTTGGCAGGTGCTCAGTGCAAGAACTTGGAGAGTTAGGCTCCAGTTCCAAAAAGATAACATAGTGAGCATCCTGAGAGTGTCTCTTTACGAGATGAGGGCATTGTGTCTGACCCCCTAGGGAGAAATGCACTTGATGGCGGTGCTGGCTGGCAGTCAAGGTCCCCTCTTGCCTCAATCCCAGAAAGGGGAAGGGATGTTAGCAGGTGAGTGGAGGCACCCAACCCTCCTAGTGCGATGACTGGCTCCCCCTATGGTGGAAGCCCCCCAAGAATTGGCAAATGATCAATGGGTGCGAGTGACTGCACTGGGCTGTTCTCTAGTGGGAACCTTGGAAGTAATTTAACTAATGCAAGTTGCAGCCTAGTTAAAATCCATACCGCGCATCCTCACCTTCTTCCATGCAGTGAGCACACCATAGCCTGTCTTGGAATCCATGCTTGCTAGTCACAGGAGAGAACGAGGCCTTGGCTACACCAGGAGTTGTGCCACTAAAATTCCACATTGCACCTACTGAGACTCGGTCAGCTCCACTGGGGGAACAATAGGAGCAGCTCTGGCACGGCCAATGCTCCAAGCAGCACTGGCATTTCAGAGTCACTCCGAGAAGGATTAGGCAACATGGGGTTAAATTTCCAAAAGCACCACAGTGACCTAACTTTTAAAAATGCGACCCCTGGTGCTTAAGTCTGAGATTTTCAAGGAGTGTGAGGGTTAGATGCCCAACAGCCATTAGGTTTCAGTGGGTCTTGGGTGGGGGGGCAGGGCAGGGATCAGCATTCACATCACACTCCCCATCAGTACTCAGCCCAAGCCGGGGAAGCTAATGATCCAAACCAGCTGACCAAAGTTGGTGATGAATCCTGGTCACATGGCCACCTGAGGCATATTGCACATATGCTGAGAAGTGGGTCTTGGGCACCTAATTCCCTTAGGCACCTTTGACAAATCCCAGGCTAAAACTCCAACAGCGGCTGACTAGCCGTTCTAGCACTCCACTATTCTTTCAGCAGTAGAAAATGGGAAGGGGGGGAATAACCCAGTTTAGATCTACGAAGAGAGGGGATGATGATGATAAAAGTTAAAATAAATGGGACAGCTCCCACAATGGGCAAAACTGAGGTAAGTAGGGTGAAGCGATTTACTATCCTCTTTGCACTGCACTAGACCTGGTAATTAACAAGCCTCCTGCTGTTCTAACCTTGCTTTTCCAGCCTCTCCTGGAGGGAAGTAGATTCATTTTCTCTTTTCAAGCAGGGGAAACTTAAAACTCACCTTTCTTCCAGGAAGGCAGAACTCAGTTTTATTCACTAGAATTCACCCTGCAGGGCAGGAGGAGTTAAAATTCCAAGGCTAACTCCAGGCCACAGCAACAGGTTCAGAGTTGTTCCCAACTATGTAGATTTATGCTTGATGCGTTTAGGGCATGGACCTCAGGGCATGTCTTCACTAGCAACATTAAGCACCGTCGGCTGTGTAGTCGCAGCACCAGCACTGTAAAAAAAACACCACCCCCAGGAGAGGAGTAGCTATCAGCACTGGGAACACGGCTCCCAGCGCTGGTGCACTGTCTACACTGCCACTATACAGCACTGAAACTTGCTGGGGGGGGGGGGTATTTTTTCACACCCCTGAGCGAGAAAGTTGCAGTGCTGTAAAGTAGCAGGGTAGACAAGGTCTCCAAAAGAACTCTGTTCAAAACACCCCCCCAGATGAAATGACGCTAGGCGTGGAACTCAAGCCCAATCGCAGAAGTGAAGACTAAAATTTCACAGCAGTTCACCTGCTAACAGCCTAACTGCAAATAAGAATGCTGCTTGCAAAACAGCCCTTGCCTCACTCACCAGTCTGTGGACACACACAGACTATATACCCTGCAGCAGCATTTACCTGCTGACATTTAATGTGCTAGTGATCAAGGGAGCAGGCTAGCATGGTGGCCTAGAGATAGCACTCAGCACTAGGAAAAAGTACACCCACTGGGCTGTAAGCTCTACCGCAGCAAGAGTAAACCCCAAACGTATGCAGGTTTTTGCTTAATTTGGTAGACTACAGGTGGACAAGAAAGCAATAGACATAGCGTGCAAGTGATCAGGGAGCATGCAGTGAGCCAGAACAAAAACACACAGCTAAGTCAGAAAGGAACAAAAAATGGAAGTATGAGAAGAGTCTCTTGGATGCTGCCATAGCACCTAGCCCTTAGGTAAACATGCAAGAAGCTTGAGCTGTCCAAAATTTTATCCTGCTTGCGGGGGGGTGGGGAAGTGTAGTGGTGTTACTGAGTAGAGATCCCCAGCTAACCCAAGGGAATCTGCTGCAATTTCACTAAACTAAATAAAAATGCAGCTCTAGAGCAGACGTGTGCACACACTGAGTCATTCTTCCCCTTTTGATCTGAAATATGTGGGGTAAAGACGACGAGACTTCTTTATATTCTCCATGGTGCTGGGAGCCAAAAGATCAGAGGGTTCCCAGTGGCTGTTCGGTACCTCTCCATGTAACTGGATTTTTAAGACTCAACTGTTTAGAAGGACTTGAGAGAGATTCATCTTGTCTCTCGAACATCCTGGGACCAAGATGGCTACCACTACACTTCATAGAAGAAACACTATCCGAATGAAACTATTGCCTTGTTATTAGCTTCTATTATTGACTACTGACCTCCACGTCTTGCTGTAAGAGATATGCTTTAGCAACTCCACCCATGAGGTTTTCTGTTTTGTTTTTTTGCTTGACAGGTACTTTTTTTTCATGTTAGGTCAAGGAAGAGCAGTTCCTTTATGGATTTGCTCTGCCAGGAAGTAGCTAGGCGTCACCTTTTAAATACACCCAGGTATTTATATGGTACTTATATGGGCCCTCACACTGCAGTATCCAGCACCTTTGACCAGCTGCAGAGGCTGTGCAATCCACACAGAACAGGTGGCAGGCCACAAACCACATGGTTTGAGATCAAGTACCTGTTAAGATTCTGGTTTATTACCTACTGCAGCCACCATGTGTAATACATTAAATTAAAAAGAACTGTTCTGAGTAATTCCCCAACACCCATCCCACCCCCAACTCCTCCTGCCTCACCTTAGTGTTGCGACTGCAGGAGATATAGGCTCAAACATTGTGCACTTACTACTGTAGCACCTTCCGTCTTAAAAAGTGCTTTATAAACCTTTGTGAATAAAGCCTCAGCCCCTTTGGGTTGCAGCCCCATATTTACAGAGAAAAAACGAGGCAGACAGACATGATCTGACCTGCCCCCAAGGTCTCTCAAGAAGCCTCTGGCAGAGCTAGGACTAAAACTCACATCTCCTTGTTTCTAGTGTTGTGGTTCCCAGCTACATCTGCGCGAAGTTTCTGCACTTTTTCTTGGAGAAGTGGATCTAACCCGACAAATTCAGCAATTTCCCCTCCGCCAAAATAAAAAATAAATTAGCCACTGTCTTAGAGCCAAAATGAGACACTTCCTATGTCCCCCCATGGAAGATTGTAACACCAACATTTAAGGGAATACCAGGCTCAAGGGAAGTGATACTGGCAAAGACCTGAGCCTCCTAACCCAGCCACCATGTTTCAGACTCAGCCAGAGAAGGCACAAAGGGGGAGAAGAAGGGGGTTGGAGATCAGCTATTCCCAGGGCCTGCAACCACCACACAGCTTTGCCAGCTAACCTGCATCACCTCCACAAGAGCCCCAGTTTCCACTCTTTGCAGTTCATCATGAATGTCAATTTATATCTTAGCATTTGCAAGACTTTCTGAATAATTTATGCATGGTGTCGCAGAGAGGGACATATTTTGATGAAAACCAGGCCACTGAAAGTATCAGGAAGAAATAAATGGAGACAATGGAAACAGAGTCGGATCCTCCCTTACTTAAAAAAGGAAAGCCAAAATATAAGAAATTCCTCACTACAGAAATGGGCCCCAAGCACTGCAGGACTTTTAATAAGGTTAGTCTTCAGCAAAAACTAGAGTTTTTATTTTTAAGCCACATGCATTCAACGCTAAAACTCCTTCTGTGCTTTTAAACAACATGGTGAAAATAGTGCAACCCCAGGAAAGCTGATCACAGAATCCATAAGAGATATTTTTGTTTGAAAACAAAAAATCTGGATTTATGCAAAAAGAATGAGGGACGAACATGGCTACCACTCTGAAATCCGGATTTATGGCAAGTGAGAAAACTTAATTATACCCATTGAAATCATCTTCCCTGATTAGACAGACAGATACAGTGCTTGACACTGCTGATTTTAACCAGCTGGATGTATAATGAGACTTGCTGAGCAAACCTGGAGTAGAAAATAGTTCTTGCCAAGGGCTACCTTGTGGCCTATATACAAGTCACATACATTTGCAAGGAATATACCGCTCTGTACTTGGGGCTTAACCTTTTCAGTCATACAGGCCGATCAGCCACAACTGGTCAAGCAATGCTGGCAAAAATCTCCCACACTTCTAATCTCATTGGACTGCAGGTGAGGAGTAGTTGCCTGGAGGGTGTGGGGGGAGGGGGAAATTAGGAGACTACAACAAAACACTGCATAGATACTCACCCCTGGTCATTTGTCACCATCAAAAGAGCCAACTCTTCGCGCACATCCTGTGTCTAAAATGAAGTGAAGAAGGTATGAAACAGCCAAAAGAAAGACTGTAAAGACTGTATTGTCAAGCAGATATTTAAACTGTTAGTTTTACTACATCACTTGCACTAAAAGATCTTGTACTTAAACCCCACATCCACTCCTTTTACTAGTTTAGTAGATTTTTCCCCAAATGGATTGGGTTGGTTGCCATTCTCATCCAAATTTGCTTCACAGCTCACCACACGCTCATTGCAGCAGCAGGTAACGAAAAGAAAAACAAAACCACCATAGAGTCAGAGAGCTTTAAGACCAGAAGGAACAACTCGATCATCTAGTCTGACCTCCTGTATATTACTGGCCACCAACACCACCAGCATACTGTACTAAACCCAACAACAGAAATGAGACTCACAGGAGACTAGACTATTATGTGCTACCACGCAGGCTTGGGGAGACATCATGATTGATGCTATGCAGAGATGTTTCTGTAGGCCTTACAACCGAGTGCTTAACGAGCCAAAAGGAAATTTACTACCTTAAGATATAAAAAACAGCTAGGTCCTAATCATCCTCCTACTTCACTTTTCTTTTCAAATAAAGAGTGAGTTTGTTGATTGTATTGATGTTAGTGTCTGACTGTCATAGACTATGGCAAGTTCGATACAGACAATGGCAGATACAGACTATGGCAAATTCTACCCCAGGCCATCCCAATGGTTCTTGCCAGACACCTCAGGATTCTTCCACAATGATTTAGTGAAAGTTGTGGACAAAACAACTGCGTGGTCTCAGTGGGACCAATCCTGCAAGGTGCCGGGCACCAGTTCTTCCTGAAGTCATTGGGCTTTCCACATTGAAGAACAAAAGAGGAAGAAGTTAAAGGGCCAAATTCTGTTCTCTGTCACACCAGTGTAACTCCACTGAAGTCAATTGATTTACTCCAGATTTATACCAGTGTAACAGAGAAGGATCTAACTTACTTTGAGCCATTTTGACAGTCAATGTTTGGGACAAGCAGAGAAGAATACAAGCAAGAAAGAAAATACCCATTCTGGAGCGGCTACCCTTTAAAACTTTTTGTGAACAAGCCTGCTGCAATAGCTCCGATTAGTCTAGTTCTGCACCATGGTTTTATGAAATGCATTTTTAATTGTGACCCAATTCAGAATCACCCTGCCTCAAGAGACAAAAGGTTTAGTGCACTAATCAAGTGCACCACAGAACCCTGATCTGTACTTGAAAGCATTCCAGTGAAAGTGTTTTACAGAAGGTGCTTTTGGGGAATTCATACATCTCAATATTCTGTCACTAGGAAATGATGTTTCCCCCAGGAACACCACCACCTTCTTCTGTTCTTGACTTTTCCTTTTAAACGTTCCCAACCCAATGGGTCCGTACAGAGAAAAACAGTCATTGCCTCAGCTAAACTGATGTTTCAATACGAAAATATTCACCTAATATAAAGGGGTTGTTACTTTGCACAGCATTCTCAAGACAAACAGGATCCACATGCACTCTCCAACTAACAGGTCTGACTGTGACACTTCCTCATGCAAGAAGTCTTAATTCTACCTTTAATGCAATTATTTGTGAGAAAGGGCCACAGAATCAGGGCCATTTTCTGAATGATATATACTTTTTAAATAGACAAAAATACAATTTAGGCGTAAGTGCTCAGACTTGAACTCTCCTAGACTATTGGGAATAGAAAGTCATATCACAATTACTGGTTTTTCCATAGTGCCTACAAGCTCTAATCATGGATCAGGACCCCATTCTTCTAGGTTCTGTACACATGGCACAAAATCGCCTTTAAGTGCCACAGTAAGTGTAAAACACTGCAGTCTCATTGATGCAGGCAGAAGAGTTTGACATTGTTATTAAAAAGCCAATACAAAAGTGTTCTAAATAGAATCTAGGAACTTACCTACCATTAGCAATCTCCAGACCAGTAACATTGACAAACCAACACTTTTTTGCACATTTGCTAGAAAATTGTAAATAAAACTATTGAAATTAATAAGTTCTAATAGTGGAGTTTATTTCTTATAAAAGTTAACAGACTAGGGTGACCAGACAGCAAATGTGAAAAATCGGGACAGGGGTTGGGGGATTAATAGGAGCCTATATAAGAAGGCCACCCAAAAATCGGGACATCTGGTCACCCTATAACAGACCCATCCCAATGCTGGAACCTCCATTTCCTGAAAATAGTGAATTAAAATGGTCAGAGACAGATACGATGTGTGTTCACATGAGCTACATGTTTTACATGATTACGCAGCTTTATACTCGTATGTTCGTTTCAGAAAACACAAGGTACATCTACACAGCAAAGAAAAACCCGAGAGTCTCAGAGCCTAGGTCACTTGACTCGGGTTCACAGGGCTCTGACTGCGGGGCTAAAAAAATAGCAGTGCAGACATTCCCAGGTTGGAGCCTAGGGTCCAAGACCCTCCTCCCTTGCCGGCTATCAGAGCCCCGATTCCAGCCCAAGCTGGAACCTCACAGTACTGTTGACCTAGGCTCTCAGACTCGGTGCTGTGGGTTTTTCTTTGCACTGTAGACATACCCACACGGAATGAGCTGCTTTTAGAAGAGGAAGACCGTATGCGTGTTAACCGGCTCTCACATCCCTTATATCCCTCTTTTCACATGAGATTATTTAACTTTCAATTCCTCCGAACAAATAATTTCTTCCAAAACTTTTCACTGAATGTCTATTAAGCTATTTTAAGAACTGAACCACAATAATGTTCATACCCTCTACGTATTAAGGCTGAAGAGTATGGTCCCTATTGTAATTTAGATTATAAGCACCTTGGGGCAAAGAATGCATTTCTCTACAGGCCAGATTCTGATCTCACTTTTCCTGTATGTACCTGAGTAAGCAAATGACTTCAGATTTGCACAGGAGTAACAGAGATCAGAATGCAGATCTACCTTCCTAGAACACCAAGCACAAAGAAAAAGAAATTCCACAGACCACAGTACTGTAAGCACTGATTGCATCATAGCAATTAGAGACAGAAAGACACTTATTGAAGTATCCAATCCGTCCCTCTGAAAATACAGTATGTGACACCCTTTCCCCCTTCTGCCCCCCACCCCTGATAGAGTTCATTTCAGTTATTACACAGCACACTTGATTTTAGCCAGAAGGACAATACGATAGTTCTATTACTCCTAAAGTTTTCACTTCAGTAACAGGTCAAGCTGATCATTACTCAGGCAAGTTCAGAACAGGATTGCTCAGAGAAGTCAGTTGTCTACCCTGTCGGAAAATAGCTTGTTGCAGTAACAAGCCAAGAGAAATTCAACGCAGTCCATTCTAACCCATTCGCTCTCACACAATATGCCTGCTAGTGTGATGCTGTTAACAGCCGTTATTCATATGGGCCTGATTCAAGGCCCAGCAAAGTCAATGCAAAGACTCCCCTCGACTTTTCCACTGAAGTCACTTGGAGTTTTTGTCACCATCTTATTCAGGGCCAGGATTTCATCCAAGATGTTTATTAGAATGAAGCTAGAAAAAAAAAAGTCACAAGCAGTTCTTTCCTTCAAAGAGACCAATTTACTTTCTTCCACCACAATTTAGATAGGAAGACTTTGCAACTTTATTACCAGGCAACGTTGTAACTCATCCTTGACGCTGTTGGACTGGAATCATCCTAGTTGTCTTGGATATATGGAAAGTGACACAGATTCCAAGAATTAATAGCTAAGATCATACAAGGGCAAAGGAAGCATCTTGGAGAAACCCACATACATTTCTTTAGTGGCATCTGTGTAAGTCACATTAATTCAGTGTAGCATAAAAATATTTGTCATAAAGCCTGATCCCAACAAGAAGAGAGAAAGCATTCCTAGATCAGTCTTTCCTTAAAAAGGAATTCACTAGAACTATACTTCGATTAATCCAGAGAAATTTCAAATATATGTTCCACCACTGTAGTGGAAAGAGATACGTTGGCTTCAAGAACACAACGCTTGTAGATGGTTTACCCCCAAATAACATGCTGATACTCAGCAGGAAAAGGCTCTCTTATGATGCCATAAAATTAAACATTTTGCTGTAATACATCAGGTCTTAGGTCTGCATACGGGCAAATTTGTGAATGCTTATTCTTTGACAGCCAGTCACCCAAAGTGTAAAGATCTTCAAAGGGGAATCCTGAAACACAGAACCTCTGTGGTGAGATTACAAGTGTAAAGGAACTAAACACCTGTAGGCTCAGAATTTGACCCGAGGGGGAAAGAGCACAAATAAAACCCAACAGCTGCAACTCAGCATTTATGAGGAAGCCTCCAATGACAAACCTGTATGCAGGAGCCCTGGATAAGAATGTGACCTGTCCTGATTTTTAGTGGGTGACCGACCCCATCCATGTTTTAGAATCCCAAAATAACTCTTGTAGTGTCAAGATGTGAGAACATGGCAACATCATGATGCTGTCACAAATTAATTTGTTCGACAGGAACCACAGCCATGGAGGATGGATGAGAAAGGTTTAGTCTCTCGCCTCCCGCCCATCCCCCTTTGTTTATAAAAAATCAAATTTTAAAAACAAACAAAAAATGGAGTACATTTTGGTTACAAGATACTTTGAAAATATGCTCTTAAGACAGAGCACGAGAGATATTAGCCAGAGGAAACATCCATAATTTAGGGCCTCTCTACAGTGAAAAGGAGCCTGTATAAGGGAGATTACATTAAGAATATAGCACCTCCAAAACCATATTTAACATGATTTACTCCTACCTGTGTACATAAAAATCTAACCATGTCACACCTATATTAATCCGGGCTGTAACATGATTCAATAACACAATTACACCCATTGGGTCCCTACTACACGAGCAAATCTAAGCTTGATATATATGATATGAGCGGGGGGCGGGTTAGGATATGTAAAACATTATCCCAACCATATTTATATTGTAACTGGGACATTTTGTTTTTTCAATGTTGGAGAATGTTAAACTGAGGATTGCATATTGATTCTGTCCACTTACAAAATAAAAAATAAATCCTAGTATATAGTCTTAACCTACAACCTAATTTTACAACAAGTTGTATCCCTGTTACAAAAATCACCACTTCAGTTTCCACAAACTGCTTTGGGGCAGAGGGAGGAATGGGACTCAGCGCTGGGAGAGGACAAGTTTGAGATCAATCAGTAATTGTACAAAAACATGTGCATGAACAGCTGACTGCATAACGCAAGGCAGCAGGTGTTGTTACCAGTCTCTTTCAAGAGACGGATTTCATTACTGAATCCACACTTCACCATATAACAAGATGTATTTTTTAAAAAGTAATATTCATGCAGATTTAAAATTCAAAAGCAGATGCCAACACTTTTCCTTATGGCAGGTAACAGACTCATCACTCAGCCTTTCAAACAAGTATATTACAGGTTTCCCTGTGTGTTTTCATGCCCTATGGAACTCTGAATCCTTTGCAAAGAATGCCTGCATTACCATTCATAAGAACTGCCCATAAATGTATTCCTCCTGAACTGATGGGACTAAAAACAGCTTGATTTAACACCATTAGCTACTTTTTAGGAGAAAACAGGAAAATGACACACAGTAGCGTACAGCTCTTTCATTTTAGTTCAGAAACAATGACAACCAAAAGCAACACTGATGATCAGCTTTGAGAGAAGCTCTGTATCTAGTGAACTGTCTTTTACTGCAGTCATATATGTAAGTCACACTTAAGTCATGAGGAGCAATGTTGCAGATAAGGGACAACATCCACACTGAGATGAGTTAAATATTGCCAGTATTTATGAACCATGACCAAGTGGCATTTAGCCTAAAGATGTAGAGTCAGGGGGATTTCGAAGCGCACTTTATAGGTGAGGAGTAGACTATACAATTCCACCACCACAAGGGTCAGATTTTTTTCTCCTTGAGGGAGGGAATTTAGAATTAAAAAAAAGGACATTAATCACTGTTTGTGTGTTTACTTTCCTGATTATTCAACTGGCAACATCTTTTGGGAAGGAGACAATTGTCCTCGCATCCCCTCTCCCACTCTATTTCAAATAGAAGAGACAGCTCTGCTAAGAGTTAAAACTGTAAGGAAAGGTAGAGTGCTGCTGCCTTTTAAATAACTAGGCAAATAACCCACCTGCAACAACCATAACCCCTCCCCTTTGTGAGAAGCTGCTTTCACAGTGGCCTTTCCCAGTAGAAATATGCTAGGACTTTCAGAAGGAGAAGGGGAAAGTCAATAAAGACCAACGCATTCTTTATTTACATTTCAAAAGGTGCAAGCCAGCTCATTTGCAGCTCGCCTGCAGGACTGCATTTTGGAAGATACCCCCAAGCCATTCTCATTCGGAGTTCCTTATCTTCCCCCAACACCTGTGCACCACACCCCAACCAAGACTGCCAATAGACATATTTGTTACTAACTAAGCTATAACACAACTGTTGAAAAACAATAAGGTATTAGCATAGCATGAAAGCGATCAGACAAGATTAATACTTAACTCCGCTCCTATTTTCCCCCACAGCTTCCTGCTTCTACATCCAATACCCTTTCCACAGGCTTGTATCTGTCAGCCAGTGCCCCCCGTGTTATTCCATCCAGGTATCCCGGGTGGCATTGGGTCAGATACATGCGATTCGGGATTCCTTGTCAGGCTTTAAGCCACCATCATTCCTTTCCCTGCCCTTCAGGGTTCTGACACGCCGTCACTTACTCTTGAGTGCTGCAATGAGCGACTTCCCATCTTTGATCAGCTCCTTGATGAATTTGTTGGTCTTGTCCAGCTCAGCTTCATGAGATTTCAGCCTCTCTCGGAACTGGGGACTGTCCAAGCAGCAGTCACTAAATTCCAAAGCAGGTAGTCCCATGGTTTCCTTACACACCCCTCCAACAAACCCTTTAAAAAAAAACTCACGAAAGAAGGAATTCCCACCAGTGCCACCAAATATATTGTTTAAAAAAAACAAACCCACAAGTATATGTTCTTAGTCTATTTGAAAAGAAAACGAAACTATATCCACAGGGGAACACCCCTCTCCTTTCAATTGGTCACAGATTTCCAGGCACCTCAGAGGGAGGGAGGGGAATCAATTAATTAAAAATAATAAGCAGGTCAGAGGAGTTAATGAGGCTCAGGGTTTGCACTGGGATCCGCCTCAGATGCCAGGAGGTGGGAACAGGAGCAGCAAAGAGGAGGGGGCTCGTGCTGCAGGAGCAGCAATTGCTGCTGCCTGGGGATTGCTCATGGCGAGAACTTCCACGCGCGCTGCAAACCCAAGGGTGCCTCCGCTGCTGTCTCCCAGCCCATCCAATGGTGCTTGCTACCTAAAGTTCCCCTAGCTGGGCGAGAAGCAAGGAGCCCAGCGGCCTCACTCGGCAGCAGCTGCTGGTCAGCCCAGCTAGCCCTGATGGCATCCGGGACCAATCGGGACGCTTCCCTTCCCCGTTGGAACGTTGTGTATCATTTTTCCGAACGCGCTTCCCATTGGAACGTCCGGGTATCTTTTTTTTTTTTTTTTTTCCCGAACGCGAGGCCTCCTCTTGCGCCAGCCGGAGCCAATCGGCACGAGAGCTGCTGGGGGCAGGGAGGAGAGAGGGAGGAGGGATGCCCCTGCGATGATACAACAGGCGAGGGGGGGCGTGGCTAGGCCTGTGTCAAGTCGCATGAAGGAGGAGAGGGAACCCCCACCACCTCTTAAAGGAATACTGTAGCTGCCGAGACCGCGGAAGGCATGGGGGAGGTGCTGGGATAAGAACAGGAGTTACTCAAGGACATTCCTCTGAAACCTGTTGCTACAACCACATGAGGGACCAGAGGAGACCCCACAAGAACAGTGCAGGAATGGGGGGTGGGAGGGCACCTCTAAACTTTCCCTGTCAGGAGAAGAGGACTTTCCTTGTCAGTGCTGTACAAAAACTTTCTACACACCAACCCTGCATGGGCTTACATGAGGCACTGGAAGGCAGGAGACCTGGGGTCTGTTCCTACCTTTGCCAATGGGTTACTATGTGACCTTTGGCCAATCATTTCACTCCTCTCTGCCTCGATTTCCCCTCCCACCCTTCGTGTCTGGATTATCTATATTGTAAGGAATGCTGGTTGGGATCGTTTCTATTTGTTCCTGTGACATATTGCACTGAAAGTATTTTTTTTTGTAAGTTTAATTTTTTCTTCAAAAGTTTTTGAGGTTTTGCCAATAAAACTTCAACCCAAAAAGTGTGTTTGGTTTATTTTAAGCTGAAAACAGAAAAATGGTTTTTCTTTAAATACCTGAAAAAAATTGTTGAAAACACATCAAAAGCAGAAATTTCTCTTATGATAAAAAAACCATCATTTTTTCATCAAAAAATGTTTGAACAATACATTTTCACTAGCTTTAATTGTAAGCAGTTCAGGGCATGAAATATGTATTAATCTGTCTAGTACAATGGAGCCCCAGTAGTACTAAAACATACACAGCCTGTGAATTATTAAATCCTGTTTTTCTTTATTTAAAGATGGCAATGTGCTTGGGGCTGTATAATGCACACAGAGAAGCCTTTCTCCAAAGAATGTGTAGTCTAATAGTGACTCATGTCGAAGATTCAATGCACTGGGAAAGCCAGAGCTGAGGATGATTTGCTCAGACCACTCTACCAGGCCTATCTCTGTAATACAACATACAATTTTTGTGTTATGATTCTGCAGCTGTGATGACAATACTCATGTTTTTTTAAACATGGCTGCCACATACATGATCCCTTACAATAATGACACTTTAGCATTTAAATTCAAGCAGTGGTGGTACTAAACATAAGCAGACTTCAATCAGGGCTCCAAGCAGCTCAAAGAGGCCCAAATTTAGTATTACCCTCAAAATACAGTTCATCTTATTTAATGGGGACTTTTTAATGGGTGTATTAGTATATATAGTGTCAGTGTTGGTATATTTTTTTGGTTTGTGGAAATAATGCAATTAGTAATTTTAGCTGTGGGGGAAGCAAAAAATATTCCTGCTTAGGGCCTCTAGTAGGCTAGCATTGCCTCTGATTCAAGAGTGCAGTAAACTGTTGTACTTTTTTAGTAAGTGTAATTTTCAAGAAAAACGTGTAATTTAGTGGGTCAGCTGTTGCTGGAAGGAAGTCGTGTAACCATTCTATGCTTTGGTTATTCCAGCAATCAAATGGAGATGATAGTATTTCCCAGAGGCATTGTGACCCTTAAACCATTAAAATTCATCTACAAAGGGAAAAAAAATGAGCTGGTGTGATTTTTTTACTTCTTTATTCTATAAAGAAGCCCCAAAAGGTTTGTGGTTCTAGTTAAAGGGCTTGGTTTTGTTTATGTCTTTTGTTCTTTTCTACATCAGAAATTCAGATCCTGTGTAGCCTAGAAGACTTCATAGCCCCAGGGCTCCATACAGGCAGACCCTTATGTCTAAATTCAAGCCATGCTGACCTTTTATGTTGCCATATCATGATAAAAACTCATATCTAATTTTCTGTCCCCACTCACAACCCTAGGTCTCTTTCAGCATTGCTGCTTTCCAATTACACATTTGCATTTGTGATTATTTCCCCAGATTTATTAGCAGGAGATGAGACATAAGACTTTAATCTTTGAAGACAATTTGCCATGAAGGGTGGGTGAGCATGATATAACAGATTAGCTCCTCTGAGAGAGACTCCATGGAGGTACCATGACATGCTAGCAGCCCAACTCTGTCTTTGCAGGCTGAAAGTGTAGGTGCAGTATATCCCCTCTAACTGTGTTGCACTTAGCTAGGCATGTAGGCTCAGGGATGTGTAACTATACTGCACAAATTCAGGTACTTTCATTTTCAGATGAATATGTTTAATTTGGATAGGACAATATTGAATGAATGCATTTGATAAACCATGTCAATATGGGTAGCTGTGTATACTTCTGGACACCCTATGAATTCAGAACAAGCATTGCCACTGCCCATTCACCTACCTCTCTATTCAAGACTGCCAGACACAAATTCCAACCCACAAAGCAATTACTATTGTTAATTCCTTTAGCTTCAACTAGCATGAGATGCATGGGGGCTAATTATCAGTATTAAAAAAGGAAACAGCAACAGTGGTGGGTTGGCGGCCCTGTGGCGCTCTCTCTTTTACTTCTTTCAGCAAATGACAGAGCCATGTTCAGGCTGAATTCATCCCAACTTCAGCCTGCTGCATTTAAAGGGATACTAACATACTTTTTATGCTACCAGAGCAACTGAGAAGAATGGTGCCTGAGTAAAGCTTCCTCAAAGAAATCTGTGAAACCAACACAATGAATATTAAATACTAAATAATCCAGTACAATACAGCTTTAAACAGAGTTTTGTGAACACCAGAATGAAACATCTCTCATTTTCACTGAGATTTACTTTCTAGCTAGTCCATAACCCACAACATAACATATAAACATGTGCATAAGTGAATATATGTAAACCCAAATGGTTTGGACCCGAGCTACCTAGAGAGGTGCCTTTCTCCCTGTGCACCATCACAATGGCTGCAATCAGCTGTGAGCCCTGTTGACAATCACTGGATGAGCACTCTCAGCAATCAGTAATGAGCTCTGGAATTCCCTTTCTTGTCAGCATGAAAGCATTTGCTGTCAGAGCTCAGTCAGGCTTAGGAAAAGGAGGGATTTCTAATTCTGGCTGTGCCATTACCTTCCCATGTGTCCTTGAGTAGCCACACCCCAGCTCTCAAGTGAACTGGGAGTAACAATAATTATTTGCCTACCTCAGGCGTAATGTAAAGTTTAATTAGCTAATGTTTACATAGCCTTCCTTCACTATTATAAAGTGCTAAGTATTATTATTTCTCACTTTAAAATCTTCTACCATTGATGTTTGGTTTTGTCTACAGTGGGCCAAAATGCCCCAGCATTTTTTATTGGTTTTGTATACTTACAGTGTTATTGTTTTAGTTTAATGTTAATACGTTGATGAGACCAATGTTTGTCAAATGGCTAACACAGGAGAATCTATAACTAGTTGGACACTCATGTTACTGGGGCTGAAAGCTGAATTCTGTACAAATAATTTGTACTGGCAGTTTGAGGATAAGTATACCTAGTGAATATTTCCCAGTGTTTATCATCAGAGAGATATTGGGAGTCATTTAGGGGAACAAATGCCAGATGAGGCATTTTGTAAATAAACTTAATATTTTTACCTGTTTTGTCCTATATGGGGAGTTGGTTTTAAATGATGTAAAATCTGAAATATACAATATGAAGGGGAACAGTGGAGAGAATAGAGTCTAATATTATTGCCTTTGAAAGCATGTATTTTCCCTTCCTGTTGCACTACCAAATTGCATCATGCAACCTGCTTTTCAAGCAAAAATCAGAGGATGTCACACAACCACAAACAGTAAAGGAAACAATGCAAAATGTAATTTCGCTGTAATTTTATGATGGGGACAGAAATAAGACTATGCAAACTCATCGTCCTGTGTGACCAGTGACAGGATTGGAACTCTCTCCTCTTAGCAGTCAAATCACAATGCTGCCTCGTGGTTCTGTACTTTTCTTTTTTCCTGCATACTTCTGATATGAGCATCAGAATAAACGCATTATATTTGAGTTCCCAGAGTGCTGTGTCTGTTGGCAGAGGCAGCAGTGCGGGAACTGGAGAGGAATAATAGCAACTGATGCTTTCCAAACAAGCTTTGTTGGGATCATGCATCCAAATTGTCTGTAGCAGACTGCCATGTAGTAAAAAGAAACCAAAGCTTCTAAATCCACTCCCTAGACCTCTGCCAACTGCTTGTACTCCTAGGCAAACTTGCATGGGTTTGTGATGTTCCAGCAACCTTTCCATCTAGCCTAGCATCAAGTCACATTAATTTGACATGTTTTGGGTCCTGATCCTGCTCCCACAGGAGCCAATAAAAGCATTCCCATTGACTTCAAGGGATGCAGGATTGAGCCCTTCATTAGGGCCAAGTGAGTATTCTCATGCACTTTTCCAAGGCATTTACAGGCTATTACTGAGTGACACAGACATGAGGGGGCAAAGGGGCAGATGTGTGTACACCCACACGTGTGTGTGCATGTGTGTACACGGATATATATACAATTATTACCGACTGTCATAAGCTATTGAATGCTGTCATATCTCTTCAGAATGTCTTGCACCACCAAATTCAGCCAGAGCAGGCAACATGGCAGTTGTATAGTCAGCTATCATTCTCTGATCTCACAATGTAGTCTCCATTGTCAATGATCATAAAAAAAACAGGGTTGTGGAGAGGGATGTGAAGGCAGACTTTAGGAGTTAACACCACACAGTCATTTGGTCTTGAAGCTTTGATAGTGGGTTGGCTGCCCTGTAACCCTTTTTAAACTCCAAGAAGCTGTCAGGGGCATTTAGATTTCAGAAACCTGGAGCTGAGTGAGATATTTCTTGGAATGACACCCACTGAGCGATGTGTTCATTTGTTCACATTCTGCTTTTTATGTGACCATATATTGCCCTCACTGTCTCTCTCTCTTAAGGAATGTTTTTTTTATGAAGCTGGGCACAGATGAATCATTATGTATACTGCAAAATGTGCTCCAAATGATATATTAAGCCACAGCAATGAATCTGCATGAACCCCCTGTTATGAGCCAAAGAGAATGGCTATTGCACTGACAATCATTGTGCTGGTACTTTGCTGTCTGCGGTCTGCCTCACAATTAACTGTTCATTGACTATGGATTCTGAACTCCAAAGGAATCACTGGGATGCATAGGTGCTGACTCCATGGGTGCTCCGGGGCTGGAGCACCTACGGGGAAAAATTAGTAGGTGCTCTGCATCCACCAGCAGCCAAGCTCCCCCTACATGCCCCACCTCCTCCTCTGCCTCCTCCCCTGAGCATGCCACGTCCCCGCTCCTCTGCCTACCTCACAGCGCTTCCCGCCTTGATGCTGCCAAACAGCTGTTTGGCAACATGCTGGGAGGGAGTGGAAACATGGCACGCTCAGGGGAGGAGGCGGGGAAGAGGCGGGGCCAGGGCCAGGATTTGGGGAAGGAGTCAGAATGGGGGCAAGTAGGGGGCGGAGTTGGGGCGGGGACTTTGGGGAAGGGGTTGGAATGGGGGCAGGGCAGGGGTGGAGTCGGAGCGGGGCCGGGGACAGTCAAGCACCCACCTGCGGGAGCAGAAGTCAGCGCCTATGCTGGGATGTACTGTATTTGTCAGGACAGTCACCTCTCAAGGCTCCACTTTTTTCTCCAGTGCAACCAGGTTATACTGGCAATATGCTTTTGACATATGCTATCAAACCTCACAGATCTCTTTCCTTGTGGCTACAGCAAACAATCTTGGAGACATCTTCTGCATCAGGGTAGAAAATGTTCCTTCCCTTAGATGTTGATGAGCTTTTACTTTCACATTCAGGTGGGACAGCTCTTGGCAATGGGCTATAAGCATCACTGCCCTGACCTTTCTTTTGCCTTGGAGTCACTTTTTTAGGGAGCCAGATATGTGGCTTCCCATCCTCCCCCCAGGACAATTCCCCTCTTATTCCTCTTTTACTCTATCAGGGGAAGAGCCTTCAGCATATTTCTCTTTCTTTTCCTCTTCCATCCCCCCATCCTAACCCAGTTCATCAATTTCAGTTTACAGGTCAAGGCCCTGATCCTACAAGCTGATTGGCAGGGGCAGCTTGGAGCACCTTGAAGGCAGTCGTCGGCTCAGAACTACACTAGTGAAGCAAATGGTGCGCTCCAGGGATGTAGGGTTCAACCCAGGTGGAAGAGCTTGTGAGAATCAGGTCTCCAGAATATAAATTATTCTTGGGATTCAGGATCTAGACTATCTCCAGGAATGCTGCTACTGTCACCAACACCAGGCACAGTAGCACTGTACAGAGGTATATCAAAATGCCATGAATATGTCTGTGGGCCTCAACATGGGAGCCTCATACACCTCATATCTCCATGCATCTGAAGAAGTGGGGTTTTTACCCATGAAAGCTTATGCCCAAATAAATCCGTTAGCCTTTAAGGTGCCACTGGACTCCTCATTGTTTTTGTGGATACAGACTAACACCGCTACCCCTCGGATACCTCATACCACAGATCTCTTTTATTCGTTTTGATGGGGGACACTTTTTTCTTTTTTAGGAAAGCAGTGGCAGGGGATACTGTAAATGATCCTGCAGTGTCACCACTGGCAGAAGAAATATGTTGCACATCAAGTTGCTTCTCACTTTCCCTAGTTACTGTTTGTGCCTTGGACAATTCTGTAGTTTCCCTGCCCAAGGTGTAATACTACAGCTATTGCTGTCGCTGTCATCAGCATCCATCTCTTTTCTTTCTTTCACTGATTGGCCACTGTCTGTTACTACTTATACGTAGTCACGTATTTTTATACATAGCTGATTACTGCTTTGCTTTTAAAATGTGCTCTCTCTGCCCCTTTCCATTAGGCCCAAGTCTAACACTTTACAGTACTTACAGTACATGACAGCTGTGCTTTGAGGTTCTCCCCTTTAGTTACAGTGAAGAACTGTGAAAAAGGACAATCCTGGGATGAGCCAAGTACTTACTCTGTGACCCTGGACAAGTCGCTTGACTGTCATGTGCCTTTTTCAAACTCAGCTGGAAAAACTGGGAACATGGCAGGAATATGAGTGAAGACATGGGATCTGAGCCAAGCTACCCTGCGAATAATATATCAGTTTCCTTACATCTTACTGGCAGATGTCAAATAAAATAAACTGAAATCAGTCTCCAAAACCAAATAACAGAGTTTATGGAGCACAGCACAGGATTGCTTACCGTTGCTCAGAGACCTTGTATGACAGGTATACGGCCCCTTGCACCAGGTTTGGCTGCTCTGATTCCCTATTTATAAAAAAAACCCTCAACATTATCCCAGGTCTGGGACTAATTCCCACCCACTCTCCAGTGCTCCCCCCAGCTGATGCAAAAGCGGCATTAATGGACCACAGAGAGAGCCACATCCAGCCATTAGCTGGAGGGAAAGTTGGCCTCCTTTTTGTTCTGTGTTTGTCACGCACCTAGCACAGTGGGGACATAATCCATGACTGCAGCTCCTAGGCGCTACTGTAATACAAATAATAATAATGAGGGCAGGATGATGGAAGTAAGGGAGATGCTGCGCCAAAGAGGCTCAGAAGAAATCCACCCATTCTTTGCCTCTTCCACCAGTCCCTCAACAGAAAAAGACGTTCTACTGACATGGAAAATCCCACTGCATTATGTGTGAGAAGGGAGGGATTGTTCTTCTACTCATGTCAGGCCTGATCTTCCAAGGTGCTGAGTGCCCTTAACTCCCCCGACTTTAATGGGAGTTAAAGCTATTCACCTTTTTCTAGCTGTCAAACATTTTGCATGTAGCTTTTTAATAGTTTGCACAGTAGTTCGTATGGTACATGCATTCCGGTGTACCCTCTGCCTATATTAGTTAAGGTAGTTCCCTGTGCTCAGGAAACCCTTCTGTTAACACTTCGTTGTTCCTTACAAGTCAGTGTAATGTTCCCTTTTCAGGTTAGCACCTATCTGGTTTCACCGGAGCTGCAACAATAACTGTTAGCTAACCTGAGCCTCCCTTTAGATCGCTGTGAATGACCTTCAGCTTTAGCTTGTCTTTCTGTATTTGGGTTACAGCTCAGCTCTGCTGGCCCCTCTCTGCTTTCTTGGAGTTCAGATGAAGGAGAGGGCTTTTTGGGTTTACTTTGTTTTCTTCACATTCTGAGTGCTGCCAGTGCAGAAATTCTAATCCTTGGCCCAGATCCACCTGATTCAAAATAGACATCTGCAGCTATTTAGTTTTAATAGAATTGATTTACTAACCCAATCGTAGCTGTCTGCAGCTGGGCCTATGATATCTGTGTTTGTTCATGCTGTAAAACAATCCCCCTGGTTAGCTGGAAAATAATTGAGGACCAGGCTGAGACACAGCAAACTCATTTTCCACTTGTGCTTTGAAACCAAGATTAGAACCCACCTCTGCTGCAGTGGAGTACTTCCACAGCATGCGGTGCATGCTAATAAAAGAGAATGACAAATAATCCATTTAGCACCTGTCTGGCTAACCACAGCCCCCTTGTTGCTCATTGGCATACCCAGAACTCTGAAAAAAGAGGTTGTGATCCAGGTACATGAGTCAGCACTGCACATTTGTTTTGTGTCACGTAGCTGATGCCTAACGCTGCACCGAAAAGGTTAATTAGGAAACAAACATTTTGTGTTTGTCTTGCTTTAGTTGCCCTTCTTGGTGTAAAGATGTCTAGAAAGTGTCTGGTTTAAAACATACCAGTTTGGGGCTCCAACTACCATGTTTTAATAAACTCTTATGACTTTATTAAGACTCACTTCTTATCATCATCAAGCCCAGGCCTGAGGAAGAGCTCTGTATAGCTCAAAATCTTGTGTCTCTCACCAACAGAAGTTGGTCCAATCAGAGATATTACCTCACTCACCTTGTCTCCTAATATCCTGGGACCAACACAGTTACAATAACACTGCACACTTTATCAGCATCAAATTCTGCTCCATAAACTGAACCTTTTGTCAACTGCAGTCCCCTGTCTGCCAGATTTTCTTCCTCTAGTACAGCACGCCAACCCCACAAAACGAACTGAAGTCAGGTCCCAGTATCAGGATTCACACCAGTCAATGGGAAAACTCTGACTTTCTCCTCCTCTGAGACCTCCACTGTGCTGTGCTCTCACCTTTCACACTGACATCAGCATTCCACCTGGCTTCTACTCCTGTTTTTTTGACCTTGGGCAAACAATTTAACATCTGTATGCTTCAGTTTCTTCATCTGTAAAATGGGGATAATATTAATAAAGGGCCACGTGCGCTTTCTACTGACATACCGTGGAAGGGTAAAATATTTTTTTCATTTTCATTGTTAATGGTTAATCTGCCCATTGTTAATGGTTAATCTAGACTTGCCCAGAGACTGGACATAAAAGTCATTTAAGAAGTGATGCTTTATTCACAAGATTCCAAAGGTTTAATTACTAAATAGCACAAGTCACTGTTTGATTCAGGTGACAATGACTCTGTCTAGTCTCATGTTAAAGTACCATTCAAACAATAAAAGTTACACACACACACGTAGAGCTAAAACATAACTAGCGGTACCTTATTATTTGGTTGCTTATAACGTGGCTTAGGTGGTGTTACAAGGCAGGAAGACAATGGTTGGGTGGCTATAACCACCCGAGCAATGTACAATTGCCCTGAAATGCAAAGGCTACTGTAAGAAGTTATTCACTCAGAAATCTAGCATGTCCAGAGGCTTTAAGTACATTTAACAATACAATGTAGCTGGGCCTATGCAGACAGAGACTTCACGGCTTACATGTTTATGTGTGTGCACATATAATTCCATCTTTTGGGCAAAGAAAGTATTAAATCTGAAGGCTTCTGTCGCAGGGTATCAGGCCATCAGGGGAAGGAAAGGATGGATCATCTCCTTCTGGTGATAGTGGCTCCTCACCTTCGGGCCGTGAGGTGTAGCAACCACAGCCAACAGAGCTGCCCTTGTCCTCTGGGCAGCGAAGTCTAGCAGCCAGAGTCTACAGGGCTGCCTTTGTTCTCCGGAGTGCAAGGCCTAGTGGCCAGCACAGAAAGGAGTAGGAGACCCAGGCCCACCAAGGCCCAACCCAGGGCCCTGTGGATCCAGGAGTCCTGGTTTCAGGTTCAGGCTTCCCTCTCAATGTGGTGGGTCACTTCCTGCCATTGCTGCCGGATCCTGCAGTTCTTCTGGAGTTAGCAGCCCTCCATTTGCCTTGTCAACTGGGATCCTGCCATGGATTCAGCACGTTCAGCCTCCACAGGAAGCATGCATCCACTCTCCTCCTCAGTCCACCCAGACTGAGCTGAGCCGTCTCCTTTTATATACTGCTTCCAACTGGCGCATGCCCAGCAAGGGTCAGGGGCATGGCCTCCTGGGCTCAAATTGCATGGTTAACCCTTTCTGGGCCAGTGCAGGGTTGGTACACCCCATCACAGCTTCCCATCATTGGCTCAAAGCTTACTTAATGGTGGTGCTGGTTGTAACACATGCCATGGGGGATAGTGATTTTCCTGCTGGTGTTATAATACTTGCCACTGTTCTTGCTGTGCTACTGCCCAGAGGCTCTTGACAGTTCTTCTCCCGACCTCCCATCTCCGTAGGATTTCTGTGGAGCTGAATGAGGATTATTTAATAAATATCCAGCTTCAGATAAATCATTTCAGAACAACAAAAGGAAAGGACCATTCTCCTTTTACCTGCCTCCACAAACAAAATGGCACTGGCACCGCAAGCCTCAGAGGGGAGGTTTTTGCTGGCTCATAAAAAATAAAAGAAAAAAGCATGACAGAAGAGGAGAGGTGTGTCATGCTTAGGTTTTGTGTGAAACATGAAGGACAACATAAGATGCACATTCTGCAGTTAATGGAGTATGACATGTGAAGTAGCTGAGCTGGTCTGTCCCTTAATCAGCTCCACAGCTCTGACTCCCTCATGGCCCTGACAGAAACTTGAAGATTCCCGCCCCACCCCAGTTTTCCCTCCTTTAACTTCTCTTGCCCCTTAATGCATCGCAGACACTGACCTTCTAGAACAGAAAGGACCAGAACAATGGGGCTTTCTTAAATACAACTCCTTAACCCCTTTAATGTAGAAACATTTGCCACCACATGCAAATAGCCCCACATATGGCTCTTATGGCCCCTTGTCACATAGGACAAGGAGTCGTAGGAGCCTGCCATACCTATATACACCAATGATCCTGCTAGTCCAGTATCCTGGCTCTGGCAGTGGCCTATAGTGCTGCTTCAGAGGAAAGAGTTAAACCTGGGGAATGTTTCTAATTGCACAATACTCTTAACAATAGTGGTGGGAATCTCCTTCTGATCCATGTATGACCTGAAGGATAAGGAGTGATCAATAATCATGTATTAAAAGGTGCTGTTGAGATGCAAAGGCAACTCCAGTTTCACATGGAAAGATGGAGACCCTGTCCTTAGCATTATCTGCTCAGCAGCCTCTGGGCAGGTCTGACACAGGAGGAAGTGGAGACCTTTCAGGGGGATTAGACGCTGGGAAACCTGTCTCCATTAACAGCCAAATGCATGAAGAATGGATGAGAAATGAGTTCTCAGATGAATGTGAAAGTGAAATTAAACTATGGACAGCCTTGGTGGAATTCTCTAGAGAAGGAGGAAACCTAAGTGGAAGAGGATCCAGTAAGTGAAATAAGAGATTACTAAACCTTCAGAAATGTCCAGGGAAGGAGTGCCTAAACAATGTGGGTAATTATAGACAAGGCAAAGTTTCATTCAAGCCAATAGCTGTCATTAGCCATATGCCAAAGGGGCAAGTCCATCTCTTGCGGCTCTCACTTTCCTCAGGGACGACAAGAAAGGTCATCCAAAGACCAGCTAAACAACTTGTATTGATCTCCTCCAGAAATACTGAATGTCAGCTGACTAGTGTGGCTCTGTGGGGACTTCAGTCTTAAAATGATGGAAGAACACCAACACGTCATTACATGGGAGAAAGGGGTTGGCGAGAGACAACAAAAGAGCAAGGAGTGGGAGTCTGGGAGACTGAGCAGAGAGCTGAAGAGCCGGGGATAGAAATATTTTCATCACCTTCTCACAGATGGTTTTGTTTGACACTCATCTTGGACATGGGGTAATAGTAACAAATAACCTCAGTCTGACACATTCAGGTATAGACTACAGCTTTCTTATATGCAATGTGATTGCGGCTGTACCAAAGATGGGCCAAGGAGGTTTTGTTGCACACTTCCCGTGGAAAGCTGTAACATAGGCTCATGCCAGGAGACCACAGTATTATGCCCCAATTAATTCGCTTGGAAGGGACGCCCTTAAGATGGGTTAAACCCACTGAGAGAAGCTTCTGAAATCATTGTCTAATGCGGCCAGGCATCTGATACATCTAAAACTGTTGCCTTGAAAACCAGACTTATGCTAGGCAATGAATACGGTTGCAAACTGATATTGCCAGCCTCTCTGCTGCTTGTGCAAAGCTTTCAAAAACTTAATGGCTTGGAGAAGACCCACAGCCCTGTGTTCCTTGCCAGCCCTTTCCTTCCCGAAGGGCTATTTCAGCTTTTTGAGGCTGCACACACAAGAAATATGCTTGGGCCTAAAGCCTCTAAAAGGCATCAGGTTCTAATAATCAATGGTATACCAAGCAGTAGCTAGTTGATTGATTGATAGTGTATGTTTTTGTAACAGCACAGTTTTGCTATTCGATGTTTATCATGTAAGAACCATAGACTCAGGAACATAATGTCTGTTCCATGCCTTGTAAGCAAGGGCATGTAGCTAGTGGTCAGAAGAAAGGTGTTGTGATTGTGACTCAGAACTAATGGCTTCTGTTGTTGCTTCTGATTCTGATTTATTCTGTAATCTTGGATAAGTCAATTACGTCTAATTCTAATGTCTGGAAACAAATTTTTAAAACAATTTCATGGTGGTTTGTAATTTTTTTCCAGTTGTTATGAGGATATTAGAGAACATTCCTCTCCTCTTAATTGTCTTTTATAATATAAAAATAGAGCCTACCTCATTTTAATCTGGCTGAGGTTTTGAGTTTCTTCTAAAGCCAGCTCAGCATGAGCCTCCAATGGACAGTTCTGGGATTGCTCTCCGGAGCCTGATCCAAATGCAAAGTATATATAGTTAAGCACAGAGATTGTCAGGCCTCATTTCTGAAATTTGAATGTCTCAAATTTTTAGTGCCTAATTTGACACACTTTGGGCCTTGAATTAGAGTTGTGAGTGGTGAGCTGCTCTTAAAATCAGTCCCAAAGTGTTTTGAATTGTCTTCCCAAAATTAGTGGATGCTTGAAAATCCAGAAGTTCCCAACCCAAACTCTAGGAGGATTTCCTGGAGGATTTCCAAAGATGTCCACAGTGCAAAAGCCCTGATGCCACATATAAGATGGATGTCAGCACTGAGCCTAGAACATACAAACACATTCAGTTCCTCCCAGCTCTGCTCAGTCATCATTTCAGAAACATGGCCCTTGCTGCTCCATCTTGCCCTGCTCATTGTCATAGGCCTTGGAACACTGATCCAGATTTTCCTTTCCTTAAACAGTCATTGGCTCTCCATCCATCCCTCAGCTCATGCCTGATTCTCCTCTCACTTATATCAGTTTTACACCAGTGTAACTTGATTGGCTTCCAGGGAGTTCCTCCTGGTTTTCATAAGTGCATCAGGCACATTGTCTTTCTCTGAAAAATCCTGCAGAGAAAGTTAGCAATGCCTACAAATCCTGTGGAAATCCCCATTACAGCACATTGACTCTGCCCTGAGAGATTGACAAACTCATGCTGTATGGTGGGCAAAAACATATCCCTGTCTCCAAACACCTTGGAAGTTTGAGATGAGATTCAGAAACTGGATCTGGAGCCAAATCCTGTGGCTTGAGCCAGCAACTTAATTTATCTTCTCCCCTCTTAAGAATTGCACATGCTATTTGGGCTTGGACTATAGGCCCCAGATTTCAGCCCTAAAACACAATTTGCAAACCCAAAACTACATGAATCGGATCTCTGACTTTTGTTCCCTTTGCCAATAGTAGCTTTGGTGCATCCTTTTTAGCTCAGAGAGCTAAGTCACTTCACTTTCACTCATCACAGTAAATCCAGAGATCCAACATGCCTATTCAATTTCTTCCTGCATTACAAAAAAATGAAAAGGTAACAAGACTCCCCAAAATGGAGGCTGGATTTTTCTGTTCCTAGCAATTTTGGTGCCCACTGAGCTGGTTGTGAAGTGAGCCATGGTACATCTCGGAAGTGGGGGTCACTGGAGAGACAACAAAAAAGACCAAGAGGAATTACAGTTAGTGTGAATTACAGGAAGAGAGAACATAATAATGGCCATACTGGGTCAGACAAAGGGTCCATCTAGCCCAGCATCCTGTCTTCCAACAGTGGTCAACGGCAGATGCTTCAGAGGAAGTGAACAGAACAGGGCAATTTATTGACTGATCCAGCCTGTCGTCTAGTCCCAGCTTCTAGTAGTCAGAGGTTTAAGGACAGAGCATAGGGTTGTGTCCCTGACCATCTTGGCTAATAGCCATCCACTATCCTGGATGAACTTATATAATTCTTTTTTGAACCCCATATACTTTTAGCTTTCACAACATCCCTTGAGTTCCACAGGTTGACTGTATGTTTTGTGATGAAGAACTTCCTTATGTTTGGTTTGAAACCCATCAGGTTTGAAACTCATTGGGTGACCCTCGCTTCACGTGTTATGTGAAGGAGTAAATTCACTTTCTCCACCCCATTCATGATTTTATAGACCTCTGTCATATCTCCCCTTAGTCATCTCTTTTCCAAGATGCACAGTCCCAGTATTCTTAATCTCTCCTCATATGGAAGCTGTTCCATAACCTTTATCATTTGTGTTGCCCTTCTCTGTACTTTTTCCAATTTTATATATTTTTTTTTGAGATGGGGTGACCAGAACGACATGCTGTATTCAAAGGCATACCATGAGTTATATAGTGGCATTATATTTTTGGTCTTATTAGTTATCTCTTTCCTAATGGTTCCTAACATTGTTTGCTTTTTTGACTGCCACTGCACACTAAGCAGATGTTGTCAGAGAACTATCCACAATCATAGGTGCTGACTTCCCCTCTTTCCCGTGGGTTCTCGACCCCCCTCTGGCCCCGGCCCCACTCCACCCCTTCCATGAGGCCCCGCCCCTGCTCTGCCCCTTCCCACCCCACCCTGCCCCCATTCCAACCCCTTCCCCAAAGTCCCTGCCCCAACTCCACCCCCTCCCTGCCCCTATTCCAACTCCTTCCCCAAATCCCCTCCTCTTCCCTGCCTCCTCCCCAAGTGCGCCACATTCCCGCTCCTCCCTCTCCCTCCCGGAGCGTGCTAACAGCTGTTTGGCAGTGGGCAGGCGGGAAGCGCTGTGAAGTAAGCGGAGGAGCAGGAATGCGGTGTGCTCAGGGGAGGAGGAGGAATTGGGGCAGGGGAGAGGGGAGCTTGGCTGACGGTGGGTTCAGAGCACCCACCTAATTTTTCCCCATGGGTGCTCCAGCCCGGAGCACACATGGAGTCGGCACCTATGTCCACAATGACTCCAAGATCTCCTTCTTGAGTAGTAACAGCTAATTTAGACCCTATAATTTTGTATGGGCCAGGAAATGGATTTGGGTTTTGTTTTTTTAAGCTAAGAACCAAGCTGATGAGCAGTTCAGCAGGAAAGGTGCCAGTTCCATGTTCCTCCAGTAAACTAACAAACAAAAAAAGGGATCAATTGTTTAAAATAAAAGATGTTTTGTCCTGCTAAAAGGGACGGCCTCTTCTGAGCTGTCTTCATACCCTGAAAGGATTAGAAGCATTTAGCTTCACTTCTTTGTACCAATAAAACCATTTGACAACAGGCCTCTTGCTGTGCGGTAATAGAGAACAAGCTGAAAGCTTGACATTGAGAGGGTGAGGGAGTGGGAAAATTGCAGGGTGTCTAATCAGGTGCAGAGGACGTACGTGAACAGGACGGGTAGCTTTTCAATGAGACACTGCACCTACAAGGGTGGACAATGTATGAAGGCAAATCAGCGCAAGAGGTCAAACCTCACACCTGGCAAAGAAGAAGCAGCCTTTAAACAGAAACCACTGAGATGCCTATACTCACAGTAGCTGACCCAAAGGACAGTACAGGGAAAAAAGGAAAAACTTACATCCTTTTTTTTTAAAGAAAGAAAGAAATGGAACTAGTATTTGCAGGATCTCTATCCACCTTAGAGAAGGAATACACAGGTGTTCAATGAGTGCACCTGTGACAGGAAGCTGGCGGGAACAATGCAATGAGAACAGGAGAGTCTGTGTAGCCTGTCAAAAGGACAAAACATGTCAGATGTGCACCTGCTATAGATATATGGGCCAGTGTTAGAGATGGCTCAGAGGATCTGAAATCTTCATGGAAACGGGACATTAAGAATTGCACTGAGTACAAGCTCAGGGATAACACTGTGTAATAGCTATCAATGGGAAGTAGGGGATGGAGAAGATAATATTGACTATCGGATCATATTGACCCAGCTGGGGAATAAATCTTAATGGAGAAGCGTTAAAATAAAACTTCGCACTTGTAGGAGTCTTTTTGCAGATCTCACACCAATATATAAAGGTGGGTAAGCATTATGACCCCATTTTACAGCTGGGGAAATTGCATCACAGTTGGATTTCAGTTTTGGTGAAGCAAAATGAAGTGGACTAGCACAAAATCAATAAGCAAATCAGTGGAAAAGGCTGGAATAGGATCCGGACTCCTAACTCCCAGAGAGCTGCCCTATGGAATATAGACCATGCCATTTTTTAAAAGCCTAATTCCAGTATCAAAGGAGTTTAAAGTATTTTAAGGATGATGGCAAGTTCGCCGTGTTTGCAGCAGGGAAAATAGGATCCTAATGATAACTCCCAGCAAAGCAGAGGAAGATATGGATTAGTGAGACACAGAAAGGAATTCCCTTATGTACCTTCGCCATGTGTGTGCTTGGTTTTATTTTGTATTTTGCTTTCCTTGGGAGTATTGCTACTGCTGGAGGCAGAATACTGGATCTCCTCATTAATGATCAGAGCCAATATTTCAAACTCTTTTCTCTTATGTAAGAATCACAGATGTGACAGTTACCGACATCAGTACAGGCCACACAGTACTCATAGTCCATGTGTGGAAAACTCTTTGACATCCACAGGAATGTTGTGCTAATGTCAAAAGGTACTACATGGTCCTAAACAGCTCATTTCCCCACTTTTATTCTATTGGGATGGATCCATTGGAAACAAAGCAAAAGAACCAAGATTTTCAGTAATAAAACTAATAAATGTACCTTGCATACACACCTGACAAGCAACTTCATTGTGCATTTTGAAGAACAATAAAGAAATTTGGCTGTGTATGAGGTGTATAGCTATCGAGCTAATGAGAACACATAGCTATCCCTTTCATCAAGATTCTTCTTCTATTTTGTCCTTTCAAGGTTATCTCATAAAATGTCCTTGTGGGCTATAGTATACATCAGCAAATTCAGGCAACAGGAACTGTGCACAGTAAGTAGATCTGCCATCTTACATTAACCCTTTAATAGCAAACTCATTATATCATGCTGACATTTAGGGCAACATTTGCAAAGGACACACATGTCAAGCATGCAGTAAGATGCAGATAGTAGAAATATTTTCATCCATCCGAACAATTAAATGACTTGTGCAGCTGAAGAACCTGACTCCCAGGTAAAAAACACAAAGTATCCTGCAACCACCTCCCTCCATGTCAGGGAATGATGTTAGGGGATTCACTGAGCATCAGTCTCCATCACATCAGGAGTGGCTTCTCTGCATGTAAGTCAGTAAGGGAGGAATTTTAAAGAGGTCAGGAGCTGGTTGCTGAGCTCTGCCTGGCTGACAGCTCCATTTTCCCAGAGGCCCAGCCAACATCTGTGATCTTCTGCAGACAGAATGGCTGGATCAGAACCTAGAGGAAGTGTTTTCTGCCTGTGTGTTTGTGTTCCTAACTGAGCACACACAAATCTTCAGAGTTTGCGGAAAGTGACTGGCTTCCAGCAGCTCCCCAGTCACCTCTGTCTTACTCATTAAAATCCATGTGCCCCTTTTTTTTTATGATGTCAGTGGCTTCCAAAAGCTCCTTTTCCCCCTTTAATGAAACACATAGTGGCCTCTAGAAATAAAAAGCACAGCAGCAGCAAAGGACAATTTCACTGAGACTGAGACAGAAAGGCTAATTTCCTTAAAGATAGTATCATTCTTTAATCCAAATTACTTTAGAACTCCTCCAATGGTACTCAGAATTTAGTGTCAAATCTCCACCTCTAAAAGGATTGCTCTTCTGAAAAGAGTTTTAAGAACAAAACATAAGAACATAAGCATGGCCCTACTGGGTGAGACCAAATGTCCTTCTAGCCCAGTGGTTCTCAAACTAGGGCTGCCGCTTGTTCAGGGAAAGCCCCTGGCGGGCCAGGCCGGTTTTTTTTATCTGCTGCGTCCACAGGTTCAGCTGATCGCGGCTCCCACTGGCTGCGGTTTGCCGCTCCAGGTCAATGGGGGCTGCGGGAAGTGGCGTGGGCCGAGGGATGTGCTGGCTGCCCTTTCCACAGCCCCCATTGGCCTGGAGCAGTGAACCATGGCTGGTGGGAACCGTGATCGGCCAAACCTGCGGACGCGGCAGGTAAACAAACCAGCCCGGCCCGACAGGGGCTTTCCCTGAACAAGCGGCGGCCCTAGTTTGAGAACCACTGTTCTAGCCCAGTATCCTGTCTTCTGACAGTGGCCAGTGCCAGGTACTCCAGAGGGAATGAACCTAACAGGTAATCATCAAGTGATCCATCCCCTGTCGCTCATACTCAGCTTCTGGAAAAAACAGACTACGGACACCATTCCTGCCCATCCTGGCTAATAGCCATTGATGGACCTATCATCCATGAATTTATCTAGTTCTTTTTTTAACCCTGTTATGGTCTTGGCCTTCACAACATCCTCTGACAAGGAGTTCCACAGGTTGACTATGCATTGTGTGAAGAAATACTTCCTTTTATTTGTTTTAATCCTGCTGCCTATTAATTTCATTTGGTGACCCCTAGTTCTTGTGTTATGAGAAGTAGTAAACAACACTTCCTTATCTACTTTCTCTACACCAGTCATGATTTTATAGACCTCAATCATACCTCCCCTTAGCCGTCTCTTTTCCAAGCTGAAGTCCCAGACTTATTAATCTCTCCTCATACGGAAGTCGTTCCATACCCCTAATAATTTTTGTTGCCCTTTTCTGAACCTTTTCCAATTCCAATATATCGATGGGGCGACCCCATCTGCACACAGTATTCAAGATGTGGGCATACGATGGATTTATATAGCAGCAACATGATATTTTCCAGGGCTTCCCGGGGGGGTGGGGGCAAGTGGGACAATTTTCCCCAGGCCCCGGGCCCCACAGGGGCCCCACAAGCCCTGGCTGAGAATCCCTTCCCTGGCTACTCACCCGGTGGCGGTCCGGGTCTTCAGCAGCACTTCGGTGGCGGGCCCTTCACTCGCTCTGGGTCTTCAGCGGCACTTTGGCGGTAGGTCCTTCAGTGCTGCCGAAGATGCGGAGCGAGTGGAGGACCCGCCGCCGCTGCCGAAGACTCAGAGTGACTGAAGGACCCGCCGCCACCGCCACTACCGACTCGGCGCGCCGCCCGGTGAATACAAGTGCCGCAGTGGGTGGCGCCTTTTTTTATGTCCGCTCCCCCACTTTGCCCCAGGCCCCCTGAATCCTCTGGGCGGCCCTGATATTTTCTGTCCTGTTATCTATCCCCTTCTTAATTATTCCCAGCATTCTGTTCACTTTTTTGACTGCCGCTTCACATTGAGTGGATGTTTTCAGAGAACTATCCACAGTGACTCCAAGTGACTTTCTTGAGTGGTAACAGCTAATTTAGACCCCACATTTTATATGTATAGTTGGAATTATGCTTTCCAATGTGCATTACTTTACATTTATCAACATTAAATTTCATCTGCCATTTTGTTGCCCAGTCTCCCAGTTTTGAGAGAGCCTTTTGTAGCTCTTTGCAGTCTGCCTGGGTCTTAACTATCTTTAGTAATTTTGTATCATCTGCAAATTTTGCCACCTCACTGTTTACCCCTTTTTCCAGATCATTTATGAATATGTTGAATAGGACTGGCCCCAGAACAGACCCCTGGGGGACACCACTATTTACGTCTCTCCATTCTGAAAACTGACCATTTATGACCATTAAACAGCCGTCCGTCTATATGCCCCATTTGCAGGGTAAAAAAATGTGTTCTTTTACCTCCATTTTTTTTTTCCAGTTCCAGTGACAAAACTTTTGAGATCTCTGGCATTTATGCAAACAGATTTGGCAGCCTGTTCATGTTCACTTGGACAGCAAGATATAATCTGAATTTGGGACTCTCGCAATAAGAATGTTACTTATTATATAACTAAACATTTGTTACTAATGGATGCGATTGACGTGAGCTGTGTTTATTACAAAGCTGTTTGTTAGTACAATTTACATTCTTTTCCATTGTTTTCATTTTTGTGTACTTCATCTGTTTTTTGCTCACTGTGTTCCTAACAGTTGTATTGGAGTTTTTCTATGGTTCCATTTCTCATGTGGTAAAAAATGTAATGCAAAGATCACTTGAAAGAATAAAAACAAAGAACATTTTCAAAATGATTTTGAGATTTAATCCTCCAGTAATTTAATTTGTAGGAAGCAGGGAGTGAAGCACTAAAAAGAGAACATTTTTGAATAAATCAGGATTACTTACCTGTGAAAATGTAGTGATCCAATTTAGGCATGCCATCATTTTAATTTATTATAACAGCATCACAACTCTGTGATGGCTAATTCTGACTGATCCTGGAGGTTATCTGGATTTAATAGGTGTTTTCCATTTCTGTTTTGTGGTTCTATGATTTATTGTTATTTACATAGGAAGTGTCTAGTGGTTAAAACACAGAATTATGAACCATAGAATATCAGGGTTGGAAGGGACCTCAGGAGGTCATCTAGTCCAGCCCCCTGCTCAATGCTCAATACTCCCCATGCTCAACTGTGGTGCTGTTGACACTTAACAGAAGATGTGATACTTGTGCCAAGATAGTTACAACTGAAGTCAGACCTGGACAGTACAGTTCTGGTGCCCGCAGTGCTTTGGATAAAGACCAGATGACGGTTCAGGAGTTAGACGGTGAGCACTCTGGAGTAAGGATTGTCTTTTTGTTCTGTATTTGTACCGCACCTAGCACAATGGGGTCCTGCTCCATGACCGGATCCTGATAACACAAATAATAAATAAAGCACAGATATAGTTGGGGGGGTTATTGTTGAATTACATCACAAATTCTGTTAAAAATACAACCCGCATGTATAAATGGATGACCACTGTGAGTCCCACCCATTAGCTTCTGTGCTCTCTTCCAGGTACCAACTCTTTGAACTGAATGCTGACGGCATACATGGCATTTGTGGGACTACTTACATCCTTAGTCAGAAGGTGCTGGAGAAGGAGGTGCCAGCTACTCTTTTTACAATTAGCACCACAATGGCCTTTGATTTGTACATGTAACACAGGGGAATCTTTGAATGTTCTAGCCCTCACTTCTTTTCCATTTTTTTCCTGCAATTTGATCATATTTTCTCATGTGCTTGGTATTTTCCAGTGAGTATCTTAAACCTTGAATCCCGTGTGTGGACCTTGTTCATGGAATTCTGTGACCTCACAGCAGTAGATGGCCAAAATGCTCCCACCCTCATCTTTAACATGGGCCTCTGCTTAGATCAGGATGAAACATCTCTGTCTGTATCAGGATCTGCTCCTAAGTGCTGAGCACCCTCCATATATGACCAAAATGGGAGTTGCAGTTGCTCTGCACCTCTCAGAAGCAGACTCCAATCTGTTCCAATATAAGTTTATTGGGAACAGATCCTGGGCTCCTTGTGACTAGCCATCACAGCCCCCCACAGTCTGGGTGCACTCTCCTTGTGGCAATCATCAGGATGTCTCCATCAATGAAACAAAACGCCCCCGGTGTTTTGAACTGTGTGGCAAAGCCAATCTGGACAAATTGATGCATTCTAGGGGAGATAATGAAATTCTGCTGCTGTGGAAGAGAGGTTTGCAGAAGCCAAGAAGGGCACTTTAAAAAATGCCTGAGACAAAGGCAAGCTGCAATTTTCTGGGTTAACTGCCTGGATGCCAGTGGAAGGGAAGAGACAGAGTTTTCTTTGTTCAAATGCCTTATGCCTCTGTTCCAGGAGAATGGCTTGTAACCAGCTTTGCATTGTGTGAACAGGCCTGGCTGACACTATTTGCACAAATGGCTCAGTTGAGTGAAGACAAAATAAGGAATTCCTTGAGATTTTGGACAGTGAGGTATCCACTGGAACAGCCACCAGACACTGAAGGCTGCAATTTTGTTTTTCTCTTGGGGATCAGGTCAGAAAATGCAATTGTGTGATGTAGTCCTTTCCGGCTGCACTGAATCTTAGATGCCGAAGGTTAGATACAAAACTCTCTCTCTTCATCCTCTGTCCCCAGACTAGGAAAGCGACTCTTCCTTTCAATGCCAGAAAATGAACAAGTTCCAGAGAAACAAGCCGGTGATACAAAGGACTGAGAGACTGAGTTTCTGGAGAACTGTATTGAAAGACACAGGAGTGGCAGTAAAGTCAACAGTTGAAACGGTGTCATTCACAAAACCACAGAGATATAAATGGACATGAGTAATAGTTTTCACTGCAGGGGATTATTTCAGTAGAAGCAAAAATGTTTGTATGATGTCTTTAATTCCATGTAAACCACTGGATTTAAACATTCACCTGCAATATTTGCATCCAAACATCATGACATCATGCTAGTGCATGAGAGCCTGAAAGTGAAACCTGCTAAAACCAAAAAGAAAAAAGAAATAGTTCATTGTCATTGTCCAAGATTGCGCAAAAAAAAAAAAAAAAAGAGGCAACAGTCTAAATGTGTAAGAAGTGCGTTTTTAATTAAGTTATCTTTCAAATCTAATAAAATAAATTTCTTAAAAAAGTAATCTTTTTGATTAAAATCTTTCAGACAAATAAGTTTGCATTGAAGATCACTCCACTAGTTAACCCATCATCCTGTACTGATACCTTGAATTATTAATGGTTATCTTTTGTCCACTGGAGAGTACAAACCAATTTGTGCTACTCCTTGAAGTTTCTTAGTGCTGGTTCATAATTTGCTAATGCTGAGTGCCTACTTCTATGCTCTAACTCATCATATGACTTCGTAACATAATTAGTGAGGAGGTGAGGCCAGGTAGTGAAGAAAAACAGTAATGTCTAAACTAGCCAATATGGCATATCATGTGAAGTGTAAATGCATTCTCCAAAGGCAGTTTTCTGTAGGCCAAAAGTCTGTTCTTAATATGACAACAACACTCTGTAAGTTTACAAAGAGGAGAGGCAGCTCCTGATAGGATACTCAGTTAAGCAGGAATCCTACAAGGTGATACAATTCCAGTTCCAGTTCTGGGTTTTTCCTCCGATGGGATAAACAATCATGCTCAATAGAATGGCTGTTATATTATATTAACAAATGTCCAGCAGATACAGAATGCAAAGCAACAAAACCATTGTCATATATGAATTAAATCAGCTATTGAACCGCAGGCTCCAGTAATCGGAGGGCAAGAGCACTAACCTGTTAGATCATAGAGCTCCACCTTTCTTAACTTATTCTAGCTCCTTTCTAATAAATAAATGCTGTATATTATAATATGCAATTCTTTTACTTATGCCGCTGCAAGATGCTTGACTAACAATTTGAAATCCTCCTGCAGGACAGATATAGTACAAACAGAAAAACTTCTATGGCGTTGCACAGTACGCCTCGACTCTAACCTAACCATATACATGCAATACTTTGCCTTTCAGCTGTGATTGCCAATAAGGGTGCCAGATGTTGACAACTGTAGGAACCTGTCTGCTAGGAACAGGACTGGAGGATCATCTCACATTGATCTCCCAGCACCCGACAGGTGGTGATTACCATTGGTCACTAGAGGATTCAAAGAGCAGTAACCTACTAGTTACATAGGACACAAAGCTTTAAGGATTCCTGAGCCCTTTCACACTGCGCAATGTAGACGAAAGCCAAGATTACCAGTCAACAAGTTTGGGGTGAGCAAATGGTCACAATGCAACACTGGACATTTGGCTCCCTGATAATTCAGTAATCTTAGTGTGATTGTGGTGAATGCTCTGGCCCAGATTTAAAGTGTATGCATATGGCAAAGGAGAGAGACAGCTGCTAACTGTTAATACAAGTGACACTGTAGTTCCTGTTCAGATGCCAGCATGTAATGGATTATAAAATGTATAATCTAATCACAGAACAATGAAAAAAGACAAATAGAATTACCCTGGTCTGGTTTGCAGAATAAGTGCTGTGCTTAGAAATCATGAGGAACTAGGTCATCTTCATGAGAAACATCATTGTTTCCTGTCACTCTCCCCACATATCCTCAGTACCTTTCCAGAGAAGGCCCAACTCTGCTCTTCTTTAGCTGCTCTAAACCAGGAGTGAATGAAGATCTGTCCCAATGGAATTACTCCAGATTTATATTGGTGTAATTGAGAGCAGAATTTGACCCACACATTTGACAGTGAAAGATCAAAGATTCTATGTACCCTGCAGAAGTGTCTGAGGATTCCTCTAGGAGGGTCTCTAGTGGTCAGAGCAGAGAATTAGAAGGAAAGAGTCCTGTGCACACCTACCTACCCTCACGCCTCTGGGGAATTTCTCAGGCTGTCTTCAAATGTCAGGACTTGGAGTGGCAGCACAGCTGTGGATACTGCAGGAACACTGCTGCTATCTCTGCAACTAGAAAGTGACATTGAATGTGATAGGGGAAAAGAGAGAGAAAGAGAAAGGAGTCCTATCCAGAGAAGCTGCAGCTCTTAAGAACCTCAGCTGTCTGGATTCACATGATGTAAGAGTATATTATTTGTCTGATTATTAAAAAAGAATAAAAAATTACATTTCTTTGATGCCAATCATTTTCCCCAGACAACAAAAAGAAACCAGGGCATGGGAATAGGGACAGGTGTCAGCAGAGAGGACACACGATTTTCAGTTTCTCCTACAGGCTGATAGTAGTCAGTGTCTTTGCAACTGACTCATTGCGTGACCATGGACAGCTCAACATCAATTTGTGCCTCAGTTTCCCCCTTTGTAAAAAGGACATTTACCAGGGATACCAAAGGGGGTTGCATTGATTGAGGCTTCAGAGGGGTGTTGAAGTTTCATTAATCACTGTTTTCAAAGTGCATCAAGGCCCTCAGCTGTAGGGCACTGCAGATGTGCCGGCTATTCTTATTGCAGCAAATAGGCTCTTGAGCACCGTGACGAAAGCAAACCTGAAAAAGCAGATGGAGCTCTTTCACCAGCGTGAACTCAACAGACAAATATCAACATCAGATGTGCCATTTAAAGGAAGTCATTGAATTCTAGTTATTTCTGGAAGCGCTTCCACTTGTCTGGGAGGCAGTAGCTGTGCACAGAGCTCTCCCTTGTGGTAAAAGCTATGACTAGCCAGATAGAAGCTTTTAGGCCTGAATGTGATCATCTTCTAGCTTCCAAGGCCAGAAGGGATGTGTGTGATCACGTTGTCTGACCTCCTCTCTAGCATAGGCCAATAAAACATCCCCAAATTAATTCCTAGAAAATAGCTTTGAGAAAAACATCCGATCTGGATTTAAAAATTGCTAGAGATGGAGAATCCACCATGACGCTTGGTAAATTGTCCCAATGGTTAATTACTCTCATGGTTAAAACTTTACACCTTATTTCCAGACTGAATTTGTCTAGTTTCAGCTTCCAGCCATTGGACTATGTTATGCCTTTCTCTACTAGAAGGAAGAGGTCATAATCAAATATTTGTTCCCTGTGTAGATACTTATCAACTGGAATCAAGTCACCCCTTAACTTTCCTTTTGTTAAGCTAAATAGATTGAGCTCCTTGATATGGATATATCTACACAGGGATAAAAGACCTGCGGCACAGCCCATGCCAGCTGACTCGGGCTTGCAGGGCTCAGGCTGAGGGGCTGCAGAGCTGTGTAGACTTTCGGGGTCAGTCTGGAGCCCGGGCTCTAGTATCCTCCCCCTCGTGAAGTCCTAGAGGCTGGGACTCCAGCCTAGCCCAGATATCTACACAGCAGTTTTCCTGTCCCAGAGCCTGAGCCCTATAAGCCCGAGGTAGCTGACCTCAGGCTAGCTGCACGTCTTTAATTGCTGTGTAGACATACCCTATCAGGCATGTTTTCTAATCCTTTAGCCATTCTTGTAGATACCGTAAGGTCTGTTTCATACCAAGCCAGTAACACATGGCAAACTTTTCCATATGTGCTTTTAAATCATCATTTTACATACTGTCTTCGGACTACAAGATATAGCCCATCTGTCAGCCCAAAATTTGTCTCAGAAATTGGGCATTATCACTATTGATTACATGATCTGATAGTGTATTAAACTGAGGTTTTAGGAAATCATGGTCACGTTAGGAAAATGTTTAATAGATTCCCCTGCTACAGTTAAAAGTCAGAGGTGTTGCACATGTGCACTGTTCAATGGGGTTCTGATCTCAGTTGGCAACAATGAAATACAAATAAAATAATCATCATAATAGTTAATAATAATAAGCCCTGACAGGCAAAAGGTTACTTTCTGAACAGAAGTGCTGATATTTTAACCCCATTCCCAGCTGCTATATAGTACCGCAGGCTTTAAACAGACAGTCCAAGCAAGTAGATTGAATGCTATACTGGACAAGTGCATTTCTCTGTTGTTACATAAGGCACTGGCTAGCCTGCATCTTGAATTCTGTACTGGAGCTAGAGTGGGACAGTGATTGCAGGACAATGCAGGGATATCTGGGATCTTTTTACATTTTTGTCAATTACTTGCTGGATCACTTAGGCCCAAATGTCCAAAGGGTCCACTGGGGGGGCCTCAAGTTTCAGGCACTCTGCATGAGACACAGTTTCAACTAAAGTCAATGGGGCCTGCAGTTGCTTGGCACCTCCAAAAACCACCCCACTCACTGTCCCCGGAGCCCCTTACAGGGACGCTCTGCTCCTTCTTCCCCACCACCCTGCTGATGGTCCCCTGAGCCCCTTACAGGGACTCTCTGCTCCCTCCCTCTGCCCTCCTCCCCGCAGTCACTGCCCCCAGGGAATGTGTGTGCATGAGCGATGGGTGGGGTCGGGGAGAGTGTGTGTGTATGGGGGGTACAGGTGACAAGCTGTGACTTCTCCTCCTCTACTCCCTCCTCTGGAATTCCTGCTATTATTAGAGTGAGTGTGTGTGTGCACATGTGTGTGTGCACGTGTGTGCGTAGAGAAAGGGAGCAGGAAGGTGATGGATAGGGAGAGCAGGGGTGTGCAGAACTGGGGGAGGGAAGCCTGAATTCCCTTAAAATCTTCTAGAATGTGGGACACTGAACATGAGCCCGACCCCCTCTTCACATTATTTGCTTTCGCACAGCTCCCCAACTCACCCTCCTCTTGTTCAGCTGTTAATGGGCCTGCGTGAGCAAGAGAGAAGCAATTCCACAAACACCGCAGTCTTTCACACACACTCTGTCTTTCAAAACCGCCAACATCTGACAGGGCTCTGCCAGCTCCGTGCTCTCTAGTGACTGAAGAGCTTTGCCTCCTAACCCTGGTATTTCAGGCAGGAAACAGGTAGGCTCACGGACTGAGGCAGTGCAGCTTGTTAGACTGCAGGTGCCAGTGTTTGACAAGTTGTTGACCATTAGTCCTAATGGCCTGTTAGATATTTGCCTTTGGCTTCTGCACAGCATTCCTGTCATATCATTTACAAGAACTCAAGCAATCCTGCTTCATTCTGAGGCCCTGCAGTATGCATAGTACATAGAGAATACAAAGCAAAACTGGTTTATAGTGAACTGGCAAATAGGAAAACTGCATGTGGAGAGAGAGCAAGTCCCATGTGAATTCAGGGCGATGTACAAATTGCAGTTCCACTCATCACAAACCATCGCTGACCACAGCGCAGCTGTTCGGGGAGAAAAATGGCTTTGCTGCAAGAGTGTTACACCAGACAATGGGAAAGTATCAGTGAGAACACCACACCTAACGGAGAAGCTTTTAAGCCCATCATCACGGCAGATGTTCAAAGCTCCCTGGAGCCCTCCAAGCACATGGGGGAGGCAGACTGGATGAAATCCATGTCCTTTCACCTGGGCTCATGTCCAGCCCCAAAATAGCTCTTGTGCCAAGTCCAAAAAAAAGATCACATGAGAGGGGAAAAAAGTAAAGCAAATGATTTTCCTTATTTGCTTAGTTTGTCCTACGTGGGTGCCAGTACAGAGACCTGAGCTTGCAGGGGCTTCACTACCTCAGGGTCCCACCTCAACCTGCTCAGTAATGGATGCCAGATTTTGACTGGGACCCGACAGCAATCTGGATTTGTTAGTGAGCTTGGTGATACTATTTTCACTTGGAGCTCTTTTTTTGTGAGCTTTTCTGTGTGTCTCTCCTTTCAGGATCTTCTTGGCCTTCAGTGAAGAAGACCGATCTGGGAAAGGGCCCCCCTGTCCCAACACAACACCTAACCGCCCCATAGGCAGGTCAACAGCATCGCCTTCTTTAGGGAAACTCTCTTCCTTAGCTGTTGGAAGGAACTCCCTTCCTCCCACAGCTCCAGCCCTGTTGCTCCTACTTTTCAGCAGTGTGTGCTGACCAGAGCAGAAAACAGCCTGAAAGCGCCTGAGCCTGAGAACCAAGGTGAGTGTTACAGGACCTCAGTCCCCTCCGGGGTTCCCTACAGGGCATTCTGCGTTGGCACAACAGTGGGGAAGCTTCCCAGTGGCTTTGATGTTTGCTCCCCCCTCTCAGATGATCTGCATTGTGGTTTTTGGGATAATTGAACTCCCACTGAAGCTTACAGGCTGGGCTGGCTGTAACAATCAGGGTTTTTCTTGATCTCCGTGTTTCAAGTCCTGAGTCACATTTGCTCTGCTGCAGCAGAAAACTAGGATTTCTAAGGGGGCGGGGGCTCGAGAAAGGGGATTTCTCCATTTCATTTTTGTTTCCAGGTTGTATCTGACTGAATTACACTTCCTGAGCAATTTGACCATTATAGCCCCAAGGAGAATATGAATCCAAGCCCTATTACGTGGGGGGACGCTGGATGTGTCATTTTAAACAACTCTGCAGGAAACCTATGTTAGGTGAAATGGTTTCTGTTATTGCTTCTTCCTGGTTTTGTTTTGGGGGTGGGGGGAAGAGAAAACTAGGGGGTGGCAGAACCACATACTCCGTGTGTTTGTGTGAGAGAGAGAGAACAAGCAGTCACACCCACGGCTTCCTGGAGGGAGAAAGTGGCTCTTTAGTTAAGTGTTTACTGTATTTCCAAAGAGCCCAATAAAAAAGTACAGTATTTATGGGGTGCAGAGAAGCGTCCATATGGCTGAGCATGTCAGGAGGAGGGTTTATTACTGATGCCTAGGGCAGGAGTTAGCCACAGGAAGAGGGTGGGGAAGGGTAAAATAGTCCCGCAGTGCAGTGAGGGTTTTGTAATGTGTCGGAATAGAGGAGGCTGAGGGGAGTGATGCTAAATGTAAATTCTTTATGGACACATACACATGTGCAAACACACCCATGCTTTATGTACCTTGCGGTATAGACAGATATTAAGAAGGCAGTATAGAACGGGAGCTCTCTAATAGCTTAGGACAAGTTATTTCTGACCTGTCTGCCATTGATTGACAGTACACAGGCTGCTCACTGTGCTCAGAACTCTATGCTGGTGAATATTCACCTGTCCTACTCTGGTGCATGCTGTTGCTGTTTGCTGTTAAATGGCTGCTATATTCCACCCCAGAGGTGTCTGTACTTCAAGAGTAGAGGAAATTATGCCTGAATACAGTGTACAGAGTTAATAATATCTGCAAAACAATTTGAGATGAATAGTGCTGTACCACATTATTATTATAGGGGCAGCTCCAGAAGTTCTCACTCAGTCAAATCTCCCATTGTGGTCAAGGGGTATGGTAAGAACAGAGAAAAAGTTAAGAAAGGACTCCAGGATTTGGCAGGATTTTTTCAGTCCTAAGTGAATGAATCGGTTTCTTGTGTTAACCTGAGTAACTTCCTATGCTCTGCTACTGATAACATCTGTAAGATGAAACTGAGAGCTGGAGAGATGAACAGATGCCAGGGCAGGGAAAGAAGGTTTGTACCATCTACATTCAGTGATAAATTTTTAAACAGCATTTAATCAGGTTAGCTAATACTTTTGTTAGTCTACAAAAAGGCATCAATGTATTTCCTGCTAGGACTGGATTTCCAAATACTTAGGCCATGATCACACAACAAATAAAGGTATATTTTAACCATGTGGTAGCTAACAGTTGTTAACTAACACACACTGAAATCCTAGTGTAGACAAAGCAAGGTGTAATTTTAACATGTGTTAGTTGGTTAAAACCCCTTGACCATCTAAACCTGTTAAAACTACAGTTTACCTTGGCTAGAGTAGGATTTAAACATGTTAGCACACACATTTTCCCTAGGGGAGGTGAGGCCATACAGAACAGCAGCTTTCATGGAATTTCCACTGAGGCCAGACATGCTATTGTTTGCCTGAGGAAGCTTATCTCCTTGGGACTTCCAGCCAAATTTGTTAGGCTAAAGAGCTTTAGAAAATACAGGGAAGCCTCAGAACTTCTGGATACTTCGCCAAGCTTCAACTCTCTTGAGGCCAATCTATCCCTAACCTATCCCGGTAGTATCACGGGAATGCCTCCATCACAACAGCACCTTCTTGCATAGACTCCCTTCCCATTCTGTCACCTGTGCTGCTTGAAAACAAAGAAAGAGAAAACCCCACATTAAACACTGCACTACTGGGGAGTTCCTACCATTTGCAATCCAGCTTCTCAATCAGACATTGCGTCAGTCCCTGACATTCCAGTGAGGCAGAGTGGCCTCCCTCTGGACCCGAGAGGGAGGACCCATTTCGCTCCCTGGGGTGGGTGCAGCCAACTTGGCCCAACCCCATCGCAGGAAGTGCAGGGGCAGGGCAGGAAATATAAGAGTAGGGCCCTGCAGCTCAGTTGTGAGCAGACCTGGGAAGGAGGCAGATGTCCCTACTAGGTAGCTAAGCCCAGGGGCGGCTCCAGACCCCAGCGCGCCAAGCACGTGCTTGGGGCAGCGTGCCACAGGAGGGCAGCAGGCGGCTCCGGTGGACCTCCCGCAGGCGTGCCTGTGGAGGGTCCACTGGTCCCGCGGCTTCGGTGGACCTCCCACAGGCGTGCCTGCGGAGGGTCCGCTGGTCCCGCGGCTTCGGTGGACCAGCGGACCCTCCGCAGGCATGTCTGCAGGAGGTCCACCAGAGCCGTGGGACCGGCGACCGCCAGAGCGCCCCCCCGCGGCGTGCTGCCCTGCTTGGGGCGGCGCAATTCCTAGAGCCGCCCCTGGCTAAGCCCTTTCTGAGGTCCAGGACCGGCTTCAGAGCAGATCAGAACCCTACTGGCCCAGCAGATGGAAGGACCCAGGGAAATACCGAAGGAAGCACCACCTGACTGTTAGCCAGAGCCTGGCGGTGGTGGCATGATGCCAGGAGAGTCGGATAGGAAGTAGCCCAGGGAAACCAGACATTGGTCCAGTTGAATTGCCAGGACGTGAGGCAGTAATCTTACATTTCCCCACTGAACCGTGGTGAGATAACTCGCCACTGCTAGCATCCTGGGCTGGGACCTGGTGGAGTAGGGTGGGCCTGGGTCCCCCTATCCCTGTCCTACACCTGGATCTGGCTGCATATTCACCTAGGCCAGAAGGCCTGCACCTGACTGTTGCTGTTTGTCCCAGCCAGGAGGCTAAGGGCTATAGACTGTTTGCTTGCTGTGCCCTGCCCAGAGTGCTGGAGCCACAGGTTATTGTTGCTTGCCCAGCCATGAGGCTGTGGGTCAAAGACTGTGCAATTCCACAGGAGACCTAAACCCTAGACGTTTGGTGGGTACTCCAACCAGGGGCTGGAGCTATGAGCTGAAGGGCCATGTGCTGGGTCCTCTGGAGGAGATTGGAAGTGTGGAGTGGGCAGGTCCGTGACCACAAATCAGGCCACCCCGACAACATCTGGCCTTCCTCTGGACCCAAGAGGGAGGATCCATTACACACTCCAAAATGTTTGTTTGGATGTGTGCATGGAGATAAATGAATCTGGAATTTGATAAAAGTTAGACCCTTGCCCTTGCTAAACAGCCAATAAAAGAACCAAACGCACAAAGGCATGAGGCAAAGAGCTGGGAAGAAAAAAAAGAAATACTCCTTTTCCTTCAGCAGTTTTTCTGATCCCACTTCACCACAATCTACTGTTTCCTTGGCAATGGAAGCCTCAAAATAAACAGACGCCTGTTAGGCTGTGTCCAGTAGTCCATTCAGTTTAATCATCTGCCCAGAAGAAAACCTTTTTAACATGATTTACATAAGTCCTGCTGCAGTGCTGGCTGCCTGCTGGCAGCTCTGCATGCAGATCAAACAGGTCGCTTGCACTTCTTTACTGGTCCTCTTGTCTGTCAGGTGATTGTCGCACATTTATTTTTAAGCTCTGTCATCTTGTGGGGGGAGGGGAGGGTGTCCGTCCGCCTAGCCATACACAAGGCCCTGAGGCTGAAAGCAGCTGAAGAGTTAGAATAATCCAGCTGCCTCCAGTTCATACAGAGCTTTCTAGCTTCCCTGATAGTACCCTCTTTGGAATGATTTAAACAACCTGATGTGCATGTTGCGGCTTGTCACCTCTCCGCAGAGCTGCAGGAGCAAGGGAACAGGAAAATCCTCAGCACAGAGGGAGAATTGCAGCAGCAGCAGAGTGGAACTGCACAGGCATCAAGTGGAGGTGAAACCTGCAGCATTGCTGACACTCCTTCTTTCCAGTGTGACAGCAGCGGCGTTTCCTGCCTAACGCAAACACAAGTCCCAGAGCTGCCTGCCACCCCTCTCTCAGGAGCACTGTGCTGCAGGTAAGCTACCACCATCCCATGTGAGAATCATAGATAAGGCTGCAGGTTGAGGATGCATAGTGATGTGTGTGAAGGGGAGAAAGGGGAGAGATGGAGGAGAATGGTTGCAGTAGATGATGCTGTGATTCTTGTAAGTGCTGCAGGCTCTCAGGAATAATGACATCTGCAAATCTCCAGTGCTACAGCTAAGTTTATACAATGGCAGAGACTGTGGCCCCTAGCACACTCCTCCTCATGCTTCATATTTTTATAGCACACATTCCCTCGCAAAGCCTGACTACAGCCGGGAAGCATGCAGCCACCCCTGGAGGGAGGGAGCAGACGGCACACTGTGCAGAACTGGGGCTGGGGGGATTCTGGCCAAGTATAGACGAGTAAACTGCCCCAGTGCTTACAACAAACATCCTGGGACCTTTAAAGGCCATTCAGAATAGACAGGACCGTCATCTGAACGCCACACACGCAGTAAACGGCACAGAAGGCAATTTATCCATCCCAGGAGGAGGGAAATTGATCCCATCAGGACTACAAGTAGTTCCTGTGAGTCAGCCTATTTCAGCACTGATGCTTATACCAGGAAGTCATTATCGCCGATAACAAGGGCCAGGCTGAAGCAACAGAGTGGGATTCTCAAAAGTGCCCATGTGAGTTAGGACCACAAGCCCTCTTGAAAAATCACTGGCACTTGTGCTACGGTGACCAGATGTCCCATTTTTCAAGGTACAGTCCCGTGTTTTGGGACTTTTTCTTATATAGGCGCCTATTACCCCCCACGCCCTGTCCCGTTTTTTCACAATTGCTGTCAGGTCTCCCTAACTTGTGCTCCTTACTCACATGAGTTCAATCCTTGAGGGGGCCATTTGGGGATTGGTCCTGCTTTGAGCAGGGGGTTGGACCAGATGATCTCTTGAGGTCCCTTCCAACACTAATAATCTATGATTCTATGATTCTATGAGCACTTTTGAAAATCACAGCTGAGTCTGTAGTGGGCTGGAGCCACCTGCCCCAGCTGGGCAAAATGCTTCCTGGAGCTCTCATGGGCACAAGGGGGCAGGCCCTTTTCACCCCCTTTACATAGGGGCAGCATGGGCTTCCCCTGTGGCTGGTGTAATAAATGACTCTGTCGGGGCACCATTTCAGATTTTTTTTGAGGGGGGTGGAGAGGCAACTTTAACTATGATTCCAGGGGCTACTTAGGCTACTCTAGGTTTTTTTTGCTGATAACTTAGAAATTGGCTGACAGGAGCACTGTATCTAATTCTTCTATAAAGAAAGAAAACTATGTACACAAACACCAATTAAAGGTATATTTTAGGATTAATTGTAAGTGTAGAATAGAAAACCACATCTGAAAAGTGGAATTATTCCAACCTCTATCAGTGTGTGTGTAGATGAGGGATTGTTTCAATTCAAGAACTGGCACCGCAAGCTAATACATTTCCCACTGAAGTGAAGAACATCATGAGGTGGTGAATTATGGGATTTGTAGGAATAGGCTGGGAAAAATCAAGATGAACATTTACATGATTGCCAGATTTCTACTGCATTACGAGCTCAAAGTCACTTAATAACTATCCCCAAAATAGCCCTATTAATTGAAACAAAGTTTTGTTGTTTTTTTTTAAACAACTTATCAGACTATACCTTTAAAAAGAATCACTATCTAGAACAGGGATCGGCAACCTTTGGCACGCGGTACCCTGGCGGGCCAGGCCGGTTTGTTTACCTGCTGCGCCCATAGGTTCGGCCGATCGCAGCTCCCACTTGCCGCAGTTTGCCGCTCCAGGCCAATGGGGGCTGCAGGAAGCGGTGCGGGCTGAGGGACGTGCTAGCCACCGCTTCCCGCAGTCCTCATTGGCCTGGAGGGGCGAACTGTGGCCAGTGGGAGCCGCGATCGGCCAAACCTGTGGACGCAGCAGGTAAACAAACCGGCCCGGCCCGCTAGGGTGCTTACCCTGGCGAGCCGTGTGCCAAAGGTTGCTGATCTCTGATCTAGAGTATAATTAAATGATGGGTGTTAGTAGCCTGGATCTATAATGAACAAATTTGGGCAGCCAAATCTTATATATTGTTCAGATTGGCTTGAGTTTACGTTCACGGAAAGGTTTATACAAATAGTTATGATAAATACAAAGGATTACGTTGGAAGGAGGTTCCTAGTGTGTTACTGTAAGGATTGGTGAGAGTAAATATCACCTCAATGATATTCACAGATGGCACTCAGGTTTGTGAGACCCTGCCACACCCTCCGAAATGTTAAAGAATTAGAACAACAGGAGATAAGAATGTTTACCAACCGGAAGAGAAGGAGATACAGCAGACAGCTGCTTCAGAGCAGCAGTTCAAGGCCAGTAGCTCCTCAAAAAATCTGGGAAAAAGGTCCTAGAAAAGTGCAACCCCACTCTCAGGAGATTTGGTGAAATCCAGGCATTCACAGAGGAATCCACATTTCTGCATCACAGCCTATGGATCCGACCTGACCCAAAGCCCACAGTAGACAAAGGAAAGACTCCCACAGACAAGTGGGACTAGATAGTAGAATAACTGGCCACACTGGGCTACTGCCATTCACTACAAATTTAGAGAGCTGGAAAAAAGTTGGGAACATTTTAAGTGTAATTAAAACAATATTTTTGGTGGCAGCCGTTCATGCTTGTTTCTTCACCGCAGGGAAAGATTACAGGTGGTCATCCATTCTGCAGCGCTGCTCTTGCAGCCTGAAACTTCCAAAGCTAGGCTGGCTGTGAGGATAATTATCCCCTGAATGTGCCTCAGGCAGCAGCCCCCGCCCTGCCTCAGCCCCGGCTGAGCAGCCCGTCACAGGGGTTGCTCCTGCCTTTTTAACATGTCAGCTTGTGAAGGTGAGGGGCAGATCATGATGCAATCTGCAGGAAGCATCTTCAGACCTTCCTGCCACCACTCCCTCAGTGTGTTTGTTTAAGGAAGAAAAAATGCTGCAGAGGCTCCCAGCTCTGCTATTGGCGCTGCCAGATACTCCTCTGCATTCTTGTTTGCTGAGCAAAGAATAGGCCAGTCAGGGGAAGGGAGAGAGGAGCCAGTGGCTCCCAGCAGGTGGTACAAAACTTGGGCTAGCAGGGGGGCAGGAGCTCCCCTAAATGGCACCCCTGGACTCTGCCCCCATCCAATCATTCTGAGCAGCTGGGGCCCTTGGGCGTGCTACAAGGCAGCAGCTGTTGTACTCCAGATAGCGCAGGGGCTGGATCTATGGCCAACTCCTACGAAGTGGGTGTGGGCTGAGAGAGGGTCACTTGTGCAGCTGCGCAGGGGCCGGCCACAATTAATAGCATTAATTAATTACTGTTTAATAATTAACACTGAGAAGGATTTTTTAATGTCAGGTCCTGAGTTCCAGGAGGGAGGCAGGAGGACGTGAGTAAGAGTCTGGGGTGGGAGCAAAAAAGCCGTGGAATATGAGGTGAAGAGAGAACAAGAGAAGAACATGGGCAAAGTCACAGCATAACACAGAAGCGATCACACAGCTGGACAAAAGAGAACAGTGGAACTGGGACAGAGACAGGCGGAGATACTATTCATCCAGGGAAGGGGAGATGAGAAGCAAGAGAATGAAAATAGTGGAGTGAAGTGAGGAAAATAAAGTGGAGACAGATAGAATGTGACAGAGCTGGCAGGAGGAAGAAAGGAAAACGGAGACACTACTTTATGGTGAGTGAGTTTGACAGTTTCTCTCTGCACTTCCCTGGCAGAGACCCTGTCTCTGCATGTTTTGTGATGAGACGGGGTGGCTATTTGGCACACAGAGGTTGTTGACGAATATTGCTGGCTGCTCTGGATTCAGTAGTTAAGTAAATAGGGGAAAGGGCAAAGAAAATAACAAGCTTCACGAGAAAGCACATTACACCCACCTGCAAGTGGAGACTTGGCTGCTGGAGAAATGTTCCTTGAAACACTTTTCCCCCCGGTGTTAGGAACGCCACATGCACTCCAGTCCAAGGAGTTGGGCTCTACTTTTCCTGCAGCAGAAAGGGGCTGATGGTGGCAAAAAGATTCCTCCCTCCCCTGTTCTTTTGTTGCTAAAATCTATTAAAGTTGGACTACAGGGCCTCCTATAAATGATCTTGTTGGCCCTTCCCAAACTCCTAAGGCCAGGCCAGACCAAGCTGCAGCAGCACAATGAGACAAAGCAAAAAAATGGTTTTGCCAATAGTGCTTCATCAGAGCAACCTGGGTAGCCTGGAAGCCTAATAACCCTTGGAAGGGTCGCCTATGAGAAGCACACACGGAAATATCTGTGCAAACAAAGGTATACATTTTAATTGGTTTCAAAGGGCAAGACTCCACTTGGGGGCCAGGTAAATCAACCTAAGATAAGCCGACTTCAGCTACGCTATTCACGTAGCTGAAGTTGCGTATCTTAGGTTGACCCCGCCCGCAGTGTAGACCTAGCCTTGGTGATGATAAGGCAGCACAATTCTTAACTGTTTTCCCTGTAATACTGGGCTAGTTCCTCTTCCTCCAGCCACATAAATATGATTCAGCCATTCAGAATACAGCCTGAATACGTGGCGTGGATTAAACCTAAATCGACTTTGGATCCACCAAACTCTCCAGCCGAACATATAACTTTGGAGTCTCCTGGACAGACTTCTTTTCCCAGCCTCACCTCTGCCCATGGGATAGATTCTCCCTCCCATCCTCTGTAATGGACTCTGGCCTGCCTCCCACTCCTGAGCCCTTGCTCTTCCTCCCAAATGAAGTATCAGAGGGGCAGCCGTGTTAGTCTGGATCTGTAAAAGCAACAAAGAATCCTGTGGCACCTTATAGACTAACAGACGTTTTGCAGCATGAGCTTTTGTGGGTGAATACCCACTTCTTCGGATGCAAGTCATACCCACTTCTTCGGATGCAAGTCTTGCATCCGAAGAAGTGGGTATTCACCCACGAAAGCTCATGCTGCAAAACGTCTGTTAGTCTATAAGGTGCCACAGGATTCTTTGTTGCTCCCAAATGAAGGAGTTCAGCAAACACCTGGCTCCATCTTCTTCCATTTATTTATTCCATATCAGTATGGCAACGACTTAGTCATGGATATTTTTAGTAAAAGTCACGGACAGAACACACGGCCCGTGACCTGTGCATGACTTATACTATAAATACCCATGACTAAATCTTGGGGTGGCCGCTGCTGTGGGTGCACCCCAGGGGTCACTGCTGGGTGGGGACTGGGGCCAGCTGCACCAACTGCTGGGGGCTGCCGGAGTGGCCACTGCTTGGGTGGTCACCGGGGCGAGCTGCCCGGCTGGCCCCAGGGCCACTCCAGCAGCTGCCAATGCAGCTGGCTGCAGGGCTGCCCAAGCAGCTAGCTGCAGAGCCGCTCGAGCAGTGGCCAGTGTGGCTGTCCCTGGGGCCACCTGAGCAGCTGACTCCCTGAGCAGCTGTCCTCATTATATGTCACTTTCTGTCCTTACGTTAACATTATCGGTGTTTTTAACATTAACAGTGTTTTTAACGGTCTATCCAAGTCTTTATCCAGTGCCCATACCATGATATCTGAGTGGCCTTGAAATTGCAACCTCTTGTACTGCAGGGATTCAAACCCACTGCTACCCTACTGTTACCCTTTGATATTTCGTATTTATGATTTCACTCCTATGATGGGAAGCTGGGGTCCCCAGAATAATGAGAGAGCAAATCAGTCAGCACTGGGCCACTAGTCACAGGACCACTGAGAAGAGCTGGGAGGGATAAACAGAACTTGCCTCGTATGCAACGTTTTAAAAGGATTAGGTCAACCATTGCTAATACTACTTGTCTGTGTGAAGCAGTGTGTGTTTAATTGGAACCTCCAGCATTCAGACTCAGGCTGTCTCTGCTTTATTTGAGTTTGGCACTGAATGCCCTGGGGTAAAATTGCCTTTCCGGTAATGCACACGGCACAGTCTGTGCTGTTCTCCTGTTAAACCAAATGCTGTGTCTAGCTTTGTGCTGAAATCACATAGCTGGGCTTCCCTGGCTGATGCCCGCATTCCTCCCACCCACACCCGACTGCTCCTGGGTTATTAGTGTGTGCTACGTGAGCTACCTCTAAAGTGTCGTGTCCCGCTGTGCTGCAATAGACTCCCTCACACTGGATGCTGAACTAAGCAGAGTTAATGGTGTAGATGGAACACGTGGTGGTACTGGGGCTGCTTGATAGCTCAGGGGAGTGCTATTGGAGCATGGAGCTGGTCACCTTTCAAGCACATGTTCCAGGGCAGTTGTTACCCTGACAGTTATTTGCTTTCATCATCTACCAAACGTGGTGGGCTCTGTCAAGTCCATAGCGGACAAGCATCCGTACCACAATTGGTCCCTTGGTAGAAGGGCCAACAACCGAATGGATCTGGAATGGAAACTATCCTTCCTGGGGGGTGGGGGGGAAGCTATCAGTCTTGTCAATTAAGATTGTCGGCTCTTTGTGGCAGGAACTCTCTCTCCTTATGTGTTTGTGCACTACCTAGCATTATGGGGCCCCTAGGTACCACCCTAATACAAAAAATTACTTCCCCAAAGTCTGTGGGTGTTCAGAGCGGCTGGTTTGGGTCAGGCCTCTCTCTAATCTTCACCCTTCCTCACAGCCTCGCTTGCTTTGCAACCCCCACCCCCTCCAGAAAGAGGCACTTTTTTTTTTTTTAGTATGACTTCCTGTGGAATTCTGTAATTGTGTGTGGTGATTAGAAGAAAAATATTTAAATAACATCAAAGACCCCAAAGCAGTCACCATGTGGTGGGAGGATGCAGCGGTTGAGTAGCATATAGCAGTTCAGAAACAATTGAGATTCTTGGCCAGCTGAATGTTCAGGGGTTAGTATGTAATTACCCAAATTACCTAAATTTGGAATTTCATCAAGGTACTACTGAGCCTAACACCCCCACCCTTATGAAAAGTGCTCTAAGACCTGTTATTACCACAAGTGGTCAGGACCTAAGGTTTGTCTCATTTCGAAGTCTCTCTGGGCAGTTAGCACATCTGGTACGAAGGCTTTCCTCCAACTCTTTCCAACACCCACAAACGCTCGAGAGGGAGAGTATGCTATAGTGATGCCAGACTCGGGAGAAAACAGCTCTCCCGTGGTAGTCTCGTTTCCTGATAAATGGAAATAATATCATAATATCAGTTCCTATAACACACACAGGTTCCCATGAATTTGTTCTATATAAACCATTTCCTCCTCTTGATTCATTCACACTTCATACAGCAGCTGTATTGAAATTCAGGGATATCATTGCAAATGCATCTCACACTGAAAGTTTTCCTGTAGCTCTTTTACTAGGTGGAGAGCCATGCTCGTGCTATTCATTAAGGCAAACTGAAAGACCTAACTGCAGAGTTCTGGGTTTCTTCTGCAACAGGTGATGTCATTGCTGACACCTAAAACTGAGGGAGGAGTTGCACAAGGTGTTAGTGACGGCAACTCCTATTATTGGCAAACATGACACCATGAAGTCGTGGCTTGGCCGGTCCGGTGGATATGGGAGGATCTGAGTCTCAAGAGTTTAGGTTTTAAAAGGGACTGTGCATACAGGTTATACCCCACTCATCTATTCTGTTAATGAAAAAGGAACTTAATTCACTTTTTTAAAGAGAAGTTTTCAGTTCATCTTTAAGCTCTGGTGTAATGGTTCGAGTGTTGTGAAAGATGCCCTTTCACCCCACTATTGCAGTCGGATCAACACCCTGGGTTTGTTTAGGAGGCCTGTGTTTCAAGGACACAGGGATAGCATGACTTCCTCTGGGAGCCCACATTTTGAATGTATCTGGGGTGATTTACTGTACCCCAAAAAGGACTCCTAATAAATAATTTCACACTGCCAATTTTCAACTAGAGCCTGGTTTACGGTCTTGGAGGGATTATGCAGAGCACTAGAAATATGACTTGCGAAGCTGGCTCTCCTCATGTATTTTAAATGTTTCACTGGATGTGGCATGTACGGATAGAGTAATGGGGTACAGTGGAACCTGTATAAGAGGTCACCCACCCTCATAAGGAACTTCCTGTCTTCAGAGACCGCCCCACAGCACCCCCCAATGGACTGAGTACAACTCTGCTATGCCTTGATTAGCCGCCCACCTCTACTAAACAACTTATTTGTCTTGCAGCAGTGGTCCGGTGTGTGCTGTACAAACACAAAGGAAACCAACCTCTCTCAAAGGGCTTACAGTCTCATTTGCACATTTATGTTATCCCATGGGAAAGCAAGCATCATAAAATTACACCCGCTGCAGATAGTAAAATTTCCCAACATAAGCTATGTATGAATCTAAACCAGGGAGGGGTAGAACTCCTATGGTTTGGTGCGGGGTAAGTAAGCACCTGATCGTGCAGCCCAATTGTCCAAATGGCTGGAGGGTCAGATCCTACTAAGGTGTCAGTCAGTAAAGGTCCATTTAACCTTTGAGAAGACAATGTCACTGGAAGCAGAATAGGCTTTGTGGCAAGATTTCCACTGCTTCCAGTCAGGCTGGAAGTAGCACGAACAAGAAGAGCCTCATGTGGACTCTTTACTCCATTGTGTATGAAACACAAGTGCAGAAGCCTCAAGAAAAAGAAAAATAGTGTTTACTAAATTTTACTGGAAATGTTTCAAACCTCCAAAAAAAAATAATAATCCCCAACCGCTTTGCTTTTTTGAGGGCTGGGTGCTGGTTTCATGTATAATATTACTATTATTATTAAGTATTAAGCATCTTCAGGTATGTTGGGCTGGGGAATCCTAGCATGCTTGGCCAAATTCAGGCATATACATGCTGAAGAATAAAAATTAGTCAGGGGGAGCATCGAGAACTCTCAAGGCAGACAAAAGTGAGTAATACTATGCCTTCCAGCCTGGACAGAGAGCTCAAAGGGGAGGATGGGTGCAGCCCTACGACGAGTTTTACTATGCAAGTTAAAAATAAAAATATCACTGAAAGGCAGAGGTGTGAATAGTTTGTTTCTATCAGATTCTATATAGATGTAAAGGGCATACAGTGAAACCCCTCTGTCAGTCTGCAAGCATAGAATGCCCAGCCAGCAGGGAGAAAAGACTGGAAACCGGACCAAAATACAGCTTATAATTATTAAGATATTAAACTAAAAATCGGTTATTGCTTCCTAGCTAAAAAGTTGACTTTTGAGTTTTTTAATTATTCCTCTAAAGATAGGTTTATTTATTACATACATTTGTTTTTGCAGTTGAAGATTATAATGTCTCTTTAAAAATGCTTTTTCATGCCTCTTCCTGCCTATTTTTCCTTGTGCAAATAATACAGGCTTCTTGAGAAAGGGATAAAAGTAGTTTGGTTGGATCTCTGTGTGACGGGTTGGACCCCCCCTCCCCCTTCTGGGATGCCACCTGATGTACTGGGATTTCACTGAGCCTGCCTGCTCCACTAGCCTGGGCTCCCTCTCCCTGTTTTGCTGAATTAGGCTCTCTGGCCTCTAGCAGCACACACACAGGTATGGACGCACCAGCTGTAGAATCACACAGAGTCTGCAAACAGCTCTCTATGAGAAGACTCAGCCAAGAAATCACCCAGCACTCAAGTGCAATTCTCCTCTGGAAAGTGCATCCAAAATAGTATTATCTTGGGCTGCAGAGAAATCTATACAACCTAAGCTCATAAATTCGCCCCCTCCCTCAATGTGGAGGAAGATATGCACAACTTCTTGCCCCCCCAGTTGGAAATTGCACAAACTGGGTTTAATAATAAAAAAAATCCAAGTTTATTAACTATAAAAGGCAGATTTTAAGTGATTATAAGGGATAGCAAACAGAACAAAGTCGATGGCCAAGCAAATAAAACAAAACACGCATACTATGCTTAAGATCTTAAAGAGACTGGTTTCAAGAAGTAATTTCTCACCCTAAATGTTGTTTTAGGCAAGCTGCAGAGTTTCTGTAGCTTAAGAGTTCCAGTTATTTCTTTTTACAGACTAGACTCCTCTCTTAGTCTGGACTCAGCCCTTGCCTTTCCCACCACTCAGTTCCTTTGTCTTTTCAGGTACTTTCAGCAGTCTTTCTTCTTGGGCAGGAAGGCAATGGAGAAGAGTCCTGTTTGCCTTACTCCCCAGCCTTAAATAAGACTTACATAAGGCAGGAATCTTGTTTCCCAGTCTTGACCTCCATCTTAGATGGTGTTTAGTACCAGGTGACAGGACCACCTGACCTAGCAGTGTCACAGCTACATTGCAGGATGCCTCTCAGGAAGGAGAGAGATTAGTATCTTCGAAGTCTGATTGTTTCTTGTTTCCCAAGTACACACCTAGTTGTTATTGTTACATAGTCAATATTCCTAACTTTAGATACAGAACTAATACATTCATACAAATGGGATAATCATATTCAGTAAATTATAACCTTTCCAATCAGACCCTACAAGACCCATCTTGCATAAAACATACCTGTTATGCCATCTCCATATCAAAAGCATATTTCCATAACAAATATGAGGTGTAACTTCACACTCTGCATGTAAGAAAAATCCAATCCAACTCCCACTGAGTTCAGTTAGACCTGGATTCAGCCAAAAGTGTGTCAATCCCTACATGAGATAGGCAAAGTGACATCTTCTAAAATGACTCAAATAATTTCTTTAGAAAGGACTGTATTTCCCTCTTATAATGAACCTGCTCTTAGGGCAGAGAAACAGAATTCCCCAAGTCTACATTTCCCACTCAGCATGGTGCATTAATTTAAATACAAATATATTCCATGCTTTAGCACAGGCCATATTTAACCACCAGTTCTGATGATTTCTCCTACCACAGATCACCAGCAGAACAGGGGTCTTGTACACCACCGTAAACACATTGTCCACACTCTTATTTTGGGGAAAGAACATTCATCAGCTTGCGGCATCATAATCCAGTCATTAGAACAGGAGGCTGGGAGTGAAGAGAGCGTAGTTGTGTTCCCAGGTCTGCCACTGCCTCACCGTGCGACACTGCTGAAAGTGACACTGGCCACATCATGTAACCTTTCGGTGTCTCAATTTTCCCATCCATAAAACAAAGATAATCTCCACATTCAGGGCCGGCTCCAGGGTTTTTGCCGCCCCAAGCAGTGGGGGAAAAAAAAAAAAAAAGCCATGATCGCCATCAGCAGCACTTCAGCTCTACCGCCGCTTCATTCTTCGGTGGCGGGTCCTTCCCTCCGAGAGGGACCCAGGGACTCGCCGCAGAAGAGCTGGACATGCCACCCTTTCCCCTTGGCTGCCCCAAGCACCTGCTTGCTAAGCTGGTGCCTGGAACCGGCCCTGTCCACATTTACGATCGTGGCAGTATAAACTGTTACATTTGATTATATATTTTTATTCACTGACTTGGATGCCAAAGAGTAACCAAACCTTTCTGAATGAGTGTTTGTAATCTGCTTTTAGTCTATATCAAGTATTCTAAATGAGATACAAGCAAATCCCTCAGGACTATAATCACTATATTTTGTGATCTTACCTTAGTCAGACACGTTCTCCTGATTACTGTCCTATTTAGAGCGCTCATTACTACCTAAACTGCATCAGAGGTGTCAAGTTTGAAAAGTTACATTTGCTGCAGGTTTTAAACCTCCAAGACGGGTGGGAAGAGAAAACAGCCTTTTTCCGGAGCAGTTCAAGACTGCACTAGAACAAAGCGCTGTAGGCCAGAACTGAGGTGTATTGGCAGAGCTCTGCATGTGAGTTTACACAGCACCTGTCAGCACTGAGTCTGGCTACCAGCCATTGCTTTCCATCCTCCTTTTTCATGAGCATTAGAACTCATTCACAGATGTAGGCAGAAACGAAAATATTAGTAAAGCAAACATGGTGTGAAATGAGTGTCTGTGACTGGCCAGCCCTGGAATCTGAAGTCTTCACAGAACATGTACAGCACAGGAAGTGACATTCCAAACATTGCCCCATGGACAGGACACAGCCCTGACCTGGGTGGGTTCCCCCCGCCCCCTCCCGTAGAGCTGAGAAGGAAGTGTTCTTATCCCCATTGGTGAAATGGGGAACTAAAGGCAGAGAGAGTTTAAATGACTAGTTCAAGGTCACGTAAGAAGTCTGGCAGAGCTGGAAACTGAGCCCCAATCTCCTGGCTCCAGGCCAAAGCCTCAGATGCAAGATTATCCTTCCACGTTCATCTCTGGATCAGAACTTTGTCGCTCAGGACACACCGTCACCAGAGATAAGCCTCAGAACAGATGTCTGATGGGGTCTGTGTGTGTTTAAGTTTGAGAGACAGAGAGAAATTCAGAGCCCTGAGAGACCATTATTAACGTAGCATTTACATTATACTTTACGTCATCTGAAAGCTGTACAAACCTCGCAGTAACCCTAACTAGCTGTAAGTTTATTTGAAGTTTTCAAACAAGAAGAGTTTGTTAAGGAGGCGTAAGCAAATTAAACTGCGAACACAGAAGGTTTTCCTTTCCCCAGAGGATGAAGAACATTCCTCAGACTAAAACAGTCTGTCTGCAAGCTCTGCCACATAGCCACGCACCTATCAGAACGAGGTGGGGCCTTTGACTGGCTGGTTGTCTAGAGAAGGGATGTCTAGAGACACTTGGCATTATCCAATCATGTCACAAGGCAAAAAGCAACCTCCCCCACCCCCACCCCCCAGTCCAGGGAAACTACTTATTGGCTGTGACTTTCACCTCAGCTCAGCTCCCAAACACACTCATATTAGCCTTTCCCTAACTGAGAATATATTTTCCAAAGAACGGACAGAGAAGTCCACTTCTGTGGACCTTGCACATTGCTGCAAAGTGGGATGACTCTGGAGTCAATGGATCTATAAGCCATACTGTATATTGCACCAGGGTCCAGTGATTAATTAATGGGGACATTTTTGTAAGCATAAATTTTTGAAAGTGCATCTAAGTAAAGATTAGAATTTGGTCTGAAAGTCTGTGGCTATTTTTATTTTATACAAACTTGAATATCCACCCATGGTAGACATCTGTCTGCATAGAGGTGCATGTGTGTGGTTTTTTTTAAACCAGCACAGAACTAGGAGACAGGAATCGCTGCATTGTAATCACACCTCTGCAATCACAGTTCTGCCACTGACTTTCTGTGTGGCATTGGGCAAGACCGCTAACCTTGCCTCAGTGTCTCCATCTGTTAAATGGGGAAGATACCTGTTAGAGTACTTCACAATAGTGTTAGTTAATATTGTTGACCCTAGTTCCAACACTGTGGAGGCGGAGAGAGGGAGAAACTGGTGAAAGTCTGACAGCTGTCATCTTGGGAATCAGGGACCTACAGGCTAAAAAGTAGAGTCAGGCTTACAGAGTTAGAGTCAGGATCTGTAGCTGGAGACTGTATTAGACTCAGGTATAGAGGAGAACATATAACATGCCCTTGAGCAGTGAGTTATAAAGGTGGGTACTATTAGTCTCATCAGAAAAACAGACAGCTCTCTTTAAGAGACATAAACCTTAAAAAAATATTGCTGAGGAAATTAACACAAGAATAGCCAAAATCAAGGAAAGAAATGATCAACTCCAAAAAAGGAGGAAGTGGAGTCTGCAGTAGAGAGAGATCTGGTCTGCAGAAATTTGGATCTGACCTTCTCCAAGGACTGAGAGTATTTGGATCCTGAGATTTCATTTAGGACCACCTTTAGTTTGTAGCTTCAGGTATATGCTGCTGTGTGACCTGATCCAGCAAGCATCCAAGACAAGAGACGCAGGCAGTCGAACAAACACCCAGTAGATCTTAGAGCTTGGGTTCAGCTGTTTATCTCGGCTGCATAGGGTAGTGAGCAAGAGGAGGCTGGGTTTTTTATTGGCAGTTTATAGCTCTGCCCTGCCTGTTTGCCACTGAGCTGGTTAGGTGGCTGTTTTATTTAACTTGCCATTTCCACCCTCTTGGAATAAGGAAGCTTGTGATGAGATGGCTGGCCAGTACAGTCAGCAGACATGCCACAAGCTCTTATTCTAAACGTGAGTAATTGGAGTCTAATGGCTAATCCTCATGACAAAGATTAGAAAAGAAGCAAAAAAGGTAATTGGCACTGGCTGAAAATCTAATACGACTGGTACGTGGTACAGTACTAGCTGAACACAGTCTTGTCAGAACCATGAGCCAGCCTTGGTCTCAGCATTGGCACCACTTCTCTGAGGGCAGCGGAGTGACACTGGAGGTGAATTTGGCCCTGTTGGACTATATTCCTAAACTTGGTTCCCACCTCAACCTTCCATCCAAAGATTTGCAATTAGCCTGCAACAGCCTAGTGACCTGGAGCATGAATGACTCTGGAAGTTCTCTTGCTTAAAAATAAAAAGTCTAGTTTGTGCCCTGCCTTTCCTTAATTCAGACTTATACTTTCCTTTTGAGGCTAGAAATTTGGGAGTCATCCTTGACCTTGGACTCTTTTCTTACCACATGTCCTTGGTCAGTAAATCTGACTCTCCCACCTCCAGATTAACATTGCCAGAATCCACCCTCATACTGATCTTGCTTTTGCTGAAACCCTTATTCAGGCCTTCAGTGCTTCCTGGCTTGACTATTACAACTCCCTCTTCTAAGTCACTACTGTCTGAACTGCAGGTTCACCAGGATGTTGTGGCCAAACTGCTTCCATGCCACAGAAGTGAAACTATCATACCCCTCTCTGCTAGAAACCATTGCTGCCTTTCTAGATATCTCTGAGCCATCTCAAAACTGACCTCATGGTTTACAAAACAATCCAAGACCTTTCCACATCCTTCCTGTCTGACCTCATACATCCACCTACTCCTCCATGCACTTATTCCTCACTTTGTCTTCTCTGCCCCTCCCTTTGACTTGGTGAGTGTGGGAGTCACTCATCCGCCTGTGCTGATCCATCTATCTGGAAATGTCTCCCTCCAACCAAGTGCTGACTCATTTCATCTCTTAAAATCTTACCATAAATCTTTCCCTTTCTCTTTAGCATATAATTGATGTGCTCTCTCTGTCTCTCAAGTTTGTTGTGTATTAAAGATGCTATACAAAATTTCAAGGTTTTTGGACCAAACTTACATCTGGCCAGCTGTACTACATGACTTGGCATTATTCACACTCCACTGGTTAGCATTTCCACCAGACTTGGGCTTGCCCAACTCAGCCTCACAAGGCTACAAGCAGGGGGAGGTCTGATTCCCCCTTCCTTCCTTGCATGCACGCCTGAGACCTGGGGCCCAGGTGAGTAGGGGCAAGCAGGCGTGGTGAAGCCACTATTCCCTGAGCCGGTGGGCTTGGCTCTGACCCCCAGGCATGGGCCATTGCTGCTGAATCATCACAGCTGGCTATCCATCTAAACTGAACGGGCTGGGGAGAGGGGTAGTAACTCGCTGTTGGCAAAGGCCACCAGCAGGCGCCTACACCACGGAGCACGGCGGGAGCAGTATTTAAGTGGGGCCTGTCTGAAGCACATTTCCTTCTCTGCACTGATGATGGGTGGCACTGCTACACATCCTCACTTGAAGGGTGCATCCGCACCACCTAGCCCTTAATCTTGACTAGACATATTCACAAAATCTTAAGAGCCAAACCACAGGCTGTTCCTTCAGGAGTTTTTGTTCCCTGCTGCTTCAGAGGAAGGTTACCCCCACCACACCAGGGCAATGAGTGAGTATAACTGCAATTCCTAGAGGTCAGGAAACTATCCACTCCTTTTAAGCCCAGCTACAGCATTCCGCTCATTTACACCCTCTGTTCTGCTCAATGGTAGATCCCCGGCATGCTCTGAGAAGGATTTCCTTGTACGTTTACCAGGCGTTTGAGCGACCCCTATGCATGCCTGAGTGGGAAGCGGTCTGAGTTGCTGTGTTATCGGATTCTAGAACTCAGTGGCTAGCAGATATTATATACCAGCTGATTCACAATGTTACGATGAGACCAGCTAATTTTCTCAGCGCAATATGTCTCATGCAGAGTTGTTGAGGCCCCAATCATTAGGTAGGTAGACAAAGAACAGGAGCCTGACAGGCACCAGTTTGTAAGGCAGTCTTCCAACTAAACTCACCGCCACTTGCTTATAATCAGCCCTTGAATGATATGCTGGTCCCATTCTGCCTTTTGTTTTCTTGGCTCCAAAAACGAAGGCGAGAGTATTGACTTATTAGTCCGTTCTCTTCACCCATAGGTTCATAGCCCACACTTGAAAGGGGAGATCTTCATTCCAACATACATGTAACTAATACGTCATTCCAAACAAACCAGTCTGTATCGCAAGGAAAGATCAAATCCAGCTTTCTGCATACTGCTTACGTCGGATACAATTTACAATCCAGAAAGCCCCCTGAAGGTGATGCTCATTTCTGGAGATCAATGCAAACTGGTTTGTTTAGCATTCTGCACATCTGGCCCCCCAAACACTGGCTGGAAAAGCCACCTCTTATTGCAAATACCCCACTACCTGAAACAGCTTGGGGTAGACATTTTGCTGATAAATATCGGGGCTTTTGGTAAAAATGTGTAACTGAGTAACTTAATGTCATTTGTGGTTGTGCTTAGCACCCTGACGTGTGCCCTTTAGAGGCGTCCCTCCACTCCAGCCTATCCCTCATCCCAATATACCGGCACAAATAATCACCCCTGTCTTAAGCAAGAACTTTACATTATTCATACATCGGTGAAATTCAGCCCTATGTACAGCATAAGTCTATGTACCACTTCAGTCTCACTTAAACCTTGTTTTTGAGGATTTACTTAGAACTTAAATGGTGTATTGGCCTTTTGTGGGCCCTCTGCACAGGGGAGAATTTCATCCATATATAAACCTGGGCATTCTGAAAGAACTGTCATAAATGAACAGTGGATTACAGTGGACAAGAAGCTGGATTATAGTCAACAGTGTGCCGTTGTTGCCAAGAAGGCTAATGGCATATTGGGCTGCATTAGTGGGAGCATTGCCAGCAGATCGAGAGAAGTGATTATTCCCTTCTGTTTGGCACTGGTGAGGCCAGTATTGCATCCAGTTTTGGGGCCCCCACTACAGAAAGGATGTGGACAAATTGGAGAGAGTCCAGTGGAGGGCAACGAAAATTATTAGGGGGCTGGGGCACATGACTTATGAGGAGAGGCTGAGGGAACTAGGCTTATTTAGTCTGCAGAAGAGAAGAGTGAGGGGGGATTTGATAGCAGCCTTCAACTACCTGATGGGGGATTCCAAAGAGGATGGAGATAGGCTGTTCTCAGTGGTGGCAGATGACAGAACAAGTAGCAATGGTCTCAAGTTGCAGTGGGGGAGGTCTAGGTTGGATATTAGGAAAAATTATTTCACAAGGAGGGTGGTGAAGCACTGGAATGCTTTACCTACGGAGGTGGTGGAATCTCCATCCTTACAGGTTTTTAAGGTCTATCTTGACAAAGCCATGGCTGGGATGATTTAGCTTTGAGTAGGGGGTTGCACTAGATGACCTCCTGAGGTCTCTTCCAACCCTAATCTTCTATGATTCTATGAACTAGCATATTAGGAACTGCAGACTGTCATTTGTCAGTCAAAAGGTAATTTCTCCTAGATTTACCACTTGTCTGGCACATTTCATCTAGAGAACTCAATAAGCTTTACTAAAGAGAATTAAGCATCACTGTCCCCATTATACAGATGGAGAAACTGAGGCACAGACAGATTAAGTGACTTGCTCCAGGCCCCACAAAGGAAAAACCAAGAACAGGATCGAACAGGTACCATATTTGTTTGCAAGGAGGTCTTGGATTTGAACTGGCTCATTAGTAAAACTGGCTGAATAATGGGAAAAACTATTCACAATGAATAAAACAAACGTGAACTTTCACAAAAGTAATTATTCTCAAGGAATTATTAGACTAACTCTAGTCATAGGTATGAACAATCTCAGTATGGGTCACATACCATACAGGCTGGAGACAAAACTGGCCTATGTTTGTCTTTTAAAAGAAGATTCCATTAAAAACAAAAGTTAGCAAAATCCCTCCTTCTCTATATCACCAATCTCCTCTCCCAAACAGACTGTAAGCTCATCAGGGCAAAGAACTTGTCCTACCTATGACTGTAATGCACTTATATTTATACACAACTTTAACTATTTTTAATTAGGCTCTTTCCCCTCCCTGCTCCTTTTTTCACAATACAGTGAGAGTTTGTGTCAGCTTTCAGAATCACGATACTGGAGAAAATTCAACATTAAGCAAAAGCAGTGTGCCCATCCCTAACACACCCCAATGAGTGTCACTTTGGAGAATTTCTGAATTTCCACAGACACACTTAATTTGTGGCACTCATTCAATTCTAAAATGGAAACATTTTCCTGGAACATACCCTTTACTCAGATGGGTAGCTAGAATAGTGAGTGTGCATGCGCACAAGTGTTTGCATCGAGCTAGACATCCGCAAAACACTGTTAAGCGACAGAAAGTATGCAGATACTGGAGAAATATGAATTTAGTAGCTAATGATTAATTCAGTGGCAATTTGCAATGAGCTTTGTGAACCCTAGTGATGGAGTGTGGGTGTGTATCATTCTCATTTGCACTTTTTACAAGCAAGGCTCACACAAATATATATTCACTTTTGATAGCACATCTACTGTATCTTAGTAGTAGAAGAAAATTCTCTGGCACTGAAGTGGCTTTTCCTCCCTGCTTTCACATGGACCTTAAACATTGTTACAGGATGAAGGGCTGGGTGGAGCCTTATCAAAAGTTAGCTATGTACTAGCATTGTTATACCATTAATGCCTTATTTCTCAGATACGGTTATCCTGCAGTGCCTGCAAATTTAGCTAGGAGCGCCCTCTTCTGGGGCTTTATTCAATTGCTACCATTGCCACACCAATAAAATCGCTGAATATCATCAGGAGTTCTCTCCTATTCTAACTTACATTTTTCTTACTTCAAACACACTTTATTCTATCAGCTAACCCTCTCTCCTTCTAGGTTATTTTTATATTTTGTATTACACTTTCAAGCTCTCTGGTGGGATTGTGTATTTACAGATCTTTCCCCAGTGGTAGGTACTGTTATATTTGTTTAGGTTTTTAGTTTGGAGTGTTTAATGTCCAAAACTAATTGGGGAGGGAAGGAGATAAATCCTGATTTTCAAAACACGGGGGATTTCTTTTTCACTGCTGTTTTTCCCTTTCGGCTCCCCACTTTACTGCTGACTCTCAGAAGCAACCGTAAACTGTCAGCTTGAGCAGAAGTGCTAGAAATACATGGGGTGCCAGTATGCGGTTTGGATAAGCTCTTCCCTTCCTACATGGCTCTGTGAATAGATGATGTTCATGCCCTAAAAACTGCCACCATTTCAAAGGTAAAAGCTATATTTACCAGGATGTGAAGGCTGTTGCCAAATGCCATTTTGAAATCTCTCACTTGATTGCCAGTGAAAGCTCATAGCAATAAATAAATACTGCTTAGAGCTCCGTGGAGAAAGAGCAAGTCTCCTAACAAACATTAATTTAGTTTCCCAATAGAACAGTAGGTAATAGAAACACTTTGCGTTTACATGAAGCCCTAAATGGCTTGTGAGCTGCCTAAGAGAACCATCCTCCCCTACCTCTGCTATACTGCCACAGGTGAGATTGGTGGAGGTGCTGGAGTCCTCTGACTTTAATGGGAGGTGACTGGCAGGGCATCCTCCAGGAGTGGCCTTGAATTTTAGAATTTGCCCCGGGTGAGTTGGACATGAATGGCCTGAACTGGCTGACCTCCAGACCACCTTGCAAAACTTCTCTCTTTTGTCCTGCTCTTGGGAAGTGGGGTGGGGATTAGGGGCTGATTTTCCACTGTTGCAGTTATTTTCATTGTGACTGTACTGTGAGGTGAAGCCACTGGGTTTAGTTAAATAACATGGCTTGACATTTGTATGAATGTGTGGTTCTAATATTATGCCTAGATAAATGAGAGCCTATGAGAAATTTTTTTTTTAAATAGGAAATCAATTGAAATAAATATAAGGCCATTACCTGAAGAACACAACCTATGTTATAAACATTTAACTAAGTCTCTCAAAACCCTGTCAAGCCAGACATTCTTATGCCCCTTTCTATAACCTATTCTAAGGCACAGCGTTGTTAATTCGCATCACATGCCTAAGGTCACACAGCAAAGGCTACAATTGTGACATCCAGTTCTTTGCTGTGGTCACTAGGCCCCATTGCCTCCCTGGGCTTTTTCTCACCTACAAGGTTATAAGCAACAGCACTAACTAGAGCACCTTTCTCACTTGCTCTGTCTCTTACGATCTCACTCATTGTCCAGGGCGTATGTACTGGTTTCTCTTTAATATAACTTTGGAGCTTTATGTGTTTATACTTATGGAATCAGCTTTCCATTTACATTAAGAAAGCTGAATCGTTCTCTCTCTTTAAATCAGTGGGCCTGAAATATAAAGCACCCGAGCATTTTTGGGGTAGGGCTCTGTATAAAAATATTTGAGTATTAGGACTGTAATTCATCAAGTGATTAAAACTGGATACTGCTCATTTACTACTTGCTGTTTGTGGGGCTTTGTTTTATTTTGGTTAGAGGGTTGTGAAAGGGTCATTCAGCCTTTTGAAAAATATCATCCTCTTCTGCTTTGGTATGAAAATTGAGACTACACAAATGAAAATAGCACCAGTGTTTCAAATGGGGCACTGTTTTGCTTGGAGTCAGTGCAAGAGCAGCTGCATGATTCTGTCTGCTTGCGTGCAGCCTGTGGTTTATATGATCTTTTTCGCTAATGCTGTCACATGAAGGCTAGACACAGCATGTACCTCTTTATAGCTGCAGATCCCCTTGGCGTATTCATGTCTGGAGCAGAGATGGAACAGAGTCAGACCCAAAACTTTCACCAAGCTTTGATGGGTCCCAATCCGGTGTTCAGTTTATGTCCCTCTCTAAACTGGGATGAGGAGGGTAAACCAACATCTGAGTGCATATATACCCCAGAGCTGGAGGCCTTCCCAGTTAGCATTCAGCCAGGAATCTGCATAACTGGCTGGATTTTATCAGCATAGCAGAAAGTACTTACATTTCAACCATTTTTTACCTAGAGAGACACTGGGTGACTTTCATGCCTGTTTAAATGACCAACACAAGGGCCACATATCACTTAGGGCTTGGCTACACTGGAGAGTTGCAGCGCTGGTGGAGGCTTTACAGTGCTGCAACTTAGTAACTGTCCACACCTGCAAGGCACATCCAGCGCTGCAACTCCCTGACTGCAGCGCTGGCTGTACACCTGGTCTGCTTGGGGTATAACGAGTGCAGCGCTGGTGATGCAGCGCTGCTCGTCAAGTGTGGCCACACACCAGCGCTGTTATTGGCCTCCAAGGTATTAGGAGATATCCCAGAATGCTTTTAACTAAATTACTCTCTTTGTTTTGTTATGATGCCTCTCTTTGTTTTGTTGTGAACTCGGGGCTCCGGGAGCTGCTTATCTAAAAAACAAACACAGCTCCTGTTTGCTGTGAATGAGGCAAGCAGGGGGATGAATGTCTACAGCTAGTGTTTGCTTGAGGAGAGAAACTGCGGGGGCGGGGGGGAGAAAGGGAGTCCGTTGGAGCAGCTGCTTATCTGGTCTGCAGGCTACTTGCAGTTAAGAGTGAATGAGGGGTCGAGGAAATGGTCAAATTTTGCAAGGCAGGGAGCTGACACACAGTGTCAGCTCCAAAAATCCACTCTCTCTCTCTCCCCCGCTCCCTATCACACTCCACCCCACCCCCCTCTTTTGAAAAGCACGTTGCTGCCACTTGAACACTGGGATAGCTGCCCATAATGCACCACTCCCAACAGCGCTGCAAATGCTGCAAATTTGGCCACACTCAGCACTGGTAGCTGTGAGTGTGGCCACACACCAGCGCTTTCCCTACACAGCTGTTACTCTCAGCGCTGCACATCTGCAAGTGTAGCCATGGCCTTAGGCAGTATTTTGAGGGCTTAAGTAGTGCTTAGGGCTTGTGCTAATCTTCTACAGAGGGGTGAGTGCCACCCTTTGAAAGGATAATTTCCATTTCCATCTTGTGAAACCTGAGATTGATAGAAATGTCTCCATGAATAGTAATAAATTCAAGTGGAAACTACGCTTGTTTGGCTTTAAATCCCTGCTACAGCATTTACAACCCAAATTTTACAGCCTTGGGCTGCAGAACCTTAAACTGCCCATCAACAAAAGTGAAATTTACCAGTCTATTTTCATTGCCCTGGCTGAGAGAAATGCAAAAAGGAAACGATCAGTTAGCATTAACCACAAAAAAGACATTTGATTTTTAAAACGCTTTACATTTTAATTCTGTATGGAGCCAAAAACAAATTAATAGAGTTTAAGGCTTGGAGAGACCATAAAATCATCTAGTCCGAACTCCTGTGTATCACAGGCTATTAAATTTCACCCAGTTGCCCCTGCATTGAGCCCAGTGTGTTTGAGCATTTGTGTTTGGCTAAAGCCTCTCTGCCAGAAAGGCAGCCAGTCTTGATTTGAAGACATCAAGAGACGGAGAAGCCACCACTTCCCTTAGTAGTTTGTTCCAATGGTCACTCACCCTCACTGTTAAAAATTTGTGCCTAATTTCTAATTTGAATGTGTCTTGCTTTAGCTTCCAGCCACTGGTGCTTTTTAAGCCTTTCTCCACTGGCCTAAAGAGCCTGTTAGTACCAGGTGTGGAGAACTAGAAAACTTCTGATTTATTTTTATGATAAATAAGTGACTGTTTCCCCTCTTCACTTGTATTGTTACCTGCTGAATACAAAGAGGTTAATTTCTTTCTGGAAGCAGGACAAGTATTTTCAGTGCCTGTGAGGGGAGGGAGGATGACACATAAGCATGAATGACCAAGGATTGTTAACTTGAGAATTGAACAATAGGATCATGGACTATTTAAAGACCATTTTTATCAGCTTGTAAGTGTTATACATATGGGCTCAGGGGGCTGGTGGTGAAAAGCAGGAATTAAAATCATTGGGGGAGGGGGAGGGAACTAATGCAAATCCCCAGGCAAATAGACAAGCAGAGAGAAGAGTAACCCCTTCTTCCTCCCTGGAGGGACGTGCATAGACTGCAAGGCTTCTCCAAAGCAGGTAAAACCAAAGGACTGAAAACCTGTATAAAGTGTCCAGCCTGATCCAGGAGGGAGTCATGGTCACCCAATCCAAGAACTTCCCCGCCCCCAACCCAGAAGTGGGAGAAGGGGGTGAAGAACACCAGGAGGAACAGAGCTGATGGGTGTGTGTGTGGGCGGGAAGCTTGGGGGGAGTAGAACTGATGGGGGCGAAGGGGGACTGGGAAGATGTGGGGGCAAGAGGATAGGCAGAACTGATGCAGGGCAGAACTGCTGTGAGAACTGGGGGGCAGGACTGCCAGGTTTTAGAGGTTGGGAGACAGAATTAATTCGCTGGGCAGAAGACAGGTAGATAGAGGGGTGAGAGCTCCTGCAGCCAGAACCACAATTCACCTTACTCAATAAGGAGAGTGGGGGTACACACACACCCATCTGGCGGAAGACAGACCGAAAAGACATGTCTTCTTTTTAATAAAATCTCATGGTTTTATGGGACAGTCAAATGGTTTTTGATCTCAGGGTTGGCAACACTGTTCATAAAGCACAGTATTATCTATTCCGAAGGCTGGCAGGTCACTAGTTTATTCTTGCCTTGGCCCTGGGAGAGGACAGGACAGCAGGTGTTGAACTAAACTCAGACTTGCTAAGGTGATAATGAATTGCAGGACAAATTGCAGCCTAAATCGCCGGTCTAGAGGGAGAGGAAGGCAGGTTCCTGCCCTAAGATAGAGGACAGCTAGAGGCTTCAGACCTGAGTGGGGTGCCCTCAAAGAAGCCACAACAGAGCCAGAGGTGCAGTTACCTCTGGAACTCTGACCACTGCTATATTAGCCCTATGAAGGTACTTATACTCTGTAGTCCCTCACTGGATGGCATTTTCTTCAGCACTCAAATCATAGCTCAAAGAGGAAATTATTATTTTTTCAGAGTTTTTATCTGACTGTTGGTTCAAGCAACTACAAAATAAAACAGCAGTTATTGTGCAGTTATTAGATACTAAATAAAGAAATAAGATACGGAGCAAGAGAATATGGGGCAGAATTCTGCCAGCCGATGTTTCCTAGAATTTAACACGACAAGGTACACAGTCCCTTATACAAACCTCTCAGCACTAGTACAGTTAACGCCCTATGGATTCCCAGGGTTGTAAATCAATATTGAGCTTATAGCCAACCCAGAAACAAAGGAGTCCTATCTGGAACAACTCCACCTGATATTACTCTTGAGGAAGCTTGATTGTTGAGAGACGATATATTTAGTGATGGTGAACCACAAATTTAGGACATATGGATTATCTTGGATTAGAAACAAAAATTTACATTCCAACACTCCTGAACTATGGGGCGGGGGAGTTGTTTAAAATCTGGATCCAAACTCAGATCCAGATTTTGCAGCCTGCGCTAAGTTTGGATGCTTTTCTGAACTCCAGCTGTGGGAAGTATTCACCGTTACACCCAACACCACATGAAAATTCCCCATGTTCAGTGTGTTCACTACGCAATCAAGACTTGGAACGTGTCAGGTCTGCTGAGGCTCCAGAACCTTTTGTGCAAACCTGGGACTGGCCGATGGTTCAGCATTGCCATCAGGAGTGAGATGTGGTTTCATGGAGTTTTGATGGGGGAAACCAAGTGAAACTCGGCCATTTTGACTGAGATTTGCTTGGAGATTTTGGGTTCGTAGCCGGGTGAAATTTCAGGGTGGGTTTTGGGTCCACCAGGAATGCCAGATCAGGGCCTTTGTGAAGGAGCAATAGCAAAATCTTTGGGCTGGATTCTTTCATTTAGCTTCTACTCCCACTGTATTGGACAGAACCTATCAGATTCAACCACAGACAACTGAGCATTGATATCTTCATCCCCAAATACACAGGGACCAAGACAGAGGAAAAGGGAGAGAAACTCCCCGGAGAAAGGTGTCTATAAACGGAACCTTAAAATACAACTGTTCAAAGCCTCCTCCCGGCCTTGAGATGAGCTGTGAGTTCCTATTTGCCTGTTTCTGGAAAGACCAAGCAGGAGGAAGTGGCTAAGTGGTGTGCAAGTACATACGTGGGAGCAGCCACACCTGCAGTGAGACACTAACCAAACCTGGGCTGTATTGCTTTTGTGGTCTGACATTTAGCCCTGCGTCCTGCAAGGTAATTGGAGTGGGGGTGGAAGGGGGGAAACAGTGACATTTGAGAGTATGGTGAGTGTTTCGTCCCATTTAACCTTCCTGCCTGGAGACCTGCTAGGGGTGAGGGAGTCAGGAAGAAGAATGGCCCTTTGCATCTCTCTAAAGCCACCACTTCTGGGATCCCAAAGTGCTTTGCAAATAGAGTGACCCCATGAGGGACCAACAAAAATCATCTACTTGCCTGCTGTTAAAGATGGAGCTCTGCATCTGAGGATAGTTTGAGGCAGGCAGTACCACCAGGTCAGAGGCTGCCTCATAAAGGTTATGTCCTTGTACAGTTCTCCTTGTATTAATTCATTAATGCCATTCTAGAGCCCATAACCATAGTTCCAGCTCCGCATAGTGCTGACATTGAGGCACATTTCCCATGTCTGGGGAAATAATATCCCATGACTCCACACAGCACAATGACTTTTAAGGAGGTCACACATTAAATCAGTGTCAGCTCTGGGATTGGCACATAGGGCTTCGGATTACCAGTTGCAAGCTTTCTCCGCTAGACCAGGGGTGGCCAAACTGCAGCTTGTGAGTCTCATGCTGCACTTTTAACTGTAAAAGTGAAGCTCGCAGAGCCCTCCCAACCCATTCTCTACTTACCCGACTGGGGCAGGGGTGCTCGGGGCTTCTGCCCTGTAGCAGGGTGGTGGGGCTAGGGGCTTCAGCCCTGCGGGAGGGGGGTGTTTTGGGACTTCAGCAGGAGCGGGGCTGACGCCCTGAGCCCTGGTAGGCACGCCCATCTCTTGAATTTCTGAAGATTATCGTATGCGGTTCGGAGGGTCAGTCCACTTGGCCACCCCTGCTGTATGGATATCAGAACTATGTATCCTTAACGAGCTGCCTCGTGCATTAGGGATGCACACTGCATACCCAACCAGCATGACTTACTGTGCTTGTCAGGCAAGAGTGGGCCCTGGCATAATAGAGTGTTGGGGTTTTTTTTTTAGCTTTAGAACATTATTTTTTCCTCCCAAGCCCTGTAAGATAGATCAGAACCATCTCTGTTTTGCAGATGGTGAAACTGGGTGCAAGAGAGCTAAGTGTGCAACAACCCTACAACACCCAACACTGTCCAGAGCCCAGAGCCCACTTAGCTATTCCGCAACAACAAACTGATACATATGGCCCACCGTTCAAGGGCAGTAACAAACCACTCACTTTACACAGCCCAGCACTCATGAGCAACCCCTCAATACCAAAACACATGCTAGTAGGGAATAAAGAGATTTTAGTTCTAAGCTTTAAAGGGCTTATTATAAACAACATGAGTAAAAATCTCTATTTCAAGATGACTGATGATGGTACCTCAAGCCTTTTAATGCTGTTTGGGTTCTTAAGGGCTGTGGGTTGGGGGTATGTCAGAAGGGGGAAGATTCATTTTGTTGTGGTAGGTCCCTGCCTATCGTTTGGTGTTTTCTGTTGTCCATAATGAGTAATGACACTTTCCATTTTAAACCAAGAGGCTAGAGCATCAATTGATGTGGGTTTCAGGCAGAAAGCTGGATACACGATTACTCAGAAAACAGGCAGAGCGAGCCAACACTGTTTTCCCCCGGCTCAATAAACCATAAGTTATTTTTCTTCCGGAGCCTAAAGATAATGTAAACCCAAACTACTGGCCATTAGTAATTTCCAGTCATAACTGCTACAAAGAGCAATTGGGCTCTTCTCAGTTGTCCATGGAGAGGTCTGGCTGGCATTTGTATGGTATCACCTCATCAGACATGCTGACAAGGCCCTGAAGCAAGACATTCATGCGTGATGTGCTTTCCCCTTGATTCCCAAACAGCCTCAGACACTAACAAGGAATCCCTCCTGTCTAACTGTTCAGAGGAGACAGCTGGTGCCAGAAACAGAACTGGGAAAGGTACTTCCTTTGCTAGGAGATATTACCCTTGAGAAGACTGCTCCTCAGTCAGGGTCTCCTCTGGCTTTACTGACTCGCTTCCCACCAGGTAGGAAAATATCTTTCATTCTGCTTACAGGCTGCATTGAGAGGGATCATGGAGCTTGCTTTCAAAGGAAAGGACAGTGAAGATTACTGTTTTATGTAGTTCACAATGCGAAACCTGATGCACAGTGAGTGCTAGGGACTCAGGATAATGGGTCGGTGATGGAATGATACAGTATTCCTTTTCTTCTAAAGGGAAGGGTAAACCTCATAGTGGTTTGCAAAGAGAAGGAATCCACAACTTGCACTCAGTTCTATCTAGGGTGACCAGACAGCGAGTGTGAAAAATCAGGATGGGTGTGTGGGGGGTAATAGGAGCCTATATAAGAAAAAGACCCAAAAATCGGGACTGTCTCTATAAAATCGGGACATCTGGTCATCCTAATTCTATCTATTACAATAGCAGTGACAGTAGCATTAACCAAGGCCAACTGCCTTAAGATTGCGGGCAGTTTGTCCATGGACAATTTCCATGGACAACCAAGGCATTGCCTCCCTAGCTGGCAACTGACAGTCCCCATTCTCTCTGAAGTCCATATGGTAGTCAGACACCTCAATTAATAGATAGACTCAAAGCCAGAACCCTGGATCTCAACACTTCTGACCATCCAATTGTTCAGGCCAATCTTTAGTTATTACAAAAGGGACATTCCCTGCAAGGTACTAGGCACATCTCCGGGCATTCAGCATCTCGCCAAATAGGACAGACTAATTCTTTGTTCAATAAACACTGTTAATTGTTTTTAAAAAAACTTTTTTTTTCTTTCTTCTTGGAGAAAGGGGGGCAGGGAAGCAGCCACCAAGTGCTCCTTGGAAGGACTGTGAGGGATAATGAAACCACACCCTAAGGCATAGAGGTGTCCCCTTTAAGGCTGTAGGTTCAATGTATTTTCCACTACATTCTTGACTGGCAAAGCAGAGCTTATGCTCTGCTGTGTCCAGTGTGTTCTTTCCACACAATAGGCCCCAGAAATCTGGTTTGCGTTGGGAGTCAGCAGTTAAAGCCCTCACATGAGACAATGGGATTTGCTTAGGCAGCTAGAGTTAGTTAGTTAGTTAGTTAGTTAGTTAGTTAGTTAGTGTGTGTGTGTGTGTGTGTGTGAGAGAGAGAGAGAACCCAAACAGGCCACATGGAAAAAGCCCCCCCGCGCAACGTTCATCCTTCCAGAGTGGAGTAAAGTTCTGGAGCTGGAATTGTCTTTAGGTCAATAATCACAGTGAAGGGGTGAGTGTGTGTATGTTGTAGGGAGGTTAGAGAGAGGGCGCCAAGCAGACACACGTGCCTTTGAAATGCAGTTTTTAGATTACTGGAGCTCTTCATACAACATCATTGCCATGGGTCTCTCCACTGAAATGGTGATTAACCTTAACCCCTGCAATTCCACACTTGCACACTCAGGGCCAGATTCACAGTTGCTCTTTTGCTGTGCTGGGTGCAGGAAAGAGGGAAAAGGGGTGTTGGGGTAGCATGAAGAGGCTGCAGTATAGGCAGAAGTCTTAGATTTTCACAGTACACTGATAGCATCTTATAGAATCCAGGCTTGTGACTGCAGCCTACAGGTAGCACTAGGAGCGGTTAAGGAATGAATGGGAACATTCGTGGGGGCTCTCTAGCCTAGAACATGTTTTCCAGCAACGCAAGTGCATATGAACATAAGAACATAACATAAGAACATAAGAACATAAGAACGGCCGTACCGTGTCAGACCAAAGGTCCATCTAGCCCAGTATCTGTCTACCGACAGTGGCCAATGCCAGGTGCCCCAGAGGGAGTGAACCTAACAGGCAATGATCAAGTGATCTCTCTCCTGCCATCCATCTCCATCCTCTGATGAACAGAGGCTAGGGACACCATTCTTACCCATCCTGGCTAATAGCCATTTATGGACTTAGCCACCATGAATTTATCCAGTTCCCTTTTAAACACTGTTATAGTCCTAGCCTTCACAACCTCCTCAGGTAAGGAGTTCCACAAGTTGACTGTGCGCTGCGTGAAGAAGAACTTCCTTTTATTTGTTTTAAACCTGCTGCCTATTAATTTCATTTGGTGACCATTAGTTCTTGTACTATGGGAATAAGTAAATAACTTTTCCTTATCCACTTTCTCAACATCACTCATGATTTTATATACCTCTATCATATCCCCCCTTAGTCTCCTCTTTTCCAAGCTGAAGAGTCCTAGCCTCTTTAATCTTTCCTCGTATGGGACCCTCTCCAAACCCCTAATCATTTTAGTTGCCCTTTTTGTGAACCTTTTCTAGTGCTAGAATATCTTTTTTGAGGTGAGGAGACCACATCTGTACACAGTATTCGAGATGTGGGCGTACCATGGATTTATATAAGGGCAATAATATATTCTCAGTCTTATTCTCTATCCCCTTTTTAATGATTCCTAACATCCTGTTTGCTTTTTTGACCGCCTCTGCACACTGCATGGACATCTTCAGAGAACTATCCACGATGACTCCAAGATCTTTTTCCTGACTCGTTGTAGCTAAATTAGCCCCCATCATATTGTATGTATAGTTGGGGTTATTTTTTCCAATGTGCATTACTTTACATTTATCCACATTACATTTCATTTGCCATTTTGTTGCCCAATCACTTAGTTTTGTGAGATCTTTTTGAAGTTCTTCACAATCTGCTTTGGTCTTAACTATCTTGAGCAGTTTAGTATCATCTGCAAACTTTGCCACCTCACTGTTTACCCCTTTCTCCAGATCATTTATGAATAAATTGAATAGGATTGGTCCTGGGACTGACCCTTGGGGAACACCACTAGTTACCCCTCTCCATTCTGAGAATTTACCATTTATTCCTACCCTTTGTTCCCTGTCTTTTAACCAGTTCTCAATCCATGAAAGGACCTTCCCTTTTATCCCATGACAGCTTAATTTACGTAAGAGCCTTTGGTGAGGGACCTTGTCAAAGGCTTTCTGGAAATCTAAGTACACTATGTCCACCGGATCCCCCTTGTTCACATGTTTGTTTACCCCTTCAAAGAACTCTAATAGATTAGTAAGACACGATTTCCCTTTACAGAAACCATGTTAACTATTGCTCAACAGTTTGTGTTTTTCTATGTGTCTGACAATTTTATTTTTAACTATTGTTTCGACTAATTTGCCCGGTACTGACGTTAGACTTGCCGGTCTGTAATTGCCGGGATCATCTCTAGAGCCCTTTTTAAATATTGGTGTTACATTAGCTAACTTCCAGTCATTGGGTACCGAAGCCGATTTAAAGGACAGGTTACAAACCTTAGTTAATAGTTCCGCAACTTCACATTTGAGTTCTTTCAGAACTCTTGGGTGAATGCCATCTGGTCCCGGTGACTTGTTATTGTTGAGTTTAATCAATTAATTCCAAAACCTCCTCCAGTGACACTTCAATCTGTGACAGTTCCTCAGATTTGTCACCTACAAAAGCCGGCTCAGGTTTGGGAATCTCCCTAACATCCTCAGCCGTGAAGACTGAAGCAAAGAATCCATTTAGTTTCTCCGCAATTACTTTATCATCTTTAAGTGCTCCTTTTGTATTTCGATTGTCAAGGGGCCCCACTGGTTGTTTAGCAGGCTTCCTGCTTCTGATGTACTTAAAAAACATTTTGTTATTACCTTTGGAGTTTTTGGCTAGCCGTTCTTCAAACTCCTCTTTGGCTTTTCTTATTACACTCTTGCACTTAAGTTGGCAGTGTTTGTGCTCCTTTCTATTTGCCTCACAACTATGGAGGATGTTGCCTTAGCCCTCAGAACTATTCTGGGTTTCCCGCTATGTTGACTCTCCTGTTCCTAATGTCTGGTAGGGTCCCACCTCCTCTGCTGAGCCACTTGGCCTTCATGATTATGGGCATTTGTAAATGCGCTCGGTGGGGGCTTGCCAAGAAATGTACTTTGGGCTGCTCGACCCCAACAGTATTTGGCCACCGTGGGTTAGCATCCCTTGGTCTTGCTCTTTATCTGTGTTTATTTTGACACATCTGGGCCTCTGTCACCAGGTGCTCTTCATGGAGAAGATACTTGCTACTAATTACATGAAATCAAGAAATGAATTCAGTGTCACAATTACAGTCCTTCCCGTTTCACCTAAATCTAATACGGTTGCATTAGAATTATGATGTTCAATTTACAGAATTTTGGGGGGGAAGGAGTAACCTCAGAGATTACTTGCAAAAATTAACATCATTTCAGTCGCACTTTTTATTAAGATAAAAAGGGTTAATAAATGATTGATACATGTTTTATTAAATGGTTAATCAATTGTTATAGATCAGGGGTAAGCAACCTATGGCACGGGTGCCGAAGGCGGCACCCGAGCTGATTTTCAGTGGCACTCACACTGCCTGGGTCCTGGCCACCGGTCTGGGGGGCTCTGCATTTTAGTTTAATTTTAAATGAAGCTTCTTAAACATTTTAAAAACCTTATTTACTTTACATACAACAATAGTTTAGTTATATATTATAGATTTATAGAAAGAGACCTTCTAAAAACGTTAAAATGTATTACTGGCACGTGAAACCTTAAATTAGAGTGAATAAATGAAGACTCGGCACAGCACTTCTGAAAGGTTGCCGACCCCTGTTATAGATTGTTAGATTGCAACAGGTCAATAGATTACTATAAACCATGGTTGTAAACAATCTGTAATGCCTTCTGCTGATGTGCTTGTAACAATCTCTAACTCATGCTGCTCATTTCTATAATATGCTCATAACATCTATTAATCATTTATTAACCCTTTAATAAATAAAACCTTAATATAAAGTCTGACCATAATTTCAGACTGGAAGGACCAGATTTTCAAAAGGTATTTAAGGGTTAGGCATTCCAATGCTGAATGGAACAAGAGTATGACTTCACTTAAAACACTACAGTGTTCCTGCTGGCATAGGTACTGTAATCCACTTCCTCAAGAGGCGGTAGCTAGGTCAATGGAAGAATTCTTCTATCAACCTAGCGCTGTCTATACTGGGAATTAGGTCAGTATAGCTACATCTCAGGGTGTGAAAAAAATCCACATCCCTAAGGCTTTGTCTATACTGGAACGTCTTTGGCAAAACTTTTGTCGTTCAGGGGTGTTAAAAAACACACACACACACACACCCCAAACAACAAAAGTTTTACCGACAAAAAGCACCAGTGCGAACAGTGCTTTGTCGGCAGAGCACTCTCCTGATGACAAAGCTGCTGCTGCTCGTTGGAGGTGGAAGTTTTTTGTCGGTGGGACAGCTCTCTCTTGACGATAAACAGCAGCTACACTGTGTGCCTTTCAGCAGCACGGCTGTAGCAGCAGAGCAGTGTCGCTAAAAGGTGCATAAGGTAGACAAAGCCTAAGAGACATAGCTATACAGATGTAAGTTTCTAATGTAGACCAGGCCCAACTAACTCATTGACTTTCAGTGAGACTTAGGCCTGGCCTACACTGGTGGGGGGGGGGGAGGAAATCGATCTAAGATACGCAACTTCAGCTACAAAAATAGCGTAGCTGAAGTCGACGTATCTTATATCAAATTAAAATTACTTACTTCGCATCCTCACGGCGCCCCGTGGCTCCCCGTCGACTTTGCTTCCGCCTCTCACCAAGCTGGAGTTCAGCAGTCGATGGGAGAGCAATCGGGGATCGATTTATCATGTCTACACTACACGTGATAAATTGATCCCTGGTAGATCAATCGCTACCCACCGATCCAGCGGGTAGTGTAGATGTACCCTTAGGTGTTGCGGTGCTGGATGGGGCGACACCTAACCACCTGTAAAAAATGTGGGCCTAAGCTTTTGGCAGCAGGGACTCTCTCTGTTTATCCACAGCACCCAGCAAAATGGAGCCCCAACCTGGGTTGGCACCTCTGGATGCTACAGTAAGATAAATATTTAAGTAATAATAAAGAGCTCAATCCTCAATTATTCCAAAGAAGGCTCAAACCTTCCTGCTTCACCCAATCCTGGAGCAAGATGGGGGCAGAACTAGCCCCTGGCACAAGTTAAGATGACTTGAGTAAACGCTAGTTGGAGCAGTGGAGGGATAGCTCAGTGGTTTGAGCATTGGCCTGCTAAAGCCAGGGTTATGAGGGGCTATTTGGGGATTTAGTTGGGGATTGGCCCTACTTTGAGCAGGGGGTTGGACTAGATGACCTCCTGAGGTCCCTTCCAACCCTGAGATTCTATGATAACCATTCTGCTGGCCCACCTACACACCGAGCGATGTGCCATGGTGCTAAAAATGGCTCTGTAGACTCTGTGGCTTGGGCTGCAGCTCACGCTCTGAAGCACAGGGAGGGAGATGGGCTCCAGAGCCCAACTTCCAGCCCAAGCCACAATATCTACACAGCTATTTTTAGCAACGTAGTGTGAGCCCGAGTCCAACGACAGGGGCCCGGAGACTTGCTGCTGTGGGCTGCCACTCAGTGTGTAGACGCACCCTTGAACGCAGCCTGATTTGGCTTTTCTCCCTCACGTCCCAGGAACACCTCCACACCATGGGGGAATTCCCATAGGTCAATCCCCTTTGAGCAGCAGGAAGGGACTTACTCTGAGGCAAGGATCTAGTGAATAATAATAAGAATAATTAGAGCTTGACTAATGCTTCTGGACAAGGAAGGAAATAGCTGACAATGATAAGAATTGCCACCAGATGTCACCATTTCAGGCAGCTTTGTAGAGTTTTCAAAGGACAAGCAAAACCAAGGTAGCAGCAAACTAAACAAAAGCTAAATTAAATAAACACAGATTTAGTTTGTTTACTAAAGGTCCCATCTTCCTGCTACCTTAGACACTGAGTAATTTTGTTAGTAATGTGGGTTATTGCAAACACGTCAAAGGAGAGGCAGAGAGATAACCTGCCTGTGTTCAGGTTTATATTTCCCATACAAACATGAGAGGAAAAACAATTATTCAAAGAAAATATAAGCACTGGGGGGAGAGAATTGTCTCACTGCCTATGAAATCTGATTTTAAAAGAATAAGGAGAGCAGCTTTTTGGTTTCTATATAGGAAGGCTTTACCGCTTTCCCATTTTTAATTATCGTTGACTCAAAAGTTGCTGGGCATTGTCGGTGACCAAGAGGGCTGATCATACTCTTAATTCCAATCTCGCAAAAAATACGAATTCTCAAGAGTGTGGGGATAGATGAATTCACGGTGTTTTATTATGTTGCATCTTAAAAAGACACTCAGAGGTTATCTTTTTAATGCAAAGGTGCACCAAAAGGTGGGATATGGCCCAGAATGTTTAATGCTCTGATTAAAGAAAATTCCATGCAAGAACGCAAGAGACACATTTAGGGGTAGAATATAACAGTAATGGATGTTGACTGCCCCATAATATTGGAGTAGTATAAAGCAACTAATGAACTTGGAAACTCCTTGATAAAATCGAGTCCTTCCTGTATGTAGCATTGTCATTATTTTTCCTAGATGAAAAACAACCTACAGAAAGGATTCCTAAAATTTGTGCCGCAGAAAATGTCTAACCAGTGGGGGGAATTTTTTCCAGCATATTCCGACTCCTTGGATCTTTTTTCTCACCATGACCAATTCCCCATTGCAGAGGTGACATTCAATTCCACATTAGTAAGCAAACAGCATTTCGGGAATCTATCAGGACAGACAATGAATGGACTGGAGCCAGAGCCCTAAATACTTTTAAAATATTTTACCTGTTGTAACTGCTTTCCATTCTCGGGTGATAGATAAACATCCTAGGAAGTTCCTGGTTAATCCCTCTGCCTGGAGTGAAAAGTGGGGCGGGGGTAGGAGTACTGAGGTAAACATATGATTTGATTATGCTAGACAATGTAGTAATGCCACAGGGGTTTTGGCACATCACTTAAACATTCTGCACCTTATTTGTTTTAATAAGAGTAGCAGCAATTCTCTCAGGGTCTGATTCAAAGTTCACTGAAATCAGTAAGAGTCTTTCCATTGACTTCAGTGAGCTTTGGACTAGGCCCTGATAATGTTATTCTTAGCCCTCCACAGAGAAGTAGCCTAAAAAACAAAGGCTGATTTTAGATGACCTCTTTTTCACTGGGGACAATGGAATTTTTATTAAGAGGCTGCTGCTATGAACAGAAGATTTATGAGGCTATTCTCCTTGTCCTATGCACACAAGTCCAATTAATGTCAACAGGAATTTCAAGTGCTTATAAAGAGACTGGTCAGAAAACAAAGAGGCTCTCTTAGCCGAATATTGGATCACAGTGCAGCATGTCAAGTATTAACTCTAATGCCGCAGTTCAGCAGGTCAGGAAATCAGGCAGCATCCCTTCTGCCACAGAAGGAGTCAGGTTGCCTTCAGATAATGAGAATTTATTATTTCTATGAGGGGGTTGTAATGTTTCTGACACCAGGCAATGGTTTTGTTTGCATGTGTGAATGTATCCTGTAATCAGCAGCTCGGCACCATCAGGGAACAAACTCTACTATTGTACACAGCAGCTTCTAAACAGACCCGGTCAACGGGACATGGTTTTGTGCATGTAACCCAGTGTTTCTATTTAAGAAAATTTTAAACCTAGGCTCACTTTGAGATTGTAACCCTTTAGCGTCAACAGATGGCCTGCAGAAGAGAGACTCAATGTGGGAGCCACAGGCCAATCATTCTAGAAGGCTCCAGTTCTGGTTGGCTCTTCAGTGCAGACAGAGCCAACCTACGGAGCTGCAGTTGCCACAGTCATTTGTGACTAAGGAACTGGTTCACTGTGCTGTGCTTGAAATTACTATGCAAATCTTCTCAAGCTGATCTAGAAAAGTGAGGCTGTTGAGGAAGGTTTGCTAGGTTGGGTGAGTCAGGAGAAGTCAGAAGAGAAAAGGCAGTTGAAAGAAGCTGTTAGAGAGAGACAGAAAGAGAGTTGTTGCAGAATGAAAAGACAGAAAGTTTAACAATAATACAGGCACCAGTGGTAGTGCAAACTTCCCCATGCTGCCCCACCAAATCTGCCCTGGTCCACTTGACCAGTGGAGATTTACTGTTGTGGGCACCTGTTCAGTTTGAACCAGACAGAGGCCACTAATGTACTTCACGTAGACCACCAAGCAGCCATCAGACTAGAAATTAATATCTAGTTCTTGGATAGCACTTTTCATCAGTACCTCACAACACACTTTACAAAGGAGGTTTTACAGATGGGGAAACTGAGACATAGATTGTGGCAAAGTGACTTGTCCACTGTCACACAGCAGGCCAATGGCAGAGCAGGAAATAGAACCCAGGTCTCCTGTATCCAGCCCAGCATTCTATCCACTAGACCAATTAAAGCCACAACTGGTTTAGTCTGGATTTGACCCACTAATCTAGAGCTAAAAGGATCTTTTATTCCATTAGCAATCCCCTGACCCTGCCAATTCCTCTAGTCCCATCTCCAATGTTATTTTTGTAAACAGCAAAGAAAGCAATACTTTTTGTCCAGTGAATTCTGTACTAATTTTGAAATAGGAAATGCATACGAAGGTGGGGAATGAAAAGAAAGGACATCACTCGTTTTCCATAAACCCCATATTCTGTCTGCTATTTTTTAACTAATCCAAAGGATTAGTAGGTTACATATTACTAGAGATGGGCCTGAGCTGTAAGATTCAGCTCCAACTTTGAAGGGATCACATCAAAACTGCTGGCTTGGCCCACTGCAGAAGGAATGGCTGGTGGCAAAGTTTTGAATGAAATCCAAACTTTTGAAAAGTTCTTGGGTGTTTGGATCCCAGCCCCATCTGTATTCATTACCTAAAGGGGCCTGCATGCTATTTAGCTCCATATGCTAAAATTTTAAAAGGACATGGTTACAGTTGACATTCACAAACCACAGATTCAACCTTCCTTTAAAAGCATCTTCCCCACTCCCCCAAGGTAACCTCTAATTCTTAAAGTATTAGTGTTTTCCTTTGCAATCCCAAAACAAGGGCTGTAAAGATGCTAAAATCCCATTTCTTTGCTGGTGACATGCCAAAAAACAGAGGGCACTAGGCTTCTTATGCACAATGAGGTTGCAGAGCAACCACATCCCATCCCATCCTCAGCTCTGCGGATTTACATTGTACTTGAAAACAGAGACTAGTGAAATGCAGAAGAAACCAGATGTCCAACTGTCTCATAAATCAAGCCTCTCAGATCTCAGCGGGGAAGCGAGGCGGTGTAGTTAAGATTCTCTCTCCTGATGGTTAAGTTAATTCACTGGCCTTTATGATGGTATTTGAACATCACACCTGGCCAAGACCAGCCAGATAGAGCTATGCAGTTCACTTTCAGCCCTGAAGGTTTTTACACACTCATCTTCTAAACCACTCTACATGATACGCAGGATGTCAAGCTAGCCACTGACTTCTTTACATGAATTCACAGACTCAGGGATTTTAAGGCTGGAAGGGACTGTGATGATAATCTTGTCTGACCTCCTGCTTAACAGAGGCCATGGAAATGTCACCAACTGATTTCTGCCTCAAGAATATAACTTCTCATTGAGCTAGAGCATCTCTTTTAGACAGACATCCAATCTTCATGTATGGGCTTCAAGAGAAGGAGAATCCACCACATCCATACACTTAATTGTGGCACATGGAGACCACAAAAAACAAGAAGGGAAATAAAATCTAGAGAGGGAAGAGAGGAGGATAACTAGAAATCGTAGGTCCCTGGCATATAGACACCAGCCCAAATTAATTAGAAGTGCCTAAATATTCAGATTCAGAATTACTGTCCTAATCCAACTCCTGGCATAGATTTGTCAGCAGTTGGGCACCTCCTCCTTATAGAATCTTTTCCTTTTGGACCATTTCATTCTCCCTGTGGGGCACCAAGTAACTGCAGGAGAGAGATGTCTCTCAGCTTAGCATCTTGGATACAGTTTTCTATTCCACTCCAAGCTATTTAATCATTAAGAGGTTAGGCCTTTACCCAGCAAAATAAGGCCTTTTATGTTGTCTTTGGTTTGAGTCCACTCTCACTCTTTCATTCCCATAAAACCTAACATATTCTTGCCAAACGTATAATAGTAGGGCCATGAGTGGTACTGTGTGTAGAATACCAACTACATGGTCATAAAAGTATGAGAACAGCATTAGTGGCTAGAAAAGAGAGACAATGAAAGTGGAAAATAGTATTCATTCAACTTTTCTTGTGGAGTCAAAGGCAGCTGGCAAGCAAGAACAGGTTCTAAAAATAGAGTAAATCCTTAAAGGAATAACATGAAATTAAAGAAACAATTCCAAGGCAGCCACTCTGTTAAAGCTATCCATAGATGCACTTGGATCTCCAAACAATCAAGTACATAAGGGAAACATAGTAGTCAATAACTCACTTATTTTGGCTACTGCAACAGTTTTCTGGAATCCTGTTTTGATCTTCTGGCCTTGAGATGTTCGTTTCTCACTTCTAGAAATCTCGTAAACTTTGCAAACTCCTAAGTTCCTTTTACCCTGGAACACGGATTCAAGACCAGCATCAGTTCTAATAAGTGAAATGATTTTACTGATCTTAGATTCATTCCCAGTGAAAAAAAAGAACAGACAGCATTAAAGCCCTATACAGAATTTGGAATGATTGATTTTGTTCAGAGAAAGCCTGAGAGAGAGTTGGTACTACTGCCTGAAATACTTTAGTTTTATCAATAGAGACAGGGTGATCCCTCTACAGAAAGAGGAGGTTTGGGAGCGGTGTGGGAAGTCTCTAATTTCAGCTGCCTGACTATTGTGTTAATAAAGACTTAAATGTTATAGTGGAACTGGAAAAGGTTCCAAGAATGGCAACAAGGATGATCAAAGGTATAGAATGACTTCCACACATAGAAATTAGGGCTGTTCATCTTAGAAAAGAGACTATGCGGTGGGGGAGGGGTATGATAGGTGTCTTTAAAATCATGAATGGCATGGGGGGAAATGTGTTATTTACCCGTTTCCAGATTACAAAAACCAGGGGTCACCCAATAAAATTAATAGGCAGCAGGTTTAATACAAAGTAGAGGATGTACTTTTTCATACAATGTGATGGTCAGGGATGTAACCCCATCCTCGGGGTGACCCTAAACCTCTGATGGCCAGAAGCCGAGAGATGAAGACAGGGGAGAATCTCTACAAAATTGCCCTGTTCTGTGCACTATACCTACAGCTCTGATACTAGCCACTGTCGGAAGACAGGATACTGGGCTAGATGGACCACTGGACTGATCCAGTATGGTCGTTCTTATGTTCTTAGGCTCTTAGATACCAGTCAGTCAGCCTCAGAGCATTACCAAGAAAAATTGTGCTTGTTCTTAACTGTCTTAGTGCTTCTTTAACGAAGCCAATGCCTGGGGCTGGACAAGCATTCAGTGCTATCCCAAGTTACAGATATCACCTGGATCGATCGGTCTTCAGCTGTCGTTAAGACTGCGCCAATCACAACACATCCGCCATTCTTCTCGCATTCTTGCCTTTCTTCTCCATGTTCGTCCAAAACATTTAACAATGTCATCTTCCCATCTTCTTGGAGGCCAACCAGGTGGTCTTTTCTGTCCTTTTCTTCTCCTCCATCAGATGGTTTAACGTTTCCTCCCTCGCCAGCGACCTACAATTGTAAGTACACACAGCGAGGGTTGTCCTTTTCCACGTTGTCCTAGCACCTGACATTTTAAGCAACCTCTTGTCACTCAATTTCCACTCCACCACCAAAAAATGGTTCAATGACACACTAAGACCCATTTACTCGTGTTGTTTTAGCCGTTAACTTTAAGCCATCCCACTGGCTAGGTGGGCAGGCATATATACCTCCTCAAGCTTAGCTGGCCTTCAACCTCTAAGGAGAAGGAAAAACGCTCTTTCGTTTGAGAGAGCAATCCCCCTCCTTGGATTGGATAATCCAAACACCTTTGTAGCATGGTTAGACCTACCAGGGCATATGCCCCGCTACCATAGTTGTCAGACGGCCAAGGTCACCACTGCACCACAATGAGGCGCTGAGGTAGGATTTTGCAGCGGGTAACAGACATGACATATCTTCAAAGTGGCAAATTCCAGAAAGAATGATTGCACTTCAAAGAATCCCACCATGTGTTGCACAGCTGCTACAAAAAATGTGAACCAGGAATCATCTCTGCTGAAACTGGAACCTGTGAAGCTCTGCTTCCAAAACACTTTAAGTCCAAATATGCCATTTCCGAGTATGCAGGTGCTCTCATTCATTAAAAAAACAATTAATCAACAAGAGGCAGTTACACACATCAGTCATCTTTCTTTGGAGATATACAAAGGAGTAGTTTTGGCAATACGGATGGGTCCAAAATTAAAACACACTTTTGGGAGAATACAGTTTGACAAATAGGGCACACTTTACAGTATTATCCATTAGGCTTAATGGGGTATGCACCTCTGTAACATATGGCAGAACTGGACCTATGGGTGGTTTCAAAACTAGGGAGAACCAAACAGCCTCCAATGTGGTTTTGGAAATATTTGTCTGATAAAGGAATGTTCCCCAGGCTTTGTTCCAGAGAATGTAACTTATAAAACAAGTTCAAATCTATGCTGGAGGAACAGGGAAAGGTTTAAAATAATATGCTGCTGAGGCTCTGTATAACATTCAGGTTTTTTTGAGTGCTAGTGATTTAGTACCTGAGGAAAATTTCATGAAGGGAGAGACAATGCTGTGAACTGATGATCGCCAGAAAGAATTTCAGCCTTGGAGAACACGGAACTTATCCGTCTTGTCCTCTTTTTTATTCCAGTGTTTTCCTTTCCTGGGGAAACTTTTTTTCCCTAACAAAGACCGCAAAAGGCCACATTTGAGAAAGAAAGAAAATGAAAAAAGGCCTGAAATTAGTGTGTCTACCAGAGCTGGTTGAAATGTTTTGTTCAAGACATTTTTTCGATTAAACAAGGCTTTTTCATCCAAACACAAATTTCCACAGGAAATGTCCTTTTTGGACAATTTGTCATGTTTTTCTACAAAACCCACCTCCCCCACTCCAACTTTTTGGGAACCAAATATTCGGTCAAAAAATTATTTTTTCTGAGGTAGCGGTCTCCCTTTTGTAAATGTGATGTAATTCAGTTCTATTTGCAAATCTGAGTACTTGCAACCTACAGTCAGGCATTCAGAGGTCAAGTACTCAGATTTGCACAAGCAATTTATTTTTAATTTAGTGGAAGTTTCAGGTGCTTAGCTTCTCTCAGGTCAGGCTATAAGTGTCATGAGACAATGGCATGTACACTACTAGATACAGCATAGCTCTATCTCGTCTGTAATGCATTAGCAGCAGGATCAAAGCTAAACAGATGAGGTTTATAATATAGTTATGGGAAAACTAACAATAAACCCTCTACGTTATATGTATGTTTGAATTACAGTGTGCTGTCTTCTTTGTGTCTATCAATCCACTTGTCTGTAAGCAATTAGTATCTAAAACGTGGTACATAAGACATTGGCTGCCTGAGATTTCAAAATCATTTTCTAGACCAGAAAAGTTCAGATAAGTATGGATAAGCTTGGAATAACATGTAAACTATTGGGTTCTTACCCAAATCAATCCAGAGAACCTTTTGAAGTTGGCCCATCACTAAGACTAACAAAAATTGTGTCTGCAAATCAAGCTGCCACTGCGTTTGCTGTGTGCTCTGGAAGAATTTAATACTGGGAAAATTAGAGCCAGATAGGGTGACCAGATAGCAAGTGTGAAAAATCAGGACAGGGGTTGGGAGGTAATAGGAGCCCATATTTTTAAAAAGCCCCAAATATCGGGACTGTCCCCATAAAATTGGGACATCTGCTCACCCTAGTGCCAGATGAGCCTGTGCCTCACTATAAATTCAGCTAATCTTAAGCCCTGGCTTGCAGAATTATGGGTCTTGTCAGCATCTCCACTGTAAAGAGCGTTGTGGTGTCTGATTCTTGTGTGGTTAGAATGCTTTTGTTTTTGAACATTAAATTTGGCTAAAATGGAGGTCAGTGCGTCATGCCAGGTACCTTTAAGAACAAAAAGAATGTGAGACACTGATGTTTGAATGTAGCACATTTGTATTTCTTAAAGCTCCTTTCTACGAGTGTTTCTTTGGACATGCATTACAGAGTGTAACCCTTGAACACATGCATTCCCAGATGTTTTTATTCAGAACTGCTTATGAAAAGGTGCCAAATTGTCAGCCTTGATGACCAAAGTCCTCTATCCACAGAACAGGTACAGCACTGGGAATGGCAGGGCAAGTGCTCTGCATGGGCATTCCAGGACCCCTCATCCCCGCTGGGAAAAGCTACTGTTACAGATTAGAGGGTAGTTCTCTCTCTCCAGACCCATTGAGTGCCAGATCCTGAGCTGGGGTAAAGCTGCACCTATTTACACCAGCTGAGAACTTGGCCCTCAGTCCTCAACATTTTTGCTGAGCCTTGATACCAAGGGTGCCTACAGCTACGATAATGTGATGGAGTCACTCGTCCAGTGGAAAAAAAATAAATAAATAATTGGAGATATACCAATCTCCCAGAACTGGAAGGGACCTTGAAAGGTCATCGAGTCCAGCCCCCTGCCTTGATTAGCAGGACCAATTTTTGCCCCAGATCCCTAAGTGGCCTCCACAAGGATTGAACTCACAACCCTTGAGCAGGCCAATGCTCAAACCACTGAGCTATCCCTCCCCCAGACTGAACACCAGACTGACCCAATCACCTCATATTATATAGTATGGATCACCAAGCAGGTATATCTTCTGGCCCTGCCTACCTGAGCCATCTCCAAACTGGTGCTCAAGAAGTGAAAATGCTTCAACTCCCATTAGCGATCCCCTGAGGTATCCCCGTTCTGTTAACCCTATGTGTGCTGTGTTATTGCGGCAGTCTGAAGCAGTACGTACTATGTAGTACACAATATGTGTTGCAAAACCTGCTCAGAATAGCTTAGGGGCAGAGTGAGAGTCATTAAGTCTGAGCTTCCCGCCTCTTGTGAGTTTCAATCGGACACTGCATGTTTTTATAAACAGTTTTATAACATTTACTTTTAGTACACGTGTCGAGAGAGAAGAACGATAACTTTAAAAAGAAACGAGTCCCTATGATCCCGGCTGCAGCCAACAGGGAACTATCAACATTTAATGGAGCCCCACCTTTTGTAGTATGTCACTGCCTCATCCATTGTGCGAATCACCTGCAGAGGCTGTGGTAAAACAATTGTCAGTGACTCCCTCTAGGTGTGTCTAGGATCCTTCCCTGCCCCTTTAAAAGTGTGAGTGCAAGAAATGTGCTGCACACTTCGCTGCCATTGCTGCTATAAGCCTGTTGAATTTCTTACAGTCTTGAAGCCGTGCCACTGGGAGAGGCTCAGAGATGGCCGAAGGAGAAATAACAACATTCACCGCCCTGACTGAAAAATTCAATCTTCCCCTGGGGAACTACAAGAAACCCAAACTCCTGTACTGCAGCAACGGAGGCTACTTCTTGAGGATCCTTCCAGATGGCAAAGTAGATGGGACAAGGGACCGAAGCGACCAATACAGTAAGCAAATCAGAAATGTGTTCAGGACACAGCTCTTACTTGGCTTATATGACTAGTGCTGCCTTTACCTTACTGCCACTTTTTCTCTGGGAGGCTGGCATTACACATCAGCTGCTTTTCCAGCCAAGAAGGGATAGATAGAGGATTTATGCTCTTTGCCAGGTTCTCTCTCCTGCCATGGCAATAAACCATCCAGAGGTTCAGCAGGTGAAACAAGGTCTACTATACACACACACACACACACACACACACACTCTACAGAGATACAGGATGTACAGGGCCTCACATTTGTCAAAAGAGTAAATATAAAATTAGTCATTAAAAAAATAAACCAGAAAGATTGACCACAGCAGGAGAGACTGAAATTCAGTTACCAGTTTACACAGTTAGTTGGCAACTAGAAGAAAGGGGTTTAGGAGGATGTCCACATACTATACTGCAAACTCAGCAGTCAAACATGGTATCTGCATTTATCTGAGTCTAGAGATTCAGCATGGTAGTAGGGTTGTTATGATGTTACAGCTGTACCTTTTTTGCAGGTTAAGTCATGCTCTGGAGTAAGTGTTAAGGCCCAGATTCCTAAGCATGTGTCATGTATTCTATCGGAATGCTTTGCACAGGATTTGCTCTTGCCCTTGGTTAACTTTTCTTTTCCCTTATGTAGCAAAGTTCAGTACATTCCTGAGGGATGTGCAGATTTAACAGTGGAAAGACTCAGCTCAAGAAAGTTACGCTGTGATTTATCATTTTAAAAATGCACTCAGATTGCACTTATTTTCTCAAAACAAGGATGGTTAATTCTATGCTGAGTTGGTTATGTGTTTGATGTGCTTATTTGTGCTCCCGTAGCATAAAGGACACACAGTACTGTTGTGACTACCAACTGGTGCAGCCAAATATTAAAAGAGAGACTTAACCAATTATCAGTAGAGGCCTGCAACTCTGTGGTGGATATCCACAGACCATGTTTGCAGATGGATGTGGATCCAAATTTTGTATCCACGCAGGGCTCTAGTTATCAGAGTCCCCACCTGTGGCTGGATTCTCTCTCCTCCCCATAACCGGCATGTTACTACGGTCAAGACAGGAATCAGAATCACTGCAGTCCACAGACATCTCCAACAGATGAGTCAGAAGGGGGCCTGTTCTGGGCCAAGCTAGCCAGAGCAGAGATAAACTCCTCACACAGAAGTCACCGTTTGCCTTACTATTTCCATATTCCAATGTATAAATGCATCTTCAGACATAAGGAGCATTTTCATACATTTGAACCTGCCCTAGAAGAACATCCCAGTGGGATGACAAGCTCTTTTAGTTGGCTCACAAATAGCTCTGTCCTGGAGTTGATTCAGCAAGACTCCTCCTTCTCCCCCAAGTCACTACTAGAGGTGGGCCTGAGTGGCACTATTCAAAGCTGAACTTCTCCAAAGTTTCAGTTTGTTCGGATACAGTTTCTCATCAGGCCAGCTCCAGTCTGTAATGAAGCAACATCACAGCATGGTTTTAGGGGATGTGGTGCTGCTCAGAGTGGGCCTTCATACAGGTTTTGAAAGATCCCGTGACACATTAGCAGGAGTACCCTTATTTGGGTAATTACAGTCTACATAGCCAAGTTCCCCTGCTGTTTCAACTAGATTCAGAACTATTCTTTGCTTCCAGTCCTTAACTACTACATAGCATTGCTGTGCACTGTTATACAGCTGGTGCATTTCACCCAAATGGCAGATTCATTCCAGTTGTAGATGAAGGAATCCCTGGCTACCGATTAAATAGGACCTGAAGTTTGTAAATTGTTTTGAGATCCTTTAGCATGAAGGCGCAATAAATGATTATTACAGAAACTTTTTTCTGGATGCTTTTTTGATGATGATTTAAAGCAGACTTTTTTTTAAACCCACAGTTCTTTTAAAAAAAAAGAATGAAATTTTGCAGTTTTTTTGGTGCTATCATTTCTTTACTGGGAAAAGAATCACAGAACTATTTTAACAATACACCCATCCATGCAAAGATTACAACTGCTGTGCATGTTCAGACACACCTAGCAAGAGTTAAACAGGGGCTTTTAATGCATTCTTGACATTGATCTGATTTCCTTCACATTGGCAGACAGTTCTGGGCTCACATATGCCTTGGCTATGGATGTTTGGACACTTCCAAGCCTGTGTAAAATTACTATTTTCTTTATGAATCACATACAACATGTACGCCATGTGACTCCTCTAGTTTCCACCCATCTTGCCAAATCAATTTCTCTTTCCCAACCTCTTCCCATTGCAAGTGCTCAACTCCTGAGTCTCCATACTGCTTCGCTAATGAGGCAGATAACTATGCACTTTACATGTGTTGGTCTAGGACAAGAGACCTTTAAAAAAACCCAAAACAAACCCGAAGTGCTGCCGACTCTGTGTAGGGAATGAATGATCTCATACAAAGATTAGTAAGTCAGAGTAGGAGCTTCCCAGCACTCTTGGCTAGGAATAGTCTCTCCCCACACTGCTAGCACTGGTTGCCGCTACCTTTCCCCCCCGGCGTGGCTGCGTTTCAGGGGGCTAAACATTTTTTAAGTGCATTTTGGAGTTCTTCAGGATGAAAACTTTTGTACAGCTGTAAGGCAGTATTGTTCATGCGTTAAATTCTCACGGTTCACTTCTTCCATGTTCAAACCACATACTGTACTACGATTATTGCTTTGTAAAGTGCTATGGGATACCAAGCGTTATAGGAAAGCGTGATATGAAAAATCAAATTCTATGCTTCTTTGGCTAGAAGGGATGGATGTTTGGCTTTTTCAGTAACGGACCATATTAGTCAATAGGGATACTTTCCCTTACATCTATAAGGATCCCGGCCTGTTCTGGATGAGCAAGACCCCAGGGCCAGATCCGTGGATGATCTGACAAAGCTGTGCTTGATCCAGGACCCAAGAAGAACCACCTCCCTCCTTTCAGCTACCTTCCTGCTCCCTCAAACAGAGGCCCTGAAGTCTGTTTCGGGTTCCGCTGGCAGTGGCAATTCTTTTGGGACCATACCACCATCAGGAGATTGTCGGGGTGCAAAGCAATCCTGACATGCCACCTCTGCCAGGAAGAGTGAGTAGATGGTGTAGAGCTGGTTATGCAGCTTTATGCCGCCTGAGGTTGTTTTACAACAGAATAATCCCCAGTTGCTACCTTAAGGGAGCTTTCTGGTTGCTTTGCATTAACTGAGCATTGCAAAGCAGCCACATTGGAGGGGGGAGGGGGTTGAGGATTTGGTCGCAAAACTCCATGGGATTCCTCAGCCCATGGTCCTTGACAGCTCACTGCTGAACTAATCTGGAGCTCTGCAGAATGACTGGTTCTGTTAAAGCGCATTTCGACGTACTATAGAAAATAGCTGTGCCAGGGAAAAGAGATGGACTTAAATTCCAAGGAATCTGTTTGAAAGTTCTAAGCTATTCGGGTTATTACACTTTCAAAATGCTTGGGAGGGTTTTTTTAAATAAATGCCTGGCAGGAACTGGATGGGAGATGGAGGCAGGGATGGGAAAAGGAGTAAATACAGCAAACCTCTGTCTTAAGGTGGTCCGGGGTTTATGAATTGTAAGGCTATACTTTTCTTCATCAGAACACACTGTCTCAATGCACTGATTTCAAAGCAGGAACCTTTTCTGTTGCATGTGTAAACTCTGCTACTGAATATTTACTGGAATATAGCTGGACTACACACTGCAGCTGTATCTGGCTGAAGAGTGGTATTGGGAGAAGCCAGCTGTGCTTTACAAATTCTAAGAAAAGCACTTGAAATAAAAACTTCGCGCTTTTTTTTTAGTGAAAGCCAGTTTGTGGCAGAGTTTTAATTATAAATGCCATTTACACACACACACACACACACGCAAACAGCCTCACAGCAGATTGAAGGAGGATGACCTCACTTTGAGTAAACATAGCAAGGAACAGGAAGTCTCTAACCTAGAATAAACTGGGCATGTAACCTTTCTCAAACCCTGCTCAGAAGAGGAGGTGGGAAAACAAACATGGGGGATTCTGTGGAAGGCAGGTTCATGCTCACAATATGCACAAGTCTAAGTGCTGAAAGTGCTGCATGCACTGAAACAGACTTCTGTCATTTTGGCACTGAGATACTGTAGCTGAGATTATGTCTGGGTGGCATTGCAGCCCCTATACACCCTCACAAACAGCAAGGTTTGAGTCTCACAGCGAACATCAAGTCACGCCATTTGCCAAGGGGCGTCCTAGGAATATACATTTTTAAGCCTATAAACTTCTATATATTCCTTTAATAGTAAGTGTCTGATCTAAACCAACAAAGACACAAAGAGGTTCTGGGCCCAGTGGCCAGATAAATTGACCTCACAAGTCTTCATAGGCATATGTGTAGGAACATAAGCTTATGATCTCCTACGAACAATCACAGCCTAAGCGCTGGTTTATTTTGGGACTCAGCCAGTAATTTCTGAACATTTGTGACTTCAAGTGAAGACTGCAGACCCACACCAGTTCACCCAACTGAACCCATTTTACAGTTAGACACACAGGGCTGGGGAGGGCGGGAAATACCTGGATCTGGACAAACAAATTTCAACCAAACTTTCATAAATTGAGGGAATTACTCTATGCTTGAAAACCCTGTCAATCAGAAACGCTGGGAGGCCTGGGGCCTCAACAGGACACTAACCCAGACAGGACCGGGGAGGTGGGTGGTGGTGCTAGTGACCAGTGTTGCCTTTCCACTTTGTTTTATGTATTTTTACGATGCTCATTTTAGCTCAGGTGGCAGTGATAAAAGCTGCAGAACAGGTAGGGCATGGTCAGCAGCAGTGCAGGCTTCTCCCAGCATGCCTCGGCCCTGAGCTGGGGACTACTTTTCCAGATGAGAAGCAGTTCATCCTCTAGGCTCATTCAGCCTTTAGTCTCTCTGCTGAAACTGCCAACAAGAGCGTCAACACATTCCAGCAGCAGTGGTGATTTTGTGAAACGGATATTTACCCACTACGAACTAGCATGTGGCAATCAACTAATTACCTAGAGGCCACCACATAGCGGTGACTTTTGAGTGCCAGACTCAGTCACCCCAAAATCAGGAATAGTTCTGGGAAATCTGGTACCTTCCCAGACCTTTGCCAGCTCCAGGCACCAAGAATGCGTATCCTTTCCTTTGATCCCTTCCTCCAGCAAGGAATCAGAGCAGGTTATGCTAGAAGAAAATGGCCAGCTAATGTGGCGAGTGCTCCACCATGGTTCACTCATGATAGGCTGCTTACTCCCCTTTGCATGTCGCCAGTGCTGCTTGTTGAGGGATGTAGGTTTGCAAACCTTTGCCAGAAAGGAACTGAGTGTCAGTGAGCTACTAAACTTGGACATCCTGATGAAAAATATTTATAGAGGAAACTCCTTAAAGGGATACATGCCAATGGAATAACCCTGGGTACAGAGAACATTTCTGTGCACTGAAAGTTATGTGCTAAGCAGATTCCATGCCTCTATATTTTATACATACTTAAGTGGGATGAGAATTTGCCCAATAAAACACACCCTCAATGCGTAGGCAGGCTGGTGACCTCACCTGGCCAGACTCTCCCCTTTGGATGTTATTCATATGGCTGGTAGAAAGCATGGACTGACGGGGAGCAGCCAAGAACCCACTGAAGTGAATGGACTTATTTCTCTTGAGTGTTATGCTACCAGCAAAATATTTCACTCTACTCAGAAGCAATAAGGTCATCACCAATGTCACACTGAAAACAATGAGCCTCTGGTCACAAAAAAGCAAAGGGGAAGAGAAGATCTGTAATTTATCAAGGTTTTCCTGCCGATAGAGCTAATGGAGTGTGCGTTCGTATTTGCAAACACTTGCTCATGCACCAATCACAAAAGATTTGGAATTTGGGGACTGTTCTCACAACTATCCAAAACTTTGGATGCTTATCTGAGTGCAAACTTGGCTAGGAGATCTGCGGAGAACAATCTTTCTGGCACATCTCCCTCCCTGCATCCAGTTCTAATTAGTAATCCCACCAGCAGCATCTTTCTTGCAATATTCAGGCAATTCTGATTCTGGAAATCAGACAAAGAAAGAAAACTTCACAGAACATTTTGGACTCTTAAACGTGAAGTTCATGCTCAACTCCAAAAATGGACAAAGGTTTGGCGCCGATTCTTAATTATTCTCTATTTTACCTAGTTCCAGTAGGGAGGGTTGTGAGGAATTCGTGCATGGGCTCTTGCCCACTTTTCCTTCCCAAACTACTTCTCTCTTCTTTTTCCCATTCAGCCACATTGCTGCCTGCTACCAGCCTAGAATTTTTACAGCCAGCCAGAGAGGACTTTGCTTCTTCATTGTGGGTGGATGCGCTCTCTCACTCTTGTATGACTATTTTAATTATGTAGCAGCCTCTCTTCCTGTTTCCCTCTCTCCTTCCTAGTTTACTCCCTTTACCGGGTTCTGGGAATGCAGCACTGAGCAGAACGTAAGCAGACTGGTGGTGTTCCAGTTCAAGGACATGCTGAATCCAAGATCCCAATTTGAACAGAGCAAACAAAGGAGTCACAAATGACAGCAAATCTGCTCCCATCCAATTTGCTAATCAAACATTATTTACTGAACAGTAAGTGCCTGATTAAAGGATCTGAGCCATAGCAGCAAAGGTTTCACAGGGACAAGGGCTTCTGTCATTTCAAGAGACAATATAACTTTTTATCTTGCCAAAATGAGACTAAAATAAAATAAGGAAGGAATCAGCTAAAAATCTCAAACTTGTCCCCCAGTGGCACTGGATTCCCCCAGGTCACGGACACTATTTGATAATGAGTCTTTCCAGGGCAGAAGAAAACTGACTGGAGGCCTAGAAATATGATGCTTCATGATCCTGATTTTGTAAGACTCTTCACATGACGAACGCAATAGTTATTTGCCTGTTTTAAAGTGATGTTTCAATTATTCACACTAGAGCTGGCTACAATATTTCTGCCTAGCTGCCCATCACAGTAGCATCTAAGTCTTCTATCTGAATAGAAAGAGTTTTCAAGAATGCTCCCTAAAGATTATTACCTATTGGATCCCCTCCCTAGTGGAAATATATTTTTTAAAGAAATGAGAATTGGGTTTTTAATAATTTTTGCCTAGACCAGTGGTCCCCAACCTTTTCATCTGGCGGGCGCCAGACGAAGGACCGTGGTGGCAGTCGAGCATCCGCCAGCCAGGACGTGGGCGCATTTAGATGCCCCTGCGGGCGCCATGGCGCCCGCGGGCATCGCGTTGGGAACCCCTGGCCTAGACCATCAGAGTGAACTAAGAAGAAAGATAACCAGCAGGAAAGTGCCCATGCAGCTCAAATTGGAAGTTTTTTTAAAAATGCAATTTTATGTAAGAGGACATCAAGTGTGGTATAGACACAAGGGCCTGCTCGCTGGCCCAGCACACCTCAGGCGATACAAGAGGGACACACAGAGCTTTCCACCCGTCAAAGTCACCAGTTCAAATCCAGTCTAGGTTGGTAGTGACTGAAAGTCAAAGTCTGGTGGCCTGTGTTGAAGTGATTCAGGGTCTCAGTCCAGTTCCTAGTGGACAACTCTCCATGTCACAAAATTCACCACCAACTGGTGCCCTATTAGCAGTCTCTGTTGACAGGTCAGAGATTTAATACAGTGTAACAGGGTTTCTCAAACTGGGGTCTGTGAACCCCTGCGGGTACTCCAGAGGGTCCACGAGTCATGTCCAGGGCCGCTGGCCCTGCTGATCAACTCCTCCCCCTCCCTCCCAGTGCCTCCTGCACGCCATGGAACAGCTGTTCATCGGCATGCAGGAGGCGTGGGGGGGAGGAGGAGTGGGGACAGGGCGCGCTCAGGGGAGGAGGTGGAAAGAGGCAAGGAAGAGGAAGGGGTGGAGTAGAGGTGGGGACTGAGCAGGAGGCTGAGGGTATGTGAAAATTTTAAATCAAAATGGGGTTCCTCAGGTTGCTAAAGTTTGAGACCCACTGCATTATACTATCCAGCTCTTTCTTAAGTAGCCAATTGTTTTTTCTCTCTGTGTTTACATCATGGCGGGGCAGCTACCCAGATTATAGTAGTATAAAAATGTGATCACTTGACCTGCCTCCAAAAGGAGATACTTTCTAGGATGGAGACTGACCTTTCCTACTTATTTAATGCCCTTTGTGGCTGGGAGAATAACTACACTTAGACATTAATAAACATGAACTCAAAACATGAATAAGAAACTTTTAAATAAAAAAAGGTTTGGGGCTGAACTCTGCCCTCAGTTATATGTACATGAAACCAGAGTAACTCCAGGTCATTGGATTATTACTATTAGTGTTACATTAGCCCCAATAAGCTCCAGCCAAGATCAAGGCTCTTTTGTGCTATGTGCTGTAGATGCACATGGTAAGAGACAGTGCTTTCCCCAAAGAGCTAGCACTCTTAATGGACAAGGAACAAAGGACGGGAGAAAAAGATTACCACTATACCTATTTTACTGGTGGGGAGCTGAGGGGCAGAAAGCACTACATGACTTGCCAAAGTCAGAGAGCAGGTCTGTTAGGTAGAACTAGAACCCAGATTTCCTGAATCCCTATCCAGTGCTTTTTTTAAAAATGTCTTCCTCTGGGGTAAGTAAAATAAAATTTGGCCCTTCGTTCCTAAAACATGGGGACGGGGATCAGCCAAGGAAGGGTTATTACTGTTTCAGCAATATATTGTCTCCCTTACAGTCTCACCCTCATGAACAGGGACTTTGGATCAGCATACAATTCTCTCCCAAGGGTAACCTTCCTAGAAGCATTGCCATAACTGTGACAACTTTTTTTTTTTTTGGCTTTTATTTTTGTTGTTTTATTTTTACTTTCAGTTCAGCTGCAGCTAAGTGCGGAAAGCGTGGGCGAAGTATATATAAAGAGCACTGAGTCTGGACAGTTTTTGGCTATGGATACCAATGGACTTTTATATGGATCAGTAAGTATGAGGTTGATGTGGTACCAGACATGGAGAATTTTGAGGTTGGCAGAAATCTGGTAGCTCTGAGTAATGTAACCCACAAGCAACATTTAGTCTGTTTGTTATTTTTGCAGCTGGATCACAATTTTTTACCCAAATTTATTTTTGGAATAAATAAATAAAAGCTTGTAACAGTGCCCCAAAATATTTAACATATTATAGTTCATAGTTGGAAGCAGTAGCAGCATCATTATAGTGTCTTTTCAGCTGCCAGTTTTCAGAAAGAGACTCTGTTAGGAACTCTTGGCCAAAACTTCTCTCTTGCCCATAGACTGCAGTGAAGTTGCAGCTGCTTGCCCTGGGGCTGGCCACAGTCCTGTTTTGTAAACTTCCTTTTTTCAGGACATCACATCAGACTCTTCATTCTATGATGCAAATGTTGCGTTGTAGCTTAAAACTTCTCAACATCTTTGCTACGTGAATTTAGTGCTTCTAAAAAGGTATTGATTTGAGGTGAAGTTTTCTGTTCTCGAGTTAAGTAAACCACAGGTAGCAGCATAGCTCCCAGCCACCTGCTTGCCAATTTGGCTCAGCCGTGATCTGCAGGGCCCACCTGTATGAGGGAGAAGGCAGCAGTGTCTCCAAGCCATTCCAACCTCGGCCTTTCCAGTCATTCTCCCAATAAGGACACTTAGTGCCACATGTGATGTCTGTTAACAACTCACCTGAGATCACCCTAATATTGGTATGACATACAATTGCTGATTTCTCTGTTAAGCATGTGCGTCTGTCACAGGGGTCCTGCTCCGCCTCACCTTCTTACTCCAGAAACTGCACAGACGCCTCCAGGTGCGCTATCAGTGAGATTTATTTCAAGTCCCCTTCGCCAATATCACCAGGGTCCCCCGTGCTCCCATCTATTTACAGTGTTTGCCAAGCTTTAGGCTCTCTCCGCAGGACCTGAGAGGAGCAGAGGTCTCTCGACTCTGAGCACTCTCTGTAACTAGGCCGCAGCTAGCCATGTTCCTCCCTTCTCCCCTCGCTCATCTCTCCCCTTGCACTTCCTTCCTGTGCCTCTGATCATTCCTGGGCTGATGGCCAATGGAGTTCATTAATCCTAATCAGTTTTTCCTGGCGAACTAATTCGCTTCTAAACCCTGGTCTACACTACAGCATTAGGTCGATATATGACACCTTATGTCATTATGTCAGTGTACATACTACAGCCTTGCTCCCACTGATGTAAGTGCCCTACTACACAGACATAACTCCACCTCCAGGAGAGGCGTAGGGCTTATGTCAGTGCAGTTACGGTGACAGTGTCCCTGTAGACACTGAGTTACTTATATCTATTGGCTGTCATTCTTGTCAATTTCATGGCTCCAGCTGCCACCCAGGCTCCCGGCTCAGACTGATCCCTGGGCTCCCCACTAGGGAGTCCTGCTGCCCCCTGGGGTCACAGCTTCCCGCTCTGATCTGGGCTGCCACCCAGGATCCCAGCTCCCCACTGGGAGCATGGCAGCTAATTGGACTCCGGGCACAAACCTATCTGCTTGGAGCCCGGCTGCCCTCCTCGGGCTTCTCTCCAGGAATGGGGCAGCCACACCAGGCTCCTCGGCTCCCCACCAGGAATGGGGCAGCCACACCAGGCTCCAGACATGGATCTCTCCACTGGGAGCCCAGCTGCCCTCCACAGGATCTCAGTATCCTGCTCCACACTGAAAACATGGCTGCTAACATAGGGCATCTTAAGTGTAAATGTGCCCTAAGTGATCAAAGCGCAGGCTCACTGGCGCAGGCCTGTAATCCCAGCTACTTGGGAGGCTGAGGCCAGTGGATCGCTTGAACTTAGGAGTTCTGGGCTGCAGTAGGCTATGCCAATCAGGTGTCCGCACTAAATTCGGCATCAATATAGTGATCCCTGGGAAGCTTGAGGTCAACAGGTTGCCTAAGGAGGAGTGAACTGGCCCAGGTTAGAAAAGGAGCAGGTCAAAACTCCCCTACATTCTGTCACAGTGTCTCAGAGCTGGTGAGTGCTCATGAAAGCAGCTTACTGATATAATTCCACAGCCATAGCTAGCTACTTGGCAGCTGCAGAAAGACTGGACCGATTTCAGTGGAACTGCACCACAGATGAATTGGGCCCAGGATGTGTAGCTGCTCAGGAGGTGGCGGGGTTCTTTGACAAAGGAACTGATTGCAGACAGGATAGTGTCACAGCTCACTTGTTGCAGATTGAAATGCAGGTGCCATGAACAAGTACTGTAGAGAAGTTAGCTAAGCCAAGGAAACCTACTTAGCACAAGCTTCCACCAATTTTAGGAAAGTTCCTGTTTCAAATGAACATTGTATTAATAGAATGGAGTCAGATTAAAAAACCAATCGTCTTAAAGGGGTTGGCTTTAAGCGGGGGGGTTGGCTAGAGCCTCACGGAAAACAACAACTCCCCAAGTCTAACTGAGTCTAGATCACTGCACTTAGGGGCATGCTTATACCATTCGCTCTCACCGTGGATACTTGGAACTCTTTTTCAGCTGTTACCGGGTGAGGAATGCTTGTTCTTGGAAAGAATGGAAGAAAATCATTACAACACGTACACGTCTAAGCAGCATGCAGATAAGAACTGGTTCATTGGCTTAAAGAAGAATGGAAGCTGCAAACTGGGACCGCGGACTCACTATGGCCAAAAGGCCATCCTTTTCCTTCCACTGCCCGTGTCAGCTGATTAAGGGAAGTATCCAGGGTGCCATAAAATGACCCTGAGTCTTAAGTACCAACTACTATTCATTCTCTCTCTCTCTTTCAGTGGGCACTGTGACAAAGAGCTTAATTTTAGATCCAGGAATTTTAAATCTAAACGCTTTAAAAATAAAATAGAGCTATTTAATTTTGCACTAACCAAGTTTAACGTGGAGGCGAGGAAAACACTTGCAGAGCAATGGGCAGGTTGTCTCTCCAATGCATTCTTGTTGACGGGTCTCCATTGTCAGACCTGTGCAACAGAAAGCATGTGTGAGGCACATTTGAGGAAAATGTGTGCACTGAAAAATGCAAAAGGACTCCAGAGAATATGCATGAACTCGTGTTTCAAAGGGAGCACACAGGAATGTTACTGCCCTAAACGCATGGCTTACTAAAACACTAAATCAAGAAGTTATTACCAGGTGAAAATACACACCTAGAGAGAACAGGTTCATGTTTTATATTTCCATAAAAGTAAAACATCCCTAGAATACATAGGTATTTTAATGCAATCTAGACAGTATCTTATATACACTTCAAAAAATTTAACTGCATCAGTATTCAATTTATCAACTGAAAGCATAGTCAAGAATTCTGCACCTATCCCAATTGTGTACAACTCAACTAACCACGACCCATACTCTTGAAAACTAGACATCTAAGCCAGTCATACACTACTAATATTACTATATTTCTTGTTAATATCCTTCATATATAATTTGTATTTATTTATTAAGTGACTCTGTATACATTATAAAGAGTTCAATAATATGAATTATAGCCAGTCAAAGCCAGTTAATGTTATCTCAAGAAGGATGCAGATAGGATGAAGAGGGATATGATTCTGACAAGAAAATCTGGGAGAAAGGTCATGGGGGAAAGGGAAGTAGTCATGGAACTATATTACCAGGGTGGATAAAAATCAATGATTTAAAGAAAAAAAAAGAATGTTTTTATTTAAATCGGATTTTTTGATAAAATAGTTTGAGGAAAAAACCTATCTAAAGATAGTTTTAAGATACATTATAGCTCAAAGATATCTCATCATGGAATAGGGATTATAAATTCTAATTCTATAGTATGAGACAATATAAATCAGTAAATTCAGTAAAATGAGTAAACTGTAAATGAGTTTCAATAGTTCATGGATTAGGGACCTGATTTTAAGGGGTTCCAGGGGCTTCTGTAGAGATTATTTAGGTTAATCTTTCTATCTACCCAATGGGACTCAATGCTCAGTCTAGAGGATACCATCAGAGATGCTTAGTTTTGCAGTTCTCAAACTGTGGATGTGTGTCTCTGGAGATAACATGCTTGTTAACAGCAAAAATGTTTTAAAATAAATATATAGAGGTGAGAAATAACAGACCTCAACCCTATTGTCCCTCTGCAAATTTGTGTACACAGAGTCAATCCCTTACCTCTCTCTAAAAGTGCAAAGTTTCAAAAAGTTCAATGAGTAAAAAATTGTTGAGGCAGAATAGATCTGGACAAGGAGAAGAAGTCTGGAGAGAAATGTGAGAAGGGAGGGACAGGCAGCAGAAACAAAAGTGAAACTTTTTGAGCAGCTTATTCCAGAAGCCTTGAGGTCTGAGTGTAGCCTTCATTGATTTGAGATCCAGCATACCTTCTCTCACTAGAAGGAAAAATCTATAATGGCAGCAGGTCATAAAAGAGACCCAGTTTGGGAATAAGAACCATTCAAGAAACAGATGTTTGTTGATGATGTTTAAAGAAACAGGGCCGGCTCCAGACCCCAGCGCGCCAAGCGCGCGCTTGGGGAGGCATTTTGCCGGCAGGGTGGCAGGCGGGTCCGGCGGACCTTCCGCAGTCATGCCTGCGGGAGGTCCACCGGAGCCGTGGGTCCAGTCGACCTCCCGCAGGCATGACTGCGGAGGGTCCGCTGGTCCCCGGGCTCGGGTGGACCTCCCGCAGGCATGCCTGCGGATGCTCCACCGGAGCCGCGGGACCAGCGAATCCTCCGCAGCTGCGGGAGGTCCCCTGGAGCCGCGGGACCAGCGGACCCTCCGCAGTCATGCCTGCAGGAGGTCCACTGGTCCCGCGGCTCCGGTGTACCTCCCACAGGCATGACTGCTTGGGGCGGCCAAATTCCTAGAGCCGCCCCTGTAAAGAAAGTCACACCAGTGAACTGGAGCAAATCACTTTAGCACTTGGATTTAGAGACTGTTAAAGTGATAATCTCACTTTAAACAGCAATAGCTTCTTCTGCTGGCATAGATAGAATATTTTCTTCCTTTGGACCAATTCATTCCAAATTGAGAAATTGTTTGGGACCTGAAAAAGTAGGAAAGCTTGTTTTTCTTTTCCAGATTATGAACAAATAGGAAAATGAAGGGGAAGATGACTGAGTTAGCTTCAGAAGCCAATATTTTAAGTTTCTCATGTTGACCTAGCGCACATAGTTGCTTTCAATATTTAAAAACAAAAAACAAAAATTAACTATTTTCGTTAAAACATTTTAACAAAAACAAGCCTGATTTTAAAAAACTTGAATGTTTAACTAAATTTGAAAAATTCCCTCCTTTTTTCTTACTCTCCCCCTCCCCCATGGGAAAAAGATTTAAAGGGGCAATGCTCTCTAAACCCCAAAGGGGTTACATGTTAAAATATTATTATATGTTTGCTGTTGAAGAAAAAAAATCCAGAATACATCATGTTGTTGTTTTAGTTAAATAAAACAATTTAAGTGTCTGTCTGGTGATGTTCTCTTCCTCATACAGCATGGCAAGAAAATCTTCCAAATATCAATGATTAACCTGTTGAATTGGAGATAGGTCACTTCGCAGTGACTTCATAAATATCTGCTTCAGTTACCTTTGGTAAATGAAATAACCAATCATTCATTTTCTGATAGAGCTGTAAAACTAATCTGAAAAGTTTTCAAAATAAATCACTTTAAAAATGTATAGTGTGTACCTTCTAAAAATGAAACCTACATCTATCCGAGTTGTGAAGAATATGTATTAAGGTTATAACAGCCAACAAGAATGCACTTTTATGTAGAAATCCACGATTAAATCGAATCTTCCTGACTAGTGATTTAAATCATGCTTTAAGTCAGGATTTTGAAATCAAATCCACCCTGTATATTACTGTAAAACAATTCACCATTTTTATTTTGCCCCCAAAGCTAATTTTCCATTTGAAAACGTAGTTCCACTCTGAATAGGAGAATTGTGACACTGTAAAAATGGCACCATGGGACTTCAGTGAGTTCCATATCACCGTATGTGCTGAGTTTACTAATAAAGGAGTTATTTTCTACCTGATAGCCCTGCAAACTCAGCCTGGGAGTTGACAGTCAAACTGGGTTCTTCCCTTTTCATGTATTATCACTAAGAATGAAAGCTCTGATGATCACATTCTCCCTTCATTGATGCCTGTGTTAATCATTTACTTGGATTGCATAGCTGTAACTTGACTGGAACATAATACACATCACCATTTATAATAGCACAGGAAGAAACAGAATCCAGCTCACTCTTCTAAACTAGAAAATTAGGTTGATTTCATTACCTGGGGAATAAGTTAAATAAGCAGAAAGATTTGTTCTAATTTTGCAAAATAGCCTGTAATTCCAAAAATTCAGGAAGGCTGATATTCACTATAGTCCGGACAGAGCATAGACAAGGCGATTTTCACCTTAAGTGTCTTCTCTCCTTTGTCCTGCATGACATTCTGGATAGTAAACACATCTCTGTGGCCCATAACCCTTAAGATTCCCATTCACTTTTCAACACACTTCCCTTCTTAACACTCACAACTGTAAAGACTTCAGCTCTATTTAATCAATATTAAAGGATACACTAGATGCCTACATTTTTTTAAATGGTTAAGATAGTGTATTTAATGACTCTAGATCATTAGGGACAAGTGCTCCTGGTAGATTAAAAGGTTGGAAAAATAGAGTTTATTTTAATTGTTTATATTAAAAATTGTGGAACTGTATGTTCACTAATTGCATTAAGACAACTCATCTAACATTTGGGAGAGGAACCTCTGACAAATTTGAAAAAGATTTGGTCTAACTTTTTAGAAACCTTTGATTAATTCCTAGTTAGTGGAAACCCGAGATGTCGCACTCCTTTCCCTTCTTTCCCCCCTTCCTTCTCCTCCTCTCCCATTCTTTTACCTTTCAGTTCTTCTACCTTCTCCCCCTTCCTGCTATCCTCTTATTTGGGGTGGGGGAAGGGGAGGAATGTCTAATAAAAAGGCAGCTTATCTGCTCTCCTCCAGCCTAAAATTGCAAAAATTATTAATAATATTTAGCATATTTCTAAAACAGCAAAAATGGATTTTGTGGTTTGCGTACAAAACTTTTAAATTGCTGTAACAGGAGAACTTCCTGATGATACAAAGAATCATAGGACTGGAAGGAACCTCAAGAGGTCTTCTAGTCCAATCCCCTGCACTCAAGGCAGAACATCTCTGCATCTGATTCCTGGCTCTGTCAGTGTGTTCTAGCTGCCAGGTGGACTGTAGTAGAACCAGAGTACACAAATTCATTTCTATTTAAGAGTACTGTACCTCCTGAAAACATCAAGACAAGGCCTGCAGTGTCCGCTAATTAGATATTATAATCTATTTTTTCCGCTTTACTTTTAACACTGCCAAGAGACACCACTATCCTTCCCAGAAATGGGCGTTACCTCCAAGGTTCCTGCCATTACTTGAATGTTTTCAATGACACACTTTGTTCCTGAACAAACATGACTATGGGATGTTCTGCTACTCAGGAACCATCTGTTCCAAAACCAGCAGTGCAAGTTAAGTAACAAATCAGTCTGAAAGAATCATCATCATGTTAAATTAATGTAATAAAATTGACACAAGTACGCTCCATAGATTGTAGTGCTGAATTGGGAATGGGGAAGAGAGGGAAAGAAGTGCACTGAAACAAGTTTCAGAAACAAGAATACACATTTCCCCCACACACACAGTATTTATGAAAGCTTTCAGACCTCACTTATCCGTGTCTCTATTTCACTCACTACAATGCTCATAATTATAAACTACTCCTGATACAGAGCTGTTGTCCTTTGCCTCCCCATTCCATTATCTATTCCCCCTTCATAATGTCCCTCTTTAAAGTATATCTCATGGCGTGGAATAGGTTCCTCCATACACACGATCAAGATCAGTGATCAAGAGCCTAGAACCAGAAGTCTCTGACTCCCTTCACAGAATGGCCTTTAGAGAGCCTTATGTGGCAAAAATACTTTCAATCAGGTCTTCAGGTCCTTGCTCATGCAGAAGATCATGTACAAAAATAGCTCCAAAATGGATCTCTTGCCCTTCCTACAATTGCACATGCAACTGCAGTATCTAGGTATGCATGTGACCCGCTAGAAGGGTAACAGGTCATTTGCTTACAGGAGGACCACAACTATCCACAGTAAACTCGCATGCAATTTTTCTGTAGAAGGTACTGAACATTTGGCCTTTCAGGTTTAGCAACCTAAATTGTCACGGTCTGATTAATCAGAAAACAGGGAGAAGTTACTTAGCTAAAACCTTTTGTGCCCACTCTTTGGATTAATAGAGAGCTTGATGGTTTAATTTTCAGAGGGGCAGAGAACCTACAACAACTCCGTAAATAAAGCCATTATCATCCTGGGCTGTGAATCAGGACAGGTGTTTGGTATATATATTAAAAGTAAGGCTAAACAATTGATGCTGCTCTTGTCAATGGGTGCTGAATGAGAAGACCGTGTGCAATTATGAACGTCACATATATAGTTGAAGAGTTTTGCACACAAGTACACTGTCCTATACAGGACAGTATAGTAGCATCCCATGTCATTGATGAAGATAATATGAGCTAAGGTGTAAATATCTCCAATTTGCATTGAAGGTGGGTACAGATTAAGAAGGAGAGTTAAGGGTTTTGGCGGGGAGGAGGCCACAATTGTCCATTTCTGGACTTTACAACTTTTTCTTTTAAGTTTCACTGTGATTGAAAAGGTCATGCCTTCCTCGTTTTTTTTTTAAACTTAAAGTTTTCTTCCCTTTATCAATATGTTCTTACAATTAACTCCAGCTTGATAAAGTTTTTTCATTGAATATATATGTACTTATGTGTGGGTGTGCTTATTATTTGGCGTATGCAATCCGATCAAGCCAAGCCACAGCTTCCTTGTCAATGATGCTCAAGCCATGAAGACCGCTAAGAAGCGGAGTCATTTTTTAGTCCTCAACAATGTGTGCCATGGGTTGTAGCTGCCCACAATGACATAGTGGACTGTCTCCAAAATGCTACCAAAATTCCACGCCTGGTACGAAACCAGTTCAGAGGCTCCACTGCCTTCGCACTAATTCAAATCCAGGTTGACGATGAGTGAGAACCGAGACAAGATAATTATATGTCACACTTAAGGTGGCCGTGCTTATCTACATTGATACAATTATCTAGGTTTAATCATAGAATCATAGACTTTAAGGTCAGAAGTATTGTCTACCTCAAAAAACTAAAGCAGTCACATGTGGAATGCATTCAAGTATCTGCTGAAAAAGTGGCACCAACATCTGATGCTTCAACACAACACAGCATTTGCACTGCAAAATATTAATAATACCTATAATTCAGAGGAAGTGGATGATTGCATCACTGTTGGGAACATAGGACCGTGAAATTTCTTCTACACAATGCAAATCATAAAGCAGAAATCTCAGTTTAATGACATGAAGAACCACAGCTTTAGTATGTGCACTAAGATTGCCATATTAGAATTTATTATGGGAAAAAATAGAACAAGCTTTCCCACCCTGCCCCGAAATCTTTTATATTTCCCCGAGAAAGCTCAACCCTGATGCAAGATTTGGTTTTAAAGGAGAAGACTTAGGAGATCCTCATGATCATTTTGTAACCATTGGTAGAGCTGAGTTGATTGAGATACAAGAATATGAAAGGTCCTGTTCAGTGCCACACAATAGAGAACTAAGACTAAGACCCAGGAACGTCCACGTCTTCTCTGTAACCACTTCATCACACAATGCCCTCAAATCCAAAGCTCATATTTTGCACATGCAACATCCATGAGAAGCAACTAGTCAAACGCAATTGAACCATTTTTCTTGGCTGCAAAACACATTTGAAAATTCCTTAGTATTTACTGAGGTAATGTAGGGAAGAATGTCCTAAAAAGTACAGGCCTGACAACATCAGGTCTCTATCTTCTGAATCAGCAATGTTCCTGCACAGACTCCTTTTCTTCAAACAGGTTAGATTGTGCAATCCTGGTCCCTGTGGATGAGTAAGGGATCCACAACCTGGCCCTCCAGATCTATTGCTGATCAGTTAGAAAAGACTGAGTGATGGCTACACAAAATGCTAATGAGATGAAAAACATGGGGATGATTGGTAAGATGCAAATCTGCTATTGGAACATCTATGAACTTCTAGGAATCATCAACTGGAATTGACACACACATATAAACACACAGGATTAAAGCACTTGCTCAGACTTGCCAAACAATAATATAATATATTGAAATATATCTATCTCAGAACTGGAAGGGACCCCGAAAGGTCATCGAGTCCAGTCCCCTAACTTCACTAGCAGGACTAAGTACGGATTTTGTCCCAGATAAATACAAATGCTAAATACTGTATTCCATGTTTCTGGTGCATTCTCAAGGCCGTTGATGTGAGAAATACATTCAGTTGTGAGGTTCAGTTGTGTTGGCCCAATATTTCAACTCACTCGGGCTACTCTTGGAGGCATTTTTCTTCATTCCCCCCCAGCAGGAGGAGCAAAAGAGAAATATTTCTTGATCCAGGCAAACCCCCCAAAAGAAGAAAGCTGCCAAACAACCTGAATGTGGGAGGTATTCGTCTTTATTTATATTTCCTCTGTATTTATGTCTCGTTAATGTTGAAATATATAGCAATAATTAGCCACTAATTGCTGCACTTTTGAATTGCTCTGCTAATTGCTGCACTCCTGAACTTCTGCACTTCCTGAGTCTGAAGGCTTCTTCCAAGTTTTGATAGCAACATTATTAATTTTCCTCTAATTCAAATGTAGTGACTTGTTCAAAAGAACGCCTTAGACATGACAGGGGAGGGTGTCCGTAAAAGCTTCAGAGGCACTGCCAGCTACAGTGCTTTACAATGGAGACAAGAGACCAATGTTAATTAAGCTACTCTTTGTACCTATATGGATAATAAAAATCTTTGTCCATATCCCAGAGGGGTAACCCAACATGCAGTGTTGCCATTTATAGATTAAGAACAGGTTAACTCTTAAGGCAGCGGTTCTCAAACTTTAATATAAATTTTGATATAAATTTTTTTGCGGATCTTCAAGGCCCCCGCTCAGTGTGAGGCCCTGCCACCACTCAGCTCTTCCCCCAAGGTCCCACCCCACCTCTTCCACTGCCCTCCTCTTTCCACCCCCTCCCCGGAGCACACCTCATCCCTGCTCCTGCCCCTCCCTCCCAGCGCTTCCTGCACGCCATGGAATAGCTGTTCTACGGCATGCAGGCGGCACTGGGAAGGAGGGGAAGAAGTTGATCAGCGGGGCCAGCGGTCCCGGACATGACTTGCAGACCCTCTGGAGTACCCTCGCAGACCCCCGTTTGAGAAGCCCTGTCTCAAGGCACGGACTACAAGAGCTACATGCAGTGCCCTGAAGAACCAGCCACATGGGGTTCCAGAGCTACGGGGCGCTAGCTCCTAGCTAGACAAATTACTTACTGGGCATTTAAATACAGACCCCATTGATCTTTGTAATTTACAAAAGAGGAAGAAGCATCTTTATTGGATACAGTAAACATCCAAGTAATTACTTCCCCTGATCCCACTGCTTCTGGAATGCTCTGTTTGATGTGGGGGAAACCATATGGAAGTCATGTCAAAGAGTCATTTCTCCTTCTGAATTGCTTCTAGAAGGCCCTCTGTGTGTCTTGCATAGCAAAGTTTCATACTGATCCATCTAGACTAGCATCCGGTCTCTGATGGTGGCCAGTCCCTGCCACTTTAAAGGAAGCTGCAAGAAACCCCACACTGGGCAGTTAAGATAACCTTCCCTTAGGGAAAGTTTACTCCTGACCTCTCATTAGCCAGTGGTTGGCTTCTGTCCTGAAGCAACAGGGTTAGATCCCCTCATACTCTTGGGGTGAGGTGTGTGGTTTTTTTAATATTTACTATTAAAACTCTAGACATCTCCATCTATAAAATGCAACTCATTGCCGTTCTCCATCTGCATACAGTTCCCATCTGTAAAATGGGAACAGTAACACTCCCTTTCTCCCACTCTGTCTGCCTGGCCTATTTAGACTGTAAGCTCTTCAAGGCAGGCTCTTTTATTATGTGTACCTACAGTGCCTAGCACATCATGGCCCCAATTTGTGATGAAATACAAATTGCAATTTCCAGCTTCCATGCATAATCCCCAATGGCCCAATACATACAATTCCTTTATTGTTCAGGGAGCACCTTTAAAATGCTTTAAATAAATATCTAGTCATTCTTGACAATCTTTTCCAAAAAAAACCCCAAAACAATGTTTTTTGTTTTTAACTAAATGAGAGAATAAAATATAATATGATTGCTCAGTACTGCCCTGGTAAGGGTGAAAGGGTAGAGTTCACACCTGAGCTAGTAAAAGTTCATGACCATTTGCAAATCTGTCTTAAAATATATGTTTAAACACCTGTATCGTGACTCTGATACTAACTCAATTAAAAAGAACAGGAGTACTTGTGGCACCTTAAAGACTAACTAATTTATTTTAGCATGAGCTTTCGTGAGCTGCAGCTCACTTCTTCGGATGCATAGAATGGAACCACAGACAGGGGATATTTATACATACAGAGAACATGAAAAGGTGGAAGTATGCATACCAACAGGCAGAGTCTAATCAATTGAGATGAGCTATCGTCAGCAGGAGGAAAAAAAACTTTTTGAAGTGATAATTAAGATGGCCCATAGAAGGTGTGAGGAGAACTTAACATAGGGAAATAGATTCAATTGGTGTAATGACCCAACCATTCCCAGTCTTTGTTTAGGCCACAGTTAATAGTATCTAGTTTGCATATTAATTCAAGTTCAGCAGTTTCTCTTTGGAGTCTGTTTTTGAAGTTTTTTTGTTGCAAAATTGCCACCTTCAAGTCTGTCACTGAGTGGTTAGAGAGGTTGAAGTGTTCTTCCACTCGTTTTTGAATGTTATGATTCCTGATGTCAGATTTGTGTCCATTTATTCTTTTGCGTAGAGACTGTCCGGTTTGGCCAATGTACATGGCAGAGGGGCATTGCTGGCACATGATGGCATATATCACGTTGGTAGATGTGCAGGTGTACGAGCCCCTGATGGCATGTCTGATGTGATTAGGTCCTATGATGGTGTCACTTGAATGGATATGTGGACAGAGCTGGCATCGGGCTTTGTTGCAAGGATAGGTTCCTGGGTTAGTGTTTATGTTGTATGGTGTGTGGTTGCTGGTGAGTATTTGCTTCAGGTTGGGAGGCTGTCTATAAGCGAGGACTGGCCTGTCTCCCAAGATCTGTGAGAGTGAGGGATCATCTTTAAGGATAGGTTGTAAATCTTTGATGATGCGCTGGAGAGGTTTTAGTTGAGGGCTGTAGGGGCTGGCTAGTGGTGTTCTGTTATTTTCTTTTTTAGGCCTGTCCTGTAGTAGGTGGCTTTTGGGTACTCTTCTGGCTCTGTCAATCTGTTTTTTCACTTCAGCAGGTGGGTATTGTAGGTTTAAGAATGCTTGATAGAGATCTTGTAGGTGTTTATCTCTGTCTGAGGGATTGGAGCAAATACGGTTGTATCTTAGAGCTTGGCTGTAAACAATGGATCGTGTGGTGTGTCCGGGATGGAAGCTGGAGGCATGTAAGTAAGTATAGCGGTCAGTGGGTTTCCGGTATACGGTGGTATTTATGTGACCATCGTTTATTAGCACAGTAGTGTCTAGGAAATGGATCGCTTGTGTGGATTGGTCTAGGCTGAGGTTGATGGTGGGATGGAAATTGTTAAAATCACGGTGGAATTCCTCGAGGGCTTCTTTTCCATGAGTCCAGATGATGAAGATGTCATCAATGTAGCGCAAGTAGAGTAGGGGCGTTAGGGAACAAGAGTTAAGGAAGCGTTGTTCTAAGTCAGCCATAAAGATGTTGGCATACTGAGGGGCCATGCGGGTACCCATAGCAGTGCCACTGACTTGAAGATATATATTGTCCCCAAATGTGAAATAGTTGTGGGTGAGGACAAAATCACAAAGTTCAGCCACCAGGTTAGCCGTGATATTATCGGGGATACTGTTCCTGATGGCTTGTAGTCCATCTTTGTGTGGAATGTTAGTGTAGAGGGCTTCCACATCCATAGTGGCCAGAATGGTGTTTTCTGGAAGATCACTGATGGATTGTAGTTTCCTCAGGAAGTCAGTGGTGTCTCGAAGATAGCTGGGAGTGCTGGTAGCATAGGGCCTGAGGAGAGAGTCCACATAGCCAGACTCAAGGCAGTGGTGCAAGTCTCTCATCAGGTTAAACTACTCAAACTTGAATCTCAGTTTATCCACTTGGGAACAAAGCCTATTCCAGTGCCACTGTTCTGTGACTGCTTAATAATGACTGGGATTTAAACAAGTACCTGGTGGCAGCCAATTTCACAAAGGCCAAAATCTGTGCTCTGTCCAATAAACACAGAAAATTTGTGGGAAATCCTGGATTCAAACCAATAGGCTGCAGGAAAGAGGGTCCCAGCCGTGTCTTATTTCTTTGATAAGGCATGCTGTTAGTCCTTGGGAAACACTAGGATATTAGTTATATCAGCAGACACATGGATTTGAGCTGGGACAAGATGGGGTGACGTGGATAGTGAATGGCAGAAGCATCTTCCCTAGCAAGTGTCTTGTTAATTTTTCCCTTCACAGGGCTGGGTTGTCACTTAGCTAGAATATAAATTAATGTATGTACAGGTGATCAGGATTTCTAATTTAAAAGGAAAGCTAGAAACTGTAATATTAGACTTAGCTCTGATGTCTTCCAACACCTCATTAACCTCAGGGCATTTCTTTCTTTAGACATCTGAAGCCCAAAAATTACCACCTCAGATTATGCTTGACACCCAACTGGGGGAAAATGTCAACACTTTGCCTGAAAAATAATCCTCAAGAAAGCTACAGTAATTGCTCCAGATGAATGAACAAGCAAGGATGACATTAGTAGCTGAAGTTACAAACAGTTCAAAGAGTTTTGTCCTCAGGGCAAGAGGCAATTACTGAGCCCCAGACTTGGGCATTCTCTGCCTGACTCAAGGGAGGAACCTGTACATTTAAGAGAGGAGGATGGGGGTTTATTCCACATCATTGGGATGAGGGTTATTTCATATTATGCAGTCGTTCTCAGCTTCCCCCCACAAAATTCCTATAAAATGTAGCACGGGGGGAGGGGGTGACGACACGTGAAGTGTCATCTTGTGTCATACCTGTTAGTAGTCGAACGTGAAACCCAGCTCTGTTTACTGTCTGGGGGCCAGTTAACGACGCCATGACATCTTATTTAAATTGTGTGGGATTATAACTCTGGTGTCGTGGTCGATGACCTCTCTCTCAAAACAGGCCGTAACATCCGAGACTGTATGCCTGCTGTAGGAGTTTCAAAATGATTGCTACGTTTACCTGTGCATGGGCCGCACTACCTAACTCATTGCTAGGTAAAAATGCCACAGAACCCCTGGGGTACAGAAGGAACGAGCAAGGACCAGATTCCAGCCAAAATGTTTTTAAATTCCATGATTTAAAATATCCAAGTTCTTAACTCCTTTGAAACACGTTATGAAAACAGAAAGAAACCCAAGGCTAGAATATTGCCTGAGCATAAGGGGAAAACCAGCAACTGATTCCTAAGGAGATCTCTAGATCCTCAACCAGCCCCAGAACTACCTGGGGAAGGTATCTGGGTAGTATAAGGAGACCTAATGTGTTTTGCAGGTTTATATTAGCCTTAGGGGCTATTTTATTTCTTTACATCCAGCTTTCACAGTGATGACGGAGGACACCCACGGTACCCCATTGATCACTGGGTCAACTGTTCACCATAATGACAATTCCTTTTTCAGGTTTCTTCCATGCAGTATCAGGTACATGGGGGACACCATGTAGATTCCCCCCAACCCCTCATATCAATGTTTGAGTTTGTTCACATTCACATAGAGAGCAGGGCTGCCCAGAGGATTCAGGGGGCCTGGGGTCTATGGCAGAGGGGGCCCCCCCGCTTCGGTGGTAATTCGGCGGCAGGGGTCCTTCTGCTCCAGGACCCACCGCCGAAGTGCCCCAAAGACCCCCACTGCTGAATTGCCGAAGACCTGGCACTTCGGCGGCGGGTCCCGGAGCGGAAGGACCCCCCGCTGCCGAATTGCTGCCAAAGACCCGGAGCGGAAGAAGCTCCGAGGGCCCGGGCTCCGTGAGAGTTTTCTGGGGCCTCAGGAGCGAGTGAAGGACCCCACTCCAGGGGCCCCAAAAAACTCTCGTGGGGGCCCCTGTGGGGCCCAGGTCAAATCGCCCCACTTGTCCCTCCCCCCGGGCAGCCCTGATAGAGAAAGACACTTCCCATGAAAGCATAAAGGGGCATTAACTGTTGTATTTTATCTCTGCTCCTGCCTCCCAGCAGTACCCAGACCTCCCAAACCAGTTTATTTCCCCATTCATTCCCTGCTGCTCACCTGAAACAGCACAGAATGATTCCCAGAAGGCTTTGCTGCTCTCAGTTACAAGCAGGGGATGCACTTGTACCTTCTGGAGCATATCAGAGCCACTGCAGGCAGTTAAGGAGCTCCATGGGCACATACAGGAGAGGCCTGGTCTTGAAGAGGCCTGGGGATCTGAGGAAAGTTGATTTGGAGGCAGGGTGGGAGGGGAATAAAAGTATTCAGAAGTAGCAAACTATTCCCAGACCTGGCTCACTTTGATGAGCTGGTTGCAGGGGGCAAGTTATTCTCTTTGGATTCTCATTCACTCTATTACTTGAGGAAGGTGCTGAGTGTTACTGGGAAGGTCTTTACTGTGGAAGAGTTTTGGGTGCTTAGGCTCACTTACTCATGCTGTTTCAGTTCTTAGTGTTTCCACTCTTAACTAATTCCCTGAGCTGCCCACTGCTCCCCAGCAGGGAATTTTACATATTTTCAGTGCATTGTGTTCACATGATTTAGCAGAATTGGGAGCCTCTGCTTAGGACTACAGCTGATGGGGAGATTCAGGTAAGGACTGGGGGTATGAGGAGAAACTACTACAACAATTCAGCCCTGATTGAGGGCTTGGCTACACTTACAAATTTGCAGCGCTGCAGCAGGGTGTGAAAACACACCCTCTGCAGCGCTGCAAAATGGCGCCAAAGCGCCCAGTGTAATCAGCCCCAGCCCAGCGCGCCGCGCGCTGCCCAGCGTCCCGTTATTCCCACAGGGGGGAGGAGGACAGACGCTGGCGCTGTTTTTCTCGCTTTGCTGGCGCTGGCGCGCTGCGCAGCGCGCGCTGCGCGCCGCCGCTGCTGCAGCGCGTTAAGTGTGAAGCCCGTTAGCCATAGCCTGAGACAAGTCTAATCACATCTCTGTTTTCAGGACCACCAAATTGACCTCCCTGGCCACACAATAGCAGATTTTTAGGGTGGCCTATCCTAAAAAAAAAACAGGACCAGACTTCAAGAGAAACTGCTAAGCCGCCAGTTCATCTGCAAATTTAACACCATCACAGCAGGACTAAAAAAAGAAGACTGTGAATTTGCAATTACAGAGAACCAGTCTCCCTCCTCCTTGGTTTTCACAGCTGCTGGCTGAACAGGGCCTCCCTCCCCCTCCTGATTGATCTCTTCTCTCTAGCTTGCTTTTGCTTTGCTTATATATATATACACCACCTGAAAAAATTTCCTGCTTGCATCCGACAAAGTGGGTATTCACCATGAAAGCTCATGCTGTAAAAAGTCTGTTAGTCTATATAAGGTGCCACGCTTCTTCTTTGCTTCCTTAGACACAGACAGACCGGCTACCCCTCTGATACAAATTGACCATATAGTCATAGCCAGAAAAGGGAAAAAGAACAGGCCGAAGATTCCATGTGATAGGGTGCTCTCCCCACCGTTAGGATGGCACCTCCTTCTGGTTACTCTGGGGAATAGCTCATGAAGTCAACACCCCTTCCCATCTCTCTCGCTTTATGAGCTGCAGCCTCCTCTTAGCGACATGGCCTTCCAGCCAGGTCACTAGTCACGTTTTCCCCTGGTGGGATACCAAAGTCTTCCCATTCACTGCTGCATAGCACCACTCCCTCAGTGGCTGGCAGGGGAACCCAGGCCCCACCTCTATTCCAGGTTCTGGCTCAGGGACCCTCTAGCCAGCAATCAAGGTCTGTTTCCTCTTGAACCTTACTGCCTTTCCCTGAGCCCTTACCTTACCCTCAGGCACTGCCCCCTCTCTCTCTGGGTCTGCCAGTTTCATCACTCCCTCCACCCAGGAAACAACTGCAGACTAGACGTCTCTGCAGTGTGTCATCCCTTCTCTCAGGGAGGGACTACAGCTTTCCAAGCAGTCCACCTTCCCGCACCCCCCAAAATCCTGTCTTTATAGTCCCATCCCAGGTCTTCCCCCCTCAGCTGGGCTCCTTCACTCAGTCCACGGATTACTTAGCCACCTGATTCCCCTCTGCTGTGGCCTGTTGTGTTATTTAGCCCCCTTCTCAGTCTACATTAACCCTTTCGGGGAAGTGTGGGATGAACACCCCATCACATTAAAGCTACATTTGGCAGAAACTCTGTCAACTAGATCTAAAAATCTTACACAGAGAGATCTTCACATATAACCATTTCAAACGAGCCATCAGTCAAGCTGACCGTAGAACTGGCAGAAGTCTGTCAATCTTATTAGCTCACTAGTCTGGTTGGCTCCTGGTTCTTCTTTGGAGATTTAAAACCCCGCTGCCAGTTCCTGTTAAACGTTTATCCTGCTCCCAGAAGAAGGGCATGAAAATTCATGCACACTATGGCACTGTAAGGGCTGAAACTATTTTTAAAAATATTGTACTTTACATCACCCAAACTTTTTGAAGTGCCGCCACTTTTTAGGAATGAATGTAAATCTGGGTCTAATGACTCCCATACGCTCCCCCCGTAGAACGTGAACATGCCCGTGAATGGTAAAATGCTGCTTAGGCTTTAGGACTCATGACTACATTTCACCAGAAGGTGCATAACATGCTGATAATGAGAATCTGTTTAACTGTTGTGACAAAGTTCCTCCTCTGCCTCGGTGGGTCCTGCGCTTATAGGTGGATTTGCTCGCCTCAGAGATTCACAGTAGCCCTCAGTTTGGCCACTTTTGCTAGTGGCTCAAACCTGCCATCCACTCAGCTAACCTCATCACTGGCCAGCACGGGGGAAGGGAGAACAATCCCCACAGTCTCTGTGTCCCACCTAGTGGGTTGGGGACAGGCCAGATCCCTTTCCAATTTAGACCTTCCCTTCTGATGTTTCTCACAGACCAGGTCAACTCCTCCTGTGTCCAATCAGGAGTTGAGGGGGGGGGGAAGAATCGGGGGAACCCGGGTCCACACTCTACACTGGGTTCCAGCCCAGGACCCTGTGGATAGCCACTGTCTACAATGTTCCCTGTATCAGCTACTTGACAGCTACAACTCCCTGGGCTACTTCCCCATGGCCTCCCCGCCAGCACCTTCTTTATCCTCACTGCAGGATCTTCCTCCTGAAGCCTGATCACACTTGAACTCATCACTCCTCCAGCAGCAACAGACCTTCTCCTTCCCTGCTCCTTGCACACACACCCTACTAACGGATGGGAGGTCTTTCTTAAATAAGGTGTCCTGATTAGCCTGCCTGCCATAATTGATTCTAGAAAGTTCTTAATTGGCTCCAGGTGTCTTGATCAGCCTGCCTGTCTTAACTGGTTCTAGCCAGTTCCTGATTACTCTAGTGCAGCCCCTGCTCTGGTCACTCAGGGAACAGAAAACTATTCATCCAGTGGCCAGTATATTTGCCTTCTGCCAGACTCCTGTACTGCACTGATCTGGGTCTGTCACACTGTATAGGCCACTGGTCCCTCACACAGAGATAAGCTTCCTTGAAAAAGTAACGTGTTCTCTTGTAAAAGGTATATTCTCATCTAACTCCCCTGTGGCCGCCTCCCTTTCCACCTTGTAGCTCTCAGAGTATGCTGACACTGCAGTCATGGAGTGTGACACAAGCTCGTGCTAAACTAGCTAGAAGGGTACTCACAGCAGTGAAGCCTAGCGGCACAAATCCTTTCCCAGGGTCCAGGCAGGCTTGTATAGCCCGTGCTGAAGTCTGTGTTGCTGTGGCTTCACAGCTATCAGTACCTAAACTAGCTAGATTAAAGTTAGCCTGGGTATATCTACAGGTGCTGCAACCACTCCCCCATGCCACCATGATTGCAGTGTAGACAAACCGTCAGTGCCTTGGCCCCTTATGCAGGAAGGATGAGGATAAGATGAGATTTTTTATTCATATATGGTAGAGCCTTTAGATAATGAATCAGTGTTGCCTTCATTAAACTCACTGTAACCTGGGCACTCTGAAGTCTCTAAAGTGCAACTAATCCTACAGCAGGAGAGCTCAGCTTTTAACAGCCAAAGGGCTGCAGGGAGCTCAGGCAATCCCCTGCTTTCAAGCTACAATATAATGCAAAAAAGAGTGCTCACCCCATCCCAGCTCATGGGAACAGGTTTTTCTAGGATGATTTTTGCCACTCCTGCTTCAGGTCATGACCCAGAATCTTTTGAGAACAGCCTCAAGCACAGTATATCAGCAGTTACAGAATCAGGCATTGGGGTCCAGCAGCGAGGGCTCTGGATTGGAACTTCAAGTGAGGGTTATTCCCAGCTCTGCCACTGGCTCACTCTATGACATTGGGCATCTCACATCTCAGTTTCTTAGATAGAGTACGGCATAATCTCTCACTGTGGTCTGTGTAGTATGCTTCTATCTTTTATAAGCAGTTTTCAGCAAAACAATTTACTCTAAAACCTTCCCCCCTCGCCAGGCTTAAGGGCCATGTAGCCCACCCTGAGCGCTAGCACTTGAAACCAATTCAAAGTGATTTCGGAAGTCACTCCCGCCTGAGGGGGCGGGGGTGGGAAGGGAGCTATTAAGTGTTGGGGTAGGGGGAGCCAGGGGGATTGCTTCCTTTGGAATGAGAGCATCTGGAGGCAAGGTAGGAATGTGAGCAGGATGCTGCTGTCATAAAACAAGCTGACAAGTGTGTGTCAGTCGCGCAGGGGATGGAAGTGACATAGCATGGGCTGTTCTCCCTACCCCCACTGATCAGCTTGAGGCCACAGCGAGCCAGAGGCGGAAACAGCCTTCTTTCCAATTATTCTTTGTTTATTTTTACCTTGGGGCTGGAAAGCACCTGATTCTGCACAAGGGGAGTGAACATCTTCCACGGCTTTTGCGAGAGCTTCCTGGCAGAAAGGAGGGGAGGATTAAGGTTATCCGGGGATTAGCTCTATCACAAAATCTTTTCCACTTCCACCACTCCTCTCCCACCCCTCTTGCCACTACCTAGCTGCCAAGTGGAAGTCAAGGGCCTCCCAGTTGTTGCCCAATTCTAACTTTCCTGCTAGCCAGGTTTTGACTTGGCCTAAGGGGCTGCAGAGGGCAGCAGGGACTGAGGGTGTATCTCCCCCCCAGTTCTTGCACTGACTGAGTGGCCAGCCAGCCGTGTGCACCAGACCACTTGCCAGCCCATTCTCTGCCTTGTGTCCATGGGGCCAGGCACCCAAGGATTCTGCCTTAGCCTTCTCTTGGCTTCAAGTGTCTGAGCAAGTCAGAATTGGAAAGGGATAGCAGACTTCAAGGACCAACTTTTCTAACCTTCACTCCTACATTGTGTCTCTAGTCAAGCAACAAGAGCAGAGTCCTTGCAGAACGCACACAGTCCTCCTCCCCCGCCCTCAACTTCATGTCCCATGAGCTGCTTTTGCAAGCGAAATTTATCAGACAGTGTTTGAAAACATAGCCCCATACTGTATATAGTTTGTAATACAATCTGACCCCCTGAGGCAGTTTGAATGCCATGTCAGTTAACACCTGAGGTGCCCTCCACCAGGGGATTGGATCCTGCCCTGCAGAGGGAAGCACTACATGAGCTAACGTGCCTTCTCTGTCTCTAGTCTCTGCAAGGAGCGCACAGAGAGCATTCAGGAATTTGGTGGTGCAATGCATTTACTGCCTGGCAGTGTGGAGGGGAATGCAGGCAGAGCCTATAAGGGTGGCATCATACAGGGCTCCTCATCGTGCTATAACTGCATAGTCATTACACCATCCCTTCAGAGGGGGCAGCATTTTCTCCCTTCTTCCCAGGGACAATCAGCCCCTCTTAACTCAGCTGAGCACAAAGACTGTAACTCTTGCTGTCCCCGCAGATGATGCATGCAGTGAACAGAGTGGCCTCCCAATTGTTGGGCCCCCCCCATTTTGTTCTCTTGCATGAGTGCAGGGCATAAAATGAGCCCCACAACTCAAATTCAGTGCTCCCTCCCGACAATGCTGCCGTTCTGTGCATTATTCAAACACAGAGCTCCCAAAACACACGGGGAAACTATTTTCCATTTGTTACGTGCAACATCCACTAACACTGAGACCATGTATTGTACATGTGAACATTAGGAGGTGACTGGACCCCTCATAAGACTAAGCAACTTGCCTTTCTAGATGCCACAGAGGAGCAGCTCAGTCACTTTTTCCACAGCGAGGCAAAAGAGGTGAAATTCATCCTCACATAGCTTCATTTACGGAGTGACACTAGGGAAGAATTTGGCACAACTCATCTGTTACCAGGGAAAATTTCATCATCAGGCTGAATGACAAACAACCCAAATGGAAACCGATTATTTCCCTGTTACGGCTCTTTGGCCTGGCAGTGGTGAAGAGAACACAGCTGTAGCAGGGTCTGCTAGATTTGCACATCTCCCTATTTCTGTTTTATATTCCGTTTTCAAGCAGGCAGTGGCAAAATGGGGAATGCCTTTTACATTACAATGTAATGATACACTGGCTGACCAAGCTAACTACTTGGAACTATGTTCAGGCTGGGGTATGGCTTGTCAGACACCTGTTTTCTGTTTGTTGTACACACAATCCGCCCCTCTTAAACGTAGGTCATTATTATATACAAGTGAATTTTTTTTTCCTGTTTGTAAAAGATCAGGTTCAATGTTAATAAATAATCAGAAAATCCAGAAGGGGGCAGTGCTGAGGCAGAGCTGCAGTCTCAGAGAAGCAGCTTATTTTTGGTATTGTGTTTACCTTCTCAATAAGAAAGAGGCCTCTGGACTTAGCCCAGAAGAGGGTGCTACCTACCTCCAAGATGCAACAGCACGACTAAGTTTATACTGCAATGTTCAACACCTGCATTGAGGCTACTGGCTTCCTTCTCCACACCCTCTATTTGTCAGAGTTTCAAAATGAAACACTTCCCACCCTCATGCAAACAGGAAATCCACTAGGCAAATCTGATCAAAGGAAGCCAAACACACACTCCAATCCGATTTGGATAGCAAGAAGCAGGCAAACTGGACTGGAAAGGGAAACCACATATCCGTGCACTCAGCTTTGCTGTAGCACCATCAGTAAGCTCTGATGCCAACAGGCAGAAACCAAAAGAGGAGGCCATGGATCTGCATCCAAATTGCAAATGGAATAAGAAAGGGAGCTTGAAGGAAAACTGGAAATAGAGAAGAAAGTATGAAGGGCTGTTTTAGCCATAAAGCCTTCACTGGGCGCAGGGCCGGCTCCAGGCACCAGCCGAGCTAGCTCGTGCCTGGGGCGGCAGATTCTAGGGGGCAGCGTTCCGCTCAATCCTAGGGCGGCATGGCCGCCTTTTTTTTTTTTTTTTGGCTGCTCTGGCTGCCCTGTAGGGGACGGTGGCGCGGAGGAGGGGAGCGCCCTGCAGCAAACTCGGCAGGGCAGCCCGCGTCCTTTCCTCCCCGACGACCAGAGCAGAGCGGAGCCCTCCCGGCAGGTGGCGCAGCGGTCGGGGCCACGTGGCGAGCGCCCCGCTGAAGCGGTGGCCGCCCCCCTTCTCTCTCTTCCCCCCTGTTCCCTTCCCCTCCCCTCCACTAGACCGAGTGCGCACTCTGCAGCACAGGCAGTCCCCCTGAACCCTGGCTCCATCTGCCCTGTAGGGTTTTTTGTTTTGTTTTTTTCCCTTGCTTTGCCGGCCGCGCCATTGTTCCCACCCACCCCCACCAGCTTTGCCAGCAGCGCCGTTTTTGTTTTGGTTCCCCCCCCCCCCGCCCGTTTTGCCGCTCCAGCCACGCCCTGTCCCCTCCCCCACCCTGCTTTGCCGCTCCAGCTGCGCCGTGTTTTTTTTTCCCCCGGCTTTGCCGCTCCTGCTGTCCCCCTTTTTTTTTTTTTGCTTGGGGCGGCAAAAAAGCCAGAGCCGGCCCTGACTGGGCGAGATCAATGGGGTGTGTGGAGGAAGGGGCAATGGGGAAGGTGAGTATCACTTTGCACTGAAAGAGAGACAATAAGGAATATTTCAGGGGAAAGGAAATGAGATGAGTCAATGCACTGGTGCAGTCGTAAGCATTCTGTAGAGGAGTCTGGCGTTTTGCTGAACCTACACATTCATCCAGCCTTTCCCCACTGGCTGATCACAACCCCCTAGCTTGGGGTATACTTCATTTAATATGCTGCTTCTGTTACCAGCCGTTCAGGAATCTTTAATGACATGCACACACATTTTCCAGGTACCCGCCTGAGGCACAGATCATGAAGGCCTTTTTCTCCCCTTCTCTTTTCGCTCTAGAAAGCTGCCTACATCCAGGAGATAGGGCCCAAAAAAAACAAAACAACTGAGGCGAGGGAGCCCAAAAATAAGTCAGTTATTTAGTTCTGGGAGCCAGTGGAAACCGAAGCAAAAGGAAAGATTTGGTTTGTGTTGTTTTTCTGTGGTTGGCATTTCGGAAACCCTGCAGGAGGACACACAGGGAGAGACCATAGGGATCACAGTTGGTGGGACTGAGCTGGGGAACAGTAGGTCAATTCTAAAAGCACAGTAGTTTGTGGTCACTAAACCAGGTCACCAAGACATCTGGCTGCTGGGCATTTCCTGCAAGGATCACAATATGCTCTGTTGCTGAAAATGAATGCAAATCCCTTTATGAGAGGCTATAATTCATAAAGCAAGGGACATGGGAGCCAGGACTCCTTCCGGGTTTTGCTACTAACCTACGGGGTGGCCTTTGGACAAGTCACTCAGGGCCCAAATCAACAGGAGTAAGGTGCCTTAATACCCTCAAGGATCTGGGCCTTGAGGCCTGATTTTTAATCATGCTCGATCTCCACAGCTCTCACTGACTGTAATGGGAGCTGGGGGTGCTAGGCACCTAGGAGGATCCACGAAGCGGACGGCTTTATTCTCAGTTTCCCCACTGGAGCCAACACTGTTTAATAACCTCATTTTGAGGCTGAGTTGCATTTTTGGAAGCGCGTTGGGCTCCTTGGATGAAATGTCCTGAGCACATTCAAATGATCATCGATTGTTAATCATTATTATTGTGGTGCAAAAAAGAGGGCTGGGGGTTAGAAGGGGGAGTTGTGGGAGGGTTGTTTGGGGGAAGCACGGGGGTCGATTTCCATTCATTTTTCAGGGGTCCATCTATATTTGGGGTGTTCTGAGTTCTATGTCCTGAATGAATACATCCTTCTAGGAATCAACGAGGGTCTCTCTGAGAAGAATCCCCACCCTTGCCCCTCTGAAAACCAGGCCTTTCAGCTCCACATCTACAAACCTGGAGCCTGGTTCTGATTCATCAGTGGGAGCCACTGGGAGCTGTTGCTGATAAGGACCTCTGAGTCAGACTCCTCCCAAGCCTGGCTTTCCAGGGCCCATTCCACTTCCATCCTCACACTGCTGCTCGACCTCCTGCACATAGCTTCCCTCCACTGTGAAAGGCACTAATCAGGCTTTCCAGTTACCTTAAAGGACACCATAAAAGAGCTACTTGGGCCCAAGATAATTCTTATACTGGTAACGAGTTCGTAGACCTCTTTCTTGCACTGCACCTCAGAAGCCAATTCTTTTTAAAAAAAATGTTTAAATTGAAAATGTAACCTGCCTAGTAGTCAAAAATCCAGTGGGTCAGGGACTTGGTCATGAATGAGAGTGTCTCAGAACAGTGGCTAAAGACAGGTTTACTACAGAGATTTAACTTCCCCACCCAGCCCTGTCAATGTACGTCAGCCATATCAACAGCGGAGATTATCAGTCATGCCAAACCCTGAGCAGTTTTGTGATGTGTACACTGGAATGAGTTTAAGAAGAACAATCCATGACCCAGGATTTGAAGGTAGGACTCTTGATACAAGAGGTCAGTGCACTAGACAACTGTATGACCCAGCTTTTGAGCTAAATTCAGAGATGATGTGAGTTACGTGTCAGCAGGAGGAAGATGTGAGGGAGTCTAATTTACATGCTGAGGGTCAGGATCAGGAGGCTGTAGGTGGAAGTAGCCCACCTCCTGTTACCTTACCTCTTATTATACCCTTTTCAGGCACCTGGGCACATAAATTAGGATTTCCTTAGACAACCCCACCCCGGCTTTAGAGACACACGTGCACCACAAATAGCACATTGCCTCTGATGTTTGAATGGGCAGCGATGCAGAGACTGGGCATTCCATATACAAACTCCCTCTGAATGGAGCTGAGAAAAACAGAATATTCAACTAAGCATCCCAAAGACTGCGAGGGTTTTGTTTCTTTGCTCACTCTAGAAGTCTGTCTAAATCGTACTATTTCTAAGCACCTGTACACATTTGTTCTGGCGAGCGAGGAGATCTTTGGCAATTTCACCAGCCACTTCGTGTTCAGATGTTCATCCCAGTTTCTGGCTTTAAGTCCCAAAAGAGGAAGGGAGGAGGAGTCTGCTAATAGCCATGACACTCCTCCAAAGATACTCAGCGCTCAACATCAGGAAGCTAAGGCTTAAAAATCACTATAATCCCAGTGGAAAGAGATGGTCTCCTGTAATGGATTTACCTGTTTAATGCTCCATGACCACTCCTGGCTCTCACTGCTTTCCTTTCTTTGCTAACACTGTCTGTGGCAGGAAATTCTGCTTCCTACATTAGGTGGATTGTGTGCAACAATATATACAAATATATTTATCACATGGAATTCCCAGACTTTACATGGTGGAATTTCCAGGATATGAATCTTCTGTCATTCATGCCTTTCTTCTCCATGTGTCCTGACTTAGGACTGCATGTGTTTGTTACCCAAGGAGCAGAATACCTTCCTTTTCCTCCCCATCTATCTTCCCTCCTCCTTCCCCAAGGTCCCTGTGTTGTCATGTCAGCATAAAACAATGTAGTGAATCCTGTTTCCTGCAAGAACACTCAGACGGCTTCTTCTTACTGCTCTTCAAGGGCCTGATCCAAAGTCTGCTGATGTCAGTGGCCTCCCATTGCCTTCAATGGACTTTGAATCAGGATGTGAGTGAACAAGTTGCATCAGGATAATAGGGACCCAGGATGCATGCTGAATAAAGGTTAGGAAAACCTTGTGACTCTATACTCCAAATAAGTGATTTACTTGCAGAAACTTACATTCCAGGAACAAGAAACTTGTATTTCCTTTCCCTTTGGGGAGCGGAGAGGGGGAAATCAAACATCCACAGATCCCAAACCAAACCAAAACAAGAAAACCTCCAAAACTTGACTCAGAAATAAAACTGGATGTTAGATTCAAAGCAAATGAGCAAACCCTGGACTAATGCAGGAAAAGTAGCTCTGTTAAATCACTCTGAGCCAGAACACTGCTCTCAGCCAGGACTTCGGCTCCCAGTGGAAGCTGTCAGGATTCTGCACCACTTTTCTTCCAGGTTTTGCTTAGGAAGCAGTACTCCCACACCACAGAGTTTTATATTTCAGATGTATCCTTGGCCTCTCGGGAATCCCAGCAATAGGCTTCTCCTCCAAGCTGCCCTTCCTAAACCACTTGAATCTCATTTATCCTGCAGCTAATTTTCTTTTTCCCTGAGATGCTAACAATTTCTGTGGATCCATCTGGATGTTATTACAAAAATACTTGGGTCCACTGAGGCTGCTGGCAGCAGGCTCCTTCCTTGCTTCCTCTGTCCTGAACGTCTGAGGCTGAGAAGTTGACTTTCACAAGGAGTTTGGAATAGAAGATTATAAAAAGAAACAGTCAATATTTTTCAGGTGTTGAGGCCTCATGGGTTGTGTTCCAGTCCCAAGGACTTCCCATTCCAAGCTCCCATCTGCTGTGTTCTGCTGTGCTGAGCCAATGCTCCCTCAGGGCATGTTTACACAGCAGCTGGGAGCAACCCACCCAGCCCAGGTAGACAGAGTCGTACTAGCAGGCCTCGAGCTAGCGCACTAAAAATAGCAGTGTGGATATTGAGCTGTCAAGCCCACCTGACCCCCCTAGGCTTGAGAGCCTGAGCTCCAGCCTAACCCGCAACGTTCACACTTCTATTTTTAATGCACTGGCTTGAGCCCCACTAGCACGAGTCTGTATACTCAAGCTGGGAGGCTTGCTCCCAGCCGCAGTGTAGACATAACCAAAGGGGCCCAGGAAAGGCCCTATGCATGAATGGAAATCCCACCCAGGTGGCAAACAGGCCCTCTACGCTCATGTGAATGTTACCACTTGAGGAGAACTATTCATCATCCTTGATGGGCAGCTGAGCTACAGCATCACCCCCATTTGTTGTTGTTAATAAATAATAATAATTCTTTGCCTCCCCCCCTTCCTCTGGGGAGCCCAGAGTTCTACCAACGTGAAGCTTATCCATTAATAAGACCCTCCATGAAGTAGGGAACTACTTCATTTCATTTATTTCAGTTCATTAAAAAGTGCCCAGCCGGTATATTATTAACCACTGTGTGCTTCAGTTTCCCCAATTCTGAAAAGGGGATACAGTTCTTGCCCAGTGTCATACGGTGAAAGGATGGCAAAGACAGAAATAGTCTCAGCCCTGTGCCTCACACACAAGCCCATCTTTCCTCTCCTAATATAGCCTGATACAGGCCACTGAGCTTCTTCATGGACGCTGTCTTTTGCACAAGAGCTGTTCCACAGCCAAGTAAGTCAACATTTGCCTTTATCTGCACTTCTTATCTCCAGGAAAAAGACACGGCTGATAATTGCAGCACACACAGGATGAGAGCTTCAGTAGGCTGAGGTGAAATCTGTCCCCCCACAGCCTGAGGTAGAGTATTGGGTCAGCACCATAGGGTTGTGGCTTTATAACAGGAGTGGGCAAACTTTTTGGCCTGAGAGCCACATCGAGGTATGGAAATTGTACTGCGGGCCATGAATGCTCATGCAATTGGGGGTAGAGGTGCGGGGGTGGGGGAGGGCTCTGGGGTGGGGCCAGAAATGAGGAGTTCAGGGTGCGGGAGGGGGCTCCAGGTTGGGGTGCGGGGGTGGGTGAGGGCTCTGCGGTGGGGCTGGGGATGAGGGGCTTGGGGTGCAGGGGGGACTCAGGGGTGCAGGCTTGGCCAGTGCTTACCGCAAGCAGCTCCAGGAAGCATGTCCCCCCCTTGTGGCCAAAGGGAGCTGTGGGGGCAGTGCCTGTGAACAGGGCAGTGCACGGGGCTGCCTGGCTATGCCTCCGCATACTACATAGGAGCCTGAGGTGGGTCATGCCAGCTGCTCCTTGGGAGCCATGCAGAGCGGGGCAAGTCCCTGACCCCGCTCCCCGGCTGGAGCACCAGAGCAGGGCAAACCCACTGGCGGGAGCTGAGGGACAGATTAAATGGTCTGATAAGCCAGATGTGGCCCGTGGGTTGTAGTTTGCTCCCTCCCCGCCCCTTTATAACACATCCCAAAGCTTCAGCCTGCAGCTTGCAATTACTGCAGCTGCCTATCTACCAAAGTCTGGCCATTGCCTGCTCTAAATCCACTCAGGACATGAGCCATCAAAATCCTGAAGCACATGCTTAAGTTTAAGCCTGCAAGGAATCCTCTTCAAGTCAATGGGACTACTCACATGCTTACCGGCATTGCTGGGTCAAGTTCTCTTGATTTCACAGCCAGGGGCGGCTCTAGGAATTTGGCCACCCCAAGCAGTCATGCCTGCGGGAGGTGCACCAGAGCCGCGGGACCAGCAGACCTCCCGCACGCATGACTGCGGAGGGTCCGCTGGTCCCGCGGCTCCAGTGGACCTCCCGCAGCTGCGGAGGGTTCGCTGGTCCGCCGCTCCAGTGGAGCAGCCGCAGTCATGCCTGCGGGAGGTCCACCCGAGCCGCGGGACCAGCGATCCGTCCGCAGTCATGCCTGCGGGAGGTCGACTGGAGCCGTGGGACCAGCGGACCCTCCGCAGTCATGCCTGCGGGAGGTCTGCTGGTCCCGCGGCTCCAGTGGACCTCCCGCAGGCATGACTGCGGAAGGTCCGCCGGAGCCGGCTGCCGTCCTGCCGGCAAAATGCGCACTGGGGTTTGGAGCCGGCCCTGTTCACAGCCTCCATTCCTTCCTCTCCTCTCTCAAAGGATGGAAAATGGCTCTGACCACAGGATGATCTCAACCTCTCAGCACATACAAGAGCAAGAATGACGGTCTGTCTACACTAGAAATGCTACTGCAGCTGTAGTGCAGACACTGTGTCTCTCCTCACCCTTTGCCCACCACGAGACCCTGCCACTCACCATGTCCCTTTTCACTCCCCATCCATCATGTCCCTTCTCACTCCCCCACCAAACACCCCTCCCACCACGTGTCCTCGTCCCCCGCCTGCTGTGAGACACACCCTAACCCGGCCCCTCCTCACACACACCCCGGTGGTGGAGAGAGGTTGAGGAGACGGAGGTTGTGACAAGTGGTGGGGACCTCTGAAGACTGGGGGGTGGAGTGGAGGAGAGGAGAAAGACTCACCAGGCAGCAGCAGGTGGTGGAGGCCTATGGGAAGGGGCGGAGCAGGGAGTGGAAGAGGCGGGGCCACCACGGCTCAGGTGTCCAGCAGTGGGTCAGCAGTGGCTGCACCAGAGGAGGCTTAGCCTCCCCTGGCCTATTATACCCCCTGTCCATGCTTAGAAGTGCAAAGGAATTTCAATCTCTTAAATTCTCCTAGGAAAAATGCTAAAAAGCTAAAGAAAATATTGCTGGGGGAAATAATCATATCTTGTCACATAAATAATCACTCCTAGAGAAAACTATTGCATTTAGCTAGCATAAAGCTGATTTTAGTGACACAAAATAATGCCCCAGCATGTATATTTAATCCTTTGCATTCGGGCTGCCAACCTAATAATTTTTTTATAGTGATCAATAGATGACAAGAAAGCAGCCTTCAGAAGGTTAAAATCTCCAGCCTCCGGCTGATGGACCACAGACAGTCCAGGTTTTAAGTCCATTGCATGTGTCCGCATGAGTGAGTATGTATGTGAAGAGATACCAAATGCTGAGCCCATACAAACTGGATGGCTCTCCCACTTTCTCATCCTGGTTGCACCGATCTTGAAATGCCAGAGGAAATCACACTTTTTATGATAAATGTGGGGACCCTTTGCAGCAGATATGAACTAACAATAAACTTTCCCCACCAGCAGCCTCACCTTTCACTCCCTTCTGCACTCATTTAATTCAATCCTTTCCCCCTTTTCTTAACAAACAGTGATTTGCAATAGTCACGGTTTGCCACTATGGAAATACGATCCCCCTGAGTGTTAACTGACAGCGTCTGTGAATTTGGGTATGTTTTTATTCAGCCATTATATCTACATCCTGAATGAGGCCATAAAGCACATTTACCCTTTACAACTTAACTCAGTGCCAAATTAGTCTGAGTTTATGGTCTGTGTTTATGTTAGTGTGCAGCATTTGCTACGGGATTTTAAATGCCTTTGCCAATGGTAACTGTTGATTTTAAATCGGGGACATAAAAAGGTAATGAATAAGAGGGAGATAACTGTGGTACAAACACACTAAAGAGAATGTGATAGCTTCGGGGTGACCAGTATTACTTTCAAGTGATATGGACCTTTGTGAGTATTGTGGCTATGCCAAATTCCTCTTCATGAAACCTTTATACATCAGATATTTCTCTATGTGCATATATATTGCACATGTATATAGACAGATCTATATCTAGTTAGCATACAGAGTGTGGGTGTCTGTCTATACATATGTTATACAAATATATATTTGCTGTACTGTATCCATTTAGGAAACCACCTTAAATCCAGAAAGCTCAAAGTAAACATACCCTTGGCTGTTTACATTCAATATTTGCATTGTGGATGCAAAAATATGCCACACCTCAAAATGCTTCCAGGGATCAAACTAAGTTGCCAAAACAGGTATTCCTGAAATCTGTACAAAGTCCAAGAGGTTAACAACTAACAGCTTTGTTTTATCTTTGCTCTGTGGAGGTAGAGTCAGTGTTGTCAACACCATGAAAACAACCAGAGAAGCATTTCTCAAGAGAGATTAGGGGAGATAAATTAGAGAAAAATGCACCTGTTAGACAGATTACCATGTCCAAATCCATGTTCATTCGCTTGGTGTTTACTGCAAGCATTTAAGATTTGAAAAAAATCATTTTAAATAACTATTTTAATGGCTATATTTGCAAAGTTATTTAAAAGGATATTATCAAATCACAAATGCTTGCAGCAAACACCAAGTGAATGAATGTGGATCTTACAGGGTAATATAGGTTAGAAAATACATGTCTCAAACGTGTATAAAGCCAAAGCCATACTGAAATTTAATGATCTACATTAAAGTGTTAGATCTTTTTGTTCTGATTAGAAATGGGCCTGAACTGGAGCGTTGGATACAAGCTTCAGAGAAGCACAGATTCATATTTCACAGATCAACCCCAACTCTCATTCAAAAGACATTAGGATCCAATCTTGATTCACCCAGGCAAAATCTATTGCTCTCGGTGGAGACTCAATATATGTGAAGTATTCACAACAAAAAGTGAAACTCCCCTTGACATTCATGGGTCCTGAGTTGGGCTCTTCAATATCCGCAGCAAAAAGAGTTAATAAACTTTGCTTATTTATGGTTTTCTTTTAATACAGCTTGCAGACAAGTTCTCAAGGAAATTTAAAAATATAGAAATTTGAAGGAGAACTAACATGCCATCTTTGGTTGGCTAGAGAGAGAAATCATAAGACAAAAGTCAAAATCCAGGTCCAGGTAATTCAGTAATGACCTATCATTCAAATACCATCTGATACCGTTTCTTCAGACTTTGCAGACACATTCTTCTCTGCTTCCAGAGTAAAAATGTCATTTTTCTGGCCAAACCAATTTTCCAAGCCAAAGTTATAGACGGGACTAAAGTAGGGCTTTGTAATGACACCTGGTTCCAATCTTTATAGGGAGAGACTACTGCCTGTCCACACTAACACTCCAAAGAGAGGTAAAATACAGGTGGGGCAATTCCAATTTCCTGATCTGAATTTACTCATATTCCAGCCTTCATCCAGAAGGATTAAGGCGAATAGCCTAGGTTCCGTTTTTCGTACAGAGGTTTTTGGTTTTTTGTTTTTATAGAGCACAAACAAATAAATCACATGCCTTGAAAGTTATTGAACTGGACAATCCAAAGATATAGTCAAACAAGGCTGGCGGGCACATTTTGAGTGAGACTGAATGTTTTTATCTCCTACTTAAGGAACTGGAAAACATTCTGACATTGGCACACACATGTACGGAAAGTCAATCACAATGATGGTAGAATTAAAATGAGTGGGGAGATCTAGGCCCCAGTCTCCATGCAATAAAAAAAATTCTGTAGCCTCCAGGTTATTTGCTGAGCAATAAGATACAAGAGGCAGTGCATGTCACCAGGATTATAGCAAACCAGAGCTGCATTGTGGGGCAGAAGCCTGAAGGACAAGTGTCTTTAACTAGCTCAGAAGTCCAATACTGCCCTCTACATAGGCTTAGAATGCCTTACTACTAGCTCGGATCATATGTATTTCCAGTCATTTTAATATGTGTTTCATTAAATCTATCATCCTGTTATGAAAAACAGATTGCAGCAAAGATGTAAGCGGAAAGGGAAAAGCAACCACATGAGATATTCTGCTGAAACTTATGGTTGCTTCTGGGCTGGAGGGAAGAAATTGTTGCCAAGCCACTATGGTGACAGGGGTACATTAGAAAGAAAATCTGTTTCCAGTTTGCTGATTGCTGCTGCCAAAATCATCTCCATCTCCCATTGATCTGATCATGTCATTCCATTAGTCAAATCCCTTCACTAGCCTCTCCTTTGCCTTTCACATTGAATTCAAGCTTCTAATCCTTACTTTCATGGCTCTTTAAAATCCTTCTGGCTGGACCTCAACCTCCTTTCCACTGCTTCCTTCTGCAGCTGCCGCCAAGTACACCCGTGTCTCCCTGTCCTACTTCAATCACTGTACTGCCTTCCAGGCCACTCCTTAGATGGAGGGAGCTCCAAGCCAATGTCCATGCACCTTTTCATTGTTCAAATATCCTCCTGAAAGTGCAAAACTTCTCTTTGGAAGCCTAACCATAATTATCCACCCACCAAAAACATTTCCAAGTATTTCAAAGAGTGCCATCTTCCCCCACCTAGATATTTAACCATCATCTGACAGTGACGAAACAACACATAATATCAATAATAAAATGAGCCTCAAAGTGGGGCTGTATGCAGAGAAATGACTGTAAAAATGGCACAGTGCATTTCTCTCTGTGATTTTTCATATAAAATATGCTCAGTTTATAAGCAAAATTATATTTTTGTTCTAAGTGCCAGCTCTGTAAAATTAGCCTCGACTCAGGGTGAAACTGAGCTCTTTGTATCTCTTACACCATCACCAGCAGCAAAGGATCTGCTGCCAACTTTGGTCCCCAGTTACCACTTTGCAACCATCTTTCAATAATGCCCTGTTGCCACCTATGGAAGCCCATTGTCTTCAATAGTGCTGCACAAATAAAGGACTGGAACTTAGCAAACAATCCTGCTGATGATACCCAAGAAGGAAAATAACCCAGTTCACTCCCACTCAGTTTTGTAGGCGCTGAGCTGTGTAGGAGAAAAGGGAAGGAGCAGGCACAAATCTGTTGAATAAGGAGGTGCCATTTTAACTAGGCTTAGTCTTCACATAGAAATTGCATGGACTTTAATACAAATAAATAATAATAATAATAATTAATAATAAAGTCATGAACCAGGACCCTATTCTACTAGATGCAGAACTAAATCAGTTTCTAAATTAATCTAGTTAAAATAGGCGTAACTCACTTGCATAGACACTCTCAAATGGCTTTAATTTGGTTTGTTACAGTTTAGCTACACAAGGAAGTTGTTCCGGTTTAACTTTAGGTGCATGGGCAGCGCCTCGCATAGGCCGGGGAAGGCTGTGCCTCTCCGAACAGCCCGGTGTGCTCCTGCCCTCGCTCCTCCCCGCTCCTGCTTGCCCTTCCCCCTTGACTCCAGCCCAGGCAGGCTGCTCCTCTCAGGGAAAGGTGCTGGGGCTAGGGCTAGGGTGGCCGGGACTTGGTGTGGTTGAGGCCACCCAGCGCTGAGGGACCCCAGGTGCAGGGGCTGCACCACCCAGCACTCAGAGGGGAGGCTGGAGGCACTGGGGCTGCCCGCCCTGTGCTCGGGGTGGGAGGGGAGCCACGCACCGCCCACCCACCCTGTGCTCAGGGGTGGGGGAGCTGGCGTCCACGGGGAGGGGGGCTCCGGCATGGGAAGGGAAACGGGTCCTCAGGCGGGGGGTGGGGCCAGCCAGGTGGTTCACCCTCCGCCCATGTTTAGGTGTGATTTTGAACAGATGCAGAACAGAAGACTGTTAAGAGTGGCTTATTGCAGCTTAGCAAGAGCTTTCTCCTAAACAGAAATAAGCCTGGCTTAAACCAACATAGATCAGCCCTAGGTAAAAACGGCATTTATTTATTTAAACAAAATCTCTAAGTGGGTCTCAAAACAAAAAGGGAAAGAGAGGGAGCCAGAGAGAAAAAATTGTATGGGAAAATGTACCAGGCAGGCTTGTCATCTATTGCTATCACTACTAAATGCTAAAATGAACTGTGAGTTCTGGTTAGCAACAAGGCTATTGTCCTGGAATTCAGAATGATTAGGCCAGCTAAAAAAGGCAAAAGCTGCAGTCAGGTCACAGCTAAAATGGAAGCCACACAACTTGCGGCAAAGAATTCTTTAAAAAGGTAGGTCACCACTTCCCTAAAACTGGGCAAAATCCCAAAGAAACAGCTCCACCTGGAGGTCCTTATTGAGTGATGTCAGAGCTAACAGACTCGGAGAGAGGCAGAGGCAGGGTTTTGTGCCTGACCTCACCTGTGTTGTTTTTGGTAACAACTTTTTAAACCATCACTTCCTCCTCTTTGCTTTATTTATCCCCCATGTTTATTTTCTATACTGTTTATGCTGAAACATGTCAGTGTGTAACTTTCCAGGCCATCCCATCCCATTGGGTAAACTCAATATATGTGGGATGCCACGGAAGATTAAAATCAACCACCATTGCTATTATTATGCTCAGGCTGCTGCCATGTCTGCAGTTTCTTGCTAACCTGGCTCTTCTAAAATTTACTATCTTTAGGCTTGGAGGGGTTAGGTTTTTATTGGCAAATATCTGTAAATGTCAATTTCACCGTTCACATAAACCAACAAACAAATATTTCCATCAATAATAATTTAAATTTACAGATAAGCAAATTTACAGATAAGAAAATTGCTGCTTGAGAACTAGAGTTTGATTTATATATTTGTATATTTTGACATGATACTGACAATTTCTATTTCAATGTTATAAAGGTTTAACTTTTTGAATCTCAATATCTACTGTCAATAAATAATAATTGTCTGACCCACTCATTGTCTGATCCCCCAAATAATTTCCGGCAACTATGAAAATTTAAAATCAATAGAAACAAACAAAAATGGTTAAAAATAAACATTAGTGTTACACATCAAAATGATAAAAAACTACAAATCTAATTCTGCCAAGCCTAAATATCTTTGATCTGTGCAAGAATGCAGAGATGAACAAAATGCTCTTATCACACTTAGTTATTGATGTTGATACAAGCATCAAACTCACTTTATTTGTCACTAAAGGTCATAAACCTTACAGGTGAACTTGTGTCCAGTTTTGCTGGAACACGGGGCAAATTTTCAGCTTTGCACTGATATTATTTAATTAGACAGTCTTCAAGACATTGCTTTTACAAACCCAGTTTAATCCAGAGTGATTCTTTTGACTTCCAGCAGAGTTACTCCAGATTTAACTGAGATCAGAATATGGCCCTTAATCTTCATTATTGTCAAGAAAGTGCCTAGCCTGCTTTTGGTGCCATATTATATATATAATTCAATACAATAATACTACATCATAGAATTACTGTAGTGTCATGTAGTTTGTTAGTGAAACAAGGCTAAATGCGGAAATTACTTTTTCCTTTCAGCTGCATTAATTAAAATGAGGGTGTTATATTTTGCAACACACTGAGAAATAATGCAATTAATTAAATTTATTGTATGGATTTTTAAAGCACCCATTGCTGTGACTTCTGGACTCCCTCACATACATGATTCTCATATAAGAATTGCTCTCAGTGGCAACATGGCTCTCTATCCTCTTTTTGGCGCTTCATCCACCTTCTCGTTCTCCTTCGTACTGCAGAGGCATAGCTCCTGTGGATGTGTACCACGAAAGCACCCACTACTGGACTGATCAGAACCAGGGCTGCCCAGGGGATTCAGGGGGCCTGGGGCAAATTGGGGGTGCTGTGGTGCTTGTACTCACCTGGCAGTGGCCTGGGTCTTCGATGGCATTTTGGCGGCAGGGGGCCCTTCAGTCGCTCCGTGTCTTCGGAAGCACTGAAGGGCCCCCCGCCACCGAAATGCCGGCCAAAGACATGGACCACCGCGAGGCCAGTGCTCGCGGGATCCCTGCAGAGTCCGGGGCAAATTGCCCCACTTCCCCCGCCCCCACCCCCCAGTGGCCCTGATCAGAACTACTCAGTTTTGTATCAGAAACCTTGTATTGTTAATAGATAATGGAGAGTCTCCTTTTGTTCAAGTGGTGTTTTGAAGCAGAAGGGTCTGGGTTTTATCCCTGCTGCTGCTCTGATATTCTGAGTAGCCCTGACATGCAGCATAGCAACAACCAGGAAGCCCTAGGTGGCCACAGGTTTCTTGCAACATTAAATACAACAACCTTATCTAAGATGCACTTTCGTTATTTGGAGTGAAGAGTGAAAAGAAAATCAAGTTTTGTAACAATGTACTCTGAGCTGGGGAGCCTCTCCATTCCTTTTGTACCCTTTCATTTTTTAATATATAGTTTCTATACCTAGGCAGCTAATTTGGCTATTTTGACTGACTTCCCAATCCTAATCTCAAAGCAAAATTCGAGGGAAGGTCTGAACCAAACCTTCTCAAACCGCTCACATCAACTCCTGCAGCACGATACTGCCAAGACACCCACAGCTCTAGAGAGGCGGCCCCTTTTCATAACATGGCAGGAGAAGGTAGGCGCCCGTCATAGCACAGCGCTGACTCTCTGACGTTTAAATGCTCAGAGTCAATGCCTGGCCTCTTTACTCAGTTTTGGCTCAGTCTTTATTTAGGCGCAGAGATTAAATGGTTGGTTCAACGTGACATGCACCAGCCATTGAACCCAAGCACCACCCAGGAACTGCCAGTTTGAGTTGTGCCCTTGGTAGCTTTCTAGAACATGCATTGTGCATATTAGAATTGTACTCTGCCTATATTCTGCAGGGCACTGCAGGTTGTTTTAAAGGAAGGATGGTCCACTGCTTAGGGCACTAGCCTGGGACTTAGGAGACCTGAGTTTAAATCTCTGCTCCACAACAGACTACCTGTGTGACCTTGGGCAAGTCACCTAGTCTCTCTGGGCTTCGAGTCCTCATCTGTAAAGTGGGGATAACAGCACTTCCCTACTTCATAGGGGTGCGTGAGGATAAACACATTAAAATATTCTGAGGGACATTACAATGATGGAGGCCATATAAGTCCGACAGACAGACAGACAACTCTGGTTGATGTCAATGAGATTTTTTTGCTGAATAAGGGCTGGGTCAAATCTAAAGAAGTAACTTAACGCACAACCAATTTCCTTGGAGACTGACCATCCCGTAGGTCAAAGGGCTGCTCAGTGATTCCAAAGCAGGCCTCTTTTTCCAGAAAGACCCAACATTTTTTCCCTCTTCTTTATCATACCTCCTCCATGTTTCCTCGTACAGTACACTGTTGCCCTTGGTAACAGCAACCAGCAATGCCCTTTGGTACTAAGGCCAGAGACACTAACTGCATTGCCTCCACATGCTTCTGCTTGCCCAGGATCCTTCCAGGACTCTGTTTGTTTGCACACATGAGCTGCCCCAAATTTCAATACCAGGGCTGTGGGTCTCCAGAGACACTTCCCATATGCTGAAGTGATGCTCATTGCTACCACCACCCTGCCCCAAAACCAAGAATGAGGGAGAAAAAAAATCCCAAACCTTTGAAATCAATTTTAACTAAAACAAAATTGATCTCACAAGCTCCAGAAACCACGAGCATAAATTTGGGTTTGGCTGGGGTCTGTGTTTTCCTTGGGCTCCTCCGCATCATGTATGAAGCCCATTTTAAAACAATTTGCTAGAGCAGTTCAGCATATTACAAGGGCTAACATGCACCACACAGTTCCTAGGAGCAGTGGCTCTGCTCCTGTAACCACCAGATGCCTACTTGAGAGATGGGAGGCAGTGTTGGCCTCAAGCACAAGCAAAAGCACACAATTGCTTTGGCCCCTACATACATGCAAACTCTGTACGTCAGGAGTGGCACTGTACAGGGAGGGGAGGCAGAGGGTAGAGAGAGGAGGGAAACAACACACGCTTCCTAGAAAAGGGATTGGAAGAAGAGGTGATTTATAGCCTAGCTTCCCCGCTTTCACCAGCATGGGCTCCTGCAAAGGCAAGACCGTCACTGAATGGATGTATGCAATCTTGGATCTCCTCAGGAAAGAGGCTGCTCCTGAAAATCTTAAGTCAACTCAGTTCTACATCTGAACGGAGTCAGAGTTACCTTACCTCCCTTTTCCATTGACTGAGGGGGAACAGTAGAGATGGGCCCACATGGCAATGTTGGGATCCAAATTGGAGTGTCTCAGGATTTCAGAAGAGTTTGGATGAGGGGTTTTGGTTTGGTTCGTGTCAGAGATAGGAGGCAGTTGCACAGTTCCAATGTGGATCCAAACTTCTCTAAAGTTCAGGGAAGAAACGAACACGAGGCTGGGTTTTGGTTCAAGCCCATCTGTAATTAAAAAAAAAAACATTTGAAGTTAAGCCAGACAATATTCTTGGGTCACAAGCACACAAAAACATTAAGAAAAAGGGGACCCACGGTTTCCAGTATTTGTTTAAAAGCTGGAGGTGTAGGACGCGTGGGGAACATGAAGGTATGTTCTAAATTATTTCTTTAGAAAAGACAGAAAAATGACTCACTTAAGAAACATGTTATCTTGCCTTCTTTCCCTTATATGCATAGGAGCCCTGTCAACCATACAGCCCAATAACTGGCTTAGGAGAAAAGAAAGGAAAAGGAAAAGAAAGAGCAATTTACTCTGTGTCAATTTTCCAAATGATCCTTCACTTGTTCCCCCTCCCCCCCAACCTTTCCTTCCCTCTAAGTTGATCCCCAGGGTTTTCTATCATTCCCTTGAAGAGGTATCAGGCTATCACTTTACAGCGAGAGAGGAAGCAGCAGAAGAGGAAAGAAAGCAGACAAATTACTAAACGAGGAGGTGAATTAGACACTGTAAATGAATGCTGCGCTGTCTCCATGGGTTTAAGTTGCCTTGTGTGTGTACTTTTGGGCCGAAGCACAACTTGGATTTACTGAGCTTCGGCTTGTGGCCATTTGTACAATACCAAAAAGAGGGGCATTTTTATGCAATGCTTCCCTAACATTTCTCCATTAAACTGCAACCCTCCAGGCTGAATTCCTTCCAAATCACAGGCCTTGGCCCAAAACGTCAGTATTGCAAAAGCAGAAGAGATATGCGAAGAGCTGTCATATAGCAAAGCCTTTCTGGTTTCTGTTTAGAGACGCTTTGGAGGTTATTTGCAGCCTTAAACTAATGACCAGACAATGGAGAAGTGGAGGAGGACTGTTAGCAGCTACAGAGTAATGATACTTTACACTTATAGCTGCTTTTCATCCATGGATCTCAAGGCACTTTACATGAGTGAGTAGGGTATTATTATCCCCATTTTATCTATGGGGAAACTGAGGCACAAATTTGGTCTTATTTGTTTAGGTTAAGACATGTAAATACACAGAATGCACTTAATAGTTAATCATTTATAAAGGGAGCTGCAGAGTGAAATAAATATTATTGTTCTCTAGCAGCAAACTCTATTGTGGCAACAACCATAACAACAGCAACTTGTTTCAAATGTGATTGCTCAAATGGTCAAAAGGCTAATCATATTCAGGGACGGCTCTAGGCATTTTGCCGCCCCAAGCAAGGCAGGCAGGCTGCCTTCGGCAGCTCGCCTGAGGGAGGTCCCCGGTCCCGCGGATTCGGCGGCACGCCTGCGGGAGGTCCTCCGAAGCCGCGGGACCAGCGGACCCTCCGCAGGCATGCCGCCAAAGGCAACCTGCCTGCCGCCCTCGCAGCGACCGGCAGAGCACCCCCAGTCGCTTGCCACCCCAAGCACGCGCTTGGCGTAATGGTGCCTGGAGCCGCCCCTGATCATATTGTACCTTTTATGGACATTCCTATGGAATTTAATAGCAAATTATATCCCTGCTATGGAATTCTATAACACTTTAAAAAACAACACCACACACACCTATGGAACGGTTATCATTCTCTATTAAATTCTGTAGGTTTTTAGAAGTCTATTCCATTTCTGCAGAAATTTACTGATATGTGTGCAACCTGATTGAAAGCCCCTTCAAGTCAGCAAGAGCCTTTCCATTAACGTCAATGGATCTTGGATCAGGCCCTTAACATCTATTAAGTCCTATAGGGACATTAAAGAAATCTTATTTACTATCAGTTCCACTTCTGAAGCAATAGGATGATCCACAGGAAAAAAAAAAGTGTTTCAGAGATGGCACTATAAGCTCCAATATGTCGCAGAACAAGTTAATATATATGCATTTCCCTGAGATAAAACACGTACGCATTGAGGTCATCTTTGTGTATAACATATATGATTATGTTAGTTTGAGTACAAACCTGATCTCTCCACATTTCCCCATCCAAACACCCTTGTCCCTGGTGTGCATTTGGTTGCAGATACAACCAGAGTAGAAATAAACATGGGATGAGTTGCCCTTTAATCACCTCAGTATAATATCAGGCTTGCTGATTAGAATGCACACCACCCACAGCCAAAATCCCCCTTCCTAGATTATGCATCCAACAGATGATTATATTTAGATCTAGCAATAAGGAGGAAATGTGACATCAGGCCCTGGCTGTTCCAGTTGTGTGGACTGCAGAATGAGAATGCAAAATTCAATATCTTCCATTATTGTATGCAGTGTTGTTGTAGCCATGTTGGTCCCAGGATATTAGAGAGATAATGTGGGTGAGGTAATATTTTTTTACTGGGCCAACTTTATGTTGACGAGAGACAAAAGCTTTCAAACTTACACAGGTCACACAGGTCCTGAAGAAGAGCTCTGTGTAAGTTCAAGAGCTTGTCTCTCTCACCAGCAGAAGTTGGTCCAATAAGATATTACCTCAGCCACCTTGTCTCTGTAGCACCAGTGTCAGTTTGGCCCTGAATCATGACAAATTCTCTATAGTGATGCTCGTTAGCTGCCTTCCTTTATGTTGCCCTCTAATAGGGAAAGAAGGAAAGGTCTGGGGCCTTATGACTCTCTAATGCTCCCCCAAAGCTCCTTCTTTCCTCATAACACTCCCACTGGACCCTGGTTTCCTCCCTCCCTGTGAGCAAGATTTTAGGGCAGCACAGAACTTGCAGCCCAGGGGGACAGGGAGCTAGGGTGGATTTTAACCTCCTTTACAATCCCCCAAACCTACACTTTTTTGGGTGCTGGAAGGCGCCGCTCCCCCTCACCCCCCGTCATAATTTAGATAGCCCTGAGAGCCTAAGTTTCAGATGCCTCCTGATAGGGTTGCCAACTTTGTAATATTTAAAAACCGGACGCTCCAGCAGGAGTGCCGGAACTTTCCCTTCCCCCTGAGGACCTGCTCATGCACTGCCCCTTCCCCCCTGGCCCCACTCCCTGCCCCCAAAGCCCCGCTCCTGCCCTACCCCTTCCCCCTGAGACACCCCCCGCCTTCAGTTACTCACTGCTTTCCCCCTCTCCTCCCATCACTGCGTGGGTCGGGAGGGATTCACCTGCAGAGCCAGGGCTGGGCACTGCAGCCGCGCGATGCAGGTAGGAGTTGGCTCTGGCTGTGTAGGGGCTGGCGAAGGTGATGACTCGGCGCCTCCCCGCCTCCGCCACCTGCAGTAGATCTGACCAGACACCATCAGGTCCCATTTTCTACCAGACTTTCCAGTCAAAAACCGGACACCTGGCCACCCTACCTCCTGGGGCTACCGTATGGGCTGCAACACTGCTTGCAATCGCCATGTGAATATATGCTGCTGTTCCACCCTGACAAACTCCTCCTGCCCTGGCCCCACCCCCTGCAAAAGGGTTTGTGAGGAGGTCATCTGAAGGCAGCCTTATGGCTGTCTTCTGCAGTGCATGAACCAGAGGAATCCTGGTCCTGCTGGAACTGGGGTTTTTAGGGCATCTTTGTCAAGTATCAGAGGGGTAGCCGTGTTAGTCTGGATCTGTAAAAGCAGCAAAGAGTCCTGTGGCACCTTATAGACTAACAGACTTATTGGAGCATGAGCTTTCGTGGGTGAATACTCACTTCGTCGGATGCATCCGACAAAGTGGGTATTCATCCACGAAAGCTCATGCTCCAATACGTCTGTTAGTCTATAAGGTGCCACAGGACTCTCTGCTGCTAGGGGATCTTTATGTCACTCTGGCATAAAGGGACTGAAGCAGGGGTAAGGAGCTTTTAATAAGCCTCCAGCACAATTCCATTCTCAGAAACTATCGATAGGCCCCTAGTATCCCAGAAGGTTTCCAATATTCCTCTAGATCCCCATTAAAAGCTTACCTTCATCCCCAGTGTTTCCTCAGAATCCACCCATAGGCTTCCACATCACCCTCTCATAAGCTACCAGCTCCTTGTCCCTCCTCAAAATACACCCTAGCTGCTCTTCTTTCTCCTTCACCGTATATTAAACCTCCAACCCCACTTGCCACCTCTCATCCCTCCGGTAATCGCCCCGCTGCCTTTCCGTTCCCTGCAGAGATCCAATAATTTTTCCACTATTGAAAATGTTCTCAACTGTTTGACTGGATTTTATCCATCCCATTCTATTATTGAGGCAAACAAACCTGGAACAGGATCTGACAGAATTCCACACCAGCCACGAAACATGCCTTGCGCAAACACTTCTTCTCAGAATGAAAGACAAAACCAGCGCCTGCAGAGCAGAATGGAGGTTTCTGCAGATTCTAACAATGTGGTTTCGGCTATGCTGACTTAACTTAAACGGGAGGGGAAATGAAGCATAAGGGAGCTCTCTCTGACAACTGTTAGAAAATTCCAAAGCCTAGAAGAAAAATAACCTCTTTAATGAAAGGTAGATTATAGTGCAAGTCGTGGCCTTCGTTAGCAAAGTTAGATACTTTTAGGAAATTGTGTATTGTTACTGCATTAAAACCCACTCTTTGTCGGTCAAGACTGTGTGTGTCTGTCTCTCCCCACACAAATAGATGTAATATGGCCAGGTATGGTAATAGCAATACTAAACAAGATGAGTATTATCAATCTTAGTCATGTTACAGATGGAGAAACTAAGGCACAGAGAGCATTTGCCCAAAGTGGAAGAGTTAGGAACAGACCCAATGAGACAGTGGCAAAGTCAGAAGTAGAACCTAGGGTCTCTTGACTACCAGTCCCCTGCTCTCACCAACAGACTATAATATCCTTCATCTGAGATGCTCAAACAGCTATCCAGACCTTATAAGCAAGCCCCAAAACACCCATATAAAGGAGATAAGTATTATTACACCCGTTTTACACAAGTGCAAAATATTTAGTAGGAGTAATACCACTTGTGACGTTCTGTACCTCGTGGGAACACCCTACACCCCTTATAATATGTTCATCCTTATAATATGATTGTGTGGTATCTAATGCAAAGTTTGTCACGTCGGGTGTCTTCGGAAGGCTCATGATATACTGAGCATTGTTGTTATGGTAATGTTACAGTAATCGTTGTTATAGTCATGTTATAGGTTGTAATTTCATGTATATAGTTATGAGGCTGAAAATATGTCCTCATGGCTTAAAGCAAGCCCAGGCAAAAACCCGCCAAGAGCAGAAGGGCAGTTCACACCTCATCAAGGGATGTATGGGACAAACCCAGCCCAGCCTCACAGGAACAAAGGACATTGGCCTAGGCAACAACAAAAGATCTGTTGGACTCCTGAGTGACTCACCCCCCTTCTTTTGGTCAGTTTGGGACTACGCTGAGGTAATGCTCACCTGACTCTGAAGGGGGGGGGCAAAGCCAAGAGGGAAGAAAGAACATGATAAAAGGGAGAGACGTTTGCCATACTCTTCCTCTCTCTTCCACTTACATCTACAGACACCACACCAAGCAACTGAAGCGCTGATAAAAGGGGAGAGCCTGGCTGAAGCAACCAGCCAGCCTGTGGTGAGAAGCATCTAAGTTTGTAAGGGCATTGAAAGTGTTAAGATCAGGTTAGAACGTGTTTTGCTTTTATCTCATTTGACCAAATCTGACTTCTTGTGCTTTGTCTTATAATAACTTAAAATCTATCTTTGTAGTTAATAAATCAATTTCTTTATTCTACCTAAAGCAGTGCGTTTGGTTTGAAGTGTGTCAGAGACTCCTCTTGGGATAACAAGCCTGGTACATATCAATATCTTTGTTAAATTGACAAACGCATATAAGCTCAGCGTCCAGTGGGCATAACTAGACATTGCAAGATGGAGGTTCCTAGGGTGGTATCTGGGACCATAGATATTAGCTAGTGTCATTCAGTTGCATGATCCAAGGAGCAGCTTACATGCCAGAGGCTGTGCATGAACAGTCCAGAAGTGGGGGTTCTCACAGCAAAACAGGGTAAGGCTGGCTCCCAGAGTCAAGGATTGGAGTGACCTAGCAGATCACCGGTCCAGATGACACCAGAGGGGAATGTCACACCACAGTTATACAAAAATTCATGTATTCACTTGTGCTTCCCAGGGAAAAGTCATAATACTATGTGTAATATAATCTTACACATAAAGACCGATAAAATGCAGTCACCTCTGGAGTGTAGGGTAAGGGCCAGGCAGACAACCGGCATGCACAGCATATCATTGAAGGAGAGGAAATTCTGGCCAGTGACACAAGGCAAACTCCTATTCTTATGACAGATGCCCTGGGAGCTTTAACATCTACATAGACCAAAGAGGATATCAAATGTCTTGTCTAAAAAACAAAACACATAGTAAGTCTTGTCCAACTACAATGGATCTACCTTGACAGCTTCAGTTGACCTGCTGGTATTTCAAACTCATGGATAGAGCTGTGTGAATAGTTGATCTTTCAGGCTGCTGAAAATTCAAAAAAATCCAAAACCCAATTCTATTTCAGGTTCAACTCAAAAATAGAATATTTCAAAATGTTCAGCAAATCCAAAGTCAGAAAAAATATCACTTAGGAGCAAATTAAATAGTTTGTTCAATCCAAAATGAAACATTGTTTTGATTTTCACATTTTAACATTTTTTTTAAAAATTAAAAATAGAACTGAAGAATATTTCAAAATGAAAAGCCATTTCAAATTGAAACATTTCATTTAGAAAATGTCAAACCATTCCCCCTCCCCCCTCAACGAACAATTTGGGAAAATCAACACAAATTTACAAAATGTTTCGTTGTCTTCAAATCTGCCTTTTTTGCTGAAAAAAAGTTTTCCTGAAATTTTTTTTCCAGCTCTGCTTGTGGATCCAGAGATTCTGGTATTTCAAACCCAAAACTTCAGCCATTCTGATAATCCCCCCAGTTTCAGAAAAATATAGAGCTGAACAAATAAATTACAGCTTCCAGTTACAGCCTTTGCAGCTAAAATGCGATCTTAAAACTCACTGTTACTTAACAGAAAACTAAAATTTGTATAAGTCATTTGTGAACAAAGGAAAGGACGATTAGAGGAATAAGGCTATAAAAAAATTATTAACTCCAATATGAGAGGAAGGTGACAGGAATTATCTTTTATGTTTAAACCACTCATAATGCTGGTTTTAAGCTTTGGCATTCCCCTCTAAGCATCTATGTAAATAGAAACACATGTACATTATATGTGTATGTACAAAGGTATTTATGTAGTAGGTCCAAACAATCTCATACTCAGAGATTCGAAGCCTAGGTTTCATACTTTCCAAAATATAAGGTGGTGGAGCAGCGGGGGCCAGAGATATTGAATTCAGCTGGATCTGGATCTGAGGTTTGGGTTCACTGTTTTGATTAGGATCTATTTCTATAGAACAACAAATAATGCTGCTGAGCCCTTATACTGCATTTTATATCTTCAAAGCACTATTCAAACATTACAAAAAACTCTCACAACCCCAGTGAGGCAGGTAATTGTGCATGTATATACAGTGCTTGTGCATGGTATATAGGCAAGTACTTCTTACGGAAGTTGTGAAGGGGTTCCACAATAAAATGGAAAGATTGAAATTGAAATGGAACCCACTGAACCCAGCCAGGGTTTCATTTAAAATTACATTAATAAAACCCCAGCCTAGGCAAACTCGAAGGAGAAAACTTAAAATAATCAGTATAAATTACAAAAACCTCTCTCATTCTTTCTTCTGCATCCATCACTACATGCTAACTAACTGCCACAGAACATTTTAATTTTCTTTGACCAATAGGCCTGCCCTGGTACGTACAGCAGATAGCTAGGTAAAAGCAGGAAAGATGTAATGTTTCTGGACGTTGCACCTTTTCAGATTAGGATTCTCCCTGCTTTTCCGGCTGGGGAGCCAGGGTTGTGAGTCAAATACTGTGAGCTCACCGTCTCTATCATCTATATTTGTTCTTTCTTTGTTCTGTCTGTTGACTTTCCTTAATCTGAAATAAAAATCACTCAGGCCAAAAGCACATTTTACTCAGTATGTGGGAACCATAACAACTGTGCTGCGTGCCCCCAAAACACGTGTTCTTGGCAACCCAGTACTTTAGACTGTGGCCATGGTTGATGCACTCAGTCCAGCTGTCCAGCAAAGAAACTGGCAAAGCTGCAGAATGTTATTTGGCTAATGACCGTGGGAGCTGCTTGGTTACTGAGGCTTCTCCCTTCCTCACCATGGAACATTCATCCTAATTCACCAGAGCCAAAAAATAACTGTAAGAGCAACACATTCACAGAAGCTACAGTTTTTTTGCTGAAGTTAAGCCAGCTCTGAGCTGGTGTAGCAATGGCATATCCCCTTTAACCAGGCTTGGCGAACAAGGCAGGTAACCAAATTGCTGCAGAATTTGCACCCTTATGCACTTGAGTTCTGAAGGCTCTGGGGCCACAGCTACAGAATTTACATCAAGCTTGCTGCAGAAAATGCCAGGAATTGTATATACAGAATACACAACTGTGTGGTGTGGTATAAAGGTATTATTTACACTTGTTTGCAATAACATGCATAATTCATCCACGGCTTGAACTCTCATGAAGAAACAGGACCATCCCAAACTCGTGCCAACATTACCTTTATACTACATCACATCACATATTCCACAAGTATATATTACTTGTAGAGAATATATGATACAGTGGTGTGTAATAAAAGTTTAGTTGGCATGAATTTGGGTTGGCTTCACTATATTTACTGGTGGTAAAAACCACGAGTAAGTTATTCACAAATGAGGACCAATAAAACCTTAATACCACCCTAAAGCAAGATGTATTCTGTATCTGCCACATATTATGGAGAAACTATTTTCAAAATGTTTAAGATAATTTTGTATCTTTCTACCTGTAAAGCCAAGCAGCTGTCCTTGGCTACCATGAGTTCAACTGCACAGAAGACATCAGGAGCCATAAATACCTCTAAAAAATAAACCAGTATAGCTCTTCTGTATACAAAGAGTCTGATATCTCAGGAATTTCCAGGGCTAGGAATGACTAGGTCCCATTAGGAAGTGTGTGTGATGATGAGGTATCTCCCATTTTCCAAAGGGACAAAGCTGCCATTTCTAGCCCTACAGGGTCATGGCATATCAGACTTTAAAATCATTACACCCTTAAGAATAGAAAAAACATTTTTAGGTACAGGACTGAAAACTTTTTTCACGCTGGGGGGGGTCACACCTTGGGGCCAAAAGGAGGACATATTTCTAATAGCAGCTGTTTGAAAGTCCTCAGGGATTTTGAAAATGTTAGAAAAAGAGTCCCATGGGAGATGGATCAGTGGGAGGAGAGCAGGTGAAGAAGTCAAGGCTGCATGATTAATTCATTTATAACTTTGATATATGTGTGTGTGTATAACACACACTTAAATATACATACACACATTAGGTATGTCATCCACCTAGTCTTTTTAGACAAAAGTCTACCTGAGTCCAGTGGCACCTGGGGCTAAAGACTTCAGGCTTTCACATCTACTGGGTCTCCTAAGTACCCACCCAGAATCTTAAGCTCATGCTCTCATACTCTTCTGCATCCTTGGATGGAAAGACACATAGTGTAATGCAAATTCTCCATGTATGAAATATTATCTCTGCTCTCTCCAGAGCAACAACAGATGTACATGTTGGGCTGTTATTCTGAGGAAGGGGGTCTGTTGGCCTTTCTATACTCTTGGGCTCTGCTTTGGCTGCAGCTGTGGAGAAAGGAAGCATTTGACACTAATGTAATCGTGTTCTCATTGCAGCTTTACCTCATCCCTGGCATTGAAGCAGTGCGGGGAAGGCAGTAGTCTGTTACAATCTGTGGTTCTTTTCCTTTAGGTCTTCATTTCCCTGACCTCTGTCTTCTTCCCTGACCCCAAAGCAAACAAATTTCAACACATTCAGAAAGGTGATTGTGGTGGCTTGCCTCAGAGCACAGGTTCCTGTGTTACAACAGGGGAGTACAAACTAATGGCACAGTTATCAGGAGATAAAAGGGTGGCATCACGGACACAGTAAACGACACGTTTTCTGGGACACCATGAACAGAGCTTGCTTTAAGACCCCGGCAGAAGTTGCACAATATCTCGTGGCAAGTGCACTAGTCATGTCAGTCACCACAACGTACTAATAATTCTAAGCTATCATAAAGTAGGAGATGAGGATTTGGAGACTTTCTAGAGATCCCTCCAAACTTGTGATCCTAGATATGCTGCAGAGAAACCAGGTTTTCAAACAATGGACTACTGTCTGAGAGAAAGTCACCCAGGCAAAATCCTGACTCCTTCGATGCCATACGTTACAGATCAGCTTGGTCTTCGTCCTACTATATGTTCTCTGAGAGGGCCATCAGCCCAACACCTGATGTATGCTGATCTTTTAAAGCAAGTGAAGAAAGGCACTATCTACTTCTAATGTGCCAAGAGGCTGGATCTCTCATGCAGGTCATAGAGAATACCAACATTCCTTATCACTTGCCAGACCAGATTTTCTATCTCAGAGGAAGTGAAGTTACATTTTTTCTTCCTTTTGTTAAAAGATTTGTCAACTAAGTTTGGGGTTTGCCACAAGAGACTGCAGAAGAGTTGGCGGACATGGGTCATGTTTAGAGCTAATCAGAAACTTCAGAACTTTGATTTTTATGGATTTTTTAATCAAAATTAAATTTGTCAAATGTTTTTGAACAGCACCAGAGCTACCTGATGTTTTTAACTGAAATTAAAAAGAAAAACAAAAATAATTTTGTGAATATTTTCATTAATTTCATTAGATTTTTTTTTAAATCTCTCTCTAGTTGTCTAGCCACAAACAAGAAGATTTTATCACTGCCTGTGAAGTGAAGTAGCAGATGAAATGGAACAGAAGAAACAGGGTGCCTGGCAGTCAGAGCTGACCTTTCCTTATGTTGTGTATCTTAAAGAGAAAACAGCAACACATATTCTTGCCAATGACTGGAAATATCAGGCTTTTTCTACAATGCACAGTAGCAGCAGTCACCTGCTGCAAGTGGAAAATTAGCTCCGAACTGATTAATGAAAACAGGATTGAGAAAAGCAAAAAGGAAAAGGTGAATTTGTTTTATTGTGGCTGGAGAATTGAAAAATCCATGAAGCAAAAACACTCAAATACACAGAAATCATCTGACCCCAAACTGACTTCTAGCAATACCATTTCAACCCTCTATCCAGGGAACAAGAGAATCTAACAATGTACTTATACTAATATCCGGACACAAGTTTTATACAAACAGTTTGCAAAATATTCATAATACAACTAAAATGCAAGTATTTTTGTAATTGGTTAAAAATGGATGACTTCTGTGATGAATTCCAAACATGTATGCAAATGTTCCAAGAAAAAGGGCGAAAGGGCCAAATTCTTTAAAACAGGCCAGTTTTTAAGCCAATATGATTTTTGTGTCAAAGCCATGAGAAAATATTTTCAATGTTAAAGTAGCCACTGAGCCAGAAATATTGCACAAAACAAATTTTTAGTACCATTTTCACAACGGTGCAAAATGAAACTGAGTATGTTTGTTTACTCTACAAATCTAAAATTATGAATTTCACACATCTCTGCTTTATGTAAATCTGCCACAATTCTGCAAATCAAATGCAGTTCCACTGACTTCAGGGGAGTTGCTCTAGATTTTCACAAGTGTAATTAAGATCACAGCTGGCACCTAGGCTCTGTTCTGGTATTGGCAGAAACAGTGCATGCTTTTTGTATAGTTAGGAATACTCCATCAATTACTAGAGCTCCTTCCTGGCATTGCACCAATCAAAGTCCTATCCGAGCTCCGACACAGTTTCTTTAAAACTGTTTTAAAGCCAAATGCTCTTGTCTACACTGGCCAGAAATGTTTGAAACCCCTTTATCTGAAAGGACTTTTTAAACAGATTCAACTCCATTTTCCAAAATGGTTCAAATTCTACTGTAGACAGGGCTTCTGCTCCCCCCAGCCCCTGTCCTTGTCTCTGTCCTCTCTCCCCATCAGCTGCCCTTGACCCCAACTCCTGCTCCTATCCTCCCCACTCCACAGCTCCTGCCCTACCCCTCATCCCTGGCTCCTGCTGCTAAACCCTTCAAGGTTCCTACCTCCTCCCCTACATCTGCATTTGAGTCAGCTTGTTTCATCCTTTCCCTCCATGCTGCCTAGAGACCAGCTCCCTGCTCTCAGCTCTAATGTGTGGCACCACAGCACCCCCAGCACCTGAGAAGAGCAGCTATTGGGAAAGCCCTGCTCAGCCCCTGTAGCCCTGGCTTGGAGCATGCTCAGTGAGGATGGAATCTTCAGAGGTATCAGACTCTAACAAGTCGCTGCTGAGCACATGTGAACTGAGATTTTTTCAGAGGCTTGGCCAAATCAGGGTGAATTTTAACAGGGCTGGGAAAAGCAAATCCCTGGCACCGGGGCGAGCCCTCCTGCCGAATTTCAAATCCCTGCTCCAAAGCACCCTCTGTTCAAGCACTGCAATCCTAATCCCACCTGGTGAGAAAGGGTGGCCGGTGGGCTGTTGGGAAGCCCACCCTGCAGTCACCCCAGACAACCGTGGCTCCTGCAGCCCCTGTCCCACAGGGCTGGGCAAGTGCTCTGCTCCAGGCATTGTGCCCTGGTATGCGAGGCTGCAGTGCTGTCTACGTTGGCCCAACTGCTCCTTTCTCATAACAGAGGGGTGGGTAGGCCAAACCTCTCCCCCTTTTCCCTCTTAGATATCTTCTACCGCTCTGGGCAAGGGGGCAGAGAGGGAACACCACAGTACTCAGGACTTGCAAACTCTCTGGGTCCACAAGTAAAAACGTGGCTTGGTCACGTTCACTCCTTATGTGCCATGTGGAGAAGTAAGGAACATAAGCAGAACTTGTGCTGTGCTTCCCCATGAGACCCTTTCTATCCTGGGACCTCCTCTCAGACCAGCCCTGAAAGAGATATGACGTCTGGGCTTTAACCCAGTGCATGCCTGCGCAGGCATGCTCTGTTTGGGAGCAGGGAACGGACTCTATCCATTCACATTACACCTATTAAAACAGCACAGGAAATTTCAGGGGCAAAGACAGTGGCTTGAATTTTTCCTGTCACCTCAAAACAGTGCACTTAAAGAGCCTAGCAACCATGGCCTATGGGAAACAAATTGGAGGTCTCAGTCCAGTTGTCCTGGATAGCCATCCACATCACCACAATTGGCATTAAATATTAGCAACTTGTTGGTAGCCTCAGAAGAGGCCAATCATTGAGTAAGCAGGGAGTCTGGGCTCCCAATTCACACCCAGAGTATTCACCAGTCAGGGTGGAGGGCTTAAGGAACACCAGCAGAGCAGAGAAGGGGAAGCTTGCATTGCTTTTGTCCTATCCTGCCACTAAATAGAGGACTTCATTCTTCAGGGCTCTCATTCTGGCATCTTTCACTGGCACTAGATTCACTTATAATTTAACTAGAAAGAAAAACAAAAAGATTTAGTGACCAGAAACATGAACGCTCGGAAATGAGTATTAACTCAAGGAAATCAAGAGCTGAATGAGTTATATCTAGCATGGAAATGAGCTGGCTTATGGAGGCACGTTTGCTGCAGCTCCGAGATTGCAGTTCAAATCCTTCAATATCCTGCTGTTCTTTGGTAAGGACTAGAGTGTCTCAGCCAACCCAGATCTTTATAAGGTGACAAATCTGAATTCAGAGGAACCTGGTGACAAGAAGAATAAAAAAAGAAAACAAGCAAAAATAGGGGCCTTTGGGGGAAATAGGTTTCCTTCCCACTCTGTCTAGCATGGAGGAAAGCTTTTGTCTTGGAGAAACAAAGCAGATATTCTCAGTGCCAGGCTACAGTCACTAGAACATGCCGTTATTTTTATTATGGTAGCTCCCAAAAGCCCCAGTCAGGCATTACACGGGGTGCTGAACAAGATAAAGGGGGGAAATTTCAAAACCACCTGACTGATGTGGGAGCCTAAGTCCCATTTCCAAAAGTGATAGAGCCAGAGAGCTACCTTAGTTCCATTGACTTTTAATGACAGTTAGGCGCTTAAGTGCCAAAGTCACTTTTGAAAAAGGAATTTAGGTGCTTTTGAAAGTTTTGCCCATGGTCTCTTCCCCAGTTTACAATATGGATTGTGAGGAAAAGGGGTCAAAGAAAGCGTACTGGCTACATTTCAACTCACATCTAGGTCCCATTCACTCGAACAGCCCAATTGTTTTAAATTGGACTACTCGGGAGTAAACGTTTCTAAGATTAAACCCTTATTTTCCTGGACTGACCTGGCAGTCTGAGTTAGTACCAGCACAATCACATAGCAAAGGATCCAAATTGAGGTCTCAGGCTCAAATAGCTGTCAGACAGTGCTTTGATACTACAGAGATGGATGCTCTCCCCACACCTGTGAGAGCTATATAGTTAAAATATATTAGACAGACAGAACCAATTCCTGGAACTCATTCATGGCAGTACCTTGATGTTGCTTTCTGATAGCCAATGTGAAGAGTGGCATTGAGAGAGCTGGAAGAAAATATCATGTGAGACCTTTAAGAGTGGGAGCAGAAAAAGAGGGGGAAAAGGAGGGGGAAGGAGAGATCTCAGAGGATTCTTCTCACATATTAGGAAAAAAATCATTTTCCTTTATAAATATAATTTACAAAGGAATTTATACAAGATACTATCCTAAGAATCTCCAAGGCACTGCACAGAATTCTGTCCCACCCAGATTGCTCTGTGAAGCAATTGATTTTTGTTAGTCCCTTGAGCGGTCACTTCAGACATGATTCATTGTACATTTGTATTGAATTCTGCAACACAACGTGCTAGCACTAGAGCTCTGCAAAACTGTTGTCATAAAATGCAGGAAGTGTGCCTGTTCTCAGATCCCCCGGCCAAGGCAGTCACCCTGCAAAAGAAAGTCCTGCCAAATCATAGAATCATAGAATCTCAGGGTTGGAAGGGACCTCAGGAGGTCATCTAGTCCAACCCCCTGCTCAAAGCAGGATCAAACCCAACTAAATCATCCCAGCCAGGGCTTTGTCAAGCCTGACCTTAAAAACCTCTAAGGAATCCTTATGTTGTCTCTGGGTTCCAGGGAGAGTAAACTGGAGAGATCTGGGGAAATGTTCCTCTAAAACCAGTTGGTTCTGCCACTTGGTGTTTTGGGTTTTTTTTAGAAAAGTTGCTGGTTTCTTAGCCAAGCTATCAAAATTCACCATTTTCACAAGCCTCACTGGTTTTATTTGAGTTTTACAGAGAAACTTCAGTTCCACCCTAGAAATGGGTCAAACCAAATCTCTGGATCCAAACACCCCTAAGCTGCAAGGTGGCCAGGACCCAGATACTTATTCCACAGCCAGCCATGCTTTTTATAATGATGTCCTTGCACTAGAAGTCTGGAGCCAGATGCTCCAGATCTGTGTCTGAATCTACAGCGCCGAGCTATCTCGGATTCATATGAACCTGACGCTCAAGAGTGAAACTAGATGCAGGAGCATCAAAATGAGCAGAAAGGTTCACTGGAACCAGGAGAGTTATCCCAGCATGAGTAAGAATGGTTAGGACAGTACAAATGTTTATCAAACTTATAGAAATATCCATCTCTCTCATATAAAGGCATCATGGTAAAGTAAAAAGTCTAATCTCCATTATTAAAAGCTAGATCTTGCAAAGTACTTAGCAACTCCCAATCTCTGCTTCCGGACCCCTGATCCCAAACTGCCTGGTCCTGGCACAAGCTAGAGCTGCAAGAGACCAGCTCTAACATGCCACTGCCAGGAACCTCACACTAGCAGAGGATGAGACGTAATGCAACTTTATTCCACTGTTCCCCCTTGCTATCCTCATCTGCCCTTGGCCTCATACCATTTTTCTCCTTACCCCAGGGTGGTACAGGAGATGGCAGATCCAACTCTTCCAGTCTTCTCCTACACAGGGAGAATATACACTTAAGCAGCAGTCCTCACATGTATCAAGATGGTGCATATTATGGTGTGCACAGGGATTATTTCACCCATAATCTAAATCCAGACACCTCTGGGATGGTTAGCTTTTGCTCCACAAACTTAACAGACCAGAGAATCTGGCTCTTAAGAGTTTCATGACCCTTCGTATTATCTTCACCCTGATCATAGACACCCAGAAAGGAGGTCAAAATGTCACAAAAAGTATCTATTCTTTAATGCTTATTGACTATCTGAAATGCCTTTGCTCAAGACAAGTTAAGTCTCTTTGGATATAGTACAGTTACCTACATCTCAGGAAGAAAAATAACTTACCAGTTTTGTAGAATGTGAATGAAGAGAAAAAGATTATATTGAAAGTATGTAGTAGGAGGATTAAAAATGATTTATGTCAACACTGTATTTCAGAGCATGAAATATAAATGAAAATATACTGGTTAAAAAAGGTTATATTACCCTCTGCCCTAGATAAAATTAAATCTTATTCCATGTAAAACAGCAGAGCATTTATTGCATTAAAAAGATCTACAAATTATTATTACAAAAATTATGCAATTTAACTGATGAGATCTTAAACTGGTCGCTAATGCAGTACTGAATATTGTCAGTCCTGTAACTCAGACTGTCAGAGAAGCCATTGGAGTGATTGGGTAATGACCCCTGCCATGTGACAGGGATAGAACCTTTTGTAACCCTGATCTATGCCAAGTGACTGGTGCCAGTAAATAAAAGATCAGTTTCTTACCAGCACTCCATTGTGTCATATTTTTATTGCATTCACCAGTGTAATTTGGGCTAAAAATTCTAAATATGGGGGAGGGGAGAATGCACTCTGCCCCAGATCCATCTCCACTGGGTCTACTTCCAACCTCCTGAGAAAATTCAAAGAGCCACCTTTAGAAAGAAAAAAAAGTGCTAGAAAAATATTTGCTTCTTTCCCCATCAAATGTGAAATTTCCCACCAGGATTACACTGGTCTGAGGTGCAGGATGGGCAATTTTCAGCCCCATACTAATGCTAGGTAAAAGCTCCCATTAATTGTGACCTAACAGCACTAGAAATGGGTGCAATATATCATTGGAAAGGAAAGATTCAGAGCTGGGATACACAGCAATCACTATTATCTTCAAAAATGTCCTGAGATACTAGGGGTGAAATACTGGATGGTTCCATTGAAATCAATAGGATTTTTGCAGTTGATTTCAATCAGATCATGTTTTCAGCTTAGGTCCTAAAATTGTGACATTGCTTATAAATTAGCTTTTCCATTTATCATAATCTGTGTAAGCATGCAAATGCAACAGACATACTAAAATTTGAGAAATATAAATTAAGGTTTGACATTTCATAGAAGCCCAAGGGACTTAGGGACTCCTTCATTGAAACTAAATGTGAGTTCAGCGTGTAACTCCCTTAGGATCACCACACTAAAAATCCCAACATATATGAATATAGTCATACATCTACAAACCATTGCTTGGACAGATAGCTCCAGTAGAATCTAAAATATAATATTTGAGAGTACTCTACATGCATACATGGATACATATAATATGTTAGATTAATAAATACATGGTGAAAACAGAAAGGAATATATATCTGCCTGGATGAGCAAGTTAAATAATATTGCTGAGCCATTCATTTCCACAAGAAAATAAAAAGCAAAGGCTTTACTCCTTTTGTTATTATTTTTTCATAGGCAAATAAAGACTGAGAAAATGATCATTCTCATCAACACTATAATCATAGCCTCAGGTCTATAATCCTACAAAGGAAACCTGCACTGCACAAAAACTAAGCCTACCAGGAGTTGTTGAAGCTTAGGTTCTCTAAAGAATTATTTTCAAGTTCCTCTCTGTGAAGGATATTATGAGTAACAAGAGTAGCTGCAATTGTGGCTTTTTAGAAAGTGTTTTCACCAGCCCGTTCTAGAAGGGATAACTCAGGCTGTCTTGCTGTGCTTGTGGTACGTGGCCTTAGCTAACTGGTATAGAGTAAGTGCATTTTTGTTGGCCTCTGGTTTAGACTATTTTAATTTGTAGAAATTGAAAAATTCTTGGCAGAACTCCACAGCCTACAAAAAATGTTCCTCTTGAAAACTAGTTACGAGTTAATGATAATTCCACTTTGGGCAGGAAGGAAGGGTTTAGACTGGATGTCCCCGAGTGAATCGGGAGAATGTTCATCACAGCCTGGCTCTCTGTTACTCAAGTCCTATTAAAGAAAACAAAACACTCTGCTTGCATTAGATACATTAATGATATTTCCACAAAAGCAAGTTAAACGTAAAAGCATTGAACAATCCTGAGTACATGCAAACTTTGCGACCAGCGTTCAATTCCAACACGCTCTATGATGCAGTGCCTTAAAAGCAACTTAATATTTTAAGTTCAAAGACCTTTTAAAGACGTTCCATGTAAAGTTGTAGACATTCAGTGGGAACCCTTACACTGAGTTAAGATTATAGTGAAACACCATAGTTTTTGAAGTACAATTCAAGCCCTGATTTATTGCTGTGTATTGCCATGAGTGGACTGCAATTCTGGATACAGCGAACATTCTTTTTATTGACTTCAATGGGCTTTCGATCAAGCCCATGTTAAAGTTCTTCTATGGAAAAAAGAAAAAAGAAACTTTATTTGGAAGGGTCTGTTGTAGCTTTCACAAAAGAAATGCAGGCTGTGCAGCACTGAAAATAACCAATATGCAAAGTCATAAAAATATGTGGTCAGATACACGAGTTCCCCTCTTATGACTAAGAAAACAGCTGCTGTTATATTAATTTAGTTTAAGTATATATATATACTTAAGTATATATATATATATAGTTAAGATGGTTAACATGAATGATCATAGATGTGCGTGAAAATTGTTTTGTAAGCTACAGTAAGTACATGAATGCACCTCGCTATGACTTTTACAGAAAGACAGTCACTCATAATTGCCAACATTTGACCAGTGTAAACAGGGGGATTTGGGGAGAAAATGTAGAGATACATCTCATAACTCCCATTGAAATCCAGTGGAATAGGACCTTGATCCTGTAAACATTACACATATGCGTTACTCTAATCATGCAAAATAGTCCCGTTATAATCTATAGGACTGTTTCTGTACTCAATGTTAAACACATGCCTAAGCATTTGCAGGATCAGGGTCTTGGGCGAGCATTTTGGATGGAAAGAATGAAAAAATGGTAAAAAATGCCGCTAATGAGCTTTTTAACAAACTCCACACAAAAATGGCACATTGCACACACAAAAGCAGTGGTTTCTCCCTACTCCTCAGCAAAGATTTAAGGGCAACGATTTGTAGTGAGGTGTCATATTAATAACTAAGGTTTCATCACTTTTTTGCAAATTACAGTACCAATTAGCTATCGGTATTATAAATAGTGAACTGATCTATCCTTGCTGAATACAAGAACAAAGCCGATAAAGTGGTGCAGAAACCGAGATCTGTTTGTTGGTTTGTTTACTTGCTAATTGGCAACATTCAGCAGTGAGTCTCCCCATCATTAGCATGAATTGGCGAGGCTCTGTTGCATTTTGTTTTATAATAAATAAATACATACATACACGGGACTGTTCCTCCTCAGTGGGGAGAGCAGGCCTGTCAGAAGGGGCACAGATATGGTGTGAGCAATGAAAGCAAGACAGCTTAAAAAGCTGAGGCACAACTGATATAAACTGCAAGCTTTAACCTAGCAGCCCAAAAGTACAATGGTCAAATATGCCTTTTAAAAAAAGAAATCCAATAAAATGGGCAGATGATACTGAAGAAATGGAGAGTCAGAGACAAGGAAACAAGATATTAAAAAATGTAAATGAGAGGGAAATTATAAAAAAGCATAAAGCTCCTCTCCCTAAGGGAACAGCTGTGTATGCTAATCCCTCCTGGGCTGCTCCTTTTGGATCTCCCTTCCTTCCTTCCTCCGTCCTTCTCTAATAGCTCCCTTGTTCCTGCTGGACAAAACTAGCCCTTTGTGGCTGCTTTCAGAACAACATTAAAAACAGGAATAGGGAAATTGTAAACAGGAGGCTTCTGGCCTACAGGCCAAGGCACACACAGGCCTCTGAGGCCTACTTCATGCTAAGCAAAGAAACAGATCTTTGTTGCTAAAGGGATTAGGGCTGCGGGATTTCTGAGGCACTGCTAAGGCATTCAGCTGGCCTGAAGTAGGGGCTTTGTAAGGAGATACCTCCATTAGATATCTGTGAGCGGAAATCATTCATACTCTTTATACAATCTGGGTAATGTGATATTGTTGGACTGTTAAACAGCTCGAGTGAAGCAGGGCACTATCTACTTGAATGGTAAATTCCTCAGCAGCTAAATAGATGGTGGTATAATTACCTTAACTGACTTTAAAAAGAAGTGACCGATCTTTAATTCTTAGCTGGTGTAATAAAGAGCAATCACAATGAGATACCTGGAAGCCGCATTCAGGGGTTTGCTAAGAGATTGCATGGAAATAGGCTTCCAAACCTGGCTCTATCATCTGAATCACATTTATCCCAAACTCTCTGCTATCCAAAACAGGTTTATGTCCCACAATATCTATTTACTTGTATTGTCAGTGCCTTCTATTATCTGAAACTTTCATAATCCAAATTTATTCTGTGCCCTCCATGAGATTCAGGTAACCAAGGCTGCACCATATTTTAAAAAGTACCACAGTATTCCTCAGCAATGGTCCACAACACTACAGTTTGCAATAGAGCTATTGCATTGTTTAGAGTTAATACTGTAAGCTACCCTATCTTTTTTAAAATAAGAATAACTCCTGTTTATCTATAGTACTCAGCAAACATTCATTAAAGCTGCTTATTATGAATCATATACATCTCTTTCGCTCTCATTGATTTTATATATATATATATATAATATATTTATATATATATATATATAAAATCAATCAGTGGTTCTCAGACTTTTGTACTAGTGACCCCTTTCACATGGCAAGCCTCTGAGTGAGACCCCCCTTTATAAATTAAAACACCTTTTTATATATTTAACACCATTATAAGTGCTGGAGGCAAAGCAGGGTTTAAGATGGAGGCTGACAGCTCATGACCCCCCATATAATAACCTTGTGACTCCCTGAGGGGTCCCAACCCCCCCAGTTCGAGAACCCCTGATTATACACACACACACAGAGTTATAGTTATTTATAATAACTATTGTTGGGGTGTTTCACAGTTAGTTTCTAATTAAATTCTTCTGCTAAGCACAAGAGCCAGGAAGACAATGCTATGCACATAAACAGTACCCATATTGTACTACCTAAACTCCCCTGTATTTCAAATGGAGAAGTTAGAGATGGACCTAATCTATACAGATCAGAATTGGATCCAAGTTTCTCCAGAGTCTGAGGGTATGTCTACACTTACATTTTATAGCGCTCTAGTTGCTGGCTCACGGGGGTGAAAAAGCACCCCCCAAGCGCAGCAATTCTAAACGCTTTAAAGCGCTAGTGTAGACAGGCTCCCAGCACGCGGAGCTAATCCCCTCATCGAGGTGGATTACTAGGAGCGCTGGGAGAGCTCTCTCTGAACGCTTGCATGTGACCACACTCGCACTTCAAAGCGCTGCCCTGGGAGCGTTCCCGCGGCAGTGCTTTGAAGTTTCCAGTGTAGACATACCCTAAGGGTGTTTGGGGAAGTTGTTATTTGCATTCCAATACAAATATTATGACTAGCTCCCAGTCTCTCTAAAGGCCAAATCAAACCCCCAGATCCAAGTCCTGGAGTGTCAGACATATGATCCAGACCTGGGTCCTTGTCTCCTGTATATATGTAGTTATGAGCTGGGTGAAAGCTTGTTATGGGTTGAGTTAAAAATTCATTCAAACTGATGTGTGAATTCACCCTTCACTTAAAGATCGTTGTAAGAAACAGTTAAGGCGCCACACCTAAAATAAAGCCTTAATACAGTCTGCCCAGAAACTAGCACCAGGTTTTTGGCTTGCTTTCTAGTCTGATAATAAATACATTTTGCATGTAATTGGATTTTTTTTCCAGGCACTGTCTGCATCCCACCCTTCCACCTTTTGGGGCATAGCTTCAGAGTCCCTTCCAATAAAACGTTTGCAAAAATAATTTTCTATAATTAGAAAACGTTTCATTGAAAATTCATTACTGGAAAGGTTTCCTGCAATTGCTGAGTTAGGCAGGCTTCAAGACATTTTACTCTGTTACATTTAGTGATGGACTAACAGTCAACGGATTCCTACATTTGTACTAGGGCTGGGTAGCAAAAGCCTACCACCTTCTGAACAAACCAAGTATTGGGCCAGGGCTACACTACCACTTATGTTGGCAAAACTTACATTGCACAGGGGTGTGGAAAAAACACCCCCCTGAGCGACGCAAGTTTCGCTGGCATAAGTGATAGCGTGCACAGCGCTATGGTGACAGGAGAGCGTCTTCTGCTGACATAGCTACCGCCGCTCATTGAGGTGGTTTTATTATGGTGACGGGCGAGCTCCCTCCCGTCAGCATAGAGCGGCTACATGAGTGATCTTATAGTAGCGCATTTGCATTGGTACAGCTGTGCCACTGTAAGCTTGCTAGTGTAGACACGGCCTTTCTTACATAGATGATACATTCTCTACTGGGGAGCCTGCCTCCTGCATTTGGAAGGTGTGACCTCACTGATCCGGTGTATTTTATTATAAGTAAATAACAGAGTCTCTGCCCAGAGGAGCTTATAAGTTAAAGGTATGAATGGATACAATTACAGTGTTGCCCCCCCCCCCAGATTTATTGTGAGTCTCACAATATTTGGTGTTTTTTTCTTAAATCCTCCATTCCTGGATTCAAATGATGGTGTGAGGATCTCAGTTTTCATTCAACATCCCGTCCCCCAGTTTCTAGCATTCATGGTTGCAGAAAAAAGCTACAAATGTGACTCAAGTGCACTCTTAAGACTCAGAAACCAGATGGCAAATAAGAAAAACCACCAAATATATTATTTTTGTAATAGATCATGATTTTAAGCCAGCTTCGTGATTTCTGGGGCCCTGGTTCTTGGTTTTTCAGCATTCAGGGCTGGCAATGCTTCAGGTAATTATTATTGCCACTGCAAAGTGTCCAATCCTTGATAAAAGCTCTTTGTATTTATGCAATGACCGTCATCTCCTCTACCCTGTGTAAGCATTAGGAAATTAACACGCTTGACACCCCCGCCCCTTCAGGAGGTAGGGGAGTATTATTGCACATAAAGAAACCAAGGCAGAGGGAATTTAGGTGACTTGCCCAAGTCTAAACAGGGAGTCTGTGAAAGGAAACCTGGGTTCCATTCCCAGCTCTCATTCGCAGACCCACACTTTCCCTCAAGACTACTCTTCCTCCCTGCCATAATATGAAGTACTGAGTGGCCAAGCATTATAAGCTAAAGGCTAAATGGAACAGATAGGTCTTTCAGAAGTTACTGAAGGAGTAAATAGACGTGGAGGAAGAAGCATTTGGCATTATTTTATTGCGCTTCAGGCTTGGAAGACACATACGCTTCCCCAAGTACTTTAATTCAATAAAGTGGACACATGCATGATTTGGCCTCACTACCAGTACAAGTTGGAAAACACGGTTGCTGTCAGAGGTATTAGAAAAATTTACAAAGCAAGTTTCTGTGTCCTTGGGAATGCAAATAAGTAGTTACATGGCATGTCACTCAGAGGACAAGGATGCTGGCCTCCAGAAAACAAGTCACTTCTGCTCCTTTATTTACAGCAGCCACTGACCATGGGCACTACCACTACCATGGGCTTCAACCACATGGAAATCAGGTTCCATGGCTTGTCCCTGAGGTGAAATGAAATCCAAAGTCTAATGTTCTCACTTTGTTAGTGAACTCATAACATTAAAAAGAGAAGAGACTATCTATCTATTCCTCTCTCCAGCCACTTTTGGGCACTTCGTCACATCTCCCTGGAGTCCTTGAAATGGATGTTCCACCTTCATATTCTTATGGGTCCTGACCATCTGACTGAAGAGCCAGAACAGTATCCGAGCCTTGGGGCAGCCAATTGTGCAGAACATTATTATTTAGAGAAAAATATTTTCCGAGCTCCTTAGAGATAGCTCCAGAAGATGTTTCTAGGATTTAGGTTACAGAAGCCTAGTAAGTTGATCCTTTGGAGAGGTCAGCAGGTAATGTGTGGGTGAATTGGTGGGTACACATTGGATGTGCTGATACACATCTCTACATCTCTGTGCTGCACTGTGGTGTGTGGTTGTTAGAAAGGGAGAGTTTGTAGTGGATTAGGAGAGTCAGTGTAATTAGAGAGCAGCAATTCCACCAGAATAGGTTTGTAACAGAGACAGTAACTGAAACACTATTGGGTTTCTTTACTGGGAAAAAACACCAACATATTTGTAATGATTTCCATACCTACCAGTATAAGTAAACAAAGCCCCACTGCTACTATTCTTGTAGTGCTAGAAAGACACCTATAAAATCTCTTTGTCTTCATTAACATTAGTCCAGCTGTATAGGATTGTTCAAATTAGACTGAGTGGGAAAATGGTTTTCCAGTCTCTCAAAAATTTTCAATATTTTGAAAAAAGTTTTCCCATCTTGAATTGGGATGAAAAGTTTTGTGAATCAAAGATCTAGGGGGAATATCATTTTAGGTAAATCAAAACATTTTATGCTGAAAATCTCGATTTTGACAGTTTTTTATTTAAAATATTTTTTATAAATTAGCTTACATTTTTAAACAAAAAGTCACGTTGAACCAGAAAACCGGAAAATGTTCATGACTATTTTTTTCCAAAATGTATATAGTCAAAATAAATAAATAAATCAAAATCAACTCTTTCCTGTGAAAAGTTTCTCTTTTGACAAATTACCAATGTCTGAAGCAAAAACCTTTGGTCAAAAAATCCCCAACCAACTCTACTTCAGATACACTTAGCGGATAATATTTAGAAACCTCTAAAAGTTATTTTTCTCTCTACAAAATAAAGTAATGATTTAAAGCCTGACTCTCAATATATTTCCAGGCTTGAATCCAATTTGGTGAATCCCATGGAAAGCTGGGAATCTCATCTCTTTGGAGGTAAAAGCCAACCAGACAAACAAAAAACCTTTCCCCTTCTAGCTGTGCAAGGTCGTGAGAGTTAGATCAATTATTGGTGTAAAAGTGAATATTGCTACCACCAGGCCTCAGATGGGCGGAAGACAGATTGGTCCACTGACTAGAAGTTGGGAGACCTGGTTTCAGTTACCTGTTCCACCACAGGACTTTTATTGGACAGATCACTGCACCTCAGCTCTCCATCTCTAAAATTATACTCCCTACAAATACCTGAATAGCTCAGCTCTTGTGGTAATAAGTATCATGTGTTGGGAGCACTGTTGCGGGGTGAGCTAAGTGAGGGAGAATTCCATAGCAGGGAAAAAGAAGGAAATGGTTTCTCTGGCAGTTATTTATTTAATTAAAAACAAAACGGTTGTTTGAAACTACTCAGCAGTTTGCAGCAGTCCTGACAGAGTGCAGGTAAGGTGGTCAATGGTGTGCAACAAATATAATTTTTTATCACATAGATACCACCACCACCACATATGATATCTATGGTTACATAGATATTTTAAAATGCACACAACTATAAATACAAAAAAAATGGGGGATTCCCCCAGACTGTATGCAGTACATATATGGTAAAGAATGAGAGATGGTCTATCTGACTTGAGCTTGTGCAAATATATACAAACTTGTCATTTATTCTGGACCCTATTCAATTCTACCATAGAAAAGACGGAGGCATAAATTATGAGTGAGACTAGCCCAAATAAGAACATCGGTCAGACCTTTAAAAATACTCTCATCTATGCTAATGTACTCATTTGCCTGATATATTAAGAGACCCTTTTAAGACCAGCCAGACCACTCTATAATAACAGATTGCTATGTGTAGCTGAGCTGTGGATTTCCCAGAGACGACATTGTTCCATGCAGGATCTTGCAGTAAAAAAGGCAAAATTAACAGCTGGGGTAAACTGCAGGACTTGTTTGAATTCTACAATCTGCAGTGCAGCTCTCCAGTTCTTTACTAGTGGGGACACATGATACCATTTTAACTCATTTTAACTGTTGTCAGTAATCTTAATGTCAGTTTGTGGCTAATGGATGCTATGTAATTGTAATATGTTAACTAGATCACTTGCAGGTGCAGACAATCTACCAGTATAACCACTGCTTTAAATCTTGGCATGTGGGAACCATCCCAAATTTATATTCTATAACGGTATCAAACAAGTGCTATTAGCCTAATTACATGTACATATGTCAAAGAGAAATGCCAGGAATTGTAAAATGCTATTTATAGCCGCTAATTACTTTAAAAAAAACCACACACACATCTGGAAGAACTAAAGAATCCCACTAACCAACCATGAGTGGGATCCTGTCTCATGGGGATGGGGAGAGATAGCAGAAGAGAAAAATGTTAGTTCTTTTAGAGTTGTCCCTCAGTTCAAAGAGGTTTCAATGTAGTATTATAGCTAGAACTCCAAAAGGCACCAGTGAATGCTTTCCTCATTAGGGAGAGAGATTATGGATATATCCATATACTCAATAGTGCCATACACTTGAAATACAAATATGCCAAAATCCTGATGTTTCTATCTGATTGAGGTCCAACTTTTTTCCCACATCTGATTTGATAACATCAAAACAGCCCTGAGACAACTGGTCCATCCTTCATCTTGTCCACCTCAAACAAAAAGTTGGAATCTCCAGCCATCTCCTCTGGATCAAACCCTACTCTCACCCACTCTTTTGGCACTTCTGCTCTTAAGTCTCCAGCCAGTCACACAAGTGGCTTTCTCATAAGGCCGACTGTGTCATTTCTCACATATTTTTGGGGTGGATTAAAAGTAGAGTTAGGAAATAGCATAATTGCCCTGCATGCGGCTTGTCTGCGTCCCCAGTGTTAACATAGTAATGAACTTCCAATAGGAAAGCATATTGCTTGCCTTTTAACCATCCTACCCACTATTTCCAGAGACCCTCTCCCAGAAGAATGGAAATAACAGCCAGATACAAAAGTCCTAGTTCTGAGATGTGCTGAGCCCCAACAATTCCCATTGACCTCTGAAGACCTATCCTCCAAATAACCTAAATCAGTTAAAACAATAAGAACCAGTCTTTGTTTTCAAACATCATTTTTTGTCTTCAGCCCTCTGCTCAAAACAGACCCAACATACACTAGTCATTGATGTGCAGGAAGAAGCACTTTGAGCAGAACTGTTAAAAATAGAAACAGGACCAAAATTCATAGGTTGAACTAATCATTCCAACAGATGGGTCTTTCTGCTTTTATTATCCCTTCTGGTCTGGGACTTTTCAAACACAGTACAATAGATCAGACTGGAAGCTATTTGACAGTACCTCTCTGACCAGTTACACATTAATTAAAAGACTAAGTGTGGGCTGCGTGTAGAAGCCTTTGCATATGGACTTTAAATATTGTGCTACATTTTTTCCAGAGAAACACAAAAGATGATCCAGCTTAGCGCAGAGGGTACATGTGGCTTATGTAGGTGGAGAAAGTTACGAGTGTTACCTTGGGTAGGAAGTGGGATTTTCCCACTGCTCCTGCCCCTTAATCTTGTGAAATTAACCCATTTTTAAGTCTGTAATTTACATTTCCCCACGCCCCCTCAAATATGACCAAAAAAGCCTCTCCAAACATTGTTATTCTCTAGTTTGTGACATGTGATACGTATTGACTTTGACTTATACTCACATTTACAGAGTTCATTCAGCAACTGTTAGTTAAAAGAAAATATTGAGGAAAATACAGAATTGTATACGTATACAAAAGAAAATAGAAGAACATTTAGGAATCTGCATGACATTTTTCAATTTAAAGAGGAAGAAGGAAATAACATCTCTAAAAATAAAAAGAGCTAAATTCTACATGAAACATAATGTGGGTCAGGTTCTATGCAACATGCACATACAGGACACCCTGACCAGCAAAAACTTCTGCTGTTGCAGTCTTGGGTCCTCATGTTGTGGGTTTGTGACAAGCATCCACCTGTGAGTGGGAAATGATGCCCCAATGCATTTTCACTAGTGACAGCTGCTTCATTTCCTTTTTATATCAGTTTTACAGCTGTGTAATTCCACCAACTTCAGTGGTGTTTGTCCTTAGTTGTACCAGCAGGAGATCAGAAAGACTCCCCTACCAGGAGCCAAGACTGGCGTTCAGATCACCACAGGTGACAAGTTACTGCAGTTGTTTCCAAACTTGTTCCGCCGCTTGTGCAGGGAAAGCCCCTGGCGGGCCGGGCCGGTTTGTTTACCTGCCACATCTGCAGGTTCGGCCAATCACGGCTCCCAGTGGCCGCGGTTCGCTGCTCCAGGCCAATGGGAGCTGCTCCATTGGACTGGAGCAGCGAACTGTGGCCACTGGGAGCTGCAATCGGCTGAACCCTGCGGATGTGGCAGGTAAACAAACCGGCCCGGCCCGCCAGTGGCTTTCCCTGCACAAGCGGCGGAACAAGTTTGGGAACCACTGAGTTAGTGCATAGCAGTGTAAGTTGACAATTAATTATTTCCTCCCCTACCCCCAAATTCCTAGCCATGTGAAAACAGGTGTACTACACATGTGTTTTGTGTCTCTAGGCCTTTTTCTAGGCCTGCAACCATACCCTCTTGGGCTGTGAACTTGTCACACAAACCAAGAAGGCTGAGGCGGACTTCCATGGAAAAAATCTAGAAATTGCAGAAAGTGATGACCAATAGGTGGCATTTTCCCCTCACAGTTATTATTGAACCAATGCCCCAGCATGGTGTTTAGGAGAACTCTAGTGAAGGAGGTGCCATCTTTCAAATTAAACTTTTATCTGAGGTTCTAACCACATGTATTGATTGTCAGAGCCCTGGGCACCTGGGACCCCTGCAACGAGAATGTGCTGTGGACCTGTGGGATCGGTCAACACTACGCACGGCTCATGTGGCGCCTCATGGTCTCAGACACCATCTGATGGTCCAGGGACATCTACATCGAACACATCACCGGCCACCAACAGTACCAGAAGACATGAGCTGGAGCGACATCGGGCATCGACTACGAGAAAGGGACAAAGAGACTTTTTCCATTGGACCATATGAACTGGAACTATAAACTCACTGAACGTTAAATCTCACCAAATGAGGATCAATCCATCCTCACCCTCATCATCGTATCCACTCATTATACTCCACACCTGAACATAGCCATTATATAAACAACATACCCTCATATCTCAATGCCTGTACCCATCAACCTTTTACCCCCTTACGCCATCCGATCTTAAACCAAACTTCGCACCCCTTGGTAATCTGTATGTTATTCCCTGATAACGAGAAACTTCTATGCTTAAACTCTGTACCGGTCACTTTTTTTAAGCATCGTCTTAATTAAAGATCACAAGATCACCTGTCACTTTGGGGAAGCGGGAGATAGTACAAGTCTTACCCCCAGTATCCAGGCCGAATTCCAATTTGAGGAATTATATTCTGCTTGCCTTAAATTCCCTCTATAGCTGCAAATAAATGAAGTTGCAAACTCCCCTAGTGTGGCTGAGTGCTATTAAACACTTGCTGAATTCCACCCCAGAGGGCCCATTTCAGTGGAAGTGGGTGGAGCAATTACTGAATAGTCTGTAAAATTAGTTGGAATCTTTCTGGGTGAAAGAAACTATACAAATAGGAGTCATTACAATCTTCCTTGTTCCAGTTCTCCTCTGAAATACCACCCACTACACTAGAGTTCAGATCCACCAGGAAATTTCAAATCCACAGTGCAAAATGAATTTGAACTCCCATATATTCATCCTTACCGACTATCCTCAGAAGGCTGCCTAAAGCAGGGAGCAGAGCAAGATGCAAAATTAAAAAGGGGTGGAAGGAATTAAACAGGAGAGAGCCCAGCAAAGGTTTTCTAACCTGTTTGTTCTGAATACCAACCTTTCAAAGCTGTCAATCAAATTTCAGTGATTTGTACCTATGCAAAATGAAGGATTTTAGAACATTAAGAGAAATGGCAAAAAAGCATTGGCCCCATAAATTCTTGAATAGCAATCAAATAAGGAAAGATCTTTTCCCTTATAAATCTAATGCACTTGATGCCTGATGGTACAAGACTGGGTTGTAACAGAGAACAATCTGTACGTCTTCTATAGAGATTTATAGGGACACCAAGAAAAGTGTTGCTCTTTTCGTTGAGTTGCTTCCCTCCACAGATACGTGCTACAGTTACCTTTTCCTTTCCTCAGTTAGCTGACGAGGCTGCCTTCCAATCTTTCCACCTCAAGAAGGGAACTATATGAACAAAGACTTCCAAACTGGTAATGCCAGATTGTTAGTAATGCATTTTCCAAGGTACATCGCTCCTATTTGGCTTCAGTCCTGCTCCCCTCACTCACTGAAGTGGTTCCAAATGACCTCAGTGGGGCCACACCCATGAATAAAGCGGGTGTGAAGTGGCCCCATGTTGTACAATAGCTTGGCTTCTTTCCAACTTCGTATATTTTTCATATTGTTTAATAAGAAGAACACGACCAAGCAAAGGAACCTCTGTCTCTCTGACAAGCAGAAAAGCCATAAAACTAATGGAGCTGACTGAGCAGAACTGAACACTAAGAGCCATTCATTTAATTTATTAGGGCATCTTCACCGCTCTCCTATCTGTATTAGCATTTAAAGCCTCCTCTGGCAAACCCAAATCCCTGGTACATCGTTTGGGGATATATTGCCTCTCTATCTTCTAGCACAGGGGCAAATCCTACAGTCTGTGCTCAGGCAAGAAAATCCCTTTGTCTGAAAGGGGGTTGGAAATTGCCTTAACTCAGACCACAGAATCTGGCTCTGTGTTAAGATGCTATGAAGATGAGGGTTGTCTACGTACCTACTGATAGATTTATCTTAAATACAAACCTGATTTGTTAGAAAACTTGGAGGGGTAGTAATGGGTAAGCCAGGAGCTGAGTTCTGTTAGAGCCAGGTGTGGGGATCCTACACAGAAATCAACTTAAGCTATTGCATTATCATCAAGTCTCATGTTTGTCCCTCCCCTGAGACAAAGCAATTCTTCAAAAGGCGGACCACACCCATGAGCTGGTACATAGCAACAATTGCCAGTTGGGCCTGGGGAAATGGACTCAGAGCCCTCCCTGATCAGAGCTGAATTTCAGACAAACAAGGTGAGTAAAACGTAATGCTTGGCACCTGTTACCGGTGAGCGCAGGTAAAAGCTGCATGGACTATGTTGAGCTACTTTGAAACCTCCACAAGTAAACAAAAAGCAAATCAATCAATCTGCTTCCCTTGCATTAATTGTATACGAACAGAAAGCCCTCTACTGCGAACACTTTTGATTTTGGCATTGAAAGTGTTCTGAAAAACGTGCTATACAGTTCCTTGGAGGCTTTCATTTTCTCTACCATCTTCCTTTAATTTTGATCTCCTTTCTTTATGTCCTTTGAACTTTTAAAAAGGCACTTTGAAGACATGTCATAAAACAGGTTTTTTGTTTTTAATTCATTATCCTCTCTTTGATGAACTTGCTATTTTGTATCAACTGCAACCTCGGCAGGATGTGGAAGCCAGAAGATCTGAAAGTGATACCGACAAGAAAGTATGGAAAAGCAACAGCTTGGCCAGCTTGTTTGTCAATAACTTGCTTGAGAGAAAAACAACATCCCTTAGTCTTCACTCCCAAAGCTACTTTTTTTTTTCTTCTTATGAGAGGGGTCTGCTGCTTTGAGGAAGCTCCAGGAGAGCAAGCAACAGGGGCCAAAGCACAGCAAGACCAAGGAAGGATGCCAACCTGCTGAGAAGTCAACCCAGCAGACCCCTTCCCCATCCCCCCCTCTCCTATACTCCTAAACAGAGATTATCTGGTTCCTCCAACAGCTTCCAGTATCTTCTGAGTGAGGGCTCCCTTTCACTTCCGCCTCCACAGTATTCAGGGTTTGGCTATTCCTCTTCTTTTGTTTCCCTCTTTCATTCAGAAGTTTCTGAACTCAAAGTTAACAGAAGCAGGGGCCGGGCATGTGGACACATCCAAACTCCACCTTTAAAATACAATCATTTTAAAACAAATGGATGGAATCAATAAGTATAATTCTAGGAACAGTTTGCAAGAGGAAGCAGTCTAGTCTATGGATTAGAACAGAGGATGAGGGGGTCAGAATTGCCTTGGTTCCATTCCGGATCCTGTCAATTATTTACTTTTAGGTTTGGATAAGTCATTTAGTATTAGTCAAAAGTATTCTGTGTTGACTTAACTCTGCTCCTATCAAAATCAGTGCCAGAACTCCCATTTCACTGGCAGCAGTTATTATAACACCAGGCTGACCTGGAAGGGTGGGTTCCTTCCCAACCCCAACTCTGGCAATCAGTTTGACCCTGAGCAAGACACACCAGCCAAGCATCAAAGAAAAAGGATTCTCTGTACCACTTCAGTGCACTGGTCCACCTTGTCAGATGTCCTATACCTAGGTATCCCTGATGCTAAGAAAGAAAGAAAACCATCCAGAATACATAAGGCCAGTTGTGCATCAGAGAAAACAAAACAAAAAAAATCTTCCTGAACCCTGCAGGTAGTCACCTATGTAGGCTGAAACCCTGAAGTGCAGTTTCAAGCAACACACAGCATGCAACAGAAGTCAGAGTAATGGAGTCTTGCCATCCATCCACGACTGAAACCGTCATATCCATCAAACCCTCAGTCTGCTGGTCCAGAGAACATGGAGCCCCCATGTGGTTGTGCAATTCTGGTAGTACTGTCAGCTAAGATGTGGCACAAGCTAAGAACTTTAATTCAAAAGTATTCTCCTGCCTAAGCCCCAGTTGTACCATTTGGTAACAAGTCTCCTGGACTCGTCTCTTTATAGAGGGTAGCGCCTGACACAGAGGCTAATTCACACTCCAGTAAAAGGAGACATTTATTTAAATAAAATAACATGGCAATTGTCACTGCAGTCAAAAGAACTAAAGTTAGAAACATTCCTCTGATTACAGCACTTCCTGCCTCTCACAGAGACTTGGCCCGGTGCAGAGGAATGAAAACAAAAAACTGACTTGATAAATGGGAGGAATGCAAAGAAGCAAAAGAGGGGGGTTGATTTGTGACTTTCACCAAAGATATAAGGAGGGGAGGAGGTTGTTGTTTCAGGTGTCCTCTGTGTTACTGTTTTCTCAAGGACAGGAAAGGCCCAGAGATCTTCAAATGCTTTTGGATGTTAAAAGGTTCCTGCATCCTATCTCATCTTCATCCTACTGTATTCACTGAAGTCGGTGCAAAACAAGTCAAAGCAGATCAAATTATCTTCAGCGTATGGAAAGGGGAGAAAGATCATCAGGTTTCACTGCTCCAATAGGATGCCGTATTGCCCCAGTCTTCTTGAATGAGCTTTTTTCACTGGCAGGTAACGGGATGCAGGCTACATCAAAACTGCATTTGCTGTCAAAGGGAAGCATTAATTCTTTTCTTTGCCAGTATCTGGAGTTAACTTGGTCAATATTATGGGAAACAGCACTGCACAATCTCTGCAGAGTTATGACCCCAAATTGATTCAGAACTTCCATCTAACCCTGGGAGCCAATTCCCTGCTCACTTGGGGTGTTTTAAACTAGACTGGATAAAACACTAAGAACAGCCCTGCAAGAGTGACGAGATGGCCTAACAAGGTCGGTTTTTCATTTCCCGTTATCAGGATTCTCTGTTTCTGCATGAAGGGTATGTGCGACATGTAACCAGGATCTGAAACTAGTTACTTTCTTTATTACAAAATAATGATGCCACCTTACAACACCGGAGTGTGAGAGGGAATGGAGGCAGGAACAAGGGGAAGAGTTATAAGGATTTTTACCATCTTAATCTTATTTAACATTTCTTAGCACAACCTTAAGGCCCTGATCTTCTCACTTTTGCATCCAATTTTGCCCCCCACAAATAATTACAGGCACAACTTTGCAGTGCAGATTACTGCCAGTGTATTTACAGCACTTAGCGCAATCAAATGCTATAACTTCAAGTGCGGCATGAGAGCCAAAAGTTATTCATAGGTGCAAAATTGGAACAGACTTCTGCAAGTCAGGTGCAGAAAGTGTGGTTGTCCCTTACTTGCCTCTCCTTAAGTTCTGCTTCTGTCTGATTTTAGAAAATTGTAGAGAAATTAAATAAACATTTACTGTGCCCTTGACTTCAGAGCTCCTCAGCTGTGATGTAAGAATGCTGTTCTAGGCTTAGGCTTGTAGCATATAAATTCTTTGTGTGTAAAGGGGCTGTTCACTGTATGTAATGAAACCTCGTTCTGGTACTAAACACAGGTTCCTAAAGTCCAGATTGCCACCAGAATAAGGCTTAGGTGTCAGCCAATGAGTTCCTGTGATCAGTTGCTGGGGGTTTAGTTACCCCTCCCCACATCTCCACCCCCACCTGCTACAATTATGATTTGCCCTGTTGCCAACATGGAACATTACAAGGCTTTATTAAATACCCACAGAAAAAAGATACAAGCCCCGCCTCAAAACTCTGTGCTTAGCCCTGAAGTCCAGCCAAGGAAAAGAATGATAAGACTATACTTGATGGATGAAAGGGGGTGAAAAAAAACACAACACAACGGTAGAATTGGTCTGTTCTAGTAATTTTCTTCACATTAAAGCTCCTTTCTTTCGAACTAAAAGACTTGAAGATGAAACCCAAGCCTAGGTTGGCTGGCCCCCTTTTTTTCCCCCTTGCACTTAGTTTATTTCCGAATTAGAGTCAGACATTTGCACTGCTGAGTTGTTTTTGTAGAACAGGCCTTCACGGCACGAAGCTCATGGTCAGAACCTCTCAACTTGATTTAACCCTGGTGTAGGGAATTGCATTAAATCAGTGCAAGAGAACCTCATAGTGATGGAGAAACAGATGTTCAGATGCACGATAAGCTGTACATAAATCTTCAGTGTTTATTAGTAGTTAAGTGTTCTTTAAAATGCTGACCACTGGGAGGAATTTAGAGGCAATAACCCTGAAACCAACTTAAGGAATTTTTAAACAAAGTAAAAATATATTTTTTCAGTAATTCCTTTTTACATGCAACGCTGCCTGATTTCTTTTCATTGTGAAGTTTTGAGGTCCAGAAAGTGAAAGCAGATAGGAATTATGCAAACTTCCACCCCGCAGCTTTGTCAATGCACTTCAAACTCTACACTCAGGGTGGCTTAGCTTTAAGGGAAAATGCCTCTATAGGAAAAGGCCTACACAATTCCATGGGGATTAAGCCAATAGGGCTCTATAGATTAAGTTACTCTAAAAACTATAGAAGTAGGAAAACACAAAACCCTCTCTATATTCTATTTATTTAAATCATCCTTCTATAAAATTGTCCCTGGATGGTCTAAAAAACCCAAAGAAGAGTTATTTTCTATTCAGCTCTGTTGAACTGGTAAGGAATCTGCTAAGGATGCTGCTGCACTGTAAGGCAGGAGTCCCCAATGCGGTGCCCGCAAGTGCCATGGCACCCGCCGGGGCATCTATGTGCACCCGCCTACTGGCCGCTGGACAAGCAGCCGCCAAAATGCCACCGAGAAACAGCAACACCAGGAAGCATTGCCACCGAAATGCTGCCAAGAAACGGCAATGTCAAGAAGCGCCGCTGCCGAAATGCCACTGATTTTTGGCGGCATTTCGGCAGCAATGCCTCTTGATGACGCTGCTTCTCAGTGGCATTTCGGCGGCAGCTTGTCCGACGACCACGCTCCTCGGCGGCTAGTCGTCCGGCGTCCCAGTCCCAGAGCACCCACGGGGTCAGCACCTCCCTTCCACTCGCCTCCTTACCTGAATATCTGGACAAATGGCATCCCGGTCGTACATTGATCAGGACGCGGGACAAAGGGTTAAATATCGGGACATCTGGTCACCCTAGTGAAAGCTGATTATAACTAACAATAGATACACATTTTGCACTTATGTAGAGCCTTGCATCTGAGGTTCTCAAAGTGCCGTAAATGTATTCAGCCTCACTGTATGCCTCCCCAGTACACATGGGTCAACTCTGGCCTTGTCTACACATAGACTTACACCATTTCAAGATGTGTTCTTTAAACAACTTTGATAAACCCTGTGTAGACTCCCATTTCAGTTCAAGTGGGGCTTATATGGTTTTAGCTAGATTGATACTTTCCAGACTTTCCTGTGTAGATTAAAACTAAGCAAGACTGTAGACTAAACAACCTTCTTGTGGAGACTAAGATACAGGGCGAAATCTTGGCCCCACTGAAATCAATGGCAAAACTCCCACTGACTTAGTGGAGCCAGAATTTCACCCAGAGAACTTAAGTCATACACTTAGTCTGGTGAAAATCTGGTTACGGATTCCAGGAGTCCTGAATAAAAGGATTTAGAGTTCACTGCAGCAGAGAATGTAAACACATGCTTAACTTTAAGCACAGATAGATGAAGGAAAATAAAAGGAAGTCCCTATTAGACAATTCTTTTGGGCAGGACAGTCACTGTGAAATTGTTGGGAAATAACCTCTTACCACTGTATTTTAGTTGCTGATCTGATCCACTTGCTAGGGGGCAGGAAGCCATAATCACACAGACTGTGGACACCTTTGTCATCAATCTCAGCATAAAGGCCAGAGTTTGAGGGCCAGACAGGGGTGAAAGTGGGCTGGTACGGTGTACCGGTAAGAAGCCAGTACTGGCCCGTACGCAGTGACGTTAAAGCGCTGCGCGGTAGCACTTTAAGGAGGGTCCTTTGCCGCAGCAGCACTTTAACATTGCTGCCCCTTTTGTCGCCCCCAGGCCACCGACGTGTGCAGCTGCCCCAGGACCGGCGATTAAAAGAGCCCGGGGCTCCAGGCCCTTTCACATCGCCACCAGAGGCCCAGGCGGCGCAGGCCCCCAGCCCTACCCCTTCTGCCTGAGGCCCCGCCCCTTCCGGGGACCCACTCCAGGCCCCCGTACCGGTAAGAATTTTATATTACTTTCACCCCTCGGGCCAGATCCTGTGAGGTGCCGAGCGCTCAGCTCCCGCCTAGCTGTATCTTTCTCACACACTAGAAGTGGTTCCTCCCATTCACAATGGAGACTGGGCTATACTGGTAAGCCTCCCTCACTGCAGGGCTGTCAGTCTGGTACCTCGCACAAGGAACTACATTTACATGAGAAAGTTTTCCAAACCAGAAGCATTTTGCAAGGGGAGGGAAGCATGTTTTTTGGAGAAACGTTGCTTAGTAGCCTAATGCCAGATTTTGAAAAGGGGTTTAGCTGCCTAAAGATGCAGAGAGACACCCTAGGTATTAACTTCTGGGGTGCCCAGGTGCTTCCGAAAATCCCACTGGGCAGCTATCTGGATCTTTAGGCACCTAAAGATTTTTTTTAAATCTGGCTCCTAGCTCTTTGTTCTCCTTTGTTATTTTCTTCTATTATTCTTTGTTTCTTTGCTATGTCACTCTAGCTGTGTGGCTCTCCTACAGGTGATTATACCTATTCAGGCCTTCTGGTTTTACAGAGGTGCATCCTGAGGATATTTACTAACAGAGTGACAGGAAAGGAGGAAGCTGACAAGTCATTAGGGGACATAAGACATGGTGCCAAGCAGCTCTATTTCCAGCGAAACCAACTCTTCAGCAAACGAGGTCAAATTCAAATCTCTAACGGACGGCTCGGCTTCAGTTCACAACTGTCTCACTGGCCTATGTAGGGTATGTGAACAAAATTATATTTTGGTTCTTTATATTGAAAAGATTCGGAAGAACCTTTACAATGGAAATGCTTAGGATTAAAAACAACCTCATACGATTCAATAGAAAGTGTAGGCACATGTGTAAAAATAGCAAACTCAAAAGTAGGAGAGAAAAAAAATAAAACCCTCAAACTTCTCTCTCAAAGAAAAATGGCAGTGCACTGATCTTAGTCCTTGAAGGTCCAGCTCTTACTGACTCTTGCATTAAATGATGCAAAACCAAAAAGAGTGTTACCTAAAGGTTAGAGCAGGGCACTGAGATTCAGGACACCTGAGCCTGCTCTCCTGCTGAGTCACCGTGTGGCCTTGGGCAAGCCGCATAATTTCACAAGGCCTCAATTAACATTTGTAAAGTGCTTTGAGATCCTCAGATGAAAAGTGCTATTTAAAGTACAGAGTATTTATCTTCTTCTCTCACTCAGAACTTGCCTCAGTTAGGCGGATTGCGGGGTGGAAGGGCAGAGGTCAGCCCTGCATCTGATACTATTCAATATTTTCATTAATGACTTGGATAATGGAGTGGAGAGTATGCTTATAAAATTTGCAGGTGATACCAACACTGGCAAGATTGGCAACTGGGAGTCCCAGCACTTTGGAGGACGGGATTAGAATTCAAAATGACCTTGACAAATTGGAGAATTGGTCTGAAATCAACAAGATGAATTTCATTAAAGACAAGTACAAAGCACTACACTGAGGAAGGAAAAAAATCGAATGCACAACTACACAATGGGGAACAACTGGCTAGGTGGTAGTACTGACGAAAAAGCTCTGGGGATATAGTGGATCACAAACTGAATTTTAACCCTCGTCGTGATGCAGTTGCAAAAAAAACCTAATATCATTCTGGGGTGTATTAACAGGAGCATAGGCGCCAACTTTCTTCGGTGCCAGTGGGTGCCCGCACCCCCACGCCCCTTTCCCCGGCCCAGGCTCCACTCCATCCCCGCCCCTGGCCCCACCCCCATTCCAACCCCATCCCCAAAGTCCCACCCTAACTCCGCCCCCTCCCTGCCCCATTGGATCCCTTCCCAAAATCCCCGCCCCAGCTCCGCCTCTTCTCTCAGCGTGCCGTGTTCCACCTTCCTGCCCTGCGAATCAGCTGTTTCGCAGTACAAGCGCTGGGAGGGAGGGGGAGAAGCAAGATGCTGCGGCAGGCTCACAGAGGAGGCAGAGGCGAGCTGGAGCAGGGGGGCAGGGCGGGGCCATGGGGAGCTGCCAGTGGGTGCTGAGCACCCACCAATTTTTTTTCCATGGGTGCTCCAGTCCCGGAGCACCCACGGAGTCGGCGCCTATGAACAGGAGTGTCTAAGTTGTTAAATGTAATCGTCCCACTCTCCATTGGTGAGGCCTCAGCTGGAGAACTGTGTCCAATTCTGGGTGCCACACTTAGGAAAGATGCAGATGCTGAACTTTAGGAAAACCTGAATTTGGATCAGAGCTTCACTGCTGCCCGGTAGATCATAACAGGCTAAAACAAAACCCTGGTGCCAAACAACCCAGCACTAGTTATACTATTAAATGTATAAGGCCACGTCTTGCTGTTGCAACATGGTATGTCCACACACAACTGTCCCAGGGGGTTTGCAAGCATATTTTGAATCATCTGGTTGCAATACCAGCTTCAAGCCAACTGAAACAGTGCTGTCTACCATTGTTTTTCCCTAGTGTGGACTAGCAGTAATTCAGCAAGCCCTCCTGACCTCTCACCACACCACAAGGCATCACATTTGGAATCTACCCAAAAGGTCTGTGTTGTAACACCTTTTTGCCTACTGTAACAGGATGCCACTATACGCAAAACCCCAAGGAATGTGGTAGACAGGAAGAGCTAGCAATGCTATTTAAAGCCATTTAAACGCCTGCCTTTTCATTTGCAGGGTAGTTCACACAGCTGTTTCAGTCAACACCCTGCGAATTAGTCATTCTGATCCACCTCCTCCCCTTCCCCCATTGCAACCTAACCAGGTGCAATCCAACAGCTCTGGAGTCACTTGTCTGCACAAGTGCAGCCATATGTTTGAGCTGGATGCTGGGTCAGTCCCAACTGTTCAGAGGGCGCACAGAGAGGACATTAGGTCAAGAAAGAGTGGCAGAAACATCTGGGATTTCTGAGCAACATGCTGGAAGTAGAAAAATATATATCTGTCAGCCTGAAACAACACTTTACTGCACTGCCGTCTCTGTGTACGAAACCTTGTAAAACCTGACAGAATGACTTCAGGGGTCACATATAATCAGTCATGTTTTCTTAAAGAAACCTAATTGCTTTTGAGGGGCAAAGGGAGCCCACTGATCCATTTACCAAATCTGGCAAACAACTGACTGAACTAAGCAGAGAGCAGCTTTGCACTCAAATGGTTACTACTTACTGCAGATCCAGAAGACTTCAAGGTGTCACTAAATTGTTTGTTTTCATGTAACTTTTTAACCTGTGTGAGTTTAGTGTCCTGAGAGGTGCTAGATGGACACCTGTGGAGACTGAAGGCCTGGATTTCATTGACAGCTAAGATACAACACAGGTAGCAATAATGCAAACTTCCCCCGCTTTCCGAGTGCTTCAGTTCTCTCCCGGGGGTGCCTACTCTCCGAGGCTGTGTCTACAAGACACATTTTCCTTAAAAATCCCACTGCTGGGGGTGGCAACAACAATGGGAAATTTTAGGAGGAGGTAAAACACATTCCAGACAAGGGATTGGGGAAAAAGAAGTGTTCGGTCTGCATAGCCTATTGAAGCCCTGCTTTCTCTGTAGCTACTGCCCACAAGGATGCTATTGTTCTAGTTATCGTGGTAGCTTTCAAAGATGTGGACACCTGCCCCTTGGGAACTGACTTTGATTGTCACACTTATTTCACAAAGACCACCAGCAAGGAAACAGCATCCACTTTAATCTCTGCTGGCCAGGGTTACATTTGAACTGGTGACTTAGAGGTGAAAAACCTCACTCTCTCTTACTGACATTCCCCTCACCCAAGGGGTCTCAAATGTTTCATACAGCATGAACTACATCTTAACACAGAAGTTACCTTGTGGTCATTTCCCCTCCCACTTGTGATCGTACAGACCCCACACCTCCTTTCCCTTTCATGATCACAAAGTCAGGTGGAAGCTACAGTAATGGCTTACATGAAAGTACGAGAGTCATTCATCTATGTTTAGTTCCATTTTAATGAAATTCAGCAGCTGGAAGCGTTGGAGTGCCAGTACCATGTGACCAGATAGTTCTCCACTGGACACATTTTGGGAACTTCTGCTCTAATGTATCCAGTCCTCCTTTATGCAAGTTCATTGTTTAAAATGGAAGTGTTCAATGGCTGGCTACTAATTAGCAGGGATGGAAGGGTGTGGGAAGGAATGCATTTGAAAAGCAGTTGTGCACCTGCCACCATATTCCAAATACCACAGAGATAAATCTGGTCATATGCTTTGCTACTGAGAATATTGGCATTTATCTTCACACAATAAGGTGAGTGACCCTTACACTCTTCATAGAATATCAGAGTTGGAAGGGACCTCAGGAGGTCATCTAGTCCAACCCCCTGCTCAAAGCAGGACCAATCCCCAGACAGACTTTTGCCCCAGATCCCTACATGGCCCCCTCAAGGATTGAAATCATAATCTGGGGGTTTAGCAGGCCAATGCTCAAACCACTAAGCTATCCCTCCCCCACTCACTAGTGGCACAGCTACAAGTGGATGAGTGCCAGCTATACAGAGCAGATATTTCTGGGTTTTATGTATGGTTACTGCATTCTTGATTTGAGCCCATCCATAGACACATCAGGTTGTTGTTGTTGTTGTTGTTTAAAGGGCCCATTCAGCAAGGATCTTCTGACTGAGACAAAAAGACAGTATCTCTTTAATATCTTGTATCTCCACTATATGGAGATGTCACGGAGTGTGGGGGAGTCAGGCCCTGCACCCCTCTTCCTGGGACTCACAGTGACTCTCAGCCAGCCAGTAAAACAGAAGGTTTATTGAACAACAGGAACACAGGATACAGCCCAGCTTGTGTTCAGAGCCAGGACCCCTCGATCTGGCCTTTCTGGGGGGTTCAGGGTGCTTGGATCCCAGCCTAGGATCCCCTGAAAACCCACCACCCAGTTCCTCAACTGAAGACTGACTCTACCCTCCCCTCCGCCCCTTTCCTTTGTCTAGCTCCTGGGCAGAGGTGTCACCTCCCCTCCCCCAGGCCTAGCTCATGTTACCGCTGAATACCTGCATCTCACCTAAAATCCTCCCTGCTCTCCCATCCCCCACACAGACAGCCCCTGCTCCACCACAGGAGATTGTATCATTGCATGGTGGGGATGGGAGGGTAGAGGTAGCTGAAACTGGTCTTTTCCACCTCTTACTCCTGTGATCCTAGATTTCTCAAAGTACATATGTCAGTTACTTATCCGTCTGCTGAAGTTATTCTCATCAGAACTGGGTAGAAATATACATCTTGCATGAATATAAATATATATGTTTGAGCGACATACTTGTACGGTATATAGAGAGCACATACACACAGTGATATGTGCCTAGTACCAAAGACAACAGGAATGTAAATATGTTTTAAGCCTAATTATGGAAAGTACTTTGGCAGGAGGCAAACAGGGGCACAAAGAACTACTATTTAGATTCTTCAAGCTATGGCCTCCATTCAATACACAATCAACAATATTTAGACAGTATGGTGTAGTTCCTTCCTTCACAAGGTAACTTCCTCTGTCTGGCAGGCCTCAAGCATGCAATAAAGTGACCTTATGTTTAAGGACAGTGTCAAATTAAATAAGCAGTTAAAGTGTGATCTTTCTCTGGTTCCATGTGTCTGCAAAAGTTGTTTTACTGGTTCCCTTCTGCTTTGTCTGCAGGGTAGAGGCAGCTTTCCTCTATTTGAACTGAAAAGTTACTGAAGCAACTCTTACAGTGCTGCCTTGGCAAGGCACCAAGTAGGCAGCAGTTGGAGAGCGTTCCCCAATCCAGCCAGGCTATGCAACACACACATAAAACGCCACACAGAACAGGCTGACAAGAGGTGCGTGCACAACACACTGGAAATAAAGCTGTAAAACTGAAGACACTAATAAACTAGTGCATTTATATGTTTACACATAAATCAGGCAAGTGCACTTGAGTTTTGGTTTTGGTCCTGTCCTCCCCGGCAAATCTTCCCCAGGAAAATGCTTTGCCATGAGATGACTCCATGTTTACTGATGTACTTGCATTTCAGCTGTTCCAGCTTAACTAGAGTGATTCTTTTTTTTTTTTTTTTTGGCCATTCAAAGTGTTCCCTGTTCCGATCTGCTACCCATAACATTTGGTTCCAGACCACATGGCACACTCGCTTAGAAAACTCTGGCTCTAAACCCAAATCAAAAGCTTTTCATTTACACCCAAGTTCATACACAGCAATTCAAAAGCTTTATTTTCATTTCTTACAGAGCCCTCACCTGAATAAAATCGTTTTAAGTGCCACTTTTCCATTTATGGATTATCAGATGTTGGGAGCTCTGACTGCCTTTCTTGTCTCAATAGAGGCTGCAGCCAGGTGCCTAAAGGAAATATATTACACACAATGTGTACTTTTATACATAATAATCATCATTATACAACACTGCAAAGCACTCAACCAATCAGCCACTGACCCTCTAATTTTGAACAGGGGTGTCTTATACAATGGAATCCTGGGCTTCATAACAATAGACCTTTCTGTTGTGGACAGGTGGAAGGCGAGGAAAAAGGAGACTGGTAATTTATTACAGTATTGTGGAATTTCACTAAGGTGACTTTGCCCTATGGAAAACAAATTACTATTATAATAAAAATGTTCATGTCCTCCCCTCTGTCTCCCCCCTTCTTCCAGTTCCTGTTTGCATACCCAAAAAAAAAAAAAAAAGGCAGAACAACTCCATTATAAACTGAGGTTTTCTAGTCCAAGAGCTGGAATTTGCACATTAAAATGCACTGCAACAGTGTGGGACTTCCATTGTACTTAACTTCATTATAAACAAGCAATGGGCCCAAATTGCAAATCTGCAATCAGATTTAATCCCTCCTCAACACAAAGTTCAAGTTTCTGATTCGGGCCTTTCTCGGACATAAAACAGAGTTCTGCTAGGGGACTGGACTAGATGACCTTTCAAGTACCCTTCCAGTCCTATGATTCTGTATCCCAATGTTATATATATTATGAGGATGGGTATGGAAACACTATGCATATTGTACAAATGTGTACACTAACTACACAATAAATCAGTTAACTGATCAGAGGAGATTGCTAACAAAATTAGCAAATGCTTTCATTGCTATTCGTCCAGCACTGAAAACACTCAAACTTCCTGGTTTGTAATTCAACCAACATATGTATATTACATCAACAACAACAAAAAAACTATGTTAGAATAATTAGTTCCGCACAGTAAAACTGAGAGTCAGTCACTGCTCTGAAGAATTTACAAACGAATAGCCAGAAAAGGAGAAGACGGGGACTACCAGATAAACCCAGAGATGGGAGTAATTTGGAGAAATATGGCTGAATAGTTAGGTTTAAATTGTGGTTTGGTTCACAACTCATAGGCAATCACTGAATTTTTAGGGGGACCTTGACTGCAGGGCGGGTGATAGTTTGGCAAACTGGAGTGGTGGAGAGTATCCTACGTGTAGATTGGGTCGTACAAAAAGCATGGAAGGAATGACTAATGATGCTGCAGGTGCAGCTAGAGTATTGCATCCAATTCTGGGCACCACACTTTAGCACAGATGTGGACAAATTGGAACATGTCCAAAGGAGAGCAACAAAAATATACAAGGTTAGAAAGCCTGACCTGTGAGGAAAGGTTAAGAAAAAAAATGGGCTTGTTTAGTCCTGAGAAAAGCAGACTGGGGCAGGGGGACCTGATAGTCTTCAAATATGTTAAGGGCTGTTATATAGAGGATGGAGATCAATTGTCCTCCGTGTCCACTGACGGTAGGACAAGTAGTAATGGGTTCAATCTGCAGCGAAGGAGATTTAGATTAGATATTAGGAAAAAGCTTTCTAACTATAAGGTTAGTTAAGGTCTGGAATAGGCTTCCAAGGGAAGTTGTGGAAGTTTTAAAGAACAGGTTGGACAAACCCCTGTCAGGGATGGTCTACTTTTCCTTGGTCCTGTCTCAGTGCAGGGGGCTGGACTAGATGACCTTTTGAGGTCCCTTCCAGCCCTACATTTCTATGATTCTATGATACACCAAGTGTGGCACGGTTGTTTGAGGGGGTGGGGGAAGACAGCAAAGAACAAGATCAGAGATGCAGGCCACAGCAGAATTGTACACACAATTAGAGATGAGGACAAAGAGTTTAAACGTTATGGATTTAGGGCTCTGATTCAGCAACCCATATAAGCATGGGCTTACGTCCTACTAGAGTCCTAAGAAGTCAAAGGAACTTAAACATATGTTCTCTGAATCTGGGCCATAAACCTGACATCAGCAGGAGTTTAGACAGTGGATCATCAATTATAGGATCAGTTCATTTATCTGTGGCCATGTCAATACTGGGGAAATGTATTATATTATCTAATATGATGTTAAACATGATTTAGCACCTAGCATGAAAAGGAATACGTCATGTTTAAAAATGTGTGAGCTAGTCATGATTAACCTTTTGGGTCCAAAAAACCAGAGGTGCTTTTGAAACCTATTCCTTTTCATTCTAGTTACTGAAGGGTTACATGAGTCCACAGAGTGTGGAGAATGCCTAGGTTTAATCTGTTAAATTAAATTCGGGCATTTAGCAGAGATGGTTACTGAAAAAGAATTCCCACTCTTTCCATAGATCAGTGCTTTCACAGTAATGCAGGGACAGAGGCACTAGGTGGCAAAAAAGGCCAACAGGTCCCCATTAGTTACCCTCTGGAAATAAGCACTCACATTTCTAAACAGTACTGAAGTCTCAGAACTGGAAAGGGAAGAAAAAGGGTTAAAATACCAGTAACTGAATAATTATAACTAATCTACACATTTTCAACTCATCTGCTTGGATTCTTGTGCATTTTTTTCTCTTTAGTAATTATTGTTTATTTTCATTCTTTATTATGCTACAATCAAAAAAGCAGACAAAATGGTCCATATTCCAGATGAGAAACATCTGGAGGGCTAGAGCAACAGGCCTTTTCCTTATTCCTTCCTGGGCAATTATGAGGCAACATCACACTTTAATTGGTAAAATAACTCTCTGAGACTCTCATATCACTGCATAAATTAAGTCAATATTGAAAGGGGCGGGGGGAGGGGGGAAATTGTTAACTAACTACAAGCAAAAAAACCCCAAAACATCAGATTTTGTTATGATGCCTGCAATTGTGAGTGATTTCTGTACAACCCTTCCTTTCTGGTTAAGCTTTCTCTAAACTGGATGCAAAAAACTCTATAAATTCTAAAATGTTTTAAGACAGTTTTGTTTTTTCCAGTACTTAAATGGATATGAAAGAACAGCATGTAGGATTAGAATGTGTCTAGTCACCATCTGATTTCATTACCAGATCGATCAGCAACAAAAAATTGGAAGTGGTCTCATTTGTTTTGGGAACTTTCACTGCCACAAAAGTATTATCAGTTTGCCATAAATATTGATTAGCCAAATGGTTTATTTGAACTAACAAAGCATTAAATGAGCTGAAATTGTCATCTTTATTATTTTTAAGAAGACAAATAGAGCAAGCTACAAGAGTGCATCTGTTCCACGTTTCCTCACACAACATGTTGTGTCTGAACCGCCAGAAAATGTTCTTTGCTGTTCCAACATTTAAACAATTAAACAGCCCCTCGCCTATGAAATACAGATTATTCATTATATGGATTCATGTTAATTCTGTATTTAATTTATGTATTCCTATCCAAATTAAGTTAGACAGGGGAAAAAGAAATAGATAATGCCCTAAAAATAAAAAGTTATGAATGTCTTCAAACAGCCTCATGATCACCCTGGGTTCAGGTTTTGTTATCAATGCAAAATTGAGCTCATGTGCCTTTTTATGAAGCTAGGTGAATTACAAGTGAGCCTAGGCCAACTCTTGGGTTGAGGTAGAGATGGGTCTAAATTGCAATGCTGGCATCTGAATCTAAACTTTCCCACAGTTTTGGGGCATTTGGCTCTGCTCATACGAAAACAGGGGTCAGTTGCAAAGTTTGCTTTCAGATCCAAACTCACCCCAAGTTTTGGAGGTATTCAGATCTGGGGTTTTATTTCAGGCCAGTGTCTAGTAATGGCTGTGTTAGATGTTGATCCCCTGAGATACAATAGGCTTCCATCCAAAACCAGTTTGTTTAGCAAATACTAGGTCTTTCAACCAAAAATAATAAGGGTGCTTCACAGCAAATTCCCATCTACAGAGAAGTAATGATGTGAGGAGCTTATGGATCCTACAGGGAGCATCTGTGTAGCTGAGTTGAGAAGAAAAATATAAGGAGTGGGAAAGAAGCTGCCCTGTGACAACCAGCCTACTGTTAAAGTCAGATCAAGCCTTACACTGGCACAGCACATCTGCATCCAGGGTCTGCAATGATATAACTCCATTGAGGTAGTCATTCCAGTGCAATTTCCTTGATGTAGACAAGGCCTCAGTCCCTTGACTCTGGTGAAACTGTGAAGCAGAAAGGACCTTGGTGACTTCAAGGTTACACAGAAATTTTGTGAGAGGGCCAGAAATAGAATCCAGAACTCCAGACTCCTAGTACCGTACTTTTCTTTAGACACAAGACCACACTTACTCTCTTATTAATTTTAATAACTTTGGTTTTTGTTGTTTTGCTTCTGGGACCTAGATCCTGCCAGGAGAAAAAGACCAAGTTGCTGCTTATTTTGAGCAGACAGTGTAAGAGAGATACAAACACAGACGGTATCAAAATTCAAATGGGGGGGGGGAAGCAATGTGTGAATCACTACAATAATTCTACTCGAACAACAGTCCTAGTCACAGACAAGAAACCATTTTCTTATTGCGTTTTGCTATCAAGCAAGTCTTAACTTTTTTTTCTGTGGGTCATTATTGCAGTTAAATTAAAACAGCACTTCCTGGCAGGTGCTGAGCCCAGTTTTCAGATCTACTGAGAACCCTCAATTTCTGCTGATTTAAATTGCAGTTGTGGTACTTAGTACCTGCACGCCGATCTCCTGAGTGAGAACTCAGCAGAAAGGAAACTAAAAAATGTCAACAGATAATCAACATTTTATTTTAGCCTGTGGTCATATGGTTTGTTGGGTTTAAAAAAAAAAAATGCGGCCCTGGTAAAGTTTCTACATAAAGGAAAAGCAAACAGCTGAAAAGCCCCCCTTGTCCTTTGATCCTCCCTGTGGAGAGTAAACCATGAAGCATTTGTTAAAATGCTAATCCGATTTAAAGCTGCTTTTGAATGGGTTAGAAGAGGAAGTGCCAGCTACTGATCTCCTGTCCAGCAGCGTTTTTAAAGCCATGTCACTCTGGTTTTCAAAGACAGGTATTCTATTCACACATGGCCATTGCTTAGGCCAAAGAACAATCATCCCAGAGGTAAAGCTTGTTCAGAACGGACAGTCAACACATTTTTTTTCCAGGGTCCTTTTCCTGCTGAGGAAGGCATCATGTTACCAAACAGACAAGCAGAACACCCTCAACTACTGCTCTGAACAAGAGGTTTGGCTTGACCCCGACAGCCTCCCTGATGATAAAGCTGTTGTGAATGGACTGATTCTTGGGTGCTGAGGCCCAATAACTTTGCTCATCTAACCGAACTCTCCACCTCATTGCATTTTATTTCTCTTAATTCAACAAAACGACTGAGGAGGAAGTCATCCTAACCCCCCTACTGGGGGAGTGGCAGAAGTTTATCAAATGACTCCTGGGTAACACGTCCCCCATCCCCCACCATGCCCTTATTCTTTCCAGCACATTGCCAGGTGACGAAGGAAAGGTCAACAGCTCTGCTGCCATATGTGAACATAAAATCAAAGCACATTCTCAGGAATCCCATTTCTTAATTCTTGCAGCCTTTTGCATTGCCAATATCTGGCCCATTAAGATCATCACTGGTAAATTAGCTTGTAGATAACAGTTTCAGTCTCAAATACCCAAATTCTCATCTGCAGTAAACTAGTAAGGAAAGATTTAACAACAGGCAAGAAACGTACAGCTTTTCAAAGTGAGGCAGCCAGCCAACAGTCAGAAATGGACAATAATGTAAAACTGGCCAGGTGTATAAAATCCCGCTACTCCTTTATTACTGTCAACAAGCCTACCGCTATACGTGGACGCTTGGTGTATGAGCTTACATTCACATGTGTATTGGGTCGTAGGAATAATGGTATGGGCAAGACTGAAATCTTTAAGGAACATATTTTACATATTAGCTATGGAAGATTATATCGAAAACCAAACACAAATGTACCGTGCATGCAAAGTATAACACCTTATGTAAAAGAACTAAGAACATGCTGTAATTTTCTTTTTAAATTCAAGGTTTTTTCAAACACTTTGGGCTGTCTTCATTTAAGGAGCCCAGGTGTTAACAGAAGGGGGTGATGCTTCAAAGTAACACTTCATAGCAGGAAGGACTGAAATTAACCAATTCACACCTACTGTCCTAGAAGCTTTACTTCCTCTGGAGCCCACTGCTAGAAACAGCTGTGATCAAATTATAGTTTGTAGATCTTCTTTTCCTAGTTGGTGAAGGAAACAAATGTGATCTTAAGAAAACAAGATAGCACAGCCTATTCATTCACCCTAAATGGCAACTCTGAGTCTGCATTGTATCATTCCTAATGCATTCCTTAAAGGATGTTTGGAAAAAGGACAACCCAGAATTCAACAGTTTCTATCCACTGTGCTCTTTTCAAATGAACGGGTTGCGTTGACTGCAGATTTTGAAGCATATGGAAAGGAAAACAAACAGAATTAATAACACCTATCACAGGAAAATAGCCCCCGTATGAATTTATCTTACCTAACAAGCAGAGTTGGTAGTTCACCACTGAAGACATTAACTTTTGATTTTAGAACGTCTGATTCATGGGACAATCTCGCTTTTCAGAGACAGTGTCGTTTACTGGTTAGGGAATGTGAAGGAAAGTCAAAAGCCAGACCTTCTATTCCTGGCTCTGTCACAGACCTAGGCAAAGCTGCAGAACCTCCCCGTGCCTTGCTTTCGCCATCTGAAAACTGGTGCCAACGAAGTGACTGGATGGATTAAATTGGGCATGCTACAATTTGTCAGTCTCAGAATGATGCAGCTGTGTTCAGTTAGTATTTGTATTGCAAAGCAATGAGATTATTGAATGAAAAAGTGTTCTAGAGGCACAAGGCGCTGTATTGCTTGACAAAAGCAAACTCCCGTAACATAGAATTGCTAGTTTTGGTTGGATGTATTCCTGGAGGTTTCATCACATGATATAATCTTTAATTAAAGATTAACCTTTAATTCCCGGAGACTCCAGGACAATCCTGGAGGGTTGGCAAACAAAACCAATGCACATGTGAAGCATGTGCTTCCTGCCAGAACACTAACTAGTTTATTGTTAAAATGACAAAGTCGTACATCTATGTACAGTATCTATAAAATATAAATTACCAGTACATATAAGCATTACATTTAAAGAAGAAATGCAAGGTACAGGCCCCTCTGTTAAAACAGGCCAAATGTGGGGCCCCGAATAACTTTGTGTCCCTTTTAATTGTGTATTTTATTTTGGTTCTTTTGAGAACTAAGTGAGAAATAATGAGATCCCTGCGTACTTTATATCATCCAACATGTGCGACACAATATATATTAGCATCTGAAATAGATTTGTTGCAGCAATGTATAATGTGTATACTAGGACTAAACTCATTATAAAGCTTTCTTTGATAGCCCCACCTAAAGTTTTTGGCATTTGGAACCCAAACCTCACATTAATCCCTCTCAATACAACCACTCTTTACAACACTAACAATACTCTGCATCCTGAGGATGGGGGATGTTATGTCAGAGCACCTAGGATAGGATACAATGTGCTAGTTGAATGAATAGCACCAGCATCCGAACAATTCAGAATTTAGGAATGACCAGGAAGTTTTCCAGGCAGTCTCAAGGTGATCAAAGGCTAAAGCCGATTTATCTAAATCATCTGTCTTTTCTATATAATCCCCTGCTGTTTCTGTCAACTCAGTACTGCCATCTATGTAATTCAACTATGAGATTTAACAGTGAGGAGCTTTAGGATTAAATATGCAGCACTTGAAAATGTCCACATTAATTTGATACTGGAAGCTATTTTAAAAACGTGATAAAACTGGGTGTTTTGTTCTATAAATATATATAAACACACACACACTACAAAAGTATCCAGATTACCAGAGTGTAATTTTAAAAAGTAACAGGAAACTTCAATGTCAAATTGCATTAACTTATTTTTATACCATATATTGTCCGAGCCCCTCAGTAGGCAAGTTACCTGATTTCTATGCTATCCACAGTGTAATTTATTTCAGTACCTCATTATTCTCTTTGGCTCAGAAACCCTGTTTTAGGATCAACCAGGAGCGTCAGCTACATGCATTTGTACAACTGGCTCTCTCTTGCTTCTGAGCAATTGTTTACAAATGCAATTTAACTAGTTGGTGTAGAAATGGCCCCAATCCAAAATTTTGGATTAATAAAATAATAAAAATAATAAAAATGTGTATTATGATAGCATCTAGAGGCCCAAATTAAGGTTCAGGCCTCCATTGTGCTAGGAGCTGTACATATATAAAGATGATCTTTGCCTCAAAGACCCTACAAAGGAATCCGAACAACAAGAACTTACAGGTGTTCGGATCTGAACTTCACATCTGACTCCTACTTCTGTAACAGGCCAAACCAAAATTCTGATCCAGACCCCTATGCACACTGGGAAAGTTTGGATCAGGAGCTGAGCTCAGAGACACATCTGTAGTCTTGTGTAAATTATTTCACGTTATAAAAGGAGTCCTACAGCCACAAGTTTTCATCATGAAAACCAAAGGCCCTATGCACAGCGGGATCAAAAACCCACTAAGTTTCTAGAACAGTGTTTTTGGCTAGAACGGATAAGCATTGCTTTTGTCTTAAATCTATGCTGCAATCCCTGCTACCAAGTAGCTAAAGGGGATTAGGTCCTGATCTTGCAAACATAAAGTCGGTGTGACCACTCACGTGACTAAAGCTACCAAGTGTTCACTGGACTGGGGGTGCTAGTTTGTAGCACGGTTCTGGGGAGAAGGTTTTTCCAAAGATAGCGTGGCTCTTTGAAAATAAATAAATAAATAAATAAATAAAAAGTCCCTGTTCACAATGACCACAGAAGCCACGGTGTGTTTAATCATGTAGCCATCATGTTACTGATCCCAATGTGAACAAGGTCTAGAGGTCTGCCATAGCCTGACAGCTAGTCACTTGAATTTTAAAGTAATAAATTCAGGGGAGGAAGTCATGGGGAGGAAACATTCTTCTTCTAAGCGCAATTTGCTTTTTTTAAGCAACAAAATGACCTTTCCTTCACTAGTCTGTGCACATGTAAGAATGTCATTTAAAAAAAAAAAGCCATCCCTTTTCAAACAAAAAGTACAACATATACGTGCACCTCTACGCAAGTCAAAAAATCTCTGCTTTGCATCACGTACAGTGGTTTTAAATTAGATCTCCTTTTTCCGAGATGGAAAAATCACAGTCAGCATTTGTATATAAATATTATTACACAGCTTGAATTTACAAGCCAGAAAACAGAGTGTACTGCATGACGTGCTAAAAATTCCTTGCTGCAAATTTTTTTAAATTAAAAACAAAAAAAAAAACCCCACTGTTTATACAGTACTTCCAGTGTCACACACAATGTTCTGCTTACAGCTATTTGTGGTTCAAATAGCTACAGAATCAACATTTGATTTCAAAATTAAGGTGTAAAGGCACCTAAAGAAATCAGTTTTGTTGCAGCTGCTGCTTGCACTCTTCAATATTACAAATGAACTTAAAGACAATTCTAATATTTGGTCCAGACCATTGGGGTGGGGTGATTGGTAGAGAATGCTCTGTGACTACCTGCACATCTGTGAATGGTAATGTTTTAATCAGGAGTGTCAATCATTTCAGAGTGTCCTTCAGAAAGAAATTGATGAAGAATCCATGTCTAGCTGCACTTGCTCTAGACTAATCCATCTCAATAATACAGGTACATCTTAATTCATCCACAACAAAGCCTAAGAAAACAGTGCAGATTCAATGCCCAGGACTACAGACCTGTTCTTAACCCGGCCTTCCACGAGGCCCGAGCACAGAAGGTGTTGAAGTACACCCCACTGACCGATACCCTGAGAGCCCAGGGTTACGAGGACAAGAGACACACCCTGATTGTGGGAGCCCTGGGCTCGTGGGACCCCCCACAACGAGCCCGGTTCTAAGACTGTGCGGAGTTGGTCAAAGCTACGCCCAGCTCATGGTGTCCGACACTATCAGGTGGTCCAGAGACATTTATACAGAACACATCACAGGACACCGTCAATACCACATTGAGTAATTGAGACCGCCGACCTGGGAAATAACCCACTTCCTTCCCTGACGAACCAAGGGATGCACTCCACCCAGGTACTTATTCGCTCCACCGATACTGACTTGGACTCCTTATACAGTCCATGGGTGGCGTACCCGAGCCCACTTATCCACTGACACTTTAAAAACTCTTCCACCCCAATCTGGGTCTATGCTGGTTATGTGATATGTATGTATCTCTTCGTCCTTGCAACCGATACCTGTAATCCCTCATGACTCAAGCCTGACCCCAGATGTACAGTACCTTCCCTCTTAACTTGTGTATATTTAATTTTAAACATTAACTTTAATAAAAAAAATTAATCAGCTTAGTGTATGATAATCTGATCTTCCAAATACATATTACCGAGTAGAAATTACTAAAAGTAGTCAGTGGCACTAGTTGTAAGTGTTTGGGAAAAGCAAACGCTAAGTTCTTTACTGGGAGACTTTAACCTGCTCTTGCTCGAAGATGGAGTCAATATTTTAATACTGTAAGGCTTTGGCTACACTTGCAAGTGTAGTCAAAGCGCCAGCGCTGGGAGAGAGCTCTCCCAGCGCTGTCCGTACTCCACCTCCCTGTGGGGAATAACGGACAGCGCTGGGAGCCGTGCTCCCAGTGCTGGGGCTTTGACCACACTGGCGCTTTGTAGCGCCGCAATTTGCAGCGCTGGAGAGGGTGTGTTTTCACACCCTGCTGCAGCGCTGCAAATTTGCAAGTGTAGCCAAGGCCTTAAGTCTTTTCCTTCCCTAAACTACAGTACAGCCTGAAGCCGGAAATGCCCATTCCCAACCCAAAAAGATAATAGAGCTAGAAAGAACTTCTTAATTCATCCAATTCTAACCTCTATCAGATAATAAGGTTTCTGCAGTCCTACTAGAAATTTACCAAGTCTCCTTCCCCCGTCCTGAGAGCCATCCATAGTTATTGGTTTGCTTTTAAAAGCCACATATTTTTACATGACTACAATTTGCTGTGTTTTATGTTGAAAACAAAACACTTTCTCTGGTAAAATTAATAATGTAACAGAAGATGTAACGAGGATAGTCATCCATCGGAGTCTCAGAAGTCATGAAAGCTTTCACTGGGGGTAAAAACAATTACACAAAATGTGTATGGTAAATATGCTAAGTACAGAATAATAAGTACTTTTGAGCGGATCACAACATTTACATTCCACGCAAAGTTTGAGGGCACAAAAATACAAAATTGTACAAAAACAGTTTTCTCTTGATGTCTGTCCTACCTCTGTCAGCATAGTACACGGGTGATATGCTGCAGGAACCAATGCTTGAAAAAGGTTCAGGATACATAACAAGCTCTGATAACACAGTGTTAAGGGATCATGGAGTGCTTAGGAAATTGTAAAATGAAGGGGTTTGGCACTTTTAAAACTGGAATAGCATACCTAAGTACCTAACAGGGAAGACAACATTCAAGGAGGATTGTGGTTATTTTACAGACAGAGCTGCCAAGTCCATTGGAATCCTGTATACCAAAGGCAAAAGTGACATTACCACCTTTGGTGTGTTACATCAGGTTTAATAAAAGGATCTGAAACTAATAAAGACATGTGACGTTCACCCCAAACCCAACAATGTTATTTTAATTAATATAAAATTAATTATAATTAATTAATTAATTAAATGGGGGGGGGGTAGCTCAGTGGTTTGAGCATTGGCCTGCTAAACCCAGGGTTGTGAGTTCAATCCTTGAGGGGGCCATTTAGGGAATCAGGGGCAAAAATCTGCCTGGGAATTGGTCTTGCTTTGAGCAGGGGTTGGACTAGATGACCTCCTGAGGTCCTTTCCAACCCTGATATTCCATGATTCTATGATCTCCAAGGGACTCAGACCCTGCTCTTGCTCCCATTAAAGTCAACAGCAAAAACTCCCATTGACATCAGTGACAGGATCGGTGCTTGAATACCTTCTGTCTCTAAGTCACCAGCACAAATCAGGCCCCAGCTGGGTACTGACCAGACACTATTATAACTGACAGCAGTAAAGAGACCTGTGCCAAATGTGTTTGGTTGACTGGGGAGGGGAAATTGTCAGTCCAGTTCATAGTAAGCACATGTCCCATTCACAAAAGATATTCTGAATGGGACCCTTCCTGACATTCTCATCAGTGAAGCCAATGACTGCATGAGATATGAGGAATGAATATCCACCTCAGCCCAGATCATTTTTTCAGGGATGCTGATAAGGCAGCATGGGGAAGCTTATAACCTGGGCAGCCCCAGAGTATCTTCTCATTGGAGAGGATGCTGTCTGCAAGGCCATCAATACATCACCTTTCACACTGTTTTTTTAAAGATATTTTTCCTGAAGATTTTGAGGGTGGTTTATTGTATTGATACCAGTTTGACTTGAGCAGATTTAGAGAGTTCTGTACTGCGAAGAAACCTGTTCTCCAAAGAAGTTCAAAACAACGTCTACTTTCATTGCCCTCTTGTTAATTTCTGCAGTAAACAACATTCCTTAAAGCTGGTGTAAAATGCATCCTGTACTCTCTCCTCCAAAGGGTGATGTTGCCTATATTGTGACTGGGTTATTATATATCGTTCTTCATAAGACTTAGGGAGAAGGGGTGGACATGAACTGTTGCCAGACAGCATTAGAAACCATCAGCTAAAGACAAGAGAGCAAGCGAGCTGCAGAAGTGACCTTTTCTGCCATAATAAATGTTACTAAAAGGTTAGAAAATGTCTGTGTGAAAGGATTTAATTCAGTGTCAAGTCCAGGGGTCAGCAACCTTTCAGAAGTGGTGTGCCGAGTCTTGAGTTATTCACTCTAATTTAAGGTTTCATGTGCCAGTCATACATTAACATTTTTAGAAGGTCTCTTTCTATAAGTCTATAATATATAACTAAACTATTGTTGTATGTAAAGTAAATAAGGTTTTAAAAATATTTAAGAAGCTTCATTTAAAATTAAATTAAAATGCAGAGCCCCCTGGACCAGTGGCCAGGACCCAGGCAGTGTGAGTGTCATTGAAAATCAGCTCATGTGCTGCCTTCGGCACCCGTGCTATAGGTTGCCTACCCCTGGTCAAGTCCATAACTGGGTGGAGGTGGAATTAGGATAATAGATTTAATTCAGCCTCTACTTTCCCTCCGTCCTCCCCAGAAATCATTCCAGGAAGAGCAATGCCAATGCCTTCTCATTGATCATTCAGATCCCTGATCACAAACTTCCTTTACATTAATGAGCAATAGTAGCAATGCTTTGCAGCAAAACACGTAACCCTCAGACACTGGAAGGACAAGATCACGGCCTCCAGCATAGAGTCGATTTAATCAATGGCCTGTCTCTTCATTTGAAAAGCCCATATTGTGATATTTAACCAGAGGCTCCAAACAACAGCAGGGCTCCATTGCGCTAGGCACTGTCCAACATACAGATGTTAGACAAATGGGATGCATTCTCAAACAATATAACTCAAAAGAATACAACACGACACAAGTCTAGAGACGCCTTAGTCACAGAAATACAATGCCAGGAAACTACAAATCTATACAGACATATTGAGATGCAAGGTTTGCCTGGCAAAAATTCGACCCGGTGTCACGCAAGTACCACTGTAAAAGCATTGTCACAGAATGATTCATTCTGGAACACATTTAACACACAAGAAAGCCCCTGCCCAATTCACAGGAGAGGAGAATGTGTTTCTGGGCTGAATATCTGCCATAGCCAGGTTAGAAAATACTGTACCCAATTGCAAATGTGGGGAAAGCTCTAAGCAAACAGAATTTCATTATCCACAATGGAATTTAACCAGGATACAGAAGTTAGCAACAACGCTCCTACTTTTATAAACAGAGCCATGAGATCTATAAAAGTTGTTCCTCTAGCAACACTAAGTCCTTGTCTCTTTCCCATGTCTGTGCTGCACCCCAGCATAACAGAGCTCCAACCCCAGCTGGGGCCATTGGATGCTACCATAATAGAAATATTTACTACTCTTACTATACACAACCAACAGATTGATGGCTGAGAGAAATCAAAGTCAATGAAAAGATATACTCCAATCAGACAAACTGGCACAGAAGCCCTTCTTATAAGCACAAATACCAATCAGCTTCCTTTCTGAGGAATGCTACTCTTAGTCCAGCAAGCTGAATATACTGCCTCCAGAACACATACACACCTCATAACAAACGGAGTCAAATTTGCAAAGCTACATGGTGGGGCAATGGGGAATGCATTACTCACCTACATAGCCAAGCATGAAGCTTGATTGTCCTTATCTAATCTATAACTACAAAATGTTACTACAGTGTTATAAAGATATTCAGCCCTCACATTTGATTGCATAATCTCCTGCAGCCATGAATTCCACAGATTAACTATACATTGGGCTCCATGTTTGTCACGGTGGTCGCAGAAGTCATGGATTCAATGGCTTTCTGTGACCTCCGTGACTTCTGCGGCAGCCAGTGTGGCTGACCCCAGGGCTGCCCACGCAGCTAGTTCCGGGCAGCCAGCTGCTTAGGTGGCCCCGGGGACAGCCACACCAGTTGCTACTCAGGCAGCTGCTGCTTGCGCGGCCCCAGGCAGCTGGCCTTGGGAACCGCCCAAGTAGTGGTCCCAGGGGCGTCCGAAGCTCAGCCGCTGCTCAGCAGCTCCCAGCAGCGGCCCCCGGCAGCAGTCCCTGGGCAGCCAGAGCAGCTGCTGCTCAGTGGGCCCTGCATCCTCAGCCACCCGGGGTGCCCCCCCTAGCAGTGGCCCCCTCCCGGAGCACCCACTCCCAGCAGTGGCACCCCACCCACGATTTAGTCAGGGGTATATAGTCATGGACAGGTCACAGGCTGTGAAATTTTGTTTATTGCCCATGACCTGTCCGTGACTTTTACTAAAAAAATACCTGTGACTAAATCGTAGCCTTAACTATACATTGTGTGAAGCTATATTCTTTTCCATGTGCTCTAAAGGTATCAGTCACTACTTTAATCAAGCAGCAATTTTTTGTTGTATTGTAAGACAGAACGACAAGGAAGGGTTGATTGATTCTACCCTGCACAAATTCTGAATACCTCCATTATCTACCCTTTAGCCCTTCTTTCCAACGCACAACCACAGTCTCTGTCATTACTTGTTATATATAAATCCTTCCACACCTCAACCACCTTTATTGACCTTCTCTGTATCTTTTCTATCTCAGCCACTAATTTACTATAAGTAACCAAATCTGGGTATTTGTTTTCATTGTTAACGAGTACTGATTGAAATAAACAACCCTAAGCAGCAAGGAAAGTGGTCATTTTCTATATAGAATGGGGTTACGAGAGAGCAGTGAGGGCTCATGGAACTAGGGAGCTGGGCCATTAGATCTGGGAAATCGGGATCTTCAGCATGATTGGGGAGCTACAGGCAGTGGGAGCCATAAACTTTCTCCAGTGCTGCTTCCTAGTCCCACTGCCAACCTCTGTGCCTCACCCTCATTACCTAATGCCTAGCCCTTTTCATTCCATTTCCCTTTGCAACGCTGCCCCTCCGCCCCCCCAAAAAGCACCGCACCCCAGCTATTAACCTTGGGTTGAGTGGCACTGGAGAATGGAAACATTTGGCAACACTTCTCATTTCCATCACTTTTCTACTCCAAAACTGGTCATGAAAATCTAGAGCAGTAACTCCTACATTTTAATAGCTCGAGTTCTGATACCTAGCCTGTGTCCAAGAGACAGTAAAGATGAGTTACTGAGTGAAATTCGAAGTCTTTTGGAACATTTACGTTTTTAAGTAAGAGGAAGCCAAAGAAACATGAGACTAGCAGGCCAAACTTTTAAAAGGGAGCATTTCTAAATGTTTCCCCTTCTAAAATTTGCACATGCTTTTAGTTACATGAAAATTAAATCGTCCCAGGAAGAGTCACTGTGCCTAACGGAGAGACTGAATTCAATCTTTAAACTGGAGAAATGGGATTTTAGACCTGCTTGGAGCGCAAATCTCAGCATTACCTTTACTACAGAGTCTGCACGATGATACGCTGTTACAGTGTTCTCTGTACTATTGTTTATTACTTATATTCAGGGGCTGAGGAGCCACCAGCAGCCTGACAGTCCCCTACCCCCTAGCCCATTAACCCCCACACCTGTTCCCTCCAAAAGTGAGACAGTGACATTGTTGTGTTTTTGTAGACAGCACAGCCTATTAGTTCCTCTATTTTTTTTAAATTCACCCAAGCATTCTCTTTTGTTTTTTGAACTGATTATGCAATGTCAGCCCCTCTAACATGCAGCATGGGCAGATACGTCCACTAAGGTTTGCACAGTGACTTCAGAGTCTTTCCTCGGAGTAATCTGCAATCAGAGCCCACTAAATTTGAATTTTAGACTATTTTTGTCAATGTGCATTACTCTGTATTTCTCCACATTGCATTTAATCTGCCATTAGGATGGCTAATCTCCTTCCCTGCCCATCCCAAAAGCATTTAAATCCATCAGGAGTTTCTTGCAATCCTAAAAAAAAAAATAACCAAAGTAAATAATCTAAAGTGCAATTGGCAAATTTCACCAGCTCACTCTGTACTTCCTCTTGCAAAGCATCAATATAGTAACTAAATACTGGACCACTTCACTATTAGCTTCTTCCCATTCTGATGAGCAGCTGCTCATCAAACTCTGTTTCCGGACATCAAACAAAAGAGGGATACCAACCAAAACACTAGTCAACAACCCCCCGAATTTTAGAGGAGGGTGTGGAATTCTGGATCCTAACATTGTGGTGTCAGCCAGTCCTTCCCAAACAGTGTATAGTGCAAAAGAGAATATTGTTATTTATTTTTCTTCGGAGTTCTTTATGTCCACAGTTCAGCACAACACTTAAGCACATTCTAATTGGAAGCACATTAATAGTGCATTGAAGTCAATGGGACAGCTCACATGATTAAAATACCAAGCTGAATCAGAACTTTGTTTGAAAATTAACTGGGTCACATTCAGTGTCTACTATTTCATTAACTTTCCATTTAAAAAAAAATCAATTTGGAGAGTCCCCACTTTCCTTGCAGAAGCCTCACTGGGTCTGCCCCAGCATATCTGGTTTATCCGGGGAGGGATTATTGTACCCTCATTTAGACTCTCAATCATTTTGAGAAAATAAGGCTTATGATGAGGAAAGTTTCCAGGAACTAGGCATATTCTGTCTAGAGAACAGAAAATTGAGGAGCAGCAGGGCCAGCTACAAAGGGATGGTATCGACAGGACTCAACTATTCTCATCAGCCAGCGAGGACGGTACAGATAGTAATGAGTTTAAGCTGCAACAGGGAAAATAGACTTTGAAGAGTCAGAAAAACCTTTCTAAGCAGAGATTAGCAATGAAGCCAGCTGTCAAGGGAAGTTGTGGACTCACCCACCAGTGCTGAGGACATTCAAGGCTAGCCGAGAAACCCATCCATTAATGATGGTTTAGGAATAATTAAATCAGTCCTGCCACAATGCAGAGGGATGGGCTTTATGGTCTCTAGAGAAACATCCAACCTAAATAAGCCTGAAATTGTATGTATATTTCATTGCTTCCCTTGCTTCATGTACAGGGTGGTGGTTTCCCCTTATTCACATTTTCCTTTTAACCTTAATCTCAGTGTTGCAGCCAATTATCCAGCAATTTTAACTGGAGATGAGACGTTGACCTACACGTTTCCTATCCTCCAAATGGTACAGGTTTGTATAATGATTTAACACCCATCTTACTACCTGGAATTCTTTAAATACAAAGGTAGGAATTGACCTGCATCAAACTGTAAATGGGGGTGTCTTCTTTGTGGTGGTAACCAAGCTTCATATTTTTCTGATCATTACTATGAGACAGCCTCAGTATCAGATATTTTACAGCACAGCCCCTAGATCAGCTTTCTTGAACTACTATAAGGTTTTGTTTGTCAGTAACCAATACTTTCCCTTTACAAATTTCACCATACCACTCACTACTACTGTGCAAATGTGCCACCAAAACTTTAGATGCCCAGACTTATCTTCCTATAGACTGCAGGTCACTAACATCAGTAAATTCCCTGACGGTCAGTAAAAAAAGGAAAACTACAAAGAGGTTTAGTAGAAGAGTGGTGCTTAGAGACCTCTACCAAGATCTTAGAGAGACAAGGTAGATGAGGTAATATCTTTTATTGGACCAACTTCTTTTAGTGAGAGACAAGCTTTGAAGCTTACACACTCTTCTTCAGGTCTTCTAAGGCAACACAAGTAAGATCTTGTCAGTTCAAAATCAATTCTACAAAAAAAAAAAATGTTGAAGGCAAAATAATTGAGAATTTACTTTTCTTCCTTATCCTGTTGTAACTTCCCAAACTACTCTCCTGCTCCTGTGTTCCTGACTAAGGCAAAACTCCTACTTAAGTCAATAGGAATGGTTCCACAGTAAAGCCTTCTGGATTGGGCCCATGAATACTTGAATTAAATACTGATATACAGCTGGCTTTAAATTAAAAAAAAAAAAGACGTAGATCCTGTGCACGTAGGAGATTCCTTTGAAATCATAAATTTTCCAGCCTGTAAGGTTTCTGTTTTTTCTATGTATATAGTCTGGGTACTTGGAGGAGGGGATGGGAAGGAAATTAGTCAGCAAAATATTAAGGTGTTAAGACTTGGTAATTATATCAAACTAGGCAGTGCTGTAATAGTCCAGCGCTGCTTTGAAGGAGGAAGGGCTGAGTTAAACATTTATTCCACTGCAGCATCCTGAAGAGTAAACGAATTAGGATAAGCAAATACAGATAATGCAACTCATTCTGTCAAGAGAGACAGACACACAATCCATCAACACCCCTCACTCCCTTCTCCCCCTCTAGGTGCGGGACTGGCTTTGCAGGCGAGGTCTCCTCCCACACCCACCCACACACAAAAGGTGTCAGCAATGTGCTAACTAAAAGCAGATTAATTTAACGGGGGGGGGGGGTGAAAGCTGTAAAACGAGGTGGGATCCATTTGCCAGCAGAAATCCCCTTTGGAAATTGCTCCTCTACCGCGGGGGGGAGGAGGCGGAAGGGAGGGAGGCAGGCAGACAGTGGGGATGTTTAGAGGAAATTTACAATCATTTCCTCTCTGTGGTTTGGTTACAAATCAACAACATCCTGTTCTTTTGTGAGGCTCAGGGGCGCCTGCCAGGCTGATCGCTGGAGTCCCTTAAAGCCACAGAGCAGCAGCCGCCCTCCCCCCGCCTCTCTCTGCGCGGTGCCCCCCTGGGGAAGGGGTGAACAGGCGCTCTGGAGGGACAGGCACGTTGTGCTCCTGCACGGGCGCTGGGAGATGGAAATGCAACACTTTCCAAATGAAGAAACCATCCGTAGCGCTCGAATGTGCTCCGTGCAACGTGCCCTCCGCTGCCCAGCGCTTTAACCTCCAGCTGGGGGAGATCAGCCTGGAGGGAGCTTTCTGGACAGAACAATCAGGCAGTAAATTACAGCGTGCAGGAGGGAGGGAGAGGAGTTTTCACACAAGGTTACACACACAAACACACGCCCCTCCGGCTGTTTACACGGGGGGCAGGGAAAGGAAGCCGAGCAATTGTCACCTCTGTGCGAGGAGGGGTTTGGGTTTATGGTGTTGCCTGACGCTTTCCATCACCAGGGTGTAATATTCCGCCTCAAATTAAAATCACACACCCCGGATCACCAGGGCGGAGTGTAAACGCGCCTCGATCTGTTTAAACCCTGTCGATGTTAATTCGGAACGCACTCCCTCCCCCGTTGTTCCCTAATGGAAATGTATTGTTTTGTCTCCAGAATATTGTAGCCCTTTCTTTCTAACCCCAGAAATAAATGAATCCTTCATCAATACACGTTATCGTCTTTTGCCCCAAATCTCTCTCTCACGCACACATTTTTTACATTTTAATTGAAACAGTTAAACTCAGAAGAAAATACTTAAAGTCACATTATTACAGCCCATAGAGGAGGTTGGGTTAAAACATGCAGCTATTCACAGCCAGCCCTCTGAGAATATCAAAGATCTAGCTCATAAAATGAATTTACAATTGAAAAAAAATCAGTAGTTTTACATGAGTACAACCACTTGGCTAATTGCAAAGCAGTGGAAGCTTAGTCTCACCAAAATGCTGGTATTTTAAACCTTCCTCGGATATACAGTTAGCTGCCACCACTAGCTGTTTTGTAACTAAATATATACCCTTCTGTTTCAATTTGTACATTACTCCATTGCCATAGGTTAGGTCCTGAAATGCAACAGGAAAGGAAAATTCAAGGTGCTTTGGTAGTCAGCAAATGGTCGCAAGCTAAAATGATTTGTACATGTGCATGAAAAAAAAAATTATTTAAAGCAACAGCCCTAACATCTTACCTAACAGCCCCAAGCGGATTTTCCACAGCAAAGTATTTCTAAAGCAGGAAACAATTTTTTATTGGAGGGATTTAAAAAAGAAGCAGCAGAAAATAGGGTTTGGGCGATCAAACCCAATTCTAAAGAAAAAAATATTGGATAAAGGAATTGAAATTGAGTCACTTATGTTTGAGTTTTATATTGTGCTATTACATTTACTGTAGATGTTGACCTATCTATAATAAGGTCACCTATACTTCAATAGCTTAATCATGCTGTAACAAACATGTATTGTCCTCTGCTCTGATCTCAGCATCCATAGCACAGAAAACTTTTGAGTTTTCTCTTGTTATCCCGTGTCAGCCATGTAGTACCGAAATGTAATCTGATTAGAACCGGGTGGGTTCTGCCTGGCTTTTTTTTTTTTTTTAGTGTCTGCTTTACTGTTAACTAATTAGATCACTGCAAATCTGGTTTTGCAGTGAAAAATTCTTTCACATTTGGAAAAAGTTACGCCACTTTTGTTTAAAATTTAATAGGCTATGTCTTTTAACGAAGGATGCACTATTTTTCCAGATTGCTGTTGATAGTCTGCAGTTATCTTTATGAACTAATGCAGGGATGGGTAACAAAAGCAATCAAGATAGCACTTGTAACTTTTCAGGAACACACAGGCCTGCAATTTATTTATGAATGCCTAGAGGCTAGTAAAATGCTGCTTTATGCTTGTTCTGACGTTTTATAATAATATTTTTACCCAATGGTGCCGCATTTGTCAGAGAAGAGGCTTTCTCCATATGGAAATGTGGGGTGTTTTCTTTCCTAAATCCCAAATAGAATTATATACATTTAAGTAACAGGTGATAATGGACACCAGTTTACAGTATCATATTCTGCTTTTGCATTTTCTCTTTTTCACTGCATTTTTAAAAAAGGAAAATATAACTATCAAAACGTCTTGTGAATCCATAACAAACAACCGATTTGTTCCAGATGTGACCAAGTTAAGCAGAAAATGAGCAATACAACCACGCTATAGATTTCATTATGTAGAGTGTAAATTCTGGGGTAAGAACTTAATTTTGTTCCATGTTTGTACAACACCTAGCACAATGGGTCCTGGTCCATGACCAGGGATCCTATATGTGATGGTAACACAACCAAAAAAAATAACTATTTCCACCTCCCCATATCCATGTATTTGCATTTGTTCATTTAGTTGCTAGAAATGTCTAAGTCACATGGGGATGCCTGGGAATTCAGCCCACTAATTACATTTATAAGCAGAATTGTGTTTCTGGAGATTATTGACTTGAGCAGCAAATAAATATTCAGAAAAAAATAAAATAAGGTAATTGAGATGATCTAATCAATTTAAGAAACAGAAATCTATTTCTCATAGGTCACTGGTTGTTCTATTGTGCAACAGCTGACATCTGTAAATTGTTCAGTAATCAACAGTCCCATCTATGGATGCTGAGTGGGTTCAGTTTCAGTCTTGGGGTCTATGGCTACAATGCCCATATCAGAAGAGGGACTCTGTCTGGGGATGAGATGGGTTATTCTGCCAACTTGTGAGCCAAAAAGACCCACAGGTCTTCTCTATGTCCAGCAGCCTCAAAAAAAGAATCCCCTTTAATCATTACAACCGAGCCATGTCTCTTCTCTACTACATGAGGCACTACCTAAGTACAATACATGGGTTTGTAATGCTATGTCTAAGGTCTTTCTCTTGCTGGGTTCCAGTTGCAGAACTTCCATTGAACTCAGTGGATTTTTGCCTTAAGTCAATTGCAAACTATGTTGACAATATTTTTAGCCCAGCTCAGATTTTCATATTGAGACACAACCAGAACACAGCAGCTATACACCAACTTGAAAAAAGGAGAGCAATATTTCACAGGAGTGCTGAACCTCAGGTGTTCTCCTCCTAATACTGGCAACATTTTGAAAAGCAAAAATCAGGAAGTGAGCATGTGCATCTAGAATTACTAGGCTTCCACACAAGCCAAATATTATAGCCACTATCATCTACAATAATACAGCCCAATCTCATAAACACTTACACACATGAAGAGTCAATGGGGACTCCTCACATACAGAAAATTGCTCACATGCTTAAGTGCCTGCAGAATCAGGTACACTGTGACTGCAAAAAGGAATAGCGCTGTCTTATACGGTTTATCCTCAAAGACTTCATTTGGGGGGATATTAGCATGAGACAGGTGCCTGTAATAGGAATCACAGGGAACTAAGCAAATATAACACATGCTTTGGAAACCAGTATTTCCCATTGATATAAGCACCTGTCATCTCAAAGGATCCGAGCTTACTCAGATACTCTGCTCTGTAGAGTACCAGTTTGAGCCTATAAAATGTAAGCTCTTTGAGGCAGGGAACATGTCATGTGCTTGGCACAGCTTCCCAACTGCACAGCATTATGTACAACCAAGCTTGGTTTTGTTTAAAAAAAAAAATCTAAGAAACTGGTGTAGTATCACACAACAGAATAGCACCATGAGCCCATTCTGTTCTAATGCATCATCCCATAACCCTCGGTCTAGGGGCAGAAACGCCATCTTCTCCTTCTCCACCCCTGAAGGGATACCCAGGCAGCCAGACTCACATTCGCTTTTTGATTAAGACTCAAGAATGAAATGGAGCATGTGCCTATAGTCAGGTAAGGCAACAGAACAAAACAGCAAGGGAAGGAAGGAAACAAAAGAGTTGGTGTTTATTATGCAAAACAAGATGTGACTTATCGGATGTGAGTAATGCCAGGATACAAGCAACAGGTGCCCGATGAGGGAAGAGGAAAACCCAGAGCTTTCATCTGCACAGCAGAGGTGGACAAATGTCATTTCTCCATTTGTAAAATGGGGATAACGGTACATAGGGCTGCCAGGCTTCAATGCAGAAATGTTTGCCAAGTCACTTGAGAACCTTAGTTGGGAGAAAGCTGGGCTAGTACTATTTGGTATTACCCTGACAACAGGTGACTCTTCCATTGATGCCAGACTCCTTATCAATTCTGTGCTGCATGCTGGGACATTTCAGACCCCCTAAGGTCTAGTGGAGGCTTTGGGGTCCTACTGTTGCAGAACTGAGAGGGCTAGCAACCTACCACCTCCAGTAGGATGCTGCTACTACCAACATCTCCTCTCTAAAGTGAGAGCAGGTGGAGGTTTGCCTCCTAGAACAGAGAGCCTGAGGAGGTTCGGTTCTAGATCATCAAGCTCTCTGATCTAAAGAGGATGGCACAAGATGCAGTAGAAAAGGAAAGTGGTATCTATTGTGGCACTGGGGGAGGCTAGATGAGGGGAGAGAGAGAGCCGTTAGCTGTCCCTGACCCTCTGGGACTCATGCATAACTCATGAAATGTTTGTGTGAGCCGTTAAGAGTTTCATCTGGCTCTCATTTCTATGCAGCAACATTTCTACGATGGCTGGCCTTCTGACTGGCTTCCGTATGTTAGCCTAGATCTGGCTGTGGCTGAAGGTTGCAGATCTATACTTCTGCCAACCTGGGGCCGTGTTTCACCTGTATCTACTACACTGCCAATTCAAAACAGACTTCCTGCTAATTTATTTCCCAGCCATAACAGACCAATATGCTAAAAATTGTTAACAAAACATAAAAGAACGGGGGTGTGGGAGATGGAATAGTCTGATAGACTAGTAGAGTCAAACAATTTCTCCAACATAGATCTGACCAATACATTTGATATTATACACTGAAGATTAGCACCCCCAATTTCACCTAGCTCATTTACTATCAGAATCACAAGATGCACCCAGCACAGAAACATATTATGCTTGAGGAACATAGACTGCAATATTTTGCAGCAGAGTTAAAGCTATTTCCAAGCATGTGGCATGGCCTCTCACTGACAGAGATTGCACGTTGCAGGCTAAAAGCCAGGATATGAGATGCCTCTAGGAGTCAAGCCATAAAACACAGCAACCCCCTTTCCACCCTTCCCCCCTCCCATTTTTAACAGGAGGTTTCCATTCTGCAGTTTCCCTTTAGGTATTGTATTTGGAAATGGTTAGCAAATAATAAAAAAGAAAAATGTTCTCAGTATTATATCTGCCACAGATGGCAAAACTGCCTCTATGGGCGTTCTTTGCTTTCCAAAATGAAGACCAAATTTTTAAGTAGCTGCTTTCTTGCACAGTTGTTTGCATTCACACTCACTGTGATTATGCATGTAAATGAGGTACTGCATGTGCAATTTACTACTTAGAAGTTGAACTGGCCATTGCAGCACACAAGTATCCCATATGCATGCTGAATCACCATAATGCTATATACCTGCCAGGAGGGGTCCCAAATCTTCATGGAGGACCCCAAAGGGCTAAATTCTGTATGCATGTCTTGGAGTTAGCTTAAAGATGATAAAACGCAAGTAGACAAAGATTTCCCTGTCGGCTACACATTTGAAATGTCTCGACAGCATAAATTATGCCAGAGGTAGTCAATTATTTTTTCTCAGGGTATAGTCAAGGTCCAGACTCCAGAGAAAATACTAATTAAAAAAATAATAATAAGTAAATAAAAAGATTTCAGGGTCCGTTCAAAAGCATCTGACCGTCCGGATTTGGCCCACGGTCCATCTATTGAACCCCTGAATTATGCATTCCCTGGGGAGTTGCAATTTCATTTACTAGATTGCCTTCACATTTGCCTTTCTCAGATGGTCCATTAGGAACCAGGCATTTCCTAGAACTGCCCACTATGGGCCAACATGCAAATACCCCTTTTTGGAGACCTGCCAGCCCACCATCTCTGAACATGCAGATCTGGAGACCCATATCAGAAAACCAGCCGCTCCAAGGTGAACTGGGAAGGAGATTGCTGTCTGCTAGTTAAACACTTCACTTAATCCAAGTTCTCCTGGCCCAGACGGATTCTAGCTACAGAAGGGAGTGGGGAGGAAAGGCAAGACATTCTGACCTCTCTGAATATTAACAAGCCCACAACTTTGCTTCCTTTTACCTGTATCTGCTAAAATGTTTACATTTGTTTTGTTCTTGTGTAAAGTGCAGGCTCAAATGCTCTCTCTAGCCACATACCAGGCAATAAAAAACAGGAGTACTTGTGGCACCTTAAAGACTAACAAATTTATTTAAGCATGAGCTTTCGTGAGCTACAGCTCACTTCTTCGGATGCATAGAATGGAACACACAGACAGGGGATATTTATACATACAGAGAACATGAAAAGGTGGAAGTATGCATACCAACAGGCAGAGTCTAATCAATTGAGATGAGCTATCGTTAGCAGGAGGAAAAAAACTTTTTGAAGTGATAATTAGATGGCCCATAGAAGGTGTGAGGAGAACTTAACATAGGGAAATAGATTCAATTGGTGTAATGACCCAATACCAGGCAATGGCAGTATAAGGGTCCTCCCCCCCCGTCTAGTCAACGTACCTCAGCCATGTTATGGCATGGTGGAGCTGGTGGCATTGCAACATCACACTTGTTCACTGAGCTGAGATCATTAAACTCATTTCGTATACAAAAGGATAGGAACTGCCCACACTAGATCAGAACCATCTATCTAATGCAATAGCCTGTCACTGACAGTGGCCAGTATCAGCTATTTTACACAAAGGTGCAAGAAACCTCACAGTAGATATCTCTAGGATAATCTACCCCCAGGGAAAGTTTCCTCCTGGACTCCAGGACAAAAGCCAACCACTGCTGCATGAAGCAGGAAGTTTTATATCCCTTCCAAAATTCTTTCCTATGTACTATAACAACTCTGGCTACTCTTGTTAGCCATATGAATGGATAATCCCATTCTGAACCCTACTACACTCTTGACCTCAGTGATACCTTGTGGCATTTGGTTCCACAGGCTAAATGTGGATTGTGTGAATAAAGTATTTCCTTTGGACAATTCTGAAGTTGCCACTTTTCATTTTAATAGACTGTCAGACTGAAAGATGGCAAATTCAGAAGTGATTATTGATTTTAATGTGATTTTAACTGGGGGCGGCTAATCTGCTCCACCAAACAGACATCAGTCAATGGTAACTGAACTCCATGCTGAGGGTCTATTACAGACTGTTCTGGAGCACTAAAAAATGGAAGCCTGTATCAGCCCAAGTGGAAAGAGAGGCATCTGGGGGCCAACACTGGAGCTGCTTTGGAAGGGTGCTTGGCTTTTTTTCAGTAGGTCTAACACAAATGAAGTTGTAGTTCTAAATCATGAAAGACCGTGCATGGGCAGTGCCTCTGGGAGCACAAACACACTTGCAAATTGTTTTTTGTTTTTCTGTAAAGGAACTAACTCAAGTTGTGTATTTATTATTTTGTTTAGTTTCTCATTCCCGGCTGTAAAACTGATTCTTTATAAAATTAGCCACAGCATGGTAAACTGGAATGTAACCTTTAAAAAACGTGGGGGGTTGGGGTGGTGTGGGGTGGAGCTTGTATGGAACTTTAACTTCTGAGTTTTTAAAAACCCAAGTGTCCTTTTTAAATATAAACACCTTTAAAAAACAAAACAAAACAGTTCTTAGCAGTGCACTTGATATAGCAGGGTACATGGGGTAATTATGAAACTCCCTTAAGCCTTCTGCAGTTATCTAGTTATTGCCCATTGGTGGTTTCTTCATTCTATGACTTTTATTGCAATCTCCATTAGAACAATTTACCAAGGGTCCTGGTGGATTCTCCATCACTGGCAATTTTAAAATCAAGATTGGGTGTTTTTCTAAAAGATCTGCTCTAGGAATTTGGAGGGGGGGGGGGGGGAGTTTTACGGCCTGCGTTATACAGAAGGTCAGACTAATTGATCACAGTGGTCCCTTCTGGCCTTTGAATATATGTATCTATGTAACTGTGAAGAAAGGCTACACTCTAATGACAGCAACCATAAGACATTGGGAAACACAGCTCTCTGAAAATGCACTAGCTAGGGCCCACTATTCCACTCTTTTTGGAAATTTGTGCCTGTAACTCGGCCTATGTCCATCCAGCTTGAGAGGTGAATTCTGACCTTCCATTGTCTACAGTGATCAAACGTGCAACGCGCAGAAAGGGTTTCATTATGTGGGCGTTTGGCATTTGAACACACCCACACCCACACCCACACCCACTCCCTCACTCAGCTTGAAGAATTGTCTCGTTAGACTGACCTCACACTTGGTAAGGCAACTCACATCTTTTCATGTATTTATACCTGCTCCTGTATTTTCCACTCCATGCATCTGATGAAGTGAGTTCTAGACCACGAAAGCTTATGCCCAAATAAATGTGTTAGTCTCTAAGGTGCCACAAGGACTCCTCGTGGTTTTTACAGAATCAAATGTTAGTGCTCAGGAACTTTCTGCTTGATAAGTGGCAAAGCTGTCAGAAATGCGCTCCCTCGTCATCCCTCTGCCATTTAGTTCCAGGAGTACTTAGCACTCACCTGAGGATCTCAAAGTTTCCTTTACACCCAATAACTAATCACTAATGGCTGAAAGTCTGTGCTGTCGCACAGGTGTAATTCATAAAGTCATACATGTAAAAAAGCCAAAAGATACTGAGAATTAAAAAATTGGACAGTAAGAGACCGTGAATCCCAGTGATCACCGAACCTGGGGATATCCTAAACAAAAAGAGCTTTCAGCCATGCTAGTCACTGTTTCCATAGTCAATAGACATTCTAGGCTTCAGAGTGATGTTTGAGGTTATTGCATATGCTGGGTGTGTTGTTGGTGACTGTGTTATGCTGGGAGAGTTGTGTGGATTTGCATGAGTGGCGAATTAAGGGTTATGCTGCAGTGAGAGGCTGTGTGTGTGTGTTTGGGATTAGTGTGTGCGCTGGTTGTATTGTTGTGTGGGGGTTGTGTTGTGCTGGGAGAGTTGTGTGGATGGCGAGTAAGGGGTTTGGGCTGCGGTGAGAGGCTGAGGTGCGTTTGGGGTTAATGTATGCACTGGTAGTATTGTGAGAGTGGTTGTGTTAATTTGTGCCTGGAGGAGTTGTGCTGGGAGAGATGTGTGGATTTGCATGGGAGATTTGTCTGTGGGTTGTGTTCTGCTGGGAGATTTGTGTCGGTATGTGTGAGGAGCAGTTGGGCCAAGTAATGTACCATCTGTGCAGTCTTCCTCATATAACCAATTAAACTGTTGCATGCAAATTAGCTGTAGAGTAAAAGGGTGGTGATTGGTTGAGTTACCTCTGCTATCACAATGGGCTGGGGGGTTGACATGGCATAGATGCTTGCCTTACTGTAGCTGTACACTGCATGAATGTAATTCAGAAAGTCAAGATGGCTGAGAACTTAAAAACTGGATGGTAACAGACCATGAAACCCACTGATGATTCAACCTGGTGATATTCAAATGAACAAAAAGAGCCCTCAGCCATGCATATAGCTGTTTCCATCGCCTCACGCTCACTCAACAGATATAATACACTACAGAGTGACATTCATGGAATATTATTATATAGACCGCTGGTAGCCGCATAAATAAAGTGAATGGGAACTTAATGCAGAGCACAAAATGTCCATTTCAGATGTCACTTGTAGTCCATTGCTAAATTAATCCTGTGAACAATACCACAACCTGAAACTGTGTTGTCATCCGAAGCACCAGCAGGAATAATTCAAGTACAGAATAGAGACAGTAGAGCAGAAACAGAGTCATATGTCTGCCACTCATCAGGATTTCCTCTTTTACATCCTGCGCATCTGCTGAAGTCAACGGGAGATGCACGTCACAGCACCTCTCAGGGTTTGGCCCCAAATGACCAAATATAAATTTCTAACCTCTGCTTTGTAACATAAGGCCAGTTGGTTATGGGTTGAAATGCCCACAAAGACCAAACCCCCTTTATCTCTTTGGACTGCGGAACAGCGGGTAATGTACCACCATCAAAATGTACAGAACCTGTGCAGTATTTTCTCTCTTAATGGAACTGCGTGGGTTGTGAGCACAGAGTTTTGCCCTGGATGTTTTGTAATTCTCTCTCTCTCTCACACACACTTTAAGTTTGATTTTGAAGTCACTTGCCCTAAATTCTAACCTTATTCACTCATTTTTCTTCTCCAGGTGACAAGGTTTTCCAAGCTGAAAATAAGCAAGTTCATATCAAACGTCAAGTTCCATTCCTTCTACTACAGAGGAACCTTCTGAAACAAAGCTTCCTTCAGAAACATGTCCCACGCACCAAACCAGCACATGCAACATGCAGAAGTACAAATGTCTCCATAGCCAAACTCTCAATGCATCAAGAGGACGGAACGCAATAGAAGACGGATCAGATAAATACAGTGTTTTTAAAATACATGAGTTCCTCAGTTATAGGGCCTTCATTTGCAATTTGAGTCATGACTCAGAATGGCTTCTTTCAGCTGTCATTTAATTGGAAGCTTCCTCCAGGACATATTCAGACTCAGGGAATGGTGATCCTGTCAAACCAAAGACAGAAGTATTGGGGGTTTGGGGAATGAGCTGCATTGGCTGCACAAACATTCACTATAAATAAAATTCCCCCAATAAAAGAATTAATGACTTGGGGACTGGTAGTCTAGAAGCAGCACGATGCCTCACAATGATCTTGTCTCCCTCACAGCAGTAGAGCTGGTCTTACAATATTTCCAAGAATATGCCAGAATAGTCTAAGGGATGCTAATTTGTGTGCAATGCACATATGGCAAAATTCGCCCACTGTAGGGGCTCGAATGAGAATCTGTGCCCATTTAAGATGGATGTTTAAATAGGGATTAAGTGATGCATTGAGTTTTATGTAAGTGATTAATTTATGGCATAAGAAAGGTGTGCAATGAGGAGCTTTGTGCCACTAGTATTTCCAACTCTTGCAAGTTTATCACAAGCCTCATGACAGTTGGTGATTTTCTTAAAGCCCCAGCTCCTGCAGTCATGTGATTAGGTGAGAAACTCAGCTTTCATTTAAATAAAAATAGAGTAGTAAGCTTCAGTTACTCATGGTTGCACAGAAAAGTTTAAAAAAACCCTAAAGGGTTAAAAAAGAGAGGACAAATAAAAAGAACCCAAAAATGTATTATTTTAATTTCATTATTATTAGGTCAATCTCATGATCTCTGAAGGCCTGACTCCTGATGTGTGTGCTTGGGGTTTGCAATGCTAGGCCACAAGCCCAAAGGTGAGCTGGTTCCACAGGGGTTGATAGCATTGAAGAATAAGCCATATTCAACCCTGGAGTGAATGGAGAACTTGATGTAGCTCCTGAGCAATCCCTTCTGGCCAAAGTTCAGAGCAAAGACAATGAGCTCCTAAGTAAGTCACCTTCCAGTCATGCACAGGCATGAGTGGGATTTGGGGGAGGGAAAGGGAAACAAAGGAGGAAGTCTTCTCATTTTCCCAAAAATATACTTTAAAAAAATCTTATTCCTGATGCAAATTGTATGGATACCAAGAATACTGTAAACCATTTCTAACTGTCCTCTTCCTAGCACTTGGGGACTAATCTTTTGCTTCCTTTGTTAGGTGCAGTAGGTTATCCCTGGTGGACTCCCCTCTTCCATGTTCCATTGTTAGTGCCTATATCAAAGATTATAGGCTCTTGTTGTGCTGTGCCTATAGTTATACGGTTTAATTATGGCATCAGCCTTCTTTGATACAACATAGCGGTTTACCAGATGCCACATAGGCAGTTGGGGATTCATGGAGCAAAACGTATTGTACGGTAGCAAAGGACTTCCGTTATGTTTGCTATACATATGTGCTTGATCACATAATTCAGAACCTAGTTTTGAACATCTCTAATTTGGGGGAGGGGGTACATTTGGATCTCATGTTGTTATAAAGTTACAGAGAGACAAGGTGGGTGAGGTAATATCTTTTATTGTACCAACTTTGGTTGGTGAAAGAGCCAGACCTGAAGGAAAGCTTTGTGTAAGCTTGACAGCCTGTCTCTTTCACCAACAGAAGTTGTTCCAATAAAAGATATTACCTCACCCATCTTGTCTCTCTAATATCCTGGGACCAGCACAGCTACAACACCACAGCAAACAGTATAAAGTTACAGCACATTTGCAAAATTCAGATCAAGGTTCAGAATTTGTGCCTGAGAGTGATCAGAGCCAGAGTTCTTTGCTTGGGCAGTTAAACCTCTCGACTTCTAGTTGCTCTTCGGCAATACAAATAACAACAGGGTAGCCCTGTACATTTCCTTCTTCAGTTAAAGTTACGTTAACATTTTCTTCTTTTGTCCATATATTTACTAATCTACTGAATAGGGAAATGCAAAGAAAATCTTTCGGTTTTTCTGCCTTTTTTATATAACATTATATTTAATTCTATGTGAGCAATAGCAGCAAATAAAACCCTTTTTGGCAACATTTTCCATTATTTTGGGGTAATTTTTTAAAAATATGTCAATCTACTAAGATCTAGTAATAATATTTTATGTAACACCATTCATCCAAAAGATCTCACAGTATTTTACAAATGGCTGAACCACAACTGCAGCTACTTCTGGGGTGGAGGCCAACAGCAGCTGGTGGTGATGGAACTGCATAACATTACATAAACAGAATGCAATATTGATTGTACCCTACATGCATTATTTTTGTTGTAGGACTTTGTTTTAGAGAAAATACATGTTGGGCCCAGGCTCAGGGGTATATTTGCATCTCCATGCACACATCACTGCTCTTAACATGAATACTGATAACACTAAGAATCCTGTGGCACCTTATAGACTAACAGATGTTCTGCAGCATGAGTTTACGTGGGTGAATACCCACTTCTTCAGATGCAAGACTTGCACCCACGTAAGCTCATGCTGCAGAACATCTGTTAGTCTATAAGGTGCCACAGGATTCTTTGTTGCTTTTACAGATCCAGACTAACACGGCTACCCCTCTGATACTGATAACACTGTTAACCCAGTGCAGGGAAAGTAGCTCTTTCAATGCATACATTAAAAGGTAAAAGGATACCTCAGGTCAGTTTTGTCTTATATGCCCCTGATTTTCAAATGTATTATTATTAAGCATTTTTATGAGAACATAAATGACCTGCTCATTTCTGTTTCTCTCCCCTCTTCCCCCCACCCTTTTCATTTGCAGATGGTCCAATAACAACATCCGTGCATAATTGGAAAGGTTCCCTGTCCTCAGAAACATACGAACACATGACTGAATACCAATTGCAATCTACAGGGCTTACCTTCTTTGAGATGAAGCATTTTATTTATGTGGCATATTTAACCTAATGTACAACACTGCATTCATCATTAGTAATAGATGAATAATAAATAATATTACATTTTCAAAGTGCTATGCCAGGTCCTAATGATATGTTCCACTGACTGTAGTGGGAAATGTTAAAAAAAAAAAAAGATCTGCTCAGCATTTTGTAAGTGTCCACTTCAATGACTATAATGCATTAAACAACAAATTGTTATTTATAATATTTTCTACTTTTCTAGCACTGTCTGCAACATTCTTCAGGATCTTTGCACAAACAGTAACCAGTTTTATATCGGTAGCCCCTCAGCAAGGCAGGAAAATGTTTCTGGTTACAGATGAGAACTGGAAGCACTGAAGGAGGTTTTAATTTCAGAATGCTCAGCATCCACAGTTAGGACAAGATTTTCAAGGGAGCCAGAAGATTTGCAAGGGAGCCAGAAGCAGGACAATAGTAGCTGTTGGGTGTTGAGCACTTCCTGAGCCTAAGGGCCTGTCTCCCATTGACTTCAAGGGGCTTTAAATGATTGGATCTGAGTTTACATGACTTGCACAAAGCCACACAGGAAGCCAACAACAGAGTTGAGAATAGAACCCAAATCTGAATTCTCACCACAGTCCTAGTTTTAGCCACAAGACAGCCCTTCTCCTCTGGATGCTTTCATTAAAAATTTTGGGGGTGTGGAGAAATAAATCAGTGAAGAAGGTGACCCTGGTGAATTACACTGAAGTTAAACTAAATCTACATATGTTGCATATCAGACATATTGTCCCCTACCCGCGTTTACTTGCATTTGAGTGTTGAACCTAACAGTAAACATCAGTCGTGATGTATTATTGGGATGACGTTGTATAGCTGTGCTGCACTAAAATGATTGCACTGCAAGTCTAACTACTGGTAAATGATGTACAATACAAAGCAAGCTAATTTTCCCAATGGCTTATTTCACATTCTATTTCACTCTCCCTCGTCCATACAAAATGCTGGATTCTGGTCGCTAACATCAGCTCCAGGCTATTTCCCCTCCTTTTCCCATCTAATCACGTTCATGTACAGATACACTATATAAACAAGCAAGTACACCGGGCCTGTGTGCCGAAATAAATGATCAGATTTCCTCGTAAATAAAGGCTTCCCTGAGATCGGTTTTCCCTGTACCCTGTTTCTCCCTCTCCATAGCATGATGCAAGTTCTCATTGTCCGTCAGTAAGACAGGGAGCTCCTTTTCTCTTGTCTGGGACGTGTCATGCACTCCAGTGGGGTTCAACCAAGAATGAATAAATACAAGAATAATATAAAACTCCCCGTTATTTCGAAAATCCAGTCCTGGCTGAGATTCCCAAATGCTTAAAAGATCAAACTCCCGATTTTAATTGAAAAGGCGAAATAAAATGAATGCTAGTACATCGTGTGAATCCCGTTTTCCTTATGCAAATCCCTATTTTCCTTGGGAGGGGAGACAAGGGGTGGAGAAGAAAATAATCACCGTAGAAATAACTGACTCATGGTGGCCCAACGCTTCCCCATGGTTGGCGTGTTTTGCTTTGCAGAAGGTCACAACAATTGCCCGCTGCAGCTCAGCAGAGCTCCCCTGTCCGCGCTGGAAATGGCAGAGACAGGACAGCGCTAGCCCGGCGATTGTCCCGCCGGGAGGAAAGCTGCATGGGGACGGAAGGGGAAATTGCCTGCTGTCATTACAGCACTTCGAGCGGGGGTGAGGAGAAACGGGGACCTCTGCAGTTTTACATCTGAGCAGCAGCGATAAGGAGCAACGGCCAGACATGTAGCAAGAACAACTCTCCCAGCCTCTGCCATGCTCCACCTCGCGCCTTGAACAGTGGAGGGACACACCAAGTCTCCTGCTTGGGTATCAAACACCAACATCCCCTCTTCCAACCCCGCCCCCCCCATAAGCCCATCTCCCCCCCCCCATTTCTCCGCCTTGCACATGCACCCCGCGTTTGCTGCAGTTTGCTTTACCTTCAGCCTAAGACTGGGGGGTGTGGTGCATGCGCAGCTGCCGCCTGCCCTCCATTCATAAAAAAAAAAAAAAACCAATCCACATCTAGCCTTCGCAACTTGCAACAAGTTCCCTTCCGGCCCCCCATTCATAAAAGAGAGCAGAGCATGCGCCTTGGGGCTTCAGTGCCCACCCATTCATAGAGTTGGGAGGACACGCATGCGCAGAGGGGGGTCCCTTTCCTCCCATTCATAAAATAGCCATTTTCCCAGGCAGCAGTTGTTGCAACATCGAAGCGAAGCAGGGGGAAGCTACTGCTGCTGACAGCACAGCACTTGCAGGTCCTTCTCAGAGACCCATGGTGTTTCGTGCCAGGGATTTGCAGGTCCAGCCCCTTGATCTGTCTCGGATTTAGGATTAACTCGCCTGCTGAGAGATGGTCTTGCCTGAACTGTTTAAAGTAAGTGGGCGATTCATATTTGTGGAGATTATCTATATATAAAATAGCAAAATAAATCCCATCCCTCTCCCCCCCAAGAAAATGTTTGCTGCCTTTCTAGGTGTATTTGTCTGTTCCCTTTCCATGACACTGAACACAAACATAAATGTGTATATTACGATTTTTTTCTAAAAGTAACACATATATTATGCTTTATATATAGCTATCTGGTGTCTCCTGACCTAAAGGGAAATTTGCATTCTTCTAAGAAAAGAAATATCCCGGTTCCTGCACAATTCGCATGTGTTCCCATGATTCGTATTGAAACTCCTTTTCCTACTCTCCTGTTAACATCTGCATTTGGCGTACGGACACGGCAGGCGGCTTTTACCAGATTTGGGTTGGGATTATTTGGGTTTTTTTTTTTAAGAATCGCATTAGGTTTCTCTTCTATTGATGGAGACTCTTTTTTCCTTCGTGCCCACCCCCTTCCTCTAACGGGTATCCATGCACGATCCCCTAGATTTACAAATAAAAACTGTACCTGGTCTTTCCGTGGAGTACGAAAACTGGCTTTTATGTATTTCTTCTCTCCATGCCCTCTATCTTGCTAGTATCAAGTGGCTCCGGAGCTGTCTCCATAATAGGACACTTTAGCGCTCAGCCTCTGGAGTGTCAGATCTTTACCGGATGACCTTTGCTCTTTAGCATTTTATTTCATGCAACTGTCCTGCAATTCCGTTTTCCTTATTTTCTTACTCCATCTTTGCTCTATTCCCCACAATCTTCTCTGTATTGCTGTGTGGTTTTGTTGCTACAGTTATAACTTTGCATGGGGCTGTTCCAGATTGTAGTTAATTAATGAAGATTTGTGCTTATAGTCATTTATATTTGCACATATATTTTCTCCATATATATGTATGTATATCTCATGGAGAAAAATGTCTTGAATGCCCTTCTCCACCAATTGCGTAGCAGACGGAGACAAGCTAGGGTTATATTTTCTGGTACCAGTGGAAAGACAAGAGAGTGGAAAGACAAGACTAGAAACGATAGAGTCTGAAAATTCATTATCAGAAAGGAAATGGAAAAAACAGAGAGGGACATATGCAAGGCACAGAAGTCCAAGAGAAGAGCAGGATTGGAAATGCAGACCTTGGAAATGGGAGTGCAAACAGGAATCAGCATTAATCACCAGGGGAATGGACTTCATTCTTTCTCCTCAAATGATCAGAAGTAATTTATTACAGGGGATGACTTTTCTGCAATATAATCTTTCCAAAAGGGTCTGATTTCTCAATTTAAAATATCATATTGCCACACTTTTCTTTTCCTTTTTAAGAAGGGCAGAGGGGAAAACACTACTGAATTATCCAGAGTAGAGAATAATCTGTCTTTTATTCTTGTTCCAAATCATCCTAAAGCACGATATGCTAACAGTCAGTTTACAGAAATCTCAGTTCAGCTTAAAAAATAAATAAATTGAAACCCGCACATTCAATATTAAGTCAGCCACCTCTGATTTGGGGGGTTAAAAAATAAAGCTGTAATTTGTGCACTGAATCACAATTATCTTCATGACTTGCTCTCCCCCTTCTTAATATAAAAATGAATGACAGAGGAAGGAGAGGTTGCTTTCAGTTATTGGAACCCTATTGGAAATGTCTCCTTGATAAATGTGCCATATTCCATAGCCTATTTTGTTCTGTTGATAGAAGGGATTCTACTGCTATTGCACAATTAAGGAAACATTTTGAAATCCTGCAGTGCTTTTGAAATCCCCTGTGAGATATGTAAAGATTTGTTCATCTCCTAAAAGAGCAAAATAAAAGTTGTTTTATCTTTCCCAAACCATGGTGGGAAAATGGTCATCAGGCTGCAATAAAATGGCCCTAACAACCCTTTTCTAGCACTGCAGCAATGTATAGTTCATAATATCTACAGTTTTCCCCACCTTATCATAAAAGAGCAGAAAGCTAATCAAACATGTTGACTATACAGCTTTCCAAGTTCATCTCTGGTGTCTAAAGTTGTCTCTCTTTTTAGGTAAATAACTGGCCAAATACTGTGGAAGGGGGGGTGGTTTTTGTTTTTCTTAAATTTAAGATCTAATGCAGTATAATTCCCTCCATTTACTAGAGAGCCCTCTGGTAGTATTCATCATTTAGTATCGTTAACTTATAAAACTCTAATTGTGTTCTTTAAAATCTGTGACTTACTTTTGTATGTCAAAATTTATTTTATTTAAACAATAAAAATAAGAGACTCTATTGCAGATGAACTGTAATCCTCAGAGATCTGAAAATTCTCAGTCCAAATCCTCACTCACACTGCAAGAAAGAGACTTGTCAGGATGCTTCTTGGAAAGTTTAGAGGTCTATTTTTTTTCAGCTTCTCTATTTCAGAGCCATTGGCATGGATTTAATGCCTCATCTTAAAAAGTCAGATTTCCTTTACTAAGCTTTTTTTATTTCCCCACCCCACCCCAACCCCTCCCACCCCTTATTCTTCTCAGTGGAAAAACTGTAACTATAGTATATTCACATAGGTAAGGCCATTAGGCAGGAAAGGGAATTCAACCATCTTATTCATTTGTATATGTACTACAGAAAAAATAAGGCACAATTTTTCTTTGCTAAAGAGCTTAGAGGTTAAATCAAATCAGACTTAATGAAGTTTGAAACTATAGACATTCTACTCATACCCACATATCTTCTCCTTCTCACACACATACTTTTTGGTAGGGAGTGTCCCCTTTGAGTAGTGTCTAGCTTTCTATGACACTAAGCTTTATCCTTGTAAAGGATTTTCTGCAGCAAGAAACCAAGTTTTCTCTTCCATCTATAAGCCCTCTCTGTCTTCTTTCCTTCCAACTAAATCTTCAGAAGACTTCATAGGACCTTTAGATTCCCGCTGGTAATAGCGCATCATTTACTACGGTTGGTGTCTCCAGTTAAGAGAGTCTAACCAAAGGCAAGGTTAGAATTTCTTCAGATTTCATTCAGCTGTTTATCTCTGTGATTCAGAATGAGTTCAGTTTTTTATGGTCCATTCTTGCCTATTACGCAGTCTTACTTTGGCGTCCTTGCAATTACACAGCAAACCTGATTCACCATTCTGAATCTTTCCTGTGCTCTCAAATGTGATTTAGAGTATCAACAAGGCTTTGCCATTCCTGTCTACCTTGGGCTGCTCTTTGCATGTCTCCCACATTAAGTCCATAAATTTTCCCTCTCAAGTACTGTTCTATGGAAGGATTATTTCAGTTAGCCCCTTTAATGTGTTCCTCCAGCTGGCCAATGGCATGCCTGTCATGGCAGATGTCCTGGCTTCATTCTTAGAAATATCTGGGGATGTGTTATCTTTTCTGGATAATTTTTGGATATAAGGAGTTGCTGGGATTTGTCAGAGTTCTGTGTTGCCCTGCCCAAATCAGAATTCACTTTGCATCGGTGGAAATTCTGCAGGTAGATATGACTGGTGTTCTTTCTAGCATGATCTAGTGGTTAGATGACAGGATTGTGAGTCAAAAGATCTGGATTCTATTCCAAGCTCTTTACTGACCCACTGTATGATTTTGGCAAGTCACTTTACGTGGCATCCTGGCCCCACTGAAGTCAATGGGAAAACTCCCATTGCCTTCAATCAGTTCAGGATTTTCCCTTCACCTCTGTGTGCCTGTTTCCACATACCTACCTCACATGGGTTTGTGATGCTTTATTAATACTTGTGAAACACTATGAAATCTTTGGATGGATGACACTATAGCAAATCAAAAATTAGTATTTGTTATGCTAGAGATGTTTGTATAGGTTATGCTCTGAGGTTAAGGAAAGAACCTGGGGTTGCATTGTTTTCCACCCATCCTGTTACTTTCATGTAGTGAAACTTCAGGGCTAAGTATCTGTACCAGAGCAAAGTTCAACAGGGTCTGATTTTTTGCTAGTTCAAAAGGAACCCTCTGATGCGGTTCAGTAACTCTCCAGTGTTGTGGAATTTAGTTCCAGGTATTTGATATAAACAGCATACAGTACTTCAGTTGGCAGTGAGGGTGGAGCAAACCATGATAGCACCACATTCTAGTGCCACAAAACAGCCCCAGTTTTATGGGAAATAATCAATTTGCCTGAGAGGCACCGACAGAGCTCTCCATGTGACAAGGTGAGGTGAGTACCAAGATGCCGTTGAAAGGCATGAGGCTGAAGGCCAAAAGCTGTCCCTGAAAAATTTGCCTTTATGAAGCATAATCTTAATTAAAAAGGGGTAAATGTGACCCACAAATCAATACTTGATATGAACAAGCATAGAACTCTAACTCTATATTGCGTTACTCCTTTGATCCAGCTAGTGATATTTATTACTGAATAAACTCCAAGCAATATTCTGGGGGCTTTTCTTTTAGATGGCATCTATTTAAGCATAAGCTCTGATGCTTGCATTTTAATTGTACCTTGCAAAAGCTGCTTGGGCAAAACAAAGATATCTCGGCCCTGGTCCTAGGTAGGTGAGGGGTGAGTATGGAGCATCTGCAAGTTCTTTTGACTTTAATGGGAATTGCATCTTTCAGAATCAAGACACTTATGTCTCTCAAAATACATCTGATGCCACTTTAAGGCCTGATCTTGCAGCCCTTCCTCCAGTGATATCAGTGGGACCATTTTCCCCCATAAGTGGTGCAGAATCAGGCCCTTTGTTAATCCCTCATTTTCAGTATCTTGCTATTACTACATGGTTATAGAGCATTGAATAGATTGCAAAAACACAATTATTAAACAGTTAGGTATTTAATTGTATGAAGATGCATACCTCTCTGCTAAGTTAAATAGGTCATTCAAAGTCTGTTCTGGTTTTCAGTAACTAAAAGTTGCCCAGCTATTATGAAAATCCAAAAGAATTTAATAGATAAACCAGTGGGATTCTAAAGACATTATTTTAAAACTTATAAAATTTAATAGAGAATGAGCCTTTCTGTTTATAGAAACCATTCCATAGAGTTCTATAGTAAGTATATACTTTTCTATTAAATTCTGTAGGATAGTCCAAAAACTTTATTAAAAATATTTCCCATTAAATTCTGTAAGTTTTTTTTTTCCCCATAAAGTGAATCCTACAAAACTTCCAAGTTTGAAATGGTACCATAACAACCACTTTGTACCTTTTTAAAAAAAATTATTTGCAAACCCTAAAGTTTTAGAAAACTATTATGCAGCAAAATAGTAGTTTGGATATTTAAAAGAGGAAGTGGTGAAAAGGGATCACAACAACTGCAGTCAGTTTAATGGAATTGACCACCAAGTGAATTCCTATAAAAGGGTTCTATATTCTTTTTATATCAAATGTTGCAGACCTGTGATATGGTCACTCCTAGTTCTTGAATGGGGGCGGGGGGAGAAGACAAATTGTCTCTAAATGGATGTTTATTCTTGACTTCTCGGTTTCAAAAGAGTTTCAATTGACCTACTGAAATTAACTTTAAAATTAAACATAAGACCAATTTGAGAACATCTGTGAGATTTCCCTTCTATTGTCTGGTTTCAGAAAACTGCCTGTATAGTCAGACCTTGTGAATTTGTGCCTGGCTTACCAATAGCATGTCTGAATTTACTAATGTTTTAAGTGTTAACTATTTATTTTATGTGCATGTTGTGGATAGGCTATTCTTTAATCCATATTAAAACAAAATTAGCATCCAGAATTATATCAGTGCTTTGAGAGATGGTATTTGTTGCATACACCCATACATCACATGTGCTTAAAGGTATGCATGTGCTTAAATACCTTGCATGAATCAGGCCTGAAAGGCAGCACCCTTAACTTAAAAAAAGAGAGTCAGTAGGCCCCGTTAAGGTACCACTCTCTCTGGGAGCTGACTATACAGTAGGTAGTCTATATAGTGAGCTAAATTTTAGTTGGTACTGTAAATTTTTGATTAAATTATTTGACTGCTAGTTGATAAGTGGCTCATCATCAAGCATCTTGATGTCTGATGGGCCTTACCTTACAGTTCTTAAATTCAAGTTTGTACCTTTTGGTGGATTTTATTTTCTGGTTTACTTATTTATGTAAAGAGTTGAAAGAAAACTGGTTTCTAAAATCTATGGCCTGTTTTTGTACTAATTCTTTTCCACAAACCAATAAACTTGATTATGCATTCTTGCCTGAATATTGGTTTGACTGTTATCTGTGAGAGACCTATGAAACCTGCAAGTTGTTTCATCCTTCTAAACAACTAAAAGATTCCTCCCTCTCCTTTTTATGACCTCATTAATCCCTTCCTTGCAGATGAAATGCAGGGCACCTGTTAAACTGCATATCATTCTCTGCAGTGGTCTTCAAACAACACATCATGTTAGAATGCATTTGTATATACAGAATGAAGGAATTTAAGTGAATTCGGTATTTGGGGTATTTCTGAGTGATGTCCCCATGACAACCCTGGAAACTGAAATCTCTGTTCACAATCCAGTGGTAGCACGAACATCTGTCAGTTCCTTCCCACTGTGCTTCAACTGGTCTATCCTGGCCATCAGAAGAGTTTCCTTTCTCCTCAAAAGATCATCTTCCAGCTGATTCTAGCAACTCTTATTTCCCACCTTTCTTTAACCAGGACGGCTTTGGGAGCCAAAACCAGACACATCAGTTCAGAAAAGCACAGGCTGAGCTGTCCAACTCAGCCTCTTCCTCTGTTGAGAGCTACTTTAGATACAGTGACCCCTTTCCTGCTGGGTCAAGTCCTGTATCTGAGCTTGGGCTCACAACCCAATGCTGATTTGCTGTGCTAAGGCATTGCTGCTACCTTACAGGTAGTTTGGATGAAATATTAATGTAAAATCCTTCTACCCCTCTCCTGTGGCTGTCAGAATCCAGTCACTAAATACGTAATAGAACTTGAGTGTCCAGTGCGTCTCCCCTTCTTCTAAACATCCAGCCTGCAAGAAGCTTGTCATCAGCAGTGCACTTCAGATGATCATTCCGAGGTCCATTTCTATCATGGGACCCAAGATCTAAAGATAAAAGAGGATGAAGCTTGGTGGGGAGTGTCAGTTCCCAGTGCTCAGCCCAGCTGCTCAGGGTGTATCCTGGAGAAAGGCTGAGTGAGCAATCACAAAAAAGACAAGTTGTTGCATCATACACTGTACTTATGCTTCAGGCTATTTTTGCAAGAGTAATAAAGTCTTAGCCAAACCGGGGTCTCATATTGCTACTAAACCTTGGTGCGGAATAGGGAAAGGAAATTTAATTCAAACAGCAAAAATAGTAGTATGTGGATATATATCCTTTTAAAGGATACTCTAGTCTAAAGAGAGGCACTGTGTCTAAAGCACTGTATTAGGAGTTGGGAAATCTGGGTTTTTCACTTTCACTTCTCCATGTCTCAGTTTCCCCGCCTGTAAAATGGGAGTAATGATACTTCCCTACCTTTGGCCAAGCAATTGAGATAATTTCATGAAAAGTGCAAAGATTTGATTTTCAATCTTAACTGTCTCAAAGTCCATTTGGGTGGGGGTTTTGTTGGGGGTTGGGAGAGTTTAAGTCCAGGAAATGAAATAAAGCTGGTGTTCTGACCAGCATTAATTATCCCAATTAAAACCACCTGCTAATGTCTGTCTGCATATGAACTATCACAGAGAGTATAACAGTTGCTGGACATGGCTACAATCTCTGTATGATCTGCGTCTAACTCAGTGGAATATGTTGAATATGCAAGGTATTCCTACTAATTCCATGCAGCTAACTCTGTATTTGCATGGCCCTTCAGATAAATAAAAAGATGTAGTACAGTCTCAATTTCCCTTGTAAACATTGTGGTGTTTGCCTGACAGCTGCCTTTTATCACAGAGATGGCTGCTGTTCATTGATGCAGTATGTACACACATGCATTAAATTCAGTGATGCAGGAGCAGACCTGTAATTTGTAACGTTAAACTAAATGCTGTTAGCCCAGGCAGGTACGTTAGACACTACCCTACAGGACAAATGTTCTGTCCATCATATATTGGTACATAATATGCCTTAAATGATGATTTTTCAGCCCAAATTAGACCTGCTCCCAATGAGCACAACTCCACTGATTTCATTAGAGTACTGCTGGGGTTCAGTTAGACCCCAACTGATATTTGGAAGCTACAGGTAGATGTGCTCTATTTTAATAATAATAAAAAAATCTGTAATGAAAAAATCATTGGTACAGAGATAAAGGGCAAAAGACAGGACTGTTTTAATATGGTGCAGTATTCCACCATTTTATACAGCTCCAGCTACATCCATACCAACATTAGTCATGTTGAGCGCACACCTTTCCCGCTGAAATAGCTGCATCTCTATCCTCTAAGCTTTAAAACACTAGGTTCTTGTGAAATACAACTGTCTTCCTTAAATGCATAATCTCTGGCTGACAAATTCAGTGGTTAACACTTTGTAGAATACTGAACTCTGAGCTTTAGTAAGTACTTTCTATACTGTGGCACTGAACTCTAGGCAGATGAAATATACATCCCTCCCTTCCCCCCATAAGCCCCACTTATTGGAAATCATTGCCTAATTTTTTTTCAAAGACAATATTTCATCAAAGCATCTCATGCAGTTAGGAAATAAGTGCTTTCAAAACCTTTTCTGCTTGTAGTTCCACAATGTGAGAGCTGAGAGCAGTGAATAGTTCTGATTTTTAAGGAACAAATTCTCAATTGATTTCTAACGGAATGTTTTTGTTTTTGGTGAATGACTGACTGAGGAGGAAGAGTAACTAGAGAACTATTAAATGGCAAATGACACTGGCTTAAAGACTAAGCCATCATAAGTAGCTTCATTATTCCTTCTAGATAAAGCATTTGTCCCATTTCTTGTCTTGTGTGCAGACTCTCTCAAGCACAGCAACCCGCACTATGCTAATGCAGCAAAAAAGGCATATACTGTACTGACCACAGATGGATATTCCAGAGTCCAGTTTCACTGCATGAGCCCTATCCTGCAAGATGCTGAGCGCCTTTTGTGAGGTGCTGAGCTACTTCACCTCCTATTGATTTTACTATGATTTGAGGGTGTTCAACACCTCTCAGGATCAGATCCCAAGTGCTCAATCAAGCAAATAAATTATTCTAATAATGGGCTCTAGTCATCATTTTAAAGCAGATACCCCTCCCCCCAAAAAAATATTTTAAAAAACCCCAATAAATAAAAATAAAAAAATACTAGGTTGATGCAGGGAGGTGGCAGGGTTGTTTTGTTTTGGGTTTGTTTTTTTGTACAGTATTTTTCATTCAATTAAACAAACTAGTGGAAAATGATTTAACAGCCAAGCTATACAGGAGAGTGCTTGTATGTTACATATATATACACACACAAAGTTCTAGGACAGGAGTTTGGTTCCAGTTTAATGCACTCTTTCCATACGTACAACTTTTATGGATAAATCAGTCCCAACTGCCAGACCCCCTGTTGTAAAATCCAAGTCTTTTCACACATTTCTAAAACTTAAAAAAAAAAAAAAAAAAAAATCTTGACCAGCTCACTACTTCCTTTTAGATTCCAAAAGGCCCCTTCTCCCTTAGCTTACTCTGAAGTTTTACTTGCTGCTGCTTTAAACTGATCCTGAACATACTTCATAAATATAAAGGTCACTCAGCGAGGAAATGGCCCATCAACTAGAAAACAATGTGTATTTTCCAAATTTGAAGCAAGTAGTTTCCGTTCTTTGATTTAAGTTTAGTTACTTCCTGTGGTTTCATGTCCTACACTGCAGTTGAATCTTTGGATTGGCTCCAGTATAAATTGCACTCTTTCAATGAAATTAGAAACTATAGCAATAGATGGTTGAGCTGGTCTAGCTAGTAAACAGCATTTAGGCTAAATATTATTCTGCTTCATGTTTGATGGAGATAACCTAATTAGTTGGGTGATGTGATCTCTGATCAGATTTTCAGTAGTCTCACTGAAGTGAGCTATACCTGTAATTTGCACCGATCCCTTTCTTGTTGCTCTCTTAGATGGCTGTGCTGCTAGAGACGCTATATATCCTCCTTATTTATATTTCCCACAATGGGGATGAAAGAAGTAGAAAACCTGTATTTTAGGCCAATATCTGCCTGAAGGAGGGCAGTTTGAGACAGACATTGGGGAGCTTTGCAAAGGATACCCAGGTTGCAGAACCTAAGTGTATGGGTCCCACCTTTTCCCACTCCCCTGCTCCAAATTCCCGCCATTCAAGTTCCCCAAGGGAGCAGAAGAGTTGGGAGGGGGAGGGAAAGGGGCAGGAATGGTTCAAGTTCACAGGGGAGGAAGATTGATTATTATGTTCGGAACAGCTGCTGTGGGTGTTTGAGATGTCCTGTTGAACTGAGGAGTCGGTGAGGAATTGTAAGATGCCCCAACTGGGGCCAGGATGGGAAGGGGGTAATTTGAACCCTCTAGGGCACCGGGTTCTCTGGGAGGGCTTTCAGCCAGGAAGAAGCAGCTCATACTCCAAGCCATGAAGCACAGGAACATGAACAATAAAGAGCACTCTGGCATTTCATCTTACACTTAGTAGGGTGAGGTCCCCAGGGCCTGCAACACATGAGTGTCTACCAGTTTAGCAGGATTGTCGGAACTGGCTATAGCATTATCCTTCAAGTCTGTGTAAGGCCTCCCAAGTGAACTCTGCACGGTTGGACTTCCTTGGGTTTGAGGTGCGGTGGGCTAGGGGCGAGACTTTCAGTGGCATTATCCCCTAGAAACCCACAGCGACGTTCCGTGAGAAGAATGGTCTGCCACGGTCACTGTTAACTTGAATGAACTTCTGCTCTCTGCACCGGGGAGGGAAGAGGGCTTAGACCAGGCATGGGCCGAGGAAGGCAGGGGTATACCAAGCAGGGTCTGGGACTCTGTATGGATGCCTCAGCCCTTCCAGGATGTCATGAGTGAGGAGGGATGGGGAGGTCTGTGGATTAGGATGACAGGCCCCCCCCATAACAACTCCCCTGATGGTCAAATGCTACCCCTCTGAGCGCATGGGGAGACAAACGCTGCGCTGCCTCACTTACGCCATCCACAGCGGGGCTTAATTCGGGCCTGAGACTTTGTGCTACTTGGCGTGAGTGTACTAAACCCATACTTCCCAGACTGTAGCCCTCGCTCATAGCCATGTCTGTTGGAGACCCAGGGAGGTGACAAGGTAACATTCTGAGGAGCCAAAGAATATTTTAACACAGGCTGATCACTCTAAGCCCTCAAGCTCAACTTCCTTCCTTCCTCCTGCATTGCCTCCCCAGCAGTCACAGAGAGAGAGGGCTACGAAGGCCTAAGATCTCATTGCATGTAGCAATGATGGGGAGCGTTATGCCAGGCCTAGGTTAGTGAGAGCAGAACAGTGCTAGTATGAACACTGGCTTTGCACAAGAGCAGATGCTTTATCTCCACGTGAGGTGTGTTTGGCTCATAATCACTTCAGCGCAATAGCTGCTAGAGCAATGAGCCCTCCTTGCCACTATTCCCAGTCCAATGTGAGTTAATTTGGGAACCATTCCCCTTTTCCCTTCTCTTTTTCAGGACACTTAAAGCAGTTTTGTCCCCCGAGTGGTGAAGGACACTCTGACCAATGGAGCCCCGGATTCCCCACAACATAACTGTGGTCCCAAACTCCGTCATGGTACAGCCGTTACTGGACAGTCGGATCCCATATGGGAGGCTGCAGCATCCGCTCACCATCCTGCCTATTGACCAGATGAAGATTACTCACGTTGAGAATGACTACACCGACAATCCCAGCCTTGCCCAGCTGGCAGCACAGAAGCGCCCCCGAGGCCACCATGAACCCGCGCTGATCAGCCAGCACCTGCAGAGATGTGAGCAGGATGTCACCCACCCCTGGATCTCTTTCAGTGGGCGGCCCAGCTCCATCAGCAGCAGCAGCAGCACGTCTTCTGACCAAAGGCTCTTGGATCACATGGTGCCGGCTCCCGTGGTGGATCAGTCCTCCCCGAGAGCGGTCCGGATACAGCCCAAGGTGATTAATTGCAAACCCATGGATCTGAAGGGACCCATGTCTCAGGAGCTTGACAAGCACTTTTTACTGTGTGAAGCCTGTGGGAAATGCAAGTGCAAGGAGTGTGCCCTGCCGAGGACTTTGCCTTCTTGCTGGGTGTGCAACCAGGAGTGTCTCTGCTCTGCACAGAACCTGGTCAATTACTCCACGTGCATGTGCCTGGTGAAGGGAGTCTTCTACCACTGCACTAACGAGGATGACGAGGGTTCCTGTGCAGACCACCCCTGCTCCTGCTCCCATTCGAACTGCTGTGCCCGCTGGTCTTTCATGGGTGCCCTCTCTCTGGTCCTGCCTTGCTTGCTGTGCTACTTGCCAGCCACCGGCTGCGTGAAACTATCCCAGAGATGCTATGACCAAGTGAGCCGGCCCGGATGTAGATGTAAAAACACAAACAGTGTCATCTGCAAGGTGGCGCTGGATGGCAAAGCAAGCAGGCCAGAAAAGCCTTTCTGACCATTTTGGGGGGTGGGGGTGGAGGGAGCAGGGGGATATGCGAAAGGTGGAAGAGACACCAAAGGGAAGGTTATAACCTGTGTTCTGAGGATAACATGTGTTAGCCTTTTGCCATCAACAGAGAAAGCCGAAGTCACTATTTCCATAAACTGAAGCACTTTGGGTTATTCAGGGTTTTGGAATTGATTATCTAAAGTTAAACAGAGGGGGGCCAATGGAGGAGGATTCTTAATACTTTACAGAGCCCAGGCCGAAAACCAACATAGACCACAGAGTACAGCTGCTTAAAAAGTCTTTTCACCATCTGGTTCATAGTGCTGGCTGCTCGCTGTGCCTACATCCAGCAAGAATAATTAACTATTAGCTTGGCAGGCACATCAGCAGAAGCAATATTCATTTTCATTCACAAAAGAATAGTGGATTCAGAGTAGGGTGGGTTTTCTTCCTTTTTCAACTCTGATTGGTGACCAGCAGCTGTTGAAGGTAAAGGGTTAACCTTTTTCTCTCCACTTGACTATTAAAAGCGCCAGTTGAGTACAAAGTAAATGTTTTCCCAAAGCGTTTTCCTTCCCCCTTCCAGAACAGATTTTGAAGCAGAAATAACGTTTTTCAAATCACTTTCTATAACTGTCATTGCTATTTAGATATATTTCTATTCCTACCCCACCCGTCACGTTCCCCTTTTGATGCCGATTTTATTTTCTGACCGAGGTAGTGATGGAATCTCTCCCCCTCACCTCGCCTCAATAAGAGGACTATGGGCATAATGTGTTCTTCCCGACTCCCCTCCCCCCCATGTCAATTTCTTTTGAAATTTTACTTTGTCACTTTGCTAGTGAGCCTAAGTCTGTAGCCTCAGATGTCACATTTAGTAGATTTTAAAAATGTATTATTACATCAATAGTAAAACTTTTTCCAAGGGGCTTTGAATGAATGTGACTTCTGTAGTGTTATTTCTTGCTCAGCAAATGCTGATGTAGAAGTCCCACTAAGCTGAGAAATTTAATCCCCCCTCCCTTCTCAAACTGTAGTAGCAAGGTCAAGAAAAACTGAGCACAATACACATGTACATATTTTTTTTAATGAATATCAATCCAATACCTGTTCTCATGGAACAAGGCTCTTCGGATCTACTTTGCTGATAATATTAAGGACACTTTTTTTGGCAGAATGACATTTGCTTGAAGTATTTTTTTTCCCCTTCATTTCTATTGCTGCTGCTCATCTTTTGCCTTTTCTGTATAATAGTGTGTCTTTTTGTAAAGTGTAAATAGAGAAATTAAAAAGTGTTTATTTTAGTGTTAATGAGTACTGGGGGGAAGTCAAGGGTGCATATTTATGGAACCTTGCCCTTGGTTTTCAGTAGCTGATGATCATAGGCTTTGTCTGTGCACTCGTACAAGAGCCAAGTCTGCACTTCCTTATGCTGCAGTAACCCCTTTCACTTGACAACTGCAAGGTGCTAAACAAAAAACCGTTGTCCTAACATGCAACAAATCAAATAGATAGGTACTTGTTGCATGCTGAAAGCTGATCTAATCTGTGTGTGTATTTTTTTTAATTAGAGAAAATGTACTCCGTAAATGCACAGCAATGACAGAGAAATGCCATCTTTAATTAGATAAGCAATAGGCAAAGCTTATGTAGCATTTTCCAGAAATTACATTTGCTTAGTTGTGATACAATTGCTGTTTTGTTTTTTCAAAATGTACTGATTGGAGCTTTTTTTTATTTTTTACTTAAGAATTTATTTACGAGCGGGTGACTTTTTTTGTTAAGTTTAATTGTAGATATTTATTAAGTGGGGGATTTTTAAAAAAAAAAAAACTTCCTTTTTATATTTATAGCATTAGCTGGCTTGTTTATGGTAAATCATAGAAAAGGGATACTGCATCTATGTTACCAGATACTGATTCCTGTAGCTTACCCTCCCCAGGAAGATACTGTGTGTGCAGTGAAGCGGTTTGTATGTTTAATCTTGCACAAATCAGAGGGAACCTTGCAGAGAAAAAAGAAAAGAACCCCAAACTGGTTGAACTGCTGGTTGAATGTATAAGGCATTGCTATTTAATGGAATGATATATCATTTAAAGTATAAACGGGCTAAAAGACGCAGCAACAAGCACAGAGATCTATATCAGATATCTTCCACCTTGAACATATGCAGCGTCCAAATGGCCACCATATATACATTTTCTGTTTACCCCAGGCCCGAGCTTAGTGCAGCAGGGTATCCTAGTGCAAATTTGCAATAGAAATTCTGTTGGCTGGCTGTATGTTACTGCAAGCAAACATAACATTTGAATGGTCTCCACTGTGCCACTCCACACTTGTGTGCACATGTAAACACACACACACACACACACACACACACACACAGCGATTCCATATTCTTACATCCTCCTCTAATGAAGAGGACCTCCGGCAACTTTTACTTTCATTGTACATAGTTGTAACCTATTTCTTTGTTGGTTTCTTTTAATATATAAATTCAGCTATAATGTAAGCCGATCCCATGCTGGAAGACTCTAAAGCATTAGTGGATGTGTTAGTGCAGTGGTAAATGTAGCAGAATGAAGCTCCTTGTATTCTTCGAGTCCCTTTGGTGTAGCAATCAGTCGGCATGTTTCACCAGCTCTTTGCCTGAGGCATAGCAACAAAGTTGTTGAGCTTCTTGCATAGCATTCAAAAGATTCTGGGTTAGACCAGGCGAGAGGAGCCTTGACAATATGACACTATTCCTTTTAGATGCCTTTGGTTGCTGTGCTGAAGGAGGGTATTTTTCCAGCCAACAACTAAGTTTCCCCTTTTTCCTCCAATTCCCCCCCCACCTTCACTTTTAAGGGACATACTCCCACTTTGATCTCATGCCACTCCAGAGACATAAAGCATCCAGGGACATTCTAATACACCATCTAAATTTGGTCTAGGCTAGAGCCACACCTAGTTTGCATAAAATAAGCTGCCTTCCTCTCACGCAGAGACAACCGATCCTGACATGCAACATGGTCTGTCGTCCCTGTAAGCTACCCCTCTCTCTTAGGCCATGTCTATGCTACAGGGACTCCAGCAGCATAGCTATAGCACCACTGCTATGCCAGCATAACCCCCTAGTGTAGATGCAGCCTATAGTGAGGGAAGGGATTTTTTCCCCATTGGTTTAGGAACATCACCTCTCCAAGTGATGGTAGCTAGGTTGAGAGAAGCATTCTTCTACCTCCCCTGTCTGCATAGGGGGATTAGGTCAGCATAGTTACAGCACTCAGGCATGGCTGTTCTACACACCCTTGAGCACCATCGCTATATCAACCGAAGTATAGACCAGGAGAATGACTGCTGCCTAGGCCATATAAGTATGAACTCTATTTAACAATCCCTCGGGCTACTCGCTGGCCATGTTGGCACAGTGCCAGAGGGAGCTGGTTCCTATCCTCATGAACACAAGTGGGAGTAAGGCACCTGCTGAGAGGACTTGCCCATTTTGTGCATCCTAGAAGAGGCAAATTAAAAACTATGTACCCACTGCAGGGGAAGCAAAGGTTTTCCCTCAGAGGCACACTATGGTGTGAACAGAACAGTGCTCTAAAAGGAGGGAGGGGACAGGATTTGGCACAACACTTAAGTTTTACTGTGTTTTGGAAGCGCTTTCTCATTGCTTTTAGTAAACTAAAATCTCTAGTTTATTTCCTCAGTTTCTGTCTCTTGCAGCACTGGGAATTTTTTTTCTTTCATGGTATGAAAAACTGTTCAAGGATTCCCTCCCCTACCAACCAATCACCTCCATAGACACACACACACACCCACACCCACCCCGAAAGTTACTACAGAAGGTTTCCTTTGTATAGAATATTTATTTTGAAGCTCTATTTTAATAGTATTTATTTTAGAAAGTCTACTATTGTAAGAGTTCTTCTGTTTGTGAAGAAAAACAAGTTAAAACTGAATGTACTGATTTAGAAATATATATATAAAAATATATATTGTTAAATATACAAGTGACTGTTTGTGGTTTCTTTAAAAAGCATTTGGGGTTTTTTTTTTAGCATTTACTCTAGAAATATGAGCACGGATGGGTTAAGCCCAGCAGTTTGATACCATGTAGGACTGGAATGTCAAAGTACTTCTAGAACCTGAATTGCATCAATCATGACAGCTCACATCTCCCTCATGGGCACCAGTTCATAGACTCAGCAAAGTCTTTAGGAGGTAAGCAGCAGACTGAATATTTAGATCAGAATCTACTACAGTTAATGATCTTGCTTTCTGGCTGGGAGCCTGAAACTGTGACGGTGCAAAGCTCAAGTAGAATCCTGATCCAAAAGTAACCAGAGGCTGAAATAAAGTTAAAGCCGCCAAGCCTTTTCCCCCCCCCCCACTCTAGCCCCCAAAAAACCCCAAACAAACCCAGCCACATGAATGAACACACAACACGCTTCTATATTTGATCACTATGTCACCACAAAGATCTCAGAAGAGAATTCTGAAGGCTTAAAACAGTTATGAGTGACAGCGAGTGGACAATCCAAACTTTTTTGTATTCGACTTCCTCTGGTCTCCCCTTTTTGTTTATTTAGCTTAGCTGATGGCTTTGTTCAACCCTGCCTCATTTTTACACACAAATGAAGCTGAGGCAATGTTCTACAATGATAAGACAATCCTCTGGCAGACTACTTTTTAGTATTGACATTGCTATGTCTAAGTTGAGAAGACAAGTGAATAAGTTGTGTTCAATTTATGCCTCATCATCCTTCTAAAACTTTGAGAGTTAAGACCCAGGCAGACTGTGAAGAGCTACAAAAGGATCTCTCAAAACTGGGTGACTGGGCAACACAATGGCAGATGAAATTCAGTCTTGATAAATGCAAAGTAATGCACATCGGAAAACAATCCCAACTACACACATAAAATGATGGGGTCTAAATTAGCTGTTACTAGGCAAGAAAGAGATCTTTGAGTCATTGTGGATAGTTCTCTGAAAACATCCACTCAATGTGCAGCGGCAGTCAAAAAAAGCAAACAACGTCGGGAATGATTAAGAAAGGGATAGATAATAAGACAGAAAATATCATATTGCTTCTATATAAATCCATGATATGCCCACCTCTTGAATACTGCGTGCAGATGTGGTCACCCCATCTCAAAAAAGATATATTGGAAAAGGTTCAGAAAAGGGCAACAAAAAAGTATTAGGGGTATGGAATAGCTGCCATATGAGGAGAGATTAATAAGATTGGGACGTTTCAACTTGGAAAAAAGATGATTAAGGGGGAATATGATAGAGGTCTATAAAATCATGACGTGTGTGGAAAAAGTAAATGTGTTATTTACTCCTTCACATAACATAAGAACAAGGAGTCACCCACTGAAATTAATAAGCAGCATGTTTAAAACAAACAAAAGAAAGTATTTCTTCACACAATGCACAGTCAACCTGTGGAACTCCTTGCCAAAGGATGTTGTGATGGTCAAGACTATAACAGGGTTCAAAAAATAACTAGATGAATTCATGGAGGATAGGTCCATCAATGGCTATTAGCCAGGATGGGCAGGGATGGTGTCCCTAGCCTCTGTTTGCAAGAAGCAGGGAATGGGCGATAGGCACTTGATTACCTGTTCTGTTCATTCCCTCTGGAGCACCTGGCATTGGCCACTGTTGGTAGACAGGATACTGGGCTAGATGGACCTTTGTCTGACCCACTATGGCTGTTCTTATTACAATGATACGTTACGTGACCATCTAACACCTTGACAGAGGAAAGGTCAAGATGGACAAGGTCAGTCCCTCAGTGGTGCTTAGCAACAGTAGGGGAAAAGAGCCCAATGCACGAATGGCAAACCTTTCCACCGTGGCTACGGGTCCATTCGCCAGATGGAAGTTGAAGCATACTCTGCTTTCTGGCTCACCTGCAGGCCTCAGCCTGGGCTCTCTGGTTGCTAACTCCTAAGCACCAATTCAAGGGCAAATAGGAATCCTGCTCCACGTTTCCTCTGTTACCCATACCCATCATTAGATGTCAAACCATATCCCATCTTCAACACTACCCCACTGTGGCTTTGGCAGACCATGTACCCTAACTCCTGTTAATGGAAAGGCAACCACTGACAACATGTGGCACATGGAATGGGATGCCATGAGAGGAATAAAATACCACAGGCTGGGCCGGCTCCATCTTTTTTGCCGCCCCAAGTGGCAAAGAAGAAGAAGAAGAAAAAAAAAGGAAAACCCGATTGAGCGGCCACCAAAGATGCAGCGAGGCACTGAAGGACCCACCGCCGAAGTGCTGCCGCAGACCCGGACATGCTGCTCCGACAAGGGACGGAGTGCCGCCCCTTTCTATTGGCCGCCCCAGGACTCTGCTTCCTTTGCTGGTGCCTGGAGCCGGCCCTGACCACAGGGATCCTCCAGTGATTAGACCCTGCTGTCCATCCCCAAGAGCTCTGCTCTCTGGGGACAGACAGCAAGAACAGTCCAGTTGCATAGCACTACCCCCATGAGACACAGGAAGCCTCCAGCAGCATTGATGCATTTTAACCTCTGATTTTTATTTCAGTGAAGTTACAGATACGCTGAGCACATCAAAAGAGGCATTTGGGGGACACATGTTGTGGTGCAACCAGATGAAGTTTAGTTAATTCCCGCTCCTGTGCGCATTTAAAAATTTGGTTGATTTAGGATATTACAGTGAAGAGACAGCAAATTCATAGGTGCTGGGGTGTGTCCTGCGCTGTCAGTAGGAAAAGGCTTTTGGACAGGAAGGATTCATTTTCTTCTTTAAAAAGGTTAGGGACAAATACAAATCAAGCCATGTTAAAAAAGCTACAGCTTGGTCTTTAGTATAACGAGGCTGAATGCAGGCTTAAATCACCTCAGCTGCAGAGAAACTTTGCTGAGACACAAGGGCTCCTCTTAACATCCAGTCCTCCTCCTCCCCGCTCCGGTGTGCTGTTTTCATTTCACAGAGTGTTTTTGCACCAAACAATTGCAAAGTAAGTTGACTTTAAATGTACAGTCATGACTAACTGGATTAACATAAGCAGACAACTGTGTGACAGAAGGATGGAGGCCGGAGGAAAAGCCAGCAGGACTACCCCTCCCCCACCAGTTTTAAAGTTTATTCAGCCAAACTTTAATACAACAATATGGCCGTGGCCTGAGGCAGGTGTAATTTTCATAATTTATGGGTCTCTGAGACAGGAAGAAAGCTCCAGGTTTTATTGTGTTTTGCACGATAAATGGCATTCCAATTGTCTGCGTGTTATTCTTTCAGGCTGCGCTGTCTGGCAGGAACACAAGTCCTTTCGGAACCCACCTGTGCCTGCCACCCTCAGGCACAGGATAATTATGAATACATCTGTAAGTGTTAAGCAGGAGATGATTGAAAAACTCTCCCCATTTCCCCATGTCATTAGCAGACACTTCCTGTATTGACATGTATATTAACACTCAACAGCTACAGGCTTGAAATAAACTCCCCTTCCCACCCCACCCCCTTAAAACGCTTCCCTTTTTATACTTTCCCCTCCCTCTCTGCACAGATGCCTTTCATGTGGATACATGTACACTTGTTGCAGCAAGGCACTGGCTGCAGAGACAGAAGAATGGCCGTCCCTTGCTCTTTTAACACACATAGGCACACAACCCATGGGACCAGGGACCTGTAAGGAACCTGGCCTGTCTGGCACATAGCCAGCCAGGCAAAAGTACTGGTCAGAGGCAGTTGGCACTGAAGTGGCTGGGTGTCTGCAGAGATCTGCAGAAGACGCACAGCCCCCTGACCTATTTTGCAGCCAGTTTGTCCCAGTCTCTAGTAGGTTGCAGATTTGGCCTTTGAATCTAATTTGTCTAGACTCCAAGCGTTAGGGGAGATCTCTGCACCATGAACAAAGGACAGTGAGAATCAGTTCTCTGGGGGAAAAGCTGAGCTTTAAATTATTATTATTGCATTAGTGTAATAGCACCAGGTTAACGGGGCACAAATATGGCAGATACTATGCAAGCTTCCCACACATTGATATGGCAATGGCATCGGCATCAAGGTTAATGCTGTGACACTCATTCGGCCACACAAGTAAAGGTTTCCTCTCATGTTATGGATTTTGTGCTGTGGACAAAGGTCAGTTTGGATTAAGAATAATTCACCAAACTGTTACCAACTGAACCAGGATTCAAACCCAGATCTTCATAGGTAGGGCCGGCTCCAGGCACTAGTGCAGGAAGCAGGTGCTTGGGATGGCCAAGGGGTGGCATGTCTGGGTCTTTGGCAGTGGGTCCCTCAGTCCCTCTCGGAGGAAAGGACCTGCCACCAAATTGCCGAAGAATAAAGCGGCACAGTAGAGCTGCCGCCGAAGTGCTGCCGATCGCGGCTTTGTTTTTTCTTTGCCGCTTGGAGCCAGCCCTGTTCATAGGTGAAATAGCTCAGTCAGTCACTGGGTCCCTGAGCCCAAGAAGATCCTGCATGTTGAACCTTCCTGGGCATTTAGAAACCCCCAGGGGGTACTATGGTACTCTTTCAAAAAGAGCTGTAAAGACCTTACAGTGCCACTTGAAATACACCATAGGTCAGAATGCAGTAGCCTAAAAGGAACATATTGTGAACCAGCAACTTGCCAAACATAACATGTTGTTGATCACAGAAGCAGTGTTACTAGTTTATACCACTGTCTCCAAAAAGTGGTGCATTGTTTCCTATGATTTTATTTATTAATTGTTTTCAAAGAAAAAAATGTAAAGGAGCACAAATTCCTCTGCTAAGTGCAAGAACTGCTAGGTGAAATAACCAGGTCTTCACAACAGGGTTTCCTCTAATGACAGTTTAGTGGTAGAAAATGACTAACCAGCTGCACTATAAATATCAGAGGAGGGAGTAGAGTCTCTAGAAGCTGGAGCATGGAGATGAGTGGGAGCAAGTGTAACCCACACACCTCCTGGGTGTGGTGTTCTGTCCCATCTAGTGGCACCGAGACCACCTATAGGGAGTTAAATAAGTCTGCAGCATCCACAGCCTTAGCTATGAGCCCGTTGGGTTTTAGTTCATGCAGCAGAGGCTCATGTACTAAGCTCCAGAGGCCCCAGGTTCAAGCCTGCCTGCCGCCGACCAGAGTCTGTCGGTGTTACACAAGGAATCCTAGAGTCCAGTCTTGCCTCTATCACTTAAACTTTTTGCACCTGAGGATCCCCAGTTATAAAACAGGAACAAAAACGGATTTCCCTGTCAGGGGTACGGTGTTTGTAATGTACTATGAAACCAGATGAGACGTGCTAAGGGTTGCTATATTATTGTTTAACCACCTGAGAGACAACCAGGCTCGCTGCAGCTGTTCTCTGTGTAACAAACCCCATCCAGATCTGCAACAGATCCAGCCCAGTCATACAGGTGATTATGGTCATATGGAGAAGGGGAATAAATCAGTGGAAAACCTCTTTCCATTGCTACTGATCTATTAGCTGCAGCTGCAGCCCTGCTCCCATCAGTGCCTCGTTTTTGGAAGCAGCATCTACCTCTCACTGACCTTGGGGTGCCAGTTAGCTCAGTAGTGGGGATAAGCCACTCCCCAAAGGCGGGAAGCACCCAGAATGGCAACACAGTCAATCCCGATCCACCTTCTGGCTTACTACTTAGTTGAATGGTGTGGGGAGTGTTCCACAGGCATTGGCCAGTGAAACCTCAATCGCTCACGAGTCCAATCACATGTAAGAATATAGACCAATGAGAACATAAGACAGTGACAGTAATGTATAATGGTTAAAGAGATTATGCCAAGAGTTGGGACATGAGCTGTATAAATTTACTTTCTTTAATTCAAGTTTTCGCAGCACTTGTAGAGGGTGAAGGACTTGACCTTTAAATCATATGAAACTGGACCAAAACTAGAGTGGATTCGTTGGTCGAGGATATGAGAACACTTTGCAAATACAAGTAATGCTGAGAAGAAAACACACCAAACTTTTCTTGAAAGTTACCAGCCCGGCCAGAACATATAAATCTGAACCCTGGTAGAGTTTGGCATATTGATGTCTTGTTCATAGGGCTTTTGAAATGTTAATTGAACATTTATATTTCCCCGGCTGGAAGTTGGCCAAAGGAATCTTGCTGATTTTATGCGGGAGATGTTAGGGTGATAATGTTTCACTCCAAATTAGTATCTGTTTTTAAAACATTTTTATTACATTTTCAATAACTGAGCAACCCCCTCTGTGCCCCCCCAAACCATCAGTGCAGGGTGATTATAAAACAAGGGGACATATACATTACAATGCTATAACTTTATATTAGAAAACTGCTATGGCTTGGGAAAAAAAATGTGGGATTTTTATTTAATAGGAAGTGATGCGAATATTTACAGTTGAAAATGAGAGGCTAGTGCCCGGAAAGAAAGAATGGAATTGTCAAGGTAAAGAACAAGAACAAAAATAAAGGTATAAGCATAATTCATGATCAGATATGATCATCCAGGCTGGGTACAATATGCCCAGCACAAAGTCAAAGATATAATTCAGCAGGCCCTATTAAAATCTAGCGTCACATTTGGCCCAATTCTGCAAAATGCTGAGCATTCGCAATAGGTGTTGAGTACTTTATAGGCTCAGATTCAGCATAGCTCTCAGGCTTACAAATGTTGCCAGATCTGGTCCTACAAACATGGATTTTATTTAGCGTTGCCAACCCTCTGGATTTTCCTGGAGTCTCCAGGAATTAAAGATTACTCTTTAATAAAAGATTATGTCATCTGATGAAACCTCCAGGAATACATCCAACCAAAGTTGGCAATCCTAATTTTATTGGCTCTAGCAAAACCAGCCCTTTCAAATTTAGCTCGTTCCAGCATACGGTTAATCTATTGCTCTTTGTAAATAGGATACAAATATTCTCCACCCCGCCATATATAGACACATACACATTACGTTATACATATGTAATTAGGCACACACATTAATTTTGTGTAAGGAGGCATAACTTGCTGCTAGTCCACTTAGTGAACAGTTTCTACTCTGTTTATATTGAAACCTGATAAGAAATTCAAGGCCTGGTCCTCCTGTGCCTTGGGAAAGTTATTTTTACAGGCTGCAAATTGACATTCATAATGTAGTGCTGATACTGAGAACTTTCGCTCATTCACCTCTCAAGTTGCCAGGTCCCAAATACTCGAAAGAGGACCACGAACAGAACTGCGGCACAGGAAACTTTAAATTAGTTTGGCTTTAGTTCCATAACAGACATACCAGTTTCTATAACTTTAGTTTCCTGAGTCAGCCTTTCCCTTGTAAATAATTCCTAATGGAGCCAGCAAATGCCAAAGTGGTGTGGGATGGAGTTAAATCTGGGGTAACGAGAGGGGGAAATCCCATGTAATGATGAGAGTTTGGCTACACTCAGATAATTTGAAGGCCAATATACATCACACATATAAAAAGCCTGGCTTTTTGTGAGAGTCAGACAAATGGTTTAGATAAAGATAAATTGCCTTTGCATTTTGTTTTACTTCATGATAACTCCTGTGTGACACAGTGAATCACTAGGCTCTTCCCTTGAGAGCAATAAAACTTTAAAGATCTCCATCAAAGAGTTGAGAGCAACAGCTACCGTTCAGGGGGCACCTATGTCTGCAGACAGAGCAAATGCTTCCTATTCAGAAAATAAATTAAAAGGTCAAGGCAAAGTATTTCAAAAGTGGAAACTCAGTTTTAAAGATTTGTTTTCTGTAGCTACTATTTCCATGCAAGGTCTGGGGAAAAGTGATCCTGGGAAAGTTAAATACTCTGTCGCTTAGTGCATCTCATTTGAATAGAAGAGCAAAATTACCCCGGGGATAGTACCATGAACACGTCAAAATGGCATCAGAGCAGAAAGCAGGATTCAAATATATACATTTTATTTTGCTAAAGAAAATATTCTGAATAGATTTTAGGGCCCAACTTTTCCAAAACTGGACATTGATTTTTGATTGCCTCACTTTCTGGGTGTCCAATAAAAAATAGCTTGGGCCTGATTTGTGAAAGCTGCTGAGCAGCTGCTGCTTTTACTAAATTCAACTAGAGGTGTGTGTGCTCCACACTTCTGAAAAAAATCAAGCCTTCAGGGTCTCCCATGGGGTGCACTTGAGTTGAGGCATCCAAAGCTGGCAGCCACTTTTGAAAGATTTTGGCTTTAATATCTTAGATTTCAGATATCAGAAAATTGAAAAGTATTAAATGTTCCAAAAAAATGTGGGGAGGGAAGATGTTCACTACAATACTGATTGATTTTTTTTTTAACAAAGCATTTTCACAGGATTGTGTGTGTGAATTTGGGCTGGTGAAAGGTGCTGGGTTGACTGAATAAGGGTGCTCTTGTCAAGTGAGCTCAATAATCCCACCAATGTCTAAATCAAGTTGTCCCACCTGGGCTGTACACAGGCTGTACAAAGTAAATTAAAAATCTCCCTCAGTGACCTAAACACAAAGTGTGGCCAGCAATAGGTCCTGACCAGGCCTGGCTTCTTGTGGGGGGAGAGGAGAGACTAACTAGTCAGTCAGTCGATCCGTCCTTCCACCCACCCACATTCTAGTTTCACCCAAGAACTGCCATTTAATAAAAGCAACCAGCCCTTTTTATTTGGCCTGCTGGGCCCTGATTGGCTGCTCCCAACACTTCTAGCTCTGGAGGACCAAGTCTTGTTCCATCAGGGAGGCCTTTCTAGGCAATCTGGAAGGCCCGAAACTCCTGCTCTTCTCCTCTTAAAGGGCCACTTCCTGGGGTGTGATGCACCAAGGCAGCAGAATTTCTGGCAGAGGGCAATGATTGCCTGGTACCAGTGGCGGATTTAGAGTTAGTGGGGCCCTGTGCGCAGCTTTATTTTTTGGGGGCCACTCTCAGGACCCAGCCAAGAAAAAGAACATTTTATCTTAACTCTCCCCACCCCACCCCCTTTTCATTCTGTTTTTCCTTCATCCTCCTCCAATAAGTAATGGGAAGCAAATGAAAATAAAGTGAGGTACCTTGACTGGGGCAGGGGGTTAGGGTCCAAGGTGGGGGAGGTGGGCTCTGGGAGGAAGTTTGGGTGCTGGGTGAGGGCTCTGGGCTGGGTCAGGGGGGCAGGAGTGAGGCAGGGGGGCAGCACTTACCTCAGGTGGCGCAGCTCCCAAAGCAACCAGCACACACGCACCGCTCCGGCAGCGGCTTCTGGGGGAGCACAGGGGGCCTCCATGTGCCACTGCCCACAGGCACCTCCCCCACAGCTCCCATTGGCCACAGTTCCCAGCCAATGGGAGCTGCAGAGTCTGTGCTCAGGGCAGGGGCACCACACAGAGCTGCCTCCCCCCCGCCAGGGTCACGCAGAGACATCCCAGGAGCCGGCCGCTTCTGGGACTGGCGTGGGGCCACCAGCCTCAGCATGCAGGCAGCCTGCCTGCCTGAGCCCTGTTGCGCCACTGGCCGGGACTCAGGGACAGGTTGTCAGATATTTGTCCTGCATTTTGGGGCCCCCTTGTCATTGGGGGCCCTGTGCCACTGCACGGCAGGAGCGCCACCAGCTTTTTTGCCGCCCTAGGCGGTGGAAGGTCCCGCCCCCAAAATGCCGCCCCCAACAGAGGCGGCGGAAAGTTTTTGGAAGTTTCTCTTATTCAGGAGGTCCTAGCTGGAGAAGAAGCCCTGAATACTCGCTGGGTTCAAAGCAATGCTGGGCTCGGCATTGTCCACAAGCCAAAAAGATTCTGGCCGTGCACATGTGCATGCACCAAGTTCTTCTCCACCCCTGGAGAACACTCAGTTTAATCATTAGCTGAGCAATCTCATGGAACAACTGTTCTCACTCACTCACAGCTGATCCTTCACTCTGCCTTCCCCTAGCACCTCCAGAGGTTCTTCCATTGGAAAGCACGTTAGAAATATTCATAAGCTCAGTCTCACAGCATTCCTCTTTATCCCAGTTCTACAGATGGGGAAACTGTAGACAGAAGCTTAAGCAACCTACCCAGGGTTGCACATGGACAGTGTAAAAAACAAGTAGAGCACAAAAATCCTGATTCTCAGCCCCGGCTCTAACCACAGGACAACAGTTCTTCCATTAAATATGATTACAATAACTAGAAGTATTGAGCCAGATCCTCAACTGGTATATCTCCATTGCCTTCATTGAAGCTATGTCAATTTACACCTGCTGAGGATATGGCCCATTTTCAGTAAGTACGAATTCTAGTTTGATGATCACCTAACTTAATACACTGGGTGGAATTAAAAAAAAAAACACAATACCAGGGTTTGCAATATCCTAGTCTAAGAATAGGAAATACAACAAATATTGCAGTACAAAAATCAAATTCTGTGGCATATTTAATATTGTGTTAATGATGCCCACTTTGCACATAAGATTATTACACACAAAAAACCTATGTTGAAAAAACAGTAAGATTCCAAAGTCAGCCACTGCAGCATTAGGAAATGCTGGAATTTAGGTTGCCCAATGTAAAACCACATTGACAACCCACCTTCCCAATTGGTCATGATCAGGGCTGTGATCTTAAAACCCACAGTATAATCCTCTGAGCATTTGCAAACACATTTTTTCAGAGCATTGTAACTTGGCCGAATTTTGGTAATTTTTTCAAGGGAGTGGGAAAAGGCACATCCTTGACATCAGGGCAAGTCTCTCTATCCTCCATTTTAGCTGAAAGTTTCTAAAAAAATTCAGCCCAAGGCAGACACCAGTGGAGAATATTTCAGCCCAAATGGTTTGAGTTTGACAAAGTTATAAGCAACTGAAAACTGGTTGAGAACCACTGGCCTAGAATACTCAAATGAGCTCACACAGTGTATGATCTCTTCTGAAAACACACACACATTATTCACATTGTATTAGAGACGTGGCAAAGTTAATATTTCTTTGGCTTTGATTGTTCTTAAATATTGCAGTTTTCACTGACTTGTTTCTTTCTTACAGAGAATGAACAGAAATTTGTGTGTGACGAAACACCAAATAAACCATAAAACCAAGTTCCACTCAGCTCTAGGTATGTTTGTGATTATGTTATACCATTATATAACTGCTTTTTCCTAATCAGAAACATCTATTCTTCTTGGAGCATGAAACTCAGACGTTCTGCACCACAGCCCTCCATTTTAATCGTCCCACTTGAGTGGATGATTATGTTTAGAAAAACAATATTCTCAAGTCCTCTAGTCTAGTCCAAGGTACACTTGGACCTACTCAGTGCTATAAAGCACATGGTTAATTTAATCTTTACAAGAGAGCCCTCTTCTTCAGATAGGTGCCTACAAAAATCCACTATTTTTGTTGTTGTATTTTTTTTTCCTTAAAGAGGTTGCAATAATATTACCACTGATCTTACACTTCAGGTTACAGGAGCCTGATCCAAAGCCAACAGAAGCCATTTAATTGACTTGGTTGAGCTCTGGATCAGGCTTATGAGTGGGAATTTTAAATGTGCCTAGCGGTGACCTAACTTTGCTCCCGTTAAAGTGAATGATAAAACCCATTAACTCCAAAAGATCCATAGTTAGGTCAATAGTAATTGCTTTTGAAAATTCCACCCTACATCATATTGTTCCTGAGAAGGAGAAGCTGTGCTAGGAGATGGAGAATTCATAGGATATGCTTCTATGAAATCTGATAGAGGTTTCCAGGTTTGAGTAAGAGCAACTATGGTTCTGTTTTACCTCTTTTTTGGGGGGGGTGGGTGTAGCTAAGCACCATCCTACAGTGGCAATTTGTCATGAATCTTTCCAATCTGTCCTGATGCTTCTTGGAAGAGCGTCCATATCATGGGCTAGCGGGCTGGCCCTTTGAGGCAAGCTGGACTCAGGCTTGCCCATGACTTAGCAGTTCTCCCTCAACCTCAATGAGGAGTTGGCAACATTAGGGTTAATCTGTGATCCTAGTTGGGTGTAATGGGGCTTCCTTAGGAAGACGGACCCCAGCTGTGGTAGTGAAGCAGGGAGGGCACTACTGAAATATAGCTGGGAGCTGATTAAAGAATGAAGACCCTGGAGGGAGGAACAAGGGGCATTCTCCTCAGGAAGAGCCTGAGGGAGTCAGGGTGAGGCACCCACAGGGAGCTGGGTAGGGTTCCGGAGGGAGCCCTGAGTTAGGGTCTGTAACAGGAGAACGAGACCCAAAGGAAGCAGAGTAGGTTCCTGCGTGGGAGCCCTGATCAAGGCCTAGGAGGATAAGGGAATAGAAGGGAAGCCCAGGAGGGGCAGAAGATCCATTTGTGTGTGGTATGTGGACTCCCAGCAGGGAAAACTCTGGGCAGTCAGCACTCTACCAAGAATGAGGAAAAACAGAGAAGCCCAGGAGGGACAAAGGAGTTCAGCTGAGACTCAGAGTACCCCGGAAGGGGAGTGAACTGTTATGTGACCTGGCTGGAGGGCCAAGCCACAGAAAACCCAAAGAGGGTGTCAGAAGAAGACATCAGCTAGGACTGGTCATCATGGCCAAGGAAGTGGCCACTTGGGTGCAGGACTTAGTGGTATAAAATGTGAAGTCTCCGGCAGTGCTGTGTCCAGGTGTGGTGGCCTTACAGGTGAGGATGCACCTTTGCAGTCTGTTATAAAGAGGTCTACAGAGGTCTTTAACTGTAGATAAACCAGTAGGTTTTAGAATTACTAGAAGATAGAGGAGCAGTGATAAAACCCTGAATGAGTCAAAACCATAAATGTGTAACAGACAAAATTTCCAAACTTTGGTGCTCAATAGCTAGAGCTCCTGACTTCCCACAGCTCCCATTAATCAGGGTACTTTTATTTAGGTGCCTATTTTACCTAAATCTAGCCTGTGCTTATACAGAGTAGTTTGGTAAAGAATAGTATTTGACACCTATAGCAAAAGAGGCTTCCCCCAGTCAGTAGCCAATATGCAAACTCTTCAGTCAGACAAGCACTTGCCCATGCCTCTTCCATGTTACATTGATTATGGCTTAACTCATAGAGCTGCCCTGTCAAAGGGTTGTAGGTTCAGTTGTTGCACCAGGAAGATTTTTAAATATATGGACTGTAGGGATGGCTTGGTTTAAGGATATGGAACTAGCACTGAAGTCTTGTGAGTTTTGAATCCCCAAATGCCAGCAAAACACTGTCTCCACCCACAGCTACTGTTTTGATAGGCTAGAGTTATTACCGCACAGCCATGCTCTCTTGATAAATTGAACTTCAACTTTTACTAGTATTTTACCCTCTGACCAATACAAGAACGTCCCTAAAAAACAGTATCCAACCCACCCAAAGTTAGGGGGAAGGTTCATTGACATGTGACCTTTGAATGAAAAAGTTGGAGGGAGTAAAACAAGGATAAAGAAGGATCTCAGCTTCTTACCCCTCATCCCCCAAGAGGAAAAAAAAAGAAAGAAATGCCCCTAGGAAATGGAGCTGGCAAATGATGGAATTTTGCTTCATGTCCCAATGAAGTGAGCACAAAATGCTGGGTAAGATTCCAGCAAGGCAGGAATGTACTTTAACAATCCCCTGGCCACCTCCTTTTCAGAATTAGCTTGGCTGGATGTTGTAAACTGCAGAAGGAAGCCCAGAGTCACAAACAATTGCAGGAACCTGACAAAACCAAGTTCCTGTGGATTCCATGGGAAGTACAGTTTTAACCACTCCAACCTGTCTGTCTGAGGGGAAGTGGGCAATAAATAGCAGCCTAGTTGTTATCAAGAGGATGTGAGCTATTTATAAAAATTCTTGGGGTTTTTGAACTCTGTTTAAAGAAGTAATATCCTTCTTAGGTAATTGGGGACTAAAATTCTAAAGCAAACAGAATTGCTCAACAACCTTTGGGAAAGTTTTAAGATTCATGTGGTTACAGCGAGAGACAGACAAATGCTAATGCGTCTTGTTTGAAACAGCTGCTATATGTTGTCCCTGTGTCTACCGACGGGGAACAAAAGGTCTTTCAATATGTAATTCTGTAAAGCAAGTATGTTCTTGGACAACTGACAACTCCTGACATGCAAGTATTTTGCCACCTACAGGTCGACAGTCCACATGGTTGGCATGGGGTTATTTAGTGGAACAATGTTTTACCTGTATAATGCATTTTGCGACCTTTCTGGATGTAAAGTGCTTTCTATACACTATACTTCCAGCACAATTAAAGTGTAGTCATCTTTGGGGTAGAGGGTAGGTGTCAGCTGGTGCAAAGTTCTTTAGGATAATTTTTGGCCGGAGGTACAATTGAAGAATTCATAGGCTTGCAGAAAACGTCATCGTGTCTTTGATGTCCATACAGAAACAACAGGATCTCCTTGCTTACAGTCTCTCTTATCCCATCTACCCACAAGTGGCCTGGAATTATATATCTTTTAAAGGAACACTCTCCTCCATTCTCATGGGGAGAACAGTTAATAGAGAAGACTTCGTCATCAGGTAGAAACACCATCCAAATCTTGGTCTACACTGAAAAGTTATGTAGCTATGCTGGTATCAGTCAGGTTTGTGAAAAAAAAAACACACCACTGGCTGATGTAGTTTATGCCAACAAAACCCCTAGTGTAGATACATCCATGTCAGCTGAAGAGGGCTTCTGTCAAGATAGCAAACTTTGTTTGGGGAGGTGGTATTCCTACACCAACAGAAAAGCGCTGTATTGTAGACATATCCCAAGTCTTTCACAGCTTGGGCACTGGGAAACAACTGTGATATAGAAGAGCATTCAGGAGGAAGAATGGAGTCGTGGAAAAGCCTGAAGCAAGAAATAGGAAATCTAGATACTTTGATATCCTGTGTGACCGTGGTTAGGTCACACTCTTTCAGTCCTTGGTTACCCCATCTCTAAAATGGGGATAACTAACTCACAGGGGGTCCCAAAGCTAAATTTGTTGATACTTGTGAATCACTCTGAAATCCTTGGATGGAAAGGATTGTGGGCCAGATGTGGAGTCAGATAAGTCAGAATAATACCACTGATTTCAATGGAGCTACTCAGGTTGACACCAGCTGAGGAGCCGGTCCCATAGGTGCAAGTAATATAACTACTGTCCTGTAACCTGAAAGCATTTCTCTTGTTCCTGTTCATTATCCCATAATCAGCGTGTCCCAAAAGTGATGCAATTCGGAAACCTACATCTGCTGCTTTTTTGTATTTCTGAGTGCACAAGGGAGAGCCATAAGGCAGTCAACAACATTTCTCTTCTGTGGGAACCACACACAAAGTTGTCCTCACAAAACGATGGCATGGTCTAAAATACACAAACATGCTCAAAAGAAGGAAAACCATGAAAATAAGGATAACAAACAACAAAGAGGAACACATTCACAGAATCTGTTAGTGTTTATGAGTCACCAAGACCTTCCTGCCTTGTCTTATAAATTGTGGGAATCTGCAGTGGTATGTCCTCCCCTTAAACAACTGAGGCGCTATTTTCCTCACATACCAAGCGACTGGGGTGAGGGGTGGGGGACAGAGCCCTTTGCAAAAATTAAAGTTTTTTTTTTTTTGTGTGTCAAACCAAATCGGAAGAGCAAATGCTTCAAGGCATGTAAACAAAGGCAACTGCACAAGCCATCTTGATGGAATCATTAACTATTCTGGCCTGGCGCTCTTTTCCAGCGACAAAGGACTTAACAACAGAATGGATATGAAATGCCAGGAAACCTTAGAGCTTGGGACATAAATTCCTTATTATAAACAAATGATTCCTCCTCTGCTCCCTCTTTCCCCCCCGCACCATTGATAAAGATTTTGTTTCATTATTGGATATTTTATCCCCAAAACACCAAACTAGAATTAACAACAGATCACAATAAGATTGTTCTGTTCTATTCAGGTTCTTATGTCATGCCTATCACCAGAATGTTGGGAAGCTGACCCCTGGATCCAGACACCCAGGGTGAAATCCTGGCCCCACTGAAGTCAATTGGAATTTATCCACCGACTTCTAGTACCAGGATTTCGCCCCCCAAGGCTTTTGGCGAGGTGTTCAGAACCTCTACAATACTATCACGATGAGTACTGTCTGAGAACCCGTGTGTGATTGTAGAGCTGAGACAGTACTGAATGGTTTGTTTCTATGAGTCTTGTGCAAATAATTTCTTTAGCTTTGATCCCTGTGGATTCCCAACCGCTTCCTTCCCAGATACATTTTGCTGGGAGTTTTCAGTTTGTCTCTGAACAAATTCAAATACACAAAGTGGAACTAGGGAAAAACCAGTAACGTTCACCCACTTTCATGGCAAAGCTTCACAAGACAGAATTTCAGGTGGTTTCAAGGGAAACGTCATACATCACCCCAGTAAGCTCAAAGCCAGGCCCAGTTTTGAGAGTTTGGTCTGAGTTTCTCCTAAAACCCCAAAACAAGTATGTTTTTATAGTTAGGGCTTTCCATACCAATAATGTGCACAGATAAAGTTATAACTAAAAGTTAGACTGAGTGGCGGCTCTATGTTTTTTGCCACCCCAAGCATGGCAGGCAGGCGGCTTTCGGTGGCTTGCCTGTGGGTGGTCCGCTGGTCATGCAGATTCGGCAGCATGCCTGCCGGAGGTCCGCCGGTGCCACGCCATCGGCGTCCCCGCTGCCGAATTGCCGCTGAAGCCGCGGGACTGGCAGACCTCTCACAGGCGTGCCACCGAAAGCCGCCTACCGGCCGCCCCCTGCAGCTTGCTGACCCAGGCACGCACTTGCTGCGCTGGTGCCTGGAGCTGCCCCTGGTTAGACTACATGCTAAAAATAAAATAATGGAACCAAATACCCAGGCTTGTTGGAGAGGGGTTCAGGACTCATACTACAGTAATGAGCACTATGGAAAAATTTGAGAGAGATTAAATGAAACGTGAATTTCACCTGGATCCAAATTTCAAAGCTCACCCTCATGTTTAGTGGGGTGAATTTAAAACCCCAGAATCTAACATTCTTGAGGTTAGAGGATGGTTTCAAGATCTGAGTGTGACTTTGGCAGCTTGATTTCTTCTCTAACAGAGTTAGTTTTCTAATACTAGCTATTATCAGCATCCCATCAAACAGGACTATACCTCCTTGGAATAAATATAGGACCTGATGCAGTGAAGTGCTGAGCATCCTCAAATCTGATGAGACTACAATATTAATTGCAGCTAGTCAGCATCTCAGGATCAGACCCATAATCCCTATGAACCCAAGAACAAAGAGTAGTAAGAAGAGATGTGTTTATTGGCATGTGTTGTTTTCAGAGTTGTAACTCTTTCCACCACTGTTCCTCTTTTTACTTACAGTGTTTTCTTGCATGTTCTTTGTATTTGTGTCTGCTGTTAGCTTTTCTAGTTTTCAAAAGTCTAATTTGTGCTGGGTTCTTCCCTTTTTAATCCTACACCTCAATATTTCCACATTTTCCAAGGGAGTTGGAAAGAAAGATGCCATAGGACTTAGTGGCAGGCAAGGCACAAAAGATTTGTAGTTTGGGTAAGCATCCAAATATGAACATTAATCCTGGGTGAATTCTGCATGACTGTGCATGCGCAGAATTTATGTCACCCGCAGATTTCTTTGCTTTCCTGCAGAAAAATGACTTTCTGAATGGGAAGCAAAGGGAAGCCACAAGAGCAGTCATGTGACTTCTCACAGCGGTATGTTTCAGGTGGCAAGGGTAGCTGGCAGAGAAGTAAATCACTGTAGGGCCAGGGGCAGGACTGGGGAAGCTTCTGTGCTGGGATCGGCTGCTAGTCCCAGCCTGGATGGGGAGGACGGGACTTCCTCTTCCTCTGCACGGCATCCGGGGCTGGGTCAGACCCATCCCCAGATTTCTCCCCCAGCTGCAGAAAGTTCTGCAAACTCCCCCACACACATTCTCTTCCTGCACCAATCACTCCTCAGCTGCAGGGGGAGGGATCCCTGTACATGGAGCTACTCCCCCATCCACCCAACTCCCGTGCATCCCGACCCCCTCATACCTCACCAAGCCTCACCACCCCTCATAAGTCCCCCTCCTTCTGCACCTGGACCACTCTGACAAACTACCCGCACTCAGATCCCCACCCCATTGAACCCCAACCAGCTGCACCTTGGTCCCCACCTACTGAGCCCCACTCCCTCAGCATCGGGACCCCAACTGACTCCCACACACCCAGAACCTCCACCAAGTTCTATCTCCCCCACACCCAGACCCCCCACTGAGCCCAAACCACCTTCACCTGGACCCCCCCGCAGAGTCCCATTACCGTTGCACCCAGAACCTCCCAACAAGCCCCTGTGAAGCCAGATCCCCCCCCACACCCAGATCCCCCACTGAGTTGCCTGCACCCAGATTGCCCCACACAGAAGCCTCTCAACCAACACCTGGATCCCTCACACTGACCCCCTCCACACTTGGATCCTCTCTTGCTGAGCCTGCCTGCCCCACACCTGGTGCACCTGGCATGAAGGCCGGGGCCCTGGTGTGTTTCTGAGACAGACATGGTCCTTGCGCTGTGTCAGGATTGGGTGCGGTCTCACTGCTGAGTCTGTGTCCCGGGAGGTGGGGGGCCTGTATAGTGATCTCCCACCTCTGTGCAGCCCGTGGCCTGTGCTCCCCAATCCCAGGCTGGAGCCTCCACATTTATTTGACAAATAACATTTGCAGAATTTTAAAATATTGTGCACAGAATTTTAATTTTTTGGCACAGAATGCCCTCAGGAGTAGAACATTTTCTACAGGTAGCAGAAGTGCACAAAACCTAAATGAGGATGCAAAAGGTAGCAGGACACAAGCACCTACTTAAGCACACTTAGGGTATGGCTACACTTGCAAGTGTACAGCACTTTGAAGTGCGAGTGTGGTTGTGGCGCCAGCGCTGGGAGAGAGCTCTCCCAGCGCTGCACGTACTCCACCTCCCCGTGGGGATTAGCTTACAGCGCTGGGAGCTGCACTCCCAGCGCTGGGGCACCGTTTACACTGGCGCTTTGCAGCGCTGTAACTTGCTGCGCTCAGGGGGGTGTTTTTTCACACCCCTGAGCGAGAAAGTTGCAGCGGTGTAAAGCGCCAGTGTAGCCAAGGCCTGATTCATTCTGTGCAACTATCAATCTGTCCAGGGACTTATATGGCTCTCATCGCTGTATGTAGTATCTGAGCACAATGATCAAAACTGGCAGTATAAACTGAGTCCTTATACTTAAGCAACATATCCTTGTGCTACTGCCAAAGTACCTCATCTTCTCTTTCCACTGTCAGACTCCCCAGCTGAATTTTTCTGGGAAAACGCCAACATCCATTGGCCAGTTAGGTAACTTCTATGGATTGCCTGTCTTTCCATTAAAACCCCACAGGATGTGCTGCTTTTTCAATCTGAAGGAGATAGTGTGATTCAGGGGCAATCAATACTGGCTCTGTTCAACAACGCACCTCTGTTTAACATTCCCATTCATCTAGCATGACTCATTCTGTCAGTTCAGAAAATAGTTTTCCTGCTTCCTCCAGGTTTCTTGGTTTTCATGCCACAAGTGCTGGAAACAAAAAATGCTATAATAATGACAATACCAAAAAAGGGCTACCCCAAAAATTACATATTTTGGTGGAAACAAGGGAGTTGAAAAACCTGAAATGTCAACCAGAAGTGAGATAATTTTATGTTTGCACTAACGAAAGGACACGCTTCAGCAGCAACTTTCAACACCAATAACATCTCACTCGCTTTCCATGCATGGAACAGCTATCAATGCAGGAAGCACAGCCCAGAGCTCTGAGGCAGATGGCTAAATGACAGATGACAGGTCGTAATAATTGCAGGGACCTTGTTACTGACTAGGGTTCACCCAGCAGCTAAAAATACTGAGAAGAAAAAGACTTCAGTTTTAGTGCAGGATTTTTTTTTCCAGGTTCCTTAACAAGCGTATGAAGATCCATGAGCCTCCAAATATGACGGATATTGCCCAGCTGCAGGGAGGGTGATTGTTTTTTTTCTTTTGCTCTTCATCCAACTAATTGCTAGTGCAAAGCAAATTCCTGGTCCCTACCAGACTGAGCAGCACTTCTAGCAACTCCTCAGCTGCAGTGTTGTCAGAAACAGCAGTTCACTGATAGATCAGCAGGTAAGCATAGGTTTGGGGGCAGCAGGAAAAGTGACATCCTATTCTCCAGTGCCTGTTGCCACCATTTAAGCCTGGACAAAGAGTGTGAAAGAACTATAATTCTGTGCTGATAAAGTTCTGCAAGTGGAATGACAACACCAGGTGCAAGGTAATGGAGAATCAGGCCTTTGGCATTTTGCTCCTTCCTCTTCTTCGCCCCCCACCCCAATCAGTGCTAGATAATTCCAGCTCTGAAACTGACTCCCTGTATGATCTTTGGCAAGTCTCTTGACTTCTCTGCTTCCATTTCCTTTTGTATCGACCACCCTCCAGCAGGTGTTTGGAGTAGATCAAATTGTAAAACTCTTTGGAAGTACAGTTCTATATGAGAGCTAAGTATTAAAACTTTTTCATTTCATTAATGTCTTTCAATAGCTACCGTTATTCTTAAAAACTGATTAAAAATAAATCTGGGTAGACTTTAATATCCACGACAAGTTAAAGGCCAATTGTGTGTATGCGCGCGTGCAGTGCTGCAGAAAACCCACAGAACTAAAGGCAGATCTCATAGAGGGATCCTTATGGGTGGACCCAGGGGCAGCTCCAGGCCCCAGCACGCCAAGCGCTCTGCCGTGCTTGGGGCAGCAAAATCCCTAGAGCCGCCCCTGGGTGGACCCCATACTTGGAGCCTCCCTGATGTCAGTGGGACTCTGCAGCCGGAAGGAGCCGCCCACGCAGATCCAAATGCAAGAGTGGGGCATAAGAAACTTGCTACCCCATGTAGTGCTTACTACCATGAGTAATTCCATTGAATTGCTCCTAGTGTAAATGCAGCTTATACTAGCAAAATTGTACTTTTGAAATCATAGCTTGATCAATTCCCCCAAGCAAAATAAACTATAGCTGCAAAAGCCCAGCTTTTCTGGTCTCACTGACTACACTAGGGCCTTTTGTTGGCATATCCGCGTTGGTCTGAGATTGTACGTCAGCACACCCCTAACCAACATAGCTATGCCAGCAGAAGTTTGTAATGTAGCAAATTGTAACACCTTTTTCCTCCTTCCTCACTTTGCCTGGGCTCCCAGGAGCACCCTGAGGCATGTACTTGACACCCTCCCTCCTGCTCAATTCATAGTCTTTACAATACTCCGCAAGCTTCCCACATGCAGATCTGTCCATATGTAGACAACTGCCCCATGACAATTAAAAAAACCCAGGCCTTTCCTGAAAGGAGCCAGCCAGCTTGGTAGTGTCCCATGACGTGGAGGACAAATGCTCACTGGGCGTATCTGAACTCAGGCCTCCGCACACGACACTCATTCAAGTGTGCCTTTGGGAATGAGACATAGTAACCACGTTATTCAAGCACGGTCTCCAGCAGACTCCAAATGCTCTCTGGAGAGAGAGACTCGGTTCCGTGCAGCTCTGGTGACTGCTGAGTTTATCATTTTCCTTCCACACTCACGGATGAGCGAGCAAACCTGACTCTTTTGTGGGTTTTGTTGTTTCCATGAAGCACACTGAAGACTGTGTTTGAATAGTGCTGTTAAGTGCAGGTAACTGACAATTTCTGGGCAGGAACAGAGTTAGGACATTGTGTCCCATTAAAGCTAATATGTGCAATAGTATTTGACGGAAGCAAATAGAGGCATCTTTAAAGTGTAAGAAGAAAGACCGGTGGGCACTGATGTCCTGAATAACTGGTCACCCCGTTTGTACCTACTACCCGTCATATTCTAGATTTTCATTTTCCCCCTTCATTTCCACTTGTCAGCATAAACCTTTACTCTGTATTTCTCCCTGTATTTATGCAGGGGCTTAGTACAAAATGTGTTAATCTGAGTCACTAATGTCTTAGTGTTCCAATAAAAATAAGGGCCAAATTTTCAGCTAGTCGAAACTGTTGTGGCTCCGTTTAATTGCATGGAGCTAGTTGTGAATCTGGCCCACATTTTTATATACTTCATCTGTACATGAGTCTTTCTGATTTCCAGGCTTTTTACTCTCGTCTCACATGATACTCGTCCTTCCTCCATCTTTGAAATAGTTGATTTACATATTTTTAACTTTTCGGTTTTCACATAGCCTGTCAGACAGCTAGAATTGCTCATACTTTCCCTCTTCCCTTCTTCTTTGAGCGCAATGCAGAACAAGAATTAACCGGTCAAGGATATATCCCTAAGCAAGACATTCCATATACAATTTCAGTTCACATTTCATTCTCCAGGTGCTGCAGGACAAAAGAATTTTTCCACAAGCAGAAAAAGAAAAAAAGAATGGGAAGAAACATCAAATGTGAAGTTCTATATGGTCAGATCAAGATGAACTAAACCAAGGGTCGGCAACCTTTCAGAAGTGGAGTGCCGAGTCTTCATTCATTCACTCTAATTTAAGGTTTCACTTGCCAGTAATACATTTTAACGTTTTTAGAAGGCCTCTTTCTATGTCTATAATATATAATTAAACTATTGTTGTATGTAAAGTAAATAAGGTTTTTTAAATGTTTAAGAAGCGTCATTTAAAATTAAATTAAAATGCAGAGTCCCCCCAGACCGGTGGCCAGGACGCAGGCAGTGTGAGTGCCACTGAAAATCAGCTCGTGTGCCGCCTTTGGCACCCGTGCCATAGGTTGCCTACCCCTGAACTAAACTGATAAGTTTGAGAAAGTGTGGTCAACTAAAGAGCTACCTCCCCCTACTTCATAACTACTTATACAATTCATGTAATTTGCAGAATCTTCAGCGTTGACAGACTTTCTTAACATAGAGGAAAGCACAGCAGTTGCCACAACAGATCAGATCATTAGTCCATCAACTCTATTCTCCTTCCTATGCAAGCAGCCAATATTTGATGTGTCAAAACAAGCTCACATCCCTCCCTCAAAATGTATCAGGCCAACCAAGCAATGATATGGCATACAGTAAAAGGGTACTGGGGATACAATCTCTGAAGGAAGGCTGAACAACAAGGCTGATTTCACTCCTCTCATTTGCATTTGGCTCAGCCAATTCTGCTCTCTCTTCATTTTTAAAGCTTAGAGAAAGAGTTATCTGCCTAAAAATGTTTCTAAAACACTTAGCACATCCCTATCAAACAACGATAATTCTCTCTTTAAACTGCAGAGAAAAGCAGGCTTCTGGACATGCAGCATATACTTGACATGGTTAGTTTTCCTACGCATTGTCCAGCCGCCTTACAGTCACACTAAAAAATGTGGTTTTTAAACAGTTTTGGCCCATCCACACCAGACAGCCAAACCTTGGTAGAAACCATTTTAGCTGGAATCAAATTTAAACATGTTCCCCTCAATGTAGGTGTAGCAATGACTTACTTTCTCTTCATAAGACAGCTGCCGCTTCAGTTTCACCTTGATAATTGGACAAGTTAGCTTCCAGGCAAACCCCAAAACTTCTCCCCTTCTTCCATAGCTCTTTGTTGAAAACCTAAAAGCAGCTCCTCCTCTCTCCAAGTTGTCCCTCAGTCTCTTCATGTATAGTCCAAAACACCATTGCTTCCTCAAAATGCTTTTCCCCATCCCTGTCCCCATCTATCCCTCTAGACTTTCCCAGGTTCTTCTAAAATACATTCCAGGTGTTTTGGCTAGAAAAATCAAACAGTAGGGTCTGTTCTCTACAGGGATAGGGGTGCACAATAAGTGTTTTTTCTTCCCTGGTCTCCCTCTTACTAGGGAAAAGGAAGTACTATTATATCCCTAACCCCTTTCCCAGCATACATTGCTGCCCAGCCTTCAGTTCCCATGGTTCCTCTTGACTACAAGCCCCAGAATGCTTTTGTTCTGGGATGAATTAGGAACAGGGCCAGAGCTGGATCCTGAACCCCTCTTAAAAGACCCGTTTATCGTTGCACACCAGGTAAGAGTATGTTGATAGAACTTATGGTATTCTGTGCCGTGTAAAGAGCTGAGTCCCAGCAGAAGGATCTCAGAACACTTTCATCATTGGAGAAAAAAGGGAAATCCTGTTTGACCATCATGAAATCCTAACTCATACAGACCCAATCAATCAAATCTCATACAGATGGCAACATGCACACATAACCTGTATTTTAGGACTCTTTACCAGTGTGAAGAACCATTTCACATGGGTCCAGATAAAGAAGCATAACATGGTTTGATATATCCTATGAATAACTGACATCTTGTGTCTACTCATTGTCACATCGTCCAAGTCTCCAGCAAGAGGCACCGTGGACTCACTAGCCAGCCCCAGACTGGGCCAAACATGAGTAGGCTCTGCCAAGCTTCCACTTCATCTCATCACCCTGTTTGGGGATGTTTTTAGCTGTGCGTATTGTTCCATTGTTTTTATTTACTCATGTTTATAAGAGTGTCCATCCTCTGTTAGAGAGACAGAATAATTATATGTCCATCCAAAACTGCTAAATGCCCTGGAATGTCTTCTAGGTGTTCCTTTACAACATGGTTAACCCCTGCTCATTGTCATTTCTTCACAGTCTTCAGGGAGGTTTTTACTCATGTTTATGCCATAAGCTTATCTCCTTGATCTCCATGTGATACCAGGCAGACATCCACACTCCACCTAGCTTTTTGGCTTCATCTTCTTGCCTTTGCTTAACAGAATGTTCAGTCCCACCGTATGAAGATATGCTGCACTTACTCCTGTAGCTTAGTTACCAATGAACATAACTTTTCTCTGGTGTTACAGTGTTGTACATAATTTATGACATTGAACTATAACAAATATTTATTTTCCTTTTCTCTAAAGTGAACTTTTCACTCATGGAAGATCGTAGCATTGGAAACATAAGTCTTCCGTTGCTCTCCATTAGAGCTACAGAGCAGACAGCAGCTTCCAGGGTGCCTCAGTCCCGCCAGGGCATGGCTATCTCTAGAGTTGAAAGTGTAGTAAGCGTCTCCATGGCCCATTCAATGTTTACTGGAGACTACCAATAGCAATGCCAGTGGCACGGGAGGTGAGGATGTGGAGACTTGTTCACGAGGAAGTAAAGTGAGAATATGTCTATACCGCAACTAGACACCCACCGCTGGCCCAGACACAGTGCCAGCTAATTTGGGCTCGTGCTGCGGGCATGGGTGATGGGTGAAGTTTCTCCATCTCATGGGCGAGGCTAGTTCCCTGTCCCACCTCTTCTGCCCACAGCCCTGCCCATACTCCACCCCTGGTCCTGCCCCTGTTCCCACAAGACCCCCACTGCCTGCTACATCCCTCCTCTCCTACAATCCCCCTCCCACCGCATCCCTCCTCTCCAGCAGCTCCCGCCACCTGCTGCATCCCTCCTCTCCTCCAGATCCCCTCCCCCACAAGACCCCCCCCCCGCCTGCCTGCCACTCCCCATATCCCTCCTCCTTCCATGAGGCCCCCACTGCCTGCAGGGATACAGCAGGCGGGGGGACCTCCTGGGGGTGGACAAAACAAGAGACGCAGCATGCGGGGAGGCCTCACAGGGACAGAGAAGAGGAGGGATGCAGCAAGGATCTCCTGAAAGGGCGGGTAGAGTGAAGGAGAAGAGGGACTCAGACAGGTAGCAGCAGGTAGTGGGGACCTTGGGGGAGGGGTGGAGCAGGGATGGGAAGAGGCAGAGCCCAGGTGGGGCCATCATGGCCCAGGCATCTGGCGACAGGTCAGCGGCAACTGCAGCAGAGAAGGCTTAGCCTCCCCTGGCCTATTTTACCTGCGGGGCTGTTTCATTGCTGTGTAGATATATCCTTTGATGCTAATTGCTTGCAGGCCACCAAACAGCTATCAGGTGGTAATAATTACAGATGATCCCGCATTGCAAAATTTGGATCCTGATTTCAAACATCCTGAAATTTCATGGGTATTTGGGTCTGGAAATGTCTCTAGTAACAAATTTCAGTCAATGCCAACCTCAGCTGGATATGAAGCAGTGACTACTGTATAAGGTGACATGCTCCATATCCCAACTCACTGCCAGACTCCTGAGCTTCTAACAAGAGTCTTTAGGGGAAAAAGTTTCATTCTCATCTGAGATAAAATGGAAGTGAGTGGCTGAGAATCCAACTAATCTGTTTTAAAACAGGGGAGAGAATGCTAAGAAAAGCGAAAAGACACACTCTGGGATATATTTAAAAACAAAGATTCTTATTGTAGGAACACTAGATATTTATGTATTGTATGATTGTGGTTCTTCCTTTACCAAGGAAGGCTAAGATGGTTGGGGCATGCCAGTAGGAGGACTCCCAATGCTGCCACTATAATTATTACTAAACAGGATGCCAGCTGGAACAGAGGGGCAGATGGACCCAGAAAGGGGTGGCCTGACAAACATGAACAAGAATGTAACCAAAGCCAGCCTGACCACCAAGAGAACACAGTGCTGCCGGGGGCAGGAAGCTATATCATCTGCTGTTTGAGAGCCACATCCTCCCAGGCACATCCATCATCTCTGTCTGAATGCAGGAAATGCGCCTTAAAAATGATTTCAAAAATAAAGATTTGCCACTCTCTTATAAAGAGCTTCTGTTAGACCAGGTGCTTCACTGACATGAGTTTAGAAAAGGTCTGCAAAGCTGATTATTTGTATTGCATCATGAATCAGGGCCCCACTGTGCAAGGCTCTGTACAAACACAGACCAAAAAAAAAGGTACCTCTCCGAAAGTGGGTTGTTTGTACAATGACCTCACCGCACATTAAGCGGTAGAGCCTGTTGTCTGGCTTGTTAAACAAGGTGTGTGTGTCCCTTTAAGGGCTAGAGAGCCAGGAAGTGACTTTCTGCTGCAGCTGCAGACCAGGTCAGCATGGGAATGTTGATCCACCCCCCAGACCTGTGGAAGGGGGGGTGGGAGAAAGTCTATATACGTCCATGCCAGCGCAGGAAAAACCCTCTTTTACCTGGACCAGGAGGAACAGCACCCACTCTCCCACCCATGAAATACCAGGTTTTTGTCAGGATCCACTGTGGGCATTGCACTAGTTGCTCCTTTCTTGGGGGCTGGAGAGGAATTTCTCCCTCACTGCCAGATTGGCTAAGGCAAAGTAGATTTTTGTTTTGTTTTTTGCCTTCCCCACAATGAATTCGGGAGAGGGGGCTTAGCTGGGGGAAACATGAAACAGGAATTAGGCTATTGTCACAGCCGTTATGTAAACGTGGGGCAGATATCTAGTGCAAGTACCTGATAGGGAAGAGATACATAAAATGGATTGGTAAAGGATTTAAAGGAGGTATTCTTTAAAGGAGCCGAACTGGGGTGGCGGTGGTGCGGGGCTCCTATGACTGGTATGGCAGGGAGCCAACACCCCCTCCTTTATAGTTCCTTTTAACCCTCATGGGGGCAGAAGGGAGATGGTGAGGTCCCAGCAGCAGGGCTGCCCGGGGGGGGGGAGGCAAGTGGGGCAATTTTCCCTGGGCCCCACAGGGGCCCCCACAAGAATATAGTATTCTATAGTATTGCAACTTTTTTTTATGGAAGGGACCCCCAAAATTGCTTTGCCCCAGGCCCCCTGAATCCTCTGGGCAGCCCTGCCCAGCAGTGGGTTGGCTGGGACCAGGCTGGGTAAGGGGCAGGGTTGACAGAAGCCCCCCAGGTATATATTGGAATGACTATGGAATTACCTGCACTGGCCACTTTTACCTGCCTAGCACTCCCAGATGTGTAAGCATAGGCGCCGATTCCATGGGTGCTCCGGGGCTGGAGCACCCAGGGGGAAAAAATGGTGGGTGCAGAGCACCCACTGGCAGCCCCCCTATCAGCACCTCCCTTTCCCACCCCGCCAGCCGCCCTCCTGCCTGCTGGAGGGACCCATGGATCAGCACTTCCTCCTCCTTCCCCGCCCACCACAATCAGCTGTTTCCTGGCATTCAGGAGGCTGGGGGGTGAAGGGGGAAGAGCAAGGATGCAGAGAGGGTGGAACCGGGTGGGAAGAGGTGGGGTGGGGGTGTGGCCTTGGGGGAAGGCATAGAGTGGGGGCAGGGCCTGGGGCACAACCAGGGGGTCGAGCACCCCCCAGCACAATGGAAAGTCGGTGCCTGTGTGTGTAAGAATAAAGTTGCAGCCTAATTAAACCACATCCAGTATCTCCTGTCCTCCTTCCAGCACAGCTGGACAATAAGCCCAGCACTCTTCATTGTTTGTTTTCAGATGCTTTTGATATTCTTCTGTTCCTTGTTCCCTCCTCCCAACACCAAGGCCAATGCATTCTTATTCATCCCTGAACATACAGACAATTACCATGTGAATCTGAGGCATGGGGTAGGGAAGATGGGGATACCAGATACCACCCTGATAGACACAGAATAAGAACCTGAAAGAACCACAGAGTTTTACACTCACTTGGCACCAATGTTAAATGATTGCACAAGATGCAGGGCATGGGTGAGTCAATCCCATTGTATTTAAATGGAGATGTGTCAATGGGACCATTTATGCAAGCTGAGCTCTCATGAAGATGGGGACTTTCAGGAAGATTTTCCAGGAAGGTCTGAAAGACTTTGGGCCTGATTCTCTTTTATTCTAAGGCTATTTTACATAGTTGTAACAGTGCAAAGGAGCCTTTTAAAGGAGCATAAGTAGAATGTACAGTGTAAATATGCCAGAATGATGTAAAGTGTCCTTAGCATAAATGAGAATCAGGCCTTCCAACTATACAAATTTGCTGCTGTAACTGTGTTTGGCAAAGGATCAAAGAAATCCTATGAACACAGAATGATGCTATCAGCTATATTTGGGCTACCAATTATTAGAAAATGGTCCTGGAACCTCTACATTAGGGATCAGCAACCCTTGGCACGCGGCTCACCAGGGTAAGCCCCCTGGCGGGCCGGGCCAGTTTGTTTACGTGCTGTGTCCGCAGGTTCAGCTGATTGCGGCTCCCACTGGCCGCGGCGGTTCGCCGCTCCAGGCCAATGGAGACAGAAGGAAGCAGCGGCCAGCATATCTCTCAGCCCGCGCTGCTTCCTGCAGCCCCCATTGGCCTGGAGCGACAAACCACTGCCAGTGGGAGCCACAATCGGCCAAACCTGCAGAAGCAGCATGTAAACAAACCGTCCTGGCCCGCCAGGGGGCTTACCTTGGCAACTTGCGTGCCAAAGGCTGCCGATCCCTGCTCTCAGGGGTGGTGCTAGACATTTCGCCGCCCCAAGCACGGCGGCATGCCTCAGGGGGCGCTTTGCCGGTCGCCGGTCCCGCGGCTCCGGTGGACCTCCCGCAGGCGTGGCTGCGGAGGGTCCGCTGGTCCCGCGGCTCCACCGAAGCCGCGGGACCAGCGGACCCTCCGCAGGCATGCCTGCGGGAGGTCCACCAGAGCCGCAGGACCAGTGGCCCCTCCACAGGCATGCCGCTGAAGGCAGCCTGCTTGCCGTCCTCCCGGCGACCGGCAGAGCGCCCCCCGCGGCATGCCACCCCAAGCACGCACTTGGCGTGCTGGGGCCTGGAGCCGCCCCTGCCTGCTCTACATCTTGTGAGATGTACTATGGAGATGTTCAATGTGGAAGCAAAATAATGCAGGTTCTTGTAAGTTTTACCTACAGACAAAACTGCAGTCATGTCGCTGCTGTATTCTAGTATGCATACATGGATGCAAACACACAGACACAGCCCACATGCACCGACTGATTGTGTCACAGGTACACAGATGTTCCCTCTATTGAAAAACAATGAGGAAAATTCTCTGCTGGTATAACTCTGTTGAAGCCATTGCAGTTGCACCAGCAGAGAATTTGGCCCAATATATATAAGCATTTCTGTACCTTCCCGTTGCCAAAAAGAAAAATGTACTACGCATGCCCACGCAGCATCTACCCATTGAATCACAACCTTACTTCCTGCAACACTGAAGTTTTAACTTGAGTCTCTCCTCTTAGTACTGACAGGTCCAACCTCACTTAGCTTATAAGAGCTCACAGCCTCCGGTGGTATGGCTGCATTCTGACCACTTGTACAGCTATGCATTTGGATTACAGTGAACTCACACACAGTGATACTGCGTTTGGAAAAGTGCTCCCAGTCTCATGAACACACTGAGTCTCACACAATAAAGATCTCTCCGGAGACACTAGATAATGCAAACGATCCCTACAAGGCATTCAGATATTAGTCCAGTTTTGAAGGATAACTTTTCTCACCAAACTCAACAGCCTAATGCTCCTTGAAGACAGGGAAAGAGCCTCTCCAATGTGTGTCTCACACACACACACACACACACACACACACACACACACACACACACACACACACACACACACACACACACACACACACACACACACACACACACACACACACACACACACCCTGAGTCCAGGATCTTACTCTAGTAGAGCTCCTACTAGCTCCCGTTAACCTTTCGCCTGAGAAAAGGCTGCAAGATGGCCCCAACAGTATGTAAATATGTAGATTCACTTTCAAAACAGTTACCTAGTCTCGGTCACTGGGAACATTTAGCCTAGCAGGCCTTTTAACCTGTGTAGCATTACAAAATGCAGTAAAACATTATCCAGCTTGTTACTATTTTCCTGTTACTATTTTCTTGAATGATCATTATATTTACTCTGTTTCATTATAAAAACAAATACTTTCACCAAGAACAAACTAAGTCTACAACAATAGAGCTCTGAGAATTACATCCAAGCACCAGCTCTCCTCTTGATGTAATAAATACTGTACCAGCATGATAAGAACACATTTTGCCCATTTCATTTGAGAAACTCAGGGCACTTTTCTCAACACTAATTAATTATATCTGACAACATTCATGTGATTTTGGTAACTATCATCCATAGATATTATGGTGGTGAGCACTGTAGAAAATGCAAAATGGATTAGATTAGAAGATTTACCCCATTTAACAGGTAGGGAAACTGAGACCCAGAGAGATTAAATGATTTGATCAAAATCATGCGGCATGTCAGTGACAGAGCGGAGGACAGAACCCAGGAGTCCGGCCTCCAACTCCTCGGCTCTCACTTCTACAATTCCAACAAGCAGAGGAATTTCATGTTCATTAAAAGAAGTGTTACAAACTTCAAATAGGCATTACAAAAATCCTTTAAATCCTGAACAATCTGAACTCTAACGGTCTCATATGTTGTCTTGCTTAACATTAGGCCACTTAAACACAATTTTGTGTTGTGCTGCCTTCAAAGTAAGCTAACATCCCAGAGTATTTCTGGGGGTGTCACTGTACTATATCTATTATTTGTAGTGCTTAGGAGCCCCAGTCAAAGACGAGGAACCCCCCGTGCAAGGCATGGTATAAACATCTGCCCAGGTTCTTATATTGAGAGCCATCACCAGAGTACCCATGTGACAGGCTCATCATAGAGAGCCACTATACAATACAAAGAAGAGAGAACTCCATCCAAGGAAGAATGCTAGGTACATCATCTCCTTCATGCATGATCAGGGAATAAGAATGATTCACCACAGGATGACATGAATCCATAATGCCAAGACACAAGTGAACCGAAAATATGATTGTGTAAATAAAGAGAGGACACAACCGAGTGCCTGCCAAGTGCAGCAATAACTGATTCCATTGTTAGTGAGGGCAGGAGTATGGAAGGACAGAGGATTTTTATTGCTGAGGAACGTGAATTTGTAACCTCAGAGAGCACTCTTGTTCTGTTTCTGCCCTCCCAAGAGGAAACAGTGGGAAGCTGAGTAGTGACAGAGGCAGAGGCTGGCACTGACAAGTGCAGAAAACACAGCTCACTCCCTTTTTATACACAGCCAACAAAGAACTGCGATTGCAAAGGAAAGAGTAGGATGGCTGCCCCACAGCCCCCTTTTCCAGCTCTGCAAACATCACACATTGGAGCAGTTTACCCTCACAGGCCATCACTTAACCGCATTTAACTCCTTCTCCTTGCAGACACACTGCAACCCTCCTCTAGAAAAGACAGTTTCTTCCCAGCATCATTTCACTCTCAGCCAAGATCCTTCAGCACCGGCATTGCACTGAAAGGGGATGGGACGTCCAGTCTATTTCACACACCCTGGGAGGAGCAAATCCCTTTTGTCTAATTTCAAACTTACACAGAGACAGTGACTTGAACTCATGTGTGTCATTGGGTTCATGTTGGGCTTAGGAGAAAGTATGTGGAAAAAAGGAGCAAACAGAAGACAATACTATGAAGAAATCAGAGCAGAGTGACACAAGCACTGTGCCAGCAGGAGGTGCTTGGGTGATAGCTGCCGTTGAGGCCAATACACCAGAGTTGAACCAAAGGACAGCCAGGGCTAAGAGCATGAACTGTTACAGAATAAGCCACAGCTCTGTGCTTGGGAGCCTTAGACATCCACTGGCGAGTGTGTTACCCTTGCACGGGGTGTTTAACGCACACACTTTGGCTAGTGGGCTGGAGCCTTTGGGCGGGGTCTGAGAGCCCTGCTGATGGGCATACGCACCCACAGCCTCAGTGCGAAAAACAGCAAGCACACATTTGCATAAAGTTAAATTTATGGGAATTAAATAAACGTGCAAACCTGCTTGGAGCTGGGAAGACAGAAACACACACAAAAATACACTGAAGACTAAGGGAGGGAAAGGAGGAGAGAGAGAAAGGGGGCTGGAGCAAGACCCCAGCATTTGGCATTTCAGTTTAAACCTCACCAGGCGGACTGCAAAAAATGGGGGGGGGGATGCAGAAGGGGAAGCAACTTAAACGGCCCACATTTGAGTGAGCGGCATTGCAACCTAACACATGGGGTCACAACACCACTCAAATTTGGCCTAACTGCCCCTCTATCATGCCAGTCGGGAAGAGGCTCTGCAGTTACGCCTGCCCCTCTCCCCTCACCCCCCAGTTCCACCCCTGCCAAGTTCCGGTTCTCACACATGGGGGGCATGGCCCATTTTAAAAGGTGGAGGTCAATGGCCCTTCGTGTACCCCCTCTCCCCTGTATCCAGCACCTATATCCCCACAACATTTGGTGTTAAGCCCCATCCCTGCCATGAAGTTGCATTGACTTGGTGTCCCCCTCACTTCAGACACCAGAAGGAGTAGCAGCTGAAGCCTCCTCTTCCCCCCACCCCATGGAGGCCAGAGGAATGCCTGGGAGAGGAGTCACTGCTGGAGCAGCAGCTGCCGCAGGTGCTGAATCCAGGCTGTCACTCAACGCTTGCCACAGCACTGATTGGCTGGCCTTTTCCAGGAGGGGGGAGAAAGGGGATAGCTAGCCAATCAGGCAGGGATTTCTCCACAGGCTAATGGATCACCCCCAGACTTGGCAAGGCTGGGTCAGGCATCTGGGAAAAGGCTCAGAAGGGGCCAGCACAGGAGTGCCTGGCATGCAGGAGCCTCCTGCTCCAAGTGACGCCAGGGATGTAGGCTGGAGGAGCCTTGGCTTGTTGACTTGGAGCCCTCTTGATGGCTGTGGGCCCAGGGAGAAGGGCTAGAACCAAACAGTAAAACACCAGGTTCTGCTGATGTCACACATCATGGAGGGGCAGCTGCATCTCCTGGTGCAGATAGCACAGCTTCTGGATCCCAGAAACCCTAGCCACCCCCTGGGAGAAATTCTGCTTCCCTCTACCTGCATGGCTGGGGGATGAGGGCTGGGCTGTTGTCCCCAAGTCCTGCTGCTGCTGCAATGCCAGCTGCAGATGCTGTATCTCGGAAGTTTGAGTGGTGGCTCTAGGTCAGACCTAGACTGGAGACTGCAATTTTCATAGCTGCTAATGAGCTAATTTAATTATTTGTGGGTACTTTTGAAAATGACCCCAAGGCCTCCACTGCACCAGCCCTTTCTGAAGTTCTGCTGCAAATGTCCTTTGCATGTGCAGCTGCCCTGGCTTGAATCTTTCCAGAAGATGAGCACGTTACTCTGTTGAGTAAACCGCTGTGAGTAGAGCACAGAACTGGGATGAAGGGTTTTCTGTTTATTTTAAATGTTATTGTTTCTTCTTTCTGAAGGTCAGGGACAGGACCATCAGTAAAAGAACCTCACTTTCCAATGAAATAGCTGCTGCAAGCATTCAGCTCAGACACAGGGACTGGGGTCCTGATCTTGCAGTGTGCTGAGAGTCCTTAACTCCCCCTGGGAGCTGAGGATGTTCAGCAGCACCTTGCAAGATCAGGCTGCAAAGTAAGAAATTTCAGTCTGTAATTTCCCTCTAGCTGACTCAGCTGAAAACTGCATCTCTTGATGGATTAACCCAAGGGAATGATCACCCAGCTGAGCAGACCCGGCACAGCGAGTGCTTTTTGCTTGGGACAGGCCAGTGAATCCCAGACTAAAGTTTCTTGCCTTAACAGATTCCTATTATATTAGAAGTGTACATTTTAATTTAAAAATGTAATATTAAATACATCTCAGCTATGTGCCTGGTCACAGCAATATACAGATTTGTGTGCTCAGCCAATGGCTGCAGCTTTCTATTAAGAGGTACAGAGCAAAGAGGCTCTGAGAATTATATGGCCATGTCTCCATCACTCACACTTGGTTCCCCACAGAAATTCTTGGCTCACTGAACAATGCTTAACACAGTCCTCTTTTATTGTGGTTTTGGCTAGTTGGGATCAGGTTACCTGCTACTTCATGATTTTTCTCATTGTTTATGTAGTGCCCAAGAGTGTTTCACGGTCATGCGGGAAGGCAGGTCCTTGTCCCTAGGATGTGACAGCCTAGAGGTCTGATCCCATAAATGCTTACTACAGAGCATAGTGCCACTAACATGAGTGGCTCCATAGGCATTTGGAGGTCACTGAGAAACATAATAGTGATGCTCTCATTGGGCCAACCATGTCCTTCCATTCCTTCTCTCACAATAATTAAATTTTCATAAATTCATAAATTCTGTCTTAACTAGAGATGGATCCAAACATCTATGGGGAAGTTCAAGACAGGGTCAGAATTCAGAGGGTTTCACATTCTACAGTGTCATGTGAAGAAATTATATATCATCTCATGATACAACCCAGTAACATTCTGGAGTTGTCTGTATACAGAAAGCACTGGCCACAAAATTGCAGTGGTGTCCACTAGGGAACTGTGCTCACCCAGTTTCTTCAGCATAATAAAAAAATGGTTTCCTGTTCATTTGATTTCCTCCTGTCACCCACCTGATTCCATTGTGGATGATCCTATAAGCAGGTGGATTGGAGGGATGCAACTGCTGCAGGAGAGCTCTATCCTTTCTCTGGTCAGGAATGGTAGACACTTGAATTACATGCAGAGGAGCTTTTTGCTGTCCATTACTAAGTATTGGCCTCAGAAACTAGTGTGAACTTCACTCAGGTTCCAGAACACCTACTTCTAAATTATTGAAACATGATGCTTCTCTTCTTCCTTCAGCTGCAGCAGGAGGTAGAGTTGTTTGACTGATACAATACAAGATAATCTCCTTTTATATATTTGCTTTAGCTATATTTTATATAACCCTGTTCATGTAATAGATCCCACAGCAGAAGTGAACGGGAGAAACCGCAGAAAACACAAACACACTATGCCTGTCACTTGCTCTTCAAAAATGGAGAGAGTAACTGTGTTTCTTGAGCAACACAATTAAAGGGCACCACTGCTAAAGGCTCCAGTTCTAAAGTTGCATCCCCAGTTAGTTACTGGGAGTTTCTTAAAGCAAAGCATTCCCTGACAGTGAATTACACAACTATGGGTTTTATTGGTCACATCTGCACTGCTTGGATAGCCTGACTATGCTGACTAAAGTCCCATCCCAGCATTCGCTGCACTAAGTGAAAAAACCTGGCTTGTGTTGTCAAGGATCTAGGTTCTTGTTTGGTTACTCGAAAGTCCTGATTAATAACTGGGAGTTGATGTATCCAGAGCATTGCATCTAGAAGTCACCAAATGGGCTAGATAATTTCAGAGCTTTAAACAAGAATATAAAGGAGCCTAGAGATCAGTGGGAAACACAAAACTAATGCCTTGATCGAGAGCTATAATAAATTAGTTCCAGTTACCACACTAAAGTCTTCCTTGTACAGGGGATTCAGTTTCCCTTGAAAACAAAGAACAATTCCCTATGTGAGATACTAGTGAATCTTGCTTTCACCGCCCAGCATGAACATGTAGACACACCATTTTTTTTCTTTTCACATTTTTGTCTGATGACTTGCATGACAAGCCTAATAGAAGCTTAAACAAATAACCCAAAACACACAAAATGTAAGACTGTTTTACATTAACTCCTAGAGCACTTTGCTGTCTGTAGGAAGAAATTATAATAAAATGTTAGAACAAAAATAAGCCATGTGTGGAAAGAAAAAAACACCACCACCCTCCTAAAAATGGCTCAGTATCGAGCCCCAAATACTGTATCATTGGGCATGGAGCTTTCCTGCTCCTGGAGTCTATTTGGGCAATGAGGCTTTTGATTTGTGTGCCTATTTTACACAGCTGCACATGTCACTGACTTGATGTGCAAAAGTTACTGACTTGCAAAACCCCCTCACCCTTTAAGAGAATTTTTCTGGCATGTGGAAGCCTATATTTGGACAAAGCCCGTATTTATGCTCTTGGGAAGCTTTTACCCTGGTCATATAATATTGGAACCAAAATCAGCTCTTGGGACCAGGATAAAAGGTTTTGCTATGAAAGACTCAGCAAGTCTGACTCTAGTGCCTGCTGACATCCCATCCTTGAGTTGGAGCTAATCACTTGAGAGGTGCTTAGAGGTTATTTTGGAGTCTATATGAAGGACAGAAAGCCCTGTAGGTTTTGGCATGTTGACTCCTTCTTGCTTATCCTCAGAGATTAAGTGGAAAGCATTTTTTATCCTTATGCATGTTATGGTATTAGAAATGCATGTGATAGATTGCAGAGAAAGGGCTGGGGGTTTTATAGCTCTGTGAATTTCATCTGGGGGAAAGTGGACTGACTGTCCTGGACAGTAGCAATCAATGCTGCTGAATGACTTTGTGCTTAAGACTCTAGACTGGGATTCAGAATATCTCAGTTCTGCTTTTGCCTCCTCTAAGGTAGACTTGCTATATGACTTTGGGCAGGCCAGTCTTGACGTGCCTCAGTTCCTCATCTGTAGAATGGACTTAATAGTACTGCCCTACCTCCCAGGGGTGTTTGTGAGGTGCTCAGAACTAATGGCAATGGAGGCCATTTGGGTTCTCTGGACAGCATTACAACAATGAAAGGTAAGGAGATTTGACTTGCCCCACACCACATCAGGCCCCTCCTCGCCTGGCAGGACCATCTTTAGTTGAGGCTCATAAATTTTAAGTGTTTATATTACATTAGCAGCCAAAGGCCACATTCAGTATCAGGGCCCAAACTGCTGAATGAGGTACACATGCAGACAGAGACAATCCCTGTCCTCGATACCTTACAATCTAAGAGTCCATAAATAATACCTCTGAGCGTGGTACTCCCAAATTAGCTAGGCTGGAACAATCCTCTTTAAAAACAATTTGGGAAAGAGGAAGGAAGGGAAGAAAGAGAGAGAGAAAATGAACACACACCACCAGCACTCAAAGCCCAAGAGAGGATTTTCTGGAGAAAGATTTTTCTTGGCAAGACCTGATCAATATTTTACTTCCTGGCTCATCTAAGGAAAGCCTCCCCTGAGGGACACTTCAGGCTTCCGGGATTGTGCATCCTATTTCATTTCCTGCCTTCAAGCTTTGCAGAACTCCAGTCTTGTCAGCACAGCACAGAGTTTATCCACAGAGACACACTTTACAAAACTACATTGTAACAAGGAAAGCAAATAATTTGAACCGTTTTAAATCAGGATTTTCCCTCCTGCTGTGTTAATTATAACTTTCCTGAGGGGGGTCATGAGCTCTTGGTTGACTCGCAGCTCCAATGGAGTTTGGAAATAAGTGATGAAAATTAAACAACACAATCTCTATTACAGGAATATATAGACGGATCCTTAACAGGGAAAAGTTCTGCAAGACACAGAGTGCATTGCAAATATAACCTTTACAATTCTGATTGTGCATAGCAGCTGCTAGAAAGAAATACCAGCAGAAATGGAAAAAATGTTTCCATTTATTTTACTAGGCCTTGTGCCACTAAATCTGGAATTTGGATGGGGGGAGTCCATCATGGAAATAATAGGTGTTTTGACAATTCACTTGATCAACAAACTAACTTTGTAGCTGCTTTTATAAGACACTATAAATGCCATTTACACCCAAACTAGTAAAGCACTGGGCAACCCAAAGGGTTAGTTCAAATCAGTTTAAAGAGTGGAAATTGGCCCTCACTCTGCAATGCAGAAACTAAAAACTGAACTTTAGACCACTTCCTTTACCTAGAAACAAGGCATGGAGGAATTTCCACAAATCCCAAGGCTGTCATGACTTCCACTTCTAGACTTGGAAAAAGAAATACCAGGACATTCTTTTGTTGTTCCAGCTCACTCACTGTTTGATCTGTTTTTCTTCAGCTGAGCCAATTAAAGGATCCTGTTTTGCCCAGGAAAAAAGCCTAAATCAGTAACAAACAGCAAGCTTTCTTCTCTGATTTTAATGAATTGTTCTTTGAGCTGAATCCAACCTGATGCCTTGCTTTGGTCAGCATGGTTTAATGCTTAAACCAGTGAGTCTCAAACTTTTTTTTACTGGCTACCCCTTTCACACAGCGAGCCTCTGATTGCGACCCCTCTAATAAATTAAACACACTTTTTAATATATTTAACACCATTGTAAATGCTGGAGGCAAGCAGGGTTTAGGGTGGAGGTTGACAGCTCAGGACCCCCCAGGTTATAACCTCACAACCCCCGAGGGGTCCCGACCCCCAGTTTGAGAACCCCTGGCTTAAACCGTACTGTGGCCAGAAAAAGAAAGGGTTACATGCATTTCTACTACTTACTCACACTGTCAAAAGAAACATCGTATTACAGTATTTATTAAATTGTGTCTCTCTCAGATCGCTTATCCTCCTGCTTTTGTTCATGTAACAGTGGGACTACAGCAACTGCTAAGATGGAGAAGCAATATTAGGCAAGTTTTTACAGGTCCTTAACTGTCTTCACTGTGGTGTTTTGTCCATTTTGAAAGTATCAATCTCTCCTTCTGTTGTTTCCCTCTCTTCTCTGCAAATGCTACTTTGTTGTCTGGTCCTTCTCTCCCTGCATCTCTCTTCCTGATGTTTGGTTCCCTTTTCCCTTTTCATCTCTGGGCATATTGTCTGGATCCTTTACTTGTTCCTCCCCTATATATTCCTCTCCCATTGGCAGCTAACAGCTCCATTCCCATCAGTGGCTGTGGTCCCAGAGTACAGTTTCCATTTCCTCCCATGTTGCGGTGACCCCTAAGCTCCTCCTCCTCCTCCTCTCCAGCTACTCCAGGCTTCCGGGCTATTCTTTGCACTTAAGAACCTGGAGGAGGTGTGAAGAAGCAGATGGAAACAAGGAGCAGAGCCAGCATCATGTGACCAGTCTGCAACTTCTCTGCAGACTAGTTTCAAAACCGCTAGTCTAGTGTATAGAATCTGCTAATCAAGGCCTGTTAATTCTGCCAGGGTCAAGCATGCTAGCAGTCCTTGATCAGCCAGCTAAGTATATTAGATCTCTAGCACAGTGTATCCATGCAATGCTAGTTTCCACAAGGGTCCATCTTTTCCATTTCTTCCCTTAATTCTGGTTGAACTCTGGAAGGAAAAACTCCCATTCCTTGGACTTACAAAAAATCCCATTGCTATTAAATTACAAGATTTAAATAAATAATATTCGCTTGTAAAGTCTCAAATAGCCACCAGTGTGTTGCAGTATTTTTATATCCAGCAAGGAAACCCCAGTACAGAGAGATTAAGTGACTGCCCCAGGTTGCACAGCCAGTGAGTTAGAAGTAATTAGAAATCATAATAAACAAAAATTATTCAATCAGAAGCATAATTACAAACAATACAATAGGGAATAAATGACTTCAAGTCTAAGGAAACATCCATACTTCAGGCAGGCAGGAGAGAGACATGAACCTTGAAGTTGATGGAGGACTGAGTTCTTGTTGTTCAACTGAAGTAATTACTATAATTTCCTACATATAGGGAGAAGTCAGAAGGGAAAGTGGGTGGTGTTTGTGTCATCAGCACTGACTCAGTGCCCCATTTGACATTAGCCGGTGCTGTTCTGTGGAAGCTGCCACCTTTTAGAGGCGATATATCCAAATTATATATTATTAAAATAGTACTACATGAGAAATCCTAACCACTTTTGGTCATTAAAGATCTCACTGACTGCACTACTCATAAGCATAGCTGTGTTAACTTCAGTGTCCTTACCAGAATTCCAGTTCATATTTGCCTACCTAATATTCTATTACGTTTGAAGTCACATAAGTGTCTAAACTGTTGTGTGGTCTTACTGTGTGCTGTCAAACAGCTGCTGTGTGCCACTGTAGAGGTAATTTCATTTCAGCAGTTGAAGTGATCCGACTATAACCCATACTGATGTAATAAGGATGTTATGAGCCTTAATTAGCTCATGTTTATAGAGTGCTTTTAGATTCCTGGAAGATAGACACTACAGACAGGGGAAAGTATAATCATTATTATTAATAAACATTCTCCAGCTCATACAAGTTGAAACCTGCCTGCTGCATCCATTTAATTCCAGCTGTGCTTTACAAATCTGATGGTACTGAGTAGGGTTCAACCCTGCGAACTGACACCAAGAGCTCCTCCTCACTGCTCTAGAGATTAGCTCCTTCCAGGTCTACCATCCCCTTCTGTCAGTCATTCGTGTGCGGTGCCATCCTCCTCTCTCTCTGTGATTCAGGATACTTTCTTCATGGCTTGGACCTCCAGCCAGGTCACTGAGTTTTTTCCCCTTCCCGGGGTTTATCAAAGTCTCTCCATCGAAAATGGCAGTTTTCTCCCTCACTATGCCACTTCCCCAGTGGCTGGTAGAAGAACCCAGGCTACCCTCTACTCTGGGTTCCAGCTCAGGGGCCCTCTAATCAGCAGCCATGGTCTGCAGTGTCCTACTTCGTTGCCATTTCACTGAGCCTTTGCCATCTCTCTCTCTCTCTCAGGCTTTCACTCCACCACTGTTCTGGATAAATCCTTCCTTCAGGGCCTGGATCCCAGAGTTTCTACTCTGCTCCTCAGTTTCCTTCCTCTCCTCTCTAACATCCAGAGAGTGGCTGCAGACTCCCTCACCACTGCCCACTTCCTGGCTCTTTAATAGCTCTGCCTGTTCCTTCTCAGCTTGGCTTCATCATCAGTCAGGGGGTTACTTAGGCCACAGCTGAGGTGAATTAGGTGGCGTATCTGGTTAATCAGCCCCTTCTCAGCCTCATCAACATCTTCAAGGCTAGTGTAAGGTGAACTTCCCATCACAGCCTTTTCGATTATTTTAATGGCATCTATGGGGTGGCAGGGAGGAGGCTGATCTCCTGGACCTCTGGGTCCTGGACTACCCAGGTCCCTAAGGCTCATCACCATGGCTTGAACCCAGAAGCAAACAGGAAGCCAGTACTAAGTCTGGAGTGCAGGTGTAATGTGTTTACAAGTGCTTGTCCCATTCAGTTGTTGGGCAACTGTTCTCAACTAGCTGGAGTCTCCATGTGGGCAACAATGTGACAGGATCCCTGGGGTGCAGCCTGGGACCGCTGTGCCCCCTTAACTCTCCAGCCTGGGCTGTCTCACACAATGCTTTGCTAGTGACAACCAGCAAACCCCTCCAGGCACTGTGATCACTCAGCACAACAGCATGTGGCAGTCCCCACCCAGATCGATTGCATGAATGTTCCCAGAGCCACTCATGAATCATACAGAGAAAGGCACCAGCCAAATCCCCCCAGCTCCCAGCCTTGTACCTCAGGAATATACGAGCAGTGCAGATTTATTAATTGGTTCACCGCTTCATCAATGGAACATGGATATACACCAGCCTTTGTAAACCTGAGCAAACTTCCTTGCCAAGCACTTCAGGCAAACTCACTGGTAAAGGTAAACAATTTAACACATTTATGGACCACAAAAGATAGATTTTAACTGATTATAAGTGATGAGCAAAAAGTCGGCGTGGTTACTAAAATAAAATAAAATATAAGCAGGCAGTCTAAACTCTCAACCCTATTAGACTGGGTAACTTCTAGATTAAGCCGTTTTTCTCACCCCACTGGACATTGCATTTCATAGTACCCTGGCTTCACTCTTAAAACTTGGGCCAGTCCCCTTTGTTGGAGTCTTCAATCTTCTGAATGTCCTTGTTGCTTGCAGCGTAGGTGGGGGAAAGGAGAAAGGCAAAGCATGGGGCCCTTGTGTTCTGTTTTATACCCTTAGTCCATGTGCTTGGAGAACACAAGTCCAGGCATGTCTGGTGGGCATTGCTGAGTCCCCAGGCAGGGTTGAGCAATTCCCCTGGTGTGGCCTTATGTAGGGGAGCCATTGAATTGTAACTCCCTTGCTGAACAATGGTGGTTGATGGATTGTTCGACACCCACCCAGGTGTTGGTTACTTTCCTTGCTGTTGTCTCTGGGGAGCTAATATCTGGCTGATTCTCCAATTTACAGCATGTTTTACTGACAACCATACAACAGAATCTCATAACTTCATATGCACTAATGATATACATATTTAGATAGAACAGTAGGGTGACCAGACAGCAAGTGTGAAAAATCAGGATGGGGGTAGAGGGTAATAGGAGCCTATATAAGAAAAAGACACAAAAATCGGAACTGTCCCTATAAAATTGGGACATCTGGTCACCCTATGAACAGTGACTTTCACCATATCATAACCTTTCCCCTGATACCATACATGTCATGCTTCATAGGCAAGATCACAGTTATATAAAAATGAGAAATATGGGGATTACAGGGCACTCCCCCAAGGTATAGAATGTCACAGAGAAGGAGCACATTACAGTGCACTAGCCTGCAGAGGACAAAGATGTGGATAACAGTTATAAGACCCAGATCAGAGAGGAATGGCTGCAACCTTCTGGCTAGTTGTGGAGCACGAAAGCTAATACATGCCACTGCTGCTACCTGACATCCCAGGAGCAGCAATGAACCCAACTGGACGGGATAATAGGGCCGTGAACCATTTTGGAGGCAGGTGTGTACACCCTTCACAGTTGAGGCAGAAAAACTCTCTACCCATTTCTATGTCTCCCTCTCCAACAGTTCTCGTTTCCATCTTACCCTGGTTGATCTGCAGCCAGCTTTTTCATCCCGATCCTTGTCTCACTCATGAGTAGGAGAGTAACGAAAGACAGTAGAATGGGAGTCCAAAGAAAAGGAGACACAGAGTTGAATACCATCTCCCTACAGATAACACTACAGCCCAAGCAGCTCACAATCTCTCTTATTAATCTCTCTTATTGGCTTCTACATATTGAACCAGATGAGTCACAAGATGGAACTATATGGAATCCTGCATGTGAAGACCCTCAGAGATTAAACATTTCACAGTACAGCTCTCTGACAGAAAGGAGTGTAGCCAATGGAGTGACTTCCACCCAACAATGCCAGATCCTGCAGATAGGTCAACAATACCCCACATCCCAGGCTATCAATGGCTGCAGATAAGAATAAAATGTCCATGCTGATTTTATTTGTCACTAGAAGGAAATAATCAACCATTGATATCAACACAATCTCCATCTTCTACCAGAACAACTAGGATTGAAGAAATCTATGGAATCCAAGTCTCAGAGGATTTTGTTAATGGATTTTTCTTCATGATTTAGTTGAAGCAATTCCTATCTGGAGAAAATATACATTAATTTGATTCCTTGTAAATTTTTTCAGAACCCTACTGTTGTATTAGATCTGTCTTTTTGGTAACATCTTATCATACAGGGACTCATTAACTAGAGATTCCATGTGCTGTTTATTTTCCATTTGTCCATATGTTCCCCACAAATCCAGCCTCGCCTCCGTTTTAAGTTTATACTTAGAAACTGTAATTGCAGCAGATGAATAAAGGCATGACAGAAGACGGAAGCAACACAAGTGAAAACAAACATACCATATGTTTCAGATTCCTTCATTCCCCAAGAAGTGAGATTCTGTGAAATGCTCTAATGTTTTGATCATGTTATCCTGAGAGACATAAAAACTGTTCCAGGAAAATGCATCCTAAGTCACTAAAGTGTGACTGGAAAACTAGTATCAAAGCAAGGGGTAGCTGGCTCCTCTTTTGACTGTCATTCAGAAATTTCAGGTCACAAAGTAGGACTGGAGTCTCTTTCAACACTGAGACCACAGTTCAATCAGAACAACACTGAGCACTTACATAACACTGGATGTGCCTAATTCAACCCTGGTGCATTCAACAGAGTTAAATCAGGGATACATTTTGCTTAACATGTACAAACCACTGCACAAACATTAACTACTTAATTCTCACAACCCCCGTGGGAGATAGCTAAGAAAGTATTATCTGCTTTATATAAAAATGTGGGAAGTAATGTTGAGAGGATGCACTTATCCAATGCCACACAGTGTGTCAGTAGCAGAGTCAGGGTTAGAACACAGGACCTGATGCCACTCATCAGACTGTGCACTTGTCATCTCCAAAGGCATTCAAGGCCAACATTTTCAAAAGTAGCCTCTGACTTTGGGTGTCACAGTGTCTAGGTGCCCAATGAGGGGCACACTGTGCCTGCTTTTCAGAGCTGTTCACGACCCACAGCTCCTGGTGGAAGTCAGTGGCAGCTGTGGCTCCTCACCTCTGAAAATCAGGCACAAGGTACTCATGATCCTCACACAGGTCACACACACTGCAACTGACAAGAGTCAGGCAAAGATGGCTGTGACCCAATGTTCCATCATTCCTGAGACTGACCAGAGCCTAAATCAACCCTCTGTGTAAGTCAGAGTTCCCTGGGGACTGTTCCACCAGAATTTAATGAGCTCTGGCCCCACCTCCTGAGTATCCTAGGGACCATTCCATCAGCTGAAGATTGTCAGAATGAATGAACTCTGACCTCACCCCTTTAGTCTCTTAGGGATTGTTCCACCAGCTCAAGATGCCCAGCATGTAGTGTGCCCTGGCCTGGCCCTCTCCCAGCCTCAGCTACACCATCTGTATACCCCTAGAGGATTCACGTAGTAGGAGAATCCTCTGCTTCCACCTTTTCAGCTGCGTCATGCTGCGTGAGCAGCAAAAGCAGCCAGGAGGGCCCAGGATCTGACCTGATGTCTCGATTTGGGCACCCAAAAACCAGAGGCCTACAAAAGTTGTAAACTCTTCTGAAAGCGTGGCTGCATATCTGTGGTTCTTCCAATGAACACTGAAGAATCTATGGAAATAACCCTACTTTTATAGCCAAAAAAAGAAAATAAATTACTTCTAATTTCATATCACCACTAACGAATATAAATGCACCAGAACAGCTGCATGCGGTATATGTTGCCAACTGCTTAATGGTTACCACATTTGCTTATGTGTGGTCTGTTCTCTATGGATAGCCATTTTTGACATATACATTCCTAATGTCCTTGGAAATACTATGCATCAAATGCGCTGCCATCATACTGCATTATCCTGATTTATCTAGCACTTTTACTACTCAAGTGCTGGCATATGCAACACTGACGTTGCTGAGGGCAAGTCTACACTGCAAAATTTTGTCAGCATAACTCCGTATATACTCGTTCATTAGCCCATTCGTTTATAAGTTGACCCCCCCCCAAGATGGATAGGTAAAAATAGCAAAAACTGTATGACCCTTTCATAAGCCAACCCTATATTTCAGGGGTTGGCAAACTTTGGCTCCTGGCCCATTAGGGCAAGTCGCTAGCGGGCCTGGACGTTTTGTTTACCTGGAGCATTCGCAGGCACGGAGCCCCTCAGCTCCTTGTGGCCGCGGTTTGCTGTTCCCAGCCAATGGGAGCTGCGGGAAGTGGTGCCACTTCCGCAGCTTCCATTGGCTGGGAACGGCGCACCACGGCCACAAGGAGCTGAGGAGCTCCATGCCTGCAGACGCTCCAGGTAAACAAAACAACAATGTATTATTCAATCCAATGATTCCATAGAGTTTAAAATCATTATTTTTTGGTCTAGACCCATTTATAAGCCGACCCCCGCTCTATGATGCGTCACTTTTTTACCAAAAATATTTGGCTTATGAACAAGTATATACGGTATGTTTGTCAGGATTGAGAAAAAAACACCACCCCACATCCCCTAGCTGCCATAGCTATTGTCAGCAAAAACCCCAGAGTAGATGCAACTGTGCAAACAAAAGAGTGCGTCTGTTGCTGTAGCTAGTATCATCTGGGGAGGTGTTGTTACTATGTGGCCAGCAAAACTCCTCCTTTCAGCATATTCTGTGTCCACTCTTAGCGGGCTCTGCCAGCACAGCTATACTGGCAAAGCATTTATAGGGTAGACAAGGCCTAACTCTGTTACTTGGAAAGAAGGGGGCAATGAGAGAGAACAGGATGGCATAGCACTCCCTTTGCTGGGGCTGTATCTCGTCCTAGTGAGACAGCCTGGCTCCATCAATCTCGGTTAAGGAATGGGAGTCACTCTTGATCGCGTACCTCCCATGTGAGAGTACTCAACATGCACCCACAAGCTTTCAAACTGGCCCAGGTTCCTATGCCCAGTGGTGGTATCTAGGAAGAGTACAGTGTTTGCAGAGAGTTCAGTTTAGTATTCCACAGATCAGAGAATTCCTATTCGTGGCAGCCATTTGACATCTAAGGAAGAGCTGCTCCAAAGCTGTGCTGATGAGTGTAAGATCCCAAGGCCAGTCATGAATAGCTCCCTGCTGCAGGTGACTGGCAGTGTAAATTGCTCCCATTTTGCCTTTCTTATGAGCCTTTTAGTCATGAGCAAAGATTGATACAATATAATTTTCCCCTCTCTTGACAGGCTTCCACTCTTTGTTTCCTAGGAAGGATTCTCTATGCACTCAGTGATCCCTCATTCTCATTCCTTTTAGCTGAAGACTTTCTAGGACTCATCTCCAAGCCCATCAGTGCTACTCCTTAGCCAGTTGGATGCCATTAAGCAACAGTTCATTCCCACAGATTCAAAGGTGTTGCCTCTGCCACACTCCCAGCCCCTCCTGACCTGCAGAGCCAGGGACCTGGAATCAAACCAGCGTCTTAGAACTTCTGAACCTAGTGTATGAGTGGAGTTTGACATTAGGCATCATGTATTCACCCAACTCTAGTGCATGTCCCTATCTAGGATATAAATATAACTATCAATAGCCTGGCTGTGAAGTACAGCTGTGGCTTCCCCATGTTTTAATGCACTTTATTCATGCTTGTAAGAACAGGAAAAAAACCAGGTATAACCACACTAAGTAAGCATGCGTGCTTCCCTCACTGCTGGTGGCGCCTCCTCCTGACCGTCCTGGGGATTTACTCTGGCCCAGTATTGCACCCTCCTCTAGTGGTGTCTGTCCCATCATTCTCTTACCGTCTGCCACTGAGGGGGCTCCCTCTTCGTGACTCAGGTCAGGTCACTATCCATGTTTCCCCCTTCCGAGGTATAAAAGTCTCTCTAGACAAATGGGCTCAGGCAAACTTTCCACTCACTGCCCAGCCATGCCACTCAATGGCTGGTCGGGGAACCAAGGCCTCCCTTCCACTCCGAGTTCCAGCTCAGGGGCCCTCCAGTCAGCAGCCAAGGCCTGTGCTATCCTACCTTGCCGCTTTCCTACCTTCCTAGCTCCCCCCCGGGGTTTGCCAGCCTCCCAACCCCTTCTTCTCAGGGAGTACCTATGGACTACCTCTGTAGTCCTGCACACACCTCCGTTCTCCCAGGTTGTGACTCAGCCTACTTCTCTTCTGCCAGCTACCCGGCTTTATACAGGCCACGCCCCTCCCTGCCCAGCTGAGCCTCTTCTAATTAGCTCCTTGTCTCCTTCTCCACATGCAGCCGGGGCAGTTATTGGCCCACTTAGCCACCTTAACCCCTCCAGACGTTGTGTGGGGTGGATGCTATCATACCTTCCTATTGCTCAGGACTGCGCACTGCAGACAGGGTTCATCTGACACTTACACAAGGAAACGTGGTCTCATTCTGATTTCAGACAGGCCTGCAGGTCATATTACCAACTCCAATCCATTTTTGATCCTAGGGCTTGCATATATAGAGAGAGTGGCACTGGGTTTAACTAAGGGTGTGAATTTAAACCAGTTTAGTTAAATGGGTGAAAACCCCTGCGTGGATGCTCTTACTTCAGTTTGAGGGTGGCTTATTTCAGTTTAGGGTAAGTCGATTTGGAACAGGTTTAAACTAAAACCAACATAAATAAGTGTTACTTTGAGACAGTGCTTTCTACCAGTTAAATGAAACCAGTGCAAGCTTGTGTGTAGACAAGACCTAACTTTCATCTTTCCAGCAGCATGAATAGTACAAAACACCCTATACTCGATAGGCCAGTGATGGGACACTATCTGGAAAAAAAATTCAAATGCTAACAATGATGCAGAAGCGCTTCTATTGGTATAGAGAAAATGGCATTTACATTCTAGTTAGCATTTTTCTCTACGGTTCAGTTTGTAACAGAGGAGATCGACCATAAAATTAATGAGAGGAAAAACTGCAGCCACGGCAAATAAGAGTGACTCATGTCTGACTGATGTTCTTAATTTCTAATCCGAAATAGTGATTTTCTACTGGACCAGATTGCAAGTATTTGTTCAGACCATAGTTCATAGCTATACACCAGCCCACAGTCAGGGCACTAGAGACTATCTATGTTTGATAGCTGAATGTGCCCAGTTCATCCAAATTTTGCCTCAGCAGTACATCAGAAAACAAGCTGGAGGGAGGAAAAACCCCTGCTGAGAAATTACAAAAGCAACAGTATCATCCAAACCACCCAACAAATGCATGCTTCTAGAAACCAACTGAATGTATGAAATTAATTAAAAGGAAAAGACTAAAAGCAGACTAAATACTGGAAATCAGGAACTGGAGCCCAACTCACATCATGATCGGAAAGGGAACTTCCCAATTTGATTGCAGAAAGCAATTTACTTCAATTAGCAAGGATATAAACAGAGTGATTGCTTAATAGAAGTACCGCAGCTCCAAAAAAACAAGCTGCCTTAATTGCATCTCTTCTCTTGGTGTTTGCAGAACTTTAAAATGTACACTGGTGTGAGATACCGGCACAGCCATTTGGGAGGTGCATCCTGTTTTCAAAATGAGGCAGGCACGTGTCAGTCAGAAACATGGCGTTGATGAGGGATAGAGCAGGATGCGTTTTTTCTCCCCTTAAATTGCATAACATAATCAGTCAGATGTTTTTCTCTCTACATGGTCATTGTTTAAAATATGCATGAGGTAATTTATAGTAAATTCAAGAAGTTTGGGCCTAGCGTATGCTCCTTCCTCTAGATTGCCAGCTGGAGGGGTTTGGGTAACGAATCATATTCAGCTGATAAAAGCCATTCTGCAAAACAGGCAGTGATGTCATAGCTAAAAGAAAGTAGGTTTATGGTGTCTGATACATCCCTACACCCGCTATGCTTTCCTTAGCCAAATTCCATCTATGAGTTTATACCACAGATTTTTTTGGAGCTCTCTAACTTCTCAGATCTACAGACTCCAGAAGCAATAAATTTCCCCCAATGATTTAGGAGCTTCATCCCAAGAAAATTGTAATGAGGACAGGAAAATGACAGAGCAAGAACACAAGTGCAAGAAATCAGGCATGAAACTGAAGAAAACACAAACAACTTATAAAAAATGGGGTACAAGAGATCGTGGGGTCAAAGCCCAGGGCAACGCCATTCCCTGGGAATTATTTTAAGTAAAATTGCAATCCTGTCCTGAAAAGTGGCTCTTTAAAAATGGTACCACTGGATCCCAAGTTTGTGTGTCTCGGTGGCTCCATGTCCAGTGTGCTCAGCCTACTAATAACTACTGACCCTGCAAACCCATTCTGGCATCTCAGAGTCAAGCTGGCATCTTTGTTACTTGTCACCAGTAATAAGGAAATGAAGGTTCTGCAGACCAAATTATGGTCTCAGTGATGTCTGCAAATGAGGCCTTCACTTACCCTATGCAACCATGCCATGGGCTCATGCAATTGCACAGGTGTCAGTAGGGGCTTCATTTGGAGATACTACATCTTCACCAGTGTTACTAAGGGTATAATTTGGCTTGCATAAGAGAAGAGTCCAGCCTGAATCCCAGATCCCTGGGTAAGTCTGCCAGGTCGGCAGATCAATGGGACTAGTGCCCTGCTTGTGCCAGGGCTACATTCCTCAAACTAAATTCATCTCTGCAGTAAGCTCCCAGAGTTACACCAGGGATTAACTTTACCCATTTATCATTGTACTCTCTCCTTTCCTCCTCTCTATGCTTTCAAGCCCCCACACCCACACACATACCCTCTGCTCCACAGGCTCAAGCTCCTCACCCAATTCCATGAATAACAGGCAGCATCAACCCCCTCCTCCCCGCCGTGTATCAGTTATGAACAGCTGCACTGGTTGTGTCACTGCTGATCCAGCTGCAGAACATCTTGCATGCCAGATACTTCAGTGAGATCGAGCTGGGTTCTCTTGGCCTCCTCTGCTGGTTTTTCAATTAGATTTTCTCCTTAATACTCTGACAATGGCATAAGTCACTGAACTGCTCTGCCTCAGTTTTCCCATGTGAAAAAAAATATATAGTCGGTGACACATAACTCAGAGGAATGTGGCAAGGGTTAATTTGCTAATGGTTGGAAAGTGCTCTTGAGATAACCCATACTAAATATTATCAAGAAAGATACACGTTGTACAAATGTTAGCATCCTGGGTGTTTATTTTTTATTTTGAAAAGATGTCTATTTGGATGGAAATTTAGATGCAGCCCTCAGAGTCCTAGTAAGTGGCCAATGTGGCCTTTGGTGTTACAAAGTACAGGCACCGTACACTATTGAAAGCGCGGCTATAAACCTCTGACTTGAAGGAAATCCACCAGCAGGTACCATTATAAACTCTTGGATGCTACTATACGTAACAGTTGCAAAGAGCTCTGTCCATGTGCTCATAAAAGCTGCCATAATTCCAGCTACCACTATTAAGCAACTATAAAAAATAGCTACCACTATTAGGCAGCTATAAAAAAAGATAATTTACTTGTTCCATTCACAACTTTTCCCCTAGTGTTGTTCTCAGGTATCTGAGAGTTCAAATGGCTGGGTCCCAAGTGGTAACTCCATGTACCATGGTAGGGACCTTTCTAGCATACAGTACCAGTGTGGTGCTATAAAGACGATGTGGCAAAAAAATTGAGAGCATGAGATCACTCATTATAATCCTTAGCTTCCAGCTCAAACCACTCGCAGCCCTCATCCAAACCACAGACCAGCTTGGCAGTACCACTATCCTCTTACTGTTACATAAGCTTTTCAATGAAATAAATACAAAGTCATCTTGGAAGAATTTTAAAGGCCAATAAAAAAAATAAGCGATGTTACCACCAGTCCACTTATTTAGTGGTGAATACTGCAGAGTTGAGTGTTGATGCAGTTTTATAGTGGAAGATACTAGAGGTTTTGAGGGCTGCGCTGTAAAGAAGAGTGGCTGATAGTCACATGAGGTGCAACTTGTGGACTTCCCAGGTCCACTGATATACATCATGCAGGCTCCAGAACTCCGTGCTTAAAGAGCTCAATCCACAAATCCTACCTTTTGGTTTCCAGAGGACTGTGCAGAGACATCCCTCCCAAGCACATGTAGGGAAGTGGGGGAGTCAAGCAGGTGGAATGGCTCACAAGAACACAGTTGCAGTCAGCAAGGGATAGTGTTTCTAACAAGAAAGCAAGATAAGCCAACAGGAGCAAGAAAGGTGTTATGTTCATGGCGTACAAAGAAGTTTCATAAAAACATCAACTCATTTTGCAAGGTTGCAATATAACAACTTTATTTCTGAAAATCCAGAACTTTAACACACAAAAACCAAAATCAGTGAGAGACAAAACAGGCTGCTTCTGAAGGCAAAGAGGCACAACTCATCCCATGTGGCTGTAGGCTGGCTCTTTGCAGATGCCCAGCTCACACGCTTCCCTACAGAGCCCCCTAGCCTGCGAGCAAGATCATTATCAACTTAAACCGATGGCGTGTAATTTTAACACAGTTTTCCATACACCCTAAAAGGAAACAATAAGACACTAAAACATGGGGTTCAATCCAGTTCTGTGACACTTCGTGACATATAGCAGCCTGGTAGTCAGCGCCATCTCTCTCGAAGAATATGTTACACTGCAGTTGGGAGGTGTGCATGTGGCACATGTAGACACAGCTGAGCTAGCTATGATCAAGCTAGCTCACTAAAAGTAGCAGTGAAACCACAGCAGCACAGGCGATACAAACCTACCTGGGACCTGGGTTTGGGGGCATAATCCAATGTGGTTTTACAGCCATTTCCAAGCTTTCATGGACTTGATTCAAATTTTCAATTTCTGTGACCATGACAAAATCATTGCCTGACATGCTGCCCTCGCACATCCCAATTGCATCGTCGTCATACCCTAAAGGCTGATCACACGGAGCACAGCATCATGGCTGCTGTCTGCAGAGAAACCCTTTTCTCGATACTTCTTGCAGCATCCTAACACTCTGTAGATACCTGCCTACTTGTTTCCCATAAAACATTGGTTCCACCTGCCCTTCAGAGACTGCAGGAACCTACAGGGCCTAACTAGCATTACAGCAAGTCAGGGTAGCTTATGCTCTGTCCCCTTGTAGCATTAATGCTAAGTGCATAACTCAGCTAGGAGTGGGATGTGTACATTTGTCATGGACTCCACACTGCATCCAAGCAACAGCAGAATGGCAGGTGTCGATTAGAGCAGTTTTACCAGCTGCAAACACAGAAGAGTTACACTGAAACACTCGCTGACAATGAGTAGCATTTATTTATATCAGGGTGGAATCGTTATACTCTGCATCAGCTGGGGGAACTAAGCCCCTGAAATGTGATGTGGGTTTTAAACGTTTGTTAGTTTTTTAGCACTTAAAAAGTTGCCTTAATTGGCAACATGTTCCCATGAAGGGTGTTGCCTGTTCTGCTTGTTGATGTAAATAACTACAAAGGAGCATGATTGTAAATCTTCAGAAAACTACTAAGTACAATTACAGAGCGACTTTATTTTCCATAACATCTTCCATGCAAACTGTCCAGAAGCACTTTGCAGAGCTTAATATACTAGAGATGCTGACTTAAAAGTACAAAATAATATCTGAGGGAGAGAGACCCTAATGTTTAAAATAGGTGACAAAAGAGAGTCACTGAAGTGCAGCTATCCAGAAAGGACGTCCTAGATGACAGGAGCTGCAGAGGAGAAGGCTCTTGCACCAACACTAGCTACATTTTTTAGATTGACTGTGGAGGTTGATGAGAGTGGAGTCTGCACAGATGTAACAGGGCAGGTTCGGCCCACCCTATGCATAAAAGACTCAAATCCTGCTGAGCTTTCTCTCACTGCGACGATGTATTTTCCCAGTCTAACTGTGATTCTGCGGCTGCTACCAAGGTGGGTTAGGGCACAGCTGTTGGAACTAGGGGTGCTGCTGCATGAAGTAGTTACCATCATACGGGATTTGCAGTTTGGTTCAATGGCTCTCAGCACCCCCACTATACAAATTGTTCCAGCATCCCTGGGTTAGGGCATTAGTGATTTCTGGTAATGCCCACAACATACACCTCTACTTCAATATAATGCTGTCCTTGGGAGCCAAAAAAATCTTCCCGTATTATAGGTGAAACCGCATTATATCAAACTTGCTTTGATCCACCAGAGAGCACAACCCCCGCCACCCCCCGGAGCCCTGCTTTACCGTGTTATATCTGAATTCATGTTATATCGGGTTGCGTTATATTGGGATAGAGGTGTACCAGGCACTTTCCATACACAAAAGAAGTCCCAGTGTCTGCCCCAGAGATGTCTAAGGCTTATGTCTACAGAGCAATGAAACTCCCATGGCTGGCCCAGGTCAGCTGACTCAGACTTGCAGGGCTCAGGCTGTGGGGCTATAAAATTGCAGCATAGACATTTGGGCTCAGGCTGAGACCCCAGGATAGGGAGGGTACCAAAACCCAGGCTCCAGCCCAAGCCTCTACCCTGCAGTGTTATAGCCCCGAGCCAAAGACCCATATGCTCAAGTCCGCTGACCTGTGCCTGCCTCGGGTGTTTTATTGTAGCATAGACATACCCTGAAAGGGAGGTCAGCTGCCAGAACCCAAGTGGTGAATAACAGCAGCACCCGTGGAGGTCTGCTCTAAGTTGAGTTTTCAGTCCCAGGCTCTTTGCTTGATGATCAATGAGCCAGTGGAGGGAACCTTTTCAGATATGATGGTAGATACATACAAACAAACTGAAACAGGTAACAAACATTCAGATAATGTTAGTTTCCTTGCAATCTTCCTAAAGCAGCATTTCTTTAGTCGCTTACCCACAAGCACATGAAAGAATCAAAACAGGCTTTTTCTGCAAGCAACTCAAACTATTATGAGTGAATGTTCCTTACTTTGGACAATAGCTGTTCACAAGTGAATGCTCATGTCAGCAGAATGGATTTTATTTGCACCCATAAAGGGTTTGAAACCTAAAATGACCCTCTCCTGCCTTAAACAATATGGGAAAAATTTTCATCTGGCATCAGCCCAGCTACTCAATTTTGCACCCATAGAGCAGGTAGTTGGTGAATGGTGGGACTTTATCTACCCTATCTGCATGTGCAAATGGGATAATTACACACCTGGATGGGTTCATGTGGAAAATTAGAGGCCGTTTTAAGAAGATGCAGAATGCGCTCCCTTCTTCAAGTCATGGTTCTGCCTTCTCGCTGCCTCTTTTGGGGGTGGTCACTGCCACTGTCCACACACAGTCCTTGTGCTCAGGGCAATGCAAGGAGCGTGACTGCACTTTGCTTCAGCATGGGGAGCAAAGGGGAGAGCAGCTCCTTGCAGGCCTGCACAGCAGCACATCACACCCAGCCCCTTAATGCCAAGAGTCACCATGACACACTCACAAAGCTAGAGATGAACCCGTCACAGGAAACAAGAAGAACCAAGCAAGGACAGGACAGGAAAACGTGGCAAGGCGAGGATTTTGTCAGGGAGTGCCGGGGCAAAACTCACCGACTTCAACAGGAGCAAGATTTGGAGCAAGATGTATCATTAGAGGAGCTAGTTCTTTATAACTCATTGCCTCAGACTGGCCATGGGCAGCTGGTGCCACTACGGAGTTTGTTTCTGCAGACTGCACAGGCTCAGCTGGTAAAGTAGCTGGGCAGGCTGTGAGTTGCTGCTGGGATCTGTGTGGGATACAGGAAGGCCTGGGGGACTGGCTACTTGCTGTTTGTTATGGGGTGAAGAGGAAGCTCTAAGTGGTCTTCTGTCCTCTATTAACAGCAGGATGGAGTCAGGACGGAGCCAGCAGGCTGCAAAGTCAGCCTTGTTTTTAAACACACATGGCAGGGCCAAGCCTTTTAACCCTCCAGCACCCCATGGTTCCTGGAATAAGAAAACAGTAGCCTTTGGTCTAGAAGCCCAACAGCTGCGCGTAGCTCAGGGCATTTCTCTGCTAGCTCAGAAACAAACAAAAGATAAGATTATATTGTGATAAAAGGAGCAACCCTTTTATAAGGGGTTATTAAAACCAGGCAGTCTGGACTGTATATCGCGCTTTGTACTCAAGGGCTATCCTCTTACTGGACCCATGGCACAAGTGAACCATCTCAGAAACAGGACCACCCAAGGCAGTCATCTAGTGACTGTCCTGAGAATGGTTTATTTTGTATATACCATTTCTCAGGCCTCCTGATCATTAACGCCCTGGAAGAGCCGTAAGAGCACGTTGTGCCTCTGTTCCCTTTGTTGTCCCACTGGCAAGAATAAAGTGATAGCAGAGCATTAATAGCTTGTCTATCCATTCAGTTACACTAAGGGAAAAAGGAGCTCAGTTTTGAGTCTTGTAAACTGTTGGGTTCATGGGAGGCATCCTGGCCCTAGCTGTTAGCCCTGTCTCCTGACCTGCAGTCCTGTGCTCTATGTCCCCAAATCTAACCCTGACTCAATGTGAATTTAACTGCTTTGTCTCTCAGTTTCTCCAGTGATAAAATGCGTATAATACAATTTACCCACATATGAAATGGGCTTTGTGCGTCCCTGGTAAAAAGTGCTGTAGTATTAGATAGACAAATGCATTCTGACTAATTTTGAATGTTTGATCATGCACAGCTCCTAGAACTTGCACCTAATGAAGCTGTCTGAGGTGCTCAAAGTACCACGATGGGTGAGAAATACATGGATAGATACAGACAGAAATCCCAACACTTATGCACAAGCCTGCATTTGATTATTTAAAGGGTGCAAGCAGGTGTTAGACTTTTTAGCTGGTATTTGCTACTGAGAAGTCCTGTGACTGATACTCTATCTGTACCAGGGCAGGAAGCAGCAACCCCAAACAGTAGCATATCCTGGAATGACAGCCAATCAGAATGCAACATTGCACTCTAGCATTACAAGGAGCTATTCACGTCATTAGAAGAGCAGATAATATACTGAGTGAAGGTATCAAACCATGTTGGTGTGGGCAGTGGGCTGAGAAAATGGGGCAGGGTGCTTCTCTCACAACAGGTGTGGAAGTGGGAGCAGAAAATACCCAATATAAGGTTAGTGGCAGAATGCTGGATGGAAGAGGGGAGCCCTAAGGAGGCATTTGAAGGAGTAGGAGGTGATTTAGCAGCATAAGAGGATGGAGGCTGTAACAAATATGAGGCAGCATGAGAAAGACAAGCAGGGCAAGACCCATCCCCAAAATGGTAGAAACTAAACAATGTCCAGGTTATAATAGGGGAAGAGATCTGTGTCTGTCTGTTGGATCCTTCCTAAGTCTCTTTAAGGCAAATCTTGTGTTCCTTAAACATTCTGGCTCAAACTTTCCTCTGACACAAGGCTGTGAAAATATTCTGAGATAGTTACCTATGAACACAGGAAGTACATCCTCTTCTCTATCTCATCTTTTCACCTTAACCCCAGCTGGCAGCCGTAGCTGTGCGTGTCTTCATTGCCTCCAGAATATGGCCTGCTGGCTCACGATTCAGGGTTCTCTCAATCCTCTGCATTCACTTTCCAGTATGGGGTTGAGTTTGCATTTCTCAGCATTGAGAAGTTCTGCCAGTACCTAACCCTTCCTGGCTCAGAACAGGATCCTGACATGTCACCTTCCTTCGGCAGAGATCATTCTCTTGAGAAGGCCCTTTCTTATCAACGGGTCTGTCAACAGCAACTCACATGCACTGAGCTTGGCATGAGCATGGAGTTATCTTCGGTGAAGAGACACCAGGGCTGTTTATGGTCTATTCTATTTTGTACAGTACTGTGCACTGTCTGCACACAATGAATAGCTCTCTAATCTGCTGTCCACTGGCTTGCCGGCTCATGAGGGGAAGGGAGAAAACCAGATCTACTCTAATATCGGGCCCCCTTAAAGCTTTTTCTAGAATGGAGATAACAGGGACGGACAAAGGTCAGTGGCACTGAGCGGACTTCTGGCAGTTCAATGAGAATATAGGTTCACCTCGGAACCTCTCATTTCTGTTTCTGCCATCATTTGTTAGTCTTAAACTGCTGGGGCAGCGAAGAGCCTTGGATAAACACCAGGAAGCAAACTGCCTCAGAAGGTGAAGAACTCATCAAGAGGCACGTTAACAAAGCTCTTTGCTGCATACCTGGGAAGCAGCTGTACAAACAGCTGATCCCTTTGGACCATATCTGGGGCCTGGCTGGCCTTAGTGCTCTTAGAGTTCTCCTTTCTCTCTAGGGATTTTAGGTCTAAATTCTATGGGCACAGTGTACAGACTGCTATTCAGGCTGGGCTGTGCGCTGCAGCCCAGAATCTACTTACATAGGTAGAGTCAGAGGAGAAAAATCTCCTGCGCTGAATTGGGAAATCCATTTTAGCTGTTATAATAAGCATGTTTGTTACTATGGAACAGCCTCACTTCTTCCAGTTCACTAGGCTGTCCCATAGCAGAGTGGTCTTGGGAAAGGCTATCGGTAAGGCTGTTTTTTTACCAGCCTCTAAAATTCAATTTTGCCGCATTTATAGTGAAGCCTTTTTTTTGTTTCAGGCCAGAGCTAGTGTCTAAAATCAACACCAAAAATTAACCTTCTCCTGGGATGATCCAACTCTTTCCAATATCAAGGGAAATGCTCCTGAGTTGGTGAAAATGGCTTTTTAGTGGTAATTGCCTCAAGCCTCTCCAGGGAGCACAGGAAAGTCCTTGCCATTTTCAATGGAGACAGCTACTTGGCTTTGTCTTCATGAGCCTTCTTCTCCGAACATTTTTCCCCATGACTTTCCCCGGGGCCCTGGAACGTTAACCATCATCTCAACCAATTGTTCTCAGTTGTTTCCATATTGGAACAACCTCAGGATGCCCCTAACATCTAACAGTATGGGAAGGGCAAGATGGTTTCAGGGTAACAGCACCTGTGTCCCCCCTCTGTGGTTCACTGCAGGAGTGCCCAGTCCGCTCTCAGGTCTCCAGACATCCCCTGTCTCTGGCCAGTGATCCTTGTCCCAGTCTTTTCTGATTGGGAGTTTTAAGGCTGCACCGCTCCCTGCCTTACATTGTGATATCCCCAGCAAGGCAGTCTGCTGAACGGCCAATGCCTGTGCCTTGCTCTCTCCCCAAGGGCTATGAACAACATATTGCCAGCAGTTTCAAGTTACCACACAGCTCTTTCTAAGCAAGCACATTTATTCTACAGGCCAGCGCATTACAGAGGAAACAATCAAAACAATAAGTGTTCCGACCTGCATGCTAAAAGCTTACAACCATCTTATGGGTCTCTAGTAGGCTGCGCTCTTTCCAACCCTTCTGCAAGGGTTGGGGCACCCCATGGATAGAAGGTCCTGTCCATTTGATGGCTCAAGAAAGGAGGCCTGGAGTCAGTTTAAATGCAGCCTTTTATTATCAAAAGCCCTTTCTTTGTGTGTTGGTTTCTGGAAAACTCAGTTTGAACCAATCTATGCAAACCACCCCAGGGATAGTCCCTCTCTGGACACGTTTGCATCCTAAGTGATTCACCCCCCACTGTTTTAGGTTCCTGGAGGAACTCTGGTAACGCCCTTCCTCACAGAGTTACATACAGTCCCTGGCCCACTGGGACACACAAACCGTTCATGCGCTTAATACAATATGGTCCCCAAAGTCATTGCAGGGGGTTGTAATATCTGTCACAGTCATTACCCTCAACACCAGGATCTAGCCAGGACTCTCCTACCATTGAGCAATGTGGAAAGGACAAGTTGATCACAATATATAGGAGGTCAGACCAGATGAATTGGTGGGCTCTTCTGGCCTTCAACTCTTTGACCTCCTTACAGTTGCTTGTGACTCCCAGGTTGAGGATTCCTACTCCAGACGTACCCTGAGCAGGGTTAAACGAGCTGATGGTTATAAAGCCAGCACTCAGACAACATTAGTGTTCCCACCACTGTAATTTGATGGAAAAAGCTCTGGTGTAGATACAGTATTTGTCCGCTTCCAATGTTTGCTTAATTATTAATAGCCCTGTGTGTAAGTGGGAGGTTGGAGCTATTGTTTTTGTGCTTTGTTCTTTTATTCTGCACTATAACTTCACAATTGTTAAATCGAAACACAAGGTCCTGAAGTTGATGGAAGACACTATGTTATGTAAAAGTCACAAATGGAAAATCCAGGTATCTGCTGATTTCAAATAGCCACAATGCAATGGATTTTTCACGCATTAAAAAGTACAACTGAAAACTAACCCCAGCCAGTGACATCGATTCACACAGGCAATAGACATACAAAAGGCAAGTCCAGAGGCTTAGGCCTTGTCTGCACAACAACTTTTGGCTGAGTTTGTGTATAGACAAGGCCACAGGGAGAGGAATACGCTTGGAGGTCAGTGGAAATTTCCATTTCCCCCCCACACTACAAATTTACACTTCCTGTACCACGGCACTGAAACATAAAACCTTCCCCATCTCTGCATAGCTCACCCCTCACACCCCAGGAGGGCATGGAAATCAGACACTATTACACTTTCTCTGCCATATGTTGTCCCCTGCATTATTCATTTGGCTTTGAAATCATCTCCCATTTGTTGCCAGCAATGAGATTCTCGGTAGCACTCCAATCGAGTCCGATTGCTGGAATGGCCATTGCTCTTCCCTGGGATTCACTTTCTAACATGTTCAAACATATGTTTTTAAGTAATGCTGTTTGTGGTCGCTTTATTTTCTTATCACGCCTGTGACCTTTGCTTGTTATAGATTAGTGGCTGGAGCCAGTTGGATTTGTTTGATTTTTATTCATGGTTATTAGGAAGAGGAAGTGCCAGAAGGGATTTTGACCTTGAGTTTAAATCTATTCCCATTACAGCCACTGGGTCTTTAATTATAGATCTCTAGCTGCTCTGGTTAAAAAAAAAAAAGGTCAAAGATGCACTTTCTTTTTATCGTTCTCCAAATCTTCAGGAGGCACAGGATTCTTTTGTCTATGCATCATGTTATTGTAAACTCAGGGGATGCTCAGTTAATATAGCCCTTGCTTGCTAAATGCAGGATAGGTTACAAGGATGCAAGCTGTGTGGATTGAAAGCAAAGATTTACAAACAAATTCAGTCATACATGTATGGGCTAGATCTCTGGCTCCATTCAAGCTGTGATCAGCCCAAGACTGGGTTAAGGCAGCCAGAGATGGCTTTAAGCTGTTGTACTCCTTAGTCCTGGGGCCAGCTATCTATGGTCCCAAAGGCTTGCTAGTGCGGGTGCATTTCAGGGATGCCCCTATCACGCCCCTGCACAAGGGGCTGGGAGAGGTGATAGCGTATGAATCACTGCTCTGTGCCACCCAGAGAAACACCCCAGGGCATCCCGAACTGCTGGCTTCATGGGTGCTTTGCAGTAGGACTTGGGATCTACCCCCATATATACGTACATACGTGTGTGTGTGTGTGTGCGCGCGCACGAGAGATGGGGCTGAGTCACAAAGTTTAGATCTGAACTTCCCCAACGTTAAGCATTTTTGGATCTGAGGTTGTGTGTTAGGCTCATCTCCAATATATTTTAATGGCGTCTAGATAATCTGTTTTATCAAGGATTTACCTTCACCATAGAGCATGGGGTTGCAGTGTTATTTTTTCCACAGAGGCCCAACCCTCATACACAGCTTCTTCTCCTGTTTCCTGCCTGCTTTTTTCCAGTTCCATCTGAAATCAGCAGCTTTCCAGCCCATACCCAGATTTGCTTGCCTGAACAGATGGAAAAGCAGGTTCTTGCAGCAAGGTGCTATTCACCAGGTGAATGCTTTATCCAGCTCACGCCCTCAGTCACAGAACAAATTACCTCACGTTTGTATTATGTCAGCAGCTCTCTGCCAGCTGAAGGTAACAAAGCTGACACATCTAAGTAATCCCTATCAGCTCTTCCCACCACATGGAAAGCCAGTTAGATTAATGGGAGCGCTACAACATGGGGGATTACAAAGAACACAGCTCCCATAGCTCAATTGTGCAGCAGAGTTGCAGTTTCCAAAACAGATCCTCATTAGTTCACTTCCTGACTGTCGAGCAACGCAAAAAAACACGTGCGGACAGCGGGCATGCACAGCTGGAGAATGGAGGGTCTTTGTCTCTTCCCCAACCCCACCCTCTCTAGGCAGTAAAAGTGGAGGTGCTGCACCCACCACACCCTGAAACTATAGCTGTGCCCAAGCACAAGAGAAACCATTCCTTAAATATGGGACCTGCTCCAGCTTGTTGATGTCAATGGGAATCTTTCCACTGACCTCAGTGGGATTTGTATCATGCCCATAGAGCATAAAAACCAGGGTATAGAATCACGTCTTGGCCATTAGGCCAAGTTGAAGTGCAGCATAATTTAAGTATCTGATCAGTAGCCTATTAGGGAACTATGTCCTGCTCCCACTATAACAGAGCTAACACCACAGATCCTTTGCTGTTATGGACTCAAATTCCTACGCAATAATGAAGGCGGAGATAGCAGTAAGTGATAGGATGTAAGAGGTCCCCGCTCTAGGACCCTAAAGTAATTTTTATACAATATAAAGAAAGGGCTGGGGGGCCCACAGCTGGGCTCTGGGGAGGGGGTGGTGCATGTGGGTATCTGGGCTGGGGGGCCCACAGCTGGGCTCGGGGGGGAAAGGGGGTCCGGATATATTGGCTGGGGGGACCCCCACGGCTGGGTTTGTGGAGGAGGAAGGTGGCAGAGAAACAGGAAGTGGGTTGTTATAGGGGTTTCTTTAACTCTACTCCTGGGGGAATTTTTACGTGTGTCTGTGTTGTTACAGACATACTTGCTGACAGGTATTTTGAAATTAATTACCAAAATAATGGAAGCTGGCATGATTACGTAGTGTTATTTTGAGAAATAAAAATGTGCAGATTTTTTTAAATTTTTGGGCACAGAATGCCCCCAGGAGTATAGTGGTTAGACACAGGTAAGAACATCCAGCCCTCCTTGGCCAGAGCCACCCTGAGTTGGAGTCTTTAAGGGTGGCATAATGTCCTGAAACATTCCTTCCACATTCCTCCTCAGGGCTTTGAAACCACCAAAGAGGAGATGAGCCCAAGACAATCCAGCCCAAGTTTTACACCAGGGTGGATGAAAATCAATTATTTTTAAAAAAGTTTTTTTAAATTGGATTTTTTTTTAATTTAAAATCAGATTTTTTTGATAAAATGTTTTTTGAGGAAAAAACCTATCTGAAGATAGTTTTAATTAAGGTACATTATAGCTCAAAGATATCTCATCATGGAATAGGGATTATAAATTCTAATTCTATAGTATGAGACAATATATACATGAAATGTTTCAGAAAAGTTTTGTAAATGAGTTCCAAGTTCATGGATTAAGGGACCCAATCTTATGGGGATCCAGGGGCTTCTGTATAGATTATTTAGGTTAATCTTTCTATTTACTCAATGGGACTCAGTGCTCAGTCTAGAGGATACCATCAGAGATGCTTAGTTTTGCAGTTCTCAAACTATGGATTTGTGTCTCCAGAGATAACATGCTTGTTAACAGCAAAAAATCTTTTAAAATAAATAAATACTATATAGAGGTGAGAAATAACAGACCTCAACCCTATTGTCCCTCTGCAAATTTGTGTACACAGGGTCAATCCCTTACCTCTCTCTAAAAGTGCAAAGTTTCAAAAAGTTCAATGAATACAAGATTGTTGGGGACAGAATAGATCTGGACAAGGAGAAGAAGTCTGGAGATAAATGTGAGAAGGGAGGGACAGGCAGGAGAAACAAAAGTGAAACTGTTTGAGCAGCATTTTCCAGAAGTCTTGAGGTCTTTCTGAGTGTAGCCTTCATTGATTTGAGACCTACCACACCATTCTCTCACTAGAAGGGAAAACCTATAATGGCAGCAGGCCATAAAAGAGACGCAGTTTGGGAATAAGAACCATTCAAAAAATAGATGTTTGCTGAGGATTTTTTAAAGAAAGTCACACCAATGAACTGGTGGAAGTCACTTAAGCACTTGGATTCAGAGACTGCTGAAGTGATAATCTCACTTTTAACAGCAGTAGCTTCTTCTGCCAGTGTAGAAAGAATATTTTCTTCTTTTGGACTAATTCATTGCAAATTGAGAAACTGACCTAAAAAAGCAGGAAAGCTTGTTTTTCTTTTCCAGACTATGGACAAACAGGAAAATGAAGGTGAAGATGACTGAGTTAGCTGCAGAAGCCAATATTTCAAGTTTCTCATGTTGACCTGACTGACATATTTGTTTAAAAAAAAAAATTAAAATTGACTATTTCATTTCACTATTTTAACAAAAACAAACCTGATTTTAAAAAACTTGAATGTTTAACTAAATTCAAAAAAATCATATGCGTGTTTTGTTAAAATATTATATGTTTGCTGTTGAAGAAAAAAATCCAGAATACATAACGTTGTTGTTTTAGTTAAATAAAACAGTTTAAATGTCTGTCTGGTGATGTTCTCATCCTAATACAGCACGGCAAGAAAATCCTCCAAACATTAATGATTAACCTGTTGAATTGGAGATAGATATTTATGAAGTCACTGGGAGGTGAACTATTTCGATTACCTTTGGTAAATGAAATAACCAATCATTCATTTTCTGATATAGCTGTAAAACTAATCTGAAAAGTTTTCAAAATAAATCACTTTAAAAATGAATAATGTGCACCTTTTAAAAATGAAGCCTACAGCTATCTCTGAGTTGTGAAGAATATATATTAAGGTTATAACAACCAACAAGAATGTACTTTTATGTAGAAATCCATGATTAAATTAAGTCTTCCTGATTAGTGATTTAAATCATGATTTAAATCAATTTGATTTAAATTAAATCCACCCTGTTTTATACCAAGGCTAATGCAACATGGGACAGGACTGCGAGTTTAGCTGGTGCTATGTGAATACTCATTCAGTGCAGACACAATCGATCAAGCTCACGGCTTTTCTACAATATGCACGTCCCAGTGCTTTAAGGAGCTCCCTAGTAATCCGGGATGTTACAGAAGTGGGGAAGAATACCAGACTATACTACCAGGCAGAGAAATGCTGTCTCACTTCTTGAGACTACTAACTACACCAGAGTCTAACACAGCTGAGAGCCAAGGCTAAGTAGCTTGGTGTTACAGCCAGTCCTGCTCTAGTGAATGCAAGTAGTTAATGTTCATTACAGATGGAGTCCAAGGCAGAGTTGTCTTGGTTTCTTTTTACACCTACCTAAATAAACCATCCCAACTAATTAGTCCTGGGCTACTATAAGCATGTTCTTAAGGATACCACACCTGTATAATTAAATAAAACATCCTGTTCCCAGCACTGCCTGGCAGACATTTGCTCTAGAAGGAACACTGAAGCCGCACCACTGTGACACATCTGAAATTTCAAACTTCACACTGGTGTAGGTAGGTAAACGCATGTGACTGATGAATATGTGCGAATAAACATGGTCCCAGATAAGGCACTGATACCGTGTGCTTGTGCTTCTGCCAGTTCTATTTAAACACCGATAGACTCTGACAAACAAAAGCCCTTTTGTGCATTGTGCATCTGTGGTTACCATCCCCTGGTTTTCCATACGGTCTAGGCTTGTGCTCAGATTATTCCTCATGGTTCATTATTCCACCTTGTGCTTGCACCAGCACAGCTCACCACAGTTCTAAGGCGGAATGAAGGCGCTTTCACCCTAGCAGCAGATGTCCTATTTACCTTGGGGCAAAAATCTGCCTCTTCTGGTTCTGCTGCACAGGGGACAGCTTTGTGTGGCCCACCCCCAGGTCCGCGCTCCTTCTGCCCCAGAGGAGACAACACTATGAGGCTTCCCTGCATGCCAGGGATGGGGTAGGTTTGTGGATGGGGTGATAGGGCCACAACTAGGCAGATATTCTGGACATGCTCCTTTCATGGAGGGAGGGACACAGTGACAGAGAGGCTAATGCAAGCCTGAATGCCAAACAGAGCTACATCATCAAATCCTCCTACAGACTAGTGCATTTTACTATAAATTAATCCAGTTCTAAGCCTCAGTAAAGTTAGATGAGTATTTTGATCACCTGGCTTAACTTTGTCCCGTTTCTTCCAGTGGGTGCATGGAATGACAGCTGCCTTATGGGAAAGCCCCCTTATATTTATTTCCCAACTCCATTTTTTCTTTTCCATTATACTTTCCCAAATACTATAAACTTTATTTGGAGACTGGGGGCATTTGGTTGTTTCCAGCTGGCTGTAATTTTACATTAGACAGCAAAGAACAGAAGCAGATACAAAAAGAAAAGAAAAGAAAATATACCTTTATAATTGTAGGACCCATCAAGACAACCACAGTTCTATCCTACATCATCTGAGAACTGCTAACTGATGACGTGCCCTATCCTGCAAGTTGCTAAGTACCCTCAACTCCCATCCACTACACTGAGTACCCTCAACTCCCATCCACAGTTATTTAACTGCTCCTGCCTGAAATTGTGGGAGCTCAATACACCTCAGGAGTCACTCAGAACCTCACATAACTGGAGCTTACTGTCTTCTTATAGTGGTAAATATGTTATTAGATAGAGACAAAGAAGCCTATTTAATTACATTAAATTCCAGTTTGTCTCTACTGAGCACAACTTGTCTTCCATAAAGATTCCCTTGCTCTTTTATACGTTATGAGACTCACAAGGGCAAGGTAGCACTGGTCCATTATTTTAAATGTATTTTCTTTTATCATAGAGCTTATAGATGATGAGACAGTTCTACTCCATATTTGCATACACAGAGCATCTATAAAAGGTATCCTATTCTTGACCTGGACTAGTTATTTAACTGCTCCTGCCTGAAATATACACAAATATTATAATTCATACAACTGTATGTTCTGTAAAAATGTTTTTAAAAAAAGTACCAGTGGGTAGACATGAAAAAAAGATGCAAATCTGAAGAAAACGAAAAACCACCGTTTTCCTGCTACCCAAGTTTGCTGGAGACATTTATTGTGCTTCATAAGTGATTTTTAATACCTATTAAGTCACTGAAAGTTTTTTTTTTTACGTTAAAACACTAAGGCAGTTTTTAAAAAGATTGGGTGTTCAAATTCACTTGTAGCTGGGGGAGACTGTGCACCCAAATGGCTGAAGCATTTGCATGCAGTTTTCCAATTTATGCACGTAAACCTGCCAACTACATGTTCAAATTAAACATGCAGGGTATTTTAAATGAACGAATGAAAAATATTGATCAGACAATAATCTTTTAGTCTTCACTTCCTCCTTTCTATGAAGAGTGCTGTAAAAACCCCAAACATACACAACGACATTTTCACACAGCTAAACACAAAAGCTAAGAAATGTTTGATTTGCACATGAAAAATCATGGTTTAGACCTACTGTGTGACAGACAATAAATGGGAGTTATCTGGTAAAAACTGTGCAAAAAACCCAACAAGCTCTGCTCCAGGCTAAAAAAAACCCTAGGTACCGACTAGGGTCCAAAGAAATAGCAACCCTGAGAAGTTGCTCTTAAACCCATTACTCTAAGGATAGCATGCTTGACTTGGTCATTTCAAAGCAATGACACCACTTTAACATGAGGATTAGGTAAGAAAGTTGTAAGAAACAATTATAGCCTGCACCTACTTTTGTGTTAGATAATAGACAAGAGTTGATGTTTGTTGCTCGTTTCAATAAATTGAGCCCCAAACCATTGATTTGCTGATATTTATGAACAGCTGCAATAGTTACGAGAATCTCTTTAACCAAACCTGTCAACAAAGGAGATGAAAAATATGAAAAACGTTCCAACATTAGTGGGAAAAGGAAGAGTGTGGGCAACTTTAACCAATGAATCAATTTTCCCATGAGCTCATTCTTTTTGTAAGCAAATGTGAAAGAGTTATGCATCTTCTAATAAAAGGAACTAACTATCCAAAGGATTATTTGCAGGAGGAAATCATATGCTGTTGCTCACATTATTGGAACACCAAGCATAATGCAATTTCTAGTACTGTGATGTTAGTTGTTTCTGTTATAACTCTTAACAAAGAATACTGGGCATACAGACTCAAGGGAACACTTTTGCATTGGTTAATTAACTTCTAAGAAGCAAACATTGCAGGGAGGTGCAATCCTGAGTTCATTTCTTGAGCAGCGGCTGTACTCAAAACAGTATTTTATAAAGGGACTAGCTTGAATGAACTTAATAACCTTTTCCTGTTCCTAACATTGGTAAATGTTTTTATATGATGAGTAATAAGTGTCTTTAATAAACCCAGCCTTGTAAATGCTCCTTATTCAAGGAGTTTTTAAAAGCCTCTTTAATCCAACTGCTACTAGATTTGGCTTATTGTACATATTTTCCGCAACACATTTGTTTATCTTTCCCTCTAATTAAAGTATACTCTGCTCTCAATATGAAGAAATAAAAGCAACAGTATGTGCTCTGAAAACTTATTTCATGATGTAATGAGATGGCAGCAAGTCCCGCATACTCTCTAGATTTGATCTGAAAATAGAGAAAAGCTACACACCAGCAAGCTACTGTAGGTCAATCTGCTTTTTGCCTAAATTATGGGCCCAATCCTGCAAAGTACTAAGCACCTCCTATCTGATACTGAGTGCCTTCAACTTCCACTGACTTCAAGGGTACTCAGCACTTCACAGCAGCAGTCCCAAGAATAACTTAAAAGATCAGGCTACACCACACTGTAAAATGGGCCAAGATAATTCAAGTAATGAGTCATTTATATAAAGGAAGCCACCAAAAACAAATTCAAATCATTGGCTTTGTGATGGCCAAAGTGCTGCACAGTGAATGCACTTCAAACACATTTTTCTTGTAGCCTTTGGCATAAAGCAAAGTCTATGGAAGTTTTTAGGTTTAAAAAAATATCTACTAGTATTCATCAACCACTTCTTGGAAACATAATCGTGTTAAAAAAAAAGAAAATCAGCTGGAATGAAAAGAGGAAAAATTCCTCACTCTTTTTAGGCAGTGAGGAGGTCTCCCACTAACTTGTTTCATTGCTCAGCCTTAAACCTCACTATTTTCACACGAAGGCCATGGACAATTAGCACCAAACCTTTTCCTCTGAAGCTGAACTCCCATTCAAAAGGACAGGTTTCATAATTTCCCCACCTGACAGTCCTCCATTCTTTGCAGACAGATTTAATTTCCTCCAACACATGGTGTTCTCCTCTCATCATCATCTCATCCTGTCTCCATCCACTTGCTTTTTCTTCCTTCAGGGGAGCTGGAAATAAGACATCGAGGAACGTGCTCTAAAAAAAGCTCCAAAAGGGACTTTTAAATGGTTGCAAAGAAAAATGGTGAATCATACAAATGTTTCTAATATTTATATCAAATTAAAGAGTGGCTCCTCTCTAGCACAGCCTGTTCTTTCTGCATATAGGCTAATGATGATGTAAATGGTTAAGCCTATTACTTTATTAGACTTACAATGAAATAATCTTTTGGTCACAGCAGAGGACTGGGAGCCAGAAAATCCTGAATTCGAATCCCATCTCTGCCAAAGGCTCACTGTGTAAACTTGAGCATGTCAATCTCTCTGTTTCTTGATCTGTAATATGGCATGGATAACGTTTGGCTACGTTAGTAAAGCACTTTAAGACCTGGAATGAAAGATGTTAGGGTAAATGCAAAGTACCATCAACCACCAGGAGAGGTTAATAAAAATCCAACAGTTTTACCTCCAAGCAGAAAAGTTTGGTTCCTAAATGGAACAGACAGAACACTGGGCCAAGGAAACAAGTCAGCCTCCTTGAAAGACTAAACAGTAAAGATTGGCCTAAACACCAACAGCCTCAGGCTCTAGGGAAGTCTTGTGGCTCAAGCCCGTCTGCACTAAACAACACATATTGGGTTTTATTTTGTTAAAAATTTCCCCATTAAAATTTCATGGAAAAACAAACAAAAGCATTTTAATTATCACACACTAAGCTAAAGCAGTTCTTAGTGAGGCAAAGAGATAATGTACCTTTCTTTCTTTACAAGCAGTTTTGGGTAGTCCCAATTTTAAAAAAGTCTACAGTTTAACTCCTTAACGTTGGATTAAAGTGGATTAAGGGAGATGTCAGCTCCGGGAATTTGATGCCACATACATGAATTTACCATTTCTGCATGGAAACCCAGACATTTGCTTTGCACACTTTGATAGGGTTTTAAAAATGTTGGATGCCGTTTACAACTTTAATGGCAGGCCTGCTTAAAAGAAACAGATCCAACTCTTGGAATCACTGAATTAAAAAAACAAACCTAAGTTAATAGTACCACACCCTACCAGTATTACCGCAACTCCAAATGTCATTTTTAAGGTGTGGTAAAGCCTCTCTATAAGCTAGTGGGTAAAATAGGATTAAAGATTCATAGATTCTAGGACTGGAAGGGACCTTGAGAGGTCATCGAGTCCAGTCCCCTGCCCTCATGGCAGGACCAAATACTGTCTAGACCATCCCTGATAGACATTTATCTAACCTACTCTTAAATATCTCCAGAGACGGAGATCCCACAACCTCCCTAGGCAATTTATTCCAGTGTTTAACCACCCTGACAGACAGGAAGTTTTTCCTAATGTCCAACCTAAACCTCCCTTGCTGCAGTTTAAGCCCATTGCTTCTTGTTCTATCCTTAGAGGCTAAGATGAACAAGTTTTCTGCCTTCTCCTTATGACACCCTTAGATACCTGAAAACTGTTATGTCCCCTCTCAGTCTTCTCTTTTCCAAACTAAACAAACCCAATTCTTTCAGATGGACAAGACAAACTAGATCATCAGGTCAGACTCCTGGAAAAATCAGAATACTGTCATCCCAATGGAAAATGTATCAGATATTAAAATAATACACAACACTGATACTGATGATATAGTCTTTTAAATTGCATGTGTGACTTCAAAGCTGACATTTTAAGAATGGTACAAGCAGGGCCAGCTCCAGCATTTTTGCCGCCCCAAGCGGCGGAAAAAAAGAAAAGAAAAGAAAGAAACCAGTGGCACTTCGGCAGCAGCTCTACCACCACCGCTTCATTCTTTGGTGGCAATTCAGCGGCAGGTCCTTCCCTCCGAGAGGGACTCGCTGCCAAATCGCCACTGAAGAGCCGGATGTGCCGCCCCTTTCCGTTGGCTGCCCCAAGCACTTGCTCCCTGCGCTGGTGCCTGGAGCCGGCCCTGGTACCAGCTCTACAAATGAAAAGAACTGAACTTCAACAGGAGGATCAGATACAACTCATTGTCAGAGCCTGACTGCTATGGCCCCTTAAAACACACCCAGGGCTGGATTAACCTTTTGTAGGCCCAGTACCAAATATATTTGTGGAACCCCATAGGGGCAATGGGGCATGGCATGGAGGACGGGGTCCCCAGAGCCAGGGGCCAGCCAGGGGCAATGGCAAGAGTGGCCCTGCGCCGTCCAGCCCAGTGCGAGGGCACTGTTAACAAACCGGCAGCCACCAGACACACACTGGCCCAGCGCCCAGCTCTGTGCTGCTAGTGTGCCCCTTCCCCTCAGGGGCAGGCCCACACCATGCCATACTGCCCCCCTTCCGAGCACTTCCTGACTCCCTATGCCCAGCACACACCCCTGCTCAGACCCCCCAAACCTCTATGCCCAGCACCCCCCCACAGACCCTATGCTCAGCATCCCCCCTGCTGAGACCTTCACAGACCCCTATGCTTAGCACCCCCCACTCAGAGATCCACCCCCCCCAGACTCCTATGCTTAGTGCCCCCCCAGACCCACTATGCCCAGTGCTCCACCGCTGGGCCCCTTCCCAGTGTAGGTCCGGCCCCATGGTGCCATTGTAAGCCTGGTACTGGACACACACCAGGAACTGAGTCAGAGGGTATGTAACACCTCTCTAGAAAAAACTGTGCAAGGCAGGGCTGGCTCCAGAGCTTTTTGCCACCCTAAGTAGAAAAAAACAAACAAACCCATGATCGGCAGCACTTCAGCAGCAGCTCCACCACCGCCGCTTCATTCTTCGGCGGCAGGTCCTGCCCTCCGAGAGGGACAGAGGGACCCACCGCCAAATTGCTGCCGGAGAGCCGGACGTGCCACCCCTTTCCGTTGGTCGCCCCAGGCACCTGCTTGCTGCACTGGTGCCTGGAGCCGGCCCTGGTGCAAGGGAACAATTGTCACCACTGCTAAACACAACGTCCTCATTTTTATAGATTCATAGATTATAAGGCCAGAAGGGACCACTGTGATCCTCTACTCTGACCTCCTGTATAGCCCTGGCCATAAAACTTCCCCAAAATAATTCCTAAACCATCTCTTTTAGAAAAACATCCAATCTTGATTTAAAAACTATCAGCAATGGAGAATTCATCATGACGCCTGCTAAATTGTTCCAATGGTTAATTACTCTCAACATTAAAAATTTCCAGTCTGAATTTATCTAGCTTCAACTTCCAGCCATTGGATTGTGTTATTCCTTGGCTAGATTGAAGAGCCCATTATTAAGTATTTGTCCCCATGTAGGTACGTATAGATTGTAAGCAATTTACCCTTAACCATCTCTCTGTTAAGCTAAGTAGATTGAGCTCCTTGAGTCTATCACTATAAGGCATGTTTTCTCATCCTTTAATCATTCTTGTGGCTCTCCTCTGAACCCACTCCAATTCATCCTTCTTAATTGTGGGCACCAGAACTGGACATGTTATTCTAGCAGCGGTCACACCAGTGCCAAATAGAGAGGTAAAGTAACCTCTCTACTTCTACTCAACAGTCCTTTGTGTTTATGCATCCCAGGATTTCATTAGCTCTTTTGGCCACAGCATCACACTGGGAGCTCATGTTCAGCTGATTATCCACCATGACTCCCAAATCTTTTTCAGAGTCACTGCTTCCCCATTGTGTAATTATAGCCTACATGTTCCTAGACATACACATTTAGCCATATTGAAGCATATATTGTTTGCTTAAGCCCAGTTCACCAAGCAATCTAGCTTGCTGTGAATCAGTGATCTGTCCTCTTCATTATTTACCACTTCACCAATTTTTGTGTCATCTGCAAAACTTTATCAGTGATGATTTTATGTTTCCTTCCTGGTCACTTATAAAAAATGTTAGATAACATAGGGCCAAAAACCGACCCCAGTGGGACCCCACTGGAAACGGAACCCGTTCAACAACTATTCCATTTACAGTTACATTTTGAGATCTATTAGTTTTTAATCCATTTAATGTGTTGCAAGATAATTTTATATCACTAATTTTTTAATCAAAATGTTGTATAATACTAAATCAAAACACCTTACAGAAGTCTGTTATGTCAACACTATTACCTTTATCAACCAAACTTGTAATCCCGTTAAAAAAAAGATATCACCTTAGTTTGACAGGATCTATTTCCCATAAACCTATGTTGATTTGCATTAATTACATTACCCTCCTTTAGTTCTTTATCAAGTCCCATATTAGCCACTCCATTATTTTGCCTGGGATTGATGTCAGGCTGACAGGCCTATAATTATCGGGTCTTCTAGTCTTCTGGAACTTCCCTAGTGCTCCAAGACTTATTGAAAATCAACATTAACAGTCCAACAAGCTCATAAGCCAGCTCTTTTTAAAAATCTTGGATACATGTTTATCTGGACCTGCTGATTTAAAAATGGCTAACGTTAGTAGTTTCTGTTTAATATCCTTCAGAGATACTAGTGGAATGGAAAGAGTGTTATCACCATATGAGATCATCTGTTCTTTCCTCAAATACAGAACAGAAATATTTAGTGAACACTTCTGCCTTTTCTGCATTACTGATAATTCTAACATCTCCATCTAGTAATTGACCAATACCATTGTCAGAATTATTTTTGCTCCTAATGTTTAAACACGTATTGTCCTTAACCATGCTGGTCATAGATTTCCCCTTGTATCTCTTGGTTTTCCTTATCAATTTTCTACAATCCTTAACTTTTTATATTCACTACCGGTTTCTCTTTCGTGTGTGCGTGCGCATATCTTTTTTTTTTTTCTTTTTACAGCTGCTTTCATTTCCCTTCTAGTAAGGTGTTCTTAAAATGATTCCCAATTATCATTTTCAATGCCTCTTTGGAGTAAGAAGCAAAATAAACTCTCTTGTTTCTGAGCACGGCCTGGTCAACTCAATTTTTGTTCTGGTATAACTATTTTCATGGAATCAGATATATAGGGCTTGAAGAGATCTCAAGAGGTTATCTAGTCTACCCTACTCGCCCCTTACCTCAGCCTATGTTGAGGCAGGATCAAGTATATCTAGAGTCTAGAGACAATCCTGATGGGATTCCCCAATCTCCCTTGGAAGCCTATTCCAGTGTTTAACGATCTCTACAGTTAGAAAGATTTTTCTAATAACTTTAAAGTCCCTTGGTGCAGATTAAGCCAATTACTTCTTGTCCTACCTTCAGAGGACATAAAGAACAATTGACCATTGTCCTCTTTATGCAGCCCTTAAGATCTTTGAAGATCTATCAGGTCTTCCCTTAGTCTTCTTTTCTCAAGATTAAACATACCCAGTTTTTTTTAACCTTTCCTCATAGGTAAGGTTTCCTAAACCTCTTATTTTTTTTTGTTCTCCTCTGGATTGTCTCCAATTTGTCCACATCTTTCTTAAACAGTGGTGCCCAAAACTGAGCTGAAGCCTCACCAGTGCAAGGTAGAGCAGAATAATTACCTCCCATGTCTTACATGCCACATTCCTGTTAATAAACCCCCGATTATTAGCCTTTTTTGCAACTGCATCACATAGTGGATCACAAATTGAGTCTGAATCCCCAGATACTTTTCTGTAGTACTACTGCCTAGACAGTTATCCACAATTTTGTACTTGTGCATTTCATTTTTCATTTCTAAGAGTAATACTTGGCACTTGTCTTTACTAATTTTCATCTGGTTGATTTCAGACCAATTCTTCAATTTGTCAAGGTCATTTTGAATTCTAATCCTGTCCCCCAAAGTGCTTACAGCCCCTCCCAGCTTGGTGTCAACTACATTTTTATAAGCATATTCTCCATTCCATTAGCCAAGTCATTAATGAAAATATTGAATGATACTGGACTCAGGACAGATCCCTGCAGGGCCTCACTTGACACATCCTCCCAGTTTATCAATGGTTCATTGTCAAATACTCTAAGTATGGTTTTTCCAGTTGTGCACCCACCTTACAGTAATTTCATCTAGACCACATTTTCCTAGTTTGCTTATGAGTATGTCATGTAAGACTGTTTCAGACGCCATAAATCAAGATAGATCAGGTCTACTACATCCCCCTATCCACAAGGGCAGTAACCCTCTCAATCTCAAAGAAGGAAATTAGGTTGGTTTAGCATTATTTGTTCTTGACAAATCCAAGTTGGCGATGTATCACCCTATTATCCTCTAGGTGCTTACAACTGATCTTTTTATAATTTTGGTTAGAGGTGTGATTTATTTTTTTAACTGAAATAGCTATGTTATAACAACCTCTAGTGTGGACAGTTATGCTGATATAAAGGTTGCTCATAGAAGTATAGCTTATTCCTCTTCCCATACAGGAATAGTTATACCAGGGTAAAGCACCTTGGTATCACTATAACTGCATCCACATTAGGGGGTTGTACTTCTTTATACCAGTATAGTTAAAGTGCTATAATTTGGTGCATGCAGACAAGCCCAGAGTCTCCTAGATCTCTTATTCCGTACACAGCTAACTAAAGGGCCCAAAGCAGCTTGACATTTCTTATATGGAAATTGAGAGATTTTTAAACCCAAAGTAATTCACTATAGGGTCATTCTCTTTCCTCATCTGTGCTTAAGCCCTCTAGATTCCCAGAAGTAAATTCTCCTTTGGTGTCTGTTACCCCATCTTTTAAATTATCAAAGTGAACCCTTACTGGGTCATTCTAAGGGAGAAGTATAGACCTCTGCAGCATTTTCTCTACTTCACATGCCACCCCTCCCCCCACCACATACTCAGAACCTGTTCCTCTTGCATTTCTGTGCATGTTACTTCCATTTAATGGGAGTTATATGTGTAGAGTTAGCAAGATTAACATGACTGAACCTAAGACCTTGATCAGAATATAATTTTATCTAAATAAAAAGACAAAGGAAAACACAGTGGTGTGGCATAAAGCTCTTATAGGCATGAGTTTAGGATGGCTGCATTACTGAGTGTGCTATACATGTCATCCCAAATATGTGCCAAAAAAGCCTCACCATCATGTATTCTGCATAGGCCATGGCATGAGATAGCAGACACTATAACTGTCACTGGGGCAGAAGTGAATACTCAACTTAGGCTTCAAGCCACTATCCTTTTGTTTTGGGGGGTGGGCAGAGGGGAGGAAGGAAGATAGTCTACATTCAAGGAAAAATATATTTTTATGCAAGGTTGATATAAAAAAAAAACAAGCCTGCTATTTAAACTTGCTCAAGAATTTAGAATATTGGGAGTCCTAGGGTGATGAACTAATGGGCAAGGGAAGAAGACAAAGGTGTGTGATAAATAATTTATCACACAACTATCTGCACCACCTGTGTGGTATAAAATGGTTTAACTGCCATAAGATTTGCTTCTTAACCCCAAAATAATTATTTGAACTTGGAATTTAGAGAAGCCAGTGTAGAACTCCATTTAACAACAATAAATCCTTCAAGCCCAACCATTCACCCATTTTTACAGAATATTCCCCCCACATGCCTATACATCCCCCCAATTAATGATTCCTTAAACTAGAACCGATATCTTAAACAAGTAATTGAACACTATGGGCGTCTGACAAGTCTTTGGCCACTAAATGAACGGAAACAGGAATGCAAAATATTCCAGTTCTCTGAATATACAAGACCAAATAAGGCCCAAATGTCGAGAGAATAAACACGAGGCTAATCTACCAAGTTTGGGCAAATGTGAATTAGAGTTCTCTAATGCTGCAGATATTACTTTGCCGGGTAAACTTAATTCTTCCTGCTGCAAATGTGTACACTTATTCCTATTTAAAAAAGAAGCCTCTGTGTAATCTGCACAGATCTTTGTAAATTCAACTGCTCATTTGTCACAACTGTATAATCACGAAGACTATGAATAAATCATTTGACAAACAGATAGAGTTATACATTCTAGACTAACAAAAACAATTTAAAATTGTTCATATAACCACTCGTTTCGAAACTGCCAGAAGGATAGCTAGTATTTGGACATTGCCTGAAGGACTTGACAAACTGTTTATATAAAGGGAGAAAGACCTTGAATTTCAGGAAATAGATGTGTAGAAAACTTTCTTCTAGCAGAAAATAAAGTTCCATTTGTACCACATTGGTTTGCAAGACATTAAATAGATGGTATTGGCAGCTGATATCCAGATTCCAATAAAGTTAATTTTCTAAATTAAACACTTATCTACAGCAAAAATTGCTACATAAGTGACATTTATTAATGTTCTGCTATATTTACAGTTTTAACATAGTAAAACTCCAAAGTGAATTACCACTTGGCAGAAAGCACGGAAGTGCACATTAAATCTACACTTATAATGCATCATAGTTTTTGCTAACACAAATTATAAAAGCAAGAATTACAGGTATGTTAGGGATCATCTCAAAAGTCCCAAAGCCAACAAAAAAAAATGACCTCTCTTTTGCAAGGTCAAATTTTTTTAATACAAAGTTGCATTATGATCTTTGAGCTTTACACTACCAGTATATATTGCGGAAATCCCTATATAGTCCAAAAAGTATGCAGTATGAAAGTAAAATATACTGCAAGATTTAGAAGAGACTATAAAAAAAATACTGGTGCCACCTTCAAAATAATACTTTCGCCCCAATTATGCCTTAAAGAATCTATTGATTTTACTTCCAGGTATAGAGACAGCACAGTTTTAGATTTAACAGCAGATAGATATGTGCAAAAATGTAGTCATAACAAAACAGTCTTCTAAACTTTTGAGAACACCCCTTCAAAACAGCCAGCATTATACATATTTTACACTAAAATATTGGATTCCAGAATCATTTTTAAGATGGAGAATGAAATAAAACAAGACTGCCCCCTACTGGCTACAGGGGCATAGCTCATGCTATACTACAAATACTATATAAGGCATTATTAGTACATCACAGACTTGACTGCAATAGCTTTTTCAAACATTAGCCCACTAATGATTCAATGATTACAGAATTCTGCATTAACTATTAAAATTTTACACCTAGAAACAAATAGAAAGAAATGCATCTCTTTATCAACAGTACTTTTATTTATTTATTTTAAAGCAGGTGATTATTTTTTCTTCTGTGTTCAGTCTTGATTCACTTCCTGCAGGTGTCCTGTTACTTCTTGAGGGAGAATTCATTAACGCAGGAAGACATTTGCCAGAAAACATCTGTCAGAGAAGGATATTGAATATTGAAACTATAGTTAGATTGTTATTTTGGTTAAGAGAAGGATGTAGTTCACAAAGAGTGCAGGATGTCGGAAGACATATGACATGCATCTGAGCACAGTTACAAGATTATAGCGATGGCACAATTACACAGTAGTTTTCTGCCTATTTGACAATTTCAGAGTTCAAACCCCTTTAGAACATAAAGCAACAGAAAAAGGAAGACAATGGGCCAGATTCTGCTCTTGGTTATGCTGGTGTAAATCCATAATAACGTCACTCAAGGCATTGGAGTTAACCTGTATTTGAATAATGGCAGAGGAAACTTTGACCCCATGTTTGGTTTGATTTGTTTGCGCCCCTAATATAGCTATATGCTAGCAAACATATGGGATATTGGAGAAGCCAAACCTCCTAAACCCTTTGTCCTGATTACTCTGACTAGGATGTTTTTGCACCAAGGATAAAGTATGAAACTAGTACACCTACAGTGTAGTTTATATCTTCTACTTGGATACTGATTTGCCCTGCCAACTGCATGCAGTCATATACCAGGAAGATTTCCAGCAGTGATAGATAACATGACCCATTAGAACACAGTATTTAAATAGCATATGCCAAGCTTTCAGCCAGGTTCATTTTACTGTTAACTAGTTTTGGCTTGCACAAAGCACCCTCCCCAGTTCCTCAGAAAGCTAAAACCAACAATCACCGTCCTAACAGTGACAGGTTCCAGAGTGTTCTGTGCACTTCTGTCACTCACTCAAAGCGGATGGGATTTTATCCAAGAACAGCTCTGTTCATTTATTTTTTTTTAAAAAGTGATACATACTGGCTTGTAATTCAAGTTAACTAAAAGCAGTATCCTCAGAAAATCCCCACTCCAAGTTCACAAGCCACTCACAAGCAATGATCCTTGGGCCTCTTCCGGAAGCCTGAGCCATGCTTTGGAATCTTTTACCCTCTCCTCATTCCTTGTCCTCGCAAGGTCAATCAGTACAGGCGTATTTGGAGAAAGTTATGACATGCTGGATTCCATCACCAAATTTAAATGATCTAATTGGAACTGTTTTTTAAGGAAAAGTAAACAGAGAAAATGCAACCCTAACTTCTTCACAAGGTTCCCAATACATAGGTAGTGATTCTGTCCACCTTCAATATTACTAAAAATCGTGTTTTTATAATATCCCCTCTTTATTAAGCTCAGCATGTCTGGCTCTCATCAATGGTGTTATGATGTGGGTGGAATGTACTAGCAAGCAAATGCTAATTAGAAGTAATAGTTTCGTTTTTTCAGTGGTCAGCATTTTTCACAGCTATTTATTCTCGTATTCATTTTTAAAAGAAAACAAGTGAAAGGTCTTATTTTAATGATGTCTACTTCAGCTCTCTCAGAAGGAGAAGAAAGCGACACAAGGGCAACAGGAGGAGCTGGTGTTTTGTTCCTACAAAGCACCTACACAGACCATAGAGGCACAGCAGATGTAGAAACCCCAGTGAGATATGTGCAGCTACAGCAGCTGCATGGGAACTGATCAAATATGTGCTATAATGTTTTTTTAGACATATGCAATGCAGTCCAAATAGTTGACTTACACAAGTCAGTCTTTGGTATTATTGCTATGGACAAATTAGCCTCTATTTCATCCTTAAAACAGCATTTTAGAGAAGGATGGGGGTATGTTCCTGGGGCTATGGGGAAAGAACTTTTTTGTTGCTTTGATTTACTCGCTGGTGGTTTGTGCATATCCAGATAGGATTTCTGTTGTTGTTGCTGGATGATCATTATTATGCTGTTATAAGACGTTCAGGGCACCTACAGCTCTTTGTATAGTTTGTTTTAAATCGAAATAAATAAAACAGATGTGGTTTAAACACAGGCCTGAAAATCCAACATTTTAGGGTCACAAAATCCTTTAATAAAACTTTTTGTCTTCTCTGTAGTCAAATGTACACCTCACATATAATTATATTCAATTTGAACAAGACAAAGAATCTGAAAGGACTGTCAAAGAGAACTCACATTTCAGTATATATATAGCATATACATGCTTGTCAGAATTGAATAGTCTGTGTTGATTACACAACAGTCGTCCGCTCTGGCACAGCCAGTATAATTAGATAATATTTTTGGGTAACTTTATAAATGTGACTCTTCTCCACAGCAAGCACAAGTTTTGCTATACATGAGATGTCTCAGTCAAAGAGGAGTAAAAGGTCATAACCATTCTGATATGGACTCTACGTCCCTTCATATATTTTTTTTTTAATTACGTTCTCTATGCTATGAAGACAAATAAGCCAAACACAAACAGTGAAAACAAGCTACTGTACATAGGAACAGTTCCAACAGACAACACTCTCACATGAATCAAATTCCCACCCTCCTTGTAAAGAGCAGGCAATACTCAGATCTGGTTCTGCCAATTAAAATTTTAACTTACATACCTAATCTTCACTATTAATTATGGTCTTGTTCTCAGCCTCCATAACATCTATCCCAAAGAATCTCCTTTTAGTATACATGTATCTCAATTCCTTTCTTAGCGAAACAAACCAGACTTTTGGTGACTAGCTACAATTAATATATGGCAATATAGATGTTCTTAAAATATATCCCTTCTTTCTAGATACAAATATGGAATGAAGTTAAGACTACCCTTCTCAAAACATCTGCGTTAAAGAATCAGGAGAATGAGAACATCACCATGTAGTGCTTGTTTTAGATACTAGAACCAAATATATGAATTTAATGTTAATCTCCAATATCCTCTGACTTTCATAATAAATAATTTTTAGATATATAATCAAGTTTTTTAAATTGTGAGAAGGTAGGTAGTGAAATAGCAGCTTCCCTTCACTGGCACCAGAAAAAGTAAAAGAGGAATCTGATTTGAGGAAGTATGTTATAGTGATACCACAAGTGTTTTGAGATGCTTCTCCTCAATATTTCACATTATAGGTTTATCTGAAGAGTCCAACAGAGTGAAGTTTAGGGCATGTAGAAACATCAAGGCCTAAATTTTCATAGTGCCTAGTGTTTCTGGATGCCCAACTTGAGACATCTTAAAGAGGCCTGATTCAGAAAGTGCCGAGGACCCACACTTTGAAAGACAAGCCCCTTTAATGTGTGTCAGGTTGGGCACCCAAAAATGTAGGCACAAAAATTACTACTTGCATTTCAAAACATAGGCTTCAAGGTCCATGCTACCAGGAACCAAGCAACTCCTATAAGAAATGAAGAGTCAAGTCACTTGAAGAAGTTTGGAGAGGGTCCCATATGAGGAAAGATTAAAGAGGATAGGACTCTTCATCTTGGAAAAGAGGAGACTAAGGGGCGGTATGATAGAGGTATATAAAATCATGAGTGATGTGGAGAAAGTGGATAAGGAAAAGTTATTTACTTATTCCCATAATACAAGAACTAGGGGTCACCAAATGAAATTAATAGGCAGCAGGTTTAAAACAAATAAAAGGAAGTTCTTCTTCACACAGCGCACAGTCCACTTGTGGAACTCCTTACCTGAGGAGGTTGTGAAGGCTAGGACTATAACAGTGTTTAAAAGAGAACAGGATAAATTCATGGTGGTTAAGTCCATAAATGGCTATTAGCCAGGATGGGTAAGGAATGGTGTCCCTAGCCTCTGTTTGTCAGAGGATGGAGATGGATGGCAGGAGAGAGATCACTTGATCACTGCCTGTTAGGTTCACTCCCTTTGGGGCACCTGGCATTGGCCACTGTCGGTAGACAGGATACTGGGCTAGATGGACCTTTGGTCTGACCCGGTACGGCCGTTCTTATGTAAGAAGACCAGAGTACCAGCTGCTGGGACCAGAATTAGCTTTAGTATTCAAGTATTAAATACGTGGCAGTACAACCAGTAACAATGAGAATTTAAGAGGGGTTCAGAGGTTACCACAAACCCTAAGCAGGGGAAAACCCAACCAACCAACCCATCACATAGCAATTTCTTTTTATAGCGTTTTCAGGTTCAGTTTAATAAAGCAGAACCATTTGCAATGTGTGTGGTTCCTGGCCTAGTGAAGAGACAATGGAACAGGAAAACAAAGCCTTGGCTTTGAGGGCCAAACAACTTAATGACACCTGATTTAAAGTTTTGTTTTTCTACTATTGCCCTGGCAACAACTGCTTCAGCTCTGTCCTGGGGAAAACTAGCTTCATGGAGCACTCATCATCTGTGAAGCAACTTCTTACTTACAGGGATTTTTTTCTGCCTCAAGAGAAAGAAAGTTAATGCTAGCCATTATCTATTGTATGAAGGAAATGTGCTAAACAAGTTGAACTACTTAAGCCTCCATCAAGGTCCCACCGAGATTTCAGCAAAGGACAAGAACAAGACATGTTAATGTGCAGCCCAAAAGTGGGAGAATTTTAGATTTAAAAAAAACCCTTAACATTATTCAGGTACTACAATTAGTTAAAGGCATGTTGGAGTGGCTTTCAGAGTTTCTCCCAGAACTTGGCAGAGAATGAGTAATACAGAAAACCCAGATGAAGTGCTGGTTCTGGGACATAAGCCAAAGACATTGCTATATGCCTCTGCTCAGGCTTGGTCTGTGACCTTAACTCATGTTGAAGGTATGCCACATGTTTCAAGCGCATTATTAGTTCTTAAAAATCACATCCTCCAGGGTGCACAAGTGTACCAAGCAATCTTGGAATCTAAAGCATCTAAAATTCCCTTCATCAAATTCTGGAACAGATACTTGATACTTCAAATTAAACTCCTGCTGTGCTGTCATAGGGAAGCTGGACTAAGAAGTATGCACAGTAGCTGGCAGCCCAGGAAATAAAATTTCAGCCACTGGCTTCGGCCTGTGAAATTATAGCAGAGCAGACCCAGCCTAAAGAAATTGCCAAGTAAAGTAAAACAAAAACAAAAAACAGCAAAAAAACCCTCAAAAGTGTATAAGATTTACCTTTAGTAAATAAAGAGAACTCTGGTCCTGGGGAGAGTGGAAAATGTGTCCGGCATCTTCCGAACCTTTGCATAATTGATAAATCCTCTGAGAAACAGCAGAAAGCCTAAGGGGGAAAAAAAACAAACATTTGTTCACTTAAGAAACAAAATCTATATAATTTCCAGTGTTTTCTTCTCTACTTAGAAAAGGACAGTCCATCTCAGAACATCTTACAGAGAAGGCCTCTGATTCTTAGCAATTGTGGCATTTAACTGAATATAGACTTGTTTCTGGACTACGATATTAAAGCTTTGGATTTCCATATTAATGAACAACAAGAAAGTTTATTTTAAGGGTAAACTTAATCACCAAGAAGTTAGTCCTACAAATCTAGAAGTCAGCTAAAGAAATCTAAATTGCTGATCAGAATGAATGCTTCAGTGATCAAGTCAATCTAGAAAAGGTAGTAACTCAAATAAATGAGGAATAGTTTTATGAAATTTAGTCATGTTTCTTGGAAATTTATGATTATGTCACTAAAGATCCGGTACCATTTTTTCTGACATATTCAGTATAATTCTGCTGCAATCTTTTTACAGTTGATTTTTGCTGGTTCCTGGAATGCTTCCTACAACACATTTTACCTAATTTAAGAATCTTGGCATGTTCTGAGTTGCTTGTACTAGGTTAGCAATTCTCAAACTGTGGGTCGGGACCCCTAAGTGGGTCATGACCCCCTTTAAATGGGGTCACCAGGGCTGGCTTAGACTTGCTGGGGCCCGGAGCTGAAGCTCGAGCCCCACTGCCCAGGGCCGAGGGTTTCGGCCCTGGACAGCACAGCTCAGGTTGCAGGCCCCCTGACTAGGGGCTGAAGCCCTTGAGCTTCAGCTTTGACCAGTGGTCTGGAGCAGTGGGGCTCAGGCTATGTCTTGTGTGTGTGTCCCCGCCCTCCCAGGCAGTGGAGCTTGGGTGGGCTCAGTCTTCAGCCCCCACTCCTTGGGTCATGAAGTAATTTTTGTCAGAAGGGGGTCACGGTGCAATGAAGTTTGAGAACCCCTGTACTAAGTAAAGGAATTCCGCCATCTAGTGGCGACTTTATTTGTTGCACATAAAGGAGGTAAAAATATTATTTAGTACTGAGGTAGCATTTTCCATCTGATGCTCTCAAAAACTGGAAGGAGTATTGATGAACTAAGCCTCCTGCAGTGAAAGGAGAAAAAATAATGGTAGTAACATCAGAAGTGTGCATTGTGGAACCAGAAACCTAATTCTCTGTCATGTTGCTACTTATTTTGTGTGTTTAAGAGATATATAATATACATATATACATATGATTTGAGATCTCTAGATTAAGAGTGTTATAGAAAAGAGATTATTATTACTAATATATATTTAGTTGTGATACTTTTTTCTATACTTAACCTTATAGAAAATAAAGGCATTTTATTAAAATATTACAAATTAGAAATTAGAAGCCCCAGTCCCCAAATACACCACTTTTAATGGGTTCTCTCGCTTGAGTACGGAGTTTGCAGGATCAATCTCCAGAACAAAGTCGTTGAAATGGAAAGTTGAAAAGTGTGATACAAGAGATTTCTCTTATTAACATTATGCACCATTGAAAGAACAGACCCAGTAAATTTCTGAATTGAATTACTTTTGAGGCAGAATTCAGTATAAGATTAAAGGGAAAATATATATTAAAAATATTACTCATTTTCCCAACATGACAAAAACAACAATAAGGTTTCTGGTTCCACACTACACACTTCTCATGTTATTACAATTATTTTTTCTCCTTTCACTGCAGGAGGCTTAGTTCATCAATACTCCTTCCAGTTTTTGAGAGCATCAGATGGAAAATGCTATCTAAGTACTAAATATTATTATTTTACCTCCTTTGTGTGCTACAAATTAAGTCTCCACTTGATGGCAGAATTCCTTTACCTAGTACAAGCAACTCAGAACATACCAAGATTCTTCAATTAGGTAAAAAATGTGTCATAGGCAACACTCTAGGAACCAACAAAAATCAACTGCAAAAAGATGCAGCAGAATTGTACTGAATATGTCTGGGGAGACTTTGAGGTGGTCTTTTCAGGCAACAAGTTGCCTTAGAAAGGTGGTCTTTTGTACCAGTTTCACTGTACTATCACTTATATTCTTCCACATAGGTAGATTTACAGCTAAATATTAGCCACAGAGTCAAAGAACAGACTTGCTGAGTATCAGCTGGCTACAGCTCCAGGAGGCATATTTGGAACAGTGACATGCATTACAGATTAATACTACAAAGTTAAGTATTACTTGGTACCCACGGTAACTGGTGTTTTGGTGCAGCAAAGTTGATCTACATATTTTCTGGGTAATTAATTTCCCAAAGGGCCCACCAGTCCTCATGATGGTCCCAAGAGTGTCTGAGACTCAGTATAGGATTTAGAACAAATCACAGTCTACTTGCATTTTAATCACCTCAGTGCCATAGTCCAGTGATTCAACTCCTAGCAGCTACTGTCAGTGTGAGGAAGTGCTGCTCTCTGATTTTCTTACCTCTTTTTTGGTAAGAGGATGTGTATGCTTTTGCTCCTTAATTTTTTGATGACAGTAGAGGAATTTAAATATACACACACAAATCTAGAAGACATTCACTACCAGAATAAAATCATTTAAAAAAGATAACATTTTGGCCATACACCTTTAAACATCTGGTAACGAATACAACACTTGTCTCTAAAAGTCACTTTTTGCATAACTTCAAATGTTATAAGGACTTACCTAATACAAGGAAAACCCACCAGAGCCAGTACTGACCATCAAAGTAACCAGGGAAATAGGTTGAGAACTAAAAAAGAAACAGAAATTATAACACTTGATATTTTCTAGACCCAATCTTGCTACCACTGATAACAGTAGTAGCCAGACTGTGGCCTCTATGGCCTTGTCTATGGCCTTCTACTGGAGGCAGCATGTAGAATATGTATATCCACAAACCACAGTGAAAAGCAGGCTGCATCCACACTGTAGTGTATAGCCACACGGGACAGTGAAAGGCTCTGGCAGTGGGATACTACACTGCTTAAAATAGCAGTGTAGACAGGGAGGCATTTCTTGGGAGCGTAGAGGGCCATACAGGGTATATACCTTAAGGTTCTGGTGCATCTTTACTCTTCTTGCCTAAGCAGTGCCTCACCATCTACACTGCTAAATTTATACCTGTGCTAGGGAGGCATGCGGTATGTGTACTCGACACACCGCCATAAGCATAGACATACCCTTACTGTCAGAGAAGCACAAGTTACAAATCCCAATTATTAAAAACTGCTCCACTGTGACCAAGATGTATACAAGACAGTTCAACACTCACTAATACCTCTCCTGAGATCAGCTAGTAGGGAGACACTGCTGAATGACAGCTCTTCCCATTCTCCCTCACCCACCTGCTGCCTAACAGCCTCTGCCAATTTTGGAAGCGAAAGGCCAGGTTTGCAGTAGTAACCCCTGCTAGCTACACTTCAAGGTTGGATGATGTAACAAAACAGCAGTGATGCCGACGTTAAGTTCTTGTGGGTATGAGGAATCCTCAGACTTGAAAATCTGTTACTAGGAAAACTGCTTCCTGTTAAATGAAAAGTACCCTTGGTGCTGATATAATTATAGAATCCAATTTCATTATGTTGTCAGTGGTAGATTATTAACTTGATTTTTCATTTTTTTAAAGTGTAAATCAGAAGATAGATAATTTAGAAAAACTAGATACTAAGGTTGAAATCAAATTCGCAGTTAAGGCTGCCAGTCTCTCTCACTTCGTTTTCTTATTATCTCAGGAAATGGCACTTAGATCTTCTGTATGAGACACCTGTAGTACCTAAGCACTGTACAATGGAGACAGTTATCTCACTAGATGTCATATTTGCAAGATCTGAGTCCTGGCACAAAAGGATTAAGGATAAAGTGATGACCTTAACTCTGAGGTGTGCAGCCTGTGTGCAGTCACAGGCTGCACAAACGCCATGTTTGCTTGGACAGAAATTGGTTTGACATTTTCACAAAGATATAGCTTTATAATTTTTCATTCCTTTCCCCATTAAAAGCCTTTGCTTTCTTGACCTGCTTTATTTTCACCAAAAGGATTTTTTTTTACTTCAAGAATAAAAACACTTGGGGTAGGAGTATCTCTTTTAAACAACTATTGTTTAACATACAGCTACATATTACACAAGCTGCTTTACTTAATAAGAAAGAGAGACTTATAAAAATGCAGCACTCCTCTGGCACGTTATTCTTATTTATTACACTAACAAGGACCATCCCAGAGCAGTGTCACGTTACCAGCTCTCTTCAAGCTCTAGACAGTCTATCGCAGCCCCCATTCCCAAAGCACACTGGTAGATGTGCCACAGCTGGCAAGTTTACTGCTTCAGATGAGAATAAAGCACGCAGAAAGGGTTATTTAAAAATCACACCTGGATCAAAACAGTCCCCAAGGAACTTTTGTGATGGTCAAGGAAACAAACAGGCTAATCTTCAAAAAGGAACTGCTGAAGGATTTAGGGCAAATTTCACTCTTGGCATGAAGAGTCAGCACAAAGCCCTCTATGCCTCACATTAGCCCTACTGTGAGTTGCCTGAGGGGAGCAGCCATGCAGAGAGGCCTTATATCCCCTGTAGGCTGTGGAGGTCCGCTCCACACCGCCCTGAACAAGTCAGAGAGCAGAGGTCTTTGTGGAAGCTGAAATGTCAGACTGAGTGGTATCAACAGTGGGTGTGGAGTGGCAGCAGCTACTCATGTGGGTTGGGGCACTAGCCACAGATGCACTGTACCCTGCTCATGGGGTGGGAAAGGACAGGATTCTTCTCCCTCCAAAACACCCTGCTTAGTGCACAGTACAACGCCCAATAACTCAGGCTTTTGCAGGTGCAAGTTTTGCCAGGCAAAAAAGCTATTTAATTGTGAACTGAGATGAGTCACTTATTAAGTAAAGTAGCAAATACACAAAGGCCTTATGTTTGTCTGGGCTGCCCTTTTTTTTTTTTTGGGGTGCACTAACTTACCCTGACAATCAGGATCCACTTAATGAGAGACAGACCAAACCCCGAAATAGCCCCATATCGTCCTGCAGCTGAAGTGGTCAGACAGAAGGACAAGAAAAATCCAATCCAGTTGAAGAGGAAAGCCACTGAGAAAGCAAAGGGAAAGCAATAGGTCAAAATGGCTGGAAGCTGAAGCTAAACAAATTCAGACTACAAATAAGGTGTAAAAATTTAACACTGAGATTAATTAACTATTGGAACAATTTACAATTGGATTCTCAATCACTGACAATTTTAAAATCAATATTGGATGTTTTGCTAAAAGATCTGTTCTAGGAATTATTTTGGGGAAGTTGTATGGCATGTGCTATAGAGGAGTTCAGACTAGCTGCTCACAGTGATCCTCTCTGGCCTTGGAACCTATGCATCTATTAAGAGCCTCTTCATATTTTTAGGCTGTCTTCTTCTCGTGTCCTTCCACCACACATCACATGTTTTTCCAGTGTTCGGCACATGTGTAGCCCTGCTGAGATCTTCCGCAGTACATGGTTCCTCGAGGAACCAGCAGACTAACAGATGTTCCACTGTGTGTGTTTCACTGCAGTCATATGTATGTGGGTCATTGGAACAGCCCCACTTCCACATACTGACTTTTGACCTGCCCAATCTTGTTCAGAGGCAACTTAAACTTCACATAAGTTGTTGCAAGTGAAATGAGTGTTGGCTTCAGTCAGGGTTTGCCCACAAATCTTTACGAACAGCAGACAAACTTAGATTTAATATCTGACCCTCTGTGCATTCTGCGCTGCGAAACTCTACATTTCCCCTTTTAACTCAGACTAAGAGAATGCCTCATGACAATTTAGCAACACTACATTTCCAGTGCTTTCATGCTCTTCATATACACACGCCGAGACAACTACTAGCCCTTTCCTAAAATACTGAGAGCTACTTCATTTTTAATTTTAATGCATTGCCAACTAAACTCAATTTTTAAGAGTTCAAACAGTGTATGGGTTTGCCCTAAAAAAAAAAAAAAAAAAATTATATATATATATATCTCCAAATAAATAACTAGTTTTCATAAAGAGCAGAGATGTTTTAGGATCTCTCAATGGCATGGTCGGCAGCATACTACGTGAATGAATAGCCTTGGAACCCCTGATCATCAGTTCAGGTTTTTGTGGGTTTTTTGGAGGGAGGGAGCTGGGGGGGAAGAGGAAAGATGAGACAGCATTCACCATACTTGAGCACGCTCTAGTGGTACATTATGGAGTGGCAGGAGTCTCTACTGCTATTACCCTATAGCTAGAAATTTTGGTTTGCATTATGGGAGATATATAAAGCAAGAGTTGGTTTAGTGAATGAAGAGGTGCATCTCCACATTCTTGTCACTGCCTTGTGGAGGTGAACAGCTCTTCACAACATGTTATTAATGAGGTTTATAGGGAGCAACAGATATTGGGGGATGCGCTTTAGTGGAAAAAAAGAAGAAAAAGAAGGGGATGGGGTTTGTTGGTAATGAAACCATAGACTAACTTGAAGAGTTTGACACCTGCCTGACTGGTAGATCATTTCTCAAGGAGGAAGGGAAATTCTTCCCTTCCCAGAATTTCATACTGGCATATCTAGTTTTTCCAGCTCTACGTCACGTACATGAAAAGGTTAACTTATTCTTGTCTGGACTGAGGAAAAGTTCAAGGTTCTATTGGGTACTTACTGAAGAATGTTAGCATGAAGATGCCATCATTTCCTATCCTCAGCTGGTCAGTATCATCAAAATCATCCCGTGCCACAAAGTCATCCTCCTAAAAGTGAAGAGAGAAAAGGGAATGGCGGGAGGTCAGGTTTAATGCAATCAAAGTCATACAGCAAGCCTGAGGTTATGAGCTTATACAAGATTTTATGGGAAAGGGCTATCAGCTTGCAGAGTTCACAAAGCTCACATTGCAAGGGTACAGAATATCTTTTCATTCAAGAAAAAACTCCTTAAGGACAACAACAACAACAACATTTCTGCATCTAAGACTTCTCCCCTTTGTACCTGAACAATTGCTAAAGATAATACAAGACATGAAATACTGACTTGTCAGGTGAGATTCCCCCTTTTAGGTAGCCCCCCCCCTGAAAAAAAAAAAGATACTCCCAATACGCACCATACAATTTACCTCCCTGTCTTTCTCTAACATTTTCCCTCACTGGGACGACATCATATGTGGTCTCAGTGGGACTCAGGCTCTTATGGGAGAAGACCTACTAGCATTAGACAGCAGATGCTGGTAGCACTACTACCAAATGCTAGCTGTGATCAAGGAGCATGAGGGAGGAGGGCAGACAGCAATGGAGGAAGAGAAGAGGATAATCTCTCCTTTCAGAGACAATGGATTTTATTATTCACAGACCAGAAAAGCCAGTTCAAAAAGTGGTGGGAGTGATGAGGAAAGCCAAGTTACCTAACAAGGTAGGAAAGAAATTAAAATATGACCACCTACTTTTCAAGTTTTGTTCTTATTTGATCACTGGGTAGGATATGGTCTATCAGACAAAGGTATGAAGTGAGCCCTGACCTCTGAAGCTTTGCCAACTCCCGTTTCATAACAATGAATTTGAACTACAGGAACTTACTCAAAAATTGGGTGCTGAGAGATCTTCTGATGGGAGCACAAATTAGTAAGCCATAAGATAAACAGCGAGGCTACACATGTAGCCCATATCAGCTTGCCAAATTAATCAGTACTGCATTCTATGATTTACAACTGTCTAGATTGTAATCAGCACCTTGAATTGGCACCTGGAAATAGATGTGTATGCAACATAGATGTAATATGCATTCACCAAAACTACATATTCTGCACTATGTGAAGGTTTGGATTGGCATTCATTATATCATTTTCATTATAGAGATAATTATGGTCATAGACATGATAATCTCTTGGTAAAAATGGGAATGGAGACTGGTTAAGCCTTCTAAGGAGAGTGCCCATGAGGAAGCTATCTATCTTTTATGCCTTACACTATGCCAGTGGACCAGACAAAAAGTTTTTCAAAAAAAATATTGTAGAACACTGGAAAAAAAAGCCAATGAGAAAAAATAAATCAATATTTTCATTAACAAAGTATTTGGGTTAATTCAGTTATATACATTCTACAAATGGACCTTTCGGGACATTCAGCACACAAAGTGAACTTACTCTTCCAGGAACCAAGGGAATGGTAGCTTCAGCCTTACTTCGCTCCGCTTCATCGTAACTAGGCAATGTTGTGGCCACATTGTAAGAAGGGGGCTTGGGAAACCCTGATTCATCTTTGTAGTCAAAATATTCTGCAAAGAGAGAGTTTACATGAATTGTACGATGTAATATGCCTCTGACGCCTGGTATAAGCAGCTCTACAACCAGCAAAGAAAACAAAGTACGAAGAAGATGATTTTAAAATTACCGTACATTCTTTGGTGAAAGACTGTAATTTAAACTCACATGTATTGAACTATTATGCCATAATAAAGAAAACATTAAAGCAAATTTGAGACCTACAGTAGGATACTAACAGACTTTCAAAAGGGGAAGGGAATTCACCCTAAATAAATTAGTATGACAGTCATCTTGACCTAGACAAGGAAAAGCAAGGAAAGTAGAAACCTTGTTAGAAACTTATGCACCCTATGATACCACATACAGAGGTACTTGAACTTTTTAAGGACTGAAATATAAGAGTTTCACAGCAGATACAGAGTATGAACAAGACCACTTTATAGAGGGTGCACAAAGGCACCTCCTAATCTAGAGCAACAGAGACAGGAACACATGCTGTTCCTTCCCTGATTTCAGTAAGAGACAGAGAAAGATATATTTTAATATTTCAAATGGTTTTGATGAGTAAAAGAATCCCCATAAGGTATTCAGCCAAAGGTGGTCTGAAAAAGACCCCAGTTTCCTTTCGGGGGAAAGAGAAGGGGAATAGGACAAAGTCAAACGTACTGGTTCTGAACGCCAGGCTCTCAGACCTGTTGATGAATTAGAATACACAGGGGAAGCTTTACATGTAGAGAGCCCTGATAGCAGCATATTTTACAGATTCCCTGTGGAGATATAAAAAAAATGTATGTTTCTAGGTGTGTGTGTGTGTGTGTGTACTTTACACAACTATTTCCTCCGTTATGCAGAGAACCATCTGATAAAAAACATGGGCACCTCAGACCATATTGTGTGATCCGACAAGGCAAATGCTCATCCAGACCCCATTCAGTAGCAAGACAGAATAGAATTCAAAACCCTCTACCCAGGGAGACAAAGATCTTCAGAGGTATTTGGGCTCTTAACTGCCAGTGATTTCAATAGAAGTTAGGAGCCCAAATACCTTTCGAGGATCTGTGGCAGAGGACTGACTGGTAGCCAGTTTGCAAGGTCAGTGACCCTGAGTAAAGAGTTTCTGCCCAAGAAGGCAGACTGAAGAGCACCCATTATCCCAGATCGTCCTACAGGCTGTATGAAAGGCAGACCTCTAATGAAGATAGCTGAATTTTTGGATTAGGTCTAAAACTGACCTTTTATAAAAAAAAAAAAAAAGAAAAATGCAACATTTGGAATGGATTGTGATAAGGCTGTACACGGAATTCCAGTTGGGTTTCTGTCTACGTTCTCAGGTTTTTTTAATTTTAAAATGATAACTTTACTGGTTAATTATCCTTAGCTATTTTTTTAATGTCTATTTACTCCTTTGAGCAGTATAAACTGGGACAGGGAGGGGAGGTTACCAGACTGATGGGGCTATCATTTCTTTCCAGTACAATCTTTAAACTTCTCCTTTTTCCCCTCCCACCTTGGTTTCCTTATGCTGCCTTTATGCATCTGATGTGCCTGATTCTCAAATGTGATTCTGACTTTTTATTAAGAAAACGTCCGTGGGGGAAATCAGGATCTAGATTATAACCAGCATGAATGTGATAGCTCCTCTGGAAAGTATTATTGGCTTTTAACTTAGGTCTGATCATGCAGAAAAGATAGATAGCTTCCTCATGGGCACTCTCCTTAGAAGGCTTAACCAGTCTCCATTCCCATTTTTACCAAGAGATTATCATGTCTATGACCATAATTATCTCTATAATGAAAATGATATAATGAATGCCAATCCAAACCTTCACATAGTGCAGAATATGTAGTTTTGGTGAATGCATATTACATCTATGTTGCATACACATCTATTTCCAGGTGCCAATTCAAGGTGCTGATTACAATCTAGACAGTTGTAAATCATAGAATCATAGGACTGAGAGGGACCTTGAGAGGTCATCTAATCCAGTCCCCTGCACTCATGGCATGACTAAATATTTAGACCATCCCTGACTGGTATTTGTTTAACCTGCTTTTTAAAACCTCCAATGATGGAGATTTCACAACCTCCCTATGCAATTTATTCCAGTGCTTAACCACCCTGACAGTTAGGAAATTTTTCCTAATGTCCAACCTAAAAAGCCCTTACTGCAATTTAAGCCCATGACTTCTTGTCCTATCCTCAGCAGTTAAGGAGAACAATTTTTCTCCCTCCTCCTTATAACAACCTTTTATGAACTCGAAAACTTATGTCCACTCTCGGTCTTCATGGTTTGGGACTTGGCTACCTTAGAGACTGCCTTTACACCTATACCCAGGTGTTACAGCAGACATCAACTGACTTTTACCAAGTCCCTAGATGTGAACTGAAGGACTGGAGGAAGGGCATTCTCAGGCCTGGTCTACACTGGGGGGGGGGGGGTGTTAGGGGAGGGGGGAAAAATCAATCTAAGTTATGCAACTTCAGCTATGTGAATAACATAGTTAACGTTGATGTACTTAGACCTACTCACCGCGGTGTCTTCACTGTGGTGAGTCGACTGCTGCCGCTCCCCCATCGACTCTGCCTGCGCCTCTTGTGTTGGTGGAGTACAGGAGTCGACAGGAGAGCGCTCGGGCATCCATTTATCGTGTCTAGACTACACGCGATAAATCGACCCCCGCTGGATCTATCGCTACCCGCCAATCCGGTGGGTAGCGTAGACATACCCTCAGAGGCAAATCTCTGTCTGTGGAAACTACTCCCTGGAGTAGGCACCAAAAGCTTGAATTTGTTAGAACAAGAAGTGCAAGGTTTATGTTTTGGGGCAACATTTTATCAAACGGGTCTGAACAAAGGCATTTTTTCTAACTTTTCAGATATCTTCATTTTAAACTGATGTTTGCTTTATCTTCTATGTGTTCTGATGCCACAGAACACATACTGGATAAGTTACTGAAAAAAATATAAGCGTAGCCTCTTAATGGGTCTATTTCTACTGGATTTCTGCTCTAATTAACAGAGAGTAAGAAGACTGCCATGTTATATCTGAGCTGAGTTCTCTTCCAAGATTTCAGCTCCAGCCACTTTTTTTCCCCTATAGTTGCAGATGATGGGTATTTAAAACATTGTAATGCATTCAAGCATTATTAATCTACAGTATCATAAAAGCATTTGTATATTCTTCACAAGACAAAAATTCAGCATAATGACTAAGAAAGAAGCCCTGAAAAAGTAAAAGACACCAGTAAAGATACCGTTAAAGATCACTGGAAGAAGCAAGATATTACTCAAATACCAGATCATTACAGACCACAAATCCTCACTGCACTACCATTTTCACCTTCTTCTGTATGCTAAGATTGCTGTAGAAAGTAACTTGAGCACCATTTTATGGAGATGACATCAGTTGATTGCGACCAAGGCATGTTTTCTTTCAAATCACAAATAACCACAATCTCTTTGGATCAGGTCCCATCCTTCTCAGTCTTAATAGATGCTGCAATGTCAGACAGCAGTGAGCATATTATAGAAAAAGAAACAACTAAAGGGATGGGAAAGAAAACCAAGAAAAAAAACAACATTTATTTCCTTGCTGTTCAGTTTACCTGCATTCTCCCCAGAAATGCTGCTGTAAGGTGGAGGGGCATCATTCACAGTGTGTTCAGTCTCTCCAGGCTCCTCCTCATTCTGCAACTGAACAGAATCATTTACATTTTAACAGGGCCGAAGAAAAAGGACAAATAAATCAGACTCATCCATAACACAGAAAATTACACAATCATGGTGTCCTGGTCAAAATCCAATTGGGTTAGTTACATTCTGCCTACCTAAATTACCCTGCACTTTCAGGTGCATATGGCAATCTCTTCTTGTCTTAAACTGTTGTACAGAAATGCAGTGCATTCTGTTAAACACGTGACACATTTCACCTCAGAGGTAGCCAAAGTAATCCCATTGGTAGATTTTAATCAATGTGCCAGTTATGATAAGTCTGTATGTTAAGTCGTATTTCTACTTTTCAGGTTCCAGACTGCTACAGAGCATACATGTGTATTTATTATTGTACCTTTCCACTTCCTAAGCACTAATTTAAAAGCTATCAGGTCACGCAAATTGTGAGAAGACCAAATTACATTTGTTTTCATAAAAAGAGGAAATGTTAGGAGACAGTCAGTCAAAATCTCCATTACCATCTGTGGCTTTGCTAAGAAAACTGGTGCTCAGCTGAGTTATGCAAAATAAACTGTTTATCAGTCAGTCATGCTGTGGATAAGAAGGATCCAGTGGTGAGATTTGTAACTGTACACTCTGTTTTGGAGTAATATACACACACAGTATAAATAGGCATACAGCTTTTTATATATACAGTACGTGACTTATATTATGTAGAGTTTGCAAACATTCTTTGATCATAAAAGCTGGCAATACTGGGTTAGGCATGTCCAAAGAAGAGTGTATCAGCTATCATCTAGCTACTTCACTCTTTCTATTGCACATCACTGAATCAACAACACACACACACACACACACACCTGCATAACAAATAGACTCAGATTTAGAAATATTTTTTGGGACTGAACCACTTTCCTATATCTGGAGAGAGATACACTTTTTTTTAAAAAATCATAATTAAATGACAGTAACACTGCAAATGCCAATTCCTTTCTTAATATCTTCATTGACTTCCCTTCATGCATAATAATGCTAATATCCCTGAAGCCATCTGAGACATTTTTCTTCCTTTTCTCTACTGAGACACTTATGACCTCTTTTCACTACAGTATCTGACTGCTTCCCAAGTATTTAAAAATAAAATTCTCTCTCTCTTCCTCTTCAGCCTGCAGAAGTAACAGATCTATTACTTTTAGGGCTGGGTTTCTGTTTTATTTGCACATATGTGAAGTCCTTGAAGGTCTTGTTTTACACGAGCTTGGTCTATATCTTGTATTCAATATGTATTTTTTGTTGTTCATACAGTCAACACCTAAGGCTTAAACTGCATCCATACTGCTTCTGAAAGTCAACCTCAAAAACTTTAAGGACCACATATTCAAGTAATGTATGTGTGCAGTTAATACGTGTGTGCATTGCAAACATTTGTGTCTAGGTTACTTGAAAATCAGGCCCTAGAAGTTTGCTAGAAAAAACAGTTAAATGGACAATCACATGCCTAATTCAGTTGTAAAATTATCATGATTGCATACATAACAGGTAATTGTGCATGCAAATGGCTAATTAGGTACAATATAAAGTCTCCCTAAATTCCTCAAATCTTCATTCTGAAGATGAATTACTAACTCCATAAGCCTCCAAAAATTGCCATTATTCTGACACAGTGGCTTTCAACCTTTCCATAACAAGTCTCCCTTTTCTGTACCAGGATCCCCACTACTTCCACTGAGGTCACCCTCCCCTTCTAGCTAGGATACCACTCATTTACCAATATGGATATACTGGTAGCAACTTAGGCCATGTCTATATTTACTAGATCAGCTGCAATAAATGCAGCGGTGTCAATTTAGCAGGTCTAGTAAAGACCCACTAAGTCAATGGGAGGGCACTCTCCCGTCAACTCTGGTACTCCAGCTCCCTGAGAAGAGTAAGGTAAATTGGCGGGAGAACATATCCCATCGACACAGCGTGGTGTAGACACTGTGGTAAATCAATCTGACAGTGCCTTACTGGGTGACTTTGGGCAAGTTCCTTTTTGCTGTTTGTTTGTTTGTTTTCCCATCAGGCTACTAAAAATTGCTCACAACAGGAGAATTCTGATGTAAGCACAACTTGAGTTAAGTCAGAACAGTCTCCTGCTCTAACTACTACACCATATTCCCCCCAATCTAATTTTAAATATATAATCTAAAAAAAGATTTTAGATAAAAAGTAGTATCAGATTAACTTCCTGGACATGCCCAGCTCATTAAGTACTATTTTATTAGTCCAAATGCCAATAGGTAGGAAAAGATTAATTAATCTGGGGACAAGGAATGATACATGTTGTTTGGTCATTAGGGAAAAATATTCTCAACTTGAAGAGTAATCCTATTCTGAAAGGAGGCAGCTGAGTTATCACTGCAGAGATTGAAGAACAGGTTGGAGAAAACACAACAAGTAATCTAGGGAACAATCCCATAAAATGCAGAGATTCAGACCCGATGACTCTTCTGTCTTCCCCTTCTATGAAGTGTAGGCCCAATTTCAATTCTTGAAAGTTACACTTGAAAATTAAAGCCTAAAATGCTACCCAAGAAAACTGCAGCTATGTAATCTGCTGAGAAATAAACTTGCATAAAAATTCATTTACATTAACAGTGAATGAGGTACAGGTCTGGCACACTAGATGTTCTGTTATTACTCTCCGAGTAGCATCACTTGCTATCTTAACAGTGGAAGGAAGTGTCCCACTGCCTCTCTAATGTTTGTAAGTAAAACGGAGTTAGAGATTTGAGAGATGTAATCCCAAAGGGAGGGAAAGTGAAAGTGCTGGCTAAATGACATAATATTACAAGATGTAATAAAGAAGAAAATGCACTAGTGATGTAAGAGGGCAGAAAAAAACATTCTTGCAATTAAGAAGAGTTTAGAAGATTCCAAGGCCCACAACATTCTAAATAGTTATATGAAACAGATTTCCCTTCTAATGCACATGGTATGCAGACCTGCCTTGCAGCCTTTTTAATGTTTCCAGGCATCTAAAATTCAACTAAGTGCTCATTAACAAAACAGTAAAGGTTCATGTGACAGGAAGAATGAATCATCAGGCCTCAAGTGGCTCAATATTGCCATGACAGCACTAGTCTTGCATTTTCCATGTAAGATGGTGCAGGCACCTGGCATACACAATTAAAAATGCTTTATTGTCTGCTCTTGCAAGTGATTTTTCCTGCTTCAGGCTACTAAAAAATTGCTCACAACAGGAGAATTCTGATGTAAGCACAACTTGACTTAAGCCAGAGGGGGACTTTTTCATTCATTGATCTAAGACAAGAGTTACTTTCCTGTTGATTCACTGAAGTATTTTACTTTAAGAACATTCTTTTTGGTTGGGTTTTAAAGAAAAAAAACATTGGATTAAAATGTTAGTAGATATTTAGAGTGTTAGTTAAAAAAAAATCAGCTAAGTATTTTCCCCTCAATTACTTAGATACTGGAGCAGTAACGTGCTGTGGTTACAGTATGTGATGAGATCCTGGAATATTCCATTCCCAATGAAGCCATGAGGTCACTGTAGGCTATGGGGAAGGCACTCTCCCTCTGTGCCTCAGTTTCTCCTTGTGTAAGAGTTTTATAACAATATTTACATATGTCACAGTGCTGGTGTGAACTTTAACCTTTGTAAAATGCTTTGAGAACTTTGGCTGAATATTTTTCTACTGAAGTGCACAGTCTTCATTTAATAACAAATATTTTTATTTTAGCAATCTTTCAAAACATACTGTTACATGGGCTTCAGATATAGAATCATTTCTGAAATATCTTTTGGTTAAACTCTATGTCTAACTTATCCACAGATCTCACACATCAATTCCAAACAAGTGTTTAAAAATCCATACCCTGGGTACTGAATAGCACATTTAGATAATGTGTTTTATAGATAATCAGGAGTAAAATCTGCAGTTGACATACTACTCAACAGCACTGCAAGATTACTTTTGAACAAATTACAAAAGCTATCAGATTTCCTACCAAGTTCTAACTCTTAAAAAGCCATAGTCAGAAAACAAGATGCTTTAGAAGAATATCAGCACGTGATAACTCGGGCATTTAAAACTGAATCTAACAAAAACTAAATTAAATTAGAAGATTATTGCAAATGGAATGGAAAGAGACAAAATGAAATCCATTCTCCATGCTTTTCTGAACTATTCCAAGTGCAATCCTACAGAATAGAACAGGTGCCAAAGTGTCTGAGTAGAAAGCTGCCTTTTAGATGTCCACAGTCACAAAGCAAATTGTAATCAAACAGAATAGCCTCCAAGAAAGCTTCTGAATTTTTTCTTGTAAAAATCATTCTACAAAACCGTGATTTATTACCAGCAGAAATAAATGAATGTAGATCGGCCTCTGATATTACTGCCATGACAATATGGCAGTGTGCAACAAAATAAGCTCTAAATAGAACTTCACACCCAAGTGTTCCTGAAAAAAAATCAAACTAAGGGTCTCAAGATTGGTCAGGCCAAAACTCTGACTCTCTATCCAGCACTCAAGATCATCCCTATGATAAGATTTGGGGTGGGAGAGAAAAAAGTAAGGAAACAGTTTCTAGCTTCCAAGAGGTATTTCTAAACAAAAGAGAAGTTCTAAAATATGCCTTGATTGGGTCTATTTTAACAAGTTCACAATCAAATTAGTTCATCCACCATTTTTGAATGAGTGAATTTTAAATTACATTTGATTTTAATTTGACATCTTGTAGATATTAAGCCAAGATCTGTTTCAGTACTGCTAAACATTAATTAGACCTCAGTGCCTGGAAAGAACAGATGAGCTCTGCAGTCATGGGCCACAATCCGACAAACACTTATGCACATGCTTAATTTTACTACTGTGACAGGGACTGACTACTCATGGTAGTGAAGTTAAGTGTGCGCATAAATGTTTGTAGGACTGAGGCCTTAGCAAAAAGATGACAATGTAGTTTAATTATTTTTTTGAGCTCAAATGTTCTTGTTTTAAAAGTTCCTTAATATAAAGTTTCCAATCTTAAAAAAATCTAATATCATTTAAAACATGCAACAAAGATGACTGCTTTAGCATTTATCCAATACTTTATTGTTATCAGTGGTCTTCTATGATTCTGTTTGTTCCATTAAAATTTAATCAGTTTTTGAAGGGTTAAATCACTAAGAAACCTTTTAACAAAAAGGATTCACAGACTGGAAAAATTACCATTGCCACTAGTTCACAACTGTATATACTCATTCAAAGGAAACTCTGATAAGTACTCAGCAACACCCGCGCTACTGGGCAGAATCTACACTGAATATGTATTTCAGTTACTGAAATACATGCTCACAACTTCTGGTGTGCTCAAGCAGAAATGCTGAACAGTCCTAGAGTGACAACATACAAGAAGCTCTAACTGCAGATAACTTACATCTGATCTTACATCTCATGCTGTTTCTATGGTAGTGTAACAAGTTCTCTGAGATTTCTAAAAGGAAAACACTGAAGTCACAGACTGCATAAGAATCAATACCGAAAGTTACAGCCTTCCAGCAAGCACAGGTAATAATAACTATGAAGGCAGTGCAGCGCAAGCTTCAGCATGGGCTAGTGAGCCAAGTACCGTATTTATCGGCATATAACACGCACTTTTTCCCCCTGAAAATAGGGGGCAAATGATGTGTGCGTGTTATACGCCGATATAACCTTAACAGGGCCGGCTCTAGGATTTCTGCCGCCCCAGGCAGAAAAGAAAAGCGCCGCCCCCTCCCCCCAGCGGCGCGGAGCGGCGCCCTAGCCCCTGCCCCACTCCCGAGCAGCGCAGCACTGCCCTAGCCCCCCCCCGGGAGGCGGCCCGCAGCTGGCTACCGGTTGGTCTGGACGGTGGGGGGTGGCCGCTGCCCCCAGGAGAGCAGCGGAACAAGCTGAGGAGCGGCCCCTCCTCTGCAGCCCGAGCAGGGCTGCGCTACCGGCTCCCGCCTTTCCGCGGTAAGCAACCCCCCCCAGGCGGAGCTGGTAGCGCGGCCCTGCCCGGGCTGCAGAGACGGGGCCGCTTCTTGGTGTGCACCCGCGGGGACAAGCCGAGGAGCGGCCTGTCCTCTGCAGCCGGGGAAGAGCTCCCGCCACTCTTCCGGTAAGCGAGCCCCCACCTCCCGAGCGGCGCGGCCCGGCCCTAGCCCCCTCCCGAGCGGCCCGGCCCGAGCTGCCTTAGCCCCCGCGCCCCTCCAGAGCGGCCCGAGACCCCGTCCTCCCTCCCTCCCCCGAGCGGCCCTGGCCCTAGCCCCTGCCCCCCTCCCGAGCGGCGTGGCCCGACCCTGCCCGAGCCCCCGTCCCCCTCCCGAGCAGCCCGGCCCGAGCCCCCCTCCCCGCGAACGGCGCGGCCCGCCCGCCGCCCCCTCCCAAGGCGCCGCCCCAAGCACCTGCTTGGTAGGCTGGTGCCTGGAGCCGGCCCTGAACCTTAAGAAGCTTCAAAGTCCTTTATTTGAAATTTAAGTTTTTTTCCTGAAATTTCCCCCTTAAAATGAAGGTGCGTGTTATACGCCTGTGCGTGTTATACGCCGATAAATACGGTATGTACCTAGGGACCATGCTGGGCTTCTACTCCCCATGCTAAAGCCAGTATTGTTACTCATGCTAGCTGGATCATTCACGGCGTCACTCTGCACAGTAAGGCACATGATGCCTCTTCACTACCCTTTAGCAAACTCAACTGAGCTAACAAGACTGAGGAAGAAACAAAAAGCACCAATACCCCTTGGAAATGTCATGCCATCAAAACTTCACCTAAATGACAACAGTACATTTATCAATCACATCCACTACTAACTGCAAGAGTTAAATAACAAGGAAATGAACAGTTGTGGACATCATAAATCTAACTGTGCCCACACAATAAAGCATTAAACAAACATGCCCTTTGCATTTATTTTCATGCTGTAGGGATTAAAACCTCACTTCAACTGGAAAACTGAATATAACCTTAAGTACAAAGCTGCTATTGATGTCTCCATAACCTTTATATTTAGTTACAACTTCTAAAGACTGCTGGATCTTCCCAGACTCTTACGTACACGTACACTGCAATAAAATGCCTGCGGCATGACCCTGGCTGGCCCAGGTCAGCTGACTACGGCTCACAGGGCTCAGGCTGCAGAGCTAAAAATTGCAGCGCAGTCATTCAGGCTTGGGCTGGAGTGCAGGCTCTGAAACCATAGGGGAGGCGGGGCCTCAGAGCCCAGTCTCCAGTTTGAGCGTCTACACTGCAATTTTCAGCTCTGCAGCCCAAACCTGAGTCAATTGACCAGGGCCCTGAGATTTGGTGCCACAGGGTTTTTGCAGCGTAGACATAACCTCATCCTGATCCTGAGCCACTCCAGAGGGTGGAGAGACCCTCAGCATAACTCAGCTTTAGAAGCCAAATTATGGCAGCTTCATGGGGCTCCCCTATGGTACACAGTGCTGCCCAAAATTTCCACTATGCTATGGCCCCATTCCCAACACATCCCTCCCACTTCAGCCTCTCTCTGGCATACCCCCTCTACGCCACATCTTATGAGGGGGTCCCTAAAAGACAGCCTGAAACTGTCTTCCGCAGTTACCCTGGCCAGCTCCTGTAAGCTACTCCAGCCCCTTTTCTCTAATGTAGAGGAGATGGAGTGGGGTTGAGGATTTCACCACAAATGACTTAAATCTATCAAAGAAATACAGCAGTCCCTGAGCCTAGTGAAAAAACAATAACCATAGAAAGCAGAATATACATTATTAGATTAATTGTTGCATCACTTTCACAGCACAAGCATATGCTATTTTTGATCAGTATCATCGCATATTTGAGCCAATCACAATGGTTAAAAATGCCAAAAGATTACCTTAAAAAAAATCAAAATCAAACACCGTTTTTATGTTTCTCTTATTGGTGAAGTGACTTAACCTCTGATCGTGCACCAAGAGAAGGCTCATGGCGGATATGGGGGCCTGCACACAGTTCTCAGTGGAGGATTGGTACTGAGAGAAAAAAAATCTGTCTTCTTTTACACTGAATTTTACCATTCATTCCTGTTGTCTTTAGGATATCTAGACAAACTCACTTTTTCTGAAACAATAACTTCCAGTTTATCGAAGAAACATACTCATAAAAACATTTTACACATGCTAGTTGTCCCATGAACTCAATGGGATTGTTTATGCGCATAAAGTTCAGCACGTGCATAAGTGTTCGCAGGAGTGGGGCTTAAATTACCATACTGTCATAATACATCTAAACCCCTCATATTTAGCCAGCCATGGACCTGCCAGTAATTCACCACTGCTATTATACAATCTGAAACCCACTGACAAATTAAAATTAAGAAAAATGTTAAAAGCAGGATTTCCACCCTCCTCTACCCTTTCATAATCCTGTAATGTAAAAATTACATGTGTGATTTCGATGTATGAGCCTGTTCTATGAGTTGCTTTCTGGGAGCACAGTTTGTCAGTTTACCAGTTCCTGAATTAAATACATCCGCTGTGGTTATTAACTCAGGGCTGTATTTCATGTCATAGTCACAAGTGACTGATCCTTATTCACTTATTCATTACAATACATAGCAACATGGGATAAAATTGATTTAAATTTGACATCTTCAGTGTTAGAAAATGATTCTCCTCATCCTTTCTACACTACAGCTAAATCTCAGCTGTGCATCTTTATTTTCATAGCATACACTTTTGGAGCAAGACAGACTACAGCATACCAATCAATCCAATAACATATTCTTTAAGAGAAGAAAAGAAGAATTGAGAAACTAAGATTTTTTTCCCCTTTCCTGCATGTCCCTTAGGGTCCCGCACTCCAATTACATTTACTCTCAAAGATTCTGTATTGTGACAGCCTTTTCATGGTACCTTCCATTTTCTGATGCTCCTTTTGGAGCAGGGACAATCTTTCTAATCTGTAAAGTACCAGGAAAATTACAGCACTATAGTAACAACAACCACCCTGTTATGTGCATGGTTAAGAGATTAATAGGGCCTGGCAAAATGACAGCTTTGATTTCCTTACAGAGACTCTGTAATGTCATTCTTATCAGTCAGAGGGGTAACTAAAGAGTAATACAATATTCTCCTTCTAGGGAGCAGTATGCTTCCTCCACATATACCCCTCTGGGCTCAGGACCATAAAACCAGAACTTGAATCCTTCTGTAACATAGGCTATGACTTCACTACGGGGGGAGGGATAGCTCAGTGGTTTGAGCATTAGCCTGCTAAACCCAGGGTTGTGAGTTCAATCCCTGAGGAGGCCATTTGGGGCAAAAATTGGTCCTGCTAGTGAAGGCAGGGGGCTGGACTCAATGACCTTTTGCGGTCCCTTCCAGTTCTAGGAGATTGGTATATCTCCAATTATTACTATTACTTTACTTTAGAAACACCGCACCAGCACAGAGGCAGAACTACATACTGTGCCACTACAGCACTTCCATGTAGACACCCACTACAGAGATATAAGGGGTTCTCCAATTGCTGTAGTTAAGCCACTTCCCTTCGGCTTGCATCCGAAGAAGTGGGTGTTCACCCACGAAAGCTCATGCTACAAAACATCTGTTAGTCTATAAGGTGCCACAGGATTCTTTGCTGCTTCTACAGAACCAGACTAACACTGCTACCCCTCTGATACTTCCCTGAAAGACAATAGCTAAGTTGATGGAAGAATTCTTCTGTCAACCTAGCGCTACCTAAACCAGGGCTAGGTTGGCTTAACTATGTCACTCACGGGTGTGGATATTTCAAACCTTTGAGCGACGTAGCTAGGTCGACCTAACTTTTTAGTGTAGAACTGGCCACACTCTGGCTATATCTACACTACGGGTGCTACAACTGCACAGTTATGATGCTGTAGCTGTGCTGCAGCATCTCCATAGTGTAGACGCTTCCTACAGTGACAGAAGGGGTTTTTCAATTGCTGTGTGTAATCCACCTCCCTGATTCTTCCATCAGCCTAGAAGTATCTACAGTATGGTGCTTCTTCACATCCCTGAGCCTCGTACCTATGTTGATCTGAATTTTAAGTGTAGACCAGGCTTCCGACTCTCAGAGGCGTCGTACAGATTAATGTTTAAATACTTTGAGATCCTGAGATAGAAGGTACTACAGAAGTGTGAATATTAGCGTAAGAAGTTTGGGATGGGGGGAGTAAAGCTTTTTTAAATATCTGAGACCAAAAAAATATGACTGAAAACTTTCTTAATGGTGAAAACACCTAAAATCTCTCTCTCTATATATAATATATTAAAAGACTAAATAGACTCATAGACTTTAAGGTCAGTAGGGACCACTATGATCATCTAGTCTGACCTCCTGCACAATGCAGGCCACAGAATCTCACACATCCACTTCAATAACAAACCCCTAACCTATGTCTGAGTTACTGAAGTCCTCAAATTGTGGTCTGAAGACCTCAAGCTGCAGAGAATCCTCCTGCAAGTGACCTGTGCCCCATGCTGCAGAGGAAGGCGAAAAACCTCCAGGGCCTCTGCCAATCTGCCCTGGAGGAAAATTCCTTCCCTACCCCAAATATGGCGATCAGTTAAACCCTGAGCATGTGGGCAAGACTCACCAGCCAGCACCCAGGAAAGAATTCTCTGTAGTAACTCAGATCCCATCCCATCTAACATCCCATCACAGACCACTGAGCATACTTACCTGCTGATAATCAAAGATCAGTTGCCAAATTAATTGCCAAAATTAGGCTATCCCATCATACCATCCCCTCCATAAACTTATCAAGCTTAGTCTTAAAGCCAGATATGTCTTTTGCCCCCACTACTCCCCTTGGAAGGCTGTTCCAGAACTTCACTCCTCTAATGGTTAGAAACCTTCGTCTAATTTCAAGTCTAAACTTCCTAGTGCCCAGTTTATATCCATTTGTTCTTGTGTCTACATTGGTACTAAGCTTAAATAATTCCTCTCCCTCCCTAATATTTATCCCTCTGATATATTTATAAAGAGCAATCATATCCCCGCCTCAACCTTCTTTTGGTTAGGCTAAACAAGCCAAGCTCTTTGAGTCTCCTTTCATAAGACAGGTTTTCCATTCCTCGGATCATCCTAGTAGCCTGCCTCTGAACCTGTTCCAGTTTGAATTCATCTTTCCTAAACATGGGAGACCAGAACTGCACACAGTATTCCAGATGAGGTCTCAGAGCTTTATCTAGCTTTTAGACATGCATAAAAAACCCTAACCTCTGAGTTGAGAATAATCATGAAAAATTTAATCCCAATGGGAAATCGTTTTGAAAGTTTAAAGAGACTGAAAAGAGAAAGTGCCGTTATGGTTTACTATCTATAACTTATTATAGTGTCACTGCTATGACACTGTAATAAGTAGTAGATAGTAAATATTTCATACAAATTCATTCTTTCCTTAAAAATCTAATATGTTTTTCACTGCCCATACTGTTAGTTTACTTTCTGCACTTCACTCAGCTAGAACAATTAAGACCTGTCAGTTTACCTTTCTAGTTCTGATGCATGAGCACAATGCTGAAATATTTGAATTACAAATGCAGGAGAAAGTGCTTTATTTTGAATTTAAACAATTTTAATCAGAAATATTGTAATGACATCAAAACTATTAATTTAATTTGGAGTTGGGTAATTTTCAATACCCACACACGGGAAACCTATATTTTGGAGACTATTTCACATAGGCATTTTAAACAACAAAACAAAATTTAAAAAATTTTCATAAGGAAACCTTCCAGCAAGCTCAAGCAAACCCCTGAGTCTGCACTACATATAAGAACAGGAAGAGAAGATAAATACTGTGTGAAACCAAAACTGAAACTAGGAACGAAAACTATATACAGAATCAAAAGATTTTTGTAATGCTTTTATACTGATCATAATTATTCTCCTTTGTTCAGTCTGCAGCCAATGGACAATTTAATGCCAGTCTACTGAGAAGGCTTCATTGACACTGTGGTTTTCCACCCTCCTGAGTTACCTAGAGTCATGCCTAGTGACACCAACACATCAGTCTGCAGCCAATGGACAATTTAATGCCAGTCTACTGAGAACTTCCATTTGATCCATCACAGAATAGGCACCAACCACTGTGCGGCTGCTCGACTCACGCCCATCTTCCCATGCAGTGCTCAAGTGGCATGCAAAACACTATTCTGACCCTCTATGCTTGGATGAGTTTAATGTCACATACATTCAATTATCTCACCTAACTTCCCACAATTAGAGATTTTAGTTTAGAACTCTTCTATCCAATTTGACCTATTATGGAGACCTATTATGGAGAAGGTGCTTTAACCTGTCAGTGACGGTGAAAAGTCCAAAACACCCAAATAAATGTTACATCCTTGGTTTAGTTTACACCTGACTGAAGATCACTTAACTATTAATCAGCACCAAGTAAATTCATCCCATTAAATCATACTGATGCTAACACAGGATTCTGCTAGACTAAGACACATCAGATCTCCCTCCTACCCTCCCAAATTCCACTTGCACACTCCACCGAGCAATACTGTATGTTCATTCAATGCCACCAGGCGCAGTGAAGCCCCATCTGTGTACGTTGTGATCACACTGATGAGCAAGACCTAGATGATTTTGTTCAGGTTTTCATGCCCGCTTGGCCAGGCTGCATTAGGGCCAGCACTTCTGTTCCGGGAGGCTGCTGTCTAGTTCTTCCCCCAGCCTGTAATTTTCAGGTGTGTCCTGGGCTCTCGGCCAAGGCACCGGCATTGACTTTTGGAAGGGGGCGGTTACAATCCGTACGGTAGTTTTCCTTGGAGGGTCTCCCAAGCCCGGGCTCTCGGCTGCCCTCCCACAGGGCTGTAAGGGGCAGGGAGGGGTTCAGGCGGGTGGCAGCGGTGTGTCGCCCTGGGTGCTCGCAGCCCCACGCCCAGGGCAGGGGCGGCAGATTCTCGCAGCCCCTAGACCCGCGGCTCGGGGTGCCCGGCAGGGCCCCGGGGGGCGGGCCTGGCTGGGGGAGTCACCCTCCCTCTGCTCCCCGCCCCGGTTCCCCACCGCGACCGCTCCCTCTCTCGGCCGGGGCGGGGGGATCGGCTCTCCCTGGAGCCCCACAATCCCCGCCGTGCGGCCTAGAAAGCCGCGGCGCTCGCGTACCCGCCCTGCCGGGCCTCACCTGCTGGTATCGGCCGCTGCTGGGCTCGGCGGCCGCCGCCGCCGCCATGGCGCTGGAGAGGGAGTGGCAGGCGGAGAGAGGAGACCGGGCGGAGGCCCCGCGGGGCTGGCTGGGGTCGGAGAGTCCCGACACAGGTCGGGGCGGCTCTGGAAGTGGCGCGGCTCCGCTCAGCCACCTCTGCCGGCCTCCCACACTCAATGGGCGCCGCCCGCCCCTGCTACTCCCGCTGCTGCTGCTGCTGCTGCTGCTGGAGGCGGAGGTTCGCAAGCGCAGCGCTGCCGGGTCACTGGCTGCTGCCTGCTCAGCGCCAACCACTTCCCTTCCCCCGCCGCCGCTGCCGCCCTCCCTCTGCTGTCACACTCCTGCCTCCCCGTGCTGCCGCCTCGCCTGGCTCACTCCTGAGCCCGCCCCGGGGGCATCCCGCACACCTGCCTCAGCCACCATTCAGCTCGAGACTGATTGGGTTTAATAGGTAGAAATGGTAACGACGGGGCATTCCCAGGTTCCCACCTTCCTAAGGGCCGGGAGTATGGACCCTGCCCTCCTCTTCTGAAATTGGGGCCTTGCACTGTCTGACAGCCTGGTGTCATGTCCTACTACATCCACCCTAGGGCCGGATCCTACTAACCCATTCCAAGCCTTAGCATTTCCCATTTTTTTAACAACTGGCTGACCACCGCTTATGGAATTTGGACTAGCTAAATTCATCCCTATTAAATCTTTAGGCTGATGCTGTCCTGATTAACCAGCACTCATTACCATTCACTACAGCATCTTGGAGAAAAGGATCATATCTTTTCATGTCTTTGTACAGAAATTATCACAATGGGTGCTTCAGTGGGAATGAACAGAACAGTAACCATCAAGAGATCCATCATTCCCTGTCGTCCACTTCCAGCTTCTGGCAAACAGAGGGTTGGGACACTCAGAGAATGTTGCATCCCTGTCCATTCTGGCTAATGGCCATTGATGGACCTATCCTTCTGGAACTTATTTAGTTCTTTTTTAAACTCTGTTATAATGTTGGCCTTCACAACATCTCCTGGCATAAAGATCCACAGGTTGACTCTTGTTGTGTGAAGAAGTACTTCCTTTGTGTGTTTTAAACCTGCTGCCTATTAATTTCACTGGGTGACTCCTCACTTTTGTTATGTGAAGGAGTAAATAACACTTCCTTATTCACTTTCTCCACATCAGTCAAGATTTTCTAGACCTCTATCATATCCCCCCGTTAGTCATCTCTTTTCCAAGCTGAAAAATCCCAGTCTTTTTCATTTTTCCTCATATGGAAGTTGTTCCATACTCCAAATCATTTTTGTTGCCCTTCTCCGTACCTTTTCCAATTCCAATATTTTTGGGGGGATAGGGTGACCAGATCTGCACAAAGTATTCAAGATGTGGGTGTATCACAGATTTACATAGAGGCATTATGATATCTTCTGTCCCATTAGCTATCCCTTTCCTAATGCTTTCTGACAATCTATTAACTTTTTTGACTGACACTGCACATTGAGCAGATGTTTTCAGAGAACTATCCACGACTCCAAGATTTTTCTTGAGTGGTAACAGCTAATTTAGACCCCATCATTTTGTATGTATAGTTGGGATTAGGTTTTCCAATGTGCATTACTTTGCATTTATCAACACTGAATTTCATCTACCATTTTGTTGCCCAGTCTCCCAGTTTTGTGAGATCTCTTTGTAACTCTTCTCAGTCTGCTTTGGACTTAACTGTCTTGAGTAATTTTGTATCATCTGCAAATTTTGCCACCTCACTGTTTACCCCTTTTTTCAGATCATTTATGAGTATGTTGAACAGAACTGGTTCCAGTATAGACCCCTGGGGGACACCACTAATTATCTCTCTCCATTCTGAAACCTGACCATTTATTCCTACCCTTTGTTTCCTATCTTTTAACCCATTACTGATCCATGAGAAGACCCTCCCTCTTATCCCATGACTGCTTAGAGCCTTTGGTGAGGGACCTTGTCAAAGGCTTTCTGAAAGTCTAAGTACACTATAACTAGGGCCAGTGCAACCACTAGGCAAACCAGGCAGTCGCCTAGGGTGCCAAGTGGTTGGGGGTGCCAAAAAGCGGTGCCCTGGCTTGGCAGGGAGGAGCCACCTTCCGGAGGCACCGAAGAGCCAGAGTATTGGCTTGTGGGGGCTGCGAGCCCCAGCCATGGAGGAGCCGGCGTGGCGCAGGGGGGGCAGCAGCCTTGCAAAGGCGGCAGTGCCGCTAGCGGGGAGCAGCCACGCCCCCCACCCCTCCTGCCCAGGGTGCGACCCGGCACCCCCCCGGGGGCTCCTACAGGCTGCAGCAGATGCATGCGGGTGCTGGCACCCATGCACCCCCTGGCTCCTCTCTCACTGCACTCAGGCTCTGCAGCTCCCAGGCATGTGAGCCACCCTGCTCCTGCTCCGGGAGGGGCAGCAGCAGCTCACACTCCCGGGAGCCGCAGAGTCTGAGCGCGGCGAGGAGGGAACCAGGGGGGCGCATGGGGGCTGGCACATAAATGCATATTTAGGGTTCTTCAATAACTTGATATCCCATCACATTGCATTTTTGGCCTTTTGTGTTTTGTGTTTGAAAAGCAGATTCTGTGTTCACCATTGAAAATCTTGGTTACATTCCAGAACAATGGTACAGAATTCAGAAGAAGCCCTAGATTATAGCTTATCATGCAAGATGGGAATATTCTTCAGATTTCAGATTAAAAAAAAGACCAATTACATGGTTGAGAAGTAAATATAAAGTATTTAATGTGTTTATACAAAGTGAGTTTGTTTATATTTGGACCATCACGTTTCAAAAAAAGTCTTGTTTTCCTAACTTTAATATTGTTAAAAATTCACAAAGAAAGAAAATGACTTTGAAAGTTGAGTATGGAAAAACAACCTTTTTTTTTTCCTTCATTTTTTTTCGCGCCCTTTTCTGCTTTTTAGGTACAGTTACTCAAATATTTGCACAGCATATTTTGAAAGTCAAATGAAAAACAACGAACTCATATCAACTAAGCCACCAAGTAGTTCGGTTTCCAGAGGATGGGGAGAGAGAAATACATTTTTTATCTAAGAGCCTAGTTTTTCATGAAAGTTGCTGAAAGTTAGATGAGCAATTAACTGATTTGGCAACTGCAAAGTTGATACTTGGTAGGCTATGCCAAGTGACTTTATTTATTAATTTGGATTTCATTCTAAAAGAAACATCCCACAGCCATACGCACCACTGACAACCTGCCCAGGTGTTTGTCTATGCACCTGTTATATCTTGTCTTTAGACTGTAAACACCTGGTGACTATCATTTACTATGTATCAATTTAGTTCCTAGCACAATGGGTCCCCAACTTGGCTGACACCTCTGACAATATAAATTTTTAATATTAATATTTTTAAAACACGGTGCCATAGGAATTGTAATACATAACTCCATCCAGAGTAGCAGTATTTATCCAGCCCCCATGCTACATGCACTGAGCATGTGAGTAACCTTAAACATAGCAGGACTACTCACATGCTTGAAGTTATGCAAGTGCTTCAGTGCTTTATTGCTCTTTAACCATAAACTGACAGATTAGTGTTGTCCTGCACCCTAGGACACATGGTACATGGTTGCAAGTAGTCCTGCTTAAGGGACTCACCCTTGGTGCACAAATTCCCTCAAAAGGTGCTGGGCTTCAGACTTGGTCATGTTCCCCTTACACCTTTCTCCACATTGGTTGCAAATATGGTAGCATGTCCTCTAGGGATGGTGTACCATGCACACTCCCTATCCCTTCTCTCTGGAGTTCTTGGGAGGCAATTGAAAATGAGGCATATGGGTGTCATGTTGGCCCAAGGATATGTCTATGTAACATCTAGCTCGTCTAGATGTTCCTCTGAGTTGCCTTGCAAGGGAGAAGAATCTGTGTGTTGCAGGAATTCTGAGGAAAAGCTGGGAATAGAACGTGGATCTGCTCACTCCCAGGCATGTGACTCACACACAAGACCTTCCTTCTTAGCAGCATGTATGATTTATATTATAAGAGAAAAAGATTTACAACCCAATAATAAAATATCCCCTCTGCCCTTGTATTGTATGATTGTATTCATTGTATTCATTACTGATCATTAAGAAATATCTTTTTAAAAATCAAGAGGTAACAGGTGCAGTTACAGCTATAAAGGCTCGTTGGGATTTGCCCTCAATGAACCGATGTGCAAGGGGCGAGGGAGCGCAAGGTGGAAGTTTCGCCTAGGGCGCAAAATATCCTTGCACCTATATCCACTGGATGACCCTTGTTCACATTTGTTGACCCCCGCTCAAAGAATTCTAATAGATTGGGGAGGCATGATTTCCCTCTGCAAAAACCATGTTGACTCTTCCCAATAAATCGTGTTCATCTATGTGTCTGATAATTCTGTTCTTTACTATAATTTCAACCAATTTGCCTGGTACTGAAGTTAGGCTTACCAGCCTGTAATTTCCAGGATCACCTCTGGAGCCTTTTTTTAAAATTTGTGTCACATTAGCTATAACTCCAGTTATGTGGTACAGATGCTGATTTAAATGATAGGTTACATACCACAGTTAATATTTCTGCAATTTCATATGTGAGTTCCTTCAAAACTCTTGGGTGAATACCATCTGGTCCTGGTGACTTATTAAAGTTTAATTTATCAATTTGTTCCAAAACCTCCTCTAACTCTAACGACACCTCAATCTGGGACAGTTCCTCTGATTTGTCACCTAAAAAGAATGACTCAGGTGTGGGAATCTCCCTCACATCCTCTGCAGTGAAGAGTGATACAAAGAATTCATTTAGTTTCTCGCAATGGCCTTATCTTCCTCGAGTGCTCCTTTAGAACTTCAATCACCCAGTGGCCCCACTGATTGTTTAACAGGCTTCCTGTGTCTGAAGTATTTAAATTTTTTTTTGCTGTTAGTTTTAAGTTGCTTTTCAAATTCTTTTTTGGCCTGCCTAATTATACTTTTACACTTGACTTGCCAGAGTTCATGCTCCTGTCTATTTTTCTCAATAGGATTTAACTTCCAATTTTTAAAAGATGCCTTTTTACCTCTAGCTGCTTCTTTTACTTTGTTGGTAAGTCGTGATGGCACTTTTTTGGGTCCTTTTACTATATTTTTTTAATTTGGGATATACATTTAATTTGAACCTCTATTATGGTGTTTTTTAAAACTTTCCATGCCGCTTGCAGGCATTTCACTTTTGGGACTGTATCTTTTAATCTGTTTAACTAGCTTCCTCATCTTTGTGTAGTTCTCCTTTCTGAAATCAAATGCTACTTTGGTGGGCTTCTTTGGTGTTATCCCCCACACAGGGATGTTACATTTAATTAGAATATGGTCGCTATTACCAAGCAGTTCAGCTATATTCACCTCTTGGACCAGATCCTCTACTCCACTTAGGACTAAATCAAGAATTGCCTCTCCTCTTATGGGTTCCAGGACAAGTTGCTCCAAGAAACAGTCATTTATGGTGTCAAGAAATATTATCTCTGCATCCCGTCCTGAGGTGACATTTACTCTTTTTATATGGGGATAGTTGAAATCCCCCATTATTATTAAGTTGTTTTTTTTATAGCCTCTCTAATCTCCTTGAGCATTTCACAGTCATCATCACCATCCTGGTCAGGTGGTCAGAAGTATATCCCTACTGCCATATTCTTATTATTCAAGCATGGAATTTCTATCCATAGGGATCCCATGGTACAGTTTGGTTCATTTAAGATTTTTACTACATTTGACTCTATGCTTTCTTTCACTTTTAGTGCCACTTCCCCACCAGTATGACTTATTCTGTCATTCTTATATATCTTGTATCCTGGTATTAATGTGTCCCATTGATTATCATCATTCCACCAAGTTTCTATAATGCCTGTTATATCAATATCCTCATTTAATACCAGACACTCAAGTTCACCCATCTTAGTATTTAGACTTCTAGCATTTGTATTAAGAACCTACGAAATGTGTCGCTTTTAAGCTGTCTGCCTTCATGTGATGTAATTGAACGGGACACCTCTTAATTTGATGTTTCTCATCAGATCCTACCTGTACTTTATCATCTTCCATCCTCTCTTCCATAATAGGATACAAAGAATCCCCATTAATAGATTCTCAACTGAGGGAAGTCTCTGTCCAAACCACATGCTCTTCCACACCTGTTGGCTTTCCCCTAGCCCTTAGTATAAAAACTCCTCTATGACCTTTTTAATTTTACATTCCAGCAATCTGGTTCCATTTTGGTTCAGGTGGAACCCATCCTTCCTGTATAGGCTCTTCCTTTCCCAAAGGTTCCCCAGTTCCTAATAAATCTAAACCCCTCATCCCTACACCATCATCTCATCCACGCATTGAGACCCTGCAATTCTGTCTGTCTATCTGCTCCTGCGTGTAAAATTGGAAGCACTTCAGAGAATGCTACCATGGAGGTCCTGGACTTCAGTCTTTACCTACCAGCCTAAATTTGGCCTCCAGGATCTCTCTCCTATCTTTCCCTATGTCATTGGTACCTACATATACCACAACCACCGGCTCCTCCCCAGCACTACACATAAGCATGTGTAGATGTCTTGAGAGATCTGCAACCTTCACATCCGGTGGGCAATTCACCATGCATTTCCCCCAGCTATCTATATTTCTAATGATCAAATCCCCCACTACTATTACCTGTCTCTTCCGAATAACTGGAGTTCCCTGCCCCGGAGAGGTATCCTCAGTGCCAGTGGATACATGACATCATCTGGAGAGAGTGTCCCAACTGTGGGATCATTTCCCTCTGCTCCACTTTGATGTTCTCCTTCCCTGAGACTTTCATCCTCCTCAACAGCACTAGGCTGTTCTATTCTGCATGTAGTTGCAATTTTCATTGGTTGTAAGTTGTAATGATAAAAAGTGCTCTGTCATTTCTGGAGTGCCTAGTTTGCTGTAAAGAGGAATACTCCCACAGCACACGTCTCAGACTAGATTACTCACAGCTATGCGTTGTTAATCCAGGCACGTAGCTAAGGCTCTCCAAGTCATGGAATATTGTGGGGGAGGGGAAATAAGTATACCAGTGGTGCCAAGATGGCATGGAGGGAGGAGGTATTATGAGCACACTCCTACTCCCATTGAAGTCAGTTGTAGAACTAACTCTCAATGACTTCAAAAGGAGCAGGATTGGCCCTGTGCTTTTACAAGGCCTAATGGTTGTAATGATTCTCCAGGGTGCTGTGGGAGTATGCTAAGCAGCAGCTTTTGGTATCCCTTAGTAAAGGTGTAGGTTATGTTCCCTCTGGTGCCGTTTATTGGCATTTGTTGAGCACAATCATTACCACCTCCTGCTCCACCAAGACAATCCCCCTTCAAGGGGTGGCCCGCACTGTTGGTTACATCAGCCAACTTCCTCCTTTTGCTGTCAAGCTGCCTCTTGAATGGATGAGTAAGAGCAGCCATGCAGGTTCAGCTACTATTTGGTTTGATGAGCACAAGGCACTCAGTTTGGTACCGCCATAACTTTTTCAGTTAGAGTTGTGATTTTTTTTACCATTATAGGCCAGGTTGACACTATCAAGTTTGGTCAGGTATGAAAACACCACACACCCTAACTGACATAGCTTTGCCGGCAAACCCCCCTGTAGACACAGCTATGCTGACAGACTGCTTCTGTTGGCTTAGCTAACATTGTCCAGGGAGGTGGTGATAGCATGTCAACGGAAAAACTCCTTCTATTGGCATTTGCTGTGTCTACACTAGGAGGTTCTGCCAAATACCTCTACTGGCAAAGCATTTGTAGTGTAGACAAGGCCACACTTACAGCACCACAACTCTAGTCTGGTTGCAATTATGCTAGTATAAAGGTGCCTTCAGGGGCGGCTCTACAAAGTAGGCTGCCCCAAGCAGCGCGGAGCGCTGCGCCGCCCTTCCCCAGTCCCGCGGCGGGTCCCCTCTTCCCGCGGCTCCGGCATCCTGGAGAGGGCGGCATTTGGCTCCGGTGGAGCTCCCGCCGGCATGCCTGCGGCAGGTCCACCGGAGCCCGGGACGAGCGGACCTGCCGCAGTCATGCCTGCGGGAGCTCAACCGGAGCCGCGGGAAGACGGGACCCGCCGCAGGCATGACTGCGGCAGGTCCGCTCGTCCCGGGCTCCGGTGGACCTGCCGCAGGCATGCCGGCGGGAGCTCCACCGGAGCCAAATGACGCCCTCCCCAGGATGCCGCCCCAAGCAGGCGCTTGGCCCGCTGGTGCCTAGAGCCGCCCCTGGGTGCCTTATACCAGAATGGTTTATTTCCCTTCGCATATGGGACTAACTATAGTGGTGTAAACCAACTATATCAGTACAGTTAAAGCATCACAACTTTTGTGTGTAGACAAGCCCTCAGAAAGTGCAGCAAAGAGCTTGGTATAAATGCTTAGCTGCATTGGCTCAGACTAGAGAAAGTGAGTTTAAATCACAAGGAAGGTTAATTGTGTGATAAGGCACTGCACTGAGACAATGGAGATCTGGGCTGTATACCTGAGTTTGCCACAGACTCCCTGGGTAACCTGAGGCAAGTCACCTAATCTCTCTGTGCCTCAGCTCCCCATTGTTGAGGATAAATTAATTGTGAGGCACTGAGATACTACGGGGATGGGGGCTGTATAAGCATACAGTGACAGTACTGGCAAGCTCTGGGCCTCCTAAGGCAGCTGGGCTTTGATGGTGACTTGTGTCACGAAGCCCCTACTTCTGACAAACTCATGATCCAAGACTGGCATCCAGGTTCTGCTGGCAGAAGCCAGACAGTGAACCAGGCTCCCAGGGTGCAGTAGTTTCACGTTTTTCCTTCTTATTCATCTGTTTTGTTCTTTTTTTTTTTTTACACCGGAGTGAGAGGAGAAGTGGAACATGCCCAAGCAATGAGAGATGTCAGATGGTAAAGCTGAAAGAAGCCATGTCAACTGTGGGATCTAAAAGAGGCTCCCTGGTAGTGGTGGTGTTTTACAGACATTAAAACAGGAATTTTCATCCCCCCCCCCAAATTAAAAGCTTCTCAGGCAGCTCCCAAAGGGGAAAATCCTGGTCTCTAAACTCTGCTGGGTTCTGCTGAAGGTAACACAGAGAGTAAGAAAAAATATTCTGCTTATTAGTCACCTATTTAAAATTTACCTGCTCTGAAGAGCGGAATTGTTTACTCCCCACAATCTGCTAGTTGTGAGGAAAGGAAAATGATCCTGTACAGGTACCATGGAGCTGTTTAACATTTAAATCACTGACAACAGCCGACTATAAATAGGAAAACATTGAAATGTGTAAATAATCATAACTGCACATGGACTGCACGTTATATTCACACAGCTGCTCATTACACAGACCTGCATAATATGCAGACCACATAGTACTTGACTGCTCTCATAACTGATGCATGCACCTGGGTATCTCTTGGATTGTTTTCCCTCCTGCTTTGGGTTTTTATTTCTGCTTTGCTTTTGTCAGGAGCTGCCCATGGCCACTGTGCCTTTGTGCAGTGTGACGATCAAAGTATCTTTTGAACAGAATGTAAAACAAGGGCTTGACCATTTGTGACCATTAAAATTTCATGGCATTTTTATGAGCTGTGGGGAGTTAATCCAAGTGTCCTGGGCAAAGTCTAGTTCATGTACTATGAACTAGCTCCATTCAGCCTATTCTGGAGGATTGGTTGGATATTGTGGGATCAATCCTCAGATGCAGCAGTGTTCCACTTAGTGCATCTGAGGGGCCAAAGGGCCATTGAAGAATATGCTGCAGACAGTGACAGGTCTGAGCAAGTGCCATGTAGAAGCCTTTGAACCGGATAGTGTTCTAATCACAGCAGATTGGGTGACCTAGCTGCTTCCACCCAAACCCCTAAAGTGCCACTGCTGGGAGAGGCTAGTGCTGTCGCTCTCATAATCAATTCTTATGCAGTCTGTGTCTTCAGTGTTTGCTTTTTAGAAAACTCAGAGACCTGACCATGTTACCATAGTAACAGCATGAGATGTGAGCTCTGATGAGGGTTATCTGCAGTCTAGAGGTTCTTGTGTGTTGTCGCAGGGGGACTATTCAGCATTCTGTCTTTGCACACCAGAAGTTGCACATGTGTTTCAATAATTTAAATGTTTATTTAATACCGATTTCAACAAGTGACACTGGTATTGATAGGGAGATGTACCAGATTTCCCTTCAGATGACAATATGAGAAAAGAAGAACCAGGGATCAAGGCTCTTTTTTTTCTGACCCTATGGACCAGAACTGGTCAGAACTTAAAACTATCACTGGTCCCTCTGATTAGCAATGTTTGCTGGCATTGGTCTAGAAGTGAACATTTCACGTTACAGCTCTGAGATCGGTGTTTGATTCCCCAGGGATTGACAGAAGTCGAAATTCATAGCCTATGAATTCTCTTGAGATCAACAGGTACATTAAAACGATTTAACCCTCACAAGGCAAAACATAACAAGCATCATCACGGAGGGCCATTGATACAGGTGGATTTATTGGCCATTACATTTCCATCTCGTTGTGCAGGGGAAAGCACGTGGGGGAAGCCCAGGCTATCACTGCAGCTGCTCATGATGTACCCACTTTGTGGACGCTCACAGTTGTCAGGCTTTGGCTCCTTTAGCCAACACTACACTCATTTAAATTATTAAAACAGGAAAACCACACAGGCAGGATCACAAGAGAAACTGCCTGTGAAATTATTCTTAAAAATAAAGAGCTCTCTACATAGGAAATAATGAAATAATCTGAGAGAAGAGCTAGATTTATAAGGGCCTGTGACAATGTATAAAGGTGCTCCTTAAGTCCCAGGCAGCATGTAAGGGGTTACAAGGAGAGCCCAGGTTGTGTCTATCACATGGGGGAGCTAGGGTAGGGCTATAAAAGTACAGATGAAGCTACTACAGGGGTCATTAAGTAGGGATGCTGTGTCTTTTCCCCTTACGATCCCACTTGCTGAAAGCTAGAAAGGCCTCTCTCTGGTGCTTGTTACCCAGTGTTCTGGGTTGTTTTGCTCTTGTTTTTTTAAACTTTTGTGTGTGAAAGCCAGCCTTGAAGAAGGGGACTTGAGCTGTGCTATAATTTGGGATGTTATTTTACCTTCCCTGGCTGGTGTCTTGAAGTGCCTCCTTCAACCAAACATAAAGCAGACCTTTAGGTAACGGACTCTGGGCCCCATAGTCCTGTGTTCCATTTCTCTGTGTCTCAGTTTCTCCATCGCTGAAAGAGAGAAGATGGATTGGATAACATGATTGGCTGTACCTCTGCATTAAAGACTGGTGGGGGGAAAATTGATCCATTTCATATAAATTAGGAGGGCTTTAGGAAGTTGCTAGTACAGTCCTCAGATGGGCAAAGTTTGAGCATTTCTGACGTACACTGCGGCTAGGCTCTTGGAAATGCAGGCAAGACAGATATGCTTATGCATCTAAAAATGTATCAGCGTGTTTGGGGCAATGTTTTAACTGACTTTCTGTTCATTTATGAACCATGTGAAAGTGCTAAAATAACTTAATAGGGGAAAGGGTGGGGGACAAAAAGAACAGTCACACATTAAACCTAGAGAGGAAATTTAGTTCTGCAAGGTCTAACTGTCTGTTTCTGAAATCTGGCATCGGCCTAACGAAAGAGCATCACATCCAACATAAAGAACCAACTTTCTGCAGCCAAAGGATGCATTACTTCTTCACAAGGAGAGGGGAAGCAGAGAACTGAGGCTGGGATGAGGTGGCCCATTGGCACAACATCCATTTCTGCTGATACTGTACATTACCTCAGGAATGGGAGGTAGGGGGGTTTGTTGTGTGTGAAGAAGCTGAATCAGCCCAGAGCCTGCTTCCTTTTCCACCCTTGGCTAGCTACCTACCTACAGCATTTATACCACTCACCTCACCATGGTATCTGAGCTTCCATCAATAATAAAATCCCCAGTTAATAATAATAAATAATTCCTAGCACTTATAGTGTGTTTGTCCAGTAGATTCCAAAGCACCTTACTAAGGTGACTAACAGTTATTGTCCCCATTCCATAGATGCGGCAAGGAGCCCAAGAGAGACGGAGTGCTGTTTGGATGTTCAGTGATCTAATTTCCCCTTTTCTGTCCCAACTAGAAATCATCTTCTTCCTCTCCCTCCCCTGTTCCGGAGGTAAAGTGAAGCCGGAGAAGTGAGTTTTAGGTTTGGTTTGGAAAGAGGCAAGACTTGTGGACTGTCTGGCCCAGATTCTCAAAGGTATTTAGATGCTTAACTCCCATTGACTACAATGGGGCTTAGGTGCCTACAAACCTTTTATATAAGAGTTTATAATGATTAGGGAGCAGGATCAGACCCCAGAAGAAAGCTAATCTAAAGCAAGTCTCTGCAAAATGCTTTTAGGAGAAGGATTTAGATAAAGTACATTTGAGAGAGCGAGAGAAGGTTGTTTGTCTCTACCCCAACTGAGACACTGCTCCTGGCTTTGCTTCACAAAGATCTGGTTGCTGAGATACCATGTACAAAAGCTGAACAGCTGGGCCAAACAGACCATTACAGTGAAATACACCCTTCTAAGAGAAGGGGGGAAAAGAGAGGAAAATGTAGGGTTTGTTGGCCTTTTAATGGCAAGGGAAAATGTGCCATTAGTTCCAAAAGATACTTATTTCTTTATATTTCTAAAAACATTTTAAATGATTTTCTGAAGAGGAATACACTCAAACAAATAATCTCTAAAGAAAATGTTTTATCTGAATACACTTTTAACAGCCCAAGTACTTTAATTATAGAAAGTATTTAAACTAAAAACACTACTATTTTAAGTCCCGATCCTGCAAAAACTTCCATAGGATAACGTGTGTGAGTAGAGTTAAGTATGTGCATAGATATTTGCAGAAGTGGGGCCTTATTATTAATTATTATTATTATTTAATTTGTACATCCAATTCTGAGTAGCTGCCTCAGAAAAGAGGATAGGTATTTTTAAATGAATTTTACAAATACTTTTATAATAATTTCCAATGGATTTAGCCCTACATAATTCCTTCTCTTCCTCATTTTTCAAATCAAAGATCCTGCAATGTACAAGATTTTATGAGCAGCATTAAAAGAAAAATACACCAGACATTTTTACACTGATAAGGTAAATAAGGAATTACAGAAATGTAAAGTTAACTGCACAAAGGATTTCATTTTCACCACTGGGGTTTAGATTGTGACAGCACTTTTGCAATAAATTTAGCTTTTCATGGGTTCATTATTCACCCCTGAAAATTTTACTCCAAGGTTAAACTTGTCACAATACATCTTACCACAAAAATTAAATTTGCGAAGGATAATAGGTGAGAATTCAGTGATGATCTGGACTTGCCATCAATTCTAACCAGTTCAAAATGCTACTATTTGCATTTCAGTAGAAAGAAGCTACTAAATCCTGAGATGGAAGTGGAAGAAACATTGTAATTCTCCAAATGCCATTATTGTAAAATTTACAAGCCAGAGGGTTACGGGTGAGTATTTTTGAAATCTCAAGCCTCCAGTGGGGTGTGGTGAAATCTATTGTCAAGAAAGATTTTCAAGGGACAAAGATAGGTCTCTTAAGAACTGTGACAGTTGAATAAATGACTCTTGTGTGGATATCTGTAATCACTGTAATAAAACCACCCCCTCAAGAGGTGGGAAGTAGGTCAATGGAAGAATTCTCCCATTGATTTAGCAGTGTCTATAGTGAAGCATAGGTCGGCTTAATTGCGTCTCTCAAGGGTGTGAATTTTTCACACACCTGAACGACATAGCTAAATTGACCTAAATTTTAGGTGTAGACCAGGCCTAAGGCCCTAATCATGCAAAAACTTAAATACTTTGTGCACTGTGAATGGTCCCACTGACTGGCAGGATCTGAGCCAATCGCTGCTTCCTGCAGCACCTGTGGGTATCCCATCTAAGCACTGACTATTGTCCCATCATGTCTAAAGTAAGGTCCAACTCTGCACCAAATCCCATATAGGTGCCTTAGACTGAGAGCTCTTTGGGACAGAGAACATCATGTCTTTTAATTCACTCTATAAAGCATTGAGCACATTTTTGGCATCATATAAATAATATGTAGTAATAGTGACCCAACCTGCTTAGCTTGAGAGGGCTAACAGTATCATAGCACAAGACAGCACAGCTTTGGCATAGTGCTTGCAGCTATTCTTACAATGTGTCATGTCAACCTTGGCATAGTCATTTATATCACTGGTATAATCTTCTCCTGAATACAAAATAGAGAAGACTATTAACCATGAAACAGAGATCAGAATTAAGGTGCATTTTCCACCTTCTTACCCAGCAGCTCACTGTCTCACATATACACCTACAAACTAATTGAACTATTTATCACACAAACAGGGAAGGAAGAACTAAAAGAAAAAAGTTACTGTTATATCTATTTTTAAATACATAAGAGGATACTTACATGGATACTACCATGCCCCCTGCAGTCCACCTTGTCAGATTGGGGTCCATACACATACCTACTTAGATTAGCTATTTTATAAAATAGTGTCATTGTGGTTTTAGTTTACCCAGTATTCTCAACCCTAACCCATTCAAATCATGAGTCAGGACCCCCAAAATCATGAGACTGGCTTTAAAAAAGAATGTGGTTACAAATAAAAATAAAGGTTGGGTTATATTTATTCGTTGTCTAGTTTCTGAGCTTTAGAATGCACTTGGGTCACATTTTCAAGCTTTTCTCTGCAACCATGAGGGCTAGAAAATTGTTTTTTAAACAAAAGGTGTGGTTTACACAAATCATATGAATCTAGGAGCTGGGGCTTTAAGAAATAACCAAATACGGCAGGATTTAAGATAAAATCCAGATTATTGACAATGTTGTACTTTATCAGCTCTTTTCCAAGAGATCCTTACATTTCTGACAACATAGGAACAGCCATATTGGTCAGACCAACGGTTCATCTAGGCTAATATCCTGTCTTCAATGCCAGATGCTTCAAAGGGAAAGAATAGAACAGGACAATCATCAAGTGATCCATCCCCTGACATCAAGTCTCAGCATCTGGCAGCCAGGGATTTAGGGACACCCAGAGCACGGGGAAGCATCCCTGACCTTCTTGGCTAATAGCCATTGATGGACCTATCCTCCATGAATGTATCTAATTCTTTTTTTAATCCAATTATAGGTTTTGTCTTCACATTTCCTGGCAAAGAGATCCACAGGTTGACTGTGTGTTGTGTGAAGAAGTACTTCCTTTTATTTGCTTTAAACCTGCACCCTATTAATTTCATTGGGTAACTCCTAGTTCTTGTGTTATGTGAAGGAGTAAATAACACTTCCTTATTCACTATCTCCACACCCTTCATGATTTTATAGACCTCTATCATAATTCCCCTTAGTTGTCTCTTTTTGAAGACAAATAATTCCAGTCTTTTTAATCTTTCTTCATATAGAAGCTGTTCCATACCCTTAATCATTTTTGTTGCCCTTCTCTGTACCTTTTTCCAATTATAATGTCTTTTTTTGAGATGATGTGACCAGAACTGCACACAGTATTCAAGTTGGGAGTGTACCATGGATTTATATAGTGTCATTATGACATTTACTGTCCGTGACAATCTGTATCCCTATGCTCATCCTTTTTACAAGACTATGATAAATGTTATATAAAGTATGCCTTGTAAGGTATCATTTGAAAACTCACAATTTACTGATCATTCTTGTCCTGATAAAATATGTGTGGCAACATTGTATGTAAAGTTATAAAATTCTACTGTAAAAGACATGTTCTAAGTCTAGGGAAACAGCTTCAAACCAGTTCCCCAGAGCCAAAAGGCTAGCCAACACCTCAGCCCAGTGTCAACACAATCATATGGACTATTACCTGATTAAGTGGCCATTCTTTGGCAGGAAGAAGGGTCTGAGTGAGAAATTTACATATTGGCAATGGAACAGCTGGAAGTTCCTGACCAAACAAACTTTCTGTCTCCTGAATCTCAGCTGATGATTTTCAAAGTGGAAAATAACTGTAAGAAGTGAGAACAGAGGACACAAATTATCTCTCCCTTCATATCTAGTCACGCACAGCACTGACAATACTTGAAAGACAAAGTAAGCACCAGTCAACTGGGGAGGGATCCTGGCTGAAAGATCCAGTCAATAAGACTACTAGAACATGTGGTGAGAAAGATCCTTTTGCTTTTAGTTCACTAAGCTTGTTAAATTAGGTATTAGTTTGCATTTCACCTTTTATTCTTTGAAACCAATTCTGACTTTTATGCCTTATTCCTTGTAATCACTTAAAATCTATTTTTCTGTAGTTAATAAACTTGTTTTATTGTTTTATCTAAATCAGTGAGTGTTTGGAGTGAAGTGTTTGGGAACTTTAATTAGGATAACAAGATTTGTGCATATTCTTTTCTATTAATGGATTTTATACGAACTTGAATTGTCCAGGAAGGTGCTGGGCAGAAGATGCACATTACTGGGGGGAAATCTGGGACTGGGAGTTTGCTGTTGTTGTCCTGCTGGTGTAATTCATGGGTGGATAGCTAAGCACTCATACAGTATAGCTGGGATTGATTTATATGATGGAGGCTGTGGGTAGGGAGACCAGGCATAGTTGCTCTCAGAGCAAAGCAGTGAAAAAGGCCCCTCAGGGTGGAAAATTGAGGGGACATAGCGATCCATCAGTCCAGACTGTACCCTGGGAAATATCACACTGTCTTATTATCTACCATCGTCCTAATGGTTCCTAACCTTGTTAGCTTTTTTGATTGCTGCTGCACATTGAGCAGCTGTTTTTAGAGAACTATCCACAGTGACCCCAAGATCTCTTTCTTGAGTGGTAACACCTAATATAGACCCCATTATTTTGTATGTATCCTTGAGATTGTTTTCCAAAATGCATTACTTTGCATGTCTTCAACATTGAATTTCATCTGCCATTTTTTTGCCCTCTATAGGAGCAGCAGAAGTGCCCTAAAAGTGGGGGGAGCACAGGCGCTGGAACCATGCCCCCCACTCCTTCACCCCAAGCCCCAGCACTGCCCACCTCACTATTTATCCCTTTCCCCAACTTATAAATGTATGAGTATGTTGAACAGCATCGGTCCCAGTACAGCTCGCTGGGGGACACGCCTATTTACCTCTCTCCATTCTGAAACCTATTCTTTCCTACCCTGGGTTCCCTATTTTTTAATCAGTTACTGATCCATGAGAGGGCCGTCCTCTCTGGTCTCATCCCATGCCAGCTTGCTGTGCATAAGAACCTGTGGTCAGAGACCTTGTCAAAAGATTTCTGAAAGTTCAAATACACTGCAGCCTCTGGATCACGCTGGTCCACATGTTGGTTGACCCCCCCCCCCCCTCAAAGAATTCTAATTAATTCTGTCCCGAGATTGTTGTTTTGGCTACTTTAAAAATGAAGCGTTAAAAACACAGCTCCTGGCTGGTTAATAAATACGGTATTTCAGGAGCTGCATGGAAGCAAACCAGGATTGTGTTGCCCAAGCACAAAGCTCACCGGGGAGGAGCGTTCAGCCTGGGAAGCGAAGCATCTGGCCGGCCGGAGCAGGGGAAGTGCTCGGCGGGGGGGGACGCCTGGAGGCCGCGCTGCTGAGTCAGCTCCTCCAACATGACCCGCCCCCAGTCATATGACGAGGGGCCGCGGCTTGGGGCGAAGCCGAGTCGGGGGCGGGCGCAGCGCGCGGGACAGGTAAGTGAGCTCTGCGCTGCTGGCGGAGGGGCTGCGCCGGGGAGGAGACGGCGGCAGCAGCAGCGGCAGCAGCAGTAGAGGCAGCAGCAGCAGCAGCAACAGGCGCTAGAGTGCGCGGTGCGGAGGTGGCTGCTCGGGGGGGCGGGGCTGGGCTGGGGCCCCGCGGGGAGGGCAGGGGCAAGAGTTCGAGTCCCAGCCGCTCCCTCGGGGTTAAAATGGCGCCCGCGGGAGGCGGCTGGCGTCCCTTTGTTGGAAGGGCTTTAAATTCCCGCTCCCGCCGGCCGTGCAGCGCCGTGGGCGCCGGAGTGCAGGCTCCACGGTCAGCCGCAGCCTCCCGCAGTGACCGTGGGCAGGTGCTAGCTGAGCCGCCGGCCCAGGGGCGGTAACCGCCTCCCTGCTGGCACAGGGGCCTCAGCGCCTGGCCAGACTGAGGCGGGGGGTTGTTGGTAGCCCCTGATGAGCGGGGATGGCCCAGCCTGTGCCTGCTTTGAAAGGCCCATTGCTGCCTTCCGCTCCCTCTCTGCCCCCCCTGAAGGAGGCTAATGCCCCTGTCCCGGAGCGGGGCCGCTTCCTAGTAGAGCGGTCACCCAGCTGCCCCCGCGGAGAGGTGACACTGGAAGGTCTCCGGGCCGAGGCTGGGACTGGGTGTGTGAGGTGGGCCTGATCACCCGCAGGGAACGTAGGACCAAGCTGACGCCTTCCCAGAACACTCTCTGGGGTGGCCTTGTTCTTTACCTGGGGTTAACTAATGCCCGTGATGGATCCGGGGAACCCCCACCCTGTCTTTAGTTTCACTGTCAGGTCACCTGCAGGCAGTGGGTTGCCTTTAGCTTAGCTCTCACTCCCTTGGGAAGAGGGATTGCCTTACAGACAGCTCCCCGAGTCTTCAGACTGGGGGTGGGTTCAAAGAGAAGCTGCATTCCCTGTATCTTACTACACCAGAGTGCCAAGATGCCAGCTTCCTTTTAATTTGGGATTGTATCCTCTTCTGCTGGCATGTGGAGAGGCAATGAGGATCTAGTGGAGCCAGGTCTGAAAAGAAGCCAGGAAGTGCTGCCTCCATGGTATTGTTTGCCTTTCTCCCCATCCCCACTGGCTGATCTGTGTTTATAGGATTTGGGGTGGGGGTGGGGAAGAGACAGGGTCCTGTGGAGGAAGCTGTATACCCCTCAAAACCCAAACTACTAGGATAAGCTAATGCTGCTCTGGTCAACGTTAACTTGCCCCTTTCTTTCCCTTTGTAAGTGGTAACCCTATTTGGGCAGGTTCTGGGGCACTGGCTTGCAGAGAACCCCTTGTAGTATGGCCGCTGCCAAGCTATACCACCAAGAGTCAGTGACAGCTGGGAAGGAGAGTCAGCATGAAGGCATAGGGTCTGTCAGATTTCCCTGTGCCTCCTCTGATTTGAGGAAGGGTATCCTTAGGAATCTACATCCAGTTTCTTCCAGATCCAGAATGCCACACCATTTCAAGAAACTGGATGCTCAGTAAACCCAAGCTCTTTTCCTGCCCCTATATGGGAATAACTTGCCTAGGGAGCAATCTCATCCTTAGTGGCTAATTCTTCTTGGTAGTACCTGCACCCCAATCTGGGTCTATGCCGGTTATGCAATATCAGGGCCGTAGCAACAAAGAACGTGGCCCCCTCCGAACATATGTCCGGGGCCCCTTACAATGCAGAAACATTTTTTTTGCCACTTTTAGGGGCCCCCTTCCTTGCGGGGCCCCCTCCGGTCGGAGGGTATGGAGGGCGCTCGCTACGCCTCTGTGCAATATGTATGTATCTTTTCATCCTTGCAAACCATATCTGTAACCCCCCATAACCCAACCTGACCCCATATGTACAGTACCTTCCCTCTCAACCTGTGTATATTTCATTTTAAACATTTACTTTAATAAAATTTTTAAATCTGCTATTGGCCAACAGTGCTCCTTTCACAGGGCCAAAGTAACTTGGTTATTGCTTCATGAATGCACTCAGATATTATATGTACCTCTTGCAGTGAATGTAACTGGACAGAAAAATTGGTAGCGATATGAGTTCCCAATATTATTTCAATTTAGAAAGTGAACTCCTTTGTTTAAGCTTCTTTATTTTAAACGTGCAGGAGACAATGAAACTCATCATTCTTGAGAACTATGCGCAAGCCAGTGAGTGGGCTGCAAAATACATTAGGAATCGAATTATCCAGTTTAACCCTGGCCCGGACAAATACTTCACTCTTGGACTTCCCACAGGTAGGCTTTGAAAGAAGATTCATTAAGATGCTGATGGTACCTTCTGTTTAATCAACTGTAAAGCATTCTGACTGTTTCACCAGTTGGAGCATTTAAGTGGCAGAATATTCCCCTAATGTGAAGGGAGTGTCTCCTTATGCAACATATAGATGGACAGGTCTGTTGTTGTTTGGAGCGCAACAGGCTATGTAATTTACTTAGCTTAAGAAACCTTTCTCTGTTTTTAAAGTAAATAAATTATATAGAGTGAGGCCTCCCAAATAACGATAATATAGAAGCTGATGCATTGCATAACAAAATACCACTTCACATAAGTGGAATAGTCAGTGGTGCTTTGGAGAACTGTGTGCTTCCCCAATGTGTAAAATAGAGACAGCATTCAACTACTTACAAGATTAGACCCTTACTACTTGAATTAAAAGAGAATCTTCAATATTACAACTCAACAGAATCATAATTGCTCAACTGTGTGTCATAGCCCCTTTATGGCTAATCATGGAGAGTCTCCTTTAGTTCAAGTAGTAAGGGTCTGTAATCTTGGAGCAACAGAAGCTGGACTCTGAAAGTTGACGTAGATTTGTTTCCATATTATTTTTTTTATATTAGGGTTGTGATCCAACCACATTCTTGATTTTGGGGAGGCAGCATCAGAAGTGCAACCCACTGGGCTGCCCCTCCCACCACACCATGTAAGAGCTAGTTTGGTCTCATCCAGGCAACTTATGTGATGTCTTCGTAAAACCACTGTTTAGTACGTGAGGCTGCTTTTATTTTTGTTTTATAATATTTAGTACTAAACATCTTCAAAGCAGCTGTGTTCAGACATTGCCAGTCTCACAACACCCTGCTTTGTAAGGTAGATGAATGCTGTCTTGATTTTACATATAGGGAGTCTGAGGCCCAAAGAGACCATGTGATAGTGGTTGTGTTATTTGCTATACTTAAGTATCAGAGGGGTAGCCGTGTTAGTCTGGATCTGTAAAAGCAACAAAGAATCCTGTGGCACCTTATAGACTAACAGACGTTCTGCAGCATGAGCTTTCGTGGGTGAATACCCACTTCTTCAGATGCAAGACTTGCATCTGAAGAAGTGGGTATTCACCCACGAAAGCTCATGCTGCAGAACGTCTGTTAGTCTATAAGGTGCCACAGGATTCTTTGTTGCTTTTGCTATACTTAGTAATTTTCAATGTCTCCAGTCATTCCACTAACTATTTTTATTTTTTTCTCCGTATCTCTCTTAGGAAGCACTCCTTTAGGATGTTACAAAAAGCTGATTGAGTATTACAAGAATGGAGACTTGTCCTTCAAATATGTGAAAACCTTTAATATGGATGAATATGTAGGTGAGTCGTCATATTTCATGAACTGTTGTGGTAAGGACACAATCCAGCTTTTTTCTTTTTTGGCTCCAAACTTTATTTATTCTGGTGAGTAAAATCAAATGAAATCAGACATTTGTTAATTCAAAATCACTTTGTATAGAACCCAATGTAAAATGATCCCAAAACCAGATGGGGAGGAGAAACAGAGGAATCTGGAATACTGTGTAATACAAATTAACGAGCTGCAACTTTTCCCTTCAATTAGAGAGATCACATTAGCTATAACTCTCTTAAAAGCTGAGTGATATACTACCTGAGTATATAACTACAGAAGTCCCACTGAAGATGCTGTTCAAAGATGTTACATACAATCTACTAAGTTCCCATTTTAGCCCAGCTTTCTTCTGATCAGGGAAACTGCTACTTCTGCTACTTGGCTGGTTTGGACGCAATGCTGCAGCCCTGTCTGTCCTTAATAACAGAGACAGGCAGTACTCCAGCAAGACTGCACTTTAGACCTACTGACACGTGGTCCTATTATGTTAGATTAGGATTGCCTTGTTTGTAAAGTTGTGATATAATATTCTCTTCTCAGAGCTGGTTCAGAGAGAAAAGTGAACAAATCCTCTGGTTATCAAGGTACCAAACATACGTGCTAAATATGTGTGTGTGTTTGCTCTTTGGCCCTAATGCTATTGCATTCTCTTCCTGATTTGAGTGGACAGAATATTCACAGAAAAAATTATCATAGTCAGAGAGTTTTGGGTTAGGGTTAGACAGTTCTATAAAGGATGACTCTATAACAATCAGGGAGTTCTTGAAAGAATTCCCTGATTGTTAACCAGACTAAAATTGCTACTCTGGTTTTGGCATAGTGTTAACAAGCTTGGACTAACAATAATTCAGCAGAATGTTGTAAAGACAAGAAAAATTAGACCTGCTGTGTATCTGCTCTTTTGGAGAACCTGCTCCATAATGTTAATGCACCATATCCATATAACTAGGATGATGTGCCTCTCCCTAACACTGGGATCTTACTGGAGCTATTGTGACTATTTATTTTTTAAACTCATGGAAGTTAAGGAAGCCCAGCTTGAAGGGCAGATGGGGATACTGGCATTAATTTGTAATCAAAACCCCAGATGTCTATGCAAATGTATGTAAAAGTTTTTATATAGGTTATTGTATCCCTCTCTCTTGCCCCCACTTATCAGTTGAGGCCCCAGTCCTGAAAGCTGTAGCAATCAGGGTGTGAAAGTCAATGGGGCCTTGGATGTAAGCATTTGAAGCAGGGATTGTGTTTGTACAACATCCAGCACAATGGGCCGTGTGTCTTGAAGGGGTCTGCAGGTGTGACTGTAATATAAACAAGAAATAATACCTGTTCCTGGTCAACAGGTCTCCCAAGGGATCACCTGGAAAGTTATCACTCCTTCATGTGGAATAACTTTTTCAAGCACGTTGACATCTCTCCAGAAAACACCCATATTCTGGATGGAAATGCAACTGACTTACAGGCGGAGTGTGATGCTTTTGAGGGGAAAATCAAAGCAGCTGGTGGAATCGAACTATTTGTTGGAGGTGAAAATCTGAAGGAATAACAGACTTGGAGAGAACACAACCTTGTTTTTGCCATAATTCTAGCTAACTTTGGGGAATTTTTGTTTTTTGTTTATGCCACTTATTAGATTTGCAGTCAGTAAAGCCACATGTGCATCCCATTTCCAATTACTGTAAGCACACCTGTCTATTAAGTGTTGCCTCTATCCATTCCCTTCTATGGCATTGATGGGGACAAATGCTATGCATAGGTGACTCACTGGTGGTGTATGTGTATTTGGGGTTTTTTCCTGTCTCAGTGAGATGTTCAGGTTGTCCTAGTAGCTGTTCCATCTCTGGTCAAGCCTTATGGCCATACCAAGTCAGTGGAATGTGGCACCTGTTCAAGTAGATGGGTCTCAAAATGTGAACAATAGCCTGGCTTCAAAGTCTGCAGGGGTAGGGGATGATGGCAGAGTGGTTTTGATCCACTTGGCAGTGGATGACACCCTTAATGAGCCCTCTTTACACGCTTAATTTTAAAGTTCAGCCATTTTTGAGGTATATTTGCCCAGAAGGGGGAAGGAGTGTAACTTTTTTTTTCCCACAGAAGTCAAATCGATAATGATGTTGTTCAAATGTATTTATTTGTTTAAATTGCCATTTCATCTAGGATCTAGATTTGAAAACTTCAGTCCAATAGATGAATTCTTCAGAAAAGTATCAAGTAGTAAAAATGGGAGGGAAGGTGTGCTAACCAAAACTGTGTTGCAACCTTTACGCTAGCAAGTTCTACCAGGTAACTGCTGTAATCAGCTAGAACCCCTCTGAGACAGTGGTATCTTCTAACCTGATGCGTTTGGGTGCTAACATCCAAGTTACTACCTCCCAAAATGCAAAGGAACAGTGTCGCTGCTCCTATTGACTTCAGTGGGAAATTTGCCATTCACTTCAAGGGAAGCAGGAGCTTGAGCAAAGCTGCAAGTTCTTGTATGAAAGTAATGTGCTTCACCTATTCTGTAGCTATTCTTAGGAGCCTATAGCATCTTACAGTAAGAATGATGTTGGCTTTGTTTCCTATGATGTGTTAAGGTAGTGACACAGTTCTTAAACTGTCTCCAAAACAGGTATTGGCCCAGATGGTCATATTGCCTTCAACGAGCCCGGCTCAAGTCTGGTGTCCAGAACTAGAGTGAAGACGTTGGCTATGGACACCATCTTGGCTAATGCTAGATTCTTTGATGGTGACCTCTCCAAAGTCCCCACAATGGCACTCACTGTTGGAGTAGGCACAGTCATGGATGCTAGAGAGGTTAGAATTAAAATACAATGACTTAATATCGTGCTCCATGGAGCATCAAAAGGTTGTCTAGTCTTCAAGCAGTGGTACTTTCTGCAGCCCAGCCCCAGGCATTATAACTGAACTTCCAGAAGTGTAGTTTGCTCAACTAAACAACCTACCTTCTTGTACCCTGCACAACTACCTCATAGCTTTTTTTCCTGGGGCTTTGATTGCAAAGATCAAATTAGCCATGCTCAAATTAGACACAAATTGAAGGGCTTATAAATGCGGCATGATGGCTGAGATTTGGTCCTAATAAAAGTAAAACCATACGTGCAGGGAGAAGAAAAGAAGGGTCTGACCAAACAGTCATACGCATTGCATCAAAATGAGCTTATTCATGTGGCTTCCATTATGCTACTTTAACATTTTTAATGTAACTATGCAGAACAGTTGCATTTAGCCTAGGGGGCTGGGTAAGGGAGGTTTCCAGGGGACAATCTCACAAGGTAAGTGTGAGAACCACTGACTCTCAATTTGCTGGTATCCCTCTGAGTTAGAGTCACAAGGTGGTGTGTGGTTGAATTTATTTTTACACCTGTAGTTCATAACCGTTAATCACCTGCTCTAGTCTACTCTTGCATAAACACTAAAGGGAGAGCTCAAAGTAACAGGTGGGTAAACTTTAAAATGGAAAGGCAAGCCATAATTTTACTACCTAAAACAATACAGCCAAAGTGAACAGTGCCCAGTCAATGAAGTGAAACACTAAAATCGTTTTCTTCTTTAGATGACTTACTCGTCTATTGCTTCAAATCACGCTTGGGTGTTCCCTTTAAATGTACATCACAAAACCTAACTGTTATTCCTGTGTTTTGTTTTTGAATTCAGGTTATGATTCTAATCACAGGAGCCCATAAAGCATTTGCTTTGTACAAAGCCATTGAGGAAGGAGTAAACCACATGTGGACAGTATCTGCCTTTCAGCAGCATCCCAGCACTGTCTTTGTGTGTGATGAGGATGCCACCCTAGAACTCAAAGTTAAAACAGTGAAATACTTTAAAGGTAAATATTTGGCCAGATCAGGCCACTTTTTCAGTTAGCTTTTCTATACTTTAAGGCAGGGGTGGGCAAACTTTTAGGCTTGAGGACCACATTGGGGTTGCAAAATTGTATGGAGGGCTGGGTAGGGAGGGCTGTGCCTCTCCACACAGCCTGGCCCCCTCCCACTTCTTGCCCCGACTACCCCCCTCAGAACTCCCAGTCCATCCAACCCCCCCTGCTCCTTGTCCCCTGACTGCCCCCTCCCGGGATCCCCGCCCTGCTGAGCCCCACCCCTTATACAACCCTCCATGCTCCCTGTCCCCTGACTGCCCCCCCCCCAAGAACCTCCACCCCATCCAACCATCCCTTGATCCCTGTCCCCTAACTGCCCCCTATCCAACCTCCCTCCCTCCGCTCCTGCCCCTTTACCATGCTGCTCAGAGCAGCAGATCGCAGCCCGGCTGCAGCCAGCCATGCTGCTCGTGTGGCGGGATTGCTGCGGGGGGACAGGTTAGCAGGGGACGGGCCAGGCTAGATGTAGCCTGCGGGCCGTAGTTTGCCCACCTCTGCTTTAAAGGCTACCATTTAATTTAGAAAATCTTTCCTGTCAGAAAAATTGTTTGAAGGAAGTGCTGTCAAATAATCTCAACCCTGAAGTTTAAAAAAACAACAACAACAAAAAAAAACCCCAAAATCTCCACTGACTAGAAATCTATTCAGGGTAACATTTAGATGTAAATGTTATTTATTTAAATATTCCACTATAGTTTTATGAACCCTGTGTTGAGTTAGTAACTCAGAACTAGAAACTGCTATTGCTTAGAAGCCATAAATGAAATGAGAGAGGCTAGCTTAATTCTCCAAGCTGAGTGAAATATGTCCCTCTTTCTGTACATAACAGAATATAAACTAGATTTAAAAAATTCTATTAGTCTGTAGTGGTGGTAAATGACTAAGGAGTTTTTAAAATTAATTATACTGACACTCCAATATCAAGCTTACAGCGATGGGGTGAAAAATACTTTGAGGGTTGTGGGGGAAGAGGGAAACATAAGGATATTAGTGGCCATAACTAAAAGCAAAAGTCCTCCATTTATTGCACTTAATTACCTATACTCAACCTTTCCTTTTCCCCCTGCACCAGGTTTAATGCTTGTTCATAACAAGCTTGTGGAACCCTTATATAGTATGAAGGAAACAGGAGCAGAAAGAAGACAGTCTAAGAAGCCGTACAGTGACTAGTTTCTTGGGGGCTGGTGTGATGCTAAGCAGGCTCTTCTCTTGGAAACCAGCAGAGGAGGAATCCCTACACATTCTTCTTGTATTTGTTCATAAATCAGGGGAGATGTGCTTATTATTGTCTCCATCTTTTAAAAGAGATGAATGCTGAGTACATTGGGTTTAATAAACTAGATGAGGATGGGACCTTATGTACTGTGTTCTAACAACCACAAAACTACTCTTGCGCTAGTGGTGAAGCCAATTGAAATGAGATGTATAACCTGTAAAGCAAGTAAACGAGAACAGGAAATAGATATCCCTCAACTCAAAGGTGAGGATATGAAAGGAAGTAAAATCAAATGGGTAACTGTATAATGTATTACATTTTAAGGACACACATCTTGGTTTCTCTCCCCCCCCCCCCCCCCCCCACAGTGCACTTATTAATCTCAACTTCACTAGCATCATGAAATGGAAGTACTAGCACTAACTAGAGTTAGCCATTAAATAAACTTCTTCAGAGCTCCCCTGAATTAATTTGTACCATTTTAGTTTGGGGGCTTTCTTGAGGAGATGCTACTAACTTCAGTGTTCATTGATGTATATATGCTTTCACTAAAGCCCTGATTCTGTGATGTGCTAGGCACCCTCCACTTCCAAAATCCCAAACACTGCACTTGCCCTGGCTCTTCAGTTGTCTCATCTTAAAGAAATAACTGTCACCAAATGGTTAAACAGCAATTGTTCCTTCTCCAGCTGTGTAACTCTGGCTACTATTTCACTTCATGGTCGGAATTCTAAAAATCCAAACATTATCTGAATGTCACTGTATGTCAAGACTAAGGTACTGTCATTAGACAATAGCAATCAAGTCTAAATATCTGTGGCTTCAGTTTTCCCCCCATGCCGTTAAGTATTCTGTTAGTTGCAGCAGGGTAGGGCCAATTGCCCTCCCCAAATCTTCTAGCCAGTTCACCTCTTGCCTTTCCTCATAAGTCATGGTGGTATAAACCCTAACCTATGTCTGAGTTACTGAAGTCCTCAAATTGTGGTTTGAAGACCTCAAGCTGCAGAGAATCCTCCAGCAAGTGATCTGTGCCCCATGCTACAGAGGAAGGCAAAAAACCTCCAGGGCCTCTGTCAATCTGCCCTGGAGGAAAATTCCTTCCCAACCCCAAATATGGCGATCAGTTAAACCCTGAGCATGTGGGCAAGACTCACCAGCCAGCACCCAGGAAAGAATTCTCTGTAGTAACTCAGATCCCATCCCATCTAACATCCCATCCCAGACTGAAGGAACGGAAGTACCGGACACACAAGAAGCCACCAAAGATGAACGTGTTGCTTTCAAGAAGTTCATTAACAGAGTGGTACAAAATTATAACAAGAAACCAAGAAGGATGTAGACATAGTGCTTGTTTGTTACAGGAGTGGGTGGGTGAGATTCTGTGGCCTGCATTGTGCAGGAGGTCAGACTAAATGATCATAATGGTCTCTTCTGACCTTAAAGTCTATGAGTCTATGCAGAGAGACCTGTTGTAATTCAGCTGTCCATGAACTTAGCCCATATATTTAACCACCTAAATCCACGTTGTGATGAATGAAACCATCTACTGCTATAGACCTTGCTACTTCCAAAACTCTATTGGTTTTACCCTTACTACTACCAAAAGGGCTTACATCAAACTACTGAAGTGTAAATCTCTGGTGCTGTTTTTTAAGTGGGGGATATGTATTTGTTTACATGGAAATCCTACAAACTATCCATAATGTAACTTTCTACATTAAATGCAGTATTTTTTAATCCAAATAAACTGAGTCATGTTGACTGTCTTTACCCACTAACTCTCAAAGTTTTATTAGGAATTAAAACATCCTGCAAGGCCAGACAGAAATAATTGTAGGGGAAAGAGATGCTCGTGTGTCAGAAAGATGATTAGCGGGCAAAGCTTGATGGTAAGGATTGTCACCGCCCACTGAAAAGGGCTTCTGTGGAAAGAGGAAGAGATGGAAGTAGAACTGGAGGTAAATTCAAGAGTAATTAAGTTACTTAGGACTTCCTGGATGTGCATAGGACTTTGGTGCTCTTGAAAATTTTACTCTCAACACTTCATTTAAAAGTTAACTGAGACAAAACAATCAGAACACATTGCTCGCTATATGGCGGAACCTAAGAAGTGATGCAAGTCTTGGCTTTCTATACATCATTTTGTCTATTACCACCTCTGGATTTAAAAAGCAACTTGTAAAAATAGGCAAGAAAGCATGTTTACTCAATTCCAGAGCCACCTCCTTCAAGCTAGCTTCCACTGTTGCAAGAATTTTGCCTTCATCCTAAATTTGTGTGAAATTGCATCAGAAAAACTGGACGCCCATTTTTAAAGCAGGTCCTACACAGTAAAGAGAGATGCTCCTGCTAGAAAAGTTTACAGAGCTGCTGCAGAAAAATTAAATATTTTGCTTGAACCATAACTTGGGCCCTCTAACAGCTATGGGTAAGATACTGTTAAGTAGCTAGAACTATTCCAGCTTCCATAACTTGTCAATCTTTACAGACATACCTAAGGCCAGAACTTGGCTCTTAGCAGTCTGATTGCCAAAGACCGTAACAAATACTACAGCATTGAGCATCACAAATTGTCCACAGAAGGAAATGGCAAGTTAATGTCTAGGATGTGAAATCAGCAGCAAAAGCACTGAGCCTAGATGCATGTTCTACAGTTAAAAACAAATCTAAATTTTTAAATAACATTTATTCATCTCCCTCTTAATATAGATTTACATCCTTTTTACAAAGCTGAGGAACAAGGCTCTTTTGAAACCTTAAAACATGATTTTAAAGGATAAAAACTTACCAGTCTTTTTACTGCATAATATCTCATGGCTATTTCTGCAAATAATGCTTTGAAAACTAACAGGTAGATTGAGAGAGATTAGGAGGCAGACACTCTCTCAAGATACCAGTGTAACAGGAATCTTTGTCCCTTCCAGAAATGGACTAAAACTATTTACTCAATTCAGCTAAACAGACATCTGAGTAAAAACTGCATATGAAGAGTTGACCTTGACTCTCTGTATCGTTACCTAGCTCCTGAGCCATTCAGGCCCTGCTGTCTTATTTTGAACAAGGTACATGTCTCATTAAAAAGTCAAAGCAGCTGTTTTCTAGCCTATCTTACAGATGAAAAAGTATTTCTAAAAATGTAATCCAAGCACTGTTCTCACATTTAAGACTGCTTGTAAAACTACAGGGTTGGGAGATTTGGTTTTCCAATAACTTCTTATTTTGAAGTATGAGTGTGTGAATGAGTGAGCTAGTTCAGATGGAAGGCTGCCCATTACTCCCAGACATGTATTTAGAGGTCTTTGGCCAAAGAACATAATTTCACAAAAAAATTTAACTAGAAATTGAGAAGGAAAAACATGCAGTTAGGGGATTCAAGTCACGATTGTGTACCTGTAAAATTTCAGTTCAGTGTCTGAGGTTGCTTTTCTTTTATTTAAGCACCTCATTAATATTTGTGTCAAGAAAGACTGCACAGAATTTCAGATTGGGCACACAGACTGTTTTAATATCCATCATTATGAAAATAATCACCAGACCCTATAAATTCCTTCCCTGTTAAGATATGATAGCAATATGGAAATGAATTACTGAAACTGAATCAAGAAGAGTGAGAGTTATGAAAACAGGAAATGTTTGTCAGTAACTTTCTACACCGGACCCAGGCATTGATCCACTCTGTGGTGGTGGGAGGATGGGAGAAGGAGAAGGAATGGGGGGCAAAAATTCTGCAATTTATAAACCTCTACCACCCCAGTGAAGTGAGTCAGTGTTAGAGCAGTGAGCCACCACAGAAAAATCAGTTTGGATCCAGGTCAGGAAATGCTATGAAAGCAACTGGCTCAGTCTCAGAGAGAAGGGAGAAATTCTTATGCTATGTTTAATAGTCTTCCTGCAATGGACACAAGCAGCTTCACCAAAGGGCTCCAAGGAGAGCACGTGTAGCCCACCTCAGTGATAGGAAAGATTACTGCAAAGTATGTAGGATGGAATCCAGAGATCCTTGCAAGGCCAAACTTCCTGGAGAAATTCCCAAACAGAAATTTCTAGGTTGTGTTTCAGAAAAAGGGGCACATTATGGTATTTAGAGTTTCTCAACCATTTGTTAAGCCTTCGGATGACAGTTTGTTCACTCTGTTTAGCACTAATCAGACCTAAACCACTAGAAGAGGAGGGAATTGGTCTCTTCTGTTTGTGGCAACAGCATCCAAATGGTTGTGTAAGCAGCCTGCAGTGTGAAGTGTTACCACTCATCATATGACGGCAAACAAACTTGACGTAAGCAGAAAAGATTCATTTCTGGTTTCTTCAGCATTAGGTGATACAGAACATAATTAGTCTTCATCTTCAGCATCAACATTCATAGCTTGAAACAACCTGTGAGACAGGCAAGAATCTGTATTAGGAATCACTGAACAGCAACTTGAATTTGAAACTATGATTTGAACTTTGCAGCTTCTTTATTTTTGTCATTTCATTGAAATGCATGTATTGCAACAGCCAAAGCTGAGTCAAATAAAATATTTTGCATTTCTATACGAACAATAGTGCCTAGTACAATGGTGTCCTGGTCCATGACTAGGGCTCCTAGGCACTATAATAATAAAAATAAATGATAATTAAGCCTCTAAAGACCCCAGAGAGTATTATTATTAATCATTTTTATTATGGTACTGCCTAAGACCAAACTGGAAGAGAGACCCATCGTGCTAGGCACTGTTTAAACACAGTAGTTGAGAGTACATTGTCCTGAAGAGTTTACAATCTAAGTAGACAAGGGTAGAAAAATGGGGTGTAAACACAAGAAGAGTGAAAAATGTGATGCAGCAAACACATCAAATTAGTTCTATGATTAATCTATTTTTTGGGGTGTGGGTTTAAATTAGGAGGGAATAAGCTAAATGGAAAGAAAGGAGAAGGGAGACTGAACATTGAAGGGATGGTGGATAAGACGGATGGGGCAGGGAAGGGGAATTGTGGAGTGAAACTGAGGAGAGGAGAAGAGACGGTGGGGGAGGAAGAGGGAGGGTTGGAGCAAACAGCCAATCAGCATAGGCCAGAAAGTCCAGTCATGAACAATTCTCTGAACATAGATCCTTTCCCCATTTTACAAGCAGGCAAATTGAGGCACAGAAAGTGGATGACTTTTGCTACTGACTTTCATTTATCCGAGGACAAGGAATAGAACTTGGAAGTCCTGACTCCCATTCCCTCCCATGGAAGCATCAATACAATGTCTAATGTAAGAGACTCAACATCCTAGTGCTAATCTTTAAAGCCCTCAGTGGTTGGAAGCCTGGCTATAAGACAAGACACTGGTTTCCTTTGCTAAAACTTTCTATGATCAAAGGTTTTGTTAAGGCTGATGAAGCCCAGAGCAAAATTTTCAGGAGCCAATGGTCATCGTGCCTTCTACAGCCAATGCCCTGTTGCTGGGAAGTTCCTACCACTAGAGGTTAGGAAGAGTCCAGATCTTGTTGCCTTTACAGCATAATGCATGACACGCCTCTTTGCACAGCATTTACTTCAAAAATGGCTGTACAGTGACCAGCAACATTTCCTCTGGAGATAAGTATTACTGAACACATCCACTTAAGAAAGCAGAATAAGCAATGGAGGGATGAAAAATGTGTCTGAGTATTAATTTGATATGACACTTACATACCAGAGTGAGGGGTATATTATACATGCCCAGAAAGATTTGGGAATGGAATATAATTTTAAAGAATTCTTTGATCCTGCTTGATTAGCAAAACATTCGAAGAGTCAGAATGCAAGTCAGTGAACCAAGCTTTCATGCTAATACACCTCTCATCCACTTCCCCTACCATCTACCCAAGTAGCAATGATCTCCTCTATTCTTCCACACAATCCCAATGCTGATGGCATTTCCCTCCAGTTCTGCAGTTCCTTTAGCGCTGCCTTCCTACATAGTTATACCAGATTCACCATTGTCATATCTGAGCAACCTATACATGAAAATGAACCATTTCAACAACAGTGAAAAAAAATCCCTCAAAGGCATACCATATTTCAAATCACATCTGAAAACATTTTATTCTTTTGCCTACATCTCAAAATTTCTCTAATTTGTATTTAAACTTTGTAACTAGCTATGTAATTAAGTGAAAAAATTATTTAGGGAGGAAGGGGGGCTTGCAAGAAAAATGCTATACATACGGAGCTTGTATTGTGTTTGAGGGCATATATTGTGAATACGTACCGGTTAAAGCATGGGGAGGATATATCATTGAAGTGCCCATATGGGCTCGCCCTAGACAGACAACCCATACAAAGCCAGCAGAAGTACTGCCTGCAGCCAGTGCATGTCATCTTGTTACAACCATCTAGTTTCTGGGGGGGGAAACAAACAGGGAATAGCAATAAGAATTAACCATATAATATATATGGAAATATACCTATCTCATAGAATCGGAAGGGACCTTGAAAGGTCATCGAGTCCAGCCCCCTGCCTTCACTAGCAGGACCAAGTATTGATTCTCGCCCCAGATCCCTAAATGGCCCCCTCAAGGACTGAACTCACAAACCACTGAGCTATCCCATCTCATGTCACTTCTAAGCCTTCAAACCTGCCCTTGTGCAACACCAGCAATCAGTATGCGACAAACGACAGAAAAGTGTATTTTCAGAAATGGAACATCTGTACAGCATTTTACTACATCACACCATCTTTGACAGACTACAAAAAAATTTAACTATAAAAGTTTTTTTTAATAGACTGTTTACCCACTGTATGACTGAACAAACAATTTTATTCAAAATAAATAACTTTTCATCACCAGTTATTTCATTCAACAATAAGGTCAGCAGCTGGGTCTGAGCTCTGGATCTTCAGATCCCCAGCACAGATCCCTGCCTACTTGAACTATAGGAGTAATTATCCTCCATGCGGACTAGCCACTAAAGAGGGGACCTAAGTTACCTAAGACAATTATCCAAGACAGTTACACAGCTATTTGTTAGATAGCAGTATAATACTGCATCAGGATTCCTGGGTTCTATCTCTGGCTCTGGAAAGGGCCTGGCACGTAGATAGGATAATCAAAATACATTGTTTCGGCATATTCAGCCTGAAAGGCAGTGTTGCAAAGTGGCTAAAACTTGATTCTGCTATATTACAGACCTGTCTTCTTCCCAATTCTCCTTGAAGTGATTTGGGATAATCTGTTAATTTATCTGCACAATGGGAGACGAATACTTGACTGCCTTCTAGGATGGGGATACAAGGCCATGGTCAATATTAAAATCTGAAATGGATGGAAATACTAAACAGCAATCAGTAGAAGTGAGGTTTGAAATTATGATCTTTTGGCTCCCAGCTCAGTACACTTTTCCCTAGTTTACAGAATATTTAGTGGCAAAAGAATCTCCCTGGTGTCTGTGGAACACTGCCTGCCTTTGTGATACAGGCAGCTTGATTCAACCAAATCGCAAAATGGCCATAAAAATCTAGTATCCTTGTGAGGTCTGTTGCATGTCCTCACTTCAGTCTCGTTTCAGGAGATGTGTACCCAGAGGAGGAGTTTCCTCTTACTGTAATGCCAACTGCTTCTGCTGGCTGCAGAAGTGAGGACAAGCTCTATTACAAGCGTAAGTCTACAGTATTGGTGAATGTCCTTCCCTGTTTGTGAACCAGTAGCCTGTCACAGAAGCTTTATTTGGCTGCATTACTAAACAAACTGGAATCCTCACTTTTTCCTGAACTGTTTGTTGGCAATTACCAGCACCTGGGGAACTACTGATGAATACCTTTAAAAACTGAAAATACCTACTTTTTATTAAATGTAACACTCAAAAGTAAGACTAGAGTAGCCAGCAGCAGGGATGAGGCACAAATGGAATCATATGGAACCTACGAATGAAAGTCCTAATTCCCTGGCACTGGTCCCCATAGTGAATTGCATTAGCAACATACGACAGTAACAATTAAGAACAAATGTCATTCTCCAAGTTTGGCCCAATAAACTCACCTCTATATGAGTGCCACAACGAGGGCAGGCCTTTGAGTTCTTTTCTAGCCATTCTCTACTTTCCAGCTCCTCAAGGGCTTTCCGAATCCCTCTTTTGCCATAGCGCTGCTCCAGAAATATTTTAGTGGCCTCATCTGCTTCTTGGTACTCATTACGCAAATCCATTAGCTTTTCTAAGGAGTGAAATAAAGACACAGAACAACACATTAGCCTTACATACAGCACTGCATAATGGAAGTCACACTCTTAGCTAAGACGATGAGCCAAACTCATTGTAAATATAATCCAGGAGATTCCAAAGATTGCAAGGGTCAAGAGGATCCCAATAACCCTGATAGGAGAATAAGGCAGCAACAGCCACCCAGAAGTTCTACCCAGTATATACTATATACTAATATAATCTACCACCTCTCAGCCGTGGAAACTCCAGGACCAACAAAACAGAACACACCAGGGACAAGTACTTTATATATCTTTTTTAAACACGTTATGTTTGAGATTCTCAACAAGATGTTCCTTGTACTATTTCATAAATATCTGCTCAATGTGCAGCTGCAGTTAAAAAAGCAAACAAAATGGTAGGATGCACGAGGAACAGAATGAAAGTTTATATTGAAAATATTGCAATTCCATCATATGAATTGCCTTCACTGGGAATGCTGTGTTCCAGTCACCCTACTTGAAAAACCTTAAAGTGGAAATAAAAGGTTTGTGACCAAAACAATTCCGGGCATGGAAAAAAAATTCATATGACATCAGACTGAAAAGATTAGGATTGTTTAGTTCAGAGGGGAGACAAATAAGAGTGTACACGATAAAGGTACACAGTAGAAAGAAGGTAGATTAGACACTTGTATTTACCCTTTCTTGTAATAAGGACTGTCAATAAAATTGAAATAGGTAGCATATTAAAAATTGATGCAAGGAAATATTTTTTGCTAACACCATACATTTAGTGGAAAACTATCAGAAAACATCAAGGCCAAATGCTCAACAAGATTCAAAAAAAGAAATGGACATTTATATAGATAATATCTTGAGTTACATTAGTATGGATTTTAAAATATCTGGACTATAAACCCGCATGCTTCATGGCATATGGGTAAACTCCTCAAAGGCTGGAAGAAACTTCCTGTGGACATGTTATTCCATAAACATCCACTTTAGGGTTTCTTGTACCTACCCTCAAGCGTTTGCTACCAGCCACTGTGGGAAACCGGAATGTACCCTGTGTATCATATTTCCTTCTAAGTTATCGATAATCATTTTGCTTTTAGAAACCTCGAGATATACAAATGGGTATAGTGAGCAATTACAATGCCATAACCACTGTCCTTCTTAACTGTGTCATTTGTTCATCTAACTTGTTGCAGCATGTCTAGACATTCAACTGTAAACTCTTCAGGGCAGAGGCCAGCTCTTCAACTACATTTAACCTCTCATCCTCATTAGACAGAGAGTCCCACAACACAGACAGAGGTGTCAACTCACTTATGCCTAGAAATGTTTCTGAGTATCTACTTAATGTCACTGTATTCTAAAATGAAAGCTGCAATTCTCTGTGTGTTCCATTTCCAAAACAGTGCAACTCACCTGCAGTGACTTTACATGGAGAGACTCCATGATAAGTCATTTTACAGAGGGTACAGAAGGCATAGTTGCAACTGGAACATATGCCCATGGTGCAACCTGGCTCTTGCATCACTGGGGTCTGACAGCATGGACGAGGACAATATACCACGTCTGCCATCAAGTCCAAGCTGGACTGCAGAAGTAGGCGGTCATAACGTGCAAACAACTCCTCTCCAACCAGTTCCTTAACCTAAACAAAAAGATAGAACAATATTATATTTGCTGGATTTAGATGTTCAATCTATTAGCTCTGGTAGAAAAAACTTTTTTAGGACATGGCTACCAACAACTAGTTTGAATTTGCTTTAGCACATTTTAAACATGACTTTCATTCTGATCAGGAGATTATTGAAATAATCAGAGAGAAAGTATGCAAGTTATTGACAATACTCTAATTAAATCTGCAGCTTCTGTATTAAATATTCTGAAGAAGAGATTCACTAGCAATTCAAATCCTGGGCACTGACAGTCCCACAGTGAAAACAATTAGCACAGTCAGTGGGATCATATTAATTCAAATCGGTGTCCAAGACATCTGAAACTAACAGTGGGCAAAACTGGTGCCAGGTGATCTAATTTTAACTCAGGAGTGTGTAAGTGGCCTCTGGGTAGCATGAAAAGACACTGTACTTTAATTACTATGGTTTGAGCAAAAATCAATTATATACAATTCACCTTTAGAAGCAAGCTAGAGGTGTGCATGCATTGATTATATACTTCTGCTATTACCTGGCCAGGAGTAGCAACAGAAGAACACTTTGGTTCTGGACAGCTGAGGCAGTGGACCTGACCATCCCTGATCTGAATTTCAAAGTAGTCCTTTAAACAGGATTTGCAGTATATATGCCTGCACTCCATGAAGTACATACATTCACTACCCAGCTTCTCAGAAAAACAGATGCTGCACAAGAAGATTTTACTGTTAAAGCATTTTTTCTGCTGAGCCTGATCAAAGTCCAAGATTTCCCCTATCAGACTTGAGAGAGACTCCACATCCTGTACAGCTCTTTCATCGAGGATTTCTTCTTGTGCTGTTGCAGCACCTGCTGCACCACAACCATCCAGCTCAGCATTCAGAGGAAACACAGATGTCCTTCTCTGCCCAGTTTCTCGATGGCACAGTTTTAGTTCATATGGGGAGGTGATGTTCAGGTAAGCTAGCGTTTCTTCCTTAAGAAACTGCATCCAGGCAAACAAGACTACACAGCCTCGGTTCTCTTCCCACAAGTTGTCTAAGTGCTTGCAAAGTGCAGTAAGCTAGAAAAGAAAAGTTTGAGCTTAGAACCCAAAAAGAACAGCTCCATCTTCCAACAATTCCTGACTTATCTTAGAACAATTTCCCTCTCATATGGTACCTTTGAAGGCAGCTTCAGATTTCAAGTTTTGGCCATGAACTAATTTAGTTTAACAAGGTCTTTGTTGTTTGTACTCATTGGGAAACTGTAAGAGAGCATCACTTTACATCCTCACTTGATCACTTGCTAACCTCCAAAGCATAAATCCTCAATCTACATCTTATGCTATACATAAAAAGTGTACTGCATTACAAAATATTAGAAAGTATTGCAAGTAATTGTAAAGAAATGTAGATTTAGAAATAAAAATTATATGATGTGATAAGTAACATAGATAACACAGTTCTATATGCTTTACTGTATGGATTAAATAACATTTGCTTCAAGGTGACCTAGCGAAAATATTTTTAAAATATGTCTGGTGGCCGGACTTTTTATGTTTAAAGAAAGCTTGAAGAGTTTGTTTTCAAGTCTCTCTCCTGTTGGATTTTCTCCCAGACATATCAAAATGTCAGGTCTTGTCTTCCCTATTTTTAATTGAGGACTCAGCTATACGCTGGGTGGGATTTTTGTTCGGTTTTTGAGTCCTTAGTTGTCAGGGTGCTCAATCTTAAACATACATTTCCTTCCAATTATTCCCTCCATGTCTGAATTAAATAGGTACACAGAATAGAAATTTTAAACAGTCGGTTAAAATCACTCCCCTTCTCAAATCAGTTTTCACTAGCTTGATAATCTGATATCCAAATTGGTCTACAGAATCTTCCAGGAAAGATGGGGTAGGACAAGGCCTCAATTTCAAAAGTAAAAAACATACAGGAAAAACTAATTTTGAATATCATCTTGCCTTCTTCATAAATCATAAGGCAGAAAAAATTGACACCTAATTTCCCACCAGCTTTGCAGTCATATTTAAATTTATAAATGAAAAGCCACCTGTATCATAATCAGAACTCATTTCCTTTGAAGTGAATAGGTAAGAACACTCTAATTACTGCCAGACCTATATACTGATCTAGATATTTTAGGTTACAGGAGGAAGTTATTTTTAGCGAACAACAAAAACAAAGTAACTACGATGCATATTTACAACTTTGAAGTTCTGAGTTTAATGAAAGAAGTCAGCCTCATTATCCTGACTAGACTAAATGTAGCTCATTTGGAAGCCAATTCAAGATTCAGCCAACTACTCACGTATGGTTTTAAGAATAATGTTTTAAGTGTTTTATCATCTGATGTACTTTAATGGTGTTATTTAAAACATTAAAATCTGTATATACAATAGATATTACATGCTGTATGAATTAGTGCAGGCATTTGCCTTTTAGACTTTCAAACAATGAACACATTCTACTGTTGTGTACTGGAATAGACATCTGCTTTGTACCAGAGACTTCTTCCTCTTCTACTTTTCCCTGACTTGCAGTGAAATTTTAGTATTCCAGTTTCCTTAGTAATTTAAGCATAGTTAAGCATAGTTATGAGTATTCTGCTTATCCTGCAACTAACTTTATTTGTTAAGTATCAGAGGGGTAGCCATGTTAGTCTGGATCTGTTATTTGTTGTGAGTATTAGTTCACTAGCAGCAGTGCACTTTGAAGACAGTCTGAATTCTTGGCCGATTAGCAAGTTTCCATTCATAACCTTTAGTTCCTCTCTTCCAAATTATACTAACCAATCACTGCTCATGCACTGAAACAGCTCATGCTACAATTACTGCATGTTAATTCAGACAACGATTATTGCTGTTTCAGTAAAAGTCAAGTTAACTCAAATGTGATCACCTCACCTGAGTGCACATTTCCCAAAGACTAAAAACTGAACATGTTAATTGGATGACGTTTGCTCTGAAAAAGCCTAATCTATGGAAAGAAACTGATTCTCTATCTTCCTCCCTGATATCTTATACAGCAGGCTATAGAAGGAAAATAAATGTTAACTTTAATAACTCCAACGTATAATTTACAAACAAGGGACATCCCTCCACATACCAAGTTTGTGCTGCTCTTACTAAATTCTCCACTGCTCAACAATGAACTCTAGGTGCACAGTCTAGTTGTATGATCAGGCACAATGTTTTGATCACAATACTCAGTGGAATTATTTGTACACTGACTACCACAATGGAGCTGGCCCGTAGATGCTACTGTAATACAATAATGGCATACAAGAAATAAAGGCCTATGCAACTGAAATTTTAGTTCATTTATGGGAAAAAAAATCTAGATGACATGCTTGTTTCATTTAAACTCACTGCTGCACAGCAAAGAATTCAACAGATATAGCTCCATGTTAGACAATTTTTATTCAAGGGATACCAGCTATTTTGCAAATATCCAGTAACATTAGAAATAGTTAATGCAATAATAAAGAATTCAGAAGTATCCAGATGTGTTACCCACTGTACCCAAACATAATGGAAGCATTCTTCCACTTATGAAAAGATATGGGTTGTTGTCCTGTATAATCTCACTACCTAATGCACGTTTTTGGTTTGTGTAATTTTTTAAAAATTACACATCTCATACACAGTTAGTTCTGATAATGTGTTTTTGAATAAGCAAATTCAAAATGCTTTAAAGTTACATTATTTTATAATCCACTTGCTCTCTTTCTTGCAAGTTTGAAATAGAAGTGTCCTCAGTGAAGACTGCTCTCTAGCCACATCTGCATCCTGGATTGTTATTTTTGGATTGCTCACAAATGCTGGGTTAATAGCATCACATGTTTATTAACATCAGAAAAGGCAGGTTAAATTCTGGGGTTAACAATCCTAACAGCATCTCTTTAATCTAGTATTGCCTTTATCAGCCTTTGGATCTCAAGATCTTTAGCTGCTGTTGACAGAGCTATTCCTCTCTCCAGAGATTTAAAAAATACACACACTTGTGTTCTTTCACTAAAAAAATTTTGTTCTTCAAGAAAATATTTTACAGTATCTTACTCTTAAATAGTAAAAAAAAAAAAAGTATTTCAAGAAGAATATTTATACATTAATACCTACCCTTCTTAAACGGTGGAAGGCACCTGAGTCTCATGAGACACAATACAAAAGATTTTCAGATATAGGCTGCATTTGCACAGCACAGTGTATACATATTCATATATACCTACTCTATAATGCACAGGATATAAGCAGAGATGAAACAGGACATCAAATCGCTATGACTGGGATTTTCAAAAGTGCCTAAAGGCCAGATTTCCAAATAGGTGCTGATAGATGCAGATAAGCACCCAGTAAGATTTACAAAGCGCCTAAAGCAAGTTAGGTGCCCAATACCCATTGAAATCAATGGGAGTTAATCATCTAGGGACGTCTAAAAATGCCACTACGCATCTCTCTGCATCTTTAGTACCTTTAAAATTCTGGCCATAAGTGACTTAGGAACAGTCATATTTTCAAAAATGACCTCAGCACTTAAGAGCCTATGTTTCATTGACAGTCAGTGGGACTTAGTCACTTAAATGCTTTTAAAAATTTTACTCTAAATGATTTAGCAGCCTAAATTCTATTGATTTTCTATGAGACTTGTGCATCTAAGTAATTAAGATTCTTTTGAAAATCCCATCCTTTATCTTTAAGAATCTTGCAGCATTAAGAGAAAAAGACTGTTGGCAAAGGGCACCAATAAAAACTACTTCTTACACAGTAGGAGTATTAGAAGTATGTATTATATTTCATGATGCTAATTGTTTCCTCCAACTGAACCTGGATGTTGAAAGCAAAGTTCTATCCAACTATTCCTTCACCCGCTGCATTTACAAGAAATTTTTTTTATGTTCCTGAAAGGTACAAGAAGTGCCAAAAAGATTTTAAACCAAACCTGGGTCGGGGAGAGCCACTTGCTGCTGAGTGTGAACACAGGCGGAGAGACTGATGGGTAATCTGGTGGGAGTTCAAAATTCAGTACAAGTGGAGGCAGAAAGCAAATTGTGTATTCATATCCACTGTTCTGGAGACACTCTGTGGGACTTCCTGAACCAAAGACAATTGATTGACACAAGTTGAGAGAGAGAGAAAGAGAGAGAGATCAATAGAACTATGATTATAAGTGTTGCAGCCTAATGAAGTTTAACTGTAAGATAAAGTTCCCAAGAAACTTCTTTTCATTTGATAAATTTTTAGTTTAACTGCTTTACTCAGACTTAAGTAAACAATGTGCCTTTTTAGTGCTATAACATTTCATAAACAGTTGTGTGCTGGAGGCTGAATCAGTGAATACTGACTTTGCTAGTATTATGATCTGTCAGACAAATCACAAACCAGATAATCTGGAAAGGCAAATCCTCAAGAATAAGGGTAAATATACTTTGTTATTCTAAGAACAAGAAAAGGAACAAGCCTCTCTAATTTTGATCATTTATCATAGACAGTTTTCCTTAAAGCAAATTCCTACTTCAGAGGTCTTTCCAGAGAAGGGAGTGTCTAGTGGACAGAGCACAGCATTGTGGATCTGTCACTGTTTCACTGTACGACCTTGTTAATAGGTAAACTGAAGCAGAGGCACCTCTGATGTAGTGAATAACCACTTCACAGATTGGGAATCTTAAAAGGACACAATTAACTTGAAAAATAGTCAAATTAAAAACGGAATTAAAAGTAATTTCAAGTCCCTCTGCCAAATGTTTAAAAGTGCGGATTTGTTATCTGTTATTTGTGTTGCTGAGTTTGACCCATACAAACAAGGGAAACTGAATGATTGCATATGGGAACCAAGGAAGCCAGCTACACATGCACAATGGTGTCAAATAAACAAATTAAATCACCTGAACAAATACAAAATAATATTTTCTTGAAACTGACAGTTATAGTAACAACAGTAGGCAATTTTTTTCCCAAAGTGAAGTATCATATTTCAATTGACAGTGTTCTTTAACTAATATTTCAAAACCAGGGGCGGTTCTAGGCACCAGAAAAACAAGCAGGTGCTTGGGGTGGCAAAATTATCAGGGGCGGCATAATGGTGGGGCCCCAGATCTGACCTGAGGAAGTGTCCTGGGCTGGATCCCAACCGCTGTTGTTCTCTGACCGGGTGCCGTCGCAGCTGTGCGCCGGGGCAGGAGGACCCGGCTCAGTGGGGAGCATGTCCCTGCTGCTCTCCCATGGGCAGCGGCCAGCCCCCACTCAGGCAGGAGGCAGTAGCGCGGCCCTGCCCCGGTCACGGAGCGTAGGGGGTGGCAGCGGAACGTGGCGGCAGGGCAGGCCGCTCCTCCAGCGCCGCCTTCAGGCTCCTCCTCGGCTTGTCCCCACCTCCACCTCCCTGCGCCGCCTCCTGCCCGGAGAGGGGAGCAGCAGCCCGGGCTGAGCTGAACTCGTGCCACTGTGCAGGCCGAGCCTGCGGCTGGCTCACAGGTGTCCCGGGGAGTGGGAGGCCTGGGCACGCTGCCCTGTAATCACCAGCTGCCGGCTGTTCTGTCCCAGGCCCCAGCAGCCGAACCCCGCAGCTGCCCCAGCTCGCTCCATGTGAGAGCTACAGGCAGTGCCCCCCACCTAGCTGGCTCTGTCTCCGGCCATGCCGTGGGATGACCGCCCAGGACTCTGGGGTGTTGCTGAGGCTGCCCCAAGCCAGGCTCCCCGGGGTCCGCTGACCCTCCAGCCACGGGGGCCCTAAGCCAGTGTGGGAGCCGGGCTGCAGCCCTGCTCTCAGAGCCTCCTCCCCTTCCCGCGCTGCATAGCAAGACGTGGGATGGTGGGCAGGGCTGCTACAGCCATTTCAGACTGGGACTGGCGCCGGTGGAGCGGAGGTGATTGTGCCCTGGCTCAAGAGACCGAGCAGCCCCCTCTCTCACCACCACCCCCCCCGAACGCCCGCTGCTTGCTCCTGCCGGCATGGGGCTGCGACGCCCAGCTCCGGAGGGCAGCACCAAGCCGCTGGGCGTGCTCGTGGGGAAGGAGAGACAGGAGGCGGAGCTGTTCGGTGTCTCCCACGCAGCTCCAGGCCCCTCTGGTTACTTGGCAGCAACAGCCAAGCAGTGTGGTAGCCCGCCAGCAGTGTGACTTGGTCCAACCCGCACAGGCCACATGAGCCCTGGGGTTGGCGCTGATGTCCTGCCTATGCCAAGGCCTCTGGCGCAGGGGCAGCCCTAGCTCTGCCCAGGCAGACACAGCCCAGCTCGCTCCATGGTCAGCCCAGTGAGTAAATGAGTACACTGGTAGGAAATTGTTTTATTTCACTAACTACTAATTCTCTGTTTTCATCTTTTTTTAATTTAAAGAGAGTCAAAAACAAAACAAAAAAAATTGCAAGCGCACACATGTAAAAGCAAAAAAAAGCCCTGTTCAAAACACAGTCTCAGATGAAAGGCACTACAGAAATGCAATACAATGCAAATGCACACCAGATGAACATGAAAACAACACTTAAACACCTAGACTAGTTTGCTCCAAGGGTCCCCCATGGTCTAATGAATGCTCAATTCACACAAAAATATTCCAACTTCAATTTAAAATATTTTAGGGGAAAAAAAGTATTTTGAAACAGATGAATTCTCCTTTGCAAGTAATTTGAACAAACCATTAAAAATTCCATTCTAGGAAGCTACTATATTTGAAATTTAAAAGTCCACCCTCTTTAGTTTTGATCTTAAAGCAAGAATAACATTGTGAAGTTATAGGTAGGTATGTTTGATATCCATCCCAGCTGTAATTTGTGATAAACTGTTCATGACCTCAAAGTTCTAAGAAGAGAAAATGAAGACTGTTTGGCTAACCACCTTTGGAACATATGTATGAAAATAGACTATTCTAATAAAACCTAATTTCAAGATAATGCAAAACATCTGGACTCACCTCTCACAAATATTTTGAAGTTTTGGGGCAACTCCAGACAAATTCTTGTTTCTCCTCCTTGGGCAGAGTCTGCCCTCTTAAATTCATCTTCATCATAAATACTAGCTAGAGCCAGCAGCTCATCCTCCTGAGCTTCCTTATCTTGTGAAGACATTTAACTTTTCTGCAGAATCAAGAAAACCAACCAAAAAAATCAGTTAGGACTAAACAGAGAAGTCTAACGGTCTGTTAATGTATATATTTAATGTTATTGGAATTTAGAAGAAATTTAGAAGAAACAATAAAACATGAAAACACTACCAAACATAATTACTCTTTCTTCAGGTTAAAGATCCTGCACATGTTCTATCATTTGTTGGCAATTTTAAAGTTACAAAATAATGTCTCTCTTCAAAACTTTGATAATGAGAGACCAACTCTTAGAAAGTCAGAGGCTGAAGAACACTGTAGATTGAAATATGCAACGGAGTGTTAATAGTATCAAGACGGCACTTTGTTAATGCTTGAGATGGAACCACAGACCAAAGAAGGGACGAAGACAGGAGAGGGGAAGGAAGTAGTAACAGTGTAGCTCTCCTTCAGTAGACTGACTATCACCTACATGCGTCTGGCGAAGTGGGTATTCACCCACGAAAGCTCATGCTCCAATACATCTGTTAGTCTTTAAGGTGCCACAGGACTCTTTGTTGCTTATCACCTACTGGGTACATCTAAAAATATATTTTTCATTACAATTATTTCAAATGACAAGCAAGAACACACAGACCCCAAACAGACATCATGTTGGTGCATTTCTATACCGTTTCAGTAAACAATTTAAAGAAGCTTTTAAAAAAAAAAAAACCTTTGCAATTTCATTACCTTTTCAGTTACAATTGCAAAACAGTAGCAACTAGAGTTGCAGGTACTGTTAGTGACCCAGCACAGACACTGCTCATTCTTCAGAGGGAACTGGGAGTCACAAGCTTTTTCTGTGGGAAAGCAAGAAGACTGTAGGTTCTGTTGCCAGGGCACACATGGTGATGAACCTCACTATTTGTCTGCTGCCTATAACAAAAAATTAGAGAGATTAAAATCCTCTCAGCATTTCCATGATGAGCTGCTATCATCAACTGTTTCACTCACGTGAGCCTTGGCATGCACACTCAATGACCTAGAGGTTTTTTGTTTGTTTGTTTTTAAAGCTTCCATAGTACACATCTCAATTATGTATGTTAGCCCTGATCCTGCAATTGGATCTATTAGTGCAGACCCATGGGCTGAGCACAGTCCTACCGAAGTCAATGGGGTTCCATGCTAGTGGATCCAATTGCAGGATTGGGGGCTTACCTTATTACAGCACAGAAAAACTGCTCACTGGTAAATAGTGATGGGTCGGTGGATATCTGTTTGAAACCATTTGAAGTTATCCATGAGATTCAAATGAGTAAATAATACTTTTGAAAAAAGTCTATACTTGTATACATCTATCTTTGTAAATATAACCAAGAAAGGTGCATTTTAAAAACAAACAAAGGAGAGATACAAATCCAATTAAAACCCTTACACACTAGGAAACTGCGTTTTAATTATTTAAATCTGAAATCACTCCTTTCCTTTAACATACCACGGTGCCTAGCATATAAAGAACTCTGCTAACTCTCACTCGGCTAATGCAACAGAATGACAATTCTCCGAAGGACCTGCATGGTCTCACCATGCTTCCAAACAAAACAAATAATACATAGTTTAAGCTACAACTCTCAAAAGCGATGATTAAAGTACATTTTGTGATACAATGCCCTTGATTTCACAACTTGTTTACTTATTAATTTGCAATGGGCCTTTCAATCATCAGAACAAATTAGTGAAGTTCAGCTGTAAAAGACTGAGTGTGTCTTTCTGGTCTCATGCTACGCCTACATTGCAACCAGAGGCATAATTTACATCTTGTGTAGATGTATCCAGGTTAGCTTTAATCTAACTACCTTACTTCAGGGTATGTCTACATTACAAAATTAGGTCGATTTTATAAAAGTTGATTTTTAGAAATGGATTTTACACAGTCGATTGCATATGTCCACACATTGAGCGCATTAAGTCGGCGGACTGCATCCTCACTACCACGCCTAGCGTCGACTTACAGAGCAGTGCACTGTGGGTAGCTATCCCACAGTTCCCACAGTCTCCACTGTCCACTGGAATTCTGGGTTAAGCTCCCAATGCTTGATAGGACAAACAACACTGTCGTGGGTGCTTTGGGGTACATTTCGTCAGTCGCCCCTCCCTCCGTGAGAGCAACGGCAGACAATTGTTTTGCGCCAGACACCAGGGCTGCGCATCAGAAAGGCTTTGAAAACCAGTTTCATGACTGGCCAGGCTTCGGTGTGACAGTTGTGTGTGTTTCTCCTTGATGCAAACCCACCCCCTTTGTTGATTTTAATTCCCTGTAAGCCAACCACCCTCTCCCCTTTGAAATAAAGTAACTATTATTTTGAAACCATACATTCTTTCTTTATTCTGGGGCAGGGGTCATCAACCTTTCAGAAGTAGTGTGCCGAGTCTTCATTTATTCATGCTAATTTAAGGTTTCGCGTGCCAGTAATACACGTTAACGTTTTTAGAAGGTCTCTTTCTATAAGTCTATATTATGTTACTAAACTATTGTTGTACGTAAAGTAAATAAGGTTTTTAAAATGTTTAAGAAGCTTCATTTAAAATTAAATTAAAACGCAGAGCCCCCCGGACCAGTGGCCAGGACCCGGGCAGTGTGAGTGCCACGGAAAATCAGCTCGCGTGCCGCCTCTGGCACGCGTGCCATAGGTTGCCTACCACTGTTCTGGGGGGACTGCATGGACGCCTGTGCTGCTGAGATTGCCATGCTGACCAAAACAGAAATGAAATTCAAAAGTTCCCGGAGCTTGTCCTGTGTACCTGGCTAGTGCATCGGAATTCAAAGTGCTGTCCAGAGCGGTCACAATGGAGCACTGTGGGATAGCTCCTGGAGGCCAATACCGTCGATTTGCATCCTCACTACCCCAAATTCGACCCAGCAAAGTCCATTTTAGCGCTACTCCCCTTGCCGGGGAGGAGTACAGAAGTGGATTTTAAGAGCCCTTTAGGTCAACGGAACTGGGTTGGTTGGTCATTTTTAAATCGACCTAACGCAGCTAAATTTGACCTAACCCCATAGTGTAGACCGGCCTTTGAAAGCAGCAAGGACGTAGTGGTCTGGGCTGTTGAAACCCACTGTGGTCCCCTGGCTATGTACTTGCACTACTAGCCCACACTGACATGTCTCTGCTGCTATTTTACACAAGCTGAAAATTACACCTTGGTTGCAGTGTAGATATAATCTCAGGCCTGGTTTACACATACAAATTAGATCAACCTAGCTACAGTGCTGTGCTGCAAGAAGTCACATCTTCTGAGGACTATGGCTATGTTAACAGAAGAATTCTTCTGTTGACCTAGCTATAACCTCTGAGTGGTGAATTAACTACACCAACAAAAAAATCCCTTGTAGAAGTGTCTACACTAGAGTGGCACAGGGCAGCACCGTAGCTGTGCCACTGTAGAGCAAACATGGCCTCAGGCGCCTGCAACACTTAGGCCTTGGCTACACTTGCGAGTTACAGTGCAATAAAGCAGCCCCTGGCGCCCTAGCTCACTCTCCATTCACACTGGCAAGGCACGTAGAGTGCTCTGACTCCGCAGCTACACCGCTGCTGGTACTCCACCTCGGAGAGTGGAATAACATTTGCTGTGCTTCCACTGGAGCGCTGCGGCACCAGTGTGAACGAGGTGTTGTTACACTGTGCTCTGATCAGCCTCCGGAAACGTCCCATAATCCCCTTAAGTCAAGTAGCCACTCTTGTCATTGTTGTGAAATCAGCTGAAAGAATGCAGAAATGTCCTTTCAAAGCTCCTTTTCGGAGAAGCCGGCTGCTTATCAGCTCCAATAAAAAGCAAACATTTACTGTTTGGTGGGGCGGGGGTGCTGAACTTACAGGACAGCAGGCTCTCACACTCTCAGCACCCCAAAAACCTCATTCTCCCCCCCCCCACATACACACAACACACTCCCCATCACACCCCAACCCACACCCAACTTTGAAAAGCATGTTGCACTCACTTGCATGCTGGGATAGCTTCACATAATGCACCGCTCCCAATACCGCTTCAAGTGCCACAAATGTGGCCATGGCAGTGTGCTTGAAGCTGTCTGTGTGGACAGACCGTAGTACTTCCCTACTGCGCTCTACCAAGGTGAGTTTAACTCACAGCACTCTACATCTGCAAGTGTAGCCATGCCCTTAGTGCTTGTCTTTGTTGCAGTTGTTATAACTCAAGTGTTGCCCCTAACACAACACCTGTCCGTGCACAAAGACCTTAACTCAAGTGCAGTGCCACTTTTAACTCAAATTGGCTGGCCTGTCAGGGGATACAGCTCAACTCCAACCACCTCTCAGCTCCTCACACAATCACACTGCGCAGCTCAAATAGTATTTCCAACTCCCAGTGTGGCTGCTCTTGCTGGAGCTGTTAACTCCAACGTAGACAAGTTGAGTTAACGCCACAGAGTCCACAAACTCAGAGCAGTCTCAGACACAGCACACGCATCACCAGTGATTTCCCTACACCCCCCCTGAATTTTCCCAACACCCCCCCCAGTTTTGTGAGCGAGTTACATACCAATTTATTGACTGTTTGGAAATCTGAATTTAAACTGAAACATTAATACACACTTTAAAAGCTTATACAGTATATGATAAAATACGTGTATCTGAAAAAGTATAATAGATTTGAAAAGTATGAACATAGACTAGCTTCCTTGCTTCCTTATACAGCTGTTTTTTATGATATCAGTGCATTCATTTCAGTGATGTTGGCCAACCTAATAATTTCAAATGATGATTTGTAAGCAAAGTCTAAATGAGTTCTCCCTGACAGCTAGTGATGAGCTGGGGGCTAAGGCTTCAGGGCCAGATTATATTTACATTCACACCTAATCTACCTAGGTATCCAGCAAACAGAGCTGTGTTATCCAAGTGATAGATTTTGGCTAGGGTTGGGTTACAAACCACTTGAATGTGGGGGGAAAGGGGGATGAAATGTTGTTCTTATTGTATGAGTAAAGGGCAGTAGAACTGTATTTAGCCTGTGATGATCTGAAGGCATCAAGAGAGAGGATGGAGACCTGTCCCTCTCCACTGTTTAAAGACAGAGCTGATTAGGCTCCATAGTCTTTTGTTCTGTTAAGTGATCACTGCAGCTGAAATCACTGACAATCAGGTCTAAGTGCTTAGTCCTGTTGTTGGGACAGTGTTCCTGTGGGTACAGTGTTTTTGTGTAAGAGACAGCCCAGACTGCACTAGCAGCGAGGTTCCCGCACTGAGAGCTCAGCTGAAATCACTGAGAGCTGGTGGAACCTCAAGAGACCAACTCGCAGAGGTCACAGTGGTAGGTGACAGCAGAAGGTGACTGTGCAGGGCCATTGGCAACAGAGCGGTGGAGTGAACGGTGGCACAACGAACAGCCGTGGCCAGAGCGAACTGTGCCTTTTTGTCCCCCACCTGGGAGGTGTACTCACGTGAAAGCACCCCTGAACTCTGACTCTCCACTGACCAAGGACAACACCGGTGAGTGGAATGCGGTGGAGGGAAAAGCGAGGGGCACGTTAAATAAACATTTGTTTGTTGGACTATATTTTAGTCACTTTGCTCCCGAATGCTAGATTTGTGACTGGGAATGGAAACTTATATAAATATGTTTCCCAGTAGGCCAAGTTTTTAAAAATGCAGTATTTGCCAAGGTTGTTATCTCACATTGTTGCTGTCTTGGGAGGTCATTATGTTGGGGAGTTTCTGTACTAAACATTTTTATTATAATTAATTTTTACATAAGAATGGTCATACTGGGTCAGACCCATGGTCCATATAGCCCAATACCCTCTCTTACAACAGTGGTCAAGGCCAGGTGCTTCAGAGGGAATGAATAGAACAGGGAATCATCAAGTGATCCATCCTCTGTTGCCCATTCCCAGCTTCTGGCAAACAGGCTAGGGACACTCAGAGCATGGCGTTGCATCCCTCTCATCCTGGCTAATAGCCACAGATGGACCTGTTCTCCAGGAATTTATCTAGTTCTTTTTAAAATCCTGTTATAGTTTTGGTCTTCACAGCATCCCCTGGCAAAGAGTTCCCTGGGTTGACTTTATATTCTGTGAAGAAATACTTCCTTTTGTTTTTTTAAAACCTGCTGCCTATTAATTTCATTGGGTGACTGCTAGTTCTTGTGTTATGTGAAGGATTAAATAAAATTTCCTTATTCACTTTCTTCGCACCAGTCAAGATTTTGTAGACCTCTATCATATCCCCATTAGTCATCTCTTTTCTAAACTGAAAATTCCCAGTCACTTTAATCTCTCCTCCTGTTTCATACCCCTCATCATTTAAGTTGCCCATCTCTGTACCTTTTCCAATTCTAATATATATTTTTTAGGATGGTTGACCAGATCTGCACACAGTATTCAAGGTGTGCACGTACCATGGATTTATATAGAGGCAATATGATATTTTCTGTCTTATTATCTATCCCTTTCGTAATGATTCCCAACATTGTTTGCTTTTGTGACTGTTGCTGCACATGGAGTGGATGTTTTCAGAGATCTATCCACAATGACTCCAAGATCTCTTCCTTGAGTGTTAACAGCTAATTCAGATGCCATCATTTTGTATGTATAGTTGAGATTGTTTTCCAATGTACATTACTTTGCATTTATCAACATTGAATTTAATTTGCCATTTTGTTGCCCAGTCACCCAGTTTTGTGAGATCCCTTTGTAGCTCTTCGCAGTCTGCCTGGGACTTAACTATCTTGAATAGTTTTGTATCATCTGCAAATTTTGCCACCTCACTGTTTACCCATTTTTCCAGATGAATATGTTGAATAGGACTGGTCCCAGTACTGACCCTTCAAGGATACCACTATTTATCTCTCTCCATTCTGAAAACTGATAATTTATTCCTACCCTTTGTTTCCCATCTTTTAACCAGTTACTGATCCATGAGAGGACCTTCCCTCTTACCCTATGATGGCTTACTTTTCAAAAGTCAATTTAAATTAAATACATTTTTTTTTAAATTATATATTTTTTTTAGAAATCTAGATCTGTTATGTGTTTTGGTGTAACTTGCATTTTCCTTATGTTAAATTTGCATTATCCTAACAAAACATTTACTTTATTCACTTTCTTCACACCAGTCAAGATTTTATAGACCTCTAGCATATCCCCCCTTAGTCGTCTCTTTTCTAAGCTGAAAATTCCCAGTCATTTTAATTTCTTCTCCTGTTTCATACCCCTAATAATTTTAGTTGCCCATCTCTGTACCTTTTGCATTTCTAGTATGTCTTTTTTGGGATGGGGTAACCAGATCTGCACACAGTATCCAAGGTGTACATGTGCCATGGATTTATATAGAGGCAATATGATATTTTCTGTCTTCTTATCTATCCCTTTCTTAAAAAAGCAAAGGTTTCAGAGTAGTAGCCGTGTTAGTCTGTATTGCAAAAAGAACATAAGCTTTCGTGGGCTACATCCAATGAAGTGGACTGTATCCCACAAAAGCTTATGCTCAAATAAATTTGTTAGTCTCTAAAGTGCCACAAGTGCTCCTGTTCTTTTTAAAAAAGCAAACAGAATGTTGGGACTCACTGACTGCCGCTGCCCACTGAGTGGATGTTTTCAGAGAACTATCCACAATAACTGCAAGATCTTTCTTGAGTGTTAACAGCTAATTCAGACTCCTTCATTTTGTATGCATAGTTGAGATTGTTTTCCAATGTACATTACTTTGCATTTATCAACATTAAATTTCATCTGCCACTTTTGTTGCCCAGTCACCCAGTTTTATGAGATCCCTCTGTAATTCTTCGCAGTCTGCCTGGGACTTAACTATGTTGAATAGTTTTGTATCATCTGCAAATTTTGTCACCTCACTGTTTACCCATTTTTCCAGATCATTTATGAATATGTTGAACAGCGCTGGTCCCAGTACCGACCCCTCAGGGATACCACTATTTATCTCTCTCCATTCTGAAAACTGATAGTTTATTCCTACCCTTTGTTTCCCATCTTTTAACCAGTTACTGATCCATGAGAGGACTTTCCTCTTACCCCATGATGGCTTACTTTTCAAAAGTCAATTTAAATACTTTTGTTTTTAAATGTATATTTTTTTAGAAATCTACACCTGTTATGTGTTATAGTGTAACTTGCATTATTCTTATGTTAAATTTGCATAATCCTAAAAAAACATTTACTTTATTCATATCTCTTTTATATATCTCATTGGTTCTGACACCCCCCCCCCCCTAATTTCAATTCCTGGGGAAACCACTGCGCATCACCCAGGGTAAAGACGACTCTCACATGCACAGGTGAAAGGGCTGTGAGATAACAAGAAGGATCAGAGAGTGTTTGAAAGGAGACGTTCGGCCTGGGAAGTGCACCCCTAGCAGGTAACCCCAATGGGACTTAGGTTAGAAGAGTCAGGCCCTTGATTCTTAGACAATTTCCCAGCCCGCCCCTCTTCCTGTACCACTCTATGCCATCCCCCGACCAGCCCCTCTCTCCGCCCGGCTCCCCACCGTCCAGCCCCTCCTCCTTCCCTTAGCCAGCCCCGCACCGCTTCTCACCCTTGCCCCAACCCACCCCTTCCCCTCCTCGGTCCCGCCCTGCCGTCACAGCGGCCCCACATCCCGGCCTCTCACCTCCGCGCTCCTCGGCCCGCACGCTCCGCTCCCAGCGCCGGCCCCTGGGCCCCAGCCGAGGCCTGGTCCGCGGGACTCCCTGTCCCTCACGTTCACCTGGGCCGTGAGCAGCCTCCACCCTGCCCGCCCGTCACCGCGCAGCCGGGCCCTAAAGCGGCGGCCCAGGCCGAGCTCTAAGCAGCGCGGCTCGGAGCCAGCGCCCCCTAGAGGAGGGAGGCGGGCCCGGCGGAGCGGGACAGGGCCGCCGGTGACCCTTGGGCGGGGGGAGCCGCTGGTCGGCGGGCTGCGCGGACAGGTTGAGGGGAAGATCCGAGCGGGCCCCGAGCTTGGTTTTCCCGTAGCTGCGAGCCTGGAGAGCAGGGGCGGGAAGGAGCTCGCGGGACATGCCGTTTAACAGGCTCCACTCGGAGCGCCTCAGCTGACTGCCTCTGACGCCCTGCAGCCGCCGCTGTTTGGGAGCCACTTCTCAAGTCGTGCCCATGGGTGAGGGATACAGCAGATCCCCCTAGGGTGACCAGATGTCCCGATTTTAGGGTCTTTTTCTTACAGAGGGTCCTATTACCCCCTCACCCTGCCCTGATTTTTCACACTTGGTGCCTGGTCACCCTAGATCCCCCTCTTAGAGCAGCAGGTCACAGGCCAGCCGCCCTCCGAACAGGCATTTGGGATCATTGTAAAACTAATCTGAAATGTAGTCTGTTGCAACATTAAATTAAAACAGATAATGAACTGAATTATAAATGCCTCTAATGGTAGGAGCTCTTCATTTTGCAAAATTACCAAAGGCAAAAAGGGAATCCCATCAGATATTGCATAAACTCAAAAGCTTGCTTCACTCACTCGGAGTTGGTAATATCTTTTGTTGGACCTCACCCACCTTGTCTCTCCACCATCCTGAAACAAAACTCTGCTTAAATTATCTCACTGTAAGCAATTGTGTTTTAATGTTAGGTTACTTAAACTTAAAAAATCAGTAACTTTAACCTATTAACACACAGGCCCAAACTCGGGCCCTTCAGTGCAGAATTTTCAAGGTGAAGTTGATTTAGACATGTAGTCCCATTGACTTCAAAACAACAAACACTGATGGGATACAAGTTAGTAGTTGAAGCATTTCATTTTTGTGTAAATCTGATATAGCAGAAAGGGATGGTGATTGCAAGTAACTGGTTTGAGCATTGGCCTGCTAAACCCTGCTTTGAACAGGGGGTTGGACTAGATGACCTCCTGAGGTCCCTTACAACCCTGATATGCTATGATTCTATTTATTTACTAACTTTGAATCTACTGCTAATACAGAAACTTCTGTACATCTAGGTTTACTCAACTTGGGCAGTGCTGTTTTCCTTGTAATCCTGGTTCTCCCAATGAAGTTCCTTATGTAATCTTGCCTGTTAGACACTCTTTAGGGCAAGGTGCAAATTGTGGCATCTGCCTACACTATGAAAATATTTTGCATTGGTTAAAATACTAATCTTATGGGTGACATTGTCTGTTGCCGTTGCTAGCTTCACTGATTGGGGGGAGGCAGGGGGGGAAGAGAGAGAAATCAAATGAATACGCTTCTGTAGGTTGGTTTTTCGCTTCAGCGTACACAAATGCTTTTCAGAAGTCCCAGATTTCAGCCACAGCTAGCATTTACAATTTACTTAAAAATTTGAGTCAAATTATGCTGCCTTTTCAAAAACAGAGCATGTTCCCAAAAATAAGACCTCCCCTGCCCCCACACATCTTCAGAAGATGAAGGAAATCAGCACTATCTGGAGAAGGCAAGCCAACTATAGCCTGAAAAAGATTACAGAAATAGCAAAGCCTTTGCACAAGCCATGCCATGTTTAATCATGTCTTGCTTCTGATCCAATTTAACTAGATTAGTATAGACCAGTTCTGTGCTAAAGGACTGTCAATTTCATTGTTATAATACAGCTAAAACTTTATGACTTTACTTCTGAAGTGGTTTGCCATTCTGGCTAGCATGAACTGGTTTATCATGTATACAGTTTGAGTCACCTACCTCACAATTTTAGGTACAGCACAAAACTCTTAATTTCTTTAAAATTAGTGTTTTAAAACAGCTTTGTATGTAGAGGGCTGTCAAAATATTACTCATTTCATGTAAACAAGCTCGTTCTGGTCTGTTTGCAGGATCAAATGGTGCAATAAGATTCCCAATAATGAAATTCTTAGTTGTTGGATTTCTGGCATTCAAAACATGCTCATAAAAGCTCAGCTGCATTGGTCTGGGCATCGCATTTGTACAGCTGACTCAAGAATAACCAAGGCCATATTTTATGGTCAGATACATCAAGGCACCTATTCTTCTGATGGCCAGTGCCAACGATATAAAAACACCCTGAAGTCAAACCTGAATTCATATGAGGTTGACTCCAGCACCTGGGAAGCAACATCCCATGACAGTGCCAGATAGCAGCATATGTCATGTTGCTGTTAACCACTTTGAAGCAAGGCGCAATATGTAATATATTCCCTGATAACCAGAAACTTCTATGCTTACACTCTGTACCATTCACTTTTTTTTTTTGAACATCTTAAAAATTATTAAATCTGAAAAATGCAAAGCAAGGATACAACAGCCTGTGATCTTGCGTCTTACAGATAACTGTTTGCAGTTCTCACATTAGTCTGATCTTGCATACATATGGTCACTTAGTATTTGCTTAATCCTCATACATCAATGACTCCATCCTCAAACAAGTTTTTAAAAAAATGGGGATTTTTAAAAAAAATTAAAATTGGTGGAACTGGAGGATGGAAGGACAGATGTGTGATACTACTGGTTTCCAGTACGGTCACTCAAGAATGAGTGGAAATATTATAGGAGTGTAGTGGGAGTATTAATAGAACTAGTATTGAGAGCTAGCATTGAAGTGATTCAAGCTGAACTGATGTGGGCTGATGCAGTTTTAAGGTTTGCTCAAAGACAGTGCATTTGGACCAGTAATTGTACTGTTTCACAAGCATTCTAATTTTGAGTGTACAGCACTTTTAAAAAGTGTTTCCAGTACGCCTCTACCCCAATATAATGCTGTCCTCGGGAGCCAAAAAATCTTACTGCGTTATAGATGAAACCACGTTATATCGAACTTGCTTTGATCCGCTGGAGTGCGCAGCCCCCTGTCCCTGAAGCACCGCTTTACCGCATTATATCCAAATTCTTGTTATATCAGGTCATGTTATATCAGAGTAGAGGTGTACTTGAAATGGGTGTTGTAAATACTGTTAACTGTAGGATAAGCCCCAAGGTAACTCTTAACAGCCACTCTACAGGAAATATTGCACACATGGTGGTATTTAACTGCAAGTTCATTAGTGACAACCCTTTACCATAAGATATTAAGATGTATACTATTTCTGAAGCCCCATAAAATGGATTTAAGTGAGCTATTGTAGAAGCACACAATGTTCTAATTGATTTTTTTTATTAAAGGAACACCATTCAATTCTTGCATTTGTCTGGAAAGAGCAAATGGAGCAGATTGTACACACTGCAACTTCTTGTTACTTCAAAAACATCACTGTGGCCAATAAAATTGAGGCTGCTGTCACTTATCAATTTATCCCCAAGTTGCAACTGTTGCCTTGACCATACCTGACAATTTAAAAAAAGTAATCCAGTACAGTCCAGTGCATTTATTTCTTGTAATATATGTGGATGTTTCAACTTTTGATTTAAAACACATACAAATTAACATTTTCAGGTTTATATGACAATTATCAATACTAGAAGCAAAGTTATGGGTAGAAGAGCTCATGAAAAAAAGTCAAATTTTTCTCTTGCTGGAAGATAATTAAACCAAGCATTTCAAATGCAGGTCTCATGGAAACAAGTATCTCTTTTAATGGTTAGCAACTAATCAAAGTCATCCATCAGTTCAAGCAGCCAGGAGTATAAATCCTCAATCTCTCTACAAGCAGCTAATTTAACTAGGGACAAAAGTTTTGTACAATATTTAGATGGCTAGGGAGAGTTTACCATGAACACAGACGCTTGCATATCTAATAGCAGGTTCAGATAGTCTGAAATATAGATGTATACAATTGCTACTCTGCATATCAGATATCTGAATTTGATTTTATACTCAGTATTAATGCTCTATCCATAATGGAGCATGGACCCCAGCTGAGGAAGAATCTTGAGCTCAGTTCTTAGGAACAGGTATACAGGTCACCTCACCCATGACTCCATACCTTCCATAGCTATCAACTGCACAAGTGCAAACATGAAATTAGTGGAATTCACAGACTGGAACATGTCCTTATTGTGTCTGTTAATGAGAAATAAGAACTAGATTCAAATGGTATTTAATTTAGCTTATGTTCCTCTGTGCTCTGGAAAAGAGCTAAAAACCTCACTGCCATCTCCATGTAGTCTTTGAAATATTAATGGACACTTACAACATAGTTGCTGAAAACCACAATAGAAACTTAGTGGTAAGTTGGAAGTTTCATGTTCTGCCATCTTACTTCTTTAAATCAAGACTCTGCATGAATATAATAAAACAGAATCAGCTGATGGCTGTTTCAGTAAATCTATTAAGAATTACTAGGGACTTCTAAATAAACATTATGGCAAGAGATACAATATACTTGACTGAGTAGTAGTTAGCTACTTGGGCATTCTGACTCTCAATACATTGACCAATCCTCTCCAAACACTGCTGTGATAAAGTTGTAGTATTCACTTGCTCCAATTTATATTCAGAACATACAAAGTTGACAATTTAAAGCTTTATTGTAGTTTGTAATATAAACAAGTGCTGACATTCAGTCAATGTCCATTTCTGGGAGTTTCTTTTCTGTAGCTGTTGGAGCAGTTGTATTAGTGCCCTGTTCAGCAGGCTGGGACCCTATGTTGGCATCTCCCTGGCCTTCTACTGGTCCATTCTGTTCAGCTGGATTTTGCTCCTCTTTAGGGATTTCTGCCTTGGGTTTTGGTTTTGTGACTATAGGATTGCAGATACCTGTCAATTCCTAAAATACAAGAGTTGAGAGAATTTATGTTAGAGCACACATTAAGGCCTATACCTACAGTCATCACCTAAAGTAGCTTACGACAACACTAGTTGAGTGTTCTCAGCAGAAGGCAGAAGTGCCACTACATAGTTTTGGGAGGCGTAGTTGAAAATAGTACTACTCTTATTTCCCACTTTACCTCCTCCTCAGAGCCTCTCTGAGCATAAAGAAATACTGGCAACTATAACAATAACTGCAGCAAAGAGTCCTGTGGCACCTTATAGACTAACAGACGTATTGGAGCATGAGCTTTCGTGGGTGAATACCCACTTCGTCGGATGCATGTCATGTTAGTCTAAAAGGTGCCACAGGACTCTGGATCTGTAAAAGCATCAAAGACTACCCCTCTGATACTATAACAATAACTGGTAACAATAACTCATACCACTTACGCAAAATGAAACTGGTTTCATATTTCTCTGCAAAGTCAAACAAGATCTTACTTTAGTTTTAGCTTGGATGTCCTTAGTCTTTATAATGGGGTCCAAAGTAAGACTTCTCTTGTTCTGAAGATTAAGCTTATTGTTCATCCATTCCATAGCTTCACTTACACTCTTCTCCACTTTTACCATATCTGCTGCATCTAAATGGTCATACTGTTCATCCTAAAGTATGAAAAAAAATACACAGCACATTTATACATTTTCACAGTAAGTGACACTACTATTTTAAACATCTAGACAACACATTTGTTTTGCTTCTCCATCAAATCTTATCCTCCAATTTCAGAATGGATTGTCAGCTGGAATTTGCCCAAAGGGAAACTTTATTTTACACTTAGCAGGGCAAAATTTTGCTGAGCAGCCCATGGTACCATTCTGAGTATGGTCAAATGGAAGAGAGCTGGCAGCCACAGAACTTCATAATGCTCTGTGATTTTCCCCCAGTGGAGGGAACTTGTCTGGGAGAAAGCGGGTTTACAAGTGTCACTGGCAGCCATCATTCCAATTATATGAACATACAAGAGTCCTAGTTTTATTTGTAAGAAAGTCAACATTAAATATTGAGACGTTAATTCCTGCCACTGCTCCCCAAACCAAGAGACTGCATTATTTGTTGGCCATTCCCACCACATCTTATGCTGAAAAAATGTGGAAAGAAATCCAAGATAGCTTTTCAACACTTCCTTATAATCAGCAGCAAAACATTCGAAAAACTGAAGATACCTTTGCTTTGAATGCATGAATAACTTTCATATACTGTTGTATTTGCTTCCCCAGATCCTCAAATGCTTTTGGTCTTTCCTCTGATTCTTGAAACCGTGCCTGAATAGGCTGACCCAGAGACTGAAATAAAGGACAGAACAGGTTACTGAAATTTTAAACACAGCACTGTATTGGACCTACAGTGACTTTTTAATACAAAGCAGTGCTTCCTAACTTTTGAAAGCTGAGTCCCCTCCTCCCATTTTAGGAAAATGAAATTAGTCTCACACCCTCCTCCAACCTGCCATGTGTTGTTGAAGGCACATCCATATTGTAGCTCAGGGGTCGGCAACCTTTCAGAAGTGGTATGCTGAGTCTTCATTTATTTACTCTAATTTAAGGTTTCACGTTCCAGTAATACATTTTAAGGTTTTTAAATAGTCTCTTTCTAAAATTCTATAATATATAACTAAACTATTGTTGTATGTAAAGTAAATAAGGTTTTTAAAATGTTTAAGAAGCCTCATTTAAAATTAAATTAAAATGCAGAGCCCTCCAGACCAGTGGCCAGGACCCGGGCAGTGTGAGTGCCATTGAAAAAATCAGCTCGCATGCCGTCTTCAGTACGCATGCCATAGGTTGCCTACCCCTGTTGTAGTTCTTCAGAATATGATGCTTCCTCCCCTTTCTTACATGCTTTGATGGGAACTGAAAGTTAACTATTGACATTTAGATTATCATTGGCATTCTAGTTAGCACAAACTGAGTGCAAGAGGCAATTCATGTCTCTGAACTATTGTTTCATGCTCTGTCACCTCAGGGCTTGTGTACATGAAGCACCAATGTGCACTAAAGGGGTGTGATTTCTATAGCATACTAACGTGTCGCACATTATTTGATCTGTGTAGACCCTGCCGTTGTGCACTAAAAGTTCCCTAGTTCGCTTTAATGCCCACCTCAGGGGACATGTCCCACCTTTTATCAAATACTGGTATTGTGTGTATTTCATCACTATTGTCAAGTGAAAATATAGGGCTCTACTTATTCACATATTAATATTTTATAAATCAAAACAAAAGCCACACTGGGGAAGCTTTGCCAAGACTAATTACAAGTTTATCTTATTAAAAAACGTTAAAATAGTTCATTATACCTTTTCATAATAAATTACAGAATGCTTTCAAATTCACCAGTATTCCTGCTAAAGACATTAGAGCATCTTCCCCCCTGCCGGCAATACAGAATATAGCTAACCTTTTACTTCTAATTTACTTTAGATAAACTGTACAGGAGATTAAGCTTAGACTACCATTAGGATTAAATATGGCAAGGTAGTTTTCTTCTAGCCTCCAAAATTAGTCTTCCATAACTTTAAAGCTCATTTGTATAAAAACATTTTCCTGTTATAGGTCACCTGCGTTACCTTTTAAGAGCAAGTAGCAATTCTCACATCTACCTTTCCTTCCCTCTCCAAAGAGATTCAGGAGAAAGAAAAATGCCTACACAATGCAGCACTCGCATCACTAGCATTTCCTTTCACTTTAGGCTCAACTAAAAGCTTCTCCTGCCTATGCTCTTAAATTATTTTCTTCTTCATGTTTGCAAGCAACACCACCTCCCAACTCATTTAAATAATGTATTGTTCATTAGGGCCTGATTTATAGTGGAATAAACTCAATTGAGACCTGAAGATGACAACTACAGTGCTGAAGTGCCACTTACCTTGAGTTCAGTTAGTTTATCAATGTAAACTTGTTTGGGTTGGTCTTCACCATCTTCATACAACCAATTTTCAGTGTCTTCCAGTTTCAAAGTGAAACTATTTCTATCCTGAGACCAGAAACAACCAATATGAATTGAATACTGAATTTAGAGATTATCTCCCATAAGAGAAAAGTGATAAATATCTGGTGTCATCTGGATAGTCTTTCCTGAAACATGATGGACATTTTGTCTGGTCTGTTAGAACTTAAATATTTTCTTTAAAGAAAGCTTGAAGTGTTGGTGTAGAGTAGAATTTTTTTTTTTAAACCGAGGCCTTGTCTACCCCAGAAAGGGTTTGCCAGCCCAGCTATACTGGCAACAAGCCTTTTTTCCGGTATAACTGCCATTTAAGCTAGAGCTTTTGCTGGTATAGAAATGCAAAAGTCACACCCCTAATGTTATTTTACCAGCAAAAGTTTCTAGTGTACACCTAGCCTTATTGTTAAGATAGAGATCATAGAGTAAGGGGTGTCAATCTATGACAAGGGCTGAATTCTATTCTCATTTGTGGGCTGGAACATACATTTAAAAATGGATACCTTCAATTGGCTGTGGTCAACGGGGCCAACAATCCTGGAGAGCATAAATGGGAATTTTGAGTAGTAGAGAGGTGATTTAACCTCTATATTCAGCACTGTTCCAACTGCTGCTGGAATATTGTTTCCCATTCTGGTGCCCACAATTCAAGAAGGACATTAATATATTAGAGAGGGTTCAGAGAAAAGCCACAAGAATTATAGAACAATAAAAAACCAAGAGAGACTCAATCTATTCGGTTTAACAAAGAAAAGGTTAAGGGGTGACCAACAGTTAGAGCCCTTAAATAAAATAAAAACTGAAATTTTTTTTTCCAGGATTTACAGGTGTTTATTACTACAACAAAGATGAAAATCATGCAAAAAATTTCTGGATAAATTTTGGGGGTTATTTTGGTGGACAGAAGGATGGAGGGGGGTGAAGTATTCAGTAGATTAATGCTCTGATGAATAGAATTCAATGTGGTTTGCTGCAGAACTAAAACAAAACTCAAAACACAAAGCCACCTCTGAGTTTAAAAAACAATACATCTCTAATCCCCAAATAAAAACTTTTCATTTGAATAAACAAGGTACTGTTGCAGACTTAGAAGTATTAGCCAATAATATTTACATTAAATAATTGGACCACACCATTTGCAACGCATACTCTCAGCTTCATCCTTTTCTTGTTTTTGAACTTTTGAATACTTCCCTTGTGGTCTGAAACACATCCTGATACAGATTTTCATTTTCTTCCCCTTTTAGTGTGTCAAATCTTTAAACTGTTATCTGCTAATAGCCTGAAATGCGTACATGAGATTTATCAGTACGTTCAGCTGTGCATGCACTTCAGAGCTTGTGTGCGCACGCTTTTTTATTGTGTATATCTTCTAGACCACCAATACATAGTCTTACTTTAACAGGCAGCTTTGCATATACACATACAGACTAATGTATTATCGTAATACATATCTCTCATGCAATGTATTGTATTTTCCTAATAAAACAAGTTATTTTTTATATATTTGAATGATACAAAAGTAATAGAGTAAAATTGGAGAATTATTTTTTTTGTAAAATCTGGGTTTTTTCAGTAAAAAAATCAATTTAAACTGAAAACGAAGGGGCTTAATTACAGTCTATAAATATCTACATGGAGAACAAATATTTAATAATGGGCTCTTCAATCTATCAGAAAAAGCTATAACAATCCAATGGCTGGAAGTTGAAGCCAGACAAATTCAGACTGGAAATAAGGTGTACATTTTTAATGGTGAGAGTAATTAACCTTCAGAACAGTTTACGAAGGGTTTTGGTGGATTCTCCATCACTGAATTTTTTTCTAAAAGATATACTTTAGGAATGATTTTGGTGAAGTTCTAGGTCACCACAATTGTCCTTTCTGGCCTTGGAATCTTTGAATTCACAGCAGAACTCGTGGGAGATTTGCACTGAGATCAGGGGTAAAAAAACAACACAGTGGTCCTAAAAATGAGAATATTTTATCCACCAAGTGAGGCTGACCATGACAATAAAGTACTCCCCATTCTCATTCCTTTGAGCTTTGCTTCAACTCCCTTCTCTATTTCACCTGGGAATGATCACTAATTAAAAAGTTAATATTTGCATTCAAGTGTTATCATTTGGGTTCTAGAATTAACACTTCCCTGAGGTTAATGTAGGGCAGACGAGTTGACACTTGAGTTCTTATCTCAGGTAGTTTGCAAACTAAGAAAGGCATTATCAGTTTACACTTGGTCTCATGTTTGAAATGTTTATTCTCATAACCATGGAGGACTAGAAAGTTACTTTTCTTAAAAAATGAAAGCTACTTTTCTGAATGTAACATGCAGGCCACAAACACATCCAGGGTGTTTGACAGACTTGGTTTAAAGACTGTTAATGGAAGAGACCTGAAATTTTAGACCACAAAGAACAAAAAAGGTATTAGTCAAATTGGCAATACTTACATCTTCACTAACAAATTTCTCATACAAGCCACAGAGCTTGTCTCTCATATCATACACATATTCCTCCACTGCATTCTTGGCATCATTCCGCTCTTTCTCCAGTTTATCCTGCATGATCATTTTACCCTGCAGAAAAGAAATTAGTTCAATCTTACTCAATAATTAGACCTCAATTAAAGTTTTTATAATAGCATTAGAGACAACATACTGAGGAGCAAGTATAAGCAAATGCCTGGATGCATCAGAGATGAATGAAGCCATCAGGACAGAGACAATTTCAATTGAGTATTTTTGTGGGGAAATGCATTTTTAAGCTCATCTACCCACACTACAAAAGCCACTGAGAAACAGGCTGATGTCAGCCTTTAGGGTATCTGTGCCATCTAAGCTTAAATTTTAATTGATGAATGATTTTATTCTCCTGCTTGTTGGTTCCTTGAGAAGAAACTTGTTTTCCCTAAGGATTGCTGTATTTTTAGTTAGAGATGCCTATGTAAAGGTAACCCAGACTTTAGGAACCAAATTCAATTCTGACGCTGCTAATAAGACTTCTTTGCATTACTTGGGCACTTTCATTCTGCTTTGATATCTCCAAGGGAGATTCTCCTATGGTTTGGAAAGGAAGTACTTTTTGGCAATCAGAGTGCTATCATCCTGCTCTGTTTCCTCTGCTGAGGGAGGATGAGTACCAAGTGTAAGTAGGACTTGTATCCTCAAAGGAAGAAAGGAAATGTTTCATGTGGCTGGGACTAACCCCTCCCAGCAGACTCCAGAAATTCTCCCCCACTCTCCAACCCTTTGCAAGGTCAACACTTCCTGAGCCAGTGAAAAAATTAGCACAGCAGCACATGTGCGCCTGCCAATCCAGTGTCTAATGCCTTAGATTTCAGCAACAAGCGAACACATTTCTTGTCGCTCATAGAACAACTCACTTTAAGCACTCAAACTATCAAGCAAGATCACAGGCAAATCAGGAAGAGGATAAAGAGGCAGCTACATCAGAAACATTGCCATATGGATTTGTATTTCAATGAGATACAGTTTTACAACTTTGCTGTAACTGTGAAAGATGGAAGGTGATGGTGAACAAATTCCGTATTGGAGATCTCTCTTAAGACGACAATGACACCAACAGGCTAGGCTGTATTATTTGTATTAAAATGGAACGCAGAGTCCCCAGTCAGGATTGAGAACTCATTGTGTTGGTTGCTGTAGTGACAATCCCTGGCTTTATTAAAAAAAAAATGTACAGTCTCAGAGAGCTGAATAACCAATTACTTTTAAACACAGAATTCAATTTAGGCAGCATACTGATCCAACTCAAAACTTGGTACTCCAGTTTCCAAGTTTTAAGACTGACTCTAACATAGCAAAGAATTCCAAGGCCAATACAATCTGAATTGCCCAGGCAGTTGGAGGACAAGTGCTCTAGCTGTGGCCATCTGAAGAGATACCAATGATTTAGTAGCAGACATTCAGGGAACCAGATGGATTGACTTTGATTGGAGCAGGTGACAAGAGCTTCAGAATAACCAATAAATCTATAAAGCAATCCAGTACTACTGATAAAGAACAATCAATATGAATCAGAAAAATTTAGCTGCTGTAAACAGTGTGCACAGGATTTTTTAATCACACTGAATTCTTTACACAGTTGTAAAGAAAAAGGAGCTACTGGTTACCTCATACTGTGGTGTTTTTACCATTTAAGAAGGTCTCAGATGTCGTTTGAAGTCTTGTGATTTGAAGCGACCAGCCTTCATTAACTGACCTATTAACAGCTCCCCAAATGCCACATGACCCAAGAATTGAGATATTAGCCTTTGATTAACTTACTTTACCATTTCTGGTGGCAAAAAATGCACTGCAAGCTTCTCTTTTGGAGTTTGTATTATATAATTAAATTGTCCCGCTCCTGCCAACATTAAATGCATTTTTTATACCTTTAACATTTTTCCACTGAAAACACTAACTAGCAAGACATTAGATAGGTGCTCAGAAACGAACGTGATGAGTGCAGTAATAAATACCTAGGTTATGGGTTCAGAAACTTAGTGTCAGTTCACAAAGCACTTTTTCTAAAATGTAGCCATATTCCCAATTTGCAATTGTAGAATACCCCCTGTAGCAAGTTACAGCAGATGCTCATCAGGAAAAGGTGTGTATTTTTAGCTGTCTTTAGTGCAGTTAGTTTTGCCCTCCTTGGAGAAAGTTAGCCATACTGTCTGCTCTTGCTCTTCATAACATCTCACCCTCTCCTCTGCCTTTCTCCAGTTGGAAATGAGGAGAATCAGCACCTTGTGACCAGCAGTCTCTGTGCAGACCACCTTTGTAAGACTATAGCCTAGATAGAGGTAAAAGTACCATTCAGTTATTTTACCTCATTCTCAATGAATAAGTTCAGCATATCCTTCCCTATCTGCCACAGCAACTGATTCTCAATGGGAAGGTCCACTGTACTAGTCTTTACTTTAGCCTTCTTGGCTTGAGGAGGTTGATCCATTTTCTTGTCTTTTGATCCAGCCTGAGATGTCTGCATTAAAAAAAAAAAAAACACAACAATATTTAGAGCACAATAGTCACTAAAGCAGGCGAGGGAAAACTATGGTCCAGGGGAACACATCTGGCCCTTCAGATGTTTTCATCTGCCCCTTGAGCTCCCGCCGGGGAGCAGGATCAGGAGCTTGTTCCACTCAGCACGTACCGTGACTCCACACAGCTCCCAGAAGCAGCAGCACGTCCCCTCTCTGTCTCCTACGCACAGGGGCATCCAGGAGGCTCTGCATGCTGCCCCAAGCGCTGCCCCCGCAGCTCCCATTGGCCGCCAACCATGGCCAATGGGAGCTGCAGGGGCAGCGCCTGCGGACAGGGCAGCGCGCAGAGCCACGTGGCTGCGCCTCCACATAGGAGGGACATACCGCTATTTCCAGGAGCTGCTTGAGGTAAGTGCTGCCCGGAGCCTGTACCTCTGACCCCCTTCAGCACCCCAATCCCCTGCCCCAGCCCTGATCCCACTCTTGCCCTCTGAACACCTTGGTCCCACCCTCCTGCACCCCGGGGCCCGCACCACCAGCTGGAGCTCCCCGCCCCCCACCTGCACAACCCCCTGTTCCAGCCTGGAGCCTCCTCATTTCTGGGCCCACCCCAGGGCTAGCACCCCAACCCCCAATTTCGTGAGCATTCATGGCCCCCATACAATTTCCATACCCACGTGGCCCTCAGGCCAAGAAGTTTGCCCACCTCCGCACCGAAGGGACACCCAATTCAAGTCACATTTGTCTTAATTTTTCTATTACTATGTTTATTAACATTTTAAGTTACTAGAGCAAACTATCAGTCAGTGCTGCTTCATTTCTTCTGAATGGAATTGTCAGCTGCTTTGAAATTCTGTGACAAAGTCTATAGATTTTGCAGCTTTCTAGTCTGGTAGTAAGGAAATTCTGGAACAGCTTCACTTATATTAAAAATGAAGACTTGTTTAAATACTGCATTGACTGCATTCAGTTCAATACAATAGCCGTGTGCTATTCATTTTAAAATTGAATTTAGTTTTATGCTGCTCCAAATTCTATTTTAAACATGTCATACATTTCTGTATCAAAGGCAAAACTACCTGGTACAAATTGTTAGGGGAAATTTGTGGTTTTGGCAGCTGAGTAGCAGACAGTGGGAGCATTTGGTACTAGGAGTGTAGCTTGAGACTGGGCGAAGCACACTTTTGCTTAAATGATCACCAGTCAGAGTTAGCATTGACATTTAAGTAGTCAGTTTAGTGTTTGGCGTGAACAATCCTTTCAAATGAATGTGGCAGTTCACACATCCCAGAGATACTGTTTCAAGTTATTTGCAGTCTCAGAGAGACAGCATTGCATCAATTTATGGTCTGTTCGTATCTGAAGGCACTAGTCGCAGTCAGGAGAACTAGAAATACTTTTAAGTGAAAGCTTAGTTTCCAGAACCTAGTTCTGTGGCAAGGGGTGGAGAATGGGTTCTGATTATACATTACAGAGCAAACACTCCAGAAGGCAAAATGCTCTAATCAGATGAGCTAAGCAGACAATAAGACGTCAAATACACTTAGTACCTCCATTTCTTCAGACTCTGCCTTACTGTCAGCTTGTGCTTGCTGCTGCTCTTCATTCTTTTGTTGCTCTTCCTGGTCTACTTGCATCTTCTGAAATTAGAAGAAAACACTTAAATGTAGAGCTAAGTCTCAAATACTTAGTTTTATATGACCCAGTGTATAACCAATTTAAACTTCTGGACTGGTCACTGTGATTGTAGAGTTAGTACTCTTCAGGTCCTGCAGTGAAAATCTAAATTTAGTTAAAGTGAAGCTAGAAACTATGTAACAGGGTTAATTAAGCCTTTGCATCTAACCTTTATTGATGCATATTTGCCATACTGAGATTTCTAATACATATTAGCACAATTGTTTTGTACTTGTTTTTAAAAACAATGGTTACCCACCCTACAGTAACTGCAATTCTTCAAGATGTGCTGTCCACACAAATGCCACGCTCTGTACACACGCATGTGAGACTGGATTATTTTGGCTAAGAGTGACCTTGAGGCCAGGTCTGTCCTGGAACCCCCCACTCAAGGGCTTAAAGGACAGGGGATCCAACTGTCTCTTAGTTCCTTCACCAATACCGACTCCCCTAGGAATAGGATTCTGTTGTCAAGGGGCAGGAGGGAAGGTTGTGGAATCTGTGATAACACATCTCTTAAGAACTACACTTACTGTAGGTAAATAACTGTTCTTTCTTCAAGTGACTGTCCACAGTGATTCCACTCTTGGTGACAACTAAGCAGTTGTCTAATTGCTTAGAGGTGGGAAACAGGAATTCTACTTAAATAACGACTACCACCAGTTTTAATAGGGCTGTGCTGCATTCAGCCTGGAAGCCTCTACTAAGGAATAGCATTATAAGTGTGGCTTAGGCTGCCTGAGCTCTAGTGGAATGAGCTACAATATGGCTAAGTAGATCTATCTTGGCTAACTGATATCTCCTTTTACTCAGAGACCCACTAGGAGAACTGTTCTCAAACTGTGGGTCGGGACCCCATCTTAATGGGGTCAACAGGGCTTGCTTAGACTTACTAGGACCAAAGCCCGAGGGCTTCCGCACTCAGGTTTCAGGCCCCCTACCCGAGGCTGAAGCCCTTTGGCTTATCCCCCCCACCACCACCACCAGGGGCCCGGGCTGGCTCAGACTTCAGTCCCCACACCTGGGGTCGCATAGTAATTTTTATTGTCCAAAGGGGGTCATGGTGCAATGAAGTTTGAGAAGCCCTGCATTAGGATAACCTCCACGAGGACAGAGAATATAGCAAAAGCTACAAATAGTATGTTTCTGGAGGATTTTTCAGTGCTCTTACTACATTAAGCATGTGAAGCCTACATTCTTCTGGGGGTTGAGTGAGGTTTAGGAATGAAAAACTAGAAATGGTTTATATGGAACTCTAAGACAATCTTTAGTAAAAACTAGTGTTGAAGTCTAAGTAATCCTGTCCTTATGAAATACTGTATATTGAGAATTCAGGTCTCCTCTTCCCTCCTAGCTCATACAATGGCTACCAAAAAGACAGCCTCCATTGAGAGGTGGTATAGGGAACAGGTTGCTAAGGGCTCGAATAAGGCATTCATCAATTCTGCTAAAACTATATTAAAGTCCAAAGAAGGAATGATTCCCAAACTAGGGGGGGAAAAAAAGCAGGAGGCCCTTCAGGAATCTTGCTGCTGTAGGATGGGGAAAATCCAGTGTGGCCCTGGATCAGGGGGCATTGTGCAGATATTGTTGCTAAAAGGACCCTTATGGAAGGGACAGAAAATCCAGATTGTTTGCTAGCCCTGAAACAGTCCAGTACCACTGAGATTTGGATTTCAGCACCACCTTTCTCCCTTATTTCCAAATAGAAAATCTCTTTCATTTAGCTTTGCAAGTCAATCTGGTTATGGATTTCTTGCTTTGGAGCACACCATTGTAAACAGCCCCTTTCAGTGGATGTACCGAGGCTATCAAGTACTGTGATGCTGGGTTCAAGTGCAGGAACTGGCAGTTGTTCTGGGAGACTATCAGTCAAAGCAGCAAAGGTTTCTGAGGAGCTGCACTGAAAGATTAATCAGATCCTAATACCAGAACTGCCTAACTCATTCAGGAAATCTCCATTTGCAAAAGATGCTCTATATGCCTGAGTCTTATAGATAACTCATGGTCACAGAAATGCCTACTAAGCTGGTTTGCCAAGGTGTTCCGAAGGCCAGGAAGGTGCAGAGCCACTGCTGTGACTTGGTTCAGGATGCAGATTCCACAGATGTATGGTTTCCTGACAGAGTAGGAATGATCTTGCTCCCCCTTGCCTGCTGATGTGCATTTCTGTGATTTTTTTCTGTCCCCACTTGTACCATGAAAAAGAGGCAGGAACACTTTGCATGACAGACTGATGGCCGTGAGCTCTAGGATGTTATGTGGAGAAGAGTTTCCTGGGGGGGACCACAGGCCTTGAATCTGAAGGCCATCTAAATGAGTGGATGCATCCATCAGAGCCTTGGTAGGAAAGTGTAGAGGAGGATTTTCTGCTGCATACTTGAAGAGTGTCTTTCCACGATTTAATTTGGAGAGGACTTCTTGTGGTACCACAACCCTGTTCATCTAGTGTCTCTGGGTAGGATGTACTGATTTCAATCATCCTTTCATGGAGCACAGGTGAAGTCTGGCATGCTGTGTGACATAACTGCATGAGGCCTTAAAACTTTTACAGGTTTTATGCAGGGGGTGAGAACAAACAATTTCTGTTGGTCCTATTAGGCTCCTGACATTTGCATCAAACCTGCTACTTAATGGAAGCCCCAGATTGTAGGGTGGGAGGAGGAAGTGGCAGAGGCTAGTCACTAGGGGAATTAGTTTCTTCCTCACCAGCTATAAGGATCTCTGTAGCTGACTATCACTGGACAAAAGAGCACCGTCTAAAAAGATGATTTATCATGTCTGCTTCCTCCTTGAGGTCAGGAAATAAGAGTCCCAAAGAGCACAGTCATCCTTGAATCTTTTAGGGAGTGGAAGGCTTCCTCTGTCCTGCCACTAGCCTGGCGTATCAGTGCCTCCAACACTGGTAGTTTGGCAGGCACTTCAGTTTCTTGAGTAGAAGTGACTATGGTACCAGGTCCACCAATAAGTAACTTGACACTATATGAAGTTTCAGTGCAGAGATGGAAGGCAGTCAGCACTGAGGTGGAAAGTACTGTGGCTACTGTGAGAGACACTCAGTGCCCAGGCTTTGACCCCAAGGTACCAGGTGCTAGGGTCAGTGCCAAGGTATCAGTACCAACAGCAGTGTGGTCTGCTGATTTGGAGGGTATTACATGTGTTGCCTTGGAAGTCAGAACCACCCTATTGTACTCCCAATACATTGCTTCGCTGTCTGTCCATTTAGACTAAGTACCTCTAGACAAGTTCACTGACTTATGTACAAGTGCAAAGCACACTGTTTTATGCAGTGTTGTGGCCATGTCAGTCCAAGGATATTAGGAGAGAAAAGGTGGGTGAGGGAGTATCTTTTATTGGACCAACCTCCCCTATATACCAACCTCTTCATGGGCCACCTTGAAGAATTTCTGGACAAATGCATCAAGAATCCAGTGATATACCCGATACATCAATGATATTTTCATAACAGAAGTTGGTCCAACAAAAGATTATTTCACCCACTTCATCTCTCTAAGCACACTGTTGGCATTTACCAAATACATGTTTACTTTTTGCCCTTCATTCATTTTCAATTATTCTCAGACAAGTGTTTGAGAGACAAATGCTGCATGAGAACATTTAAATCAAAACAAAAAAACCTTGTAAGTTTTACATTTACAAAACAAGTTTTGCCTGTAAGCTACCAAATACTGTTCCTTACAAAACTAATGTCTTTAGTTTCTTTTTTGTTTGTTCACTGACTCATCTGAAATAGTATTGTTGTGCAAGGCTGGTATTCCCAAAATACAGAACTATTAAGTATGAAATAAAAGGTACAGCCCTGTATTATCTTCCCTATATATTTAGCAACATTCTTAAATCTACAGCTGTGTCACCAACCCAGACCTTTAGTCATGGGCTTTCACTGGGCAGAGACTGACAAACGTGTGATGATTTTTGTGATGGACACAAATTGGGAAAGAACTATCTACTTGTGACTTGCCTATAATTTGGCCCTAGTTTCAGGAAAAGTCAGGGCTAATTCATTACATTTAAATACTTGCATCATAATCTAGATTAATTAAGCAACATTCATACACTGTGTTCAAATCCATCTGATGCCTAAACTGCAATGTAGGTGGAAAGGTTTCAATTGTTACTTGATCTGGTTTAGAGGGTTAATGCGCTAGTCGTGGCTTTTTTCTGAAACTGAGACCAAATTATGAGCAATCCGTTTGTTCTCAGTCTCAAATTCTTTCCCTAGATGACCTCCATACCAATAAAATGCATTACCTCTTCCTCTTTTGCATGCTGGTCTGTTTCCATGGGCTCTTCATTCTCATCAGATTTGTGAACCTCTACTAAAGATGCACTGGAAACACTGAAAATACCATGGATGTTTACTCTGACTTTGACTTTCACCTTTGAACTGGATCCATCTGTTTGTGGCGTGACCTTTTGAACCAAAAATTGAGCTAAACATTCCAGGAGAGAAAAAAAGGATATATTTACTTAAGATAAATCAAGTGTGAACATTTAGCAGATCCTGACTATTGCTGATAATAGACTGCAATTAAATGCAGTTGTGGAAGTCATTTGTCAAAAATAACTGAACCAAATGATTTATTTTATTCAATTAGTCATAGTAACATTACTCTGCTTTGCAGTTTGTCCCTTATTTCCTGTATACACTTAAAGTTTGGAAATGTGGCATTTGGAAAAATGGCTGTGGGTACTTTTAGGAAACCTTTAGCTTTTCCCAAATACGAAACTATCTTTTTCCATTTGGCATATGTTTCTCCTCCACCAATTAATGTGGTTTTGGGAGTTTGGGTTTTAAATCCATGTGAGTGGAGAAGAAAATCCTAATCTGAGTCATACTAAAAATGTATCCAAAAGATACTAATGTGTTAACACACCATCAGTACCGTAATTGTTGAAGCGGGATAGGAAAGTCCAACCTACAAGACCAGAAAGTTGACAGCACTCCACCCCCATCCCCCCAATGTTCTTTTCTAACTATATGGAATTAGTTCTCACTTCTTCTTCCCCTTTGTTAAATACCTATAGAAGGGTCTGGGTAAGGCAACTCCTTGGGAGAAGTATAGTAGGCCTCAAGAGTGAAAGGCTCCCTTCTGAAGAATGAGAGGACCTTGGAGAATGGAGCAGCATGATTCTTGGGGAAAACTTCACAGTTACTGTGGAAGGGAAAGATGTAAGAAAGTAGGTAGCTGTTATAACATCTAGTAGGAAATATTTAGCAAGACCTAGTAGAAGCACTAAAATGCTTGGTAGAGGTGGATACAGAGGTGACAATTTAAGTTTACTGGACAACATATGGCTTTACATTGACCACCATTTTACCATAGGCTCATTAGCAATGATACAAATTAAACCATGGGTGTATTTAAAAAGCTAAAGTATTTAACTAGACAAAAGCTAAAATGATTGCTTTTTACTGTTACCACCACAACAGCGGCAATTGAAGTTTTGGCATTTAGGCTTTAAAAACTTTCACAATAAGTGAGTCCATCTGGTTTAAGTTTAGGAAGCTTCTGTTTTGAGCCTTTTATAGGCATGCTAAAGTTTTGGTAGTGTTAAATTCTTACCTTAACCCTTCCTCTGCTGGTGAATTCCATCTTAAAGAAATAGGGTATGGTACCAAATCTGTGATAGAAAATTCTCTCACTTTGAAAGCCGGGGACAAAATAGCACACTGTAAGAAACAGCAGAACGGTAAGTCCAATTGTGCAGAATGAAAATATAGGTAGGCAGTAATGCCAGACCTTTAGTTTGTTTAATTACTATTACAAATATAGTAACTCCAAGTTAAAGACATCTAAATTTTTAAAATATCCTATTTCTGTTCTGATGGAGTCATGTGCTTTTGCTATAGTTTAGCACACAGTTATCAGACAACTTCAGGGACAGTCATGTTTTGTTTGTATTCATCCTAAGTGAATCTAATTTCTCCTCCAGTTGTTCATTCAAGACTTTAAGGTCAGAAGGGACCATTATGATCATCTAGTCTGACCTCCTGCACAATGCAGGCCACAGAATCTCACCCACCCACTCCTGTAACAAACCCCTAACCTATGTCTGAGTTATTGAAGTCCTCAAATCGTGGTTTAAAGAACTCAAGGTGCTCACTAATCATGTCCATTCTGGTGGCAAGTTTTCTGGTTCTGAATATTTTAATGATTCCAATAAAATGTTTTTAGTGCTAACAGATGATGCAGTAGTCAAAAACTTAGATTAACAGGGATTTGTAAGGGGCATATCACCATGGTATTCAAGTGCCATACAACAATTAAAGCAAAGGCCCTTTCTTGAGAATAGCTAGAAACAGATGTTTTACACTATACTAATGGCTGAAAAGGCAGTTGTCAAAAAGGACATGATTAGTGAGCACCTTGAGGTCTTTAAACCACGATTTGAGGACTTCAATAACTCAGACATAGGTTAGGGGTTTGTTACAGGAGTGGGTGGGTGAGATTCTGTGGCCTGCATTGTGCAGGAGGTCAGACTAGATGATCATAATGGTCCCTTCTGACCTTAAAGTCCAGAAGTCTAATACATAGTATGTGCTTCTAGCTCAGGTAATACACAAGTTATTGGACCTTTAAACTTGTCACTCTAGCCATGACTTTAGCACTGCTCCAGGGTTGGCTATAGCAAGCGTCACACCAATGTCGTTTTCATTTGCAAGAATTTAAGTCAAGCCATGTCATCTTATTCTTTACTTGAATTATGTTTCACGTCTATAAAAATATATGCAATACATTGAACTAAGCAACAATGCAATATAATCTTGCTTTGCCTAATTTCATGATTACTTTTAATGACGACCTGTTCTTAGTGTTAGCTAAATTCTTCTGTAGAACTATCTGACAAGATACCAGTAAAAGTCTTGCAGTGGAAAAAATAATTTAATATTTTACATGTTTATATAGCATCTATTGTTTCCAGTCATAACTGGAATATATACCCAACTCTAGAGGACCATGCCAAGTTGTTGGCTGTGCTGTCTGCCCCAACCAGACATCTCAGTTGATCAACCAACAAACAGTCTATGCAGTGAGCCAATCTCACCTGTCCACTGCCCACTTCTTAATGTTCAATCAAATCACTTCTACAACACATATGCACTTCAAAAGGTGAAATAAGTTTCACAATGCTTGTAACTTAGCAAGACATGCCCTTAGGCTTAAATGCTCATTCACTTCAATAAGAAAGAATCATGAGACCCCTAGCATACAGGCAATTGTTTACCTGCAATGCACAGCCTCGTGCAACAGCCTCATCTGCATTCAAAGTTGTACTGACTTCTTTACCGAAAAATTTACTGATCCTCTCCTTTACAGCAGGGATTCTTGTAGTACCACCAACTATTTCTACTGCATAAATATCCTCCTTCTTTAACTCTAAGAAAAAGTAGACATACATTAGCAACTTTATGTTATGAAAATTCCTAAATTAGCAGTAATTAATTCCTCTTAACAAGGAAGAAGATATTGCACTTGATACAATAAAATCTCTAGAAATTTTATTTAAAGTTATTCTAGCCACCATTAAAAGTTTTGTACTCTTACCAATATCAAAATATCTTATTTTACACAGGGATTTTTTTTAAAGGAAATTTTTATTCAACTTGCAATTGAACTGCTACATAAAACTAAGTGTGCAAAATTTAATTTAAGATTTGACAAATGTCTAAAGAAAGCTAAAACCAGAGATATATTTTTCTCCTGTACGTAAACCATTAAGCATTGTAATCAAGAGAATGCATGTACACTTACTAGCTTGTTCCAGAACACTGCGAAGAGGTGGTTCTACTCTGGCTAAGAGACCATCACACATCTCTAAAAATTTGCCCCTGTTGGAAAAAGCCATATGTCAAGTTAGACTCCCATGAACAAAAATTTAAATTGCAAAATATAACTGTATGCAGCTGAAATTGAAAGACACAATTTTAAGTTTGCAAAGTGTAAATTTCCTATTTCTCCATCCAGAATCCTACAGTATTTTATAAAGTTCTGTGTTTCATTTAAGCAATTTTTTGTATAAGAAAACAAAGCTGAATATTCCACAATACAAGTGTGTGAGATTTACAGCATCCCTACACCCACGCCAAAAAGAAAACCCATCAAGAGCAAGATACTTTGGTATATACTTTTGGAGAGAGTCCCATGTACAAATGATACTTATTCTGCCATGATCCCTCCAACTCCAGTCATCTTTTATATTAGGATAGTGCCCAGAGGCTGCTAATCAGGATTGCAATCCCACTATGCTAGGTACAGTACTTCACAAACTCAGTCTCTGCCCTGAAGAACTTACATTATATCAATTTTTTATAGTGATTACATGCATTAATTACAACAATCAACAAAAAAACCTATCAAATGCTAAACTGAGTATGTCCCTCTTCCCTTGCACTTGAAGGTCCCTAGATTTGGGTTCTGACAGGCCACCAAGGAGCATGAAGATAAGTGCCCACTACTGCTGATAACAAGGTTCAAACTTAGGTTCTACCCTGAGTGCTTACAAGCTGTCCTTAACTTCTGTTACAGAATGTAGGGCAAGAGATGATGAAACTTACTAACTCAATAGTAGTGACAATCTCTACGAAAGAGTGTATACTAGTCATTTCCCTTCTTCTCCTGCTCATTGTCTAAACTATTGCTATTTATAAGCTATGCTGCTATGTACCAGTTTGTTGTTTCTTAAGTGAGAGCCTCAGTTTCCTATTACCTGTTAAATGCCAACCTGAAATCCTTCTTTTAACTAGTTTCAGTGATCTAGAAAGTGCCACATTAACAGTTAGTAATTCAAATTGTCAAATCCCCTAGTGATCACATGTACAACATACAAAGAGTCAATGTATATTTCTCCCCTACTATCCCAGAAATTTTTGTGAATGTTGCTCTGGAGGTATCACCTGTACTAGTTCTAATACTAGAACACAGGTGAACATGGCACCTGTAAGGGCAAGAAGATGGTTCAATCCTAATTCCCATTCACACTTTGACCTATGGTCAGACTGACAACTGGTTTTTTTTTCTGACAACTCAGACTGCCTGCTTTAATTTACGCAGGCTACTAAAGAGTCATTGTTCAGTACTTCGATAATAACTCAAGTTAGAACCAGTGACCTAAATGTACCAAAGATGATCAAAACATTTGTATTTACCTATTTTTGCAGTTTTTAAATCAATTCAGACTTTATGCTAAGTAATCTGAAGATACCTGTTCATAGTTCCAGAAACATCAATATCATTCATGAAGCATTCTATGTTCATTGGGAGATCAGAGGCATTAGCACTCATCAGCTTCTTCAGTTTCTCACACTCCTGAAATAGTCTCAGCAATGGACGAATCTTTGATTTGATGTCTAATTTATATTTTTTCCCAAATTCTTCACAAAAATAGTTAACTAACATTTCATCAAACTTCCTGCCACCAAGCGTGGTGTCAAATGCTGTAGCAAGAACCTAAAAATGAGACAAGGAGTAAAATATTTCAGTAAGAAAATGGTTCTATTTACTGATTACTCACTAAAACTTGATAGTAACCAATACACGTTAAGCAATTTCTTTGTCTGAACACTCAGAATAGCTTGTTCCAGTACTTTGTTTGACAGCATAATCCTGTCTAGAAGAACACCACCTGGCTGCTCCAATACAGATCTTCTGCCATGACAGAAATAATCTGATATATTGCTCAGCTTTATTCCCCTACTGCCACCATGGGTAGGTAAATGCTTTGTGTTGGAGCAGCCTGGTAACCGCTTTCTGCTACTAGAAGAAAAAAAGGAACCAATTATTAACCTTTTATTTCCCTCCTCAATGCCTCCCCTTGGTTCATTCCCTGCCAGCAATAAAGTGTCAGTCCCATGCCACTCTGGCACATTTCACTTCACCAGGACTGCTGGCAGAAGTAGTTATTTCACTCTGATGCTCCTACTTGTGCCACTGTAAAAGTGCCTTGTGTAGGAGCAGCAAGGGTGCAATCCTGACAGAGCTGGTCTTTTCCCTGGGCTAGCATTGTAGAGACAGTTTTAAGATTAGATGATGCTTGTAGTCACCAAGTCCATAGCTTGTCAAGGATAGTATGTCATACACCTTATCTGTCTACACCAGTTACAGGTGACATGGATTACACAATACACCAAAATGGAACAGAGCAAGAAAACTGTGTAATGTTTTGACTGTTCCAGCCTATTTTTCAGCAGCTGTACTGAAGAAGAGGTTACTCGCCTTATGCAGTAACTGTGGTTTTTCAAGATGTGTTTCTCTATGGGGCTCCACTCTAAGCATATCCGTGTCTCTGCACCTTAGACTAGAGATTTTAGGTAGCAGTGTCCGTTCGGTCTGCATGTGTGCTCTCCACCTCATGCTTTGCCTCACTGCTATATAGTGCTGTGCAGACAAACCACCGTCAGTTCCTTCTCTATTGCACAGCTCATTGATAAAGAGCTCCAAAAGAGAGGGGAGGAAGGCAGACAGTGGAGCACCCATAGGGGGATACATCTTGAAGAACCAGTTACTGCACAAGGTGAGTAACCTCTTCTTCTTAAAGTAGTGTCCCTGTGGGCACGCCACTCTAGGTGACTACAGCAGTACCCCTAATGGAGTGGTGAGGCTTCGAAGCAGAGTCCAATATTGAAGGCAGTACAGCCGAGCCAAATACAGCAGCAAATGCTAAGTCACGGGTGACTGCAAAGTGTTCAGCAAATGTACGAGCAGATGCCCAAGTCACTGCTCTTCATATTTCCGTGATAGGAACGTTATTGAGGAAGGCTGTGGAAGTGGAGACAGATCTTGCAGAGTGAGTTTGCGCTCCAGAATGAGAATAAAGGTCATGTGCACGATAGCAGTAGATAATACAGTCTGATATCCCTCTAAAAAGTCTTTGCTTAGAGATTGGGGATCTCTTAGATCTGTTGTTGATTAATAGGATTTCGATCCAAATAAATCCAGTCTTTTCCAGTCCTTGTCATATGGTGTTATTTTAGCATGGTGCTGGGCTGCCACATTTGTTAACAGCGTTGACAACCAGGGAATTTGGGGAGGGGTGAGAAAATAAAACAGCCATGTCTTTAGAGGGCAAACAATATTTTTTTGTCCGCCCATTTGCGCGTAAGAGGTATTGTGGCTAGTACCTGCCATATAGTTTTCACCAGATTGAGCAGGGTCTCACTGACGGGGGACGCAATTCTATCTGATAACTACCTCAATTCTATCAGAGCCCGAGACGGAGAGCGCATGTGCAGGCTGAATAGACACTGCTACCTAAAATCTCCAATCTGAGGCGCAGGGATGAGAATACACTACTTGAACAGTAAGTTAGTTCACTTCAAATTGCTAGTGCCTGCAGGAGTTCCAAGCCTTTATACAGATACAGTCCTGAGCTCTGGCACACACAAAAAAATCAATATCCCCAAATATTAAAAGGCAACTACGTCATATATGCATTAATATGGTGATATTGGAGATTACAGTAGCAATTATCTGGTTCCCCTGCCTTAAATTGTCATAACCTTTGTTCTGCATAACCCTTGGCACCAATCTATTTCTAGACACCTGGGTCTCGTGCTAGCACTAGGGTAGCCAGGACTCCCACTGCTACAGGAAGACTTTTCAGTTAAGGATACCAACACAAGGAACATAGGTGCAGTGAGTGGCATGATCTTGTACTCTTCAAGCATTACCAAGAAAGTTTCCAAGCTTTCTTACACTACTGCCACAGTTTGAGTCATATCCCAGTTTAATGTACGATGCCTAAAAGGGTACTGCCTGTATGTCTACACCAGGCTGAAAATAAACTCATTTGTTTTCTTCATGTTTAACTCCTGCTCATTCATTCATCTGTTAATTCACATCTTTATGACAACTCCCTTCTCTACTGCCTCTCCAATCTGCCTGAATTCCAGACAGCTTTGAAATGCATGTACCACTTGCACATGCACACATGACCCCAATCTCAAAAGGCCTCCTCGTCTATCATTACTAGAAAATGGCTTCTGAGATTAGATGTAGGAGTGAAGGAACTAAACTCATTCTGCTCTTACAACCACATTCTAAGATTGATCTTTTCCTGTTGCATCATTTTACCTCCATCTTACTGATTTCTCAATACCTTTTTCAGAATATGCTGAATTCACAATTCCACACCACTTAAAAGTGCTGTTATCCCATTCTGCACACCAGTACTTATTAACAACACTTCACCTCTCTCCTTCAATATGTACCATTCCTATTGTTAATTTGTTCTTGGACCCATCAGAGCACGGTAGCCGTCTGGTTCAGAACATTATCTCAGCTATATTTCATTTAAACTAGCATTCCGTAAGACTTTAGCCTACTTTTCAGCTCTCGAGGCATTACTCTCCTAACTATCTGAGCACTTATCACAACACATTTACTTGTTCCTTCAACTGAAGCAGCAAAATAGGATTATTGGATTTCATAATATGTTTTTGGCTATAATGCTAACATTACTGAAGATTTTTATCTCATAGGAAAAAGAAATGTTAATACCTAATAGAAACAAGAGTTAAGGCAATTGTGCTTCAAAGTAAGACCCAATCTAACCATCTGCTCAAGTTGAGAAAGTTCTAAGAAATTTAATTAACTGTTGACACTTCACACCTATCATATTTCCTATAGTGCTCATATCATAGGTTTCAAGGTCAACAGGAAGCATTATGGTCATTTAGTCAGACCTTCATAACAAGGAATTAATTCAGTAATTCCTGCTTTAAGACATGAATTTGTGGTCGAATTAGAGCACCTTTTTTAAAAAGACATCCCGTCTCTTAAGTTGTACTATTACTATAGAGAAGTTAGTTCAATTTATTTTTTATTCTCACACTATACCAAAAAGTGACTGAAGAAAACATATTTGTTTCAACAAGCGTAGCAATGAAAACTTAAGCAGATCATCTCCCCAGTTCTCTAACATAGAACAAAGTTGAACCTTTGGAAAGTATAAATTGCATTGCCTGCATACACTGCCATATTAAGGCAGTCAACCAAGCCTATTCTAGTCCATAAATGTAATGGTGAATGTTTTTACAGGTAATTAAAATGGATGCATAAGATTGTTTACTTTCAGTTTTCCTTTGTTGAATGCGCATACTGAAACTTGATATGCAGAATGTCCCATATCAACAAAAACAACGTTTCTTGGCTTCTCTTCTAGGGCAGGCAGGTCTTGTTTATAGATTCCATATGCAAGAGCAACTACAAAAAAAGAGACAAGTCAATATAGTAAACAAAATGGCAGTCATTCAACTCCATTTTTGGTGTTGCTTTCCTAAACAGTATTGGTTAAAGAATGACTATACTGTCAAGATTTAATGCTACTTTTCAAAGTTATAAAAAGTTTGAATCTGGTTAAATAATGGACCAGATACAAAAGCCATGGCATGGAAGACTAACTACAAAAACAGTTAGTTCCTCTTATGTCTTGCATTTATTTCTTGGATGTCTATTTCCAAGCATCTTTAAAGAAGAAAGTCTTGAGCTGTATTACCATAGAAATAACTTAGATTCTAGGAACCTTGGAGAGCAACCAAAGTCAGATTAGTGCAGGGGTTGGCAACTTTTCAGAAGTGGTGTGCCGAGTCTTCATTTATTCACTCTAATTTAAGGTTTAGAGTGCCAGCAATACATTTTAATGTTTGTAGAAGGTCTCTTTCTATAAGTCTACAATATATAACTAAACTATTGTTGTATAGTTTATAGTATATGTAAAGTAAATAAGGTTTTTAAAATGTTTAAGAAGCCTCATTTAAAAATGCAGAGCTCCCTGGAAAGAAGTTTTATAATTTCAATCCTATATACATTTTAAAGAGAGTAAGATTACCTGAAGTAGTTTCATTTATTAGTCGCAAGCAGTTGAGGCCAGCAATCTGTGTAGCATCCATCACAGATCTCCTCTCTGCATCTGTATAGAAACAAGGAACCTGCAAGCAATGCACAGCAGTGAGATACATATTTGGAAGGACAATCCTCAACAAATCATCAGAAAAATATTGTTCAGAGGGTTGGTACTAACCCATCCCCCTCCTTTATTTTTAAGTATTTCCTGCAAGTTTAAGATTTATTTTTATTTTGAATGTTGCAAGCAAGGAAAAGTGAGTAGCTACATGGGGAAGAGAATGGTTTGATTTAATTGCTTACATAATTTTCTCATGCCGTTCCACTTGAATTCACCTTTAGTAAAAACTGAGGAAAATCAGCTACAAATAATATTATTCTATTGATTAAATCTATAATATATTTTACAATGTTAGCGTGATAAGCTAAACATCAGCTTTCAGGGAGAGAGCTGAGTAAAAAAAGGCACACGGTTTACTGAAAACAAGCAGGGGCACTGGTTTATGTGAACCTTGTTTATAAATTGCAATACAACTCCATTACCACCATAATTCTTCAATTTATGCAGATACACTATGTAGCCAAGTTAATGTAACCAAGTTTACCATCACCTACTTACAGAAACAACACAGTCAACTACAGGCTTCTTAAGGGCATTCTCAGCCGTTTCTTTTAGTTTGGTGAGGAGCATTCCTGTCACCTGCTCAATGGTGAAGTTTCGTTCTTCTTCCATATACATAACCTTTAGTGAAAAGCTTGTATAAGTATGGTAAATGACAAGAAACAACATGCTCAAGTGATATTAAGGAGTTGACCTAAGCCTGCAAAAACATTTTTTTTTAAGTGGTCCTTAAAACCAAGCCTAGCGCCTGCAGCATACTTGTATAATTGCCCCCACTTCACTGCCTAAGCCATGTAGGGAAGGCACCACAGAATAAGAAGACAGTTTCTCATTCTAGTCATATTTAGATTTGAGAATTCAAGAGATTTTAAGAGAGGCAAGTTGAAAAGGACATACACCTCTACCCCAATATAACGCTGTCCTCAGGAGCCAAAAAAAATATTACCGTGTTATAGGTGAAACCGCGTTATATCAAATTTGCTTTGATCCACTGGAGTGCGCAACCCCACCCCCAGAGTACTGCTTTACCACATTATATCCAAATTCGTGTTATATCGGGTCACAGTGTATTTACAAGCTCCAGTTTCCTGGGTTCCGAATGTAAGAATGTATGCAGTTGACTCTTTATTGGGCCTTTAATAACAGCCTATTCCATCAGATACCACAAGACTATTTTTAAGTTAAGGAAATTCTTCCCATTGTTGAACAGGTTTTGCAACTAAAATATAAATATATTTATTGAAATTTGGTCTGAAATATTTTGCTTTTCTCCTCTAGCCTTGCACTATATCTGAAGCATTAGTACTGAATACTATTGTGGTATTTTCTTCATCTCCCAAACTCACTATGGAGTGCAAAAGACTGTTCACACAGCAAAGAGGTTTTTTAATTTAAAGCAGACCTTGATAAACAATGGCATTCTAATAACTGAATTCAAATCCTGGATTAGCTAAATCACAAGTGAAAAGGAATCTGAGTCTTAATCCTTACTTGTGCACATCAGTGACCACTGTTTGTTACAATTGGGAATGTCTAATCAAGATGCTTCGGACTCAAAAGGGTACTATTCAGGCCTGAGTCAGATGAAAAAGTTCGCATAGATCCTTCCCACACTACATACAATTCTAGTCAATTAAGTTCTCAAGCATTCTGAAATCACTTAGTCTATTTCACAAAGCAGTTCTAAGCCTCCTTCATAAAATAAGAAGATTTTACTCTCTTGAATTTTAGTCTACGCTACAGATCTCCCTACATTTATTAATCCAGCGATAATGATTTTTCTAATGGAAAGTGCATTTGCAAAGATAGATGCCTCGGTGAAAAAGAGTTCAAAGCTAAACAGACATATGAATTATCATTGAGTTTCCTCTATGGTTCTCTTCCAAGTATGTCTGACTCACCTTGATGCCAGCTGAGCCTGTTGGCAGCTGGACAAGTTCATATGCCAGGTTATTTTTTTCAGCTTGAACAAAGGGATCTGAGAATGCACGGCCATGAAATCTTTTAAAGCCTTGTACAGTATTCTTTGCATTTGAAATAACCTAAAGGGAGAAATATACATTAGTCTGAGATGGTTGGGGAGCTTCTGAATTTCAGAGAAAATAAGCCAATAGCAAGTTTGTTTATACTTTCCTTGCCAAATCAAAATTTGTAATTAATCTCTATTTTCCAACAATATAAGGAGTTTACTAAAATACGCAAACCCAAAATCCTACCTCTTCCCCTTTCATCTCCTAAAGGATTCTTGAGGGAATTTGTTTAGATTTTTTTTAAATTCTATTTTAAAACCTTGAGCAAACGTTTATGAAAATCCACATACACACAGTTCACTTTTAAAAGGTGTTTTGCAAATAGCTGTAAAATTCCATCTTTAGCAGTATACCTCTCTTCACTGGATTCCTCTTTCCCCTACCTTTCTCCCCACTTTGACCACCTTCCTCGGCTTGCCACCAACTAAGCTAGGAAGGACATTGAGCACATTAAATGTCACTTCCAGGTCCATCATCTTGTCCTGCTCTGGCCAGCCAACTCCACGTGACATTCCTGCATGATACTACTACCTACTTTGGAGCCTTCCTACCTAAAAAACCTCAAGTGTTTTCACGAACCTACTTAAAATCCAAATGGGGACTTAAAAGGACAGTCAACTTGAAGTAGTGAAAACTGTCTATATACTCTCGTTGTAAGTAACACCTCTGATTAATGTAAACCAAGGATTAGAAGGAAAGCATCTGCTTTTAATTTATTTATATTGTGTATGACAGCACTTTATGCATAGTCATTTTTCTGTATACCAAGTTTTCCATTATATTTACATGATTCTTTCACTAGCAACAAGGGAGAGGAAAACACAAGGGAAAGCTAAGGGTTTGTCTACACTTAAAATGCTACAAGCAGCACAACTACACTGCGGCACTTGAGTGTAGAGTCACTCACTACCATCAGCATAAATAATCAACCTCCCCCAGAGACAGTAGCTAGGTCAACAGAAGAATTCTTTTGTCGACCTAGTGCTGCCTACACAGGGACTTAGATTGACTTAACTACACCGCTCAGGAGTATGGATTTTTCACATCCCTGACCAGCGTAGTTAAACTGATATAATTTTCTACTGTAGACCAGGCCTTAGCCAAAAATTGGTCTAGGTGCTCAAGGGCATGTGTAGGATCAGACATTTTCTTTACTTTTTTTTAAATATATATAACTTGATTTTAAATTGACTGTCCCTTTAAAAAGCAACTTGCTCCCAGAATTTCCAAAAATCCAGTTATTACAGTTCAAATTGCATATGAACTGTATCCCTGCACCAATGTGTATCTCTAGGCTGTGAACAGCTTAGTGCAACATCAGACTAAGCACACATGAGGAGTAATTCTGCATTTGACAAGATGTTTACATTTAGCTCTAGCAAAGAAAGAAAACACACTGAACATGTGAGGGGTCACAATTATAGCATGCTTGCTGTATATGTTCAAGCATCTCAGGGATTCTGGAAATTATTTCCTAATATCTAAAGATATTTGTTCTTGGAAAAAGTTGACCGTGTTTGAAGAGTCACTTTCTGCAGGTGACTAACAAAAGATCCAGCATGAAACATCTTTTACAAAAATAAAAATTGGTGACAATCTGACTGGTAGACAGGAAGGGTCATAAGTCAGCTAAGTCTTGCCTTACTCCCTGATTAATATTTACATAACTACTCTACTTGGCTATACAAAAAACTATTAGCAGACAGTTATTTAGGTTGTAAAGTCAGGCACTCAGAAGTTAATGACATTTATAGTTGCTTGGGCAACCATACATCTATCTGCCCCTTTTGCCTCCAGCCTGTGCAATGAATTAGGCAAGGATCCTGTGGAAAGAACAGTACACAATCTTTTAATTAAAGCCTATCCTAATACATATGCACAAGAGGGATGAACTAATGTTTCATGAGAAAATGGTATTTACTTTGAGTGCTTGATTATGCAATCCAAACAACATGAACAAGTTTTTAGTATGTAATTTCTCAGGTTTCTTAAAAAAAAAAAAAAGGAAAATTCTATTATGTACAACAACAAGTAGTACACTCTTACGTAACCCTTAAGTCCCATTCCAGAACAATGACAGAATACATTAGAGTAACAAACTGAACAGCTTAATAAAGCTCAAATGCTTCTTAAGGCATTTATTAAAGATTTAATTTAGAAGCAAATATCTACTTCAACATGGATATTTGTAGTCTCTCCATAAATGAAAAAATACTGGAAAAAACATTTTTTTTTTTTTTTTAACTACTGTGTTAGTATTTTTTCTTTGGCTTATAAGCGGTTCTTGAACATACAAAATCCTTACTTGGCTTTTAGCTGCCGCTCCAATTGAACGATTCTTGGGTCCAAAGGCTATACATGACCTATAATGAGAAGAAACAACTAATTCAAATTTAGAAATAACGACTATATTTCTAACAAGCAGCCACTGAGTGATTTAAAAAAAAATGTATTTAAAGATAAGACTATTACTAGATAAAACTGTCGGTTGTATAGAACAAGATTACTGTCATAACATTCAATTTTAAAACTGCCTTTTTCCCCCAAGCTCTTCCCACTGTTAACCACTAACAGTCAATATATTAAAATGTAAGACCTACTCTGTCATTATGGCTCTAGAATAATATTTGAAGAGCATAACACTCATTATGGAGTAGTTTTCTAACAAATAGTAAACTTATGAGCAGTGAAACCTATTAATAGTCAAAGGAGCAAAGAGTCCTGTGGCACCTTATAGACATATTGGAGCATGAGCTTTTGTGGGTGAATACCCACTTCGTCGGATGCGTGTCCGCAGGTTCAACCAATCACAGCTCCCAGTGGCTGCAGTTCACTGCTCCAGGCCAATAGGAGCTGCAGGAAACTGTGCAGGCCGAGGGACATACTGGCCACCGTTTCCCGCAGCCCCCATTGGCCTGGAGCTGCAAACCGTGGCCACTGTGAGCTGCGATCGGCCGAACCTGCAGATGCAGCAGGTAAACAAACTGGCCCAGCCCACCAGGGGCTTTCCCTGAACAAGCAGTGGCCCTAGTTTGAGAACCACTGCTCTAGGCCAAGTTATTTACAATGTTGCTCAATAATAAAGGGATTATTTCAACCAGTTTTTTACTACTAACAAGCACATTTTAACAGTCATAATTATTACATTGATCCCAATGCAGCAGACAAGAGAGTTGCTCTACAGAACTGGTTGCCCCATGGGAAATGAAAGAAACAGGGCTTCTGGAATATCCTGCTATGTTGAATTAGTTTAACATATTGAATAAACAGACACCACCAGCATGGACATTTGTCGTGGCATGATTGTGTTGATTGTTTTATAGCCATTGTTGGTGCACTATCTAGTTAACAAATTAAAGCCAGTCATGCACTTATAGGAGTACACCGTAATGAACTTAAGGAGGACATATTTAGAAACATGTCTTGTGCTTAATAACGTGATTCAAAGACTTGGCCAATAAAAAGCTACCAAGTTCTGTTTCATGGAAACATTAAGGCAATAATAAAAGTAATACTATGGACTTGTCTACACCACAAAGTTAGGTCAGCTTAATGGCATAGCACAGGGCTGTGAAAAATGTAATGCACTGTGTGATGTAAGTAAGCCAACTTAAGCCCCAGTGTAGACACTGCGAGGTCAATGGAAGAATTCTTCTGTCGGCCTAGCTATGAAAGGTGGATTTATTACAGCAATGGAAAAATCCCTTTAAATCACTGTAGTAAGTGTCTACAGCGGTGCAGCTTCAGTGCTGCAGCTACGCCATTAACATTTTTAGTGTAGACATAACTATATATTTGAGGCTTCAGGCTAAACACTTCACAAGAAACCAGATTTATTAATTCAATTTGGCCCTTCGGAAGAAATTAATATAGAAGCATTAATTGAAGGTTCTACTTCTCTCCTATGCACATAGAACATATTTAGCTAGTTAACTGCAAAATTCATGAGTCATTCTGAATTCACAGGAACATCACTACGTTTGGTTTAGTTATTAATGTAGTGCTTCTACATAATTCCAGATTAACAGTTCTGAGACTAGAATCCTCTCTCTATCCATAGAAGAGTGCCACAGGGGCAGCAGCAGTAAAGGCTTTCCTACACTGCCTCATATTTGTTCTATTAAGATCCCAATAGGGCTCAATTTTTTTAAAAAAAATTGTGCTATGTAAGATTATCTTAAAAAGACCTTATTTATATTTGGCTTTAGTTAACATTTATGTTCTAAACCGCTGCCTCGTGTATGTTTTGCAGATTTCAAAAACATCTGCCGAAGTGCTAAGGAAGAAGTTTATCAGGGATTTCTGTGTCTGGATGGTGGAAGAGGAATGTTGGGAAGCTTTCCAATAATTTAGTTTTGTATTTGGGACCTATGTGGCCCATACTGGCATTACTGGTCAGATCTTAGTTAGTGTTTTCTGTGTATTTTAAGACACTAGGACAGGGGTTCTCAAACTGGGGGTCAGGACCCCTCAAGGGGTCACAAAGTTATTACATGGGGGGGTCTCGAGCTGTCAGCCTCCACCCAAACCCCATTTTGCCTCCAGCATTTATAATGGTGTTAAATATACAAAGAAGTGTTTTTAATGTATAAGGGGGTCGCACTCAGAGGCTTGCTGTGTGCAAGGGGTCACCAGTTCAAAAGTCTGAGAACCCCTGCACTAGGAGCTATTTCCCCTTCCCTCTGGCTGACGGAACGCAGACCTCAGTCACAAGTATACATCAGCTATATCAATGCTCAAGCTATATACTTTGTTTTCTTAAGCAACAGAGAGACAAGTTATAATTTCAAAGAACATTATAGGATAAGCACACAAATTGGTGAAAATGTAGTTTAATAAACACCCATACATTTTAAATAGAAGCAGATGCAATCACAAAGAGACATGGGAAGCCTAGTGAAATCTTGTTAAGATAGGATTTCTGAAAAGTTAAAACTCTGAACTATCATATTAATAAGTTAGAACAAAATAACATGTGGGTGCTGCTCATATATCACGTTAGTCTCCACACTTTGGATTACACTTATCCTTTGTCTCCATGCACTACCTCGGAAGATGCATGCATCCCGTCTGTCATACAAGACGGCAGTTCAGTCAACACAGAAATTGCACTGATTTTGCTAAATCAATTTTTTAATCTGTTTAGTTAAATCAGTACATCTTCCTTGTGTGGACATTCAAACTGGCTTAAAGGTGCCTTAGCTTAGTTCGATACTGAATCAATATAAATTGATATCTGCTACTCAAACCATTTAAGAGTGCCCATACAGGCTGCACTGATTTAACTAAATCAGTTTAGAAAGATTTAGGCCTGGTCTACATTTAAAACGTAGGCCAACCTAGCTGTCACTCAGGGAGTGAAAAATCAGCACCTCTGAGCAACATAGCTATTGCTAACCTAATCCACAGCGTAGACAGAGTTAGGTTGATAGAGGAATGATTCCATCAACCTAGCTACTATAATTCAGAGAGGTGGTGTTCCTCCGCCACTGAAAAAACCCCTTCCGTCAGCATAGGTTGTGTCTATACTACAGGATTATGCCAGCATAGCGATGGCACCAAAGCAATGCTGGTATAGTTCCCAGAGTATAGACATGGCCTTTGATAAATTGGTGCAATTTCTGCATGTAGTTCAACCCCAAGCTTCTGTTTGATGGCAATTCATTTTCTCCAGGTAATTTGTTTTGTTCAAGTTTATTTTTGTGTCATAATATGAGCACTTCAAGAAATCTCCCTTTTAGATTTCTTCATCTCAGTTACAACTGAAGTGAGCAATCTCAACACAAAAGCATTAGAGCCAGTGATTGTTCAGAGGGTTTGTGCATAACAGGTCTAGTCAACATGTAAGCAAACACCAGAGGGGCAGGGGAAGGCATATGGGGGACTCCATATATTCAAAGTTGAATGAACACTGAGCAAATATACTTAGGGTCAAGTTCTGCCTTGGGATGACAATCTGTAGATCCCACCAAACTTAAGAACCTAGCAAGCATGGATCCAAAGGCAGAATTCAAACACACAACTCATTCTCTTTAAACTACTGTACAAACTCAACTGTGATCAGTTGTGCAAAGTGATTTTGCTAAGGTTACAATATTTCAATATATATACTGGTTACAGCAAGTCACACACCCTGACCCTGTCTTAGGTTTAAAATCTTGTTATGTAAACCAGAATCAACCACATTATTTTACTCTGCCTCCACATTGGTTTCACCCCCACCCCAGAAAGTGTTGAATCTGTGGAATCAGGTAGTATCAAGTAGAGGAAGTTCAAGCCCCACTTTGAGCTAATCTTAGATTACATATTGGGCCCAAAAGTGACTAGTGATTTTGGATGCCTCATTTTTCTGAGTACACAACTTTAAAAAGTCTAATTAACAGAAAGTGCTAAGCATCCAATCCTCTGAGAGCCAGGCCCTCTTCTCTCTCTCAAGCAGGGCATTAAGTAATTTTATCTTTGGACATTTGTGTTTCAGCCTTTGGTTAAAGTGTATTTAAATTTTGTTTCCAGGATTTATTTTAAATGCATTTAGTCGGAGGGAGGGATAGCTCAGTGGTTTAAGCATTGGCCTGCTAAACCCAGGGTTCAATCCTTGAGGGGGCCATTTAGGGATCTGGGGCAAAAATTTGTCTGGGGATTGGTCCTGCTTTGAGCAGGGGGTTGGACTAGATGACCTCCTGAGGTCCCTTCCAACTCTGATATTCTATTATCCTAATGTTATTAAAATGACGTGGTAATTGTATGTAGACATTCCATGATAATTAGCATTTTACTCAGAGATGCTGGAGAACCTTTTCAGGTTTTTAATCCTCTAGTACCAATCCAGCATGGATTTATTTTTGAACATCTACTAGCTGTTGTGGCAAAACGGCACTGCACATATTGAAATATAAAGACACACCCACTTTAGCGTTTCAAAACTAAAAAGCAGTAATTTCCTGAAACCTGGGAAAGATTTCTGAAATTAACCAACATCTTGTATCTGTTATTCTCTAATTTTTGTAGACATTGGTTTTCAAGACTGTTTAAATACATGTTTAAGAAACAAGTTTTGACAGTAGTACTTTGTATAGAACTAGTAAAAGTATAATGAATTAACATATTAGTCATACAGCTCTTCTCCATTCCTTCCTTAAAGGCAGCCAGAGTTATGGCATTACTTACAACGAAGCAAGGTGACGCCATATTGCTGGCCATCCATCACTGTTGCCAAGGCAAGATGAAAGAAAACTGAAAAATTGAGTTACTAATGAATTTTTACCTTGCCTAGGTAGTTTGTTGTAAAACACTATCAGTTCCTACCACACTGTGTTCAAGTGAATGGACATTTTACTCTGAAACATCGCACTATTTTACGCTGGAACACCGTTATACAAGACAGCCCTTAAAAAAACACCTTATGAAGAAGACGACCTCAGAGTCAGGGACCCCCAAGTTCTAATTTCAGCTATACTACTGACAATAGGTCACTTTACCTCAGTTTAACTTCTCTTGCTATTTTATTTAGTGAGTTATTTATGATCAGAAAGGAAGCCATCTTCCTCTACATTGGTACAGCATGAAGCTCACTATTAGCATTGTTGAGGACACAGTTACAGAGATGGCTCACAACAAGCTTAAAATAGTTCAGTCTTAAAATATAGAGGACTCTAGCTGTATTTCAATTGCCATTTTTGTTTCTAAAATAAAAGCATGTGTGGCCCTTTACAGTCATGATGAAAAGGTCCCTGCCCCAATACTCCTGGGGAAATTCTGCACACAAAAAATTAAGATTTTTGCATATTTTATTTATCAGAACACAATAAAATCACACCAGTTTCAATTATTTTGGTAATTTCAAAATACCTGTTAGCTAGTATGTCTAACAATACAGACAAAGAGAAATTCCCTCACAAGTAGAGTGTTAAACTCCTACAACAACCCAGTTCTTGTTTCTCTGTTATGATTTTGTTGGATGCCTCAGTCTGGGTATGTCACAGGTGCCAGCTAGGTATTTCTTGGAGGAAAACTGTCCCTCCAGTCTTAGTCAATTCTCTTTTTTTCACTCTTCCCTGTAAGGTTACCATAATTCAAGCTCCCAAACAGAGGACACTGCCAGGGGAGAGGGATCTGGACGGGTGTACAGTTGAGGGGGTTGTGTACTGGGAGGGGCTACTTGGAGGCCCAGATGCTCACAAACCACTCCCCACCAGAGCCCAGCTGCAGGGCACCTCCCGGCCCAGATGCCTGCCACCTCTCTGTCTCCAGAACCCAGCCACAGGCTCCACTCAGCTTCATTACTGTGCCACCATGGCACCATCCTTTGAGAGAGCCAGCACAGCTAGGTCTCCTGGGCCCACTCCAGGTGGTCCTGGGTGGATGAGGATCAGGCCCAGCAACCAGACTGCGCAGAGACTCAGGACCTCCATCCGCACCAGGCTGGGCACTCCCTCATTGGTGGGGGCCACAGCCCACATCCCACCTTCTTTGTTCAGGGCATGCTGGGAATCACAGCCCATCTGCACCTCTAGCATAGGCACACTTAAGTGAGGAGCCAGACTGCTGGGTCCAGTGACCTCAAGCAGCAGCCAGACACTCTGCAGTGCCAATTCTGCCGGGAAAAGTGAAATTCTGCACAGAAAATTAATTCTGCAGTTGTATAGAATTCCCCAGGGAAGTATCCCTAAGAGCAGACAGACAAAATAGTCATAACATGCAAAGGTGGAGCATGGAGGACAGCTTGAAGCATATAAGCACAGTGACAAATGAGCATTTTTTGCACAATCTCAGTTCCATTATTTTATTTATAGGTCACAGATGTGAACCAAATAAGCTTGCACACGCTTCCTACTTGAAAACGTTTGATTTTTTTTCCAAGTTACATTTCCCTCTTCCCCACCTGCTCACTTCAGTGGAGGTGGCCAGGCCAGGCGGCCCCTAGTCCCTTTCCCGGAAACACATGTCCCCAGCCGGGCTCGCCGAGCTGCACTGTGGCTCGCCCGCACAGCTCCCATGCACGCTACTAGATGGGAACGGCGTGTAACCCGTGCTGGTACCCAGAGGGGAGCGCCCCGGCCTGCAGTGAGGTCTCCCTGCGGTACAAAGATGCGGCCGGGGTGGGCAAGGAGAGGGCACGGCTCAGCCCACACCCGCTTCCCAGGGCCGCGCGCTACATGCGCAGCACCAGGATTGTGTGAGGCTTTTGCACGCTCCGGGGATTCACCCCCAAGTCACCAGCGCTCCCCCACCAAGGGAGGGGGAGAGAGAGGGGAGGGGCAGAGCCGCTTTTCACCAGGCCCCAGGCACAGGCCTAACAGGGGCCGGCCGGCCGGGACCCGGCAGGTCCCCGGCGCGCCTCCCCCCGCTTCCGGTCGCTACTCTCCCTCCCCCGCCCCCCCTTACTCACGGGGTGCTGCGGTCGCTGTACTCGTTGGCGACGGTCTCGATGCCCCCCGCCCGGGCCACGGCTACATAGCAGCTCTGGAAGCCCAGATCGATGCCCACCACCGACATGCTGCGGCCGGAGATGGGCTGAGGAGGGATCCGGGAGACGAGCCGAGGGTGCCGGGCAAAGACCGAGCGGCTGAGGAGCTCGGGGAGGGTGGCTGAAGCGTCGGGCTCGGTCCCGTCCGGCGCCTGCGCTACACTAGTGCGGACGCAGCCGACTCAGCCCGTTTAAATGAGCAGCGGCTCCGGCAGCCTCCACTCGGGGGAGGGGGAGAGATCTCGAAAGATCCCGTCCTGTCGGCGGAGGAGGGGAGCGTGGAGATGGAGGGAAAGCCTCTCGCGAGATTCCCGCGGGGCGCTCGCTCGCTTTCTTTCCCCGCCCCCACCGTCAGGATACGGGGGCGAGAGCGACGGTTGGGATGTCCTGAGCGGCTCTACGCCAAACAGCCAGTACGCATGCTCAGAGAATATCTCCCCTCCCCCCCCCAGCTGCATAAGGGAGGGGCCGCTGACTCGCCTTCTACACGGCTCCTCCCCCTTTTCTCGTCCTCCCCTCCAACCTCCCCTTTCACTCCTCCCTCCCGGCACACCCTCTGAGTCGGGCACTGTGCCCTGCCCTCCGCGGGCTGCCAGCCTCCGCGCCTGCGACGTCACCTTCCTGCTCTGCCCCGCCCCCGGGGGCCTGGTTCCTTCACAGAGCCCTGGCCTCACGCCGGGGGTTAGAGTTGGGCAATTGCCCCACCCTGGGCTGGGTTCATCCAGGAATGCTCCAGCCAGGGCACAACATTGTCCCACACACCACTGCCTTGAAATACAGTACCTCAGAGAGACAGTGACGCACACCACCTCAGAGTCCGTTCTTACACTGGTGCAAAGCCACAGTCACTCCCATCACCTATACAGATTTGAATGTAGTTAATCTGGATTAGCCAGAATCCAGAGTATGAGTTGGCTCACAGGCAACATTACAGACAGACATAGATATCTGACATAGACAGACAAGATGGGGGAGGTAAGACCTGTAAACTTCCCCTGTTGGACTTTATCCCCTGAAACAATCAAACTGAACTCTGCCCTGTGAGGGTCATCCTATCATCATTACCCAGTCCGCTCACTTATTCATGCCCACGACTATCCATAACCTGTTTGTATGAGTGATGTACTCTCACTGCTTGCTGGCTGTACCTTGAACTCACCCACCGTATACCCCGCATTGGGGACATGACAGACTGTGTATATGTATATGCCGTCCAATACCAAAACGCTAACATCCCCCTACAACCTGTATGTTACCCCCAATGACACAATAACTGACGCTTCAAACACTTTGTATCATTTATTTTTAAATATTCTCTAATAAACTTTAAATCTTTTCTTGGACCAACTTCTGCTGGTGAGAGAGAGAAGCTTTCAAGCTACACAGAGCTCTTCTTCGGGTTTGGGAAAGGTACTCAGAAGTGCCACAGCTAAATACAAGGTGGAACAGATAACTACTTATGCTGAACTAATACATACTGTGTTGGCTTGTTAACACCTCTGCAGTCATAGGAGGGTTAGTGGATTATAGATTGCTATAATAAACCATAAATCGTGTCTTTATTAAAACCATGATTTTTTAGGCCAAGTCTACATTAAACACTCACTTTGGAATACAGTAATTACATTGCTCAGGGGTATGAACAACATAGTTATACAGTACAGACTTTAACACCCCCCCCCCCATAGGCTTCTTGTGGAGGTGGAGTTATTAAACCAATAGGAGAGCTCTCTCCTATCAGCTTAGAGCGTCTTCACCTGAAGTGCTACAGCGGCGCAGCTGCCTCGGTGCAGCTGTGCCGATGCAAGATTGTAGTGTAGTGTAGACCTGCCCTATCTGGCAAAGTTATGAATTTAAGCTCCCAGGCTCATCTTTTGAAAGTGTCTTGTAGGTTTCCTTTGTGTCCTGGTGGAAGGTGGCCATTTGGGTGGTGAGTGATTTGAGGATAGTTTCTATGAGTCCCGATATTCCTTTAGTAACAATGCCATGGCCAGATATGATGGGTCTGCTTGGATTCCCTTGTTTATGTATCTTGGGAAGTGTGTAGATGGTTCAGTTCAAATATATTCTATTGGAATGACAAATTCAACAAGCATTGCCAAAATATGAGCAGACAGAAACCTTGGGTTTCTGTCGCATCAAGCATCTGCTTAGAATAAACTATATTCTGTAAAAGCAGAATTGCCAATCCGAAGTGTTCAAAAATCATAAGCCATGTCCACCCCAAATCACGTGATTAAAAAAACAGTGAATTTTGGGTTCTGTTTATTTGCCTTCTGGTTTTTGAACCCGTAGAATGCACATTTTCTAATTTTTCTCTGCAACCATTATGGTTAGAAATGTATTTATATTTTCATTATAAGAAAAAATTTTCTCATGTAATACCATGTCTCCAGAAGCTAGGGCTTCAAGAATAACACTAAATATTGTGAGACTTGTGATGAAATTGTGAGTTAGCAACACTGAAAGCCCTTGTATTATAGCCCCATCACCTGCATTCTTTTGTGTTTTATGAAGGACCATAGTCAGGATGTTATCACAAGTATAAAGCAATACTGCCCTCCTCAAGCATACAAATATCATAAAATTGGCATAAAACCATGATTTTATAAATAATAAATGTTGGGGGGATGTGCATTCTGTTGTTTAAACGGAATTTTTAATTCTTTCACTGCAACCATAAGGGATAGAAAATTACTTGTTTTTGTAAATGAAATATACAGTTCTCATGTAATCGCCTGTCTCCAGGATCATATACTTTAAGAAAAACACCAGATACCATGAGACGTTATAAAATTGCAAGTGTTGGCAATATTCAAAGATTATTCAAGGCAGAACCATTGTACTTTCAACGTAAAGGTCCCTTGTCTGCTGAGATACCATCATTTTTTGCCTCACCACTATTGTATACCTGAGAAGAAAAAAGATTTTAATAGCTCACCTCATCAGCGGGTCTTCCCTAACATGTCCATGAGATTTCCCTCGTTTTTCCTACTGTAACACCCTAAGTCCCATTGGACTTGAAGGAACTCCCTGAAGAGTCTGTCTATTGTCTATTGATATTCTGTTGAAATCTCAGTGGAATATTGGTGGTATAAGCAGGATAACAATGGAGGCGCATTTGGCCTGACATAGCTGGCAAGTTTATACAGCAACTAAGGAGTTAATTATAAATGTTTTACCTTTGTTTTACCTATCCCCTCTGCAATGTAAAACAATTTTGAGATCAGCTATTTAGAGAAATAGTATTTATTATTAAGTAAACATTCTGCCATGCTGGGGGTGCCCAGCTAAGACATAACAGGCCCCAACAGTTAAAACATAGTTGGCTCTTGCTGTGCAGACTGGTCCATACCATGTTTTGATTATGTTTCTGACTAGTCATACAAAAATTCAAGACTGTGTCTCGTTTTGAGAACATGATTAAAACACAACTTGGCCCCATTTATGCTGCAAAGACAAACTATGTCTTAATTGTGTTTGGAGAATGACTTTGTTATAACCAGAAGCTTCAGTGTCAGATGGATTCCAACAGTCATTAGATAAATATATCACTGAGGTCTTGGTAGAACAGGAGAGTGGACAAGCTGCTCTCTGGTACCACAGGAGGGCAGACTGGCTGCTTTCTGTCAGTGGGATAGGATTGCAGGCTGGTGGCTTGCCACAGGGGCAGGGGGCTGACTGGGCTGTTCTCTGGTGGGACAGGCAGGGACCAAACAAGATGCTCTCCAATAGAGCAGGCTACTCCTCTGGTCGGATAGGATTGCTAATGGGATACTCCCTGGTGAGAGAGGAGAGTGGACTGGCTGCTCCAGTGAGACAAGTGAGAGGAAAGGCTACTTCCCACTGAAATAGAAAAATAAGAGAAAGAAAGACATAGACTGGGGAGAGAGAAGGATAGAAATTATGCAGGCTCTCAGTTTCCCCATCTGTAACATAGACATGATGATAATAATACTTAACTTACCTAACTCACAAGAGTGTCATAAAGCTTAATTAATGTTTGGGAAGTGGTTTTTAATTCTGAGATAAAACATACAAATGCAATGTATTATGACCACAATGTTTCCTTTTCCCTATCTCTGTGTTCACATCACCGCTTTCCTGCTCAATGTTACAATGATAGGTCTACCATATGGCAGAGAAATTCACAACATTTAAAGCAGGAAGGGCTCTTACCCCAAAGACTATTGAGTAGTTATAGCTCTGGATGTTTGTAATTCCTTATAACAAGTTCAGTTACACCACTTTGGCAGCTGTAGGTGGGCTGCAAATTGCATCATAGTGGTAATGAAAAAAAATACTGATGAAACGTTTAAGCTTTCATGTCCTTGGGTGTACAGTGCAACATCAAAGAACAAAGCTGCTCCTGTGACTCTGTGAGTAGTGTATAGTACCACACATCAACAGTCACAGCTTAAAGTTAAAATACCCCATTTCCTTTTTTTTGCACATTCATTTTGATAATGAGATCCCCTGAGAGGAGATGGGTTGGGGTACATCACCAGACTCACGTCACAGGGGTGTTAATACTAGTGTACTTGAGGCTATGACAACCTCCCAACACCTGTCTGTAGCATGTGACTTGCTCACCCTCTGCTATGACAGCAGCATGTTGGGATTCAGCCAGGATCCGAGTAGAGAAACAGATACTGCATATGGGGGGAAATAACTCACAAACCCAAAACAGAATGTTCTGAATAATATATAAAACCAATGAAAAAAACAACCCAAAACCAACTAACCTATGGCAGTCTGGCCTGGCTGACTCTAGGTTGCTCTGGGATAAAATCCTGACCCAACTGAAGTTAATGGCAAAACTCCCATTGACTTCAATGCAGCCAGGATTTCATCCTTGAAATAAATACTGTAAAGAGTGTTGTTAAGGAGCCAGAGCAGGAAACAGAATTTGTTCTAATGAATAGAGTTAGCATTTATTGCTAGATGAAATTAAAACAAGTACTTCCACAGTACAGAGGTAAGAAAAAGAAAACAGCGTTCAAAAATCATGAATCAAATTCCAAAAAATCATGAGATTGGCTTAAAAACTCACTAGATTTTCAAACAATACCTTTTGGATACTTTTTTATTTGACTTTTGGGTTTGAGCCTGGATCATTTTTTCAATATTTCCTCTGTAACTAGGACTTCTAAACCTCCGCCAATTCAAGGCCAAAAGCAAATCCCAGAAAAGTGAAATAACGGACCTGCTGTATGTGAACGACTCAGCATTTGTTGCCCTTTCCGAGAATGATCTGCAACATTTTCTGAATTCCTTTGCCCATGCTGTATCCCTTTTTGGCCTCTGTATTCATGTAAAGAAAACAGAAATCCTGTACCAAGTATCTCCTGGCAGAAACCCATCACTTTAATCACCACCAGAAATAAAATTGAATGACTGCCAATTACACAATGTCAAATCCTTCTGCAACCTAGGTAGCACATCAGCATTGACAAAAAACTTTAAGCGCGCTTAAAGTCAGCTGTCTCAGGTTTCAGTCGTCTACAAAAAAAGACTATGGACAAGACAGGGAGTCAAAGTATCCACAAAATGCCAAGTTTACAGAGCTATTGTGCTTCCTTGTCTTCCATACTCATTAGAGACCTGCCTCCTTTATCATCACCATATAAAAAAACTGAACTGTCTGCAACAATGCCACCTACGCAGCATAATGAGAATCAAATGGTCTGACAAAATCACCAACAATGAAGTATTATGGCTGGCAGCCATGCTAGGCACAGAAGCCATGCTAGCACGGAGGCAAATGACCTGGGTTGGCCATGTTATACGTATGGATAACAATCAACAGCCTAAGAGAGTTCTACACAGTGAATTTGAAAAAGGCTGTAGGAAGGTTGGTCACCCCAAACTCCACTACCAGGATTGCATCAAGTGGCACAACTGACTGCTGGGCTGGACTTAATGGCCTAGGTGGATACGGCCCATGACAGGCAAGCGTGGCACTCTGCTACGAAGGAAGCAGAATAAGCAACAGAATATCGTTGTGTCACCTTGGCCGACAGTAGGAGGAAATGTAGACACCAACTTGCCTTGGCACATGTCCTGAACCCTACATGTGGAAACTGTTTTTGAATCATAGTCATACTTTAATACAAGCGATAGTCATTTAAAAAAAAAGAGCACTAGAAACTTATTTTTTTAATAAATTAAATATGAGATTCTCAGGCAATCTCATAACTCCAGGATTTCAGACTTTAAGAAAATCACCAAATATTACAAACCACAAAAAGGGCATCTTGAAATAACATTTGTTCTCAGATCTGGGAGTTGTAAGAAATCTGCCCTCATTTTTCAATTGTTTTGGTCTTCTTCCTTCCTTCCAGGGCCAGCTCCAGGCACCAGCAAAACAAGCAGGTGCTGGGGTGGCACATCTCTAGGGGCGGCATTCTGGTGCCGCCCATCATAGGTGCCGACTCCGGGGTATGAGGAAAAAGTGCCCCCGCCTCCCCAGCTCGCCTCCCCTAAACGTGCCACCGCTCCACTTCTCCCCACTCCCTCCCAGGCTTGCTGCGCACGAAAATGTTAACTGAAAATAAACCAGTACTGTGATATCTGCCTAGTCTGTAAACAGCTAGAAATAATTTCTCTGAGAAGTATAAGCTTCCCTGCCTACCATTATTCATGGGGAGATCTAAAGCCCCCTTCCCAACTCTAAATGTAAGCATTAACTTCTTCATTGCTTAACAGTGAAAAGGGAAAGGGGATGGGAGTAAAGTCCTTGGATGGGGGGTGAGGGAGCAAACCGGTTTCCTCTGGGAACAAATACAGAAAGAAAGAGAAGAGACAGTGAAGGTATGTCTACACTTTGAGCTGGGCGTATGATTCCTAGCTCAAAACCACATACCTGCGCTAGCTATGATCAAGTGTAACTAAAACCAAAGTGTAGCCGCAGTGGTGAGAGGGGCTAGCTGCCATGAGTGCATGACTGTCAAAGGTGCTAGATACATATTTGTGGCAGTTAGCCCCGCCCACCATTTGCGCTGCCACAGCTACATATTATTTTTAGTGTGCTACCTTGATCAGAGCTAGCATGGGTATGTCTCCTCAAGCTGGGAATCTCACACCCAGCTCAAAGTGCAGACAGACCCAAAACCAGAGATGAGGGAGAGAAAAAGGAGGGTAAGGATAATGAGTGACCTAAAGGACAGCAAATTTGCGCACTGAGTGATAATGCAATAATGATAAGATATTGATTAAATGATAATAATAACTAAAAGTTTACTTATTATACAAAGGCACTGTTCTATCCTTGATCTCGGTGCAAATCTTCCATTAACCTCAGTGAGAGTTCTGCTATGGATTAAGGGATGTATTCAGTTCTACATTTTTCTCTTGAGTCACAGATTGTAATTAAATGTAATTTGGTCCTCTCTGCAGAATGAGTTTAACACCTCTGACCTAGGGTATTTAGATGTCCAATAGGAAGTTGGCTTGACCTACTTTTCCAGCAAGACAATCTGCTGTGTGCCTGTCCTGAGGTAGGACAGTCAATGCCCTACTTTTTGACATTGCTGCCCTAGCTAGAGAAAGTAAGGCAGTTCTTAGATCCATTTAAAAGGCAGGAAATCATCACCATCACAAATCTCTGCAGATGTCCAGGATGCATGCTGGGAATGTGCAGATTTTTTCTTCCATTAAACCTCAAACTTCACACCACTATGTCATGCCCTTTTGGTCTGTCTCAAAATCACTTATGGGCTACAGATGCTTCTAACTGCAAGTGTTCTTTACTTTTTTCATAGTGCTTGACTTCCAACTGAAGTCATGTGCATTTGGAAATCTCCAGAGATGAAACTCTTAATTATTAGCTTTTGTTAGTAATTTATTACTGGGCCAACTCCTGGATAGTCCAGAGTACCTGAAGCTCCCATTGACACTAGTGGATTTGGCCTATTAATTATTAGTAGTATTTATTAATTATAGATCACCATAGATGTACCTAGCTCTGAATTCTTGGAGAGCTGTGCTGTGCAGAACAGGCAGTATTCTCTGCCACAAAGTGTTTACTGTTATGGGTACAAGCTGAAATAGTACTGGACAAGATAGGACTGTACAGTACAAAAGCAGAGTGGTACACAGGCATTTTTAGATGGCCTGCCTCAACAGCAGGTGACTTGAGTTTTTGAAGGAGGAGAGTGAGAGTGCTTTGCATATGTTAAATGAAAGGCTGTTTCAGGCATAGTAGAAGAAGACAGGATGTAAAGATTGAGTGACTTAACCATTCTTATTTTTTGGCTCTGGAATTCTGATCACCCTTGTCTTGACTCAGCAATCCATCTCTGTCCAGCAGAACACTTAAACACATGTTTAAATTCAGGCATGTATTTACAAATAGGATGCACGCACATGCTTAAAGTTAAGAATATGTGACCTCTTATAGGAGCAGTAACAGTAAGTTCCCTTGGAAATCATCTCCATTAATGTGTTTCCATAAGTTTATACTCCTTGTCAAATAATAGGGTATGAGACAAATTCAGCGCATGTGTAGGCAAGGATAACTCTATTGGGATTGTGCGTGTTTAGGTCAGGCATTAATTTATCCTGTGTTGGATGATTTATCATTACAAGTATCTAGCTTAACATAGACACACACAATGAAACAGCACTTCTCTGATTTCTCGGCCTGGAATAAAACAGAAAGTATTTGGTGATTTATTCTCATTTTGATGTACATGGCATTACAGTGAATTCCTAAGCAGTGAGATGCGAACATGATGTAAGTTAAAAATTTTGCTTGGTGCAGTCTGTGCAAGACAACTTTGTTAAAGTAGCATCTTTCATACCAACTGAATCTGTGAACATTTTACTGAATTAAATATAGAGCCTGATCTGCTCCCACTGAAATCATTGGCAAATTTCCCATTACCTTCAATGGGATCACGAGCAGGCCAATAATTAAGAGCCAACAACTTTAATAAATGAGAGAGCCATACAGGCAAGAGAAAAAGACATGTTGTCAGATGAGACTTGAAGATAGATGGAGAGTCAATGAGTAAGGGATATTAATTAAAGTTGTACTTCAGATGGCAAGGGCCAAGTGCATAAATGTGTCTAAAACCACTTTAATCCCAAAACTCTGGATACATTATTTGTATTACAGTAGCATCTACAGTCCCCAACCAAGATTGTGGCCTCTTTGTGCTAGGCATTGTACAAACACAAAGGATTGTGTAGGCTAAGATAAAAGGCCTGTTTTTAAAATGTTAGCTAAAATATTTTACAGTTCTAGTGTAGCCATGGCAAGCTGCATTTTAACACATTAGCTGCTGGAGATGTACCCCTGAGCACAGAACAGGGAAGCAGCTCTCCCAAGGTCACACAATAGGTCAGTAGCAGAGTCAAGAGTAGAACACAGGTCTCCTAACGCCTAGCGCAGTACCCTACCCACTACACCATGATTTTTTACAGTGCATCTGATTATGTACAACATACCTCTGCCAATATACAGTAAATAATGAGGGCTTATCCTATAGTATTTTGCTCATGAATACGTGAAGTATGATGTAGATACAGATGGCTGGCACCATGGTATATGTGTCTTATGTTGGAACTCATATTGGGCCAAATTCTGAAATCCTGCATTTTCCTATTTAAGTTGTTTCATTGACATCTAATTTTGTCATTGTGAAGCCAGTCTGAAAGACTAAGAACTGTTTTTTCCCCCATTTCTAATTGCTTATTTAACATTATTGACCCTTCCAATCAATATTTCCATTTCAGAAACACAACTTCATTTTCATGGCATTTACCTGTGCAGCAGGAGAAGTGCATTTTCTTTATAGACTTCATGCATAAATACGCAACAGTTTAGATACATCTGAATGAAGTTAAATCAATGTGACCATGGATTTCAAATATACATAGAGAGAATCTTTGTGACAGATGTAGAGCATCTCTGTAAATATTTATGAACACTATATGTTGACCTGCTTATTGGGATATTTACTCTGTGAATATATTGGAGCAGTTTAATACTGGATTGTAAGGAAAACCAGGCATGAAGGACCCAATGGCTTAAGGTAAGACACGTCCCAACAAACACTGGAGGGTGGCCATGGGATAATGAGAGAGCCATTGGCTTCAATGGGTCTTAGACTAGACCCTCTGTGGAACCTACCAACAGCCCAGCTTTAGGAACTGCGGGGCCTGATTCAAACACCCGGCGGCGGTCTGGGTCTTTGGCGGCACTTCAGCGGCAGGGGGTCCTTCACTCACCCTCCACCGCCGAAATGCCGCCGAAGACCCGGAGCGAGTGAAGGACCTCCCGCCGCCAAAGTGCCACTGAAGACCCGGACCGCTGCCCAGTATGTAAAAAAATTAAAAAATTAAAATGTGGCACAGGGCCCTCTTAGGTGCATGGCCCGATTCCAATGTCAAACTGGTTTTTGACAAGCAAGGTGAAAAGCCCAGGAACCAAGACAACAAAAAAACTCTGGATGAATAGAAAGTTGCTGTCTACCTTTCCAAGGTAGTTGTTGATGGGTAGCTGTTCAGACTGACATGTCTGTGGAAGTTAAGCCTGCCTGGCCCGTCATAAATGGGTGGTATGGTTTTAGGTAAGATAGACATGAATGTAGACTGTTTGTTGTTTTAAAATCCGTTTCTCTAATTGCTTTATTCATACTGTTACGATTAAACAGTACTTTGGTTTAAGAAAGCTATGTGGTCACTGTATTCACCACTGGTCACAGGCTCCCAAAGGGAAGAGAACAGCAAATGTCAAACCCAATCGGACCTTCTGGTTAAGTGTGGTGAATACACAGGGTACTGTAGTCCAAAACCTTGTCTAAGTGTGGGGGAATTGTGTGATTCTACCTCAGGACACCTGTAGGGGTGCACTCAGGGAAGGGTTCAGAGGTGCAGCTATCCCTGCTACTGTGTAATCTTCTTTACTTCAGCATACAAAAGTACAGCACATGTATTATTATGGGTTTTACCCCTGTTCATCAGCACCCAGTGAACACAAACAGGGTCTGCTCAATCATAGTCTGCTCGTGCCAATGGGTTTGTATCAATGTAGCCAAGATTTATTACTTTTCATTTCCAAATTTGAATATCCAAATTCCCAAGGGCTCCAATTGGCGTTTTGAATGTGAAAGTAATACAAGCCTAGTTGCCTTAAGAAAAGGCTTCATACAAAATTAATTGGAACAGATAAATGTGCTGTTGCTGATGTTTAGCAGTACCACTTTCAATTCAAATCCAGTCCTCTAATGTCACAGCAAAATCTTGGAAGCTGAGGCAAGGGCCTTCCATACTGTATGCTGAGTAGAGGAAAATTAATTCAGTTCCCTTAAATGGATTCATTGTTGGTTCAAAGTCACTACCATCACCTACTGCTCCTGTGCTCACCTCCAGGAGGCAAGAGCTGAATGGCAGACGTGGATTTGGAACAAGACCTTTGAGTTTATCACAGCTCTGCTATTGGAAATTTCAAATACAAATGGAAAATGAGAATGTCTTTACATACCAGTGTGCACTAAATATTTTGAGTAAGAAGAAGGGAAGTGTGCTAGGTATTCAGGGGGATAGACACTGGAGAAATTTTTCTGAAAAAATTTCATTATAAAGCTGTCTGTTGCCATATATGTGGTGCTGTTGGTGAGAGTTAGACATACCCATGGACTAGTTTAACTCATGTATTCAGTGTTTTTAAAAATGAGGCTTCATTTTCCATTCATGAACTTACATTCTTTGCTTGGTAAAGTCTGTTCTACTTTTCTTTCTTACTCCTTATGCTTTGTAATTTAGCCAAAACTCCCACCCCCTTATCTCTGTAACTACTGAACAATCCACCTTGGCAATTAATATTCTTTAAATACTTTTCAGGGGAAGATTAAGTTGCATTATTTTTGTAATTGATGTACAAATATGAACTTCAGAGAAAGCAGCAAAGAGTCCTGTGGCACCTTATAGACTAACAGACGTATTGGAGCATGAGCTTTCGTGGGTGAATACCCACTTCGTCGGATGCATGTATATATACCTGCCCCTGGAAATTTCCACTACATGCATCCGACGAAGTGGGTATTCACCCACGAAAACTCATGCTCCAATACATCTGTTAGTCTTTGCTGCTTTTACAGATCCAGACTAACAAGGCTACCCCTCTGATACTGAACTTCAGAGAAGTGCACTTTATGACTGAGTCAATTGTTTTATGTTATTAAAGTGGGAAAACATTTTAGAGCAACATGAAACTAAAGGAGTCACAAAGCGAATGATAGGCAGCCCATGTTTCCTGGTTGATTGCTGTACACATCTGCACTGCAATGTTCTCATTCTGTGATTGACTGTGAAATATAATTCTGTCACGGGATATAATTGTTCCAGAGAAGCTGGAGCATGATAAATCAACATTGAGTACACACACTCTGCCATGCTGGAAGTCATGGAGGGTATGCCTGTTTGTCACTGCTATAATAAGCAAGACGCCTAACACATTTGCACATAAGGTTTACTGAACTGGTGCTGAATTATTATTGACAGGGGGATGTAGGGCAAAGAGAAATTGCCCCGTATATTAAGAAATTATCTGGGCCAAATTCAACCCTTGTGTAAGCAAACACTATTTCAATTAACTTCAGGGGGAACTTCACCTCCTTACACTAAGGCTGAATTTTGCTCTCTTTTCCTGTGAAAGTACAATGATTTCACTCAAGTAAATACCATTTAAATGTATAAACTGCTTATGTACATAAGACATATGTAGTCCTGATCTACCCCTGTATATTGGACTTGGAAAAGGTTCAGAAAAGGGCAACAAATATGATTAGGGGTATGGAATGGCTGCCATAAAAGGAGAGATCAATAAAACCGGGACTCTTCAGCTTGGAAAAGAGACGACCAAGGGGAAACATGATAGAGGGCCACAAAACCACGACTGGCCCTGTAACAGGGTGGTTATCCGCTCCTACCCAGAGGGGTTTAAAGACAGCCCTGGGAGAGGGCTGTGGCAGGGGAAAAGCTACTAGGCTGATTGGGGAAGCAGCCGCAGCTGGACCGCACCCTAATCAGGCCTCATCTGGCCCTATAAAGGCAGGGAAGCCAGGGGCAGAGACAGTCTCTCTGTCTGTAGAGAGAGAAGAGCTGGGCTGCAGAGAGCTAGAGACAGGTTATCTGAGTAAAGCAGGGCTGAGGAAAGGCAGAGGAGCTGGAGAGCTCCAGCCTGGAAAGCCCCAGGCTGTGGCCTAGCATAAGGCTAATATGTACTGGGGGTTGCAGAGGGCAGCCCAGGGGTAGGCAAAGGCAGCCGGTCCAAACCCAATCTTGCCAGTGATGAGTAGGCTGATACTGCAGTCTGCCCCAGGGTGCAGGGGCTAGATGATGACTGGCAGTGGCCTTAAACTGAGGTGAGGTGGGGATAGTGGGTGGGGGTTCCCCTGGGAGGGGGAGACCTAGAACTGTGGGGGTACTGCCAGGAGGGCAGCACCCAGTTAAAGGGGCACTGGGGTCCTGGGAGGGACACAGGGGCCAAGCAGTGACAGATCACTGGCCTGCAGACGGCACTCTGGGCTAGAAATTGAGCTAATTCCCTGAGAGACCAGCAGGAGGCACTGCAGGGGTGAGTCTGCGCATTGCTACAACCCCCAGTCCCTGCATACTCTAATTATTTAATTTGCAGATCAGCAAATTGCATAATGATGCTATTTCAGAACTGAGGCCTGTACACTGTTCTTACATGGTGATAACTCTGGATAAGGAAATAGGTGGGATAGTCTCATTTTTCTTTTTCCATATACAACGAGAAACCACATATTTAATTTCAGATAAAAAGGGAAAAATAACAAAAGAAAAATAAAGTCTCCATACAAAAGGACAGTGTGTTTTGTTGCTGTAACAGACTGCAGCTGCTCTGAGGAGAAAATGGCTGCTCTATCTATAGACGGAGGTAGAAATTTAAAAGGGATGGTAGTAAACAAAAAACAAAGCCCTCAAAATTTGGTAACTACATCTACAATATTCTCAAGATTTTGTCACTTCAGTTATTGATCAGCTGCTTTTACATTCAAGTAAATGTAAATTGTAAAATGTATGGACTGAAACTCATGAGTCTTTCCTGCCAAAGAGACAATTTGGCCCCAAATGCCTCTAAACTGTTTACATGCTGGATGCCATTTCATTGCTTTGAGTTGCAAGTAGTTCATCTATGTAATAGTCATAGGTATTATGAAGATCCGTTGCTGACAAACTGTAAGAGAAGAAAGAACAGAGAACTTACTCTTCTGACATAGGGCTTGGCTACACTTGCGAGTTACAGCACAATAAAGGAGCCCTGGGCACCCTAGCTCACTATCCGTCCATACTGGCAAAGCACATAGAGTGCTCTGATTCCACGGCTACAGCGCTGCTGGTACTCCACCTTGGCGAGTAGAATAACATTTGCTGTGCCCATGCTGGAATGCCACGATGCCAGTGTGGACAAGGTGTTGCATTACTGTGCTCTGATCAGCCTCTGAAAATGTCCCATAATCCCCTTAAGTCAAGTGGCCACTCTTCTCATTGTTCTGAACTCGCTGTAGGAATGCAGATATGCCGTTTGAAAGCTCTGTTTCTGACAGCCGGCTGCTTATCTGCTCCAAGACAGATAAGTGTGCTCCGAGACAGGTTAGTGTGGAATGCTGTGTGTGAGAGAGAGGGGTAGGAAGAGAGGGGGTCTGCTGCTGTCTGAATTTACAAGATAACATGCTGACATGCTCTCAGCCCCCCAAAAACCCACTCTCTCCCCCCACATACACACAACACACTCCCTGTCACACTCCACGATCCCCATTTGAAAACCATGTTGCAGTCACTTGCATGCTGGGATAGCAGCCCATAATGCACCGCTCCCAATGCAAGTGCTGCAAATGTGGCCATGCCAGTGTGCAAACAGCTGTCAGTGTGGACAGACTTTCCCTACTGTGCTCTATGAAGGCGGGTTTAACTCACAGCGCTCTACATCTGCAAGTGTAGCCATGCCCCTAGTCTATATCCGAGAGAGGAATATGTATCTCCAGGCAAACCACTGTCCAGCCTGCCAATCTCCAGAAAGTAAAGGATGATTTTGTGACTAAAGCTCTGGGCTGGGACTCAGGAGATATAGGTTCACTCTGTCCATGCATCAGTTTCCCATTTTTAAAATGGGCATGATAACACTTCCTTTCTTCCATCTTTGTCTTTCTTATCTATTTACACTGTAAATTCTTCGGGGAAGAGACTCTTTTACAACCAGCACAATGGAGCCTTGATCTCTTTTGGGGCCACTAGGTTGTACTGTAATACAAGGAGTAAATAATACTGATAAAAACTGCATACTCTGCTGTGTAACTGTTCAGGGGGTGGTCCTCAGGGTATGCATATAATCAGAGTGCCCTGTACATACTCAGAAACTGACAACATGCTACATAAATTCTTAGAAAGACATAAATAGGGGGTCTTTTACAGAAACATATAATACCATGTCACTGTCCTATATCCGGGGGTCCCACAGCCACAAGAGATAATACATACATTCCTACAAATAGATCATAATGCAAAACTGAACAGAATATTTAATCTTAAATTTATAATTATTTTGTGTTACATAATGTTGCCAGTTAAATGACAGAAGTTTTGCTCATGAAGATTGTGTGAGAGAGATGTGGAAGAACAGGTGCCCAAAGTACTAGAGAATATTGGTGGTATGGCACAATAAACTCGCCTGCTGAAGGGTGAGGGGAATATTTACATTAATATTCTATCCTCTTTAGGCTCTTTTCAACATCTCATGCCCACTGTGAAGAAATCTTTACCAGTATTTACAGACTGAAGTGAATATTTGTCCTAAATATTGGGACAAATCTTGAAGTCCCATTAAAACCAATGGAAGTCTTCCCATTGACTTTAACAAGAGATGGATCAGGCACTTAGGTTTTACTCAGTCCTTACTCGGGCAAAATTCCCAGTAACTTCAAAGCTCAGCACCTCTCCAGAGCACATCCCTTTTGTGGCTGAGGTTTGTTAATACCACATCTGGGAGAATCAGCCTGGAGCTCTCTAGCAGAGCTCTTCAATAGAAAGTTATAAGTGAAAGACTATAAATCTTCATTAATTTCTCATCCCAAACTCATTATGCTCCTATTCTCTAGTTTGCATGATCAGTTCTTTGGTAGACTCTTACTCACTATTGATGTTACAAGTCCTTCTGGGAATTTCTCAGATAAATAATAGCCTACAAATATTATATAGCAGATTGAGTGCCCCCCTTCATTTTCCATAGCCTGCAAGTTCAACAGATACTTTAAGCAGAAATATTTATATATTGCAAATCTGCCTCTGTGCCCCATTCCTTGTTTACAGTGACATGCCCTGCAATTCACTAATGCAGGCCAAACATAAAAATCAATATGTTCTTAAAATAAGTCAGAGCTAATATCAGCCACAGACAATCCTTGAACTGCTATAAATAGTCTAAGCCTGTCATCTAATGTGTAGCTCATAGTGCTATTCTGGGACATTCAAACACAAGTGGAGTTTGCAATCTCCTGAATTCAGGGTATCTCGAGTATCATGTTTCCCTGCACTCTACTATGAATCATATATTGCATAGAACATAGTTCTGAGAACATCCCCACTGTTTGTGATATAAAAGGTTACATGGAAGTCTTTTTCACCCCGTGCAAGCATCTCAAGTATTTGTAGGTAAAGAACCGTTGTAAAGATATGTTTTCTCTTACCCTGGTTTCTGTAAATCTCCTTTACACTTCAAAGATGCTTATGAATTATGTTTTCACATTTTATAAAATGTCAAGACTGGATGACCCCCTTCTCAAGAAAGAAAGAACTGTGTAAAGTAGTGAGTATTGAAACAATAACTCCCAGCTCCAACAGCTACTGGAGTACTTCTAAGATGCCTTTTCTACTTCTTGATATTTGCTTGCTATATAAATCATAACTGTATGGTGTAAGGCCAGTTCACGGGCCAGGGCACCAAAATAACTCTCAATAGTAGCAGAATTTCAATCCCTTTTGTCATAGATGCATTTATTTTTCAAAACAGAATCAGTCCAATATGCTCCCTATCCCCCCTAAAATCTCTGCTTCACTGCCTCTGCCTACACAGCAGGTGTCTTCCAAGTCTCTGGCATTGAGAATCCCCTTCCAAATCCTTACCCCTAAACCTGGGCCTCTTCCAGATTTCTCCCCTAAATGAGCTGCTTTCTGGCTTTGCTCTGAGGACCAGGTGACCTGATGGCTCACCTGCCCTCTGGCCTCACACCCATAACCTGGCAGCTAATCAGGCACAGTGGGGCTAAACCCATCTCCCTAAATGGCCCATACCTCCTCATGACACATGGCTTTTCTGTGACTCACTGATCAGTAAAGAGATTGGAAGGCAGAAAGAATGAACAGTGTTAATTCAGGGGTGAAGATTGCACTATTACTGTACAGTAGTCAAGCATTTGCTTATATCTCCATTTTAATGAGATATGTATTTAAGCAAAATGCAAGGTAAACCTACACAATTCATCTAGTTCTGGATGATGCTGTCTATAGATTATTGTCCATCTAGTCCAGCATTTCTCAAGTGTGGCCACTGTGAATGCATGCGTCAACCAGGGATTTTTCTTGCGGCCACAGCCTTCTGGGTGGTGATGGGGAGGGGGATGGGGAGAAAGCAGCAACCCCTTTTCTGGGACTGCCAGGAGGGGTTGGGCCCTACCCTCCTCTGGAGCCACAAACACTGGAGGAGCAGACAGCCAGTGTGAGTTCCCCATCTTCCTGGGGTTGGTGGGGCTCAGGCTTCTGGCTTCAGCCCTGGGGTGGTGGGTGGCAGGCTCTGACCGCATGGCAGTGGGCTCCTGCCATGGGCTCTGACCACAGGGCTTTGGGCTCTGTGCTTTGGCTGCACAGGCTTGCAGTGGTGGACTCCATCCCCGGGCTCACCACCCACCTCATAACCCCTGTTGCCTCCCTATCCACCTTCCCATCCAACGCTTAATTTGTCCCCCAGCTTGCCAGGGCTGAGTAAGTCTGCTGTGAAAAGTGATATAGACGCTCCCCGGGTTACGCAAACCCGACTTACACAAATCCACACTTACGGAAAAAGTTCCATAAGCTAGAAATAGGAGGGGGGTTTGGTTTTGTTTTTTTTGCATAATGGTCTGGTATACGTTTCCGACTTATGCAAAATTCGAGTTACACAATGCATTCTGGAACAGAATGCTTGTGTAAGTCGGGGAGTGTCTGTATTTGTACATTTGTTAATATCACTTGTGTCTGCCTCCCACCTAGCTAACAAGTCTGCTGTTGTGAAAAGTGATATTAACAAACATTCAAATATCACTTTTCACAGAAACAGACTTACTAGCTAGCAAGTCTAAAAAAATGCAACCAAAAAACAAAAGAAACAATAAAAAAATACAAGAATGCAAAGTACCTTATTTGTGTTTCTATTCTGTTTAAGTCCAGTGAAGAATAGACAACTCTATGTTATTTTTATTATTGAGTCTGCAAAAAAAAACCTACATAAATATGCACATGTGCATGTCCAAATCATAGTTATTTTTTTCCTAAAGTTAATTAAGTGCTTTAGGAAAAATTGTCTGAGCAGCCCCCAGCAAGAGTTGGCTTTCTGACGCCACCAAAAAAATTGTTGTGAGAATCCCTCTAGTTAAGTGACAATGTTCTATATATTTTTTTAACATACTCAGTTTAAGGCTTGTGAAGACAGCCCTGGAGAATCAATTTTTCTCTCTCTCTGGCCTACCCTGAGTAGCCAGGTTGCGTTCTCGACAGATGCCACTCAGTGGTTTAGGGTGGGGGAAGATTCCTTCCTCCTGTGAATCCCCATGGAAATTCACTCCACATAGCCCATATACTTGGGATGTGCATGGGTTCAAGGATGGGGTCCAATGAGCCTTCATGCTGAAGTGAAGGGACCATGTTTTGGGATGAGAGGAGAGGTCAATCCCTATACCCATTCAGTCCTTACTCCCTGCTGAGACTGACAACACGCATTCCAAATGTTGCAATGATTTCTGTGGTGCAGGGACCTGTCCAGTAGGGGATGAGTGGAAACCCACCAAATTCATTTCATCTGGGCCACCAAGAAGCCACTGGTAACAGCTTTCATTCACTACCAACCAGGGCTGGATTTGAACTAATGAACAACACATGAAAGGTTCTGCATCCAGTTACCAATCTCTAACCTGAAACCTGGAGTACCCCACTAAGATGCTTTTCATGTATTACATTCTGCTGGCTTTATTCCAGGATAGAAATGCTTGTGGACTCATTTTAAACCAATTTAATAAATTCCAGTGATGTATTTAATGATGTAAGCTTCCACAAACAGCCCACATTACGTCTTTGCTACGCTGACATGCTTCACACTCCAGTGGGAGACATTTATGAACTGTTGACACACAAAGATACTTAGCATTCACTGAAATGTGAGCTCAGGATCTAAATATATCACAAATTTTTATAGGCCGATGCTTGGAACACTCACCGCACAGGAACTCAGAGAGGAAACAGTTAGAATGGCAACAATACGTTGGCATGGGAACATTACACCAATGATGCCCCCTCTAGAAAATGATATATAGTGTCAAGTTCACAGGCACAGTATGAAAGAGATTTGAAACCTTCAGAAAGAGAGAGGGTGATCTTCAAAATGACAAGTGCACGTGTATAAAATGCTGTTATTTTCCAAATAAAACATTTGGCTTTTCCTTTTTAAAGAATCCTGCCCTCTCCCAGCATTTTCAGCTGTGGGTATCTGAAGTTATGACAATAAATCCAAACTTAGCCACCTAAATAAAAGAGCCTGATATTCAGAGGTGCAGAGACCAGTGATTTCAATGGCAGTTGTGGGTGGTCAAAACCTATGAAAATCAAGCTACTTTAATTTAGATTGTATGCTTTTTGTGGCAGGGACTATCATTTTCAATACATTTGTACAGTGCCTAGGATAATGAAGTGCCAACCTAGTTGAGGTGCCACTGCAGTATAAATGTTAAATAATAGTAATGTAGCTACCTAATTTTAGGGATTAGGATGACCAGATGTCCTGATTTTATAGGGACAGTCCCAATTTTGGGGTCTTTTTCTTATATAGGCTCCTATTATCCCCCACCCCCGTCCCAGTTTTTCACATTTGCTGTCTGGTCACCCTATGGCATCCACATTTTAAATTATTGCTGGTAATTTGTCACCCAGCTTCCTTTCCATGTTAACATAGCCATGTAACCATGTGGGCTGTTTACAAGGTGTGTTCTGTAGCAATCTGATGTTACACAGGCTTGGAATTTTAACACATGGGTCCGTTTCCGCTCTCAGAGCTTCTCTAGATGATAATTTAATGCATGGCAAGCTGGGGAGCAAATCTACCACACTCCAGCCTGCTGAGCACGAAGTGACAGTGTGGACCCTGTTGTCATGCACTACAGCAATACATCAAAGTGCACTACAGGATTTTTAATATGTAGCAGCATGATTTACATGGCCACTTTGTGCATGGCAGGCCAGAATGATGTAGATTTACACATGGTTTGCTCTGCACCAGATCACTAAATAGACATATCCTTTACATTTACATCAGTGTAAATCTTGAGTATCTGCGTTAATGTCACTAGAGTTACTCTGGATTTACTTCCATGTAATTGGGATCACAATCTGCTTTACACAATATTCTGTGGTTTTTGCCAGATCTTCTATTACTTGTTGAATGATCAAGTGTGAAATTTTCAGTAATTTATTATGAAATTTCTAACAGGGGATGCCATGGTCCCAGGTAAACAGAGTGTCATAATATATTTAGCAAAATATTATGCAACTCACAATAAAATATACAGAAGAATGGATGGGAGAAAATATTACTTGCCTGGGAAGTTATGAAATAGAGAACAAATAGTTGTGTGTTTTTTGCTTGTTTGTTTTTATGTTTGTTTTAGGGGGGAGGAGGGAGTGCTGGGGTTTAAAGACCTCACACAGAGACTGAGGGAGTAAAGGAGCAGTACTGGGCCAAGAGCTCAAACCCAGCTCCCCTTGAACATTGGGGAAGTCAAGATCCAAATCCAGATTTTATGGTTGACCCTCTCTCTGTAATGGTCCTGAACTAAAGTTCCAGATCTGAATGTTTTCAGGGCTCTGACCTAGGTTTTAACTCCACTGCTGGCTTTCTTTCTATAGGTAATTTGGTTATTGGCTGGAAAAACAGGGTAATCTGATGCACAGACAAAAAGAATCAAGTCACCTTTACATGGTTAGGTAACTCGAAAGTAGGAAAGATATTAATCAGAAAAAGAAAATGGTGGAATTGCTGACCCAGGACAGTTTCTGTCAGAAAATACTGATTAAAGGAAATAAAAATGTTTTGCCTGAATGTATCGATTTCATGAAAACTTTCCATGAAAAGCTACTGAAACATTTTGATAAGGCAGAAGAACTTCATTTCAATGTTATCATTTTGATAATATAATATAGTTGTCACAAGGTGAAAGGAAAAGCACCTGTGACCAATTGTCTGCTGTCCAATGGAATTAAAAGGAAGTTACCTGGGCTTTATAAGGCAGAGAAGGGTGGACTGGCAGGCAGGTCGGAGTGTCCTGGGAAAAGGCAGTCAGAAGAGGAAGGGAAGTGCTGCTGGAGACAGAAAAAAGCAGCTTGGGAGTGGCTTAATCTCAAGGGAGATCTCCTGAGAGTCTGGAAACTGGAAAGTAGTTGTGGAAGCCTTCAGAAATGAGCAACCTGAGATTCCAGAGAACATAGTCCCATGGAGAGGGGTAATCACATGACTCTAAGAGGGAGAGTAAGCCAGTATGGAACAGTTTGGGAGGGCTGAAATCCTGTGTTTAGCAATGAACAGTTGAAGCCAGACCTCAGACAAGAAAGGCTATGTTTGAAGCTACAAAATGAACCTCAGAAAGAAGGGTCTGTGCCTGGAGGGAATCTGGAGTGAAAGAGATTGTGTGAAGCTATTGTATGTTAATAAACTAATCTCCAAGGAGGGGTGTTATGTGACTCAGGCCTCTGTGGACTTGTTGAGAAACTCCTGGGTGAAGGGAAACTGAGGCTAGGGGGCTGCAGAACCATCTGAGGCAGAAGGAGGTGCTGTGGAACAGGTGTGCTTGTTTACAAACATCAAACCAATAAAATTAAAACAATGTGTTTCAACTTTATTAAAATAAAATGTTTTAATAGAGTTGTTTTGATATTCCCAATTTTTTTTCCACATCATTTTAACTTTCCATTCCATTTGGGAGAGAAGAAAATTTCAAAATGTCAGTGTATTTAATGTGGAACAGAAATTTGAAGTTTTGAACAACTCTAATCTCTGACATGTTTGTATGATGAAAAACCTGGATAAAGGAAGGCTGTTCCACCACCAAAGAGAGGAAAAAGTCTTATTTACCTACAACAACCAGAGATGGATGACTGGTTAGTTAGTCAATAATCCTTCCAGACAGGGGTGAGGCTCAGATACATGCATGATGTGCTCTTCTGCTTTCCTAGGCAAACAGGGCCTGATTCTGTTCTGATTTACACTAGTGTAAATAAGGAGTACCTTAATTGAAACCAGTGTGAAACACTAGTGTAAAGCTGAAGTAAAATCAAAAATAGGCTGAGAGACTTTCTAATGTGAAAACCTACCAGTTTAGATAAAAAAGACTAAATTCTCCTCTCAGCCACATGGGCATATATCTAGAATAACTCAATTAAAGTCAATGACGTTATGCCAGTTCTACACAGCTCTGACTGAAATCAGAATCTGGTAAGGAATTTAATGTATTAGCTTTGTAAACTCCAATAAAGCTACTCAAACTTGTGACCGAAAAGACCCCTGTATTCACATCCTACACAATATCATAGAATCATAGAACTGGAAGGGACCTTGAGAGGTTATCTAGTCTAGTCCCCTGCACTTGTGGCAGGACTAAGTATTATCTAGACCAGTTGTGGGCAACTTGTGGCCCGTCAGAGTACTCCGCTGGTGGGCTGTGCGCGAGACAGTTTGTTTACATTGACTGTCCACAGGCACATCCACCTGGAGCTCCCAGTGGCCATAGTTCGCTGTTCCCTTTTTATCCTGTTAAATTGTCATAATAATCTTTGTACAAAATATGCCTTGTGAGGTATGATTTGAAAACTAATAACTTGCTGATCAATATCATCATGAAATGTATATAGCAACAGTATAAATAAAGTATGATGTTAGCACATATTCAAAACTCTGCTCTGCCTCGGCAAAAGTTGTTAAACAGGCCTATCCTCAAAAAGGAATGTGTGTTTACCTCAGTTTACATGTATCACTAGTAAACAGGGTCCTCAGAAAAACAGGGGGAGGAGATAGCAGGACACAGAACAATTTGAATTTCAGCAAACACAAAGCGGGGAAGAAAAAACTTTGTGCTTCCTTCGCTACCAGACTCCATATCATCTTCTTTACTGATTGAATAAACTTTACTTTGAAGGGTAACCCTCAGAAGAATCTTCTTCAGAAGTTCACTGGACTATAAAAGAAAGGGCCAGAGAACTGCAACTTATCTCTCTTTCACCTAAGAAGACAAAGGTACCAACACTTTTGGGCTTCTGGGAGAGATCCTGACCAAGGAAAGGGTCATTCACCATCTTGCTGGAAGACTGGGGGTGAGAAAGGCCATCGTAAACAAAGCCTTGAACAAAAACTTACTAGATCAGGTTTTAGACTTTAGATGTGTGTTTTTACGTTTACTTGCTTGTAATCATTTCTAACTTTATCTCTTATACCTGAATTAACTTAAAATCCTGACTTCTTTCGTCAATAAACTTGTTTTATATTTTAATCTAAACCAATCCAGCACGGTGTGTAAATTGAACTGTTTGGTAACTCCTCCAGTTAAAGTAGCAACTGGTAAATATTGACTCCTTACAGGAGCAACAGATTTGAACTGTCCAGGAGAGGCATGACACCAAGGTGTGAAAGAAACATATATTCTCCCCTGCCCCCGCAATCCACAACTACCAAAAGCTCCATTGTCATGTTTAGTGCCTCAGGCTTATAACTTCTTTGTTGTGTGAGACTCCTCTCTCTTTCTCTCCTTTTCTCCCTGTATTATTATCATCTATTGTCTGTTTGGTGACTTTAAGAAAACAAATTTGGTAGGTCTCAGTTCAAATTCTAGGGGCAGGCATCCCTGCCACTAAAGCCATCACCACACTTGGAATTAGTATAGGGCAGTCTTGACAAAGGAGAGATGGTCTATGTCTATGGAGACTTAACCACCCTTTCACCTTTAGATTTGGTCCATCACAGGCTGTGATGGGAAACGTGTACTGCTGCTGCCCAGGCTGTTCTAGTTCTGTGATAAACAGAAGACTCTAGTTTCACGGCCATTAATCCGATATTTTGCTTTCATGAGAAATAAATTTGCAGAAAAAATATGGGAGGGGCAGTTTGGGGGGGGGGGGGAGAAGAATGCTAAAGCTTAGACTGGGACTCACAGCAGGAATATTTGCCTGCTCCTTCTGATGAACTGCCATAGAGCTCAATGTTCATGTGATTGGCAGCTAAAGATACTTTTTCAAGGCTTTTCCCTGACTTTGTGCCCAGTCTCACCTTTCCACACAAAGGGTGCAGCATTTTGGAAAGCAATTTTCCTGCCAGGTCCATTTAGAAGTACGTTAATGATACTGCAGCTTTAAATAGCAACCTAGCATGCTAAGGCGGGATTGATGTGCACAGCCAGTTCATTGAGTAGAAGCAACTCCCTTGAGCCATCCTCTTCCCTTCAAATGGCATGAGTGCTGTATAAGGACGCTGCACATTTAGTCTGGGTTTTGGATGATGTTTGTAATCAGATTCTTGTATTAATCAGCATGTCAGTGCATTAACTCTGGATTTGCTGTTTAAGAGGCAAGTCAGGTCCTAGGCAGCTGCAGACCCTGAAGCCAGGGCCCTTAGTGGAAGAAGGACGTAAAGTGGAATGCCCTCCTAGAAGCTGCATAATGGAAGCATCAACATAAGTAAAACCCCACCAGGCTTTGGAAACAAACAACATACTACGGAACAGCTTGGCATGTGAGTTTCCTGTACAAAGCCTGCACCCTGTAATCAGAGGCCCTTTATACACTCAATTTTAGAGAAATCTCCTGCTGTTGCACTATCAGTGGTGCAACTCCACTGGTGCTAGACACAATGGGAGCATTAGTAGAGCCAAAGGACAGGTGCTTTTACCATTGTGTTGTCAAGACCTCTCTGAACAGGATTAGATGAAAGTGGTATAAAAACTGACAGCAGACAAACAAATTATAATAAATTATGGACTATTACAAATATATGTTCTCAGCTATCTTGTCTTAAGGGAGTTTCTTAGTTCAGTCCTGGGACAGGAAGTTCTCCTTCCTTACTTTCACCATGAGAAGTGAGATACCACCACCAGGATTCAGGCTGAACACCAGGTACTGGCAGTAGATTCAGTAAACAAGAGTCAGATACTACAGAAGATAATTATGAGTGAAGTCTCAGATATTGGACATCAGAAATTAAGAAAGGTGCAGGAGCCAGATGTGAGTAATCACAGGATTAGCACAAGGTATCACCCAAAAGGAGACAGGGATTAGAAGCCAAATAAAGCCCCAAATACAGTATGACACCCGAAGCACAGGGCAACAGCAATCAGCCATTAGACATTACAGTTGAAATTTTTGGGGCCGGGAACTGCCATTAGATTCAGGAATGAGCCATACAATAATTAACTCTGATGAGCTGGAAATGTTTATATATAACAAAACCTTTTACTATCTTATCAGCCATAGGCAACATTTAATTGGTTGCCACTGTATCAAGAGGGTGCTGTTATTATTATTAGAGCACACATTGTATGACTGCTGCTGGCATAGCTGGGAACTCCATTCCTTTTGGGCCATATGGAGTGGGGCAAAAAACCTGCCTCATGATTCACCAGATTTATATTTATTTACACTTAATTATAGAATTTGTGGATTTAATATAGGTAAATGTGGCTTATTGAAATGGAATATTCCCATTATTTGGAGAGATCACTATTATTTAATATATTATGGACCCATAATCATGGCTCCATATTTGAGGCAGAGTTTAGCTTTTTGGTTGAAATAGGGTATTAGTCTTTCTATTATGGAGAGATATAAAAACTGGGCCTGATAAAGTTAACATATACACATGTAGGGGTGAGATGGTATTTTGGGAAAGTTACAAGTAAATACTTTGAACTGTTAGGATTTCTAATGAGTTAAATGACTCCTTTTTGAAATTTGAGGACTGTCTGATGTATGCTTGGATCTCTCTAACTCAAAGTTATGGGAGGAGGGATAGCTCAGTGGTTTGCGCATTGGCCTGCTAAACCCAGGGTTATGAGTTCAATCTTTGAGGGGGGATCTGGGGCAAAAATTGGTCCTGCTAGTGAAGGTGTAGGGGACTAGACTTGATGACCTTTCAAGGTCCCTTCCAGTTTTAGGAGATTGGTATATCTCCAATTATTTAAAGCCAGACTGTTTCTACAGATGCAAATTTTACACAAATTTAAACTTCCTTGTAAATTTGTGTACAAGCTAGTTTTTAATTATTATGAATTGTTATGTGAGGAAACTAGGTTATAATTATTACGAATTGTACCAAACTGTATGGTTACAGTCAAGCGTCTGTCAATAACTCAAGTAATTCAAAGTGGTGGCATTTAACATCAGCGGTACTTCTTCGCCACTTTATTTGTATACTGCAATTCTATTGGTTGAAATGAACTGGTAGAGTGAAGGGCTTGTATGTGTGTCAAGAGTTCTTATTGGTAGATTTAATCTGCACACAAACAGAACACTGGATTGGCTCAGAGTTGAGATGCATTCCTATATTAGTTGTATATATTTAAAAATATAACCAACCTAAGAAAACCCAGCAACCCACAGGAAGGGTACTTCTTTGTCCAAAATATAGCATGTGAGTATGTGTGAAACATGTTATATACATTTATACTGACAGTATCTCTACAGCCTAATATAGCAACAAAAACACAAAGTGGTTACACTGGTTTATGTAACTGCCTAGCATCACATAGGAACTCTATGGCCAAACCAAGGACACAGTCAGAACAAGCACTGGGAAACAAGACCAGTTGCTACACCTTATGACCTGAGCAGTTATCCAAGAATTTGGAGTCTTGTCCAGTTAGGAGGTGAAACTGGTGATGGAGTCAGGTGTATGTTTGATGCAATCCTATTTATTTACAAAGTCCTGTTTCCCTGAACACAGCAGGAATCAAACAAAGTGTGGAGTGGTAAGCAACATGACCTTGATAAAATTGGGACAATGTATCTATTTTTGGTTTGTCTATAGCACTCATCGCTGTGGTATCTAAGCACTAGAAATCCCAAATTGGACTGTGACTCCAGGGAACCTCAGCTCCTTTGGGATTATTTAAGTTTTAAAGCCATTTAAATTTATCATTTTATTGATGAAGGATTTTTCCCTCTCTCTAATAAATGTTTCATCCAAACTAATCCAGGAAAGAATCAGCTCTACCACTCCAAACTCACTCAATTCAGCAGTTCCCTGAAATGAGGGTGTCTGGGAGGCAATAAAGGGTCTAACTGAACCCTGTTGAGCCAAATGAATCTTCCCCAGAAAAGGAGGGGAAGACAGAAGGAAATATGGGCTTGTGAGAAGGGCCAAATGGGGCAACCCCATTGGGGGAGGTGTTCACCTTGAGGAAAAAGTAATTAATAAGAGGAGGGAGTTGTGTATAGGGATCAGGCCTCAATGGAGAACATACCTATGGGGGAGGGGGAGGGGCCCAGGCCCAGTTGTGGGTTTAAGAAGGCCCAGAGTGAAATGAACTTTGACCACTTAGGATTTAAACCATGGAATCATGTGCAGATCATATTGTTCTCAGACACATTATAAAACAAAGTGTGGAGTGGCAAGCACCTCTTGTGGTAGATCTTGCAGACTTCCAGACAGCTTTTAACAGCATACACAGAGACAGTCTTTGAAGAATTAGGGCATATTAAAGAACACCAGCAAAAATAATTAGACTAATCAAGGATCTGTATGATAATGCCAAAAGCACAATCTGAGATGGTGACAACATCAGCCAACAGTCTGCAGTGAATTTTGTGTTTTTGAATGTTGTTGTTGTTATTATTGTCGAAGAATTGTGACTTTTAAGTCTGTAACTGAGTGTCCAGGGAGGTTGAAGTGTTCTCCAACTGTTTTTTTAATGTTATAACTCTTGACGTCTGATTTGTGTCCATTTCTTCTTTTGCGTAGAGACTGTCTGGTTTGGCCAATGTACATGGCAGAGGGGCATTGCTGGCACATGCTGGCATATATCACATTGGTAGATGTGCAGGTGAATGAGTCCCTGATGCTGTGGCTGATGTGATTAGGTCCTATGATGGTGTCCCTTGAATAGATATGTGGACAGAATTGGCAACGGGCTTTGTTGCAAGGATAGGTTCCTGGGTTAGTGTTTTTGTTGTGTGGTCACTGACTTCAAAAACAGACTTCAACGAGAAACTGCAGAACTGGAATTAATTTTCAAACTGGACACTGTTAAATTAGGCTCGAATAAAGACTGGGAGTGCATGGGTCATTACTAGGGTGACCAGATGACAAAAGTGAAATATCGGGATGCGGTGGGGGGGGGGAGGGCGGAGAAAAAAAATGCCGCCGGAGGCCCCTCTGCACCAGCTCGCCTCAGGACCCCTTGGAATCCTGAGGCATAGTCTGTGGGCCCCTGGGGACCCCAGGTTGACAACCACTGCTGAGTTCAGCCAGCCCCTCCAACCGCACCACAGATGTCAGGGGAGCCCAGCAAGGGACAGGCATGACGGGAACCACAGCTGAGCAGTGCAAAGAGCAGCAGAAACGGGGTCCCAGCCGCGGAGCTGCGCCCACGGAATTCTCCAGTGGTGGCTGCAGTGAGCGAGAGCCGAGCTGGGGGGAGCTGAGCCTGGCCGGGGGAGCAGCGGCAGCTCCCTGCAGCCCGGCTAGACCCCGTGCAGCACTAGATGGGGGGCTGGCGCGCCTGCAAGGCAGAGTCTTCTTCTGACGGCCGCTGTCAGGCGACACAGCCCCATCTCCACCTGACTCTATGGTGGCCGCAATAGCTGAGTGCGCCCTGGCCTGGAGCTGCCAAGCCCACGTGCTGCACTAGATCCCCGGGGCAGCCTGGCTCGCTTCCCGGCCGCCCTCCCCGCCCGGGCCGGGCCAGGCCGCTCCGTGAGCCAGGAGCGTGACGCAGGAGGCCCAGGCCTGCCTCGCCTTCTAGCGGGGGCTTGGGTGGAGGGAGCCGCTGCGGGATCTCTGCCGGGCCGTGCTTGCCTTCCAGGAGAAGCTGGACCAGTTCGCAGGGTGAGTGCTGGGTGCCACCCCCTCCCTCCAGCCCTTGTGCAGCCATACAGCTGATCAGCACAAGCCTGGGAGGGAGGAGGAATGCAGTGTGCTTGGGGAAGAGGCGGGGCCAGGGTGAGGATTTGGGGAGGATCCAATGAGGCCGTGAGGGGGCAGGGCTGGGGGCGGGGGCAGGGCGGGGATTTGGGGAGGGATCCAATGGGGGAAGGAGGGGGCAGAGTTGGGAGGAGGAGAGCCACTCCGGCTCCGCCTGTGCACCTGAGCGGAGGGCAAAATTGCTTGTTTGTCCAGTGTCCTGACCGAACATCGGTTGGGACGCGGGACAAACAAATATTGGGACAGTCCCAATAAAATCCGGCCGTCTGGTCACCCTGGTCATTACACAAACTAAAAACTACTTCCCCATGCTAAATTTCCCCCCTACTGTTACTCACACCTTCTTGTCAACTGTTTGAAATGGGCCATCCTGATTATCACTACACAAGTTTTTTTCTCCTGCTGCTGATAGCCCACCTTAATTGATTAGGCTTGTTATAGTTGGTATGGCAACCCCCATTTTTTCATGTTCTCTGTGTATATATATTGTCCTACTGTATTGCCCACTGCATGCACCTGATGAAGTGGGTTTTAGCCCACAAAAGCTTATGCCCAAATAAATTTGCCACAAGTACTCCTGTTCTTTTTGCTGACACCGACTAACACGGCTACCACTCTGACACCTAAATCCATCAATGTGACCCGCAGACGTGTGAAGCGACCAGCACAAGACCGAAACGACAGGCAGCAACTGGTGCCTATGCACTGGGGGTACAGGAGGGTAAGAGGGGGATGGACCGCCCAGGGGCCAGGCATGCACATGGCCCAAGGAAGGGCGAGAGGCCCCGGGGGAGAAGGAGACTGGGCAGGAGCGGAGCAGAGAACAGCAGCAGCCGCTAGGCAGGCCGGCGGGTCGCCCTCCCCTCGGAGGAGTAGAGCTGAGGTGGATGACGGGCCCCAACGCGCGTCCGCTCTAGCCGCCTGGCTCTTTGTGGCAGGCAGCTGCCGGCTTCTCCCCCAATGGGGAAGGAGGAGGAGGGCGGAATTGCCCAGCATGCAGCGCGGTGGCCTGTCGTCGGCTCCCCTCACGTTCCGGTCAGGGGCTAAGATGGCGACTCCCATGCACCGACTCATCGCTCGGCGGCAGGCGTGAGTGCGCCGGGCCGGGGGCTAAGGGAGGGTCCCCGGTGATAGCGGAACCCCGAGGGGCTTGGCCTCATGTGGCAGCGGGGTCCCGTGGGCAGGGGAGAGAAGGGTTGTCTTGGAGGGGAAGCCTCAGAGACGTGGGCTCTCCTGGGAGGGGGCGCCTCGGAGGGGAGTCCCGGTGGAGTCGGTGATGCCCGTGTGCGTGGGACCCCTCGGGTGGTGCGTGGGGAGGAGAATCGCTGCCTTCACCCAACCCGGAGAGCCTGCAAGTTGGGTGTGGAGCAAGCCCTTCGGGAGGGGGGCGGGTAGCGCTGGCTGGCCGTGGTATAGGCGGTGAGAGGCAGTAGATAATGCATTGCATGTGTACAGGATCCTTCATCTTTACAGCTCCTCAGGTGTCTGGCGTGCACCTTGCAGCACTGGAGAGTAGCCTGCCCGCCCTCCCCCCCCTATAGGGGGACAGTCCTACGGGTAAAGGGCCACAGCGTGAGAGCCGATTTTTCTTCTTTTAAAGTTAGGTTGTAAATCTTGGAGTGGATAATGAAGTACTTCCTCCCAGAAAGAGCTAAATTCAACCCTGACTGTGAACTGGGACAGGCCTGCTGCTCACTGATTCCTAAAAACAAATTCTATAATAAAGTTTGGAAGATTAAAATTTAACCATGGTACAGGCCGTTACTGGAATAATAAATACTCTTCACCTCTCTAGCTCCTTGCATCTGAGGATTTCAAAGCTCTTTACAAATGTTAACAAACTAAGTGTTTCACTATCAGCGTGAGATAGCTAAGTACCATTACAGATCAGCCCCCTGATAAACAAAGAAGTTAAATGAGCTTTTTTTCTCCCCCTTTTCAAAAGTTCAGAAAATATTCTGCTTGTTTTTTACATCAGAAATTCAGAACATGTGTGTCTTGGCAGACTACGGTGATTGAAGAACTAGAGAAATGATATTACAGTAGTCAAGAATGAAAGCTGAATGACTGAGAGGGGAAGGATGTTTTAGTCCGATTGTTTTGAGTAGTTGTTAACACCAATGTCTAATTAATCAATCATGGCATTCTTTCCACAAAATGTTAAAGGTTCAACACGCCCACCTTTCAGTTAAGGTGTGAGAGCTCACAATACACCTCTCTGGGAGAATTATGAGGTCCACAAGTAAACCAGGGAGAAAACACTATTTTATCAAAAGAAAGGCAGAAAAAAAATCACATCAGGTCTCTCTTTTATTAACACCTCTACAGCAATGCACACAAAAAAGCACAAGCCTACATTTTTGTTTTTAAGTTATGCAGGTCACCTTAAAGTAACTTGGCCAAAGTAATTTCAAATGAATTTTTGTTGTTGTTAGGTGTTTTTTTTAATAGCCTTTCAAGCCAAGTGAGCAAAAGATAAGCCTGGGGTACCAGTAGATAAAGTATATCAAACATCTGGTTAGGGTTTCGCTATAGATTTGGGAGTTCATTCCCTGTAATGATTTGTAATATTTGTCTGTTTCAGATGCAATTAATGGGGCTGGATAGTGTTCTTGCATTTCTTCCTTTTTCCAGGATTACATAGTTTTTCCTTGCTTTTCAGTGGAAAGTTTCATAATTTCTAATGATTTATGGAATAATTATTTCCCTTTCATTTTGGAACAGTCTCTCCATTTCAACTTATCCTTTTACATGTTGGTTGTATGTGTTTTGCATTGTGCTACTTATCCCCTAGCTTCCATTTATAGTTAACTGATCCCATGTTCAGTATGAGCTTGCCTTAGGCCTTGTCTACACTAGAGAGTTTTGTCAACAAAAGTTATGTTGACACTCAAAAAGCACTATAATAAAAATCGGTATTCCATGTTCACACTCTCTCCCTCTGTCAGCAGAGTGCATCCACACTTGGGGCACTAGCATCAACAGTGTGAGCAGTGCACTGTGGGTATGTATCCCACAGTCCAGCTCGACACTTTCTGCTGCTAGGTTTTGTGGGAAGGTGGTGCAGATCGTGGCGCATCTTGGGACTGGGCTCAGTGTCCTGTGATGCATTGCTTTCTGTCCCAGCATTCCATGGGCTTCTGGCTTTCTTTTGCGGAATTTTTAATGGCCTTTCTTTGCTGTGCACCCTGGCATCTTTGTGGATTCTGCACTGCTCTCTTATGCTCTGATAACTGTCATGAAGACATCATGGATGGCAGTGCAATTAATTGTGAAGTTCCTAACTGAAGAAGACTCCCAGTAGCCTGACATGCTGTGTGATATGCATAGGAGCAACTTTAGATTGCTTTTGGCATTTACAGAACAGCTGCAGAGGGTGGACCATTGCTTTTGGGCTCGGGAAACAAGCACTGAATAGTGGGATCGTATTGTCATGCAGGTGTGGGATGACGAGCAGTGGCTTCAGAACTTTTGGATGCGGAAAGCCACCTTCCTGGAACTATGTGCGGAGCTCTCTCCAGCACTGTAATGCAAGGACACCAGAATGAGAGCTGCCCTATTGGTAGAGAAGTGTGTGGCAATCGTTGTGTGAAAGCTGGCAAGTCCAGACTTGCTACTGGTTGGTTGCAAATCAATTTGGAATCAGAAAGTCAACTGTTGGGGATGCATTAATGCAAGTGTGCAGGGCAGTTAATCACATCCTGCTACGAAGGACCGTGACTCTGGGAAATATGTGTGAAACAGTGGACGGCTTTGGAAGTGATGGTCTGTTTCTGTTTGGTTGTACTATCTAGTTTTCTAGTGTTTTCCAGTAAAGAAGATATGTGCTGGTTTGAGTTGGCACCAAAAGCTGAATGTTTGTTTGTGTTTGTGTGTTCATTAAGTGGCGGAACTGTGCTAGTTCTGCTCACATATGGCATCTGTGGCAGAGCCAGAAGTCTAAGGCCAGGTTTTGCTTAAAAATTAGATCATCCTAGCTATGTTGCTCAGGTCTGTGAAAAGTTTTGCATCCTTAGTTAGGTCAACCTAACCCACAGTGTAGATGCAGCTACGTTGACAAAATAATTCTTCCATCAACCTAGTTACCTCCTCTTGGAGATTGACTACATTGACCAAAACAAACAAACCTGGATTCAATGTACCAAACTTTCTCTTCCTCTGAGCTTCAGTTGAGACAAGGCTGATTTCTGTAGGAGTTGATGCAGTGAGTTGATGCAGCAGAAAAATCTTCCCTCTCTACTAATCTCCATGGATGAATAGGCAGGCAGCATAAGAATCTTCATCTATCTCTAAGCATGTCTAAAACATATATTGCTACAGTATATAGGTGTTTCAGCCCTTCTTCTTAGTGGGGGCTGGAAGCAGTATCTTTCCATTAGTTTGGATACCCCTCCAGCACAATGGAAGGTTTTTATGTTACATCCAAACCTATACGGTAACATTTTAGTAGCAAAGATCTTTTTTAATATTTGTCTAAGTGTCATGCACCACAAAATATATCAGTGACAGTTTACTGGCTGTTTGGGGGCTCATTTTGTTTACAACTCCATGTATTCAGTAATCTAAATACACCTAGTTAGCCTTCACTTATTTTTTTAACCTTTGTAAAATTTGAAGTAGAGTTATATTAATGGTCAGCCCCCCATTAGCCTACTGAGTGCAACGTGTGTCTCAGGCAGTTCAGTGTTCACAGACATTCTCTCGGTGGAGTCTAGAAATGGAGCTTGAGAAAATAAAACTTTTAAAAACCTTTCAGTAGCCCTAGAATCTTGTTCAGCCTACTTACTAAAAGTACTGTTCCCTACTGAAATTAAATTCTCAAAGTTAATTGTGTGTAATTAATTGTGAGTCTTATTTGTTCCCTTTTGAATTAAATTAGCACCATTTCTCCTTACAAGAAGCCAAAGAAGTTTAGTCTCAAAAAGGTGTTGGATGTTCTAGACAGGATGACTATTAGAAACTTGATAGACCTGGGAGCCTGAGTAAGTGATGGCAAAGGCCAGTAAACCATGCCATTCTTCTGGACCTCAGTAGGTGACTCATAGTTCCACACCAAATCAAAACATCCATCAATGCTAATAGCCTCTCTCTCCTCCTTCCTCCTCCTATTCGCTGAGTCTAAATGCTAAATATGCAGTTAGGAATTTTCCTCTTTCTAGTAGTATATGGCTGTTGAGTGGCTCTGAATGGACTCCGAAGTGAGTCTTTCAGTTGAGGGAAGAGGGGTAAAAGGCAGAGTTGAAAGGCAGCGTGGTGCAATACACTGAGCAGAAGACTGGGAGTCAGAAAATCCTATTTTTAATCTTGGCTCTGGCACCAATTTGTGATGTGACCTTGGGTGAGTCACTTAATACCTTTGCTTTAATTTTCTCATTTGTAAAATGAGACTAATACCTACCTCACGGGAGTGTAAATATGAATCACAGTAAAAGTGCTAAACATTTTATTTTAAAGCTAAAGAAATTAATGAGGAGTGGTAGGGAAAAATAAAACAGAGGAAACAACTTTAGCTCCCTTCCTGTGTCAGTGAAAAGTTGTTAGTGGAAACTCCCTTCTACAGGATGAGTATATCATCAGTCGCCTTTAACCCATATTAAACTGAAAGGAAGCTTTTTTTCCTCTGTGATTTCTAGCAAAGTATTGCAAAACTCTGTGACCATTTACCAGTGTGGGCTCAAAATTATTCACCCATGTTTACTTTGACGATGGTGAAAAATTAATAGTTTACACCTTCTCAGGAAGCAGGTGAGTAAAATTTTGCATGGCTAACTCTAGTGAATTATGCACACAAGACAGCCAGAATCAGGTTATATTTGGGATGGACAGAGTAAAATGTTACCTTTGAACTTCACATGCCTTAGTTGCATCTTTTGTGATAGCAGTCATTAACTGGCTGCTGAAATTGTAGGATCGCTCTTCAATTTCCCACAAGGAACATGGTGTCCTATTTAGTCTGACATTCTGTTCTGCCTCTAATCATTAGACTCTCATGATTTGAAAATTAGGCTGCCCAAAATATTGCAACAAACTGACTCAATGGATAGGAACAGGTTTGTAGGTGCTTGTTTGAAAAAACTATGGAGGCAGGTGCAAATTCTTCGGAGATTGTAACATCGGGTACAATTTACTAACATTTATCTATGTTTATGTAACCATATTGCCCGCAGTTGGTGCAGGAATATAAAACATGCTGCCAAAATATTTGCCAGTTAGTTTGGGACAAGAATTGTGTTTTCAATAATTGAATTACCTTTGTTCACTGGCTGAAACTTAAGAATTGCTCCACTTCCACTTTTCTTCAAACTCTTTAATAGTTGCTTATGAATTTTAAATTCTGAAGGGAATGGGAAATTATGAACTCCAAGCAGAGTGAGGAAAGATTGAAAGAGAGACCAACCAGTAGGAGTTACTAAACTAAAATGCTGGCCACACACCATTTGCCAATGTGTCAACCAAGAGCGAAGTGTAGTTTAGTCTTTACCACTTCAGCAGAAAGAGAGACTTGAGAGCTCCAGTTCTGGAATAGAAAAGTGTGTTTATGTTCATTCTGATAAATAACTGATACAGGAACATTCCAGTAATCACAAAGGACCTAATCCTGCCATTGACTATATGCAGGTATATGCATGTGCTTGTCTGCCCCAGTGAAATGCAGGATTGTTCTGACTTGAGAAAAGCTAAAGCACCAATAAATACAGGTAGACAGTTAAAGCTCAAATTAAACAAGACAAATACTTTGTCTTAGGACTGGTATGCTAAAATGCACCATGTAATTTTCAGTCGATAGTGTTGATTGTGCTTAAATATCCCAACTTTAAATACAAACCTGCTCTTAAGCAAATTCTGTATTTTTGTAGGGAGGCAAACAAGCAGCATGTGAGATGTCAGAAGTGTTTAGAGTTTGGACATTGGACCTATGAATGTACCGGGAAAAGAAAATATCTACACAGACCATCAAGGACAGTGGAATTAGCGAAAGCTCTGAAAGAAAAAGAAAACAGACTATTGTTGCAACAAAGGTAAGATCAGCCAGTCTAAGGCTTAAAAGCCATTAGCAGAAGTACCTATAGACTGTGTTTGGGAGATTGTAGTAGCGTGGTCAGTTTTCTTTGTGTGGTTTTTGTGTTCATTCTCTTCAGTCTGTATGTGTAACTCCCATTAACATTAATAGTTACTGTGCGTACATCAGAGGATATACACGTGTATTTGTATCCCACAGTATCCACAGGTTATTTGGTCAGCCTCTCCCTGTTGTAACTTAGGTCAAACAGGTTTTTTAAACAAAAATGGGTCACTGGAATAAAGTCAAAATAAGTAATGGGGCCTTTTTGTAATGGGGCAATGTTTTCTGGACATCTTGACCACTTATCTTATTACATGTTTACATGGGGCTTAGAAAACCGTTTGTGTTCATCTTTCCTAGTGTGGGGACAATAAACATAGTTAGAAAAGTATGTGATGTGTCATTTTTATAGTCTCACCATAAATGTGTCCACCAACAAAAACATAGGTGCTATGTTAACAGTGTATCAGGAGCATGGTTTTTCCCTGTATTTAGTTTGAAGAATAAAAAGCAAATAGGGGAGCAAGATATGGATTCATATGTATTGCCAATTCTTTATTCCTAGAAATATCGGGGATACATCTTATTGGATTAAAAGAACTACATGCTTTGCAGTTTTGACATCTGAGACACCTAGTCAGGTGATACCTGCAACCAAGAAGAAATCTCCAAACTGGATTTTGCCTTAATCTGAAGTGTGACTTCACTTAATTCTTCTTGCCCCTAGATAGAATTTTGTTGCTTCTCCCAGTGAAGAAGAATTCAGCACTCAAACATTTCATCCTTTTAATCAAAAGTGCCTTCAGAGAGAAAATGAAGTCATTTAATGAACTGAGAAGCTTTCCAAAATGTTGAACATAAAAATTATATGAAATATCCCTTTATGTCGACCATCCTCCTAGCTGTTATCATATACTGAGTAGCAATGGTAGGAACACTAGCATAGGCAAGAACTAATGTCTGCTGATGTGTTGAACCTTGTGTTTTAAGTAGGGTTAGACAACACAGTGCTTAATGCCATTGGCCAAGTGAAGCCCAAGAATTTAAGGTGTCTTGAGCATTTTCATTCTAACTTTATTTTTCCCTTTGTCAGTTGCTTATGACTTTCCGAATCTTTATTCTTTGGGGGGCTGAAATTTTCTATGCAAGTGTAACATAGACCGATCCTGGTTGTCAGCGGGGGGGAATCGAACCTGGGATCTCTGAAGCTTAATGCATGAGCCTCTACTGCATGAGCTAAAAGCCTTAACTAAAGTAGCAGCTTCTTAATCTCTGTGATCTCGGTGCCACTAAAGGGGACAGATCACCACACCCAGAAGGTGTGAGGGTTACACAAGGTCTCCACCTAAGGGTTAATTTTCAATTAAAGTCTGAGCAAAAAATGATTCGGACATTTTTAAAAACGTGAGCGGTGTGGAGGAAAATACTTTATTATAAAAAAAAATGTTTTGAACTATTTCTTTTTAAAGGTTTAATGTGGAAATAGTTTGGCATTAGGTGAAATTTGGTATGAGTTTTAGCACAAGCACTTTTTAAATAACTATCTGTTTTCTAGAAAAAATGGGGATGTGATGGGTGTGAGGGTTTTTTTTAAAAAAAAACAACTTGATTGGTGTGCATAATTACAGCATGAGATTCAAAATCTGTTTCACATATGTTATGACCTGTGTACATAGTGATTTTTTTTTACTTCTTAAAAAACCCCAACAAAAATCTATGACATTCCATATAAAAGCCTACGTAGAACAATATGGTTGTAAAAGCAATACACATTTACAAGGGCCAAAATTAAAGCCATTGTGTCAGTCTTAACATCTTCATTTTCTGACAGATGTAGTTTTTTAAATGGAATAACTACATATCTAATATAGCCTTGCACTGGCAAACAAGTCCAGTTGTCCAAGACTAGGTAATGTGGAAAAATAATTTTGCATTATGATCCTTCTATTTAGTTAATAGTTCTTGACTTAGATGGAGGTTGTGTGACCTAAAATTGAGGAACTTCAGTACAAAGTAATAATTCTGATTATGAAGCCCTCTAAGACATAATGACTGTGTGCTTTTAGACACTAAAATTTATTCAAATTTTGATGCAACTTTTGGGACATATTTCCTTGTCCCTACTTGTTAGGTGTCAAGTACTGTACAATAGGTGAGGAAGGGAAGTGATGTAAGAATGAAATGTAAATATACTTTAAATACTGCAAATAATGTTCTTAATTAAGACAATGGAAAAAGCACTTTAAAAGCTTCTAAAATTCTAAAAAAATTGTAAGATTCTAAAAGAGTAAAACTGAATTACCGCTCGTTTAAAAATGTAATACGTTTTACGTAGTACAAAGCTGAGACATGCAGTACCTCCTCAGCATCATGAGGGCAAACACCCTGGCCTTTCTGTAGTGAATGATGACATAAGTACAGTACCAAATGGAGGATTGAAAGGTTTAATTCCAGTAGCTGCCAAATTTTGGGCAACTCTGTGTGATACATGCAAATTACTTAATTTTTCATATTTGTAACTCTTTTGCATACCAGCACAGACTCCAGCTCTGTGATTCTGTGTAGGGGAGGAATGTGAATTTAATGCTCATGCATCTGTAGAGAATTAAGACGTTGATTTATCTATAGGGCAGCAGCAAGGCAATAATAAAACAACACAGGTTTGATCCCACAATCTTCAGATTTATGCCATTGTCCCCTACTGTGGCAACTATAGGAATAACTGATAGGGGAAAGCTTACTGTTATCCCCCTTATGGAACAGATTGTAGATGTGGAGATAGCACACTTTATTACTGGGTTAGACAACTGCTTGTGAATGTAGCGTATGAAGATTCCTGATTTGTATTGCTGGCTCTGGGAGCCGAGTATGGTAGAGTAGAGATTGCATAGCCAAGTGTAATAGTGTCTCTGTTTGGATCATCTGCAGAGTTTGAACCTGGGAGTTATGGATTTAAGAGTATGTACCACTTGAGCTCCAGGACAATACACATTCGTATGGAGGCAATAGCAGACTCATAAACTGTCTTGGTTGGCCACTAGAGCGGGACAAAGAATCCACACTCTGTTATCATGGGTTAGGCTAACACATAATCTAGGCCGTTTCTTCTGAAAGGCATTTTGGCAAATTAGAGACCAGGGTTCTATTCGCAGCTTTGCCTGATGTAAAATGAATGAATGAATAAGTGCCTCCTCTAAGGTGGCACATGAGGCCCTGATTAGTGAAGGTTGTGGAAGGCACAGAAATAGGGAGAACAATTAGTAAAAGAGTTGAGATTAGAATTTGTGAGGTCCTGGTTTGTAGTTTAGTGAACCCTCTGCATGGCAACTGGGGATTATGTGAGGAAAGCGCTCCTCATGCACACAGACCCAGGACGTTTTACCAGTTGTGTGGGAATGCTTGACACCTTGCAATATGCTCATTCATTTTGCAGGTCTATGTGATGGTAGACAAGTCTGCATTCGCCTCGATGTTACCTAACACCATTTAATTAAAATACTATGTTTTTTTAAAAAAAGCCTATTCTTTCAGAATCTGTATGGATGAGCTCTGTTCTCTAAAATCCAATGCCGCTCATCTTTTAAGTGAAATGTGAGCAACTGAACTGTAAAAACCAGGAATAGTTTTTGCTTCTATTTATCTAAGTTTGCTCCTAATAGTAGGCCTTGATTAAGGAAAGAATCCCCTTTTTTGGAAAGGTCTTAAATCCACTGGATGCCAAATGGGACATAAATACAAGCTTAAAGTTAAACATATGCTTAAATGCTTTCCTGATTAGTTAAGTCAAAGTTCTCTGTAGCCAACGGCTCATTGGGCTGCCGTGGTTATATCAGTTTCATAGCCAACAGTATACAAGGGAGTGATGAGGCCATTATCACCTCAAAGATGGTCAGTTGGGTGACTAGAGGTAACCTTTCAGTGTGAAGTTGACTGACACTCAAACTCCATGCATCTGAAGAAGTGGGTTTTTTACCCACGAAAGCTTATGCCCAAATAAATCTGTTGGTCTTTAAGGTGCCACCGGACTCCTCGTTGTTTTTGTGGATACAGACTAACACGGCTACCCCTCTGAAACTTGGTACTCAAACCCAGGATCTTCAGGATTGTAGCTGAGGACCTTAACCACTCAGACACTGCACCTCCCCGAAAAGGGATGGAATTAATTACATACTTAAATACTATGCAAAATAGAGGCCTCATGTGGTTTACCTTTGCTGTTGGCTGAGAAGGTGATATGGCCATATGAATCAAAAAGGGAACAGTCATGGCAAATTTGGCCTAATACTGCTACTTTGTGGAAAGGTTTTCTCAAAAGTTAAGACCAACAGAAATCTCTCCCTGGGATTTCCTTTTTAATTCAGAAGGAAAGTATTTTGTTAATCAAGCATTTCCCTGCATTGTTTGAAACTCAAACTTTCTATCAATGTGTGAATGCATGAGGACCTGAAAGTGAAATAGCTAGATTATATTAATAAAAATGGACTCTTTTCTTTCTATTGCACAGGAGAGAAATTCATGAAGAGCGTAAATGATGAAAACGAATTTAGATTTTGAAAATTTAGTTTTAATATTTTGAGATATTAGGTAAAGAAAACTTGTACACATCATCTTTTCACACTGACAGTGTCATTTTAATGTAGAGAACCCTTAGCAGAAGGTAACTGAGAGTGTGGGATACTCAAATACAAAAAATGTTTGAGGGTAAAATACAACAGCTTTTTTTAAGTTATAGGGAATGTCTTCCTCTTGGGTTGAAACATGGCAGAAAGTGAATGTGCCAAGTAAACTTTAATTATAACAACCCATTGTTTACTTTTCTGCCAGTGGGATGATGATTTTCTATTATAAATCTCAACTCCACTGTGCATCTGTTTACTTAATTTTTCCCACTGCATTAATCAAAGCCATTGTTTTTCCCCTCCCCTTAATTAGAACTGGAGAAAGTACTGCAGAAAGGAAGACCAAGAAAAAAAGGTATGTGGGAAAAGATTAAAAGTGCAGCTATTCCAGTGCATGATGTTGCACTCACTATGGCAGAGGGTAATTTGAAAGAGGGTGTGTGGGATACTGGAAGTAGAAATTGCAAATATAGGATTGTGTTTGTCGCCTTTGGCCTCCTCTAAGTAGTCATGCTATGAGCATTTGAAGTTTCTCCAACACCTTCACCTTCTAATTCTTTGTCTTCACTTTTTCCTCTTTGATCTTCCCTTCTCGACATACTCTTCCCTTTAGTAGAAAAAAATATTCCTTCCTTTGGCTAGAAGGGCATTATTTGTATTTCAAATAATTGCAATAATTGACTACTGTTTTCCAATTAATAATAATTCCTTCTCCCCAGCTTGCTGTTCCTTGTCTCTTCCCCATTCCGAACTGCCATCTCCCTCTAAAAGTTTTTCTAGCGACTGTAAACAAAACAAATCCAAACCCAACCAAACAAAGCTATCGACACTAAAACTGGGTCTTATGAAGCAGTGATAGCGCTGCTGGGAGCCCACAGCTAGGCCAGTTTAGTTATTGTGTTAATATAAAAAAAAACTAGTAGAACTTTGTTATAAGGTTGTCATTGGTGCTGTCACGTGCTCAGTATCTGCAGGCAACATTTTTGTGTGACAGTCCCTAATGGAAATATGGTCTAACTGTCTTCTCCCACTTCTAGCTTAATGTCTCCTTTATTGCTGCTCTGCTGATTGGAACAGCCACCCACACTCCATTTCGGAAAACGCCTTCTGTCTCAAAATCCTTCCTTTAAAGGAGACGTGCATAGGATTTTTAAATATTGGTCAGGTGCCCTTTTCTTTGCATCTTTATGATATATGTGGCCAGAAAGGCTTTTTAAAAAAGCCTGTACTTACCGTAAGGTATCAAGAATGTCAAGACTGGTTTTACTGGTGGATTTCTTGGTGAGCTCTCAGCTCAGCTGAAGAAGCAATGTTTTTTATTAAAAACATCCTTTTAGCAAAAAGATTTGACTTTATTTTTACATTGACAGACTCGTTTTTTTCTTTGCAGATCACCTTTAAAACATTACATATTCTTAGTTTGAATTGTTTTCTCGCGTGTTATAGGCCTCCTCAGATCGAACCACAGTATTAATTTATTTGCATGTATGCCATCAAGTACACTTATTATGTATTAGGAAGAATGAAATACAAAAATACTCAACACAGCATGTTGTTGTATACTTAAAATCCTGAAGTTAAGAGATGCAGAAGTTAAGGTTCCAGTAGCATTGCTAGAGGCTTGACCAGAAAAATACGAAATGACAAAACTCCTGCAATTGTGCCCCATAACTTTTAGGTTGCTTTGAGCTTTCTTGTGCCCACACTAGCCCGTACCATCTCCCTGATGGCACTCTTTTGGAAGGTAGATTGCAAACTCCAAGACACTTGTTCTTGTACTCTGGCTGATTCTGCCTCCTTTGATCCATGAGTCTATTGCTTATTCTGACAGGTTTCAGGTTTTTTTGCTTATTCTGAGGCACTTATCTGTATCTAGTGTGCCGTATCAGAGATCTGATTGAGGTTGCCTTAAAACCTCATTAATATATTATGGAAATGGAATTTCAAAATCAATGCATCTATTCAGATACTGCAGACAGCATCATACCTTAGTGAGAAAGCTTGTGTTACAAAATATATATAAAAAAAAGTCTAGAGCATGATCTAAAAGTTACTTTTCTTACTCTACCTAAACCATGTGTGTATCTCTGCCTGTTCCAAGGAAGTAAATTTCTTCATCTGTCCCAACAATTCATCCCCCTTGTGTAACCAAACCACAGACTATGTATTATGTAACCTTCTGAAAGCAAGTACAGTAGAACCTCAGAGTTACGAACACCTAGGGAATGGAGGTTGTACATAACTCTGAACAAAACACCATGGTGGTTCTTTCAAAAGTTTACAACTGAACATTGACTTAATACAGCTTTGAAATTTTACTATGCAGAAGAAAAATGCTGTTTTCCCTTTATTTGTTTAGGAGTTTATGTTTAACACAAACATAACATGTGGGTTTTTTGTTTGTTTGTTTGGTCTCATCTCTGCTGCAGCCTGATTGCATAATTCCGGTTCCAAATGAGGTGTATGATTGACTGGTCAGTTCGTAACTCTGGTGTTTGTAACTCTGAGGTTCTATTGTAGATGACTTTCTGCTTCCTATCCCTGGCCCTTGCCCTCTCCCCCAAAATCTTCCATCAAGGGAATAGCTATTAGGCATTATCTGCAAATACCCACTCTACTACCTATGTATGAACAATGAGGCAGAGTTAATGTAGCTGTTATAACCTTAGCTTATGAATTTCCTGACTTAGTGATTTTCAGCTAAGCACCCTTAATCTTATGTTTGCATTTAATGTCCTTTTTTTCTGGAGAAAAGCAAACCTATGCTTAATATTTCTAGCACTTTACACAGTACCAGTTAGGAATGACATTCAGTTGATTGAATGGAATGAGAGCAAGGTGAGCTAACACCTTTGGTTTTTGGCTGAGGTATTTCTGGAAAACCTGTGTTGTTCATTTTTGGCACTTAGTAGCATTGTCCATACCAAAATCTCAAACTGCTTAGGAGTGGTAGCACATCTGCAATAGCTGCATCTTAATGGGAAAACGACTGATTTTTAAAAATCAAAATTAAAGCTTGGAGTTTGCAGAATATGAATTCAGAAAAATGGCAGAGCATTCAGGACTTCATGATATTTACCCCCATATTCATGTTTCTCCTTGCCCTTGATAAAGCTATTTTTAAAGGATTTGTTTTTCTGAAAGTTTCACTGAGATTATTAAAATCTCCATCTCACAAAATGTTACTGTAGTGGTGGGTACATTAGATTCCTTCTCCATCGGTAGCTTGGGAGCAGCACCCCTTGGGTGAAATTCTGTCCCACTGAAGTCAATAGTAAAATTCTCTGACTTCAGTGGGGCCAGAATTTCATCCAGGGAGCATGTACAATAATGTGTCAAAGGAACAGTGCTTCATTAAGCTTTTCTAAAATCTTAGTTGTTGTCCAGTCACTTTTTCCTATCACTTAAAACTTGTATTCCCTCTTTCCCACTCTAACCAAACAAAGACCCCAGTCCTCAGTAAGGATGATACCCATACCAAGTGTCAAACCTTGGCTTTTTCTCCTGTAGTTCTGTTTTGTTTTATGATGGGGAAGTATGTATTGCACTGTCCCATTACTCAAATGGCTGAAGGGTATTTGTTCAAAATAGAATCAAGAAAGCGGGGGAAATACCACCTTCAGACAGGGTCACGTCTAGAAGATTGTAATGAACATTGTTTTTTTGTAGTTGTACCTTCAGCAGGTCTGTTCAGTGACCACTGTACTGGGAAGAAAATCTCTGATCTGTCCTTTTCATGTTTCTTGCAGGTCTAAGAGCGTCACCAGTTCCAGCAGCAATAGCAGCATCAGTTCAGCTAGTGATTCTTCATCTGAGAGTGAAGATTCCTCTACCTCTTCTTCTTCTGATGACAGCGACAGTGACGAAAGCTCCTCCACTTCCTCATCCTCCCCATCTTCAAGTAGTTCTTCCTCTTCCTCAGACTTCGAGTCAGATTCTAGTTCCTCCAGTAGCAGCAGCACCAGCACAGACAGCAGCTCTGATGATGAGCCACCGAAGAAAAAGAAGAAGAAATAGTGTGGTGCCATGTTCGGTGACAATGTAGGACTGGTATTAGTGAACGATAATGTCATTCTCTAAGGAGGTTTTGGATACATTATTGCCAAACAGCTTAACTGGTTACAATTTCTACAGTTTAAAACTTTCTAAGTGTTTTACATATTTGGTTATAGGACATAAAAAGGTATTACATGGCAAGTGAGACTTATTGAAAGAGTATTTTTGTGGTTAATCCTTTAATGGGAAATTTTACTTTTTTAGTTTAAAAATCTGTCATCAGATTTGTTTATATGACCTAAAGTCCAGTAACCCTAATGTTTACATGCCAGAGAGCAAAACCTTCTTGTTTCAGATTGTGCTGTATACATCATATACTGACCCTCTGTTTACAGCAGCTTCATTTATGTCTTAGAAAATCCTGTAAACTAGTTAGGGGGGAAGAGGAATAAGAGCTTCTGACACCATTGGTTGCGTAATACTCAAATAGCATTACCATTATCTGGCTAAACTGAATGCACAGTATTGCTCAGAGGGTGACTTCCGTCCCTTTGCTGAGAAATATATTATACGTTGTTGCTCAGCTTTTCTCAAATGGCTTTTCCTGAGATTTCCAGGTCAAAGATTAATTGCAACATAAAACCTTTATTAGTGCTAATTTGTTAGAGATCCATATGCTGTTTGTACTGTACAAAGGCTTTAGCTAGTCTTTTCAACTTTGCCTGTTTCCTGAGTTCATGGAACTGTAACATTCTCTGAGACAAAGAATGTCTCTTGCAGCAGTAGCATCGGAATAAGACGAGGGTTACAGGCAGGGAGTGGGTGTGGGGCGAATCATAATAACTGATGCTGCTTAGGAGTTTCATCTTTGTGCCTTTTTTATAAAATGTATCCTAAAAAGAGAGGGACCATAGTGGTTCTTCCCCCCCCCCCGCCCCAACCCCCAGACGCTTTTAGCTTTCCACACAGAATATGAATTGGAGAAATGGTAGTAAGATAAATATAATCGAGGCATTATTTTCAAAGCAAGGACAAAAAAGCTATTTTCATTGGAAGTTTGGTAAGAAAAAATGAGTCACCTTTAAATATAGTTCCCAAAAGGAAGATATGTCCCTTTTGCTATTTTTGCAAAATTATTGTGTAGTGTAAGATTGTCAATTTATGTTTGTTGGGCACATGGTACCTGGCATTATAGTCTGTAGTATAAAATGATTATTTGGCTCAATCCATTATTTTTACATGACAAGTTTGTGCACATTTGTGAAAGAAATGAAAGAGGCATATTAGCCAAAAATTCCAGCAAACATCACAACGCTGCATACTGCAAGATGTCTTTTGCAAGTTGCTAAATAGAACTAATTTGCTGCTGTGGTGAATTTAAGCAGATGGCATTAGTCATTTAATTTTGTGATGCAGTCTCCTTTTCAATTTCTTATTGATGGAGTTCCCTTTTTTTGGGAGGGGGCATCATATGTGAAAGAAAATTCTTAGATATCCTGGGTTAGGTAAAATATAGTAATTAAACTATTTTTTATATTTTTATGGAAAAAGTAGTGTGTAGAATTACTTTTGAATAAAATGTGCTTCTATTTAAATGTTTGAAAATATGTATGTTGTGTGTTTTAGTCTGTAATCATTACTGAGTTTTACAGAACATCCTGAAGACTGTAAATAAAATTACCAGGAAATTGTCATCTTAGCGAATGTACCATTTAATGGGAAAAGTCAATAAATTATTAAACACTGTTTGCTAAGTTTATTTTCATTGGAAGTCCACTGAACTGCAAATTTACTGATATGGTAGAGATTGAGGACAATAACTTTAGAAAATGGGCACACTTGCCAATCCAAGAAGCTGTCTGCAGGAGATAAGATGAAACAATACAACTGCTAAAGCGATTAAGAAAACCTATGTTTAACTTCTGGTCTATTGGTCCCTGAGCTGGGAGGTCTAAGGAGACAGTATGCTATTTCTCAGGACACTTTATATCATTCAGTAGTGATTAAGCGATAGGCCATGAAAGGAACCTCTTCCAATATTTTATAGCCAGAAACATAGTGGCTTTTTATTTATTTTAATTTATTTATTTTAGATCACTTGCTCTCAGATGAGATATTTCTGCTTAATTTGACATCCATGCTCCGTTCTGTTTCATTTATCCCCAGCCTTTTTATCTTAGAGGGCAAAACCCCCCTGCCTGACCAGAGCTTTCAGCCATCCAACTCTTACTAGCTCAACTCCTCATTTGCTATTAAAAGGATCCTTTATTTCACTTTGATTCTACAAGGAAAGGTATTTCTTTAATCACCATCTTCCAAAGCTCTAAATTAGGCACAAATGATCATTAATTTAAAAAGATTACTAACTAGAAATTGTTACATTTACTCAGTAGTTATTGAGACCTGTACTGCTTTAAACTGGCTCAATTTAATGCCTCCCCATTACAAGTAAAACTGCCATTGCTAATTGAACTGAAGCAATTGATGCAGTCTAGTGGAAGAATAGCCTGGGGAGAAGTGTCATATTTCAAGGGGAAACATTGCTGACGGGTGGAAAAACAAAAGGCACAGGCAACTTGATTTTCTAGTTTGGAGTTTTATTAAATCAAACTGTTCGTGAGAGCTGGACTTCAGTTTTTGGTGCCCTAACTGAGATCACGTAAGAGGGCTGTATGTGAGATGGATTTGTAGATAGGACTTTCACTCATAAATTGGAATTTCTCTAATTTAAGAAGTTCACTTTAAAAAGAAATGATACTGAACAGCCTATCCTCATTCATGGGTCAAACTGAGTTTATAAAAAAATATATATATATTTTCCTAAGCTCTGTTCTCCTCTCACTTGAGATGCCACTCAAAGCTGCTTGTGCAGATCTTCACAAGTTAATTTACCCTGAACTTTCTTGTATGGTTTGATCAACAGTAAAATAATCAACTTGATTTTTTGAAAAACAAAGGATTTAAAAAGGTATTCTGTCAAAGTGAAAACTTTTATTTTTTTAAAAATAAAGGTCTGCAAATTTAAAAATGCTTCCAGCTTTTTTTTGCTCCTCTGTTGATGTTTATAATGGTATTTTCATCAAAGGAGAAACTGTGGATACACAAAGTGCTATTAAATGCACAAAGTAAATAAACTGCAAAAATAGATTTCTTTTCTTTGCAAGCACTTTTAAGTTATAGGAACCTACGGAGTTACATTTAACTATAGATGTTACAAAATTTTCAGGCAATTAGGATTTTGTTTCCTCCTTGATAGTATTTTTGAATAATGTTGATATTTAAATTATAATAAAGCCTCAGATTCAATACCCTATTGAAATGCAGTTCACATATCTCAGAGTTATTGTGTCAGGGTGGCAATAGACTTGGGCAGACGTTCTTTTTACATTCTGCTCACAATTTGAGGGGTCTTTGCAACAGTACGGGATAGAATAATAATTTAATTTTAAATGAAAAGTTAGATTCTGGAGCTTAAGATAACATTTACTGAAAAATACTATTGTGCTGGACTGCTGCCACTGGAACACTGGAGGGGCACCAGTTGATGTATTTATTTTTAAATGAAATAAATATTGGATCATACTCATTGGCAGAGGTCTTAATCTCACTGACATGAAGTCAAGGACCTGGAACTCTGCTTCAATATTCTTTAAAAATTAAACAGCAGGACTAGGAACTGTTTAAAATGTAAGACCTTATGCAGTAAGGAAGAGGACTCTGAAAGAGCCTCTTCTTGCAATCTGTATTAGGAGGACACAATACTGGTAAATCCACACAAAGTTGAAATTTTGAGCCTAAGTACAAATGCTATGTATGTTTATGTATGTATGTATGTTTTAAAAAAAACCCCAAAAGACCTGTAGCCATATAACCAACCTTACCATGAATGTGAAGAAAGAAAGGAAAATTCAGGATCCATACACACAACCATTGTGTTGGGTTGAGAGGGGGGGATTTTTATGAGCTGGAACAGAGATTGAATCCTCCCCTGGGATATTGAGCAGTAGTAGATGCTTCAGAGCTTTGACGTTGCAGTAACCACGGTGGCTAACGTGCACCTCCTTTTAATTATAAGTTTGCTGTTATGTTTATGCCAGACTAGTGCAGAAGCTCCTGCAGGCCACAGTTACCTACTGTGCAGGGGGTATAGACCTAACCACCTAGTGTCTAAATAAAGACTGCTGTTTTAAAGTACTGTAATTAGCTGGCTAGTATGTATCTGCACTTTTGTCCCCTGTTGGGTGGAATCAGACATGCACAGCTGTACGCCTACCTCCCCACAGTGTTTGTCCTTTAGCTCAAGGAGTAGGGGGGCTGTGCTTTTGCAGCAGGAGAACTGAATTCTATCCCTGCTGGTACCATAAAATTCTGAGTGGCCCTGATGTCCAGAGTAGCAACAATGTGTGCAATTCTAGATGGATTTGTTTTAATATGTATGCAATAAAATGTCATAGAAACAAAACACTTCATTAGCTGAATTGGGAAAAAAAGGAAATACAGAAAAACAGCTTTAAAATAGATTACACAAAGGAATATGGGTAGTTCAGGAGCAGCAGCATTACAGCAAATACTCAAATCAGCACTGGTAATTCATGCATTGATGATGGATTGGCTTTTTCTAGTGCCTTTTATGAGAGGATCTGAGAGGGTTTACAAACATAGTGTGATTAACAGTCTCAACAGGAAGAGGGTCCATACTTTTCTGTGCATTCAACAATGTAACATGCTAAGTATAAATATTTAAACAGTAGGACCTCATCTGAGTAGCACACAACTGTATAAAATCAGAAAGCAGTTGTAGATGGGTCAGGATTACAAGGACACCTAAATCGATGCTGTGTACCTAGATTATGCTGCCGCCGCCATGAATTCACTTAATGTCTGAACTAGCAAACATAGGAATAATGCTATAAGCAATACCCTGTGAACATATGTCAAAAAATAAGTTTAATATTATATTTGAGATTTTAAGTAGAAAGAAGTCCAGAGCAGAGGTTACCTTAATGACTTTTCTCTTGTGCCGTATGCCTCCTAGATTAAATTCATCCTGGGTTGGCAGACCTGAAGTACTCCTGCATATGTGGGTATGGAATCTAAATGGTGAGGATGATGAAGGGGAGGGATTTTGGATCCATGTTTTCACTGATGTATTAAGTGACTGCTTCACCCAGTTCTTTACCCACAGAACCTAAGTAGATATGACATAAGTAGGTAATGAGCTGGTCCTTCAGTGACTTTTAGTTAAAGCATTTTGAGATCTGCTAAAAAGTGCTATATAATAGCTAAGGTGAATCTTATTTTGAAGTTAAATGTATACATGTGTAAGTATGGAAAAGGAGTCTAAAACTGCATGTAATCTTTTGACAAATAATAGGGAGAGTCCTTCCTTCAAACTATTAACTACAGTTTTGGTAAGTAATTATTGCACAAAGATCAAAGGAAGAAACCAAAGAAAGGAACAAAGCCAACAACAGCTGATATACTTGTCACAAATTGTCATTCAGCCACAAGTGTATTTCAAGTCTAATCTCAGGCATCAGACCAGGAAATACATCTCACAGATGTTGACAAATTCCTAATGTCCTGTTAACTCTTCAGTTTAACACTGCCATCTATTCACTGCCCAAAAACTTCACTAATATAGAGTCAAGGTTGACTAGCACTGCCTCCTACTCTTCTACACTAGCAAGTTCACTGATACTTAAACCACTAAAATCCAGTAAAGATAGAGATATGTATGCACCAGCCCTGCCCTACAACCTTAACTGTGCCGTGATTGAGTGATGCTCCAACCTTCCCTGATTGATGTAACACCCTATGCTTTCAGATGCTATATAGTTCTGTGAGGTTGCAGCACATAGGTACAGTAGGAAAAACTGTCAGACTGTCCTCACAAAAGCAGGAGTTGCATTTACGGTAGTATGAATGTCTGGCCTGTCCTTGAGCACTTCATCCACTCTGCATAAACTGCTGCCAGCTGTCACCAACCTTAACAATTCGACTGTGGAACATCACCTGTGCTTACTTCTGCCCTCTAATCTCTGCATCAATCAGTTCAGATAGCCCTCATTCTGTGAAGGGCAGTTGGGGAACATATAGATGACAGAGGATGCAATTCAGGGGGATATACCCCATAAATGACCTGTTTATTTAGTCAGTGCTTACGACAGGGCAGCCCTGGCTGAAACATAGAGGCAATCAGTGGTGGCTCTTACCAGTGCCAGGGGGCAGAGTTCAGGTTGCGGGGCAGTGCATTCTGCATTGCCTGGTGTCTGATGGAGAGGAGCACTAAGTGTTCTGGGTGGGCAGCAACCAAGCCTGGACAGCCTCAAAAAGTTTTGGGTGCTGAATGTTGGCAACTGCATCTCAGGGCCGTAGCACATCAAGTGGACATAAGAACATAAGAAAGGCCATACCGGGTCAGACCAAAGGTCCATCTAGCCCAGTATCTGTCTACCGACAGTGGCCAATGCCAGGTGCCTCAGAGGGAGTGAATCTAACAGGCAATGATCAAGTGATCCCTCTCCTGCCATCCATCTCCATCCTCTGACGAACAGAGGCTAGGGACACCATTCTTACCCATTCTGGCTAATAGCCATTTATGGACTTAGCCACCATGAATTTATCCAGTCCCCTTTTAAACATTGTTATAGTCCTAGCCTTCACAACCTCCTCAGGTAAGGAGTTCCACAAGTTGACTGTGCGCTGCGTGAAGAAGAACTTCCTTTTATTTGTTTTAAACCTGCTGCCTATTAATTTCATTTGGTGACCCCTAGTTCTTGTATTATGGGAATAAGTAAATAACTTTTCCTTATCCGCTTTCTCAACATCACTCATGATTTTATATACCTCTATCATGTCCCCCCTTAGTCTCCTCTTTTCCAAGCTGAAAGTCCTAGCCTCTTTAACCTTTCCTCGTATGGGACCCTCTCTAAACCCCTAATGGGCACCTCTCCTCCGGCAGGGGGAGCCTAAACTCCTCCCCCTCGCTCTGCCCCTATCACGTGGCGGGATCCCGCGCCTTCCCTTGAGAAGGCGGAGCTTGTCTCTGTTGCTTTCGCCCGGGTCACGTGGTGGGTTCCCCAGGCCGGGCCTGGGGGTCACGTGGCCGGCGGCGGGGCTGTGCGAGCGCGATGGCTGCTGGGTAATCTGAATGCCCGGCTGCGGGAGGAGCCGGGCTGGAGTCGCTGTCTGAGGAGCCAGCCAGCCAGCGGGACCCGAGACTGCCGGGCCGCGCCGGGACCCAGCCGCACGCCCAGCCCAGCCCGCAATGGAGCGGCGGGACCCCCGGGGAGCCGCCACCGCCGTCTCCCACCGCCTGTGACCCGCTCCCGGAGCTCCCCCGCCCCTCCGGGTCCTGCCTTCCCTCCCCCCGGGGCCCCCATCTCGGGGCCCGAGCCCGCTCCTGGGGCCTGGTCTTTGTGCCCAGCTCCGGGCCCTGCCCTCCTGGCCGCGCCTCGGTCCCCTTCTCCTCCTGCCTGTCGGCTCCTCAGTCCCCTTCGGGCCTCCTCGTCTCCCGCCCGACGGGCCGGCGGCGGCGGCAGCCGGGAAATGGTCCGGGCCTAGCGGAGCAGCGAACGGAGGTAAGAGGCGGGGGGTGCGGGGCCGCTCCGGCTCGGTCTCGCTCCCTGGGGCTGGAGGCGGGGGCTCCCGGGTGTCTGTCTGGACAAGGCCCGTTCGCTGGCGGTGGGTCTGTGTCCTCTCCCTCTGGAGGTACCCGGGCTTGGGCGGAGGGAGGGGGAACGTCTGCCTCCCTTCCGCCCCCGAGCATGGGCTGGGTAAGAGTTCCCCGGAATCCGCCTCCCCCTTGAGGGGGCCGTAGTATCTCCTGGCGGTGGGGACGGGAAAGATCCAGTTCCCCGTATCTGCCCCCCCCCCCTTATTCTTTAACATTTCCCCTCCCCCAAACCTGCCTTTTCCAACTATCATCCCCCGCTTGAAACTCTTTCTCTTGCCCTTTCGGTTTTAGTACCCTCTCCCTCATGGACGGAGCCTCCTCTTGGTCTCTTTGTAAACTTCTACCCACTCCTTGCCTCCCCCACCCTCTGTCCCCTGCAGCTCTGGATGGCCTCTTTCATGTCAGATGTGACCTGCTAAAAGAGGCATCAGTCCCTATGCTGTCTAGATTAATACATGGGGATGAGCAAGCCCACTTTTCCCCCCAGCACTCACGGTTGGGTGGATGTGTAGCCATACACACAATCTCTACTGAGATGTGCTGGCATTCCCTCTTTTCGAGAAAATGCAACTTACATGGCTCTGGGTAAATGTGACTATAGGTTGTTAGGTTTTTCTTGGTGGTGGTTTTGCTAATGAGGCCGCCTCCTCTTCCTCTCCTGGCTGTTAGATTTAATCCCCCAGTAATTGACGTCAGTGCTTTGTTCCTTCCACTTTGCTGTGTGTTTTAGGCACTGAGCAGTTCTAGGGATGGATCAGGCAAAGGAGTGGTGGGGAGGCCTAGGCTGTGGCTTCCTTCATATTGAACAGTTTTTTGTTGTTGTGTGGGTTTTATTCATTTATTTATTTTGTGGTAATGGGTGGGGTAAGAGGAAGTCAGAGTTTCTGGCTTATTAGCTGAGCCACAATCAAATCTTCCTTCTGAACCGGTAGGTGATGTTTTGTTGTTGAAAGCCACTTGGCAATAATTGAATTGCCCCTTGGCTAAACAGGGTACAACAACTTAAACAATATTCCTTGAAGTCAGGACAATGTTCTCCCTTTTCTATTAACAAAAAGCACAAAATACTTTAATAACTAAAACACAGATGGTTACATTTTCAGTTCCTATATTCATTCATTTATAGGAATGAAAAGATGACTAATTTTAACATAGTTTTGAGCCAATATACTAAATTCAGGGGTAATAAAGTAGCAATGTTTCTGATCCAGTCCAAAATAACTGAATACACAGTGTGTTCATAAGATCTACTGGTTAATGAAAAGGTGCCTGACGCAAGAAGTGTGGGCCCTTTAAATTTCCCAGACTCACCTCCTTTGTTAACTACTGTATCTTTCAGTCTCTTGGTTTATCATGAAAATATCTGAGTGTCTGTAACATCCACATGATAATGTGCCTTGTCTTGCTTCCATCATGTCAGTTAAACCTCCTGTTTACTTCAGTGGGTGCCGATCAGGCCCTTACTCAGCATGTTAGTCTTTGAAGTGAAATAGGTTTGTCCAGATTCCAGTTCTGTTTTTTAATTTATATTTTCTCCTCTATCAGTATGGATGAGTTCTCCAGTTTTCTTTCCTTTTCTTCTAATATTTCTGAACAGTAATGGATTGCCAGCCCAGAGGAGTTATTGTGAAATAGGGCGTAGTCAAGTGAATTGATGGAGTAGTGGTTAGCCACCTGATTTGTCAACTTACAGAATTTTCTCCAATGAAACTTTTTTTTTCTTTTAAAAAGTCAGATGCTACCATGGGTGCCATATATTATACCCTGCTGGTGTAACAATATACTGTTGTTTCTGTGGGTGGCCAACATTCAGCATATTATTTTAACTGGGATCTGTGGAATGACTTGTATAATAATATTGCTTCTTTTGACTTTCATTCTTGCTGTTGATACATTTAATTACCCTATTAGGCTTTAAATATATCAACACTTTTTAATATTAGGATTCCTTTTCTGGTCACTATGAACATGCCTGTAACATTTAACATAGAAGTGCAAATTCTTTGTTCCCACTTATTTTGAATAGTTACAGCTAGTCTTAAAAGGATAGTCAATGTCAAATCTAGAATTAAAAGTAGCATTTCAGATGCTGTTTGTGTCCTTCAGTCTTTTTGCCAGTTTAGTTTAGTCACTTTGTCTTGTATCTAAAAGGTTGCAACAGGGAATCTGATTGTAAAGGGGAAACAGTGTAACTGACTACAGAGTGCTGTTAAATGCACAAAATGAAGTGCACATTTTTGATTATTTTCCTTGAATCTTTTCCAGTCACAATGATCTTGAATCAATAGTTAGAACTTCAGACAAGTGTTTTTTTTAAAAGGTACACTATTAGTATTTTATATTTATCTGTAAATCAGCGTATTGAGTTCAGTGGCACATAATGGTCCCTTCTGATCTTAAAGTCTGAGTCGCTATCAAGATCCAGATATTTCTACTACTAAATGTATATCCCCAAACTGTGGTAAATGACTTAAACAGCATTTTGTAAACTGTCTGACAAATATGGAACAGAAATATTATATTAAAAAAACAAAAAAACTTCATGGAAACCAGAACAGTCATAAATCATAGTTGATGAAATAGCTGAATGATGAGGAAAATCTTGCTATGTTTAGGAGCTACTTAAGTCATAATATTTGCTTTATTCAAATGTTTGTAAATAACAATGTTGAAATGAAAGTCTCTAAACTTCTTGAATGGTTAAACATTAGCAAGTGTTGTATTACTTAGTTCCTTCTCTTATTTTTTTTTTTCTAACTAGTGGCTGCTTGCCAGGGTGCTCTGGCTTTCTTTTAGAGCTGTAGTTGCTGTTTCTTGAATATGTCAGAGGTGATCCGTGACATGTGGCCTATACCTTAGGGACTGGAGCAATGATTCCCAACACTTCTGTGTTAGTTTGGATGGCAGCTCCCCTGCCACCACATATTCTTGTGCTATGGCTCCAGAACAGTTGCCACAATCTTCCCCCAACATCCCTTTCTGCCCATTTCTTGCTTGTCATCTTTTTTTCTGTTTGTTTCTTGCGTTAACTGTGGTTTGCTACTCTTCTCCTCCCCATTGCTTCAGCTCAACAGAAGGCACCATGCTGCTCACAGTAGGTGCAGAAGTATCAACTGGTGAGACCCATGATTGAACTTGAGTGTTGTGAGCAGAGACATGAAATTGAGGATGACGATTGGGGAGCTCCCTGAGCTGGCCAGCAGAGAGAGATGAGGGAATGTGGGTGCTTTTCAAGAAGCCACCTGTGACAGCAGAAGATGATTTGCATCAGGGAGAGAAGAGTTGATCTTATGTCATGTAGCTTTCCCGGCCATACTGTTTTGCCCACCTCCCTTCAGGACTAGTTTAATGTGCCCAGATGGAGAAAAACTGGTTGAAGGATATGGGAAAAGGCTTCAGATTTGTTGTCAATTTCTTGTCCTTACTACAATAACTGCTCTCAGCCAATTAATTTCAAACTGTTTGTTGTTCATGTGGATTTGTTTCAGAAGTATTGTCTTATCTGGTGCAGGAATATGTGCTTGCAACTATCCTCAACATAAACACAAAAATATCCTTAGTATACTAGTCTTTTGTTTTGTTAGATTTAAATGGCAATTTGGTAGCTTATATCAGAAGGATACCAATTTGGATGTTGTCATGGCTATAAAGAATAAAATATTCCTAAGTTGAAATGCAGAGGCATGTGATTGTGTAAGTATATTTGTGAAGACAACTTAACAATTTTATTGTCTTACAATGCCTGTAGATGGGCGGACTCACCCTGCGGCGCCTCCTGCTGATGACTTCTGGGAATTAGCTCGATTCAGCTCTGGAGCGCCCTCTGCAGGCCGGTGATCCGCCTGTCCTCTGCGCGCGCCCCCCCCCCCCGTCCCTCTCTGGACCCGGTGCCCTTTTCTATGGGGTGCTGCCCCCTGGCAGTAACCCCTTTCTCTCAGGGTCTCCCCTCTCCAGGGAAACCCTCACCCTCTATCCCCACCTTGCCTCAGTATATGGCTACTGCCAGTCATTGTCTAGCCCCTGTGCCCTGGGACAGACTGCAGTATCAGCCTACTCATCACTGGCAAGGTTGGGTTTGGACCTGCTGCCTTGACCTACCCCTGGGCTGCCCCCTGCAACTCCCAGTACCTCTTGGCCTTATGCTAGGCCGCAGCCTGGGGCTTTCCAGGCTGGAGCTCCCCAACCCTGCTTCACTCAAGTACCCTGTGTCTAGCTCCCTGCAGCCAGGCCCTTCTCCCTCTACAGGCAGAGGCAGGCTCCTGGCTCCCAGCCTCTTTATACAGGCCAGCTGTGGCCTGATTGGGGCATGATGACCCAGCTGCAGCCACTTCCCAATCAGCCCAGCTTAGTAGCTCCCAGCCACAACCTTCCCCCAGGGCTGTTTTAAGCCCTTCAGGGCAGGAGCAGGGTAAGCACCCTGCTACAATGCCCTAAATTAAATTCTTCACTGTTAAAGTATATAAAATACACTGATTTAATTGATAACTGTATTAAAAAAAGTCTTGGATCACAAAATCATGGAACTAGAGATGGAAAGAAATTGTCTAGTCCATCCTTCTGCCTATGCAGGATTGTTCCTATTATGCAGTTACAAAAGTCCTGTCCAGTTCCTCTTAAATAGGCTACACTATTCCACAGACTGATGATTCTCCCTGTCAGTAAGCTTCCTTTCCCCCACCCCAAATTGCTGAAGTATTCAGACTGAATTATTCCTTATTTTCATAATATTACTGCTATATCCCTTGTACTATGTTTCCTCACCTCAAGGGGGCACATGTCATGGGGTGTACTCACTGCTAGGGCACTGATTCATTGTTTCATGTATGCTTTAATTGCTATACATTATAATTGTCACCACTAACCTTTTTGGCAAAGGTTTCTTTATTTTACTTTGTCTTAATAAGCAATGTTTATTTTTCAGAATGGCCTTTTGTAACAAATGGGTATTTTTTTTTTCTTCTCAGTATTACAGCACAAGATTTTTTTTAAGCCAATGAAAATAAATGGTGGTGAATTTGGGATATCTTCCTCAATCTCTATTTTTAAGTGATATGCCTTAGTTCTAGGCATTATAACAACTAGGTTTTATTACTAGTCATATATGCACTTAATTCTGTATGGCAGGGATCGGCAACCTTTGGCACGTGGCTCGCCAGGGTAAGCCCCCGGCGGGTTGGGCTGGTTTGTTTACCTGCTGCATCCACAGGTTCGGCCGATTGTGGCTCTCACTGGCCGCTGTTTGCTGCTCCAGGCCAATGAGGTTGGTAGGAAGCGGTGGTCAGCACATGCCTCGGCCCGCGCTGCTTCCTGCAGCCCCCATTGGCCTGGGATGGTGAACCGCAGCCAGTGGAAGCAGCGATCTGCCAAACCTGTGGATGCAGCAGGCAAACAAACCGGCCCAGCCCGCCAGGGGGCTTACCTGACGAGCTGCATGCTAGAGGTTGTCGATCCCTGCTGTATGGTATCTATTTAAGGTAGGACAAATAATTGTGCAACACTTTTAAAATGGATTAAATATACTTAAAAGCTACCACTCTTTAGAGAAAAAAATGTGTTTACCTTAACTCCTCTTGATTTTGAGTTTTCAAGATTTGACAGAAGTGACCTTTACATTTTCATGTTTGTCATACCTTCTTTAAAAGTCTCTGTTTTAGGAACTAGAATATGAAGTATAGTACCTGTCTCAAGTCTTGTTAGTTTGGAATTATTTGTGTGTGTATGTATTTTTAATGGAGGAGTGTACCATATCACTGAATAACTTTAATACAAGTAATTAGGTCTTTCATTGGGAAGAATGGTTGGGTGTAGGTGTGTGAGTGTTTCCCAATGTGAAATTATATGGTGATGGAAATTTTTTACACAAACAGAATTTTGGTAGTCCGTCCAAAGATCAGTATTCTGAATCTTGCTGCACTTCCAGGTTGTTAAACTCTTGTCTCTTCTTTCTCCCTTTGTCTTCCTCTCTTACTTAAACCCTCTTGGTTTTCCTGCTTAGGTGGAGAGAGTACTTCAGAGATCAGGATTATGATAAATTAAAACATGACTAAGGAAGGAATACGATGGAAGGAACTAGTAGACATTAAGGGTCATGTGATTCAAAAGTAGCAGCCAACAGTTAAACCTGAGTAGGATGGTGAATTGCCTTACCCTTCTAGCCCAGGGGTTCTCTAATTACATTTCACCGCAACCCTCTTTCTGATAACAAAAATTACTACACAACCCCAGGAGTAGGGACTGAAGCCTGAGCTTGCCCACCTGAGCCCTACCTCCCTGGTGGTGGGGGGAGTCCAAAGCCGAAGCTCAGGGGCTTCAGCCCAAGGCGGGGGGCCTGTAATCTGAGCTGTAACCCTCGGCTTTGGCCCCAGCAAATCTAATGCCAGCCCTGGTAACCCCATTAAAACAGGGTCCTGACCCACTTTGGGGTCCTGATCCACAGTTTGAGAACCACTGTTCTAGACAGATCTCTTTGGTTTTTTATTAGCAAGTACAGCACTTAGATACAATTGTAGTAGATATAGTGAAATGTCTATATATAAATAAAATCCCTAAAACAACTCCCCTAAAAGAAGCCAGTATAAAAATGTCTTGAGTGGTCCTCCACCAACAGAAAACCTGGAAATAATAAAGGCTGCCATATATCAGGAAATACTTGTGTAAAATTTGTTTACCATTACATCAAGTGTTTTATCAGCCATGTTATGGGTTACATAATTAAAATAAAAATTGTCGGGAAATACAAGAGTCCAAACATGGAAAATTCAGCCCAAAAGGCTGTCGTGTATTTTCTCATGAAACTGAGCATGTAATAATGTGGGGGAGAGGGATTTAAGGGACACTGTTTTACATAATTACAGCAGATACCACCATGCTCCAGCCGTAATGAAACAGAGTAGCATTTAATGTAATGCTAGTCTCTCTGATTGGTTGGCAAATAAAAAAACAAAACAGTTGCCTGTGAATTTTCTTCTTGTCAATTTAAAGGACCTTGCAGTGTAGCACACAGTGGAAAAGTGTGTTTATCCTGCCCTCAGTCTTTGTAACATAGGTTTGTTGGTGTGGATTAAGGAAATGATTTGATCACAGATTCTGTGACTTTAATAGATCCCCATGACTTTGGCTCAGGCTTCAGCTCACCGCAGCAGGGCTTGGACTTTAGTCATGCCCTGACCAAACCCTAATTTTTTTTGTAGATTTTTACCATGACTGCTCCATGCATTTTGACTAATTTTACCATGACAAAATTGTATCCCTAATCAGGACAGCTCTATTGTTATATCCATACTAACTCCCTACTGAAGACACAGCTCCACTGGTGTAAACCAATTCCTCAAGTGGCATAAAATAAGCTATAGTGGCAAAAGGACATTTTTGCTGGTACAACTGTGCCTACAATAGGGCTTTTGCTGTAGAGCTTTGCTGGTTTGGAGTGGTGGTGGTGGGAGGGCAATCATCCTGACATGGCCATGTACGTAAAACTTACTTGTGTAGACCAGGCCTTAGTATCCACTTGTATATTTGAGACGTACAGAAATTAAACCGAGACATAAAGGTTCCCAACATAGATACAAGCTGCTAAATCACTGTTGGCCCTCTCTTTCCACTTGGTGTTCTAGTTCAGTGTTCACCATGGTTGCACAGGCTAAGTATCTCAGTAATTGCACTTATCAGTTCCTAGCTATTTTAATACTCTTAAAATGAAGGCTGTGCATACTACTTTGTCCAAATCTCTTGGGCCAAAAAAATTGACTTGGTCTTTATAGGTGTATCAGACAAGTGTAGAATTTGTATTTAGATCAAGTTTCTCTTATTTATTTTAGATATCTGTGAGAACAAGAATAAAGCATATAACAGCAAAGCTAGTAAACATATAAAGGTTTCAAAGAAAAATTGCACAGTATAAGACTGTTTTGTAACATATACTTATTCTTTAATTAGAAACTACAGAAAGGAAATGTCTGCTCTTATCTCTGCCTTATCTAATCTGATTGGCACAACTAAACAGAACAGTGGTAGCCTATGTCATTTTTAGAACCCCAGTGATTCACTTCCTTATGACTCTCTTTCTGGGGTTCCAAATGTTAAGTTGCGCCTCAGCCACATTGCTGGAATAAGTTAAACACTTATTAAAAATATTGATTTACCAGGGCAGAAAATAAGTGTAGTCAGTGAGTGAAGAAAAAGGATAAAAAGGCAGTTCCTAGAACAGTGAATTCTTAGCCTATAATATCAATACCAGGTATATTTAATTAGAAAAAATACCAGTAACGCTTCACTTATACACACCCAGACTCAGTACTCTACTGGAAATACATTTTACCAGTGGAGAGTTTTAATAATCACTTAGTCCTAAGTGTAAATCAGCTTTTCATTAGCAAGCTGCTCAGAAAGGATTTTTCTTTTCTCCCTCTCTTTCCTATTTTCTTGCAATATTTTTCTTAATAAAAAAAAAGACTTGCATTCTCTTTTGGCTGAATGATGCAAGGTCTTCTACTCAATCAGTATTTATCAATAGCCATTTTTAGAAGGTTTCCCTCACTTACCTATTTGCCCAAACAACTTCATTTTGTGTGTGTGTGTCTAGGGGCAAATCATGCCCTTAATGCCCTACATGCCTGCAGATGAGGTGAGTGAGGTGGAATAAGTGTTTCTTTTGTGTGTAGGGGTGGGTGAGATAGGAGGAGAATGTAGGACTGGAATGGATTTTGAAACACAGTACCTATATAGTGTGAGGCTATAGTAGCTTTGTGTGTACAGTAGCTATTAATGGGACCCCAGTCCTGATCAGGAGCCTCTGGGTGATGCCATAATACACAAGATAAAATAACTGTAGGATAATGTATGGATGCTGGGTAGTGGCAGGAATTTTTACTTGGACTGTAAACACCTTGGGGCAGGGACGATCTTCTTGGTCTAATTGTATGGTCCCTAGCAGAATGTGCTCTTCCTGGCCCATGAATAGGGATCTTAGGTGCTATGGTAATACAAATAATTGCATTAAGGTTGGGATTTTTAAAGGACTTAATAAAAGCCAATAGGAGTTTGGTGCCTAACTCTATTAGGCTCCTCTGAAAATTCTAGTCTAAATATTCACCTCTAGAAGGTAAAGGTATCATGAAAATTATTTCACCTCACTTTAGCCAGCTCTCTAGTGGGATGTTATCCACTGAGGAAAATCTACCGCTTACTTGACTTTCCAAACACCATTTTCACTGTGCTATTAAACACAAACTTTAAAATTATGGAATGGTCAGCTGTTGAATATTTATGCAGTACAAAACCAATATTTCAATAAAACTCCACAAACCTTACTAAAAATCTAATTTAACCAAAAACAAAACTTGCCATTCAAGTATTTCATCTCCTCATACCTGCATACTACAGCAAGGTGTAGGTTAGAGCAGCTGTGAGGCTGTTCCCCAATTCCTGCATCTGGTTCAGCTCCCAGTGTAAATTGGGAGTGTAATGGCAACTGTGGCATACAGCCACCTTTGTGTTCTCATCCAGCTCCTCTAGGCATGTTTTGTGGTAAGCACCATTTTGGCTAGATCAAAGGATTGACTGGTATCTCCATAAGTGTGTAAATTTGAGTGTCTTCTCACAACAGACTGTAAAGAATTATCCTCTGGATCATTTCAGGGTGGGAAGAAATACTTTTTTTTTTTATGGCTGGCTCTGGGAAAATAGAAAATCTAGTTTAGTCTGGAACTCAACACAATGAGAACCCCCAGGCATGTATCAGTCAGGGACTGAGTGTTCTCAACTCCACTATTGAGGGTGTGAAGAAATTAAGATAATTTGGTGATGAGCACTGTTATAAAACTCTAGGTAGAGAATAACGAGTGTATCATTATAGTTGAGAACCTTTTCCAGTAAATGGCAATATAACTTTTTTGAAACTGGGTTGATTGAGTCTGCCAATAGACCTAATTTCCTTCTCTTTGTTTACAGTGGAGAGCCCCTTATGTCATTCTGACTATATTAATTTAGCATGGAAGTTCAAATAATGCCTCATGCTGACCTACATAAGACACTAGAGACTAGACTATATTTATGGTCTTTCAGTGGATTGCTATTTATAGGTTAAGCGAGGCATTGCTTGTGAAGCATTTAAAAAAAAAAAGTTACCACTTGATATCAAATTATATATGTGGGCTGGTCAAACATTCTGACATTAACTTGGCCACTGTTATGCAAATTACACTAGACAGATTATTTCTTTGAAACTTCACTTCATCATTCTAGATGAGTGAATTGCATTTAGCAGTGTTTGTCTTTATTTAAAGATTGCTAGTGATGGAAGAACCTGCATTTCTTTTTTGCTGCAGGCATCTTCTGCTTCCTTTGCTGATCTGTGAAAATCTTTTCTTTTTTTGGGTGTGATGGTCTTTAATACCACTTCTTAAACAAGATAACTATGTACTTTGGTAGTCATTTAGACAGCATTTACGGCTTAAAGGAGCATTGTTTATACAGCTGACATCCGGGAAAGAAACTTGTTTGTTATTCAGTAGTTTATTTTGCAAATATTTGATTTTCCCATTTTTGGGGCATAAAACTTGAAAACATGACGACCTTATGGTAAGTCTGATAAATTTGTTTAAATGATGGATCTCCTGGGTGGAGGGAAAAAGTGAAACTAAAAGGCCAGTAGTGTGTAGGCATGTTGTGGTGTTATGAATTGTAACAACTCAAGTATCTTGCTGAGCATATAGGAATAAAATATTTCTGTAGAAGCAGTTAACTTGTGTGAAAGCAGAGGTGATGGGAGGTGGGAGGTAGGTATAGGAAATGCAGTGCCTTGAGAAATGTTGCAAATGCTTAAAATTGAATTTTTGTACTCAGAAAAGCTTTATAGTGAAGTTCACATTTTTATTACAAAGTTGATTAAAAATATTCTGTTAAGTATAAAATGACGATGTGCAGCTGTTCATCCTTTAAAGCATATTATTTATTCCCTTTTTGTAGCATGCATCTCTTTAATCAATTAAACATTTAGTTTCTAATAGCTTTATAAAAGATGAGCAACAGGATATCCGAAATAACTTGATTGCTTTCCTCTCCAGAATGAGAGGAATGAGTGCACTTTGTAGAATCCACTCTGTGATTGTACTTGACCCTACACACTAATCTTGTGCTGGAAACAGCAACTTGAAGCTGACTAGGTAGCATGAATAGTCAATTTCATGTGTAAGCTGTGTCTGAACTAGAAATGGAGCTATTTTTGAAATAGCCAGCATCATTTTTGACACTCTGTCAAATATTGCCCCTCAATAATCATAATTAAATGCCGTTTGTAAGTTGATGTACACAGAGGCAGCCAAGGCCTGTAAAACACCAGTGCAGAAAGCATATCATGCCAGTCCCTCATGCCAGTGGGACATTCATTCTGTTTCAGGTCCTGAACATATTTTGGCCCTGGCAATATTAGTGGATAAACAATATTGAAGCAAATTGAGGGTGTATCCTCAGGGTGCTGTATCTGCTTTTGGGTGCCCCATGACTCATTTCCTCCTGCAGAGGAACACCAGTTTGAATGAGACCATATCTCCTGGGAGAAGAGTGAGTTGTTCACTAACTATCCTTACAGCTTCACCACCTTTAAGAAAACTTGAGACAATGAATGCTGTGAAGAGCTGAGTGAGCTACGTAGTGTTCAGTTCACATTTATGAAAACTGAACATTGTTTTTTAGCACAGTATCAATAGGATGCTTGACAGTGAAATACAAATTGAAATTCAAGATAGACACATAATGGAATGTCTCATGAGAAATTGTGAGAGGCAGTATCTCCATAATCCAAGGGAAGTGGAAGTTAAATCCAGATGTGTTTGACAGACTTGCTCTGTTCTGAGATTTGCTATTTTGTGTTTACTGTTCAGTGTAATACTGTCCTTGTAAGGTCCAGAGAACTGGTGAGAGCAGAGGAGAGAGGGTGAACCAGTTGTCTGAAATAAACCTTGTTTTTTCCTTTACATCTCACCTGAAAGAATATGGGGTTATATTCCTGCAAATGATTTGACTAGACCCAAAGCTGATGTATACTGGTTCACGTCTTGTGTTAGAAAAATATAAGGAGGTTCAAAAGTCAAAACAGCTTACTGCGGACTTCATGAAAAGTCAACTCCTTTCCTAACCCCAGTGCCACAGGATTCATAGCAGTAAGTGTGATGCTTTCAACTGAAGTTGTATAGTGTAAAGAAGTCAAAGCCATGTTAGTCATATTAATGTTTGGTGCATAAACAAGCTTCACATAATTAAACTTAAATGTTGCCTTGGTTCCAGCATTTGAAGCAAAAGTTAAAGACATGTATAAACAGGACTATGGAGACTTAATACTGTTTGACTTAAACAGCAAAACTTTGTTGGGAGACCATGTTACAACATGGCTTGATCTTGCCTTTGTGGACAGGACCTAACCACATCTAAGAATCCGACTTTAGAGTTTCTTTCCATTGTACTTAATTATAACAACCACTAGTGACCTAGAATTGAAAAGATGTGGGGAATTTGATCCTTTGGTTGTAAAAGCCAGTTGGCTTTAGGTCTGATGAATTAAGATCCATGTAAAAAACTAAATCAGGTTGTTTCAAGTATCTGTTCACTTACAAAAATCTAATTGGAGTTAAGGCTTGTGCTTCACATTTGTCTTTTTTCTTCCCATATTCTTTTGGACTGTAGGACTTAGAACTCCAAACTCAATTGTTAGAGAACAAAGAAATGCCTAATTAAGGTTCCCCCACATATCCCTGAAAAGAATGTAGTCATGTTGCATAAGTCACAAATATGCAAAAACTAGCAGTACAGTTAGTGTGCTGCTTCATTTGCCACACAACCTTAATTCTGACCACTTTTTTCCATTTTGATTAGCAGCTAGTACTGCCTGGATCAGTGGAGCTACAAACAGCACATAAGGATCTATTGGACTTTATGAATAGGAGACCTGATCTGGAGCTGTAGTAGGCATAGAAAAAATGGCAATTTTAGTAAAGAATGTGAAGTACTATGATTTCTTTCTGGCATCCCCACAGGGGGAGAGTCAAGGTCGTGTGGTTGTTCCCGAAAGACATTCTTCTTCCTCCGTTCTCCTCTTCCCCCCAGTGGATTTATGTGGGTGACAGAGGGTGAGAGCAGATAGCTGAATGGTTCAAAGGCACACAGCTTCCAAGTGACTACCTGGGACAGCAGTCCAAAGAGAGGAACTGGTAGTTGTGCCCCTCAACTGTCAACTCTTCTCTCTTTCTTAGTTCCTTCATGGCATCTCTTAGGCTTGAGTGGACAAAGGGTAGAGGAGGAACTGTCAGTTGAGAGGCTGTGAATGTGTCTGCTGCTCCTCTTGCAGGAAGTGCAAAGCTAGGAACTCTACTTCCGGGAGCCCTGCAACTCTTTGCTCTGCCTGCCCCACAAACATACCAACGGACAGGGAGCAGTCAGAAAAGTGAAGCTCATAGCTGTGGGTTTGTTTCATTTGGAGGATGCAGTGGGAGGAATGAGAACCAGTGCCAGCTGCTCTCAGGAGTATGGCTACCAGCTGCTCTCAGGGCTACTAGCTCAGTTGAGGAGTCTCAGCCTGCAGAGCCAAGAATGAACTGCTATATATAACTGTTTAATTTTTGGAGCTTGTTCTTGGTACTGGGCACCAGGTGTCAAGCTGATGCCTCAGTGAGATTCATTTGTGGAGCCACAGCTGCCTCCTCTCTCCCCCAACACCTGCACAAGGTGATAATTTTCTGATTTTAAGAATTTTGGTGGGTGACCTGTATACTGTGAACCCCTGGAGCAAATTACTTCAAATTTGCACCATAAATTCTATATGGATATACTAGTTTATTAAACATTTTTATGTGTATTTTTGGGTGAAGATTGGAAATTTGCCTTTAAACAGAAACCATGTTGCAACCTTAACTCTGGTGCTGCTAGAGCTGCCCCATAATTTGACTTTTTACCACAAAAAAAAAATCAGATTTTTAGTGTTTTTTAATTTCCTATAGTTTGGTCAAAGTGTAATCCTTGCTTAGAATATCACTAGTCTTCAACATGTTAGAATATATACCCATTTCAAGTCTGAATTGCTGGCTTAATAAAAGTAGTACTATATTTATATATCCTCCTTTTTTCTAAATAATCCAAGAACCCTTTACAAATGGGTTGTATGATGACAAATTATGTACAAAGATCACTTCATCCACCACTGAGATGCAGTGGTTTCTGGGGTAAAAATGATAGCTGTTTAATAGTGCACTGTAATACTATATAATGGTTAAGGGAAGAAAGTGATGAATACCACATCCAGTTGAAACTACAGAGCAGGATGTAATAACCCAAACTGTAATTTGGCTAGGGCACAAGAATGAATACCCTGCTACTGCAAACTTTACTTGGCCAAAAGTGCTTAGGACCATTCTGTCTCATCTCGGAGTGAGCATCTTCAGCATTACAGTATATCCTTTTACCGTTCTGGAATATTGGTTCAGAGTTAACTTGGAGGGAAAATCACCACACAGCGAATAACCACTTTTTTGTTCCTTGGAAGCTTCTCATTCAAATATTGACCAGGCCTAACCCTGCTTATCTTGAGTGCTGACAAGATCGCAATGTGTTGATCAGTGTGTTTGCCTCTAACTCTTTCTTTATTATATGCCGATCTCATGGCAGAACGTACAGTTTTAGTTCCTTTCACATGAAGGATAATGTAGAACAAATATTAGATGCCTTTATAGTCAGGGTTTCACTGCTGAAGTAGCCTGTGTTTTGCTTCACTAATATTTTTCCCCAGAGATATTTATGGAAGAGGAGATCCCTCCTTGTTAGAGGTGGAGTTTAAGTAAAAAGAGGAGTGTTTCTTCCTTATCAAAGTGAATTTATGGGCTCAAGTCCTCTTATGACCAAGTGTGAATATGATCTCTCTGCATGTGTGTAATCACGAATTTATTGCAATCCTTGAGTTATAACTTAAGAACTTATTTGGTATAGTAAATTCCTTCCTTGTAGAGCAAATAAAGCTCATAGTTGGAGGTATCCCAATCCAAATAAGATTCCCCCCGCCCCCACATGGAATACAGCTTCTATATTTATCAGAACCTAGAGAAAACTGCAGCCCTTTTGTTAAGAAATACGAGGGAAAGGAATGTGGAAATAAAATGGGGTATTTTGTTCTTTGCAAAGTTAGCAAGATTTACTTTTCCTACGGCTTTAACCATATGTAACAATATTTTCAGAGTTCTGTGTAATTTATCTCTGGCTCTTAGTTACTTGGTGTTGCTGCAGTTTTAGCTACCAGTTTTAATAACCTCTTACTAATCTTATTTGTGAAAACCATAATACTTTTAACCAAGTGTAGGATCTTCATGTCTAGGATAACTTTGCGCCTAAAGTATTTTAATAGGTATTTTAAAAAACCAACAACATCAACAAAAAAAACCCTCAATCTGTAAAAATGAGTGGGTTCAGAGGATCCAAAATCTTCCTTTTCTGTCTCTGTGATTTCCTGTCAACTCTTCTCTGTGTACTTTAGATAAAGTTCTCTGTTTGTACACACTACATTGTGTAAAGCTGCTTTGTGTACAGTAGGCCTTCCCTTTCACAATGGAAGGGAGTGTTTTACTTAATGTTTTTTCCCTGGCCAAGAAAAAAAAGAAATAGCTTAAAACTAAATGTTACCTTTAATACCTATTTAATTGAATCCATCTTGCAGTAATTTGCCAAGATTTTGGTTTACCTATGCATACCTTGCATTTCCAGTGCAATGAAGTCATGTGCAGTGATGTCACTTTAATCACCTTTTAAAATCATTTTTACTCACTCATGGAATGCATTACCGTAGTAGATAGGAGCCAAATACAAAAAAAACAGATTGCTTTAGGCTGGTCTGTTAAACCATACTTTTCTTCTTTGCATCAGATAATTATTTCTCTTTCGCTCTCCTGTGTCTGAAATAACGTTGGCTTGTTCTTCAGCATAATTATTGGGGGAAGGCTCTTGTGAAAAAGCTGATTTGCATCATTCTTTGAAAATGTCCAGGGTTGGGCTCAGTCTTTGATCTCTGAAGGAGATCTACAGTTGAGCACCATCCACTAGATGTGCTTCACCTAAGGCACCATCACCTTTCCATCAAACACTGTTGTCTTGGTGGGTTGTGAAAGGAGAGGAGGTTTCATGGAGTATGTCTACACTGCAGTTAAAAAAAATCTGTGGATGACCCATGCCAGCTGACTCTGGCTAAGGGGCTATTTAATTGTGGTGTAGACATTTAGGCCTGGGCTCTAGGACCCTGCCCAAGCTTGAACATCTAAATCGCAATTAAACAGCCCCATAGCCCAAGTCAGGTGGCATAGGCCAGCCATGGGTGTCTAATTGCAGTGTAGATATACCCTATGATAGCAAATTAATACAGCTCTTGGCTATCAGTTTTCTGTAGCATTTGTAGAACTCTTATCCTGACTACTCTAGAATATATTCTCTTTTATGGGTTTTGTAGATCTTTTGGGTTCTTCAGTGTGGGAGTACTTGTGTTGCAAGTTGATACATTGTAGCATTTTAGCCTGTGCAAAGAACTTGGTGGCAAGTTTTGTAGTAAGTTGCTACACTTCCAGTATTAAGCCATGGGAGCACGTGTGATCATTAATCTGCTGGACTGTCAATGAAATACAAAAAGGATTCCAGTTTTTTGTGTTTTTCCCCCCCTATGTCAGTGTAAATAATTTGTGAAAACAAAGTGGGCCTCTAAAGTGTAAACTACAGGATTCTGGGGTGTCATTCTACATCTTGAGTATTGAGAAAGAGGACAGAATTTTCTACTTTTCTATTTGAAATATAGTGAAAAATGTCTAATATAGTTGAAACCGGGTGTGTCCAACATGAAGAGCTAGATACTGTATGTGTATTCTCTCTGAAGACTATTTATCGTTCATGGCTAAATGTTGTCAAACCGGACTTTGTTGTTTCATCACAGCCAATTAAGCAGCACTGAATAAATGAATGGCTATTGCTTCATCTCTTGCTTTATGAAACCAGTTTTAGAAAAAGAAACCCTTGAGTGCAAATGAGTACTTTTGGAGGATACAAGGCAAAAGTGTTGTAGACATGCTTTAAAGACCCACTAATACCTTGTTGAAAAGTTGGAGTTAGGGTTATCTTTCTGTATGGAATGCTGGGTGTGGGATTACTTGGGCACCCAGTTTTGGCAGCTGTCTTTTATTGCTACGTTAATGGGGCTAAGAAAACTGAGCAATGCAGCTGTCAGTGAGGGAGCATGATGAACTTATGAAGGGATGGATTCTGAATTAATGAACTCTTTGATTTCTGTGATTTTTTTTTTTTTTAGTAGGGGGAGACATGGTGAGAAGAGAGGATGTTAAGCCTATCCCTAGACATAAGCCTAAAAAGAGATTTCTTTATCTTGATGTCTTTCATAAGGACAGCCATACTGGGTCAGACTAAAGGTCCATCTAGCTCAGTATCCTGTCTTCCGACAGTGGCCAAGGCCAGGTGCCCCAGAGGGAATGAACAGAACAGGTAATCAGCAAGTGATCCATCGCCTTTCACCATGTTGCCAGTAATACTTGGGTGGAAAGGGTGCCTACTTCCTTGTCTTCTCTTTATTCCTGTCAGATTTAAGATGTGTGGTTAATAAAAACAGCTGTTCGTGATTTAGTGAAAGATGAAAGCCTCCAAGACTTTGCACCACTTGAGACTCAGATGGGTTACTCTGACTTGCTTTGCATAGCTGTCTTTAGTTGGTGCACCATGAGCCAGTGGAAAAAATAAATGCCAAACCTTTTCAGAATAAGTGTGTACTCTGCTTCCTCATCATTGTCTCTAGTATTGTATGAGAAACTATACTAGAGACATTTCTTAAGTACTGATGTAAGAGGAAATGGTTCTCTTTATAACATGGCAGCAGGGATTTAAGTAACCCTCACTTCACCATTCTCATGATGATTTTATAATTCTGTCCTTGTATTTTAAGTTGAATTTAGAGGAAAGTTTGAGCATACAGAGAGCACAAGTCTAGAAAGTCAGCATATCTCTTGTTGTGTCCAGAGTTGTTGTAGCTGTGTGGGTTGCAGGATACTAAAGAAACAAGAGGGTGAAGTAATATCTTTTATTTGACCAACTCTCTGTTGGGGTGAGAGAGAGAAGCTTTCAACCTACACAGAGCTCTTCCTCAGGTCTATAAAAGGTAGTGTCACAGCTAAGTACCAGGTCAAATAGATACTGTAATTTAGCATAAGTAGTTAGAACATATTCTGTTTGACCTTGTATTTACCGTAGCTGTGACACTAAGTATCTTTTATAGACCTGAGGAAGAGCTCTGTGTAGCTTGAAAGCTTCTCTCTATCACCAACAGAAGTTGGTCCAGTAAAAGATATTACCGTACCACCTTGTTCTACTGACAAGAGAGAGATACTCCATTATCACAGTTGTTTCTACTTTTAAGTAATAGTACAGGGGAAAACGCTGGAACCTCAGATACCACTGTGGTAACTTGATGATGATCACTGTAGCCATAGCTTTATGAAATAAGTCCATCTTCTTGTGATAGTTGCATTGCCTCAGTTGATTTGATTTGGTTTTTCTTAGGGTATGTCTATACTACCCACTGGATTGGTGGGTAGTGTTCGATGTATCAGGGATCGATTTATCACGTCTTGTCTGGATGCGATAAATCGATCTGCTAATCGACGCCTATACTCCACCTTGGCAGGAGGAGTAAGCGGCGTCGACAGGGGAGCCGCGCCAGTCGAATCGCCGCCGTGAGGACGGCCAGGTAAGTCGAACTAAGATACTTCGACGTCAGCTATGCGAATAGCGTAGCTGAAGTTGCGTATCTTAGTTCGAACCACCGTGCTAGTGTAGCCCAGGCCTTAGGGTATGTCTTCACTACAGTGTTACTCTGGACTGTTTAACAGGTATTGCCCTAATTTCCCTTCCCATCCATACACTCAAACCTCTTACCCAGGGGTTCTCAAACTGGGGGCTGTGACCCCTCAGGGGGGTCATGAGGTTATTACACGGGGGTTGCGAGCTGTCAGCCTCCACCCCAAACTCCACTTCACCGCCATCATTTATAATAGTGTTTTAAATATAAAAAAGTGTTTTTAATTTATAAGGGGAGGGGTCACAATCAGAGGCTTGCTGTGTGAAAGGGGTCACCAGTACAAAAGTTTGAGAACCACGGCTTTTGAGTTTAGTGATGCTTTCAACCCAGCTATAGCCTGTGAGGGGTTGTGAGTTAGAACCTGGGGGCTTTCACTTGGGCTGGTAACCTGTTCACTGTGCAGTAAGGATGCAGGCTAAAGCACTTGTGTGGTGATAGTCCGGCAGTGACGGTCCACGGTTCCCCTTGTGTGCCCAGAAGAGACCACATTCTCCCACAATTCATTGGGCAGCTCAGCTTACTGCATTGCATAGAACCATGGGATATGCTCCCAGAAGTCCTAACAAGAGACGCACGGGGGAGTGCTGTACCAGTAAAAAACATGGTAACTTGGGTAGCGCTTTGCAGTGTAACTGCTCAGACCCAGGGTACGTCTACACTACGGGACTATTCTGAATTTGCATAAACCGGTTTTGTAAAACAGATTGTATAAAATCGAGTGCGCGCGGCCACACTAAACACATTAAATCGGTGGTGTGCGTCCACGGTCCGAGGCTAGCGTCGATTTCTGGAGCGTTGCACTGTGGGTAGCTATTCCGTAGCTATCCCATAGTTCCCGCAGCCTCCCCCGCCCCTTTGAATTTCCGGGTTGAGATCCCAGTGCCTGATGGGGCAAAAATAATTGTCACGGGTGGTTCTGGGTAAATGTCGTCAGTCACTCCTTCCTCTGGGAAAGCAATGGCAGACAAGCATTTTGCGGCTTTTTTCCCTGGATTGCCCTGGCAGATGCCATAGCATGGCAATCATGGAGCCTGTTTTGCCTTTTGTGACTGTCACCGTATGTGTACTAGATGCCGCTGACAGAGGCGATTCAGCAGCGCTACACAGCAGCATGCTTTTGCTTTTGCATGACAGCAGAGATGGTTACCAGCCATACTGTACCATCTACCAATCCATAAATTGGTAAAAAGATTATCATGGTTACCAGTCCTTTTGCACTGCACCATCTGTTGCTGTCATAAGTGCCCCTGGCTGCTCTTAGCCAGGGGCGCAAAAGCCAAACTTGGGAATGACTCCCTGAGTCAATCCCTCCTTTTTGGTATCTAAAAATAGAATCAGTCCTGCCTAGAATATGGGCAAGTGTACTAGAGAACCACTGTATCATAGAACCAGAGAGCACAGCTGCTCTGTGTCAGATCCAGCAGAAATTATGAGCTGTATGCTATTCACAGGGGGTGCTCCTGCAACAACACCACCTGTTGATTCCGTTCTTCCCCCAGCCTTCCTGGGCTACCGTAGCATTGTCCCCCCACTTGTGTGATGATACAGTGACTTGTTAGTGAGAAATGAGTGGAAGGCAGCCTCCAGCTGCTATGATAGTCCAGACAGGACAGTAAGGAGTGGGGAGGAGAGGAGCCCAGCATCCCTCTGCTAGTCCAGGGGCAATTGAATCTTTTCTTTACACATGAAGGGTGGGGGCTGATGGAGCTCAGCCCCCTGTTGCTATGGTGAGGATGGTTACCAGCCATACTGCACCATCTACCAGGAAAAATTAGGGCCAGGCGCCCTTGATCGACCTCATGGATGCTAGTCGGCATGGTTACCAGTCCTTTTGCACTGCCCCATGTGCCAATAGGCTGATGACAATGGATATCAGTCATATTGCACCATCAGCCACCCATGGCGGGGGGGGGGGAGCAAGGATGTTGGTGTTGAGTGCTGCCGCATCGCGTCTGTCTGCAGCATTCAGTAAAGATAGGGTGACATGTAAAAGAGTCAAGAGAGGATTGTTTTCCCTTTCACTTCTGGGGGTGGGGGTGGGGGTGCGTAAATTGCCGAGCTATGCCCTGACCCACCGCGGACACTGTGTTTGACCCTAGAAGCATTTGGAGCTCAGCCAAGAATGCAAATGCTTTTCGGAGACTGCAGGAACTGTGGGATAGCTTGAGTCCTCCAGTCCATGAGCGTCCATTTGATTCTTTGGCTTTCCGTTACGCTTGTCACGCAGCAGTGCGCTGAGTCCCTGCTATGCCGTCTGGCTGGAGATTTTTAAAAAATGTTTTTTAATTCGTCTTCTGTAATGGAGCGCTGATAGAACAGATTTGCCTGCCCTTACAGCGATCACGTCTGCATGGTCCATGCGGGAGCTCTTTCTTTATTTTGATTTTTAACTGCATCGCCACACATGCTGATCGGAGCTCCACGCTGGGCAAACAGGAAATATTCAAAAGTTCGCGGGGCTTTTCCTGTCTACCTGGCCACTGCATCCGAGTTCAGATTGCTGTCCAGAGCGGTCAGTGGTGCACTGTGGGATACCGCCCGGAGGCCAATACCGTCGATCTGCGGCCACACTAACCCTAATCCGATACGCTAATACCGATATTAGCGCTACTCCTCTCGTTAGGGAGGAGTACAGAAACCGGTTTAAAGAGCCCTTTATACCGATATAAAGGGCCTCTTAGTGTGGACGGGTGTGGCGTTAAATTGGTTTAATGCTCCTAAAACCGGTTTAAATGCGTAGTGTAGACCAGGCTCCAGACTAGGCTAATGTGTGTACTCACACCCTGGTTTATGATCACCCGGGGTAACTGCAGTGAAGACATACCCATCTCACACTAAGGAGGACTGTGAAAATGAGAAATAAGATGTTGAGTGAGAGGGTGGAGTGAGGTGGCAATAAGGATATCTTTTAGATAAAGATCAGCTGGTAATAGGTTTCAGCTTAAAACAGTTTCTTTTTAACATAAAACCCAACAACTGGACACAGCCGGATTCAGTGTTTAGTCAGTGTTTTTTTGGGGTTTCATGTGATGTCTGACTATTAATGTGCTTTCTTAGTGAGAGACCCCCAGGTTTTCGCGTGTGCTCCAGTTCTTGCATTTTGACATTGGAATTGGGGAAAGAGGATCAGAGCATAGCAGAATCACTTTTGGTTGTTATAAACTTAATGAACCAACTGTGTAGAATATTTAATTTTGATGAAAGTCATTTTATAGTTTAACTAGTTTAAAAAAATAATTAACTGAGAATTATAATTTGGCTGTAAAAGCCTTAACCTAAAGGAGTTTGCAAAACTAGTTAATTAATAGCAGTACTGATTTTAATAGACACCTTTGTCATTTGCTTTTTAAAGTATATCTTTGCATCTTGCTAGTTTTGTTTGAGCATAGACCTGCATCTGTTTCTCAGGTGATCATCTTGTAGCTGTATAGTGCCTGCCCATTGTTCAACCAGGGAGCTGAGATAACTTACATAGTTATGAAAATCCACCAAACCAACAGCCCATTAGTTTAATCTATTAACATAATGTCAGTATGCAAACTTGTAATGATTTTAATGGCTGTTATTCACTGGAAGCACTGAAGTTTTATCTGATTTTTTGAATCCCTTTTAAACTATTGGCTTCAGTGAAACAAATACAATCCAAATCTACCACCTGTGAAGAAATTTTTCTTTTACTATAATGTTTAAGATGGGGGTTAGCGGAAGGGAGAAATTCAGGTAGCTTGTCTAATATTTCTAATTATCCATTCTCCATAGATTTAGTAGTGTGAGCTGAGAGAGCCAGTTTAACTCTAGTGTTGCCCCTGACTGAACTCAGTTCCCAAACCAAGATGTCCATCTTTACTGTCTTTTCACGTGAAGTTGTTGCACACATTGCAGTCCCTCAGTGCAGTAAAAGACTATTTCCGTTACTTAGTTTGGGTAGTCCTAATTATTAATGTAAAGTTGGAAGATGCTCCAGGTCTTCATTTGTAAAAGTTATTGCTGATCAATTTTTTCCCCTCATTATTACATTACGAACACTATACCATATTTTTAAATAGCTGCAAATGTTAAGTCTGCTTAAATGTTAATTAAACTTTAGATGCTTCTAAACTGTAGTAATTGAATGTCTTCTAGGTGTGCCTAGATTACCCATATGGATAAAGTATTCTAGGATAAGCAACAAAAAGTAAAGCCGAAAGGATTAATCAAAATTTACATTTTATAGTCAACAGGCACAGAAGTTAAATGCAGCTGTTCTAGGTGGCTTTTAACTGAACAGTCTGTATAATTAAATCTGAGATTCGTGTTGTCTATAATGTCTTTTTCTTTCAATACATTTTATAGGAAGACAGGATACTAGCCCAAGGAAGGATCTTATCTCTCAATTCTATTACCATGATCAAGTTGAAATGAATTTTCCAGGTTCCGTGTATCATGTGTATTGTCTTTTTTAAATTAAAGAATCCCTTATCTTTCTTTTGTCACAAAAACCTTAAATTAGTAGCCATTTTAAGAAAATTTAGTTTATTTTTTGCTGTTCAGTCAGTTTGGACAATCAAAATGAACTAGTCAGTTTCATTTCCTAGGTGCCAGTTTTTATAGGGCTCAGTCTTGAAGAACAGATAAGCTGAATGGCTTTCAATCATTTTATCAGAGCTTTTTGTTCATGTTAACATTCCTGAAGATGCAGAGTAGTACATTAAAAGGTTTTCTAGCTGACAATTTTGTAGCCTGGTGTTAAGCTACCACAATTAAGAAATATTGTTTTTGCCCATCAAGACATGGTCTGAACGGAGACACACTCTTATTCTGTTTGCATTGTAGACACTGCTGGGAAATACTTAAGTACAACCAAAATCTGTCAATTTTCTTTTTAAATTGAATGTTTCCACTAATCAAGCTTAAAACTGTATTTTGGCCCTAATCTACTTTTTCAGTAGCTCTTAAAGTTCATTATACTAACATAAAGTATGAGACAATCAGAATGAAGGTAAATATAGAGAAAAATTACAGTGAAAGTAAGCTAAAGTATATATTTAAAAGGTTGAGTAATAGAAATTGAAGACGACTAATTTATTTAGAATAGAGTAACTGTTTTATCATGTAGATTTAAAATAGAATACTTCAGCAAACATTTTGAAAATAATTGGGCAGTTGTCTAAACTGTCAAATAATGGTCTCTTGAAATAATGTAACTTTATTTTGTTTGATCTTTAGACTGTAGCATCTTTCAGAGACCACTAATTTCTTCTTTGAGTAAAACACCTTGCATATGTGGTGCTACATAAATAACTGAATGTTGATTTACACTTATGACTTTTGTAGAAGAATAGTACACACAAACATCACTACTAGTGCCATCTTATTCATAGTCTTGTTTCCCTAATTACTTTGTCTTTATGCTTTCTCAAGTTCAAAGAGACACTTTTTAGACATCCTTTTTTTTTTTTTAAATTTGGCCTTAGTGCTTATAATTAAAGCAGTATGTCAGTTGAAGCAGACATCTCCTAAGTTAGATTTCAGTAAACTTTTCTTAAAGAGAAATTTCCAGTTTCTTAACCCATAACGATCAGTGATTACTGACTGTATGACAGGACAGTGGACGAGAGGCTGCAATATTGCTGTAACTGAGGTATTTGCTGAAATATGTATTTAGAGCAGAAATGTCGTTTTTTAGGGAACCTAGAAACAAGAGCAAAGCTGAGGTCTAACTACGATAGAGGATGGACACCAAAGAAGCTGTGTTGGGGACAAAAACAAAGCAAAATAAGGTAGAGCAAAAGTAGAGGCCAAGCATTGGACACGGGAAGGGATGGAGTGTGGGTGGGGGTTGTATACTGAATGGGGGAAACACTCAGGGGATATTAAAAGGAAAAAGTGGTGGAAGCTTTTAACAGTGAATGGCAAATCATACTACTTTTTTTAAACCAGCTTATTCTAACTTAAAATAATTATGCAGGTGAAATGGTTTGGAGGAGTAGGGGTTCGTTCACCTATGGATTCTGTGTGAATTTTTCTATTTTTGATCATTGCCTAAGCTCTACCAGTTTTACAGATATAAGCTAGTTGCTGATTGCAGGTTATAGCAAATACAGATGCCAGCTGTTTTTTAATTAAACTTCTGTTCAATTTTGGATATCTCCTGCTGTCATAAGGGGATTCTTCAATTGAACCATTCTGTTGGCAAACTGCATACAATGGAACTAGCTCTGTTCACTTTCATTCCTCACTTCCTTTCTGTGATCAGAAATTATGTTTTTGTTCATAGCAACATGAACCGTGAAGACCGGAATGTGCTGCGTATGAAAGAAAGGGAAAGGCGAAATCAAGAAATTCAACAGGGCGAAGAAGTCTTTCCACCTAACTCTCCTCTCTTTGCTGAACCATATAAAGTTGTGAGTTTATGCTATTATTAAAAATGCAGTTCCTTGTAGCAAAAGCCATATTTTTAATTATTTGGTTTCTAGACTTTTTTACATGAATTTTTCTAGTGCACAGTTCTTGTGACAGTGATAAGAAGCAGGGCTTGAATGTGAGGATGGATGGTTACTAGGTAGCAGGACTAATAGATGCTCAAAATATCACTGAAGAATAAAGGCACTGCTTTATTTGAAAGGATGTGCTGAAAAGGATAATGAAACTTCAGCTAACTTTTCAGTTTCCTTCTGAATTTGTTCCAGCCACCCAAAACATTTCAAATGTTGGTCAAGTCTGTTATGGTGGCTAGCTTTTTTTTTTTTTTTTTTTAAATGCTTTTTAGCTTATTGTTTAGCATACTAACCTTCATCCACAGTACTCTAGCTACAGGTAAACCCAGGAACAGGAAGTTTGACTAGCAGGTTGATTTTTTAAATACAAAACTGCTTAATAACCTGGGGTTATTACCATTTAATATAGCCAGGTTCCTTAAAATTAATTGACTGTGAGCGTAATTCAGGGTTTGGTGTAACTTTTTTTTCTTTTCTTTACGAACTATTTAAAGTCTCTATCCATGACTTTAAACCCACACTAGATTCTCTCCCAAGGATCTATTTAGGCCACACTCAACACCTATAGATGAACAATATTTGTGTCTGAGGCAGAAACTAACTTTGGAAGTGTAAGATAATGACATCCATGATTTTAATTCTTTAGTATTCAAGAACCTTTTTTAAAAAAATTCTTTCAATGTACTCTCCTCTGGTAAGTGAGGAAATGAGACTTGGGTCTTGTCTGTATTAGACAAGAAAGTTTTGCTGCTTTAATGTTACTGTTATAGTTAAAGTGGTTAAGCCTCCTAGTATGAACATAGTTATACTGGCAGAGAAGTGCTTATTCCAGTTTGGTAAACAGAATTGGTATAGCTGCACGTTAGGGCTTGGACCAGTAGAACTGTATCAATAAAAACAAAAATCACACCCTTAACTGACTTAATTCTACCAGTATAACCTTTTTAGGGCAGACTGGCCTTAAAAATCACTTAAGGGCTATTAGAGAAATAGCCTCAGTCTGAAAGATTAGTTCAGGGATTGCTTTTTTTGAACCCCTGCTATCTAGTCTACTGATAGTATTTGAGGTTCTTAATACTATACTCCTGAGGGCATTCTGCGTGAAAAATTAAAAATTCTGCACATCCTATTTTAAAATTCTGCAGGTTTTATTTGTCAATAAATAAATGCAGAGGCTCCAGCATGGCAGTGGGGAGCACAGGCCACTGGCTGCCTGAAGGTGGGAGATCACCCTGCAGCCTCCTCACGGCCTAGGTGATGAGGCTGCACCGGACCCTGACACAGCACAAGGCCTGGGCCTGCCCCAGAAACACCCTGGGGCCCTGCCCCTCTGCACAAGGTGCACCAGGTATGGGGCAGGCAGGCTCAACCAGGCAGGATCCAAGTGTGGAGAGGCTCTGGGGCGGGAGATCCAGTTGCGGGGTGAGAGGATTCTGTGTGGGACAATCTGGGTGCAGGTAACTCAGTGAAGGGCCTACGTGTGTGGGTGATCTCAATGCATAGAGGCTTTTTTTGGTGGTGTGTGTGTGTGGGGAGGGTGTTTCCAGGTGCAGGGGCAATGGGACTCTGCAGGGACTTCCAGGTGAAAGTGCTTGGAGCTCAGTGGAGGGATCTGGGTGTGGGGGAGTGGCGCTTGGTGGGGAGGGGGGTCTGGGTGGCACTTGGTGGGGAGGAGGGTCAATGGCATGGGGATCTGGATGTGGGGGCTCAGGATGGTGGCAGGGGTTTAAGTGCAGGGAGCTCAGTGGGGGGTGGTCTGGGTGCAGGGGTAGGGGCCGGAGGCAGGGGGTTTGGGTGCAAGAGGCTCCAGATGTAGGGGTTGAGGTTCAATGTGGTAGGGTTTGGGTATGAAAGGGTAGGGGGGTTCTGGGTGTATGGGGTGAGGCTTGGTGGGGGTGTCTGGGTGTGGGAGGTCCGAATGCACGGGGGTTAGGCAGATGCAAGAGCAGCTCCTCATACAGTGACCGCTCCCCCTGCAGCTGAGGAGCGATGGGGGCAGGAAGCAGAGGAAGATGCTGAGCTTCCTGCAGCTGGGGTTGGGTCTGACACAGCCCCAGCCACTCCTTGCAAGGGAAGAGAGAGTCCCATCCTCTTCTGCCTCCAGCCCAGCTGAGACTATCAGCTGATCCCAGCTCAGGGTAGGAACCACTAGCTGGGGTATCCCCAGCCCTCCGGTGATTTACCTCTCTGCCGCCTCCTCTGGTTGCCTGAAACGATGTACCTGTGCAGCTAGGGAGTGGTGCATGACTGCTTTTGCAGCTTCCCTTTGGTTCCCTGTCAGAGTCTCATTTTTCTGCAGGGAAGCAAAGAAATCTGTAGGGGACATGAATTCTGCACACACGCAGTGACCCAGAATTCCCCCAGGAGTAATATCACTGGTACAATTGTTCATCACCAACCTAAAGCTATATTGTATATAACTCATGTCTTTGATAAACACAGCCAAACTTTGGCCCAGGTTCTAGAAACAATTCTACTAGAAAGATACTTAAATAAAACGTCTACTGCTGTGTTCACAAATGAATACCGCAAAATTGTGCTAGAGCATGAATGGAGTTGACTAGAAACTGACTACAAAAACTAGTTAGATAAGTGGTTCGTTTTCCTTGTCCAAACTGAGAAGTGCATAAGTAAGAACTGCATAAATAATAATTAGATTCTTTCCTTAAAAGTGCCAGTGCCATTTTTGTGTGGCCAGCAATACTTCCTCACAACTCTCTTCTATAAGAATTTTGTGATCCTAGCTCAGGGCTTTGAACAAAACATTCTTTTGAACCACCTACCTTGTTCATATGGCTAAAGGAAGAGTAATTTTGTATTACCATAGAATTATAGCAGAATTCAAAAGGAACTGTGGCATTAAGGCTCTTTAAACCTTTCCATTACATTTTTCTTTCTAACTGTTGGCTTCTTATTTCCTTAAACTACTTTGGACCATTTCCCCACAAGCTATCAAAATAAGTGTGCATGGGCCTCTACAGGGTGGCCTAGCTGATATATATATTTTTTTTCTCTGTACCTGCTGTGCCAGTAAGGATGTCTGTCATTAATGTCTAGAGGCAGGCAGCCACAGTCCATCCTCTGCTGAAAGAATGGTGGCTACTATGTGAGATTTAAAGCCAGAAACTATATGGAAACATCTTGGCTCAGTGAGGGATTTGGAAGACTGTGTGGAAGGGGACACTGAATATCGAAAATGGCATATAATAACCCATCTTACCTATCTGGCAGTTGAACAGTCGTTATTTAAAACAGCTGAACTGGCCTCATATTAATAGATAAGGTTGGTTTTGTTTGTGCCAATCTCTAATCGTTTCTAACACATTAGGCAAAATTTTCTCCTTGACTTTCTAGCCAGTCAGTTGTCTTGTCTACTTTTGATAGATCTTGGTTTGTGTGGAAGATTCTGCCATTACAATATTTACATTTTTTCCCCTGCACTCAGTCCATGATATTTCATAAACTAATCTGTAATCTAGCTACCATTTTTTGGTAATAGGAAGCTGCATTTAATGTTAAACTCGATCAAGCTTTATGGATATGCTATTAGTTATATTAGCCCACTGAAGGCTGCTTCTTAGTGGTGCACAGCCAAATGGTCTTTTACTCTGTGGGATTTTCAGCCTTTAAGAATAAAATATGTATAATTTGAAGACAGCCGAGGGAGAGAGTAAAGATAAAATAATTTAAAAGGATGAGTGAAATCTTAAAAATAAGATGACGAGCTTTAGAAATCAGAAGGGAATAATAACTACATAGTTCTTTGTATATTAATTAGGAGAATAACTTAGTACTTCTCTAAAAATTTTCATTGGGATTCCCAGTCACCAATAGGAGCTGAGTGCCTAGCTCCGTTTGACAACACTGAAAAATCTCAGCCTCTTCCTGCTCTGAACTGGTATGCAGAGTCCATTTATTACTACTTATGTATTAAACTTAATACATTATTTATTTAAATTGAAAGGGATTAAAATATTAAGAACAGGAGGTGAAACTGGGATGGATGCTAACTTAAGTTCTTAATTCTGACGTTTGGGTTTACTACTCTAGTTTTGTGTCAAGTCAGCTTACGTAAGCCAAGTTGTGTATAGTTTAGATTTAGGAATCTCATTTTAAAAATACTTCTTAAATGTATTTTTAATCTTATATTTGTTATACTTTGCACAGACCAGCAAAGAAGATCAACTGTCTAACCGTATTCAGAGCATGCTTGGAAATTATGATGAAATGAAGGATCTTATAGGAGACAGATCTCTACAAAAGCTTGTTGGTATTCCCAAACCAACAGTACCATCAACGCCAGATGAAAAATCAAACCAAAGTTTCTTTGGTGAACAGAGACACAGTACCAGCTCTCATCAGAGCAGCAAATGGACTCCTGTAGGACCAGCACCTAGCACTTCCTCCCAATCACAGAAACGGTCCTCAGGTTTACAAACGGGGCACAGTAGTCAGCGGAGCAGTGGCAATAACACTAGCAGCAGTGGCCAGAGGCATGACCGTGACTCATATGGTGGTAGTAGCAGCAGCCGCAAAAAAAGCCAGCATGGATCAGAACACTCTAAATCCCGTTCTTCCAGCCCTGGAAAACCACCTGCTGTTTCTTCATTGAGCTCCAGCCATTCCAGGTCTCATGGAAGTGATCATCATAGCAAGGAACATCAGCGCTCAAAATCTCCACGGGATCCTGATGCCAACTGGGACTCACCTTCCCGTGTACCTTCATTTTCAAGTGGACAGCACTCTAACCAGTCTTTTCCTCCTTCGCTAATGTCCAAGTCCAGTTCAATGTTGCAGAAGCCCACTGCCTATGTAAGGCCCATGGATGGACAGGAGTCTATGGAACCAAAGTTGTCCTCTGAACACTACAGTAGTCAAACTCATAGCAACAGCATGAGTGAGCTGAAGCCTAGCAGCAAAGCACATCTAACCAAGCTTAAAATACCTTCTCAACCACTAGATGTAAGTTGGTATTAAGTTTTGGGGGTTTTATCTTTTTTCAGCATCAATGGCTGGGATTTTCAGAGGTGCTTAAGGGAGTTGGGTGCCTAATTTCTATAGGCTCCATTTAAAATCCCAGCCTATATGGCTTCCATTAACTTACTATAAAAATACAGGACTTCCCATTGGAAAGGGAAGCAACTTTGTAGTTTGTCAGTGGGAAGTCACACATTTTTCTTTTGTATTTTAAGGAGAATTTTGTTTATTTCCTTCTACATCCCCAATGTGCATGTTATGGTTTTTACGAAATTGCATACCATGTTGGAGCTTTTATGGTCTCTGGTTGTTTCTGATGAGTTGTATGTAATGGACTTTACTCTTATGTTCGATTGTGGCATAAACCAAATTATCTTTTGAAGTGTAGTAATTGTTGTGCATACTATACCTACAGTTTTCTAAAAACAATGTAATAGGTTTCAGAATATAGGCAATATTTTTTTTCTCTGTATAGGGCATATTTAGCTTAAACACGTTTTAGTGGTTTAGCTACTCTTGGAGTATTGAGTATAGGTTGCCTGCATCTGCACAGCCATACTGGGGATCAATGTACTTTAAAATTATTTTAATAAGATGCTATTGCATCTACTCTTAGCCACTTGAATAGCAATACACCTCTACCCCAATATAATGCTGTCCTCGGGAGCCAAACAATCTTACTGCGTTGTATTGAACTTGCTTTGATCCACCAGAGCGTACAGCCCCTCCCCCCCGACCACTGCTTTACTGCGTTATATCCAAGTTCGTGTTCTATCGGGTCGTGTTATATTGGGGTAGAGGCGTAGCTAGGAGTCTTTTAGATATCCCAAATAAATGGCTAAATAAACTGTAGAAAAATAATGGCCATGATTACAAATCATGCATAAGGAAAGTCATCTATGCCACGTGTTCACAAATGTGAGTAATTTATATTTTACACTAAGACAAGCAGTATTGCAGCTCTCCCCCACCCCTCTACATGTATTAGGACAAAGGTACAGGGAATTATTAAAGTACAAAACTTTAAGTAGCCCTTATTATGCTCTAATTAATAATGCAGTTAATGAGAGAACTTGAGTTTGGATAGTGGCCATTGACTTGCCTCATGAACTTATAGTTTAAAAAATGAATAAAGCCAAACTTTCAGATGTTTGTAAGACACTGGCTTGTTAAAATCATGTTAACATTTAAGTTAGGAATACAGGTAAGGGATTAGAATAACATGATATTTAAGATATTATATCTGTGTGTGCCAGTGCTATGAAATCTAGGATTTCTGCAGTTTTGGGAGATATGTGATCCTAAAACTATTGCTGGTTCTTTAGTCTAGCAGTGCTACTTCTCTCACGGATTCTGGATGAATATCATCAGGACTTGGGCCACAAACAAGTGTAACTTTAAATCCGGTGTGTTAAGGGGCAGCGGGGAGAAGCCTTAAGAGGTATAAATGTAATAGTTAATCCTGAACTTTGATTCATAGGCATCAGCATCTGGTGACGTGACCTGTGTGGATGAAATTCTAAAAGTAAGTTGTCTTTTCTTCCGGTTCTTGACTGTATTCATTAAATAAACACTGCTAAAGGGGGAAAATGGAGTACTTGCCCTGCCTACACATGAGATAAAATCAGCAGTGTCCCAAGAATGCCACTTGCGCTACCTGACTCCCTAAAAACCATCAATGTGCGAAGAACTTGGATTCAAGTTTATGCTGCAACTGCTGTTAACCTTAAACCTGTGGGGCCCTTCAGTTTCTTAGATCTTCTTACTAAGTATTGACACAAATTGACATCTCTGTTTTAAACTTGCTGGTAGAAGTTTTGGAGGAACAGAAAGCAGCTTATCAGTTCTATGTATTTTCTTTATTGAATGTATTTTAGTGTCCATTTTCATGGACAAATGTTTTTTTTAAAGAATTTTCAGATTTCTCTGCAAAAGTTTTGTTCATTATATAAGCAGAGAATGGAACTGCATACTCAAAATGCTGTCAAATGGATATAGTAAACAGAAAAAAACAAATTAGTCTCTAATATTAAAGTAAATAGTAAATCTTAGGTTTTATGTCTAATGATTATAGGTAAAAATATTTCACACAGAAGTGTGTATAGCTTTTTAAAGTTGACATTTTGATGTGTTTTAACCTTTAACGTAAAATGGCTTTGCTGTTTGGTTTGGTTACAGGAGATGACCCACTCTTGGCCTCCACCTCTGACTGCTATTCATACACCATGTAAAACAGAGCCATCAAAATTTCCTTTTCCAACTAAGGTTAGTGACTGACAAACCTAACTTTATATCTGATTAGTAGTTAAATATTGAGTGACATTAAAACTAGAGGAACTCCTTTTAAAGATCAGGAATTACACTGCAGGGTTTTAAAGCTCTTGTTAAATTTAACTGTGCATTGTCATTTGGGGTTTATTTGAATACATGCTAACCCTTTGTCTGAAAATCCATCCTGGCTTTGCAGCAGTACCCATGATAGCCCTCTAAAGAGCACAATTCTGTTCTTTCCCCATCTGCATTCACTCAACTGCTGTATCTTCCTGAAAGGAACAAAATTGGGAGGCAGTATCTGGCTGCTGTGGCTTCAGTCCCATTGAGAACAATAGGAAATGACAGCCATTTCGAAAGAGCAGTTCTTCATTGATTTTTCTGTAAATAATGTTATTTTCCATCAGCAGGGGCTGAAGAAGAAACTTTGTTATGAAGAGCTTTGTTGTCATGACCATTGATCTTAAAAGGGTCTTTTAAAAAAAGTACCCAGATCTGTTCAGTTGGAAAGGAAGGAAGGGAAAACTGGTGTGTGTGCATGCGCATGAGAATGTGGGTAGGATTAAGAGGGAGAGGGGAAACTGGACAGTACATTCTGGCTGCTTTGTGCTGGTCTGTAGTGGGGTATGCACTAGTAGATCTGGCCCTGAAAGTTTAAAAAAAACCTTATTTATTTAAGTTGATAGTACATATCTTCAGATCATTGGAAATATCACATAGTAACATTCTCTTTTAGTATTTACATATAACATATTTAATTAAAAACAAAATAAGATTATTTCCAGATGAAAACTACATTAAATTGGCATTAAGGTTGAATACGTGTCATAACTTAAAAGCATCTAGGGATCCTGTAATTATCCCCAAAGTCAAGCATCACAAATGCAGGGAATGCGAAGGTATGGTTAAGCTTACAAGAAATTTGGACATATAAAATATGGTAATGCACAGTTACGCACTTAGAACAGAGGTGGGCAAACTACAGCCCGCGGGCCATATCCAGCCTGTGGGACCTTCCTGCCCGGCCCCTGAGCTCCTGGCCTGGGAGGCTAGTCCCCGGCCCCTCCCCTGCTGTTCCCCCTCCCCCACAGCCTCAGCACATCCCGCCACCAGTGCAATGCTCTTGGTGGTGGGCTGCGAGCTCTTGGGGCAGCGCAGCTGCAGAGCCTGGCCTGACCTGGTGCTCTGTGCTGTGCAGCGTGACTGTAGTGCTGCCAGCCACTGGTGCTCCAGGCAGCATGGTAAGGGGGTGGGGGGGAGGGGGTTGGATAGAGGGCAGGGTAGTTCAGGGTGGTGGTAAGGGGGTGTGGGTTTGGATAGGGGTCGGGCGGGGAACAGGGGTTGAATGGGAGCAGTCAGGAAGGAGGGAGGGGTTGGATGGGGCGGCAGGGGGCAGTCAGGGGACAGGGGGAAAGGGTGGTTGGATGGGGCAGGGGTCCTGGGGAGGCTGTCAGGAATGAGAGGAGGGGTTGAATGGAGTGGTGGGGGGCAGTCAGGGGCAGAGGTTCCGGGGGCGGTCAGGGGAACAGGGTGGGTTGGATGGGACAGGAGTCCGAGGTGGGGAGAGGATCCAAGGGCGAAAAGCAGGGGGGTGGTGGGCCACGCCCCCTCCCCTAACCGGCCCTCCATAGAATTTTCAAAACCCGATGCGGCCCTCAGGCCAAAATGTTTGCCCACCCCTGACTTAGCACAATCTTAACTCTGCTCAGTTGGCTTTTTCGTCCCCTCGCCCCATGGTATCGTTAATGTAGAATTACAAATACTGATTTTTAAAGAGAGTCAATGAAATGGTCACACACTAATAAAAATTGTATGTTTGTTAGCCCGGTGTCACTTTCCAGAACAAGGCATCACTAGAAGAAGACAGTGCTGCTCTTACATCCCTCTAGCTTACATCTATACCTCCTTGTTTCTAGTGTGTGATCAACAGTGAAAGAACATTGCAATATCATTCTGCTCCAGAGTTAACACACCATGAAAATGGATTGGGGCAGTCTGCTCCTCCCTTAGCACTCTTTCAGCATTTACAGGCTCAGCAAATGTTACTTCATAAATAAGCTTTATAATGTTAACTGAATAATCTTCAAAGTCATAAGGGCTAGACTTATTTTTTGTAATGAAAGCTGATTTTGGAGCATTGCGGGCAGACTCCAGAGGAAAGTAAGAGCCCACTGAATGACCCATTTCGATCCCTGATAGAGAATAGTTGAGTTAAGTATATTTCGCTTGAACATAGAAAAACAACTGACAAAAATAAACTTCATCTACTTCATTCTTAACATCTTATATCACTTGCTTTTTGGGCGGCGGGGGGGAGGGAAGGGGAGGGTGGAGCACTGTCCTCTATGTAATCTCCAAGATTAATGTAGCTGCCTTGAGCTGTGGTGAAAATTATTAATATGGTTCTCTAAAATGCTCTGGCCAGGTCTCATGACAGTCCATGGACATCATCTCCACGCCTCTGCTGTCAATACATACCCACAAACAGAGACCCATCCTCCCTGAAGAGAGCAGCATGGGGGACCTGCAGAGCCCTGTACCTGTCTTTCCCCTTTGAACTGTATATTCTTGTTTGCTGCTGTCCAGTGAGCTGAGAATTTACAAAGTATTCTACAACAATTCCTAGATTTACTTCCTGATGCAAATCCAGAAATGAGTCTCATTATTTCATTATCTATTCCCTTTTGGTAATTACTGATCTTATCAGTGTAATGACAGATCTAAAAATCTTGCACACACTAATTTCATCCAAGCTTAATTTGCTGAGTGATATAAAATTGGCAACCCAGCAGTAATACTTAACTTAGTTCTCTTAACAATCAAATATTTTAAGTTTCATAATATTCATAACTAGTAGGTAATAACCACAGCTTGCTTGAAGAAGAAATCTGTTTCCTTACAAAATGTTTTTTCTCTATCTTGCAAACATGTGCCTATTTGTTATTGTAGGGTTGTTTATGAATTGTTTGGTTTGTGGGCCTTTGACTTGACTTTCCTCATAAGCATATATATTGAATCATTTGTATGGGGTGGGGGAAAGAAGCTATATTAGATTACTTGGCCTTGCTGACATACAAGAACAAAAAGAGAGGTCATATTTTTGGACATTTATCAACCTGGATTGTGTTTCTTAAACCAGCTTGCAAAAAATTCCATTTATGGCTTCTTCTTGTCTTCTGACTTCTAGCCAACTTTTTTATTCCATTACTATGCATCTTAGATGAGGAACTCTGTTAAAAACTCTCTGCGGATCCAAAGCTTATAATTTCCTCTGCCATGTTGTACCCCCGGTCATTCTTGGCAGGAATATTTTCCAAGAATTCCAGCAAATTAGTGAGCCATGGGTTTGTTTAGCCTGAAACCATAATGGAATGTAGAAAACAAAACAAAACTGTGGTTTACTTTAATCAAGCTATACTGTCCTAAGAGGACTTGATCTCTTCAGAAACTGTACTTTCTTCACGCGTAATATGCTGCTAGGTTTCACAGCATTCTACTTGTGTGCTAACACTTGGTGTGTTTCGCATACCATACGACAAACGTAAGCACTTTTCAGTGGACTAATGTGTCAACTAAGATAGTTAGGGCAAGGACTGTCTGATGCAAATTGTGCCTAGCCTGGTGGTCTCAGATTCCTGATTGGGCCTATTGGTATTACCTTAACATATTTAATAATGGTAAAGCAGGTCCTAAGCAAGAACAAAGCTGCATTAAATTGGCTTCCTTACAGGATTACCCTGTAGATCTTTTGTTGTAAGAAATCTGGGTAAAATTTTTGATGGAGCATAGGACCCTGAATGCTTAAGTCACTTTTGAAAATTGTATATGCTGTCATTTGGTTTGAGCCATGCTCTGAGGCTTGAGGTTACTGCTCCAGCCTCAGGTAGATTTCCTGCAGATGACTGTCAGACTCCAAAGCCAGAATATTGGTATTGTATATAAAATATCTGTTTGTGTATGTATGCGTAGATAGACACATACCACCCAAACATCTTAAGAGCCAAGGGTTTTTTGTACGGGTGAAAGTTGCTCAGTTGTGAGTCTGAGACTGAAGTCTGCTCTCCACAAAGCAAATATTACGGCAGCATTGTAAACTTCTGCCCTGGAGTACCTCAGCTATGACCTAGAGGAGGGATGGCTAAGGAAGGGAAGGAGAGTTTTGTTTCCAGGTTTATTTGGTCGTTGACCTCTCGGAGAGTATCAGCAATGGCATCGATTAGGGTTGATTGTGCTGCTGCTAAGTTAGTAATATGGAAAGTGGAATTGAGACCACAGTCTCATTTCAAATAGAATCCAACAGCCATCAAATGGCAACCACTTTCAGTCACTGCTACCTGGACTAGAGCCAAGTTGGCAACCTACTTAAGTACTGCATTACCATTCTGCCCAGTTATATCCAGTCTTCCCTCTCTCTGCTTTTTATGTCTAAGTGCAGTTTGCTTCCTGCTTAAATCTCTTCATTGCCTGTCCTGACCAGTCTGTCTGCTGTTACTCCCAGTAGATTAATATGGTCTCCTTCCTCTCCATTGTTTCTCATTTGTCCTTTCCTAAGTAGTCCCCAGGGAGATGATACTGCTGGAAATAACTTTGTAGCTGTAAGCTTGTGCTTTTACTCGTCTGAGTTTCTTAAAGTGAAATGTGTTCAAAACCAAAATGGATTTAAAACAAAATATATCTTCATCAAAGTGCACCCTCAGGGAATTCTATGGTGTGACTTAAAAACATTTAAGTGACACCAATGGATAATTGTGCAGACATTGTTTTATAGCAGTCACAATGTGTACATAAGGAAGAAACAGATGTAAATTGCTATTTGTATGCCTGCCCCAGGACGGCAGCTGTCTACCAGTGCTATTGAAATTAGGCAGCACAATAATTTTCCCACTATGCTGTCTTCCATTTTGAATGATAGCCTACCGCGTTTGGTCTGCTGACTACTTTTGGCCAGGGAGGCAAAAAAAACCCAAATAGCAGATAATCATTCTGACGTTCAGTACGTCTGTGAAATATAAAAATCCCTCATTGCTTTAACCTTTTCCTTTTTTCTAAAGTTTATCTGGTAATTATCTATTGAAGCTGGGAAGATGTCACAAGGCTTCATTTTGAGTTAATTTAAATTTGTACTCTTTTTCTTTGACTAAAGAAGCAATTTTTAAAATAAAACATATAAAACAAGATATCTTTGGGAAGAGGGAAGTCTTTAGCAGGACACAGTGAGCTTTATACACTGCAGTGAAGAACTCCAAAGAAATAAAACCTCATGTATTACTGCTTCAACAACTTACCCGTCTGCAATAAAAATTTGAAAAGCTGTAAAAGATTTTTAAGAACATCTAAACATGTTGTGTAAAGCTCTTGTTTGTTCAGAATGTTTACAGATACCATTATGTACATGCAGCACTTCAGTGAGCCACTTGCGATGGGAGATCAGTTTACAGGCTTATTATAGAAGCTACAACCCACTATTGGTAGATTACTTGATTCTTCTTGGCAAACTAGTGAAAGAGTATTTCAATGAAGTATACTAGATTCAATTTCCTAAGTAGTGCATTTCAAATTGAGTCATGTATTTTCAGCTATTTCATATTTTTAGGGCCAAAGCTGGACTGCTTTAAAACAAGGTTATGGTCAGAAAAGGTGACTATATAAATATGGCATTCTTATTTGGCAGTCTGCTCCCTGTACCTACTCAATCAGATCTGTTTATTTAAGGACTATAAAACAAGCTTTTGGTTTTGCTAAAATTATATTTAGCAGGATTGAGTTTGCACTACTGTGTGGGGGAGAGCTGGATTTTCTGGAATTACTTCTGGTGCCAGAGTCTCTACTGCTGATGTCAGAGCCAGAATGAACATGGCTTGATTTTCATGGTTAGATTTCCATATAATTTGAGTATGTAATTTACATAAGCAAATGAGTCTAACTTGTGAGCACTGCTAAGATAATTGTACGTGAATTAGTTGCATGGGTAACTGGAGGGACAGATGGGGTGATGTAGGAGGGGAGTATGGGCAGGTCTAGCGAAGTAAGTCCCTGCACTAAGACCATGTGCTTGGGCTTGGAATGTCTTTTGGGATAGGTGAAGGGAATTTGAGCCCAGAGGAGCAATCAGGTACCCTCATTCCTTGCTTTTGCTTCACTCTTCTACTTAAGTCCTAATACACTGCAGTCATTTAAATGAATTGGGGGCAATATGACTCAGCCTTTACTTTCATCATTAGTTCAAACTCCCTTTTGAAATCTTATGTAACTTTTTATTCCCTTAGGATTCTCAACAGTCCACTTTTGGCACTGGAGAGCAGAGTGAGTATTTAAAGTCGTTTCATATATTTTAAAAAATATTTATATAAAATGTCTTCATGTTATGATTAACATCCCAAATGCCTCTTGGGCTTCTTGGCTTTTTTTTAATCTAAATCTTCCAGAGAGGTCACACAGGTTAAAACCCCGACTTAGCATTTCCATATTTTCTTCAAGTCTTACTCTATAAAACAGATAATTGGCTTTCTTTTACAAGTCCTGTTATATGATCTGAAAGGTAATGATTAAACTGCATTGTGGTTGCTGGCTTCTAGAGGAAATACCTAGCCTGTACCCAGTCATACTACTGTAATCCTCTGAAAGATGCTTTCTCTTTAGAGCTGGTTGAAAATCATAGTGATAATTGTATGTGAAAACTCAAACCCCAGTTTCTGAAAGTCTGATGTCCAGCAGGCAAATTAATGTGTGTAGTAGAATAAAGCATAAGGTTTGTTTTAAAGCTGGGACAATAGCCATTCCACACTGTAGCTTCCCCTTGCTGTGGCACTCCATGCTCACCTTATTGGGCATAATTCAAAATGGAGAATATGGTAATATCAGGAACTCCAGGGTATGATTATGCATATGCTCAATCTCCGCTGCTACCAGAGCTTTTTTCAGAATTTGAACAAAAGCAACAAAGTTCTTGTTGAAATGTCTTTCCTTTTCCACGAGAATTACTCAAATGGATTATTTACAGGTAGTGCATTTAGTGTGATTGAAACACAGCCCACACTTGTTCACTTCCATCAGGCTTTACCCTTCATACCCCAAATAATTAATCAGATTAAGTAGTAAAAGCAGAGAGAGTCTTATTCTTATATATTGACAAGCCACTTACTCTGAACACACAATAAAGAGAGGAATTAAGGAAATAAATTCAAACACTTAATTAGAAAACCCATTGCTGTGGTATATGGGCCTATCTATAAATGCTTCATATAGAAATGCACTGTAAAATGGAGAGAAGCCAGCCTGATCAGAGGCTAGGAGTAATTCTCAACTCCTAAATATTTTATTGAAAACAAAATTATGACCACTTCAATTCTGACTTCTGTTGTGGTGCCCTGGACAGAAGTTAGGAATTTCAAGTGACCTACCTTGATTGGTCAAAATGGTGGGATCCTTACTCAGCTACTGCAGAGCTGAGTAGGGATGATGCTGAAGCTAATTTTAACATGACACTACCGGCTGAGTAACTCCACGTCTCTGCATGCAGAAAGCAGTATAATTTTTTCTAGAACAGTGTTTTTAACTGAGAGAGAAGGAAAACAATTTCTTTCACAGCATTCAAAATAAATGAAACTTACTGCTGTCTTAAAAAAAAAAAAATCACTTGAAATCTGGTCCAGTTTTGTATATTCAGGGTATGTGTACACAGCAAAGAAAAACCCATGTCTGGGCTGTGCCTGCTGACTTGGGCTCGTGGGGTTTGGGCTGCGGAGCTGTTTCGTTGCTGTGTAGACTTCCAGGCTCAAGCTGGAGCCCAAGCTCTTGGACCCTGCAGGGTGGGAAACAGCGCTGCAGGCCCAAATTGGCTGGAACATGCCAGCTGCAGGTTTTTCTTTGTTATGTAGACATACCCTCACTGTTCTTGTTGGTGCAGTTTCCTGCTATGCTAGCCTTTCACCTCTGGATCTTCTAGTTCAAATCTAGGTAAACTGATATTAGTGAAATATTTCTATTAGTCCCATTCTAATTCATGTATAACTACACCAAGCAAATAGAACAATTCAGCATGATTGGCTCTGCTTAAGAGAACCGTAAAGCAGGCATAGAATGGGTGTATTGCATGTCAGAGTTGAGGTGCATTGATGGAACCATGTGGGAAGTTTGCATAACACCTGCTTGCATCGTATCTGGCTTAAACCAGTTGTGTTAGTCCTTCCATTCTTCAAGTGCTAAATTCACTCAGCCATTCTTGCCTCCAAATTAATCTAGGATTTTTATTTCTTGTAACTTTGAAGTGTCTTATTTTGCTGTTCTTTTTAAAGGAGTGTTCTTTTTTCCCTCCCCCCAGAAAGATACAATCCGTCATCAAAAACGTCCAATGGCCATCAATCGAAATCGTAAGTTGCCCTTATAAAAGGATTAGAACATCCTCTCCAATATTTCCCAAACTACTATTTCTGAAGTGTTTTTGAAGGATTTTGTCCCATTAAGATGACTATAGCCATTTCTCCACACTTTAACGTGGATATAACAGTTCTTCGAGTGTTTGCTCATGTCCATTGCATATTAGGTGTGTGTGCTCGCCACGTGCACTGGTGCCGCACTTTTTCCCTTAGCATTATCTGTAGGGAACCAGCTCTGGTGCCCTCTGGAGTGTCGCCCACATGGCGCGGTATAAGGGGCACTGCTGGCTCCCTCCATCCTCAGTTCCTTCTTGCTACCAGTGACTGTGCTGGAAAATCTGCTGCTTCGGCTAGCGTTGTTTCGTTCTCTGTTCTTGCGAACTTTGAAAACCTGTAAAATAGTTTGTATATAGTTAGTAGTTTCTTAGTTAAACCCTTAATAGTTGTGTTCAACTCTTCATTAGTCCCGAACGGGACTCAGCCAGGGGAATGGACATGCCCACTTCCCCAGGCTTTAAGCCCTGTGATCATTGTAAACGGCCTATGCCTGTCAGCGATCTGCATACCAGCTGCCTAAGGTGCTTAGGCAAGGGGCACGTAAGTGACAGGTGCTGTATCTGCAAGTCCTTTAAACCTAGGATGAAGGAGGAGTGTGAAACTCGTCTAAGGGCGCTCCTAATGGAGTTGGCACTCACTCCAGCACCGGAGCAGCGGTCCAACTCCACAACAAGCACCGTGGCTCCAGTCATGAAGCTGAAGAAGGTGAAGGGACGATCTCCTACAAAGAGAGGGCTGGAGCTGAGCCATGACCCATGCTGGGCAGCTCAACACCCCCTTCAGGAAGTCAGGCTCCAGCTCAAGTCAAGCAGGGCAGCCCATCCCATACTTTGCCTGCGACTCTGGATAGCGGTGCAGGACACGACCAGCTTCAGGTGCCATCGATGCCCAAAGCCTTTCAAGCAGCTCAGGAAATCCTGATGCTACTGGTGCTGCCCACACCGGCTCCAGCGGTACCCCGGTCTCAGGGAAAGCCTGCTTTGGGACCTATGCGTGTGTCCTTGCCTCAGTAGCACTGTTCCCCATCGAGAGTGACCTCCCGCCATCGCTCGCCCATGTGAAGTTTTCATGCCTCGGACTAGAGAGGCAGGCTCAGCAGATCCCCCTTTCCCACAATGGGGGCACTGATCAAGGGAGTTGAGGTGTTCCTCGCTGGTGGATTGGCGCAGAGCATCTGGGGCACATGCCACTCAACAAGATCTCTGGGACTGGCCCCGAACGTCTCCAAGGGCCTGGTACCGATCACTGGACCAATCGGGGAGCAGAGACCGCTGATCACCTGGTCGTCAGCACCTGTCTACTAGGAGGAGATAGGAACCTCCTGAGAAGGGCTCCCGACAGCTGGCCCGTAGTGGCTCCCAGTCCCGTTTGACATCCTGGTATCGGTCGAGCAGCAAGGCGTGGATCACCGGGTGTCTGACGCAGATACGCCAAACACAGTCTCCAAAATTCTGACCAAGACGTCTGACTCGCTCAGACAGGTCAGCTTCGGGTCCCAGCAACCGACGCTGGTTCGGACAAGAGCCACCAGTCCGCCCGTTCCTGGTCACCCGGTACCGACCGCTCTGCTTACAGCTCCAGTACGGAGCGATGTTCCCTGACTGCAGGACAAGGCCTGGTACCTATGGTGTTGCCGGCATCAACGGCACCAAAACCAGTTCCATGGCCCAAGCGCAGTGGCTGGCGCCATGGTACCTGTGGAACCCTTGGGAGTTCACCCAACCATCCCAGGCTGCCCGATCGGTGTCAGGAGCCTCGGAGAGGCCAGCGGCCTCGGTATCCCCTCCCCCTCTGGTTCTCGAGGCTTTGGGGAGTAAGACCCCACAGGTTCAGGAGTACCAAGGGAGCAAGCTGCTGGACCCCACCAATGGACGTGGAGGTTCCCGCAGCACCGGCATTAGCCTTGTCTGGCAATGACGAGGACATCTCAGGGCCTACTCACCCAGTTCCTCAGGATGATGCTAAAGCACACCAAGAACTTTTGAAGAGGATCACTTCCAACCTGCTGCTTCAGGCAGAGGAATTGGAGGAGCTATCTGTTTGATATCCTCTGTTCCTCGGCTCCCCGAGGCTTCCAAGAAGGAGGTCCGAGTGATTCTCGATTGAGGGCATGACCGTGGCCAGGGAAGCCCTCCAAGTGGCATCGGATGTCGCTGATGTTGCTGTCTGCACCATGGCTTCTGTTGTCTCCATGTGGCAAGCTTCCTGGCTGCTCCTCTCTGGGTTGTTCTCTGAGGCTCAGCCATCAATGCCCTTCGTCCGAGTCCTATTTGCAGAGCAAATGAACAGCAAGTTGCATGGCCTCAAGGACTCCCGCACCACCTTGAAAATCCTGGATCGGTACATCCCAGCCCCAATGCATAAGCAGTTCAAACCGCAGCAGCCTCAAGTCCAGGGAAGCCAGCCTTGGCAGGACCAGCCCTACAAATGAGCCAAGGGCAACAAACAATGTCCGAGCCTCCACCCTCTGCCCAGTTGGGCTCAACCCATGCCAAGCAAAGGGCCAAATAGTCATTCTGAGGGTGCGCCCAAGGGCGACCTACCAGACTATTCCCCGGATCCATCTGTCCCAGTGTTCTCCAACCGCCTTTCCCTTTTTCTTCCTTGCTTGGACCGCTGTAACCTCGGACCAGTGGGTCCTCAGCACAGTGGAACAGGGTTATGCTCTCTAGTTTCTCTCTTCTCCCACCCACCTTGACCATCCCTCACAAGAGTCTCCTCACGCAGGAGGTAAATGGGTTGCTGCAGCTGGGTGCAGTGGAAGAAGTTCCTCTCGAATACAGGAACAAGGGGTTCTATTCCTGGTACTTTTTAATCCCAAAGGCCAAGAGCAGTCTATGCCCATCCTGGACCTGTGAGACCTCAACAAGTACCTAAAGAAGCTAAAGTTCCACATGGTCTCCCTGGCTTCTGTTATCCCCTCCCTGGATCCGGGAGACTGGTGTGTCACCCTTGACTTGAAGGATGCATACTTCCACATAGTGATCTTTCAAGGACCCAGATGCTTCCTCCAGTGTACAGTGGGAGCCCACCACTACCAGTTTGCAGTCCTCCTGTTCGACCTGGCAACAGCACCGAGAGTGTTTACCAAGTGCATGTCCATGTTAGCGGCTTACCTTAGGCGCCGGGGCATCCAGATCTACCCGTACCTTGATAACTGGCTTGTCAAGGGCAGTTCCAGGTCTCGAGTCCAAAGGAATGTCATGGTGCTTCAAGCCACATGCTGCTCTCTGGGCCTTCTGATAAGTGACAGAAAGTCGACATTTGTGCCAGTGCAGAGGATAGAGTTCATTGGAGCGATCCTTGACTTGACCTGCGCCAGGGCGTTCCTGCCACGGGACAGGTTCCTCGCACTGACGAACCTCGTTGTGGAAGTCTCCACGTTCCTGCTGACTACATTGGTTTGGCACGCTTATGAGCCTGGCAGCAGGTCCTCCCTGGCCCCTGCCCAACCAACCAGACTTTCTGTCACAGGATCACGGTCAGCTCCTATACCCCAACCTCGAGTCCATCCACCTCTCGGTGTGGATGCTGTGTGGCTGAACCTGGAGGACCGGATCTGTTCAGAAGGAGTCCAACAGGTCCTCCTGGAAAGTAGGAAGCCCTCAACTAGACTGACTTACCTGCCAAGTGGATGAGGTTTTCCTATTGGGCATCCGAATGGGGCATCTCTCCCTCGCGTTCCTCCATACAGACTGTCCTGGACTTCCTGTTCCATTTAAGGAACCAGGGCCCGGCACACTCTTCCATTAGAGTGCATCTTGCCGCCATCTCTGCTTTTCACCCACCAATCCAAAGACAATGTTTTCCCATGACATGATGGTCAGATTCTTGAGAGGGCTCGAGAGAGACTTTCTGCAGCTATGGGCTCCTGTCCCGCAGTCGGATCTTAACATAGTCCTTTCTAGGCTCACTGGCCTGCCCTTTGATCCAGGGTTCCTGCTCCTTTTCCCACCTGTCATGGAAGATCGTGTTCCTGGTGGTGGTGATGTCGGCGAGACGAGTCTCTGAAATTAAAGCCTTGATCATTTATGGTGTTTCTGAGGTCTTCTCCAAAGACCAGGTTCAGCTGTGGCCCAACCCAGCCTTCCTGCCAAAGGTGGTATCAACCTTCCATATGAACCAGGACATCTTCCTCCTGGTGTTCTGTCCCAAACCCCATGGGACCAGTGAAGAGAGGCGTCTTCATGCGTTGGACTGCCGAAGGGCCTTGGCTTTTTACTTAGAATGTGTCAAGCCTTTCTCAAAATCAACTCAGCTCTTCGTTGCTATGGCAGACAGGATGAAAGGCCTTCTGGTGTCCTTGTAGAGGATTTCCAATTGGATCACCTCGTGCATAAGGACCTGTTACGACCTGGTAGAGGTTCCGCCGCCGATTGTCAGAGCCTACTTGATGAGAGCTCAGGCATCTTTGGTGGCCTTCTTGGCACATATCCCTATCCAGGACATCTGTAGAGCTGCAACGTGGTCCTCTGTTCACTTGTTCATGGCTCATTATGCCTCACTCAGCAGGCCAGGGATGACTCTGGGTTCGGCAGAGCTGTGTTGCAATCTACACATCAGCTAACTCCTACCCACTTCCAGGGGTACTGCTTTGGAGTCACCTAATATGGAATGGACATGAGCAAGCACTTGAAGAAGAAAAGACAGTTACCTTTTCCGTAACTGGTGTTCTTCGAGATGTGTTGCTCATGTCCATTCCACAACCTGCCCTCCTTCCCCACTGTTGGAGTTTCTGGCAAGACGGAACTGAAGGTGAGGAGAGCTGATGGAACCCCTTATACTGTGCTATGTGGGCACCACTCCAGAGGGCACCAGAGCCGGTCCCCTATGGATACCACTAAGGGAAGAACGTCCAGCACCAGTGCATGTGGTGAGCACACACACCTAATATGGAATGAACATGAGCAACGCATCTTGAACACCAATTACAGAAAAGGTAACTGTCTTTTCTTATGTAGAATCTTAATTCTTGTTGATTACCAGAAAATGGCTACCCAAGCTCATGTGAAAAGAACACTTTCCAAGATAGTCTCAAATTTTATGTCTACCAAATGCTGGTTCGCAAGGGCACATGTATGCATGTTGCTTTTCCTGCTCTCCTTTTTTTTGTTGCACACTAGCAGGATATTTAAATAAGATTTCTATTCTTGGGATTGCTGTATGTTTCAGTACTTTTGACAAGAATGAGGAGGGCAGGTAGGGTAGAGGGACCTTTTAAAATAAATGTTTATGGTTGCAGAGAAATCCAGTTACTTGGGTTGTGAAGTTATGATCTACTTTAAGCTGCTAACACAGGGGTCTCAAACACATGGCCCGTGGAGTTATTTGCTGTGGCCTGCCAAGCTCCTCATGCCCCCCCCCCCCCAGTTATTTGCTGCGTTCACCAAGCTTCCTTCACCTGCCATGCTCTTCCCACCCCCACCCCCACTCCAGTGCACTGCTTACCTCTAGGTGCTTCCTGCTGCCAAACAGCTATTTGGTGGCGCTTAGCACTTTCCAGGGAGGATGAGGAGGACTGGGGAGGGACGTGCGCTCAGGGGAGGAGGCGGGGTAGGGGTGGGGATTTGGGGAAGGGGTTGGAATAGGGGCAGGGAGGGGGTGGAGTTGGGGTGGGGACTTTTGGGAAGGGGTGGGGGAGAGGTGGGGCAGAGGCAGGGCCTCATGGAAGGGGTTGGAATGCGGGCAGGGCCGGGGGCAGCAGGAGGGGTGTGTCAGTGATGCGGCCCTTGGGCCAATGTACTAGTCCTTACGTGGCCTTCGTGGTCATTTGAGTTTGAGATTCCTGTGCTAACAGTTACAAAAATGGTTTGGGGAGCTGTGATGTTTTGTAGTCAGAGGATGTTGTATGGAATATGCTTAAGGAAGCTTAAATTTTGGGCCCTGTCTTCTGCTGGAATACCAAACATTTATCATACAGATGTTACAAATGTGGCAAACTATATTACAGTACCTATAGAATGAACATTGCACTTCATCTGTCTGCTACACAACCATAAAAAACAAAACAAAACCACAGTGTAACTAGAAGCTTCTTGATTAGTGTTTTTTCCCCTCATAAATTTTTGGTGACTTTATTCTTTATAATGAGCAAGTTGGGTGGAAATTTGACACCTGGTGCCCAAAGGTTAATTGTTCCTAGAAAACGCACATATGTACACCAAAGTAAGTCTTTAGTGGCTGTCTGTATATTACTCCTGGGGGCATTCTGCGCCAAAGAATTAAATTCTGTGCACAATATTTTAAAATTCTGCAAATTGTATTTGTCAGAATAACACTACATAATCACTCTAGTTTCAATTATTTTGGTAATTTTATTTCAAAATGTCTGTCAGCAAATATGCCTGTAACAACACACACACACTCTTCCCCCCCCCCCCCCGAAGTAGAGTTAAAGAAAACCCTATGACAACCCAGTTCCTGTTTCTCTGCCCCCTTCCCGAACCCAGCCACGGGGTCCTCCCCAGCCAATACATCTCAACCCCCAGAGCCCAGTTGCAGGGCACTCCTTGCTCAGATACCTACAACATCTGAGTTGACCTGGGTTTGTTCTTGCTTATGCATCATCTCCAATAAATAACATTCTGCAAAACAAGTTTTCCCTCAGTTATACCAATTCAGTTGCAAAGTCTTCAATTAGCAGTTCTTTTACTGTGTAAACAGAAATAGAACCCAGTTCTTTCTCCCATGCTTGTCCAGGCTTCACAGTGCTAACAGGAGTAAAAAATCAGTAACCATCTACCCCTCTGAAAAACCTACTGTTGTCTCTGTGACTAGATATGACTTTTTTTTAAAAAGATGCGTACCCACACTAAGTGTAAGAGACAGTAACAGAAGGATTACACCCTTCATTTTTCCTTTGCTCTTTTGACATAGCAGTATTTCAACAATGCTATACTTATGGCTGGGGCTGGTATTTTTGGTGGGTGCAGAAATCACCTATGGGGGAATTGGAGCCATTTCTGCAACTGAGGGCAACTGAGGAGATCTGTGGGCTACTGCTGGAAACCCCCATTAGATTCAGGTGTGGGTGAGAGCTTGAGAGTTTATTGCAATGAATTTATACTGTCTTAAATAAAATGATAGGACAAGATTGCACTTTGTGTAGTCAGTAAACTTGTTCTTTTGGGGAGACAAACATTAAATGACCTTTTCTGGGAGGAAAAGATATATTGGGGATTAGACCCAAGATGTCAATGTTAGGAATTTCATTAAAACAGCCATACTGCGAAAGTACCTGCGTGGGAAACTTATTTTTTAACTTTCTCATTTTCTTCCTCCAGATGTGAATCAAACCAAACAGAGTAAGATACTGTTTTTATATACACTAAAGCCTTTAATTGCAAAAATAAAACAAAAGATAACAAAAACCGTAATGAATGTATCTTTCCAGTATTCAGACATTATTCTAGGATTGTGAAATATATTTAGATATGTATATTGAAACATAGCTTATGTGACAGCAGTGAAATAAAATGACAGAATTCTAAGTGTCACTCTCAATTCTGTTTAAACAATACTCTTAATCATTTGCATGCAAGAAGACAGTCCTGTAGGTGGTCGCTTCTCCTTTCACACTAAAATGTGACACAAAATATTTTTGTATAAGGGATTCTTATACTTAAGCATTCAACATTTTAGTAGTGAGTTCTGTGTGCTCCCACATGCAATGAACTCTGTAGACAAAGGACAATTCCTAGTAACATTTTAGATCAGTTTATAGCCTAACACCACTTTGGAATTAATTTCTAGAGTATATGAAAAATTTATTCCTCTTTCTTTCTTTCACTCAGTATGTTGAAAGATGACTTAAAACTCAGCAGCAGTGAAGACAGTGATGGTGAACAGGTATATACCATAAATACTAAAGTTTTAGAAAAGTTCAGCAGACACAACGGAAGTGTTCAATACTAAGTTTCTATTTTAAAAACCTGCAGCGCTTGGCTGGTTGCAAATTGAACATTTGTTAGTAAGCATTAATTAAAAAGCAAGATTTTTTCAAAGTAACTTTAGTTACACTTTTTGGAATATATAATCACTATTTGTGGGAGTCCTTGTTTCCAGTTTTGCCTTTAGACTTCCAAATCTCACTGTATAGCAGTTTCATATTGCTTTTTCCTCAACATAAAATGGAACAGAATGTACTCAAGAAGTATAAACTCTTAGTGACGACGACTTTTTCAGGATTGATTTTTCCCCACCCCCAACCCCATGTGGGGGCCTGCCATTTAAGGACAGCACATCTTCAAAATAATATGTGGCATACATTTTTCCACACACCGGTAACTCAGGATTGGGATTGGTGGTTGTGTCTAATGTATGTGAACACTTGCACCAAATTTCCTTTTTCTGTTTCTACTTCTACAGTAGCATCTTCACTCTAGTTGGGAAAATTTATGCTCCCTTATTTGCTATTAACCCTCTGTAATACAAATTGTCCTATCTTTGGCACTGATCTTAGATAATTCTAAAAATAGCCCTTTCAGGATGGTGATTGCCTGCACTGCCATTTAGTATCCCAGTTTCATTTTCTGTTGTAGTTTCCAATCCCAGTCGGTTTTTTTGTTTTTGTTTTTTTGTTTTGTTTTTAAATCTGGATAATGCTGATGAGGCATTTTGCACAATCGCTGAGAGCACGGGAATAGGGCATTCCGTTGCTGAACATCAGCCCTTTGGGAAATTGAGGAATAACACTGATAGACCCAAGTTGTGACCAGTCCTCACACAGAAAGATGAATGATACAGAGCGATGAGTAGAGAGGAATTGGAACTCTCAAAACCATAGTAGAATGTGTAGGACTCTTTGACTTTGCCATTTGTTTGCTGTGTGAACGTGGCCAAATAATTTAATCTGTCTGTTTTCCCTCTCTGAGGATAATATGCAATTTTGTTAACTATTCCAGTGTGTTCAGATGAGAGATGCTATATATGCTAAAAAGCAACAGAGTCCTGTAGCACCTTATAGACTAATAGATGTATTGGAGCATAATCTTTCGTGCTAAGTATGTTCATGTTGTTGGTGATGAGGAAGGAGTATTAGAGTTCTATTTTTGTTTTCGTCTCCATGCAGTGCACAATGCATAATACAATTTATGAACGCTTCTTCCTCACGCTGGTTTTTTTTTTTTTTTTAATTACAGGATTCTGATAAGATAGTGCCAAGGAGTACACCTGGAAGGTAGGAATTCATAGGTGATTTTTAGCAGTTCACGGCAAATGAAGTAACAACACTTGAGCAGATGAATTTTCCTGATTTGATCTCACTGCTCTAAAAATCCATGTCTGACACTGTAGACTTGTGGCTTGTGCTAACCCAAGAAGTGACTAGAACTTGATCATTGGTTAAACAGCTTTTCTCCTCCCACATGTAGATACTTAACAGCTTGAAAAATAAAGCAGTAATTGTTTATATAAGTAATTATCATTTCCCAGTCTATTTGCTATACTCAATTATGTAGAATTTTCTGTTAGATAATTAAGTCAGAGCATGTTGAATTTTTCTGTTGCAAATAAAAATTGTGAAACTTGTGTGTCTTACATAGTCTTGATTATTTTACCTTTTTGTCTTTCCCCAGTAATTCTGAACCTTCACAACATAATAGTGAAGGAGCAGATAATTCCAGGGATGACTCAAGCAGCCATAGTGGATCTGAAAGCAGTTCTGGATCTGACTCTGAAAGTGAAAGTAGTTCCAGTGACAGTGAGGCTAATGAGCCATCCCAGAGTGCATCTCCAGAGGTAAGATTTGATATCTGGTTTGAGTTATAATCCATCTACAATAATCCCTGAGTACCATGATCTTCGCATCAGTCTTGACAGTTAAGAACAGAACGATAGTTTGAGAAGATGCTAAGTAAAGTGTAAAACTGACAAACATTTTGGAATGATTTTCAGCAGCAGTTTATCAGCTATGCTAAATGAACTGTTTAAAAAAACACATTTAGCACTTTACTTTGACATACTTCATGCCACTTGGCTTTGAAAGCTTGGGAGACAGACATGCTCATACAGTAATACTACAACAATGAAAAAACTAGCTTAAAGCATGGTATGTACTAACTTCCATTTAGTCATTCATGTAACTGGTGATATGGCACAACGTTTTGGGTCACACCATGATGCTGTGTTTGGGCCAACAGCATCTGCTGTGGCTCTTCTCATCCTCTGCCAGCAATCATTTGTCACTGCTCTGTGTAATCAGCCTTTCTTCACAGTGAAGATATAAGAGCTGTGGCTTTCACACTGTATTTCAACATATTATACTTGGTTCATTAGCACCATCGGCTTTCTGCATAGCTGTTACCTTGGTGTACAACACAATGTTGCAGCCTTTGGAGGGAAACGGGGGAAGAAAATATATAGTGTTTAATACTCCTCTCTCTTTTTTTTTTTTAAGCCTGAGCCGCCACCAACAAACAAATGGCAACTTGACAACTGGTTGAACAAAGTGAATCCGCATAAAGTGTCACCAGCTTCTTCTGTGGACAGTAATATCCCATCTTCACAAGGCTACAAAAAAGATGGCCGAGATCAGAGCTCCGGGAATGGGTATACAGATCAAAGTGGGTCTAAGGAATCTATTTCCTCCACTCCTGGGCGAGATTCCAAAACCACCCAAAAAGGATCGGAGAGCAGTCGTGGCAGGCAGAAGTCACCTGCACAGAGTGATAGCACAATACAGAGGAGAACTGTTGGTAAAAAGCAGCCCAAGAAGGCAGACAAGACAGCTATTGAAGAGCCCAGAGGAGGGCTTAAAATAGAAAGCGAAACCCCTGTAGACATTGCAACAAGTATGCCCTCAAACAGGCATAAGGCAGCCACAAAGGGCTCTAGAAAACCCAACATAAAGAAGGAGCCCAAATCTTCCCCTCGGCCTACAGCAGAGAAAAAGAAATATAAGGCTTCAAGCAAACCTTCCCAGAAATCCAGGGAATTCATAGAAACAGATACCTCCTCCTCTGATTCTGATGAAAACGAGAGCCTGCCTCCTTCATCACAAACCCCCAAATACTCTGAGAGCAATAGGACTCCTGTTAAATCTTCCATGGAGGAGGACGACAGCTTTTTTCGGCAAAGAATGTTCTCTCCTATGGAAGAGAAGGAACTTCTTTCACCGCTCAGTGATCCAGATGAACGGTATCCACTTATTGTGAAGATCGACCTGAGCCTCTTATCGAGAATACCAGGGAAGCCTTACAAAGACACAGACCCACCCAAAGTGGAGAAGAAAAATGTGCCAGAGAAGCATACAAGAGAGTCCCAAAAACCAGCCTCAGACAAAAATTCCACCAAGGGCAAAAGGAAGCATAAGGTAAGTGATCAATTGAAAACTTATCTAGTCTCAATCTCTTGATGCCTTACTACTGAGGTGACATGGATAGCCCAGTGGCAAAGAGAGAGTGCTCAGTCTTAGGGACTCCTCTAGCCAATTAAGAAGTGGTACTGTTTCTTTTGAAGGGAATCTGTCTAGGCTTCAGGGTTCCTTGGACTTTTGGGGCAGGTGGGGGAGAATTGGCGTTTGTGTGAGAGCTTGGTAGGCATTGTAACTCCCATTGTCATGGTGAAATTTGTGCCGGGAAATTCAGACTCCTGTGGGATCATTGGGTACTGAGTTGGGTAAATAGTCTTTTCTTAGTGACACCAGCACTGGCTCTAATGTTTCAATCAGCAGAGTGCCAAAAACTCTATTATGCTGGCCTTTGCCTGGTAATTTTTTCAATTATTAAGAAAAAGCAGGGATGCTTGTTAGAAGAGTGGACTGAATGATCTATTGGGTTTTCATCCATATGTGACTCCTGCAATTCTGTGAAATCATCCATGGCTTTGGGGAATGAGAAGCCCTGATTTGGAGCCATAAGAGTATGTCTACACTGCAGTTAAACACCAGCGGCTGGCCTGTGTCTGCTGATTCAGGCTCATAGGGCTCAGGCTATGGGGCTGTTTAACTATGGTGTAGACGTTCAAGCTCAGGCTGGAGACTTGGCTCTGTTACCCTCCCTCCTCACGGAGTCCAAGAGGGCGTCTTTGCCTCTTCCCTCCCCCATGCTTTTTTAGGGCATTTCCACCACTCCTGGCTGCAGCCATAACATCCACACTTTCATTTTTAGCATGCTAGTTCGAGTTGAGCTAGCATGAGTCTTTCTGCCCAGGCTGGGAAGCTGACTCCCATCTACAGTGTAGACATATTCTTAACTGTTCCTGGCCAAGGCCCTGCTTAAGAAATGTGCCTGCTGCAACCTCTCTTCCAGTTCTTTGTGTCAGCCTCAGGGCAAGCCGATCACGTACACCTCCTTTCTGCCAGGGGTATCTTCTAACAAGTCAGGGCCTCTTGATATTTAGCATATACCAACAATAGCCCCATTGTTCTCTTAACTGCTCTGAAGGTGTGTACCTGCAGTTTTCTGTCTTATCTCTGGTCTGACTCAGCTCTTTGAATTCAAGGGGGCAGCAATAGAAAATTGAATAAGGAAACACAGTCAAACATAATGTAAAAATAATGCAGATATCTCCCAATTCGCCACAATATCGAAGGGAAACTGGTGGCATAAATGCTGCTGCAAGCTCCCTTCCAAACAGTTGCCTTCAACTGTGCCAGCTTCCCTGCTGAGCAACCAAGAAGTAATCTCCAGTCACTCTTGGAGTATAGTCTGATGAACTTGACATGACTGAAAACAAATGGATTCCTCCATTCTTAATCCAGCTCAGATTACCTCTTTGCCCTGTGCCAAGTAATGAAAGTAAGGTGGAAAGGTTTCTTACCTGAAAAATGGGGATAATACCTACCTTACAAGGATGTTGTTGTTTGGTGTTTGTATAACACTACTATACAAGCTCTAGCACTCACTTGAATGCACTCAGTCTCTAGTAGCGTTAAACCTAATGGCCCCCCTCTTATTTGGCCAGTTGTTCCTTGCAAAACAATATAACAAAAATGGTGGCTGTTATGGACAGAAACCAGCATAAAGAGCTATGCTCCTACATCAGGAACAGAAGGCTTTGGGGAGACCAATTAAACTTGGGCTGTATCTCAAAGAATCATCTCACTAATCATCTTCAAAGTCCTGAGACCATACCTATGCCTAGTGGTGCAGTCATGGTGGACATGAATATGTTCTGAGGCAAGTGGGAGATGCAAACTATTTTTCAGGCCTACCCCAAAATACTGAGGCAGGCTGTATAAGAAATTCTGCAACAATCACTTTAGAAATCCAACAGCTGACAAATGTCAGTTGCTTACATGTTTTTTTGATCTTTGGGTGCTGGGTTGTAGCGGTTCCGTAGCCCAAGAGCATTCTATTACTGCATTGCATTACAGTAAGATTTATTAATTAGACCCTAGTCTCGAGCTGAGTTGCTCATTAGAATTGTTATTTTACACTTGTTTTTCTGCTGCTACTGCTTATGATAGATTTGAAGATTAATGAAAGTGTGTAGGCAGTTTAGAAATTCACATTCAAAACCTTTTGCTTTTTACAGTCCACTATTTTATAAAGCATCAACTCTTATCAAAAGTAATACACCTCTACCTCGATATAATGCTGTCCTTGGGAGCCAAAAAATCTTACCGCCTTATAGGTGAAACCGCGTTATATTGAACTTGCTTTGATCCACCGGAGTGCGCAGCCCCGCCCCTCCAGAGCACTGCTTTACTGCGTTATATCCGAATTCGTGTTATATCGGGGTAGAGGTGTATTGACGAATGTTGAATGAAGCTTTTTTTAAAAGTGTTTTGTTTTGTTTTTTAATCCCCTATGGTCTAGCAAAAACAAAATTAATTTCCTACTCTTATTGGGAGACCTTCATATATCAGCCTAATGAGGTGTAGATTGTCTTAACCTAGTTGATTCCAGCCAGATTTTTGTTATCACATTTTAAGTAGTTCAGTAATTTCAGCAGCCACATTTCAGTCCTGCTTGTACTGGTAGATCATTTGACATTCACTACATACTACTGCCTTCTGTTTGGGACAAGTAATTCCATTGTGGTCAACTATCTTAAGGCATGGGCTAGATCCCACCAGGGAGTGATTTTCAGATCTGCTGTAGTGCTATTGTGCCATATGTTGTAAAAGGTTTGCTAAATTGTCTTGACAAATGTAAAACATTATGAGGGACAGTTAACCTGTAAATATCAAACTTTGTCCTGATAGCTCTCTTGTGCTTGCTTTCTTCAGAATGATGATGAAAACAGAGCCGGTGAAGGCAAGAAAACTAAATTGGAAGAAAAGTCTTCGTCAGGCCACAAGGCCTCCAGCAATAGAGAGTAAGTGCAGTGAGAAAATAGGCTGTTTTTTTAAATCTATAAGGCTTAGCATACATTAAGGGGAAGATTGGCACCCAACACCCTATCTGCACTTACAAATCTCCCCCTAAATACCTGCTTGCCACCACTTACAAAGGAAAAAATCCAGTTGCAGCTCACTGTTCATGGGGCAAGATTTCATGTCTTCAGACTCTGTCCTTTTACCTTGACTTTGGGGTTTTCACAGTAACTAGTCAGAATGCAGGTACTTCCCAGAACCAGGCATACTGGGACACGGTTCACTCCTAACAAAGAACAGTTTGTTTATTTAACAACTTTACTTCATTATTACAAAATAGTTTGTTCAAAGGTCATTTACCTTTGATAACGGGGTTGGAATAGGCTGGGTTTATTTCCTTCTGGGACTAATTTTCCCTAATTTTTACCTTAACACAGGGCAGTGTTTAAAAATAGGTGAGCTGCATAACATTAACATATGTAAGATTTACACAATCTGCACTTCGCCTAACCACACGCACAAATTAATCCACTCCTTGTAAAATGGGTGATTAATTCTCCATTCAGCAGATGTGGAAACTGCAGATTTCAATTTTTTTTTCCCCCAAGTTATGCAGCAAGCCATCGATTAGTCAGAATTAGAACTCAGGTTGCGTGACTTCTACTCCCATCCTTCAACTATTGGATCATTTTTAAAAACACACCGCATTTTTTTAAAAAATTGGCTGCATTTATATTTGTGATTACCATAGATTAGAACTAACCTAAAACTGGCAAAATATAAGCCTTCCAATCTTATCCACACATACAATTAATTTTGCAATGAGTCAGGGTGCAAATTAGCAAGGTTCCTAGTGTACTTTTAATCAGTTGCAAGTTTGTTAATTTTTGTGGATTTTCTTTTTCTTAAAATATGTGCTACTTCAGATTATACAATAATATATAACTGTGCACTGGACCACATATTCCACTGTAATGAATAATCTGAAGAAACCTGTTAGGCCACTGTGAATTACCACAGTGTAACAGAGACAAGGTAGGTCAGGTAATATCTTTGATTGGACCATTAAAAGATATTACCCGACCCACCTTGTGTCTCTGATATACTGGGACCAACACAGTACAATAATACTGCATACCACAGGGTAACACTCAGTTTCATTGTGTTCAATTGTGAATATTAAGATTTTTCAGAGCCTCTGTAAAACTGATTTGCAGATTCCTCTGCTGGGGCTCCTAAATTTATTCTTACTCTGATATTTGTCTTCTGTCAGCAAAGAACCAAATGTTCTTTAGATTAATAGTATGAAAAGTGTTTAATTTTTCTTTGAACAATTCATTACTGTGCAAATAGCTGTCCAAATGCCTTATCTTCCCAACCGGAAGATGGGTAGCAAGCATGAGGCTTGCTGTTGATTGCCAATAGTAGTCCTTGAACAGTCAAGGTGAGGATGTGGTACATATGTACAGGATGGCTGAATTAAGGGTAGCTTTCCCTTTTGATTGGGCAAATAGAATACATGCCTATACCATCTCTTAGTCTAGACGTTCAGAACAAAGTCTCCACCTTAACAGTGCTATAGACAGGTTGGCACAAACATTGGCATTAACTTTTCAGGTTGTAAATGTTTGGTTTTTGTTTTGTTAAACAAAAGTGGTTTTCTGGCTAGAACGGGTAGGCAACCTATGGTATGCGTGCTGATTTTCAGTGGCACTCACACTGCCCAGGTCCTGGCCACCGGTCCGGGGGGCTCTGCATTTTAATGTAATTTTTAAGTAAAGCATCTTAAACATTTTAAAAACCTTATTAACTTTTCACACAACAATATTTAGTTATATATTATAGACTTAGAGAGAGACCTTCTAAAAACGTTAAAATGTATTACTGGCACGCAAAACCTTAAATCAGAGTGAATAAATGAAGACTCAGCACACCACTTCTGAAAGGTTGCCGACCCTTGGGCTAGGATCTGCTGCCTTTTCAAATCAGAACAAGATCAAATGGTAAAAACAAGCTCAATCTGGTTTGCCCAAAAGCCAGTTATTAAAAATGAGGTGAAAAGTAAATAGCCCCATATACAGTCATGTTAGGTCAAAATAATTCTTGTCACCGTATCTAGAAATAAGCTGTACTTATTCATTTCATGCAGGTCGTCAAAGCAAAGTGCAGGTAAAGAGAAGGATCTGCTCCCTTCTCCTGTGGCCCCTGTCCTTCAGAAAGATCCCAAGCAAGATCATGGGTCCCGGAAGAGAACAGTCAGTCAATCTTCTTCCTTAAAATCAAGCAGCAACAGTAATAAGGAGAGTAGCAGCAGCAGCAGTAAAAGTAACTCATCTTCCAAACAAAAAAAGACTGAAGGGAAGGCTTCTAGCAATGCCAGGGAAGTCAAGGTAAGGAGTTTATTTTTGTAAATGCTTTCTTCTAATATTCATTGTTTCTCTGTGTGCAGTCTGGCATGTCAATGTGTAATCCAAGCAATAATTTGTCAGGCTTTGACTTTAAGCTTAAATGTAACTTAGTTTTTAAAGGTGTTTACTCCTTGTAGTGCACAAGTAATTGGGGCATAAGGAAGCCTGTAAATGGAAAACAATTCAGTAGCTATTCATTAGAATTGTTGTATCCTGGGGGTAGGTTGGTACTAATGTTAAATTTACAAATGTGATTAGTGTTCTTCTAACTACAGCAGTTGCTTATTAATCATTTAATTTTATTCCAGTGAGATTTTTCAGAGTTTTCATTGAGAAAAATGTGACTTGGTGGTCAAGAATAGCAAACAAGTGAAATACCTAAACTAGGATTGCAGACATCCACCTCAGATGCTGACTTCATCAGATTTTGTAAAGCAGGCAGGGTTGGTCTAGTCAGTGCATGTGTGGGAGACTTCCAAGGAGCCTGTAGGTCCCTCAGGGGATTGTATTGTAGATTCACTGGCACCTTTTTTTTCTTCCCTGCATTAGCGCTGAACCAAGTCTGGCCATTTTTTTTTTTATTTGGGTAATTAGTATCTCCTTATAGTTTAATTTGGTTTTAATTCCTGTCTTAAGTTAGTATAGTCTTGTCGTTTGCCACTGAACATTTGCTACAGCTGACTGTATTTCTTTTCTGAAGTGACTGCATTTTGGTGGTGGGTGAAGGGAGATTATATATTGCTGGTTTTTTTTGAAGCAGTCAAAAGTTTTTCACCAACAGAAGTTGGTCAAATAAAAGATATTACCCCGCCCACCTTGTGTCTCACTGTCATGTTGAGCTGAAGTTGTATGATTTTGGGGGCAGGAGCCATGTCTCTTTGGAAGGCTCCTTAAACATTATGGATGCTTGACAAATAGAATGATCACTCCACTTCTGAAATATTAAAGCAAAAATCATGCTACAGAATTGATTGTTCTAAAAGGAATAGAAAAGCAGAAAATACATGCAGCACCTCTCCTAGGCAGACAGTAAAATAAATGGATGTTAGCCATTACTAAGTTGAGGAGGAGAATTCAGTTGTGCCTGGAAACCTTTTCAGATTCATTCTAGCAGAGATCCATTTGGCCCATCAGAGAGGGGGGCTTGTAAGGGAGCTGGTTATGGTTCCTTGATCCTTGGTCTGGCTCCACCCCCAGCATATATTGGAGCACCAATGAGGAGAGAAGCCTTTGAGAGTTATGATGTGTAAGTAGTAAATGTGAATGGCAATTAACCTGCTGCAAGAGTGACCTAGCTTGCATTTAACAAGTGTGAGACCATCAGGAGGAACTTAAGTAGTGAACAATCATCTCTTTTTAAAACAGATTTCTAACTGCTTTTATAATTACTAATTGTGGCAATTTATTTCTTCTCAGGAAAAGGTTCTAAACAGTTCATCAAACTGCCCTCCTGCATCTACCCCAGCTACAGACAGCTCAAAGTCCCGAAGAGCAAAGCTTGTTTTTGATGACAGGTGAGAGCAGTGAGAGGTGCCAGGCACATTACATTTCCTCTTCCCTAAACAGGGCATTAATTTCAGTGTGTAACTTGTAAAATGTATAGTAGCTTTCTATGTATAGGGGATGTTCTTTGCCATGCATGTACAGTATTATTCTGTGGAGATCTGCATGCTGTTCGTGTAATTGTATGCCTGCCTGACACATGTATCACTAATTTGGCCGACGTCTCAGCCACTACCAGGAGCCATAGCCTCCTTTGTTCATTCGTACTCAGCCTGAAACAAGCGAGCAGTAGATTTTGACAGTATGTGATTGTCCTGTGTCCATTTTTAAGAAATACTAGTCTCCCTTTCTGCAGACTCACTTCACACCTCACCAGACCAGTCTGCCTGTCCTCTTTGGGCTGAGTTGGCACCCCCCCCCCCCCAAGTCAGTGACTGCTCTCAGTCATGGAGAGGATCCTCTGCCTCTGGAATTGCTGATTCACAAAAGTGGGATCATGGAATCATTTGGTCCTGTGTTATCAAAGTTATCAAAAAGTTATCAAATTTTGGAGAATGTGAATCAGTAAAATATGTTCCTGAATTCACATCAAGATTATCCATTCATGCAATATTTCATGCAAATACTTGGGTGTTCTTTACAGGGGCTCAGTTAGAGTTTTATCAGCTACTTCAAGGTTGATTTAAAATAATTGCTTTTTGGATTAAGTACTTTTAGGGGCCAACATAAAGGACCATATGCAAGCAACCTGATTATGGGAGTGGTTTGCTTTTCTTTTACTACGTATTCCCAGACAAAATCAAGTTATGATGGAGTTAAAGTTCGGAGCACATATCTGTAGTTAGAGGGAAGTTGTAGTTATCCACAAGCCAAATATGTTAAAGCCAGGAAATTCAGAGTTAAGGATAAATTTAAAAGAAATCCAAATATATTAGGTACGGAAATGCATAATTAGGGCACCCGGGTGGCTTTGACTATGCCCTGCAGTGACACCATGCAGTAACCATATAATTATAATTAGACATTTTAGTATTTGTGGTTTTAGATTACAATAAACTGATTTTTAAAGATGTTAGCTTTTTTTCCTTTTATAGTGTCAACTAGTGCCTCTCTAAGAGGAGGGTATGATTCACTTTTAAATGAACTGTTATAAAATGCTGACTTTAAATGAAATGGGGTGTGCCTAGTACTTCATATTGTGGTGAAATAGGGGAAAGATTAACTCCAACTGTTTGTATGTTTGGAAAACCTTGTTCAGATTTTAGACTGTGACCTTGTAAATACAGCATTTAATTCAGTAAAATAGAAAATTAAAGATCTCTTGTAATTACTCTTTGGAGCAGAGGTGGGCAAACTACGGCCTGCAGGCCACATCTGACCCTTGGGACCGTTCTGCCCAGCCTCTCTCCTGGCCTGGGAGGCTAGGCTCCAGCCCCTCCCCTGCTGTCCTCCCTCCCCTGCAGTCTCAGCTCGCCCCGCCGCTGGTGCAATGCTCTGAGTCGTGGGCTGCGAGCTCCTGGGGCAGTGCAGCTGCAGAGACTGGCCTGACCCGGTGCCTGGCTGGCTCCAGCTGGGTGGCGCGGCTGCCTGGCTTGGTGCAGCTGGGCAGCACGGTAAGGGGACAGGGAGTGGGGGAATGGGGTTGGAAGAGGGCAGGGGAGTTCTGGGGGTGGTCAGGGGCTGGGGGTGTGGATCGGGGTGGGGAGGTCAGAGCGGGAACAGGGGTGGGAGTTTTGGGGCGGTCAGGGAGAAAGGGTGGTTGGATGGGGCCAGGGTCTCGGTGGGGGGGAAAGGGGAGACAGTCAGGAAGGAGAGGAGGGGTTGGATGGGGCAGCAGGGGACAGTCAGAGGTGGGGGTTCCAGGGGCAGTCAGGAGACAGGGAGAAGGGGGTGTGGATGGGGCAGGGGCCCTAGGGGGGCAGTCAGGAAGGAGGGAGGGTTGGATGGGGCGGTGGAGGGGCAGTTAGGGGCCGGGGATCTGGGGGCAGTCAGGGAGAAGAGGTGGTTGGATGGGGCAGGGGTCCTGGGGGGCAGTCAGTCAGGAAGGAGGGGGGGTAGGATGGGGTAGCGGGGGGCAGTTGGGGTGGTCAGGGGACAGAGGGCAGGGGAGGTGGATGGGACGGGGTACTGGGGGGGACGGGACACCATCAAGGGGCGAGAAACGGGGCGGGGGTCAGATGGGGGCAGGGGCTGGGCCAGGCCTGGCTGTTTGGGGAGGCACAGTCTCCCCTAACCGGCCCCCCATACAATTTCTGAAACCTGATGTGATTCTCAGGCCAAAAAGTTTGCCCGCCCCTGCTTTGGAGTTTGCTTTAGGACATGCAGCCATATATCACAGATCAGCTTGTATGACCCAAGTTCAAAAATAACAATGGAATCTCCATTTGAACATGTCTTGATTTCTTTTGAAAGTTCCACATCTGGTTAATACTATCCTTTGTGATCTGCAGACTGGGAACTCTGCACTAGCACATGTCAGATAACTGACACCTCTGCTAACATGTCTAATTTGCTTGGCTAGGGAATGTGGAGTAAGTTGGCTAAATCCAGTGACTCTTAGCTGTCTTAAAACAATAGTTGGAAGTAACTAAATTTAACTGTTGAAAGGTCGTTATGATAAAAATTATGTGCGCTGTAACTTGAGGAAGGAAGAAAAAGCAATGTCAAAAGATCCCACAGTTACAAAGCTTGACATGCAGAAAGGGATTCAATTTTCATTAAATTCATAATTTCTTTTTTTTTACGTTGTAGGATGTATTCGGCCGATCATTATTTACAAGAAGCAAAGAAGTTAAAGCACAATGCAGATGCATTGGTAAGTAGAACCCAAAACATCTATCTGGTGGTTGCACATAATGTTAAGTTGGTTTAACTCTTCTGAACCTGTACTCTTCTCTAGTACTGTAATTCTCTCCCACCTCTCTCTTTTTGTTTTTAACGCTTCATTCTCTTCAGTCTGACAGGTTTGAGAAAGCTGTTTTCTATCTTGATGCTGTAGTGTCTTTCATCGAATGTGGGAATGCATTGGAGAAAAATGCTCAGGAATCCAAGTCCCCGTTCCCTATGTATTCAGAAACTGTGGAATTAATCAAGTAAGCTTTATAAAGCAAGTAGTAAGTGAAGCCTAGTGGTCACACCCCAGGAACTGGGAGCAGGTGCCCAGATTCTGTTCTTGATTTTGCCACCAATACTTGCATTCTCTCATCTGTAAAAGTTTACCCACTTTATCCATATTTTGAGGCTTCATGTTGTTTTTTTAAAAGGACTTTTAAATCCTTTCATCTAAGGGTCTTAATGGTAGTGCAAATTGTAATATAAAAACAAAAAACATTCCAAAACTTTCCTCTTCCAGACTTTTGAGTAAATCATCTATGGATCTCTGGTAAAATATGAGGGCAGCTGGAACTAAGCCTTAATAGTTTTCTTAAAAGAATATTAAATGAGAAATGGCAACTGAGAAATGACAACATCATGCGTTATTTTATTTGTCATTTACTCGATGTCTTTGTTTGCAGATACACTATGAAACTGAAAAATTATTTGGCACCAGATGCTACGGCTGCAGATAAAAGGCTAGCAGTGCTTTGGTACGTACATTTTTGGTTTAATAAAACATCTTGAGTCAAATTAGTGAGTGCACCATGTCCAAAGGTTACACACACTGGTATTTTTAACTATTTTGTTTTTAACTGAATTGTAAATTCAGTACAAGGTATTTGAAGTTTTCATTGAACCTTAGAATGGGGGTTGTGGGGCACCTTCTGAGGGGTGCAGCTGGGGCCCAGGACAGCCCCCACTGGGGGTGAGGAGGGAGCACCACCCAGCTCTGCTGCTGGCCGCAAGGCCTGGCTGAGGCTCCACTCCCACCTCCGCCCCCAGCCGTGGCCCTTTTACCCCGTCCATGTCCCTCCCTGGCTCTCAGAGCCGGAGCCTCACTCCTGGCTTCGGCTCCAGGGGCCGAGGGTATGCAGATGGGGTAAGGGAAGGCACAAGGTAAAAAGTTTGGGGAACACTACGTTAGGTAGTTAGAGCCAGCATAGCGTCTCCCTTTCATATCTGTCATTAACCTTCCTGTGTATTTGAATATTGAGGGAATAAAAAGGAGGCATTTAAGACAAGAAAAATTGTTTACTTTTAGGTTTTAGTTTTACGATTGAAGTGATATGAATAGTGCCAAGAATCTGTTCTTGTTTCTCACTTATAAACTTAGTGAAAGGTGAGCAGTCAGCTAATGCTTTTGATGGGAGTCTTATTTCCTTGTGATGTCTGGTCCATCTATGGCAGTAGTCCCCAAACTGTTGGGTGCGCTCTCCTAGCGGGGCTCGGAGGAAAGCTTGGGGTGGCACAGCGAGGTCTGGGCCAGCCCCAACAGGGGCCTGGGAGGGAGTGCCGCCCAGCTCTGCTCCTGGCCCCGGCCCAGCTGCGGCTTCAGCCCCTGCCCATGTCCCCGGGAGCCACAGCCCTGCTCCCGACTGTGGCTCCTGGGGCGAGGGGAGTTACATGAAAAGACTGATCTGTAGATATGACAAGCTTAATGGTTAAAACAGACAGTTTTTGGACTACTTATTATATGCTATTATATGCTTGTGAATTTTTGAGTAGTTAGATTACGTTACTAAAGCTGCAGCATCAGTGTGGCTGTAGCTCTGCTTTCATGCTCAGGCTTATGCGGATGTGGAACTTTCCTGTTATGAGAAATTGAGTGTTGCTGTCAAGTTAAATGTAATAGGTAATAATTGGAGATATACCAATTACCTATCTCCTAGAACTGGAAGGGACCTCGAAAGGTCATCGAGTCCAGCCCCCTGCCTTCACTAGCAGGACCAATTTTTGCTGCAGATCCCTAAGTGGCCCCCTCAAGGATTGAACTCACAACCCTGGGTTTAGCAGGCCAATGCTCAAACCACTGAGCTATCCCTCTCCCCACTGTATATTTCTCTGCCATTGTATCTCTGTTCTGAGAAGCTAAATATTCCATAAAGCATAGTGGTTGCATTAAATAATTTACTGACTCTTCTGGAAACAAGAATATCAACATTTATTGCTTAAAAGATAGAGGTGCTATAGCACAGATTTGAGCCTCTGCCTTGCAAAGGTGGCCTTGAGACTGAACTGCACCACTGACCCTTAGGGTTGAAAGAAGCAGCAGCAGAAGACTAGGGAAGATGTTTGGGCTCCCCATCGTGTCCACCTACTGATTAGTCAGCTTGGGGTATATGTCAAAGAATCACCTTGCGAACACTCCAAATTCTTCAGGCTGCTGAGTACAGAGGGGACAGGAACGTGTGTGTGTGAAATGTGATGTCAGACTCTGCATGTTGTATCAGCACATCCTGGTGTAATGGGCTTCATTTATTTTTTAATTTCTTTCATTTATTTGCTAGTCTAGGAGATGATTTAGGGTTGTAGTCTCAACTCTGGTTATGTAAGTAAAGACAATGAAGATTGTGTATCTAAAGTCTTGTGCTCGAGCTTAGACTATCTTTAGCTTCTCTGACAAATGAAACATTGTTACTAGTGATGGAAAAACTACAACTCCATACCTCAGAGAATATGTTGAAAAACACACAGCTGCTAGCTGTTTACGTGCATTATTGAACCTTGTAAGCACACACTCGTAAATGTGTTGCCATTTTTCTTTGCCTAGTCTTCGGTGCCAGTCCCTGTTATATCTAAGGCTTTTCAAGCTGAAGAAGGAGAGTGCATTGAAATACTCTAAAACACTGACAGAACATCTAAAGGTAAGAAGTTCCTATATTATTGAGAGTCCTTTAAAAATAAATATAAAAATATGGAAATTCCAAGGTACTCTCCTGATTTCTCTAACACGTGTACTTTGATATGCCCCTATCTGGAAATGTGGCTCTTAAAGTAAACTCATGTTCAATGTTTTAGAACTCTATTTTTTTTGTTACTGCAGCATGACCACAATGTTGTCATAACCCTACTGGTCTTAGCATAATACCTTTCCATTTATAATAATTTCAGCTAGCTTTTGTCTGCTTTAAAGAATAAACAATTCAGCAGATTTCAGAGAGGATAAAAAGTACCTCTTCCTGGCTACAGATATTACAAAGTTGAACCTTCACTTTCATGTATGATCTTAAGGAAATTCTGTTTCTAGTGGTACATTTTATGACTGCAGCTGTCCATTTGCAGAAGTTGGTGTTTGAATATATAATTTTTAGCTCATCTAACAGCTTTACCAAAGTTCCAGAGGCAGTGCTCTTAGCCAGCTTGCCTGAACTCTCATATACTCCCATGAGACTTTCTAGAATTTTCAGTAAAAATCTGTTTTAAATCTGATCTGGTTTAAACCTACTACCAGAGGCTGAAAAAAAAATCCTCCTTTTACTCACTTATTTGAATCTAAGTTGTTTCAGATGAGGTGCTCAGTCAGGACATTTAAAACTTGGGTGAGCTTGCTTAATCTGAATTTAGGCTGGGATTTTCCAAGGAGCCAATAGGAATTAGGCATCTTATTTGGAAGCTTGTAGGCTTCTTTGGAAATCCTAGCTTTAAAAAGAGAAGAGCATACTAATATAACTTGTAGCTTTTGAGGAAAGATTCTAATTGCTCAATGCCAGTGTTAACAGCTTTCACATTGCTATTAGGAGAAGATTGGAAAAAAATATGAAACTTGCCACCAGAAGCAATAGAGTCTAGTGGTCAGTGGAAGGAATTAAGTTAGGAGACCTGAGTTCTAATCCCAGTTATTTTGCTGGTTTGCTATGTACCAAAGACAGATCATGTAAATTCTTGGTGCCTTAGTTTGTCAGCTGTAAAATGGGATATTTTGTCCAAATTTAAAGTGCTTTGATTCTCCCATACTGGTTCAGACTTTTGGTTAGCACAAAGAAATGTATCCATTTGTAAAACCTGTTTTAATAAGCAATTAACATACCCTTGGAAATCACCCCACAAACTTATTTTTTCCCAAACAGAATTCCTATAATAACTCTCAAGCACCGTCACCTGGCATGGGAAGGTAAGCAGCTTTGTAACTCGTACATTTTAACTACTTTCCTTCTTGATTTAGACACTTTTAAATCTTGGGGGGGAGAGGGAATGGAATAAAATCATCTGCAGGAGCTGAATTCAATGATTATTAAATTAGCTAGATATTTCCTATATCTTAATTTATGTACAATAAAGTGTCTATGTAAGGTTTATAAAGTCACTGTTTACTCATGTTATATAATTTTATCTGAAGTCTCATTAGCCAATTGTACTGTTGCAAGGATCCAGGCTTCAGCTATGTGTCGGATGAACTGTTAAATGTGTTCATTTAATTGTTCAGATAAATATTTTAAAATACTGCTGTCCTTGAAAGCACTCCAAGCATGATTTTAAATAGATCTCTACTGCAGTAAGGAGTTATGCCCTCCTGTGTGGAATTAATACACAACTCTAATTTCAATGGGTTCTTTTCATATACGCCCCCCCCCCCCCCGTCCCTCCCAGTATTAAGAGGACAATAGACTTCCTTAAATGCTTGGAACCATTTGAGCTTGCAACAATATGTTCAAAACACAACTCCTCCATGGGAAAACATAGGGAGCAATTTACTTGTACTATTTAAACCCTCAGAATAGTATTTTGATGTATTTATCTGTTCTGTGTAGTCAGAGAACATATACATCTGAAGTAACCTACTAAAACTTAGATTTTCAAATTTTTAATAGGTTGAGAAATTTCAACATGTATGGCAATATAGCCCTTTCATATGGTTCTGATTTTGTACAGAGGTTTCTTTTAAGTGTATTCCTTAAAACTTACATTTATTAAACATTCCTCTATAAAAATGATTAAATTAAATGGTGAGGAAATTTGATCATAAGGTTAAACCACAGAACTCGAAGCCTTGATGCTGTTCCCAGCTCTGACACAGACTTCATATAACCTTGGGCAAGTCATTTAAACTTCTTGGTTTCTTTATTCAAATGTAAGTAAAGAGAGATCCCAAGATGGAAGGGCCCTATAGAAGTACAAACTATTATAATTCCAGATGAATAAATTATGCAGCTTGATGTGTAAGAATACACACACATTTTGACATTTTGTATTTTAAAAATCGTATTTATTTATTTATTTATTTTATTTTTAAATAACTAGCAAACCTGTTGGTATGCCATCTCCGGTCTCTCCGAAGCTGTCTCCAGGAAATTCAGGGAATTACTCTTCGGGGGCAACCAACCCTTCAGGGAGCAGTTCTTCTGTGACTATTCCACAGAGAATCCACCAGATGGCAGCCAGCTATGTCCAGGTTACATCCAACTTTCTCTATGCCACTGAAATTTGGGACCAAGCTGAACAGCTTTCTAAAGAGCAAAGAGGTAAGACTTGGCAGCAGGGCCGCCCAGAGGGGGGGGGGGCAAGTGGGGCAATTTGCCCCAGGCTCCGGGCTCTGCAGGGGCCCCCACGAGAGCGGCTGAGGCTCCCTCCCTGGCCCGACCCAGTCTCTGCCCCTCTCCTGGAGCCTCAGCGCATCCAGCAGCGTCCCTGCACAGTGGCGCAGCGTGGCTCCGGCGGGTCCCCTGAGCTCCGCGTGGTCAGGGGGCGGAGCTGTGAGCTTCAGCGGGGCCTGAGCTCTTTCCGCTTGGCCTGGAGCTCGCAGCCCCACCCCCTTGCCATGTGGAATGAGCAGGGAGGAGCTCAGGGGCCCTGCCGGAGCCACGCTGTCTCTGTTGAGGAAAGCTCCTGGATGCGCTGAGGCTCCAGGTGAGGGGGGAGCCGGGGGTAAGGGACCGGGGGTGTTGGCTGCGGGGCAGGAAGTCCCAGGGACAGTCAGTGAACAGGGAGGGGGCAGAGGTTGGGTGGGGACAGGGAATGGGGGGTTTGGATTGTGGGCATTCCAGGGTTCTGTCAGGACTCAGTGGGGGTTAGATGGGGTCGGGGCAGTCAGGGGACAGGGAGCAGGGGTGGAGTCCCTGGGGTGGTGGTGGGGTGGGGGGTTTCTGGGGGATGGTGAGGGGACAAGGAACAGGATGGTGAGGGGATTCTGACGGGGGTGGGCAGTTGGGGGGCAGGGCCAGGCTGTTTGGGAGGCACAGCCTTCCCTACCCTAAAGCTCATTCAGCAGTTTGAGGCTTGCAGAAGAGCCAAGCTGTTAGCTTTTCCATTAGGGCTACCATCCCTTTCACTTCTCAAATGCCGAATTACAGTCTATATTTAATTTCAGTGCCAAAGGGAGATTCATGTCAGGGGAGGGTAGCTTCATTTAAAATTAGCCATTGGGGGAGGGATCACATGAGAAGAGCAATATCCTTCCCAACCCTACCAAGGGAGACCCCCCGCCCGTGCATTCCCTGAGGCTCCAGAGGGGTTAATTCAGTGGGTCTCAAACTTTTATACTAGTGACCCCTTTCACATAGCAAACCTCTGAGTGTGACTCCCCCCACTTTATAAATTAAAAACACTTTTTTTTATATATTTAACACTATTATAAATGCTGGAGGCAAAGCAGGGTTTGAGGTGGAGGCTGACAGTTCGCGACCCCCAGTAATAACCTCATGACCTCCTAAGGGGTGCTGACCCCCAGTTTGAGAACCCCTGGGTTAATTTAATTTTAGCACCCTGTGTCCATTCACATGTATGTGCTATTTTGAGCATTTCAGTTTTCACAACATAAGCTCATCCCAGATTCTGGAACAAGCTCAAATGCTCAGTTCATGGAGTATGTACATAGTCTATACTAAAGACAAACCCACAGTAACCATCTCCAGTTTGTGAGGGACCACATGGAGCCAGTCTCTAGGAAACAGATAAATGCATGGAGGTTAAGTCCATTAATGGCTGTTAGCCGGGATGGGTAAGGAATGGTGTTCCTAGCCTCTGTTTGTCCAAGGGTGGAGATGGATGGCAGGAGAGAGATCACTTGATCATTACCTGTTAGGTTTACTCCCTCTGGGGCACTTGGCATTGGCCATTGTCGGTAGACAGGATACTGGGCTGGATGGACCTTTGGTTTGACCCAGTATGGCTGTTCTTATGTTCTAACCTAAATGAACCCAAAGTTATGGAGATAGATATGAGTCAAGGAAGCCAGTAGAGTATCAGAAACCTGGAAAAATCTCTGACTGGATGGGCTCAGGCGTTTTGTCACAAGCTGAGGTGGTTCAAAAGTTTTGGATTTTTTTTAAGCGGAATTTTTTTATTGTTTAAAGAAACAATCAAACACAGCAAGTAGCAAATATTTGGCCACACACTTCTGAAACCCCAAACCATATTCAGGTTTTGGCAGACTAATTTCAGCTTTTCAATTAAAAAAAACAACAGATTTTGAAGGAAAGCAGACATTGTCTGTGATTTTTTTCTGCTTTTTAAAAACCCTTAGTTTTCGATCCAGAAAAAGTTTTGATGGAAAATATTTGTCCAACCCTTTTAATGAACTTTAGTGCCTTTTAGCACTAGCTGATGCTGAGAACCAGTGATACCTTGTAAAGAAGTTTTCTCAAAACTGGGTTTGTGCCAAGATGCAGAAGGTTTATTTTTCCCAGGGCCGCCTGGGGCGGAAGCAAGTGGGGCAATTTGTGCCGGGCCCCACAGGGGCCCCCACGAGAATATAGTATTGCAATTTTTTTTATGGAAGGGGCCCATGAAATTGCTTTGCCCCAGGCCCCCTGAATCCTCTGGGCAGCCCTGCTTGGCAGAATCTGATTGTAAAATCAAATGTGTTGAATTGTGCCATAAATGCTAATAGATCTTTCACATTGAGAAAATCCACTAATAGTACACCAGGTATGTTTTGTCAGTTGTTTTGCTGTAGAGAAATATGGATAATTATTGCATTAGAATTTCAGTAATATCTCAGACTTCTCCTATGATCTTGATTCTGAATGTATAAGTAAGCCTCACACTGGCAATATATAGCCAGATATAATTTTGGGGACTTGATATAACTTATAGTTTACAATGATGGACTCAGATTTCCATTTCTAAAAATTTATTTAATGAATATGCAAATTTCTTTGAGAGGGAACTCACCACTTCTGAGAATGTTTAACTTCAGTGCGAACCCTTTTCCACTTGTTCCTATCAATCATTTTATTGCAAAAATGTTTAGGTTTCTATTGGAAATTGTCTTTTATCCCTGTACCATTTTCACCTCCTTCCACCTCTTCTCTCTCCTCTGGTGTCATCTGTGAGAGATGTGTAATATTTGTTAGTATAGCATAGGTGGATTCCTCCTCAGCACCACATTCTACAAAGGGAAGTCAATGTGAGAGTGTATGTAAAGAGCTTTTGTTTTCTTGTCATTCTAGAGTTCTTTGCTGAACTGGATAAAGTTATGGGCCCTCTGATCTTTAATTCGAGCATCATGACAGACCTAGTGCGTTACACCCGACAGGGATTACATTGGTTGCGTCTGGATGCTAAGTGATATCTTGAACTGAAGGAATCAAAAGTAGAACACACTTTTCTTGCTGCCTCTGATTTTCTCCACAACACTGTGTCATGTCAATAAGGAAGACTGCCATAACACATTGCTTAGTTGACACTAAAAGCAAGGAATGCTTTCACGTCTCCCATCCTCTTCTGTGTGTTTAACCCCAAACCACATCATGTTAATGGACTTCTTCAGTATTCTCATTTTTAAGTTATTTAAATATTTTAAAATCAGCTACATATTAAGATATGGCTTCTCTGCTCTGTAGTGGGATTGGAATTCCAGTCAATAATACATAACTAATCAGTTTTAAATCCTATTTATTTTCATTTGTTTTTAAAAAATTTTTACAAAGCCCAGTTATGGGCTCTTTTAAGACTTAGCTATTTCTTCCTATAAACTTACCCTATCAAGTACTTAGCAGAGATTAAATGTAGACACTTTATTTAAGTACTGCGTGAGCTTGTTACTCTGTAATGTCTTGTGGTGGTAGAGCTTGTAAAACAAAATAAGGGTTGATAGGTTCTAAAGTGTAGGGACACCAAGTTTTTCATGCCTAATGCCTATGACTCAAATCTTAAATAAGTACAGTTTTATTATTACAGAATTTGTACTAAATTTTAAGAAAAGTTCAAGAGATATTCTTCTACACATTAAGATATTTCATTTAAATGAAAATATAAGAGATGTATATGGAAAGATTTAGTTATGTCTAACTTGGGTTGTTTTTTTTCAAAACAATTTCAGAAAACTTGGTTAACACTATAGCAAACACAAAACATTACAGTAAACTTGCATTTAATGCAATATGGAAGTGGTGTGAGAATGAGCTTCTGTCTCTGATAGGTGCATACTGGAAACGTTTCATAAATGGACAATCTTGTGCTTTTTTTATCTCTCCATTTAAAATAAGTTTTGTCTCCTTGTTTGTCATTATTTGACCCTTATTGAAGCAGCCAACTTAACAGTTGAAAGAACAGATAAATAATTCCTATTAGAGCTGTTTGTATCATTTCCATTGACTGGGAAACCAAAAACATAAAAAGCAATTTAAGATCCATCTTTTCCTTTTGGGTCTGCTAATTGATGGACACTATCACGTGATAATGGCCATTGTGGGGTGCAGAGCACATCTTTCACAGTGATATTGTGAAACTGTTCTGATGTAGAATTTATTTAAAATGTCTATTTACCCCCATGTTAATGGAGGCCCCTGTTAATGTTAGATGTTTTAGGGGAGCAGAATATTCACTTTAGAAGTATGTTGGTGCAACAAGAATCCTGCATTGAGTTCCAAGTGGCTGCTTTTAAGAAGTTGTAATCCAAAGTACCTTTCCACATAAGATTATTGTCTGAGTAAAAGGTTAAAAATTATATTCCTTTCAATATTGCTTAGTGCCCCTATCATGTCTGGTGTGCCTTATGCCTTACTTTTAGATGAAGATTTTATGAACTGTTTACAAGATGAAGTTTTACAGCAGGACCATATATACTGTATGGAGTTGGTCTTCTGCAGTACTTTTGGTAAAATTCCATTTCTTTTTCATCAGTCCTAGTGTGTGTCATAGAAACTGACTTCCTGTTACAGTGGTCTCCTTTTAAAGAGTCAAACTCTGAACCCATTAGAGTGGTATTGTGGAATGCTGCTTTGTTTTTATCTCCCATTGCCCCCCCTTGTCCTGTACCAGATGTGAACGTGCATGTTCAGGAAAATTATTGCACTAAATTTGTGTGTAGTTGTAGTTAAGTGCCAAAATGATGGCAACCTCAAAAGAAGGAATAGAATTCTACGCTACTTAGTACTGCAGTATGTCCTATGGGCTTTAAGAGTTAAGAAGTTTTGCAAATTAGTAACTTCACTAAACTGTAGCTGCATATTCATAGAGCTTCCTTTGTGTTCCAACATTATTTGTACTTCCAGAAAAGTTTGCTACATGCAAATGGAGACAGTTAGTCAACCTATAACTCCCCATTATATTTCAGCCTACATTCAGGGCTGTTTGATAACCCTTTTTATTTGAATCACTATGTAAGTTAGTTTCTCTGTTTGCTATTAGAGATGGAACTTTCTCTACTCTCAAACTCTGCATCTTGGTTAATGGGACACGGTCAACTATTTTTCCTTTAATACTCTAAAGTGCCTAGCACACTTTTGACGCTATATAAAAATACCTTCTTAGCAGCTGCATTGTTTGTATTTTATTTTATTTTATTTTTTTGTATAGGGCTGCAGTAGCCAGCCTGGCTGTTTCTAGCTTGCTCCGTTATGTGCACCGTTACCATTGCTGTAAGCAGGAATGGTCTCATCTCTGGGAATATTGGTTTTTTTCTCAACTAGAGTCTCACCAATATCTTTGGGTGGTACATTTTTCAAGAGACCAGTTTAGTGTATCCCTCAGCTCCAGACCAATGGATTCTAAATGTTTGTCTAAAAAAATCTAGAAGACTCTTTACAGTCTCTCAAAATGGGGACCTGAACTGACAGAGAGTCCTGCCTCAATAGTATACATTCTGGTGAAATCCTTCTGGAATATTGTCCCAGGTTTTTATCTATGTAAGACACATATGCAATGGTCTTGTTAAAAACAAACTCACTCCTCCCTCAACTTAGGCCATTTCAAATGAATTAAACTCAGTTTGACAATTCCAAAAGCATATCTAACTTGGGATTTACCCATTGCTTCAGAGAGAGAGAGAGAGAATTTTATTTTGCCTGATAGAGTAGTTAAAACAAAATGAAAATAGTTCATAAGTGTCCATCTCTCTGCCAAAATGCAGGCTAACAAAACCTGTCTTTTTTTAACCTTAAACAGCAATGTGGGAAATACATGTCATTTGAGTGCTAATGCAAGTTGCACTAGTGTCTTACCATGAGGGAATCCTTAACTCCTGGTACTAAGGGTTCCCTATGTGATTATATTTTAACACATATCAGTGTTGTAGTTTTTATTCATCCCTCCACATCTTCCCTCCCCCCCCCAGTGGTGAACCTTTTTTTAAAATAAAAAAAGGCTTAATAATCAGACTAGGCTTGCTCAGACATGAACATTATTTTGAATTTGCTGTCAAATGTTCAGGTTCCAAAATGACAAGTTGCATCATTTATAATTATAAATGAGCCTTCAGGACACCAGAACAAAATAGCCCATGATTTATTTTGATTTGAAATATTAACCGTAAAACAGAGCACATTGGATGGCTCGTTTTTTGTCTTTTGACGGCAGTATGCAATTTGTATTGTATGTGTCTTTAATATATGTGTGTGTATATATATATATATATATATATATGAACTCCGTCTGTCCAAAGTATATGTTATACTTGTTTTTAGATTATAGTGCAACTGATTATATTGATATATTATTTATTAAACTGAGTGCTGAATCACCATCTTACTGGTGAGGAATCTTGATATTATACAGGAGTGCAATGTATATTCTTTTAGATGGCTGAGGCTTGATTGCTGTGATTAAAAAAAAAAAAACACCCTAAAATGTATTTATGAATGACCCCAACATATAGAGAGTCAGTACTTTATGAATATAATTTTGTACTTGCCTGGGGCAAGTGAAATAAATCTTTAGGCATGCAACTGTGTAGTTTGCCAAACTAGTAGAAAAGAGACACTACCTTTGCTTTATTGAATATTTCGTTTATCTAGCAGAAAAAGTTACTGTCATTGCAGTGTTGATATTAAAACAGTTACAAAAGGGCCTGAGCAAGTCAAGTTTGAATTAATTTACCCATTGGGGAGCAAGTAACTTCCAAATCATTGGTTAGCGCCCTAACAAATATTTCATAAATATTTCGGTTGCGGATTGAATTACTTTAGGTCTAGTGAATCAGTATTATGGAAAGCTGTTTATTTCCAACAACAAAGCTAATCTTAGATATCTTTAAACAAAGAGTAGCCAAAGCTTTTGCTAGCCAGCTCTGTTAGACAAACACAGACTCTTCTAAGAGGACTGATTTCCTGGAGATGGAAGTACATAAAGAATCATGTTGTCAAATCGCATTATTTTTGAAGGAGTTTTGTCTGTGATGCCATTTAAACATAGCAGTGTTAGGAGGAAAGAGCAGGGGTAGCTATACAAATAAAACTATATTTTTGTCTCATTGTGAGGATGCTAGTTCATAGAACAGTCTTTGAGAATGACAGCATTAGCTCTTTCTCTATTCTAATATTCAGCTGAGATTAAATTGAATACACTATGCTGAGCAGTTTGAAGTGCTGCTCCAGGATAGTTTATATAGGCTATCCTCATGTAAACTTTTTTTACCTGCTTTAATTCCATCTGGAAACTTAACAGAAATGCATCCATTCCAATTGATGTAACTCCCTGTTTATTAATGGAGTCCATACTGGCAAATTGGAATGAAATGTTCCCCATCTTGAATTTTTTAGATACAACCTTAGGAAATCATGCAGTTACGTACGCAAGGATTGTAGCCCGTATTTGTTGGCTGCATTGGCATTAAATATCTGAAAGTTCAACTACAAGGACCAGACATGACTTTTTCAAGCACAGTTACTGATGTTTGTATCTTGTCCCCCCTTTTAAATGGTTTGAAGAAATTTTGTATATGGAGGATAAAGTGCTTATATATTTATTAAAGATCCTTTATCTTATTTGAAATTATTATTATTTGGTGAAGAAGGGTTGTGTTTTCTTTTGAGGAGGGTTGGGTAGGGCAGGGGAAGGTAACTTTTAACCTATCACTTCAAAGCCCTTGTTAATCATGCAGAAAGGTACTGTTAATGACGGGATGTCTCTATCCTATGCTTTGTACATGACAAGTCCATGTTTTACATTTTGTTTCTAGGCATCGGTCTTCAACCAAAACTTACAAAAACATAAAAAAACTGTGATTTTATTTGTTGCAATACATTTGAAATTTCAAAGGGTACTTTGAGGCTCAAAATTATGATTTCTAAGTCAGTATGTGCATTTCACGTAATAAAGCTGTTAATGGTGAGCAAAGTATTATATACTAACTAGATTTTTCCACATCTGTATAGTATATTCTATGTATTTTGTGGTATTGAGATTATAGAAAGTTTAGTGTCTGAAACATGCGTTTAATGTGTATTTTTAAACAAATTTATGGCAATTAAAATATTTGGAGAAAAGGGTATCACATTTCAATTTGTAAAGATCTTTTTAACTACTGTGTCATTAAAATGCTTTGTACAATGCAAAACTGTAACTGGAGAAACTAAGTTTAATAAATATCAAATAGATTTTCTGTATCAAACTTTATAAACAGTGTGCTTGTATCTTGTGTAGGGTTCCTCCTCAGTGGTATTCCATCTTTCAACTCAGTTCTTTTGGGTCCTCGTGCCCTCTCAATATCTACCTGTGCCATGCACGACAAGGGAGAAGAGTATCTGTTATGCAGGTGGCACCTAGACTTATTTTGATATTTCACTTGATTCAGTTTCTTTTAGCCCTGTTGATCAGCATGCAAAGGTGATGGTCACAGAAATACTTAATTAAGCTGATCAAACCTGAAATAGTTATTAAGTTAAACTTATTCTTACTTGATTTTGAGCAGTTTGGCAGCAATAGATTTGTTTTCTTCCAAATACCGTTAGAAACACTGGAGTATTGAAGGAATCTGCTATTTTGGGGCTCTTGTTTAATAAGATTGCTCACTCTGTTCCCTTTCTCAGAAGGGCTGCTTGCCCGAGAACTGCTGGCTGGTATCAGTGGGAGGAGAGATGATTGGTTTATGCACTCACCTGGCCAAAGGGTAAAATGTCCATAGTCCAGCTGCAAATACACTCTCTTTTGGGAGTGCCTCCCCAGATTGCACCCCCCACTGTGACTTTTTGTTCATTGGACCCAAGACAGAGCAAGTCTGTTTGCTAAATACAAATCATTGTTTCACATATAGAAAGCTATAGAATGTGAACTAAAAAAAAACCAAAAAAACCCTGAGATGCAAGGTCTTTTATTGAGCTTGTCATCAGAAGGTGCAGTCTAGACCAGTGCATGCTTTCAACTTTCATGAAACACCCTACATCATTTCATATAACACATTTGTCTGAAAAATATTAAATATATGCAATTGCATAATTCAAAGTGTCCTAACTTAAGGATAGTTAATAAATATTGTATATATAAGGTTGAACATTGTAAGAACTAACAGTATTTTCTTCTCCTTAGTGATAGATCACTCACGGGAAAATCTTATGGAACAGTGATTCTTCCTGCAAAAAAAGACATGGTATCAATCATTAAAGGCCTGGGCTGACATAGTTATGTAGGTCTCAGTCCAGTGTACACATGCACATAGGATTGTTCATTTGGTTCAGCTCCCTCTAACTAGAATTTAAAGTAAATCTGGTGTAAATAGTTCTCAAATCTTACTTCAGCACATCCTGAAAGCACTTTTTAGGGAAAAATGATGCTATCAAAGACACGTTGGCAGGGAGGGATTGTTTGATTTCTAGGGTGGTGGTCTTTCAAAAATTTATTGTAAAATATGATGACCCTGAAACCAGTTCCTCTGCAGCTGAAATGCACAAGGTTTGGTTTGCCTTGCTTGGTGGGTGTGCTTTATTGCTGGGTATGCTGGCTTAAGAACACCTGCCTGTCCGTTTCACTACAATGCTGAATGCCTTACTGCATCCCTTTTTCCTTCTATATGCATCTTTCTGTACCTGCTCTTGCAACTCTGAAAGGCTAAGGGGCAACATACTAGCTTGGTTAAACAGTAGTCTAAAACAACCTCTCTCACAAATGCATCTAAAATAACAATTTGACTTCTATTATCTACTAAAGGTACCTCTTCTATTCACTTACCATTGTGAATGCAGTGTGCACTGCCTCAGCACTATCTCTCTCTCTTCCTAGATTGGGGGTGTAGGGTGCTGGGCATATTGCCACCAGCCTGGGCTCTCCTGTATGAGTCAGTCTTCAGTTATTTAGTAGTAATTTAGTTTTTGCTGTCTTTGTTTAGATGTAGTTGGAGGCAATGAGAAAGGGAGGGCAGCAGAGAGGCCCCGTTCTGTTTGTGTCTAGTAATGTGGACTAATTCACATTCAGACTTCTGAGCTCCTTATCAGTCTCATCTAAATAAAAATGTATCCATCCTTTATTGTGAGATGCTGCTTTTTAATGACACCACCTGTTTGAAGGGGGATTGATTTTAAAACTAAAAAGCAGTCATCACTCAAGTCTGTCCTGCAAGAATGGTCCCTTAGAATGTGTTAACTATTAATGCTAAACAATCTGTTCCACCTTGTATTCAGCTGTACCACTGACTACCTTTCCCCTCCTGAAGAAGAGTGCTGTGTAGCTCAAAAGCCTGTCTTTTACTGTCAGAAGTTGGTCCAATAAAAGATATTACCTCACCCCCCCTCCCCTTGTCTCGTTAACATCCTGGGCCTAGCACTGCTAGACCAACACTACAAGCTTCTAAATTCCAACTTCTTTATTAGAAAAGATACAATCTTTGTAGCACAAAGTGTAAAAAAAAAAAAAAAAGTGCCAGTGCTCCTAACATCGGACTCCTAGGAACTGTTCTGCATGCAGTTTGCACTGAGAAAATTAATTTTGAAAAATGGCTGAATCTATTGTTCTAAGCCTTGCTGCAGCTATTCTTTCTATACAGAATAAACTTCATCTCCAGCATCGTGATAATTCAGTGAAAATTCCCCCTGCACACTGGTGTGAAACATTCCTGTACCTTTATCCTTCCCTTAAGCATGTGGGAATGAGTAGTTACCTGCATAGCCTAGAGACACATTCATTATCATCCCTGCATATGGCTCCTATGGGTCTGAGGGAAATCCCTCTCCAGAAAGGTGTCATCCTCCTTTGCCTTGTTAGGTGAGAGCTTGGGTGATGCAAGGAAGCACAGTGTATCTGAAACAAAATTGAAATACAATTGCCATGAAGGAACAGTGGCTTCCTGCCAGTTAGTGTGAGCTTGGGTTTAATAGACGGCAAATAACTTATTTACAAATGCTTCATTTGGCAGTCAGATCATAACATTATTCTTATTGAAAGTATACTTGCTTGGTACATTTGTAAAGTTCTATATCAAAAGCAACCAAGGTTCTCCAGTGCTCTGGGACGGAAGCAGCCATCCTCATTCTCATAGGTAAAGAAACTGATGCAGATGCATTAAATGACTGGCCTAAACTGACAGTGTCAGCATCAGAACTGAGAATACTTCAGACTACTGGCTTCTGCTGTCTTCACTTGCTGAAGTAACTGAGACACACTCTGCCATTAACTCTAAATACTGCACAGCATTTTATTGATGCAAGCACATAAACTTTCATGTTAGTAATTACCTGACCATTTAAATTAAAATGTTTCCTCCTGCTCTTACCTGGCTCAGTAGGGCTGCAGAAAGTAGTAAGACAGCTATAACTTTCAAACACTGCATCTTCTTTGGATAGGCTGCCAGTCGCTAGTAGCATTTGTGGAAAGTGCTGGACTCTTGAATTAATTTTCGAAACCTTTCAGCTAGACTTTTATAGCCTCAATTCCCTATCCTTGCATCAGCTGCCAGTTGTCACAGGGACAAAGTTCGTCTTGGAGACCAGGAGAAATTTAATAAGTTAATGTCTACTAAAGTCACCGAGTTCAAGGTCTATCCATCTGGCAAACTATATTTACTTTTCTTACACGTGTACTTTAGTATGTGGGGAAACTGATCCTGCAAACTGTTACTTTTTTTTAAACCTAAGGCTGTGAACCTGCCAGCAAAAAGGGTTGTTGGCCTCATTGGCCCCAGTGTATTCACTGGGGAGCAACAGGTGCAACCTTTTCACTTCCATGGTTGCAAGTACTTAAAATGTTGTGGGTTTCTTAAATAGGGGAGGAAGCATTGTCTAATAGTTTTAGCTTGAGAGTGGAAGATGGAAGTTTGATTCTGCTCCTCACTTTTAGCATTAAAACAGCTTGAGCAAATTATTTAACCTGTGTGCCTCAGTTTCTCCCCATCAAATATTATATACCACCACCATCAGAGGGGTGTTTTGTGTCCTTATATTAATGCTGAAAGGCTTTGTACTTCATGATTTTCACTTGAAATTCATAATGCAGAATTATAAATGTTAGTTTCTGGGGCGTTAATATGGACCTATTCAAAGGTAATGTACATGGTGCTGTATGTATATGAATAAAAGTAATGATAGTTGTTGCTTCCCCAGGAGGCCTAGCACAAGTGGATGTTTAATTGGCTGGAAGAGGTGGCAGCGGCAGCAGCAGGGTGGCTTCAAATTGCTGTCAGCTTGACATTCAGCTGTAAACTACTACTAGCAATATCTGCTGCTGAGAGCGTAAGAGTGCGTGCTACTCAAACGGTGGCAAGGCCTCCCACTTTCTCACACATGGATTCTTTATATATGTAAAATATACTTTTAAATAAAATGCTGGAGGTGAAATGAATGCAATTGGGTACCTAATGTATCTTTACCAGGGCCCTGTGAAGTGACTGAAAATGAAAACCTCAGCAGTGGAAATATTCTACCTCCCACTCCTATTGTTTCTTTTTCATCTAGACTTTCCCTGATCAAAACTAGCATATGTATAAGCTGGAGAGAGTGGTGTATGTGTATGACAATTAGCTTTGAAAGAGCCTGTACCACCACAAGGTCAAAAGCTGGCAGAGTTTATCCAGATCCTTTATGATGAACTACATGGTTTGAGGTCTGGCATATTTGAGATGGATCTTTCAGCTGAGACCATTTAATACTAAGCTCCTGTCCTCCTTGTATGGACTTTAGGATTAGTCTTTCTTCTACCACAGCATTTCTCAAATGGGGGTCTGCGGACCCCTGGAGTTCCCTCCAGGGGGTCTGTGGGTCCCACTGATCAACTCTCCCCTTCCCCCCAGCGCCTCCTTCATGTTCCCTGGTGTGAGGGAGGGTAAGGAGCGGGGACCCTGGGTCTGTGCTGTTCCTGGAAGCAGCCAGCACATCCCAGCCCAAGCACCGACTCTGCAGCTCCCATTGGCCGGGAACTGTGGCCAATGGGAGCTACGGGGGCAGTGCCTGCAGGCAGGGACACCATGTGGAGACCTCCTGGGCCCGTGCCTAGGAGCTGCTGCAGATGGATGTCGGTTGCTTTTAGGAGCCGCCTAAGGTAAGCGCTGCACCCTAATTCCCTGCCCCAGTCCAGAACCTGCACCCAAACTCCCAGCCCAGAGCCTGCACTCCGCACCCCGTCCTGCACCCAAACCTGCCCCAGACTGGTGAAAGTGAGTGAGGGTGAGGCAGGGAGTGAGCAGGGGCCTTGGGAGTCTCTAAAACATTTTTAATCAAAATGGGGGTTGTCGGGTTGCTAAAGTTTGAGAACTGCTGTCCTAACACATTAGTCCTTAAAGAGTAAGGATGTCCCCAATAGTTGCACAAGGCCAATTAAAGGGTGCTGTGTTGGCGGAAAGGGCTGTCTCAAGACGTTTCTAGAATGAGTCCTGACTTGCAAGACTATACTGTTTTCCTCCTATGACTCTCTCTCTTTGCTGCCAGCTCTCCCATCCACACCCTCCATGTGTACTCTAGAACATCTGGGAGATCACCCCATCAAAGGGGGCTGTACTGGGCTGACTAGCAGCTTGTAGGAAGCTATCTGGGGCAGGTAATAAAAGAAGGGACTGCAACAGGAAAGAGAAGAAAATGAAAGACAAGTTTCTTCTCATTTACCCCAAAAATCTTTCACTTTGGAGGCAAACAGCTCTATGAGCTTGCTTTTGTGTTCTTGGCCTAGTAGTATTTTCCTCTCCTTCATGGCCTACTGCATAGGAGATGTGAAAATCTTGAGTTTATTAAGACTTTTGACACATTCATAGAATTGTAGGACTGAAAGGGACCTTGAGAGGTTGATCTAGTCTAGTACTCTGCACTCATGGCAGGACTATTATCTAGACCAATTTATTCCAGTGCTTAACCATCCTCACAGGAAGTTTCTAATGTCCAACCTAAACTGCCCTTGCTGCACGTTAAGCTCATTGCTTCTTGTCCTATCCTCAGAGGTTAAGGAGAACTGTTTTTCTCCCTCCTCCTTGTAACAACCTTTTATGTATTTGAAAACTATTATGTTTCTGGAGAAGAGAAGACAGAGGACGTAACAAACCCATTTTTTCAATATTCCCCCGTAAGTCATGTTTTCTAGACATTTAATCATTTTTCTTGCTCTTATCTGGACTTTCTCCAATTTGTCCACATCTGTCTTAATGTGGCACCCACAACTTGACACGATACTCCAGTTGAAGCCTAATCAGTGCAGAGTAGAGTGGAAGAAATACTTCTCACGTCTCGCTTACAAGGATTTGGGCGTTATAGTAGATCACAAATGGAATATGAGTTGTCAATGTGATGCAGTTGTGAAAAAGATTAATATCATTCTGAGGTGTATTAACAGGAATGTCATATGTATGAGATGGGAAGTAATTGTTCTGCTGGACGTGGCACTGGCAAGGCCTTAGGAGTACTGTGTCTAGTTCTGGGCCCCACACTTTAGGAAAGTTGTGAAATTGGAGAGGGTCTAGAAGGCAACAAAAATTATAAAAGGTTTAGAATACTCAGCCTTTGGCATGTTTAGTCGGATAGTCTTCCAAGTATGTTAAGGGCTGTAAGAGGACTATGATCAACAGTTCTCTATGTCCACTGAAGCTAGGACAAGCAGTAATTGGCTTAATCTGCATTAAGGGAGATTTAAGTTAGATATTAGGAATAACTTTTGAACTATAAGGTAGTTAGGCTCTAGAATAGGCTTCTAAGAGAGGTTGTGGAATCCCCGTCATTGGATGGTTTTAAGAACAGGTTGGATAAACACCTGTCAAGGAAGGTCCTGTCTCAGCATAGGGGGCTTGATTTGATCTTTTGAGGTCACTTCCAGCCCTTCCTGTCTATTGTGCTTGTGCTATGTCTATTGTACTCTGTACCTGGCTCCCAAATCTACTCCACATATGGTTTGAGTCCCACTGAGATATATCTAGTGAAGGGTTTTAGAGATTACAGGGCTAGTGTAGGAATGAGTATATTTAGTCCATTCCCTTACACTTACTTTAGGAACACTGAGGATCTGTAGAGCATAGTGGCTATGAAGTATTCGGAGTTCCTTTGAAGCTACTGTATAATGACACAATACAGTTAAAATACAATTGATGTAAAAAGCTCCAGTGCAGAAAGCTTTAAATGATCCCTATTAAACAGCCTCAACATAGAAGGGAGTACGGTAGTTTTCCACAACTACTTAATGTGCAGCTACTTGCTGATGCCAACTCGGAGGGAGGAATTTCAATTATATTGCCACGTTGTAGGACTGATGCCCCCTAAATAGGCGAAGAACAACCCTTGCATTTATCTTGTAGCCAATTGGACTGATGTTCAAAATAGAAACCTTACATCATGTAAGACAGATTTTCTGTCTTATCTCCCCCCCCTCCCCTTATGCTTCTGGCTACCTCTGTACCAGCTCACTGCAAGGAAGAATTAAACCTTTTGTACCCCACTCTCTGGGCCTGCTGTTTAAGATGGAGATCAGTTGGTAAAGTACACCAGGTCAAAAGGGCTGAGCCTGAAGTAATTGCTTGTGCTAATGAACCCTTTTTTCCTTTGCATCTTGCTCATCATAATTCTGAGGAACCCTAGTACGTTCTCCGGCCAGTCTCCATATTGCCTACTTAGCAGCCCTTACCAACAGGCAGAGATGAGTACAAGAAGCAATTGTCAGCCAGCGCTTTAAGCAGGGAGCCGGAAAGGCTGTTAGAATCTCAGCTGGCACTGTCCTGTACCAGTCACATAACCACCTCTGTGTGCCAATTTCCCTGTTTGTTAAATGGGACTTGTGGGTTGTGTGGTGTGATAGTTGGTCTGGAGTGGACTTTGAAAGTCTGATGAGCTGTGTAAACCTAGCTGCCCCCCTCTTGGGAAACAGTAGCTTCCAATTTAGAAAGCAGCACTCTCCCTAGTTTCTTGCTTATGCAAGTCCCCTCTTGTATTTCTTCTGAACGGTGAGTATCATAGCAGTGGAAGTCAACCAGATGTCGTTTTATTTCCAGAACAGGTAAACCATGGGTAATGGCAGCTTCCGCAGCTTCCCCAGCCCTGACATGAAAGGACATCAGATGTGGGCTGTCATTCAGATGGCATTCTTTACCGGATAAGGATTAACATGATGGATATGGATACTAAGTTTGGGAGGAAGGATGTCTGTGTGAATCAAAGAGCGGGGTGGTGATGCACTGCAGCAGAATGCAGCAATTTGCCCAAAGTTTAGCTCAACAGCTCTCAGCGCTTAAAATATTCTCAGGCTTGACAAAGCAAGTAAAAAAATAAAAATAAAGCAAATGCCATAGCAAAGTGCTTTTGGTCTGCAGCAGAAAGAATGCTGGTGTTCCCCAGCTTGAAGAAAGTCATTCTCCAGGGAAGACATCCATTACAGGAACTGATACAGAAACTATACTAGTTCAGTAAAATCACCCTGTAGACCGTTGTTGGTGGGGGAGGGAGAATGTTTTACACCTTTCATTAGTTTAAGCTTTGAAACAGATGAGTTTGATGAGGGAGGGAGGGAAAAAAAACTAAAATCTCATAAGTTGTTGAAAGCTTGCAAAGGAAGCCTGTCTTTTCACTAACAATGATGGGCCTTATACGGTGATCTAGTATTATTAAGTCTGCCTTTGATGAGCTTTGCCACCATTCTTACTATACTAATACAAAAGCTATCACCTTCCACTATGTTTGCCATAGTGGCTTGGAAATTGTAGCTGTTTCAATACAGTAGGTTTAGGCTTTGATGCCACTGAAATATTACCCCTGAGGGAATTCTGCTCCAAAAAAAAAAAAAAAGTGCACATTTTAAAATTCTGAACATTTTGTCAATAAATACATGTGGCTCCAGCATGGCAGCAGGGAGCAGAGATCAGTGGCTGCACTGAGGTGGGAGATCACCCTGAAGACCCCACCTCCCCCAGTGCATGGATTCGGCAATAAGGCTGCACCTGACCCTGACACAGTGTAAGGGCTTGGCCTGTCCCAGAAACACCCCGGGGCCCTTCCCCTCTGCATCAAGTTTACCGGGTGTGGGTGGGCAGGCTCAGCCCAGCAGGATCCAAGTATGGAGGAACTTAGTGGGGGGGGGGATCCAGGCATGGGGTGAAAGGTTTCTGTGTGGGGCAATCTGGGTGTAGATGGCTCAGTGGGAGATCAGGATGCACGGGCTCGTTGGTGGGGTGCAGGGGCAATGGGACTGCAGAGGATCCAGGTGAAGGTGGTTTGGGGGGGGTCTAGGGAGATGGGGCTCAGCAGGGGTGGTCTGGGTGTGAGGGGCTGTGTGGTGGGGTTGAGGTGCTGGGGGATTGGGACTTGATGGGGCTGGGTGGGGTAGGGCTTGTTGGGGTGAGGGTTCGATGGGCTTGCTTAACAGAGGAGTCCCAGCTGCTGCCACATGCCAGGCTCCTACTTCCCCCCTCCCCTTAGTGCCCCATCCCCTCACTTCCACATTCTCCTCCCCTGCCCTATTCCACCCCACTTCCTTTCCCACCACCTCTTCACCCACTCCCCTTCCCCCTACCCAGCCCCACCACAGGCACTCGTTGCACAGAAACAAGGAAGCTCCCAGCAGACAGGGAACATGACTGGCATTAGAAAAAGGCAGCCTTCAGCTGCAGCGACAGCAGAGCTGAGGGGTAGCCTCCTTCAGCTTGGCAATTCTGCACTTGCAGAAATGGAAGGGGGAGCAGCATGTAACCCCCTGTGTCCCCCCATGCCTTGCCTTTGGGGGGAAATCCCCCCCCCCAAAACTGCACCCATGCTCATCCCCCTGCCTTGCCTCCTGTATGGCTTTCCTGTCATTTTTTTGCAGGGAAGTGAAGTAATTATGTGTGTGGGGCATTTTCTGCAGGCACACAGAATTCCCTCAGGAGTAAAATATAACTCAAACCAACAAGGTGACTAATTTTTCATTGACATAGGATGAGCCAACAATGTGATTTAGCACTGGAAGGCCACTTGCATTATCTTCAGGATTTTCTAAGTGCTTGGCAAACATTTAAGATGGGCTGATGTATTCCAGACAAAGCAGTATGAGCTTCTTCACTTCAGTTAGGGTTAGACTATGCTAAATATGAAGGTATTAAATGTAACTAGTGTTCCTACAACTGTTAATAAAATGGTAAGCAGTCTACAAGTTTCACTTAAGATTCCTTTAAGTGCCTATCAGTGGGGTCTGAGAGAGGCAAAGCCAGTCCTTTCCATATCCGTCTTGCTCCTTGAAGATTCAGGCCTCCGAGCACAGTGATAGTTAGCACAAAGGCAATATGCATTCAGAGAAAAGAATTTCACTCAGTCTCCCTGCTGCGGACATATGCATTCTCAGCAGCTGCCCGAGGAACAACGTGGCAGAAGGGTGCTTTTCATCCTAGATCTAGGCAAAGGGTAAATAAGCCAAAGGGGAAAAGCAATTGGAACTAGCTGTTTGGCCTGAGAAAGGTGAAGCCCTTTCAGCAGACCCTGGCAGAGCCTATGTTGACATTGCCCATGAAAGAAAATAGATGTTCCGCTTACTTTTTAGAGACAAGCTGGAAAAGGAAAAACCTTGGGTATAAATATAGCTCTACAACAGCAGTTACAGACAGGCTTCCGCTAGGGAATATTTAGATAATTTCCTATCTCAGGTATAAAGATGATTTATCTTACAGGGATCATCCCTGAACTGAGAAACAGGTCTGGTCTGTGTTGGTAACACCACTACCTAATATATCCCAGTGGCCAATGAATTAAGAGCCAGCTAAATAAAACCATTATTGTGTAATCATTTTCACAACAGGGCCACATTCCCCTTACAGCTGTCCATGCCCCCCTGGAGCCACACCTTGGGGGAGCGGGGGAAACGCCAACAGGAGTAAAGGGGCTGAGGCTGGGGGCAGAGCTGCAGCTGGGTCTGCGGCCAGGTGCAGCTCCGTTCCCAGCCCTGTCCCCAGCTGGGAATGGAACCACAGCCAGCAGCTGAGGCTGTTGCAGGGCTGGGAGCGGAGCCATGCGGAAGCTAGGGATGGGGCCAGGGATGCAGCTTGGGGTGGAACCAGAGCTCACCTCTCTCTACCTGAAGACAACACTGCATCAGTTACACTCAGTGTGTCTGGAGTGTCTTTAATGGCGATAAAGGCTAGACACTCTTAAAATGAAAACTTAGGTTCTGCAGAATTTAAAATCTGTCAGGGAGCCTCAGTTGTATCAAGTGAGTGAGACAAGGCCAACAGGCTGATCTAAAGCAGTCAAAAGCAAGAATTCCACACAACGCTGCAGGATAGGAACTAAGATTTATTGAACAAGCTTCTGCAGCCTGCTATTATAAATATCTTTTTGTGTGTATGTGAACAAGATTAGAAACAAGGAAGGGACACTGACATTAATACACTGTGATCTCCGTATTAGCTGTATTACTCATCATTTTCAAAGTCAGCAGGGTTCTTCCTTTTCAGTCGCTCAAATTCTTCGTTCCCCCAGGAGTAAACAACATAGGCCACCACAAAAGCTTAAACAAAAACAAACAAAAATAGCAGTGACTATCTACAAGTCACATTACAATAGATACAGGAACATTTCTTGCATTATGCTGTATTAATCACAGTCCTGGGATAGACAGAGGAAATGTCACTGTAAGTGATTCCTTTGGCTTTTTTAAAGCCCTCTCCAATACAGGTAGGAGTTAAGCACCTAAAAATCCATCATCCTATTATGGATGCCTAGATTTGCAGGCAATCCTATGTGTACTAAGAATGGCCCTATGGTGTATGAAGAATTCCTCCTGACAGCTCTTAGCCCGTTCCTCTGAACTTAAATCGACCCATGATAGCTGCTGGCTCCATATCTAGAACATCTTCTCTTTCATCTCCCTTTATGTAGCATACCTGTGCCACAAATTGTCTCATGCATTTGTAGTTTTGATGATGGTTTTATTCCCTGAATTTGTTTAAGATCTTCTTATAAAAGTTTTAATATGAAATTCCAGGCTTGTGGGCAGGGGAAGATTATTTTATAAGCTTTTTAAAAATATCAAAGATCTTAAATATAGATGCAGAAATGACACCAATCAGCATCTTTAATTTAACTCTGGTGTTAGTGAATGCAGTACATATGGTACACAAGGCAGTTCAGAAGTTTAAATAATTCACTCAAGAAAAGGAATTAGGACTTACGAGGAGCTACTTTGAAGACCTGTGAACGAAATCGCCTCCATAGATTTGGAATTCCTTTGGTGAAGTAGTTAGGGAATGCCTTCTGCTCGAATGGAGACAAGCTATAAGTGATCACATGCCTCACTCTTTCCAAGTTTCCAAAATGGTGACCCATTTTTAATTGCCTGTACTGCAAAAGCAAAGTACTAGTTACTATGGAGATAGACTGATTTTAAAACACAATATTCCTCAGGATGGATCCAAATCGATGATTTGTATGATAAAAAAATTGAATTTTTAACATTTAAATAGTTTTTCTTCTCAAAAACAAATCCATTTAAAACAAAATCTGAACTTATTACAAAATATGTTAAGGCCTAAACTTACTATAATCTCTTAAAACATTTAAATAAAAAATATGCTGCACTCACAAGCCTCTATCTAAAACTCTGAGTTACAGGATGCTTTTTAATATAAAGAATCAGTGAATGAAATTCCAAGTTCTGAGATCACGCTTTATAAACACAGCACCATAGGTCGTGTACTGTATTAAAGGCTTGATCCTGTGGCGGACTTAGAGGTGGTGTTACTTAAGCAAGAGACTGGCGAAGTCATCAGGAGCATTTGGACCCCGCCTCTGAGTCCAGGAGACACCGTCGTGCAGACACCCTCACTAGGTAGCAAAAAGAGGCACCAAACGTGCCGCAAAGGCTCTGCGTACGTTGAAAGTCAACATGTTCTGAGGGTTACAGCTCCCCGTGAGAATGCACCTGTTCTACACAAGGTCTGAGGCGCGCACGGAAACGCCGATTCAAACCAGTGATTCCCACCGAGGCTTTCCACTGGGTGCTTTGAATCAAGGCCCCGGGACGGGGCTGAGCCACGCGCAGAGGAGGGACGCGCAGAGAGGAAGCTGCGCGGTGTTAGTTCAACTTCCACCCCCGCGTCCCACTTCAGCGGCCCTGGGGACCAGGCCGGCCGGGGTTACGAGGTCTGGCGGGGCGGGGATGGGACCGGCCCGCGTTTGGGAGGGAGGGAGGGAAGGAGCCGCCCCGGCGTGAGCAGTAACTCTCCGGGGGGAGACCCACCGCCCCCGCCCCCGCCCGAACGGCCCCACGGCCACAGCCGCCGGGCGTGAGGCCTGCAGGCCCCGGGAGCCGCGCGGCGCTCACCCGCGGCGGAGGAACGACTCGGCCCGGCCGCTCCGCTCTCACCCAGGCTCGGACGCCCGGAGGTCACGTCTCCGCGGTCCTGTCAGCGCCCCCCTTCCGCTTCCGGGGCGCCGTCCGGGTTCACCGCCCCGCCTGGCCCCGCCTCCCGAGCGAGGGGCGGAGAGGGTGGGAAGGCGGCAGCGGCCCCTGCAGGCTGGGAGGGCGGGACCGTTACGCGAGTTCCCGCTGCGGTTCCTCCGTTGCCCCCACAACCTCCGCGGGGTCTCCAGGGTTCCCCTGCCCCCGCCGGGTCTCCAGGGTCTCCCTGTTCCCCCCTGCTCCCGCGGGGTCTTCATGGTCCCTCTGCCCCCCACTGTTCCTGTGGGTTCTCCAGGGTCCCTCTGCCCCCACGCGGTCTCCATAGTCTCTACCCCCCACTACCTCACGGGTCTCCAGGGTCCCACTGCCCCCATGGGGGTCTCATGGTCTCTGCCACACCCAATACCCCACAGGGTCTCGAGGGTCCCTCTGCCCCCCCCATTGGGAACCACTCCCACACACAGTCTCTGTGGTACTATCCCCATCCCCAAGGAATAACCTCTCCTGAGGCTACTCTGCCCCTCCCCCCATCTCTCAGTGGATTAATTATTTTTGCTATTTGTAGAGAGCAGTCAGGTATATGTATGGGGTGACCATGCTGGGGACTTTAGCACCACTCTGAGGTCAAGGTACTAGGCCCCTCTCCTGCTCCAGATAGGTCATACTAATCCATGCATTTGGGGGGGGGTCTACAGGAGTAGCACCTGCTGCTGCTACTACAGTCAATAGGTTAATTAACCTGGTAGCCCCAGACCCTTATCTTGCATTTGACACAGGTCTTGTTAATTCAGCGCTTTTTCTTGTTTTATGGGAGTTTCATAGATTATTAGGGACCTCAGGCGATCATCTAGTCCAACCCCCTGCTCAAAGCAGGACCAATCCCCAACTAAATCCCCCAATGGCCCCCTCACAACACTGGGTTTAGCAGGCCAATGCTCAAACCACTGAGCTGTTTCCTGAATTTCTTCCTTAATTGGAGGGTAAGGTTTCTTTCATCTTCAGCATCTTCCAAGTGCTTCCCTCCTACTGCAAAGGCCCTGCATCATCTTCACTAAGAAGTCTGTCAACACCACATGATTCATCCAGAAAGATTGTTGCTGGCCCAGGCACCGAGGACGGAAGAACCAGTCTGATGAGCAGGGCAGTGAAAATAGCCAAGTATAAGAATCAAGCTTGTTTGTCTTACATGACAGCATATTGTACTGATACTAAAAGGTCATACTGGCCAGAGATTAGAGTTTACTGTCAAATTTCATACCAGTCTGAAATTGTGTGCAAAGTACTTTGTTGATCTACTGTAGTCTTGAGAGGTCAGTAAATACCTGGTATTTTGGCATACACATTTTCTAATGGTTAAAATTTAGGTTAGGGCTGAATGTTATAGTTTTTATAGAGAGAGAGAGAGAGAGAGAGAGAGAGTATTCATTTCAGTTAGTAAAATCTGAGGTTGCTCAGCTTTCCTGCCTCAATCTGTAACCTGAACAGTTGCTAGGATGAAGATTTCCAGCCTGATCTTTGCAGCTATACCATTGCACAGTTAGGACTTACTCCTATCATCTTTTATTTGCCCAACTCAGCCTAGTAATTTCACACACAAGAGTCTACAGCAGCAGGGACTTTGCTAGTTGTATTATGAAGGTTTGTTTAAGTCATCCCATAAAACATCAGATTGTCCACTATGGCACGTAGGATAGCCATGGCCTCATCAGGTGCGTCAAGCTTTATGTAAACACTAGTTTATCACTAGGATTTTGGAAGACTTTTACATTAGGTGTAGTGAAGAGGTAAAGTAAGGATCTTTAATTCACTACATAGAGTCAAATTCCTCTCTGAACTTGATTAAATCATTTCATCTGTTTGTGCCTGTTTCCCCCATCTACAGAATGTGGATTAGTATTACAGTAGCACCTGGGAGCCTTACTCACAAACCAGGACAGCATTGTCATAGGCACTGTCAAAACACATAAGACATTCCTGCCTAGAAGAGTTAATAATCTCAGTAATACTTCCTCGAGAGGATGTGTTGTGAAGTGCTGTAAAAGCCTCAGGTTAAAGACAGCTGACAGTCCATATTTCTTAAGTTCAATAATGTACAACAGTTGATTAGTTTTCCAGAAAGACACTCATGATTATAGTAAGTACACACATGGAATATGGCTTGCCTTGGTATATTCTCTAGGTAGTTACCATTTTCTCTCCCGTGTCTATAAAAGTCACATTCACGTTGTGCTTTAGATTTGGAACTGCACAGCTCCCAGCACAAAATTTACTGCTCTAGCTCACTCTGTCACAGCACTAAGACCTAGCTGGCAGGATTCTAAAACATAGATTTTAAAGTATTTTTATGGTAAAAAGAGGGTCTCCTTATAGTTAAGAGTAGCTGTTTAAAATGACAATCATTAAGGAGCAAGCTTTGAGCTAGAAAGGCATTGTAGAACCACACCAGGTGAAAGTAGGATACAGGAGCAATTAAAAAAAATCTGTTCTAAATCTTAAAATGACTTCAAACTAATCTTGTGTACAGCAGCTGCCTGTCTAGAGCTCTTGGGGCAGGTTTCCATTACAGAGTGTATGTTGACAGCAGAAGTTCATGGGAATAGATGTTTAGAATAGTATCAGGACCAGAGATTTAGCTCTGGAGATCCATAAGACTAGGGAACATTAAGTTATTTGATATACTGAACTTTAATTTTAAAGCAATTAAGCCTGGCCTTTTTGGGGGGAGAGTATTCAGGTTTAGGAATACCAATACATACAGTAGAACCTCAGAGTTATGAATGCCTTAGGAATGGTGGTTTAACTGCAATGTTTAACTCTGAACACCACATTATGGTTCTTTTAAAATTTATTACCAAACATTAACTTAATTCAACTTTGAAACTTTACTAGGCAGAAGAAAATTAGTGGTTTTAGCCATCTTAATTTAAAATGAAACAAGCACAGAAAAATTTCCCTCACCTTGTCAATTTTTTTTTTAAGGGAAAGTTTATTTTAGTAGTTTAACACTGTACTTGCTTTGTCTCTGCTACTGCCTGATTGCATACTTCTGGTTCCACATGAGGTGTGTAATTGACTGGTCAGTTCATAACTCTACTGTATTTAAGTAACATTTAACTTCAGCAGAAAGTGTGACTAAACTGTTTATTTTTTTTGAAATATACAGCATCCTGCTTGAAAAGAACATTTAAATTCATTGTACCAAGTATGGTTTCACTTCTAAAGTTTAGTTTACAGTCTGAACAGTTATTTCTTGGTCATAGCTGGCCATAATAGAAAAGCAGCATTTAAAAAAAAGTTACTAAATGCCAGTTTTAAATAACCCATTAGTAAGGAGTAATTTTTCCTGCTAACTGTAGAAACAATTCTCTTAAATGTTTGAATGAGAATATTTTTACTAGTTACTGCCCAGAAATGTAGTTAGACTTCCTGGTACAAAATTAGGATGGTCTCCAGATAAATAGTTTATTCACTTATCAACCTCTAAGAAAGCCTTAACAGTTTGACAAAACAGGTTGCCAGTTTATCAGAGATAACCTTGAATTTTGTCATAGTAAAGGAGAGGGAACTGGTTTGAATAATTAAAAGCATACTTAAAATTGGGTGATTGAGAGTCAGAAATACTAAAGCTTCCTTCTGTGCTCAGACACTTGCCAAAAATATAAAGTGTCTTTTGGATGCAAGCAAGACAGAACAAGAACCACACAAATGACATGACATGACAGGCGTTTATTCCCCTTATTTTTATCCATAGCATTAAAGCTTACAATAGAATTATATCTTTGATAAAAGTGTACAGGATTTCAGTTATGGATGATTTCTCCATATAAAAGGAAATTAAGTAGTTTCCTTAAATTTCTAATTTCATATTTCCAATTAGTTACAAGGGGCTACAAAAATAAGTGATGCCATTATGCAGATACCTGCCACTGATTCCATGCTAAATTGTAAGCATATCTATTTAATAGAAGTTACTTACACTTATGACATTCAGTTGGTCAAGACTACAGATGGCTTAGAGTATTGGAAAAATATTCTGAAATAAGTAGCAGTAAAGTGGTGTTTAAATGTTACCGACAAGTACATTTAGTAGCTATCATATCTTCATATTCTTTGTAGACTATAGAACCATCAGGCTCTATTGTCAAGACACTCAAGGGACTATATTCAGCAGGAATGCAAGAAGGCCTTGGAACAGAGGAGTCCAATTTCTCATATATGATGTTCTGTACCATTGTATGAACAGGAGACCCATAACGATGCCCAACCAGCCTTGGGCAGTCACCTTTGCAATATTGAGGGCTGTATCTGTGTGGTGCTATTATCCATTTGTCCCACTTTAGTTGGCTAAAACTTAGTCGGAAGTTGTGAAGCTCACATTCATTTTGGGGAAACAGGAATTGTTTGAAGTATTCACTCAAATTATAAGTTGGAGCAGATGGGTTCTCTTTCACATCTTCATCTCTTCGGTGGCGAGATGCCCTTTTATTCTGCATCTTTTCTGTTCCCATTTCTTCCATGGAATCTGCAAGTGGATTATTTCTCCATCTGGACCACATTGGATTTTTCCTTCTTTGCCTAAGGGAGTGCCACCTACGATAAGCTTGCTCACTGGTGTCATTTAGGTACAATAGAAGAGAAGGAGGCACCAATGCTGTATTAAAGGAATTTCCCAGGTTAGAGTTGTGGTGTTGATCATCTTTCATACAAGTGAAATTCACAGCCATATGGATACTCCTCTTGTTAGAGGCAATTAGAGGCTGAAGAAAAGAGGTCACATCAATCTCAACCCATTTGCGTCTTCTGAGTTCAAAGTGCAGATTAAAAGTAACTGGCTGAGGTACATTGGGACACACTTGACCAGAAGTATCATTTTCCTTAACAGCTATGTGACACGTGCATGTAATGGCAGAAGAACTAAAAACTGATCTGTCAAAGGAATAGAGCAAGACAGACTTGAGTAAATGCTCCAGCGCAGTAACACGATCCAGATTGAAAAGCAGATCCACTGAGCGAAGGTCTTCTGAAAAAGAAAAGAAAACAGTCTCTGTAGAGATTAAACAATTTTCAATAGTACTTGACAATGTGCATAATCAAACAGAAATAAGTCATTAAAAGGGGGGAAATAATTTAGACCTCAAAATTCAATTGAACTTAAATGTGATAGTCTGGCAGGGGAATGTCCACAAGGATTCCAAAATCTTATTACTCTAAAGAAAATGCATCAATTTGTCAAAACAAAACAAAAAACCCCACACAACACACACCACAACCAAACAAATTAACATTTTGGAGGAGCTAACAAATGATGTGTGGGGTCAGCAGGTCAATCCATTGTTCACACAGTTGTGCCAAAACTAGTGATACTTCATAAAAAAAAGGGGGCTGGCAAAAATCTGTTTCTATTAAGAAAAGGAAGAAAGAACTGCAAAACTGAATAGGATAGCAATGGCAGAGAAAGATATCTTTGCAGGCTTTAGTAGTATTAGAAACTAGTGGGTGAGGAGGAAGCTATACAAACAAGAGGTTGACAATATCCTCCCTTAGTGTCAGTCACAGGGAGACAGGAATTGCCTACTGGGTTAGACCCCTGGTTTATAGGGGTAACCTTCTTCTGAAGGGTCTAGTACTGGCAACTCTCTGAAAGACTGTGCAAGAAGCCCTGAAATAAGTAGATCTACCTCCATGAAAGTCATCCTAACCTGTTGTAGTTAACACCTTGGCTTTAGGGTTTTATAACCCTTCCAAATTTTTCTATGTTAACTACAAACGCCACTGGATATTCTTGTTCATATAGATATCCAGTCCCTCTCTGAATTTTGCTAAATTTTTGGCCTCCCTGACATCCTGTGATGAGTGTTGCAGTCTGGTTATGCATTGCATATAAAAATATTTCCTGTGTCAGCTTTGAATTTGCCATCTTTTAATTTCATTGACTGTGACCTTGTTTTTGTATTATGAAACAGGGAGGACAGATGCTCCTGATCTCTCTTTTCTATACCATTTGTTATTTTTAATACTTTTATCATGTTCCCCTTTTATTTATCTGCTTTCTAAGGTAAAGAATTCCAGTTGTTTCATTTGGAGCGTTTTTCCATGCTACTAATCATTGGTAGCCTTCTTTGAACCTCCTCTAATTCTGCAACCTTATTTATTGAGATAGAATATTATACAGTACTGGTCTCCCTAAGTGAGGGCTTTACTAATTTAATGTAGCTGCTCATAATATTTCATACTATTCTCCATTCCACTAAAACCTAAAATAGTTTGCTTTTCTGAGCATAGCTGCACATTGAGATGGAGAGTTATTCAGGTGGCTAAACTGAACTCATTATAACAACATAGAAGACATCTTAAAAGGAGACACACCCATAATTAGTTTTTGCTTTTAAGCATTACATTTCCATGCTACACAGGGGATTTTATAGCAATGTACCTAAAACAATAGTTTGGCTGCAGTTTGTGACAGGTCATAATTAATAAATCATATCATTTTTATTAAATCTCATCTTACAGAGCACTCTGCCTTAAAATATAATGTGAAGATTCACATCTCTAGCCACACTTTTTTTTTTTAAATGGATGGAGAAACCCTGAGTCAGAGTTGCAGTAACACGTCCACAGCCATATATGTAGGATTAGAAGTCAAGAATTGCTGGTTGCCAGGCTTTCGATCTGACCACATCTTTCAATCCTTGAAGCTTCCCAGCTGCATCAGTTTGTTAGCTCTGAAATTAACTCATCAAAAGTCATGCTTTCCAAATATGGATATTCATAAAGTGGGGGAAAGGGAGTGGTTCTTCTCTGGTAGAAACTACAGCAGAAACAGTGGACTAATTTGGAAAAGTCCTCTTGTAATGGGATCTCAACACATCATTAAAAAGATCTCATTACTGAGGCAGATTTTGCTGACTGTGTAAAATGCAGAATTTAAAAGTCAGTAAAATGACAAAAGATATCCACCAGATTTTAATTATTTCTTTTTTCCTGCTTTACTCAATATAGCTTTAGAGGTGGGTATTATGTAGGGTCAAAGACCTAAATTATGGAGAAGCCTAGCCTAAACTCCCTTTAAGGAGAGGCAGATTATGGACAAACCCATTCAACACAAGGGAGGAGTCATTCAGTAGATTTAACAGTTATACCTCTGTAGAGAATAGAAATGTCTTTAGTCTACCCCACTGAAGGAAAGGGGGAAAAGCTTCTTAATTACCCCTCCCCCCAAACACAGGCCTTTCCTCACCTACCTTTTATTTGGTTCTTGGGGTGGTGCTTGCACTCAGCAAAAGGAATGAGGAGCCAGACAGTGTTGTAGAGGTGACTTTTGTTGGCTTTTGGAATCCCTTCTTTTGTGGCAGACATCTTATATAGCCGCTTCATATACCTAAGGGCTCTGGAATCTGGTTGAAGTCTTGGGGACTCACCTTCCCAACTGTGAGATCTCTGGTCAGACAGTACCTTGAGAAGAGGTGGCAGGAGGGCATAGCCATTTCTCACACCTGGTGGGAGTAGCAACACTGGAGGTAGCTCAGGGGGCTCATCCTCAGGAACAAGCAACAGCTCAGGGGTCCTCTCAGACACTACCTCATCCCTAGAGCTGGGAGAACACAGAGCAACAGAAAAAAGTAACTTGATAGAGTAATAGAAACAGATGAAGATTCTCCAGGGAATTACCATGATGCTAGAGGTCATAGCAGAAAAACCCTATCCCCATGACAGGTTATACCATAGATGAGAAAAAGAACCAACCCTGGCCTCTTAAATATATTTCAGGTGTGAGTGGGAAGGAAGCATCTCTCTGATTACACCAGAGGGAGAGACCTACAGCTGGGGAGTGAATCCAAGTGGCCATTTGAGTTCAGGCTAGAATCTTTGCACATGTAGGCAAACAAGTGCCTCACTCTCAGAACTTACCCACTTTCACATGGAAGCCATTATTGATTATAGAAAGGTGCTAATTAATTAGCATGTTTATCCTCTCTAGCTTCCAGAAGGGACCACAAGAAATGATGGCTGAATAATAGTTATTCTGGCTGGGTGTAGTTACTGCCCCAAAGCAACCTGTGATTCTAACATAGCTGTGACATTCAAACATGTTTTTACCACAATAATGATGCCCACCCCAAGGTAACTGTTAAAAAAACCTCCGTGGTAATCTTTTAATGAGCTGGTAAGAAAAAGGTTCATGTAGAAAGACTGAAAGTGGGTTTCTTACAGTACCACAGCTGAGATAATGAGGAATAAGAGAAGAAGTAAATAGAGGGAAAGGTTCAGAGTAACTGGGTGAAACAGGAAACGAGAGTCCTTCATGAATAATTCTTTAATTTGAAATCTAATGTTTAGCTGCTCTGGTACACTCCGGGCATGGTATGAATGCCTTCTATAGGTAGATCTCTCTGGTGAGCTAAGTAGTGATAGTATACTAGTAACGAGAGGGACTAAAAGTGGCCACACTGTGTTCTAAGCATGGATCTCTGAGATAGAAATGGCTGAATTCCTATCCCTACTCACCCTGTTAACTTCTTGTGTGATCTTTGGCATTTAGGGTGGGATGCACATTGCACCTTATTCCTGTTTCTAGGCACCACTGTGGTCCACAAACCCCACTCAGCTTCTGCCTAACCCAATTGGCACCCAAACTCTCTCAGTGCCAAGGTTATTTCCTGTTGGCATGTACAGCCTCACTCTGGGCACCTGAGCTTGTGCACTACTGCCTTATGATAGGTGTCAAGACACTGTCTCCTGACTAAGCCCCAGAGTGATTCACAAGCTGGGAAAGATAGGCATTCAGCCAAAGATCTGTGAACACCTTCTGGATCAGGACCTTCAGGCAAGTTTCACATAAAATCTGCTCAGCTCTCCTTACATGACATTTTCACTGAGCTGAGCAGATTCTGGAAAAATATTTCCAGCTACATTTCATTTTGTAATAGGATGGTATAATAAGCTATTTAAAATGTAGTTCTCGTGTTTGTGGCAATTAATATAAATCAACAGGAATAAAATATAAAATGTATTTAATGTGTGGTTGTAAACAACTAAGATGTACTCGGCTATATACTGTAAAAGACTTGTACTTTTCTGTCAGTTTATAATGAATGAGCCAAATGCAGACATGGGTGGGGTGGGGACAACTCCACTGAAGTCAATGATCCACTTAACCCATGCCTGATCTTGGCCCGATATATTTAAAACAAAACAGAAAACTCACCAGTAATACCTGAGATAATTAAAAATAAATGAATGTTCAAAATCTTACTTCTTTTTCCCCACGGATACTATTTATTTTTGGTAAGTCACCTATTTTAGTTTTATTCCCAGTTAGTTTCCCTTTTGGACTCTCCTGCCTTGGCTCAGCACTGTGATGGCTAAGTTGGAAATACTGAAGGCAAATGTTTAACTCCAAACAGAATTTTTTTCATTTAAATTACAATAAAAACAAAATAAAAAAAATCCTTTCTCTGACCAAAAAACAGGTTTTTTTGCCCTTAACTACCTGATCGTGCAATAGAAGTATTAATTAAAGTGTAAAGTAACTGATTTATAGCTATCATTTGCTGTTAACATGCTTCTTGCCTTTCACTTCTCTGCAGACACTAATACCAGTCTTAGAGAAATGGAATAGAAAAGTAATTGTGCTTATAGTGCCCTCAGATTACCTTCCAATCCCTAAGTAAAGCCCTTCTACCTCCAATCTGAAATCTAGGCATCCAAATAAGCAGGGTGCTTTTCGATCACTACCAGCTATCTATGGAATGTGCTCCTAAAGACCTCTGCTAGCGCACTATTGATTACCTCTGGAATGTAGAGAGCTGCCTGTTGCTGAACATGTCTAATTGGGATTTTTTTTATTTTATTAGGATAATACCTGAGAGAATCTCCTTTCTTGTCAGTTGTTTTTAATTAGAGCCATGTTATCAGTAGTGTGGTAAAATGTCACCCCATCGTTTAACTTTCCTATCTCACTGTTCCAAGAAAGGAGTGCTAGCTCAGAGAAAGCTTAATTAACTTACAAAATGTTAGGCTGGTGTACTTTCACTCAAATTGGAAGGTTAATTATAAAACTGATTAGGATTATATTCAGCTAACCATCTATATACCCAACTAATGTAATCTTGTTTCTTTTGCCTGCTCACATCTGATTAACTTATGATAAGAGGAGAGCACTGCAACTTCTAAGGTCAGTTAAAATTTAAAAGTTGTGTTGCGTGGGTTGGTTTATATTTCCGTACATTTTTTAAATAGCATCCATCAACCAACATGCTAGCATCAAACCACTCCCAACAATTCTTAACTTCTAGATGCTGAGGTAATAATAAATCTTTTACTATAATTGTATATAGTGGATCCTAGTAAAATCTCAGATAGTCTTACGCATATACTGCACAGTGAGATGAGAGGGGATTAAAAAGATAGCTACAGTTTTAAATATGTATCAGGTGGACTGGATGGCTCAAGGAAGTAGTAATGAGCTATAGAGGCTTATATACCTAAATTACAGGTGTGAATCTAGTCCTAGTCAGAGGTGCCTTGAAAATTGCCATTGTTTGGTGGCCTGTGTGAAATAAGTTGCCCTTTCCAGTGGTCAAGTGTCCCAGTCCCCAAAAACCATGGATATTATCTGGCCTCTTTGTTAGCAATCCTAACGGAGAAGACATGGACCATATGGTGCGATTGCACTGTCACCTTTTTTCTAATTTCCACCAATGCACTACCCAAGGTGCAGCTCCATTGATGGCAGCAACAGTGAAAACAAACTAACGGCTGGCATTTTAACCATTGTATTGTCTAACCATGTTCATAACAGGTCTAGATCACATGGAGTTAGATTTTCAAAAGATCTGGGGATTACATTTTCAAGTATTCAGTACCCACAATTGGGACTAGATTTTCAAAAGTGCTTAGAGTACAGCAACTCCCTCCCCTGATTTTAAAAAAGCATACATCTACTAGGCTGAACTCTTTTGACAGTCTGGCCATCATCTCTCCTCAGCCCCCTCAAGTGGGAGCTGAGCTTTTTTGAAAATCTGGCCCACAATATCACGGGCATTCTCAGCAGTGTTGCCATGCTAATTGCTTCCTGAGGAGGCATACATAATTTAGGGCAGCCCTTGGATTGTCTACTTTATCCAATGGGTTGCATTTGTGTCATGGAGTCATTGAGTGATGCTCTGGAACTACATATGGAGCCAGTCAGGACTCTGGGGTAGCATGCCTCCTCTTTCTGAGCATACTGTCACCAGGGCAAGAAGTTTACAGACCCTCAACCTTCCTGGATCTGTCCCTGGAGCATTCAGCATCCCCTTCCACACTGTGCACTTCCTGCAGTGAGTCTGCCTGAGAGGGGCTCCTGGGAAGCCAAAGGGCCCTGCACCCCAACTCTGCAGTCAGCAGTGATTCTCAGCCAGCGTAAAACATAAGGTTTATTAGTCAACAGGAACACAGCGTAGAACAGAACTTGCTAGCACACAAATCAGTGACTTTCAGCCAAGTCCATCTTGGGGGACCCTAGGCCAGATGCCCTGGACTCCCTCATCTCAGTCCCAAAAAATGCAGTCTCCCAGCGACCCCACCTCTGACCTGCCCGTTGCTCCTCCTCCTGGCCTTTGTCTTCCCAGGGGAAGAGTCACATGTCACATCACTCTCTTGGGTCTCAGGTTATGAAGGGCATCGGCTATTGCCTACATGTAGAGCTGGGGAGCCTCACCTGCCCGAGGGCCTCAGCGAAAGTCACACACCCAATTCCCATCACCTAAGCGTTGGTGCAATATACAGGGAAACTGAGGTACACACAGTATAGGACAGTAAGACTCACATGCAACATAACAAGGTGAATAAAACCCCACTTTGTCCCAACTTGTCCCTGGAAAAGCCCAGGAAAGAGGATGCAAAGATGGTCTCACAATGGCCAGGGGTCTTTCTCCCACAGAGCTGTAGGTTCTGTAAGAAGTGCAGCACAGAATGTGAGCTATTGGTCAGCAGCAGTGCTCTACTATGTTATAGCCATTCTGTGCACATGTAGAGGGCTTCAGTCTCTGCTAATTAGCGTTTTTTATTGTAGTGTGTGGAGCTTTTAAGATCTGTTGTGACTGTGGTTACTGCAACCTAAATACCTACAACATTCTGGAGGCAGGATTCTAAGAGACTGGTCACCTGGAAGCAGCTGAATTTGGAGACTGAACCAATAATAATAATAATAAATGATACGTGAGGCTAGATATAGCTTGAAAGCAAGGACATTTCTTCCTGTGCTAATGGTTCATTTTGCTATTGTTCTTATCTAACTAAAGTCATCATTATAGTTAACTGAAAAGGGCATGATTAGTGACTGGAGACATGACATTCATGAGCACTAAATTACTAAGAGAAGAAAATTGAAACATGGAGGGAAATGCTTTAGCAGACTATAATTAACGTTGTCAGTAAGTGGAAGATTAAGATCTTGTAAAAACAAGTTGTTGTTTTTTACAAAAATAACTCAACAAAAATATTTCCACTATTATTTTTTTTTAAATTTCCAGTTCATCAGTTGTCTTCGTTTAAAGAAAGAAATATTGCCCTGCAGCTTTTGCAAGACAGGGCCCTGATTCTCCTGTCACTCATGCAGATTCAATGGAGCCTCATTGAGGTCAATGGAGTTCTGCCTGGGTGCAAAGGTTTGCCTCTTGAATGTGGTTACATGTGGTTTGTGTCCAAAAAGAACATGAAAGTGAAACTGATTATAAACAAAAGTTATACTGACAAATGACTTTCTTTGCCCAAGATAAGAGAAAGGCAAAAATTAAATAAGCAGCATGTGGTCCACACAATTTTGGACCTGTAGAATAAAGGATTTTAAAAAACACTATTTTTAAAAAATAATAAATGTATTTTTTTCTGTTTTCATCCTTGTGTTATTAGTAACATGGAGAAGAAAGGTTTGTTTACAACATATGATGTGAAAATTTCTCTTTTGAGTTGAAAGTTTCTCTTTACAAATATGTCAACTTAAAACCAATAGAATAACATACAAGATATTTCAAAAGTCTGATCCATGCATATCTAAATATTTGATCACTGTAGGGGAGTGACTCGTGAGGATTAAGAACTAGTAGTTTCCCTCCCCAGAGGGATCACAGACTGAAGTGCCTATGCTCTCCTCCCACTGACATCTGGATTGAAGACTTCCTTCATCTCCCTTAAGTTTAATAGTCTTTCAGCATCTGACCCAGGCGATGTGAGAAACGGAGGTGAAGCAAGATATGTGCTCTTAATACAAAGAAAATGGAAAAGGGTAGAATTTATGGGTTATAACAATTTTAGTTCCAACAGAGCAAGCTGATATTCCTTGTAAGAAACATGCTTCTTCCTCAAAGTCTATCCATATTAAAGGGTCACTCTCAAGTTAAAAAAATATTTTTTAAAAACCCTCTGAGTCTGATTCAGCAGACACATCTATTATTACTAATGTTGTTTTTATCAGGAGTGATTCAACTGAAGTCAGTGGGACTAGACCTGGTAGTAAGCACTGTGGCCATATTATATATTTGCAGGTTCAGGTGCAAACATCTTTAACTATGATAGTAACAAGAGCTTAGATTATTAAAACTGGGGGGAAAAAGTTCAAATACTTTTTGCCACTTATGCTCATTGTTTAGGTTTTCCATTATAATGGACTAGTGAGCTTCCCTTTTGATCTAGTCAGTTTCTGTTTCTGGTTTTCCTGCACTAGGGCAATGTTGAAAAGTTTGGATGGTAACCATAACAGAGGAATGCGTGTTTCTCTAAAAGAATAGAATTGAACAGTCATAGAAACAATTTTGCTGGACTGAAGTTTTGTAAATAGCTGGATCCCTTTCCCTGCAAGCAGTCATGCATTGCTTAACTCTTGTTCAAGTGAGTAGTCCTATTGAAGTAAAAGGGACTACTTACATGAGTAGCCACTCATATGCACGAGTGTTTGTGATATTGAGGCGTTGGAGTTTTTAAAATAAAACTCAAAATCTGAGCCAAATTAGAGTCGATCATGTCCCTTTAAAAAAAATCCACAGCATTATTAGACTATTATCCGGTCTTCCAATGCATTATATATCTTAAATATTTTGTTCTGTCTATTATTCAATTTAAGATTCTTGGGACAGGAACCATGTCTTCCCATATTTTTTTCATCAAGAAGCACATCGACGACACTGGTCAGTAAGTTCTTCTGCTAATAATTTTTAAATTCCTGTAAATGAGAACTGAGGAATGTGCGGCTTTGCCCTGTAGTTAGGTACTGAGGTTTGTTTGTTTCCACAAGACAGCAAAAGCATTAGTCACAGGTATAGATGTTATGCCATGATAAACAAGGGTTTTAATTCTAGCTCACTGAGCCGATTCAGTGGACTTTGAAACACAAGAAATGTCAGGTGCTTTCTGCAGAGTCCATTAATATTGTCTATATAAGCTTAACTTACTACATCTCCACAAATGTCTTAATCATGCTGTTGCTATACAGATGTGAGCAGTGGCAATTTCCAAAGAAATTTAGAAATAAAGTGTGTTTAGAAACAAAAGGAGAAATATTCTTTGTTACTTATGGCAGCTCGTTGTTACCATAAACACCAAAAGATTTTGATGCTCTATTTGTTTACAGAAATAGCATGATTTTGTGGCCACTAAAATATGAGCAATAAGTTACTATCCCAGGTAAATAAAGTCACTGAGTGCAAAAAGTGAGGTCATAGGGCTCAATCTTAAATACCTGCTACCCAATGCTTTAAAAGAATTATATATGATGCTACCTAACAGACTTTTCAAATGTTAACGAATAAGGTAGTCACAGTTGAATTTACATTGTTCACAGCCGGTATCTCTTCTTTCCTGTACATATCTGCTTAAAGTTACAGGGTCTAAATGATCTAATAGTCCTTTTTCATCACTAATATTTAGATTTATTAAAAATAAGATTTTAAGTTAATTCCTCATGTTTAACAGTCTACTGACTTCTATATTGGATAAGGATCCACTCACCAATGGCAAAGTCTTTCCTCTAATTTGTTGTATTATTTACACGTATATAAACGTATCTTCTGTGGCTCTTTACATCATTGAAAGCACTGTACAAATATTAACAGATACATGAAATATCATGGGTTATTATTATTCCACACTTTACATATGACAAAATTGTGGCACACAGGGAGGCAAAATGACTTGCCAAAGAGTGCACAGTAAGTTAGTGCAGAGCTGGGATTGAACTCCAGAGTTTCTGGCGCCCATTTGTGTGTTCAGCCCATATTGCCTTCCTGTCACTTTGTCTGGAATTACTGTAAATTCTTGACCAAAATAACATTTACAATAAATGACCTTGTGGACACTTTGGACAGAGTAATCGATTGTTTTGTTGATTCAATAGTTGTGTTTAGTGATGGAATAAGTGATAGCATGGGAAGAGTTTCACTTTATCCTGTTGTGAAAATATATGATTAGCAAGTAGGTGCTTGGCAGTTTCAGTCACTGAAAACCAGAAGAAACTTTGTCCTCTGATACTAGACTGTCAATAGCAGTATGGGTATAAGTGTGTTGTCTTTACCAAACCTCTTCGGTTTTACAACAGTGGAGGTATGTGTTTCCGATGTATGTTTTTAGAGCTCTTCAATATCAAGGGCTTAATTCACATCTCAGTTACACATTACTTTACTATTGAAATTCATTAAGGAAGACTGTGGGATACTCCACAGTAAGGCAGTTCATTAGACAGCTATATTTTAAGCAAAAATCACATGAAATCTAACAGCTCTTCCAGTGTTGGGAATCAGATACTAATTTTAAAACAATAAGAATTTAGTGCTTCTGAAAAATAACAGATTGACAGCTGCAGAGAACAGTTCTCTATCCACACAACAGTTACTGCAGCAGTTCCAGCTCCCTGAAGCATCCCTGTCCTGGAGGGACCATTACTGTTCAAAGTATTTCTAGACTGCATGTCCCCATAGGATCCATACACTAAAAGGCATAAAAAGATACAGAAGTTACATTTCCAGGCCCATTTACTCCTTGGCTTGTCTGCAAGGACCAACAACTAGTGGTGACATGGACACCTGTCCACTAGGAACTAAATTGAGGTCACAGATTCATTTCACACAAGCCACTGAATAACTTAGCATAACATCTTTCAGTCATTACCAACCCTTAGACTGATTTGAACCGGGCAGTTAGGGTGAAAGACTCTGTGAACATTTACTAATACTATTGGCCTCCAGTCCCATAGAAAATTATTCTTTTAGTGTAATGGCACTTCTGTTAAAGTGGAATTTCTGTAGTTCATCTACTGAACTGGCATTAGTTAAATGTGCTAGACCCTCCACATGTGTGCACTAAAAATGTAATAGAGTGAGACAGATTTTGTAAAAGTTGTATCTACCAAATATTTCTGTTTGGAGTCCTAGATATACTCAGAACAGGTGAACGTGCTCCCACTGAGTCCTGTGGTGCTCTGGAAAGATCCCCTCTGTATTCCCGCCTAGAACTTGGGAACAACAGAAGTAGAGAATGGTCCACAAAGATTCCATTACAGTTACAGTGTTATGTAAAAGCCTAGTGGAAGAGGAGGACTCTGAGTAAATATCTAGCAGATACCCATTCAATTCACCTGTTTGTGTTTAAATACTGAATCTTAGTGCATTAATCAAAGACTCCCAGTTACTTGGCCTGTATTAGATGTGCATGTCAGAGGAAGTTGAGCCCTTTTGAATTGTTTAGAATTGCACTCATTCACCTTGTTTAAGCATAGTTGCTGGAGAAGGAGTTGTCCAGGTCCTGCTGTTGAGCTGGGAGTTTATTCTGCTTCTCACAGGACACCACTGGAAGATGCAGCATTGTACTCCTTGGGAATTGGTAGTGCTTAGTGACCTTTTCCTTCAGCACTTGCATTATCTTCAACATCAGTTTGTTTTCCTGTTGTCAACCCCTAATGACTCAGACTGGGAGCTTTTCCCCCTGGGTATCTTCACAAAAAGGAAAGCAGTTCTTTTATTTAGATATAGCAATTGTGTATTTGTAAAAGAGTGGCAGAAGCTGCAAGCGGGGCGCATCAGTGGAAGCTCCACAGGGTATGTGTTTTGATTCTGACACAGTATGATGTTTATCCACTGTTGTGAATTGGCGCCAATGACATCTTTGTGCTAGTTCTGCCTGTTCAGTTTCAGATATCTCTAGCCTTCAATGGTACCCATGCAATGCAACTCTTCTGTTCTACTAAATCAGTGGGTTTCAACCTTTTTTCATTTGTGGCCCCCTAAACAATTTCAAATGGAGGTGTGGACCCCTTTGGAAATCTTAGACATTGTCTGCAGTCCCCCAGGGATCCACGGACCCAGGTTGAAAATCACTGTACTAAATAATCTTCTAGGTTTTCCCAGTGAATTTAGGACTGGGAGTCATTAATGACATTGTTGGTCTGTCAGCATTTCTATTGTAGATTCCAGTTATAAAAATTGGCTCTTGGTTGTAAATTCATGTTAGATGTTTTTCATATGCTAAGAATATATGTATTTCCCTAACTAATCCATGTGCTTGTGTTCAAGGGATGCTCCCTATTACCTTGAATTCTGCCATAAGTTCAGATCCCACTGCTCCCCAAACAGAGTCCTTCATTTGAGCTAAGGGAAATGCTCAACTAGTTATTAGCAGTATCAGGACTGAGAGTCACAGTTCTTCCGCTCTGATTTCATTCAGCATGGGCCTTATTATCTCTTAGAAGGATAACAAATCTGAGGATAAATCCAGCAATTCTGCTATTAGCTTTGTGGTGTATCTCACATCTGTAAGATCAATGCAAGCTGCAGTTAAATATTAAAATATAAACATTCCTATTGGTAACTTCAAACAGTCAGTGAAGTAATAAATCCAGGGGAGTTTCCATAGCATCATCTGTAGCTGACTTTAAAAAAAAAAGAAAGAAAAAAAGAAAAGCTTTTCCACTTTTAGGGAAGTGGAGCAGCAGAACAGCTTATGGATTCTGAGGCTGCTTCTCTTTTAAGCCTTAACTGTCCACCATCCAAAAGGAAAGCAATCTCTGTAGGAAGGTACAAGCTCAGACTGGATGCTGTAAAGACAGCGCCTTAACAGAGCTGGGTCTAGACCACAAAATTCAGACCCATTGCTAAAGTCTGGGGCATTCAGTTCTGGGGATTTTAGTTTGGATCCAGCTCAGCTTCTTAAGTAAAAGACAAATCACATGAGCGTCCCACGTTTAGCTCTGCTCCCTCTCTGCAGTGAAGGTGTTATAAATATGTGTCTGTCCTAGATGCCCTTTTCTGTACCTTGTAGATTCTAACTGCCAGCTCAGTCTTGACTAGTACTGTAAGCAGTGGCATAGACTGCTTGTTATTCTTTTGCCCAGTGTTGGCTGGTGTTTTCTTCCCCGCTTTTGCATGAAGCGATCTGGGTCATGTTGAAATGTTTCTACTCTGACGCCAGAGCTTCAGGTTCATTATTCTAACCCCACCTCCTTTCATCTGATTGGACAGGGAGCTCTTCCAGTTACCTTTACAGTCTAAAAGTAGCTAGGGGAACTGCAGAAACTGGAAGAGTTTAATCTGTGGCTGAGACTAAGGAAAGAGTTCCTTCTAGACTGCCTGTGTCTGTGTAAAGGAATAATAGCAAGCCTCTGCTCCGTGCTGGCACTGCAAGGGAAACAGCATTGTCTGCAATAGTTAGTGGAAAAGACAAGCTCATTCACGGGAAGCACAAAGGGAGACCGGTCAAGTAGTGGGATGCAGGTAATTATAGTTGGTTGCGGCCAGGGTTCCGGGCTGTTGTGTTTTTGCAATCATTGTTGACAAAGCCGGATGCTGATTTGATGAATGCTCATGATGATGCCCCAGCTATATAAATGACACTGATTGGCTCTAATTGCTGTAAATGTGTGTGCACTTGTGGAGGTAACTTGCCTTTGTGACGGTGAAAGGAAATCTACAGAGCTAGATGAATTTAGTGATGCTGGAGCGAGGTGGGAGAAAGACCATCGATGTAATGAAACAATGTAAAGTTCAATGATCCTTCATAATGTTTGGGAAATTTTGGAAGGTTTGGAAAAATTGATATTTTAAGCCAACCTGTTGAATGTGAATTATAAACACAGTCCTCGTTCCCTATTGTAAACAACTATAACTGAAATAAAAAAAAAAGGAGGGGGGAGGGAACGGTGTTTGTTTCTTGGGCATTGCCTTTTGATCAGTTTTGCAGTATTAAACGAGTAATTGCACTATCAGAAAATGTAATATTGTCTGTTATCAGAGGAGGTTTTAGAAAAATGACATTTATATAGTGAAATTATATTTTATAAGCGAAAATAATCCTTTTATAGTTCAGAATGTGCTGGAATTATACTACTCTGCTGCTTATCCAATATGTTTATGTGGTTTTATTTATATGCTCCTTTCAGTAGCTGATTTGAACCTTTATTATTTGTTTAAAGGTCTTGATCTACACAATTATTTCCTGTAAAAATCATGGGGGCAATAATGGCCTTGAAATTTCTGTTCCTGTTGTGCAGAAACCCATTAACAAGATGCTTATCTCAGAAATAACTCTCTATAGCAGCATTTTATGCCAGTGTTGCAGGGATTGAGCAGAGCTGTGTGGAAACAACAACAAATATTTCTTCACAAGATATTGCAGAAAACAAGTCATAATAGAGCTGTAGGTTATTTTGTCCTTTACCATTTTTTTCACACACTGGTAATTTAAAAAAACAAACAAAAAACTACCCAGAATTTCAAAATGTTGTGCATGTTGATGTGAAACTTAATGTCAAAACAAAATATTGAAATTCAAACTTTAAAAAGTATGTACTAAGAAATTTTTAAAGAGAGGTCCATTTTGAGTGAAAATGGGTTTTTTCTCCCACTTAGAAGTGGGCCTGGTTTCAAGTGAAACGACACACAAGCTTGCACAGGTCTTTCATAAAACTGACCATATTTACAAAAATTGAGGGCAAAATGGAAAACCTATAGACTCAAGACTCTTGTTATGAATATTTTGCATACTGAGACTGTCATTTTGCATTAGTTGGTGTTTAGGTACAAGTCATGACATGCAGAGGGCCAGATCCTGATATCTTTCTCATGCTGAGTAACACCTTAAATCCACCAGTGGCCTCACTAAGTAAAGGTATCAGAATCTAGCCCACAATAGGCAGAATTATAGGCTGGGTTGCCTCCTATTGTTAAGGTTGCCTGATACCTCCCATTAGAAGACCCTGTCTTCATTTGCTTACAGCTTTGCCAAATGTTAACCGTTGAGGCTGAAATTTTCCATGCCTTGTCTGCCTCAGGCTGATTATTATTATTATTTATTATTTTTTAAATTCAGCCAAAATGGCTCAATAGTTTCAGAGAAAGAGGCTAGGGAAAATATTTTGTTTTGCCTGTGTTTAAAAAATTCGGATACCTTTTTATTTGAACAGCTCTAGTGATCCCATGCCTTGGAACAGAAAGTTGAAATTCCCCAGGGAGTGGCCTTTATGGCAGGGGTGTGCTTTTTGCTGTCCCTTGTGAAAATCTGCCCAAATTGGCCAAGCTATAAGTCTTTGGAAAATTGCAGTTTGCATGTACTCAGAGACTTCTATAATTTTTAGCAGTTAAAATCTCTGAAGAGTCCAGCCTCAGTGAGCATGCTCAGTATCTTTAAAAGTGACCTGCAAAAGAAAAAACCTGGGTTAGAAATATCATTACTGTCAATTCGAATCATCCATCACACATTTTAAACAGTCTTAATAAAAACAGTTTCCAATTTGTGTGACTAGGTTTCACTTCTTTAGTATTTTGATGTCATAATTTCATTGTTTCTCCAATTTAGCCATAGAGTCTTCCAGGGGAGACAAGACCCAAATTTTTAATTTAAGGCCCTGGAGGTGGGGGAAGAGCTGCTGTTAACATAATGAAAACTTTTCAGGCCTTTAAAATAATAGACATAACTCCTTTTTCCCCTATTTGTAAGCAGTGCCTTTTATAAACTTCTCAATAATGTTTGAATTTGTTCACCAGTAGAGTTTAGCTGGATCCTCAGCTGGTATAACTCAGCTTTTGAAATTAATGGAATCATGCCAGTTTACAGCCGTGTAAGATCTGAACCTTTAAGGGAAAGGCAAAAATACTGATTCCAATGTCTAGAATTTATTATAGTAGCAGGGAACCATATGATTAAGGAGACATACATTCCCTGTCTGCTGACCTTCTTCGGTTCATCAGTATTCTTCGCTCATTTTTCATCACCATTTTTATACAGTAGAATCAGTAGAAATGTAAAACTTTCTTGAAAATACCCTAATACGTTACTTTCAATAGTATGTGAAAGATGAATTGCTTTGGATATTTCCTCTCCATTTCCTCCTGGCTGGTTTAAGGCCTGATCCAAAGCCTATCCAAGTCCATTGAAAGCCGGCCATTGACTGCAGTGGACTTTTGGATCAGGCCTGTAAAATCTTTTAAATGCAAATTACCCTCCAATGTGGAATAAAATAATAAAAGACTTGGAGGAATGGAACAAATATCAAATTTCTTGGTTCTGTAAGGTAGATACAGTAAAGATTAATGTCCTCCCAAAATTACTGTTTTTGCTTCAGTGCATTTCTGTTTGTATCTGTGACATGACATTAAACATGGCAGGATGTGCTATTAAAATTCATATGGAACATAAAGTTCTAAAATTTCTATAAGCCTACAAAGTGGGGTAGACTAGCTTTCCCTAATTTGGCATATTATTATTTCATTATATTATGAATCACAATTAAAAGATGTGACCAATTGGGTTAGCAGTAGATCATGAACATGACTGAGGTCCAGTTATAGCTATTTGTACTAACTGTTGGGTTAAAAAGAAATGTAACTCACCAAAAATAAAGTGTCACCCATTCATCCAGGCCATTTTAGCTGCTTTGGACAAATTTTCTAAATTCCTGTCACTGAAGCCCTCTCTTTTAGCTACTTGCATTAACAATGAGAAATTTCTCTCTAGGAAATATCAGAGTGACTACTACTCTATGAGCTCTGGTCAAGAGCTGAGAGTGAAATTACTCAATTCAGACAGCTGTTCCTGGGTCCTGATTTGAAATCATACCAGGAGGTATGTAATAATGTAAACAATATAAAGATCCCATATTTTCAATATTTACAAATTAAATATTTTATAATAAAATCTGGATATGAGGTAGTTCTGTCTAGAACTTTAATCACGGTTGAGCTAGCTAGAACTTATATAATCACAATTTTGATTGAAAAGGATATTGATAAGAAAACAACGCAGATGAAATGATCAGAGAGGGATTAGGACAAAGAAATTGATCTGGATGAGGGGGTCTCTATATGGGAAAGGGAATATAAATCTTCAAAGGTTAAAAAACTGGGCATATTTCGTCTTGAGAAAAGAAGACTGAGGGGAGACCTGATAAGTCTTCAAATATGTTAAGAGTTGTTATACAGAGGATGGCAATCAATTATTCTCCATGTCCACTGAAGGTAGGACAAGAAGTAGTTGGCTCATTCTGCAGCAAGGGAGATTTAGATTAGAAAGTAGGGAAAATTTTCTAACTACAAGGATAGTTCTAACTACAAGATCTGGGACAGACTTACAAGGGAGGTTGTAGAATCCCCATCATTGGAAATTTTTAAGAACAGGTTAGACAGGCACCTGTCACAGATGGTCTAGGTGTACTTAATCCTTCTTCAGTCAGAGGTCTGGACTAGCTGACCTTTTGAGGTCCCTTCCAGCCCTATGTTTCTATGATTATTGGAAATGTGACCCCGCTCCTCCTATGGAAGTGTGGTATAATGTGAAATGTGGACTGTCTTTTGTGATTGAAAAGATTTCACACCAAGTATTCTGATATGAACACCAGAGTTATGGATTTTCTGGTCAACCAGACATCCTCTGGAATTGGAAGTAATCAAGCAGCAGTGGAGACAGACAGACACACACAAGCAAAGATTTTACTGCCTCGGGGATTTAGCCTTGGGCACAGGCCCTGACTCCATGGGGGCTCCAGGGCTGGAGGACCAACGGGGAAAAAAATGGTGGGTGCTCAGCCCCTATCAACAGCCAGCTGACGCCCCCAGCGCCTCCTGCCTGTCGTGATCAGTTGTTCCGTGGTGTGCAGGAGGCACTAGGGGGAGGAGAGGGGACAGGGTGCACTTGTGGGGGAGGAAGAGGCAGGGTGGGGGGGAAGAGGAAGGGGTCAAGTGGGAGGCGGGCACTGGGGTGGAGCTGGGATTGAGCATCTCTGGGGCTTGTAGGAAGCTGGTGCCTGTGGCCTTGGGGCTCAAAGTTTCAGCTGGCAGGGAGGGATTAGGACTGCAGCTGCAGGGCGGGTAGGGGCAGGACTGCAGCTGCAGGGCGGGTAGGGGCTTCTGACCCTTGGGAGCACCATGGCTCAGAGCTTCAGCTGCGCAGAGGATGACGGGACTCGGGGCTTCAGCCCTCTGGCTTCTTTCCTGGCTTTAGCGCCATGGGTGATGCCGGGGCTCAGGGCTTTAGCTACAAGGGGAATGCCAGTTTCAGCCCCAGCGCTCCTTTCATAGCTAAATCTCCAGGCTCCGATGCTTCCCACTGAAATTGTGAGCAGATCCATGGGGAGCCCTGGTGCCCCGCACAGGGCTTCAGCCTGGAATGGAGCCATGGGGCTGAAGCCCTGAACCCTGGCACCCCTCAGGAGGCAGAAGCCAGGAACAGAGCCATGTGGCTGAAGTCCCAAGAACCAGCACTTCCCCCAGATCTAAAGCTGAGCTCTGGAGGGTCATAAACCCTGACACCCCCACGTCCCACCCCTCCCCCACGTCTGAAGTCAATAATGTCTTGTTTGGAGTTACAGACATTTCAGAGTTAGACAACCCCCATCCCCGAGGTGTCCAGTAGAACCTCAGACTTACGTAGTTATTTAGAACTGTGGTCACCCTTTCTGCCATACTTCGAGGAGGAGGGCTCCTCAGCCGGCAGGCCAGAATCCTTAGTCAGGTTCTCTGTACATAACTTGGTCCTGAATAAGAACATACTACACTGAATATTTAAACATTGTATTGTAACTTTGCCTTAATAAAAAGTTTAAAAAACCAAAACCAGAACAATGAAATGTTAATTTTGTTGTGGCAAAAGCCATCTATATTTAAAAAAAACAAAAAACTAACATGGTCCAGTGCTTTATAAATAGCCTGATAGGCACATTTTTTGGTGGTCTGGAAAATCCTTAACTGGCAGCAGGATGGTAATGTTATGTCCATAAAGTGTTTGCATTTTTGGCACTGAATAGTTCCATATGTTGAGCATTGGGCCAGATCCTCAGTGGGTGTAAACTGAAAGTCAATGGAGTTGCATCTATTTACACCAGCCCTGGATCTGGCCCACTATTTTAAGTTACAAGCTGTCATTGTCATTCAGTCCAAATCAATCTAGAATTACAAATAAACAATTTAAAAAATTAAATGCTATTTTTTATATAATGCCCCAGTTCAGCTCTATATATACTCTTGGGTGATATCATAAGATAGAAAATATAAATTCTGTATGGCACACAGTATAAGACCATGCATATGGCATTATATAACTGATACCTCATTTTTCTCTCGTACACAAATTAGGTTAACTTGACCACATGCATTCCATTGTTGCAGATTTGTATTAAATTAATTTAAAATGTGACCTTCCCTCTCCCCCTGTTCCCTCCCCTCCCCACAGCATTGAAAGAACTACCCTTTGATGGCAACGATAAGATGAAGAAAATTAGCCACTATGTTACAAGCCAAGAAATCCTAACTGGCTTGGCCCATTATAAGCATATGTTTAATCTGTAAAATTTGAGTTTGGATTTCTGACTGCTGTCCAAGCGTGTGGTGTTCATCTGAGGGGTTTTTGATTCAGTTTTATTGCTACTGATCAATGTTTTGCTGTCTAAAATGCTACTAGCCAGCATGACCCAGTTAAGAGCGTATTTTGCAAAGAAACAAGAATTAAAGATTCTGTGCTGCTTTGTACATAACTGACACTATCCCATTGAACAAACAGGGGTTCTGAGAAACAACCCATTTTTAAATTTTCCAGACTGACCTCACTGGCTCTTCACCTTTGTAAATCTTTTAAGGAAACAATATTGCCAATACCCACTTGGTCTGAAAAGGAGACTCATCCAGACTATGGTATGTGGTACCCACCCCACTTTGGCACGCTCAGAACATCAGCTGTGTGATATCTCAAGAGAACATAAACTCTCTGCTCTACTGCATGCCAAATGAGAATTTAAAAAACTAACCGCTCCGCTTGCATCAGGAATATTTGTTTCATTGAGTCTAAAAGATCGTCTCGACTCATTCCCCACAATAGCGGTACGCACATGCTCCACATTACTGGGGGATTTATGTTTAAGGGCCCTTCCAATTAAAGATCAGCTGAGCTCATACTATTCATGTTTTTGTCTAATCCACAAATAGTGTGGTCTTTCCGCTAATGGCAAATGTTCAACTTGCACCTGTCCATACTTTCCCTCCTTCAAATCCCTCTCTGCTGCTGAAGAAGGCCATTTTACATGACTCTTTGTAAGACAAGTCGATTGCAATGTGAAGGCTCCACTCTGATCCACATATAGAGCTCTTAGCCACAAGGTGGATGTCTGCACTTCTTCCATGCTTGGACTTCATTTGGAGTTGATGGAATGAAAATTACATTATGGGCCACATTCTGAAAACAGGTGTGATTCTGCCTAAATGGGTGCCAAACATGCCCAGGTGTGCTGCCAAAAAAGTCCAAATTCCGGCTGAGAACAGCCTGCAGAAATACATCTATCCAAAAGATTAGAGTCTATCTGAACCTGTAAAGGCTAAGCCCCCTGTTCTCTTACAAACTCCACCATAGATTCAGCTGGGACCATTAGATCCCAGTCTGACCTTCTGCATAACATGTTCCCCGGTGCAATTTCTTCCTCTGAGAGTAGGAGTCAAATGCTCGGGAGTCTGTGTGCAGAGGGCCATAGGGTGGTGAGTATTGCTGCGTAAGAATGTGTACCATCCCTCATTCACCCTTCCATGATTCTTGCTAGAGGCCCTGTAGAGTCAGATCTCTGCATGTTTTCAGGGTGGTCAGCTATGCAGCTATTCAGGGTAGCACTCTGCCATGGACCCTGGCAACAGCCAGAGTTTGTGTGTTCTCGCAAATGTGTGTGTATATGTAATTTAGAGAGACATATGGGTAAGGTAATATCTTTTATTGGACCAACTTTTCTTGGTCAGAGAGACATGCTTTTGAGCTTACACAGAACTCTTCTTCGGGTCTGGAAAAGGTACTAAGAATGTTCTGAAAGGAGAACTTTGTCCCAAGTGTTCAGCATAGTTTTATGAATAAAGACTGGATGGACAGGGGATTAGGAAAAGCCACTATAAAAACTGGGTTTTAATTTGATCAGCCTCAGCAGAGAGACACAAGATAGAAGGGGCGAAGGATAGCGAACCACTTTCATTTCCCCCCAGAAGAGAGTGACAGATATTTATCTTTTCTTTGTAAGAACAGATAAAAATCTCTTTTGTTCACAACACTGTGATTTCCCTAAATGTAACCCAGTTTCATAGATTCCAAGACTAGAAGGGACCACTGTGCTCATCTAGTCTGACCTTCTGTATAACACAGGCCATAGAACTTCCGAAAACAAATAATTCCTTTGGAACTAAGCATTTTATTTTATTTTATTTTTTAAAATCTTGATTTAAAAATTGTATGTGATAGAAAATCCACCATGAATCTGGTAAATTGTTACTTACCAGTTAATTACCCTCACTATTAAAAATGTATGCATTATATCCAGTCTGAATTTGTCTAGCTTCAGCTTACAGGCAATGGATCCTGTTATACCTTTCTCTGCTAGACTGAAGAGCCCATCATTAAATATTTGTTCCCCATGTAGGTGTTTGTAGACTGATCAAGTCATCTTTTAACCTTCTTTCCTTGAGTCTGTCACTATAAGGCAGGTTTTCTAGTCCTTCAGTCATTCTTGTGGCTCTTTCTGAACCCTCTCATATTTATCCACATCCTTCTTGAATAGTGGACACCAGAATTGGACACAATATTCTAGCAGCGGTTGCACCAGTGCCAAAAACAGATGTAAAACAACCTCTCTGCCTACTAAGATTTCCCTGTTTATGCATCCAAGGATCTCACTTGCCATTTGTTGCATCAGAAGCTCATGTTCAGCTAATTGTCCACAATGACCTTCAAATCTTTTTCAGAGTCACTCCATCCAGGATAGAGTCCACCATCTTGTAAGCATGACCTACATTCTTTGTTCCTAGATGTATAATTTACATTTACCTATATTAAAACACAAATTGTTTGCTTGTGCCCAGTTTACCAAGCAATCAAGATTGCTCTGTAACTGTGTCCCATCCTCTTCATTATTTACCACTCACCCAATTTTTGTGTCCATCTGTCAGTGATATTTTATGTTTTCTTCCAGGTCGCTGATAAAAATGTTAAAAAGCATAGGACCAAGAACCAATTCCTTCCTGTGGGACCCCATTAGAAACACTGTGATGAATCCCCATTTACAACTACATTTTGGGACCTAGCGATTAGCCAGTTTTGAATCTATTCAATGTGTGCCATGTTAATTTTGTATTATTCTAGACTTTTAATCAAAATGTCATGCAGTACCTAGTCATATGACTTACAGAAGTCCAGGTATATTATATCAATGCTGATTTCCATAGTTTTGGCCAAAGTCTTGTGAGAATAGCTCACAATATCTTGAATGAAATAAGCTGTTTGAGCCAGAGAATGTTATTTTTTCTACAAGTAGCATCTGCTACTCAGTCAGACTGGCTCCTGTTGCAGTCATGTGGTGTTTTCCAGCAGGGGATGAGGAATCACACACAGCAGACAGATGCAGAGACATAACCAAGCCTAGAATTACATGGGTGAGAATGATTCAATGATATATCTATTCCTCCTCAACCCTTCCTCTCTCCCCAGCTGTTCTCATATTCCAAATGGCAGACCTCATGCCACAGAATGTGGAAGACATATGGAAGCCCTTCCACAGACACAGGATATATTATTAGGCACCTAAATCCATATTATGGCACCTAATAAGTGGTGTGACTTTTCACAGTGCTTCAATAGCATTTCAGTGGGAGTTTGCCCAGCACCTCTGAACACCCTCTATTTAGGTAAATAAATATGGATTTGAGTGCCTCGGTCTTACATCTCTTGAATCTGAAGATTTTGGGCTTATTTTTAATGGACCTCTGAAAATGTTGTTACAAAACATGTATGCAACATAGTAACCTGGTCTAGGAGGAAACAATGTAGACAGGGCATGGGATTGGGAGTTAGAAGGCATGCAGTCTATTCCCAGATCTGCCATGGACTCACTGTCTGCATTTGGACAAATTATTTTATAACTCTGAATTTAGATTTCCCTATGTAATATAAGTGCTCTAAGGTATATAGATAAGTGCTGTTTAAGTACAAAGTATGATTTTTTATTATATTTATCCATGTGCACATGTAAAAACCTCAAGTTGTTCCTGCTAACAGATGTCCTTGCCAAATTTTACATTTCAAAATGTATACATTCATTATTTGGATATCACTTTTAATCCCAGGTCGTTTTTCAAGTGTTCATTGGAAATTTTGTCTGAAATGTATTAAACATAAACCTCCACAAAAGATAGTTGGACTAAATCTGATCAAATCCTTCTTGTTTCTTTCCACTTAATTGATAACACAAGTTTAGCCAGGCGTGTCAATTGGATGTAAAATCTTCAGTCATTATGTCTGTTATTACATGAGAAAGTAAGTGAGACTTTCAACCTTAATTTCTCCATCTATCTCCTAGAGAACTGTAGTGTTCCTTCTCTTGTTAATATAATTAATCTCAGACATATTAAGTTATGAAACTAAAAATACAGTGAACCAATTATAACACATTTTACATTTCAGACATGTAAGAAATTATGTCCATAAAAGTCAAATCCTTATGTCTCTTGTTTTTCTGTTAATATTATTTATTCCTCATTCTTTATAACTTTACCATCCATGTGTTCAACATTCTTGGGACTTAATCTTGTGTTTCTTCCACACCCAAAACTCTTACTGGCTCAGGCACTTGGCTGGCAGTGAAATTTTTAGTTAGTAAAAAGAAATTGTTACTAGTAAAATATAAAATGTTAAACACATAAGATCCCATTTTAAAGGTCAGGGTCACAAAGATGACAAGTGGGGAATTTAATGGATTTATATGTTGTTCTGCCCTCCCAATGTCTTCTGAAGTTCAGAGAGATTCCAAACTCTAAATGATTAACTGGCATTTTCCAGACTACCAGCCAAATGAATGCTTAGCAGAATGTGAAGATATGCCTGCAGTCCTCAAAAGATTAATGAGTCAGATCTGCATTCAAGAGAGAGAGATTGGGCCAGATACTGCCGTCTTTGTACAATCAAAACTCCCATTGAAGTCAAGGAAGCACCAACAAAAACATACATAAGGTAAGTAACTTCTGCTTTCAGTCAGTACTCTGGATTCAAGCAAATGGGCCAGATCCTCAGTGGGGGTAATTGGTGTAACTCTATTGGGACAACGCAATTTTTGCCTTTGAAAGAACTGCTAGATCAGACCATTGTCTAAGTTGATGAGTTTCTAAATCATACTGGGCTAAATCTTGTTTGTTCAGTAGGAAAAAGTCCCCCATTCTGGTTTTAGAACTTAATATTGTAATGCTCCTTCCCTTTCTTATGTCTGACGGCTGTATTATTTATTTAGGCTCCCTGTAATAAGGACACCATTGTGCCTGAGTGTTGTGAGAGAAAACAGAGAGCTGGGCTCTGCCCTTGCTGTGTAACTATATCAACACACCAACAGAAGCCCTCATTTATTTATTTATTTATTTATTTATTTTAGTATTCAAAGAAAGGAATGCATACCTGATGACAAAAGCAGGTCTTAGTTGTTATTGCGCCTCTTCAGCTGGGTCCTTGTCCCCTGGGAACTAAACATCCCTCTCTTGTTTAACTTGTTTCATTTTTTTTCCCCTGGAAGAGAAACAAATGGATTGCAGTTTGCTGGGGATTGTGTTTTATTCGAGTTTTGAAGCACTGTTTCTTATCGGTACTTAGCTACAGACATGATTCCTGATTGTCTCTCCTAAATGGGAATTATTATTACATTTAAGTCTCAGACATATAATACTGTTACCTTTAGAAAATAAAAACAAACATCAAACAAGTTTCCCACATGTTCCCTTTTAAGGATGTACAACTTCTGTTCTATTGAAAGCAAAAACCTGAACGTATTAATTCAAAAGAAAAGAATAAATTTGCCTAAATGATGACTAAAGGAAAACATAACTAAGTTATGTTATAACATAAACATAAACATAATTAGAAGAAGGTGGGATGGTAAGGGGAAGGCAATAGACTTTAAGGCACTAACAGTTTCCTATAGCTGGCTGGCAGTTCTGTCAGTGCTTCTTACCTAGACCTAGATGTCAATGGGAGCAGAACCTAGCCCTAAACCTCATTTCGAGTTGGTGGTCTCATCCAATTGCCAATGGATCAGTGGTCACATCACAACATCTACTATCATGAGTACAACTGCCATTACTTTGGTGTTCCTGCTGCCATGGTTTGGATGCCATGGTTTGGATGCCATGGATACCTCTCTCAGTGGTTCCACTGGTTCAGGACTGAGGCATGTTAATGAGGCTGCCAGAAGAAATTTGCTTACCCATGTGGCACCTTCACCCAGGCTAGTTTTAAATGACACAAGTGATGGGGCTTTCTCTACTCCGTTTGGAAGACTATTGAGATTCTGTGTGGTTACTTTAGGTAGGACAGGCTGTTTAGTTAGTGTAGGAGACTGAGAACTAGAAAGCACCATATGGTCTGTCTGTGTTAATTTGTGTGTACAGTTGTGTATGCATATGTGATAATAAACACAACTCCCTCTGAAAGTCTTGGCCCTATAAATTCAGAAACAATATAAATAAAACAAATCACAGAGGAACATGTATCTGTTTTCCTTCTGTTGGAGGACCAGAGCCAATACCATCAGTCTGAGCCCCTGAAGTGCACACTAGCAGATAGCTGCCACAAAAGAAGCAGCTTGTCTGAATGGTGCTGCCTCACACAAGGCCACACAGAGCGGCAAAATCCTTGCTCTTACACAGTCTTATCCTGCAAAATGTTGAGTGCCTCCTGTGCTGCAATAGGAGATGTCAATTCCCATTGGCTTCGAAATGAGTTGACACTCTCAGCACCTCACGCGAAGCTTTTAGCATGCTGCAGGGTGAGGCCCATAATGCTAACATCCTGAGGATGCCAAAGGTAAAAATGAAAGATTTCCTAAAAATTACAACAAATAATTATATCAAGTCACAAATTATATAATTTCAAAGCTACCTGCCTCCTCTGGGAACTTCAGTCTGATTTCCTGTCCACATTTAGCTACAGCTGCAACTCTCTCATTCAGACAGTGTTCTGTCTTTATGCCCTTGGTCGTCATATTAGGTGGATTTATGAAGTATAAATTCATCCTTTCTCCCTTCAGGTAGTGCTGCATGAATACAAACTATTCATATAGCAAGGTAAATCGCATCTGTTGGAATAGAGCACTTTCCTCTTACAAATTATGATTATCCGGATTCACAGTATGTATCAAATGAAATGTAATTCCTGATATTTCATATACAATGTATTCTCTCAAAAAGGAATTTGTCACATTCTAGGCTTAAATTTTAACTTTGCCCAGTGTCATGGCACTAATTTTAGTTATAACTCCTGAGACCAGCTTAAACAATTTGATCTCTTTAATAGGATTTAAGCTCTTCAAACATTTGTACTTAGTTATGTTTTCCTTTAGTCATCATTTAGGCAAATTTATTCTTTTCTTTTGAATTAATACGTTCAGGTTTTTGCTTTCAATACAACAGAAGTTGTACGTCCTTAAAAGGGAACATGTGGGAAACTTGTTTGATGTTTGTTTTTATTTTCTAAAGGGATGTTGAAATATGACTTGATTGTTCAGACTTAAAGATTCATGAACTACTTCAGTACCAGGCAAGTATTTAAAACAACACAAGGAATTGGTGCTCATGTTCTGGTTGATAAACCCAACTTGGTTTTTAAAATGGTGTCCTCTTAGAAAACCAAATTTAAACTCTCTTGAATATGAATTGCAGTAAAGGGACATTCCTATCTGCAGACTTCATAAAATCATTGTCACAGGCTATTCTATTCTATATAGGTTTTTATACCATGCTCATTACCCGGGTATCTGAATGCCTTCCAGTAGTGCATTTAGTAGTGTGTCTGGGTAGGTCTGCACTGGAGCTGGAAGGTGTAAATTCCAGTTTGAGGAGAGAGACCCGCATTTGCTCTGATCAAGCTAAAAATAGAAGTAGCATGAGCAGTGCCACGGTCTAACCTCCCCAGTACGGGTCTTGGCCAGGATTGTACTTAGGGTTGCCAGCCCCTCCCATCACTCATACTGCTGCCTATATACTTCTGTTTCAATCAGAGCCAGTGCAGTTATATCTCCGCAAGCCCTAGTATAGACATATCCTGACATATGTCTCTTGTGGCTTATTCTCTCATCCTTTCCCTAGCGAAAGAATTGTGTATGCAGTGGAGTGTTTTGGGTAACAAGGTGGGTTTTTTTTAACGTCACTTTGCTATGTGATTATGTTAGAGAAGGAAGTGTGAACAAATGTACCTGGCACTTGGAGTGTAAGGTGGAGAAGTTTGTGATGGTCCTTTGTTCCTGGGGCAGTTCATTCCACAGTCTGACCAATCCCAGGAAAGTTCTGTCTCTCACACAGATGAACCTTACTCTTATTGACAAGAGTTTCATTGTGCCAGCCAGAGGAACAGAGTCGGCAACCCTGCCTTCATCCCAGAGTTCTAGGTGGTCTTACAGGTCAAAAGACTCTTCTATTGACTTTCTATGCATTTGCAAACCCACACTCCTATTCTCAGTTACGCACATGTGCCTGGGTAATACTCACCTGGGGGGAGAAAAGGAAGGCAGCACTGTCTCCTGGAAATCAAGAGACTTGGATTCTGTTCCCAGCTCTGAGCTATTGTGTGACCTTGAGCAAGTCACTTCCCCCCTCTGTACCTCTCTTCCTCTTCTCACCCTTTGTTTCATCCATTTAGACTTTAGAGTGTCTAGGGGCAGGGGGTGTGTCTATAGCTACGTCTACACAATTCTCAGCTTTCGTACATACTCGCACTAGCTCTCATTGAGCTAGAGCGCTAAGAATATTAGTGTAGTACTAGCATGGGCAGTGACAAGTGGTGACACATGGCCTAGCTATGCTGAGTACAAACCTGCCTGAACCCAGTGGGTCTGTACTCAGGGCAGCTAGTCCACGCCACCACTAGCTGCTGCCAGTGCTACCCCAGCTACTACTACTGTTTTTAGCACACTGGCTACTGTGAGTGTAGACATACCCCATATGGTTGTGCAGTGGCTAGCAAATCGGGGCCCCTATCTCAAGTGGGGCATTTAGTCACCATTGCAATAACATCGGTCTTTTTATTGTTGTAGTGGTCGTCATTACAGTCAAAGTGGGTGAGTAGATTTTGTGTCTGTGTTACTATATTTTAATGGGGACAAACCCTCCTTGCAGCTTTGCCTGAGTGAAGAATGATTTAAAAACCTAGTGAGAACCTTGGGATTTGGCCATGATGCATTTGCAAGGCTTGTTAAAATAATGGGCATTTAATATTGCCATACATCTACAAAGTCCTGTAAAAACATTAACTAATTGGTAGAAAATACTGAATAACTACAACATACTCCTGCTCTAATGCAGTGATCGGGGATTAACTTGAGTAGGAAGGATTCCAATGAGAAAAGAATAAGTATGTCTGTGAGATCAGTATTTCAATCTTCTATCCTACTAACTAGGTTGATTTACTAGTCAGTGTAACCATATCTGTGACGTCTGTCATTAGGAGACATTTTCCAGCAGTGTTATTCTGTGCCTGTCAGGCTGCTGCTGTTTGGATGATCTTGGGGAAAAATAGGAAATATTTTTTATTTTTACTCTGCGTTTGTGCATCCGCTGACCTAGTTTTCGAAACCAACACTCTCAGCAGCCATCTGTAGCCCTGCTGGTGCCAAGTAATGAAAATATCATTATAAGGTAATATCCCCAATGGGTGATTTAAGGTTTTTACAGGTAGTGGTTGGTATTTGCGTTTGCAGCATTTTACCCTCATTTTGAGTTCCGGTTTCTTGAGCATACATTAAAGCAGGCTACACAGCCAGGTGTGCATAAGATTTTGAGTGTTATGGGATAATGAAAAAAAATCTTGAATAGAGTACTTTTAGTGGATTATCTTTTTCATTCATTTATTTTCACAATCTCTCCTGTTATGTGCCCATCTGGCCTGTTCATTCTTTTTACCTGCTCCTTTTTCACTTTATGCTTGATTAAAATCTTCTTCATCAGGCTGGGTAGCAACCAGTTTGTTGTGTTTGAAGTTGAAGGAGGAAAAATTTTCAATGTTGGTAGGAGTCATTTTGACTTCAGATTTGGCTGACGTCTATAATTATTGAAAACTTATCAGAAGTGACTGAAATAAAGAATAGAATAAAGAACTACCTCACAGTGCAGAGTGCTAGTACTGTGGGCAAAATCTCATCTCCTATAGCAGTTGTACATCAGTATTGCATATTCTACGCTCCTTCCACCAATGGAGGTCAGTGTCATTCTAAGTAACACTTTAGGAGTGCAGAACACATACTAAAGATGTACAGTTCAGGTAACAGATTTATAATGTAGACTGAAGAGGCAATTTTTGGCCTGTAGTAATACTCCAATACTGCCATACCACCTTGTGGTGCTGTGATCCTGTCAGAGTTCACAAAGTAAGCATGCATTGTTGCCAGCTCTTGCAACTTTGTGATATTTCATGTGTTTTTTCTTAAAGCCTGAGCTGCAGGAATGAAAAGATTGCCTGAGAATCTTGGCTTTCATTTAAAAAAAATCTAATTTTTAGCTGACATGATCATAGAGAAAAACTTGAAAACGTGAAGCGAGTGCACTCTAAAGGGTCAGAAACCCTAAGGCAAATAAAAAGCACATAAAATATATTACTCTTACAAAATCTCGTGTGTTTTTAAGCCAATCTCTTGATCTTTAGGGCCTGACCCATGATTGTTGAGCCCTTGGGGTTCACTGTGGTGGGTTCACCTCCCAGGAATGCCAAGCTGCTGCAGGAAATAGTACTGATGATTCAAAAGGTGGTACTCTTCCCTCTGAATTGGTACTAAAAACCAGTGCTTCCGCAGTGTTAGCAGGTGCTGCGAGGTTGGAAGTACTGTCTTTTTAGGATAAGATGTAAGACAGACACCTTGACCATTGGTGGTCGTTAAAGATGCTGTGACATTTTTGTAAGACAGGGGAATGGTTAATGTCCGCATCCTAGGAAGTCATTCTTCTTTACTTCCTGTCCTAAACAACTTTATAATAAACTGCTGTTGCATTCTGTCTTAGAGGTGGCTGCATTTCAGGAGTGACTGAAGTGATACTGTGTAACTCTTACTGACTGGAGCTAACACAAAGATGTTTTATGTTTTACTTGTTAATACTCGTGAAACACTTTTCCATCCTTGGGTGAAAAATATTTGAGAAGTGCCACAGTTTTTTTTATTATTTTTTTTCTGTTTAGTTTTTTTAATAGGCAGTTAGGGCTGTCAAGCGATTTAATAAATTTCAGTTGGTATTCTATTGTTTAACAGTGAGATTAAAACTGCGATTACATTTTTACTCACAATTAATTTTTTTGATTTAATTGTGATTAATCGACAGCCCTATAGGCAATGTTTTTTAAAAAAATTAAGTTATTTCTTTTTTGATCTACATATTGGAATCATTCTGTAATTGGCAAACACTGCCATTGTGTTTAGTGGCAAGACTTGGCTTTATTCATCCCACTGGTGCACAGGTACAAATTACACAGTTCTGCACAGGAGGGCCAGCTGTTGCACTGTTTGCACTGCTATCCTCCCCAGAGCTTCCACCAGGGGTAGGAAATTCTGTTCCTCTCTGAGTCATTGCCCAGCCATGTCCATTCCACTGTAGGTGTGTGCACATCCTGTGCACAGTTGTTGGATATTTTTTTCCCCTCAGCAGCATCTGTCAGGGTGGCATGAGCACCCTCTGCTGCCTCACACTACTGTGTGGAAGTATGAGGCGGAGCTTTCACTGAGCCCCCTCAGTTCCTTCTTACTCCCTGTGATGATTGTTGGAGCCTGTGTTTTTGCAAGTCCTTTCCTCCTTCCTCATATATATGGCACCCACTTTGCCTAGTTTAGAGAATGTAAAGCTATATTTAGAAAGTTAGATTTTAGTTTTTAAGACTTTGGTTTCCCTAGTTCCCAACTGAGTGCCAGTGCCAGGGTCATGCCTTGGTCTCCAGGTTTCAAGTCTTTTCTCTCTTGCAGCAGACCTATATCTGTGAGTGATCTGCACCCTTCCTGTCTTAAATGCCTGGGGGAATCACGTGTTAGTGACAGATGCCACATTTGTGGGGGTTTTAAGCCCCGTCCCAAAAAGGACAAAGCAGCCAGACTCAAGTTCCTTTCCATGGAGGCAGCACTTCGTCCACCCTCAGAGCCTTCCTGCTCAGATCAGGGGCTGAACAAACTGGAATCTACGACCAGAACTCCCGTTTGTTCCATTCATAGAGGCTGTTCTTCATCCCTGGTGCTGGAAGAAAAGCACCGAAATACCTGTAAAAACCTGGCCATAAGTGACATACTGAAGGGCACCTAGAAGCTCATGGCAGGACCGAGAATTGAACCCAACTCTCCCAAGACCCAACATGGTGCCAGACTACTGATCTATCCATAGACTCAGTCAGTGCATACTCCTGAAAAGCCTTCAGAAGGGAGATTTTAACACTATCAAATGATGAGCTCCACTTCTGTGTTTTCCAGCTTTGGTTATTGGGTATATTATTCCTTCTTTAGTCAGGTAGGTCCAGGAGTAGGATAGGCCTTTGACCCAGATCTCAAAGGTATGTAGGCATCCAACTCTCACTGATTTCAGTGTGAGTTAGGTAGCTAAATAGCTTTGAGGATCTGGGTCTTTGTGTCTGCAAAGCTTTGACAAGTCAGTCATCTCTGTTGTAGGTGCTTGAAAATTACTGGTAATAAATTGTGGCTGTTTGGAGACAGATTTATGGTAGTTTGTGACTTATTTTATTTTTTTAAAAGAGCCTGGATTGCTGCTTCCAGAAAAATCTCAAATTAACAAACCCAGGGCTGTAATCAGGAAGTTCCTATACGCCCTTTACACTCAACAGACAGGCACTTTCAGAGGTCAGCATGATTTACTCATCAAAATAACCCACATCCTCTGCCTGCTTTTTCCCTCCACTAAACTATAAACAGTGTTCTCAATCTTTACTGTAGTGACTTCACCATCACCTGCTCAGAGAATGTGGTGAAGTCAGTTTAAAAACAAGACCAGGATTGCTCCAGGGAGCCCTTTATAAAAAATTAAATCTAGCCACAAAGGGGGTGAACGTTTAAAGGATGTTTAAAAAGCTTTTCCAGTTTTCCCTGGACATTAGTGCTTTTCATAATCTGAGCCTTATTGCCCAGGAGGTTCTGTAATTAACCATTTGGCAGTTCAAGTCGGAGTGATAGTGCTCTTGGATTGGCTATTTTGGGTTATTTTGGGGCCTCTAACCAAAAGTGTGACATTTTCATCCTGTTAGAGTAGGAGTCTATATAGTGTAATATAGTGCTGAACTGGAATTGTTTTTCTTTTGTATATCTCTTGAGTGAATGTATGTACTGGCTGTGGGAAATTAGGGTTTTACTACAGGAGTTCTGATTGAATCAAGCTTCTAACTGCATTCCTTCCATACAGTTTTACAAACAGTAAACATTTTAAAAAAAAAAAGGCAAACCATTCTGTTTCCCCAGAGCATCCTGTCCTGACATATGTACAGTTCCTTGTCTTTCCTCCCCACCCCTCATCCCAGAGAGTAGCACATTCTTCTTTTAAGGAGCTGAGATGAAATACTTTCAATTGCATTTAATTAACTCTCAGTTAGTAATGCTTCCCAGGGCTTCCTTTGAACCCTACCTTGGAAAAAAATTCCTGAAACCCAAAACTGTTGGCTGGCTTGGTGCAGCCTCATCCTAGGAAAACCATGGGACAAGGGTGGTAGATCTTCAGGGTCCTCTCTCTGGAGTGACAAAGGACCTGAACACCACATCATGGAAAGTAATTACATTTCTATGGGAAACAAATAGGACCTTTGCATACTAGCTCCTGATGAGTGTCCCTTCCACCTGCTTCTTCTGATGTGTTCCCAGATTCTTGGAAGTTTTCAGTTCTGTTCACACAGCAAAGCAACAAATAGTGCAGGAGTTATGATCACTGGTCAAATGGATGGCCAAAACCGAAACTCTAATTAATAATTCACTAGCAAGATAAAGAAATATCTGTGGTTACTGTTTGCTTTCCTTGCCTATTCAATGCAGCACCAACACTGAGCATGGTGGAAGGTAATCAGTCAAAGAACAGTTTCCACTTGTTGAGCAGACAAGTTACAGAAGAAAATGGCTTCAGAAGCTGGATGGTATTTAATCTCTGTGAACTGCAGAGGGCTGTCCTGCTTATATGAAACATCCAAGTCACATGACAGCGTAGGAAGCTACTTCCCTGACACCTATCTGAATCCCATTGCAAGGTGTGTTGGGTCCTGTTTTTAGAATTTCTCAGCCACAGTCTTTCAGATCTTTTCCAAAGGCTGAAGCTGGAATATGACTGTAATGTGTCACCTCGGTATTTTGAAGTGAAAGACTGGAGGTTATAACATTTGAATAATCTAGATTCCCTGGAACCAAAGGTTCAAAGCCTGAGAGGGTTAATTCAGTCCATTATTCACCAAAGGCAGGTCAATCAGATACCAGTGTGGTGTGTGTATGAGTATTTTGGATGGCTCCATCTTGTTTAATCTCTCTATTTAGAATGCATCAATCACTATGATATGTACATCCCTATCTGTTTTGTGCAGACACTGAATAACAGAAAGTGGAGCTCCAGTTACTCCATGTTGCCTAGTGTCTTATTTGCTGTGAATCTGGGCAGAGTGAAGATTCAGCTGATCCAGGGCCTAAGAGATTCCATCATAGTCTGTAGGAGAAAGTGGTTGTTCTGTGAGGTCATAAAGTGAAAAGGTTTGGGGGCCCCTGTGATGCTACCCTAGGAAGGACAGAGTAATGGGGGTGATTACAGAGACATTGCGACAGAAGGACAGAGTGGGAAGAATGGCAAAAGGGAAAAGGAAAGTGTGTTTTCTGTAGAAGTACCTTATGCATGTTACCCATTGAGGCGTAACTTGGCTCTCTGATAACCTCCAATATGCCTGCTGCCAGAATCCATTTGCTACCATTCAAAGAGAGCTGCCCACAGGAAAACAGATCAAGGAAACACTTTGGAAACGATTAAAACCACATTTTGAAGTGTTTTGCCTCAAGAGCAAGGCTGACTTGAGGGGCATGTAATCACAGGAGGCATCACTCACTTGGGGGCAGAAGCTGTTGATGACAAGAGTCTTGACCTTTTTCACTGGAAAACATGTGACAATGACAAATGATTGGACTAGATTCACAAGGCTAGAATGAAATTTACCAGGAAAAATTAAACTTCAGAGTTGTTGAAACCATCACCGTTCCATGAACCCAAGACTGTAGGGAACAATCCTGCGCACAAGGTGGAGAAAGATGATCTAATGGGGCATTTCTCTCTCTTATATCACTCAATCTAGTACAGACACAGAGCTCTGCTTGCAGGTTTTTATTACTGGGGGTCATCTCATGCCTGCGGGGCTGGGCCTAAATCTGAGAATATGCATTTATTTGCATGGTAAAGGGAATCCAGGTACATGATAAATAGTGAAGAGAAGGTCTGGCAGCTGGAGGCATACGAGTACTTTTTTTAAACTTTCTGTAAAACAGGTTAAATATAGAGGCCATGCCCAAGGGAACCCACATGGCCTGATTACACTGTGGGTTAAAAACACTTTTGTTTTGTATGGAGACCAATTCATCAGTGCCCTACAGCACCTTCGTAGCTTGCTGTGTCCTTGCACTCAGGCTGCAGGGCAGCTATAAAGCCCCTCTGGGGAATAACCCCCACATAAGTAGCCTCTCTGGTAAGCACTAAGCCGGTTTTGCAACCTCCCCAGGAACCACTGCCTCAAGAAATGTGCTGGGGGCAGGAGGAGATGTGGCTGGGGGATTCCTATGCCTCAGCTATTGCTTAGTTGCTGCAAGGAACGATGAGAACTGAGCTCTAAATTAGGGCAGGTTCTGGATGAGGGACGTGCAATTTCTCTGCCCCCTAGTCCCTGCACTGGTGCACAAGGGGAATTCAGCTCATAGAAAATTCGGCACCAGGAAACATTGGTTATAGTTGAAACTATCTGAGAATTCCCCTTTGTCGTGTTTGAGCAGCTGCAAAAATAAAGGTGAATGCAAGTTCCTCAGAAATAACTTAGTACATTTGGAGAGGAAGAATTTTGAAAATGTACATAAAAACATTTAAAAAAAATAGTGAGGGCTTCTTATCTTGCAAAGTCTTGACATTGAAATGTCAGGCAGAGGGTGATGTTTTTCATTTCATGGGTTGGTTATGCAGTGATGACACCTGAGTTGTTTTCTCAAGTCTGCCCACTGATTTGCTGTGTGATCTTGGGGATTACTCTCTCTGTGCCTGAGTTTCCCAATCCTTAAAATAGGGATAATAATAGCTCCTGATCTCACAGGGTATTGTGAGGCTAAATTAATGGTTGTAAAGTCCTTTCAGATGCTTGGATAGAAGCTGCTACAGCAGTGCAAAGTATTACTGGGAGTGAAACGTCTGGGGTTGCCTCTGAGATTAATTTGTAAACCACATGAATGGAGGAATGAGATTTCCCCTACCTCTATCTACTGAAAAACTCTCATGTTCTAGGAAGCGAGACAAGGCCAACTGACTAGGCTTTAGCTAACTCACGCAGCCTCTCTTCTTATTGCAAATCTCCAGTGAAGCTCCAAAATTACATTGCAACACACCTACATTTCACTCACAGACATCTCTGTCCCCCGACCCCCACATTTTACAATTTTTATTTAATTTTATTTTTTACTTTTCTGTCTGTCTCATCCTGGTTTTCAGTTATAGCCGGTGCTGTAGAGTTGTTATTTACAGCCTGTTATTAAACCTGCATTGTCAGATCTAACTGATATGCTCATACTAGATTTAACGAGTGGAACACTTTGTTTCATTTACTCTTGTGGAAACCAGTGATAGCAATGTGCAGCAAGAGATTAGGTATAAATGATTATGCAGTTTAGAGAACTGAGGGATGTGGGAAAATACATTCCTCTGATAAGTATTGTACTCAGGTACCATTCTATTGTAATATTTGTGTGTGTGTCTGGGTTTGGATTTGGTTGTTTTGTTTTCTTTCTCTACTGAATGTTCAGAGGACATTGGATAATTACACTAGTTTCTTCTCCAAGTACATTCATTTATAATGATGTTTAATAACTGGATCAAATACATTAAAGAAAGAGAGACTTTGGAAAGGGGTAGTTGTCAAAACAGTGAGATTGTTAGTAAGCCATTAGTTTCCATTAGGCACTAAATGTGATTAATTAGATAATGTTTATTAATTGCTCTTAGCGTGTACAAAGCACTATATAAGTGCTCAATATTATTGTTAATAATTGCATTTTGTAGGCTGGCAACTTGGCTTTGAAAGAACAAGTCAAATACAACTGTGTGGCTACCAAATTATATAAAAAGTGTCTTATAGTTAAAGAACAGGACTGGAAGGAGGGAGAGCTACCCAGTCATGCTACAATTCTCTTTCCAATCATGCTGTAATTTCATGCTGTGACCTTGGGAAAGTTGTTTAGGCCCAGATCCACAAAGGGATGCTGAGCATCACAACACCTAATGTTTAGGTGCATAGGAAATCATTGGAACAACAAAGAGCCTGAGTTAGGTGCCTGGGCTCCCAGTATAATGAATGAGGAGAGAGAGGGGCCTTATAGACTGATCCACAAAGCCAGCCAGTGGGAGATGCCAGCCAGAGAGGTGTATGCTAAACCCTGTCTCTCTCTCCGAGATAGGTGCCTGTGTCCCAGCTGCAGGGATGCACCAATCTCTGCTAGCGATCTACAATTGGAAACCCCTCTTCTGGAGTCAGGTGGCTAAGTCATTTCATGTGAGAATGAGTTGGGCACCAGCCTCACATCGTTATAACTTTTAGCCCAGTGGAGAGAGAACTCACTTGGGATGTGGGAAACCCAGGTTCACTCGCCCGCTCTGCCAAAGGGGGAAAAAGAGTATTTGAACAGGGGTCTCCCACCTCCCAGGAGTGTGCTCTAACCATGGAGCTAAGGGGCAGGCTGATGTGAGGCTCCGACAGGTTCCCCTGTGGATAAGTAATGAAAGAGCGATTTGTCCAGAGACAGTGTGAGAGTGACTCTATAGCCTGCTGGTTAGAGCACCCACCTGGGACACCCAGGGTCCAACCCACCAGCACAAAGGACTATTTAATTATTTATCCACAGGGGGACAGCTTCAATAGGAGAGATGGAAGGAGCCCCACTTTGAAATATCCCATAGCTCAGCAGCTAGAGCCCTCTCCTGAGGGGTGGGAGACCCCTCTTCAAATCAGTTCTCCCCTTCTGGCAGAGGCGGGAATTAGTCTCCTGCATTCTGGGTGAGTGTTTTAACCACCGGGCTAAAAGATAAGGTGGGTGGCAGCACTGCCACCTTTTCCTTCAGCCAGATTTTGAATGGGATCTAAAACAGTAGGTGGCCTCTGAGCATGCCTACCAGATTGGGCTCTGCAGGCAAGACAGGTGTTTGCCCACCTGTCTTCCTTGGCTTTATGGGTCGCTCTGGGGCTTAGGTGGGAGACAAGCATCTGGATGTCTCGAGTGAGACATGCTCAGTGGCAGAAACGTAGGCACATAGGGAACCTAGGGAACTTTTACTCTGAACACTTAGATGCCGAGTTAGTTTTGGCACCTGCAGGGTTTGGTGGCAGCCAAGCAGGAGTTTTGTGGAGCCTAAAACTGGGATTAAGCTGCCTAAGTACCCTTGTGGATCTGGGGCTTAACCTCTTTCTGCCTCAGTTTCCACATCTGAAAAACTGGGATGATAGTACTGTCCTCACTGTGGGATTGTGAGGTTTGTTCAATGTCTGTTTGTAGAATGCTGGGAGAGCCTCTGAGAAGAGGTGCTGTAGAAAGGCAATGTATTATTGTGAGCAGTGCTAGTAGCTGCAAACTAAAACCTCAGAGAGATGCAGACAGGAAACTCTTTTCAGCAGACCTAGTTTATATATCCAGTTTCCTAAATCTCACACACCGAAATCCCAATCCTTAGTGTCTTCTTCTGTGCTGTGACTAAAATGGTTAGTTTTCACAGTGGACTCTGGTTATTAGCAGTCCTGATAAAGACAACTTTCAGTTACTAGCAACATTTTTCCTGAGAATCAGTCCCATCCCATTGGCTTTAACATTAACAAGTTTGGGATATTAGCAACTGCCCTGCCACTTATTGACAACTATTTCCAAGACAGGAAAAGGCTCTGGCTGCAGGCAGGTTTGTAGGGCTGCAGCCCAAGAAGGAAGCGCTGAGATGTGCTGAGTACTGGTCGCAGGCAGTCTTAGCACTTCCTTCCCTGGTTGCAGCCACATAAACCTGCCTTTTGCTTATTGGAAACTTTCAGATAATAGCAACCTTTTGCTGGGAACTGACTAGTTGCTAATAAGCGGCATCCGCTGTATTCTGTTAGCTGTAACTATGTGTTCACACACCTCTGCTCCTTTTTATATATATATTCATTTCTCTCCTCCCTCCACATCAGATATTATAGAATCCACTAACTGTCTCATGTGTTTACCATCCCATCCATTGTCTAAAATAAGTTGGAAATAATGTCTTGGGGACATCCTCCCCAGATTCCAGAAGGCACCAAGACTTTTGAATAACGAAACAAGAGACTCTATCCCAGGTTTTACATTAAGCCCATTGTATGATAGTGGAGTCAGGGCAGTGTGACTGCTCATGCATTCTAGTCCAGATTAATGAAGCTCATAATGTCCAATCTCTAACCTCATTGAGGTCAATGGAAAGACTCCTGTTAGCTTTAATGGGCGTAGGATCATCCGCATAATACAGCTCTATCAAGTCTAAATGCCATGGTTTTAGTAGTTCCTCAGTAACCGTGGATGTCATGTGGTAGGAATCTGTGGTAAGAGCAGGGCTGCACTGGTTTGATTTAACAGGACTTTTGTTAAAGAAATTGGACACTATGTATAATCAGCCCGGTGAATGTGTTTCTATCAATCCATCCTGAAACTGGAGGAGAGAAGAATGTTTATGTTTTGACGGCAGTTTCTGTCTATGGAAAGGATAATGATAGTATGGAGAAGCTGAAATCTGCAACCTCCTCTTTGCTGGGCCTCTCAAACTGATAGAGCCAGTCGTTAAGTCTCTCAGAGTAATTTTCTGTTCCAACTAAAGAAAATATACACAGCTGCTGGAAAATTCCTATTCTTTATAAAACCAGATCACTTTATTTCAGTTCTCTGCTTGCCTGCTCTCTCCCATAGACTTGAGACAGCTTCTTTCTTCACCCCAAGCTCTAGTAAAAGTCCAGAAAGACTGGTTCTAATCCAAGATCCTGCTTATTATATCTTATGTCTTGACTATGATTGGTTTGGGAAATATGCCTGGGGATGGTGGAGGTGATAGTTGTCTGTTCAGATCATATCTGGTACAAGCAGATTGCACACTGTTATTTACGTAACATACGCTGCTTCTAATGAATATGTTTTTCAATCCATCTCTTGAGTTCTGCATAGGCGGTGCTGACTGATCTTTACTGATAATTTTCCTGGAGCCAAATAGCATATTTAGTCAAGTCAATGGAAGGGAATGTTCAACCAGCTCCATAGACTCCACATGTTCAAGCTTGGCCTGTTTGTTACCCCACTATCTTGCCTTAATACATAATCCAGTGGGGATCCCAGTACAATAAATTAAGATGTCAGAGTAGTTCAGAGGGATTGTGGGAATTTCATAGCCTTTCCTGACGTTCCCATATCAATCATGCCTGCTTGCCAGTGTGGAGGCAGCCATCAGCCAGTATCTTCTGAGACTGCTATTACTGGTAATCCTCCAGAATGTGCTCCAGTCTAGAGTCACTGGTGATGCAGCTTCCTCTCTCCCTGAAGGCCAATAGGTTTGTCTCCTTGTTGCACATTAATATATATGGGAACTGTGACGTTGCACTCTGTGATTTTATGAAAATATGCTTATGAGTGTGAATATAATGTAACTAAAATATGCTTCATGCAAAAGGTCTCTTGTAAGATATCATTACAAATCTTATAATCTACTGAGCATGGTCATCCTATTTGTATAAATGTATCACTCTTGTATCTGAAACTAGAAATATGAAATATAACTCTGAGGGCCTATTGTAGTTATGCAAAGTGTGGGTCATTAATGGTGGTTTGGAATCTTAATGGCTTCCATTAACCAGGACAATTGACTGTAGATGGCTCTGTTTTACCTGTAATTTTTCCTGTATAGGTGTGTGCTGGCAAGTGGGTAATGAAATCTTACAGTGACATGTGATCATGTCACCTGAACTGGAATCCATCTTTAACCTGGTGTTCTTCCATTGAGAAGGAGGGGTGGGAACCCAGAGGGATAAAAGATTCCTGCCTTATGCAAAAGATATATAAATGGGTGGAACAGAACAAAGGCAGCCATCATGAGAAATCTCCTGGCTACCACCTGAGCTGGAACAAGGGCTGTACCAGGGGAAAGGCTTGTGCCCAGAGTAGGAAGGCGTCCAGTCTGTGATAGAAGCTTATTGAAACATCTCTGAGGGTGAGATTTTATCTGTATTCAGTTTTATTACTGTACTAGGCTTAGACTTGTGTGTTTTGTTTTATTTTGTTTGGTAATTTACTTTGTTCTGTCTGTTACTACTTGAAACCACTTAAATCCTACTTTCTGTATTTAATAAAATCACTTTTTACTTATTAATTAACCCAGAGTCTGTATTAATACCTGGGAGGGGTGGGACAGCTGTGCATATCTCTCTATCAGTGTTATAGAGGGTGAACAATTTCTGAGTTTACCCTGTATAAGCTTTATACAGGGTAAAACAGATTTATTTGGGGTTTGGACCCCATTGGGAGTTGGGCATCTGTGTGTTAAAGGCAGGAACACTTCTTAAGTTGCTTTCAGCTAAGTCTGTAGCTTTGGGGCACGTGGTTCAGACCCTGGGTCTGTGTTGGAGCAGACTGGTGTGTCTGGCTCAACAAGACAAGGGGCTGGAGTCCCAAGCTGGCAGGGAAAGCAGGGGCGGAAGTAGTCTTGGCACATCAGTTGGCAGTTCCCCAGGGGGGTTCTATGATCCAACCCATCACAGGAACTATACTACTGCATCAAGGAGAAAATAGTCCTTTGAGTGTATTCTAATGATCTTTTAAAGTAAGGCCATTAAGAGAACAGAGCTTGCAAGATTCCTTTAGTTGTTGTACTCAGTCAAGATTATGGGCAGAGGGAAGGAGTGCAGACTTGCAACAAGACTGTTACTGAGATCTGCTTTGCAAAGCCAACCTGTCAGGACAATTGACTGTGAGTGGAACCATGGATGAAGTCAGTGCATGTATTCATTACCTCAGTTGCTGAGTGAATAAAATGGAGACCTGTATTTGGGAAATAACTATGCCAGTGTGTATTACAAGAACTCCATGGGAATGCCAACCATTTAGGAGCTCTTAGGCTGGCTCAAATGCTCAGGCTTCATTGTTCAGGGCAAGGTTGCATTTGAGAGTCTTGGGAGTTTATGGCTACACTCAGATGTCTATCTCCCTAAACCTTCTGGCAGATCCATTTAAGGCACCTATTACCAAAGCACAGATTTGGGTGGGGATCGTTTGGCCTTAAATTCACCTTTTTCATTCGGGGCTTCCAGTTCCTTTTTATTATCCTGTCCCTTCTTACTGCACATCACCAACTACATCACAGTCTTGCATTTCTGCAGCTTTGTGATATTTACCCTGTAGGCATGCACCTGGGTTCTGTGGTCACCCACTGGAGCAGGCTTGAGGACTGAGCCAGATGAAAAATGTCACTTGTGTGATACCATCGGGTTCTTTCCAGTGGGAGCTTATGGAGTGCTGATACTGAACTTTATATTATTTTGAAATATAACCCTGATGTGGTTTAAAAAAAAAAGTCCCTTATCAGTAAAATCCAGACTTTGAACATGTTGGATTTATCCCAGTTTCACCTCTTTTAAAAATGGCCATGTAAATAAGTTGAGTGAACAAAAAACTAAAATGTATTGTTGCACTGAAGAGGCCAACTTCTGTCCTTAGAGTAGGTAACAGGAGATAACTGAGAACAGAATCCAGAAATTTCATAAAAAGAAGGAGGGAGGGGAAGAGAGGGAGAAGCAAAAGTCTTTAATTGCTCCCATCCAATCTCAAACATAACAGCTCTGCAGTCAGGCCTGGGCATTGCACAAGCCAGTAAATTAAATAAAACAAAATGGGCTCGGCTGTAGTTAGTGTTGCCAACAAATTTATTTTTGTAGCCTGGTTTTCTTAAACAGATGTGTTGCATTATGGCCACATTGGTTTTAATTTGCCGGACTGTCTGGAGAGAGGTGATTCTTAGATGCAAATAATTTTTCAAAGCAGATTTTTGAAACAGAATCTGATTCTCCTCTTACTTACACTGGTTTTACACCATTGACTTAAGCTGAGTTACAATTGATTTATGCCAGTGTAGCAAGTGGAGATTTAGGCCTAAGAAGTTTCACGTTCCTTTTATTAGTGACCATTTTACATGAGTAGTGTTTAAGGTAGAAGGAGAAATTCTTTAGGAATATCAGAAACAGGAAGTCTTGGGGAAAATCAGTGGAAGTCAGTCATCTAAAGGTGGGAGTTGTTTTTTTTTCTTTTCTTTAGCTTGAGTTTTTGTTTAAATTCCTTCCCTGATACTAGATTTAAAAAAATATTGATTCAGACTGAACATGATTAAATCTAAACATATACATGATCATTAATTATTTTCAATCTGACATTTCAAGAGTCTATTCTTTAAAAATGCTCTTGAATGTTTTCATAGTGAGTCTAGTCTGGTTGCCTGGAAAAATAAAACATAAAATCATGACAAGAATAATTTACAGGATCAAATGAATTAGATCTGGAACATGGGGTGGGAGTCAAGATGGGGAGGTAAGAAGGGATGGAGTGGGAAAGATGTGAGGAAGAGAGGAGCATTCGGAAAGGAGCATAGACAATGATTTATTTTACTAGAACATTCCCCAGTGGAAATGTTTTTGGAGATAAGAAACTTTAGCGCAGACGAGAATCAAGATAATTGAAGCTGCAAGAAATTTGTGAGGCCAAATAAGGAACATCACTGAAGTCAGTGATGATAGAGGCGTATATGGTGGGTGGACTGTCCTTATTAAAAAAATCAAACTCAACTAGATGCTGAGCATTGCTCTCTCAGAGCATTGTTGTGAGCAGCGGGTTCTGATCCTCCTTGTTATAGCTGTGGCGAGATCAAACCCATGATCTTCAGTCCCAAAAGGTATCTTGTTCTAGCCACCAAACCCTTTACACAGGCACCTCTTTATCCAGCAGGTAGTCATCAAGTTATGGAAGATAAGAAGCTGCCCAAAGGACATCCTAGCATCACTGCTCAGGCACCATTCCCTCTGAAGTCTGTGAGAATCTTGCTTGAATAAGGGTAGCCAAGATTTGGCCTAAAAAGTAGAAGTGATCTGGACATCAGTCATTGGTCTTGAGCAGTTTGGAAAAAGACAAGACATTTGCAAGACTTCAGAGAGTGCAGTGAAGGCAGCAGATTTGCAATACCTTTGTTCCTGCACACCATGGGGTGAAATTCACCCCTTTGAAGAAGCCCCACACAAGGTGTGTGCACCGCTCCAAGTCCCACAGAGGCCCTATTATGGGAACATAAGTGGTGCATAGGCCTTCTATTGGCTCTCTGCAGATGGGTGAATTTCCACCTCTGCTGGTATGTTACAACCTAGCAATGTTTCACCTCAGCTTTTGATATCTTCATCCTTGACAGTAGCTTATAGGTAATTAACTGTAACATAGGTTTGGAAATCTCACTAACTGCCAGACGTACTGTATAATATCTTCAGATGACAATGTTGCATGTCAGATATGGATAATTGGCAAGGGACATATATACCTTTCCAGAGTTGGTGTAATCATCATCTGTACTTTCTTATGTTACCTCTAATTTTTAAATCCATTTGCTGCTGATGAAATTGAAGGCCATGGAGGTTCAAATCCTTGATTATAACAAGGTAATTGGAGATATACCAATCTCCTAGAATTGGAAGGGACCTTGAAAGGTTATCGAGTCCAGCCCCCTGCCTTCACTAGCAGGACCAATTTTTTGCCCCAGATCCCTAAGTGGCCTCCTCAAGGATTGAACTCACAATTCTGGGTTTAGCAGGCCAATGCTCAAACCACTGAGCTATCCCTCTCCCCAATAGCAACAGCAACAGCCACATTTAGATATTTTATCTCCTTTTTACAGAAGTGGAAACTAAGAGGCAACAAGATTGTGTCCTGATTTTCAGAGAAGCTGAATCTAAATTGGCATACAAATGATTTGCACAGGCAGTCTGTGATAGCGAAGGCTCCTGAGCACATTCAATCCTTGGCCTCTTGGCTGAGATTTCCAATAAGATTGTCAGCTAGTATCAACTGTGATGGTAATTTTTGTCCTGTGACTGGTGACTGTATTTAACAGCGCCTCTGTCTGTAAGACACACGGACCTATTGCTGCAGACTGTGCAACTGAATGGAATCTGAAGAATTTGGTCTAATATTTACCCTGGGTATTTGTCCCTTGATAAGGAATGGGTCATTCACAATCGTGTATATGACACAATGTGGGCAGGTTAGTAACAGTGTTTGCTTTGTGTTTCACGCGCTTATCGCTCACATTCTTCTGAGGTCTGTTGCACATTGTGACTTTATGCAGATGAATAGGAAAATTTTTCTTTCTTCTCTTATTCCCAGGAGCTGGTTTTAAAGAGGCAATCTTATCTCTCAACATCCTTTATTTTTTGTTCATGTATTTATATTATTATTTGTAGTGCGATACTGCCAGTCATGGACCAGGACTCCACTGCGTGAGGCGGTGGACAAAGTCAGAACAAAAAGACAATCCCTGCCCCAGAGAGTTTGCAGTCTGAGAAAGGGCTGAGAATCCATAACATGCTGTTCCTTTCTCTAACTTTAACCAATAACGTTGTACCTTCATGCCACAGCAAACCTGCATGAGTATGAGGGGAAACATTTACCAAACACCAATGAAATAAGCTGAAACTTGCAATATTCTTTTGCTCAGTGACTGCAAACAGATTTACCTATAAATCTTGGTCTTGAACAATTATTTATTCCCTCTGACGTCCCTCTCCATGGGAAACAGTGCACCTGACTGTCCTCTCACTTATACTGCTTTGACTCCTGTGTAGCTCCACTTGCTTCAGGGAATTACTGCAGATTGACATCAATGTGAGGGAAGAATCAAACACAGAGTCTTTATAATGACCAGAGAATAACTAAGGTAGACTTTTGGCTACAATATACAGGTTGACTTTATGGCAGCCTTTGTAAAGGCTTTTACACTTTGATTATACAGTAGCTACCAACCCCTAAACTTAACCAGGCTTGGAACAGCTGATTTCCCTTCCCCAACCACTGCTCCACCTGGAGCAACTTGCCTGGTTAATATGTGTTATCTTTCAGTACATTCCTCAACTGTAACATGAAGAGCCGGATTCTTAGCTGGTGTAAACCTTACTCCCAGGGGCATTCTGCGCCAAAAAATTAAAAATTCTGCACACAATACTTAAAAATTCTGCAAATTTTATTTGTCAAAATAACATTACATAATCATGCCAGTTGCAAATATTTTGGTCATTTATTTCAAAATACTGGCAAGTATGTCTGTAATACAGACACACACAAAAATTCCCCCAGGAGTAGAAAGTTAAACTCCAATGACAACCCACTTCCTCTTTCTCTGCCCCCTATCTCCTCCCCCACCCCAAGCCCAGCTGGGGGGCCAGACACCCACAACCCCTCCTCCCCAGAGCCCACCTGGAGCCCCCCCAGCCAATACACCTGAACCCCCACCCAGAGCTCAGCTGAGGCCCCCCCCTTGCCCAGACACCTATACCCCGAGCCCAGGGATCCAGAGGGAGAAACAACCTGATGCTCAGTCCCAGGCTTGCATGGAGTTTCCTGCATGTGCTCTCTCCTTCCCTCTGGGCATGCTGGGAAATGTAGCTGCCATGAACCCTCTAGCTCCCTACCCATCCCCCCAGCAGTGTCTTCTATGTGCAAGCTGGATTCTGACCAGTCCAGTGGCCCCTAGTGGTGGCTAGCAGCACTGCAGCCCATTTCTGTGGGGGAAAGGAAATTCTGCGCGCACAATGTTAATTTCTTCAAAATTCTGCATTGTGCAGTGTCACAGAATTGCCCCAAGAGTAAAACCTGTTACATCAATTGAGAACCTACACTGGATTTACATCAGATCATATTGATAAACAAGAAACTAATTTCTATGTTGCTTTACAAGTGGAATTTGTCCCAAGAGCCCTTTCTCAAAATATGGGTTTTGGGTCCTGATCCTGCAAACAGATTGACCCCTGTAGGAGTACTCATGTGAATAAAGTTTTGCATATGTTTAAGTGTTTGCAGGATATGTGCCTTCGTCTCAGCAGCGACACTGAATTTTGTCCGGGACAAGTAGGGGCTCTTCACTAATGTAATGTTGATTACTAGATTGTTTGGAGGAGCTGAAAGAATTGTTAAAAATTCCTTCCTATAGGCTTAGCTTCAAGGGTGAATTCCATTATCTACAAAGGATTCTTTTCAAAACAGCGAGAAACTGTCTTTCCATTTTAGCTTAGCATATTGGTGTTGTCTGTCATTACTCTTAAATACTGTAGTGCTTTATTTTATTTTTTTAGTGTAAGCATAGTTGTTTACAGTTCACCAAACCATTCTCTTTTCCACCCTACCCCCACAGCCTCTCTCTCTTTCTCGAACTGGTTTCTACACAGATATGTACATCCAGATCTCTCGGAACAGCCTGCAGTGCTTCCTTTAATTGTGATTATTATTCTGTTTCTCAGTGGGGGGAAGAAGATGATCCTAGAACTATGGGATTGATACCCCAGGATGAGGAGTTATAGCATGAATAATGTGCAAGCCATCCCCCTTCCCTCTTTCTTCTGACACTTGGACAGTGTCTGTCACAATAATTTCAACCTGGATATGAGAAATGACAATTGAGATATGAATTCTGAATCCCTGCCAAGATCATCCAGCCATTCCAATGGTGTTTCTTTCCCCAACAGTGATCTATCATCGAGTGATGGACACTTGTTTAGAGGATAACTTTTCTGGTGTTGAAAGATGTGAACAATATATAATAAAATGTTCAGGTGTGAATATGAAATTTACCACTATAAAGCTCCCTAAAGACCAGCAGATATACAGTACATATAGGAGGACGAGAGCTATGATAGGACCCAGGAGTCCTGAATCCAAATCCACTGCTATCCTCTCTAGTGTACATTTCTTAAGGATAACGACTGATATTTATATAGCAACTTTCAACCACGCAACAATGTTTAATAAAATAGAGTAATAAAAAATGCTGTTCATCAAAGACTGGCTGTCGAACATGGGGCTGGCTTCGTGGATTGTGTTGAAGGCTATTGAGGCAGCTTTTTTAACTGTCTAGCATTCGCTAATTTTTAACCTGATTATGTTTGTCTTGCTGGTTGAACAATGAAATCTGTCTGTTACTCTGCAGTTCTACTTCAAATAGGAAATCATTTGGGGCAGGGAAGGATTTTGCAAGTATAATGCACTTTACTTGCAGACTGTCAGGATGCATTGTTCTTGGCCGACACTGTGTATTCACATGCTTGAAGATGGCGATTTATCATTTTAACTTCAAATGTGGCAGTCAGGGCAGAAAATCAGATTAGCAAACTTGAGTTGCTATGAACTACCTCCTCCACATGCCTCCCCTCTCATGTAATTCTCTCAGACACCGCGTACGTAGTTAGTGACAAAAACAAAGGGAAGAATTGGATGTGATCATTTTCTGTTTTGCTTATTGTAAGCCATTTACTCTTTAATGAATACAGTAGCATAAAACAAACTTACTGTGTTTGAGCAGTGTCTCAGTTACAGCATTGTGTGTGTGATGGATTCTTTAATCATTATGGTTTGGGTATCTATGTAGTTCAGTTTCTGTAATACTCAAAAACTCATGCTATGTGAGTTTAGGGCAATATTTGGTAACTGAGATAAAAACCATACGATTAGTTTTGCAGCAAATACTTTACGGGCTGTGTGCTTCCTCGTGCTGTGCACTATGGAGAGAACAGGAGAGCAAAGGACCAGAAAACCTAGTAAAACAGAGCTGGAATTTGCAGAAGGCTGCACTACATCCTCCCCACTTTTCCTGAGATCTCAGTGGTTGTTTTGGAGGAACACTGTGAAAATTGTTGGGGTTAGGAGCTGTGCTTGGCTTGAGGGTAGCAGCTGCTCGAGATGGTCTCTTGATGCCCTGAGGAAACTTTGTATTTTCAGATGGATAAGTTCACTAACACTAATGCTGCTCAGAGCATCAATAATTTCCACTCCATTAAGTTTATTCCTTCAAAAGGAGTGGGAGTACACAACGCGGGGAGGGGGGCAATAGCAGTATGAATCAGTGGTAAGCCATGCTGTTGGAGGCAGAGGAACTGGAGAGTGGGATGGATGGGGAAGTTATGCTGCAGGGATGATCCTAAATCTGCTACATAAGGGGCAGGATTTCCCATGGATCACCGGGCTCCATCTGTTTGGTATCTAATGTCCTGTGCTACTTCTGCCTGGCCACTAAGCCCCTCCCAGAATGGACAATTTGTTGGGATTTCCATTTTCAGAGTTTTAGAATAATTCCCCCATATGTCCTGATTGCTTTTACTGGTGCTGACCATATGGCCTTTTGTGCTATTAAACCTCAAGCTCAGTGAAGACAACAGTGAAGCCATTTGAGAGCAAAATCCTTACTTAAGGGCTGAGCATCTGCAACAACCACTGAACTCCATAGGAGCTGCAGGTGTCTTTAAAGAAGTTCTGAGGCCCCTCAGCTCCCAGTGAAGTCTGTAAAAAGGCCCAGCATTGTGAGTCTGCGGGATCAGGCCTGTATTTTAGAAGGCAGAAGCATTATGCTAACCACGATTCCAATACGACCTGGTGTTGAGAGCCTACTGCAAGGTGGTAGTTGCCCCGACCTCTATTGACTTCCCAGGGGGAGTTGAGGGCTCTCAGGATCAGACCCCAACAGATTGTGTGTGCTCTTAGAGGAAAAGAAACCTACTTTTTCTTTCAAATTCATTTATGCTGAAACACCACAAAGAAACATTGGAACGTTTCTTGAATGCTACTCAGTTTTGTGTTGCAGTAAATGAGGGATGGGTGTCTGGGTGGGTTTAAAAATGTTACAATGAGCCTGTTGTAGTCATTTCTGGGACTACTGGGCCTGAGTCTCTTCTCACTCACAGTCGTGGGAATTAGGTGCAATGCCACTGAAGCCAAGGAGAATCATGCTCATTGTCTGCAATGGTTTTTTTTCCCACTAGGTTTAAGTGTATTAAACTGCAGTTTGGTTTTTTTTTTATATTGGGATTGACACAGCTGTGTTTTAAAGTCAATAAGATTGCACAGACAGAGAAGGCCAAATATGTCAGGGATTAGAGTTTATATAATGTAGCTGCTGGGTTGGATTGGTTACTCATTGATTGGGACAAACACTCTCATTTCCAAGTGCTGCTACTTCCTACTTTGTAAAACACACTAGGTGGAAACATGCATTTTATTAATTAATGAAATACTAGATTAAAGTTGAAAATATTAAATATTTAATTGCTAGAAGGGGAAAAGGTGTGGCTGAAAGATATTCATCAAGTGGGGTTACAGAGTCCATTAAAACATTCATGGTTTGCCACCTGCTTCTATCTAATGAAAGCCAAACCTGAGCAGCCACATGAGATTTCAGACGTTTTATTGCTATTGGGCTTGATTGTTGGAAGAGCCCTTGACTTCAGTGGGACCTGAGAACACTCAGTTCTCAAGCAGTGTGCAGGACTGGGCCCTAAAATAGGTCAGTTTTCCTCTGCATACACAATACAAGATGAACAGGCCATAGCCACTGAGTTTTTCTTTTCCCCAGGGGTGTTCCTCCACGACCCTCCCCAGAGGTCCCACCCCCACTCCACCCTCTACCCCCAGGCTCTGCCCTCACTCCACCTCTTTCTGCCCCCACTCTGCCCCTCTACCCCCAAAGCCCTGCCCTCACGCCACCTCTTTCCGCTCCAGCTCCATCCCCTCCCTGAGGCCCCCTCCAGCTTGCTGCTTTCGGCACTCCCCAAACCCCTCCCCCAGCCGCCGATAAGCTGTTTGACAGCGTTGCTGATGAGCTGCGGCTGGAGGGTGCTGAGTATCCTTTTTTTTTTTTTCCTGTGGTGCTCCAGCCCCAGAGCACCCAAGGAATCAGTGCCTATGGAACATGTCACTGACTGTTGAGTAAGTCACTTCTCCTATACTTTCAACTTGAATGATAAAACTAAGCTTGCCAAAGACTCTCATATGTTTAAAGAAGTCCACATGTGCATATATGGACAGTTTTTTGCACATACAGGCAAAAAAAATCCCCCAAGCTATACACTCTGGAGATGGGACAAACAGTTCCTCAACTTTCCCTGTCTCAACCACTAGAAATATTTCTTTCATTCAGATGTGATTGATTTTACTCCATTGAGCAAGAGATTTACAATCTGTTTAGAGTAAATTCTCATCTACTGTAACAGCGTGCAGTGAAGAGGAATGAAAAGCCCATGTGTATCAGTGCATCATACTGTGTAGGTTGCTATTCTGGTTCATGCAAGCCTCTGCCTAGACTGGGGCCTGAGCCTAGCTGCAGCCATTGTTTATGTGAGTCAAGAGGAGTACTCATATTCATTACGGCGGCAGGACTGGGTCCAGAATGGAGCTAGTCAGTAGGGAAAAAAATGACTTAACTAAATAAGGCTCAATCTTACAGCACTTATTATGTGAGTTTACTCCCACTGATCACCTAGGAGCAAATGTAATAAGGTTCCACTGTTTATGGTGCTGGAGTCGGACCTAGCTGAAATGCAGTTAGATGCTAAATATACAGGATGAATTATTTTTGATAGTGCACACAGTGTGTGGAGTACTTAATTACTGACTGCTAGGGACATCAATTCACCTCCAGCTGGACCCCTACAAATTCATTTTGTCACCTAGACACATCATATTAGCTACATTTGGAGGACCAGTGGGACCTGTGCTCCTTGGAAGTGGGCTAGAAGCCTGAGGGGAGTGAAAATGTAGGGAAGAGGGGAACAGAGAGGAGAATGGAGGTGAGAGAAGTAATGAGGGATGAACTGAAATGTTTAAAAAGGGATAAAAAATTGGGACAAATAGTCTGAAGAAAACATGGACACAGAGAAATTCTCAGCAAGAGAGAGAGGGAAATATCCAGAGACCCCTTGTTCCTCTCCAGAAAGCTTGTTCTAGATACACTTTGAATCATTGATGTTTCTAGTAATTCCCCTGATTTTTTTGGGTGGGAGATGGGCTGACATCTCTCCCACAGACCTGACCCACTCTGGATGCTATAGACTGACTTTGTTTCACTTTGGAAAAGAGTGTAACAGGTGTCTCATTTACCATAACATCTACATGTTGGAGGTGGTATTTGGACACTATGCCATCACTCCAGGTCCTCTTCTCATTTTCCTGCCACTTCAAAGATGTGAAATGACAAGGTTTGGCTTCAGACAAATAGCACAGATGTGCATTGCCATACTCAGTGCTGGCTAGTTTGTTTAAGACAGATGTTCTTACCTGTAAATTCCTCTAGAGTAACAAACTGGTATTTTCCAAAGTTTTGTGACTAAACCAGAAGCCTCTTCTTCTTCTTCTAATTTTTCTCCCTATGGGTATTCAACTTCAAGATGTGGCACCGCCTGTGCATTCTTGACTGGAGATTTTTGTCAGCAGTGTCCATGAGTCTAGGCATCCTTGTGCTCCAGCACAAGTGTACATAGGGGAAAGTGGAATCTGCCACTGCTTCAGTTCCTTCTCAACTGCCTGCAGCTTGAGACAGAGCATCGTGCTGTCCATTATAGCCAGCTACGCCACTTTCTGACTTTTCTCTCATTGTTCTTTATTATTTCTTAGTAATTTCTTTTCTCTTTTTTTGGGCGGGTGGGGTGGTTAATTTGGCACAATTTTGTGCTCCACCTTGACCTCCCTCCCCTTAGTGGTGAATTAACAAATTTGCCACCCCTAGGCCCTCAAAAAATTGCCAACCCCCACCCCCACGCCAGCTCACCTCTGCTCCCCCGCAGCAAGCCTGGGAGAGAGGAGAGAGAAGGGAAGTTGTGGCGCGCTCAGGGGATGGTGGAGGTGGCGTGGAGGTGAGCTGGGACAGGGAGTGGTTCCCCCCCCCCGCCCCCCCAGAGTTACTCCCCGCACCTGCCGGCCCAGCTCACCTCCGCTATCCCCTGAGTGCGCCGCTACTCACTTCTCCCTCCCTCCCAGCGTTTTCGCGCAGCAAGCCTGGGAGGGAAGTGGAAGGAGGGAAGTGTGGTGCGCCTAGGGGAGGAAGTGGGCCGGGGATTTGGGGAAGAGGCAGAGTTGGGGAGGGGGCGCAAGCAAATTTGCCACCCTAAGTCTAGGCGATAATATGCCGCTGCCTCCTCTGTTCTTCTTCATTTTTCCCAGTCTGGGCCTTTGTTCTATCTTGGGCTTCAATTTGCAGCCTCTCCTAACAGGTTATGCCCAAGACCCCGGCTTCAAGACCTATCAGACAGGTCTTTTCCCCTCAGGTATTCAAGCTGCCTCTGCTGCCTTGGAGAGACTCATGTTCCCTGCAAGTGTAAGGTCTGCTCAGGTTTCAAAAGCAGGCCTCAAAACCTTAGGGAGAACGGAGACTAAAACTATTGTTGATGGAGTGTTCTCCGAGAACTGTGGCGTCTGAGTCTCCCTCCTGTACATTGGCTTCAGAGAGACCCGATGACCATTCCTGCTGTGGTAAGCAAAGACCCGGGGAGAGAGGGTGCCTTCACAATCATCCAGACTGCCAAAAAAGAAGAGAACCTATAATCTAGAATGAGAATCCAAGAGAAGGGGAAATCCACCCTTTTAGACTGGGTTTGAGGAGACCTTGAGTCCTGCCATAGGTACTGCTGAGGCTTCTACTTCCTCTGGTACCAAGACCCCAGCACCAGCTAAAAACATCATGCCAGGTTCTGAGAAGCCGTCCAGTAAACAACCCTGAGCAGCATTGACACCAATACCGGACTCAGTGTCTCCGAAGCACAAGGACTCTTTTATGAACAAGGCTAAATTGTCTTCAGACCATGGGTGGAGAGTGCATGGTTAGACTGCCCCTCAGTACTATCTAGGCTTCCTGGTATCATTCAGGCATCATCATCCTTTTCCCACAAGACCTTTGGATCCTGAAGAAGTTACGTTTGCTGAGTGGTATTGAGAGATATTCCTCCCTAGTACTGACTTACCTTCAGGAGTTGAGTTACCCTCCTGAATCCAGGAGATTGGTCTCTCTCTCTTGACCTGCCAGACACTTATTTTCATATAGGCATGCACCCATCTCACAGATGTTTCCTACATTTTGTAGTTGTCAGGGACCACTACCAGCATTGTGTCCTACCCTTTGGCCTCTCCACTGCCCTTAGTACAAACTCTTAAGTCTTCTAGGCCATCGCAGCCCAACTCCCAGAGTAGTTTCAAACAGAACTACAGCAACGCAAACTAGGTATCTTTTAGAGTATTGCAGCAGGTTCTAGAAGTGCAGCACAATTGTGCACTTTACAAATCATGCCCCTCCTGTGCACTTTGTCAGCACCGTAGGAAAGGTTCCTAGTCTGCTAAATTAACAAATGTAAACAGTATAGCTAACATCGGTATGAAGGTGAATGCGTTAGATTCTGATTCTAATTTTATGTCCTTACTGTGTCAGTGCTATCACTTCCCCTAATTCCAAAGCAAACTTTCTGTCTTTCTGTTGCAGCTTCAAAAGCTCCAGGACTCTGCTCTTTGCCAGATATCCAGTGTTTATCTGCCTGAACTTCTGAAATGTGGCCCCAGTCCTACTCCACTGAAGTCAATGGGAGTTTTGCCATTAGTAAACCTATTATGCTTGGCATTTTCACATGGTGGCCTCTTTATTCAGGGCCAGAATCGTCTGTTTGGATTGTCTCAAAAAAAAAAAAAAAAAAAGAGAGCGCTCTTCCAAGAGTCAAGTAGATCTTTCAGACTTAATACTTTGGTTTCCATTTCTTCTTTGCATTATTTTGCATGAAAACAATTTTATCCCCCAAAGAACCCAGCAAAAAATTCCACTCTGTGTTGCTGCTCTTCTGTAGCTTTCCCAGAAGCTAGTTCATTTGTTTACTGTGCCTTGCAAGTCCAAGTTCCTTTTATAAATTAACTTGTAGCTGCCCCTCTGCTTGGCTGCTCTCCACCTTCTCCTTTGGCTCAAAGTGAATGATACCAAGACTGTCTTTGAAACAAGCCAGGAATGTGAGGCTTTTTGTTCAAACAGCAGCATCACCAGTGAAATCTTTCTCCCCCTGCCAGCTGGAATTGTGCATCACTGGGGATTGTAGATTAAAATTCTGGTGAGTTCTTCCTTTTAGAAAAAAAAATCATCTGTAACTTTGCCTGGGTTTGGATACAATTTGAATCTCTTTGGAAAGTGGGTCAGTATTAAGGAGCTTGGCACTGAAGCTTTCGAAGAATCTGGTTTCTTTTTATTTTGGTAACGAATTCAAATCACTGTGATCATCAGGTTTAAGTGCAGTTTTAAAAGGGAAATACCGAATCAGGTCACTGGATGGGCCCTCTCTGACTCTGCCAAGCTTTAGTACCTTCTGTGAATACATCCAAGAGGATCTGTGCTGAGGTGGGTTAGCTGGTGTGAATATCTGTGTTATGTTTAAGTGCTCCAAATGTCTTTAGCCAGTTTGGTTTATCTACTTAAGTGAACTGCTTGCAGAGAGGTTGCTCATTATGCTTGATCCCCATGCATCATAAATAATAACAGAGTGTTGTGTAAATGTCAGGTGCTCCATATTTGGTCCTATAAACATAGGGTGGTTTTTAAACAATTGGCAGAGTTGCACTCATGTACAGAACATTTATTATATGTCAACTCTTAGCTGCTACTGCTGCTTTTTCCATTGCATTGAAGTGTTTGTAAGGGAGCTCTGAGGCTCCCAGTGCTGAAAGTATTTGCCTGTCTTTATGATGTCTATCTTGCTACTGACAGCACAATCTGTGAAGACAGATTGAGTCTCTAGCAGCATTTCGTTTTGGTGGTCCCTCTGCTATCAGTTAAGAGAGATTTCACAGGATGTATAGTTTTGAGCTAGAGGATAAGTGTCATGAAAGCTTAACTGAAGCAACGAGCAGCTTTTATTACACCCGTCAAACAAGGCATGAACTAGTACTTGCTTCTCAATGAGTCTTTGTGGAGGTCTTTAAAAAAGCAATGTACCCGTGTTTCCCCTTGCACCCCTTGGCCCTCGTTTGTGTTGTGTAATTGCATTAGAAATGATTTACTCAACATATATTTCAAGCCTGTGAGCAAAGCCAGCCCATAATGCTTTGGGCTGGGTATCTTTATTTATTTAAAGTGAAGTTAGTGCAGGTGAAAAGTGCTAGATTGGCTCGGTCCTCTGTTTAGCCTCAGAATAGGTAAAGCATAGGGAATGACAGCAGCTGCTGGTGCACCTTAACCATGTCCTAGAGGGATTGCCACTGCATGAGTGAACAGTTCAGTCTTCGCAGCAAAGAGTCTTGTGGCACTTTATAGACTAACAGACGTTTGGGAGCATGAGCTTTCGTGGGTGAATACCCACTTCGTCGGATGTAAGTGGGTATTCACCCACGAAAGCTCATGCTCCCAAATGTCTGTTAGTCTATAAGGTGCCACAAGACTCTTAGTCTGGATCTGTAAAAGCAGCAAACACGACTACCCCTCTGATACAGTTCAGTCTTCATGGCTCAGTGTCAGTTTGGGAAAACTGTCTGTGTAATTTGTGAATTCTGTGTGAGATTATGAACTCTATGTGTGTAGCTTTGCCAAGCTGCAAACTCCATTTTGCCTTCTCTAGTGTCTCCTTCTGGAGGCCTAGGCAAGTGGGTTGAGGGGCTCTTTGAAGAGGAAACAAAACAGAGTTGATGCATCAGTAACGTGCCAGAGAGACCAAGGGAGGTTACGGTGTGCAACCTGCTGAGACCCAGGGAAGTTTAAAATACCAGGGGAAATCAGAGATGGGATTCCCCTCAGAGCAATCTGGTGGGCAGCCATCAGAGGAGCCTGACCATATCTGACACACCGCTCACTCGATGGTGCCTCTGCTGAGCTTAGCAACATGTTGTTAATTAACGCCTATTTTGATGGTGGTTTTTTTGTGATGGACGCTAATATGCAAAAGTTGACTCATTACTGACCTGTGCTGGATTCAAACTAGTGGCCTAGAGGAGATAGTCTTGGTATCATAGGGTTAGTCCCTGAAGAGTAATCTAGTTCCTTCTAGTTTTATTTATTTTGAATGTAAAAAACCATATCCAGTTCTGACACTGAAATGCAGTGTTGCTACGACTGGTTGAGTATGGCGTTGTAAGAGGTACCAGGAAAAATGATCAGTTGTGTGTGTTCCTTTTGGATGACTAGAGGGAAATTATGTAGGGACAACTTATTCTGTTTTATGCTCCAGCTGTCTCCTGTCAACCCACCTCCTTTCTTCTCTTTTTAATCATATTCTTGTTCTCCCCGTTTATCTCATTCTTGGCTTCTCTCCCTGTCCTATCCTTTCTTTCTTGCTCTGTGCTTTTCTCTGTCTTTGTATCTTCACCTTTTCTCTGTTCCTGGGTCTACTCCACTATATCTGTTTGCCTGTTTTTTTTCTCCATCTCCCCCTCCTCTTCACTTCAGTTACCCTCTGCTTTTCTCCTTCTATCACAGTGTTTTCCTCACTTTTTTCCTCTGCTCAGTTTGCTTTTCCTCTTCGCTTCCCTTTTCCTCCTCCTCACTCTATCTCCTCCTTTTATCTACTTCATTTTTCCTCTTGACTTTTGGGACAATGGCACATTTAAAAAAACAACCCTTTCTTTCCTAGATAAAGGTTTTTAAAAAATACATACACAACCCCCTAAATGTTAAAACCAATCCCAGCTAACATTAAATCAAGAGTGAGTCTGGCCACACTGTGCAATAGCAGGGGAACTGTACAGAGTGGTTGGATTAATAGCTGATGCTAATAAGCTGTACCATGTTAGGGTGACCAGATATCCTGATTTTATAGGAACAGTCCCGATTTTGGGGTCTTTTTCTTATACCGGCTCCTGTTACCCCCCCAACCCCGTCCCAATTTTTCACACTTGCTGTCTGGTCACCCTATATGCCATGTAGCTGCCTTCCCACAGCATTACTAGCTCCAGAGTTAGCAGCACTCAAGCTTCAATCCATTTCCCCAGATCGGCCAGCTCGCTAGAGCTTAAAGTATTATTGAACTGGAGCTAGAGATTTTTGTGTGTGGACTGGAGTCAGGTTAGGGGCAATAACTGAGTTCTACCTTGAGATACACTGCACGGAAGACAGGCCTATAATGTATTCTTGACGGTGACCCTAATTTGACTCTTTTCATTAAACGCCTGAACCAAAGCCCACTGAAGTCAATGGAAACAGTACCCCTTCAGATGACTTTGGATAGGGTCCTAGAAATACAAACCCACAAAACACTTAAGAACATGCTTAATATGAGGGATCTTGATAAACTGGAGAACTGGGCTATAGACAGCAAAATGAAATTCAACAAAGACAAATGTAAGGTGCTACACTTAGGGAAGAAAAACCAAATGCACAAATATAGAGTGGGGGAAAGCTGACATGGGAGCAGCACTGCTGAGAAGGATCTGGGAGTTGTGGTTGATCACAACCTCAACATGAGTCAGCAATGCGATGCTGTTGCCAAAAAAACCAAACAAATGCAATTAGGCTGCATTAACAGAGGCATAGCATGCAAGTCACGGGAGGTGATCTATGCTCTGCATTGGTTAGGCCTCGGCTGGAGCACTGTGTCCCGTTTGGTCACCAATGTATAAAAGGATGTAGAGAAACTGGAAAGGATCCAGAGGTGAGCAACAAAGATGATCAAAGGGATGGAATGTAAGCCATATGAGCAAAGGCTGAAGGGACTGGGTATCTTTACTTTGGAAAAGAGATTAACAAGGAATACGATACGGTCTTCAGATACTTGAAAGGCTGCCGTAAAAAAGACGGAGAAAAGTTGTTCTATTTTGCCACAGCGGGCAAGGCAAGAGGCAATAGGTTCAAACCACAGTTTAGCACTGCAAACCACACTTGAGCTACACAGAGTGACTGGGTTAGCAGCACAGGGTAAGTCTACCATAGATTCCAGCTCAGGGAGACATACCTCCGCTAACTCTGATCAACCTAGCATGCTAGTATAGAGTGTAGCTATGGTGGCATGAGTGGCAGGTTGGACTGGCTGCCTGAGTACATGCCTAGCATCTTGGATGGGTATGTACAGGTCCACCGACAGGAATTCTGGGCCCCAGGGCTAGGGCCGTCCTTAGGTGGGTGGGGCCCGGGGTGGAATTGATGAGCCCATCACTTCCGGGACATCCCTTCACTTGTGGGACCGACCCCGTGCCAGCCCATGGGGCCCAGCCCCGGAGTGGTCGTGCGTGCCTAGGAGTCCTGTGGCTCACCTGGGTGATTTAAAAGGGCTCGGGGCTCCTGGCGGCCACCACCACGGGAGCATCGGCAGCCAGGGCCCCCCAGGCCCTTTTAAGTCACCCAGGCTCCTAGGCATTTGCCCCCTTTGCATCCCCACCCCCATCAGCGGGCCTGGATATGTACTTGGAGTGGCTAGCCCACACCACTGCAGCTACACTCTTTTAGGGTGCTAGCTCTACCAAAGGTAGTGTGGGTATGTCTCCTCCAGCTGGAATTTACCCCTCCTCCGCCAAGGGCAGACATACCCACAGAGCGATTGGATCAGCAGTTGATGAGTGGTGCTAACTTGAGCTCTAGCCTGTTGTTGCATTCCCACTGCATTACTAGGATCCTTCTAGTAACTGTTCCAATGAAGACTAGCCCTGAGGAACAGAAATAATGGACACGATCTGTGCAAAAGTATTGGACTCTTCATTTTTCAAAGGGTCTGATGACTGCTGAGTTTTGGTGAATTACTTTTTACCACTAGGGCTGTCAGCAGTTTCTGGTACCATTAAATATCAATACACCTAGAAATATGACAGGAACCTCTTGAAATCTGCATTAGTTTCCTTTTGTTCATATAGCCATGTCTTTTTCTGTGGCTAATGTAACTAAATATTAACACAGCAGAATAGGGTTTGAGACATGCAAACCAGATGTACAGTAAATCTTTATGTAAAGCCAGATACTGACAAAAGACATTCATTTGATTGGGGCTGGTGTGCTAGCCAGGCTTGGATTTACTTACTTAGAAAGAAGAGTGACAGTTACACTGATAAAGTGATTAATCATTATTCCTTCCTGTAAAACAATTCTATTCAGTTAATCTGAAAACCAGCTCCTAACAGATAGTATCTTCGACCAACAAGCATAGCAGGACAAAAAGAAAAGGATTTAGGAGGTATTATAGTTTGGTACATTGAAAATGAGCCTGGTTCTTTTCTCAGGTATGCTGGTGTAAATCAGGAATAGCACCACTGGAGTGTCACCGACGTAAAATTTGTGTAACGTCAGACTCAGACTCATTTCAGTTCTGAACAAACAGCTGATATAGATAAGTGATACCTTAAATATATTAACAGATTCAGTTTTATAAAGCTACAATATGCAGGAAGTCATACAAGCTTACAGGCTCCAAACACGCATTTTAAAAGGTTAATAAGGCAAGTACACCTGCAGCCAGACCAATTTGCACTGTAATCCCACCAGCCCTCACAAACTCCACATCAGACCAGGTCAGTACCTGGTTACGGATATGTCTACACTGTTATAAAAAAACTCATGGATCTGAATCTTAGAGCCTGGATCAGCTGACTCGGGCTTGCAGGGCTCAGGCTGCAGGGCTATTAAATTGCAGTGTCTATGTTTGGACTTGGGCTAGATCCTGGGCTCTGAGACCGTCCCACCTCCCAGGGTCTCAGAGCTTGGGCTCCAATTTTGTAACCCCGCAGCCTGAGCTTCATGAGCCTCAGTCAACTGACCTAGGCCAACCATGCCGCGGGCCTTTCTAGTGCAGTGTAGACATACCCTAAAAGATCTTCAAACTACTAGCAGGAAAACATATTAGTGATTTAGAAGGAGGTGCTTTTCCCTTTGTGTCAGTAATGAATTGATGTCCAAGCCTGGTGTTGGGGGAGCTGTCCACTTGCAGGTGCAGTCTTTAATGGTAAAATGGTCTGGATCTCTGCTTTATCCAAAAGACCCCTGGGTACTTTTTGTGATAGCTGGGATGATAATCCTAGCATCCTGCCAAAATTCCAGCTCAAGTAATTACATTCTGTCACCCTACATTTTCTGTTTTCAAATGAATAAGATATTCTTCACTTTCTGTTCTAAATAGTTGACTAATTGACTTGTGCGGTCATAACAACTGCTGTATTCAGTGTTGCATGGAATGACCCCCTGTACATTTCCTGTTACGCACCAGTTCATGGAAAATATTGGATAATGTTGCCAAGCATTAGCATGAACCTGGAGCCATTCATGGATCAGGTTCTAAAAAATGGATTGAAATCTAGTATTCATCTCTTCAGGAGTAATTATTTTATTTTAAAAAATGTCATTCCTGCGCAGTGGAATTCAAGAGGTGCTGGAGCACAAAAGTTATGTTTAGAAGCAAGCATCGCACATATTTTCTTTCTATGTAACTTATTTAAATACACACATTTCATTCCAGTCACACTTTACAGACATTAACATTTACTTTTAAAAGTTAAGCTACTAGAATTAGAACTCAGGAGTTCTTGACTCCCACGCCTGTGCTTAAATCACTGGACTCCCTCTTTCACAGTGACTAATGAAGGCCTTTCCTTGCCCCAGTACTCCATGAAACATACACCGGATATTGCTGATATAACGAGAGAGAGAATCCCAGGATTTTCCCACTTCTTAGAGGTCATATGTTATCTGTGCTCCTTTATGAAAACAATTTGGTTGAAATATGCTGAATGTAAAATTTTCACTCATACCCCATTAATTATATTTAGGGCCAGAGTCTCAGCTGATGTCAATAGAGCTGTGTTGATTTACTTCAGGTTCAATGGGGTTACACGGGTTTACACAAGTTGAGGATCTAGTACATAGTCTCTAAAGCCAGGGCTGTAACCAGGGTGGGGTGAGCGGGGTAGCTGCCCAGGCTGAAAGCCGTGAGGGTAGGAAAATGGGGCAGAGAAACGAAGGGGAAAAACTAGTAGGGAGTACAAATATGCTTGCTTGCCCGCGGTGCTAAAATGCCTCGTTACAGCTCTGTCTAAATCTGTAATCATCATGCTCTATGGCTGTGTTTCAAATGTTTGTTTTTCTCTCCAGGATCATCTACCTACACATGAAATGTGCTAAATACAATAAAATGTGTTGAGTCACAAGCACGGAGACTTAATCTGAATTCTTTTCCTGGAGGAGCTGGTTGTCCATAGAAATGGCTTCCTATGGGAATGAGATAGAAAGATGGAACCTCAAGCAAGCTGGCAGAATTTCAGAACTGTTGGAGCCAGTGGCCTCACCTGATTATAGAAACAGGCTCTCGCCACTTAAATCCATCAGCAGCATAGACCACCTCTTAGACTCTGCTTACAGCTCTTTCTCTGGTGGCTCAAATGTTCCAGAATATCATTCTCCATCATATTATAATGAAAACTATTGTGTTCCCTTAGAGCAATTGCCATATATGGACTCGGAATATGTAAGAGGAATTTATAATCCTAATGCAAAAAACTCTGATCCTAAACCCACACATCAACACAAGTCACTGGAGCTGAGTAGTCATGACAACTCGGACAATACTGGGCTCAGTGGACAATACAGAAGCACTCCTACCCATGGGACTTTATATCAGTCACCATCACCTCTGGCTTTACCCCCTCATCCACCATCACCACCAGCACGACTTCATAGCTATAAAGCTACCAGAAATTTTGAAAATACAAGAGGGAAATCTAATTCTGGAAATCATTTTGACTATAGTGTGCAACTAGCTACTTGTGCTCAGGATATTAGCAATGTCCTTCTCCCCTCTGATTCAGGGACAAACTGGGTATCCAGGTCGAAGAATGAGGGGCTAATGACTGAGGAAAGCGAAGAGCGGGATCCATCCCAAGATGGCACAAAGCAAAACAAGCCTCATGTTTTCATCAGACCCTCTTCTATTATTTTTCAAGAATATTTAAAGTCTGATTCTTTGGCTAAGACCTCAAATCTTTTCTGTACTCAGAATTCAGTCCAAGCTTATAAAATTCCTGAAGAGATGAACTCTAAGTCCTCTCATCCACTGCATACCAACCTCTGTGCTGTTAATGATACACAAGAGAACAAACAGTATCTTTTTGCTTGTGGTGTACACAAACCACCCTTTAGAGAAGCAGATTTGCAAAGCAGAGTCTCAGAATCCAGCCAACAAGAGGGACAGTTTCCCTGCATTCAGTGCCCAGGCTGGACTGAAAAGTATTCAAACTTGGATCAGGATGTATTGGAGAGTAGCTCAGACTTAAAATACATGGACTGTCCTCTTCCAAATGAAGATGTGTCTGAGAAACTGAACAGCCCTGAGGACAAGAATCGGTGCTCCGGATCCAAAGAAGAAAACAGGAATGATGTTTGGGAACTACTTCTCAATCAACATATCAAAATGCAGAAATCACCACTGTCCAACTGCTTGGCTGGTGTAGAAACAGAGCCTACTCACCATGGGGAATTGGATTTTGGAAATAAGCAATTTTCTGACAGTGCTGACCAAACATCTTATTACAGACCAAACAATGACTCCCCATCCCAATTTCTAAATGGACTCCAGAGAGAAACACAAGCTAACAATAGCGGTCCTGACCTTAGCATGAACCCAAAGGAAGAGGACATCCTAAATCCTGTTCATCATAGAAAACACCAACTTCAGTTTCAAAAGAAGCTTGAAAGGAAGCCTCAGGATGATTCTGCCAGTGAAAAGATAAACAGGCAGACAACTCCGCTCCTTTATTACCTTTCTGGTGGGAAAAACACCAACATTCTGAGTCACAAAAATCACACTCAGCAAGATGAAGACTCAGTGAGTTTGCCTAAGACCTCTCCAAGGAGCAATCGCCCTGTTTCTGCACAACCTATAGAGATACAAAGAGAAATTAACCAGCTTCAAAAGAACAAACACCACCTTCAGTGCACAGGGGATGATACCATTAATGAGACTGGTGATGTAATTCTGGAGAGCTCTGCTTCATCAGTGGATGAGAGTTTCAAGAATGATTACAGGGAAAAACTTAAAGTTGCTCAGAGAAAGGTCCTGAGAGAAACATCTTTCAAAAGAAAGGATTTACAGATGAGTTTGCCCATAAGGCTGAAGCAGAAACCCTCCAAAAGACCTTCAATTGAACATCTCAGATCGTTGTCCTTATCCAGTGCAAATGAGGATGCTAAGTTGATTCCTCCTCCCAAGTCTCTGGAAAATAGCAGCAAAGATGAAGAAACAAAGAAGCCACAAGCTGCTCGAATAGGAGGAAGAAAAAGGATAACAGAAGAACAAAAGAAATTGTGCTATTCTGAACCCGAGAAGCTCAATAAACTGGAGGATCAGCAAGATCAGGGTGTATCATGGAGGGAAGAAAGCACAGGGGTCAAGTCGGATGAAATTAATGAACAAGATGCAATGGCAGGCAGAAGAAAGATTCTGGAAAACCGCGGGAGTGCGCTTGCCAGTTCCAATCTCTCCAAGACCGAGTTGAAGCAAATCCAGCATATTGCACTTATTGAATACATGGAACGAAAGATTGCACAAAGGCCCGCTAGTGCTCTGCACAAACCACCCCTGCAGAAGAGGCCTTCCAATGCTAAGAGGCTTCCTGAGGGCAAGACTTCCAACCCAGATATTAGCAGAAAGACCCAAAAGAATGAGATAATTTGCCAATTTCTCTCTCCAGAAAGAATTCCAGAACCCTCCCCTGCTTTAATTGCCACAGGGATCAGGACCAATAGACACAGTGCTAGTTCTTCTGCTACTGAGACAGTACATTCAAAACCCAAGTCTGCTGTCAGGGAAACAGATGGAAACTGCCCCGGCAAATGTGCTTCAGCTGAAAATCTTCAATCTGGGGCTTCTGCATCCAGCAAAGATCGAGAACGATCAAAATCATCTCCTTCTCCTGCACAGGTAAGAAAGATATTATAAGGTAATTTATGGTTTGGGGCCAGACTGTGAACCCTTTTCTTATACTGATGAGTAGTTGCTCACATGAGTAGTCTCATTGCTCACCAATGGAAGTAAGGAATTAATAATCTGACCCCTAGTGAGCTATAGCCTGTTCTTGTAACCTGGAAGAAAAAAAAATTAGAATGCTGTGTTTGTTATTCTATAGAAACCATCACAGTTGTTTGCAAACCATATGTGCATACCTCCCTTGGAGTTTGGTTGGAGGAATAGATTAGAAGAGAGAACATACAATTCATTGTTTGGAGTTCTAAAAGCAGTCGTACCAAAAATGTTTTAAAATATTATGTTTAATTAATGACAATAATGGTTGTTAATTATTGGCATGCATAGTGCTTTGCAGACAAACTGTAGATTTTCATTTTTTAATGGAAAACAAATTGCTAATAAGTATGCCTGGAGGTTGAAAACTTAAGTGCATTGCCATGATAAACGCTTTTACATGCTAAGTATTACATATTCTTTCAGGAACAAACAAACAGGGCAGGTAGAAATTCATCTGAAAACTCCACAAGGATAGATTTCTGGATTTTGAGCCTGATTTGACCATTGAGAGAGGAATTTGGGTGGGCTGCCAAGGAGGTAGGGGGTAGCCTGCAAACCTGCTGTATCCCAAGTGTCCATGAGGAAACCAGAAGAAACTTTTTTCTCCTGGGTAAGTCTTTTGAGGGAACACCTTTTAAGTGGTTTTTGGCCTGAAAAGCAAAGCCATATATAGAAATCCATGGGTTTCAGTTGACAGAATTAGTGCAAATATTTTATTTATGTATGTATTTATTTATGTTTGTCTGTCTATTTTGGCTCTTATGAAGTCTTTCTTCCCATACCTGAGTTTCACTTTTGACTTTTTTAATTGAACCCAGATTTTCAAAGTAAAACTCAGCAGAAACTACTGAGCGTGGTCTAGTTATACATTGCAACTGTGCATCCTTCCCAATTTTCTCAAATCTCACACCCAGCCATTTTAAAAAACAGAAAATAGCTAAACAGATACTTTTGGATAGTTACCCTGATGAAATTAGATTTCCTGCTTTTCTCAGGTAGAAGTAATTCATGGACACTGCAGACTGGCACAGGATGAATATGTGTTCATCGCTGTTTATTTAGCAATCTGTTTTATAGGACTGAGATTTCTGTTTCCTAGGTTGGTGGCTCTCCACTTGGTAGAAGAGAGAGAACCTTCCATGGATCTATCTCTTCTCATAATACAACTTCCCACACACTATTTAGATCTCAAAATTATTCATTTTGGGATAGCAAGAAGGTCTCTGGGCTACTTATGCTACCACAATTAGGAAAATAAAACAGTGGTTCTCATCTGATACCTCAGATACTGTCGTGAAGAGCATGTGATGTAGATATTTACATATATAGAACAACACTGCTTGGCTACCAATGGTCAGCTCACTATACACCATAAAAGACTACAATGCTGAGTCTTTATGAATGGTTCCTTTTGCCCTTGCTCTTGACACAACAGCCTTGAGTTTAAATAATACGATGATGTGGCTTCTGGCAAACACTAACACTTTAGAAGCCTGCTGGAACAAGTAAAATTGGCCATTCGCTTTATTTCCTACATGCACAGAGAACATTGTCCCCGTGTCCGGGCAGAAATATGCACCTTTCAGTGCCAGAATTTGGAGGACAATATATGTCAATATTTCTGTAAAAGAAAGATAAGGAAAATAAACATAGGCAAAGGGGAAAGAGAAGAGAGAGTCTTTTCTGCCATTAGCGTCTTCGAGCTAATGGAACTGCCACTGAGATAAGAAACTCTCGCCAACGATGCCTATTTTCAGAACTGTAGACAAGCAAAGGTAGAGTCAATATTTTGCTCCTGTATTGCTAATATTCACCTGCCATGCTGATAGACAATCTATCTGATCATTCAACCTCATGTTCCCATGGCTGTAGCTTTGAATTTTTCAAACCGTGAGCATGTTAGAGCTTAGCCTTGTGAAGAGTAACCCAGAACAATACCTGTGAAAGCCATGAATGTCTGGGTTACTTCTGGGTTGGAGGATAGACTAGATTCTCTGATAAGCAGAGGGGATTGATACACAGTTGAGAAGAACATATAGATAATTAGTCTAGTATGTGCCTAATTGACTACCTCCTAGCCTGGAAAACCCCATCAATTTTGGATAGTTTGGGGATAATAGAATAAATTTGATTATGATGTATCTATCTGTAGGATACCACTCACTGTAGTGTCCAAGTGTCAGCAATAACCACTATTATACACTGGGATGAGTTGGACAACTCACTAGAAGTCCCTTCCAATCCAAAAGATTCTATGATTCAACAACCATGAAACACATTACTGACTGTCAGGGCTTCATTAGATTGTGGGGCACGGTTGAGCACCGTGTAACATGTCTCTGCTTAGGCATGTAAAATGTACCTTCATTGATACTTCTCCTGTCATGGAGAAATGCTGATAAAATCCCAATTTTGTCTGTAAATCTAGGAGTCCTAACAAACATATTTTTCTAAGGGGAAAAAAACTGATGCTAACTTGGGAGAGAATGATGGGAATGACATGACTGAAAGGAAACAAACACTTAAAATGCTTAGTAAACTGCTTCCTGAGCTATTGTTGAGTTTCCACCTTAGTAAGCGTGGGGAGGTGCTGAGTACACAAAAACAATAAGAATTTGACAATGCTGCTCAAGTTAAGTCTTCTGCATTTTCAGGACCTTCATAGATGTACAACTTTCCCGGCATCATCTGTTCAAGGTTGTGAAAACTATCCCATCATCCCCAGGTAAGGTTGTGAGAACTACTCCACCCTCCCCAGATGAACAATGCTTTAGAAATGTTTTCAAACACTAGTGGGAAACTACATTAACTATGTTTCTTTGCAATACAGTAAATTCAATGTGATGTTAATTTTTATGCCCTACAGTATGATTGATTCGTAACTGAAGTCTGTTGTTTCCTAATTTTTTTGGAAGTACAGGTCCTGCCAATGTTGGAAACAAACTTGTGCTAGCTAGCAACAACAGTGTTTAAACACAGTTGTTGCTAGCAGGGTTCCAGAACTTTTTCCCTGACAAGCATGCACAAGGATTAGAAAGGTGTTATTAAACCATGCTTTAGCCTAATCCCCACCGAGATAGCCACATGGCTACTAACAAACATATTTAATCTGTCATCTCTCTTATGGCTTTGTTACAGAATTCTAGTTTAGTTCTCAGGCGTAAAATAGAATTAAAAAAAACCCTGGTCATATGGCCCTTGTCTACATTGAAGTGTTGGGTTTTTTGTTGTTTTTTGGTGCGGGTTTTTTGGTGAACACCTCTCACCATTGCTGTAGAACCAGTGCAGCTCTACTAGTGCTAACAACTGTTGAGAATGCTAATGTAGCTCAGAGCAGGGTAGGATGCTCCTCCTGCTATTTACAACCATAGAGATGCACCAGTGCTAAAGCAACAGTGGGAGAATTTCTGAAAATCCTGAATGTAGACAGAGCCACTCTGTTAGACAAGAGCTAGTAAAACCCTGCTCCCATCATCAGGGCTGGTTCCAGGCACCAGCGCAGCAAGCAGGTGCTTGGGGCAGCACGTCCGGCTCTTTGGCGGCGGGTCCCTCAGTCCCTTTCGGAGGGAAGGACCTGCTGCCGAAGAATGAAGCGGTGGCGGTAGAGCTGCCGCTGAAGTGCTGCCGATAGCAGCTTTTTTTTTCTTCCCCGCCGCTTGGGGCGGTAAAAATGCTGGAGCTGGCTCTGCCCATCAGCCATGTTTAGATACAGCTGTTTCTAGCATGGCTTTAGTCCTAGTGTGGACAGGGCCTAAGTGTAGAGACTTCTCATTAAGTCACCTGTGAAGTAGTCTGATATATGAATCCATAAACTTCTGTAGCCCCTCAGACTGACACTGGTACCATATAATTCACAGTGCTTCAACTGAAACCTGACACATCAACTCGAGGAGGCTCTCCAATACAAATAAAATGCAGTGTCGCATTTTCAGCGAGGAAGCGCTGTCATATTAGGGTGGATATTCACAAAAGACATGGAGAGCATCATCGTGGCCTTAATAATTGCCAAAGTAGGGGGAAATCTATCTCAAAACTTGCAAATGTAGAGTCTGATCCTGAAGCCAGTGAGGTTGTAGGCCCTCAGCACTCCTTGGGCCCAAAATGTACAAAATACTATTTAGAGATTTTAATCTTTATAAAGATCACAGGTGAAATCATGCTTAGTTCAGAGACAAAAGGACTGCAGACATTAAAAGCACTGCTTATTTTCAAAGCATTCCCCTTATATTAGCTATTCCTTGCAACACCTCTGAGGTACAGAAGTGATGTTCTCTCTGTTTTATAAGTGGGGAGACCAAAGCACAGAGGTGGTTAGACTTAACCAGTGCCTCAAAAGGATTCAGTGGCAGAGAAATCTGGAGTTTGATCCCCCAGCTCTATGTTCTTCCCTCCGTTCCATACTACCCCTCAGTCTGAGGTTTTTTTAATGGAGGTTGTGAGGGATCACAAGGGTGCTGTGGGTAATCAGTTAGTTAATATTTGTACAATTCTTTGGAGATGCAAAGTGCTTTGCACATGCCAAATTGTTGTTGTTGGCTAATCCTGAGGTCCTAATCCAGTTTTCAATCTGTCCTAACCTCATTATGGGGAGTTTTATCTGAGTGAAAACAAAGTAAGGACCACAGGATTTAGCCCTTTATTATGCATCTGACTGTAGGGAAATACACTTCAGAACAGCTGTCTTTATTCTGCTTTTTATTTACCCTTCTTTTATTTAGCCTTTGTGCTGCCTACGTGGCGACGACGGCTGAAATAATGATATCTTATTTCCAAGCTACACAGATCCAAAGGGGAGGGACGGGGGTTGCTTTTTTAGAAATGTTGGTTAAAGGCAGCAACTCTGCACGTTTGCCACCAGGGACTGCTGTAGCAGCGCAGAAAAGGCAGTGTTGCCTGGGAGCCTGCTCTGAAATGCTGAATCGCTTGCAACCTCCACATGTCAGTTAGCTAGGCATAATACAGCCATTGCCCCACAGGGATGCATCTGACATCTAAAGGCTTTTACCTGAGGAGAGATCACTTCAGGGCCTGCTCCTGAGAGGTGTGGAGCTTTAGGGGGAGTCACAGGTGCTCAGTACTTCTCTGGTTCTTCTCAGTGACCCTACAATCCCACATCCTTAGAGTAGGGTTATTTATTCCCCAAATCAGTTTCTTTCCTTTTAGGTAGCTTTAAAAATCATTTTTGCCTCTTTGTGGAACAAAGACAAAAGTATAAAATGTACAACAAAATATGCATGAAAAGGGCTGGAACTCTTTACAGTAAAAGACTCCATATTGCAAACCATCATAGCTTCAGTTCTGTTCTCACTTGAGTGCATAGCTCCACCATCTGATCTCTGCCAAAAACAGCACCTAAAGGGTAGGCCAGACCTGTCCACAGACCTGTCCAGACCTGTCCACAGAAGAACAACATAGAGATCCTGTCAGAATGCTTAAAGCATTGAGTTTATATATATTTTAAATAAATATTTACGTAGAAAAGCTCTTAGTATTTTAACCCTGTATCGCTTGCCCAGAAGAATTGGGAGAGGAACAATCAATTCTTGCTTCAACAACAAAAATGACACCGAAAACTGCTTGTTAATACCCACCATTAGGACTCCCATTGTTTTGGCCATTCTAAGTAGCAGGGCTGCTTGATATAGGGTAGCCTGTCTCAGCAGGCCTTCAGATTCCTGATTCAGGCGGAGCAGCTTCACATTAGCAGGTCATTTTTGATGCAACTAGAAGTGTGGGTGAGTCCATGTATGGTCACAAACATTTCACAGGTGATCTCTTAATACAGGGCAAGTGAATATGGGAGATAAGGGAAAACCTGTAGGGACCGATTTTGCTGGCTATTAATGCAGGTGACTGTAACTTCAGGTATCAGAGGGGTAGCCGTGTTAGTCTGGTTCTGTAGAAGCAGCAAAGAATCCTGTGGCACCTTATAGACTAACAGACGTTTTGCAGCATGAGCTTTCGTGGGTGAATACCCACTTCTTCGGATGCAAGTATTCACCCACGAAAGCTCATGCTGCAAAACTTCTGTTAGTCTATAAGGTGCCACAGGATTCTTTGTAACTTCAGGTTTCATTGTCCTACATTTATAGAGGAAGCCATAGCTTCCTACTGTACAATAATCTCTCCCTCTACCTCCCAACCCACCAAGTTCTGCTACTGTGCAACATAATACTGTAGAAAGAACAGGAGTTCTTGTGGCACCTTAAAGACTTAAGGTGCCACAAGTACTCCTGTTCTTTTTGCGGATACAGACTAACACGGCTGCTACTCTGAAACCTGTCATAATACTGTAGCTGTGTTCCGCGGAACTCTGGTGGCAAATGCAAACCTGTCAGGGAAATTGGTGCAGATTTACTGTTTGGCTATTAATTGCTCCAAAATATGGGAGCAGAGTAGCTTGCAGGCCTCACATATGTGCCTTTACTATTGGTTGGAGAGTTCCAGTTGTCCCAACGTGTGTATTGTGTTAATGCAACACTGACCCTGCTGTCATGAAGGATCTCATTCCCCCAGACAGGGATTGGCTAACTTCAAGGCGTTTATCCAGAAGTTACCCAGGTTCTGGTAACCATTCTAGTCTGTAATCCCATTTGAAGTTGTTTTTTCCCCAATTATTGTTACCCGTTACCTACCACTTCCTCCTCGTAATAACTACAGTTGCTGCATTTACCCTGCAGTCCAGATCTCACTCTGGCATTTTGTCAGTCAGGCCCAAGGAGTCTCTGACATGTCTACAGTGCTTTTCTTAGGGTTTGTCTCCACAGAGACTTAGTGCACGGCAACCCAGGTGGTGAAAATACAGTGCACTAGTCTGCTGCACACTACATGGAGTACATCAAAGTGCATGGTGGAATTTTCAGTGTGTGCCAGCAGGGTCCACATAGCTGTAAATTTACACCCCAGCTTGCTGTGTGCTACGTCGCCGTGTAAACGCGCTCTTAGGTTGTGGACAAAAGGGATGAAGTAATTGTGCCATCCCTCATGATGCTGTCTCAATATGAGATCATGCTGAGTCACAATACAACAGCATCACACTGATACAATGCCAGGCTGTCACTATTTTGTGGCACTCTTCAACCCTGATTGACAAAATGATTTTTCCAGCAATTGAGTATCATTGGTGGACTTAAACTACAAGTGCCAGCTCAAGGTCATGTGAGGTTTGTATTTTACCTGCACTAAATAGTTCCATATAATAAATAAAATGCCTCCAAACAGTGGCATTAGCAATTAGCTAATGTGAAATATGATTTGAAATTTTAGCTTCCCATCAAAGAATGAAGTCGACTTGGCAGAGGAAAAAGACTGTGTGAGAGATGAAAAGCAGCGAGTCTGCACAGCCAGAGGAAGGGGAAAGTCTATGGAAGAAATTGGAATTTCAGAAACTGTAAGACTTTCATTGTTGAGCCAAAGCACAGATCAGCTTCATCACATGAAAAGCCTGCACATCTTGCCAGTGCCTGGACTTGAACGTGGTAAAAACAGCTCAGCTGCAAACTATCAAAGTGATCTGCACGGCACCAAGTCTGTATCAGGAAATCTGCCCAGACAAACAAATACTGAAGACACTGTGGGGCTCGAGAGATCAGATACAATGGTCCAAACACTTGAAAGGCTTCCTAGCACAACAAAGCCCTATGGCATTTCCTTAAGTACTGAAAATCTACCCCCATGGTGTGTATCCTCCCTGGGCACGTTGCAATCTCCACTATTACATTCAGAGTCTCCTCTTCACTCTCCACTGCCCCTGTCTTCTGTGGAAGAAGACAATGTTTTCTTCAATGACTCCGTCACTAATGGCTTAGAAATAACGTCAAAGCCTTCTTGTCTCTATGGACAAAGTGATACTTTAGTTTCAAGGACAGACATGCCGGAATCTCTCCCGACTGCGTTGTCTTTGCAAGTTGCCTTGGAGGGAAAGCAAAGTAAAGCAGAACAAAAAGCCAGGTAACCTTTCTATTCCTGAATTATTGCTCTGTGTGAATAATTTGACATGTGATCTTCAAAATAATCACAGGTACAAAACCATACCAAGCAGAAAGGCACAGAGATATTGCCTCCTGTCCTACCTCTACAACCTTCCTCCGTGCTCCCTCTCCATAAGACTCCATTCAGTTATCACCGATTTTTAGATAGAGGAAAAAATAGTCACTGTGAAAAGGCCACTGTATATAATAAACTCATTAAGAAATCTGAATGGCCAGAGATCCAGATAGTTTGGCCATTTACACACTTGCTAATTTGTGCAATAATGCAACCATGAATTTGGTAATTCCATGTGCAGATATCATGATCACTTGGATGTACAATAACATGCATACACAAAACACACACCATAATTGCACAAGCAAACTGGCTGCATAAACTACACAGGTTTTGTGTGTTCATCCGTGCACTTAAGTTGTTACCAAATCTGGATTTAAAGTACTTTAAAAAGATGGCTGTGGTTATTCTATATAGTAAATGCAGTATGACTAAAATGATTTATTCCCTATAGTCAGTAGCTTCTGCCATCAAAGCTTCTGTTTGAAGTGCTGCATCAAAGCCCAAAATTTTAGGAGGAAACCAGCACAAAAGGAGAAGCCTTGACACCTGGGACTGCTGACTGAATGGATTAAATAAATGTTTCGTTTTTATCTCTAAAACAAGTGTTACCCCCACACAAACCCCTCCCCCCCCCAAAAAAAGCAGCAGCAACCCACAAAACCTCAATAGCTGAATGTACCAGGGTCTACTGCAGCTTACCTCTGGTTTCCCTCTTCAGTCCCCTTAAAACTCCCACACACCCTCCTCCCCCTCGGCTGAGGTTTAGTATATAATAGAGTTCAAAATAATCCTCACAATAAAGCCCATCTCCCCAACCCAAACATTTATCCTCAGCTCTGGCCCTTCTACCACACAGAGCTCTTTTCCTATTATATCCCACTCTGCCCCTCAGGAAGTCCTCATTCTTGGCCCTTCTCAGCAGGAGCACAGCCTTCTGGCCCTGGAGTCCTTCTTCTGTCAGCATCTCCCCTGTTCTGAGGGAGAAAGCAGCGTATATACTGCCTGCTTTCAGCAGGGCTGGCTCCAGGGTTTTTGCTGCCCCATGCAGCAAAAAACAACAACAAAAAAGTCGATTGCGATCAGCTCTACTGCCGCCGCTCCAGTCTTTGGCAGCAATTCGGCAGCTGGTCCTTCGCTCTGTCAAGGAGTGAGGGACCGGCCGCCGAATTGCCGCCAAAGAGCCAGACGTGCCGCCTCTCTCCGTTGGCCGCCCCAAGCACCTGCTTGCTGGGCTGGTGCCTGGAGCCAGCCCTGGCTTTCAGAGAGCTCCTCCTAGTTGGCTGGGAGGGAGGGGAGCCCTGCTCCCCCCTACACTACAGGGCTCCTGATCCCAGGCCCTTAAAGGGACAGTGTCCTGGGTTTTTCCTCCCATCCAACTACTAATTCCCCATTACTGCTTTGACCATTTCCTGAGCCTTTGTTTCATTGTTTCTGGAACAGGGTTTTCTTGCCCCTTTCAGGTTTAAAGGGCCAGCATGCTCAGGTACACTGAACAATTTCCCCTTTGCCTAATGCCTTCTGCTTCCATATCTGTATTTTGCCCATTTAAAAAGAGAAAAATATTAAACGGTCAGCTGTTATACCTTTCTTTTAATAAAGATTTTAAAAATGAGTGTTATTTGTGAAGAACAGAATGAGGGAGTGGCTACCTAAACTCAGATGATACTTCCTGGGTTATGCCCAAATAAATCTGTTAGTCTTCAAGGTGCCACAAGGACTCCTCATTGTTTTTGTTGATACAGACTAACATGGCTGCCACTCTGAAACCTGTTTCCTTAGTTAGAGGGCACTTGTTGTAGAAATAAACAGAAGGTACACAGTAAAGTTTCTTCCAATCACAATATTGTAGCTGGGTCACAAAAACTGTTATGGAGAAAATACTTGGGGGTCGGGGGGAGGTTCCCTTCACTATAGAGGGCAAAGTCTAATCCTGATTTTCTGAACTCTGGTGAATCAAACCTCTGGATAAGTTCAGTTATGTCTCTTGAGGCTGCACTGTTTGAAGGGCCGTTCCAATTACAAGAGCAGATCTCCATTGCTAGTCAGTTCCTGTGGCATTTAGGAGTTGAGGAAAGCAACAGCACTACAGAGCCTAAGAGGACAGCAGGAATTTAGCTCCAACCCTGTGGTGCTGGGCACTCAGCTGAACTGCAGCTCTCAGATATTTACATATCAAGTTTTACAAAGCTTTCAGATTTCTCAAAGACATTAGTAAAATTGGGGGTGTTTTACATGTGCCTGCAAAACTATTCTGAATGGACCAAATTTCTAGCTGATGACATTCAGTGAGAACAAAGCAACAAAAGTGCTCTGAAGGAAAAAACGTACTCAACTAAATGCATCATCAATATATCCGTTGGGAATGTACACCCTCGTTGAGCTCCTAAGAAAGGTGAGGAATGGGGTTGGGCTCCTAATGTGGGGGGGAGGGATAGCTCAGTGGTTTGAGCATTGGCCTGCTAAACCCAGGGTTGTGAGTTCAATCCTTGAGAGGGCCATTTAGGGAACTGGGGTTAAAAAAAAAAAGTCTGAGAATTTGCCCTGCTTTGGGCAGGGGATTGGACTACCTTCCAACCCTGATATTCTATGATTCCATGTATGGTACAGTGAGGAGACAACCCCTTCTTCTCCACCTCCTTAACCCTCATATTAGGGGAGGGCAATGAAATCCCAGTAATAGTGCTGGGACAAGGTTAAAGGAGTTGTGGTGGCTGATAGTAGCCCTCCACCAGGTGGTGCTAATTAAAAATGACCTGCACTGGACAAGTTATTGCAGATGGTTCCCAGATGTGTTACTCAACAAAGTGGTACCCTAGTTCAACCACATTCCTGGTATTTTGTCTGTCTTCCTGTGGTGTCTGGCACAATATGATAGCAAGCAGTGCTGCAATGGCGCTGCTTACTTCTGTATTATGCCTTCATCTCAAGGTGTCAGTGTACAACAGGATTTTTAAATGTTTTCAAAGTAGATGTAATTCAAAGGGATGGAGCTGGAAATGAGAGACTGCAGATTAAGTGAGGACCCCAGAAATGTGAGGGCCTGTGCAGTTGCACATTTAGCACATATCTAGCATTGGCCCTGCCCTCCGGCCCATAAGCAAAGTGAGCACTTATCACAGATTCAGAAGCTCTGAAACTTTGAAAAAGGCAGCCATGAAAATGTCAATGTCCTGATCTGCCAGAACTTCTGGCGGAGCAGTGAATGTCCACAGTGAATGCAACTTCTTTCTTCTTTCCTGTAGACTCCAGATTCCTGAGAAAGATGAATCCAGTCTTGGGGGTAGGAATGAGGAGAATAAAGACAGTAGCACAGTTGTGAATTCATGTTGTCCAGATGTCAAGGAACTAACTCCTGAAATCCCTATTCTGTTCCCCAGAAGAGGAGGCAATGAAGAGACTCAGGTGGAAAAAGAATGCAGAGTAAAATCTCTGCCTGGCAATGCTTCAAAGGGATCCCCCCGGCAGCAACGAGAAGCAAATGATATTGCACTTTCCCAGGAAAAAATAAATTGCCACACAGCATCATCAGCTCAGTCCGAGCAAGGAGATAAAATCAGTAGTTCATCCTTAAATGAAAAAGCAGCATACAACAGCCAGAATCGTGTCCTGCCAGAAAAGGAGACAGACTTTCCTAAAAGGAGACACAAATCCCCTGAAGACCAGAAATATGAAGAACTTGTTATGGAGATCATTGCCAAAGACAATTCTCTGGCTGATATCCTCATCCCTCATCCTACCAGGAAAACTGCTCTAGACCTCCTGGAGGGCCTTTTTCCTGTTAACATTTCAGTGTCTGACAGATCACACAGGAAAAAGGGAGCTAGGATGAGAGAAGAGGTGCAGCCTGTCCTGGAAAACGAGTAAGTCGTTGGAGATTACATATTCCTTTGTGTCTCAATGTCTATTTGTCTCATGCATTCTCTGGAGCTAAGAACGCCTGTGGATTTTGTTTTTTTAAATAAGCAACAAATTCTGTGGCCCATCTTCTGGTTGGCACACCAAGGAACGTCTAAGGAAATAGTAAAAAAGGGAGGTAGAATTCTGACTGGGAAATAGGGCCCTGAATAGCTATGCTAGTGCCCTGGTTGGCTTCCTTTTGTGTATCACATGCAATGTGCCAGACGGGAAATGTTTTCATGAGAGATCCCAAAGTAGTTCTGGAGTTATTAGAAGGGAACATGATCATTCTTGGCTGTCAGAAATCTTATGCTCCAGATATTTTCAAAGGTTAGACACATCCCTGCTTGGGGGGGAAAAATGATTCTGGATAGTCTAGAAATACATGTGAATAGGATTCACATTGTTCATGAAGTAGGCTCTAAACATTTGTTAACATATTTATTTTCTGCTTCAGTAGCAAGAAAAGTATTGACGGTCCAACAGAACCATGTGCTGAAGCTGAACACAGCGCAGGTCAGAGTACAGAAGATCCCAGTTCTAACATGAACCAAATCCTGATTAAGAACAGAGAGGGCTCAAATGACCTTGATGACATCACTTCCAAGAAAGTAGGTACATGAATGTGAAAAGGACTGTGTGGGTTTCTTTACAGTAACTAAGATATCATCAGACATTTGGTACGTGTAGTGTTAGAGGAAAGCACTTTTATCAACGTACTTTAACACAATATCGTTACTTCAAACTCCATTTAAAGTGATGATGAATTTGGTATATTGATTGTAACTGGTGTTGTCTAAATTCTGTCCTGTTTTATTCATCTGCCAAAGACATCCATTGTGGGAGCGGTCAGGGATAGACTCTGAGCTGAACGCTTCCTTGCAAAACTAGCTTCTGTGCACTAGCTGATTCACAATTGTACAGTATTTGAGACCAGATCTGAACTCTACATTGATGACATCTGGCAGTCTAAGTGAAAGATGATCTTTACATTCAGAGAACTGGCAGCAGTTTCTGTTGATCGCATCAGCCTATTGGCTTTCACATGTGCAGAGAGAAAAAGATAAGCTTAGACTATGATTCCTAAAGCAGAAATACTGTGCTTCTTTAAAAATAACCCACATCACTCTTCAAAAGAATTAAGCTTGTTAGTTGTAGAAACGTGGCCAAATTAATTATAATCTGCCTACTTAAAATTCTTCCTTCAGTGGATGTGGTGGTATTCTTCCCTCCGCACTGTTTGGCAGCTGCTCCCTTCTATGTCAGAGTTGGCTGAATTTCAGTGAAAGTTGGTGTGATCCTTCTCCCACTCTCATCTCTGAGCCTTCTTTCATGCTGCCCACTATGCATGGAACACCTTCCCCAAATCTGTTAACCAACCTACCTCCCTTGCCTCATTCAAAGCCCCCCCCCCCTCCCCCAATTCAGTTCTGTTATGTTGACAACAGGAAGTGAGTTGAATTAGCTTTTAATGGAACCATCACACCGTGTCCATGTCTTACTGAGTAACCACATGATCTTAATAATATAACCCTTCTCCTCCTCCCCCTTCCCTTTTTTGCCAGTTAATTACCCTTGCCAGGTATGTTATGCAAACTCTTTGGCTTTACTGAGGCAACTACCAGACATTCACTCTTGGGGGTGAAAATAATAATAATAATATAGTTTATAAAGTCATTGGAACTTGTTTGTAACTGTCTTCTGTACAGGCTTGAAAGTATTAAAAAAAAGTTTAAAATCTGGAGGAGACAATGTGTGGAAAAAGCCAGTGTCTATAAGCAGTTTGGATTCTGGGAGTTAGTAACAAAGTTTCCAATTTTTTTTATTTCCCCTGCAGAAGGAACTTATTTCTAGCATTCAATCAAAACTGCAGACCCTCTGGGAAGAAAGGAACCTTGTCCTATCCGAAATCAAGGAGTACGCTCTGCGTGGTAAAGAGCTAGAGGCAATGGTACAAGATGTCTGCAAGCCCAACGAGTATGAGCGCTACCTGATGTTCATTGGTGATCTGGAAAAGGTAGTGAGCCTGCTGCTCTGTTTGTCCAGCCGCCTCGCTCGAGTCCAAAATGCCATGAGGAAAATCAATGAGAATACAGATGCTGAGGAGAAGGTGAGTCACAAGAGGCTTGGAGATTTAGCTGCTTTATTTCTTTCAGTCTCAGAACTGTAGAGTTCTGCATAAAATTAGACCCAGATCTGAACCATGGCTGGCTTTGCCAGTAGTAGTTAGCAGAAAAAGAGTGAGCCTCACACGAACGATAATTGCTCAGTGGAGGAAAAATTAGGCTTCTACCTTCAGCAGGAGTGCAAGGTGGTGATAGGAACAGGTAAGCACTGTGTAGATGCTGAACTACAGTTGTGGCTTTTGAAACAGTCAGTATATGGGACTGATGATCTCCCGTTGGTGTAGAACAAAAACCTGTATTCCAGATATTTTCCACTGAGGAGCATTTCTTCTGAGTTTGGAAAGCCTATTTAACACAATGGCCTTGTCTTCACTAGGGGGAAAAGTGCGTTCCTAACTGGAGGTGAAATCCCCCAAAGTCTTTAACTCAACATGCTAACTCATGTGAATGCCACAAATTGCCTGGTCTTCAATAGGAATTTAACTTACATTAGCTAACTCAAGTTAGGAACACAGCTTTTTTTCATAGCATAGACAAAGCCATTATGTCCTAAGAATGATATTGTTTTTCTGCTAATTCCCAAATGAGGAACAAGTTGATCACATGCATCCGCTGAAGTGGGTATTCACCCACGAAAGCTCATGCTCCAATACGTTTGTTAGTCTATAAGGTGCCACAGGACTCTTTCCCAAATTGAACACAGAGTTCCTCTGTGATCTTAACCCCATGAGCAGCGCTGCTCCTTTTGTGCAGAGCTTTGTATTCTTGTGTATCATTTTCCTTTACATTATCAAACGCCTACAATCAATCCATATTCAGAAACTCACCACCAGAATCTTATCATGTGATGCCTCCTGGAGATTCAGGATCAGTCTGCCCTGGAATTGAGCTCATAGTAGCAAAAGTGGTTTTAGACAATATTTTAAATTGGTTTTGGCTAACACAGCTTAAAACAAGGTGACACCTGGCCTCTGCTCTTCAGCCAAAGCACATTTAAACTGTTAGCTGAACTGGTTGTTGATGTTCCCAGTGAACAGTTAATTTCTAGTGGGGTAGTGCCCCTAAACCCGCTACACTGAGCGCTCTTCACATTAGTTAGGGTACTTTACTCAGGACTTTGGATAAAGTGTTTTAAAGCCTTCTCTACATTATGGAATTTTTACAAAAATCTCCAATCATTCAGCTGCACAAGCTTTAGCAACATTGGGAGCCCTTGCCTCTCAGGCTCAAACAGCCCTGTTTAGCATGGAGTTGATTAGACTTGTTCTGAGCAGGTTTAATTGATATGATACTGAAAACTGAGAACTTCCCACATTGCTAACCTTACTAAAACGGGTCCGGCTGAACTAGTGTTAGCAATGGTGGGAAATGTTCAAATTCCCTAATGTAGGCCAGGCTTAAGCAAATTAATATAAACTGTTTTAAAAGCCACCCTCGCTTAGTAGCTACTCTTCTTTAGCAGGTTACTCTCTTCCAGGTACATTAATAGTTATAGTTTATTCTTCTATATTATTACTAATAATAAACGATAATTTGTTATGAACTGACACTGTTTGGCTTTGTTGAGGCTGCAAATACAAACACTTTATGCCCTAAAGGTTTTGCAATCTACACAAGACAGATGCAGGGTAGACAGGAGATACTGAGATGATTAGGATTTTAAATATATTATTATTACTACCTTTGACTTGCTTCCTGTGGACAACATGAAAGAAGTGAATCTTGATGGGAATTGCCGGCCACCTTTACCTTGCAAGCCACAAGGGAAAGTAATTCAGTCTAGGAGAAGCCATCCAGAATCTAAAGCCACAAGGGGAAGTAATTAAGTTTAATACACTGTGGCTCCTGAATGAAGATCTAGAGTCTGTCAGAAATTATTGGTTTTCATGATGTATGCTGCTTTTGCTTTTTCCCTACTAGCAATCGTTAAATGAACGGCACAACCTCCTGTCTAGACAGCGGGAAGATGCAAAAGATCTGAAAGAAAACCTGGATCGCAGGGAAAGAGTGGTTTCTGGTATCCTTTCCAAATACCTGACTGACAAGCAACTCCAGGACTATAAACACTTTGTTCAAGTGAAGACCTCTTTACTGATTGAACAGAAAGACCTTGAGGAGCAGATTAAATTTCTTGAGGAGCAGCTGGAGAGCCTCGAGAAGAGCATCTTACTCTGATGCACAGCAACAGGCCACCCGCTTTCAGGAATGGAGGATTTGGGCATTGTTTTGGAACTCCATACATATTCACTGCATTGCTGCTAAGACATGAACATGGATCAGTTTGATGAATTCGTATTAGTGTCGATAAGTGCTTAGATGGTCTAGGGACATGTTGGAAGGGTTCTTCTCTTTGGATGAGCTGAATGACAAAATCTTACAGTATGTAGCAGATTGCATCTTGAAAATGACTGATGAGACATGTCACCCTTATTAATTTGACATTTTCCCTTCTCCCTGTCATCTGCCCGTCTGTTTCCAGACTGACATCATCTCAATAAAAGAATCATAAAAATATTTCCTCTTTGTGGGTGGGTTGAATATTCAAAATAAGAAATTACGTGGGTGTTTGAATTGTGAATTAAACACAGGATAAACAACTCCAAAGCACACTGCCATGGGCCACTTAGTGAAATTCCTCTGACAATGTAATGATAGCTGTCCCCGGTTAATACCTAGGAGTGACATGTAATAATGGAACATACTGTCACGGGAAAAACACTGAGCTCTTTTCATTGGCAATAATCCTCCTGGCCTTTTGTGACTTTGCAGCTGTAGAATGCAATGGCTATTTCATCTGAATCTGGGTGAGATGTTCAACAGAAAACTCATGAGGGCTGCAGGAAGAGCTGTGGGCATGGGTTCCCGCAGGCCACAGGGAAGTATTTAGGGGTGAAGTTGACATAAAGGGATGCTCTCAAAGATGGTAAATCCAAAAATTGCACCTACCCGAGCTATTTGCAAAGTCCATGCAATGCTTCCTAGGTGACTATTTTTCAAATGATTGCTACATGGTTTATTTGTATTTCTTCACTTAGTGCCAGTTACCCAGCATTATTATGGAACCTGCCATGAAAAATCACTGTGCTGTGATACAAAGTGGTTGAATTTCGAAGAGTTTTTGTAAACCATGAGTTTAAAAAAAAAAAAGACATTAAAAGGTGGGAAAAGTTGCTTGACAATGTCCTTTTAAAATAATATATATTGAAGGTCTTTCAAGTGATATTACTGTATTGAAATTGTTTCATTTAATACTCCTTTATCACTAGGTGTATCAGAGGTAGGTTCCTGAACATCAAATGAGAATCTAACTGGAGCATCTAACTGGAGGGGAAGGCAGGTCTTGATGTTTTCACAAGTGACAGAAGTCACCAACATTTGTTATACTGAGAAGGGGAGACAATATTATCCCCTGCATCAGAAAGTAAGGCTCCTTGGGTCTGATGCAGCATAGAAAATTTTCATGGTTGATGCTCATGGACAGGGGCAGCTCTGTTTTTTGCCGCCCCAAGCACGGCAGTAAGGGAGCCTTCGGCGGCGCGCCTGCAGGAGGTCCACTGGTCACGCGGATTCGGCAGTGGTTCTGTGGGTGATCTACCGGTCCTACACCTTCAGCATACCCACCGCCGAATTGCCGCCAAGCCTGTGGGACGAGCGGACCTCCCGCAGAAACGCCGCCGAAGGCTCCCTGACTGCTGCTCTCATGACGACTGACACACCGCCCACCCCCACCCCCCCGGCTTGCCACCCCAGGCCTGCACTTGCTGTGCTGGTGCCTGGAGCCGCCCCTGCTCATGGGACTTTCAGACGCGCACAGCCAGTGTTCATAGAACCGTGCTGCAAATAAAACTCACTATTAATTATCATCCTTTATTTTCCCTACCAAATATTGTGGGAGTTTTTCCTTCAGAGTTTTGAGATTTCCCTCTTCACCTATACATACTGATCTCTACCATTAAATACTTCACCCAATCACATGTGGAGATGGCTCTGTGGGACTGGGCAACCCTCATATCTGCCAGTGGAGGTTACTAAAGCATGAGAACAAGATACCCCCTCTAGCAAGTTCCCACTCTTAGAGGGTCTGATTTCTGATCCTCCATATTACACTGCTGCAAAGACCCTCCCACCCATACCCCTTTCCTGATTTGCTCCAGCTTTATCTGCTTTTCTGGGATCAGCTGCAGTGTGGTGGCATTCTTCTATGTTGGCACTTCAGTAAGGGCATACTAAGCACAAATTATGTGGGATAGCCCTGCAAACAAGATGATTCATTGTGTCCCCCATCCTGCCTTTGTTAGCAGGTTAATCTTTATTTTGTAGAATTGATATCAGTAAAAAACTCTGTTCCTCTTGGCTCATCTTGAACAAAAGTCCTCCCGACTCAGAGGTGAGATGAGTAATTAAAAAGACGTGTTCTCATTATTTTTCAGTTCTTCCCTTGTCACATGATTTGCTGAATGTGGAGGATGTCTGGTTACTCAGTATGCAGCTGTACAATAAACCGAACCATGGTTTGGTACAGCCCAGACACCAATGAAATGATGCTCAAAGAGGCACTGGCCTCTGGCTGTGGAACTTTGACTCTCACGTTTTCTCAGAGGGAATTGCTTCTAAAGCTCAGCTCGCATGCAGGTTTCACAACACAGAGCGAAAAATACTGTCAGTGATGCTACGAAGAGTCTTTGCTGCTATAATAAGCTTTGCCTTCAATTCTTGAAAGCCTGTGACTCACGTACTGTATGCTGCCTGTCTTTTAAATGTATTTGGTATAAGGCACAGAACTGCTTGGCCTAGGAAGCAGACAGCAGTGAGTTGAAACAAAATAACTTAAAGTTTACAACAGAAATAGTTATTTAACAGTCAAGAGAGCTTGATGTCCCCATCTTACAGAAACAGCCACAACCAGGAGAGGGCCAGGGGCAAGGAAAGGTCAGCGAGGACCCCTGAGGAGTTTTACTCATACTTCCAACAGGGGAGCTGGGGTGGGTTTTGAGCCTCCCCCCCAGAACAGTCAGGTGGCTCAGCTCCAGATGACCTACATGGAGCAATGGGAATCCACTAGAGGCCAGGGTCATCTGTACGAAAGCTTACTACTGCCCATCTTCCTGGAGCTCTTCCCCTGCAATCTTCTAAAGGAATGTTCCACAGCACAGAAGGGGCTTAGCAGAAAACTGTGAAAGCTTCAGGCTCTATGGACTTTGCAATGGATCTCTTGCAGAATTGGGAATGGGGCCCATCCTAGGCTTACCCTTGCAATCCACAAAGCCTCGTCCACATGAGGGCCTCCTTTGCATGAGCAGACAAGTGCAATATTGCCAACGCAAGCATTCAAAAATAATAATGCATCAGGGTCTCCTCAGTCATGGAACTGGCTTAAAATCATGTTCTAATTGGTAATAATTTTGGTTGTTTTTTTTTTAATTTGCCATACTTTAGTATTAGGATACACTCAAGCCACATTTTCAAACTTTCATCTGCAATCATTTTTCTTTGTAACCCCACCCCCCAGACCTTCTTTTTAATAAATGAAAGCAGATTCTCACATATTCACAGGATTCCAAGAGCTGGGGCTTGAAGAAAACCACCAAGTAGCATGAGACTTGTGATAAAATTGTGAAAGTTGGTGACATGGCAAGTAGTACAATCTGCCCCCAAAATACTATTCTGGTCTTATGTCCAATCCAAATTGTGTCTGCCTTAATCATGGGACTACTTTTAGTGAACTCAGTACTGGTATTAGCAGAATTTGAAAAGTCAGTAGTTTGGTTTAGACTCCATATGAATTTTTTAAAGAGATGTTATGCATTTCAACTGAATATTTTAGCACAATTTATCAAAACTGACTGTGGCATTTTTAAATGTTTCTTTCCTCCCCCTTCCCGAAAACTGGGTTAGTGTAAATTAAATGCAGATGATATTTCTATGCATTTAAACATTTATTAAGCCATGTTAGTGCTTTGGAATGTTGGTTATGTTGAAATATAGAATTATGGACAGAGAAATAACACATTTCTTTCCAACCTTCTGCTTCATTATTGTTTCATTACCTGTCAGTAGCAAACACCCATCATCATTCACAGAGATCCTTGTACATTATTGTATGTACATCTTTATACAATGGAAGAATAGGCATCAATAAGAAAATGCCTTCCTGTCTGATGCTGCTCTTCTAGACCCACAGAAGGTCTTCATACAAGAGTATTTCAGTGCAATAGATAATGTGACAGACATAGCAGAAAATACATCAGATGTAGATTATTTTCAAAAGCATTTTGGTCCTAATTCTCCTCTCACACAATCAGAGGTAACTCCACTTAAGTCAATGGAGTTCCACCAGTATGAAGCCAGTATGTGAGGAAAACTAGACCCTTCGTGGTTAAATGACCCCTCCTGAAAGGCATTTCAAAAGGAGTGTATGATTTACCAACAACATGAAGTTCAAGGAACCTTAAAGATCTCCAGCTCCCCGCTATCAGATGATTCATGCCACACATTTAGGTTCAGTAAAAACAAACCTAAGTAGTAATACAAATATTGTAAGTATTTTAAAATTCTAACTAAATCAGTTTTGGGTTTGGATTGAGACATTTCTCTTGCACTGTTTGCAACTCAGGTACTATAGCCCTGGAATCAGAACATGAGACTGAAATTAACTCATTAGGTTAGTTTCACTGTCTAGGATGAAGGAAGTACACAAATTAAACAGTAGAAATGGTAATAAGTAAATTAGGCCCTAATTCTGCACACAATTATGTACATTAACTCAGTGAGACTACTCAAAGTTAAGCATATGCATGAGTATTTGCAGGATCCGGGCCTTGGTCTCATTAGTCTAAGGTATTATTAATAACCCAAAGAAACCTTTTACTATCTAAAGATTTAACATGACAGTTCCCCTTCAGAAGTCGACTTTAAAAAACACCTACAAATTAAATGTTCAAGGAATGGACAGTTCTGAAAGATCATTACGTATGTTCTTGTTAAACCTATTGAATTGTTTGTATGAATATATATCAGGAAGTTTGATTTGAAGGTGCAATGCTTTTTTTCTTTCCACAGCTGCTCCTTTTACAGAGATGTTTGCCTGGATAACCACTGTAGTTCAAGTTTAACTTTATTAGAAAGAATAAAAGTTTTAAACCACTGGAAGTGGTGAAGAACAATGCCTTGCCTGTCAGTTGGCAATGCTACCACACAGGTGATCTCTCTATTAAATGGAAATCAAACGTATAGTCCCTTTCCCGGTCCAAGAATATAACTGTAGAGGGCTGTTTATAAGATGTAAGCTGTCTGCTTGATATTAAAAGCTGGAATTTGGTTGGTATAAATAACAACAGCTCAATCAATCCCTCCCTCCCAAGGCATCCTTAAGCAATGATGTAGCTTTAAAACTACCAGAAATTAAAAGGGTAGCCTTCTGGTCTTTCACAGCAGACGTGCAGTTGGCTTGGGTACTAGGCAAATTCTCACTCACTCTTAATACTTTGGTATTTGCACATAATGCTTGATAGACCTATCTTTACAACTACCAAACTTTTCGATATGACAAGGCCTTAATGAACAAACACCACAACTGATCTATTGTCTAAAAAGTAGTTACAGTGGCAGTGCTATGTATGTGCTATTTTTATTTCTCCTAATTCCTCTGTCATGTCTCTGTCTAGGTCTCAGGAAAGTGTAAAAGTGCAAGTGTTGATGAAATATGGAAACAACTTCTAAGCAGACAAAGGGGAAACCACCTCTGAGGAGCATTAGCAGGTGTGGAGGTCAGTTCTTCTTAGATTAGTGCCCTAAGCTCCATGATAGCAGTGGGGTACTTCAGGCTGCACATATGAGGCTAGTCCTACATTCCTTGTACATCTAAAATTCCCACTGGGGCTGAGATGTTCTGCTTTAAAGTTAGGGTTAGGGGTACAGCTGGGGATATAAATTTAGTCTGACCTTATTGAGAGGTACAGGGATTCTTTTCTAAAACCTGCTTGGCCCAGCCCTGAATAATTCTAACAGTGCTGTAAAGGCCTACTAACCTTCCCACAAAGAGCAATCAGCTGCTAGCACTCGCCATGCTTTGCCTTTCAAGTAGACAAGATGAATACAAACACCACCTCGTCCCAACAGTGCTATGCCCCTGAGTCTCCCTGGCCTTGCTCTTCGAAGGTATGGAGAGTTCCAATGTGTGTCAAGAAAGTCTCCACAACCAACAAAGGGGAAGGAGGTAGGGAATGTTGAAAATAGACATTTTCAGAAGAGGTAGGAAAGGTTCTCTCCCCACCCATTGACCCAATGGCAGTCCACAGCCTCTCATTTGTTCACAAGCATGACCTGTGTGAGGTACCAGTTAGCTCTAAGTAAGGAAGCCTTTTACTGTGAAAACTGTGACCCTCCAGTGTTTCCATCTACATCCATCTTTTTCACTCTGGCTCTGCTTAGGTAAAAGCTGGGAGCAGGAAGAAACAATGTCATAAAAGGACCCAGCATTTCTGCTTTCAGAGTCCAACTGTTCTCTGAAGCTGTAGATGCTGAATATGGTCCCGATTGTGCAAGCCTTTCCCCTGAAGTCAGTAGGCGTTCTGCCCAAAACCAGCACACAGCTAAAGCTCTGTGCAGTGCAAATAAATACACCTCCCCCACACATTCCTAGTGGTGTTACCACATATGATAACCTTCCACCTGTAACCTCTAATTTGGGTGGCGGCCATGGATTGCTTCACATGCATTTTCTTCTTCTTCTTCAGCAAAGATAGTGACTTTCCCTCTGCCAAGTAGATTAAGGAAGTCCCAGTGCCTCTGATCTTCATTCCAACTCCTGTTCAAAGCACTGGAAAATTACTGGTTTGCAGAGTTGCAGGGTATTGGCACCTCACCACTGCAAGACCTGCTGGACTGCTTCTTACCCAAAGAGGAAGTTAGATAGGGAAAAACGTCAAGAATGAATCCAGTCACTGCCAGAGGGCTGAGCGAGGCACTGCAGCAAATCCCCAATGCAGCCCTACAGAACTCGCAAAGTGACAGAATAATCAAACTGCAGCTGAAGCCTGCTACCTCTCACTTGGTTAATCTGCAGACCTGGTTTTTCCCACAAAACCCAAACAAAAGGGTGGCTTCAGCCCACTGCCCAAGAAAAAGTTGTTAGTAGTGCCCTGTAGTGAGAGCTTGCCTTAGTAAGGTTCTGTTACTTGCATAAAATAAACATAATAGGTACTACTAGCATAGTGGGCAGGAACTAATTACAGCTAAATCAAGTGGGATACAAAGTACTGGTTGCAGAGAGTGATGTGAGGGGAGGAGGAAGGGCAGGCATAATGTTAGGTGGGAAAAGCTTCCTCTCCTTAGGAGAGCAGGTTGGGGAGGGAGGGCAAGGAGTGTTGGTGACCACTGCAGGATAGAACCATCACTGTATCGGCATGAGCCTAGTGATGGGAGTCAGGGTGATGCTGGTGGCATGGGAATAAATATGGTACTTCTAAAAAAACTTGTGTTCACTTACGAGCTGAATTCAGATCTATTGAAGTGCCTGGGAATCTTTCAATTGACTTCAGTGGGTGCTAGATCAATCCTGGATGCACAAAGGCAGCAATGGCCTCCCTTTGGCCAAGCCTCATTGCCTGGAGCCCCACTTAAGACACTTTCAGTCGTCTGTCTGTCTAGAGTTCTTTGCAGGATCTGCAATGGGTCTCCAGTCCTAGGCACTAGTGTGCATTAATGAGGTTCTACAGTAATTATTAAGTGCAATGATGCCCTCTGCTTTGGGAACTCATAGCAACATTCTGACTGTAAATGAATTCTAAGCCAAGAGTAGAACACAACTAGTCCTCAGTGCCCAGAAGGGAGCCCATGTATTAGACATGAAAGACTGAGCAGGCAGTTGGAGTCATACAACCTCATGGATTAGCACCAGAGGCATCCCAAAAACCACTCAAGAAGCAACATCTGAACTTTACTGTTTGCCCCTGAATGTATATGACTTGTCATTGTAACAGAGACAACTAAAATGTCACAAGCCCCCTGAAGCTGAGCCCATTTGTGGCTGAAGCCATGTACTAAAATACTGTGTGAATTATAGGCTTGGTTTAGAGAATAACAAGGCTCCTCTTTCACAAATATTAATGTGAGGGGGGTTTCTAACAAGCTTTCTGGCCATGACTTCTCCCTATCCCAAGCTACCTCACAGAAGATACCACTTTAAGAACAACTTCTAGTTCATCACTTCCCCTTTCCCTGTCCCATGGCGACTCCTGCTGTGAAGTGGAAAATGGCACCAGCAGCCAAGATGGCTGCTGCTTCCTGCTCTGGAGGTGAGTCTCATTTGCTGGTCAAGGATGGGGCTGGTGGTGGGGTTAAGTGGTGATCAAATGCTTTGAGTCAATGTCCTTGAGAGGCAAATGAGTCCTTGCTATTCTATGTATTTATAATGCACTCCCCATCATTAGGTTATCTAAGGTATATGGCTACTAATGATACACACACCAGGGCTTGCAGGGACTGGAAGAAACTACCCAAGGAAAAGCATGTGGGAGGGGTGAGGAACCCATAACAAAACATCATGTAGCAATAATCTTGGACGCTTGCACATATTTCTCTGTTTTTGCATCATCATTGTACTGGTAAATATTGAGGGAGTGGCCATGCTGAGACCACCTGCTTTACTAAAAAGAAATAGGGTAATAGCTTTGTCATTTAAAGACTGAGTGATAGCATCCCATATCCCTCCCCACCCCTGTCCACACAACACATTACATACCAGGACTGTTCATTTGAGTTCCACGGGAACCCGAATGTCTTGGTAACTCTGCAACAATTGTGAGTGTTTTCTCTACAGGGTCCCCCTGCACACTCTTTGGGGTGCTATTTATGGGACAAAATATGCGAGCTGGTCTTCTCATGGTGTTCCAGCTACTCCGGGACTGAAAAGCCATGAGGAGAGCAGATCACTTGTTACTATGCTCAGAAGTGTCACCCTGATGCATAAGGCAGGTTGAGCAAACTGCAAACACAAGCCACACAGACAGATCCCATGTGCGCCCTAGCTACAGAGCAAAGGCCCGATCCTCTGAAATGCTGAGAACTTCCTGCAGAATGCTGAGCACTATCGTCTCCCACTGACGTCAATGCAAATTGAGGCCACTCAGCTCTTCTCAGGGTTGGGCCCTAAGAGGCAACCCTCACTATGGGCCTGAGCCTGATCAAAGCACTGATCCAAACTGGGGAGGTTGAGCTGGGATCTGAAGTCCAGGGCTTGGCCCCGTATCTCTAGCGAGTCCACAGTCTAGCTCAGACTTGAGCTCAAGTCACATAACATTTTGATTCTCTTTTGTTGACTGTTTATTCTCAAGAACTAGAAAGCCGGCCTGGTTTAAATACATAAATACATCATTTACCACAGCAAAGCTGAATGGATTCTTCATTATGTTCATACACTAAATTCCTTGACTGGATTCAACCTCAGCTATGTTCTTAGACAATCCAGAGACTTTTATTTTTTAATATAAGAGGGGAGTGGGACAAAAGGAGTGGGGAGGGAATGCTGAGCCTTCCAGACAGTCATGTTTTGGGTAGCTGTGTCAGGCAGGGAAAGCAGCTGACGTGCAGCATTCCCTTAATACTACATGTACTCATTCTCCTGCTCACACACATAGCGCTTTTCTGCCCACAGGAAAAAGATTTACTAACATAATGCTGATGTTAACAGGGGGTATCTAGTTTGTTTGGTTCAAGGGCACCTTAATGTTCCAATCTAAAAGCAGTACATTTCTTCATCACAGTAATAATTACAAAGCTGAACTTAGTGAACTGAAAGGGATCAGGTTAACAGCCCTGTGGATTCAAGTCCTCTGATGGCAGAACAAGTACAGCATGGACTATCGCAGTGCAAACTCCCCCCAACTCTTGCCAATATGCCTCAAAACCCTGACTGGAGAGAGGCTGACACCTTCAAAGGGCTCCCATTCCAGATCTGACCTGGTCTGGCTTGTGGAATCTACTAAGAATCACAACACAAATTAGTATGGCTACAGCCTTCCTCTTGGACACAAAGTAACTTCACTTACATGTGCCCATCACAGCATTATTAGTGATGCAGGCCCTTTAAATCTGTGCTTTGCGTAAAGCTTGATAAGGCACAGACATTGTTAGCTCTTAGATATGGCTGTCTCTCAAGTCAGCTAGCAGAAGGAAGGATACTGCAGGTGCCAAATTAAACAGGATGAGGAGACTATGATGAAAAATCTCTTTAAATGAATTCCAGTAGGGTAAAGTCGCTTTTAAAGACCCTAGTGAAGCTGCTGGGTAGCTTTTCTATGCAACAAGTAAATGTTCTCATAAAAAGAGCAAAATCCAGAAAGGAAGATTATTGCTAGAGGAATTCAGAGCTACCTACAAAGGCAGACAGAGGGTGTTAACAATGATGGGGACTAACAAGTCATGATCCTGAGAATAGATGACCTTTAGTTACTCATATAATCATTTTTCTGTGACTCAGACCTGTGTGCCCTCAGGTCAATGGGAGGTAAATCCCAGGAAATGCTCAACACCTGTCAGTGGAAGGATAGTCCAATAGTTGGGGGTGCTAGGCTGAGACTCAAGAGATAGGGCTTCAATTCCCTGCTTTGCCACAGACTTTCTACATGTCTATGGGCAAGTCACTTAACTTCTCTGGGCTCCAGTTCCTGAGCTGGATAATAGCACTTCTCCATCTTACAGGGGTACATGAGGCTAAATACGTTAGTGATTAAGAGGTGCTCAAATACCCCAGTAATGGGGGTCATCTAAGTATCAAAGCTAGATAGCATTAGCCCCAAAGTCATTTCCCCACAGGGAAATGCTCGTGTGACTTACACCTGTGGCTTATATTTTCTCCTCTAGTCTCCATATGGGTACCGTCACTTGTAGACAATGAGTGAAGGAGAGGTCTCTGGTATGAATGAGGAGAGAGAGAGAGAGAGAGAGAGAGAGAGTGTGTGTGTGTGTGTGTCTGTCTGTCTGTCTGTCTGTCTGTCTATGGTAGGAGAAGACCCTGCCCGTTATGTTGAGGTTAGGTGGTGGGGGCTGGGGTTTCTGACACATCGCATGATGGTTGCAGTGGACCACAGGAAAGGGTCACGGTTTTCCATACAGCAGAAAGTGGGGGGGTGGAGGGGGAGAAGGTGGGTCTGTATGTTGGGATGGGTGAGGGCATGGAGGACAGAGTAAAGATTAGTGCTGGGCTAAATTTGGAATCTACTGGCTTCCGCTTCTTCCCTGTTAGTTTCCTGATGTGAGACTAGGTGATGTGCTTGGTTGTGATGTGGGAACCTCCCGGGTACAGTAGCTTCAGCACCATTTCCCTCCCTGCTAGGAACCTTGGTGCCAGTGGTCCCCTGAGCCTTATAGAAGGGCCTAAGAGCCTATGCTAGCGTATAGGCCCTGTGTTATTGTTGTCAAAACAACAGCTCCTTAGGGGGGGAAACCATCTCAGACTTGTACAAACAAAACTAGGCCCAGGAAGCTAAACTAGTAACATGAAACACACCTAAAATACCTAAGGGCCAAAGCTGATCACATGCTGGCTGAAGTTTAATTTCATCTGTGCTTTATTGCCACTAAAACCTTCTTTGTTTGATTATATTTTTAAAAGCAATGCCTAAAATCTCTCCCTCAAGCACAGGGCTAGAAATACAATGTGCTGTTATATAAAACGTGTCTGCATGGGAAAACCTTATGTGGATCCATTTTGAATATTAAGCCTTTAGTTCTGTCTCTTATAAACCGTAGGTGGGAATCTTACAGCTTTCAGGATTGTCTGAGCAGAGAGGCAGTGAGAATTCTTCCACAGATAGACTCCTCCTGTGCCCCATCACTAGTGCAGGGTCTCTGCTGTTTTGTTTCTTCCTGCAGCAGCTAAGATTTCACTCAAATTTTCTAGCCCCTTTTGGTTTTAAGATTATGGAGTCCTACCATAGACTCCCCTGCCTAGGGTCCTGTGTCCATCATTTACAGCTCTGCCATATGAGAGCATGGTGGGAGCAAAACACCAGGGACAGATTCCATCCCTTGAATGCTCCTCTGGCAGTGGATAGAAGCTGCAGCTGGCAAAGGAGAATTTCTCCCATCACACACACAGTGTAGGGCCACTGTAGTGTGCTGTCCCCCTCAGAAGCCCCAACGTAGGGGAAGTACCAGGGGTGGGATTGGCAGAAGGTGGGTCTGCAGTGACCTGAGCATTGCTTTGCAGCCCAGAGTGCAACCCCAGAGCCATTTCAGTCCCCAGAGAATCCCAGAATCTGGAGGGCACTAAGGAAGCGTAAAGGCTCCCCTCCCCTGGGGTTGCATCCTGAGCCCCCCCTGAGTTGGTAGCATTTGAAACTCGCTGTGCACAGGCTTAGGTAACTACAGGAGCACCAGGGAGTGGAGAAGCAGGCCCACATCCCTGGAACACAGGCCCTAGCTGTGTTCTGCCCAGCTAACGTCACCTCTCTGAACAGTGCACACAGCCAGAGAGTAGCTCCAGTACAGGCCAAGAGACACGGACTGATCTTTGGGACTGCCCATCCCCAAGCTTATCCCTACTCCATTCAGGGTACAGGCAGGTACTGACTAGTGGGCTGGTTTGTGGTAGCTCAGCAAAGCAGCGCTTTCCCCTCAGAAGTCGCCATCTTGTGTTCCAGTATCCAGGCTTTCATAAGTCTCCAGCCTGTGTAAATCAATGCAGTGAAGTCTGCCTGAGTCTGCAGCCTGGCAGAAACAAGAGAGCTGAAAGTTGTGGGCTGCCGCCGTTCGCCTCAAGGGCCCGGAGAAGCTGAAGTCTAGTGATGACCATTTAAAATGTCACAGTTGTAAACGCTTTCACTGCTGGTTGACAGCTGGCCTGTAACTGATTGAAGCAACAAGGGAGGTGGTTTAGAGCATCAGCGGTGGATCTTCTTGCTTTTTTACTCTCCTCTGCTCTTTGGGGAGCCAGGATGGAAGTTTAGGCTGAGAGGAATAGTTGTGTGAAGCGGGAAGTAGAGGAAGCCAGGCAGGATGAGTGTGGGGAGAACCCTTCCAGAAATGTGTGGTGGGTCTGGGCCCACTTCAACCTTAACTGCCCCAGGGTGACCTCACAGCAAGTGTGAAAAATCGGGACAGGGAGTGGGGGGGAATAGGCGCCTATATAAGAAAAAGACCCAAATATCGGGACTGTCCCTATAAAATTGGGACATCTGGTCACCCTAAACTGCCCCCACATCCAGGCCCAGGACAGGAAGGTCATACAGAGGGAGCAAGAGAAAGGGACAGGAGTCCCCCGAGGATGTCATGGAAGACCTGGCTTATTTGTCAGACCTCCCAACAGTTTGCTCCCTGCCTCCCTCAGAGTTCATGCCACACTCAAAACCCCACATTTGCAGTTACCCCACCAAGGATTGGGGGGTCCCTTCGCAGCCAGGCACTGCTGCCCTTTAAAGGGCAATGGGTATCATTTGGAGGAACATGTGATTCTAGCTCCCCCTGCTGGGGATGAATAATAATACCCAGCCGTTATGTAATGGCATTTTCCATGTGATGTACAAACATTAACTAAGATGCTGTCTCTGCAGCAGCCCCCAACACAAGGTGCACTCGGGTTTTGCCTTTTTTTTTTATCATGGACTGTTTCCCCCTCTTAAACAAACAACATGCTCTTTGTGCCTAAACTGCATCTGTGCCAAAGGCATGCTAGTGCAAGCTTAATTTGGAGAGTTCTTCATTAGCACAAATCACTGGAAACATCAATAACTGTCATGGTGCAGTTTTACTTTGATTCATATGTAAATCAGAAGGCAAAGGAATGTAGGTCCCAGGGTGGCAGTATGCAGAGCAGGAAGGAGAGGAGGAGCAGAAAGGAGAGGGGCAAGAAATGGGCAGGACAGGGAGGAGACTCTTACTCATGTTATGTTTGTACCGTACCGTATCTAAACACGCTTGGTAAAGAAACAGTTCAATAACAGTGATTAGCACTGAAACTGTTCAATAGCAGTGATTAGCACTTGACTATAAAGTACTCGCTCTTCTCTCAATGCCTTTGTGAGTCAGGGATGATCCCATTTGACCGATGGGGAAACAAAGGCAAACAGGTTGAGGTCAACATTTTCAAAAGGGTCCACTCTTTCCGTGTGTCCACCTGCAGCTCCCACTGACTCCAACTAGAGATGTGGGGGATCCAGCAACGCTCCAAATCTGGCCCTGTGTGTTTCAAGGTCAGCATGTTTTTTTTTTAAAAAGGTGATACTTTAAAAAATGTTTAGCCTAAATGCCTTGTGAAATGACACCAAAGCTGAGACTATTGACAAGAATTCCCTGCTTATAGTACAGTCACTAGCCTGAAGCTAAAATCTTCCTTAAGAGATTCTTTTCCAAGGCAAACTCTTGAGATTTACAGAGAACCGTGCTGGTTTTGAGAGGGATGTTCAGCAGCCCACAAAAAGGTCATTAGGGACCTGACACTGGGAGCATGTCATTGTGTTGCTATCACACAGCTTGTCTTGGAGGCCAAAGTCCAGCCTTTCTGCACTCACCCTGGGTAGTTACTATTGGGTGGAGCGATCTATCTTCTGGGTTTGTTTATTTTATTTTTTTCATAACAGCAACTCTCAGTGTCCTATCCGAGCACTGACTTTCTGAGCTACTGGGATTCTTTGGAAAAGGCTGAAATATCTATGTCGATGGGGGGAAAAACAAACTAAGCAACATAGGCCCAATGTTACTTCTTTCTGACCTTGAGTACAATTCAACTAAAACATAATCTAGTTTTAACCCAGCTGATGTGGGTGTTGCACTATAGATCTTGTAGAATTTGGGTAAATCAGCTCAATGTGACTACATGTTTATAAAATGTTACGCTAGCTCAGGGGTAGGCAACCTATGGTACGGGTGCCAAAGGCGGCACGTGAGCTGATTTTCAGTGGCACTCACACTGCCCGGGTCCTGGCCACTGGTCCAGGGGACTCTGCATTTTAATTTAGTTTTAAATGAAGCTTCTTAAACATTTTAAAAACCTTATTTACTTTACATACAACAATAGTTTAGTTATATATTATAGACTTATAGAAAGAGACCTGCTAAGAATGTTCAAATGTATTACTGGCACCCGAAACCTTAAATTAGAGTGAATGAATGAAGACTCGGCACAGCGCTTCTGAAAGGTTGCCGATCCCTGCGCTAAATTCTGATTTATATTTACAGTAAGGATATCACTATGTAATTAATTGTATCAGATACTAGGGGATAGCCATTACCTGTCTTCCCTTATTTTGTAGTATATGCTGTATTATGATGCATTTATTAAAGCATCAAGGACCAAATCTCACAGCCATTAATTCAGGTGAAACTCCTATTGAATTCACTGTGGATTTTGCCTAAATAGGGGTTGTTAAATTTGACCCCAGTGTAGTTTGAAATAATGGAGAGTTATAAAATCCATCTGCTTGTAACTTCAAAGGGCAAGATTCAGTCCCCAAATAGAAGAATAAAACTGATATAACCTTGATCATTGCCAAGAAATGTGCCTTTCTGATTTGCTGGGAATTAAATACTATGTCTCCTTTACAATCACAACTGTAGCACATGAAAAAGAACTGCAGAACAATAGAGCCTTGGTTTGAATTCAAGTTATTGTTCACTAGAATTCATTTCCATAGAATTACAATGGATTCATTCTCAATACCTCTGAGTATTGTTTGTACTTGTGGAAGTGAAATGGTATTGGGAACACTAACGAGTGCCTCAGTAATTAATATCTAGGTTTTTAAAAAAATTGTTTAGTAAGAAGGTAGGCATGAACTGAGTCACCATATAAACTTGTTGATGGTCAGCCGCACCCATCGATTTTATAGATTGCAAACTTTTCTGTTTGTTTTGCAAGGTGCTTAACACACCCTCGAACATGGTCCAAATGAATTATAATAACGACACACAGGCTTTGTCTTCACTGCAAAAATATAGCATGTTTTTTACACTGAACTAGCTCAGTCAATGTAAAATCCTAGTGGAGACAAGGCACAGGTAGCTTTAACCTAGATGTAAATAGTCAAGGTCAACTCTATAGCCTCCACTTGGGGTGCCTTGTCTCCACTTGGATTTTACATCAAGACAGCCACGTTGATGTAAAAAACCACACACACCCTTTTCCTTTTTTTGCACTGAAAATAGAGCCACAGTTTGTTGTTCTAAGAAACACTTACTGTAACTATGCTTTTTATCTGCAGGGGAACATGAAAGGACACTTTCTCAAAAACAGTATAAAAGATTCCAACATAAAATATGAACATGGATTGAGCATATCCATATTTTATCATGTAGTCTCAGAACGATAAAGGGCTGAGTCACTCAAGTGATAGTTTTCATGCCTGTAGCCACTGAATATTTTTACTAGCTAAAGTGCCTTTACTTTGCAACATGGCTGCAATATGTCAGGCTCTGCGGTGTGCCCATTTAGGCTGAAGGAACAGAATGAGGTGTATACTGTCAGGTGGTCTACAAGTAAATCTTAAGAAATTCATATAGGGTTATGCTATATTAACTGCATGGGTTTTTCTTCTAGAGCAACGAGGGTTTGATTTCCATTTGCACTATGCCAAGGTTAGTATCTATCATATTGATCATGTTGACATCATCAGCTACAGAACCAATTGGCTATTTTTTTTTAACTCTACCAATGCCAAATATAGAAATCATGAGGTGCTTGGTCATTAACATTTGCTTACCCGCTTGATTAGCTCAATACATGAGCAGGGCCCATCCAGAACAATCCATTATCTTCTGAGATAAACAGGGCCAAAGCTGTCCCTGGAATCAAGAGTTCCACTTGGGATGAATGTGGCCCACTCCATGTGGTATTTTTAATGAGGGGAACAAAAGGAGGTGGGGAGGAGAGCAAGATGTCTTTTCCAGTCTGCACTGGTAGTGCAGTACAGTTTGTGGAATGTTTCAACAAAGCCTGTTAGGCTGACAGAAAGAGGAAGTATTGGGTTTAATTCAAGGCTGAAATCAAAAACATTCCAAAAGTTACTGACTTGCAAAGAATTGCAGAGTGTGCAAGTAGTGGGGCACTGCAGAAACTTGACCACCTAATGGGGATTTAACAAACAGAGCAAACATAATTATACAATCAGCTTTGTCCTCGTATGGTTGAACTGTATGCTGGTTTTTAAATAGCTTCCAGTTTTAAAGAGAAAATGATTGTGGTTCAGTAGACTGGTCACAGGACTCAAACCTGGATTCTGTTCCCAACTCTGCCCCTTAACTACCTCTGATCTTAGGCAAGTCAGCTGACCTCACTGTGCTTGTTACACTGGGCCAGTTCCTCAGCTGGTATGACTCCACATCACTCCAAAGTCAGTGGACCTAAGCCAATTTACACCTGCTGAATATCTTCCCCTCCATTTATAATATAGGATAGTATCTACCTACTGTAGCAAAGAGCCTTGAAATCTGCCGAGGAAAAAGTATACTACATAAATACAAATAATCAAAGGGACTTAACAGAGGGGACTAATTGGTCCTTTAGGTTCACCATAAACTTTGAAGCTGAGGGTATCTTTTCGCTACCGGCTGGATCGGTGGGCAGCGATTGATCCAGCGGGGATCAATTTATCCTGTCTAGTCTAGACATGATAAATCAATCCCTGAGTGCTCTCCCGTCGACTCCTGTACTCCAGCTCTGCGAGAGGCACAGGTGGAGTCGATGGGGGAGAAGCAGCAGTCGACTCACCGTAGTGAAGACACCGCGATAAGTAGATCTAAGTATGTTGACTTCAGCGTAGACCAGGCCTAAGTTAAAATGCATGATTGCATATACAGAACCAGACACATTAAGAAATTTTATTTAGGTTAGTTTTACTTTTAACCAACTTTAATACACTCATTGGAAATATCACATGGCACTAAACACAAAATTCACATGCTCTTTGGAATTATATGTTGAACTGTGTGAACATCCAGACAGAAAGAAGAGGCAAGAGGAACACAGTGTTCAGATACACGTTGTTTTAGTAGAGGTCATGCAGGCATTTTGTTATGAAATACCTAACATCATTAAACCTTGGTTTTATAACTCTTTATTGTAATTGGGTCAAACACAATTCTTAACATTTATAGGACAAGCAACACAAAAATAGTCACCTAAACTTGTATTTCCAGTTGGCTATCCATATATAAAAATCTATAGTCTGAGGAAAATTTCCCTGTAGTTAGATTTTCACCTGAATGTCCCACTATCATACATTTTAAAAGTCTGCTAGATTCTTTTAAAGGCGCATTTGTTAAATTACCATTACACTTAAAAGTTCACAGTATTATCAAAATAGCTGGTTGATACCATTTGTTTTGTGGTCAGAAAGTTCTAAAAAAATGCTGAAGTCAACAATGGTAATTTAGCATTTAAATTGAGGTAGACAGGTTAGTGTTTCGATGGGCTAGGGTTGCTTTTTCTCATTGCATAAATGGTTTTGTATTCTACACACAGTAAAATACATTAGACAACAATTAGAATAGTTGCTAGTTAGCATTTCTAGCAGATAAGTTTGTTTTTAAAAAGTTAGAGCACTAAATCTTTTAAAAAACAGATTTTCTTTGTCATTATCTATTTGTTACCAAATTAATTGGAAATGTCATACAGAATTATCCATCTTCCTTATTATTTAACTTGTTATTTAAACCTGCAGGATAAAAAGCCATTTTAAATTACAGTACGTTTGATTGATCTTAAAATCAAGGTGTAAATAAAATGTGCAACAATCCCTTATCCTAGTCCTACTTTCCACCTCAAAGAATTACAAACTCACTGGAGGAATTTGTAGATTAAGAAGATTGTATGTTAAGCATTGTAACCTGTCCACACAGTATTGTTTTTTTTTAAATATTGCAGCCATTAGGCATAGAGTTAGGGAGTCTTTGTGAATTAAATTAACACATCAGTACATCGGTAGGTACAGTATTTTTAAGAGAATCTGATTCAGCTTTGTTGAAATCAATGGAAAGACTGCCATTGACTTCAATGAGTTTTGAAATCAGACCCTATATAGTTGACCATTAAACAGCTTGGGGAGGGGAGTTGGGGGGGGGGGGAGAAACAGACTGCTTCTGTGAAAGATGACCAGGGCCTAGATCCTCAAAGGTATTTGGGCACCTAACTCATTGATTTCTCTGGGAGTTAGGAGCCTAAATATCCATGAGGATCTGGGCCCAAGAAAACTTCTATACATTATTTGCATTACTTTGATTTCAAGAAGACAGAGACTAGTGACTGAAGAACAGCTCAGAAACTGGTCTGTGTTTCACTGTGGCCTGCTCCTCCTCCTGCTCTTCCTCCACTGCTTCGACAAGAGAAGAGTAAGACGGGAAAGTCCCCCTAGTCTTAGGCTTCTTCCTTGAGCCTGCAGATGCATTAAGGAGCTTATTTAAGGAAGAAGTCTTCTTCAAACCCCTGCTTAGATCATAGAAGGGCATGTCATCAGATAAGACTCCAAGGAAGGTGCTGGTGGAGCTCAAGATGGAAGCAGCAATTTTTGGGTTTTTCTTGATTGGAAAGGCATGTCCGATACTGTTGTGAAGGTCAGGATCACCCAGCAGATGCCTGACTGCATAAGAGGACCCTTCCTTTAAGTAGTGGTGTGGCTTTTTCCCACTGTAGTCTCTCAGATTAACCTGGACATTGTATGTCTTGACCAATGTGGTAATGACATCTTCTCGGCCATGTATGGCAGCGATGTGGAGGGGAGTGTAACCTCCGTAGGACTTCGCATTCACATCGATTTCAGTGCCACCTTTCTTGGCCACCTCAATGATCTTCCCCACCATGTCACAGTTCCCACTCTTAGCTGCCCAGTGCAGAGCTGTGAACCCGGACATGAAGTCCCTTTTCCCTGCCAGATTGGCATCGGTCAGTAAGAGGCCATGAAGCCGCTGGGACCACTGGCCGGCGGTGGCTTTCACCAGCCATTCGTGCTCCAGAGATTCCAGGGGAACAGCAGCAGTGTAGCCGGTTTCTTCGCTCACCTTCTGAGTCTTTGACACCCTTCGCAGGTGGGGCGACCTGGCACCCGCCTCGTCCACCTGCCTCCTCTTCATGTGCGGGGATCTGGGGGAGGCCGGCTCAGGGAGGGCCAGCAGGGTCCCCACTTGCAGCCCGGGTGTGTCCTCAAGCTGCTCCTGCTGCCTTGGCAGCTCCTCAGCCCCTCTAGCCGGCTGCGGGCAGCGCACTGGCAACATGCAGGGCTTCTGGGGGGCCTCTCTCTTGGGGGGCCCGGCCATCCCCGGGGGGGGCCCAGGCGTCTCGCCGTCCTGGCTCTGGAACAGGCCCCTCAGCTCGGACACAGGCTTCGGGCGCCGGCTCTCCTCAGGGGACGGCTCGGGGGCGCGCCCCTGCCCGCCTGCCCCGCTCTGCCCAGCGCCCTCCGCAGGCGCCTCGGGGGGCTGCGCCCCCTCGCCCGGCTCCCCCCCAGCCTGGGCTCGGAGCTTCTTCCGCAGCACCACGAACTTGGCCCCGTCCAGCTCCTTCACCACGGCCACGCTGTTCACCAGCGCCGTGAAGCGCTCGCGGCGGGCGGCTCGCTCCCCGGGCTCGCCGGCCTCCAGCAGCGGCTTGAAGCGGCCCCGCAGCTCCGCGCTCCGCACCTGCCCGCCGTGCTCCCGCAGGAAGCCCAGCAGGGCCGCCCGGCTCGGCTCCGGCTCGGCCATGCCCCGCACCTGCACCTGCGAGCGCTGCCTCCCCGGGCGCGGCTCTGCTCGGCAGCCGCTCCCCGCTGGGGGGTGGCGGCGGCGGGACCGACCGCGAGCGGAGGTGTCTGGGATTTGTAGGCGAGACGCACCTGAGTGTGACCCCTGCGGCGCCCCCCGCTGCCTGCCCCGGGGAGCGCTGGCTCCGGCCCGCTGTTCACGCCGCGGAGCAGAGGCCGCCGGCCGCAGGGCTTGGCGCGGTCCCCAGCCTCCTGGGCAGCGGAAGGGCTTGGCCGCCCGCAGCATGAGCACAGCGCATCGCCCCGTGTGGGTGGCACCCTGCGGGGCTTGTGCGATCCGGCAGCCTGCGCGGGGACTCCGCCGGGAGCCCCTAGCCCCGGCTCTGCTCGCTGCATCGTTAAATGCGCCCATCACCGTCGTCTCTGAGCACCGCCTAACTGCGGCCAAGGACCAGCTTGACAGACATCAGCGAGTTCAGCCTGGTGACTCCCTTCCCACCCCCTGCACTGTCAGAAAAATATCCTCACTATCTCATAGGTAGGGAAATCGAGGCACGGAGGAATAGGGTAGGTAGCGAACACTGGTAGCTCGCATTGACTCCTCCAGGATCAAACGAGTGACTCACCTAAAGTCCCACAGTTGGGGCCAGTCTTGCAAGTGGCTCCACAAGGGCAGAGCCCTGCGCTGGCACCAGCACAGGAGCTGGGCCTGGATTCTAACTCTCTATTCTGGGTTGCTTGTCACTGAAAAGAAATTGATCCTTTTGGGGCTGACTCTTTACCTGCAGGGCCTGCCCTTCCCCCCCAAGGGGAAATGTATCCTATTTTGGAAATTCTGAGCAATCAGTTCAGCTGTCTGAGTTACCCAAGTCGGGGGGTGGAGGGGGGGGGAAGGAGGATACAGCAGAGAACCACTTTTCAGTATTTTTTAAAAAATGCTTCATTCCCCAGGGGAATGCAGCTACCTGAGGAATACAATCCCACCCATTGTTTTGCCTGTGCAGTGCCTGTGCCAGCTAAACTACATAATGGTTGAGATAAAATGTAGAGATTTAAGGGCTTAGTCCTGAGAGATGCTGAGCAGCTACAATTGCCACCATCTAACCTATGTAAACACAACTCCAATTTCATTCACTCCATTAACTTTGGAAGGTAATTGAACAAAATTGTGTCTCATAGAACATTAGTTCCAGCCATGTGGAGATTGCTTGGACTGAGTTAAAGGTTTCATTAATTTGCTTCTGCCCCAACTTTCTAAAATAATGATTTTTGTCTCAGTTATCATCAAATCGATGACACAGCTTTAGATATAATTACTTCGCTTCATAAAATCAGATCTTTATATTTCTGAAGAAGTTTCCATTGATATTTGAACAGCTGATCAATTGTGATTCTTGTGAGTTATAGACTCTCTTCTCTGCAAACAAGAAAAAACGTATGAATTAAACTATATTGTATAGCTAAACAATCTCTGTAACCCATTTACATTAATATTTCAGAAGGAAGTTTTATAAATACGTTGCCACATCTGTTATTTCTAATTGCATTTTTAATGTCTAAAATTATTAATTTTTTGTAAGTGGTTCAGAAAACTTCAAGCAATCTTCCCCTGACATCACTGGGTGCAGAATTGGGCCCAAAGGCCTATTGGGAAGAAAGGAGTAAATTACACCCATTCATCAAGGCTTATTTTCTTTTCATCACTCTGTTCCAAACCAGCTCATGAAATTGATTTTTGAATGACCCACCAGTTTGACTGGAAAACAACAAAAGAGACTGAACATAAAATAAGTGGAGTCAGTATGTTGGGAAGGCAGAGATATAAAAGTAACTGTTTGTGCAAGAATGAATGGGAAAGGGAAAATAAATTTGTTTAACTTTCAGTGTCTTAAACTTGGGAACAATGTAGTATAAGCCATTTCTAAACCCTTCATATTATTACCATTCATGGTGCAGCCTTCCTCATGGTCTTCATCTTTCTGTGTTCCCCATTCCTCTACTCATCTGGCAGTGTCTTCCTTTCTTTTCCTCCACGCTCATTACTGTTGGTGCAAGAGCCTTCTTCTGCAACTCCCACTGGCTGCATGGAAAATCCTTTTGGTATCTCTTCACCTTCTCTCTCCATTTCTTCAAATCTCATCTGAAAACACATTTCATCCCTTGACAACAGCTGGCACTGAACCAGTTTCTCAAAGAGTCTGTGCTGTACTGTACTAATGTTCTCTCACTTAATTCTGTGTTATTTTATCAGAGCCTGTCGCTCTGTAATGTTCCTACATTGATTACTTCAAGAAGCTTAACACTGCCTCACCATGCTTGTCCTATTGTTTGCACAGTAACCACATACTTTGCTGGTGTTGTCTCTTGTGTATGGTATTTTACTAATGCCACCCCTGCATTAGCCATGCCTTTTTGTTTGTAGCAGCCCCTCGATGCTGGCTGGCTTACCGCAGAGAGCTAATAATAAATAAGCATCCAAAACTAATTGCTATGACTTGCTTTAGAGGCTGGTTATTAGAATCTAGTACAGACATATGAAAGCCTCAGAATTCATTCTGCATCCTTTGTGTTGCAAACCTTTCCTCTTACCTTGTGCGTATCTTTCACTTCTTATGTTCTGTCTCGCAGAGAATGAACAAGAGGAATATGCTAAGGGAGAAGAACTAAGGACGATAGGGTTTTTGGAACCACTTGCCTTATTTTACAAACATTTGTGGAGAATTTGGTGGCATTCCAAGGAGACACTGTTGGCACTGGTTAAAGTCAAGCAGGGTGCATCTGTGCTCAGGCTGCCTCTACACAGAGAGCTCTGAAAATCTCTGCCAGTCTCTCTGGAAATCAATGCAGTTCACCGGTGCTGACTACTGCGTGAGCATGCCTGTAGGCTGGCCTGCTGTCTGGACAGCTCCCGTGAAAGTGGCAGCAGGTTGGATCTCAAAAATCATGGATACCTAGAGATCCACATGGATGCTGTTGGATCTTTGCCCACTGTCTCTGCATTGTTCCCCTCACCCAGCAAGTGGTTGTCCCCTGACCATCAGAACCCCATCTGCAGTAGCTTATGAAGGTTTACTACTCAGCTTAGGGGGGCAAACGCTCCACATTTGACCAGCACTGTAGTCTCATCCCAGCCCATCCTCTCTCCACACAGAGACCTGTCATCTTGTGGGATGGGGAAAATGTGCTACAGAGCCGATACACCTCCTGTCCATGTTCCTCAGCTGGAATCAGTGGATGCGGTGTCTCCTTCACCCACAGAAGTGGAGGGGAGCATAGGGCCATATGATGACAATGAAAGCACTGGAAAAGTGTGCGGAAATGTGTCTTGCATTGTGATGGACGTGAATTGGCTTCCTCACTTTAACTACTCTGTCCTATAAACTCTTCCCACAACTTACTCTCTTCTGCACTGTGACTAAGGGCTTGTCTACACGTACAGTCCCGCCATAGTGCTTAATGAAGAAGCTACCTATGCCAACAGGAGAGCGTCTCCTGTCAGAGTATGTGGCTGTGTTGACAGGAGAAGCTCTCCTGTCTACACTGGAGATCAGGTTGGTCTTACTACGTTGCTTGGGGAGGGGGGATTTTCCACACCCCAAGCAATGTATTAATGCAACATAAGTCAGTAGTGTAGATCAAGCCTCAGTTACACATACTTGTTCCCCCCCTGCCCCGGTTATCATTATGTTAATGGGCGTGTTTCCCTTCACAGCCTCTCATTCAGCGGCGTATTATCACCTAGGCCAACAAGGCCTAGGCCTAGGGCGGCAAATTTGCTCACGCCCCCTCCCCAACTCTGCCCCTTCCCCAAATCCCTGGCCCGCCTCCTCCCCGAGGCGTGCCACGCTTCCCTCCTTCCTCCCAGGCTTACTGCACGAAAGTGCTGGGAGGGAGGGAGAAGCGAGTAGCGGCGCGATTGGAGGAGGCAGAGCAGAAGTGAGCTGGGGCCCGCGGGCACAGGGAGTAACTCGGGGGGGGGGGGCTGGGAACCGCTCCCCGCCCCAGCTCCCTGCCGCTCCACCACGGCTATCTCCCGAGTGTGCCACAACTCCCCTTCTCCCCCCTCCCTCCCAGGCTTGCCACGAGGGAGCGGAGGTGAGCTGGTGCGTGGTGGGGGCGGGCGGCAATTTTTTGTAGGCCTAGGGGCAGCAAATTTGTTAATCCGCCACTGCTCTCATTGATTGTCTGTTAGAATGTTGGTACTTACGCCTTGCACCAATTAAAACAAAATACAATATACTTGACTAACTAAGCGGTACCATTTCAGACCCGTGCTCATTTGTTTGTGTCCCCAGCCCTCAGCCTTTGTCTGGTTGTGTGTTTAGCGTCTTTAGACTTTAAACTCTTCAGGGCAGGAGTTGCCTCATTTCTGTATTTGTACATGCCCCAAGCACAATAGGCCCCCCAGCCCAGTTGGGGGCCTTTTGGGTACTACTATAATATAAATATTTAATAATAATAATCCTGGGGTGGTGGAAAATTGTGTAGTCATGTGGGGAATCCTCCTACACTATTTTTTGGGTTCATGCTGCTACCTCCAGTTTTAATTGGATTTTAAAAAAATAATGTTCATTTGTGGCTCGCTGGGTGATCCTGGGCTAGTCACTGCACAGCTCTGTGCCTCAGTTTCCCCATTTATAAAAGGGAGATGATAATACTGATCTCTTTTCCAAAGCACTCTGAGGCCTACAGATGAAAAGCTCTATATAGGAGCTGGGCATTATGAATTAGTATTGTAGGATGGCAAACGCTTGGCTTGGTCTTGTTCACTGACACGTGGTTCAGACCTGGTGAAGGTTATCCATTTATAGACAAGTCCCCTGGGCTTTTCTATCTGTATGGTGTTTAGTTTATTTCTCCATAACTGATTAAGAAGTAGACTGAGTTACAGAAATGATGCTGACTGATGATGTCTTTGAATACCACCATAAATATATTCAGGCAAAATCTTTTAATACAGAGAATAATCAGGCTTGAACCGTATTGGTGATGCGGGACCTAACTCCTTTGAAAATTCCAGCCTTAAGGGGAAATTTTGCCTCCCTCTTTTTCCTTTTGCCAAAAACCTTAAAAGTGCATATTTTTGGATTGGTTATTTATGGAACACTGCAGGCTGCTTCTCAGATGACTTCTAGCCAACTGTCTTGGTGCTTCCAGTTTACCAGCTAGGACAAAAGAAAAGTACAGAAAACGGAAAAAAAATCTTTTAATTTTCTGCTACTTATATTTTAAACCAAACTTTACAGCTTGCTAACTCTATATTGCAAACAGTAGGGAACTGTCCCACTTTTAACATGTTTGACCAGGAAGTATTGTGGGTGTTTGTGAAACATCGCAGCCCTAGGGACCCATCAGTATTGCCAATTTAGCAAACACACCTAACAGTGGGCATTTTGCCATTATCCTCAGTGGAAGGAGAATAGTATTGCACGGTTACAACACTTCAAATGATGCAACACCCGAAAATGAAGTGGGAAATCCAGCATCCACATCCAGGCTGTGCAATCACAGTACTATCTGTTGAATCTTCAGGGTTAAGGTGGACGCCTTGCCAGTCCAGTACTCCTGCTCCTTGGCACACGAACTCTAAAGCTGTTTAACAAAGAAGCCACGTGACTTTGCTCTGAACTGTAAGAAAGGTGAGGCATCATATTGCAATACAGAGGAGAAGAGGCAGGAAAAATGCAAGGATGAATGGGCAGGGAAGATTCCAATCTTCTTCCAGCCTAAGGAGTGTTGGACAGGAGAATCCTGCTTTAGAGAAGATTGCAGATTTCCCTTTGATCTGTATGGCACTGGACATTGATGAAATTTGTACCTTCAGTGGGGAAAGGTAGATTTTTCTCCTATATGAAATCCAACAAGAATGACCGAAGCCACAATTTTCCAGTTTCCTTGTTGATATTTCCCTGTGAAACAAAGGGTGAGTTATGTGAAGGCAAAGAGCTCTTCCTTTGTTCCAGAGAGAAATGCAGTAACTTTCAATGAATACACAATCAAACAAAAGTCTGGGAAGGAGGCAAAACATCTAGAGATAAAAGGCATTATCTGATGGAGGAGTAAGGCTCCACTGCAACTCAAGGGCCAATTCAAAAGAACATTACTAAATGGACAACTGCAGGCAGCGTTTACGTGATATTTTCCATGTTACCAAAAGTTTCTATTTATTCAAATTATTGCCTGTTGTTCCACACAGATTAATCTCCTGATTCTGCCCCCTGCTCCTCTTCCCACAGTAAATAGCCCCTTAGTCACAAGTGTGACTCCTTGAAATTGTTGGGATTACTCACAGCATCAGCTTCAGTGAGGGTGGGAGAATGTGGCCCTTTATGATTAGGAGTCAGGGGATTGGGTTCTGTTCCCAGCTATCGGGGCGGCTTTCCGCTGCGCACCTGCGGGAGGTCTGCCGGTAACGTGGATTCGGCGTCCTCGCCGCCGAATTGCCTCTGAAGCCGCGGGACCGGCAGACCTCCCACAGGCATGCCGCCAAATCTGCGTTACCACAAATACTGAAGGCTGCCTGACTGCTGCCCTCACGGCGACTGGCAGCCCGCTCCCCACGGCTTGCCGCCCCAGGCACGCGCTTGGTGCGCTGGTGCATGGAGCCGCCCCTGCCAGCTATGCTGGTTACACGCTTTCAGACCTTGGGCAATTCGCTAGGACTGCTCCAAGGAGTAAAGTACAACTCAAGGTGTGTGAGGAGGGAAGAATGGGCCTGATTTTCAGAGGAGCTGAGCACCTGCGGCTCCCATTGACTTTAACTGGAGCTATCAGTGCTCAGCACCTCTGAACAATCTTATAAACACAAAGTATTATCACTATTACTAATGATATTCAAAACCACTCAGCTCCTGAGTGGTCTTGAAGCTAAAGCAACGATTGTGAAGCCACTCCAGTTCAAGCCATCTTGCAGTAAAACAAAGGCGGAAGGAACCATTTAAGGTCCACAGAATGTTTACTTGTTTGGCCTGTGTTGAATAATGTGGAAGAAATCAAATCCAGCCCCCATCTTGGCCTGTGCAGATGATACAGGAAGATCAAGGGTTTTATCCAGCCCTGAAAAATATGTAACCAGGTACAAAAGGGCTGCATGTGGCTTTGGTATGGCATATATGTGAAAGCTAGGAAATTAGGGGCAGGACAGTCACTTGCTCAATGTGCCTGCCCAGGGGAGTAAAAGGCCATACGGTGCCTCCTTTTCTCTCCTGCATGGGCTACCAGCATCCTAGGTCACAATGTGCGGGGCCGGGGGATAAAACTGTCCCAGTGGGGCTGCTGCTACTCCTTTGTTTCTGTGGGTGGAGTCCTGTCCCTCTTACTCCCAATGCCTCTGCCAGCACATCTGATTGGAGCAAAGAGGAAATCTGCACCAAGTAAAAGGTTGGTGCAGATCCCTTCTCCCTCTCCCAGGGCAAGGAGGGAACCAGGGACCAAAATGTGAATCTTTGGCTCACTAGTGGCTCCCTCTTCTCTTCATGGGGCAGCCGAGCTTACTCAGGGCTTGTGACAAATCCACAATCTAGCCTTAAGTAAGCATAACATTCAGTAGGCAGAAATACTCCACCAGAGTTAAAGACCCTGGAAGGAACGCCCACCCAACTCAATAATAATATACATTTAATTCCCGAGTGCTTAAGAACAATCTGCAGAATGATAGGTGTCTTGAAACCTAATGGGTCTGAGTCTCCTGTCTGTTACACCAGTTCTACACCAACATAAAGCCATTGAAGTTAACAGAGTTGCATTGCTGTAAAGCTTGTGTACAGGAATAGAGAATCAGGCTCCCTATCCTTAGGAACAATGTGTCCTCTGAAATAATAAGGTGTTAAAAATAAAATCCTCATGCTGTCTATCTGTCTCTCTAGGCATTTATCCTGTGCTGATCCTGGGGCAAAGCACGTATCAATGACACCCCTTTTGGTGCAGCCAAAGAACATGAGAAGAGGCATCAATCTCAGAAAGGGAAAATGTTTCAACAATCAGGCACCATCTTCACTACAAATACAATCAGGTCACAGGACCCAGCTACAACAGGGTGGTCCCTTGACCCAGTTACCATGTCTCTGGATTTTTCCCTTTCCTTCCTCTCCTTTTCTCTCAATCTTTACTTTCTTTGTGCCTGATCCAAAGCCCACTGAAGTCAATAGAGTCTTTCCACAGGCTTTAATGGGCCTCGGACCATGCTCGTTTTACCAGGGGGAAAGAATCTTAATTGATTTACTAAGTGCATCCCTATTCAGCAAAGCACTTATGTATGTGCTTTAAGCACAGACATTGGCTTCAGTGGGAATTAAGCATATACTTAAAGTTAAGCAAGTACTTTAAGGGCTTTGGTAAATTGGGGCCTTAAAGATCACCTGCAAAGAAAAGAAAAGTTTGTGGTTTTTTTCATTAATTTATTTTGCTTCTTTGTGATGTAATAAAGAAGGTTTCCAAGGTCTTCTTTGCCTTTTTAAGAAATCTGCCTTTTGTGCACATTAGAAGTATTAGGTCCTGACTTCCCTGTTTTTGCTGGAGGATTCCTTGGAGGACTGGAGAACTTGTGGGAACGAGACACCAGAAGAAAGCGGAGACAACAATCTGAGCATCTGCGAGAGGAAGGGACTTTTAGTGGGATTTTTGCTGGTTTGTGCTAATATCTATTTAATTCAAACTCCTGACAAACAAATGGGAGGGGAAAGCTTTGTTGGCGAAGGACTCAGCAAGCCTATACCATTGGTCGAGGTCTGAGACAGTTCCCACTCCAGTTCTCAAAGCCTCTAGCAACACAGGGAAGACAAGACTTTGTATCCTTGTTAGTTCTAAGGTACTAAAATTATAGAACAGAACTTTTTATTTTTCGGAGGGGGGGGGAGAGGCGGGGAGAGAAAATAAACTAAGCAGGCCTACTTTATACAGCATAAAAAAAGCAAAAAAGGGCATTGGCACCCTTTTTTTTTCAGCTTACATTTAAAAATACAAATGAAGGCCCTGGTCTTGTATGTAAGCAATTTTGGACTTAATCCAACACCCACTGAAGTCAGTGGAATAACTCACATTAACTACATTGGATCAGGCCCACGGTTAGTTCCATTAAAGTGAAAGGGACTACTGACAGGCATAAAGTTATGAACCTGGTAGAGGGTATTCAGGATCAGGCCATAAATGTGTTTGATAAAGCCCATATTCAGGAAAGAACTTGTAAAAATGACATCTTGACAGCCTTGCTGTCAGAGTGCAGATTAACAGAGCAGGAAACTGCTTGGAAGTGAATGTACAAACGGGAGATGGGGTCAGGAAAGACAAAGGAATATATCTGCCAAAAAGCACTGGGCTTATCATCCTTCTTTGATGTAATCCACAGTGCAGCTCACTCGGACGATACCTAATTAGAAAATACCTCCAAATTGCTGCAGGGAAAATACATCCTAGCACTTTCATCATAGAACCTGGTTTCTGCAACAGAGACTAGAATGCTTATTTCTGATGACCCTTGCCCCAGTCACTCCAGTTATCTCAGCTACCTCTGATTTTCATATCCTGCGGTTTTATTTCTCCAGTTTAAGCACAGTCACATGCTTCTCTGATCTCCTGCAAAATGATTCAGGAACAATGGGAAGAATAAAGGATCATATGGATTAACTCATGATTTTATATACTTACTGTATCTCAGCAAACCAGCTCAATATTGTATAATGTAACATTACCTCATTATTATTATTTATGCTGTGGTAGTACCAAGAGGCCCCAGTCAGGGATCAGATAACACATGTAAAACACACACAACACAAAGATGGTCGTTCTCCAAAGAGCGTACAATCTAAGTATAAGATGAGAGGTAACAGGTGCATACAACAAATAGACTGGTGGAGTACAAGCTAACCGTGAGATAGACAGTGACGGAACTAACAATGGTCTCAGTTTTAATTTGTTCATTGGTTGAGTGCTCAGCGCTTCGAAAGTTTCACTAGTGGTGATACTTACATACTTAACTGCGGGAGGTGGAGAGGTTTGTGAGGTTTAATTCAATAATGTTCATAAAGCATTTTAGATCCTCTTATGGAAGGCGCAAGGGAAGCTATTATTGTTTTAGCTTCTTTTAAAAGACACTGCTGAAACCAGTGTGCTTTTGTGGGTACATAATTATTTATTCTCAAACACCCCAAAAGCATGCTAGGCATGCCACAGAAACAGATAACAAAATACATGAAATAGAATGTTAAAAAAAATTAGGCATCTGCTACAAATGGGGAGGGGGAGAACTGTCCGATCCCTTCCTCCTTTGTGGCAGAAAGTGGAAGGTGGGAAGTAAATGAGGAATGAAAAATTTCAGCCTCAGTGGTCAAAGCTTGACAAAGATATAAGCAACTGAAAACAGGATCTTATCATGGGATGTGCCGGGCAACCTCAATACAGGTCGTGCTACTGTAACCCACACACCTCCTGGGTGTGGTGTTCTGTCCCATCTAGTGGCACCGAGACCACTTAAAGAGAGAGATTAATGAGTTTGCTCTACAGCCTTAGCTAACAGCCAGTGGGCTTTTAGCTCATGTGGGAGAGGCTCATGCACTAAGCTCCAGAGGCCCCAGGTATGATCCGGACAACCATGGTCTGTTGGCGTTACAAGTGGAGGCTTGTCCAGGATTTTAACTGGGAAGTCTCTGATATTCAGGATGTGCTTCCTCAGCCAGGGGAAGTATGTAACCCACACGCCTCCTGGGAGTGGTGTTCTGTCCCATCTGAGACCACTTAGAGAGAGGGCGTTAAATGAGTCTGCTCTATAGCCTTAGCTAAGAGCCACTTGGCCATGCACTGAGGTCCCCGGTTTGATCCCGTGGCTGACAACTGGGGTCTGTCGGTGTTATAGTACCAGTCCTGCTAATAATATAATTACAAGGCATTATTTGTTAAGTTTTAGCCCTGCGCAAGTCGCCACTCTCCATGCGCCAAACAATTTACAAGCTGGCAAGACAAGATGCAGTGGGAGAACCCAGCAGAAAGCCTTACTCCAGAGCACTTCCCCTCTCTGTGATGTGACTGGACTCCTCCGCCTCCTGGCAGGCCTGGTTACTCACCTGCTTGCTTCACTATTACAGCTAAATGGCCAGGGCCTCCTTCGCGCCTCCAGCGGCCTGTGGCAGGAGCACGTTCTCTCCTGGCCATGCCCGGGCGGAGCCAACCCTCTGGTGCAGCCCGCACATTCCAGCGAGGAGGGAGGCGGGCAGGGCTCCCCGTTCTACTCAGGCTCGCTGGGGTTCTCGGCGGCTCCCCAGGGGAAGGTGGCTCCGGGCCCTCGAAGCCCGTGTACTGATGCCACTGGCTGCGCCCAGTACTAAAATTAACCCGTCTCCGGCACAGGGTCCGCAAGGGCGCGGGACTACAACTCCCAGCATCCCCCCCACCCACGGGGCGGCACAGCCGCGGCGACCACAGCCCGGGTGCCCCCCGGCCCCTTTTGCAGAGGCGCTCGGGCTGAAGGGGCGCGGGGGAGGGTGTCTTTGCGGTGGCCCTGAGCCCCGCTCCCTGGCTGGCTCCCCCCAGGCTGGGGGGGCTGAGGGCGGCTCCGCTTGGCCTCTCCAGCCCGCAAAGGGGAGTTTCCAGGAAGTGGCCATATTGGATTCATTCAGCCGCATCGATCCGGGGAGAAGAGCGGGGCTCCGGCAAGGCAGTTTCCCGGCCAGAGACCCGCCGCAGGACCCCCCGCTCCAGCCATGGCTGCCACGGACCTGGAGCGCTTCTGCGTGAGTGCGAAGCCGCGCTCGGCGCTGCCCGGCGGCTCCGGGCAGCTCGCCCCCAGCCCGGGCTGCAGGCGGGGCGGGAGATGATGTGTCACTCGCCGCTTTGTGCCAGGGCGCACGGGGAGTTTGGGGGGAGCCGCGCTGGGGCCGCACCGGCCGCCGCTGCCCGCCTCTGGCTCCGAGGGCGGAGGAGGGGGGCGCAGCCCGGAGCAGGGCTCAGCCTCCGCGGCAGCGAGCTTGCGGCCGGGGGTCCCGGCTCTCCGGCAGCCCCGGGGCGCCCAGCCCGCTCTCCCGTGGGTCCCTCTCTCCCGTGCCCGGCGGCGGTTCTGCCAGCGAGCCCCGGCTCTGAGCCCCAGCTTGGGGTAAAGCCCGGACCCGCGCCCTCCCCGTCTGAGCTCTGCTGCAGCGGGATGCTCTGGGACTCCGGCTGCAGGAGGGACAAGGGGAGCGGGGCGGTGACAGCGGGGCGCCTGGCGTTGGTAGTACGCGGGGATCGGGAACTGATCCCCCGTTGGGCTTTCGCCGGGAGTGGCGAGTGCTGAGCTGAAAGAGGTGATCCGGGGCGGGGAGGTGATCCTGGGTCTGTGCAGAGCTGGGTGTTTGCAGACCTGTTGCAATGTTTAACTCTACAAACCCGAAAGGTTCTTCTGTTACATTTCGCAAGTTCTGACACAACAAAGGGACAGTCCTGCTGAATGTAGGTGGAGAGTCTCCATCCAGTAATGAAGAGCCAGACCCCAGCAGGCTAGAAAGGCAGTCAGATCATTCTGGGCCCAATCCTGCTCTGAGGGGAGTCACTCTGATACAATCTCAGGGGGCTGGAGATAGATAAATATCCTTTGTTATTCTGCTCATGGTGTAAAGTACAGCTTGGCATGATTAAGGGTGGCAGAATCATGCCCTCTTTGAACTTGTCCTGGGGCAAAATATTTGTAAGTACTATATTCTGTAATTCACATTAAGCACCACACTGCTTCTTGGGCAGTTCCATTTAAATCAACCCAAGGAAGACAAAATCTGGCCTTTAACTTGGGTTGTATATTGTAGTGCTGATTCATTCTTTCTCTGGGTCACTTTTCATTTATCCCTATAAAAAAAAAGTTAAATCTCTGTTTCTCAACCATGAGATGTTGCTGTTTTGTACAGCTATAAATCCTACTCAGTGTTTTCTACAACAAATAATTGTTTTCTTCAGAATAAAAGAAAAAAGCTGATTGTTGAACTCCTGTGCATGCCATTATCTTATCTAGAATATAGCAAACGTTTGTTTAGTTGGCAGATGTGTTTGGCCCTTGCAAATCCTTAATTGTGTAAATGTTGGCATCTAAACAAGAAAGAAGCAAAGGATATTTCTATAACCAATCTTGTGGGTGCTTCTGGATGATCAAATTAATTTACAGTTTGGCCTGCACTTTTATAAACAATATCAGCTATGATTTAGTGTGTGTCTTAATGTTAGGTTGGAAGTTTTAGAGAAACATTGCAACATTTCTACAAATACCACTGAAATGTTTTGATATGCTTGTTTTGAAAGAATAGATTATAGACATGTAGTGAACAGGTGGGATGTTACATACATAAAATCACAATATAAAGTGTGGGTGTAGGCTCAGAGCCAAATGGCAGATGTTGGTATTGAAGCTTCATTTCACAGATGCAGAAATATGCTTCCAGCAAACAAATGGTCACTCTGCAATGGATTTAAGGATACACTATACATTTCAGAAGAAAATTTCCATCCAGCCTATTGTATAGTTTCAATGTGTGGTTTGAGGCTTAAATGATTGATTCATAAAGATGTTTATAGTTTGTGAATATCATTGTGATGCCAAATATGCTCACAAAGGAAGTTGAATATTCATGTGTTCATAGGTATGTATTTATATAGGGATGAGAAAAATAAATAAAGTGAGTTAAGGTCTTGTTTACAATAAGAAGAATTGTTTGGATACCAGTTGTATGTAGATGTCTTGAAACACTGCCAAAGGCTTGCTCTCCATAGCTAACATTATATTTTACCATAAAGAGTAATTGGCACAAAGAAAAATTAGCCTTGTGCTTGAAGGTGCTTTTTTAAAGAGTACTTATGTTTTATCTTTGTTCTTGAGTCAATGTACAAAGAATATTGTATAATAAATCTGAAACATGACTTAGGTGAGGAATAGAAGGGCGGCAGTACATGCTGGATAATTGCTACCAGAAGTTGATCTGACAGAAATCTGTTGGCTTAAAGCTGTTTTTTGTCAAAGGCTTAAAATTGTGTTGGAAGGGTACCCTAAATAAACAGACTGATGATGTATCTTTCTACCTTTTTGAGAACGGAAAATGTCTTCACCACATTACATAGCATAGTCCCCTAAACGCACCGTTTTGCATTTTGATGTTGCTAAATAAATGAGGCTGTAAGCAATGGTCACTTGAATTATAGACAACTAACTATGTGTTAGTCAGTTGTGCTAACACAGATAAGTTCCTTCTACTGTTTTGTATGTATAATCCTTTCTACCAAGAGTCTTCAGCTCTGCTTCATTGCTCGGCAACCTGGCATAAAATTTCTCAGCTGGAGAGTGAATTTTTAAAAGTGATACTTGGGCCACAGGGAGAGAAATTCCCTTTCAATGTAATTGAAAAACTGTAAATTGTTTAAAGTTCACATAATGCAAGTACAGCTTTGTTTTTTAAAATTAGATGTTTCAAGATTTTTTTTTTTTTTTAGAGGGATGGGGTAGAAGTGGAGAATGGAAACAGAATCATTTATGTGGAATGGGGATGTAATTTTTCCCTGTTTGATATTTATGTAAGAATTTCTAGAACATTAGCTTGCTGTGTATGTGTGACATTAACACTGACCTGGTTTAAAACGAATCAATAATAATTACAGATAGGATTAAGCTGGAACAACAGATGCAGCACTCACTGAACTTGTGAGAAAACAGGGTTCATACCTGCACCTTGTGGGGTGAGCCTTTCTTTAATAATAAATAGCTGACCTTTAGGTAGAGCCAGACTTCCAAAAGAGCTCAGCTCCCATTTAGGCACCTACATGAAGTGGCTGAATTTTCAGAAGAGATCAGTGCCCAGCAGCTGCCATTGAAAATTGGCCTTTAGGTGCCTGAATGGTAACTGAGCTCTTTTGAAAATCCGGCCCTATCTAAAGGCCAGGGATGCTACATCAGGTGGTCTCAGTATTGCCCAAGTAGCAGGAGAGAGCATTTTATACTTGAAAGAAACAGGGAGGGGAGAACTAAAAATCTCATGTGGTTTCTAATTTATACACCTCTACCCCGATATAACGCTGTCCTCAGGAGCCAAAACATCTTACCGCGTTAGGTGAAACCGCGTTATATCGAACTTGCTTTGTTCTGCTGGAGCACGCAGCCCCGCCCCCTGGAGCGCTGCTTTACCGTGTTATATCGGGTCGCGTTATATTGGGGTTGAGGTGTATTGGAAGAGCTCCGACCACTTCCTCCCCATGTTGACAGTGGACCTGCCTAGACGCTCTGTTACATGAGACAACACCTATGGAAGAAGAGTGATTGTGTGGTTAAAGTGTTGTGTTGTGAGAGCTGAGTCCTACTCCCAGCTCTGCTATAGATGTTGTCACCTTGGTTAAGACACCTAACCTCTCTATGGCACACTTCCTCAACTGTAAAGTTCAGATGATAATAGTTCCTTATTGCTAAGGAGCAATGAGGCTAATTTCTTTCAGAATGACTGTGACGCTCTAAGTCCAGAGTCCTGAAAAAGCAATCTGATTAAATAGTCTTAGGGATTGTATAGTGTAATGGTGCCATCAGTTAGTTGACACTGACACCTTACTGTGTTACGACTCTTCAAATTAAGAATCTATATTTAAAAACTCCCCAATTGCATACTTCTCCAATATAGTTCTCCACCGTGTCTTAACAGCCCCCTCCAACACAATGAAGTTCCTGTGAAGTAGTACTATTAGAAATAATCAACAAAAACAAGTGAAAAGAAAATTCACCCACAGAAAGCTGCATTTAAGACTGCCTTCATTCTAGGCTGCAGAATCACACCATCAGTGCTCAAGAGTGCTTTTGTTCTTGTAAATATAGTGCTTGTAAGAGATGTTGGCTTCACAGTCTTGGAGACTGTAGTCCTCTGTTGATCCACACAACAGTTACAGCACAGGCATTGGCAGCACTAGTTTTCCATCAATGTGCTCCAGCTCTGACTTGGAAGTCATACATAGGGGAGGATGGTTCAGTCTCTGTGCCCATTGCTACCCTGGTGTGTCTATTGACACGGTTAACAAATAAAAACCACCCAGCTGGTTTGTGATGCAGATATCTCTCCCCTGGGAATTGGACTGAGCCCAGCAGTTCATTTCATATAAATTACTAAATATCCATCAGATGTTACTGAGCTGGGATGCACTTGAACCAACATCCTATACATGAAAAATATTAATTTCATTATCAGTCCCCCAAGCCATCCTGTGCTTAAGAGGTGACACATGTGATTGATTGCCAGTGCTGTGCCAGCGTACAGTAGTAAAAGCATGTTGGTATATCTGCTGTGCAACAGCCAATCACCATGTGCAGGAAATGTAAGAAGCAAAGCAGAAGGAGGATAACAGTGGCAGGGAAATGCAATGGGTCTGGAGAGAGTTAAAACACGTGGGAGGGAAAGAAGTGGGAGAGCAGGCACTGAAGAAAAGGGGTAGAGTAAATGGAGCTTAAAATGGGACAAAATTTGGAGACCTACAATTAAAAATAGTCCAAAGAGTCTGGCTAATTTCATTTCAACAAGTAACATAGTTAAGAGTCCGATTAACCCACTAATACTGCATTTGCACCTATCAATTAATGTAAGTCACTTTGACCTTAACTCAGGCAGTCATGTGCCCTCAGAATGGCGCATTAGTATGAGTTAGAGCCAATGTGTCAGGCCTGATATTCAGCCTTAACAGTGACTGTTTGGGCAGCTGTTGTCTTGTCAGTCCCCTAGGCCCTGGATTTTGAAAATGTCATCCCTAATCTATATGTGCAAATACTGTGACTGCACAGATTGGGGATTTATGTACGCTGGAGACCAGTTGGAATAATAACTGGTGATTTGCGCGTAGGTATACCTGAGTTGTATACAGAGCCACCCGGAGTTTTTTGGGGCCCTTGGAGCGGGGTCCTTCACTGGCTCCGGGGGTCCTGGAAAACTCTTGCGGGGCCTGGGCCCCGGAGCTGCTTCTGCTCCGGGTCTTCGGCGGCAATTTGGCGGCGGGGGGTCCTTCCGCTCCGGGAACCGCCGCTGAAGTGCACCGAAGACACACGGCGGGGGGTCCTTCCACCCCGGGACCCGCTGCCAAAGTGCCGGGTCTTCGGTGGCGGGAGCCCCCCACTGCCGAAGACCCCAGGCCCCCTGAATCCCAGGCCTGGGCGGCCCTGGTGGTGGAATTTTTGCTGCTAACCTCATGTGCCTGTTTGATTTTGGCAGACATTTAAGAGAGTCCAACGATTGTTGCCTGTTGGAAGAACTATGAGTGCTGTTGTATTGTTGTCACCTGTTCATTTGTGTAGCTAATGACCACGAGGAACCACCAGGAGAAACCTTTTAAAATATCTCTAAGGTTTCACCAGTATTGGATGAGTCTTGCAGGACTTTCTACATTGCCTTCACTGCTGGTTTTGTTTCAACAGGAGTTTTCTCCTTAACAGCTGGTATCCTCCTGCCTATTGCCTGTAGTCACTTCACAGTCTGGTGTTTGAGATATCACAGTTCCTCTCCATGAAAAGGGTTCTGCTGTCAAACACTGTCTTGTGTGGCCTCACAGAATGATTTGGGCATGAGGAACAGGTTGAGCATAGAAGGGAGAAAGCCACGTGTATCCAGTTTAGGACTGAACAATTGCCAATGAAAAGGCCACTGTTGGGGCAATGCAGGCCCCAAACTTAGGTTGGATATTTTTGAAAAGAACATTTCAGAAATATTCCCACGACTTAAACAATTCCAGTGAAAATAATTTTTATTTGGATACAAACATTCTCCTGCAGATTTTATAACCCAGCCCACTGCAGCATTTTGCTAGGATTTGGGAGCCCTCGAGAGGAACTGACTAGTCTGTTCTTATTGTCCAACTTGAGTGTTTACCTTTGACCTTGTGCTCAGTTTGGAAGAGTGAGATTATTCAAACAGGAACTTCAAAAAGAAGTGAGTTTTAAAATTGGTAACAGATCAGGAGGCAAGTGCAGCTGCAGATCTGCCACTCCGAATCGGAGTGTGCAGCATATTCCCTTCCATGCACTGGCTAGATCTTCTAGCTGGGGTGTGCACTTGCCTGAGCAGGGTGGATGGGAAATGATCTCCCTTACTGTTCTCCTCCGAGTGAGGTTGGCACTGCTGGCTGCATTTCTGAGCCACAATCTATCCCCAAGTGACCTGCACAAGCTCATCCTTCTCTGACCCACAATCTGTCAGGCTACAGAGAAGAGTGTTTTAACTCTTATGCGCAGAACAAATGTCTGCTGGAAAAGTATCAGCTTTTCCAAAGGCATTGCTGTTTCTGGCAGTGCAAATCTAATGCGTCTCTTCCTCCCGTAATATAGATACGTTACTCCAAGTGGGAGTTCGGAGTTTCTTTTTAAATGTGGGATCACTGCGAGCTCTGAGGCAGTGGGAGTAAGAACACACAAACTAGAGAATCCTAGAACCACCTGACCCCAGCATGCCCTCTAGAGAAGCAATAACACATGCAACCTGAAGAACAACTCTCTCTTTCTGGGATGCAGTGAGATGACAGGGCCTCTTTTTTGGTTTGTGGCTGAGAGATGTCAGCGAATCTCCAGCATTGTGAGGAGTGGTAACATTTTGGGAACTACACTATCTTTGGGAAGATTATGCCAATGTTATTTCCAGCTACAATCAGGAAAACTGGCCGTCGGTCTTTTCTTCCCAGTGTACCTGCTGTTCCTGTTTCCTTCATCTCAAGGTTTGATTGTACCCCAGTGGGAACTATGGCTGCCTACCACCTCTCAGGATCAGGTCATTAGTGTCTGTGGAACTTTCTCCATCATGCCTGTTCTGGGGCTCTTGCGATATTTCTTCCTGATAATCTCCCTATCCCTTTCCCGTGTGCCTCTTTGCTTGGAGTGGGAGAGGAGGAAATGGGGCACAGTATGTGAAAAACCAGATTGATTCCTTCTGATTGTGCAATAAATTGAAGGAATCGAGTTTCATGAAACAGGGAGAATAGTGCCCCGTTCCTTCAGGGCTGGGATATCTGCACCATATCACTTCCAACTTTATCAAGTGTGCGAGGGGGGAGTGAGAGAGTGTTGATTTGGGAGGCTGGTGGTGAGATTTGGGGGCTTTTAATTTGGACATTGGTCAAAGACATTTGTATTGATTTTTGACTGATAAAATGTATACGTGCATCTAGAACTTGAGCTGGGCCCATCTTAAATAAAACCAATAAAGTCTGAGGCAAAGGGACCCTGTAACAATGGGATGTTGGATAGCAGGAGCGCCCCGTGCTAACTTGTAGAACAGCTTGAGAGCTGACGAACTTGAGGAGAAGGTTCAGGAGAACAGAGTCGCTCAAGTCTTCGGTCTAGGCCTTGAAGTCTCCCTTTCAGAAGCTTGCTAGCTGGCATAAATAGCTGAAACATGACAGACATTTTTGGGGTGGAGCAAAGGGTGAAGGGGAAGGGGCGGAAAATGTTATTTGAAATGAGGTTATAGGGAAACATTATTTTCTGAAAAAAATCTGGGTACAGGCCTGTCCCAACAATGGGATATGTCAAGTTTCTGCCAAATATATTCCCTGTTGTGCTATGAACTCTCTTAAACTCCCAAGCTAAATAGGATCTGGGGGTGGGCAGATTTGTCAGTACTTGGATGGGTGACTTTGTTTAGAAGTTGAAATTCCTTACTGTAGCCAAAAAGTGTGTGTCTCACACACATGAAATTTCAGATATGTCAAACAGCCACAGTAGAAGTTCCCATGAACTGTCGTGCCTTAGAACCAGAAACATAACACCCCTGCTCTCTCCTACCCATCCGGCTCTGCACTAACTTACTTGGGAGCGATTGGAGATGCAGGGAAAGATGAGAGAGTTTGTACAGAAGGTGCTCCTAGGTACGTGGGCCTGTTCCCATCCTGTCCTGAGTTCTGACGGAACGATTACTAAATGACTGTCGCAATAAGCCCCTGCTCCATTACCACTGCATTATCTGACCCAGGAAACTTGAAACTGTGGATTCAGTGTGCCATTTTCCCCACAACTGAATTTCATTTGCCCCAGGGTATGCAAGGAACTCGTATGCTGCCTTGGAAGTTTGTACTCAAACTGAACCGTTCAATAGCAATAAAAGAGAGAGATCAAATCAGTCCCTAGAAAAAGGGCCCTTTTAGAAGGTTGTTAAATTACGTCTATTCCAACCAAAGGCCCTGGTGAATGAGGGTGGAAAATTGTTGGACTCTAATCCCACCCTTTCTCTCAGCTCACTTCAGTTAGCATACAGCGGGGTGGGCAAACCTTTTGGCCTGAGGGCCACATCTGGGTATGGAAATTATATGGCGGGCCATGAATGCTCATGAAATTGCGGGTTGGGATACAGGAGGGTAAGGGCTCCAGCTGGGGGTGCAGGCTCTGGGATGGGGCTGGGGATGAGGGGGTTGGGGTGCCGGAGGGTCCTCTGGGCTGGGACCGAGGGGTTCAGAGGGCGGGAGGGGGATAAGGGCTGGGGTAGGGGGTTGGGGCATGGGAGGGGGCCAGGGGTGCAGGCTCAGGGGGGTGCTTACCTCGATCAGCTTCCAGAAGCAGCAGCATGTCCCCCCTCTGGCTCCTACACGGAGGCTCATCCCCGCAGCTGCCCCATCCACAGGTGCCACCCTTACAGCTCCCATTGGCTGTGGTTCCCTGCCAATGGGATCTGCGAGGGTGGTGCTTGGGGCAGGGGCAGCCCCATGATTGCCCCTGTGCATAGAAGCTGGAGGGGGGACATTCTGCTGCTTCTGGGAGCTGTATGGAGCAGGGCAAGCCCTGGACCCGGCTCTCCGGTGGGAACTCGAGGGCCAGATTAAAACGTCTGGAGGGCTGGATGCGGCCTCCGGACCATAGTTTGCCCACCCTGGCCTACAGTATGTGTTCAGTGGGAGTTTTGCCTGAATAAGGACTGCAAGAATGGGCCCTGAGAGAATTACTTCTGCTTTCTCCATCTTCCGTAGGCATTGTAGCATAAGGGTTTATTCTGCAGAAGAACGTTTGTGTAGTATTTTCTGACTTCGTATTGTCTGGTCTCGCAGCTTTGATAAGCTGTCATTGCATAATTCTATTGGGATAACGTATGAAAAACGAGGTATTTCAAAACACATACAAACTGTAAATCATTTACCTTTTTGTACCTTTTATTGTCTTTCTTTATGAAAATCGATAGAAAATGAAACTCACATACAGAGAATTGTCCATTGGCTGGAAATGGAAATTTCTTGGAGATACTGTGTGTTGGATTGTTGTGTTGTGAGAACTGGAAACTAAACCCAGTGATGACCAGAATTCATTGACTCTCTTAAGAGTAACCCCCTACCAAAATCCCTTTCTGCCTTGCCTAAAAAAAAGTATTGAATGATGGAATTCATTATAAATAAGCAAGGAATTCTGGAAACATATGCAGGAATTAGCCATGTTTATTTTAAATAGTAACTAAAACAAATAATCTTGGTGGCAAATATCCAGCATACAGAGTAGAGCAGCTGGATAATTACATAGTATGAATCAGAGTTATCGTCTCCTCTTTCGATGACACTTCCTAAAAAATGCCATTAACATTTACCAAACCATTATGTGGTGTAGAATTGCCCACTAATATCTCTTTGAGGTTGTGGGGCAAACTTCTGCTTTCGGTTTGTCCAACAGTCATTCATGTTGCTCTGGGTGGAACTTGGCAGTGTGTCTCATTCACTTGCAGACCCATTGCTCAAAGTAAGGAGAGAGGATGGTTGGGAGGGAAATGTGGTTAGACCAGGGGACTGCAAGCCAGCACTGCCACTGCCCTGTTGTGTGACCTTGGGAAAGTCACTTACTGTGTCTAACTTGAGGGGAAGGGCAGAAATAATGCTTATCCCCTTGCATAGGGTTGTGAGGGTTAATTAACTAAGGAGCTGTGTAAATACTATCTAAAAGACAAAAACTGAGGGTAATTTACTAGTTGGCTTGGCTTGGATATTTTTTCAAATAAGGAACTGAGGAAGAAGTATCTGTTCTAATGTTTGCCTTCTCAGTAAGAGGTTATTCGTGGAGGAATGGAATTCTTATGCAGCTGAAGTGCTGAACTTTCTCATCCCTTCAAGGAAATGTCTTTCATTTTTGGTTCCATAGTTTCCTTCTGTTTCCACTGATGTTCTTCATTCTCAAAGGCAAAGTTTGTATTTGCAAAAGACTTTCTATGTGGAGCGCCTGGCTTGCTCATTCAGAGCCTGAATATATAGCTTATGGGTCCAAATACCAGATAAAACAGGAAAACTGTGGGTTTTTTTAGTTTTGCTTTTAACATGGGAGAGGCATCTGAGCACAGCTCTGTATGACATGATAGATATTGTATGCAGTGTGATGTAGCTGTGTTGGTTGCAGGCTATTAGAGAGAGATGGTGGGTGAGGTAATATATTTGATTGGACCAAATTCTGTTGGTGAGAGAGACACGCTTTCGAGCTTACACAGAGCTCGAAAGCGTGTCTCTCTCACCAACAGAAAGTTAGTCCAATAAAATATATTATCCACAAATATCTGTCATGAGGTATCTTCTTTCTTCAGTGCACACAGATGTTTCTAATAAATGGAGTTACAGGTGTACTTTGGGACTGAGCCAAGGTCTTTTGTGTCAATGGGCATCTTTCCACTGACTTCAGTAAGCTTTGGGTCAGGCCGTCTGAGGGGAGACAATATGTTCCATGGTTCTTACTTTCCTGAGTTGGTGTTCTGGGGCTCTGGGCCTGCTTGTGCCCCCACTGAAGACCATTAGAATTCTGCCACTGACTTAGCAGAACTAGGATTGTGCCCATTGTATGGGAAAGTTTAAACTAAAAACCAAAGCCCTCACCTTTTTGATAACTATTTAGAAAATAAAAGAAGCCTTCATGAGAACATATCTATTCAGATGAGGTTTTGCAAAACTCATTTTTGCCCCCGTACCTGAAGCTTGAGCTGACTGTATCCTATAGATTGTGTTGCTCTACATGGTTTTGTCTTTAAATCTTAAGCTGAATATTGTGGGGGAGTTTTCTTAGCATGTTTAAATGTTGTGTTCCTGAAACTGGATATTCTTGCTACTTATAGTTGGTCCAGTAAAAGATGGGAGAGGCATCTGAGCGCAGCTTTATACGTCATGGTAGATATTGTATGCAGTGTTGTAGCCATGTAGCCCAGGATATTAGAGAGAGACACAGTGGGTGAGGTAATATCTTTTATTGGACCAACTTCTGTTCTCACCACCTTGTCTCTCTAGCATCACTGACTGGCAGCCCAGATATGGCATTTTTTTCGAAGCTCATATGTGGCACAGTCTTCTGGGCGTTCAGTGGCAATGACAAAACTTATGTCTAATCCTCATTTGTTTAAAGTGATTAGACCTTGCAGACATTGAAACTGAATGGCTAAGAGATTAGAAAGCAAATTTCCATACGTTTTTTATCAGTTAAAAGGCTTAAAGGGGAATATAAACCAGAGCTGGTCAGTTCATCTGTAGAAAGCTGAACTGGTGCTGTATTTGTAGGTATTATTTGTTCTTAGATGGATGTACAGTATGTAAGTGGAGATGGGCAGCAATGTATTACCTAGCTGAAGTTTTACCTGGCACAATAAATGTTGCTTATAAAAAAAAAATTGCCTCCCCCCTACTCTGGGGGTGAAAGGCTGATTAAGCGCAGTGGGAAAAGGTAGAAGAGTGGGTATATAATACAACTGTTTGCTTGCAAGAGCTGAGGAAAACACTCTGATGTGCAGGCATATAGAAATCCAGGCTTCTAGATTGGTTCTGAGATTGCTCAGCTTTTGGTTTGCTATTTAAATATCGTTACAAGGTGGCGTGAGGAATCACACCACCATTAGGCAAAGGGGAGCAATTTGGGAGTTTTGTTTGCATAAGAAGTGCAAAATTAGTCCTTAAATGGAGTTCTGTTTGTTAAATGAGCCTGATAACAACACTTACATAGCTGGGTGACCCTAGAAATCAGACCCAGGACCCTGGATTTAAACAGAAAACAGAGCACTTTATTTCCTGGGAGGTGCCTGGCTAGAGTAGTCCAGGATCAGGGACCCATGGTATAGGAAGGGCAGTGTGAAAAATAAACAACAATGGACTGATTTGCAAAGACATTGAACACCTGCAGCTCCTAATTCCTTCTATGGGCTTTGGGGTTGCTAGGAACCTCTGAAAAATCAGCCCATAAACTTTCAGGGTGGGTGCAGTTTGTTTTCATCTTTTGCTAGTGTCACTTTATGAACAGAGGAGGATCCAAACTTTTCTTGCCTCTGCAATTTTAAGTCACCGTGTTAAATAAAATTAAACACAGATTTTGTTGTTCTGTGTTTGGTTTCTTTAATGACATTTGGGGCCAAGTCTGGGCATCTTGAAGCTGGGAGAGACATTGAATAATGGCGTGAGTGTTCTGTGAAAATTCTTGACATTCTTAAGAAAAGGGTTAAAATGGAAGGGTGGGGCTGGGTAGGGATTGTTTTTCCTGTGTGTGATTTTTAATTCTGGAGAGTGCAGTGCAGGCCCGGAGCTTCGTTGCAGGCTTTGTTGTAGTGAGTTCTACGCAATGGGAATCAAGCAACTTTGGGGGTATGGCTACACTTGCAGCTGCACAGAGCTGCCGCGGGAGTGCTCCCGCGGCAGCGCTTTGAAGTGCGAGTGTGGTTGCGGCGCCAGCGCTGGGAGATCTCCCAGTGCTGCAGGTACTCCACCTCCCTGTGGGGATTAGCTTACAGTGCTGAGAGCCGTGCTCCCAGCGCTGGGACACTGTTTACACTGGCGCTTTACGGCGCTGTAACTTGCTGTGCTCGGGGGTGTTTTTTCACACCCCATAGCGAGAAAGTTGCAGCGCTGTAAAGCACCAGTGTAGCCAAGATAGTCTCCTTTGTACGAAGAAATGCCATGGCTGTGATGTCAAAACTCAAATGTGAAATCTGCGGTGCTTATTTTGGAGCGTGCTTGTGGGCCTCAGTGGAGAAGGAAATGCTGTACAATGCTGAGAACTTAGATGCAGGATAGTAATATCACCAGGGTAACAGCAACACTGAACTGGTAAGGAAGAGGTCTCACAGAGCTGCCTAGAGGAGCCAGCTGTTAGTATAGGGCCAGATCACCCCCTGCCCTCCCTGAGTGTCTCCATGTGTGGTTCTGAGCCCCACTCTGTGGAAGGGAGTGGGGATCAGTACCTCCATGGCAGCATTCCCTTGTCTCTCTTGTCTGGACCCTGTGGAGGGCTCTTGTCACTGTCTGGGGGCCTTGTGAGGGCAGAGGGACATAGCTGGGTAAGCAGAAGGGGGAAGGGTTTACATCCTCTCGTCCCCTGTCCTGTGGAGGATATCCAGGAGTAGATGGTGTATGCCGGTTTCATACCTCTCGCCTTGCCAAGGCCATTTATGAGAGAGGCCAAAAAGGAGCGGCACCAATAAATTATTAATCCAGGAATCTTAAAATTCAGCCAGATCCTTTCCTTTAGTGTAACTGGCTCTCTCCTTGGCTTCTGTGTCATGATCCTTCATTTCTGATGTTAATAATTTTCCACAATGAAAGGGGGGGCACTCAATTTGTGTGCGCCATAGGCAATTTGGGAGTGAAATGCGGGACATCCTGTCAAATGAGGTGCACTTGAGAGGGATACCTAGTGTTGAGCAGCTCTTTCATTGTTGTGGGCCAGCTGTTTAAGAACATGGTTTCTGGCCTGTTTGGACCAAAACAAAGAAAGAAGAAAGAAAGAAAGAAAAGTCCCTGTTAGGAAACCTGGTAGAGCCTTTCTGCAGTGTGCCAGCTCTGATGATTTTTATCATGACCGATGATATTTGGTGGTGGTTCATAAATCGCCAGCTTCTGGAGCCAGATGATTTAGGTGAGAATCTCTGTTTTTATATGAATGAAAAGTAAGCTTCTAACCTTCATGGTTGCAGAAAAAAGCTTGAAAATTTGACCCCCTTCATGTTCAAAAGTCAGAAGACAAATCCAAGGAAGGAAACCAAAATTTATTATTTTCAGAACCTCACTATTTTAGCCAATGTCCTGATTTGTAGGGCCTGACTCCTGATTTTCAAACGTTTGTGGTCGGGGATACTGCTTATGTGAGTAGCTCTGTTAAGGAGGGCTCCCAGAATTAACCTGATGATGAGCCGATGGTGCCTTGCCTTGGCTGACGTATTTTACCACCATGTCAACTAGATCTGTTCAGGGCTAGACAGCACAATTTATAAAACTCTGGGGGCCCAGTTGTATGCTAGCACCTCCCCTGGTGGGAGAATGTCACCGAACCTTCAGCACAGGCGCACCCTGAAAACATAAAGAGCAGAGAACAGTAGATACAAAGACATGCTTTCCTCTCTTCTAGCCACATAATAACCCAGCCAACTCTGTGCTGAGGCAAAAGAGAGAAGCTCAAATGCAGCAGACTGCAATCATAATACAAATAATGAATACAAACCCCACATTTAAATGCTCTTATTGATCCATTGAACTTTTGCCTTTGCTTTGAAATCCCAGGCCCTGATTGAACAAAACACTTAACGACATGCTTATGTCCTACTGACTTCAGTGATTCTTAAACGGGTGCTTAACTGCTTAGCTGAATTGGGGTCCAGTTGAGACTCAGTATCACCTGCATGGCTATTAGATGTTACAGTTTTTTAGCATCACAAAGGTCAGGGAGTCTCCTCTCTTCTGTCTAGCTTTGTACCATCAATATCTCATCATATGGTGAATTTTAATACTGAGCACTCTGCTCATCAGGCCACAGCTAACCGTGTTATGATTATCGACTGCCTCTATAAGAGTATGGATACTTGCTATGCTGTCTGCCTCAGCACCTCTTAGCCATCATTAACCTATCCCGAGCTACGAATTTACTACCTCTTTGTTGCTATTATTCTTTAACCAGCATTTTTACATAATGTCAAACTTGCTTGACAGAGCAGTAATATATTATTTATTAGTGCTCAGCACATGGGTTCAGGGAAGATAACGTTTTAATCTGTAAAAAAAAAAATCCTGGGTCTGTTGTGAATTTTAGTGTGAGCGTTGCCGGGATCATAAAAGTGCTCCTGAAAGGTCAGACAGTGGCTTTGCCATTACTCCTCCTAATCCGCCAGGCCCAGATAAAGAAGCTTTACTCCATGAAAGTCTGCGGTACCTGCTGCTCAGCCCCTGAAAAGTGTCAGTTTGTGGGTGGTCTATTTAATAACAAAAGAAAGGATTTAGTAAAGTAAAAGATATAGGATCAGAAGGGTGGGAACTTGAAAGAAAAGCATCTGGCATATTATTGATATAGAAACTAGCATTAACTTTGAAACATTCCTGGTTGGAGCCAGGGGCTGGCGTCAGGGGACCTGTGTTTTATTTCTGACACTAACTCCTTGTGCGACCTTAGACAAATCACTCAGCCGACCTGTGCCTCGGTTTCCCCATCTGTAAGGTGAGGACAATAACATCTCTGTCTCTGTAAAGCTTGGAGATAGTCAGAGGAAAGGGCCCTATGTGATGGATGATCTGATCTGGTTGTGGGTTCCCAGTGCCTCCCAGGATCATGCCTTCCCTGTACAGTAGTATTGTGGTAGTTATATTAGGGTTTGTATCCTGTGTAGGCTGCAGCCGTTAGAGGACAAGATGATCTCTCGCTCTTGCACAGGTCTGACATCCAAACCAGCACGGAGCTATGTGGTCAAGACACACATTGTGGGTGGTGGGAAGGACAGACAGACAAAGGTAAGGCGTTACAGAATGAGTAAGCCTCTGAGACTGCCTCACCCTGCCCACTTACCTGTCAAAAGGTTAGCCAAGTTATTCTGCGTAATCTTCCTCCCCCCGCCCCACCCCTTAGTCATAATTAAGATTCCTTTGGAGGGGCAGGAATTACTGCAGAGCTGCAGCATGAATGAGTAATTTCCCCGTGCCATTCATTTTTCATTCGGGAGGCAAGTGAATAGCATCTTAATCTATGCCATTGACTTTTGCATTAGAGTGTTTGATGCATGTACCATTGTGCCAGGGAGCGGAGAATGAGAAGGTAAAGAAGGGGTGGGCAAACTTTTTGGCCTGTGGGGCCACATCGGGTTTTGTAAATTGTATGGAGGGCCAGTTAGGGGAGGGGGTCGTGGCCCAGCCACCACCTCCTATCTGCCCCCCCAGGGACTTCTGCCGCATCCAACCCCCCTGTTCCCTGACGCCCCCCCCCCCCGGGATCCCTGCCCCATCCACACACACCTCACTCTCTGTCCCCTGACCGCCCCACCCCATCCAACCCCTCCTCTCATTCCTGACTGCCCCTCGGAACTCCTGCCCCGTCCAACCACCCCTTCTCCTTGTCCCGACTGCCCCCAGAACCCCTGCCCCTGACTGCCCCCCACTGCCCCATTCAACCCCCACCTCCTTCCTGACTGCCCCCAGGACACCTGTTGCCCCCTCGACCACCCCAACCCCTATCCACCCCCTGAACTCCCCTGCCCTCTATCCAGTCCCCCTGCTCTCTTCCCCCTTACCGCACTGCCTGGAGCACCGGTGGCTGGTGGCGCTACAGCTGCGCCGCCCGGCTGGAGCTGGGCCACACCGCCGCCGCCGCCGCCACCACCGTGCAGCACAGAGACCGGGTCAGGCCAGGTTCTGCAGCTGCGCTGCCCCAGGAGCTCACAGCCCCGCCACCCAGAGCGTTGCGCCAGCGGTGGAGCGAGCAAGCTGAGGCTGCGGGAGAGGGGGAACAGCGGGGGAGGGGCCGGGGGCTAGCCTCCCAGGCCAGGAGCTCAGGGGCCGGGCAGGACGGTCCCGTGGGCCGGATGTGGCCTGCAGGCTGTAGTTTGCCCACTTCTGAGGTAAAGTCATTTGCTTTGTGATTAATAAGAGGCCCGATCCTGCTATCTGCTGAGCATCCTCCACTCCCAGCGAGGACCAGTTGTGCTGAGAGTATTCAGAACCTCACAAGTTTGGGCCCAGAAATGGCACCGAAGGGATATTTTGTATATAAAAATATAACTTCCCTCCTTCTTTTCATCTCACTTTTTTGAATAACTGAGGGCTGGGAACTGCAATCTGTCTCCTTAACATTAGTTTCTCCTTGTATCCTGTTCACACTGTAGTTTGGTTAGACTGTAAACTCTTTGCTCCATCTGTTTGCTATGTCAAGGGGCCATGATCCCTGACTGCCCCTCCCCACTCGGGTGCTACTGTTATACAGAAGAACAAACCTCATAATACATTTGATGTTACAGGGTACTGATGGGTGCTGGGCTAACGATGCCAATTTTATAGCTTACCCAAGCTACAAAATTCAGCTCCTGGTGTGACGGTGTTTGAATCCAGGCTATAGTTCTTGGGCTGCTTCCTGGCTCTAAGAGGCAAATTCTGCACTATGCACATGTAACTCTTACCTACTTCCCTAGGACCGAGGGTGCTCTGTAAATGAAAACATATTCTGTCCATGAGAGTTTCCAAGCTGGAGAAGCCCTTCGATGCAACGCACTACGCAGTGACTGTGTGAGGTTGGCTTCCATTGTTTTACTGAAGAAAGCAGTAAACAGGCTCAGAGATGCAAGCTTTAAACATGGCCGTCAGTGAAACTTGTCACAGTTTCCTGGCATTGAAACTAGAGGACTCCGTTCCAGTCCAACCATTCGTCCTCCCAATTATCAGATTAGCTCTTGGAATGCTGCAGCCTCAACCCTGTTCTAATTAGGGTTGCCAGCCCTTCAGGATTGGCCTGGAGTCTCCAGGAATTAAAGATTACTCTTTAATTAAAGATTATGTCATGGGATTAAATCTCCAGGAAAACGTCCAACCAAAATTGGCAACCTTAGTTCTAATTAGACACCTTGGCTGGAGTTAAGGCAGTCAGCGATTTTATTCTGATTTTTATTCTTCCAAGCCATGACGACACTGCAGGGAGTGTTCTCAAGGGCTGGGCTCATTGGTGGGGAACCCTGTACCTGTTAAATTTACAATTTGTGACTTTCTTAAAATAAAGCCATTTTTATTTATTATGAAAAAGAACCATTTTTTTTCTGTTAAGCCTTTGCCTGGGAAAACTGCCTGCTATTTATCTTTTGTTTCACATGCTTTAGTTTGCCATAGAAGGGGAGGGATGGGGGGAGTTTTAGAAACAAGAAAGTGCCACATTTATATAATCCCTTAGGGTCCAAGCCCAACAGTTCTCACTCCTGTGGTGTTTTGCCTGAGTAACAGCTGCAGGATTTAGATATTAGGTCTTGATCCTCAAAACTTTACTTGCAAGTTGCTCATGTGCTTAAGTGTTTGCCAGAGTAGGGTCTAAGATTTTAAAGAACATATTGAGCATCAGACTTAACCAAATAAATTGGGCATGTGGCACTTGCTTATTTTTTGCTTTGAGCTGCCACATTAAGAACAAAACAATCATTTAAAAGTGTTAGGGTTGTTGCCTGTTAAAAACACAAGTGTCAGTTGTCAAACAGCATTTCTCATTAAAATGAGGTTAAGATTAAAACTGGCAGTTGGCAAAGACCAGATTTTTAGGTCAAGTAAAGCAGGAGGACTTTTTCAGGTGAGTCTCTGCTGATAGTCCCTTTTGAGGACTGCCCTGCTCACACTGCCACCTGCATTTAATCTGAGAACCCACGGGGGTCAGATCCACAGCAGGCATAAGACAGCACGACTCCTTTCTTTGCCAGAGGCCTGCTGGGGAAATGGTACACGCGAGAGGAAGCAGAGTTAGTCTGATGGTGGCGTTCTCTATAAAGTGCACATGTTGCAGTGAAAAGAATCTTCTTGGGAGTAGGGGCTGGAAAATGGGATGATGTAGTTTGAAATTGATACTAATTTGGGGATGAAAACAGGAAGAGTTCGGGAGCAGGAAAACTACATCTGACTTCATTAAAGGACCATGACCAAACTGGCTGCTGCTATTTTTTCTCTTTGTTCCTTTACCACCTTTTCCTGCTAGCTGAGGCTTGTTAGTATGTAGAATGCCTGATGCCCACCCCTTCATTCAAAAGCTTCCTGATTTGGTCCCTCTGACCTTTTTCTGGTGCAGCTTCTCCTTGGGCACTTTCTGTTTTGAAAAAGAAGGACAAAATGTTCACCTTCCATTAATGATATGGTTTCTGGCCAGTTGGTGACTGTAGAGAGCAGAGGCTACATCTTACAAGGTGCTGAAGGTCCTCAGCTCCTAAAATGATAGTGGAAATCAACACCTCATAGAATTGGACCCTTTGGGCTTTGAAAATAGTCCTGATGAGGTTGTTCCTTGAAGGCCACCTTCCTACGCTCCTTGCTCCTCCATAGGCCCCTGAATGCAGCTGGTCACATGCATGCAGCTCCCCTGTACAGCAGTGCAGGGTCAGGTAGTTGCACCTCAACCCAATCTTGCATTTGCTTGGCTTCCATGATACTTCTTTCAGCGCAAGAGTGCATGCGTCTCAGTCTGAGGAAGTTGCTGATGGATGCCTCGCACCTCCTGAGAAGCAGGGAGATTTCAGGTGAGCAGGGAAAAGAGGAGAGAGAATGCAAGAAAAAATGAGGGGAAAAAGAGAGCAATGGTTGGGTGGCGGGCAAAAGGAGAGATGATGGCAGATGTCCAAGGGAACGGCATCCAGGACATGAGTAGGAAGAGGCTGTAACATGAAAATGTGAGGAGCTACTGCTTTATAGCAACACCTGCTTTCTGTTGTCAGTGGCTTGTCCCTCCCTACTGTTCCTCCTGGGTGTAAAGAGAAAATCACACCACAAACATAACAGGAAGGAACCATACCGGCAAAATGGGGTCCAAATAGCTGTGTCAGCTGACTATATACAGTGTATAAGGCCTGGAGCTGCTGCTCCGGCGGCTTCTGAGACATAGAAGGACAGTGGGGACCAGTAGATGGCTTGCAAATTATTTAAGGGAATACTGCTGAATTCTGATACACTACACCTCCCCACACCCAACAGTATTTACTGTAGTCTCTGTTTTGTAGTAAAATACTTATCACCTTTTCCACTCTATTCTTAATGAAATCTTAGCTCTCTTATGGTATGTCTACACTGCGAAGTTGTCGACAAAACTTTTGTCTTTCATGGGTACTTAAAAAAGCCCTCTCCCCCCCCCCCCCCCGTGAAAGATACAAGTTTTGCTGATGCAAGTGGCAGTGTGAACGCAGCTTTGCTGGCAGGAGCGCTGGAAATTGGTGGGGCTGGAAGTATTTTGTCGATTAAAAGTGTCGACAAAGTACTGACAAAAGAGCATTTACACATGCTGACTTTTAGCTGCATGGTGTAGACAAGCCCTCAAAGACTGTTTGAATCCATTGGATTAAGGCTTTGATGTCTTGTTGGTGGGGGCATGGATGCACCTAAAGTAGTAGTTAAAAGTGTGACTCTACTCCTCTTTGTCCCGTGTCCCTTTTTGTAGCCTTCAGAAGTCAGTAGGTGCAATCTTCTAGCTGCAAGAGGTGCTGTTATAATCAATGCAAAGGTATGAATGTCAGTTTGTATGTGACCAGACCTGAAGAAGAGCTCTGGGGAGCTCAAAAGCTTGTCTTGCAGCAACAGAAGTTGGTCCGATAACAGGTATTACCTCACCCACAGTGTGTGTGTGAGGCATATAACTGCTCAGATGGCTGAGCGAGTGGATGCTGGTTTGAAATGGTATATTTCTCGGCCTGTCTTGATCAGTTATCCCTAGTGTTTTTGCAAATTTATTGTTGTTAATGGTTTTATTTATACTGCCAAAAGTTTGCTTGGTACTTCACCTGACAACCAAACAATCAAAACATAGGAAGAAATCCATTTCCTTCTGGTCAATGGTTGGTGTCATGAAGTTTCCTCTGGCTTCCTCAGCCACAGCATGATCAAACTAATGCTGCCCGTTTGTGCAGTTTAAATGGTATACGGTACAGCCCACTCAGAGATTCTCTGGCATGATTGACGTAGTTAAAATATTTAAAGCACTTTGGAGCTGTTAATGAATTTCATCCCGATCTTCTGATAATTCTTTTGTTCCCCACCAAATCATAGGTTCTTAATACAAATAAGCCTTTAGTGTCCCTGTTAAAACTCCAAATAATATCTCAAGTCATAGAAAATCTTCAAAGAGCACATTGGAAGGCTCTGAGTAAAATCCTGATGGCAGCCTGTCATTGGATGGCACTAAGTGACTGGGAGGATATTATTTAACACTGCAAGGCCTTTCATTGTGGGAATCTGTATCACAGAGCTGTAGTAAGTGAATAATTACCATGTTGCAAAGTTTATAAAAAGTATTTATTTTTTCTCATCTAAGAGGAACAGGCTAAAGCCTCAGAATTATTCACAGACCCACTGCAAGCTGACTGGGATGTGAATAAACTGGAGGAAGGGTCTCCATAGCCCCTGGAAGGCCTGGCTTGTCAGAAGTGGGAAAACTTATCTGGACCTCTCCCTGCACAGCCTCTTCCATATGTTTGTGAATGAAAGTAGTAATTCTCCTTAGCTGCTGTTAGTACCAAAGAACAGAAGCATTACAGAAGATGCGGCTGCTGTGGACTAGTCAAATGGGACTAATGATTTGAGTAAGAGCTGCGGGATCAGGGCCTGATTTCCTTCCTTGTGGGGTACCAATAACACCGGAGCTATTACAGTTTAAATATCTGATTTTACTCTTTTATACAGTCTATTTCCATTTTCCAATGCAGTGAAAACAGGCTAGTCAGTTTCACGTCCCCACTCTTCTGCATTAGCTCAATTCTGCATTGTCTAGTTTGCAGACCTGGCAGGGGGATCAAATAAAATACGGTTTCCACTGGATTTAAAAATGGCCAAGGAAACATTTTTATGTGTCTTTTTGGCTTCTGTAAAAGCTCTGTTGCCTCCTTACTATTTGTCACCTCTATTAGTCGTCACACCTACAATTTAGACTGTAAACTCTTTGGGGTAGGGGTTGTGTATTTCTTCTGTGAAGCACCTAGACACCTTTGGTCACTGTTTGATAATCTGTGTCACTTTCAAGATGATGGGACCCACCTTTATTACTGTTAGAACTGTGTTTAATGTGTCATTGAGATAACCTGGTAGTGTGGTGAAAGCAGATGTGTTGAAGACTGTACATTTGAAATCTAGCCATCTTAAAAAAGAGATACAAATAGTTTCAGGTACTCCACCAGCCCTGCACTAGTCATGGTACTTTGATAATCAGTTTCCTATATTTTTAAAAAAAGTCTTCCTCTCCTTTGTTGTTTATATGAAAGATCTATCCAAACAACAAGAGAAACTGACTATACAGGGAAACTGATTCTACACAAAGAGCTGTGAAGAGCACAAAGTTAGCAAACTGGAAAAAATACAGAAAAATATACCTTTTTCTCTAATCTCTGTCCTTTATATTAATTTTTGTTGGTTCTCTCTCTCTCTCGCTCTCTCATACACATACACACACACACACACACACTAAATATATTTCAGCTAAAGTGATTTTTATTTTTTATTTTTTTTTTTTAAACTGGTGGTTGAGTTACCTTTCCAATCGAAGCCACTGGAGGCTTCCCATAGAAAAATTGAACAAATCAACTGCCTTTGCCATACTGTTAGTGCCTGCTAGGTAGCTGCAGCAGTGGGACTATGGTAGGATGACAGTAATGCAGTGTTTCTGAGTGGTAGCCGTGTTAGGGCTTGGCTACACTTGCAAGTTGCAGCGCTGGTAGAGGCTTTCCAGCGCTGCAATTACACCCTGTCCACACTTGCAGGGCACAACCAGCGCTGCAACTCCCTGGCTGCAGCGCTGGCCGTACACCCAGGTCTGCTTGGGGTATAAGGGTTGCAGCGCTGGTTCTGCAGCGCTGGTCATCAAGTGTGGACACTCACCAGCGCTGTTATTGGCCTCCAGGGTATAAGGAGTATCCCAGAATGCTTTTAACTAAATTATTCCCTTTGTTTTGTTATGCAGCCTCTCTTTGTTTTATTGTCAATTCGGAGCTCCGGGCTCCGTGCACGGCACCGGGAGCTGCTTCAAACATAGCTCCTGTTTGCTGTCATTAATCTGTAACTACTGTCAACAATGAAATGAGATAACCCCTGCAGGGGTTGAGTGTTTGCTTTGCTTGAGAGAAACGGGGGGAGGGGGCAGAGGGGGGAAAGAGTATGTTGGATGCAGGTTGTTTGCAGTTAACAGTAAGGGGGTGGGAAAATTTTCTGATTTTGCCCAGTGTCGGTTCCAAAAATCCACTCTCTTTCTCTCTCCCCCCCCGTCCCTGTCACACTGCCCCACACCCCCCTCTTTTGAAAAGCACGTTGCTGCCACTTGAATGCTGGGATAGCTGCCCATAATTCATCACTCCCAACAGCGCTGCAAATGCTACAAATGTGGCCACACTGCAGCGCTGGTAGCTGTGAGTGTGGCCACACACCAGCGCTGGCCCTGCACAGCTGGACGACCAGCGCTGCAACTACCAGCGCTGCAGATTTGTAAGTGTAGCCATACCCTTAGTCTGTATCGGCAATGCAATGGTTGTTTTCTTTCCTTTCAGTAGATTCAGCTGACTTCTGCTTTGCCTAGAGTGGCAACGGGGTCTTGGATTTGGATCAAATTATGTCACCATTGAGAAAAATAAAAGAGAAAAACAACATCATCACAACAATACTGGACACATTTTTGCCATTCACTGTATTTTTAACCTCACCACCAGTTTAGAGATTCGGTGTTTTAACAGGGCATTTGCAATGCACCTCCTTTCTTGACACATACTACCCTGTAACTAAACATTGCAAAGAGAAGCAAAAGAAAAGCTGTTGGGGATTTGGCTTTTCTTCTTCCCTTTCCTGATCACGTTTTAGTTTTTGATTTAGCTTGGCCTCGCTAGAGCCTGCTTTAAAATCAGTCGTAGCGATGCCGCCTGTTGCCTAGGAACATCTCTCAAGTCTTTTGGGGGCATTCTTATTCTAATCATAGCTCTCAGGCAGCCTTGTTTATTTCCTTTCCAGACAGTGGTGATTATGAAAAGCATCTTACACTTCTGGTGTATGTTTTTGGTTAGGCTTGGTTGACCCCCCCCCCCCCCCCCACACACACACACGCGCGCACATAACCGTAAAAGTCCATTTTCTGTGGAAGCAATATGCTTTCCTGCCACATTGTTTCTGCATCAGAATGACTCTACCTGATAATATCTTAACCTGTGTGACCAAGTCGGGGGAGGATTCTCTCTAAGGCATGTGGGTAGGGGGAAAGGGAAGCCAGCTTGGAGAGGCTGGAGTGAATGTGGGCGGAAGCCTCAAGGAGTTCTTTAGCTGTCCAGATGGTGCTTTTGCTAGTCCCTGTCACAGTGTGTTCCTTGTAAGAAGCAAGAGGAAAAGAGAGAGAGCAAACACCAGGACAAAACGTAAACAGCAATTTGAGGAAGGCGCAGAAAGGGGGCGGGGGAGAGGAAATGTGTCATTTTTCTTGAAAAATTTTGTGCATTAATTTTGTGCTTATGAAAATGGACCAAGAACAACTGGCCAAGCACAGTCAATACATCCTATGCCTGGGAACAGGGGGCCCCTGCCTGCCAATGCATTTCAGGCTTGAGGCACCTGTCTAGGGCTTGGTCTACATTAGAGTTAGGTTGATGTAAGGGTCTACCTACAACGTTGCTCCCGCCGATGTAAGTCACCCACTACACCGACCCTAATAACTCCACCTCCACGAGAGGCGTAGCGCTTAGGTTGACATAGTAAGGGTGACACAGTATCTGTGTAGACACTGCGTTACTTATATCACCTGTTGGCTGTCAGCCCTGCTCACAGCTGGAGACCCACTGCCCTTCAGCTGATGTCGTAGGGTAGACACAGAGTTAGCTCAAAGTAAGCCGCCTTACGTTGACTTAATTCCATAGTGTAGACAAGGCCCTGACAGGCAACTCAGGCCTGAAATGCATTGGCAGGCAGGGGGTTCTCAGGTATGGATGTATGCTCGCTAGACCGGCTTTGGTCCAAGACTACAAATCATGCCAAAATGCGATGGGAGGGTTGAGACCTCTCCTTACTCCTGCTGTTAGGAGTTGAACCAGTGTCTTCTGGAGTGAGAGCTGAGTATGCTAATGTACTGCAGTACCCAGCTCCATGACATGGTTGGAAATGAAGTGACATGGAAAGAGATGAGGAGTCCTTGTGGCACCTTAGAGACTAACAAATTTATTTGGGCATAAGCTTTCGTGAGCTAGAACCCACTTCATCAGATGCATGGAGTGGAAAATACAGGAGCAGGTATAAATACATGAAAGGATGGGAGTTGTCTGACCAAGTGTGAGGTCAGTCTAATGAGACAATTCAATTGACAGCAGGATGCCAAGGGAGGAAAAATAACTTTTGAAGTGGTAATGAGAGTTGCCCATTTCAGACAGTAGACAAGATGTGTCTGAAAGAGGTGTGAGATGGGCCACTCTCATTACCACAAGGACTCCTCGTTGTTTTTGCTGATACAGACTAACATGGCTACCACTCTGAAACATGTCACCATGGAAAGAGATGCGAAGTAAGAACTGAAAAATAAGCCAAAGGCCTGAAAGATTACACTAGTGTAATCTCTGACTAGCCTGGCCAATTAGTGGAGGAAAGCAGGGGAATTTCAACACCTGAATACAGTGTGTTTATAGGCCAAGTGACCATGGCTTAGGGAGAACATGATTTATTTCTGAATGCAGGTCCTAGTTTAGTTGATAAACAATGGGAAATACTTTTGGTGTCTAAGCACTTGACCACATTTGAGCCTGAATAGACTCTCTCGAAGCGGATTTTTTTGGTGATGGCTTCTTCCTTGTTGTTTAGTGAGAACAGTCAATACTGATAGATTAAACAGGAATTGATTGCAAGAGAACAAACAATTATGGTCAGATTGTCTTTCTGCTCCAGGGAGAGCATTGTGATAATTTTCATCTGAAAGATAATAAAAACAGATCAATACCCACAGAAAAGAAGGTTCAGTCTTATTTCAAATGTGATAGCTGCCTCAGCCATTTAAAAGTTCCTTTTGTAATTAAGTCTTTTTAAAATAAAGAAAATACTTATTTATTCTTCCCAAGGCAGGACTGAAGACCACTTTGATTTGAGATGAAATTAAACAAGTTAATCTTTTGTTTAGGAATCTTGCTCTCACAGAGAGAATGAATTTCAAGTTACTGCTTTTAGAACTTCCCCTCCCCCATGGGAATATATTTTAAAATATGATAGCCTATTAACTTTATTCTAAGTGCATTGCTTCTGTAGTCTGGCTGTGTTACACACTGGAACATCAGGGCAGAGTAGTGGGGGATGGGAACAGGAACAGAAAAACCTGATCAGATAAATTGATGCTTATCTTTACCGCCCTGTGCTTGTAATTAAAAAAAAAAAAAAAAAAAAAAAGCTGCATTTAAATATGTTACAACAGCAAATGTGTAATTCCACAAAGGAAACGTTAGGATGAAACTGAATAAGCAGTACCCTAAAATAACATTTCTGGACATTTGCTTCTCCATTAGGTCTAACTGCATTTAGAGGCAACTTGAAAATGAAAAGAAAAAACAGTTTGTAAATTCAGTGGTCTGCTCAGTTGGTTTTGGTGGTATTATTTGCTGTGTGGAGACAAGGTGAAAGTTGATCGTAAATCTAAACATATATATAGAAATTAAACACCTTGCAACAGTTCTATTCCGAATCACTTGAACTAAGCATACTGGACACAATTCCCCTTGTCCATTGATTCTAGTGAAATCAATGTCCCATAGATTTTAAGGCCAGAAGGCACCATTAGATCATCTAGACTGACCTCCTGTGTAACACAGGGCACAGAACTGCACCCCTTTACTCCTGTATTGAGCCCAGTAACTAGTCTGCTTATCCCAGGGCTGAGTTCAGCCTTTTTATGTACTTTCCTAACTAGTAACAGTGGTTCTGGATTTTCAGTTGAGACAATTTTCTTTTTCCCTTTTCTGTGTGCAGTGGCAGGCAGTGTCTGTGCTAAGTCTCTGTGCCCTTGTTATGCATTCCATTGAATGCCTTTGGCAGGCAGAGAGGTAAACTTTGCAAGGTGAATAGAACTGCAAGCATGTTTGTCAATTTCTGGGACCCATAGGCTTAAGCTACAAGGAGAGATAATAATCCTGTAGAGTCCCTGGGCCAAATTCAGTCCCTGTATAAACAAATGCTAGGTTATCGACGCCTGGAGCTGATTGGTTATGCCATCAGGAGTTTGGTCTGTGTCTTCTGCTGGGTTGATTACTTTCTTGCTTGTGTGTATTTACTCAGAGCCCCGGGCACAGTAGCGTAAAATCCTGGGAGTAGAATGTGCATCCCTGCTGGAGCAGACTGGAGGCTCCATGCCTGTCTGTCTGTCTGTCTGATTTATTAAGAGAGACATTTTATTACTCTGAGTTATTTCCTCCAGTGTCTATCCTATTTATTTATTTCTAAACAAAGCTTCCAGTAAAAGTGACCAGCTTCTTCTTCCACTTGGGGAGGAAGGAGACAGATGGGATTGTAAGGTGTATGCGTGGGAGGAGGGTGGGAGAGATAGGAACAGCTGAAGAAGAAGAGGAACTGGTGAGGTCACAGATGGTGAGGTGAGAGGATTCATTTGCCTCCCCTTGTAACACGTACCCCTGGAAGTATGATTGAACAAAGCTGCTAAGGCAAAGCCAAAGGAAAAAGATCAAGGGCTCTGAAGGAGCTCCAGATTAGCTCTGACTTCATTCAGTGCAGGAACCTCTCAGAACATAAAAGGGGGAGGGAAGTGATCGATAAAACATGGGAAGATGATTTTTTCCTGCTTTATTCTCCACAAGCTGGATGCAGCTGAATCTTGCCCCGACTTTTTCTTCCAGAGTGGCTCAGCAGTTTAGTGTGCTGTCTCTTTAAGATAATTCCCTGTTAAGACTAGATTTTGTTCTACTGATGCTTGGCTATAATTACCAGTATGTCTGGAATGTGGATATCAAAACATAATAAACCTCTGTGCGGGTAGTGGTAGGATTATCTCAGTGACTCGGAAACACGCGCTGCCTCGAGTACGATGGTAACATTTCTTGTGATTTTATTTCTTGGCCCTTGCGCTATTGACTCTCTTTTAATGCGCTCTCGCTAAATTGACTCTGTTTGCTTTAACAGAATGAAGAGAAGCGGAATCTTTCCCTGGGGGGCCATGTTGGATTTGATAGTCTCCCAGATCAGCTTGTCAGCAAATCTGTAACACAAGGATTCAGCTTCAACATCCTCTGTGTGGGTAAGCAGAGTTTACCACAGACTAGGGAAATCCTTAGTAATAGTAATACAATAAATAATAATCTAGTAGCACATCAGATCCATGGATGTCGGAGCATGTCACAAAGTACCATTACCGGAATTTTACATGGAAAATGCAGAGAAGTTAAGGCCAAAATTTGTTCAGTTCCCTGCTCTGTCACAAACTCACTGTGTGACCTTGGGCAAAGCACATAGGCCTAAATTTTCACAAGTGCTAGTTTATTTTGTAGGCCCAACTTTGGATGCCTCTGATCTGCTTTTCATAAGCTCTGAGCACCCTCAGCTGTGTTCAATATCAGTTGGAGTTGTGGGTGTTCTGCCAATGGCCTATCATGCACTAGGCACTCAAAATTAGTGGGCACTTTTGGAAAGTTTTGTCCTTAAATGACTTTGCGAAGGTGTAACAATGAGTCTGTAGTAGATCTGGGAATAGTGTAAAGTGTAAACCACTGGTAAGCGTGTGTTAGAGGTTCCCCTCAGAATAAATCTCCAGAGTTAAAGTTCTCTAGCTGGGGCTGAAATGGACTCTCTTCCTTTGTAGTTGTAGCGGCTCTGGAAATCCCTAATTCAGTCCCGAGTGTGTTGGCCAAGGTGCCAGCCATTGCAATAGCACTCAGAAGTCCAGTCTGCCATTAACATAATGTCGTGTTTTATTGTTTTATGAGGGAAACCATGTTCCTCTGCATAAAGATAGTTGAAGTGTTTTTTTTTCTGTTGAAATATTCCACATATATAGAGCTGGGCAGGGATTATTATTTATTTATAATTATTAATAATAATTTTATTTCCTATTAAACTTTTTTGGTCAATAAATGTCAGTTCATCTAACCTGCAACTTTTTGTGGGAAAGGTTTTGATGAATTTTTCAACTCAAAACACATTTTTTTCAAAAGTTCCAAAAATGTCAACTTTTTTTTTTCAAATGAAAAAGTTTTCCGGTTCAAAGCAACCTTTTGTTTTGAAATGTAAGCTAATTAGATTTTTTAAAGTGGTTGAAATTGAAATGAAGTATTTTGTAAAAAATCAAAACAAAATGTTTCAATTGGCCAAAACTGGGGTTTTGCTTTTGGGGATTTTTTTTGGATTGTTGGTCTACAAAAGTTTTTGATACTTTGACCTTTCAACCAAATTTGGGACAGGAAGATCTTTCAAATTCTCAAAAATGTTCAAAAGATGAAAAAAAAAAACATTTCCTGCCCATCCCTATGCATGGGTTGTTTTACTGCAGTCAGATCATGATGGGAGGACAAACAGAATTAGCTTCTGTACCTGAGCTGCTGTGGGATATATGTAGGGCCCTACCAAATTCATGGCCACGAAAAATGTGTCATGAACTGTGAAATCTGGTCTTTTACCCTATACCATACAGATTTCACTGGGGGGAGACCGGTGTTTTTCAAACTGGGGGTCCTGACCCAAAAAAGGGTGAGGAGTCACAAGGTTATTTTAGGGGAGTCATGGTATTGCCACCCTTACTTCTGTGCTGCCTTCAGAGCTGGGCAGCTGGCAGCTGTTGGCCAGGCACCCAGCTCTGAAGGCAGCACTCCACCAGCAGCAGCACAGAAGTACGGGTGGCAATACCGTACCATGCCACCATTGCTTCTGCCTTCAGAGCTGTGCTCCCGGCCAACAGCCACCACTCTCCAGCTGCCCAGCTCTGAAGGCAGTGCCTCTGCTAGCAGCAGAGCAGAAATAAGTGTAGCAATACCGCAACCCCCTACAATAACTTATGACCCCCCACAACTCCTTTTTGGGTCAGGACCCCTACAATTACAACACCATGAAATTTCACATTTAAATATCTGAAATAATAACATTCATGATGTTTTTAAATCCTATGACCGTGAAATTGAACAAAATGGACCGTGAATTTGGTAGGGCCTTAGACATATGGATTTGAGGATGGGGAAATGAAGTGGCTGATAGCAGGCTTAAGAATCACTATCACTACAGCTAGAAATAGTAATGCTTTATTGCTGAGATGGGTCCAGATTGGAACTTTGGCAGAATTTGGGGGTGGGTGAATCCAGGGTTTTGAATTGAGTCCATTTCTATCCCCAGAGAAAGATGGAATTTCCTGTTTGCCTTCAGCATAAAACATTTATCTCTAAACATGCTGGCTGGTTGCTAGAGAACAGATCTTACAATAATCTCATAATAATTTTGCTTTTTCCCTTTCAATTTGTGCATGGTTCTAGTAGCTGATGCCACACAGACGGTTGAAGCCAGTCCTTTCTGGTGATGCCTGGGGTGCTGGCTTGCAGATGATGTTTGTTTGTTTGCTTGGCATGCTTTTGTTTTAGGCTTAAAGTACTGCAACCTGCAATAACAGTTGAAATGCTTTTGGGGGCAGAGAATTCTTCCCAGCACTGGCTCTGGACCAGTGATCAAGGCAGGGGAAGTGATATTTTCAATATCTGAAATGTGTTCCAAGATCTCTTCCTGCCCAGACTGGATACAGCTTTACATAGAGTGGGCAGTGGAATACTTCCTTTATTCCAATCCTCATCCCTTTAGGAACTCCCTACCTACACCCTTTCCCCCCCTCCCCCATATCCAAACCCCAAGTAAGCAGCATTGCTTGTACCCAGAGTTTAACGTTAAGCAAGGATGTTACCCTGGGCTTTGTAATGTCATTCTTCAAAAGCAATGTGTCAGCAGCAGAAGACCGTGCATTTGTAATCGCCACATTTATTTTTTTGAGGGGGGAAGAGGTCAGGCTAGATGATTCAATGGCTCCTTCTGGCCTTTAAATCTATGAAACAGTGGGAGAGATCATCAGATTTCCTATAGTTCCCTGGAAAAGGGAGAAGAACCCAGTTACAGCTGTTGACTGCCATTACAAATTCTTCCTCCCAGTCCTGACCCAACCTGGACAGGAGAATGCTGGAAGAAAGTCAGTGCTTCCTGACAGACTTTGGATAGGTCAGCCCTGAACTTTCCAAATGACTTCTCTGCCACATGGGCTTGGATCATCAGTTTGTTTTTTGTCTCCTTTGCATGGCATTTTGCCATTGTTGGGGGATCCAGTATTTGGCTCTCCACCATTCTATCTACAGTACAAATGTTCCACGCAATATTTGTTCTCCAAGGTGGGAGCGGATGGGTTCCAGAACCTGCTATGTCTAAAATAAAAACCTAGTATCAGGCTTTGGTACCTGTGTAGTCTAGCAGCTTGCCAGTTATCCCGTTCTCCCCTAACCATGTCGGTTCAGCTCAGATGATTGGTGCACCTTAGACTCTCTTTATCAGTTCCAGAAGACGATGGCCAGGAAGGGGCATGCCTAGTAAAGTTAAAATGGTGGCCCGTCAATGCCGAAAATGTAGCAGTATGGTTTATCCATTCTGTCTTGTACAGTTTGTCTTGGTGTGTGGGCAGTGCATGTGATCATTATTCACCCGGGGAAGCTGGCCTGGGAGAGACCCTCAACTTTCCTTTATTAATTTTCTTAGTCTTCTTCCCACTGAGCCTGTCTCTGCTGTCCCCATTTGACTCCACATTCCATCCCTCTGCTTGTCTAAATTATTCAACTTGGCAAAGCTTTCTTCTAGCTCTTCCTGCACAGATGATGCATTAGGAGAGGGGAATGATGCTAAACCAACGAATCCCTGCTGCCTTGCTCCTGGGTAATGCTCTGCCAAGACTGTACAGCAATATGGCACTTGGCATGTGGCCTGCAAGACCAAAATATGTGAGACTGGTTTAACTACCTCCACCCCCAGCCCCAAACAAACGTCTGTTAGTCTTGCTTTACCTTTGCCGCAAACCATGCTGATGTGGATTGGAGCATGTGACTAAGGGCAATAATGCAATGTTGGGGGAGGGGAAAATGACTAAGTAAGCTCTGTACATCAGGAGATCTATAGGAGGAACCCATCTCTTCAGCTTAGGTGTTCCATCCTCTCCGAATTCTATCACCAGATCTTCCTAGCCAGCTGAGGCGTTTGTTAACTATATTTCAAAACATTCCAGCCCCTCTTTGCCTTTGAGCAGCTCATCTCTCCTTCAGAAGTTTGCCTGGGTGGCTTCAGATTGGCACCTGAGGCAACTTTTCTTATGCTTATCTCCTTGTGATTCCAACTTGGCTGGTTCTGCTTGATGTGTGGCCTCGCAGCACCATTTCCTGCTCTCTGTAACATGCAGCCTAGGAATATTTTGGAAGATTTATTTATACCAAGCCAGATCTAAGGAGTGTTTTAAGCCTTTTGAATGGGATTTGCATTGGGTTCTCAATAAATAAAACACCCAAGAAGTGTTTCCCTTTTTCCTTGTTTCAGTGCTGCATGCATTTGCCTGCTGATCAGCACGTACTGATACCCTGTGCATCAGAATGGAGCATTTTCCAGCACGTCATGCTCACATCCACGCTTTTGTTCATCACACCCCTGATGAAGAACTCATGGTGCCTCTAATCTTCACCCTCGAGATGGCTCGATGGGGCGCAGCAGCTGCTAGGAGAGCAGAGCAGGCAGAGGGGCCATGAGGAGCAGCTGTCTCATATGCAGTCTGGGCTGGGCAAGGGCAGACCTGCAGCCATAGGCCAGCCATGCACAACAGAGGAACAGATGTGTTGGCTGACAGGTTAAGCTGACTTAGCAGGTCCACTTCTGTGAAGGGAAGGGGGCTGTGGGTTTCTGTGCAGTGGGAGCCCTACGAACTTTTGACCCTTATTAATGGCACATTGGGGATGAAAGGATTAAGAGTATAGTTGAGGAACAAGCAGTTTTAAAGCCTCTGGGCATTTGTTAGGTTGATCTGGCTTTGATTGGAGATTTAAAGAAAGGGTTTGTAGAACAGTGGTATAGTAAGATTTCTTAATACTTAGCTAGCAGCATTTACTAATGTAAAATGACCAGAAACCATCTCTAGTACTAACAGGCCTGGTTTTCATACTTAGGGTATGTCTGCACTTGAGCTTCAGGCGTAAATTTCAGCTCTGGTAGCCATACACACACTAGCTTTGATCGAGCTAGTGTGCTAAAAATAGAACTGTAGCTGTTGAGGGAGGAGGGGCTAGTGGCCTAAGTGAGTACCTAGGGTCCCAGGCAGGGTTGTCCTCGGGGCGTCTGGCCTGTCCTGCCACTTGTGCCACCATGGCTACACTTCTATTTTTAGCATGTTAGCTGGATGAAAGCTAGCACGTGTATGTCTACCCGAGTTGGAAATTATACCTCCATTGAATGAGGATGTACCCATAGAAGCCTGAGCTCCAGGGCGCCTTCTGTGCACATGCTCACTGCATGCACATGTAGGTCGGGGAGTTAGGCATGCACTTGGCAAGACAGTCGCTTAGCTGATTGTGCGCACTCACAAACTCTCCATTCCCACAGGCACGCTCAGGAAGTGCCCATTGACAAACAGGCAGCACAGGACTAAATAAAAGCAACTGAGGTGCTCTGACCACCGCAGATTCTCAATCCTGGCCTCTTCCTCCCACATTCTGGGCCAGATTCACCACTTGGGACTCACATGCTGTTACTCGAAGGAGGGATTTTGCCCTGTCTGCTAAAAAAAAAAAAAAAACATTACATATTCCTCTGATTCATAAATGGTCAAAATCTGAACTCCTGGGTGGATGGAAATAGTCTTTTGTCTCACAGAGGGAGAACACGCCTGCCCCGCTTGTGCAAATCCCCAAAGAGAGACAAGTGACAAGGCCAAACAAAGGAAGCCGAAAGCCAAATACATTGGGCACTGCTAAAACACACACGAAAAACCTCACTATGAGAAAAAGAGAATCCGAAGACTTAAGCAGACATTTCATGTAGTTCTGCCACAGATCCACAGAACGTAGATCACACTGCACTGACTTGCATTGTTAACTGTTTTAAGTACCTGGAGCTACTGCTTTGTGAGTACGTCCTAAAAGGTGTGCAAAAATTGAGCCAAGTACACTGTAACTTGTCAACAAAAGCATTTGAGTTGAAGAATCAATCAGAACTGAATGTCCTGTAAGTTGTGTTGTGTTGTGTTCTCCCTAACTTTCATCATTTTGGGCTCTAAATTTGGGTTGGAGGCAGGAGAGGGTTCTGGTTACGTTTGGTTTGATTTAGTTTGCATGTGCTTTGAGATCTTTGGATGAACAGTGATGCAGAAGCAACGTGCTAAATAAGATTAAGAATCGGAGGCCTTTAGGAATAGGGCAGTAGGAACGTCACAATGATTATACCTCTCGGAACTTGGGGGAGTTGCAGTAACCTCTCACAGTTTAATTTTTGTTCTGCTCTATAATTAATTTACTCTGAAGTCCCTTTACGAATTCCACTCTGCAATGAACTGGTGACCCTTCCTTCCTAGGTGAAACAGGCATCGGGAAATCCACACTAATGAACACACTTTTCAATACCACCTTTGAGACGGAGGAGGCCAGTCACTACGAGAATGCAGTTCGTTTACGACCGCGTACCTATGACCTGCAGGAGAGCAATGTGCACCTGAAACTGACAATCGTGGATGCAGTGGGGTTTGGAGACCAGATAAATAAAGATGAAAGGCAGGTCACATGCCATCTAGTCGCCATTTCTGCACCAGCGTCTAGTGTTCTAACATGTAGCTATATATGATTCTCCCTGCAATATTACAGACAGAGCCTCTGTTCCTGGGCACCCAATTTTCCCATTTGGATTATGAGGACTCTTTATTATGGCCGCGTTAGACTGAAGAGGGCAGGGATGAGCTGCTGTAATAAGTATGGGAGAATGCTAGAGGGAGTTTGGCTAAGCAGAGAGGGTGAGGTTAGTGAGGCACTGAAAATTGTAACGTGTTGTGAGTTGTCTTAAAGAATCCAGTGTAATCCTGCTGACTTGCTTGCTTAATTCAGTGAAAGACACACCAACAGACACACGTGGCTCTCTTAGGAGACCTGCTGAGGAGCAATTCTTCCCTCCAGGCTTGTTGAAGAAGCCATAAACCTCTTCTTCTTTTGTAGCGTTGGGACAGATTCTGCCACCCTTACTCAGGCTGAGTAGTCTTCTACTCTGTGAGGAGTCCCATTGGGTGCAGAATCTGTCCTTTTATTAGTGACGGTGAGAGGTTTGTTGTGTTATCACTCCATCCATCCAAAACATATTACCCAGGGGAGCTCACTCACATCATGAGTCAGAAAGATACTGGATTAGTGGGGAACCTACAGAACTGGGTCTTAAATCAGAGATCTAGTTAACTCACTCAAAAACTCACTGAGCCAAATTCTGAGGGATGCTGACCATCTGCAGCTCCTTTTGAAGTCAATGGGAATTGCAGATGCTCAGCACATCTCAGGTTTCGTCCCATTGTCTTTAACAGGGAATAATAGTTTCTTCCCTTTCAGATGGCTTGGTTAGAAACTGTAAACTCTTACAAATCTAGTTAAAAAACCAAACCAACTGTGGAATAGTTGGAATTGTTCATGATGACAATGATCAGTTTGTGATGTTGGTTCCTCCCACCCACTCCCATTTAACTGCTCGTGCATCTTGTTTGGATCAAGTGACCTTTGCAGGAGGTCAGACAAGGTGATCATGATGGTCCCTTCTTGCCTTAAAGTCTATGAGTCTAAGTCCCTGTAAGACGTCTTGCAATAATTTCAATTGGCCTCCTTTCAAAGTAGTTATAATCTGCCATGGCTATCCAGCGGTAAAGGCTCTTCAGGATTCTTGGATTCTCCTCTTTGTGTTGCTATGCTACTATATCGAGATACTTTACACCTGAAATCTGGTCAAAGCTTGATGTATGGAAGTTGTCTGCTTTCCATATTTCAGTTCCACCAGCATTAATCCCTTTTGTGCTGCAACAGAGCCTCTGAAAATACCATATGCCTTTTGATTAGAAGTTGCGTGTGTGAACGTAACATTCTCCATGTTGCCAGTGGAAGGCTAAAAAATTTTATGTCTCTTTGTAAATGGTTTTTAAACAATAGGCCTGAGAGAATACATGATAACTTTAAACTGTCAACTTCATTTAAACTTCAGCATTCTGGTTGCTAATGGTATCTGTTTTTAGTTACAGGCCAGTAGTTGATTACATTGACACGCAGTTTGAAAACTACTTGCAAGAAGAGCTGAAAATCCGTCGTTCTCTCTTTAATTATCATGACACAAGAATCCACGTCTGCCTTTACTTCATCACTCCAACTGGGCACTCACTCAAATCCTTAGATCTGGTAACGATGAAGAAGCTGGATAGCAAGGTAAGGCGTTTAAGGCAAGCATCCACTCTTCAAAAGTAATGTATGCTTTCTGTTAGATGTAAAGCAATATTAATGCATAGCATCTTCCATACCTGGGTCTCAAACCACTTCACAGACATCAACTGATGAATTCTTGTAACAGCTCTGTGAGCTAGGTTGGTTAAAGCACAGATCTGCCTGTGACTTCATATAGATGGTTTCATGGGGTTCTGTGTTCATTTCTTCTCAGTGGCGTCCATATAAAATTTGCTCTTTTTGCAAGAAAAACTAGACATTTGTTTGAAAACAGTTTCTCTCAAGTTTTTCTGCAGCACCCATCATTGTAATAACTTTGCTTGGGATCTGAAAGTCAAGCTGGGCTGTTTCTGGCTCATCATCTCTTGTGAAAACAAGGGAGTCTCCAGCTGAAACTTAGTTAACTATTGTTTTGCGGGGAAGGGGGGAGAGAGGAGGTTTGCTGACATGCAAGTCAGTATAGGTTCCAGCTCGCTGTCCCACAGCTGTGTTGTAGGAACTGCAGTGCTACCCGTATTGTCCTATCAGTAGTGATAACGGGCAAAAAGCAGTAAAAATGGAAACTTCTTGCTAAAGGTAATAGATTTTGCCCTTGGATATACAGATGAAGCAGTTGTTGATGAAAAATGTTTTTACATATGGACTTAACTTACCACAGCTGCACTTTAGAATTGTTGTCCCTATATTCACATTGGAAAAGTAAGTCAAAGAGGATAAGTGACTTGCTCTAGATCAAACAACAAATCAGAGGCAGGAACAGAACCTACGTGTCTCAATGGTCTAACTCCTGTATCATGTTGCCTTCTCAAAGTATGGCCAGGGCAATAACCTAGCAAGATCATAGGAATCCTAAAAAGTAGGTCTGTTTATAGTCTAGCTAGTGGTTACATCTATATTTTGTTACATAGGTACTCAAGCAGTCACTCCTTTAGATGGCAACTGGTCATGTGATTTGTTACATGACATTCATGCAGCTTAAAGTAGGCTTCTTGACACACTTTCTACTTGGTCAGCATGCTGTGAGGGAGTTGGAGGCAGGCTCGAAAGGTCATTGATGTCTTATTCATCTTGCTTTTTTAATAAAAGTGATTTCCTTGTCTTGAAGAATATTTAACACTTAGGATGCCAGCCCTTTTTCTCCATCACTAGCTAAATGTCTATAGATACTTGTATGCAGTGTAGTTGTAGTGTCGGTCCCAGGATATTAGAGTGACAAGGTGGGTGAAGTAATATCTTTTATTGGACCTTCAGAACACAACTGACTTCCTCCATAAACTCTGCTACATTAACAACCTCCCTCAGAACACCATCCTCGCCACCACGGATATCACTTTGCTAAACACTAACATCCCTCACAATAGCTGCTTGCCTCAAATATCTACAAGACAATAGACAACCCTCAGAGATCCACCCCAAACACATCGTCAAACTCATCCATAATAGCAACAAATGCTTTATCCGAATCATGGCAACAACCGTGGGTACTAGAATGCCAACCTCCTCATGGGCCACCTTGAAGAAGAATTTCTGGACAAATATATCACAAAACCAGTGATATACCTGAGATCCATTGATGATGTTTTCGTCATCTGGACAGACGACTTAAACACTTTCATAGATTTCCACCAGAACTTCAACAACTTCCACCCCCTCCATTAAACTCTCTCTGGAACACTCCCACACAATCATCAACTTCCTGGACACCATAATCAGCTTTAATAATGGAACCCAACAGACAACCGTATACAAGAAACCCATAGATCACCGCACGTACCTTCATAGATCCAGTAACCACCCCAAACACACCAAGAAATCTGTTATTTACAGCCAAACACTCAGATACCACAGAATATGAGCCAAGGAGAAAGTCCGGGGTATACACCTTCACACACAAAACTGCTTTCACCAAAGAGGGACACTTCACTAGAGAAGTAGTTTGCATCCTGAAATGGGCACCCAAATACCACGAGACAACCTGCTTCAGTATAGAAATAACCCCTCCTCTGACAGCACACCACACCCCTGTCACCCCACAGTGGAATCTACTTGGGGTATCATCAAACTACAACCCATACTTGCTGGGGACTTTGTCCTGAAAGAAATCTTTCCTGAACCCCCACTTCTGGTCTTCAAATACGCCCCCCACCCACCCTTTCCAAAGCATCATCAGAAGCAAGCTCCCCACAGACCAACTCACTAACTCAAAGCAGCACCAGACCGTGCCAGAACAACAGATACAAACCCTGCAAACATATCTCTGCTGCTACAATGATCAACACCCCCCACAAGACACTTTCTAAGATCCATGGGTCTTACATACACTTATTACAACACGTGGCATATCTCATCCAGTGCACTAAATGCCCCAGTAACAACTATGTGGGTGAAACCAGACAGTCACTACGCTCTCAAATGTACTCACATAGGAAAATGATAAAAAACACACACAAAACCCACCCCTGCACCTGTGGGTGAACAACTTTTCACAAAGCAATCACTCTAAGTCCTACCAGTCCTCATCCTCAAAGAAAACCTGCACAACACTTTCAAAAGAGGAGCCCAGGAGCTGAAATTCATAATTGTGCTAGACACTAAAAATCATGGCCTGAACAGATAATCACTGGATTCATGGCTTATTACAACAATCTGTAACCCACTAACCGCACTTTTTTGTCCTATGATTGCAGAGGTCACTTTACCTTGAATGGGGCCCTCTCTAGCCCAGACACTCACCCACCCCCCCTTCACCCCAGATACAGGGATCCAGAGGGAGAAACAGCCTGATGCTGTGCCCCGGGGTTGCACAGAGTTTCCTACATGCGCTGCCTCCTTCCTTCAGGGTGTTCTATTTGCGAGCTGGGCTCTGCTGGGTCCAGTGGCCCCTACTGGCAGCCAACATCTCTGCAGCTCATTTCATTGTGGGGTGGAGGAGGAAATTCTGTGCGCACATTAATTTCTGCAAAATTCTGCATTGCACAGGAGTAAACTAGAGCATGGACTCTGCAGTAACCAGGGACCCTCAGAATCACTTTTAAGGTCCACTCTCCAACCCAACCTCTGTCCAAAGGTGGCTCTGATGCACTTTCCTTAATGGCAGACATTTACTGGAAGAAGATTGCAGATGTCTGTGTCCCATGCTAGCCCCAGCAGCTGGCTCCATTTTATTTGGCACCGCTTACTGGCTTCCACCTTGTGATCGCCTTGCTTGTAACTGTAGTTGCTGCATAGGTGCTGGAATGACGGGTGCTGGGGGTGCTGCTGTACCCGCTGGCTTGAAGTGGTTTCCATCATATACAGGGCTTACGGTTTGGTTCAATGGTTCTCAGCACCCCCGCTATACAAATTGTTCCAGCACCCCGGAGTTGCTGTTACATTAACATCACAGGGCATCTGAAAACTTTCCCCTAATAAACTGTGCCTCCTGGTGTGATGCCAGCATTACGTGTTGTCTAAAGTATGTTTGCAAGAATGCCCATGTGTGATTTCCCTGGCATTCTTCGTGGTGGTGGTGGTCCCACCAAGCTTTTATATTCCTTTCCTCCTGCATTCCCTTCCCTTAACATCCCCTGCTGCCTTTTTTAATTGGCCCTTGTGTAAGGGGCTGTTGGCCCCTTACTGAAACCTAGTGCTTTTTTTGTTGGCCCTCTCCTAATACCAGGAGAAAGGGGAAGGGCCAAAGAGGAGTCAGAATCCTGGGACTGACAGGTCCCCAGGGCCAATGGGGAGAGGCCGTCCCTTCCAAGTCAGCCAGCTGGCCACGTAGGCAGGTCCTTATTTGTTTACAATTGCTGTTTAATAAATTGTATGTGGTTAAAACTCAATAGTAGTGATCACTGGCCAGAGAAGTGGGCAGTGCGGAGAGAGTACTCCAGAGTGGAGCTACCCTAGGATCTGTCCTGAATTTCCCATGATGAAACGGGGGGTTAAGCCCCCGCAGATCCTGGGCCCAGCCTTATTGGGGTTAAAAGGACCCTGCTGCATGGGAGAGAGAAAGAGGAGTCCTCGCGGTCAGGCAGGCATCCGGGTAAAGGGAGTTGGGCCGGGGATTCCAATGGGGGTAGTATAGAAACCAGGAAAAATTATAGCGGGATCATTCCCCTGCTTCTGCTAGGATCATACCAAAATTAATCATTTGTAATTGGGCATATATGAGAAGCATTTTTTTCAAGTTGGCTAAGCCACTTGGCTAAACCACACTGACATGGTTCCATTGCATCCCCTCCCGAAGCCTTCAGACAGTGATTGTATTGCATGGAATGATTACCTAGACCTATGCAGTGTCTTTAGACGACTAGGAAAGGGGAGACTGGTGATCTTTCTTCTGTTGAATCCAGGCCTGTATAGATATTTTGCATTTCACCACCACCTTCCATCCCAGGATCCCAAAGCGCTTTACGCAAGCTTTCATTAATTTAACCTCTCAACACTTTCCTGGTAGGCTGGTAAATATTGTCATCCCCCTTTTGCAGTTGAGGAATCGGAAAGACTAAGGTGATGTGTACACTATGCAGCTTTGAGCAACACGGCTCTGGGCGCGCAGCGTAGCTGCAGTTTGTCGGCAGGAGAGAATTCTCCTGCCGACAAAAAAATTCCACCCCCAACGAGCAGCAGCAGCTTTGTCGGCTGGAGAGCGCTCCTGCTGCCAAAGTGCCGTTCACACCAGTGCTTTTTGTTGGTAAAACTTTTGTCATTCGGGGGTTGTGGTTATTTTTTTTTTTTTAAACACCCCTGAACAATAACAGTTTTGCCAAAGGGTTTAATCACAACAGGTGTTGACGTCAGTGAGATCTTCTGAGGGTAAAGTTCAAGGTCAGAAGTCTATGGCAGAGCTAGGAATCAAAGCTCAGGTCTACTGAGTCCCAGTCCTGCCCCTTACCCACTAGACCACCATCCTCTCTCTCATACGGGTTGGTTCCTACGTTGGCTTGAGTTCTAAGACTTGTTTAGCAAGGGGGTTGGGTTTTTTGGTAGGAATCTGATTATTATACCTCTGCTGTACCATATTAGCAGGCTGAGGTCAGGTCTTGGATATACAGTTTTGATTCCCTATGTTGATTTTAATAACGTGTCTTGCTCTAAGTACTGAATTTTCAAGATTCCTCTAGGGCTAAGGCTTTTTTGCGTGAAGGCTTCCATCATGCCGTAATACCGCATTTGTTCTGCAGCTGAGCTCACAGCCAGCTGTTGTCTGCTGTATCTAATTACTTCCAGGCAGCCAGAAACATCTTCAAAGTTGGATTTTAGGTAAATAATAGATGACTGGATGTCTGTTAAACAAGAAGAGGCATATTTGAATTGTAATGTGTCTAGCTTTTCCCTTGGTGCGAGTAGAGAAATAAGAAAAGAACTTTAAAAACAAATCATCTCCCTGTGGGCCGTTCTGCCCTAGAAAGTGACTCTGTAAAACTGGCATCCTGGGGCTCCATGTTTATCATCTCTCCATGATTTCCCAATCAACGTGCTCCATTTACAAGATAAAGCTAACTGCTTGCCCTACCTGAGTTCAGAGATCCCAGATGGACTTTTTACTACTTGCATGTCATCACCAGTCAGAGAGGTTCTGCAGGCCAATTTAAGCTCTTAATTGTTTCTGTGCATTCCCAGACTCTGCTTTCAGTGACACCTGTACCACTCCATCGCCGTCAGTGAGGATCCACAGGTGTAACTGGAACTCGGGGAACAGTTTGATTGATGGTGCACAAGCTAAAATAGAATCCAGCTGTGTTAACTCTACGGTGCTAACAGGAGTGTGAAAAGAAGTAAACATTAAAACATATTAATTTGTATTGATTTATAGAACGGAGGAGTAAGAAGGTGCAGTTTTCCACAGTCCTTTTTCAGAGTGCAATGGCACTTTAATGAAAACTAAATTCAAAGGTGCAGGAGTTTTGCTCTCTGCAGAATGTGTTTGAAGCAACCCTCACTAGCCAGCTCTGTTTGGTGTCCTGGTAGTTTACTGCTGCTTATTCAGTACTATACTTTATGGCCTCCTAGGCCTTGGTTTTATTACACTGGAGCAACACAGTGCTGTGGAAGTGCAAAGTGAACGGGATCATTTGGGTGACCTCCAGGGTACAGAATAAGGTGAGATGCCATTGAAGCTGGAGAAGAATATTCACCTCCCTTTTTTTGTTGGGGGCGAGGAGAGAGGCGACAATTACTGCTTCGCTCTGGGATCCTGTTTGACCAAGGGCTTTCCCCCATTGCAAGGTTTCTAAATGGAGTGCTTTATAGCCCTTTTATTCCAAAGCTTTAACATTGTAGAATGAGCCAATGATATCTGAGTGAAGGCTGCATCCTTTTTAGGAATTCTGAATACACAGTGAATACCTGTATCACATCAGAAAGGGGCATGAAGGGGATTACCATTAGATCTCAGAAAGCTTTACTTCAGAGGCCTAGCAAGTAGGGGTTTGAGCAGAACAAATCAGTAAGCACTGCCCTTACATATAATCACTCCTTCTCACAGACTGTGCAGAGGTTAGAGCACCAGCGTGAGAACACCGGGACCCTTGGATCCTATTCCCAGCTAGGCCATTGACTTCAGACACTTGTAACCTGATTTTACCGAGGTGCTGAGCACCCAGCGATTTTGTTGGGAGCTGAAAACCAGATGGTAAACTCCTGTGCCTCAGTTTCTCTGTCTTTAAAATGGGGATAACATTTACCTACCCCATATAGGTTCTATGAGGCTCAATTATTGTTTATAAATGACTGTGGAATCCTTGAATGAAAACCCTGTGTACGTGCAAAGCATTATTAGTGTTGTGTTGTTAGGGTCTACTCAGATAGTGGAAGGATAAACCTCTTTCTGTTTCAGCCGTGTTCGCTTTGTTGAGATGGGCATGTGCTGGCTTTATAAACGTAGTCAGGAGTGAGATGAGACTTTGGCTCTGACTCCTCGCTAAACTATATATCAGTCGATTGGGGCTGCGTCCTTCACGCTGTAAGTAGATACACGAAGGCCATTGTAAGAGGAATGATGTACATTGGTGGGTGGATCAAGCTCAACAGCACTTGAAACCCCATTTGTTTTGTTGTTGTTTTTGATTTATTAGACTTTTTCAATCCTTTTTTTTTTTTTTGGTACAACAAACCAAACAAATTCTAGAAGCCAACATATAAAGCAAGTTCAAAAGGAAATCCATCAGAAAAGACCAAGATATTTTACACAGCCATGGATTCTTCTGTGCATTAACAGCAATATTCCCGGGACAGGGGTTCTTATGACACATATCAAAACAAAAAAATAATAAAATGAAGGAATTCAAAGTCGGGAGGGAAAAGAGTAGAGGAAGGGAGTAGTAGACAAAGAGGAATGGGGATAGGGAGAGTGTGTGTGCGGGGGTTACCTCCTGCTTTTCATCCAGGCCTCCCGTATAGATCGTTAGTTGACAAGTTCTTGGAAAGTGAAACCCGGTTTGAAGGAGGTGACATAATCATTGTAACAGAACGCTTTCTGATACCTTCCTGATGCAGTCTTTTTTTTTTTTAGACAGCTGTTCATATTTTTGCCAGGTGTCAGGAAAAGTTGGAATAATCCAAGACTAATTCAACTGAAGCACCATTATTTTTTTGCTGTTAGCTAATTGCTGGCATTCATATTTGTATTGGCTGCTGATTGTTGGACGTATCATCTATTTAAAAAGCCTCTTGGATCTCAAATTGTGGAGCAGAGGATTCTTCTTGATTTGCCTTTTCAAGGCAAACAGAATCTGATCAGTGGGGATTAGAACCAAATCCTAGGAGCCTTGGCCTGCACTTTATCTGAGCAGTGCAGGGGCCCAGGAAAATACCAGGGGAAACAGCTGTTAACACAATCTCTGCTTCCTCATCCCCACTGGAAGGGCATACCAAACTGTATGGGGCCCTTTGCCTCCTGCATTGTTATAGGTAGAAGGCTGAGCTTAGCTAATGCTAAGAAGAAGGACCTAACTGCGTGGTCAGATTATACTATTTAATACTAATAAAGACAATTGAGCCAAATTGATCCCTGTTTTGGGTTTCAATGTTCTAATCCTTCATTAGCTGCTATGGGACATATTGTCAGAGAGAGTCCCAGGTTCTGATCCTTTCTCTGGAGGATTTGGGTTGTTGAGAAGAGGGTATGTTGGGAAACAGGATGATTAATTTGTCCAAAAATGGAACGACTAAACAATGTTTTTCTAAAAGCAGAAGCCCTGCTGAATTGTCAGCACAAACTCCCAGAAATGCTGGAGGGTGCAACACCGCATACAGTCTGTCCCGGGCTTTCCTCCCAAGGTCATTCTTTCTTCCACACAGGTGAATGGGCCTTATACCAGACCTAGAGAGACCAGCACTGGGAGTTCTGGGTCTACTCAGTTCTTTCTGTCTCTGCTCAGATGGTTAACAAGATAGCCCATTGTGATGTTGGTGTTTTTCGCAAGACGGACATTTGGCCCTTGGCAACTGGAACAAGACAGACAGGCTGCTTTCCAGGCTGTCTGTCTGTCTTAGGTACTTATATGGCCTCTGTTGCCATAGTTTCTGAATGATATGTTTTATCCTTTCAACACTGCTGCGAAGTGGGGAAGTGCTATTCTCCCATTTTATAGATGAGGCTCTGAGGCACAAAAAGAATAAGGGCGTGTCTATACAAGGACACTCAGGAAAGTTAATCTTTATTAACTAGTGGTATGAATTTAAAGTGGATTAGTTAAACCTTTGGAAATGAATTAAGCTCAGTTGCACTAAAGGCACTCTAATTCTGAATCATTGTCCCCCCACAAGGGTTTAATGTGGTTTAACTAACCCACCTTGGCAGTTAACTCGGATTAACTTTCCTGCAGCTGTGTCTTCGCTAGAAGTGCTGCTTCAGGAACAGGTTCTGCTGTTGCTATAGTTAATCCATCTCCCCAAGAGAATTCTTCCACCAACCTAGCGCTGTCTGCACTGGGGTTTAGTTTGGCTTAACTACGTCATATTCTTGAGTGACGTAGCTGGATCAACCTAAGTATTTAGTGTTGACCTGGCCTTAGTGTAGACAAGCCCTAAGTGACTTTCCTGGGGTCATGCAGGAAATCTGTAGTAGAGCAGAGAATTAACCTGGGGCTTGGGAGAATCAGGTTCATCAGCCTAACCACTGGACTGTCCTGCCTAACCTCTGGTTCTAGTCAGGAGAAGCTTGGGACTGAGTTGCAAAGATCTCATAGGACAGGACTGAGGTATGTCATAGGAGCTGGGCAGAAGAATTTGCCAAAGTCCAGCTGTTTGTTTGTTTACTTTGATGAGTAGAAATGTCACTCACAAAAGCCTAATATGGGAAAATATCATGATGGGGCAGCTAGCGAATTGGGTCACTTTTTTTATCCAATAAGTGGTCTCCCTTCTACCAGAGAGCTAAGCCGGGGATGGCATGAAAGCTGGGGAAAGCCACCTAGCGAGTTACAAAGAGATTCAGAGCTGGGAGAGCAGCTTTGTTTATTTTAATGGGTGTCAATAGATAGACCAAGCCACAGTTTTGAATTCCAACCTCTGCAGGTCAAAAATATGGGAAGTAGAAAAACATTAGGTGACAGATCAGACTTTCCCTTAATTTGTCTGGAGTCTGGTGTTTCCCTGTTTGGAGTATGGAACCAGTACAGAATTTTTCAGTGGTCGTTTGTAACTTTTCTGGGCAGAGGGAAATTATTTAAAAGCACTTGCTGAAAAGGGTCCTGTTCCCCAGGAAGCACTTGCCATTCACCACCATCAGCTGCCACCTCCTGTATCCCAGAGGACCCAGACAGATCTGTAAACTGATTTTTCCCTACCCCCACGACTCCAGCTGCCTTCAGACTCCATGTGGTCTAGCATCAGACACACAGCACCTCCAAGGGTGGCCTATGAAAGCCCCAGACATCACAAATCATTCACAACTTGCTGCCTTTCCTTGTGCCAGGTCCCCCAGAGAGAAAGCAAAGCCTATTTCCTCACTTCCCCCAAGACTCTCCTTCCTCCCCCGTCGTGCTTTCTCCTTCACCAACCCTCCAGAGGGAGGACAAGAGAGGACTTTCCATCCTAACTCCCAACACTGCCTTGCGTACCAGGCTTCCCAGCTCTGCACAGTGTTAGATGATAGTGAAATGGCTTCCTGCCTGAGAAATGTCAAAACGGCCCTAGATTTTACTAGACTGGACTACGCAGTGAATGTGAATGACTTTCTCTCCCTGTGGAGGTTAGCGTAGCTGTGGGAAATGGCTTTGCAGAACCTGGAGGGAGATAACTGTACAGTGTTTGTTTTGGGTCTGAGCTGCTGATGTGAAAACACTGTTAAGTAATGCCAAGAGTAAGAACACGGGCACTTCACAGCTGGGTGTCATTTCCCAGTCACTCACTTAATCTGCAGGACACACACATAGTGTGGCACTCAAGGGGAGTTTTAACAAGCGTTAAAATAAATTGCTGCAAAGATTCTGACAGCAAGTCTCTGCTCTTCCCCCACTGAATCACGCTGTCTCATTTCACACTATCTGTAACATTTCAGGGATGAAATGGCCTAAACAAGACAATAGTGAAGCACAAAAGTATGAGCTTTATTGATCATGGCTGCACCTACAGGAACTAGCGAACTACCGAAGTCTTGTCCCAGTGCTCGCTGGGCTGAGGCTAAAACCAGGAAAAGAATCTCTGAAGATAACATCTTGGCTGATTTTTTTGTGTGTTACAGAAAGTTTGATCTACTCGTCCACATTAATCACAGGGCATTTATCCTTTAGCTTCTCCAGGAGTTACTGTTGCAGAAAACGTAGTTATATGGTGGCATCCTACACCATCCAGTGCTTAGCTGTACTAGTGCTGCTACCTGTCTTATTACATGCGAAGTGTAACATGTGTGGGATATTAAGAGATTTAAAGGGGCCATCCAGGTGGCGCAGCTATTCTAAGAGGGTCCGTGCCATAGCGGCTCTAAACCCATCAGTGCTGCTCAGCCAGGGACAATGATTGGCTGCTGCTCCCAGATCTGCCCTATAATGGTTCCCCTGGTTTCTCCCCTACTTCCGTTGTAGGTGAATATTATCCCCATCATCGCCAAAGCAGACACCATTTCCAAGAGCGAGCTGCACAAGTTTAAGATAAAGATAATGAGTGAGCTGGTCAGTAACGGAGTGCAGATCTATCAGTTCCCCACGGATGACGAAGCTGTCGCAGAGATCAACTCCGTAATGAATGTGAGTAATGCTGCTTATTGCCTTTCCTCTGAATATTGTAACAAAGGAAACTGCTGGACAATGACGCATTTTAAAGTGGGTCCTCAAGGGGGTTGTGTGGTTACTAGATGTGTTTTAAAGATGAGCAGTGGATCTGACAGAGGCCTAGGGCTATTGCTAAAGAGAGGAAGAGACATTATTTTGTTTGTGCCTTTCAACCTCACTGTACAGGAATTTAATTAAAGTGTGACTGTTACTTATCTCATACAGTTCTTATGAGAGGCCATGTTCTGCTCTAAAATAGATTGCATGCTGATATTTCAAGGCTGGGTTTGCAGCAAGTCGTAATATGTTTTTTGCAATTTTTTTTTGTTTTTTAAATGTTTAGAAAAAATTAGAAATTTTCTGACTTTAGGGATGAGAAAACAGAAAAGTGTTCAGCTTTTGAAGTTTGGGGTTTTTCCCCATCCTTTTCCAGAAGCAAAATGAAAAAAGGAGAAAATGGAGAAGAGTTGGAGGGAGAGGAGAAAAACTGAAACATTTTTGAGTTTTAATTTTTTGTTGAAGACTTAATAGATTTTGAAACAGGAAACTTTGCGCCAAAATTGTTCGTCTTTTTTTTTTTTAAAAAAGGTCATTTTTCATGGCGGGGAGGGGAAGCTTTGAATGAAGAATTTCAACCAGCTCTAGTTTAGAGTCTCCTAAGCCAAGGAAGCCAAATAGATTGAGCCCAACTTAAAATAAAAATAGGGATGATTGTACTCTGCTGTGTTGTTGGGTTTTTTTAAGGCCAAATTCAGCCCTGGTTTAAGTGAGTGTGAGTCTTGCTTATTTCCATGAACTGGGCTATCTGGAATCTGAATTGTGCTTTTGAGTAGAGTTGGTTGACATTTTTCATCTGAAGTAGGGTGTTTGGGGGTTTTTAAACTAAAATTGTTTTTTTCCACAGTAAATTTCCATTTTTGATTAAATGTTTTTGTCTCTCACCAAAACCCCCACCCCACAAATATGGAAATGGGGTGGGGGTGTGTTCTGGCAACCAAAAACTGAAAAATTTGGGCAAAATTTTGCAATATAAACAAAAAATGTTTGCCCCATTGGCTGGTTTTGGTTGCTGGTTTTTTTTTTGGGGGGGGGGGATAAAAAAACTGAAAAATGCAGAAAAAAGTTGAAAATGAAAATTCTTTTGCTTTTGTTAAAATTGTTCATGGTGAGAGGAAGAGGGAACATTTCCCCATGGGTTCTACTTTTGAGTCTACTTCCTCCTATTAATTAAGGACCTCTGTTAACCTCTCCCCATTGAAATCCCTGGGAAGCAGAACAAGATTGCAGTACGTTTAACAGTGTGGTGAACTCTGGATACTGGCTGTAACAGGGAGCATAATACCTACCCGCATCTGGTTACCACTATAATACCTACCTCCTAGTGTTTTCTGTGCTCCTTGTTCCAGCAAAGCTCCCATTGACTATTGAGAGCTTTGCCGGCTGACCAGCAGGTAATCGGACCAGTCTTGTATCTATAACAGTAAAACTCTGCATGTGCTGGTGTTTGGGGAAGATCAGCTGTCTGGTGCTTAGTGTGTGGCTGGGTGGTCATTCTGTACTGGTAATTGCCATAACACTTATTGCAGCGTGACTTTCCAACCTCCAGCATTAGTGCCGTGACAGAGGAGAGAAGCAGTGATGTGAGGAGAGTAGTGAGAATGTAACACACGTTCTCTAATTGATATTTGCCTTGGGATGGGACAGAGCGACTGACAGTGCCTGTAGCTCTCTATGTAAGGGCTGTGTCCAACGAACACTGTGTTCTCAACCAATGCCCTCCTTTACTGCACTTACAAAGCTGACGACGTCATCTTGATGCCACGTTCCCTAAACGTGTTGTGATTCTCCCCCCGCCCTCACTCTTGGACACCATGTCTCTAATAACTGTGTCTCTAATAACTAAACCAGCATGTGATGTGTCCTGCAAACGCCCCATCCTGTACCTTCATGTGAGCTGCTGTGCAAATCACCACTAACAAATGTCTTTGTGTGTATGTTCTTCAAAGAAGGCATCGTCCCACCCTCTGTGTGCGGAAAGGGCTTAGCACACTGGGGATGCTACAGCAATAAGAACAATCTGGCAGGGAGGGGCCTCTACTTGCGGGCCATGGAATCCAGTGATGCTTTATGTGTTGGGAACAGCTGTAGTTTGGAAGTAACTGTCCAGGGCATTAACAAAATCTCTCTCTAACTGACTCAGTGCCAAAGCCGGTACCTGAACCTGCTGTGCCATGCTCTGGCTCCAAGCCGCACTGCACCGCTCCATGGCAAGCAGGTGTTGGGCACGCAGGGTGCCCTATACCGTTTCAGAGTGGAGATTTTCACGCTGAGTAACGAAGATTCTGTGCTTGAGATAAATGATTTTGAAGCAGATTTTGTGCCTGGCTAGAAGCAGCTCATGGTCGCTTTGTAAGACTGATGCCTGTGAGAGATTCTAGCGTGTGCACTGAATCCCTGGGCTGATTCTGTTTCAGGCTCATCTGCCCTTTGCCGTTGTTGGCAGCACAGAGGAGGTGAAAGTTGGAAACAAGCTGGTGAGAGCTCGGCAATACCCATGGGGGGTGGTGCAAGGTAAGGAAGTCAACAGCATGGCACATTTCAGAGCTGTGAAGCCTCTCGGCGTGTGTGTGTGCTCACACTCTCTCCTGCACGTCTTCCTTCTACCACCATGTCCGTGTGTGGGTGCCAGGGCAAGAGACCCAAGGACTCTGTATCACCATTCATGGCTCCTTTGTTGAATCAAGTTATCAGGTGCCTGAAGGTGCAGTGTGGTTACGGTTGGGTCATACCGGCAGGTGCATTCCCTTTGCTAGCCAGGCTGGAGCAGGTTCTGAACAGAGAGAGCTAAGCTCTGGATCAGAGAGGTTCCAGCAGGGAAAACCCTAGGAGCAGCCAATTTTAGGGTGAAAGCTTAGACTGAAGTTTATGATGAGCCGTTGTAACCAATGCAACTCAAGCCTTGGAAGGAGGGTTGGCTTTATACAGTGTGTGGGAACACTTCTCAGAGCAGGGTGGGAACTTCAGCTGCTCCTGAGGGTCTTTCTGCTTCTCTCTCTCTTCCAGTGACCCTCCCAGCAATGGTGGCTCTGTGCTGAATGTCTAGGTGGGGGACTGTAACCCTCCCTAGCTTGTTCAGGTGCTTCGGAGGCGTTCACTCTGTGCTGTGCTGGGATGTTTAGTGCAGTACAAGTGCCCTCCCTCGAGTGCTGCTCCTCCTTTCGGAGCCCCTCTCAGAACGCGTATGATTTATGACACCCATGGCCATGGCCAGCTGTGTATGGAAGGCACCAAGTCCCATAGCTCCTCTCCTAGGTCTGCCATTAGTTCCTTTTGTGCTCATGACCCTTGCTCTTGGAAATGCTGTCCTAGCCCTAGAACCTTGAACCCTGGTAAAGAGCAGTCTCCTGCCTAGGCAGATGCTTCTGAAACGGGAAGGCCCTGCTTCTGCAATGCTCTCCTGTTGGAAAGCTTCACTCATTGCACCAGAGGTACACATTCCCTGAGAGAGGATCTCGCTGAGGTTAATCTGTCCTGCCCGTATCCTTGCAATCCTCCCCCGCCCCTCAATCCCCCTCACCCGGTGTTTGCTGAATTTCTTCCCTTCTGTTTAATCAGTCGAGAATGAAAGCCATTGTGACTTTGTGAAACTGCGAGAAATGCTGATTCGAGTCAACATGGAAGATCTTCGGGAACAGACTCACACCCGCCACTATGAGCTGTACAGACGGTGCAAGCTGGAGGAGATGGGGTTCAAGGACACAGATCCTGACAGCCAGCCATTCAGGTGAGTGACCCTTATCTTCCCAATCCATTTCCAGTAGTGATCCTGCAAACCTTCCATCAGCTGGAATCCCCTTGGGCAGAGAGCTTGCAACATCAGGCCACTAGACTGAGACCTGCTAACATAGATTTTGAACCTCTCTGCTGATGGAGATATTTTTCTCTTCTCTGTCCCCTCTGCCTTCAAGCAATTTAGATGGGCATAGCCTTGCTAGTCACTACTGAATAATACCATAGTGTCTCGTTTGCTTTTTATCCAGCCTTCAAGAAACCTATGAGACCAAAAGAAAAGAGTTCCTTGGTGAACTGCAGAAGAAAGAGGAAGAAATGAGGCAAATGTTTGTGAATAAAGTCAAGGAGACTGAATCAGAACTGAAAGAGAAGGAAAGAGAGGTGGGTATATCAGAGACCTGCGAGATGAGCCCAAGCCACACGTTCAGCTCTGAGGTCCAGATGTGGATGAAGTGTGAGCACGTGAAAGCTGTGAGCTGAACACAGTGAGCAGAGTAACGTAACAGTCCCCCAAGTAGCATATCCTAGCACCCGAGGGTGGGTCTGGGTCTCAAATATACGCAGTGGTATCTAGCTAGATGCTCACGTGGACCCCATCACTGTGGGATTTGGACACCTCACAAACATTAATGAATTTATCCCTGCAGTAGCCTGGCATGGTAGGGAATTATTCTCCCTGTACAGATCAGAGAGGGAGGCACAGAGGATGACATTTTGAAAACTACCTAAGGTTATGTCCACACAGCATTTTGGAGCAAGCAGGAGTGAGTGGATGCTCAGGCTCTGAAACTTAGGGAGTAGGCCAGAGAGTCTCAAACTGGGGGTCGCTCAGGGAGTCACGAAGTTATTATTTGAGGGTCCTGAGCTTTCAGCCTCTGCCCGCAAACCCCGCTTCACCTCCAGTGTTTATAATAGTGTTCAATAGCGACAAATGTGGTTTTGATTTATAAGGGGGGTCGCACTCAGAGGCTTGCTGTGTGAAAGGGGTCACCAATAGAAATCTTGGAGAACTGCTGGAGTAGTATCATTGCCCAAGCTCCAGCTCAAGCTGCAGCTGCACAGTGCTGTCTAGACAACTATTTTTAGAACTCTAGTGCAAGCGCGGCTAGCAGGAGCCTGTTGACCCAGGCTGCGGGGGCTCACTCCAAAATGCTGTGTAGACATACCCTAAGTGACTTAAAAGCGTAAGTCCCATTGAATGTCAGCGGGGGCTCAGATTCTTCTGGAAATGTTATTCTCTGTGCCTCCCTCCTCCCCGTTCTGTACAATGGGAATAATTGCGTAAGTCTCAGTGAGGTCATAGGCTTCTAAGCCACTTTGATGCTTCTGAAAATTAAGGCTTCTCAGAGGAGCTGGGCACCCACAACTCCGGGTGGTACCAACGGGGGCTGTGAAAATCAGGCACGTACTATCATGACTGAGATCCCAGAGGAAGCCTGTGATAAAGCTGGGAGCTGAATCATGATCTTTTGAGTCCTAATCCAGTGCCCTGGCCCTAAGACCTCCTTCCCCTCTTGTTGTTCTACATTAGAATGAGCAGCTAGAGCAGGGGTCAGCAACCTTTCAGCAGTGCTGTGCCGAGTCTTCATTTATTCGCTCTGATTTAAGGTTTTGTGTGCCAGTCGTACATGTTAAACTTTGTAGAAGGTCTCTTTCTAGAAGTCTATAATATATAACTAAACTATTGTTGTATGTAAAGTAAATAAGGCTTTTAAAATGTTTAAGAAGTTTCATTTAAAATTAAATTAAAATGCAGAGCCCCCCGGACCGGTGGCCAGGACCCAGGCAGTGTGAGTGCCACTGAAAATCAGCTCACGTGCCGCCTTCGGCACCCGGGCCATAGGTTGCCTACCCCTGAGCTAGAGAGAGAGATTGAGACAGACAATGTTGAGTTTGTCATGACTTGCACTTTACATACAAAGGCTAGTAATATGCAAAGAGCAGGTAGTTTAGGCTCCTGTCTTGCAGAGAGAGCAGCAATTTCAGCCCCTCAGTCCTGCGGTGAAGCTCTGTGACCTCAGTGGGACTCTGCACAGCAGCAAGAGCCTGTGATTGCTGCTCCTTGGGGAGAAGTGGGGCCTGGGGCAGTAGCCCAGCAGACGGTCGGGGAGGCATTGCTCATGGAGTCTGTCTTCTACCAGCTACACGAAAAGTTTGAGCATTTAAAGAGGATACATCAGGAAGAGAAGAGGAAGGTGGAGGAGAAGAGGAGGGAGCTGGAGGAGGAGATGAATGCCTTCAACAGGCGGAAACTAGCAGTTGAAACCCTGCAGTATCAGTCCTTGCAAGCTACTTCGCAGCAGCCACTGAAGAAGGATAAAGACAAGAAAAAGTAAGCAGTTTAATTTTAACCTTTTCCAGCCATTCAAAACATTTTATTCTTTCAACAGCGTGGTCGTTTGAGACAGAAACAAACACAATAAAACACCACACGAAGGAAGCTGTAAAGCTAGTAAATTAAAGGGGATTTTAAATCTTAAACCAGCATCCTTCCGATCGTCCTGAAAGGGTCCGGTTATATCTGCCCCCTATAGAAGCCTGGGTGAGTGGAGAGGAAATGGACCTGTCCCTTTTCAGGCCTGTTAAGAATGAGAGGTTTCAGAGCAGCAGCCGTGTTAGTGTGTATCCACAAAAAGAACAGGAGTACTTGTGGCACCTTAGAGACTAACAAATTTATTTGAGCATAAGACATACGTCTCTATGTAAAAGAATAAATAGACACAAATCAGACTTCAAGAATTATAACATTCAAAAACCAGTTGGAGAACACTTCAATCTCCCTGGTCATTCGATTTCAGGCCTAAAAGTCGCAATATTACAATAAAAAAACTTCAAAAACAGACTCCAATGAGAGACTGCTGAATCGGAATTAATTTGCAAAATGGACACCATTAAATTAGGCTTGAATAAAGACTGGGAGTGGATGGGTCATTACACAAAGTAAAACTATTTCCCCGTGTTTATTTCCCCCTCCCTCCCCGTTCCTCACAACTTATTGTTAACTGCTGCAAATGGACCATTTTGATTACCACTACAAAAAGTTTTTTTTCTCTCCTGCTGGTAATAGCTCACCTTAACTGGTCACTCTCGTTAGAGTGTGTATGGTAACACCCATTGTTTCATGTTCTGTGTGTGTGTGTGTCTATATATATATATATATATATCTTCCTACTGTATTTTCCACTGCATGCATCCGATGAAGTGGGCTGTAGCCCATGAAAGCTTACGCTCAAATAAATTTGTTAGTCTCTAAGGTGCCACAAGTACTCCTCGTTCTTTTTATGAATGAGAGAGTCAGGTGACATTTATGCCCACCTCCTCGATGGCCGGTTCAAGGACTGGCTTAGCCTGTTTAGCCTAGGAAAACGAGTTGTCTCTCTTTCCCAGGAGAGGGAAGAGGAGGATTCCAGAACAACCAAATAGTGCAGTGTCCTTCAGGCCTGGCCTCAGGCAGTGCAATAACATTATTGTGAGCTGCAGGGTTTGGGACTGTGTCTGTAGGATGCTGAAGGGCTGTTGGTTTTGCTGGACAGTAAAGAGTTTAAAAAAGAAAAAGGCACCTAAAAATGAAGGGAAGGTAGGAATTCATCATGGTCCCTTGGGTCTTGTTCCTGCCTATTTAGAATCACTGACCTTTAGATATGAGGAAGATTTTTCTTCTACCCTATGGGACAGACTCTGGTATCTCTGTGACTGGCCTCTTAGGCATTCCCACTGAGTTCAGCGGTAATGCTTCTGGAGTAAGGGTGCTCATCAGTGAGAATAATGGTTTTCAGAATATAGCCCTATGCGAGTGACAGGGGAAAATAGAAAACAGTGAAACAAATGGTCTGCTCCTGCTCCCATTGAAGTCCGTCTTCAGTGAGTGCAGGATTGGGAACAAAATGGAAAAGGAGTCACCCTACATCTGCTATACTTCTCCGCTGCTCTAACATCTTACGTTGTTTTCTCCTGCACAGAGGAACTTAAATAGTCTCTTTCTGTTCCATAAGATCCAGAGCAAGCTGGTGGTAACAGTAACTAATAATTTCGACGATGGAAAGAAAAAGATCAGGTGTAGCAATCATAATTCAAGTTTACTCTTGACAACAGGGCTTTCAGGTTTGAGATTGCCTATGAAATATTGTACTACAAACCAATATATTATCTCTGTGATGCTAACTTCAGTACAGTGTACACTAACACTTCAGTTGGCAGTTTGTTTCCTCCCAGGGAACACTGTTTCTATTATTTAATGTGTTTACTTTGGATTAACATTTTCCTGGTGCAGTAAAAACCAATTCTGGTTCTGTCCTGCATGCTTTGTGCACATGCTACCTGCAGCTAGAGTCCAAGCGCTGATTATAAAATATTATATTCCAATGAAAGGATCATCCATTCAAATGTAGTGCAAATTAAGGCCCTCTGAGATCTTTGGGCTAAATTTATTTCAAGCCTTCAAATGTCAGCAATGATTTTGCATGAAAATGATTTGAATAATGTCATGGGGCTTTTTAGACAAAAGACAATGGGCCTAATTCTGTCCTCAGTTACACATGTGTAAACTGAAACTAACGTAAGAGCGATCAGAATCTGGCCCTGCCCTTACAGTATAAAGAATCTTTAAGACCAGAATGACTTGATACTCTGCCCGTGGATATAGTGAGTATAGTCCATGGCCTTTGTTGCGGCTCTGAGTGTTGCATAATGTTCTGTACATCTTGTGACTGGAGGATGCTACTAAATGTAGTTCAGGCCGTCACAGCTTAGTGTGTTGATTTGACGACATAGTCTTCAGTACCTGGGAGTTATAATTAATCATCGTTAGCAGTACACAGTGTGGCCTTGTTGACCACCTCTGCTCAAGAGCTGTATTGAGACAGGAATAACAGGTTGAGTTGCATCTTGTCCTGATTGTGTGAGTCAATGCAATTGAAGAGGATGCTGCAGATAAAGAGGGAGGTACATTAAAATGTGAGGGGGAGTTTGCAGGCCTGCCTACTGTTTAACAAGCACCCAAATTCATGGGTGAATTTAAAATGAACATTTAAATCCCTGGGTGACTTGGCACTTGCTGCCTCAGCTTCTCTCTCTCATAATTTTGCAGTGTTTAATATTTCATTAAAAAAACACAAACATGCTAATTTACATATACTTTATGACTTAATTTATTTGAATATGGGATGTGTGCGAATTGCGTTCCTCATCAGCAGTAGTATTGGTGGCCATACTCTGGGCAGGCAGAAGCCAGACGGTTCGCATCTCAGCCATGATGCATTATCTAGCTCTCCATTTAGAAATAGATATCAAATCATTATTTAACAGTCGATCTGAGATGTGATTTGAAACACCGTCGTCACTAACCCATGACTGAATAGTCTGAGTTTTGCCACTGTCATTACAAGGTGGTTACAGTCAGAAAATGTAAAAATGACGACAGATTAACAGAGTAAGAATCTAACTGAAAAAATTACAGACTATTTATTCGGGCTGACGTAAGTACTTCTGAATGCACTGGCGGGAGACTGAGCTGGATTCTTTTGTGGTTTGTGCATCGAGAGGTTTGTTAAATAAGTTCCAGTTGTGGGGTCTTTAGTACTAACCGTGACTGAATAACCAGAAAGATTCTATCTTGAGTCTCAGATTCTGGGTTCAGTTTGGCATTTTGAGAAATATCACCTCTTTTTACTTTACACCTGCTGCAGAAGTCATTGTGAGACAATAAATATGGGGGCAAGTTCCAGAATGCCGTTTGTACAGAATAGCAAAATGTTTTCTGCTCAAGCAGGATTGCGTGATACGGAACGTAAGAATCTCGAGCTGGAAAAGGTTCCATTCCCCATTGCCTGCCAATGCTCTGACTTTTTTAATATTTTGTCTGGAATGGTATTTCCATCCTTTTTTAAATACCATTATTGCATATCCGTGTGGAGACAGGAGGGAGTATGGGAGAGCATTAATGTAGTCTTATGTCTCAACCCAACCCACCCAGCTCTGCCCTTATAGGGAATGTTATAATTACAGCTGGTCAGCAATTTTTTGACAAAACATTTTTTCACCAAAAAATGCTGATTTGTCAAAACCAAAGCTGCTTGAAAGAAAGGGTCGGTTTGATGAGTTTCCTGACTTAAGGAAATGTTGGGAAAAACATTTTGAAACCGTTGAAACATCCCCTTTTGACGTTATTTAAATGAAAAGTTTTTTGGGTCAAAATGACTTTTCCTTTCAAAATTTAACTTAATTTATGCTAAACAGGTTTTTTTTTAAAAAGAAAAAAAGTTGAAATGAAATGTTTTGATTGACCCAAACAAAAACAATTTTTTTTATTTGTCAGTTCATTAAAATTTGTGATTGATTTTTTTTTTCCATCCTGATTTGGGATGGGAAAAATTTTCAGGATCTCCTGGAATGGAAAAAACAGTGTCCTGCCCAGCCCAAGTTATAATATGCTTAGTAGTAAACTAAGCAAACTTTTCCCAAGAGGACTAGGAGATTTAGCCACACAAGGCCCACTGAAATTAATGGAAGCTGTGTGTTTAAATGCCTGATTATCCAGTGTCTTTAATTTGGGCTGTTTCACCAAAAGCTCAACTAGCAAAGTGCTGGAATCCTGATAGCTTTTACCTGTGCAAACAGTGACCTCTGGTGGATACTACTGAAAACATGTTTTGATGCCTCTTCCTGATTGTGCTGTTGGGTTGTGTGTGGAACACTTCAGTCAGGCTGACACTCTATAAAGCTGACTCTGTAGTTAGTACAGAGCACTATCACATAAGAGACCTGGGTTGGATTTGCGGAGTCTGGATTCCTGCTCTCTTAACTGGCAAAGGCTGACGGTCCAGTTCTGTTATGCTGCACTTGTGCAGTCATTTACACCAGTGAAAAGAGAGAGTGAAATGCCACCAACTCATAATGGTAGTGTTTTACACTCACCGACTACCCAAGGTGCAGGCATTGGGAAATCAGGACCCGAGAATGCCACAACGGTAGCCCTGAAGGATGCTTCCTCAGCCCATTTGGTGGATATAGGAGTGGCATCTGAACAGAGGACCATCCGCCCGTTCTTGAACAGATAGATATTCTGTGGGCCTCTGGGAGTGGGAGATAAGTAAGCCCAGGGAGAAGGAATGGGGGAGACAGAGTAGGAATCTTTGGCAGAAATGCTTTACCAATTCTGTTTCATTGAAGTTCTTGTAAGATGGCTCATTAAATCTGACATTTGGTTTTAAATTTTGATAGAGTTAATTTTTTTTCATAGCTTTGATTAGTAAAATCAGGAATCGGGGATTAAGGATTGCAGATAACCAGATAAAATGTTTCAACGGGGAGGTTGGCCTTCACAAATGCAATTGTTAACCAGATTATGCTTTCACACCACCTTTAGTTTAGGACGCAGTTAGCGAGTCCTGAAATGCCAGGTCTGTGGTCTCTCTTCTTCATTGTATATGTCTTCACTTTTGTTTAATTTCCATAACATTAATCCATGCTGTTTTTGTTTGTTTTTGTTTCTTTCAGTTAATCGCACACAGGCCAAGAGTGGACTTTGTACTTTCATGTGTTAAGTTGCTTGAGTTTCCTACCTTGTGTTACTTCTGTCATAACATTGTGTGAGTGGACCAAAGTGAAAGAGAAAATGAGCCTCTTCAGTGTTTACAGTGTAACAATTTATTGTTATCTGTACAGGACTTATGAATAGTTTTTTAAGGAAGTAAAGGTCATACTGTGTAAATTTTCTGACACAAAGTCAACTAATCCTGAAAATGAGCAGGCTTGTTTTGTTTCAGACCTGATGGGCAAACATCCACTTGTAAAGTGACCATAATTGTTTTATCAGAATTAATGTTACTAATTGATAGTTACTTTACAGATTACATTAATTTTTAATGCTTAATGGGACTCCTGATTTGATTTTTTTTCTACAGTTGTTATAAGTAGTGTGAAGAACACACTTTTATTTTTCTAAGAAAAGTCACAACTTGAATAAGTTTAGAATTGAAAAAAACACTTTGAATTTCCTAACAGGGCCTGAGTGCTCTAGGCTGAGTAACCTACTCTCAGGTCATTTAGAAAAAAACACCCTAATTTCTCTAAACACTTTGTGCCGTGCATAATATAAAGAGAGTGGCAACACAAGTCCTACGACAACGTTTTGATTTTTCTTTACTGCTAACATGGAACATTTAAATAGGAAGATTTTCCTTTCCTTAGGGTTTGTTATATTATGTGGAACGATGGAATTTTTGTAACTCCACTTGTAACTTAACCCCAGTGTGTTTTGCTGTCAAGATGTTTGATCATTCATCTTGAACTTTTAAATTGTTTCCAGTGTAAAAAAATGTACCCATAAACAGATGTGTAATGAATACAAGTAGCCTGATCCTAAGCAGGGCTACATACCCCCAAGCCCAATTAGTCCCCTCCTCTCACAATTTTTTTTCTTTAACACTGTTTTGATAGTTGGAAACCATTGTTTAGCCCACAGGGCTGTATAGGGAACAATACTATTTCAGGCAGTGGCCAGGGGCCCCACCCTTTGCATGATGTAGGCAAGGCAATTGGTGAATATGGGTGTGTTAGGTAGATTGTACCTTTTTCATTTAGACATGGTTGTCTTCGCTAAAAATAGGTAGACTCAAAAATTTCATCAGATACTGGTCTAAAAGACGACAAATATTTGATACTAGCTCCCACTTAGTGCCTTTAGAGTTTTGGTTAACTGGTTCAGCAAACACTGGCGAATTAGGTGTTGATTGTGAGCATGTCCATTTTATTTAGCATTTATTTCTTCTAATCATTTTTAGAGATCTCTTAGTCTTTAAACAAACATGCTGGCAAATTCCTCATTTGACTTTTAAATAATGGTGTTATAGCCTTGTAAGCTGAGCCTTTAGCAGGTCTGTTCAGAGGTAGCATTTAGCTGTATTGTATACTGAGGTTCTTCAACTTGCATATCCTGATAAAGCAGCTTTTTTAATACATGCTCAGGTGTTGAAATATTTTCTTACAGATGTTGGCCTTTTATATGAATATATTGAAAATCATGTCACAGTATTACTTGATATTTGTAAGTAAGAACCTCATGAAAATTATACAGGTACTTTTAAAGACAGGCCATTTTAAAAAGAAAGAGAGTTAATAGTGAGTATTAACACTTATTCAGGACCTTGCTGAGATCTGACCATTTAATTTTAAGGCTGTGCCTCTTTAAACTAAATATATTGTAAAGAATAACTGTCAAATGTTGAGGGTTAATATGTGTTTTAGAATAGATGCTCAAAGAATATAGCATATTGTTACATACACGACAATCCTAGCACATGATTGGCGGAAAATAGTCATGTGGCAAATTAGTAGCAAATCATGGTATTCTTACTCATGTGAGAAGTTCCATAAAGATCAGTGGACTAATCACATGAGTAAAGCAATAGCTTCTGGTTTATATTATTTTACCTTCTCAAAGGCCAACAGTACTGAGAGTTGGAATAAAGTTAACTAATTAGATCACACATGCAAATGAATGCATTATGATTGGATTTCAGTCAGTAGTTTTCTCCTGATCTCATGCTGCAGCCAACAAGATCATCTATGCAAATATTTTCTTCCTGATTGGCTCATCAGCGATCAGAATACTTTTATTCCTAGAGCTGTAACTATTGTTTCCTTAGTATGTTAGTTAAAAATAATAATAATAATGATAAAAATAAAAGCTTAATATCTGTGGCCATAAGAGAGATTTCCAGATATTTCTGAAGACATTCAGAATGTATGTAACGATATATTAATTATTATTATTACATATACATTGACTTCATGTTGTGGTAAACATCCTTGTCCTTTTAGTTAAATACTGACCTCAACTTCCCTTGGTCATTATTAACCTCTTGAATTGATAGACCATAATATTCTCCCCCAACAGAAGTCAATATATGCTTCTTCTTTTGTTAGTACTTGATTTTTCATTTTTGCCTGAGACCAAATTTAAATGTTTGGTGCATTAAGCTAGTTATGTACTTGCTTTTTATTTAACAAGTTATCAATATAATGTGACACTAATCTCACTCCAAGCTGAAGATTTACCTCTTGTGTTGTAGGCTAGAAGAAAATAAAGATTGTTTCAGAAATTATATTCGAAATGAGCAATCCAATTAGAATATTTTTCCTGGTTATTTTTTTTAACATACATCTCTAAAATGTTGGCATTAATGGAAAAGTTATCCATTTTCTGTCATTTAAACACCCATTACCATGTATTGTTTCTGCTTTTTAAGTTAAAATGTATTTTGGATGTCTCTAAATTTTATAAACTTTTTATGTGTGCATGGAGCAGATTCTACACAGAAGTGGGTACTGAGTTTTTTTGTTTTTAATTTGGCAAGAATATGGAGACATTTGTGGAACTGCTCCTTTGTAAAGTTAACATGCTTCTCAGAAAGTGTTGCATTCATTCACGTTGTCATTCATACTGTTTTTTGACTTTCAATTCTTTCTGTTCACTTTGTACTTATTTCTTTTATTAAATCTCACATTTATTTTGAGTTTTGTGGTGTCATTTATTTGACAGTACTTTTCTAAAACTTCAGTCCTCTAATAGCATCCTAATGAAATAACAGAGTAATTATTGCAAGCTGACCCAAATACAGTATTTGTTTTCTGTTATGACTTTGAATCATAGAATATCAGGGTTGGAAGAGACCTCATCTAGTCCAACCCCTGCTCAAAGCAGGACCAATCCGCAGACAGATTTTTACCCCAGTTTCTTAAATGGCCACAAGGATTGAACTCACAACCCTGGGTTTAGCCGGCCAGTGCTCAAACCACTGAGCTCCCTCCCCTCCTGAATTGGGCTCTTGATGAAATAAAAATAACTAACTAGTAAATGTATCATATGGTGTACAAAAAGATGCTTTTCTATCTTGGGGAAAATTCTTAAGTATTAACTTAAGTTTCTCTCCTGTTAGGCAAATGATGCTTTTCAAGATGTTTATAAGCAGTCTTTCACTGTGTAATTCTCTAAGAATAGATCTATCAGATGTTTCTCTGATATAAAGTTGGCCAGACTCTCACTACAGGATCTCCATGAAAAGGTGGGGGATCTAGTCTTCTTCTGAACACTTCCTCTCAATGTTAATGGAAGCTACATACATTTATGCAGGGGCACAACGTGCCCTTAGTTCACTCAGCAACCCTAGAAAACAAATGCACAAAATTATTTTGGAGAGACTTGCTAATTAAAAATCTAACTGGAGTCCGTTTCTGAATGCATCTTCCATGGGGCCCTGCTAACTCTTAAATCAAGTATAACTTGAGGAATTAGTGTCTCGGTCTGTTTGGCCTAAGCTACTGGACTCAGAAATTACAGTTGCACTTAATAAGTAACAACCTTAATTCCAGCCTCAGGCAGAATTTGACCTTAACATGCCACACTTGCTCCAGTTGTGTTCTTGGCCAAAGCTGTCCTGACCTTTAAAAATAACAAGTGTTCCATAATAGTTGGTGCTTTGGGGATTTGAATAGATATGAGTGAAAGAAGGAAGGCATGTGCTGTGTGCAGATGACCATTGACCAACCTTTGATGGCCTTGATGATACTATTGCAACCCGGCCTGGGAGCCCAGCCTGGATCACAGAGTTAGGAATTGTTAAGTGTTGGAGTTATTAGATGAATACACTTCCCACAGAATCCCAAACAGCAAATGTGACTTAATCACATCCTAAACTGGAATTTAAAGAAACTTTGGCCTATAAAGTCTCTGTGTAAAGAGGGTGATGGAAGAGTGTACATAGTTCTTTAGTAGCTGCACTGGTAATAATTAACGGTGAACACTTTGTGACCTGGTAAAATAGTTCTCAGGGTGGCTTCTCTCTCTCCCACAGAAGTAACCTTTATAATAATAATTTGCATTTCTGTACCATTTTCGAAAGATCTCAAAGCTTTTTTTATAAACATTAGTGAATGTTAAGCCTCACTACACCCAGATGAGGTAAGTATTATCTGCAGTTTACAGATGGGGAAGATAGAAAACAAGAGATCAAACAACTGGTCCCTGGGTCACTCAGCAAACCTATATCTGGCTCTGCAGCAAAACCCAGATTTCTTGCCTCCTAGTTCTGTGATATTTAAGAGGGAGGATTGTGTAGTGGTTAAGTGTATAGAGTCTCTAAGGCACAGACAGGTTTGGCCTCTTGGCACTTAATCTTAGAAAATTGTTTTTTCATTGAACTAGCTAGTCTCCAGAGGTCCTCCATTATGGTTAAACGAGTACAAGGGAGACGGGCTCCACTTTCCTTCTGTCTCTGTGGAATATCTTTATTTTAGAGATTTTTTTTCAGTGTGATGATGGTCACATTTCTCCAGCATTCCCAGTTGATTTAAAAATCCCAGTTCCAACATGAAATCTTCCGCAAATACGTCACTGTTCAAGTCAGGTGTGCCTTGTGCATGCCTAGTGCTGCATGTTACCAGCCTATGTGCAACTGTAGGTTTTGTGCTACTTTGATCTTTTGTGCTCTCTACATTTGATGCAATTTACCTGCAACTTAAATATTGACTCTCTCTTGTTCTTTCTGTAGCTTTTTTAGTCTTCCCAGTGCCTGCTCCATAACATCAGGAAGACATGTTAATTAGAAGATTTATTAAGGCCAAAACATCTCATGCAGAAGAAATTAATTGGTGCTTTCACCTTTATGCTTGCAATATATTGCACAGAAGAGAGTATATAGCAAGGACTAAGACATACTGTATCTTTTGATTTGGACAAGTTCTCTTGAACAGGTTTCTTGATAAATGAAATCTAAGATACTCACTAAAAGATAAATTGCTAATTACGGCTAATGCATGACGTGCACTAAAACCAAGATACTAATCATCTCTGGGTTAAGAACCCATACAAAGTAGTCATAAGCATTTACGCTGTTAAAGTTTCCAAGTAGCAGAGGAACCGACTTGGTGTGTTAGCATGAATCGGATTTTCAGCTTGCTGCTTAAGCAGCCATTGTACAGTAATGGGATTTTGATTTGTTCCTCTTAATTTGATTTTTCGATTGTAATTAGAGAACTTTCTAATGTCCTTAACATATCAGCCGGATTCTAATATTTCTTAGCAATAACTACTTTGTATAGTTTTTTTTAATGTAGCTTATCAGTGAAAACTTTTATAGCCAAAAGAATCCCTTTATTTGTTCAATTTCCCCAATGATAACACATGTGCCTCATATTTAAAAATCCTCTCCTAAAACTTCCTCTGTCCCCAATTTCTGTGCTTGCACCCGATTCTTCAGTTCCAGGTAATATTGGATTGCAATTCCAGAATCCTTCTCTATCTGCAAATAATCTGTTGATGTGTTAAGTGATAATGGAACCATTTTAAAGGACAACTAAATGTAATTACAGTAGTTAATGACGGGGATTCGTTTTCTGCGCTAGGGCCTAAAGCTAGAAATCTGAAAAATGTAGGGTTCAGGATTGTAGGTTATATGTTTCTGCCAGAGGACCACTTCCCCTAAAAGCAAATACTGTTAAAAGACTACACTTTCTCTGCACCAAACCAAATGTATAGAAATACGCAGAAGCCCATTTTTTATTTTTGTTTAAAAACAGGCATAAACTAGTTACAGGAATAATCTTCACTGCACCAAAGGTAGGTTTAATAAAAAGCTGAATTGTGAAATGAATATATACTTTAAAAGTGTACTTTCTAGTAAACCTAAATATGTTCAGTGGAAAAAATGAAGCCATGTGTCCCGATTCATAACCTTAGCCATAAATCTAGTTCCCTTTACCCTGTTTCTCTCTTTCAAAATAGATAAGAATAAAAACCTGATAGAAGCAGAGTCGGGGCTAATAGGGAGCTGGTTACAGCTCCCTGATTCTCTCTCTCTCTCTCTCTCTCTCTGGGGTGCAGGTTTTCAGCAACATTGGTGCTGCTGTAAACTTTCCTAGCTATACACCAGATGGAGATAGCCAGAGCACATCCTGTTCTGGCCACTATCCCTGCCCCAACATGTGCCTTGCAGTAGGCCTGTGAGGAGGTGGGGGCAGCAGCTAGCTATGCTGGCCACGTGTCTGCTGGGGGCTCCCTTCATCTGAGGGCAGACCCTGGCAGGTGTCTCGAGGGAGGTTTCTACTGTCTTTGTAGCGCTTGAATGGTGCAAAGAGCCAAGTGGAGCCAGTGAGCTGGCCCACAGGATGGAAAGAAACGTAGCTTTCTGTGATCGCCACAATGTGCCAAATCTTGGAGTCTGTCACGAAGCGCCCATTGAACAGAATGGGCCCAGAATTTGGATGAATGAGCAAACGTGTGTGTGCATATTGAGACGGGTAGTGCGTGTGTGCTGCCTGCTCCAGAGAGGGCTCAGAGTTCTCGTTGTCACAACATGCACGGAATGCTCCCATCACCAGAGCCTTGGTGCCTTTTACATACACTCGATCACAGAGATACATTTACTGAAAGTCCCAGGCACACACCCTGCGACTCCCCAGCAATGACCAAAGCAAACTCCCTGAGGTACCAGATCCTGGGCAGTACCTGCTGGGAGACTTACTGTAAGGTGAATCTCAACTCCTACAATCAGTAAAGAACAAGAAGGAAAAAACCTTAGGCGAGTGCATGCCTCTTGCATTGCCCGCCATTGTCTGCTCCTGCTCACGTAAGTCAATAGCAAAATGCCCATGCATGCCAATGGGAGTGGGATTGGGGCCAAGAAGAGGCCAGGTTCTGAGTATTTATTTATTTTTCACTGATGGTGAATTCAGAGCTGGCAGCCTGCCTAAGATTGTCCCCCTCACTGTCTCCTTTGGGTCCTACCCTGGGGGTGACAGTCTGTGTCCCTGCCTCCAACGGAACAAGTTTTACCTGGCCTTTTACTATATTTTAAATATAAGTGGATGGGTTGTTGGTTTTTTAAGACAGACTAACTCCATAGACAAGTCTTGAAATAAAGATGGCGCTCTTGCAAAGGTAGATTAATCCTGATAGTCTCCTAGCTGGACAGATGGATTGAAAGTTGAATACTATCGAAAAGTCTGTGTAATTCTTGCTGGGAGGCCATGACTACATCTTTCAAGAAGAAGAAAGCAGTTATAATAACCACAAGCCTAGCAGAGAAAAAGACTATGGGAGACCTGCTGAAAACTCCTAGAGGGTGCTGCAGTACCAAAAGCAGACGATGAAGGGTCCTCTTCTGCATTGTTAGAATACAGAACATTGAACCATGTGCACCATTACGTTACTGAACTAAAAAGCAGTGAAGACAGGTTAAAAAGAATTGCATAGACAAGCCAACAAAACTAATCTAAAACTGATGTAGAAGGAAACATTTTATATAAAATATAATTACTGTATGGAACGTGCTGTCTATTAAGACAAAAGAGCGTAGTAGGGTTCAAAAAAGGATTAGGCGTTTATATGATATTGTCAATTACACTAAGTAGGGTAAAATTTATAAGTAATATCAACCATGCTTCAAAACATAAGCCAACCACTAACTCTGTGGCGTTTGGAAGAAGACTGTTTCCACAGGTACGTTGCTGCATAATTTTCTACTTTGAGGTTTTTCATCTTCTCTTGAAGCATTGGTATTGGTCACAGCTGTAGACGGGATATGGGACTAAATGTTATGACTGTTCTTATGTTACTGTTATTAAAGGGGAGAAGTATTAACCCATTGTAGCCATGTACTTTTGCTTCAAGTTTCAGCACATCTGTTCCTCTCAGAAACCTGTGTAAGGGCAAAAGAATTTTGAATCTCAAATCTTTCTTCTTTATTGCTCTGCTTCTGGATCTCTTCTTGGTCTGACCACAGGAGTTTCCAAATATGTGTAACTGTAAATTACCTTCTCTTTTAGATTATCTGCACAACGTGTGCAGCAAGTAGTGATCAAAGGTTGGAATATTATATGAAATGCCCTTATGCTAGTGGATACAGGTCCATAGCAACGCTTCTTTACATTTAGATCTGATTGTTTGTAATATACTATATTAACTGTGGTATACAGCCAATCTCTGTGGCACACATTTAATGAAGGAGAAACATGACCACATTGATGGGAAACTATTTCACTCTGTATGCATGTGCTTTATGTTCAGTTCATGTTCTGATTCTGATTCAGAATCTCAAGCTGCTTGGAAGGCAACAGTATCTGAAGGATTTATCAGAAAACAGCTTACAGGCTAACCAGTCCCACAAATTACTTATAGTAGATGATTTCCTATGTTATGGCACCTCTGTGTAAAAGGTACTTTTTACTGTATGTTCTGGTGTGCGGGAGGTCACCAGGGTAAGGCAAGAGGCAAAGATGACCCCATCTATGATAGTTGATGTTGATTATCCAGGATTTTAATTGACCACCAGGCTGTCTTGGCATAGGTACTGCCCATATCCGTCACTGTGGAGCTCACTTAGAACTGTCCAGATACACTTTGGACAGTTACTTGTTTTTAACTGATGTGGAGGTGTGCATATTTGAATATTTTAGTATTTAAAAAAAAAAAACTTTTCCTAATACAAGAAATTTCAGAATTAAATGAGATACCTAATGCAAAAATCAGCTTAGAAAAGTTTGCGATAGGCATTTATCAGACCTTCAGACGCTGACCTATTTTGCAGTGTGCAGAAGTTGGGACGTGTCATTAGTTGTGCATTGAAGGCTTACAACAAAAACAAACCTCACCCCTCCAGTTGAATGCTATCCTTGTTATGCTTCCTGCTTTCTCAATCTGCTGGAGAACGGCCATGGTTTAGTTCTTAGGGCTTGTCTACACTGCGATGTTGTCGACAAAACTTTTGTCTTTCATGAGTACTTAAAAAAGCCCCCCTACCCCCGCAAAAGACAAAAGTTTTGCCGATGCAAGTGGTAGTGCGAATGCAGCTTTGTCGGCAGGAGTGCCGCTCACGAGGTGGAAGTATTTTGTCGGCAAAATACCGACAGCGTTTACACATGCTGACTTTTAGTGACAAGGCTGTGTCGCTTGTCGCTAATAGCTGTTTAGTGTAGAGAAGCCCTTAGTGTGCCATTAAATGCTGTTTCACACCAGGACAAATTGCCTGCTAAATACACCATTCAAAAGAAGAGGGTGTGTCCACAGGACTGAAAAACTCCATTCTGTCTGTCTCCCAAGACCAGGTGGAAACAGGACCTTTCTGATCACACAGTGAAAGTGTTATTGGCTCATTTTCCCATATGACTCAGTTGTTGTGGTTTGATGTTAGCTGAGGGATTGAACCTTAATGTGAATGACCAGTGGCCAAGCTCATCCCACAATGATGCATTAATGTCTGGGTGTGAATGGAAAGCAGCTCAGTTTCCAAAATCCCAAACTGCCTTTCCCTTGTCCAGGGCAGGATAAAGCTGCCGAGCCGTGGTTTGAACGTTTGAAGGAGGCTAAATCCAAAATAATTTGTGTTTTGCTCAGACTTGAGGGGTGAGAGTGGACCCAAGCCTTTTCACCTTACTGGACAAGGTGCTCTGTCTTGCTGAGCTATGTTGCTCTTTGGGAATATTCTTTAATTAGTCTCTGGCATTTCTTTACGAGGACTGTCAATGTGGAAACCCAGGCTAGGCCACCCATATAGACTATCAGCAAAGGGATCCAGAATCAACCGTGGTATACTTCTCCCCCCCCATCCACCCTCCCCCAAATTCTCCGTTTCCCTAATTACTGAATTAGGTGTAATAACACGCCTAAGGGCTCAGGAAGAGTTTTTTCCACCACCAAAACTTCACCCTGTATTAAAATATAGAGAAAAAACCCCTGAAGCCAGGTTCTGCTCTGTTATCCCAGTGTAAATCAGGAGTAACTCTGCTGAAGTCAATAGAGCTGCAGGGGTGTAGGAGAGAAGAAAGCCAGGCCCTTCTCTCATATGAGATGTTGCGATAATATTCTGCATCCAGATCTCTCCTGGTGTGACACATTGGCATAGGAGAACATTCCACTAAAGAACAAACCACTCCCTCCACAAACGACTGTCATTAATTATGATCCTCACAGCGTTCCGTGAGATAGAGAAATCAGTATTTTATCCCCATCTCCCAAATAAGGAAACAGACACAAAAGTTCAGTAACTTTCCCAAGATCACACGGTCGGTCAGTCAGTAGCAGAGCCAGGATTAGACATGAGGCGTTCCTGATTCTCTGTCCTATGCTCAGTCTTCTAGCCCAAGCTGCTTCTCTGCTAGAAACATGTGTTACTGGCTGGTTTTGGTTAGCAGAAGCTTTGATAGTCTTGGGTAAGCACCACTGAATATACATTTTCCCCATAGGTTATGAGAGACCTATGCCTGGCTTTACACAGGTATAAATATGCACACGCCAAGCCTCTGGCAAAATAGTGGTCCTGCCAAAACCAGCTCTAACCACACCAGGCCTTCACAAGCCAGTGCAAAGCTGGCTGAATCGGTACAACTCTGCCCAGGAGCAATGGCAGGTAGAACCTCTATAATAAAGTGTTTCTTTAATCTGATAATGATACACAACAGTTTAGCCATAGCTGCTATTGCCGCAATGACTTGGCAACGGAATACACTGATGTCCTTCATAATGCTGTGAAGAGAGACCAGTGCAAATCTTGCTTGGAATGAGAGTAACCTGTGATTGATGTGGACTTGTACCAAAAAAAAAAAGGGGGGGGGGAGGGTGGCAAAAGGAAAATACTGATCCATGAAATTGAACTTGGCAACATGATTCTAAATTCTGGTATTACTGATCCTTAGGATGCTTGACTAAACGGTATACACAACCTTCCCATGCTGATTAGTTGCTCAGTCAATAAGGGAAGCAGTGCTAACAAGCCCAGGCTGTATTCTCTTACAGGTGTGGAAATTTACATGCATCGCATAACACCAAAGATAATACTGTCTTCCTTAGAGCTCGGGTCAGACCATTGCAGCAGCTCTTCTGTCCTTAAAAGAACAGGAAGTATGTCTGAGTGATATATCGTGGAGTTTTACAAGTTCTAATGGATGACCTTTACGTAGATAATATAGCCGTGGCTAGCTGACAAGTGACATTTTGTTTCTGTTGAGGCTGCACAGAAGTCTAAAAAGTACATTTATGATACAGCTGTAACATTAGAATAGTGTTTGAGAGGTGATGCATGCTCCCAAAGGTACAGAGCTGCCAGAATACCTTTGTTGCAATGGGCACTCTTTGTAGATTTTGCTGTTCACTTTTAGTGTCAAGTCATGTTCCTAATTTGGGAAATGGTGACATCTCTGAATAGGTTTTTCAGTGTGAGTTTGCCTTTTAGAATGAAGAAACCGTATACAAAGTGGGATAAGTGCCGTGGACCAGAATACAAAGAGGTTAAAATTTGGCTTTGTTCAGTAGTGTAGGATGAATTGTGCAGCGAGCGGCAGGAAACTACCCATAAGCTCAAAGCTAGACAGGAGGGCAGATGTGCAATGTGTCTGAGTGTTTTAGGCCCAGTTACAGCTGTGCCACTGCTACTGAGGATGCATAAGAAACAGCATAGAAAATGAAATGGCCCTGGGACCAAATTGTCCCTTGACAAACACCCCCTCAACCCTGTTGCCTTTAAGGGGATTGCATGGAGTCGCATCAGGGCAGATTCTGGCCCTATTCCAATTTTATTACATTCTTAACCTTAAGGAACACACTCAGAAAACTAGAACGTAGATTACAGTTTATTTAATGAAAACTACAAAAGATAACTTGCCTCTTTAAAAGTCAGGCAGTCAAGTCACAGTTTGTGATAGAAAAGGAAGGTGCTGCTTTTTTTTTTTTCTTTTCATTTTTTTTTCTTTTTTTTGGTCCTACCACAAAATGAAAACCTTCCTTATGCTACTTAGGCAGGATTAATAAATAACATTCCAAGTCCCTCCATAAACTAGCCCTTGAGATGCGTGGAAAGGCTTGTAAACAGTTTTCTCTTCTGGCACAGTGCATCCTTTTTTTAATTCCCATTTCAAAAACTTATTTACGACAGCCTTGCAATCAGAGACACTGGCAAACCACCCTGTTCAATCTGTAAGGAGGGCTGTGGTTTAAACGAGTATAAAGCGCAGCATTCACAGTTTGTGGTAGCCTTTGCTTTGCCGTACAACTCCATCGTGTTCCAATGGCTGTCCAAATGCACTCAGACTCACATCTCTCACTTGCATTAATTCGCCACCTTCCTATAACATTTTTTTTGGTACATTTAGCACCCTATTTTTTGCAGTTTAAAAGAAATGTGGCTTACACACCCGCGCACGTGCACACACACAAAGCCGACCTTAGCACAGTGCTTACGCAGTCAACATTTTAACAGAACATTTTCTAAAACTAAATCTGTTCATTCAGCCACTAACAGCTTTGAGCCTGCACAGCGTAGCTGCGGGAGATGCTTCACATAAGCACAAGGTAAAAAGAGATGAGCAGGACAAGGATTGCCAGGAAACCTCATCCTTCATTAAGGAGAATGCTGCTGCAAGGCTTGTGTGAGGCTTGGGTAAACCCTCTCATAGTATGAGGATGGCACTTACATCCAGGTCTCTGCTTAGCCCCACCCAATTTTTACCCTTGCGCAACTGAGAGTGAATGGGCCGGGGCTCTCACTCTGATGAGTTATGCCTGATGCTTAGCCTTACCTGCGCTCATACAAAGGCATGCAACTAGCTTTCATACTGGGCCACAACTTGCAGGATCAAGGCCTAATCTGTTTTCCCTACAGTATTGGTCTGATTACACTTTCAAATTAGTATACAAAAAAAAAATTCACTTAAAAGTGCTGGCCTCCATTTTAAATAAAAAAAGTAACAATCACCCTTTCAGGACTCATCCTTTAAAACATTTGCCAGGCTGCTTTAAAACAGTTACACACTACAGAAGTCAGTTTCACTGCCTCACTGTGGGAATTAGTAGTTAAGGCAAAGAACCAAATGTTTTTAAAAATATATAAATTGTAAAAGAAAGTTTAAAAAAAAAAAAAGACACAGTTTGCATGCTACAATCTGAACAAAATTCAATTGCACCACATAATCTGTGAAGGTCTGATGCAAAACCCACTGGAGTCTTCCCATTGCTTGCAATGGAATCTGGATCAGTCCCTAAAAGCTTGATTCTGAAAGGTGCCAAAGCACTCAGAGCATCTTTTGAGTTCAAGATCGGCCCTTAAGTAAAACTGGAATTTCCTACACAGAGGCTTAGGCTGTTCTCATGACACATTTTGTTCACTGTTAAATCAGAAGTTTGGTCCCACCTAGGAATATATCAGTAGACCTAATGGTCCATGCAATGGGAGCTCCCTTCCCCACAAGGCAACTCACCTACAGCTGTTCATATTATGGAGACAGCTTGTAGAGGAGAACAATGTTATAGTCTGGAAGGGCTGAAGTCACAATGCATGCTGGGAGAGAGCCTAAATAATAGCTGCCCAAGGAATGTGGTCCCATCAGTTCCTCCAAGTGCAGTGTCAAGCCCCATCTGCTGAATTTGGATCCCTGAGTTGTATGACTTCAGCTATCCATAGCTGTTGAGGTTTTTACCCAGCTTTATGCTCAGATCACACAAAAATGGTGGGGAAGTAGCAAACATTGTTTTAGGACACACTTAAAAGGCAGCAAGTTAATGTTTTTGGCATTGCTCTATCCAAAACAAGGAATGCTTTCATTTGACAGCATCTAGCATTCCATTCATCTGACCTGTTGGCAACTGCATTTGCTAGTTCCTACACAATTATGGCCTCCTCTAGTTAATTTCAGGTGGCTGTAATGGAGGACAAGGGGAACTACTTTCTCCTTGCCTCAGATTATTGCATGAGCCAGTGATGCTAACCCTTCCAACTTCTGGGACACCCTCCTCATTGTATAGGTGCCTGAATCCATCATAGAATTCATCTGTCTCCATGCTGTCGTCTTGAATTTTGATGGAAGTAGGTGTGAAGGTAGCTGGAACTGGCTGACTCACAATGACCCTTGAACTAATTTGACTTGAATTCCTCCATTCAGAATAACAGTAGGGTAACTTTTCCTTGGGATGAGCTCGGATGGCTTGGTTGGCAGGATTAAAGATATAAACAGCATTGGATGGTTGTAAATGTATTAGCTGCTGATCCACAAGCTCTTTACAATGGATGAATTTGGTGCTACTAACCTGTAATGAAAGATACAGAACCGTTTTTCTCTAGTTTGTAAATGATTCTGTCCTCTGGTCAAAGCTTTAATTGATGTGCAATTCTAAGTAAGCTCAGTGAAAGGAAAAAAACCCATATCAAATTTTCCAGTATACAAGGCTTATAATAATAGCTTAGCATTTATAAAGCTTCTCATCAGTAGCTTTCAAAGCATTTTACAAAAGGTGGGTGAACATTATTATCCCAATGTTACTGACGAGGAAACTAGGATGTAGGGGGGTTCAGTCACTGACGAGCCCAAGGTCACATGATGAGCAAAAGGCAAAGTTAAGAACAGATTCTAGGTTGTTTGACTCCCAGACTACCTCCATACTCACTGCACGTGTGGGTTCTGTAAATCAGAGAAAATGTCTCCGTTTCAAGACAAACAGAAATGCCCAGGAGGTAGGGTGTGGCCTTCCTCTATCCATATCTTCAAAAGACTTTTTTTAGCTGAAGTAAATGCACTGAAAGATCCTGGCATTCCTAAATCATATAAATGGGCAGATTTTCAATCCAGCAGTTCCCACTAAGAACTATGGAGAACCTCCTCCTCTTTGAGAGCAAATGAGCACTGAGATGTCTCAAAAATTGGGTCTAATGTGATCAACCCACCTTTCACAATAAAAGACCCCCGTAACAAAATGCAGTGCACTCTCTCCTCCAGGAGTACCTAACTCCCATTAACATTAAGGGGGTTGGTATCAAAGGGAGAACAGACCCTGACATATACATGCACTCCTGAGAAGTACACTAAAACCGTGCAATGTTGGTTGTAAATATGCCGCAAGCTTTACTCATTTATCTGTGCACTGGCCTCAAATTTGTGGTGTGAGGCCATTTTGACTCCTACCTGTGCTTTTTTTAGCAGATCAGTAATAACAGGAAACCAGTCAGGAGTCAGCCTCTCCAACTCTAAGGTGATGATCACCAAAGCCAATGTGGAGCCCTTAAACTGCAGTAGTTGGTGGCATGCCATACAGTGCTGTAGCTGTCTGGTCAAGAATGCAACATGGCGGGAAGGATTCATCTGAGGCAGCCCATTTAGTAGATGAGGCCAGTTGGACATCACCATGGCATGGAACTGGAGAGAAGATAAATATATACATACATATATATATAAACAAAAATAGCAGAGGTCAACAGTGAACTTTGTACGTTTCATATGTTATTGACCAGAAGTGCAAACTAATTTCAATCCACATCAGGAAGTGTAGAAATATTTTCCCTGTTACCATGTGTTACTTGGTTTGTGTTGTACTTGCCAACCATCAAACTGTTTTAAAGCTTATAAATGAATGTAAAAGGTCTGTGTTTTCTAACAAATTCTGAGGTCACTGCATTATCCTGATTGCCAACAAAAGCCAAGTGGTATTCAGGCCAGCAGATAGGAGTAAATTCAGTTGTAATGCTTCTGTTTCCTCAGTAAATTCATAGTCCAAGCACCTGGCTATGGTAGGTGGTTTTCAAACAATCAGCAGCTTAATATGGTTTAAATATCCATCCGTTACCATAAAAAGAGAGCCCAGGGTATGTTCAAATCACGTGATTTTTGCCTTATAAACACATGATCATTTATTAAGAAAAGTGTAATTGTTTCTATGAAGTGTTTAGCAAATAATGTGACTAAGTGCCAGATCAGTATGGTCTAATTGCCCAAAACTGGGGGGTCAAGTTTCAGTAGGGGCAAGAGATGGTTTGAGAGGACCTGTGTGTGAAATGTAGCAAAAATTCCGACTGCTTTCTATGTACAGTATTAATAGAATGGAAATAGTTAGAAATATTTTTGCAGTGTGTATTTAAAAAAATAAAAATGGAGTTTAGTTGTGCAGTACAAGAATCTTTTTAAAGTCCATTTTAGTTGTCCTTTAAAAATGGGGGTCTGGTTGAATAATTTTTAAACAAAAATTAAAGGTTTTGAATAGCAGTGTGTTTAAAAGAAGTCGACATTTTTCACTGTAACATTCTTCAAAAGACTTGCAGATAGTTAAGAATGTGTGGCTTAAAAGTTACTGTGGAGAGGGGGGTGTGAGCGCACGTGCATCTGTGTTTTATAGTCTTATTTGGTAAAAGAGCTGTTTGCTTAAACAAGAAACAAAACTAGTTTAGACTTTTGCAAAATTCTTAGTGCTTACAATGTTTAAGAAATCCATAGGTGTCGCTGTGTAAAGATCCCAGTGAAGCTTATCTAGTATAATTCTTTCCATTCTCAAAATCTCAGCTGGAGAGCATTTACAACCACTCTGCACTGCAAGCTTCTTCACTGATGGTATTACCTGTGAAAATTGAAAATAATAATAATAATAATTAATAATAAAGAAGCCACCTTACTACACAACCTTGTGTGCGACCTTTTTTGTCTGTGCGTGCAAAGGGATCTGATTTAACACACGGGTGCCTTGAGGAGCCAAGAATTGTTTAAATTCAGGTTACCCAATTTCTAAATACCTCCTGACAACACCAAGAGGGAATGTGACCCTGCTGAATATGAAATAAGAGATTCAAGAGCACTGCTTCCCCAGCCTTATTATTTTGCTGTTGTGACGGTCTCTCTGAAGCCTCCTGCTAGCCTGTTTCTCGGTGCTTTTTCTTTATTTGTGGTTCTCTTATTTCCTGTGGCCAATGACTCAACTTCTGTCTACTGGGAAAATATTGCAAAGCACAACCTTACGGTATGTACTGTGTGAAGGTTTATGTGCATCTCTGCAGAGCATTTCAAGGATGCTGACATGTTCAAGGAGAAACACTTCTGACTCTAGCATTTACAATACTGAGTTCTTCTATTTCATGACCTTTAGAAAGGCTTTGAGCCCAGAGCTCTTCTCCTTTCATTACAGTTTGAAAAAGAAAAGCTTTGGCCACATTTAGATAACGAAGAGGAGAGGATTCAGTCTATGCTCTTCAAAGGCAATTTTGAGCTATTATTACAAGCCTTCGATTTTTTTTTTAACTCTAACTCTAAATTTGAAATGCAACTAGTCCAAAATGGTTTACATGATTTTTGAGGTGTGCTTTCAAAATGATGCAAGAGGTTTTAGCCACATGATTATAACTGGGTAATTATCTCTCAGAGATGATATCAGATCCAGGTGAGCAGTTGCTGATTTAAGTGTTTAATGAATGGACTGGGAACCAACCTATGTTTAAGTTATCTGCCCCAAACCACTGGGATTTAATTGGATGGAAGTCGAGCCACATCTCCTACCCTCAGGAAAATACATACCTTCTAACCTTCCTTTGAAGAACTATTACCCTGTCTTGGCTTCTTTAATCTCCCAATTTCCCATCACAGCAGCACAAGTGAAGGACAGAGCTTTAATAATATACATATTTCATTCAAGGGACTCATGACGCTTTCCAAATGACGGTTAAGCAATAGCAAGACAAGTGTTATTGTTATTAGCTAACCGAAGGACAGAGAGGATAAATTGGTAAAAGCCTGGAAACATGAATGACTTTCAAGAATGACCAGAAGTTGATTTACTATATTTAAATAAGACATACAGACCTCATCTTCTTCGTTGGTTTTTGCTGCAAGGACGAGGCAGGTAATTGCTATGCACCGAAGGTATTTTACTTGTGCCTGAAGGGGAAAGAGCAAAACGCTGAGCATAGAAGACAATGTTCTAGATGAAAATAAATAATGGTCATTAAGATAGAGGCCCAAATCTTCACCTTTAGTTTGCATTACACCTGCTTTGACCTACATTTTAGTTTCTATTAGTAAAAGATAATTTTATGCTCAAAGCAAAGACAGGAAAATTACAATGGACGGAATCTCCTCCTGAGCGCAAATATCACAGCATTCCATACTTAGGTCATGCAATACAGTCAGCCCTAAGTGGCAGTGTTACCAGTCAGAATGTGATGATTCCATTTATTTATTGTAAATTGGTGGGTACTGAATACTAGCCTTGAACTTTTGCCTGATGCCGATTATGAATCTGAGTAATAATACGTAAGAGAGGGTCCTATCCTGCACACACCGAAGCCAATGGGAAATTTTGCCATTGATTTCAAAGGCAGAGCAATCAGGCCTGTAGTTTGTGTAAAATAGCAGTGAAAAGTAGTTGCATGAACCCAAAGGCTTCATGTTTATAACTATATTTGGACTATAATTCAGGGGAAATCCCTATTTAGGACAGCACTCAAGTATGTGCTTAAATGAAGCTCTTGCTTATGTCCTACTGACTTAAAATTTAGCACGTGCCAGGGCCTTGATTGCTATCTGAGTTCTGTGCTTTCTAGAGGTTCACTATCGGAGTGATTCCAAATACCTCCAGTCCAGCTAGATTTGTAACTGAATCCTCATTAGATATTCGCGGCAGCCCTAGTTAATAATAAAATCATAAAAGAAAGCTTCCAAGCAGAATCTCTACCTTTACTGATGCCAATAACCGGTTAAGAATGTTGATAGCCAAGGCAAACGTTTCAGAGTAAAATTGGAACTGGGAGCTTAATTCTGCAATCCAGAGAACTGCTTTCTCATAGTGCGATGGAGAGATATCTGTGCCCTGAGATGAAGGAAGAAAGTTAAAACACAATTGGTTGCTTGTTAAACAACACACTTACTTTGGAGGAATAGAATTTAAAAATCCATCTGTTTAAATGCTCTAATCAACAGCTCAGTTACACTCTTAGTCCAACAGTAGAGATCATCTTGAGGGCTTGAGCTGATTTTTTTACATCTATGGGTTCTTTGTGCAGCTCCTTGTCTCTCAAATTTGATCTACCCCTGGACTGGATAGAAGCCAAGTTTGCTACCATGCAGCATATGCTGCAAAACCTTTCTAGCTACTCAGGCTTTTCTTGTGAGGATGTGTTCCGAGGAGAGGACAGACTATAAGTCTTGTTGACATTGTATTATTGTAAGTGATTTATGGAATGCATTGAAATGTTAATGTAAAAGCAACTAGAGCTGTGTGATAGGCACACAGTCTAAATTAGGGGATGATTCAGATAATAACGTCCACCATTAACTTGTATTGTATTGATCTCAAATTATCCATTCAGATGATAGTGTCCGGTTCATTAATAAAATAAATAATAATACCTTGCACTTGTATAGCACTCCATTAGATTGTGAAGAGAAGGGACATAGCCTGAAATGCTTTTCAAGGGCAATTTTGCACTTTGATCTCAAAGCTTACAAATGTAGTAAGCATTATTATCCCCATATGACAGACAGAAAAACTGAGCAAGGTTAAGTGGCTTCCCAAGGTAACAGAGTGAGCCAATGGTAGAGCCAAGAACAGAATTTAGTTTCCTGACTCCTAACCATTAGATCGCAGTTCATTCCCTCTTACTCTCATCTGAGTGAAAGTGGGAGGTGGGGAATAAAAAGTGACGAAGCACTGTAGATTTTAGGATTACTTACGTATAGGACTGTTGATTTAACCCAAATAAACACACTCCCCTGTCATCCGATTGCCACTCCCAGGTTCCCATTTGTGCAAGGATATTCTCTGGATTTTATTTTGGATCAACTGTGTTTTAGACATTGTGCATCTTGTTATACTAAATTGAAACCTGGATAGAGACACATCCCAGTCCTGGTATCTAGTCCATATGCGATGTGGACATGTGGATTAGATAGCAGAATTGGGGCTGTATTTTGCAGAAAACCTTCTGGAATCCTAATGCATTTCCAAAGGAAAGAGGAAAGAATACCTTCAGTGTGAAATTCCAAAAAACTGGCACCTTCCAATTCCTGGCCTCTCTTGTTAGGGCATTCTCTAGTAGGAACGGAAATCTCTGACTCTCAGAAGATCCGGTACACTTCATAGCAATGAGTGGCTGGGCCAGCTTCCCAGGTAGGCACAGCTATCTAAACCAAGGAAAACTGAAGCATTATAAAACATCACAACTCCTTAAAACTATATGAGGATTTTTTTCATAGTGGCTTCTTCAACTTTAAAATGTTGAGAACTACCTAGAGAATGTCCCTGCTACTTGTCTGTTGTCCAAAGATGTTAAGAGGTAGGACCCAGTCTTGCTTTCATGCCAGTTCATGACAATTTTGCCATTAACTTCCATGAAAGCAGAAGCAGATCCATGATGAAAGAACCTCAGACAACTGAACAACTATGCAGCCAAGAGCTTTTCTTCACAAGCTGCATAAATATTTGCAGTAGCCTTCTAATGGAGGACTACCTACTACTAGGCTCACACGCTCTGTAAATAAAATTAGGTTCCTAACTAGCTTTTAAAAAAAAAATCTATTAACTGCTACATTAAAGGTTTTGGAAAACAGAGGCCTGGAGTTCTAGTTTAAGGTAAACAGGTTCAACATCCTTGTTTGCTTTGTTTTCACACAAAACCTAAGATGAACACAATTGTTTTCAATGAGGTTTTATAATTCCAGGGGGGAAAGTTTTGCTTAAAACAAGATAAAACTTTGATTGCAGTGTTTGGAATCTAAACTTTACAGTCTAGTGCTAGTGACTGAGAACCAGAAATGACACTGGTGAGTCTGTTTCCATTAGTCAAACAGAAAGCAATGCAAAGATGCAAACAGCCAAGCTAATGAAAAATAAACTAGATTTAAAAAATTCCGTTTGTTTTAATCTTGGATGCTATTAGTAACTCAGGTAAGGAAATTTGATTGTTAAAAATAAAATTTTAAACTAATAACATTGCTTTAGAAAAATTACCTCTAACCAGTCAAAACAGTTACACTTGGGTATCAAGAAATGTGAACTTCACTGACAAGCTGAAATTAAAGATTTTAATGCTTACATTTCAGTGCCACTTGAGAAGCTGAAAGAAAAGAGCATGAACATGGAAATAGTGTTTCATCTGTGAAACAGGACCCAGGGTTGATTTTTACAAATTTTAAGTTCTCTACTTCTCTTCTTTTTTATAAAGACCTGTGGACTGTAGCTTCCTCCTCTTGGCTTCCCAGACGCTCTTATCACTATTTTCAGCAGCTCAGTTAAGTATTCAAAGCCTCCATTAATCTTCTGGAAACTACTCCACATTTCCAAAGCTGAAACTCCATGAAATGTTTTTCCCCTCCCCTGCTAAAGGCAAAAATAATGCACATGACTTTGGCTTTAATTGGTACTGGGTGTAAAAGAGCATCAGAACTGAAAGCCCCAACAGTTAACCAAAGGGAGAGTTTGAAACTAGAACTGAAGCCAATGTAACCAAAGGGAAACGGTCAGGCCACTTTCTGATACACGCTGACATATCCCTCCCTGCTCCTGGTTTAAAAAATAAAAACAATTTAAAATTAAATAGAAGCAATTCTTAATACAGAAAAAATGAATATTGGCAATAAAAGTAACTATACTTCCCAAAATACTGTATGTGCAAACTTGGCACTCCAAGTGATTAACAGAACGGATCTCTCTCTCACCTATTACAATTACAAATGATTCTTACTGAAATCCATTTGCAATCTTCTGTCTTTCTTGAAGCACCGCATTCTTTAAAATTACATGTCACAGAGTAATCCTGCCACAGCAGGGGAATGGTCCAAATGATTCAACAGTTCATTTCCTTCTCTTGTCTCTAACTCCTTTGTTCCCACAAAGAGGTGCAGCTGGCAACATTTACCCAAATGGTGCATGAGAATAAGGGAGCTACATTTCAGACACACCATCCTCTGCACAGGGCTGACAGCAGGATGATGGGGCCAGGGTAGGCCATATAGGTCAGGAATCCCTGGCCACAACCGTGGATCCCCAGGCACCCTGATGAGGCAGAGCCACTCACAGGGATATGCTGTCGCACATGGTGCCCCATTCCCTCAGTGGACTAAGCCTTGGATCTCGAAGCAGCAGTAATAAGGTAAGTTTTACTTACTGAAGATAGAAGCAGTGGGAGAGTGACATGATAGAGGGAAGGATGGGTGACAGGGGTGAAGATTGAAGAAATTAGCACCCCTAGGAAATTCTCACCTCTCTAAACATTTGTGAGCCTAGCCAGAGTCTGGAGGGAGATACCTCCATAATCCTTTCAGTCTCCAGCTGTGGGCCTCACGTTGGTTGCCATGGCTAGCAGCCACTGCCTGTACTGTGCTACTCTCTCCCTCCGAAAACACTGGCTTTAGAGTAGCATTAACAACTCCCCCAGTTTTAACTTGAATATCAGTCCTTGGGAAGGGTGGGAGTACATGCCACAAAGCGCATCCGTTTGCTCGCCCCTGCCCATTCCCCCCTTTGTCACATATTGGCCCGAAGCCCCATTTCTGTGACAACCCACTTGGGGGCTGGTTGTTACGGAGTGTTAAGATGTAGGGTGGAGGAGGGCTCCCTGTAACTGGGTGAAACCCCCAGACTGTCCATGATTTTGACCTGGTGCCAGAGAGGCCCTTAGGCCCTTTCTTCACTTGATTTCTCATTGTGCTTCATCTCCCTTGTAGAGCTGATGGGAGCAAAAAAATCCTGGTTCCCTGGAGTTGTCTGTTCTCTCTCTCTCTCATTTTTGTAATGCTGTAAAGGCACCAGAGGGGAAGGGAGGGGAGGGGAATTTGACTGTTGGATCCCAGTGTGAACACAGCTGGGCCAGGGTTTCCTCTCCCTCCCTTGCCGCCCCCACGCCCCCGTTCCCAGGCCCTTATGTTGGGAGCAGAATCTGAGCCCCCGCTGGGTAACTTCTGTCTGGATGCTGGATTCAGCACCCACAAAATAACCAGGCTTGAGGGGCAGGAGCAAGGCAGGCGGCGACTCCACCATCCCTCTTTCGTTTTCATTTCGGAAACAAAAGGGAGGGCGATCATGTGATGGGCTGGCAACTAACTCCACAAGTAACCAAATCACCGGCTCTGGGAGCCGGGGGGCGGCTGCCCCAAGTCAGACATCTCGGGGCCCGAGGTGGGGGCCGGGATCAGAGTCAGGGTACCCGTGGGGGGGGGTCCCACCGAGAGCTACGCCCATGCCCGTCCCTTCCCCGGGTCTCACCTCCCGGGAGCGGCCGCTGCGGGTCTCCTGGGTCGCGCTGGCAGGGCATTAGGGGAGCCGCCTGCACGGTGGGGTTCAGTCCGTCACTCCGCCGCTTCCCCTCCCATTGTGTCCAGCCCCGGCCGCGGCGCCAGGAAACGGCTCAGCCTGTGCCGGCAGAGGGGGTCTCCCCGGATCATGCTACAGGGGGCTGCTGACCCCCGCCCAGCCAGCGGGGAGCGAGCCCTGCCCTGCCCCGGAGGACGAGCCGCTCGGCGGGGACACTCGCTCTGTTGACAGGCTCCGGAGTCTGCGCAGCGCCCGGGACAGTCCCTCTGGGGCTGGCTCTGATCGCGCCAGGCTCCGCCTCTCCCCTGCCGGGTCCCGGGGGTGCCGAGCCCAGCAGCGGCAGGACAGCTCCCCCTCCCGGGGGCTACGTGAGCATCAGCATGGAGCAGGCAGCCGCTCCCAGCCTCCTGCCCTGCAGCCCTGAGAACCAGCCCGCCCGGCTGGAGGCGGGACCCGGTGTCAGCCTCTGCTGCTCTGGCCGCCCCAGCTTTCTGCCCTCGCTGTATCCAGGCCGGCGTGTCCGCCTGCCACTCACAAGCCTTTGGTTGGGCTCTCGAGAGTGGCCGCGGCAAGGATTCCCCCGCTGAAGCCCGGGGCCACATTTCTGAAAAACTAGCGGGCAAGACTAGCAAAAAGTAAAGGCGTTTGCAGGAACAAATGTGCACCTGGAGCGTGAGCTGAGTAGTGCCACTGATACTCAGGGTAATAAAAATGAAGCACATGTGGAAGTGTTTGCCGGACTGGGGACCTAAGTGAGTGTCTGTATTTAATGTTATGTGCTACATATTTAATAACTGTTATTCTGGTACTGACCATACCTTCTATTCTATTAACCTGGTAACACATTTAAACATGGCATTTTAGTCTCACTATTTATGGTCTTTGTGTTTTACTCAGTCTGGAAAATAAAAACCGACTCCTCATTTCCACTTTTGTTAATAGTTTCTGGTTCTCAATCTCATCCACTAGCATAGCAGGCTCTAGCCTCTATCTACCTTTCAGAACTGTATTCAGGTGCAGATGTCTTTCTTGACAAAATACGAGTTATATGTTGGCAGGTGTTTTGTTTTAAACCTGGTGGATATTTAGGCTATGTAATTTCTTAACTTGGTTATACCATAAATATCCAAAGAGGAAGACAAAATCATGTTGTAGCAGTTCACAACCTGAGTTAGCCAGTGTAGCTGCCAAAGTCCTGCTCCAATCACTAAGACAATCCACTTCAATATATAGCCACCAAAAGAGCTGAGTAAAGGTTGTGCTATGAACTCTTATTGTCTAGGGCTGCTTGACAGATCAAGCATGAGAACTCTGCCTCTGTCAGTTCCCTGCCACCCATATGTATGTATTTCTTTCTGCCTCCTTCTACCTGTTTCAAATTGTCATTGTTTTTCCTAGGGCAGCCACCATATTGTGATCACAGCCGATCATAGCGTCACATGACACTTTAAGGCGCTTACATGGAAGAGGAGTCTACATAGGGGCTTGATCCGATTCCCACTGAAGTCAAAGGCCTTGTCTGCACTTGTGGCACCGTGTAGGGTACACACCACAGTGAAAGGCTGGTTGCATCCACACTCTCTGTGATAAGTACAGGAGTACTTGTGGCACCTTAGAGACTAACAAATTTATTTGAGCATAAGCTTTCATGGGCTACAGCCCACTTCATCTGTATATATATATATATATATATATAATCTCCTTACTATATATTCCATTCTATGCATAGTAAGGAGATATATATATACAGAGAACATGAAAAGGTGGGAGTTGCCCTACCAACTCTAAGAGGCTAATTAATTAAGATGAATTAATTACACTATGATGTGTAGCAACAAACTGCAGGGAAAGGCTCCGGTAGAGAAGCAGCAGCCGGGAAAGGCTCCGGCAGTAGGGAGCTGTTGGAGCCTTTCTCTGGTGCCTTCCACCTGCAAGAGCCTTTCTCTGCTGCCAGAGTCTTTCACTGCAGTGAGGAAAGGCTCTGGCAGTGGAGGGACAGCGGGACACTACACTGCTAATGGTTGCAGTGTAGATGTGGGATACACTGGCTGGGTGTTTAGAGAGCTGTGTAGGGTACATACCCATGGGTTCTGGCATGTCTACTCACCTAAGGACTGCCTCACTATCTACACTGCTATTTATACCCATGCTAACTGGACATACAATGTCCATACTCTACAACTGCCGCGAGTGCAGACCGACCCAAAGTGAAGCTTTCTTTTTACTTCAGTGGGTTTTGGATCAGGCCCCATAAAGAGTGTCATGCAGTTGTAGAATATCACAGCTCAAGTATCACTGGGCTGCAACACCTTAAAAATTGGAACACTTCTTTGATACCATTATAATCCATAGACACCTGGCCTGGAACATTTGGCCTCAGCCCCTACCTCAAGATAGATTCTCAAACACACACAGAATTAACAAAATCAGAGCCAAAACCTGCTTCAATTGAAGCCAATGGAAGTCTTGATATTAACTTCAAAAGGCCAGGATTTGACTGGTGGGGCCAAACAATTCATGGATTTAATAGGAATTGGGCAAAAATTGTCCCACACTAAGTTCATCTGAGATGTTGTACAAAGAACTTCATTAAGCAAGATTTTTCAATGACATTTTATTATGAAAATACAATAGTATCAATTTAAATGCCCTTCTGAATGCACTGCAAGGCTTGCCTGTTCTCCCAGGCTTTTAAGAAGGGGGAAGGATTATGAGTGTGCAGATGAGTTCAAAGGAGGCGAAGAGCTAGGTATTGTGGGGTTTTTTGTTAGATTTGAAATTAGGCGAATGTTTCTAACCAACAGTTTTCCAAGGGGAGCAGTGGGGGCAAAAAACTAACTGGCTTCCAAGATTGAGCTTGATAAGTTTATGGAGGGGATGGTATGATGGAACTGCCTACAATGGCATGTGACTCATCAGCGACTGCCAGAAGCAAAAATCTCCAGATCTGGAGATGGAACATTAGATGGGGAGGGCTCTGAGTTATTACAGAAAATTCTTTCCCAGGTATCTGCCTGGAGGGTCTTGCCCACATGCTCAGGATATAACAGATAGCCATATTTGGGGTCAGGAAGGAATTTTCCCCCAGGTCAGATTGGCAAAGACCATGGGGTTTTTTTTGCCTTCCTCTCCAGCATGGGGCACAGGTCATTGGCAGGTTTAAACTAGTGTAAATGGTGAATTCTCTGTAACTTGTCTTTAAACCATGATTTGAGGACTTCAGTAACTCAGCCAGAGTTTAAGGGTGTATTTCAGGAGTGGGTGGGTGAAGTTCTGTGGCCTGCAATGTGCAGGAGGTCAATCTAGATGATCATGATGGTCCCTTCTGACCTTAAAGTCTATGAGTCATTCTCAATGTACATGCAGCTCAAGCCTTTGATGGCCATATATTAAAAATCTCACCCCAAAATAATTTCCAGTAAACTCATGGTGTAGACCAATGGTTTTCAACCTTTTTTCATTTGCGGATCTCTAAAAATTTTCTAATGGAGGTGTGGACCCCTTTAGAAATCTTAGTCTGCAGACTCCCTGGGGTCCGTGGACCACAGGTTGAAAATCACTGTTCTATGGTAACAACAACCTTTCACGGACCCCTTAGACATAGTCTTCAGACCCCCATTGAAAACTATTGTGGAAATGACTAAAATGTTGTTATACGAATAGAAAATATGTTCAGCAAAAAAGAAAGAAAAGCTAAGACCTATATCATAATAAATATTTTAAATTAATTCTCACACATTCAGGGCCAAATTGTATCACTTTTACTTGAATTGGGTAGTACCTCATTCCACAAGTAGACCAGTTGATTTCAAAGTTCCACTCCGTATGAGTAAGGGTGGCTGAATCTGTCTATTAGCTACCATAGGGCCAGACATTGCTTTCATTGAAGCTAGTTGAAGTTTTGGCAGAGGAAGAAATGCAAGACAGGGCTACAATTCCTACCTTTTCTTCCTTTAGAGTATCTCCAGAATCTGTCCCTTCCTCTTTCCTTTCCTTGCACTGAATACTGCCTTGACTACAACAACTTCCTTCAGACTTTGGGGGGAGGGATAGCTCAGTGGTTTGAGCATTGGCTTGCTAAACCTAGAGTTGTGAGCTCAATCCTTGAGAAGACCACTTAGGGATCTAAGGCAAAAATTGGTCCTGCTAGTGAAGGCAGGGGGCTGGACTCAATGACCTTTCAAGGTCCCTTCCAGTTCTAGGAGATGGGTATATCTCCAATTATTATTTATTTAGTCCTTCTCTGGTGTACCACTGTGCAATTTCTCCTATAGCTCCAGCCAAAATGCAGCTGCTTGGGGCAGTTTCCTTACCTGCTACTCAAGGATGATAGGAATTGGATCTTTGCCCTGGTTTCTCATAAGACAATCCAAGCGTCTCTTCTTCACTCTCATAGATCTATATAACTGCTATTGCCTTTCTCTCCTCCTGCACTCTCATCCTGTTCCTTTTGTTCCACCCAAGCTTCTCCCCTGACTGCTTCCCATGTCTTTTTCCTCCACGCCTAATTTTGGATTCTTTCATGCAGCACTTTCTTATGAAGTAGACCCTCAGCTAATATATGCCATGCCCTTTCAAAGCCCCAGCTGCCCTGTGGAGACATCCACACACCATTCCGTCTGGTTACTGTATTTGAACCTCTTCTTGCCTTTAAGTTATAAACTCTTGGAGGGGAGGGCTAAATGTCTCCATTAGGATTCTTTGCACACTGTAAAGTACTATATACCATGAAAAATAGCTGTGAAGAGATTGTTTTACTTACTTGTTCTCACCTTTTTTACTCACTTTTGACACTGCCTATAGGTCTGAGGAAATGGTACACACACCTGTAATTATGTGTAAGTTCCCATGCATATGCCACATGATAATTGCTAGTTGTATAATACTATATTAGGTGTCTAACCCATCCTCTTATAAAAACTTAGTCTTGACTCCTGCCATATTTCCACTTTCTCTTATAACCGGAAGGCAAATGTGCACAGTTGCTAAATGTTACAGACCTCACCTTCTTTAGGTAATAGGTAATAATTGGAGATATACCAATCTCCTAGAACTGGAAGGAACCTTGAAAGGTCATCAAGTCCAGCCCCCTGCCTTCACTAGCAGGACCAATTTTTGCCTCAGATCCCTAAGTGGCCTCCTCAAGGATTGAACTTTCTTCTGATATTGATGTTTTTTGTAGATGTATGCAATCAGAGGCCGAGTCTCCCCATCTATACTTCTTCCCCTCTCCATGGCTGCCCATTGTAACTGTAAATAGTGGTCCCTGTAGTTATACCTGGTGCAGTTCTACTAGTACTCTGCAGATGGTACAGGACTCCCAGACCTTACACAGATTTGCTTTGCAGGGAATGTGGGAAAAACTCCCCATGGATTTTGGGGGAAGGATGGGAGGAGACTGGAGAAGAATCAGATCCATTTCATGTGGAATTAGGAGCTGTGGGGCAGGGCCGCCCAGAGAATTCCGGGGGCCCGGGGTCTTCGGCGGCGGGGGGCCCCCGCTCAGGAGCGGCTCTAGACCCGAGCGCGCCGAAGACCTGGGGGGCGGCATTTGGCTCCGGTTGAGCTCCCGCAGGCATGCCTGCGGCAGGTCGACCGGAGCCCGGGAGGAGTGACTGCGGCGGGTGCCGTGGTCCCGCGGCTCCGCTTGACCTGCCGCAGTCACGCCTGCGGGAGGTCCAGCCGAGCCGCGGGACGAGCGCCCCCTCCGCAGTCATGCCTGCGGCAGGTCCACTCGTCCCGGGCTCCGGTGGACCTGCCGCAGTCATGCCTGCGGGAGCTCAACCGGAACCGCAGGGGCCCCAGAAAACATTCGTGGGGGCCCCTGCGGGACGCGGGGCCTGGGGCAAATTGCCCCTCTTGCCCCCCCCCTCTGGGCGGCCCTGCTGTGGGGTAAAACTACAGCAGGGTTTTGCTGTTTTACAGTTACTATGCAGCTTATGAGGGAATTTCTGCCCAGCCCCCAGTACTCAGGATGTACATGATAAAACCAGGATTTGGTCCTCATTATAAAAATATTGTGTTCTCATTTTTCACAATGGCCCCCTTAAGAGAAAATTGGTCTCAATGTTTTCTCACCTTACTCATGTGAGTAAGCCCCACTAAAGTCAATGAGAGTATTTCTGTGAGGAAGGAGACCAGGCTTGATTTTGTGCTGAGCAAACATGAAGGCACTCAGCACTTTGCAGGACCAGACCTTTTCACTGTGTTGTGTAATAACTGCTTCCCATCGGTACATGTCATAGTGTCACCATCATTACAACAGAGCCTTCTACCAACTAAACTAATAGCCCGACTATGGTGAACACTAACCAGGGGCGGCTCTAGACATTTCGCCGCCCCAAGCACGGCATCATGCCGCGGGGGACGCTCTGCTGCTCGCCGGTCCCACGGCTCCGGTGGACCTCCCGCAGGCATGCCTGCGGAGGGTCCGCTGGTCGTGCAGCTTCGGTGGAGCCACGGGACCAGCGGACTCTCCGCAGGCATGCCTCCCGGCGACCGGCAGAGCGCCCCCCGCGGCATGCCGCCCCAAGCACGCGCTTGGCATGCTGGGGCCTGGAGCCGCCCCTGACACTAACATCTACAGTCACTGGGCCAGGTTCTCTGCTGCACCTTGCAGCAGAGAGGAGGAGAGCAGGTCATCAGAGAATTGGTTATTGTCATGCCACCACCTTGGTTAGAGCAACTTGGGATCTTGCTCTGACCTGGGCCATCTGGCAAAAGTCCGGCAAAGAGGCCACCTGTCAGGTCAGAATAGCCAGAATCTAGCAGTGCTTTGCTGGAGTCTGTGTGGGTGTATGGTGAACACCCCAGCTGCTCAGACTGCAGCATCAGCTCCTAAACTGCCCAGAGCACGGTGAGCTCTCTGGATGAGAAGCCCTAGATCAGAGCTAATGATTAGTTAATTAACATTAATTATTATTCATGCTGCAATATGGTGACAACACGAGCTGTTCCATGGTGCTGCTTTTGGGACCAGCTTCCGCTCTGGGCTGCGCGTGGCCCCCGGACAAGCGCCCAGCCCAGCCCGCAACCTCACCAGAGCCAAACCCCGCGGAGCATCGGGCGCGGCCGCCGCAGTGAAGCCGCTTCGCCCGGCCCCTGCCTCACCCCCTCATTGGCTGGAGCCCTGCACCAATGGCTGCGCGGGGAGTAGATGTGCCCCTCCCCATCCCCAAGCCCATTGGTTGAGCGGCCTCCGCATGGCGCAGGGGTTCGCTGAGCGCCCAGTCACTCGCGCGTGGGGGTGGGGCCCGGTGGAGCAGGCGCCGCGGCTCTAGCGCCCCTGTTATTGTTACAGTGTATCGGGTTCGGGGTTACACTGGGCCCGCCCTTCCCCCTCGGGCGAGAAGCTGGGCGTGGGCCGGAGCCGCCCCGCAGGGACTCGCTCAGGATGCCGGTGAGGATCCAGAGGCGGCCCGCGGTCCCGCCTTCCCCATCGCTACGGAGCGTTGTGCCGTTGCTAGGGTGGCGCTGGGCCTGGGAGCAGCGGGGAGCCTGGGCCGGCTAAGGGGGGTGTGTGTGGAGTGTGGGGTGCAGGGGGTCCTTGGGCGGGGGTGGGGTCTGAGGTGAGGGGCTTGGCTTGGGGGTGTAGTGTGGTGCATAGGGGTCCTTGGGCCAGGAGGGAGGGGTCTGAGGTGAGGGGCTTGGCATGGGGGTGGAGTGCAGAGTACAGGGGTCTTTGGGCCGGGGAGGGGGGGTCTGAGGTGAGGGCTTGGCATGGGGGGTGGAGTGCGGGGTGCAGGGGGTCTTTGGGCCGGGGAGGGGGGGTCTGAGGTGAGGGCTTGGCATGGGGGTGGAGTGTGGTGCAGGGGTCTTGGGCCGGGAGGGGGTCTGAGGTGAGGGGCTTGGCATGGGGGTGGAGTGGGTGCATAGGGGGTCCTTGGGCCAGGGAGGGGGGGTCTGAGGTGAGGGGCTTGGCATGGGGGGGTGTAGTGTGGTGCATAGGAGATCCTTGGGCTGGGGAGGGGAGGGGTCTGAGGTGAGGGGCTTGTCATGGGGGGTGGAGTACAGGAGCAGGTCTGAGATCATGGGCCTGACATTTAGAGATGGAGTGCAGGGTACGGGAGGGCCTAGGCTAAGAGTGGTGCCCACTCAGAGGTGAAGGATGCAGAGGGGGCCTGGTAAAGTGTTTGTCTCTGGGTACCATGTGTAGGATGCCCTAGACTCACAGTGCAGGAAGGTTCTGGAGCCCTTAGGTTTGGAGTAGTAGGCCTAGGGTTCACAGTGTGGGCAGGTGCTGGGCAGGTGTAGCAGGGATGGTGCTGGCCTGGGGTGTTGCTGAGTACTGGGATCTGAGAGAAGGGAGGGGCAGAGAAGTGCTAGACAAAGTTGGTTGTATGTAGTATGGCAAATACTATATTCCTATTACTGGATTGCAGAACATGCATATTTCAGTTTATTATAGATAATAACATGCTGTTGTGCCTCCTGTGGTCTCTACATTATTCACTATGTCATCCTGAGTATTGTGCACATTTATTACGATCAGCCTGAGTTTGTAATAGCGATAAGGCTATTTTTTTTAAGGTAATATGCTTCCTAAGTCCAAAATACCTGCCATTCCAATACTCATTGACAGGTGCTTTTGGTAATCTATGCTGCCAGAATGATTGGTGCCCCATGTACTGTCTGATGCATGTCCCACAACTTATTTTTCTTCACATGGTGAATCTCAACTAGTCACAGAGATTTTTTTGTTTTTTTTAATGTTAAGGAGCTAGAGAGTTCGAGGAATTTCAAAGTACATGATATTTAGTGTAGCAGAGAATTACTGATCTGCAGTCCTTACCATTGTCTAATAGTAAAAGCTCACTTAAATAATGAGGTTTCTCCTTGTGACTGGATTGCAGACAGAGGACCTGTAACTTTTTAGCCTTGTTGATTCTATCTATGCTTAAAGCCTTTACTTTTAGACTCCTCTGCTGACTCTGAACTGCCAAATATAATATAAAGTAGCTGTTACATTTGCCCACCCTGTGGCTCTTACTAGGTTTAGTCTTTGGTGATGATAAACTTTCTGATCTGTCTAATTTACTTATAAGGCCTCTATCACCTTGGCACGTGAGCTTGTTATAAGTATTTCAGAGTAGAAATAGCAGTCTTTCTCTTCCCAACTTATAGGAGAAATAGCATGATTAATATATAGGGATTTTTTTTTAATGCTCTGGCTACATGTTGTGTTCTGATGTGAGTATGTTTAATTCAGAGCACTGAGTTTACTGGTCATTCTGATCTCTTGTGGAAGTGATCTCCGTAGGTTAAGTTCAACTGCTGGGAAAGCCGTGTCTCTCACCCTTTCCTTATTGGTTAGTGATTTCATTGTTCCAGTGGAATATAACAGTAACCAATTTAACAATCTGTGGTAGATGCCCTTATGCTGAGTGGGAGTGTTATACAAGAAGAAAGTTCTTTTAAAGCTATTTTCTTTTCCTCAGTCTTACTGGGTTCAGCTTTAGCCAGTTCTACATCTGGGTTCTCCTAATGGCTTCCTAAAGAGTAATGGGAGAAGGGACAGGGTCTTGTGGAGTGACGCAGGTGAGGTCTTTGGAGATGGAGGAACTTTTGCCCATTATGACCCACCTGCTTTGTAGACCATATCAGGGAGTGTCTCTTACTTCTGGGGCCCCTAGGTTTGGAGTGCTGGTTCTATGATGGAACAATAATTGATCACCCATTCAACAGGATGAGTATATGTACTTCTCTTGTCTGGGGACTGGAGGAGCTCATCTACTAGCGGAACAAATGCTGCCTCAATAGTGCTTTGGCCTAAAGCTTGACAGCAATCCAGAATATTGGCTGCTGACTGGTAGCAAAAAAGCAAACAAACCCCACTCTCCAAATTCTAACATCCTGATTAGCTTGCTTAGCAAAAGTTAGATGCAGGCTGGTAGTTAGCAACCTCTGTAGCATCCAATGATAGGGTTTTTAGTACTGACTTGGCAACTGTAAGTGTTAAGATGAGTGATAGATGTCTTTCATCAGGAATGTTCAGTCTCGAAGTGTGTAACTGTTGGCTTACAATTCATATTTTGAAATTCTTGATGACAGAATAGAAAACTTACATAATATTTTAGGAGTATATAAAAGACACAGCACCCCAAATATGGTTCCCCCAAGTTGCACTTGAAGTAGAGCTGAATGAAATGTGTATATGGACTTTTTTGAAGTGAATATTTGCAAAGAAATTTCTGTTTGATTGTGTTCATAACCCTTCTGTATTTGAATTCTAGGAATGTTCAAGCTTACATGTGGTGTTAGTGTACATAGTTGCAAAATGTGAATTTTAGCTTGACTGTTAAATCAAATGTTTAACAGTATATTTGATTGTAAAATCTGCAGTTTGTGTTCATTACTTACTTACTTCTTTCAATCAGGGAATTAAAACAACGTCAATGTAACTAAGCAGTACAGGGCACGTTTTCAAATGAACAAATATTTTCGACAAAGTGCGCAAACAAAGAATCACTTGTTGAAAGTCACAGATCTTGAATGACTAATAAATTTGAATTTCACAACCTGTGTATAATTTGTGAACAGAAAAAGGTTAATTTAATCAAATTAGTTCTTTATTGCACTTTATTTTCTTAGCCCCAGTTGTAAATCAGTCCTGTTCTGAACACTTAGGCCCCTGATCCTGCAAAGACTTGCAATGGAATTATTCAGTGTGTACACTTAAGCACATCTGTAAGTCTTACACTGTAACACATGAAGATGTTTATTTTGTTGTTCATGTATGTAGATCAACAAATCTGAGAAGCCGGACAAGCCTGAGAGCTGTGATAATGTCAAGGTTGTTGTCCGTTGCCGACCTTTCAATGAAAGAGAGAAAGTAATGTGCTACAAGATGGCAGTTAATGTTGATGAAATGAGGGGAACCATTACTGTTCATAAAACAGACTCTTCCAATGAACCTCCAAAGACATTTACATTTGATACAGTTTTTGGACCAGAGAGTAAACAGCTTGATGTCTATAATTTAACTGCGAGACCAA